>NC_138828.1:13225295-15700295 GCF_965183815.1 Platalea leucorodia | reverse complement strand
TGAACGGCAGCATCTTGAGCATCATGCCTGAGGGAGCGTGTGAATGCACCCAAAAAAGGGGGGGTGGGGGGAGAAGGAGGGGAATCCCTCTGACTTTTCCTCGCACTTCAGGAAACCACCTCCCTCCCCCAGAAGGGGAAAGTCTGGAGGAGAATAACGGCAGTAGCAATTAAAAAGCCTACGGAGGAAAAAGCACTTCGGTCACCCCCGCTTCCACAAAGGCGGAGGCGAAAAGGCAGGAACGGGGGAACGAGCCCCCGCGCCCCGGCTCGGCGGGGCGGGAGGATGCTCGGGAGCCGGCGAAGTTGTGCAAGTGGCACAGGTTTAGCAGCTGCCGCTGCCGCGCCGAGGCGCCGAGGCTCGGGGCGGGCCGGGCAGCGGGCGGCGGCAGCCCTTCACTTGTCGTCCCATAGGAAGGGTGTCCCCGAGGTGGGACGGCGGCGGCGGCCGGGCCGGGCGATGCCCCCTCCGCTGCTGCCGGCGGCGGCTGCGGCTCACCAGGGCTCTCATGTTTCGCTCCCTCTTTTCTTCTTCTTTTTAAGCCGCGCGCGGGGAGGTGCTGCCACCGCGCGCCCTGCACGTCACCCGGCGGCACCGGCCGCGCGCGCCGCCCGCGCCGCCGCGGGGGCCCGGCGGGAAACGGCGGCGGCGCCGCGCCCGGGCCTCGCGCCCCCCCCTCCCCGCCCCTGGCCCCGGCCCCGGCCCGCGCGCGAGCGGCGCGGGGCCGCGCCCGGCGCGAGCGGCAGGAGCGCGGCGAGGCGCGGGGCACGCGGCGGCGCCCCGCCCTGCGGCCGTCTCCCGCCGGCGGCCCGGGGGTCGCCGCGCCCCTCGCCGCCTCCGTCTTGAACCGCCCCCCCCCCCCCCCCCCC
The DNA here is from genome assembly GCF_965183815.1 of Platalea leucorodia. NCBI lineage: Eukaryota > Metazoa > Chordata > Aves > Pelecaniformes > Threskiornithidae > Platalea > Platalea leucorodia. The sequence continues at coordinate 15,699,426 of NC_138828.1, read as the reverse complement.
CGGTGTAAACGGGAGCCGGGGCGGAGGGGGCGGGCGCCTTCCCTCTCCCGGCCGGCCCTGTCTCGGCGGGAACCGGTGGAGCCGCGGCGGTGCCCGGCGAAAGGCGAGCGCTGTAGGTGGGTCCTGCTCCCCTGACGCCTGAGGTGCCCGGCCCGCGGGCCCGCCTGGCCCAGCCCGGCCGAGGGGCTGCGCGGGCTCCGCTTGGCCGCGCCCGCCTGTGGCCCCCCGACTCATCCCCGAAGGCCGGGGAAGGTTCCAGAGGCGCGGAGCAGGCGTCGACGCCTCGGTGTCTGTCAGCGCGGTGACCTCGCCCCTTCGTTCCGACGGTGCGAGGCCGGTGCGGAGTGTGACCAGTTGGTAATGGCGGCAGCTGACATGGCGGCCCCCGCCAAGGGAGCGGGGCGCAGGGGGTGAGCGTCCTCCTGGTGCGCTGAGGGGAGCCGTCTGTGGGAAGAGCGGGACGGAGCCAGCATCTGGCACTTGGTGGCAAGAAGGCACCTGGGAGAGCAGGAGCCAGCCGGAAAGGGAAAGGCCGACCCGGCGTCAACGGGGTGAAGTGAATTTGGGACGGAGAAAGATGGAAGCCCGGAGCGCGCCAGCCCGGGGCAGAGGCTGAGGTCCCTGGGGAGGAGGCGGTGCAGAGCCCCGCAGGTGGGAGGAGGGAGCTGGAGCATAGCCGGGGGCTGTTGGCGCCTTCCCGTGAGGAGAGGAAGGAGTGGAAGTCCTCAGGGGCGGCTGCAGCGTGGGTGCCCCCGCGGCCACCGGCTTGGGGGTAAGGGGCAGCTGGACAAACAGAGCCCCGAGGTCTCTTTACCGGGGACCGGCTGCTAATCCCTGAAATGGAGGGAAAAATGGCTTGCAGCCAAAGAGCCCCCTTCGGAGGGAGAAGGGGAAAGAAGTATTGCATGGAGTTCCTGATGTGCACTAGTGTTGTTCCTAAAGCAACTAGGGCCTGTTACTGTTCTCCTCACATTATTTTTAACCAAAGAAAACGAGCCTCTTCAGATTTACCTTTGAACTCTTATCCTTAAATAGTCCACACTGAACTAAATAGGAATTTGGCATGGACAAATAGTACGTCAGATAAATAGTAGACGTAAAGACTGCTTTCTCTGCCTTTAAGTGCATTTCTTGAGGGCTAGTGGTTCCTAAACGCGTGACTACCACTTGTCTTACCACTGACTCTCATTTGGCTGAAAATGTTCCCCACCAAGGCTTGAGCTACATCAGCGTGAATGAGGGAGGCCTCTGGTACAGCATGGGCCCCAGCACTCGTGTTGATGAGTGAAATAAGGATGGCACCTTTAGGATATCAAAAGCACTGGTGATACAGTATCCTTGCTTTGTAGTTTTAGAAAAAAGTACTGCTTTGCAATACGTGAACTTGTTCCATGACTGGCAGAACTGTAGCAATGTAGTTATACCACAACAGCTATGCCGTTTTTATTACTCCAGAATATTACACAGATTCTTCTGAACTAAAAGTGATTCTGGTTATAAAGCAGAATAATGGTACCAGAATAGAGTCACTTCTATTCCCAAGCAGACTCCTTACAGAGGGTTACACTGGCAGAATTGTAGTGGCAAAAGGACACAGCTGGAGGTCTGTATGTCTCGTTCCCTGTGTAGGCAGGTGCACATACTTTTCCAGTAGATTGCATACTTCTGCCCTGCATCTCCCTTACTGGAGTGGGAAACTGGAACCCTGGAAAGAAGTGACTGTGGGGCAGATACCCTCTTGAAAAAACAAATGTTCAGTGAAAATTTCTGTTGAGCAGTTGTGGCCCAGTCCTCGCAGTTCCTGTCTTGCTGAAGGAGAGAGGAAGTGAGCAATATAAATCTATATGATCAAAGTAATACAGCTATTAGTAAATAACCTTTCTTCCTCCTTCAAGTGCTGCCTGCATAAATATCCGTTTCTATGTATACCTGTACCCGTTCTCAGAGGAGGTGAGTTTGAGGTGTATTAATTAAACAGAGAATGATTTCCTGAAATGGGAGTTAGATCAAGTTGCCAAACTAAGAAAGATCTGACAGTTTGTGAAGGTCAGCTTCTACACAGAAATTTTACACAGATCTATGATGGAGACATTTCCCAGAAATTCTGTGGAATGTACTGTTGACCTTGTATAATATAAAGTGCTCAAAACTTCAAGCTCTGTAGTGATAGAGTGATATAAAGATATATAAGCAAGACTTGAAGAAGGTTGAATGTTCTTTAAAACCTCTGAATAGAAATTGCTGATTCTTGGCGTTTTGTGTGAGCAGACCTGATTTAATATTATGTTCCTTTCCACACTTTAAAAGTGCGTGATGGCTTCTTTAAGAAAGTATTTTTTTCAAGCTGGTTGACACAGGATTTTATTTATGAACCTTTTTAATAATGCGAAGTTAAGGTCAGTATTAGTATATGCCAGCTCAGCGTGTCGACTTCAGGTGACTTGCAGCCTCTGATAAACAGAGATAAGGGAATACTTAAGAAGTAAAAACATATACATAGGAAATATGGTTAATAAACACATCATTTTTTTTTAAGGCAACCTGGATTCTGTCATATGAAGCTCATTACTAGAAATGATTAAACATGGTAATCCTATAAGCGTGCTGAATAAATTCTGCAATTTGTTCAGAGTATGTAGGATGTAGATGAGAATCTTTGGGTTACAACGCAATTATGTGTGAAAGGGTTAGAAAGCTTTTAAAAAGGAACCTGTTGCTGCTACAGTGTTTGAATGTAGCTAGATTTTCTTCTAGTTTTGTCTAGGAGATAAGCAGACTGGGCTTATTTATGCCATTACCTTCATTATCTATGGTATTATTTATATCATGATACGTCATGGTGCCTGTATCGTGAATTAAATGTGTCAGAATACCCTTCAAAGGGTGTAAAGCTGATGGAACTTATTATTTTATGTTTGTGCTCAGACAGTCATACATATTTTGCAAGGGAATTTAATTGCACCAAGAAACCTGCTTTAAGGTTTAAAGTTAGTGAATTTCTCAGTAGTTTGAACAGAAGAGGAAATGTGTAGTTACGTGTAGCAGCTAGCGTCAGTTTTGGGAAATACGGTTATCATATGAGTTTGCAGATAGGAGCAGAAGCTGGGCGAAGTGATCTCATGGCATCAGGTTTGATGGAAGCAAACAGTAGCATCAAATTATTCCTAAACTCCCAACAGATGTTGTCTGACAGCACACCTTTACATATTCTTGTGATTCACAGAAGAACTTCACACGCGGTCACCTCACTTTTACAGCTAAGCCCATGCAGTATGAGATGTGTCTTCCCAGCAGTGATATCAGGGCTAAATTCCATCCTTCCACACTGGTGGCAAATACCTGGCATGCCGTGAGGAGGAATGTTGCAGTGTTGGAGCAGGCTAGGAGACAAACCAACACTCACCTTGGTCTGCATCTGAGAAATCACGGTATTTAAGGCACTAGTACAGGAAGATCACCCCTCTGTATCAGGGACACTTCACTAGGTGAAGCAGGTGGACTTCAGCTCTTGGAGAGTAGCTCTGCTTTTCTTTTAGCTGGCGTTTGAGTTGAACTTTTGAAACACGCTTCTGTCTTGCCATTTATTTTGTTAAGACAAATTCTTTTTTTTTTTTTTCGGAATCACTTCCTTGTCAGATGCAATGAGGGTGGAATCTCTCCGTATCTTGTCACCATTACACTTTTCATTGAGTCCATTGTAACATTATACTTGTTATTTTGAGCACTCTCCCTAAACTGTGGGATATGTTGTGAAGCCAAGGATTCTACTTCATTTCTTAGCTTTAGGTAGTCTTGTGAGGAGCAGGGAGTTGGACTCGATGATCCTTATGGGTCCCTTCCAACTTGAGATACTGTATGATTCTGTGTTCTTGTGCGGGTGGCTCTATGACATGGACCGGTGAGAAACACTCAATCGTGGATTCTCCACTGTAGATGCTCAAAATTAGAGTTCCATTTCCAGATTAATTTCTGAAAAAAAACCCTTTAATTTTGAATTTTGTATGTTTTATTTAGAAAGGAAAGTAGAAAAATCTTTCTGCGGTAGTCAGATAGTTCATTTAAGTTACTTTGAAACAAAACCGAGCTTGAGAGGCCAAGCTCTGAGGCTTCAGCCTCAGCTATGGCTCCTGAAACTTAAATGTCCCATCTCCCTGTTTTCTGTCAGCTGGATGGACAGAGACCCAGGAATCTGGAAATTTGGAATGAGAACCTGGGCAGGAATCTCAAGGTTTGGCAGTCTGGGCTCCTGTGCTGCTGGCTTTTTTTGGGTGAAAGCCCGACTGTCCTGAGAGTCCCATTAGAAGTGAAGTTGAGAGTTTTTTCTGGCTCTCTGCTGCATCACTGGGGCTAGGGTTCCTGTGGCTTCAAGGCCGAGAACTGGAATATCAGGAAACCCTGACTCCGGGACAGTCTTTGTGGCAGGAGTTCCCCACAGCTGTGAACTCTTCAAGTCCATTCGCTGTAGCAGCTCCTCTGGTAATGAAGAAGGAAAACTGCTGGAATGGTTTCATTAAAGCATCTTGTGGTTAGTCAGAAGTTTATAAAACCATTATATTTTTGCTTATATTTCTGTTTGTGATGTAACAGAATTTTTTCAGTTTGGTCAGAACATTTCTGGTTGGTTCTATCCACCATATACTATAGCCCACACCATTTCATGGGGTTGAGAATAACATGTTGCTTGTCTTCGCATACCACAAATACGAGGTGTGAAAGCTGGTATAACATGAATGAACAGGACTTGTTAGGATATTTTTTATGGGAAAATAGGTGCCCAGACAGTCACAGACAGGTTTTTAGGGTATGTCTTTACCACAGAGTTCCCCATGGCTCTTAGAAATCCTCTAAACCAGCTGAAGCCACCTGGACCATTTGGGACTGTAAACAAATGCGTCTACTCTCTGAACATGACTTCAAAAAAACCTGAGTCCCGTCTGGGTACAAAAGCAGTTTTGGGCTGATGTTAACTCCGCTTGATTGGCCCATCAGGGAATATGAACTACAGATTATTTTAGCACATCACGTCAGCTGCTAACACAAACCTTCAATTACGTGTGTTCCGTTTTGCAACAGAGGCTAGGCTAACTAGAAGGCAGATAAAGCAAACCATTTTGTGAGGGAATGAAGACTCAAGAGGCCCTCTTGCCTATGGTCTGCATACTTTCACTACCTGCTGTAATTCACCTCAACAGCGGGTCTCTATTTATGTGTGTTACAAAGGGACAAAGGAAGCTGCTGTGGGAAAATCCTCCTTTCCTACCAGGGACTGTAGTAATCCCACTGCCTACTGCAGTTTACCGGCCATGTGTATGCTATCCCTTGCTCCAGTGTTTGCAGTATCCTTAACTCGCTGTAGGCGCAATTTGTATAAGATGTCATCAAGGAAACTCCGAAATGCTTGTAATAGTTATCAAACGAATTAAAGGTCTTTCTGCATAAGTGATATTGTGCATGCCGGAACTAAATAATGGGCTTAAATATTTGTGCCCAGTGTTCTTTGTTGCCTGCTAAGTGTGGGGATGGAAACTGTAGCCCGGCAGTGTTAAAACTAAGTGGTCGCGAAGCTCAGCTCCGAGCTGCTCAGTGACTGGGATGTCAGATAGGATTCCACAGATTATCTCTGTGTTGATGCAGTGCATGTGAATTTTACTCTGTTACGTAAATCAGTGTGAGTCGATTCATATTTTATATGGAAGGTTTTGGAAATTCTTCATAGTCGCTTTCATATGATACATGCTAAGGCACCATGTACAGCATTGCTGCATATAGAGTGTATATGCTATATTAACTGTGCTATTCGAGGCTACTTTCCAAACAGTAAAAAAACTTTTCTGCCACAGGTGGAAAGTAACAATGGAGTCAGCAACCACTGTCATATAGTTTTCCTAGAAGAGCATGTGTCTAATTCATATGTGCAATGTAGCCTTCAGAAAGATGTATCTAATTCGGTAGCATAATTTATCTTTCAGAAAGTAGGGAGTTCAATGCTCCTCGACACATCATTCTCAGAACTACCAAGTGCCCTGGCATATGGAGGAAAGTACCAGTGCACCTAACAATCATTCTCGGGCACGTGCTAACAGCATGCTCAAAATCAGTCATTTTGGCCTGTGTTAAATGACTTCAGAACGGTGCCAAAAGCTGCCTCACGTTTCTGGCATCGCACATGCTTCTGCAGGCTCACGTGCACTTCTAGGCTGTCTTCTCTGTGCCAGTGTCATGCGTACATAGCGCCAGCTTTTTGAAGTGTCCCTTTAGCCTCCACTTGCGTGCAGTTACAAATGTTACCCTTAGTGAAGCGAGATAGAAAAAGTTACTGACGGGGCATTGGGAGCATTGTGTTAGCAGCCTAAATCCTGACCGAATGAGGTCAGTCTGGAGAGGATTAAAGCTACAGTCTGAGTCCCAGTCATGCAAAGAAAAAGTTGGAAGAAACAGGTGATTTTGTAAACAGCTAATTCTTACAGAGGCTGTTCTTTGGGAACCCGTCATTGAAGTGAGTGAGTTTGGCCTGCTCGCCTTCCCTTACGCTCCCATGATGCACAGCAGATTTCAAGCATGTGGCTCTTAGATTATTTACAATAGTCAACCTTTAACTAAAAAAATGGTGCTCAACTCCACCGTAATTAAAATGAAATGTAGACATGTCGTGGTTTAACCCCAACCGGCAACTAAGCCCCACACAGCCACTCACTCACTCCCCCTCGGTGGGATGGGGGAGAGAATCAGAAGGGTAAAAGTGAGAAAACTCGTGGGTTGAGCTAAAGACAGTTTAGCTGCGCACGCAAGCAAAGCAACACAAGGAATTCATTCACTACTTCCGATCGGCCGGCAGGCGTTCAGCCATCTCCAGGAAAGCAGGGCTCCATCATGCATAACGGTTACTTGGGAAGACAACCACCATAACTCCGAACGTCCCCCCCTTCCTTCCTCTTCCCCCAGCTTTCTATGCTGAGCATGACGTCATATGGTACGGAATAGCCCTTTGGTCAGTTGGGGTTAGTTGTCCTGGCTCTGTCCTCTCCCAACTTCTTGTGCACCCCAAACTTACTCGCTGGTGGGGTGGCGTGAGAGGCAGAAAAGGCCTTGACCCTGTGCAAGCACTGCTCAGCAATAACGAAAACATCCCTGTGTTATCAAAACTGTTTTCAGCACAAATCTAAAACATAGCCCCATAGTAGCTACTATGAAGAAAATTAACTCTACCACAGCCAAAACCAGCGCAAGACACCAATTTGGCTAGGAGTTTAGGATGTGGTCATAAAACTGCTTTATCTGCATGGAGCACTGTCAAACCATCAGGTTTTTGAGACTCCCTAGTCCTGCAGGCTGATACTATTTTTCCAGGAATGTGGTCATCAAAGACAGGTTGGACCATGCATGTTCTTCTAAACCTTGAGATGAAGAGTCCATTAACTTTGGTGAGAAATAAATCGAAGTAGGTGGTAGGTTCACACACAGGTGGCAATGTGTGAATCATTTCTTTCATTTGACTGTAAGATGTATGAACAAAGAAGATCCTTGGATAAAGATGTAAACTGATGTGGATGCCAGATGAACTTTGACTGAACTTAAGGCAGAACCATATTTTAAAAAATAAATAAATAACCCAGGATAAGGAGGCACAACGGCAGATGCTGGAACCATCTGTTCCAGGACAGCTCTAATAGAAAACTTCTTCTAGTCTATTGTATGTTTACCCGTTAGGCAGTAGTATTCTCTGTATGAATGTGGTCTGCCTGTGGTGAGATATGAACAATAACGGCCCTGATCTCCAGGTGAGTTGTCCTCAGTCCCAGAACTTTTATATGCAGCCTGGCTTCTACAACATTTGAAATTCTGTGTATAATCAAGTGATTGAGTTAAGCACTCCATCCAAACCTTAAGGCATGTATTACAATCACTATCAAATGAACTTTAAGGATGAGCTGTACTGCTCCACGTAATTTGTTGCAGATGTGAGGGAATCCCTAATTTCCGAAGGAATGGTCACTGCAGACTAGATGTTGTTTGAATGAAGTAAACAGGCTGCACTTAACCCTTACTGCAGAGATTCAGTTCTGATTCTGGCAAAAACATGATTTAAAGTGGTCATGATTCCAGCATTTTAACCTTTCCTACTCCCCGTGTAATTTTTTTAGAGTAGGGTCTAAATGATTATTTAAAACAGGAATCATAACGTTCCAGGAGTGGTACAAGGTTACAGACTACTTTCTGTGTCTGGGACAAGATTAGTAGGTATAGGTCACCACTCAGGTATGATATAGCTATCAATGGATTGAGTGTTGACTTCCTTAAAGGACGATAATCAGAATCAATTTTTCAGACCCATCCACTGGAATAATGATATTTAATGATATTTAATATGGAAATACATTGTTTGCAGGACAATGTGTATATCAGGGACTAGTTGTTGAATTTTTCTAGCAACTCAGTCAAATATGGGTGGGAGTCAAGTGAGTTTCTACTGCCATTCAACATTTTTTGGAAACTCAAGGGTCGGTTGGTTGTTCATGAGGGAATACTTTGTTCCAGCAGTCATTTTTTTCTAATATAAAGTCTGAGATGCTAGCACTGTACTTTCAGTGAAACTGTTTGTGATAAACTTATCTGAATATATGTAATGGGGGAAGGCCCTGAGGGCATTTGAATCTTGTGCCTCTGGCAGCTTGAAGGAGCAGAGGGACTGTGTGGGCTGTTCTCTCTGGACCCGTGTTTTTTTATATAACCTCATACTGAAGGTTCAGTTCTTCTGGGAGGCTTGTGTGTTGCTCCACCAAGCATGGCTTTCCAGAGGGTTTGAACCTTCGCATCAAGGGCGCTTGTATGTCTCAGGAGTAGGTAATCTGTACAGACAAAACTTTGGGAAACACTTCTAAGTGACAGCTGTATGTTCCCTGAGAGTGCTGTTGTACCAAGAAATCAATGAACTAGTCTGGAAGTCTGCAGAATTAAATTGTTTTGACAGAGCTGAGTGGACAGGTAATAATTCTAAAGTTTCCAGTATTTTGGGGTAGGAGACAGAGTTTTAAAAAGTTTTAATAATAATTTTTAACATGATGTTAAAAATGCAATTTCAAGCAGATAACATAGTAGTTATGAGTTATTTATCTTTCTGGTTTCCTACAGGGAGGGAAGTCATATAGGACACAAATAGGATACTTCTAGAAAAAGAACTTGATGGGGAAACAGTCCTGTGCTTCTCTTCCTTCTTACAGATCCTTAATTTAGAAATTTCTCAAATAGGATTCCACACTGTGTCTTGAGATCCACCTACCTACAGCCATTAGGATGAGATGGAATTCTGAAAAGATATAACACTTAAATGGGTTAATTATGATTTTTTACATCCTTTCTCAAAGTAGGCAGCAATTCACTCATTGATGGGTAAAGCTAAGTAAAGATCCTTTTATTTGATGAAAATAAAAATTTATGAATAAAAGGAAAATGAGGCTAGCACTGAAAAAAAGAAAAAAATGGATAACAATTAATGATAAAATAGATAAGGAAGAGTGAATAATGAAATCTCAGTTCTTTCAGATATGCTTTATCCTCTCCGTTGTAGCTGGATCTAGACCCCATTGAACAGGTTCCCCAAAATTTGTCAGTTCTCTCTTGATCATCTTGTTATGTACATCCTTCTAGCCTGGGCCTGAACTTCAGCATTACAACACCTTGATACTTTATTTCTTATGAGTGCAAAGATGCTAGCTAGCTACGTATACAATATCTGTTTACTTACATGCTTATGTTTATTTTTATACTTACGTTATTAATATTACATTAATATGGAATGTTTTCAGTCATGCATTGATAGGACAATAACATTGGTTCACGTACCACTTTTAACTTTTGAATAATCGAGGAAGCCGTGATTTCTGGTTAGCTCTGAATCAGAAATCATTGCAATGTATTCTGATTCTGATTTGAGAAAACATGTACTTTTAAATCTTTCTTGGAGAAAGATGTCAATTTCAGTGACCTTACTTGTGCAATGAACACAATACTTACATGCTTGTTTGAGGAGTATTGTGAAAATGCAAAGCACTTCATGAGTACTAAGTACTGTTTGTAATAGGAAATTTTTCTTGCTTTCCCAAACTACCTAAGATCTTAGTAAATTATTTAACCAGGCTGTGCTGGAGATTTCTATAGTGTTTAAATGAGAATAATGTTTCATTGCTTCATTTTGGCATGCAAGATATAGTCACTGTGTATGGCAATCCGCAAACTGGAAAAGAACTGTAGAACTACAGTTTATATTATTTAAGTATTATATGTGATAAACATGCATTTTTCACTGGTATCAAGTGCTCTGAATAACTGTTTTAACATAAAGCAACATAAATGGAGAGATCTTATGCTTTGTCATATAGATTTAATGCTTTATGAATCTGCATTTTCATAAACATTGTGGAATGTTTATTATTGACCTGATGGAAAAGAACTGAGGTTCTGTTGGATCAATATATGTCAGAAACACATGAATACTCAAATATTCCTGTTCAAGTGAATGCTAAAAATTCCTTCTTTTTCATAGTTATACTTTTACATTTTCAAAACGTGTATAATACTCTGGAGTTGCAATTTCTTGAATTTGCTTTGCTCGTGGAAATACAGCTTTGCAAAGAGCCGTATTGGTTGATACTATGATTTTGTTGACATATCTTTCGAAAGGAGACAATTGGAAATGATGATATCACTGTTTTACAGGTAGCCAACACCCTTGGCTGTGTGAATTTTGGCTGAGATGGCGAGGAGTGCTGCAACCCAAGTATGATTCTACCGCCAACTCCGTCGATGTTTCATACTGAGAACGGGTAATTAGTTTTCACTAAAAAACTTTAGTTGACACTAAAAAATATGGGTATTGCTACAGAGCACTATTTGTGGGACCTATATTGAGTTTGTGGTACAATATGCATCAACATTAATTTTATATTCACATGGTGGCATGGCTAAAACAGTGCCTGAATCGCCTAGCTTTTGGAAATTTACTGACTACAGTGATGATACTGGAATGAGACACATAATAAAAATAGAAAGCTGAATACAATTATTTTAAGAACCTTTATTATTTAAGTTAGTTTAATATATCTCTGGTCTTTTGTTTTAAGCCCCTTGGAAGTTAATTTGCCGTGTATATTTTATATGTATTTATATGTTGCCCTGCACAGTGGCAATCTATATTTGATTTTGTCACCTAATTCATATTACAGTAGTCTATAGAGCAATATTAGAGTAATTTTAAAGAAACTGTGGAAGTATAGAGATTGTAGAAAGAACATTGATTAGAGTAGTGTTGTATATGGAGAAAATGCATGCTTCCTTCTATTATTAAGTTAAACATCTGTAGGTAGTAATTGAGACTTGCTGAACTCTGGTGTGAACTCTGAGCTATAGATAATATTCAGGATGGTGATTTCCTGGTTTTGTCCTGTGAATAATTCTAAGCAAATGAGTAAAGATTGCATGTTATTAAAAAAAAAAAAAAAAAAAAAAAAAAAAGGAAAGGTTAAATTAATAGGTTGATTCATTTACTTAATGGTTGACTAGGTCTTATTGTAAGTTTTAAATTTGGGAGAGGAAAACACAGCCCATTACTTCTCTAAGAGACTGAAAATTTCTAAGTTACAGAAAAATTGAAAAATTTTAAGCTTTTGAAGTGTCCATGCTCTAACAATTAAAGAAGTAAAAATAGCTGAGCTTCATTAAAACCAGTAGCACATTTGCTAAAACCTGTAGCAGAGGCAGATTTTTGTCCTTGATGTCTGAGGCATGGAAATTCTGTGATGGGACTTTCTGTGATCCTTTTCTGGCCACATTGAAGACCCACTCCTAAAAGAGAAGAGGAGGTTCATCAGCTGTTTGAAACTGTCATGTCTCTGTTGATTTCAGTTATGATAATTTCTACTACCTAAGAATCTGCTGCAGGGTCTTTCTGTAAAGACCCTTCTGTGTTATTTTCTTTGAGAGGCAAAAAAACATACCCACAAAACGACAACAAAATGCCTTGTGCTCTATCTTGTGCATTATCGTTTTAGAATATTAAAGCGTAGTGGCACTTTACTAGCAAAAGGAAGGAAGGTGGCCTGCCAACTAAAGCAGGATGCAGTTTCTACCCACCGTCTTAGATGGTCTTACGATGTCCTCTTTGCTAACCAGCCTCTCTTGTATTGAATTACTGTCTTCTCATTACTTTAAATTCCAAATATAGAAATATTGTTAGTACTAGTAAGGCAGAGTGAAAAATACGTCATCATTTTCAGATTATACTTGTAGCACTGGGACTTAAAAAAAAAAAAAGAAACCTAGTGCTGTTTCACCTGCAAACTTACGAGCTTTGGTACACAAGCACAGTCACTGAGAGATCGTTTCTATGGTGCCGCTTCAGAGACAGCCGCCTAAAAAAGTGCTGACTTAGATATGTTATGGAAGTACCTAAGATTCTGTGTTGCTGGACTTAACGGTAGGGAGAGTTCACCAAATCCAAAGAACTCTGAAGTGATACTTCTCCACTTTGCTGTCCTGGATGCTTCACATTCCATATGTCCTGAAGGAAAGGAATATCTCTTTCTTGTTGTTGTGGTGGTGTTGTTTCCCTCCCCTGCCCCTCTTTCCCAGAACCAAGTGTTATTCAGTGGAATTCACCTTGCAGAAGAGGAAGACTTTTTAAGGCTCCCAGCCTGCTGCACAGACATGTGCTGCTTTGGTTAGCAGTTCAAGTATCCTAGCAAGTCCTGCTTAATAATCTATCTGATAAGGCTTGATTGTGCTTCACTGTGTTTAAATTTTTTGGGGAACTATTTAGATAACGGAAGTGCTCCAGTGCCTGGATTTGTGTAAAACTCCAAAATTAGAAAACACAGCCTTTAGTGTCTCAACGTCTCAGATGAGTGAAATACCAAAAGAAATTGCATATTGCAATATTTTACTCGGTATCTTAACATTAGCATACACGATACATTGCGTAAATAATGTCTGTTTATACTTTATTTTCTGTATTACGTTTTGTTGGTGCGAGTGTTAAATGGAATGGTCAGAAAGCAGTTTCATAGCTCTTTTCAGTAACAGAACCTGCAGAAGGAAAAGGTCATGTGTAGATCATCTAGGTTTTACCTTGGCAATAGAGGATTGTGCCCTGTATTTTTTAAGAGATTCTTCTGACTTTTCCAGCTTTAAACAATACTATCAAATTGTAGGTGGTGCTATTTCTCTTTGGCATTATGTTTCCATTAAATAATGTATATGGCAAATAATGTGTCCTCACAGACTGACAACATTTTATATCCATGTGGAAAAAAAAATCTGCATTAAACCTTAAGAACTGATCCTGGATAACTAGTAAAGTATTGTTGTTGTTGTTATTATTATGCAGTAACTTTCTCCTATGTAATTGCTCATGCTTATGCAGTACAAATGATAGGATACAAACTTTTATGTACTTGGCCTGAGTCTTAATATCTCGAAGCTGTTACTTAAAGGAAAAAAAATTTCAAGCTACAGCCCATAGCTGCTGCGACAAATAAGGAATTCCAAAGGAGGTTACAGGAGCCTTGTTAAAGTCAACATGTTTCAGACCTTCAAAATCCCATACTTCTGGACACATTCCTTTACCTCACATCGAAGATATCCATGTGTGGTTCTAGTGATAGCATTGTTGTAGCTGTGGTTGTTTAGGTTTTTTGTTTAAATATAACTCTTCATTTCCCTTCTGCCCTGGCATTATTTTCACTATTCCCAGTGTTTTTACTTAAATTCATCATTTTGATAATTTTAACTGGACAATTGTATTTTGTGTATTTATGGCACTTCATGTGAAACAGTTCTGCCTTCATTTCCTGTTTATTTTTAGCTGCTAATTTTCAGACTTTTTCCATCCCCTTGGGTTTTTTAAAATCCTGTTTGGTACAAACCAGGGTGGTCCAACTGGCAGCCCAAGGAACAGTTCCATCTGGCCTGCTGCATTTGCCAAGGAGGAGCTAGGAAATGCCTGTAAGGGCACGCACTGCCCTCGCAAGCAAATGTTACCTATTGCTCAGATACATAACCATGCTTAAAGCCCAACTGTTGTGCCATGTCCACCCAGAAAAAGAGATTGGCACTAGACATGCCTTCTCTCGAGCAGAGCCAGGTGTCTAGAAGGGCTAGTTGTCCTTTCAAAACAGTCTTCAAAGAGGATGCTACAAGTGGAAGCTAGCACCTGTCCCTAAAAAAGCTAAGCCACTGTTGGTTTTCCTGGTTAGATTGATAAACTAATAGACAGAGTGACAGGAAAACTGTGCTTAAGCCCCAGGACAGTTGGAGCTAGTTAGAATTTTAATATCAACTATCAAAGCTGATGTTATTAATTCATGGTATCATTGCTGGCTTTGCATCTGACTTCCATTAAGTGCCCTCTGTCAAGTCGCTATATCTTTTTCCCCTACGCAAAATGAGCATAATGATAATAACCAAGCATCATGCATTGAAAGCACCATAAGAACCAAGTATATTTTGTCAAATTGACAATATAATTTCAAAGGATTTCATTTGGCTACTTTGCACTTTTTGTTGGGGAATATTCTACCTTCAGATGGACGTGGGTGCCTCACTTGAAATCAGTGCATCTGCCAACTGCAATTCCTCATAAGAAATTATCTCAAAAGCTGAATTTATCCTGCGTAGTCCATTATGTTGTACAATAATAGTGTTTCTGTAGCAAAATGAGCCCAACTAAGCATGAGGTCTAACTGGTGCCTCATAAAACAATAATATCACATCTTTTGATGTGTATTCCATTTCCATTAAAAATATTTATAATGTTTAGCAGGAATGGGGCAGACTACAGCTGGGCAAAAGGCTGAAATAAGCAATCAGGAGCAATATACCCAACTGTACATTTACTGTTACCATATATCATTGTGTGATGACAGCAGAGCTCTGCTAGTTTTAGTATCCTTATTCAATATACTGTAGCACGTGGAGTTATCAAAAAGCATATAGTAGAAAAAAAACCCACCATAATGCAACATCTTAGTTTTATGCTAATGCCTTTTAGCATCCTGCTTACCTTTTAAATTGTAGAGAAACTCTAGATTAATGTTCATAACGTATAATCCCTTTCCTGTTTAGAGTGTACAGCAGCACAACTGCTCTATTCACTCTGTGCTCGTCTATTTTAAAATAATTCTTCTGTTTATTGTCCTAGGCCCTCTACTCTGGTCTGTAGTGTTCCCCATTATACTGTGCATCTCCAATTTTGGTTAAAAACACCCCTTATTTCTGATACAGATCATCTCCCCAGGGCTTTTTTTTGGTCTTGATTAATCTCCTTTGTTTTCTGTCTCCTCTTTGTCTGTTCTTTCTTATTGTCTACTCTTCATGCTATCTATAGCTATGGTATTTTCCCCAAGTCTTTCTTTCCTTTTCCTTCTTTTCCCCTTTCATGCTCAGCAGTTTTTTTTCACACTGATTTACCCCTGTCTTCCTTTGGTGTTCCTCCCCCCTCCCCAATTTTCTCCCCATATCATTCAGTCTGTCTTTTCCCTTTTCTTTCTGCTCTGTTCACTTTACTTCACTATCCTACACCCCTCTTTGTTTTCCTTTCTCTTCCCTAATGTTGTCTTACATCTGGGAGATGACTGATGATGACAGAAAAGAGGAAGGGAAGACAACAGCTGAAGGAATTAAAACATAGGCTAACTTTCAGAGAAAACTTTTGTTCAGGAATAAATAACTGAATGGAAGCATCAAACAGGAACAGCAACAAAAAAGCCTGATTATTTATGGCTAATTATTCATTAGTGAAACTGAATTTTACTTGAAAATTACAGTCAGCAATGTTGTAGGAGGACTATGTGACAGCATACTTAAAAATAGATAAAGCAAAACATAGTTACAGTTATTAAATATACTTATTAAACAGTTGTAGGGTGCGTGTTTCTGGAAATGTTCATGGAGAAAAATGGCACTGGAGGGTAAGGAGAGGCTAGTGAAAGAAATAAATACAGAAATAAGATGAGGAAACTATGCAGTCATACACAAAGTATGAAAAGATGGTGAATCTGAGGCAATAAAGACCTGCATCAAGTATTTGGAGCGGGTTGAAAAACAGAGAAAGTAGCACAGAACTGAGAACAAGCAGTGATTATTCTGTGACACAAGACGGAAAAAACAGGAGCAGTGGAAATGGCAGCAGAACCAGCTTACTGAGGGTACCTGACACACTATTCATTAAAGTAATTTCAAGCAGGATGCAAAACTTTCTGGATAAGACAATGAAGTGCTAGGAAGCCAATGGGTTTGAAAGAGGATATGGTTCATACTGATTAAATTCTTCCTCGTTTGGATGGCAGAAAGTGCTCAACTAAAGGAATTTAGGTCATAGTTACCCATTGGACAGTGGTTTGTCAAAATTTTTACATTTTATAGGTGATAGGATCCAAAGTTTTTGTCTAGATTTTGCTGCTTGCATTCATGGTTTCTAACAGAAATTTACTGTCAGAGTCGTTACCCTGATTTAGTGAAATCATAGCCACAGGCAGAATCTAGTCAGTCACTGGCATAACTGGAGTAACAGTCCTATAAAAATGTCACAAGTGTTTCAAATGCAATATGTGCAAGGGCTCAGTTTCCAAAATAAACGATCATTTTAGTAGCTTTGTCAGCATTTCTAAAATGCTAGTCACTCCTCATTGGCTGTCAAAGATTATGATTAGGTGGTGTGTGTTATAACAGTGTATTGCTTGCTGAAAATCTGATAGTAATATCAATGAATCCTCTGTAGTTTCCCAGCACAGTGAATAACTGGATAGCCTAACCTTTGTGGCCAGAACATTCTTCTGCTTGAAAGTCACATTTCCTGGAATTATGATGCTAGGAAATGGTATCAGACACTGAGTACCATGAGTTTTGTTAAATTCAGGTGAAGGAAGCATATCCTTAACTAAAACATCAACAAGGTATGCAGCCTTTTACAGAAATCAGACTAGAGATGGCCAACATGGCTTTACCAAGGGCTAATCTTCACCAAGGGCAAATTGGGCATAGCTAATCTGGTGGCCTTCAATGATGGAGTAACTGCATCAGTGGACAAGGGAAGAGCTATCAATGTCATCCATCTGGACTTGTGTTGAGGCCTTTGATGTGGTCCCCCACAACATTCTTGCCTCTAAATTGGAGAGAGATGGATTTGATGGATGGACTACTACATGGATAAGGAACTGCCTGGCTGCATCCAGAGAGTTACAGTCAATGTCCAAATGGAAACCAGCAGGAGTCCCTCAAGTTCTGTACTGGAACCAATACTGTTTAATATCTTCATTAATGACATAGATAGGGGGATTGGGTGTGCCCTCGGCAAGTTTGTGGATGACATCAAGCTGGGTGGTGCAGTTGAAAAGATGCCCTTCAGGCGAACCTTGTCATATGTGAGGGTTGGGCCCATATGAACCTCATGAAGTTCAACAAAACCAGTCCCCAGTATCAGTACAGACTGGGTGATGAACTGATTGAGAGCAGCCCTGCAGAGAAGGACTTGGGGATACTGGTGGATGAAAAATGAGATATGAGCTGGCAATGTGCACTTGCAGCCCAGAGAGGCGATTGTATCCTGGTCTGCATAAAGAGAAGCATGGCCAGTAGGTCGAGGGAGGTGACTCTCTCCCTCTGCTCCACTCTCATGAGACCCCACCTGGAGTGCTGCATCCAGTTCTGGGGTCCCCAGTACAAGAAGGACATGGACCTGCTAGAGCGGGTCCAGAGGAGGGCCGCAAAAATTATTAAAGAGCTGGAACACCTCTCCTATGATGAAAGGCTGAGAGAGTTGGGGTGGTTCAGCTTGTAGAAGAGAAGGCTCCAGGGAGATCTTATTGTGGCTTTTCAATACTTTAAGGGGGCTTATAAGACAGACAGAGAGAGACTTTTTACCAGGGCCTGTAGTGACAGGACAAGGGGTAATGGTTTTAAACTGAAAGAGGGTAGATTTAGATTGGACATAAGGAAGAAATTATTTACCATGAGGGTGGTGAGACACTGGAACAGGTTGCTCAGAGAAGTCATGGATACCCCATCCCTGGAAGTGTTCAAGGTCAGGTTGGTCAGGGCTTTGAGCAACCTGGTCTAGTGGAAGGTGTCCCTGCCTGTGGCAGAGGGGTTGGACTAGATATTCTTTAAAAGGTCCCTTCGAACCTGAACCATTCTATGATTCTGTGAAAACCTAACTTAGAGACAAAGACAGATAGAAAGGAAGACGACACCCCATGGCAGGGGGGTTGGAGTTAGGTGGTCTTTAAGGTCCCTTCCAGCCCAAGCCATTCTATGATTCTATGAAAATACTGTATCCTATGCTCGTTGTGTCCATGGGTTTACACATAAAGCATGAAGAGTAAGAAATATTTTATATGCTAATTGTTTTCAACTATTGTCTCAAGGAAGAGAAAAATAAAATAGATAAAAATGTTTTCTTTATTAAAAAACAAAGGAACATTTTGTCTGGGAAAAGATTGCATATTACAGGTTCATTACAGTAGTGTTATTTTAACATGTGAATGATTAATTTTTATAGCAATTTAGAGACAATAAGGGAAAAAACAGGCAGTACTGTACTTTGAATGGTTATGGGCACTCAATCTCCAGTCTTGTCAGTTGCAGTAGGCATAAATTGTTTCAGTATCTGATTGAACCATGCATGTATGTCCTTTATTAGTATAATGTATATACCTAAACAATTTTCATAACAAATTAATCTGTTCAAGTCAATAGCCACTTGACAGAAAAGAAAAAAAACCTTCCTTAGCTTCGAGGCCATAAAGTGATTGAGGCAAGTAGGACAGAGAATGGTTGCAACAGTCCTTGGATTTCCATGCTATTCTGTCCCCTTCCTTGCTGTGCATTAACTTTTCTTTGAGGGTACACAGGGAGTGAAAATTACTCCAGCATGGTGTTGTAATCTTTTTTACAGATATAAACGAAGACAGAGAAGATGAGCAAAATGTAGACTCATCCTTTAGATTTGCCTTTTTTTTATATTGATTCTATTACATAGTCATAGTTGTAGGAAAGGAATGAAGGGGATTCTGTCCCCCAAGTGAAGCAGATGTTTTACTGAGCCAAGTCTGAGATTTTGTTCTTTGTAAGGAAGCAGAGGGAATGCCTATTTATGGTATTTTGCAGCTGCACTGAAGGAAATATTCTCTTCAGATTATGTTGAGTGGCTCCATAGTATACAACGTTTGTGGTCCCTCAGTTGAGCCAAGAACCATGTAAGCAACTTTTACGCAGACTGGACCTTAGGAATCTGATCCTCAGACATGAAGACAGTCCTTCATAAGTTTAACATTCTGTGAGTTCAGGACTCTTTGCAATAAGCAGAATTTACTCCTGTCCGAGTAACATGGGTTACTAAATCAGTTGCCGGTTGTGTTTTTCAAGTGTAACTTCTGTGAGGAAATGACATGTAATTGCAGCTCTCCAAAAGAGACAAAATTGTAGTCCATGCTGTATCTCCAAAGTTATTCGAGGAGTAAGTAAAACATGTTGCAGTTTTATGTTCTGGTGCAGCAGATTATAGTGGAGGGCAAAGAGTTAAGGGTTCATCTGCTTCCCAACTAAATGTGCAGAAAAACAATGGTATTTGAGGACGCTATTCTCTTGGTTGCTTCTGAACTCGTGTGGGAGCTGGGGATGTTTTAGTCCTTTTGGGTTCCTGTGGCCCTACATCCTAGTTCCTAGCATGCACCTGTTATTTACAGGGATACCAATAAATTCTGGACAGGAAGTTTGTTTTAATTAATTCAGGAACCTTTTTATCTTCATAGCCCTATGAGCAGTAGGGTGTTTTGGCCCAGAGGGAGCAGTGTCTGTCATTCAGAGTAAGCTTGTCTATCCGTATATGGTACTGTGTTGCTCCAGTTAAATATACCTCAATTGAGTTGACAACACAGCATAGCTTCGTGGTTGCATAATCAATGTTTTGCTCTTTTGCTTTGTTTGTGACCTCTAGCCAAACCCTTCTTTGAGTAACTAATTTCCATGTGGGATTTTCTATGCAATTACTGCTATATTAAATGAGTTCCCTGCAAGCAATAAATAATTTATTTTGTGAAATGAGCTACTTTCTATGCCCCCCCGAAATATCTGTGTACTTGAAACACTGAGAGAGCAAATCCTGTTTTGTCAAAAATGCCTAATCCTCAGAATGTAGGAGACTTTAGGCCTGATTGCTCATATGTTTTGGAGCTGCTTATAGAGCTTGAAGTGTGAAAAATAGAGCTCTTCTTGACTTCTGCTGCTGTTGTAAGAATTCAGGTCTTCTGGCAGACTTCAGAGGCAGAACACAGTTCCAATAAAGCAGCCTTCCGTTGCATTAGTAAGACCTCGCTTTCTCTTCCCTCGCCTTTCTCTTGACACAGTCTGATCCCGAAGGGCTATAGTGCTGATCCTTCCCTCTGGATCCCCTGTTCAACTCAACACAGACTTTTAAATTCACATGCAGAAGAGAAGACCAATCTTTGATTTTGCCTGGTCTTTCCAGGGCATGATCTCCCTTCTGGAGCAAATGAGGCAAAAGTCTAGTGACGACATTCTTATTCAAAGCCTAAGCCTTAATCATTCCCTAAACACTGTAGTTCCTGACTATTGAATGAAGTAGGGATCCAGGACAGAATATATTCATGTAAAAGAAATTAGATGGAATCATTATGCATGCAGGAAGCAATTAAAGATTGCACAGGTGAATTTAATACTGATATGTTCTAAATTTTGAGTAAGACTTTGCAGCATGTATCATATTTTATCCAGATTTTAATGTACCATCCTATCTTACGAGGTAGGATACAGTAAACAAAATAAGACCTTCCTGAAAAAACAGAATTGTCATTAGGTGGAGTTACACAGACTGCTACATTGATGTTACACAGAGATTTTACAGACCTGTAGCACAGACTCTTGCATGTCTCCAAATGAAGTGTTTGGCAACAGCCATAAGCTGTCATCTCTCTTGTGGGTTGGCCACAGCGTGAAGATGCATGTAGTTTAGCAATGACTTTCCCAACTGTATACCTACAGCAGAGGAATCTTAAAAATTGACAACTGTGTCCTATTCCAGGTTCTTGTGGGAAGTAGTTGTACTTAGTAGTACTAAGTTGTATTTAGTAGTACTAATTAATTTTTTGCACGTTTCCCACCAGTTTGCCCCTTCTGCTCTTACCCATTAGCATATCTCACACAGCCAGCAATATTTTCTGGTAGTCCGTTTTCTCCTGTCAAGTCTTCTCATCCACTTTTCACTTACTTTTTTTATGAGCACTGCGTCTTCAACCCAAGTGATTCTTTCTCTGAGCTGTGTGTATAACAAGAGGAACATTGAGAACACAGAAAGACTGTTTGCCTCTTTTCTGTTCCAGTGCCCAGTGTCATAATTGTTTCTGGCAGCCATGAGGAGCTGTTGCAAGGAAAAGCTCTGTTCAGTTCTGGAAGACAAAATGTGAAAACAGACTCCATAAAGAATATTGCTTGATACCCTCTAACAAGCTCTCATCGAGCACGTGCAAACTCTTGATTTTTGTCAGAAGTTTATAGCTTGTCCAAACAGGGTGAGACTGCATAGCGAAAGTGAAAAGCATCCCACCAAATTTGAAGTCCTTTCTTCAAAGAAGGAAGGTTGAAGACCCTCTCAGTGAAACAGCTATAAGAATTTTTTAACAGGAGCAGAAGTGTAATACTAAGTTTCTTTATTGCTGCTTTTACAGAAATGGGGTTAAATCCATAAAATCAAAGTGCGTAATCACAGGTTCAGAAGACTCCTAGAGACAACATTATTTGCCTAACATTACAGAAAGTTCCAGATTCTTCCATCAAACAGGGGTTTCTAGAAAAGAAACTTTCTTCTGGGGGGGGGGGGGGGGGGGAATCAGTGGGAGTTTTTAACATGTGTATCTGACTCTGTATGTGAAATAAAGGTTGTCAGGCCAGCTCTCCAACTGGTGTAAAAGTAACATAGTTCTGCTAAATGCTAGCTGACACTTGGTCTCATTTCAAGAAAGAAATCGAAAAGGAATGACTTAGCCTGGTGTTCAATAAATACAACTGTAAATTAATTCTTACATAGCAATGGGACCATTTTGCATTCCTTGAAAACTCTTTGGCGATTCATATTGTGGTCAGCTTCAGTATCTGCAGAGAATGTATTGGATCTTGAGAATAAAACCCCTCTTTCCTCAAGAGAGCCATGTAGCATGGCTACATTAAATGATTTGTTAATCCCTTCCATGGTTGGCAACTGCTCTGAAAGCTATCTTTGATAGCTAGGTTTATTGAGGAATGGTACGAAAGAATTTTGGAGAGAATAGAAGAGCAAGTCGCTGCCTAACTTGGGGAGAATGAAAGGACAAATTAACGATCTAACATCTTCTGCTTTTGCCATTCCGAAACCAAACTGTCATTCAAGAAGAGACAACAAACAAGCGTCCTGCCTAACACAGGCTGAAATGGCAAGACCACTACCTCATCTTCTGTTTCTTCTGGGAACAGTACAGCATTACAGTAGCCCTAAAATGGATGAAGGGTGGGAAATGAAGATTACTCAACTCTTTGCCACAGTATGACCCTGTTTTTTTCCTCACACCCATGTAAATTGCATCCAAATGTTTATTATTACCTCCTTTTGCTTGGATTATTTCCTTTTCCCTATAGTGTCATATTCTTTGCTCTCTAGACTCCAGGTTCAGTCAGCTCAGTGTGCAAATGGTTCAGGAAGTCATCTGAAAGCTATGTGCTCATTACTACCATGTAAATTAGCTCACAGTTTGCTCTCCAGATAATTTGGATAATCAGGTACCTCCCTTTCTCAGGTCCTAAAGGAAAGGTATCATTTTAGATTGTCTATCAATAAGATTATTTATTCTCTGTTTGATTTTGAGATATTTTTAGTGAATTAAACACTCTTGATTTGAAGAGAAGTTTTAACTGGATGGAATTAAAGCCAGATTCTGATGACTAGCAGCAGCAGCAATCTGTGAATTACTGACGTATATATTTAATATCTCCCTTGAGAGTAGGAAATTTCTTCAAATGTTGAAACTGGCTTAAATAATTTAAATTCATATGAGTGGTGAAAATTATTTGGCTAATAATGTTAGCCTGATTTCTTCACTTCCAATTTAATCTAGAATATTTGGAATAGTTGTTAATAGTATGTTGATTTATTTGAGTATCTTATTCAACAGAATGGTTTGCATCCTTAAAATCACACCTTAGAACTTAGATTAATGCTCTCAAGTGGCTTAAAATAAATGTATTTTTATCAAGCAAATGATTATGTTTCTTGACATACCTGGTTTTGCTTGGTGCAGTAAGAGCAAGCAAAATGCTTGGCTGTTTTTTCTCTTTGTTTCTATGAAAGTTGCAGGGAGTAATTTTTTTTTTTTTTTTGGCTGGAAATGCTAATTCATGAACACTTTTACTAGGAATGAAGAAGAAAGAAAAAAATGAATGAAAAATACGAACAATGAAGGGGGCACTGTGACTGGGTTGCAGAAGGCTAAGTTTCAAATCCTTTCTCTGACTAAAATAATGCCTTTTTGCTGTTCTGGAGTCTCTCTTCCTTGCTTTTATGTGGAAAAACTTTGGAACTTCTGGGGTTAATTCTAATGTGGGGAAGAAATATTTTTTGAGATTTCAGAGTTTCACAGGAAAGGAACTATTTACCACCCAGCTACAATGTCAAGAAATAGCATGAAGCAAAACCATTGTCAGCAGCAATCTTTCTAAGTAATTTCTTGTCCAGGTTTAAAATTCCAAGTTCTTACCCACAAAATACTCAGGTTATTAATAGGAGGGTGCTTCTGATTGTTTTACAGAAATGCAGCTGTTTAGTCTAACGATAATGGAGTCTTTGGGGATAAGAAATGGAATTTAACATGAAAACTGTTGGGTAGTACAGACAGTACATTAAGCTTTAATCTCTTTTTTTTCCTTAGACACATCTATTTTCTTTCTGCATAATTTGAAGACCTAGTATCTCTATACTTCAATGTGTGTCGAACATTGCTATCTACCTTCTTGCAGAGAGAAATAAGCAGCACTGTATCTCACAGCCATTTGATTCTGGTGGTTTATATTCATTTCAAGTTCTGCAACGGCTTGTTTTAGGACTGCACTTCAACCTCTGCACTACCCCTATTGGCCCGCCTTGATTTTCTTTGTATCCTCTTCCTTTAGCCAAGCAGAGATCAGGTCTTTCTGTTCTCTCATACAGTCAAGCCACATAGCTGCAAGTTTCCTTTGCTGTAAATATTGTAAGGAGGACTTCTACAGAGTCTCTTCTTCACCTGCTGTTTTCTTATGCAGCCAAAACCAACTTTTCCTTTCCTTGCAAAGCAATTGTTCAGCTTTCTTATGAACACAGTCATATTTAATATTTAGCCTCATAAAATATTCTGAATTATACAATTAAAGGTACACTACAGAATAAAAGACATGGCTTTGTATTTTACTGTTCAAAGGTAGAGATGTGAGAAACCTGCCCCAATTTTAATGGTGATAACCCAGTAATGCACCAGTGTTAGGTACAGTAGGGGAAGAGTAATGCTTAGTGTGTTTATAAACCTTAATTGTGTATGTGATCCAGATATCAGGATTGCATACTAGGTATCTCCAAGGGAAAAAGGAATCCACTTTCCAAGCAGCAGCAACATGGCAAGAGCTGCCAAATCAAGAAGTCTTGTTAAATTCAGGCAGGGCCAGAGATGTGTAAATGTAACCTGCACATTCAGTACAATGCAGAGGTACCCAAATACCTGTATAAATAAGAAAGTTTAACCACTGGAAGAAATCTTGCTGGGGACACATGGAAGTTTTCCAAATAAAATAAGCTGATATGTTCCTCCATGGCCATACAGCAGGATGGCTTCTTGTAGCTGGCTTAAAGTGAGCTTGGACATCTCTGCACTCCAGTCCTTTGTACAGACTTTTCTGTGATGTAAATTAACGGTGCCATACCAGTCTTAAATGTTATTTTATTGCTGTGTAAAAAATAATGCATTAGAAGATTACCTCCACAAAAGGTATAGTAAATAAGTACTTCTAAAACAAAGCATAATTTATTGCATGTTTTGATCAGCAGTTGGGAACACTTTAAAAAACAGAGTTGATCAGATGCAGAAACTGTTAGATAAAACAATTCTCCTGAGTCCCTCAAAAGGCATAGCTAGCAGAAAGCTTCTAGCTTGCAAGATTCTATACTTTTCAGTTACTAAAAAGAGGCAAAGTCAAATTCAACTCCTGGGAAAGATGGCTTTTGACATTCAAAAGTTTTGAAGCTCCTGCCTTGTAAGTCAATATTTTTCTGCTCATTTTGTGTTGCTAAAAATATTGTACAGTAGGGTCACTGGTTGGTAACTACTTTGAGAACCATTGTTCATGTCTTATAATGTCATACATGATTTATGTCACAGTCTTTACTTAGCTACGTAAGGCTGCTTAGTACCAAAATGGCTTTTAATATGACAGAGACTATCACCTTCTGGCAGGCAGCATGTGTCATTGAAATAAAGGCAGTCATACAATAGCTTTAAAGGAGGAGTGCCACAGCTGAACAAGCAGCTTTAATGTTCTTCTTGTGTTGGACCCCCTCCGGGAGTAAGGGGTAAGTTTAGTTTATTGCCTTAGTTTAGCTTTCAGTTTAGTGCTAAACTGAAATTTTCTGGCAGAAAGCTTGAGTAGGATCTTAGTAGGATAATCTTCCAGAAAACACGATAGAACAAATGTAGTCAAACACGGCCACGCACAAAATGTAGTAGACTTAAATTGCTTTGTACACTCTCTTTGTCATCATGATTGAGTATGCAGGTACATGTACATACAGGACTGCATGTATAAAACCTGGTGTATGTGTGCGGGTATTTATCTGTATGAAAAGAAAGCAATAGTTTTGCATCAGAAGTAACTTCACTGAAATCGAAAGTAGTTTTGCAGTGTAAAGCAGTGTGAGAAAAGAATCAGACCTCCTGTATATCAAGGGCATAGGTCAAATTCAATTTCATTGTAAACTAAATCACATACAAACGCAGGCACATATACACACAACCTGTATTAAAAGAACACTGTCAGTGGTGTTAAATTCAGCAATCAAATAATAGGACTTCATATATTAGCATGACCTGTGCAGCTCAGTTTGAAGTTCTATGTATACACCATGTTTAATTACATGACCTCACACATTGTGTTTGACAGTGCTCGGAACAGACAAACACATACTAAGGCATGACTTCTGCTGTTGTAGGCAAGCTGATAGTATTGCATATTACTGAAGTTGCTCAGTTCAACCTATGACAAAATCAAGTTTTCACTTATGTTCTTCTTTAGATATAATAACCTTGAACTGAACTCTTGCTTTGTATACATATGTTCCTGCAGTTTTAAATGGGATTGGATCTAGGTCCAGTCACTGGAACAGATCAGAGAATCTGTTTTGCACGTGCTGTTTGTTACCCCCGTGGAAACATAGAGGAGGAGTTGCCTTTGTGGAATGTAGAGGGGAAAAAGGCAAACATATATAAATAAAAGGAACGAACTGGGACAAGAGCAAGAGAGGGATGGACAGTGGGGATAACAGAACTGCGATAATAGATAGGGAGAAGGAAAGAGAAAAAGCCTGGAAGGTTTTGATGGAGTAAACTTGGTCCCTCATATGTTTACATTTAATTATGAGATTACACTATTTTTCCACAGAATTCCTACCTCACGCAGGATGCACTTAATGAGCAGCTATTAAATATATTGTTTTGCCCTTATCATGCATGGCCCCAAGCCCTACTTATTGCAGACATTGCAATCCTTGTCCAAAGGCAGAATTATTCATTTCTTCAGAGATTTTTGTAAGGCCTCTGTCACTCTTAACATTTTAAGTAGGGTTGCACCAACAACGCTAGTTCCAGTATTCCTAACTTTTCAGTGCTTAAAGTTGTAGTCTTAATATTCTTTTAAGTTTTTGATGTTTATAATTATACGTATGCATTCATATATATACAATATAGTGTGAGCAAACAAATGGATGTATAAGTGTTACTGAAGGACATAAAGCTGCTTAAAATTTTATTTTATAAGGACAGAAAGTTATGTGAGGGCATGAAGAACTCTAAAAATGACTGGCAATAAAAGAAAGCAAAGATACTCCTTACTATTTTTAACCATTGTGTTACATCATGTAGTTCTGCAGCAGATTAGTCATCACATCAAAATGTTGATGGAAATAATAGTGAAAAGGACTTGGCGGACTTTGAGCATATATGAGGTAATTCAGTAAGAGTGACAAATGACTTCTGGCATTTTAAGGTGAAATGGAAAAACTACAGCCAGAATACCTGACTCTTTTCTGGTTTGTTTTTTTGCTTGGCTTTTTTAATTCCTGATTGCAATATGCTGATATCAGTGCAAGTTTTATGGGTCTGCACAGGAATTAGGTAGAGTAGAAGGATGTCAGTTGCAGTAAAGTAGTTTTGTGATTTTAAGTATTTTAGGTAAGTGTGGTCTAGAGGGTCCATGGGAGGAATAAACAAGACAAAGTTCTTGCTGGAATAGCTAGGGATATGATATTCGAGAGAAGGAAGCTAGTGATTTCTTAATCGCATCAGTATTTTGGGACAAACTTCTTCCTAGTAATATATAATAGCTGACAATGGTCTTCAATATTCTTTGAGAAAAATCACTTAGATTTTTCAACAGAGCTCTGCAATAACATTTTGCGGTGCTGACTTAAAATTATTGGCTGGCTAAAATTGATGGTCCAGAGCTGAGCTGAGGGTCATTAACAACAGCCAGTAGTGAAGCCGAGGAAATCCTTTATGTCGAGCATCGCATAGTTAAGATGAAAGGGATAAAAAGAGAGTTCAAATCTATTTTTTTTCTTTTAGAAGCAAAATAGTTTCAAAAGATATGAATAGTACATTTCTAGAAAATTACTGCCATGTATCCTAGTCAATTACATTACTTGCTATGTCTGTCTTGTTTCACATATGCAACATCCATTTTTTACCTGTTAGGATCTTCAATGGGTCTAAAAATGATGGAAACAAATAAAGCAAAACATATGAACAGTGAGGAGGCAGATGAAACTTGTTAATGAATATATGAATTATTATGGGACTGATCAAAACAATGTGTATCCAATTTTTTTGAAAGATGCAGTTCATATGTGTATAGTAACAGTAACAATTATTTTTAAGGGAACTGACTTGACATAAGATGAAGATAATATTTATTTAACATTTTCATTGTGTGATGAAAGGGCAATCCTGGCATTTTTGTTAGGAAAGTATTAATAAGAAGGTATAAATATTAATATTTGTGAAGCAGCAAAAATAGCTGAGGAGCAAAAATTTATCTTAAAGGTCCCTTTTTCAGTAAGATCCTAAAGTAAAGATGAATATAGAATAGTATGCATTTTAATAAACAAGTGATATAGTGCTTCATAAAGTCATACATTAGTATCTCGTTTGTACGGATTCACCCTGTCACATTAGCAACTATTTAATAGACTATTTAGTATTCAAAGTGGTCTTTTGTTTGGATCAGTGTTGGCTCCCATTTTATTTATCCTTTATTTATTGCCTTTACTGAAGAAGATGGTGATCTGTATGTTCAGCTAAGTTACATGTGATTTTAAGGCTGCAGTTTCACAATTGGTGCAAACCAGTTTAAGTCTATTCTGCTACTGTCCCACCACTTTTCTGCTGCAGGCAATGGGTTATAATGCCTTTCTTCTGCTGGCACCAACATTCATGCAGCTGTGTAATTGGTTGGATCAGAGAGCTGATCTGCTTGAAAACTAATTAATTAATTTTGGTCATTTTCAGCTGAATAGAGTCAATCCATCTGATCCCAGCAATCCAGTGCTGGCACAAAGGAGGGGCCAAGGGCTTAAGGAAATAGGGAGAACTTTCCCTTTTGGTGGCAACGTGGACATGGATTGTGAAATAAACTAGTTGTGAAACTGTGCCTGAATTGTGATGAACAGCATGCTCTAGAGAGGATGGAGAAATAAAAAATGAACTAACAAGTTGTAAACGGGTACTGCATAATCAGTGGAAGTGCTTGTAGGAAACAGAAAATTCAGTTTTGAAGTTTATAAACTGTATCATGGAGTGAAGAGGGAATATTTCTTCTCTGTGGGCCTAATCCAGTTCTCTTAAGAGTCCATAGAAAAACTATCATGTTTTCAGTGTAAGATGGATCAATTCCTGTTTGATGCTAACATGATTCAAATTGAATGGCTAAATGAGAAATAGTAGTGAGAAATTTGCCAAGGAAAAAAATCTTCACTGAATATCCGTAAACCAGTGAAATGGTCTTAATATAGTTATTTGAAACTGAAGCTATTAACAAAACTTTTCATAAATATAGAGTGTAATATGGCCTGCTGTTTGAAAAAAATATTTTTAAAGTTTATTTTATTTGGCTACTAGTGGTCAGAAAACTTATACAGTATTACTGCGGTGTCCTGGTCAAATACATGCTGTAATTCTCTTAAATTCCAATTTCTGATGCAAGTGCGTAATTTTGCTTTTCACTGATACTTAAGTTTAAAATTAGTTCCTTGGTCATAATGGAAGTACTTGCCGAGATGAATGCACTATGAATGTTATCACAAATAGTTAATTTCTACATTGAATGTATCTTCATGGATGTAGGGAGATTATGGTATTTATTTATCCCGGAAAACTGCAGCTTACTTCTAAGCACCAAATTTCCAGAAACCTTGGAGAGTGCAGTAAAGAGACTAGGCTACAGAAATGTTTTAAAAGATAAGATTATATATTTTCAATATAGCTGCGTGAGTAATTTGTTTTCCTGGCAAAGATTCTTGAAATTAATATTAGGATTCTGTTTCTGATTTAGCTAGTTAGGTGAAGGTCAGTAGCTAAGTCTTGCTGTCCATGTCATCTGCCTTCTTTTCTCCTCTTTTCCTTAACCCCACCTCCCAAGGATGCTCTACTCATCTAAGTCTGATAGCCATCCAGAATTAGATTTATAAAGTTCTCTAGCCTTCTAAGTTGCTTTTCTCACATTCATACGATTCTCTCCTGCCAACTTAGCCTTCTGTCCTCCACCCATCCCTGTTTTGATTCATTTCCCTCATGCCGCGTGCCTAAATATTGCCCAACCCATGTGGAAAGTCCTTAATTCTTGTCAAGACAGGGTCATGACTAGCCCACCCAGGAAGATCAGAACCAAGGCTCCCAAACTGGGAACAAGGCTTGCCCACCAGTATAAAAGCCATTATTCCCTTATGCTCATCCAGGCCTTTGGGTTAGCAGACAGTTTGAGCAGAGGCACAGGCACAGAAGGTATGTGTTAGGAGAGATGGGATAGACTGGGAAATAGCAACAGATTTGTCAGGGACATGAGGGGTACCATGCAAGGGGACAGGTGGGGTGGTAAGGCTGACTATGAGACTGGGTACAAGAGCAACTAAACTGAGGTTAGAGATATGGGACAGGGAGGGTCAGTGGCTGAATGGTGTAGGGGAAAGCAGACTTGGTAAGTTAGCCAGTATGTTTTCCCTTAGTTATGTCTCGACATTTGGAGGAGCTGGGGAAACAAGCTTGGCAGAGGACCAGCAGGCCACCTACTCCAGCCTTCTCAGCCCCATGGGGGAGACTTGAATTGGAAAGAATTACTGAGCAGACTGAGGCTATGCAGTGCTTAGTTGTGGAATAGGCCCACCCTCAGTTCTGTGATGCCTTTGGCCACCTCCATCCAAGTCTTTGATGAATATTGCCCTTGGTCCACTGGCTTCTTTAACTGCACAGCCTATCAGTCCATTGACCAATCCATGGCCTGTAGGATACTTGGAGAATTTAAAAAGCTAGTAAATAATAAGAGGAACAAATCCAAGTTCCTTGGGGATTTGGAAAACTGAAAACTGACCATACAAGAATTTTCGGGAAAGGCAACATTTTGAGGATGATATGGACATGTAGCAGGACCTGAAAAAATATTAGAAAACTCCATTGATCCCAGCTGTGCCTTCATCAGATGATAGTGGACATACAGTATGAATGTAATTACTGTCTCGGATACCAACCTCTATTTTCCATACCTTTGTCAAGTTTCTGGGATCTGTGTACAATCTGGTTCCAGCCCAGCCGTGAGATATGCTTGAGCCAAGGGCAGTTCTTTTAATAGCTGACATCTTTGTTAGTGCTCTCCAGGCAGCTGACGTTTCCAACTATTCTGCTACCCTATTTATCTGCTCTCAAGTAGCAAAAATGTGTTATGCATAGCAGTATCATTTCTTAGGCACATTTTACAAGGCGGTAGCTTCTGTGGCTTATCTTGAACATAGTCTGAACATATCATCCACCAGAACTATTCTGCACTATAAGCTGCTAAACACCTACTTTCCTGGAAATGAATGGGAGGAGGCAACGGTCATGCTAGAGAAGCTTTCATTATTTGTTAACTTAAATTTTTTTGGATTACATAAAATAGGCCAAACTGTGTTGCTACGTACACCCATTTTGCTTTGCAGATATTTCTGTTGTTACCTGAGAGAGAAGGCATATAAAACGTGGGTAACCCTCAGATATACAGCCTCAATCTTTTTCTTATGCAGTCTTCAATTCCATGGTATGAAGAGTCCCATTTCCAGAGTCTGGTTATCACGGTGGGCTTTACACAGCGCTGCAAATTTCTGGTTCAAAGGCCGTTCCCTCATTCCAGTCAGGCTATGCTCTTTGCTCCCTTCTAGCATACTATGTCCTATGGCACCTGGCCAAGTAGCATGAGTTCCTGTGACACCTTTTGAAGTCCTTGACCTTTCTGATGGTTGCCATACAGTCTGTAATTAACTGGACCAGCTGGCCCTAAGTATTTGGCTCTTCTACATGACTTGTGTGACCTGGAGTAATCAGCAAAGTGGCTTATTTGGCTATGAAGTGACTAATCTCAGTTTGCTGTCATTGTTATTGGACAGACTCCTATACAGACCTTCATTTTGGTCATCTTATCAGTGGTGTTTGTGGAGGATGTTCTTAGGAGTTTGTGTATTAGGAAGTTTATTTCAAGAAACCTCTTAGGAGAATGGCTCTATGTACACCAGCGATCTGCTTGTTTCCTCTCGGAGCTCACTGCCTAATCCCCCAGTTCATATGCAATTACTACAAGGGATGAACAGCAGAAACCAGAGCAAGACAAGGATGTATATAAGACTGTGCATTGTACAGATGTAAAGAAGGGCTCGGGAGAAGAAAGAGTGTCCACAGCTCTGCTCGGAAGTAGTGGTGGGCTATGACTCTCTTAGTTGACTAGTGAAACAGTCTGGGAATCAGACTCCGGTGGTGATTCATCTTGGAACTGGATGAGCGGGAAAGAAAATGTGGTTGGAGAAAACAGAACAGTTAAGAAATGGCCTACTGTCTTATCTTGAAAGGCTGTCTGAGTACATAAATCAATATTCTGTTCAAACCATTGATTCAAATCATCTTGAATCCTCAAATCCTAACTGCAATTAGAATGCAGGATGCTTTTCAGTTATGGTATTTTAGGCACAGTGACCTAAGATGCAGGACAGCCCATAACCTCCCCTATATAACAAGCAGTTGTAACTGGTTTGATGCAGTCTGGGATATTGATGAGGCAGATACTTGGTAGAGTTCATAAGGTCAACACTCTTGTTCTAGGCTATACGTGTAAAATGTAGTGAGAGGTTTATAAGAGTTGTGCCTACCTGCTTCCCTAACACCAGCAGAATTCAGTAGAATTTCCATGTCATGCAAAGTAACTATCTTAAAACACGGGCACGTATTGAGAGAAAATGTTTTGTAGCTCTTTCAACAAAATCAGCAATTAGACATAGAAGTCAATCATAACGCACAATGCTGTAATGATGAGCAGAATCTTAAGAAGAATGAACAGAAAATTAATGTGACAATGTCTGATAGAACAGAATGCATGAAAGGTGAACATATCAAGGAGAAAATAAAATGCTTCCTAGGAGTCCATAGAATACATTTCCGTAGAAATTAGGAGAAATCCTGTTGCTTCAGTCTAGTCATGACCGAGTAGAAGTGAAAGGGAAAAAACAATTCTGAATGGACAAGGGCTGGATGAGGTGACCTTGTAACTCTGCCAGCCGTTAATATCTCATAACACACAGTGCAGCAATGCTGGTAGGAGCTGAAGGCAGAAGAAAGCTCACTACAGCCATTCATGACTGGCTCATCCCTGTTAAACGTTGGAACAGAAGCACTTGTAGAGTAAAAGCTCATGTGCTGGACCAATGTTTCTGGCACACTCACTGAAAGTACCGAAAGAATGTTGCTCTCCTTCATTGCAGTTATCTGTAGTATGTTTGGGCTTTTTTCTGCCTCTGATGTATTTATCCTAGAATTGAACATCCCATATGGTTTATTTGGAACTAGGGCATGAAAAATATTTTAAGTCATATTTTAGGCATGATACTTTTCCCAGTTAAGCTGATGACTAGCAAAATTGCCTTCAGTCCTATTAAGCTGGGCTCTGAGATGGCAACTAAGAACTGTAAAGGGCTTATTTTGTTCAGAATTAGTTTTGAGGCAAGAATGTAGCATCTTCCATTCTTTGGCGTATACCTGGAGCTTCTCTGTTTATATCATAGGACACACTGGTACTGTTTTAATTTTTATCTGTAAAAGTAATTCTTGTTTCTTTTGGCTGAAATTGAACAGATGGAAATTACTGTTTGTACTGTCATGCAATTACTAATTACTGGTGTAGATGATGAGACAACATTTGTCCAGTGTTCAGGAGCTTGATGTATAGTCATGTCAAAAAGTAATACTTCTTGAAGCTTGTTTCTCTATTCACGACTGGCAGATTTGATTGTTTAGAGTAAGACACTTGCTAAAGCAATAACATTACAACATCCAGGAGTTTTTAATCTTTAAATCTTCACGTTATGATTTTTAAGTAAATTGGAGTAGCAGAAAATGACTTACAATTTCTGTTTCTTTCATTTCACTAAGAAGGCTATTTTAATATGAACGTTAAAATCTTTAATACTTGCTTTCAGAAAGAGTATTGTATGATAAGCCAAATTATTTAAGATAGTTGGAGACACTATTTCAATTGACAAAAATTAAGATAAATGTTTATTTGGCTACATTATAAACAAAAGGGCTTATTGCTCTACAAACTGTAGCAAGACATAAACTGATAATACCATGTCTTTGACATCAGTAAATGCTGCAATTCTATTTTAGTCCTGTCCCTGAAAACTTACCATTACTTTCTAGAACACTGGCATTTAAACACAAAGGACGTGATTTCTTTGAAATACAACATGTACTTCTGCGGATGGCAAGTTGGAAGAAAAATCAGTTGTGTCCGTGAAGGATGGCATTCAGCAGCGTAATTTTCTGATTGTGCTCATGCGGTTTTAGTCTTTAGTCCAAATAGGAGCATTTGTACCCAGGTGTTTCCAGTATGCAACATGGTGCTAACCTCAACAAATTTAATCTAAAAGCATTAAGAAAAAAAAGAGAAGAAAGATTTTGATCACTTTGACTTTGATCATGTTGTCAAGCCTCCTACTGAAGCCAATACAATTGTTCAAAGGAAGCAAAATATTAAAGCTATAGAATTAAATTGCTGTATCACAAAGAATGAAGGGATGTCATCACAGGAACAGAAACGGCCACTTTGTTTTGTTATGTTCTGTGACCTACATGGGAATCACTGTTACTTCTGAAAGTCACCTCTAGATGTGTACAGATGTAGTTATGCAGGAGACTGAAATTGCTTTCCCCCTCCCCCAGGGTGTGCAATAATTGTGCCAGTAAGCATAGCATTAAGCTATGAATTGATAGCCAGAGACACAACTGCCAAAAAGCAAATACATTTTACGTCCAAAGTAAGTATGTACATACACAATACATGCCTATGTATATCTTCAAACATATTTCTGCAACTCTGCTGAGTATTTTCTGTGATCTGCTAAACCTGTGAACCAGCTATATATGGCCATACGAATGGCTCTTTGTGTAAATTTTGTATGCTATTGTCTTAGCCTCTTCGTATCTGCTAGCATTTTGGAGCTGTCTATGAGGGAGCTAGGAATAGTTTTCCGAAAGTGCCAAGCATCTTTAATTCACATGAGAAAAGTAGGCCCAAAAGAATGTACTACCTCTGATACCTCAAATACAAGTATACATGCAACTTCAGACATTCAAATAAAATATATATACGGACCTACCAGAGTAGATGAAGGGTAGACTTAAGCAACACATGCTATATGTATCAAAACATGGAAGAAATCCAGTGGCAAGTTATTGGGGAAGAAGTGACTCGACTGTTTCATAAAGAAGGAAAAATTTGTACTTTGAGATGGATTTCCTGCACCAAATGGTTGCCAGTGACAAGTGAGACTCATTTGAAAATTTAACAGCTGAGATTATTAAATATGTTTACTTGACACAAGAAGAGATATTAGTATGTCTCAACTGTTATCAATACACTTGCGATGCAATTCTGAATGGAGAGGCCAATCAAATGTAATTTTTGTTGTACTGATGTTTTCCAGTGAGAGGAAAACATTCAACAAATTTGTAAATAGTGTACTGGAAGGAAGTGGGGCGGGTAACTATTGGTATCTGCCTCTATGACAAATACGAAGTAAATAAGGTGTTTAGAAACATCACAACTCATCTGAAACCCATCACGTTTGCTCAAAAACATTTTCATGAAACATAATGTTGCATTTTAAGGTAAGCTGGAAAAATCTTGTGATTTTCATTTGCGTTTAAACACTAAACCACATTTCCTATATTCTGATGTCTTAAATTTTCTAGTTTGATTCCTTATGCATGTTCTTTTCCTGATGATACTTGACGGAAAAAAAGGTTTGATGGTTTATTCTCATTGTATTTACATTAATGGTTTGAATGTTTTACAGTATTCTGTAATAGCTTATTTTTGAAGAAAAGTCATATTAGCTTAGAAGAAGTATCATTGAAAGAATTTATGTTAGAAGAAAAATTAAGGGATATGTCAGCTATACTATTTCTTATAGCCACATTTAAAGATTTTTTTATAGACTGTTGGAAATGCAGTACTAAAATACATAAACAATTAATAAAATGTGGAACATACCATGAACGCACATCAGTGAAACTCTGGAAAATGTTAGAATGAATTATTTTTGTGCAGCTTGGTGTGGCTTTTGCTTTGGAAATCAAACATCAATTTTCTAGTTTTGACTGAAATAAGGACCACCCTGAAGCCAAGCTTAATTGAAATAAATCCCTTAGGAGGCTGTATTTATCACTTTGTTATAAATTTGGCAGCTAAAAAGACATAACAAAATATGCAAATTAGAGATGGAATAACTTTTACATTAAAACAAACACTTAATTTGGGGTATTGAATTCATCACTGACAATTGATTCTTTGGGGAGACAGAAAATTACTTAAAAATAGTTCTGAAAAATTGTCAGTCTTAACCAGGATACATGGTACTAGGAGATGCAGGGCTTCACTACACCAAATTTTAGTCATTTTTTCATAATGGAACACTTCTGGAGAGACATAAATACAATTAGAAGCCTAAATCCATTAATGTTTACCAACATGCATAACTCTTTTCATCTGTTTCCTTGTGTTGGTAAAGGAGGTACTCTATGAATAATTATCTTGTAGGAAAACTCTATGAATAATTATCTTGTAGGAAAAAAAAATCATGACCTCAGTATGTATAGTATCCGCTATTAAGAAGAGTTTTGAAATACTGAGCCAATCACTGTCAGGCAGTCTTTAGATTAGCAATTGATATGAAGTGTGATGTTAATCTCTGTTGGAATGCCTTTATAATGAATAATTGGAGTTTGGAACTGAAGGAAAAATGTTATTAAAAGTATGATATCACTCTGACTAAATATCAAGGCGATGTTGGTAATAAATTGTTCCAACTTTTGGATGAGTTTACCTAATGGATGACCACTGTAGAAAAAGGGTTCTTGCTGTTGCTGATACGTACTGTTGTATTTAGAAGCAAGTTGTGAAAGCATTGAACATTAGTAGGAAAGTATTTTTAAAAATGAAACTTTACATATTGTTTCCTTGTGTCAGCACAGTTTGGTAGATCTGAATATCTTTTACTGATCACGTATGCATTTTGCATTTGGCTTTTGTCACGTCAAGAAGATGAAACAAGGTTTTCTCCCTCTTTACTACTCACAAAGCAGTAATGTAACAGGTAACTTGAAAGAATGCATGCAAATGAGGAAAAGCACACAGCTCAGGTGCTCTGATCTTGTTCCAATCCTCAGAAAGGTCCAGAAGATGCAGAAATTCTTGTTCTTCGTTGCTCAGTAGCAAGACAAAATGCTACATCCGCGCTGCTTTCAGCTTGCAGTGTGGACTTACTGTAGTTTCTTCTTCCTTT
Source organism: Platalea leucorodia (assembly GCF_965183815.1). Taxonomy (NCBI): domain Eukaryota; kingdom Metazoa; phylum Chordata; class Aves; order Pelecaniformes; family Threskiornithidae; genus Platalea; species Platalea leucorodia. Next base: position 15,662,024 of record NC_138828.1, on the reverse strand, counting down.
GCTTATCTTTCAAAAGTGTATCACTGTTCATGACAGCATTCTTTCCTGTTATCTGGCAGTTAATAGAATAATTTTCCTTTGATTCTCCACCAACCCCTTTTCAAAAACGTGTGAAATATTTAAATGGGTGGTCCATGTAAAAGTACTTAAGGTAGGTATTTCAGAGTACTTTCAGTGTTTCTTGGCTCTGGCTGGGCGCTGTGTTTTTCTGCTATGTGCTTTGTTATGTATTGTCATGTTTTGCACAAAGCTATTTTTAATAGCAATATGTACCTGCACATTCGCTTGCTTGCAAAGTGCAAGTTTTGCTTACAGTTTTGATCTATCGGCCACATGGTTACCAAGTGAAAAACAGATCCTATATATGATTGCTCATACAAACTGTTAAAAGGATTTAGTAGCTCAAGAAGCAGGAAGAACTGAAGTTGGAAGAAACAAAGAAAATTAATTGTATTTACATGGTTGCTACATACATATCGGATAAAAGTGCATTATAAATATCATTTGATGAAATACCTTCTGAAGTGCCAGACACAATAAGAGTAGTCATAGGAACATGCTGCTTCAACAGATACAGTCACGGTCAATATGGTTATGGTTCTGGGTGTGAAGAATGGTAACAGATACGGTTCTAGGCCTACGAAGTGACAAGTTGCTGCTTATTTGTCAGAGACAGATAGATAGACAAAAGTGGCCAGCTTTACAACGTCCCTAAGAGACATACATGGCACGGTTTAGGAGTTTGATTTATGAAACTCCCTGGAATTCTGTGACTAATACATTCAGTACATGAACCTTTTGATGCAAACGCTCCTATTTACTCTAGTGGTTTCACATTTAAGTACAGGACTATCTAATTCCGAATCGCCTCACAGAAAGAAATAGCAATTGCACTTGATCAGACATGGCTCTGGAGGAAGATGTGCTATAAAGAGGTTGTACTGCTAGGGACAGGTTATTGGGAGTATAATGCATCTCCTGAGATGTGTGGTAAACAGTATGGTGAGATGACAGGCATTTTATGGCCTACTCTTGCAACAGCTTGCAGTTGTAATTTTTGTGGTATTTCATGGCCTTAATAAAATGGCAGGATTAAGCTCTTCTATGCTTTTCATTTCTCTCCATATTTTAAAAGCAAAGTGCTACACATAGTAATATGTTGAAATTACTCACCCAAACAACATCAACCCCATCAGTTAAAATTCTGTGCAATGAAATAATAACCATAACTCTTGTCCCTTCTTAATGTGTAAGAGCATGAGAATTGGTAATTATTTATTCTTAGGTGTAAACTTATGCTTGGGAAAAACAGTTAGAATTGTACTACAGTGATTTAAAAATTGTTCCAAGGTTTATGTTCACTGAAATTACAGGAGCATTTTCAAGGAAGACATTAGTGTTTAGAATTTGTAGTCAGTTCATCCCTGGAGTACCCTGCATATATCACTTTTTATTCTAGTGACAAAACATTATTTGATAGTTTATATCAGCAATAAGTTAAGTTCCTATATAGTTGCACTGCATTGACTGACAGCCGTTGTCCGGATAAGCCAAGCAAAGTTGTGAGGGTGGGCTCTACTCCTTAGCCAAGTTAAAACAGGAAGTCAATTTATATTTGTAAACTTTGATCATTATTTTCCATTCCTACAACTCTGCTAGAACTTTAATTTATTAAAGTGCAGACTTAGAAATAAAACTTAAAACAATTTAATGAATCCATTTGTTACCAGCTTCTTTAGGATGATCCTGGTTCATTGCCAACAGCAAGATAGCGCGATCAGTCAGATCAAACAAATCCTAAAATATCATCTTGCTACAGTTCAGCTGAGTGAAAACCACCACTGAGGTAGACAAAGATTCTCAGGGGGAGAATGCAACTCAAAAAATAGCGAGGAAGCCTGAAGTGTTTCTATATATTAAACCATGTGTGTAATACATCTTCAGCTCCAGGTTTCTGACTCAGCGGAGCTCACTGGGTTTGGACTTGCACGATCACACCAGGAAGAGTGCATCTGTATTTTACGGAGGTAGAACATAAAAGCAAGTGGTTTATATTAATATATAATGAGAATTAGTTGAAAAATGTTCTATACCTCCATGCTTAGCCACCTGCACTTGTTACTCATGTGTAGCAGGAGTATTCTGTTCATTTCATACTATTTTAAAACTTCACCTTGATAGACTATTTTCATATTCCACTGTTTTTTGATAAAGCAAATGGAATCACAGACTAAGAAATATTGATTTAGAAAAGTCGTAAAATGCTGGATCCATGTCAGTTGCATTTGTGTTAACAGACTTGTATTTATTAGAAAGCGATTACATGAACAATCCCATTATTTATCATTTCTGCATCTTTAAAATGCTGACTAGCCTGCAAGCTGCCTTCTTGGAAATCCTAATTATACAGTAATTCAGTCTGTTTATAACATGTTTTCAATTTTCACTACATATTCTACTGTCAGAAAATCCTCTGACATTTGGTTTTATGGAAATATTTAAATCGTAACAGCAAGCTACTGCACTGGAACTCTGGCTTTTGGAGACAAGGATGGGCTGGTGAAATTGTTCTCTTGTAAGTGGGACATTCAAAAGAATTCCCAATTGATTTCCATAACAGATGAGTTAAGTCAATGTGGAGAGCAGCTGAAAGTCCATTGTATTTTAGCAGCATTTCTGAAATGGAAGCAACATATAAAAATGCTGATGAGCAGTGTTCAAATACTGATCTAAATTGATGTTTTAATTTATTTATTCAGAACTTAAATATATCTTTATGACCCAGAATTTATTAAACTATTTCTGACGCTTTAACATAGCTGCTTTTCAAATATTTGTTATCAGATCAATCTTTGGTTGTATTTTTTATATTTATATTTAGAAGGCTAATTTTTGCTCACACTAAGTTTCAATGGAAACACCTAGAGAAATCCTTTTGCTTTATATTGCAAATTGATCTGTGTTTTATAATCGTGTATGGTTTCTTCCAAACTTCTTTTAGTTCATAAACAAGCATGTGTAGCGACAGCATGCAATATTGACAATGTCATTAAAATAAGACCTTAAAAAAAGGTACCTGTAGACAAGGGCCAGGCTTGAGTAGTCTCCTGAAATACCATCTGCTACTGCCACTGTTGAAAACAGAACAGTGGGCTAGCTGGACCATTCTCTGGCCCAGTAAGGCATTTATTTTCTTATGGTCTTTATGGTGTTAGCAGCTCACTTTTGTTAACTAGATGTGAAGTTTCTATAAGGAAAACCCTTAGCTTTTGCTACTGCTGACAGTGTTTAATGTCCATAACCGCTTGAATTTTCCCTTCTAAAATCTTCTGAGTATATGCTCTGTTCAAGTCTAGAATTGCCTTAGGACAGTCAAGACTAAATAAATAGCTACATTGCTTGTGCTAACATCCCATCAGATTTGTAAAACAGGCATTGCTCTTTCTGTCCTGCCTGCCGAGCCTGAGAACTGACACGATCATTGGCATGGTAGGACTGGAATCGTTTCCTTGTTGAGTTGCTCATAGTCTCTAGGATTGTAGAAGCATTTTTTCTCACTTTAATAAATATTTAAATGTTAATGCAAGGTGGAACAGCTTCAGTGCAACAGCGCCGACAAACATTCAGACCTTAGAGGCTGGTAATTAAAAAATCTTCTGGGCTATAGATGCATGGAGAGAGAGAAAGGACTGAAACTGGAATACTTTTGCTGTCTTTATTACATTTTTCAAAGTGTATCTTTTGTTCCAAAGAACTTCTGAATGAGAACATTTATTCCTACATTTGTATGTATAGTCTAGGGCTACAGTCTCCAGTCTTTTCTGTTACTACAAGTGGAAAGAGTTGAACATTGCTGAACTGGTGGTACACGAGCAGTATCTTAGACATTTCTCAAAAGCTGGTAGGACGTATACTTCAGAAGGTCCCTGGAGAGTGACACTGGTCTCCTGAATGGCCAGACTTTGACTCCCACTATCAGAATAATTCATGTAAATAGCTGCCACTTCATCTCTTAGTGATTTTTCAGTAACTTCCAAGGAGCAGGTACAAGCTAGCCATTGCATTTCCTGAGTGTCCCTTGGTCCCTATTCCATCACATGACTAGAAATATATGCAAAATAACAATTTGACTTAGGATCCTTTCTGGCCCATTGCCAAAAAGGAATGCCAGGAATGAATTTTGTTCAACTGAACACTGCATAAGACATGCAGGGGAAGGGTTGGGCATTCTGATCTATGGATAATAATATGAACTTGGCACATGGTGCTGTGCTGTGCAGTGTATTTTGCTTCATGCATAGGAAAATATGCATGAAAATTCATGCATTAAGATACAATTTTAATCCAAGATGCTGCTTGAGTGGACTTGCAATATCAGAGGTGTTTGCCTGTGAAATGGCAGGAAGTAATTACTTAGCTTTACATGACAAATAAGGTATTTTCTTCAGTCTGTAGGTTTTTGTGTGCATTTTTCTGCTTCATTAAATGTGCTCACACACTTCACATGTTCTTCCTGCGCATAGTGATACTAGCTCTATTACTCTTCAGAAATTTTGAGTGAGATTGCTGTTTTAAATGTACTATGGAAGCTAGACAACAAAACTCCTTTTTGAACTTATGACATACTTTCTATCCTATGTTTATTGTTCAGCCATGCCAAATGCTAAATTGCTGTGATGTAAAGTATTACCATTTGTTTTTCTATTACGTAGCCATCAAAATATGTGGTAGATCAATGTTATACAACATTTGTGAGGCTCTAGCCAAAATTCTGCGAACCCATACTTTATGGATCTGACAATAATGATTTTCAATTAGAATATTCAGTCCTTTCCTCATTAGTCTATGTAAAGAGCTCATAATCTCAACTGGTAGTTATATGGGTGATGTAGCATTATCTCAGAGGCACAGCAGGCTGTATTTGCTTTTTCATATTTTACCTCTGAGATTTCCAGCATTGGGGATCTTATAGTGATAGGGGCAATGTAAATTCACTGACAGACAAGCAGACATCTCTATCTAAAATCCTGTTTTCATACTGTGCATTCCTTTGCATTCTTAATCCACTCAGATTTTTTCTCTGACCTTTTACTCCTTTCAGTTAATCTCCCAGTGCTGAAGTCGCTGCCACCAAAACTGCCCTCTGCCAGGTTTTCCTTCCTGACACTGTTCAGATAAATATATTTAAAAGACTTATGTAAAAAACAAACACAAATGCTCAAGGTGTATATGTGTAGTAGCTCATTAGTCCCGTTTTCATCTGATTTTCTAATAGCCATATGTTTCCATAACTATGCCCTGTTCTCTTCAAATCTCTTAAAGCTTCAAAAATTTACTTTAGATCCATGATACGACAGACCATCATTCAAACACAAAGTCTCACTGTTACTTCACAGAGTATTTTGGAGTAAGGGTTTTCTTGCTCCACATCATTTACATGATTGGGGCTTAAATCTTCTTTCCATGGCTGAAACATGTCCTTTTCTTGCAAAAGCATCACACACCAGGTTTTTTCCATGTTAAAGATTATACTGATATGGAGAAAGATGGGGTAGAGCTGAACTGAAGTTGCAATGAAAACCAAGTGTTCACAACACTATACTATACCAAAATATTTTTAGAAATATTGTCTTCTTTCAAGAGATGTTTTAAGACTTTTCTCTAGTTTCTGACTTTTTCAAGTAATAAATAGGAATTAATCCACTGAGAAGAGACTCTGGCAGTTTAATATAATGGGTTGTAGCCAATTTCTTGTCATACTTTTTAGGACATTATCAGTTTCATTCTGAGTAAAAGTTCTTGCTTTATGGAACGTCTAAGAATCTCAGAAATCTGGAAATCGGGAAACTAATTCAGATGGTTCTGTGTGATCCCAGAAGAGTGCGAGTTTTCAATGTCATAATTCTGTTATTTAGAATTTTTTCAGTGTCAGGATTTAACCCATTTTTGTAAACATCGTAGAAAGCTTACCCATGGTAAAAAATGCTAACAGGGCTATTATTTAAAAATAAGTAATGCATTGGTTTGTTTAGAGCTTCAGCTAACAAAAATCTTAGTATTAAGACAAAGCTGTTTGTAAGGTGGCATAACACAAAACAATACTAGGCCAGGGATATCAGTTCAGCTCTTTCAAGCACGTAAAATTAAACTACTGAGTTTATTTATTGCTAGCTTTCTAAGTTACCTATTTTCTGTTGTAACAGTAAGTACTGTTAAAGTGCTGTCACTCTGGGGAGGGAGGATAAAGCTATTGCTTTCCCTTATAACAAAAGAATTTGAACCCTGTTTGCAGGGCTAGACCTTAATGCAACTTGAATTCGGTTTCTTCTCCCCCCCCCCCCTCAGTGGGGAAGACGTAGCCAAAGCAGTAGAGGAAGAGCACTTCCCCGCTAGTCCTGCCCCTACCCCAAGATGTCATCAGAATCCGCACTCATGATATCCAACAGGAAGCTGTTTGCTGCTAGTGCCACTGTCTCCCCCGGGCGATGAAGAAATAGTACGTCATTTTCACATACAAAATCTATGTTTAAAGTGGAGATCCCCCCATGCTGCCCTCATGAGCAGCAGTGCTAATTTCAGGTTTCTCGTCTGAATCAATAGGAAAGTCAGTCCCCTAATAACAGTGCTTTTGCAATTAGAAGGCCATATTCAGTTTCCCCCTGAAAATAGCTGGAATTGCATCCCTTTAGATAACAGCTGATTTCGATTTCATCAAAACTGTAAACTGGTGGTGTTCATCATATGCAGTTCTTAAACTGTACCTACAAAAGCAGGGAGATTAATTGTGGCCAAGCTCCAGGTTTGATTCGCCTGTCTGCATCGCCTTTTTAGTTTCAGTTAAGTTTGGTTCTTTACTTTGCTTCTTGTCTAAACTTTAAAAGTGTTTCTGAAGCTAACCACTGTTTAACAATTGCCACATTTCCTCCCACAGGCAGTTATGTTTCACTTGTGGTTTAAGTAATCCATAACATGTTATTGGTTACTATGAGTTTGTCAAGGCATTAGTATTTCTTTGAGTTACTAATATCATTGAGAGACAAAGAAAATCTCATTCATTTCCAAAACTGAGTACTACTGGCATAGAAACTCACTAAATGCTAGTAGTTTCTCTATGGCAAGGGACTATTAAAAGAGAAGGATAGAGAAAAAGAAATATTGTTCTGGAACGAGATCCCATACTGCGTCACTGCTCTGGTATACCATGAGAGAGAAACACAGCTAAAATACAAACAGAGACTGGGATTTTTTGGAGGACTTTTGGCCACAATAAATTTGGGTTTGGAACTAAAAAAAAGAGGTGGAAAGAGAAGACATGCATGCCTAATACTGAAGGAGGACTTGTTTGTATCTAACATATTGGAGAAATTGTTTGAGAACAGTTCATTCTAGTGAAAATATTACTTTTGTAACACTGCCAAGATCAGTGTTTTCTCATTCATGAATCAGAGTTCTTTGCTCATTTGTGGTTGCTTTCTTCCCATCCTCTTTCTTTTCCTACTGTCTTTTTACAGCAAAAAGCCATCAACAGTTGCCTAGCTAAGCACTTGCTCAAGTATCAGTGCGAGGGGTCTATAGAACAAGTTAGCTGGGCCTCATCCAGTTGCACAAAAGCACTAATGTGCTCTTCTTATTTGTGCAGTCCACGCAACTCTTCAGTTTTGTGCGGACACGCTAGGATTCTTTTACAGTTACTTAGCTCTGCTGCAGAAGAACTTGTATGTCTTCTGGTAAGAAGTGTGAAAAAGGTGTTGAAAGGCTGTCCTTACTGCAGATGTGGGGGGTCCAGCAAAAGCACAGCGTGGGCTTCAATTCGTGCCACCAACTGTAAATTAAGTGTGGGTTCAAAGAGCAAATGAGCGTCTACATTAAGATCTGGAGGAACTGGGCAAAAATACAGAGGACTATATGAGTAACACAGGCGTAGGTGTCTCTCTTAGAAACAGCTGTGTAATGGCTAAATGTCAGTATAGGTCTGTCACTACAGGGACCGAGGGCTTCCTTTTCGGAGATGGATTTGCTGGTTCTATCCAATTCTGTTCATATGAAACCTGGAGAGTCCTGACGATTACATAGCTGTGGATGTTCTGTGCAGAAGAATATTGGCCATTTCAGTATAACAAATCCAACTAAAACAAAATGATAGTTGGGGAAGGAGGGAGGGAGGGAAGGAGGGAAGGGAAAGGAAGGCATTATTCCTTACCACAAAATGTTCCTCACTTTCTCTTCATCCCCTAAGCAAATTAACAGAGTAGGTCCTTTATGCATGCAGGCCTGTGCAGGAAAGTTACTGAAGCACTGACACAGAAGGAAATCATACAAGATATTGTACCTGGCTCCAGTAGAATTTGAGTGTGTGGGTGGCAAGGAGCTTAGTTCCATGTGCTTTCCACCCCACAGGCAGCTCCACAACTTCCTGTTGTGGAGGTTTCTCCTCTTTCATATGTGGCTTTGTGCAGTAGGCTTGCCTTTCCCTTGGTTGACGTATTTGCAGCCTGTGTACAGTAAGTAGCCTTGTGCAGTTTGCTCATCCAAAAAAGGCTGCATATAAATTTGACTTATGAACTCTGTAGGGTGGTGTTATGAAGAATTATCTCAACTAAGAATAATTTTTCATTAGTTAAACAGGAGATGACATAGTGCATGATTTTTTTTTCCAGACTTTTCAATATGTCCCATTCAGGAATCAGGACCAAAGACAATGTTATTTTAGTTGTTTTTGGAATATATTTACTCACTCCCAATGTGTTCTGTCCGTCTTAAAGTGACACATGTTTACTCAGAAAGGAGTATACCAATCACTATAATTGTATATTTTCTGCTTTAATATGAAGTGTTTTCTGGCAGCCTGAGAGAAAATTCTGAGACTAAAATCTGAGCTCACACTCAAAGTAATAGGTCCAGGCTTTAACGATTTACAAGCAGAATTATATACCTACTCGCTTTGCTTGTGAGTTTTTGAACTAAGGGTCAGCATGAGGGTAAGCTATATCTTGCTTAAACATAGACAAGTGTGACTGAACCATTAAATTTATCCCTTTTTTGAATCCTCTTGATTTATTAAGGGAGAGGACAGCAGAATGAACGTAAGTGTAGATCAGAGCCAAGATTTTCATCTTCATTGTGGATCAGATCTGGATAGCAACGTAAATGTTTTGTGGTTGAATGGCTGTTAAGGAGTAGCTAGGACGATTGAGTGGCTCAATGTAATGCCCCTGTAAGTAATTTTTTTAATGACTGGAAGTCTAAGTGTTTTAACCACTAAAACGAAGAGGTACAGAAGCCTGTTTGACATCATAGGACATGGATAAAGAGGATGGGGGGCTTACAACATTTTATATTGGAAATATTTATCTTTATCTGTCAGTCATCATCAACAGGCATTCAGATTCTGTTGACACAGCAGTATTAAAGTTGTTTCAGCTTCGGTAATGTGAGTTTGTTTTACATTTCAAGGGATTTAGCTAAAAATTAGTAATGAAAACATAATACATATTTCCATTTACCATTTTGGTTTGACTGGTACAGGTCAAACAGCTTTGTATTTTATTGCCTTGAATGTGTGGAGTATACTATGGGTGGGATATTTCATGGTTAAGACAAACTAATGTTTTCCAAATTGAAGGCAATCACATTAAATTTTTATGATGTAAGTAGCATCAATAAAGCTTGAATAGGCACAGATGTCAGTTGCTTCATATACCAGATAGTTTATCCAGGGTACTCAAGTTAAATAACAGTTTGGCTAACTTTGAGGAAACTATTTCATAGGTCTAAAGAATAAGTATACAGTCTTTCTGGAGAAACTATAGATATGATTTGAACATGTAAACAATATAGATTATGTACTCTTTTACCATTTATTTTAATAGCAGAGTTTTCACTTGTTGTCTAACTGGAATCATATACAATTTAAATACAGAATATAAAAAATATCAACCTCTGGTTTAACAGTGATACTAACTGTGTGCTACTAAGTCTATTTTTTTAGCCCATTAGGCCTTTATATAGTTCAAATAGGCTGTATACCAAATACTTTGGAAAGAAAGTTTACAGATTTTGATCCTCCATGCAAATCTGTTAGAACATTTTGTTTAGTCACAAAAATGAGTGCATTTGGTGGGTCCAAGTACCAGGCACATGAGTCCCAACTGGCTGATTTGTGTGGGAGTGTGGGTCTCTCATCTACACACCTCATTCCAGGCCACTATTTTTTCCCTTTATCCAATCCTCAATGAGCAGCTGCATGCACATTAATTACCCTGACGCTTGGAGAGCAGACAAGTAGTCTTTTCTCTTTCTACCATAAATGCCACTCAATGAACCAGCCACTAGGTCATGCTCAAGTGCAATGGAATCTTGTTTTTCCCTCCCAAACATCTAGCATCACCTCCACTGTGACTTCAGCTTCTGTCAGGCCAATGAAGTTGTTTCACAAATACACTTATTGTGGTTGGTATAAAGAAAATTTTTATAGATGTAAATATATTGAATTTATAAACATTTACAGGAGCAGGATCTAGAGGTAATTGTGGAATTTATCTTTTTCCCCCTAAAACTTCTCTCATGTTTTTAAAATTGCTTATTTTATCATTGTGGAATTAAACAATACTGTAAAAAGCCTCCTAAGATTCAGCTTTTCTGAAACCACCTAAGGGATTGTATCACCTATGTTTTCTCCCTCACGAGGACAACAGCAACTCAAATACAAGATTTTTTGTCTTTCTTTGTGCGCTTTCATCAACAGAGATTATTAGTTATCTTCAAATTTTGTTTAACTAGATCTTTTTTTCAGCAGTATATTTCAGAGAAAAATGAAATAATATCTCATGAATATTGTTGTCTCTGAAAACAGATAAAAATGTTCATTTTCATACTTTCAGTGTAAATATAAATTTTAATTGAAAAAATATAATCAAGAAAATAAGTTATTGAAATGCTGTGAAACAAATAGCAGGAGCTTCTGGGAGATCTCCATGCAGAAGAAATTGTGGATTTTCTGGGAGAAGTTCCTGAGTTACTAGTATGAATAGAGTCTTTTGTATGGAGAAGATCAACAGACATATCAGACTGAAACATAAATCCATTTACTTCATATGTGTTTTTGTAGCTTTTCCTACAGCCTTTCTGAAAATTAGAGAAGACATTTGCTTTTAAATAAGATTCTTTCTGATGGAAGACTATTAAATCAGGAAAATGATGCCTTAGCATTTTAAGCTTATTTGAAGTATGTTGCACATCTAAAATGACTGAGAACCATTGGCTTAAACAGACATTACCTAACCCTGAGAAGTCTGTGTTTGTGGAATTTGATGAATATATGGAGAAATACATTTAGTGCAGCACTCTTTCCACTGGCTTAATCAGTCCTATGGAATTACCTCACCTTGATGATTCTTTCTCTAGCAGCTTCCCTTTGAAAAATTTCCTTGCTTTCAGGCAATAGAACAATTGTGACAGTACCAATCTCTTCCAGTGACTACTGCCTCATTTTGTAGCTTGTACCACCATTTGTGACCTGTTTACACCATGCCGCTTTGGATGCAATCTTGGAAACAGTAGAAGAGTTGAAAAGCCAGTTAAATCAGTGTTCTCTGTTTAAGGCATGGTACAGAACTTAGAGAAACTCTAGACAAATTGTGGACGAGGGAGCCAAGAAACAAGGGCCATCTAGCAAATCAGGTGTAGAGTTAGGATTAGAATGTAAATCTGCTGAATCATGATTTTAGGTTCTTTTCACTATATCATACTTCTTTTCTGAGTTCTCGCTAATCTTTATAAAACCTTGTTAATGACGTGCGGCTACTTGGCCAATACATTCCTGAGCATCTGGCAATTGAACGAATGTACATTAGAAAGCAAGGTGAGAAAACTATTAGGTAAAGTGGCGAGTTAATCATATTTTTATACATAGGGTTGTGGAAAGTGAAACTTGTGGTTGGTGTTTATCATCAAAAGCTTCCATAAAGGCCCAACTGGTTGCTAGGAATCACCATGGAATGAATATTTGTCTGACTGCCAGCATTTGGTTGAGGAATGGCAGAAGAGAGAGTTGCTACCCACAGGGAAATTTTACTGATCTGTATTGGAGGCTGCAGGAAAGAACTTTCAGAACACTTGAGGCTCATCCATTAAGGATGCTAGAATCAGGACTACCAGGAAGATGATGCTGAGGCAGAGATCAAAGAGCATAAAACCTGGTAGCTTCTGAGACGGGGGATTAAACTGAGATCTGCAATAAAACTTTTCTCTGCCTAAGAGATTTACAGGGAGATCTGCTATGAGATTAATTTAGTCATTACTTCTTAGCTGTGAATAATAAATAAGTTTATTAAATCACTCTAAAGGGGATCCACAATGACAAACTGTGACTGGAGACTTTGTCTTGAAATAAGGTACAAAAAAACTTAAACACTCTTAAAACCAGCAAATATTCTCTAGGCATTCTTTCTATTCCCAATTACACTGATTTGATTCTGTTTAAGTTGGAGTCAGGCCTTCGTGGATTGAAGCAAAATTTTGCCTGTGTTTTAAGTTTAATCATAGTCTTATCTAAGATCTCAAATTGAGGTAGGATAAATCATCCTGTGTTAAGTGCCTGTCTCTCTGAATCTACTAGAAATGGAGTTTAGCTTGTAAATTTAGTCTAGATGCAGTTATTAGTTAGGTGAGATGAATGCCGTTCCTAATGTAATAACACATTTTTAATGGGTGTCAAAGGCTTATTGTTACCACTTCCTGGATTACAGTAGACTAGATCGTGTTCTGCTAATCTGAGACCTTAGAGGCAGGATTTTTCGTATTTTGTTGTACACTTGGTACTGAATGTATATGTGGTATTTAATAAATACTGTCTGGGTCCGATACCTCACATTGTATAATAGCCTTGGTGTTTTTCTTAGATTTACACAAATCACCCATGAGTAGAATTAGGCAAATACATGTAATAATTGATAGAGCAGTTTGAGAAGTGAAAGTCACATGAAATCAGTTGAAAATTACTGCTGTCGATCTGTGACACAGGAACTAACTGTGCACACCCATAATTTGTTTCATGATAAAGTGGGCTTGCGTACTCCACCTTCAAAGCTTTTTCATCTGTTCATAACTGCAGCATGCAATGATCCTTCTAGTGAGAAACTATGATACTGTTACTGTGTTTAAACTTCAGCCTACTGATGACATGTCATGGTTGGGTTGTATTTTCTTCAGGTAAATTTATGGGACTTGTGGAGTAAATTGCTACTGTGTTACTAAGGCCTTCAGATTTCAGCCCAAACAGATTTGGTTTGGAAACAACACACGCTGTATTTGCTCTTTCTACAGCATTTCCTTGGGCCAATTACTGTAAACATTTCAAACTCAGTATTTAATTACTAATTCCATTATTTTAAGTGCCTTGCTTAATGTGCTTTCTTGCAATATAGCAGCATTGAGGTTAATTATGTTAATTTTGCATTCAGTGCTCTAAAGCAACATGCAGTAGGTTCTCTAGAAGCAACAGCTGTGTCGAGGTAACTGTTTTTGCCACCCACGTTATGTTATGAGTACAACAGGGTACTCTAAATGCTTTGGCAATGAACATGAAAAAAAAAAAAAGCTGATCCTGAAAATACCGTTATTTATTTTGAAATTGACACTGCTCAATTTTCAGGCTAACACCCAGATTTATCTGTGTATCTCAGATAATCCAACACATACACAAATCAGCCTAAAATGTCTTTTCCTTCTTCTCTGTTCTATCCATTTAATTTTTGGAAAAGGTGAAGAAAACATAGATCGAGAAAAAGAAATCAACTAAGGAATTTTGTTTATTATGATTGGACAGCTGCAGTTGGTCCACTAAGGATCACTTTATGTTTTATTTTGATTGAGGAGATACCAGTCTGCCAACCATAATTTGTGCAATGCTGCTGTTGCAGTTGAAAATAGATGACCTTTTGCAGCTGACAGTGGTACTAATTAAGGTGTCATTGCTTGGCAAAATTTTCTATCCGTGACATAATCGGTGGTGGTTTTTTTGTTTTTATTTCTGCATATTGATATGTTGCCAATTTAATCAGTTAGCCTTTGTCAAGAATCGTAGTGTCCCCCCTTAACTTGCATGAGGTTTAATTCTAATCTTCTTATATTAAGTTAATCACATATTTAGTAAATGTTGCTGAGTAACTTGCACACATGTTCAAAGTTAACAATTTTGCTGAACCAGAATTATAATTTAATTTTTCACAACCAGATTTAGTTGGAGAATTAATATTTGTCCAAAGAATAATTTTTTAAACTTTCTTAGGAAAATAAAGGTACTCTTTTTTCAAATTTCCATCTTCATATTCTTGGATCTACAGTCTTTGCCCCTGTGGCTATGCACCGTTTCTAGCTTTTGTACTGTCTTTTCATCCTGTGGGAAGACATAGTCATCCTATTACTCTTCAGTTTGTTTCTCATTTCATGCCTGTTTTTCCATCTCGGAAGACAGATACGGAACAAAATTATACTGTCTTGTTTAAATCATAGCTACTGAATCCAGTGATCACCTTTTTCTTTGGCAGTAGCTCTACCACTGATTTTAAGTATAAAAGAGAAAAACGGAATGCCATTCTACAGCCCTCATGTAGATTATGCCATGTGTCTGGATTATGCACATTTATTTTGTACTGGGGAATGATTTCACTCAAGCTAATGCCCATACATCTTTTTATTTTAAGAAAAAAGCAAGCAATACACCACTGGGTTTCAAAGAAGAAAGTAATATACTGGTTTCTGTTTATAAAGGCCACGTTTGCTGTTCTAGCACCTCTTATCCTTTGCTGACTTTCTCCAAATAACAGGAGCATGTGAGATAGAATTATTTCAACATCCATTTGTTTTTCATCAAACAAGTCTCAGAGCTGAACAAAGAGTAGGATCTAGCCTTTCATGAAGGAGAAACAGTTAGCAACTTGAAGGATTCTGGTTCTGGAATTTGCCAAGATGGAGTTCACATTTATTAATTTCTTGGTCATGCTCTAAAACCCATTTAAACATACATTATGCGTAGGAGAAGTAATTGTTTTGGGGAAAAAAAGGACAGTAGCATACGACAGGCATGGTGTAAGATACTCTCTAATGGGCTTTACTAATTGTCAGCTCTAAGGTAATATTCTGTTGCTGTAAAACAATGCTTTGAAAAAGATTATAAAACATTTACAGAGCAGCATTATAGCATTGTTGCAATTCTATATCCAGGCCAATTGAGATGTAAAGCAAAAATACTCTCAGAAATCAGAAGCCCCTGGACTGCTGCACTACCCTCTAGTGTTTCTCTAGGAAAATGTACTTTAAAATATCAATTTTTAAGGCTTTAGTAAAGCCTGCTCATCTAATTTTCACTCCAATACTGAATTTAACGAAAGTTTTACTTGTTTTTATAGGATTTAGACTTTCCTGTTTCATCAATAATTATTTCTTTTTAACTAAATCTTGAAGTACTTTTCAGTTTATTTTTAAAATTCCCGACTTTAGCAAAATTCACACTAAGAACTGTGAATTTTGTATGAATGCTTAGGAAAAAAATACAGATTATTATTTTAAAGAATTATAGCATGCACTTCTGCTTCTTTGTGTAGGATGCTAATTTTTTTTCAAAGTACTAGATATATTCTTTACCCGAAATATTTACAATCAAATATAAAACAGGGATGCATGTTTAGGAGAATGCAATAGGAAAGAAATACACGACTGACTTACAAATCCCATATTACTTTTATCTCTAGTATTTCATCCATCAGGCACTGGACTATATGGATTTCAACACTGAAAAGTAATACAAGATTGAAGACCTAGAGGAGTACCTCCTCCTCTTTGCAGTATACAGCCTCTGCCTTTCCTGTGACTCTCTCAAATAGTTGTATTTCAACCAAAGATATCAAAGGTCAGAATTAAAACTAGTAGCTTTAATACTTCCTGGAGAGATACCTGAGGTTCCCTCTTCAGCACCGGCCAAGGCCATTGAATGAGGCATGTACTTAAGGATGGGAGTAGCTCCATTGGTGTCACTAAAATCAAGCCTATATTTACTTGCTTCACCGAACAGGCTTCTAAGGTAATGCTGATGTATTTAGATTTGGAATGTGGACAATTTAGATTTAGTCTGGTTTTGAGATATTTGCACTGCAATACTGTGAAACAGCATATTTCAATACAGTTATTTAAAGTGTGTAACTTGTACAAATGGCTCACCTCTGTATTCCAGTTTTAGAGATAACTGAAATGGAACCACTGTCTCTCACTATTCTCTGTGCAGAATTGCAATGTATTGTAAATAATTTTACAATGAAAAATACTGATATGAGGAATTCTATTTTTATTGACCATGTGCTTATAATTCTTCAAGTGCTAGTACAACATATCTTA
Source organism: Platalea leucorodia (assembly GCF_965183815.1). Taxonomy (NCBI): domain Eukaryota; kingdom Metazoa; phylum Chordata; class Aves; order Pelecaniformes; family Threskiornithidae; genus Platalea; species Platalea leucorodia. Next base: position 15,645,635 of record NC_138828.1, on the reverse strand, counting down.
CATCTCATTTGTGCTTATTTTGAGAGATTATTTGCTATGATGCAAAAAATAGAGCTGACACAACAATTTAAAATTGGTGACATGCCAGCAGTTTTACAACACACTGGGTCTAGGGTTGCCAAAAAAGCACAAAAAAGAAATGCCATGCAGTGGTGAGATTTTCAGAGAGGGAAAGGCAGCTGTGGCTGGAAGCTTGCCAGAATGCTTTCTTCAAAGGACTGCATATGTCCTTGCATAGACTGTTATCCTTAGTTGCAGCATGTTGCAGGGAGCATGACTGACTCAGTAATCTATTTTCAGTTTACTGTCACGTTTGTGCAACCCATCAGTTTTCAAAAGTGGCTATGATTAAACAGGAGCAAGACGAGTCCCTATGCCTTTTTTTATATGTTTGTTCAATTCATTGCAACTAATTCCAGTAGGTTTTTGATGCAAGACCTGTGACATAACATGAAAACTATTTAAATTACAGTCTTCCTTGCTTTTTCTTAGGAACATGCTGATTTCCTCCAATCGTGTACTCTAGTGTAGTGTAGTTATGTAATTGGTATTGTGTTTATTAAGTTTTGATGAAAATATTTTGTAGTCTTGACTTCTGTATTAAACTACTGGGGGAAGGAAGGAGATGACCGGATCTATGTCTCAGCAATCTAAAAGAATTATTTCGTACCATCACTGAGTTCAGTCTTTAGCACTCAAAGAAATCTTCAATAATGACTGGTTTGGACAAGAACTCTGAATTTTGTTTGCATAATTTTGAAGAGAGATCTGGTCAAAAGTAGCGCTTATGAAAGAAGGCAAGTTAGCTGTTATTGAGGGGGCAATGAAAATGAAATGACATATCAACAAGGTATTGTTTACAGGAAATAATGTGTTATATGCTGCGCTGTTTCTGTGTGGGAAAAAAATATCATGAGAGTGACCACAATCATGGCTCATAAATTTGTCTGGAGACCAGGGGTTAAATTATCCATTAGCAAGAGATTGATGGATTGGTTTTGCTTTCAAGCAACACTGTGGTGATCTCTTCCTTTTTCTCTCTAATTATACCAAGGTACCTCTTAAGTGTTGATTCTGTGCTGGCTGGATGCTGCCCCAGGTCATGTAGTTGAAAAGCCATGGTGTATCATGACAACTTATTTCTTCATTGTGGATGGCAGATATTGTCGACATACAGGTTATTTTCCTCCATATGAAGTAATAATGACTGCCACCGAGACATTGCATAGGAATTGTGAAAAATAAGTTAGATTCAATGAGACAACTCAAAAAGAATAAAAAAGAGGTTAATGATACCTAAAGTCAATCAAATTCATGTTCTGGATTTGATCATCTTTAGTGAACCGAAACAATCCCCCACGATGTGCTTCTGCTGTTCTTGGAGTACCTTCCGTCATCTCTCTCACTGGCCACCCCATCAGCACTGTGCACTTCCCCTTTTGGGACCACATCTCTCAGCCAGCAGAACGCTGAGAACAACAGCGGCTGGTGATGGTCAGAAGAAAACACAAGTTTTTTAATGGACCCCTACCAACAACCCAAAGCAACGTCCACACTGAAAATACCTACCCTTCTAAAACCTCAAATACGAGGAAAACCTAGGAATGAAGAGAGTGCTCCAGCTAGGTCCCGATTGCCACTAGATCTATTATCACTCATTATTGCCCACCCAGTTTTCACTGTGCACTTGACAATTTCTTATTAGTATTCATAGAACTACATGCAAGAGTCAAAACCACAGATCACTAGGATATTTATTAGGAAATGAGACTCTTGAATAAGAATTGTGATTCAAACAATCTTCTAGCAATATATTATCTTGACCTCTGCATATGCTTTTGCCAGTTTTATGACAGAGCAACGTTAAATTGAGTGGGTGGTGTAAGCTAGGAAGGATTATACAGGCCAGAGGGAACAGATCCTGTTACTGTTGCATTCCAGATATTTCTAATTTAAGGGTTTTCATAGGACAATAGTTTTGGAATAGTACACACAGTACTTGTTTACAGGAGTTAGTGAACTCCACTGAAACATATGTTCAACTTTCCCTCTTTTTTAATAAAGATTTTTGTTTCTTCATCCCAGTTTCGTAAAGAGGCCCTAGATATGTGAACTGCGTTATGCATAGGGTATGTGGGAAGACCCACATAGAGTGTGTGGGAAGTCCTCCATCTGAGGCCTTTCAAAGCAGGTTCTTCGACAGGAGAAGTGTGGTGGGTTGTGGGAACAGAGGATGGTGAAAGGGAGCTGGCAGACATATATTCACATGGAATATATTAAGCACATTCCAGTCGCTCCTCTGGGTTTCCCCAATAGCTTGAACCTCTGCATCTGACTCACTTGGTTTTATGACCTCCTATTGCCCCTCCTTTTGTGCTCTTGATGTTCCTTCCCCTTCATCGTGTCTTTGTCTGCCCACACAATTTGTTTCTGCAATGTGCTTCATCTTTCTAGTAGTTGAAAGCAATGTGCTTTCTACCCACTATTATATACCCTTAGTCCTTTCCCCTTGCTCTCTACTGTTTCCTCCACAGAATTTCAGCATATTCAGATGTTAATGGATAGCTATGCGGTGCTTTGATATTAAATGCCTTACCACATGTATGCCAGCTGATTCTTGAATTATCTTAGAGTGTGATTGTAAGAATTATAAACTGTAATGGGCTTCCCTTTCACATTCTGAGTTGGACTCAGATGTTCCCAGATTCCTTCCCTGCATTTCTAGTGCTAGGCTTTTCTAAGCATACTGAATAAACTAGTAATCCTGCTCCACATCGAAACTGTGAGATGCATTTCAGAATACCATTTGTAATTACGTTTGTCATTCCACAACATTTGGCATGCTGCTGCTGGTGGCCTACTTGTTGACAAGTAACAGATTTTGTGACAGGCCACACAATATACCATAAAATACTGAGTATCAACACTGGGCAATCAATCAAACTGGCCTAATAATACAAAGAGATTATTATTTGAGGAATACTAAGTATTCTTAGGACCCTACCCAGAGATGAAGGTGGTTTTGCTAACTCACGCTGCCATTAGACCAACTAGGCCTACTGTTTTGATATGGGAGTATAAAAGAACTTCTGTGTTTCTGTCCTGTCAAGGTAGGTAGGGGAAACCCTAAATAAGGGGACGAGGGACAAAAGTGGCTGGTCTAGCAATGAAAAAACACAGCGAGCAGCCAAGCTCAGAAGAGAACTTGCACTTTGATTTATGCTTTGTAGCCACTGCTGTGTGTTTGCAAAAAAGACAGGGCCCAGGGAGGGAAATGTTTGGACTATATTCACTGTAGAAGCAGTGTGGGAACTAAGCACTTCTTTTGTTAAACCATTATTAAAGCAGGGTAGAAATTAGTTGCAGTCTCTTAGCTAAGCTTCCATACAACTAATGTAGCCCCCAAAGATAGCATTTTTCAGGCAGCTAGCTGACTTGAGACCCAGCAAGACATTCATTTTAATCAAAACTTTATTTTCAAAGATAGTGTATTTTATAGTAATCATGTGCTAAGAACAGCTTCTTACACTATGAAAGTTCTCATGGCTCTTCTGAACAGAATGTTTGACAAACTTGAATATGATGCTATACTTATGTATAAATTAACCTGCGTGGATTCCTTTACTGCCATTTTTGGAGTGCTATCTGTTCTCACATTAGCTTGTTTTAAGGTAAGCTTATACTGTCTGCAGCGCAGTCAATAGCCTTTTTGTAAGGTGGCATATGATTTTTGCCTTTTCAAGCAGTATTCAAGAGAAAGTTTTAACCTGAAAGTTGATTAAAAAAAAAAAAAAAAAAGGTGGAAGGCACATGAATTTTGTGAATAAAGAGGCTGAATGATTCATTCTGTAGTAGTCTCTGTGGAGGGAAGAGAAGTGTTGACTGTGGAAGAAGATCACCATTAGAAAACAACATCTGTCATTTAGTCTGAACTGCAAATGTCCACAATGTTTTCATGTTGGATCATACTCTGACTCGCTTTAAAATGGAGAGAAATGTACACCCTGATGGGGAGCTAGTCCAAACTCTGCTCTTAGCAGCAGTATGGAAATAACCAACACCTAATTGGCATTGTTAGCTGCCTTGCCTTATTTTCCAAAATTATTAAGCAAGATCAACAGCTCTGAAGAAACAAATTGGTCTTTGCTTATGCTACCATGAACACCTACTAAGTTATAGAGGTGCAGCCAAGCCTTCCCAGATGACCAAGAGGCAGTTGCATTCTTCAGCTTTGGTGAAGCAACTGTCTGTTTCAGGGGAAACTAGAGGAAAAAAAGATCACTGCTTATGGCAGCTGGAACAGGAGAGAATGTCAGAGGTGAATGACTGAGGGAGAGAGAGAAGGAAATGACTAAAGACTAGCAGGGAGCAATGCTTCAGAGCATGATGGCCTACATGTTTTTTACCTAGGTACCTGTAGCAGTTATCTGGGGCAATGTAGACAAGTTCAGCCTCATGGACTGCACTTCCTCTGCAGCTAGACTACTGCCTCCAGTGGTATTGGACCACATGAGGGTAGCCCTAGGAATCTTTACTACTGGTACTAGTTTTGGTGAAATGGCCTAGTGTGCTAGGGGAATGTGAAACGCACTGTGAGAATGTGTACAGTATTTGAGATACCAGTGCCCAGGTGCGCAATTACTGCAGTTTTCCATTTTCTTCTCTACCAATCCAAAAGCCATATGGCCACTTTGTAGGAACTAGAAACTTAGTTAAAGAGCCTGTGAGAGTTACTCTTGTTTAGCCAGGGATGTGTGACAGTTTCTGGAAGGAGGATGTGTATATTGGGTCCGATGCGAATTGCTACCCACTAATGTTGCTGTCTATGGCAGTCTCGCCTAGGATGAAGAGGCCCAAATTCTCATTACAAGGCAATCTTTTTCTATACGCCATCGTATTGTTCACACAAGGCCCCAGTGGTCTGCTAGAGCCTTTATTATGATGTAATAGAGTCCCTTTCATTAATATCATTATAGTCCTTTGGGAAATGGTAGACATATGCAGGCACAAAGGTGTTAGAGACAGGTGGTAAACTCAAATGGAGCCCTGCTCCATGTGGATGTAGCTGATACTATGGACAAATAAGGCCTAGTGATATGGAAACTGTTGTTTCAAGCCAGTAAATATGAGCCTGAATTCTGACACAGCTACTAAAAGAAATAGAACTGTAGCCAAGAAGACCCTTTAATGACTCCATTTAGACTCAGTCATAAACTTTGGACACAAAACAATTTCCTAGGGTTTTTTTCTTCATAGTTCTCTTTAACAGTATTCAAACAGAAGTTTTGGAGAATTGGTACCTTATGTTGGTAGCTGTCTAGCTTAAGATTTACAGTTCAAACCAAGCCCAGATAAATAATTGTTAGTGGTAGTTTCTGCCTGGCAGTGTTTTAATTTTAGATTCATTTAGAGGTGACCAAGAAAGAGGACATTTGTACCAGAGGAAGTTTGAATAGTTCAACATCTTTGTTCCAAATTTGATGGAAAAAATGAAGCATGAAGAATACATTTTTGGTTCTCTGCTTACCTACAATGAATTAGAGTTCTCAGTGAGAAGACCTTTATGAAATTTCAATTTTTATAAAAACACTATGTGTTAAATGATTTGAAAACTCAGCTCCTTAATTTAAAATATCCCTTTCTTGTATTGAAATTAAGCAAAATGACATATCCTTATGGAATTTCTGCTACAGTTTTCAATTAAGTTAAAGCAATATCTCCTAAGGGGGAAAACAAAGTCTGACTCATTTATGGATATTTGCATGCTAGCCAAAATGTTGGGGTGTTACAAAATTTTCAAAGAATGTTATTTATTTTATATTTTTTAAAGTAATTTTTGTGCCAGTATGAACCTGACTTAATAAATGTTTGGCAGTTGGCATGGAAAAAAGTCTGTTCTATTGCAATTACATTCACGCAATATTATTAGTATGTGCTAGCTTTGAATAGAAGAACTCTTCAATTTTTATTTTAAAGAAAGAGTTCTGAAAGTATTTATTGGGATGCTAGCACTGCGAGGCAGGTGTGTGCTTACTGTGACCTTGATGACACGTACAGTTTAGAAAGCCTAAAATCTGACTATTAAAATATTGCTACTAGACTATGAGGTTTTTAGTGAGTGTCTCAGATTCTCATCTCATTTATAAATTAGCACTGGATGCCCTGTTATGCTAGTGTAATGGTGTTTACCTTTTCCTGAACTGCTGTGAAAGGTGGAAATGTATTTGTCTTTGCTGTTTCACTAGGCAGTCGTTTGTTAATAGAGAAAACAGAGGTCACCCCAGGAAGGAACCTAATAAAAGCCTGTAACAAGGACAAATTTGGAGGTTGGTGATGCTGAAAGATAATTATTTTAACTACACATTTGCATTTACATTGCAGCTTTATAAAATGGAGCAGCTAATGCGGATTTCTTCCTATTATTTGATCTCAGGCTATAGGATTACTTTGTTTCTGAAAAGTTCAAATTTTAGAACATTTATTTCATCAGCCGATTAAGGGATTTACTTGTAAATATCCAGAAAACAGGCTCTCAAAGAATAAGTGCTATCATTTTATAAAGCATTTCTTAAGCAGGGAAGTGGTTACTTTAAGAACAGAAATCAAATCAGCACTACTGTAATCTCAGTCATTAAGGTTTAGTTTTTCTAGCCTGACTCTTGAAGGTTTGCATTTACTCCTGTAAATGGCACAAATGAAACCAATACATCTGGCAACAAAGAATACAACTCTGAATAAGTCACAGTAGGAGATTTAAATTTTTTGTTTGCAAATCATGTAATAAAAAGCCATCTTTCTAGATTCCTTAAAGTCATCATCTCTTGAGGTTAGTAGAGGTACATTAGTAAAGATTAGCAAGTATGTATCGGAGAAAAGACTGTCAGAGCTGAAATAAAGTTCATAAAGATCTCCCTTAAGAGGCCAGTGGGAAACTGGTTGCCATTTTGTGTCACTATTTCCCCACTTTGTTTCTTCTGTTTCCTTCATTGTGAACCAGTTGCAAAGATTGTTTTCTTTAGTAGCTGTAGGAGTTACTACTGCTTTTGCTGGTAAACAGGTTTAGCAATCCAATACTAAAATTATCCAAAACCATCGTTATTAATAATTTCAAAGATTTGGGAGGTTTTTCATAGTGCACAACAGAAACAGGAGCCCTCAGTATGTATTGTGAATGAACACAGCCGAGCGATCCATACCAAACCAGTTATTGAGTAGGCTTCTGACATGATAGGCACTCAAGTTTGAGTCATTTTCTCGGTGAAAACATGAGCATCAGTTTCAACCAAAGAGAGCTCCCATGCTACTAGACCATGGAGTTCCTTTCTTTTTTCTGTGTCCTAATGAGTATTTGCTTTTTCCCAAAAAAGTGAAATAATTTTGTCAGGAAGGACTGATTCAGTGTCCCGGTAGTTAGGATGTTCTTCTGGGAAATCTAAGTTATGTTCTTGCTTCAAATTAAATAAAGCAGAAATTTGAATCTGTGTGTCCCACATCCTGTCTTAGTGCCATAACGTCCAGGATAGGTGCAAATTTGAGGTTTCTGACCTTAGATTTGGCTGGAAATTTCTGTCTGGCCAGAAAGCTTGGTACATTTCCATGAGCAATTGTTGTTTAGGCGCACAGATATTCTCAATTAGAACCCCAAAATTTATGGGAGGTGAGGAGAAAGGAGAGGAGGAAAAAAGAAATCTTGGCTGGTTCTATGCAATATTTATCTCTCAGTGTGATTATTTAGGGCATTTGCCCTAGTGAGGCATGCTGCCTTCTTCACCGTGGCAGCTCACTAGTCCTCATAGGAGATTGCACCCCACCTTGTGTGTCACTTCCAGATGTGACGATTCACAGAACATCACTTAGCCTGGCTACAGGAGTGGAGGAAAAAACTTTTAAATTTGGAAGTCTCTAGATTTGTTTGAAAATCTGAACCTCTCTGGTGTGACTAAGTGATTCCTGTAAAATACTCGTAGTGATAGTGGGGAAGAAGGTAGCAGTTCAGCCTTTCAGGGCAACCTGGATTTATACCTTGAAATAGCTACCAAGACTTGGCAGTAACATTTGACATTTCAGTTAAATTGCTTCTGACTTCTCATCTTAGTGCCAAAACTTCTAGAGTGCTTTCCCAAATGGAGATGAGGAAATTTACAGACTACTGTTCTTGAGACTTTTTTCTCCTTTAAGATTATAGGACAGGCTCTCATCACTTGTGGCCTCTTGATTAAAAGTAATTGGACTTTGGCAATTTTACTTTTCCTCTTTCTTGGACTGCTGGGTGTTTTGCATGCTTGTTCGGGTTATCCACTGGAGGTTAGCACAGTAGGTTATTTTGTTGCCTGATGCCTGTACACCAGGGGTGGCCAAACTTTTCTGACATGTTGGCTGCACAGTGATTTACAGATTAAGGCTCTGGTCTGCAACGGTGCCAGCAAGGCTGCTGTTCTCTCTCGCTGACACATTGCGCTGCTTTAAGCCACAAAAATCTTTGCTTACCCTTTCAGTCTTATTATAGTTCTTATCCCACATTTCCTTTTGGCGCAAAGCACTCCATTATTTCTGCTTTGTGCTGGGCTCCACTCCTATCTCTGTCTCAAGTAGCTCATGAAAATGACAGAACGAATGGAAGCAGCTGGCAGTGGCCTACCTGTCTTGCAAAGGGGCCACAGAAGGGACCATTTCTGCTGCAGTATGGAGTACAAAACTGGGCCAGATGTTGTCCTTAGGTTAGAGCGTGGCCATCCGTGAGGAGCTGTGTTTAAAACAGGTGGTCTTAAAGGAATGCGTCTGTGTTTTTCTCTCAAAGATTGCATAGGTAGATGGGCTTACATTTAGCGTAAAAAAAAAAAAAAATTATAAAAGCCAAACATGTAGGAGCACTGGCATCTCTGTGGGTGTATTGTTGAGTTTCTTGAAGGAAGACCTGTAATTATAAGAAAACCTGAAATGAGAGAGAAAGCGTCTTACCATTTTTTTTCCTCGTTTTACTCAGTAAGTACTAAGAACAGTTTTACCAGTTCAGAGCACAGGGTCCCTCTGGTCTAGTATTCTGCTTTCAACACAAGCAATTATTTCAACAGTATTTTGTTTTTGTCAGCCATCGGATAGTGACTAGGGGAGAGTAGGAACAGGAACAGTAGGAACATATGTGATTCCTCTAATAATTTTTCATCTACCAATAATTTTTAGCTCAGGGGATTTTGTGAGCCTGATGTGACTTGTCTGTTTAATTACCCGCAACAGATCTTTCTCCCAAGTACTCACCCAGTCTTCCTTTGAGTCCATGAAAACATTTTGCATTCTCATTCTTTGGCAAGGAGTTGTATAGAATTACTACTCCCAGCATAAAAAACAACCTCTTTTTGTTTTTTTGTTTGGTTGGTTTCTTTGAACCTGGCTCCTACTAACTTTTTTCCTAACCACTTACATAACTGACATTTGTGATTAAATATAAGCTGGCTTTTAATTTTCTTTATTTTGATTGTCTTAAAGGCCGAGGAGGACTGTGGGTAATGTTCATTATTACCATCATTTGTCTTGGTAGTTTTATTTAACATATCCTTAACCTTTCAGAATGAATCTAAATTCAGGTATCCATGTAATGAAGGCAGAGCTATCATAGGAGTTTGTAAGAACTAATTAATGGATTTTTTAAAGTTTGATGATGCGTATGGGGAAGAATTTCTTATTAAATCACCTCTTGCTGAAGGTGAATAGAGAGAATGCTGGTTCCAGATACCATTTTCTGTTCTTCTGAATGAAAAATGGGCAGAGTGTGTGAGTATGGGGCCCAGAAGAGACTGGTCAGGGCCGTTAAGGCCTGTTAGTGCACTCAGAGCCCTGCCGTATCGCATGCACGGTATGGCTGATGTACAGAACACTTTTGCAGAGGTAGCCCTCCAAAGACATTTTAGTCTTAAGTGAATTAGGAAAGGGTGAACTGATTTAGAAAAACAAACAAGCCGAGTCTGTTGTTTTAAAATGTTTACAGACTAATTCCAAGCCTTTTTCAAATGTTTGCATTGATTCAGAATTGTTTCTTTATTTTATTTTGCTCTGTCCCTTCTGTTTGGGTGTGTTGTACTGCTCTGGTGGTCTTATGTTGGTGGTAAGAAACAGTATAATATCCGCCACCAAGTCTGTCAGCCTACCTCTGCTTCTTCAGTGTTCCTGCTGAGCTCCTGGGCTCTTTCAAGTTACTGCAGGAATTGCAGTAAAGTTACTTAAATAATTTAAACCTTATCAGCAGGACACACAGGTTTTAGGGAGCATCTTCCACCCAGTCCAAATATTCAAATTCAGTCTAAACTTTCTACTAGCTTGAAGTGCGTCTGGTTACAACCAGGAATAGGAATGCCTCCTACAGCAAGCAAAAGAAAAATCCCTTCAAAGTATTATCAATGGCTCATCAGAAAGAAGGTGGTGGCAGCAGTTAGACAACTGAAGGCACCAACCTACAAGCAGTTGTGCTTATCATTAGCTATTGAAAGTGAAGAATGGTTTATATTTTTTAATTTTGTCTTGTGCATCCATCTGGTTGCATTAAGGTCTAGGACTGCACCAGAGTTCTCTAGAGGCCCTTAGGACATGACAGACTTAGAGACTTCAAATAAAGGCTTAAACCATTTTGTAGAGAGAAGTTTGCTTGATATTCTGTCTATCTCCATTAAAAAAGGTCCCTGGCTCTAGCTTATCGTGTGGCCAAAACCCCAAAGAATCGGTGGATGAGCAGTAATTTTTGAGCACATTAGAAAGGGACATTCTCATCTTAAAAGTGACTGTGATGTAATTATATTTATTTGGAAATCCTATTTTACGAATAGTAACAGAAGAATTGGTTTTCAGTAGAATAATTTAAAGATGTATCCACTGCATCTAATGTGCAGAAGTGTCTGAAATTCATCCAGGAGAACATGTGAGTGAATCAAAAATCTGGAAGGCTAATAAAGACTCCAGGAGGTCCTGAAATTTAAAAGAAATACCAGAAGGACTGTAAACAATAAGTGTTTAACAAGCGCTGACTTAAAGCTACTGAAGATATAATAGGTTTAAATTTACTGTTAGGAATGATAAAGTGTAGAAGGTCTGGCTTTGATGTATGGCCAGAACCACCAGTATGGTAATTCCTGCCACTTTGATGTGGGTACCTGGGCTACCGATTTTGGAATTCTGTGTGGTTTTAGTCAACCCAGTTTCTGCCAGGGCCAAAACTGGAGGGGAAGTGTGCTATCCATAAAAGTCAACCACAGAAAAAGTCAACCACAGGAAAACTAGTCAAATAACATTAAGAGTCTCAATTGAACCCATGAATGTCAATACACGTAGCATGAAACTACATCCTTGACATGATTTGTTGGGCCTAAGTGTAGTACTCTAACATGATTTGTAGCAAGTTTTCTCGAGTGCAACAAAAAATGATGGCCTCTGACACATTGCTTAGTTTGCTCTTGCTGAGCTAAGGTATCTAGAGCAGCCATCTTAATGGAGGCTGCTACTGTCTTGAGGAAAACAGTGGTTATGATTCCAGTCATTTCTCTTCGATTATTATTTCTTTGGAGCTATGGTGGGCCACAAGAAGTAATGCAAGACAAAAAATCATAAAAAAAATTTGTGCTTTGCAGCTTCGTTATTTGCAAGTTTCTACAGAGGTCGTTCTTGAAACATACAATGCACTAAGAAAGTTGGCATAGGCTTTCTTATACAAGTGTGTGGTCATGGATACTGGTCAGGAATCCCGAGTCCTGAGTAACTGTATCATTTAAAATGCAATATGGTAAATTAAAGATCATTCAATAATGCTTACATGAAGCTGCATCAGAACTGGCAGTTATGTCTAAAGAAAGAGAATCCATAGTCATAATTGAAAATTCTCTGAAATCACAATCTTGGTGTGCGGCAGCAGCCGAAAAAGCCAATAAATGGCTGACATTATCAGGAAGGGTACTGAGAACAGGACAGAGCCTAATTATGTAAAACCCTGATGTGCCCACATGCTGAGTGCTCTGTGTACTTCCGATTTCTGCATTTCAAGAGGAGATAGTGGAGGTAAAGAAGGTTCATAGGAGGGCAACTTAAATGATAATGGAGACGGAACATCTGCCTTAGGAAGAGCAACTGAAACAGCTAGGTCTCTTCAGTTTGAAACAGAGAAGGTTGGAAAGCATCATCATCAAGGTTTGCAAAGACATGAAGGTGGTAGATAAGATGAATGCAAAATGTTAATTAATTGCTAACATGGCAGTGTTAGAATTAGAAGGCACTTGCTGAAACTAACAGGAGATCCATTTAAAACAGGTAATCCTTTCTTACACAGCAGATAGCTAATTTTGGTATGTGTTGCCACAAAAGACTGTGGAGACAGTATCAGTGGGTTCAAAAGGGTTTAAATGAATCCATGAACATCGGGTCCGTAAACAGACACTAAACAAAATAGGCAGGGAGGTACTCTTTAACATCCCTAATGTGGAGATTTTGATTGTTGAAGAGCAGAGGAATGACTCTAGATAAAGACCAGGCTTGTGTATTCTCCCTAGTTAGCACCTCCTGTTGCCACTGCTCAGGATCCCAGGCTAAGATGAACCGTGGGTCTGACCCAGGATGACATTTCCTGTGTTCTTACATTTTTACATGTAAATGTTAGTAATCAGTGATGGGAAACCTGCAATAATGCATTACAAGTTGTAGGCACTAACTATGGTTAAATTACATATTTCCCCAAATTAATTTAAAAAGAAGCTGGATTGCTAACCAGAATGCTCCTTATATATCAAATAACTGAAGTTGAAAAGAGTTTTCAGAAGAATTCATGATGTTACATGGCAATTATTGATACTATGTATATATTTGCTATAGAACATTGGTGATTTGCAGGAAATAGGTCACTCCCATTGCATCCACTTGCCACTTCTAGCTGCTTTTTTATTATTATGGTTATATTACTCTTAAGTACAGAGGAGAAAAATGCTCACAGAATAACAGCATAGTTTTGGTTGTTCTTGTAATTCCGAAGTTGGAGGGGGGAAAAAACGTTTGCTTATTTGAACTCCTAACCTTTTGCTCTGGAATTCTTGCATCAGGGTGTTCCATGAGTATTCTGGCTTCAGACATGTCAGAAATATCACTGAGATAGTCTCTTTTGCAGATATTTGATACTTCCACTTCCAACTGAGATCAGAAAGTGTGGAGAAGTGTGATTTTTTGCTTGCTCGTTTCAGCTAACCAAACTCTTTGAAAGTTTGGAAATGAAACCTGGTTTTCACTCAGCTTTGTGGCATTAGAATAATTGGCATTATACATATTTTAAAGTTCCAGTCCAGGTAATGCTAGGGTTTTAGCATTTTTCTTTTATCCAGACTAACTTGTTAGTCTTTAGTAATGGAGACATACAATAGCCTTACGTGATGTACTAAATAGCAGAAAAGCACTTCTGCTGGCTTTTATATTTGTAAATGGTTTGTAAAATGGTTTGTAAGAGAGTAATTTGAAAGATGCTTTTACAACTCAGCCAGTAATTGCCAGCATGACATCTTTGTCTGTTGGAAGGAACTTCTTTGACTTCATGGGTTTTGTACTGGACTTAAAATAAGCAAACTAAATTTTGTTTGATAAAGACTAGCTTACTTCACCTGCAAGCATTCCATAGAAAGCTTATGAACGAAATATCACCGACAGAGTTTGGGGATGGTAGAATATGGACATTATGATATTATCCAGTCATTATTGCCCAATATCTTGTGAATATCTTCCTAAAAGGTATGCACTGTGGTTATCTTTTCAATAAGTATGTACTGTGGAAATATTGAAATTGAATACCGCCATTGATCATACTGCATGTTGCCTTGTGGCACTGCTTGCCTTATAGTACTGCTGGTATTCTCTGATCATGATGTGCAAAAGCCTGACTTGACTTCATTACTAGAATGCATATATTTTTAATATTGACCTTCATTGTCCTATCTTCTAATTTATTGGGGTGTTTATTCATGAGAAGCAAAAGGGACAAGATGAACAATAGGAAGTGCAAGAGCCATTTCTCTCAGTCTAGTTGCTGGTTCTGCAGATTTTTTAGGTTGCTACAGGATCTCTCCACTATATGCAAGAAATAAGTTTCTAATTTAAAGCACTTCTGTATCTAACTGTTCAGTTTGAGGTTTCTGCTGGAGAAATAGTTCCCAACAAGAAGCGAGTTATCTTTGCTACTGTGCTAGTTTAAAAAAAGAGAGTTGGGGCTTTTGTGGGAAGAAATAATTTGAAAGCATTAAAAGAAGAGTAGTTATTTAGTAGCGTTAAAATAATGAAAAGCCATATGGTTCTTTTATTTCCCGCTAAAAGAAGCTGTTTCCTTTTTCCCCCCAATTAGAAGAAATTGTGATTTCCTTCTTCTGTGGGAGCATGGCATTAAGTTGCCCATTCAAATGTGAGGTGATCCTTGATCACAACCTTTTCATGCCTTGGCACAGAAAGCAGAAATTTGTTTTACATGGTACTTTGACAAGTCTGTGTTTAAAATATTTTTATTTGGTTTATATACTAAGATTGTTTGCAAAGAAAGTTGGTGAGTTTTATCTCTCAGCTGGACTGTCATCCACAGTTTTTTTCCCCTTTTTCCAGTACTCCAGCAGAGTGCTGATCTTCCTGGAGGTTATCCAGTACATGCCTGAAAGAGATTAAGGTAGTCTGCAGGGGTGGGAGATATTTCATCAGAATTTATTACTGTTCAAAGCCACCATAATGGTTTCCGCTTAAGCCTTTAGTGTTAAAACCCATGAAAATTGCTAATACCGTGACAAGTTAAAAATGTTGTAGGTGTTTTTCATGCAGTATTCCAAGAGAGACCACAAAGAACCAGCAGCTGAAAACTCAGCTAACTCGCCTTTAGTCTTTTGCCATATTGAAGGCAGGTCATAATTTGTGCAGTGCAACACGGAGATAAACTATGGGTCTACATACCTTCTGCTGCTGTCAGTTAGCATAGCTTAACTTAATTGAGTGGACTTTCTCAGTTTTTCTCCACATAAGGGCATGGCTCAATATAAGATATCAAGGAGCTCAAGAAAGCAACCCAATTATAAGATTCTGAGCAATGAAAGCTTTTTGTTAAAAATAAAAAGGAAAAAAAAGAAAGCAACATTAGAAAAACCCAGCAAAACATTAGAAAGCAAAGGGATCTGCTTTCTTAGCAAACATGACACAGATAGCTGTTACATTCATCTCACCACTAAATATTTGTACTTTGCCTTTAGGAGTGTGATCCAGCTTCTTATACCGCTTCCTGAGCATAGTAACCAGATGTAAAAGGTATTTAAGCTTTTATTAAACAGTACAGTAAAAAACACTGGAAAGGCCACAATAGTCCTGCATTCTTTTTGATCTAAGCACCTTAGTTCCTTTCACCTCCAAAGGGAACAGTCCAAGGTAACTATGTAAAATACACTTGGGAAGTTGCACGTAAGGTATGAGAGATCCTCCGGTTTTAAAGAAATAGACCATTTCTATTTTGGCCATTGTTTTTAAAGATTCTGTAATGCCAGATTGCAGGTTCCAGTGTGAGCATGGAGTTGTTTAGTTAGAAGGGAGTACACTGGTTAATTCCTAGAATTAAGAAATACCTACACATACACACACACCCCCTTAATGCAGGTTTGTCGGTGTTTTTTAATTAACAAGCTAATATTCATTCAAAAAGTTTAGCAGGAAAGAAAGAAAAAAACTTCAAAAAGATTCACAGCAACAGGAGTCATCACTGCCACGCCATGTATCCCATTAGCTACCATTCGTATTTGTCTCTCCTTCTGTGTTTTGTTTTTCCTGGTTAACTCAACTAATGCTGAAGTCAGTGGGACTTAGCAGTGGCACAAAGAGTGCATCTTTTTAGACTTCACTTCAGGATCCATCCTGATGTTGCTGTGCAAAATAGCGGTAAGATTCTAGCTTCAGGAATATTAGCAAGATACCACCCCGGACGGTCATTTGGGGAAAGGTAGCATATTATACAAGAGAGTCATCAGCAATCATTTAGAAAGCTGACTGCTGATTCTAATTCGGAGGGTTTTATCATCTCATATGCTGAATCTCCACCAGTCTGCTCTGCCATTTTGAATGAGGCTAGTTGTTGACTGTGCATCAGCTGTGAACCAAGGGGAATTCTGGCACATCATTATTTGATTCAAACGAGTGAGAGAGCACAAATATTGAATGTGTATTTCCTTTTTTTGATAGAGTGTTAATGATCTTGTCATGGGTATTTTTTCTGGGATTTTCACTGGTCATTAATTTTAGAGAAAATATTTTCCATGTGAATTATGATAAACACAGTCATTTATAGTGATATAGTAACAAATCTCAGGCTATCTCCCAATGTGTCATCTTCAAGGAACAGACAGTTGCAACTGGATCTTTTTCATTCCTGTCTTGTTGTTGGCAGTTTCAAAAGTATGAACTCATTGAAACCAATTTTAGGAACAGGTGCAGAAACTTGTGAAAATCGGGTCACTTTGAATTATCTTCTAAACAGGGATGTAGAAACTGAGGAGCTCAGGTTGGTTGAAAATAACAATCCTGTTCTTTGCAGTTGGTTGCATATCTGAATACATCTGTTTCTCTGAAGATCATGTAACATAGTTATTCTTTGTATCAGGCATCAGCTAACTTGAGGGAGTGCTTAGATGGAGAGTAAGTGAAACCGTGAGGGCAAGCTGTGTGTCCTTCATATTATCATCTTTAAGATGTGCATCGGATATTTTGAGTCTCCTGACTGAGCCAAGGGATTCTCTTCTCAGCTATGCTAGAAGGAAACATTAAGTCTGTCTCAACTGAAAGTCAGTCTGGAAGACCAGTGAAGGATGGTGATACTATAATTTACCATCTTTGCTCATTAATGGTTTCCTACAGGATAACCAAAATATTTGAAAATCATTTAGTAAAAGCTCTGTTCTTTCCCAGAAATAGATGACTGGAAGAATGTTCTCATAAACAAGGAATTGCTGTCTGTTTCTTCATCCTAAAATGATACTCGGTGATGAATATCTTCTTTTTCCTGGCTTAAGTCTTCTCCAAATCTCTATTAACTCCCATCTGTTTTTACTGGATTCTGTATATTCTAATGAATTCTTCAAGTGCCACAAAACCAGGCTTTAATGGACAAATATTTTGAACCTGTTAATAGCTAGGCTTATGCCTTAGACATTTCCAGTGCTTACTCACTATAAAGAAAAACAATAACTGAGAATTTTAAATGTTAGATTCTAAGAATAGTTTTATAATACTTAAGACGTTCTATTGCAATGCAGGCTGTAATAAAGGCAAAAAATCCAAAATATTTATGTAATTTTTTTAAAGATGTTTTTATATTAGTTTCCACCTACCTTGCCATCTTATCCAGAAAAAACAAGTAGCGCTAATATCAATTTAAACATGTGAAGAGGTCTCTTTCAAATATAAAAAAAAATACATTGCCTTGTACACTGAATATGATAGTGAAAAAACCACGTGGTGCAGCGTATGAAGAAGCTCTACACAGGTCTTGGGATGGGTATAGTTTGGCAAAATCTGAGTTCACTGGAATTTACAGATTCTCATACTTGACAAGTTGCCTTTCACTCATAGCAAACGGATCTTACACTGCAAAGAGGTATTCCTTTGCATATAGGTATGCCTTTAGCCTTAGTCTGGTTTTCCTTGAATGAATCAAATTGCACAGTTGTGGTGTACAATTTTAAAATGTTTGAGTGTCTTCCTTTCCCGACGTAACAAAGCTATTAGTCTTCCTTGGTTAACTGAAAATGTTTAGCAGTGGAGCAGCCTCCCACGCTACCTTTCTTGCATAAGTACGTGCAGGAGTGACTTTCACAGCTTTGGAAGTACTCCTTTAGACCGATTTTCAGGAGAGACGTTGCATGGCTGCAATACATCTCCAGGACCATCGTAACGCTAGAAGGTAGTGAGAGAACAGTTATCACTAGCATGCACTTCTGTTTAGAGCCCCCTTCACAAGAATACTAAGCAAGCTGCTGTACTAGGTGTGGCACTTTGTGGAATACTGTAAGATCTCCACATTAAATTTGAGCCAAACAATCAGTAAATACAGATATATGTGCTGATAGTGATACCCAAACACAGGCATATTTATGTTGTTCAGTAGTTGCATGGATCTCACAAAGATAATACAAATCTTGCTCAGGAGAGAGATCCTCCTATTTGCATTTGATATACAGTCTTTCAGAGACTGAACCATTACAACGAACTGTTGATCTGAAGTTGAATTAATAGTTCTGTGCAATATCCTCCCTGGCATCAGTTGTTTGTTGAAGAAGTAGAAATTTGTCAGGAGATGGCCCATCTTTTTCTTTGTACTTATTCTCCTTTATCTACTTGATATAAATACTTTCCAGAGGCATTTCCTACACATTGCAGTTTTGTTGAACAGTAAGCTGCAATCTGTTTTACTTCAAGGAATCCTCACAGTTCCCAGCATTGTACTGAAGATTATGTTACTTTAACATACAGAAGAGAACACTTTCCTATTAATGTTTACTATTGTTCTGACTGAAGTACTGCTTCAGAATGTACTGCTCAAGAAAGTGAAATAAAGTTCACTCAGTATTGTAGCATGCAAGCTAATGGAATACCTAATTGGATTCTTCTGTCTAAAAGAAGTTTTGCCTTTATGACTCATGTTCTTTAAATTCATATGCTCTTGTCAAGACTAAAATAATTTGTGATTATATGCATATTTTTATAAACCTATTTTATAAATGTACCCAGAGATTTAAAGCAGAATCTTTCTGAAAGTTCTTGAATAGCCCATGGGACATTTTCCAAAGATAGCTCCAACTTCCGTGTGCCTTGCTCATACAAATGACATTTGCATCAAAAAGATGACCAAATGAAGTGAACAAGCTTCGAGGCTATAAAATTTACAAGCCTAGGAAATCATAATTTCATTGCCAAGTCTATGACAAGATTCCTATCATTTTAGTGGTGCCAAGATTTCATCCTCTTATGCTTCCTAGAGGAGCTGGACAAACCGTTTCCTTTAGGACATTGACAGAGTAAGCCCCCCTTAAATTCAGGGTATTAAAAGCTTAGGTTTTCTAAGTTTGGCTCTGGATCCAGCTTTTGCACAAGTTTAGAGGGGTGTCTCTGAGATTCTAATTTAAGGTCATGTCTGCTTATAATTTAACCGTATAGTAACAACTGTAATACCTTAAAGAACACTTTAAGGGGCTTAGGAAAGAGGACAGAATAATAATTTGCTGGCTTGTCTTTCATGATAGTTAACAACGATGAAACAGTTTCATCACTGATCAATAATAGTGAAGAATATTACTCTGAATCAGTTAAAATGGGGTTTGTTTGGTGGGTTGTGGGTGTATTTGGCCAATGAAATTTTCTTGAGACATGTGCATCAAAATTTAATATCAGCGTATATGTATGTAGGATCGTAGAATATTTTAGGTTTGACTGTCATCCAGTCCAGTCCCCTGCTCTAAGCAGGGCCCACTTCTATGTTGTATCAGGTTGCTCCATGCCTTGCCTAGTAAAGCTTTGAATACATCCAAGGATGGACATTTCACAGCCTCTCTAAGCAGCTTGTTCCCTGTATAGCCACCTTCTTTTCAACATTTTTTGACTTATATGCAATCAGAATTTCATGATCTTTTCTTTTACTCTGCATTTCTGCAAAGAGCCTGGCTGTCTTCTAGATAGCTGCCCGCCAGGTAGCTGAACCATAGAAACCCTAGGACTTGTCTTCACAGACTCAGCTCTCAGGCTCTTCTCTTACGTCCTTTGCTCCAGCCCAGTTCAGTGGTCCTCCTCTGGACTCAATCCAGTTTGTCAGTTTCTCTTTTACTGGGGACAGTGGACTCTGTGTGGACCCTCTATAAACTGTTCAATAAAAGAATATACTTTCCGCAGCAATAGCCTTTAAAATAGGACTTTTCATCTTTTAAATCATTATACAAAAGACAAGCTGTAAAATTTCCTCTATATTATTTTATTATTCACGTTTAAGAAATAACTAAGCTGAAGTAAATAACTATAGAAAGTTTGCTAATCAGCATAATGGCAGATCTGAAATTAAGTCAGAAGTCCTGCTGCTTATTTTCCCTTCCAACAACTGAGTGAAATTATTTATTTTCTTTTTTGGTCCCTGAAAAACTGTCTCAGTGTCCTTGTGTTTATATATAAGGAAATTCAAAGGCACCTGTATAAATTCTAGTTTTTTGTATCTCTGTTATTTTCTAGGTTTCTTCTGGCATTTGACTTCTTTTGTCTTAGTACAACTGAAAAGAGGCTAACTTTTACTTCTTGCATAGCTTATTTTCCTTTAGGTATACCTTCTCTGGTTCTTAATTTGGAAAACTTTTCTCCTTCTGATTCACTTTCCTGTATACAGCATTCAAGATGTGCTGCACCCACAAGCAGTCTCAGAGTGAACCACAGAACTTAGGGAATTATAAGTTACTGTTCACATGTAAAGCCTACATAAATCATTTTTCAGCTAACTTAGGTCCTCTCCTTCACTGCAGTCCCAAAGAGATCAGATGCCATGCTAAAGAAGACCCCAGTACTACTTGTTGGCTTTAGAAGGTTGGTTTCAATAGGGGTTGGCTGTATTAAAGAGCCATTTACACTTTGTTGTCAAGGAGAACTTGCCAGGGGACCTAAAGGGTCATTAGCCTCCACTTAGCACCATACAGTGTAGCAGATGCTTCGGGACATGTGACAAGGAAAGGCTTTAATGGTGTGTCAGGAAATCCCAGCCTCATCACTTTGTTTTTTACTAATCTGTTGCTGTCTAGCAATGAGTTGCCATTTTATTGATAGGTGGGCTTTTTTTTTTTATGTGCCAGTGATGACAGTAGGAGGAAATTAAAGATGCAATGTCACCGGCAATGCTTATTTTACTCCTGCTTTTAGTAGCTCATCCTTCTAGGCAGAGTGAGTTGGTCCTTAGACAAGAATTAAACCCAGAAATATAAATTCCTTGAGCTTTTAAAATTCCATTTGGCTTGATAATTGTGAGTGCAGGCAAGCCAGCCATTTATTTTAGCAATTACTCAGGGATGTCAAGGAGCAACGTAATTGTCAGCTTCCTGTGTGCACTACAGTTACTGAAGTGTTACAATCCACAAGTATCAGATGTGACCTACATGCGGTTTTAGGATCCTTCCTCAAAGACAACGTGCATGGCGTCTCAGGCATAGAAGGATATAGAGAGTAGTACCCTGGGGTACTTGTTACAGAGAATATTCCTTTGCAGTTGTGATCTTTTGTGATTCCATATGTTTTGAATACACATAGCATGTGATCTAAGGCAATACAAACTACAGCACAGATTGCCTGAAGAGGTGGTAGGTAAAGTTTTAAAAACATCAAAAACCCCAACAGAAAGGAAGCCCTTAGAATGAGATTTGCTGGGTAGACAGTATGTGACTATCTCAGGTTTTACTTGGTAAACAGGACAATTTTGTAAGAGAGTTTGTTTGAATTTAGCCACACTCTTAACCATCATGGTGGCCCTACAATGTGATTTTCCTTCCTCTCTCTTATTTAGACAACTGTGTCTTCAGTGCTATATAAATCATCTGAGTTAATCTGAGAAGTGAAGGTTTCCAAGTATGAGCAGCCACACCCTGAAGGCATGGCATGTGAGGCAGAATGCCTTCTATTTTAGGAATTCTTCCTTTCATCCAAAGAAAATCCCTCAGAAGGTCACGCCTAGCCATCAGGACCCCCTGGATAAATGGGAATTTATTATGTCATCCTGACACTAAAAAATACTAATCTCCGTTCTAACTGTGGTTACAAAGTGGTACTTTGTGCTCAGGGTGGACAAATGGATTCCACTACCACCCAATAGCTAAGGAAATCCTTTATCCCAAGGAGAACATCTATGCCTATTTCTTATTTGCTCCATTTGAAGGAGGTAAGTTTAATAGTATTTACATTGTGAGAGAGTGGAAACCTCTCAGAGAAGAAAAGGAGCAACAAAGTATAAAATTCCACTCGGAACACTTTTTTCAGGATCATTTGGGATTTTACTAAACAAGATTTTCACGATTACTGATACCTCTGTCTGAGTCTTTCTGAAGAGAAATCTTTGCGTCGGTGTCAAGTAGTGCATGTGCGGAGAGCCCGACAAGGCCAATTTGTATGGGGTGAACTGCGTGCGTACTGCCTAGATAGTTTGTGCCAGATGCAGACCAGGTCTACAGCTAAGGCTTCCTTTCTCTTCTGGCCATCTGTAAATCTCTGACGAATCATCAGAGTCCACTTTGTCTGCCCAGGCAAAATTTACAGCTGGAAAAAGGATATTGTGGCTGGGAGAACTAAAATGTACAGTATCTCAGCTTTAGTTTCGATGTAGGAAAATAAAGCAGAAATCAGCACCAATTTTTTGTAGACACTAGAGTGGCCATCGTACCACAAAACAGTGAACTAATGGAAAGTCATTCAGTTTTTCTTTGAAAAGATCTGTTTCTTTCAAACTGTCTTGCTTTACAAAATCTAATTCAGCCTACCGGAAAGCGCTTACAATTCATGGTGTGTTCTCCTACCTCAAGGTTGCCCATCATTTTTAGTATGGATCACATCAAAATATAGACATAGTACTACATAGTACTTCTTTACATGTTTGCAATCACACAAGATATGTTTCATCTGATTCATGATCACAGTGGGACCCTCCAACTTCCAGCTGTGCAGACAGGATCTGCTGTTTTAACAGCATTTAACTGTGGTTTGGTAGATAGAAATGATGAGAGGGTAGAACTGTATTACGGAGCAGAATTTTTGTGACCTGGGAAATAAAGATCTGTGAATTAACAGTGCTCATGAACCAAATTTTGGAATCTATCAGGATAGTTCTATCAGGTTTATATTTTTCATCGTCTTTTTTTGAGGACATGGGGACACTTGACAATTTCAAAATGAGTGGTCTAAAATGAGGCCCGTAGAAGACTGAAACAGAATGCTTGCTTCTTTAACAATGCATTACTTACTTAAGAGCTGCATTGTATTCCTATTCGTTTTGACATATGTACATTTAAGTTGAAATCTGAAGCATATGAATATATAAAGTGTCTTTGGATGTATCAAAGGGAGATTTCCTACCAGGTGCTTTCAAAGTAATGTACCTTTATGAAAGTGGAGTATTTTTAAGGCAATTATATCTTTCTCATAGAAAGGATCACTAAAGTTACTCACATCGCTGCATGTTTATTCTCGTCTCAATCAAATGGCTTTGTTTTTAAAAGAGACAAAAATAAAATAAAAAGAACAATGGATCCTTACCTGTTATTGAAATATCCAGCTACTCATAATCTCACTGAAAGATCCATTATGTATTATTTTAGGAGTGGGAAGTGAGATAGACATACCACTTGAAGAATTAGAACTTTTAGGACATATTTGCAAGTTTCCTCACATAAATATGCCTCAATCACATCCTCGCCCTGTTTTTATTCCAGTCTGGCGTGAAGTTCTGGCCTGGGTAAAACAAGTATCTTTACTGCTTAATTCACTGGCGTCAAGACTCAGCTGTTATCACTTGAACCAAGACTGTCTTTTTCTAGAGCTGTTCTGTGACGGAAACGAATGTTCACGATGAAGTAGGATGGATCCAGTGATTTATTACAAGGTTCTGATGGAGGACAGTAGCTTCTTGCAAATACAGATACTTTTTAATGAAAAGAAACACTATTTATGAAAGAAATGAAGGAGCCATTCTCATTATAGGAATCTGTAACATAATTAGAAGGGAGAAAATCTGCTCTGTAGAGAAGCAGCAACAAAGAGAGGAAAAATCAATAAATCAAAAGGTAGTGGGATCTGAACAGGCTACAGAGTCATATCTAACAACTGCCAGCAATGGAATGTTTGAGAATAATATTGTAGCTGTTACCTGGTAAATCGTAAGAAATCTGAGAAAGGAAAAGATCAAAATGTAGCAGCTCGGAGCAATGCCAAGCGCCATACTGTGTGTATCTGCCTGAACAAGGAAAATGTAGAACGCTAATCCATTAAAAGCTCCCATAATGATAATAACCTAAATTAGAGCAATGATTTCTGAACTTTGGCATAAACCCTGGAGCCTAGTAGATCTCAGAATATGAGAATGGGCTTGAGCTGCAAACTGAGCATCCAGGCTTTGAACACGTGATTTTTCTGGACCACCTCCATTTCAGCTATTGGAGTAACATGCAGGAAGCAGAGAATAGATCCCCTTAGAATAACATTCACTAGTGAAGCAGAAGCAAAGTCAAAGTAGATGTATTCTGTATTTTCCTCCTCTGAGGCCTCCCACAGTAGAAGAAAACAGGGAAAAAGCATGGCTGGTACTCCAGCCAGCTGACCGAAAGTCCCCAGGGTGTGTTGTCAGATGACATATGTTTTCTTATTACCTAGGGTTTTAGCTTTTGTTTGGGTTTGATGATTTTTTTATTTGTTTGCTTTTTGCTCTGGAATGCACAAGTAATTTAAAAACTGTTTTAAAGAAGAGGGGGGAGTACAGTTTGAATTATTTGGATTTTTCTTTTCTCTTTGCAAGAAAGCCTATGGAATTTGGCATCTTAACCCAGCCTCGCCTGATGTGATCGCAAACACAGTCAAATTTTTATTAAAATGTTTTGAATCTTTCAAACATGATATTGATAACTGAAATGGAGCAAAGAGACAGTAGCATCTGGTTTTAATGAATGTGGTCTGCTTATACTTGAAAGCAAAACCATGCAGGAAAAGACTGGAAATTCTTGTTCAGAGAATCAAAGTGCAACAGTGTTTTTCAATACCTGACATCTGTATGCTTAGAATGACCTGGGTGACTTCACTCAACCAATTGTTCATATTTTTTAGATTAAAATGCCATATTTGGATCTGAATAATATTTGGTGCTTTTTCTTTTTTTTTTTTTCTTAGCCTGTTGTGTACTTCTTTCCACTCCTACAATCTTAACAAAGCTCTTTGCTTTGAGCTCTATCATACCTTTTCAACTTGTCAACCTTCTTCAATACAGTATATATCAAACTATTTTTATGTTGAAGTGTGTGTGTTCCCGTTACTATATTGTAGTCTAGACAAATAGGGCAACCCTCTGTGGAGATATTTTTCTCCTATATGTATTAACATCCAAAAGAACAGAATTGCCTGAAACAACCTCCTAGACTGCAGACCCATATAAAAGCCAGCTTAAGACATACCCTGTCTTTCAGGGGAAAAAAGAGAGGGCATTGTCAAAACAGAGTCTGCAGGAGGCCTCCCTGCCCCACTACCTTCAGCTCAAGTGTGTTAGCAGCATTTCAGCCCAGGCTCTTCATGGACATGCTGCACACCATTAGAGTTTGAATGCCTTCTAGCAGAGTAGTAGTAATAGAATATACTAATACAGCTTCCCGCATCTTTTCTGGGAACTCATATTGCTTATGTGAGGAGGGTAAACTTGTTTGGAAACTTAGATATCTGTTGAGGTTTTGTACTTTGAGTTCTGCCCAGTCAAGATGATGATGATGAAGAATTTTTGTTACCCAGTCTCTGTCTCTGTCTCTGTCTTTACAGCCTAATCCTCTCTCTCTTGGATTCAGAGAAACAGTCACTGAGGTGCCTAGCACAACAATGTAAGGCCATGAGTAATCACAGGAAAGATGCAGTGGACACTTTTCATACCACAGAGAAGTTTCATGCATGGTAAATGCATCTAACTGTGAAGAATACACCAGGTACTTGAAAATGGTAATTGAAATTCCATTCATTCCACTTATTCCATTCCACTTGTTTTAGCATAATATCATCCTTATACTAGTATTTGAATTAAGAGTAAAGGTTTGGAAAAGAATAAATGGGTTTGACCATTTACCTATTGTCTATATTTTGAAGTTTTAACTCAGTTTTTCACATGAAAGGCAGAGGATAAGTGTCCCAATTAGTTAGCAGTATCTATATTCCTAAAGTTTTCAGCTTTTAAAGCTGTAGTAAAAGTGGCTTTCAGTTACCACTAATAGCTTCTTTGAATCCTTTTGTTATAATCCCAAAGCTGAGAAATCAATGAGGTTGGCCAGTTTGATTAAATAGTTTTCTTAAGACAAACTATAGTAAGGTTTGCCTTTAAAAACAAATATGCTGCGTTGCCTTTGACCATTTACAGTTTTTCTTTGGCTCCACCAAGCATGTGGATGTCTAATCAGGGGATTATCAAGTAGACTAGAGAAATATAACAAAGTTCTGTGCTCTGGTAAATATTTGTATAGCACAAGCCTGGAGAAAGTCCATGTTATATTTTACTGTTGATAATTTAATAACTCTATGGCACGCCTGAAATTGTACAGTAAATGTCAGGATGTGTCAAATGAGGTATCCTGTAAAATTTAATAACCTCCTACTTAAGATGAAGTGCATGCATGGGTAGGTAACACTGTCATTGGAAAATGCGTTTTGCAAATAATGTTTAGGGCATTTATTTGAATTTTGACAGGAAATAAAGTGAGCAATGGCCATCCAGCTTATAGTTAATAACAATGACAATGTAAGTGACAAACAGAATAACTCATGCAGAAAAAGCCCAGTCTATCGAATGATCATGAGACCAACCAACAGATTTCATAGAACAGTCAAAAGATCTGTGATTTCCTCTTGCTACAGAAAAGAGACCATAATGTAAACAATTGATTAAATTAGCTGAATCTGTGTTGCTTGTCTTTAAGGGATAGCATACAGCATGCTGCCTGCCACAGGAGTTTGTTTGCACTGAAATTAAGCAATAATGATTGAGGCACAGAGCATTTCCTGGGGATTAATGACCGGCTGAGAGGAGTTGATGGCCCAAAGAACAGCTCCTGGCCATTAACCCCAGCCAGTCATTAATCCAAAGGAAATGCCCTGCCCCAAGATCTTTATTACTCTTAGAAAATGAAAACGAAGAAAAACAAACCTGTAAGGACCTAGGTATTTGTTCTGGGTGGTGAAGTTTCAAATCGTTTTGTGTGTGCGGATTTTGATAAAACAAATACCAGTTATTTAGCTGGAGTGCTGGGTTCTCTCTAAAGCATCTTGATATCATCTAGACCTACAGAGTTGACGAGAGGCTAACTGGAGAAACATGATCTTGTTTTCACCTTTATTAATCTTTTTCTCAGTATGGAATGCAACTTAGGTTTAATTCTAATGTGATTTAAGTAAGGTGACTGTGTACTTTAAATAAGTATCTTTAAGTAGTCTGTATCGTGTTAAGTATTTAGAGTAAGTGCTGGCAGAGCACCAAACAGACCTAGACACTGTTCTTGTTATATTTAAACCCGTCTTTTCCTAATTTTGGAAGCAGTGGGCCATCTATACCTTTATAAGCAAAAATAGTTGTAAATGTGAAAAGTACTCAATAAATTATAATTTAGAAGGTATATGTATTGGATTTTTTGAGGTAAATTGCAGACCAGGTTCTTGGATGTTTGTTGTTTCCTCTGTATTTTCCTGAGATGAAGAGCGCTTCAGAAAATTAAAAAAAGGTGGCTGTTCTTCAAATATAAATTTACTCTCTTCTCTGCTGTGAAGCAGGATAACCTCTACTTTACAGCCTTTAGGAAATCTGTAAAACTTTTTCCAGAAAACATACAAACTGTTAATATGTATAGTATAGTGATATGTATTCATTAAGTAAGTTGATCCAATGTTAACATAAAACGTGAAGTTAATTTATTCATTTACAGGCAGAAATTTTGCTTTCTAGACTATGGTATTATTAAGATTAGATTGTTCAGTTTACTCTTCATGCTTGTAGCATTGGTGGGTCTGGGGAACTTATATCAGTTTGGACTGATCAGACTTAATGGTCTACCTCTAGCCGCCTCTAAAGGGGGGAGAGAGGCTGGGGTAGAAGTTGCAGAGAGGTAGCTTAGTTTCATGTCATATACTAACCTATATAGTCCAGAAATTTGCTATACAGTTTTCAATTTTTTGTGGAGATATGCTGTAGCACAACTGAATACTGGAAGATTTTTTTCTTGTTTTATTAAAAGGCAGATTTATGTAGTCCATATAGTTAATAACAAATAGTTAATTTACAAATAAAAATCTTCGTATAGGTGAATGTTAAGAGTTTGGCAACAATTTAAGGAAAACAAATTGATGAAGATAAAGGTCCACAGAGAAGCTGAGGTAAGATGTCTTTTTTTAATTCCCTTGTAACTTCACTACAATCCAAATTAATTTGTTGTGAAGATACTTTGTGCTTTCCGTATGTCATTAATTTTATACCAAAGTAATATGTATGATGCATTATTTTCAAAAGTGAATGTAAAACTATGCTTAGCTATAGTTGTGGGAGGATGTCCTGCGGGACTATAGTGACAGTGGCTTACTGCCAATCAGACGGAAAACTGAAATTCTATTCTTGCATTTTCATCCATATAAGTATGTATATGTGGAACAGAAGTCTTCTAATAAAGAGCTCTTCATTCTAGCAGGCACAGTTAGAAGTCAGTGTAACTGATAGCTTAGCTAGAAAAATTTTGACTTCAACTAAGGTGTTATTTTGAGGAGAGAAGGTAATTAACCTTTGGAATAGTGCACGAACAGAAGAGTTGTGATAGATTATCTGTCACTGAGTGTTTTTAAATTATACTTTTATTTCTTACTTCTATCCATTTATTTCTAGAAGATATGCTTTATTTTAAACAAGATAAACTCTGGAGAGTCCTTGACTGGTGTTATTCATGAGGTCAGATGATTGCAGTGGTTTGTTGCGGCCTAAGAACCTGCTCCAAGCTTGTTGTGCAATACTAAGAAAATTGCTTTCTCCCTATTCTGTAGTCTCTCCGTTTCTAAAAAAGGATCTTATAAATACTTCTGTTTTATTTGGAATTCTTTGAAGGAAAACAGCCATATAATGTAGGAATATTTTGATAAAATAACCCTTGTTGTATATGTCATTGACACAAGAATTAAGCCATTAGTCAAACAGCGCTAAGAAAATGTTGACTCATGAACTTCAGTGATTATAGTGCTGAAGGTATGGAAAAAGGTTTTTGCATAAATATATTTTTCAGGTTAGTAGAACTTGCAGTGACTTTACTGGGACCAGGAATAAGTGTTTACAATGTTGTACCTGAATATACTTGTCATCTTCCGTTAACATGGAAAAGAACATTTAAATCACTGTAAAGATATTAGAACCTGATTAAAAACCTACTGAATTTGCCCTGTTTGGTGGGGGGGTCTTTCAGTTAAACTCACTGGGATTTGGATCGAGATCGTATTTTGAAATCTGTGGTCTTGTATGCGTTTTAGAGGCACTGCCAAACTAGTACAGGTTACTGCAGAATTCTTCATTTTCCCTGCTTTATACCGACTACAAAAGGAATTGCTTCTGTTTGGATACTTGACATCCCCGTTACTCCCTTTAGAACAAGAGCTATTGTAGATGTAGAAAGCTATGTAAATCAGGTTTGTAATAAATATAGTTTAAATCAGCATGTTGTGTAGTACAACATGGAACAAATGGTATAATCTTTGTAGCAAAAATTAAAAAAAAGGAAAACAGCTTACTTATTAATTTGAAGAGGAAACAACTAGCTTCGCTTTAAGCTCTTCTTCCTCTCTATTCAGGATATATTCATTGGGAAAAAAAGATCTTCAAGTAGTGCTAAAACCAGGAAACATATAGTGAATGATAGCCTGGCACTTGCAAATCTAAACAGGATGTGCGATGTTTCGAAAACCACACTGATACTAAGGTACAAGCAATGTCATTCCACACTAAGGGCCAGATCTAAAAAGGGGCCAGAGCTCACTATTCCATGCTGCCAATCTGATGTTCTGCAATGTGTAATTTTATATATGTGGCCAGCACGGTAAACTTAAAATGGTAATATTATGTATAGGGAGAGAAAGGCCTTGGAAGGCACCAGAGCCACTGAGCATCTAGTTCTTCAGCAGAGAGTGGTGAAGGCAGAGGTGAGTGTTGAATCCTGCCTTAAGATGTTCAAGAGGTAACCGCTTTCTTCTGTTAGAACTTTGCAGCGGAGTTCCCTCTCCCAATATAACTTCCTAAGTCTTCACAGAATAAGGTAAAATTCAGTAGTTGTTTTGTTTTGTTTTGTTTTTTTTAAATCTTCCAGTGGCCATGACAACCTCCAAGACAATAAAGTGTCTATTATTAGTGCTCACACACCATGCATGGGAAGAACAGAGTCCTTCTGCTTTAGAGGACTGAAACCTATCCTCTGCTGTGAATTAGTATAGGCCGTACTTGGCTTGGAGGGATAAAGGGACACTAACTTCTCTTTTGAATCTTAGCTACTATAGATGAACTGCTTGAAGCAAGTATGAACACAGTTGTCAGACTTGGTGGTGAAGCCTTCAGTCAAGCAGGAGGAGACCTAGGACCTTACCAATGCTAGAATCATCTGTTTATGGACTTACTAATTTTTTTTTTCATGTAAATTATGTACACTGTTCTTGAAGTATGAGTCAAAACTCCAGTTCCTCACCTTTTCCTGTTGTGGTCTAGTCTTAGAACAGAAACCTTGAAACCTTGAGTTTTCAAGAACAGCTTCAGCACGGTGATTCTTGTTGCTCTCCACACATACACATGCCTTTTTTTCCCACCCTGCAATGGTGACTTCCCATGCAAGTGAGCAATCAGGATTTGAATCCTTTTAGGCAGAGGATGGAGCTGAAGCTCTACCACCTTCATATATGAAGGATTCTGCAAGTACTGAACTGTTAATATAAAGAAGTGGTAGCCTAACCCTTTGCTATATCTTAAAAAAAAGAAGCTGTAGTTACTATTGTATTGGTTTTGGAACCTGATCTAGAATGTCTACATACTGCATTGTCAGAGATCCTTGGGATGCTAGTGGTTAGGCAGGAGCTAAGGTCTGAACTGCTCTGCTCTGTGGTAACCGGTGTGTTTAAAAGGCAGGCATGAAAGCAACGGTGAAGGCACTCAGGACTCTTAAAAATTAAAATCGAGGTGCTTTTAGAGTTTGGTTATATTTGGTGGTAGCTGAAGAGCCTTTTCATGATTGCCTAAATTCTACTTAAATTTCAATTATATTTCTGCATCTTTTTTTGCATCTGACCATGGCTGTTCACTGAATGAAGATCAAAATCACACCTTGCGCAGTTACCATATATGGCCAAAACCCACTGCTTTTGATTTTCCTTTTAACATCAAAGCACTAGAGAGAGCATCTTCACTGAGTTCACTGACGTTCTTTAACAGGGTGGTCTGTAAATAGTCTAAAGGTTTGCTTACCATATTAAAGTACAAGGCTTGCATCACTTGCATGCAGTCTATTTTTTTTCTTAATCGAGAATTGCAACTTATTTTGGGAAAAGAAGGGAAATTTAATTTACCAGGTAATAATTTTTGTCTCAGAATGAAAAGCAATGAGTCTGAACTGTGCCTATCTGTACAGAACATGCTGACCTTCTTAAACGTCTTTCCCAACCTAAATGATTCTATGATTCTATGACCTGAAACAGTTTGTCACTTTGTCTTCAAAGAAATAAAACAGATTTCAAACCCATATTGCTGTTTTCAAAATAGGTCTCATTTATGTCAGTCATGCAGACAAGGGAACTGTAAACTAGAACAAAAAGAGACCAAAGCAGTGTGAAAAACTCATGTTCTGCGTACACAAAGGAAGCTGGAAGTGTAGCCTTTGGAATAAGAGCTTTCACTATATGTGTAAGGGAAAGCTGAGACAGTCTGAGGAAGCAGCAACTCACACCCTGACCTTTTTGCACCCTGAGAAAAAGATGCATTGTGTTAATTTTAGATTAGTGAGATAAAGACCCAAAAGTACAGATAGATTCTATTAAAATACGTTCCAACTATTTATCAGGGCCAGAATAGTTGTAAAATCCTGCTAGAATTTTCTCTGAAGTAAACTCTCTCTCTCATCATCAAATAAAACATTTACAGGGACCAAACCCGTAGCCATAAATGTGCTCCTGTGTTCAAACATAGCTATCCTTTAGAACCATCTCATGATACTTCTGTCTAAAGCCCCATTTTCAAATTGTAATAGGTGTTAGGAACATGAGGCTATCCCTTTCTATATATATTAATTCATGTAATGTAATTCTGCAAGATGGCACAAATTTACTCATGGGTTAAGATTATAATTGCATTTCAAAGCAGTTCTCTTGAAACATTCTAAAACAGATTATGTTCTTAAAAACTCTGTTCTTTACTTTGCATGTTTTAGTACCACATCCCATTAAAGCTGTGTTTGAAGTTACTAGGATTTGTTAAAAATTTGATAATGCCTAAGCAGATAAGAGATTATATGCTTTATGTATATATTTGAAGGATTTGCTCCAGCTTGGATACAGTGTATTAATTGGCCACCTACAGTGAACAGCAGTGTTTAATATTTAGAACCCTTTTCCTCATTGTTTTCCAGGCAGAAGAGCATGTAAGTATTCTTTTAACTAAATTTGCTAACTTTCTGGAACACATTTAAACAATGTGTGCTACTTGTGTCATATTACATTAACTTCACTTCTACAGACAGGTTGTATACATATGTAATAAATAGCCCCTCAGGGATCAGATCTAGATTAACTGAGAAAAACGTACTCTGCTGTACGTTAAGTAATTTACAATATCTCAGTAAACATTAGAAAAGACATGTTTGTCTCACCAGAACAGGTTAACAGTGCCTGCAGACTCAGTAATGATTGTAGAAAGTTAAACTATCAAGTGGAAAGTTATAATCACTTTAAATAGTCTAATTTTTCCCTTAAAACATCAGACTATCTGGAGTTTGATACCATGATGTCTGTAATAACACTGAATGTTTATGATACAGAATGAAAGTGGTAAAGAAAGACACCAGTTCTGCAAAGGATCTAAACAGAGTGACTTAAAACCAAGAGAGGGAGGATTGGAGAGAAGACTTGTTTAAGTGGGTAATCTTTTATTTAAATATTATTCCTTTTAAATTGAATTGCAATATCTGCAATTAGAGATGAAACATGTTTTAGGCATGCCAGTTTTATTTACATATCACAAAATCCCTGTAGCCTCTCTATCAGCTCAGTTCTGCCTGGTAATTACTTAAATACAGGTATGGTAACTAGTGTTGCTGGCTTTGGTTTTCATTGCCCCCGTCTAAATGTAGTTAACAGAGAGTGTTCTAAGTAAGCGTTCAGAAGACTTCAGATGCTTCACATGGACATTCATTGCAACTCTAGAACTTAGTTAGGTTTGACAGGTATTGAGGAAAGTAACATACATAGATATGCAGTATAGCAAGAAATACATATTGCCTTTTCTTCATGTTAAATCAATGCATCTGTTGGCTGCATTGATTGGCTGTGTAGATTTAAGTTTTCCCAAGCCCTAAGAAAATAGCACTCACCACATAGCACTCGTATAAGCTTAGGATAAACCATATAATATAAGAAGTGCAGTGATTTCAGGATTTACCCTAGCTGCCTTGTCTTTGATACACAGAAGGAGATAGAAAGTAGGCTAAATTCCAAATGAGGAAGCATGTTTAGAATTCTGTCTTAATTGATCATTTAAGGACAATCATCTTAATTGTTTAATTACATTATTTAACTGTCTTAAAGTCAGGCAAGAGGCCCACCGGCATAGAGAAATAACAAACTGTAGTAGGAGAGTGGCTGGAGCAGAGGTCCATAAGCCCTGGATTCTGGAGAAGCTATTTAACACTGTTTGCTTGTCCTGAACTAGAAATAATAAATACTTCATTATACTCAATTATTGGAGGTCCAAAGACAAGAAGCACTGTATTACAAATAATCATTATTATTTCGTTATATATTAGCTTTGCAACAAAAACAACTGAAGACTTTTGTACGTGGAGTAAAGGTAATTTAATATATATTATGTAGGAATGACTTAAAATATATATTAATTGCATATGAAAACATTAAAGTAACCGAAAAGCAGTTGATGCAAATGTTCATAAACATTGTGGCTCTCTGTAGAAGAGGTATAATTAAGTTAAAAACCAAGGTGTCATATTTACTTAGTCACTTAGTCTGATCGTACAGAAGCAGCCTGATTCATTGTACATGTACTGTTTGGGGGGAGAGGAAAAAATATTTAAAAGAAGACAGAAAAAGTAAGAAGGAAGAGGACTGAGAGAGGGACAAATTTTAAGTTCAGAGCATGGGAGGACTGGCGAGGTATAATCCTGTAAAACTGGTATCCATTGGGGTCAGAATCCCCGGGTGCGGTTTGTTTCAGGTAGGCCTGACTCTATACGCTGTTCTGTTCAATCTGTCTGTAAAGAACAATGGAAAAAGCGTAATCATTTGTTTTTCAGTTGAGGGTCTGACATAATGACAAATATGTCAGGCTTTGAGAGAAGCTTGAAAATTGAGTTCGGTGGAATTTACCTACCAATCATGCTTTGTACTTATCCTCTGCAGATGAGTGAATTCTGTGCTCTCCTTGTTTACCTACTTCTTTCTATCCAGGGAACAACTGGAATCCAAGACACAAGTGTCGTGTAGTGCCAATAACTCAACATACAGGTTCATCTGTAATTAAATACAGTGCCTTTATTAAAAGAAAAAAAAGAAAAACAGAGAGAGAGAGATGATTTCTTTGTAAAAAGCACTTAATAACTTAAAAAGTAATGACATTGATTTTTAAAGAGTGCTGAGTTGTATCTTATCATACCAAAAATAAGACAGTAAATTAAAAACCTACCATGAACTCAAGAATTATGTGGACACAATCCCTGTTACTTTAAAGTGAGATATAAATCCAGAGATTTCTCATGCCATCATTTTGTAAATAATTACAGTTCTGCTGAATCTGTTGTATAAAGTTTACATGGGAGGTTCAGTGCACCCTCGCTCTTGTTTAGAACATTCGGAACCACCAGAGAGATGTTGACATATGGCTGCACTGTTTTAGTGCACGAGACATCTACTACATGGGAGCATAATAAACAGGAGCATAAAGACAGGTTTGTGCAAGCAGTTTGGATTGACCTTTTTGGCAGCTGAAATCCATCTTGAGTACATGGTGCTGATGTGGACAGACATGTAAACCTCGTCTTGTTACCACAACTACTAGTTTTACAAATATACTCCAATGCCCAAAATGTATATCATTCTAAGTAAAGTGATTTTAAATGGGAGAGGGGATGCGGCAGCAACAATTCATAATAAGAAATGGCAGAAACTGTCTCTTAAGTTTGTGGCAATGCCCCGATTGATAAATAAAGAGTTAGATAAGTATGTTTTACACCAATAGGATTTCTTATGATAATTTCAGGGAGATGGCTTATTTCATGTATTTTTTTCCCTAGCAAAATATTTGACCAACTGGTACAGTATTTAAATTTTGGCATTTAAAGAGAACAATCTGCTGTCCTTTCAATGAGCAGTTCTTATATCAGCATTTTCAAAATGAGGTATATTTGTATAAATACATTTTACTCTTGAATAACAGTCTCAGAATCTGGTCTACAGCAGTATTCTTAGAAACAGAATGGATCCAATTGTATTGCATTTTTTAAGAAACATATTTAAAAAACATAACACTTTCTACCTTCTGATAAATATCTAACAGATAACCAAATTTAGTCTTGTTTTAACAAGTCTTAATCTACCATTGCATACCAAGGCATGAGCCTCTTTGTATACCTCTAGTAGCATTTGGATTCAAGAATATAAAATAATCTCTCATTGTGATAATAAATGTTAAGGTCTGATCTTAACTGACACGATGTAGGCAAGTGGCACTTCACAGCTCTATATGCTCCTTATGTCCTTAGTAATTTCCTATGAAATTAATGGAAGTACTGTGCATGTTATCTGTGGATATTGCCGCTCAGATCTAAATAGTTATGTAATAATGACAGCATACACCTATATGTTGTGCATGTACCTACCTATAATACTGTGAATAGTATGCTTTTAACAGTTTTCCTAAATTTATCAACTCGCTGGTTAGTAAAATCCTGAGATCAACAAGAGTACAATGAAAAAAAGTTGTTCTTGTTGTAATGTTAAGGGGTGGTGAAAATGCAGAGGAAGGTAGTAAAAGAGTAATTAGGCACAACAGAGAAGCTGGTTAGCATGAGATACTCCTTATCTTGGATACTGCAAGTTCAACATGGAATAGGTGTCTTTAAAACAGGAGTGGCTGGTACTATCTCGTCGTAACCACACCCCTAGCTTTACCCTTGTGTTTTGATAAGACCTTTTCTGGAAAGAGAGACTGTATTTTATGTGCCTGTGCTTGTGCATGTTGGAAAATAGTGATGAGATAGTAGTCCAGAGTACTTGAAATTTAATGTATACCTAGTCACACTTAATACAGAATTATAGAGTGAGCAACATTCTTCTTATATTGAAGTGTTGTTGTGGAGTCAGCTGATTTTCGTATTATGTTGTAAAAAATATGCACTCCATTAATCTCTTATTTAAAAAAAAACAGGAAACACGAACCTTTAGTGACTGACTGACTTACCCAGTTCATGCAACGTGTGGAAGTGCACTCCTTCATATTTCTTCAGTACATTAGTAATACTGTGGTTTTGTCTAGAATTTGTGGCCTGAAAGTGGAAAGGTATTTAATATCACAAACTCAGCCTGGAAATTTGAAAATTTCACGGGTTTTTTGATCAATGTAATCACAGAATGGCTGAGGTTAGAAGGGACCTCTGGAGGGCATCTGATCCAACCCAGGGCTCAAGCAGGGTCACCTAGAGCCAGTTGGCTAAGACCGTGTCCAGACGGTTTTTGAATATCTTCAAGGAGGGAGACTCCACAGCCTCTCTGGGCAACCTGTGCCCATGCTCGGTCACCCTCATGGTAAAACCGCATTTCCTGATGTTCAGAGGGAACCTCTTGCATTTCAGCATATGCCCGTTGTCCTGTCACTGGGCTCTACCGTAAAAAGCCTGGCTCTGTCGTCTTTGCACCCTCCCACCAGGTATTTATATCCATTGATAAGAGACACCTCTCCACCCCCCGAGCCTTCTCTTCTCTAAGCTACACAGCCCCAGCTCTCTCAGCCTTTACTGGTGTGGGAGATGCTCATATTTTTTATAGAATGTATTATGTTGGTTGGTTTGCACTGCATGAAGATGTGAGTTTTAATGCACTTACGCTGTTCATGGCATTTGATCAGCGAGGATGGAAGACCCAGGAAAACTTATGTCTCCTAGGATTTGTATGATTGTGTTTTGCTGTTGATGGTATGCATTGGTACAAAAGAAACCAACAGAGAACAAATTGTCAGATATTATTCTTCCATTTAAACATCCTGAATCTTACGTTCATTTGCAAAGGCAGAAATAATGGTGTACAATGGGAATCAATGTGATTGTTCTGCTTGGTATATGCTGTAACCCTTGCTATCTATCTCAAACATTTGTCTTACTTTCTCATCAGTACATCTGTGGGCAGAGGCCTGGTACTATGTTGCTGGTAGCACATATTATTAAGGATTAAATCATTCCCCATCTCTTTGTTTGCAGAAGGGCAAAAATACATGAGAATTTCTGTATTCTGGGAATGGCAGAGCTAAACTCAGTTGAAAGCTTTGATTGAGCTATGCTTACTCTTTCCTTAGTATGGCACTGAGGCAGAGAGGGAACGTGATGGGGGAAGACTGGCCTTTTCTCCTTCACCTGAACCTTTTAGGTTCCCTTCTGCTTGCCTTGAGAAAGCCTTTCTTCCCTTCCCTTACACATATTGCATTACCTTATCCTGGGCTCATGCCAGATGCTGGAGAACGTGTACCCATGCCAGATTCTGGAGAGAGAATTTGGCCTCAGAATATTTGCATTGTGTTTGCTCATTACAAGTAAGGGTGCTTTGAAAGCAGCCAAGTTTGAATCTCTAGCTATCCTTGTATTACACAGGCCCATGAAATGTTTTATGTTGCTAATGTTCATACACATTTGGACAAAACAAGTATATTTATATGGTTTTCATTTTAAAATTATTGAAGTGGTATCCTTGGTTCTTGCTGCTAGTGGAGTTCAATATTTCTGTCCTCACTTGAGCAAATCTCCCAGTGAGATCAACACAAGTTTTGCCTGAGGAAAAGGTTAAAAATTTGGCTTATAATGGCCAGAAAGGAGTTGTGCTTCACTCAGCTTCTTTTGGTAACTGCATCAGTTTGAAATCTCAACTATTAGAGATCTTTTGAGCACTCTGGTTTCAGGAAGGATGAAGGATGCTCTATATGAGCTGTCTAAGAAAGTCTTATACTTTTACTGGTGTGGAAAATACATGTATGAAGATGTTAAGAGCTAGCTGTTCCACTGGAATGAGCGAAATCCTAAATTTTACATGGTTCTACATTTTTCCACTAAGGGATTTTTATTTATTGTTATTCTGGTTAAAGTGGTACTTAATCCATCAGTAAGAATTCCATGACAAAATTCAGGCTGTGCCTTGGGTGACCTGTCAGAAACTGTATATCTTATTGCGAGGAATCTTTTGAGACTTGGGATTTGATTTTTTTCTCCTGCACATATATGAGATGTCTTTGGCAAAGGTCACACAAGTTTTAACCCACAATATTAAGTCACAAATGAAATGGATTTAAGTGGTCTTGCCCTACTCCCTTGTGAGTGCTTGCTCACATCTCAAAACCACCGTATAATTTGTCACAATTCAACATGATTATCTGTCTTTGCTCAGGAGGACTATAATAGCTAAAGAGTAAGTTATATTGCAGGTAAGGATATAGGATTACTGGTAGAGCTGATTGAAAGAGCTTTCAGAACTCTGGTCTAAGCCTGTCTGACCCTAGCTGGTGCTTACTTTCTTTTATTTCCTCTTTTTTCTGTTCTGTTGTCCTTTGGGCTTTTCTGGTTTCTTTTTATATTATTTTTTTCTGGTGTGCTTTTTCGTTGTGCTAAAAAATACCCTAGATTGCACCAAAAATGCTAACACAAAATAGGACAGCAAACAAAGGTTCAGCTGACAGTGCGTAAATAGACCCAGGAATCTTTGATTCGGCTGTCCTCCCTGCTCAAAAAAGTTTTTCAGCATGTAGACAGTGAAGCATGTAAATGTTATTTTCGAAACACTGCATGTCCAAATGATCTAGACGGGATCATGGAACAGAACATAGTTTGAAAAGCTACCCTGCCACACACTCCCCCCGCCCACCCCATCTGGGTTCTTTGAGAAACGGGGCATGTTCCAGTTGCCAATCAAGCTGTTATGTAAAGTCTCTCTAAAGTTCAGTGCACTTTTTAAAATATTTCAGGGTTTGGTACGTTTTAAAGAAAGGCTCCTTAGCATAATGAGCTGTGCATATCTTCTTCATGTTCATTAGTTGCATGCTAATGGCTATGTTTAAAATTCCTTCTTATCTTGTTTCCTGATTGATGGGAACTTGAACCAACCTCCAGACTTCCAGAGCTTGCTCAGTTACTGTCATTTTCATTGGCAGAATAAATCACTTGATGTGAAAAATATTACGCACTATTTTGATTCCTTGTTCAGTCCTATATTATGTATTATCTATCAGCATCTATTTTGTTTTCTATGGGTATCTGATGAGGTCCTATATTGTATGACAGCCTCTATTATTTAACAGACTACGAGGATTTTTTACCTTCTGCTATTGCAGCATAGGACAAAGGAATTGCATGCCGCTCTTTTTATTTTTCTCTGCTTTTCTTCTTCACTGTAGCTGCTTGGGTTAAAAGGCAAACAAACAAACAAATCTCTGTGGACTTCAAAGAGTTCAAATTAAAAAAAAAACAAATAATTTCTTAAAGCTAGGCTGTTTTGCTGTGTTTCTCTCCTGTTTTTCTTTTCTTCCTTTTTTTTTTTTTTTTAATTCTGAAAAGAAATAGCAGGCTGTAGGCACTGCCTGTGGCTTGCTAGCCTTGCTTCTTGTGTGGTCTGTGCAGACTTTATGATTTATTCAGCTAATGGGAAAGGAGCATGACCCCCAGTGGCCACAGAAAGAGAGCTGCATGTGGGTTTAATGCTTTCACCACAAAAATGTCTGCTATGACTAAGCTGTGTGGCTGAAGTCACTGTCTGAATGGTGCTAAAAAGGAACTTAGGCATTAAGTGTGCACTATTTACTATAGATTGGCTCTTGGGATTAGGCCAAGGGTTTCTTACTCAGTTTCAAAGAATAGCATGGAAGCTGCTAGGAAAATTAGAGCTGTGCAATTTATTTTTACCAGTCTCCCCAGTGAGTGACCCAGTGAACGATTTGCCTCATAACACTTTTTTTCATCAGTTACCAAAGAGCAATTCAAAATGTACTGGTTTGTTCGTGAGTTTTATGGGGCTTATTGTTTACATTTTCCCATCTCCTACTTTTCTTCGGGTTAACGTGACTTTCTAATACTGTTTTTCTTTATATATTGCTTAGAACTATAAAGGAAGACAGGTTTGGACAATATTTAGGCATCATGGCTTGAGACTAGTTACACTACTGTCTCTGATTTAAAGGATGAAACTGTGGGCTAGATCAGGAGTCTGCCTCCATCCTTACTCAAGAGAATGGCAACAACACATATTCTTCACTGGGAAGAAATTGAAATCAGTCTGTTTTATTATGGCAACAGTGCCACTAGTTTCACTTGATTTTGCTGACTTTTAAGGGCAGGGTAAGGTACTCTGTGTCTGTTTGCCTACTGATAGGTAACTGTGTCTTCACACAGATATATTAAAAACACCACCACCACCACCACCACCTATATTGAGAAAAAAAAATCAGGGTGTTTTGTAGTCTTTAAAAAGCATACAGAAATTCTGTGTTCCCAGCACTAATATCTTTCTTCATGCTATGTATGAAAAACAGTGGAACATTAAAAATTAATCACAAATGCTTTGCTAGTGGTTTTGTTTGTTCGTTTCCTGAAAAATGTTCCTTGTTATCTGAAAATGATGAGCACACCTTTTAAAAAGAGATCTAGAAGAAAATGAAAGGAAAAAAAAGGATACAGAGCTCTAGGAACTGACATTCCAGATTCCTTCCATCCTCCCATAGCTAGATCTTGGTCAGGTCCAGTCAGTATAAGGCAATCCAGTATAACTGAGAGCAAGACTTGGTGTTTGTATTTATTTTAGTTATTGAATTACTGGCAATGATGTAGGGAAAGGAAAAAAAATCAAGTGTATCATGTATTATGTCCTTTTAGCATCAGATATCTGACAAAGCAAAAGCGGCCATTTTCTGTCACTAAGTTTTGGAAAATGGGAAAAATTAAAATTTAACAGATTTTGTGTAAATAACAATATCTTATGTGTATGTCTTCGCATTTTGTTTCGCGCTCTTATAGAATTTTGTCTTGTAGCCAAAGTTTTAAAATCTAGATGACAAATGTTAGGATCCTAAATCGTATTTCTGCACACAAGCATCAATTTCTATAAATGCTGAGAACCCACAAAACAGAAGCAATTGAAGTCAAAGAGTGCTGCAAGTGTTTTGCAGTTTTGAAATTCAGGCCATTTTTATTTATAAATATTATTGGGAAAAAAAATTCAACATTTGTATTTACAGAAAGTTGAATTTGGGCATCAAATGAAAGATATATACGTAGACAAATATGGTGAATTATTTGGTGAAAAATACGTAGTTGAAAAAGTGCAAATATATTACTTTTACATTTATTAAAAGACTATATTTCAGACAATCTTGCATATACGTAGCACTTCTTTTGTTGTAATGAATTCCAAAACATTGGTTGTATCTTTTCAGATGACACCCCTGAAAATAAGTTATTAATCTGAACCAGTTTTTAAAAATCCTTTTTCCCTTTAGACAGGAACTGAAAGAAGTTATTCATACAGTTCTATTTCATAATCTTAAGACACAGAGGTTTGAAATTTTTGCTTGATTCTGGTTTGAAGTTTATCCTTCCTCTCCAGTTTGCTGGGTTGTCTGAAAGTAGGTTAGAAATCTCAAGGTGGAAGGCTTCCTGCTGTGCTTAGTTTATTCCCGATTCTTGCACAACCAGGAAGAAAAAATGTGAAGAAATCAGCAGTGATGCTGTTACTAAGCACAGAAATTTGTGAAAATGGAGCGAGGGGGGTCTGTAGTAGAGGATTAGGCCTGTTTTTAACCTTATAAATGTTTGTATTTCCTGTTTAGAGGAGGGCTCTGACTTCATGCTGCCCTGTAACCCAACACTAGAATGATGGGGCGGTTGTACCATAAGAGAATTTGAAAAGTCTTTGCTTTGGGTTATACAGAGCATTTTTGCTGGGCTGCTATACATTGTGGAGAAGTTCCCCTCTTTGGGCTATGGGGGATGGTAAAGAGAACTGTACAAGAGCAGTGGGAATAATAATGCTAAAAGTCTCCTTACCTACAGCATGCAAACTGGTGTGTGGTGTGCAACGCAGATGCCTTGTCAGCAAGAGGCATGGGAGAGGACAGCTGTATGTGTCTGGCATGCAGGTGTTTCAGCTGGTATTCACACTGTCTACTGGCAAACAGATTTTTTTTTTTTTTTTTTTTTTTTTTTTTTTCTGGTGGAGGAGGAAGAAACAGTGGGAGGTAAAGAAAGAAGAGGGATCACCCACAGTCATTTCCCAGAATGGAAGAGGAGAAAAGCAACACATCAGCTCAACCCCTGTTTACACATATAACTGGCTCAGCTTTCCTTTGCAAGTATAAATCACATGGTACAGACTTGGGATGTTTTTCTCTCTCCTGTGAAGACAGCCTCTTCGTTTTTTGACTTATGAGGATTGTGTTAGTCCTCCAGGAGTTCTAGGTTGCAAGCTGTAAACTTGACTCTGGGTTTTCTTGACTGAAAACCTCAACTTCCTCTTCAGTAGATTTCCTTTTCCCTGGGAAGTCACATAGTGACTTGTATCACTATGAACTGTTTTGGTGACATAAAGTGGCCATACATTCAGTAGCTTTACATCCTTCCTTGGGAACATCTTTTCTGAAGGTAATATTTTCCAGATATCTTGACAGCACCTGCCTTCTGTGACTCAAATGTGAAGGGCATGGAGACGTTATCTGAATTTCTGAAATCCTTAGTAGTGATTGACAACTGGTAAAAGCTAGCGTAGCTCTTGGGGTATTCTCACCTAAGTCAAGATACAGACCAACTCAGAGAAGTGGTAGGCAGTTGTGTTCTGTGATCTGCTGGCTTCACTGTTTTGTGCAATTTAGTCTTTTGATAATGAGGCCCTATTATAAATAACTGGGGTCTGCCTGTACCCACATAAATATTACAGTTAAAAGCTGGTTTTCCTCATTTCTCTGTTTTCTTTGTTTTTTTTCTCCTCATATAAATGTAGCAGTCGGGCATCAGGTTTTTCATCTATATTGGACATATGCCATTTAGTCCTACATCTGTTCTCTGACAGTAGCCAGTTTCAGATACCTTAAAGGGGAGTATATAGAAATGTAAATTATTATTACTGTTATTTTATTTGCTATAGTACAGTATTACTACCAGATGCCACTTGGGGGTTGAAGCTATCCTCATTTGGGATATACAGTTTACTGAAATCTCATCAACCATTTTTTAGCTTTGTCAAGGCTGCGTTGGAACCATAATCCTCCAGTGATTGCTTGTGGAGGCTATAGAACTGGGTGTGCTTGTTCATAGCATACAGAGCTCATAGGGTAAAACAAAGAGATCTGACCCATTTAATCAGCTACTGGCTCTTTCATGTCACTTCATGTAATCTGTACTCTGGCTTGACTGTAGCTTGGTGGTTCACTCTGCTACCTGCCAGCCCTTACTGCCAGTCTCGCTAAAAGCTGAGTTTGGTTTTGCTCTTTGTACAGTGATAACTATCACTCACTTAGAGTAAAGAAAATTGTAACGTGCTGCTTCTGTTTGTTCTCCTTTGGTTCCCATTCTATTAGCATCATTTCCCATCCAGACTGGTTTTGCT
This sequence comes from Platalea leucorodia, assembly GCF_965183815.1. Taxonomy (NCBI): domain Eukaryota; kingdom Metazoa; phylum Chordata; class Aves; order Pelecaniformes; family Threskiornithidae; genus Platalea; species Platalea leucorodia. The sequence goes on along the minus strand of NC_138828.1, from coordinate 15,601,796 downwards.
CTTGAGTCATAGGGCAGAGTCTTGTCATGATTCCCTGTGAGCTAGTCATAAGATCTGGAAGATTTTGATCTGTTTATGGGAACATTGTCCTTGACTTCCATGTCACCGAAACCTAAGTTTTTTCCAGCTTTTTCCAGCAAGCCTTTGCTTGCTGGAATTTCTGATACAGTTTTAGTGTGTTTAGTATGGTTAAATTGCTATAGCCAAAGTCAGGCTGTAGCCTGTTTCTTCATCCTCGAGGCTTACTTTCCTTGTCCAGGGAGCTGCTCTATTAATATCATACAGTAGTTTGTTGAACATGTTCGGTGGGCAGTCTCTATAGCACAGAGGTTATTATATGCATCTTCTTGGACCAAACTATTGTTAGTAATACGTAACATATAAGTCAGTGATGGAGTTGTCTAGGAAAAGGTTTTCTAAACAACTGGGAATTTTGCCCTTCACCAATCAATATGCTGAAATATTTAATCATGTAGATGTTATTGTCTATCAAATAATTGCTTGATTTTGTATAGGTCTTCAAGAGGCAAGTGGTTTGGGTTTTATTTTTGGTTCTGTCATGGAATATTCTTGGGCATGTCACATTCTGGTTGGTATTTAACAACTTCTCATTGAAATGTGTATATGAATATTCCCTAAACAGACAAGTGATCTGTGCATCTTAATTCCTTACTACTTGCCAAACAATTTCAGATCCTCAGATGAAAGTCACTATGAAAACTAATTTCTGTGGATTTTTACCTAATTTAAAATTACTTTTTTCAAATTTACAATCATTAACATTGGCAAATGCTAGATGCAGACCCTGACACTATAATTTCCACACATAGCTTATTGCTTCTTTTTTGCTTTGCCTTTTTAATATATTTCCTATTCATTGCACTAGCTCTTGCCTTCATCTATGTTTTTGTATGTAGGCATTTTTCTCCCGTATGGCGATTTGCCAAATGTATTCTTCAGTCTCAGGACAGGATGATCACTTCATTTCCCCTATCTGCCCTTTTGAGACTCTGCATTCTGCAATGCATAAGGGTAAAGCTCAGTCTGTGAAAAGTAGATTATAAATAGTCTTGGGAAAAAATGTTCTAAGAATTCACCTTGAAGCTACTTAGATCTTACTGTACCTAAGAAAACCGCAGTTGGGATGGACGTTCGAAGCTCAGAACATTCTCTGTTGAATTAATCTTTTTAATCAATACCATCTTTCTTTGCAAAAATATTCTACAAGAAATTGCATTATGCCTACATACCAGCTGATTCTCATATTTGTCTTCAACTGTGTACCTTGACTCACAGTCTTACCTGTTGCTCATGTAGTTGCTGCTTGACATTTTATCTCAGCTGATCTAAGTGCCCGCTACTGGTTGCCGCCAGAAGAGGAGGTGTTCCTATCGTCTTCCTTTCGCTCCTGCCCAGGAGTCCATTCTCCCTTACATTAGGTCTAGCACGTCGTGCCGCTGCCAGGGCGTCGGTTCAGCAACCATCATTCATTTCTCAGTGGGGGGAGAAATGAGTTTTCCATTGGAGCAGCTCAGTGAAATGATTCAGCCGGGGACCTCAAGATCTTTGCTTCCAAATGGAAGTGAGGGGAGGGAAAGAGCATTCAGCTCATGGTCTGGGGGGTAGGGGGAGCAGGATTTCCCCTTTTGGCAGCCACCTGCAGCTAGACCAGATTATGTATGTCAAGCCGCATTCTTAAACAACTCACAGTGTTTCTGATCTAGTGAGACCAGAGTGTTTGATGTGCTTAGTGGAGATCTGACTTTTCAAATAGGTCTGGCAGCAAGTACTAAAAAGCAGGTGTCCTCCAGATTGGTGTATGACTTACATAGCCAAGAGGAGGCTTCACAGAAGGGCAGCTACTAGAAAAAAAACAGTCATAAAACAAATAAGACACCATTAGTTTAAATGGGCAAAAGTTCACAAAGGAAAGGACCTGGCAGCTGACACCAATATTATTATTGGCTGAAAAGACATTTTAACTTTTGGCAACAACAAATGTCAGTGTTGGATTTGAACAGGTGATATTTATTATAACCTTTGCACACAAGTAGTCAGCGAAAATCATTGTGGGTGTTCAAGTGAAGACTATCTGCAGCAATAGCTAACAAAGAGACTTAGGGGATATAAAGCAGTCATTGCGAGAAAGTATAGGCAAGAACTGAGGTTTTCCTAAGAATATGTGCCACAGAAAATCAGTGGGAACTGGGCGCCTTCTTTTCTCTTAAGAGAAGCCTCCAGCCAAGCTCCCTGAAATGCCACTACTGAGGAAATGTGATCTTTCTCAGATCTTCTAAATGCAGACCTGTTCAAAGCACAGGAAAGTCACGTATTTCAGGGCCTTAAGGGAGGTGGTGGAGGACAACTACCAAAAAAGTAAAGATTTTAAGAAAGAGAGATTGCTGTTGTGCTTAATAAACGTGAACCTTGGGTTTACAGCACTGATGGCAAACTGTCAGCTGAGACTTCAAAATTACATGTTCTCTTATTCCATCTAAAAACTTAACAATGGCATGCTTTCTAAGAGCAGGGTTTTACCTATTTTTCTTTTGTTGAAAACTGTTCTTTTCCTATGTTGTAGTGAAATGTGTCATGCATAAACCATGGTTCTGCCCATCCTTTTCTTCAAAATGGAATGTATCAAATCCATTTCTAGATACAGAATTATATGCGTTGCACTTGATATGTTATCTAATAAATATGCTCCGCACCCACTCATAAGAATAATATTTGAAAATGAATGTGTATGGTAATAGAAGTTCATGTATTGAATAGAATAAGATATTACACTAAATATATTCTATTTCAGCTGGGTAGAATTTACAGTTTCTGTTCTCAAGCAAATACGGTGTGCAGCTGTTTTTAACATATTTTCTATGTTGAAATGTATACTGATACATATTCCTGTCTTGTTTTTGTCCTGCCCTAGGACATCATTGGAGATAAAAGATTTTATCTGAATGGGCCATTTCCTATTGAAAAACTTAAATAAATACAGCAGAGAATTGCATATGTGCAGGCGCATAGGTACTCATATTTGTATATGCTTAATAAATAGTCACTCACAGTTTGTAATTTTTTTTTTTTTGAGTGGAAGAAAGATTGTAATATACGGTCTGCTTTTGAAATAGTGCTGTGTTTTGGGGGGTTTGGGGGATTTTGTTTGTTTGGTTTTTTGTGGGATTTTTTTAATGTAGGGGTGCTCAAACACTGGCATAGGTTGCCCAGCGAGGCTATGGAGTCTCTGTCCTTGGAGATACTCAAAACCCAACTGGACAAGGTCCTGGGCAACCTGTTCTAGGTGACCCTGCTTGAGGAGGGGGTCCTCCAGAGATCTCTTCCAACCTGAGGAATTCTCTACCTTTTACCTGGAGACCTATCTGTATTTTTTTTTCTAGCTGGGTGTATGCACAGAGAGAAAAATATATCAAGTGAGGTACGGTTTTATAAAGAGCTTAAAAATTGAAAAATGGCAGAAAGAAACGAAAGACAACATTGTGCATCCTACTAAGCTGATGGCTGATAGGCAGAGTAGCAGTGAGAGCCTGGAAGGGCAAAAGCACATGCTGGCAAGCTGGTCTTTCCAGGATAGTGAAAAGGTTTAAAAATGATTCATCATGAAGAAAATATGCAGCAATAATATATTTGTTTAGTTTTTTATTTAGTTTTCTCTGTGTTTTAAGATTTTTCAAGGACGTTTCCTTCAACAACATCCAGTTTTCTCAGTTTTACCAAAGAGTGAGTCTTGTTTTTCTTAAAAGCTGGAAATGCTACTGTACATGGATTACTGATACTTCCAAAGCTGCTGACAGTCTCTGACATATACCGATCCATGGAGTGAGTCATAAAGCCCAGTCAGCTGTATCTTTTGCTTGTTCATAGGTGAGATTTTATATGTACTAGCTTTGTAGACTTTGAAAGCTGGCCAGGACCTTTGACAAAAAACAATCTGAATGTTGCTGCTAAAAATCTAAAAATAAAGCAGCATTGAAAAATACTTTATAATCAAAAATGTATTTTCTGCTGCAAGCAGGTGAAATGATGTTGTCAGGAAAGCCCTTTCACTACTATATGGTGAGATTTGTAAAGGATAGAAGGCCACATTTTGAAATAGTACTGCAGTGGCCTGACAAAGCCTTTAATTTTTTGTTCTTTAGAGTGAGTAGAATTTGCATTGGAGAAGACTTATAACCCTCCCTTAAGAAATCTATGGGTCACCCTCGATTAAGGTATATCACACAATTTGAATCCCCTTTTGTTTCTCCTTTTCATGTCTGTAACTATGCTACTAGGGATTTCGTTGGAAACATCTTTAAAGATGGGTGTTTTCTTTGATGGTAGAGTAGGAACCTGGATAAGTCACTTACAGAAACAACAGTTCAGATATTTCCCAGGGGTATGAATTTATTCTGCTAGAAGTATATTTTGTTTCTTTAGAGCAAATGGATGGACTGTATATTGCTTGGAAATGGGCAGGAACTTAAGTTGTCTCTATATAAGCTTTAAAATGTTAAGTCTCTTTGAAAGGCTACAGTTCAGAGGATCTCAGTTTTGAAACCTTTTAAATGATTCTCTATGCTTTTATCATTCTCTGTATATCTCTCTTCCTTTTGTTTGAGTTCCAAATTTACTTGTAAGCATTTTACACTTTGGAAAAATTATTGAAGATTAAAAGCTAAGTGCTTAGAATTAGGAACTTCATTCTGCAGTTGGCACAGCTTTGTTTCTTTGAACTATTAAATTATGATAGGCCTGATTCTTACTTAGAGAAATAACCCATGTTTTTAAAATTTTAGGCATCTACTACTTTTTTTAAAAGACCCAAAGCAAACAAAGTTCTTAAAAGTAATTGATCTCAATGGCAGTTAGGCCTTAATCTACAGTCCTGCAAAGCAGCTATTTGTGTATCTAGACAAAATTTTAGATACTATGATATTTTCAATATTATGACTCTGGTACACCAGTGCATTGTAATGGAGATATAGGTTGGTCTTGCAAGGGAACGCAAGAGGATACTATTGTAAATTAAAATGAAATTGAGCTATTTCTTCAGAAGTCTGTGTTGTTCTTTGAAAATGCCTTTTAATAACTGTCTGGATGTCACCTACACATACCCATAGTTTCTGGATGCCAAATACTTTTTCCGAATAAAAATGCAGGAGATGGCTAAAGGTTCAAGGTCAAGTGCAAAGTAGGACAGGAGAGGGAGGACATCATTTTCAAGTGCCTCTTGGTAAAATAACCAGAGAAGACAGTAAGCCATTCATAAGGATTAAGGCTAATGGGTGAAAGTAAATTGTTTTAATTAGGTTTCTGAGTTTTAATCCAAAACAAAACTTGCAAGAGGCAGATTGTAGATATCAGCATTTGATCCTACCCTATTAAATACATTTTCGGCATCTCAAGAAAAAGCAACAGTGGGATCATCATCATCTCTCACCTCTCATAATATCTGTAGCACTCTTCTTAAATTATCAGCTGCCTCCCTGCCTGGCATGAAACTGCCTTGATCTTGATTTACAATGGTGGTAATGCTTTTGTTTAGTCTCGTGGTTAGCCATTTAGTAAATATTTTTAAGACCACATTTAACAAAGATACGGAATGATAGTCCTTACATTCACAGAGACTTTATCAGGTTTCAGACTGAATAGATTCTACTTCACTTTTCATTGATAATGGTGTTACACCTTTACCTGGTTTTGTGCAAGGCATTTTGGAGACGCTGTTTTAGATTAACGTATGGTTTCTGACATATATCCCCTGCTGTTGGCCACCCGGTTCAATCCAATTGCCAGACTGCAAGTTCTTTAGTGTGCTAGTTGTTTAATTCAATGTGTACAAGTACAGTTGCATATTCGTTTCAATTTGGCAAATATATGGCAGTGGATAACAATGCCCCAATTGAATTGAGAGACAGGCAGGGAATAACCATAAAATTTGGAAGAGGAGGCAAAAGAAATGTCATTTTTTTACCACTTTCTGTAATGGTCCTAAATACGGTATAGGCAAATAACAGACCTTCCCTCTCCTTTCTGGTATTGCCAAGGAACTGTTCATGAGTCTAAAAGAGAAGATGTGGATGAGGACAGGGGCATGAATTTAGCACTTTTCCATACCTGGAGTTGTTCGCTAACTAAAAAACAACAGAAGTTTTCCTGACGTGTGCAGTCCTTGAGAAGCCAGGAAAAAACCAAGGATTTATTCATCTGCTTATCTTCTCTTCCTGTATATCATTATTCAATGACACGTGGATTAGTTTTGTTTGCTCTCAGTTCTGCCACATTTAGACCTAACTCCAAATGTGCCTGTCCTCAAGTATGACAAAAATTCAGTTGAAGAAGCGTAAAGTGAGTAGTGAAAGTTCTGAACATTTTCAATAACAGTTTTTAATGGAAGTGCCATTGCTTCTTCCAGGGCAAGTGGATGCAAAAAGCGATGGTCTGCCTTGTTATCTGAACCCTACATTAATGAATTCCAGTTTTTAACTGTTGGATGTCCAGATCTGAAAAATTCTAGAACATTTTGTTGTGGAAACAATAGCCTATGCATCTAAAAAGCTTATATAATTTAACAGCATTTTTAGTGGCTTAAGGCCTTTTAATAGAACTCAGTCACTTGTAATGCATCTCACTGTCTGGCGTACATCTGCTTGGTGGGACATACGGGAGCTAAGTGCCCATTCACTGAACAAGAGAAATATGAAGTATCTTTTTAAACTCGGAGAGACACTAATGAAAATTGTGTGTGTAGTTTTTCTATCTTTATTGAAATTACAGTTTGAAATTAGGATTCCCCAAAACAGGGTGATTTAAAGCTTAGCAAACCCATTCTTACCGAAAGTACTCTTTAGGACTTATTCCTAGGGATGATCCTGCAGTTAGCTGTTCTTCAAAGAGTTAAACCCTTTACCTCTGTTCAGAAGACAAAGGGAAAACGTTTCCTTTTAGAGTAATTTCTTATCTTTCAGCAGTATTCAAGGAAACTAAGTGAGAGAACACACTATAATTCTGGATGAGAAGGAGCTAAAGGGAAGCTTCCTTCACTTTGTTGCTTTCCCTGCCAGCCTGCACAGCAACTCCAACCTTCTTTTCCCTGGGCAGGAAGGAGAAAAGAAGAAAAAAAGCAGTGGATTCCTCAGCATAACTTCCTCTGTTCCTTGAAGTTTAGCCCCTGGTCGACTCTCTGAAAGTTTTTCCTGGCTTGCGTTGACTTGCTGCTCAGACAATGAGCACTGTTTTAACCTGTCGGAAGCTGCATCGCTTGGCCTGCCATTGGGTTGACAGTGTGCTGCTCTTTCTTAGACTACTCTGTTTCTGAGATGCAAGGCTGACACAAATCTGTACAAGGGCTGATTTTGTGTGTGCCCCAATGGAATCCCCTTCAACCGCTGTCTAGTTAGTAAGGTTCAGTGAATACTCAAGGGGAGACTCCTTGGCACTGGGTATTGCCTTTTGCAGGAATTCTGTGTTGGAATTTTTAGCATAGGATGGCTCTGTTGGACTGTGGGCGCTTTTAAAAAAAATCATTCAGCTTGCAGTTAAAGTTTTGTTTATGTTTCTGCAGTGTTTAAAGTTGTTCCTTATCTGTTGACTATGCCCTTTATCATTCATAGGTCTGAGGGAGATAGAAAAGACCTGCTGTTTAAATTAACCCATCTCGCATAGAGGGGAACAGGCTGCAGGGCTCAGATGAGCATCGCCACTGGCCAGTCTTAGGGTCTAATTAGGCTCCTTCAGGGGGCAGTGATGAGGAGCTTGAGAGCTCCTTGGCTGGCTCAGTGGAGACTGGGGAGGGCTTTGTATACATAACCTCAGCATTATTGGTTGTATATGTGTGTTTCTGTTAGCCTTCTAGGTCAAACTGCCAAGTACCAGGGAGTGGGGGCAGAAGGGAGGCAGGCAGGCAAGCCAGGAGCAGAGACAAAGGTAGGCCCAGTTCTTAGGAACGATTTTGGATTGGCTAGATGAAGAGTGACATTTCCTTATTATTCTGTTTTTCCACAATGAATGTGCTCCCCGTTGCAGTATTTTCAACCAGAAATGCATGCATATATACGCACGCGTGTGTGTAAATACAGACTTCGTGACTGTTGAAAGTCTGAAACTTGAAGGACTGTGTATATTGATGTGGTTTCAGAGGTTGAATGTCACCCACAGTATATGTGCGCTCAGAAGATTACGCACTGCCGCACCGTAGCATGCTTAATTCATTGCAGCATTAGGCAGCTGACGTCACGCCCAGATCGAGACGACCCCAAGCAGTGCACACAGGCTGCCTCTGCATCGGGCAGCGTTGTGCAGAAAGTGACGTGCATAATAATTCTATGCAGTATTTGCTTTGCATTAAGCTTGTTGGCTCCAATCAGCATCTGGACCTCATTGTGTGTAGTATTTTCCAAACACATAGGAAAATCTGTGCTCTGAAAATTTTATTTAACAGTATTTGGATTTTCTTCTCATGTTTATGTGTACTTACTTTGGGTTTGCAGGTTTTTTTAACCTCTCTTCTGGTCTGTCAGTAACGATATTTTGTCATATCTATAGTAGGACTGAAAAGATCACTTTTCCAAAAGGTGGGGTTGTTTTGATATTTGCCCCACACTTACTGTTTGATTTTCTATTTCACTGATAACTAGTGGTTTCTTTTAAAGGCCATATTGTAAAGGAAGGTTGGGCTTATAATGCTGTTTTAACTTTTATCTTGAACACCTTTCATTTCCCAATAGGTGGTAACTTGCAGGATTGGGCCCATGCTGTAGAATTTACACAGAAAGCTCTATCAGATTTGCTGGGCACAATTGTGAAAACTGTTCAGTATATCCTGTTTTCTAAATGTCAGCTTTTTTTTTTTTTTTTTTTTCTTTCATAGTGGGTGGGCTGACTAAACAGAGACTTTTTTACATGGTACTTTGCTGTTTTCTAAACAGAGCAGCTATGTATGCTATCTAGTTTATATACAGCTTCTTTTTTTTTTTAAAGCAGGGTGCCCTTATAAATATGTTGGATTTAAAAGAAGCTAGTCCTACAGAAAGTGCTTTGTTTGTAATATCTAAAACTTTTCTTGATTTTTTTTTTTTTGGCATATTTTATCCGTTACTTTTCTGTGTGCCACTTTCTGTGTGTTTTGAAATAATTATGCATAGGTCCTACAATACAGTAGGGCCAATGTTTTTAAGAGTTTTTGTTCTGACACATAGCATGGAATGGAGCTAATCAAAACATAAGTGTTTACTTTGCACCACTCACTGCAGTTTTTAAGATACATATTAAACATTACTTTGGGCCTTACTACAGCATATGGCTTTAAAGCATTAACGAAAGACCATTCCAAATTAGGAAAATTAGAACAAAGAGCCATTCTAAAATAAATAATTAGTATTCTTAAAATATATCAGCATGTAAATACTTCTGGGATAATTCTGCCACTATGTTGTTGTTTCTGTTTGGCTTGCTGGAGAGTCAAAGGAAAGCATGCTGTTGCTGCAATTAATGCTGGAGGCATTAATGGACCACATACAAAACGATTATCCTAAATAAGCTGCATAGCTACTGCTTGGATAATCCTGCAGGCAGCATATCAGATCAGGTTTGAGGTACTGCGTGGCAGAATTCATAGTGGAATAAAAGGCTCTTCTGAGCAAACTTGTTCCCAGCCAGGGCAACCCTCCTAAGCACTAGGAAAGTCACCTGAAAGTTCCCATTGGGGATGTTGCCCAATCTTTTTTCACTCTGAACCTGAAAACAGGTTTCTCTGGATCTGTTGGGAGCCGGGCTGTGTGTGCCAAGGACTGATAAAGCGTGTGCTGATGTCTCTTCCCACAGCTCTGCCAACATAGCTTTATCTTTATTTCCGTGTCGTTCTTTTTCCTCATATTTTCTTCTGTTTTGCATTTGTTTTTTTTTATTATTTCTTGCCATCTTCAGTATTCTGTCCATTCCTGGTAGAAGAGAGAACAACTCATGCAATCAGCAATACCTAGAGCAAGACGGAAATCCTTTTTCTAGACTTCAGCCATGCCCCTACCATGTAAGCGTTCTTGACTATGATACTTGATTTGACAATGCCTGTTGAGTGACATACTAGAGTTGAAGGCAATGATAACCAAGCAGCTAGCTAGTTAAAAACTTCGTCTTAGGTTTACTTTTGAAAATGGTTCGTTGCTGCTGCATCAGCTTTCTATTTTGTTTCATAGTACAAGGCTGTTTCTGTGTCACTGCACCAAAGTGTTTTACAAGGATGTGTACTACTCTTAGATTAAACCTGGTCTTGATCCTATGACAATGTCAGTGTTCTGGCCTTGATTCCAAATAACAGTTAACATTAGGAACATCAAGAGTTTCTGTGGGTTAATGGTACAAGTCTCACGTTAAATGTTCTGTTTCGTTGATGGAAAAGTGTTTATCCAGGAATACGCATTGGAGAGAAGTTTTGTATTTGGTATGATCCAGTTTCATCTGTCATTTTTGTTGTGGAGATGATCTTTGATGCTTCTTTTGGTCGTTTGCACTACCACAGAGTATTCCTGGGGCGCGACTGAATTTTAAACTGAAGGGAGCAAAAAGGCAGCCTGTTACGTTTGCTTCCTAGGTTCCATTGCCCAGAAAGCAGCATCACTCAGTGGGGAAGTAGGAGGTTCTAGCATTCCTTTGGACGTGTGGGAAATGGCATGTGTGTTTATATGGCCGTGGTTTCACCTTACACATGGACCACCAGGTTTTAATGACACACTTGGCCACAGGAGGTTCAAGCCACTGACCACTGTGTTTATTCCAATGAGCCAACCCGTTGGCACTGGAAAACCTTTTACTCCGGTTTACACCAGGACTTCTAAATCAGACAACAGATTTCTTGTCTATAGTCGCATTTTCAGTATTGGCACTGGGGATTCCTAGGGAAGGCATTTTTTTTTTCCATGTGCTACCTGTTAAAGGGAGATGTCATGGAGGGTGTTTTGTCGGAAGGATGTAGCACAGAGTTGGTATGGAAAAATGAATTTAGGCAGCACATCTTTAAAGAAACTTCAGGAGAATGAGTAAAAACACTCTAGCTCCTCATGATGTCCTGTTTCTAATGAATGCTTTGTTCCACATCAGATTCTTGCTTTTCAAAGTAAATAAGGCTGGATCCTGGTATTTTTTTCAGAAACCTCATGCACATTAAGACTGGGGGAGGGGGGGAAGAAGAATTGTAAGGGAACTGAGCTATTAATTTTAAAATATTTTCCATTAATTTTTTTCAAATCCATTCTTAAAATTACTGAGGAGAGAGAGGGAAGTCAGATGTCCGAGCATTTTCAAGCAGATTCTTCTCTGTGCAAAGAAGGGTGAATATGGGTCACCTCTGGCATTGATGAATACTGAAAGGCTCTTACCTGTGGCAATGACTGACAAACTCTGATGTAAAGGAGGGATTAGATGAAGGTGGAACAATGTAGATCTAGTAATAAAGTGGTGTGTTATTAAAGCGTTGTAGAAAATGATCTTGTAGAATTGGTTTAAGTCTGGATATGTCTTGCACTAGAAGTATAAAGCTTAATCTGTTCTTGATTAAGTCAACTAACTGAAATATCTCGTTGGAGGTATCTGTATATTTGTTAATGAAGTCAACCCTGAAAACTTGTTGTGGGATTGGTGAAAGCCTGGTTGTCTTTGGTTTGGAGTTTTTAACCATGCTCACCACAAACTACCTAAAATATAAAGAGCCTCCTTTTTACTCAACCCTTTTCTGATGTTAAAAAATATTGCCTGCTTGGCAGTTTGACATGATGGAAGTGCCCTCCTACTCTCTTATATGGACTATGCTTGTGAAGTAATGGCAAGTTTCAATTAAATGCTTCACAAGCTGTTGTTTATAATTATTTGTTTTAAAAGGTTGGAAAGATTTTGCTTGCCAGAGTTGAGTTGTTTTAGACATTTCCACCGTAGTGAGGCTTTAGTTTTTATAGTGTGCTATCGAATTCGCTTCTTTTCCCTATCATTCTTCCTCACCTCTTGTTTATATTGTTTTGACCACTAATAATACATTCTGCCTACATACTGCATTGATTTATTTTCTCATTCTCTGTATATCATCAACAATGATTGAAATATAGGCTGCTTACTATGAATGCACACACAAACACAGAAGCATTCACTGAAGTTCTCCTATTGACAAGAAGCTTTTTTTTTTTTTTTTTTTTTTTTTACCATAAGCACCTCCTTCCTATCCGCAATTCTGCAGTGCAAGAAAAATGAGACAGCTTAGGAGGTCTGCAGCTACATTTTGTACCACAAACTAATTAGTTACTACATGAGTTATTAGGCAATCTCCACTCCCACTAGTTGCATGTAGTAATGAGACATTCCTTGAGAAGTGCAGTGAGGATTAATTAACATTTGGTATATTGAACTTGTAAAGTATAAAGGCCCTAATTCAACACTATTTAAGCATGTGATCAACTCCAAGCACATCTGCTTTATTTCCATTGGAATCAATGGAATTTAAGCATGTGCCTAAAGTTAAACATGTACTAAATCACTTTCCTGAGTACAAACAAACTGCTGATTTAGAGCTTATAAAAGCTATCTTTTTTCCCCTGAAATCTGTAGAGGTAATTCCTAATCAGACTGAAGATAAGAAACTCTCTCTATTTTCTAAAAATGATATTCCATTTTCTTTTCAAAGTAACTTTCATTTATTTCCATCAATACACTAGCTTTAATGCCCATGTTTTCTAATAGGAAAAGTCTTCCATCTTTTTTTTTAAAAATTAATACATATCTGAAAAGAAAAATGAGGTGAGCTATAACACTTGTCCAAAACCATCACAGATTCTCATTCATGTACAAGGAGGTATTCCAGATTACACTATGAAAAATATATGAAACAGAGTTTTTCGGAAAAGTGCTGCCTTGTGATTCATATTCAAAATGATGTGCAATTAAGTAAAACCGTCTACAAAATAAGTGGTTTGCTTAATGGTTAAATAAAAATGCAAATCTATAATTTTTATTAGCTCTAACTCTCTGTCCAAAAAGACTTTGATACATGAAGCATTAATCCATGGTATCAATGATATTAAGTATGTACTTGATTCTTTAAATATTTATAGTTCGTGAATAGTTGTCATGCAGAACTCTGGACAATTACTCAGAAGAGATAACAGCAAAACCTGGCAGACTGATAGCGGTTAGACTTGACTGTCTCTCTTATAAAAAATTCCCCATCATTGCTTTCACCAAAAGAGATTTCTGACAAAAGCACTGATGTTATGAGACGTTTCCTTGAGCAAGAATCTAACATAAACTTCTCAAAGTGAGCTATATCCTGTCATTCTATATAGCAGCAGTAACTATTTTACCAAGAACAGGCGAAATCCTTCTTAGCTTAATTTCACTATCTAGGAAGTGTAAAGACTTGGTCAGCAGTTGGAATCTCTGATATCCCAGGACTTTGCAGGCTTCAATAAATGCATACAAGTAGTAGAAATTTCTGCAAGAGCAAACACAGCTTTTCTTTTCTCCAGATGTTAATCCATCCCAACAAAATGGGAAATCTGGAAATGATCAATCTTCTTTGTGAGAACTCTAGTAAATGTATAGCAGCTTCATTTCCAGATGGTGAAATCCACATTCACCAGGCTTTCCACCAACCATTCAGATTCACCTGAATGAGGCTCTGTGTGTGCTCGCTGTGTCATCTGAAGTCTACTACCAATAACAACACTCATGTTTAAAACGTATACTTCATTTGCGTTAACTAGTACTAATATCTTAGTTTAATGTCTTTGAAAAAATCAGTTGGATTTTAAAGTACTTTTTCATTCCTTCTATCACTGGGCAACGTTAAAGCAGATCGAAGGTTCATCTGAAATATCTAAATGACAAATGAGCTTCTCAGTTGCACCCAAGTTCTTCAGGTTCTTAAACAAAATTCTTTTATGAGTAATAACTGCTTGAAATAATACAAATGTTTCCATTTCCTGTCCCTAATGTCCTTTCATGGTAGATGATGTACCACAACTTAAAAGTTTCATTTTCTAGAAACATGGGGCAAATATGCAACAGTAGCTGGACTGTATTAGCAAATGCTATAATTGTGTAACATGCTTTAAAAAGTCATGAATGCACGTTCTACTTCTATCTCATGTTTGTAACTGTTACTATAGTTATTAGGAAGAGAGCTTAAAATCATATTTTATTAGAAGGATGAAATGTTTTCAAACAGTACGTTGCCGGTCATGAAATTACAAACTAGAATATAGCAAAATGACCTAATTTAATTTTGTGACATTTCATAAATTGAAAATGGCTAAATATTGTGCTCATTCTTCTTCATCAATCAAAGCAATAGAAAAATTACACACTATCAAGACTTACCAATGCAGAATTTTCACAACAGGATGTCTAAAGTTGGACATTTGGAGTGGTATTTATCTCACCTGATGTTAGTAATTTTTAAGTTAAGACAACAAAGCTAAGTTAGTTATCAAGATTCTCTATATCCTGGGGTGGGATATCCATAGCACTTAACAAATTTCCGTCTTGTCTTAAAAGCATAACATGGATTGATAAGGTGTTTTGCATCTGGAAGTACCTGTTTCTTCCACTCATTGTACTGGGAACCCAGCTGATAGATCAGATGCCTGATTTTTAGATGGCTATAATTAGGTGAGATGAGTCCTGTTCTCAGGGTCATAGTTTAGCATTTAAATTTAAGTGATACAGTTCTTGAGGGATTTACTATTCTGGATTGATGCAATGCTTGATTCTTTTTAAGAAAAAGGTATACGTCAGTTGTTAATTCAGTATCCTTTTTAATTCTAATAAGTAGATGCTCTTCTAGCATGAGTTCTCAGAGCTTGCTTGGCTTGCCTGAGTTGATAACAATCTATGCAGATGAGAATCTGAATGTACGTACTTGGGTCTTGACCCTACTGCCTGTGGAGTAAATGTAGAAGATTGCAGTTGATTCTGGGCATTTACACAAGTCTGTGAATGGTTAATTTAAACATTAGTCCCTATTCCAGAGCATTCCAGTTGAGGTTTTAAGTTAGTATTCTGATTGCTTATTATTTTATCCAAGAAGGTTTGTCCATTTGAAAATTTTTCTTGTCTGTTTTGTCAGAAAAGTACTGTTCTGCATTCTATGAGTTAGTGAGATGTTATGAAGCAGTTCAAGCAAAGTCAACTCCAGGCTGCCAGTGGTGCTACTGATAGCCTCCAATTTTGTTTAAATACATATTTAAACTAAGTGCAACACCCTATTGAAATAGTGAAGTTTTATTGTGGCAGAACCAGTGGCTACCAGGAGTTGTGGAAACCCATTCAATGTAGACCACCAGCCGGATCAATGCCACACAACGATCTGGTAGACCAGCAAGGTGCTCTCATTAAATGACCTTTACGTCTTCTGTTAAGCCAAATCCATTGCCAGTGTTAAATTACAGTAATAAATCTCTACTAAATTTCAAAATCGAAGTTCATATACTTTTTATATTAGTCCTTGTTCTAGTTATTTTTCTTCTATGCATGCCTCAGAACTTCCTAGCTGTGGATGACAACAGCAGCACCACCACCAAATATTTGGCAAAAACTTAACAAATTTTTGGCCCAGTTTTAGACTCAATTGGCTTAGTTACATTCTCAGATGCATGTTCACAGCTCCCAGGGAATTCAGTGGATATTATATATTTCATGTATTTGAAGACAAAGCTGAGACTAAAACATTTAGCTATTGAACTATCCTTAACTGCAGTGAGAATACTTGCATGTAAAATAATTCCATTCCTAGAAAGTTTATATTCTTCCCACTGTCCCCAGTAAGGAAACCTTGTTATCTTTTCTGTGTTTTACAGTACCATACTGCTTCTGTTTAAAAATCTATCTGGGTTGTTTGTAAAGTATAGCTGCCTACTTAGTAATTGCTTGCCTAATTGGCAATACAATATTTTTTTGTAATTTTTTATATCATTCTTCTGACACTGATAATTCCCAATCTGTTTTTTCAAGGGAGATGCTGTCATCTTCATTTAATTTGTAAAAACATAAAGGGAATTGCTTTCCTCTATATATATTTAAAAAAAACCCAAAACACAAACAACCAAAACCAGCACAAAATAAACAAACAAAAAAACTAACAATAAAATGGATTCACTTAAATATGAATTTTGTTAGGAGCATTGAAAAATGGTGATTTATAGTAGTATCTCAATGTGCAAGCCAAGATTACTGGCCCACTGTGCTGGGTGGTGTAAAATGCCCAGTGAGATTGTTCCTGCCCAATGGAGTTAACAGTCTATATAGCCAAGTTAAAGCGTAGAGGAAGGAAGATAGGATTAGCCCCATTTTACAGCTAGGCGAACCTAAATTCCAACAGGTTAAAGCTCTGTCTAAGGTGAGAAACTAAGATGAGTTTAGCAGGTTCATTAGCTAACACATTTTAATGAAACCATTTTTAGTCACCTCTTGATGACCGGAATGCACAGATTAATATTTAGAAACTGGCTGTGGTCAATGATGTAGCTACTATTCTGTGAGTAATGGCTACCTTTTTTTTCTTAGAGCTGCACTTTACTGGCACTGCAGTATGTGTATGTTTCCAACTAGTTCTGACATAATTGTCTGTATTGTTAATTATAGGTAATACTCATTTTTGCAATTGAGATTTTTGTAAGAGCATGTATTTTGTGCATACATTTCAACTATCCTTTGACCGATGGGAATATGCTGGGAAAAGTATGAAAATTGTAGTACAGCTGTTTAATTTAGTGCAGTATGTTTAATTTATTAAAGAGGTGGTCAATATACATCAGATTCAAAAAGAAAACCAGATTAAATGGATTTGCCTGATACTTTTATTGCATTGGTTAGAGGAGTTTAACAGATGAGCTCATTTTTTAGGAATGCTATTATACCCGAGAGGTTATTGAGAGATGAACAGCTATACAATTCTGAAGCACCTGAGTCACTTAAAAGTGTAACTGTGATTCTCTAGAGCAACACAGAGACTTGGGAGCCTTTTCTTTATTGGTTTTTAAGGAGACCTCTGCTCATAAGTGTCCATGATTTTTTTAAAATGTGGACTCTAAAGAAGGATTAGTTAATGGATCCCAGAAGAAGACACTAAGTTTGTAGTTGTTGTGTTTTTTTCCAGAGTAGAATTCTTCCAAAACACAGCTGTTCAGAACTTGCTAGGAAAGTTTCTCATCTTCTTGGTTTAGGAGTTCTCTTCTTCCAAACAAATGTATTTTTGATGAAAAGTCATAACTCAAGTTGAGATAATTCTTCAAATAACCATACCCAAATCTGTAAAAGATTTTCGATGTGACTGTCAAGGCCTTTCATTTGTCTTTGCATTCAACAGAAAGCCAGCGAACAGACAGGCATACTGGATGAGGTGTCAGATATACTTTTATTGTCTCTTGGCATAGTAGTTTCAGTGGCAATAGCTGAGATCAGTGCCTGAGAATTTTAGTCACTCTCCATGCATTTTCTGTTCAGGACAGTCCCTACCCTGAAGATCCTGTAACCAAAATAGAGACAAGGGATCGTATAATGTACAAATGAGAAACAGGGGATTAAAGGATTCACCAAAGGCCATGAACAAGTGAGACAAGATATTAGATCCCTCACAGAGGTGGTTTGCCAACAGCAAAGTTGAAGTGCATTGGTGAGCAGCAGACGAAGAATGTCCAGCACTAGCCATTTTGCACCTACATCCATTTTGCAGACTAATACGTCATGAAATCATTAGTCCCTCTGCATCAATGGGTATATTGCCACTGATGTAAGTGGAACCAAGATTTCAAGTGAGATGCCTATCTAGAATTGTCAGTCTTGTCCAAGTAGAAGTGTCTACTTTAATGAAAAGATCGGGTTCCTTACCCCAACATTCATTTTTCCTTCCTGCATTTGCACATTAGGACAACTGCTTGATTTTTGCAAGAGTAGATGTAACTAAAGTCAGCCAATTGCGCTGATAGCTTAGTTTTTAATGGCTTGAAGCCTATCAGTAAACCAACCTTAGTCAGAAAGTTACAGAACCATGAAAGTTCAGTGCAATTTTCAAGTAAGCTTGTACTTTCACTACTAGTTTCATTTCTGCTTGATGGAACATAATAGTAAGTTGGGGGGGATGTGTTGTTTTTTTTCAAGTCAATAAAAATATAACAACTCAATAATAACACGGAATAAGTAATGCTTTTCTTAAAAATGTCTGTCAAGTGAAATGAATGATACTTTACCGGCAGTTTAGCAGAGTAACTACTACGACAGGATCGGTGTCTTGTGCTTTAAAAATAAACTTCTTTGCTCTGAGTCAACATCTGCTTTGCCTTGGCCTTCATTTAGCAGCAGGAGACCATTATCCGGTGATGACTTTCTATTCCACTGACATCTCATCTGGTGCACTGATATTCTTAGTATTTTACTTCCCTGCTGTGCCCCTTCCCCTCAGCCACACACACACAAACACCCTTTATCTCAGCCTGTAGAATGCTATGTTCTGCTGTTTCTATGAATAGGAGATTACACGTAATGTAATCAATCAGTTGCTTCTACCACTAAGGAAAAGTGTGTCCTTCCAATTAACTTCTTATATCCTAATAAGCAAACAGCAACAGTCTGGGATAGGTGCCTAAAATCACAAACATTTATCTAAACTGCCCTGACATTCAGAATCTGAGGTAGGGGACTAGACCATCTGAGAAGGCAAACTTTCTTGCAAAAGTTCCAGCCGTTCAGATCTGGTCTGGTTATTGCCAGGGATAGGAAAATGGAAAATAATAATGAAATAAACCAACTAAATTTTTACAAAGGCTTGTCTTGTTTTAGTTTTGGGGCAAATATTTTGTGGCAAACTGGTTTCCCCAGTCTTATTTGAGAAATTATTATTCAGTTTTACTAAATCTATTAAGTTTATGGTTTTGAGGCAGTTAATTTGTAATGCGATGTCCTTTAATACAAGAGAATACATCAAAGCAGGAATTTCTTCAGCTTGGCTTGACAGGTTTTTTTTCTCCACAGAGGAAAAGAGAAGAGCATAACATCAAAATGTAACAATGCCTGTACTGGAGCAGTCCGGAGGTCTATTTAACCTAAGATGTCAACAAGAACATGCTTAAGGAATAAGTATAAGAAATAGGGCAAGAATTGTGTGATTCTACAGCTTTCCTGCTTTTATGATGGTGCAAGGACTAGATGAACCCTGGGGGCAGGGCAGGGAGGGAAATTGCTGTTATGGTTTGCAGAGCTTCTGGAAGCACTCAGTGCCTAATGGGGTGAGAAGTTTCCTCCTCCTCCTGTGTCTTTTTCTGTGTCTCCTACACAGACGTGCATACCCCCACATGCGCTGAAGTGATGGAGCACCATTATGTGATGGGAGCACGTGTATGCTTTAAGTTAGTTTTTTGAATGCAACCAGAAAGCCCTCTGGATGAGTCGATCAAAACGCATCCAGTTTCCCTGTGTGTCCTTTTGAAGTGCCTGCAGTGAGTACCAAAGCCAAAACCTATCCTTCAGTATTATTATTTTTAATCTAAGTAGGCCTAAAAGAGGATGTGTTATATGATGGGTTTACAGGCATGGTTTGAACCTGTCACCAGCAGCAAATTACATCTCTCACATTAAAATATAACCTCCTCAATACTGTTTATTATACCTGAGTGTAAGCTGATTGTGATGGTCCATGATTGTCAACTGATACAAGTAAGCAAGACAAAGATGGCTTTGTTTGGCTTTCTTTTTTTCTTTGAGAGGTTTAAGCTAATGCGTCTGTACGTGACCAACTGAAAACCTCTTCCACTTATTTTTTTCAGTGTAAAAATATGATCCATACATTTTCTTTTCTATCCTACCTTCTTTAAAGAACCACTGCGGGAACTTGCAAGATAAAACTGCTATTGCTGCCTCCTGCTTCAGATTATTTAGTGCATACTGCAGAACCACTGTGTGTATTTTTCTTGTTCATGGGTTGTTTCACTGCCTCATACCTAAACAGCTAGAACGAACTGGCATTCAGGATTAGTAACTTATTCTAGGTGAAGTTAACATACAAGTCTTTACAGTAATTTAAACTAGTTTCCATTGAAACAGTGTTTTCCTAGTTCTGTTTTTCAGCTGTATTGTAGATTCCTACTTTTCATCTATTGCCAAATGTAGCTGACTTTTTTGTGAAGATAATTAAGATGGGAAAGGAGGAGAAGAGTACAGACTTTCTCATAAATGCAGCCTGGATTTGTTTGAAATGTTTTCAGGAATGGTATTTTCATCTTGTACTTGAGTATCTTGTATTTTGGGATGTTTGCAATCATGTCATGATATGTATTCTGGTATGTACTCTGCCAGGTTAAGTGACTACATCAAATCATTCCCTTTTATGCTCTGCCTTGAGGTAGATGTAGACGTGCTATCCCTTTAGATCACAAGAGATGTGACAGGAAAAACAAACTCTTAAAAAATGCTGATTTGTATTTGAAGACGACAACCAATGCCATTTGAATCAAAGGCTATGTTAGAACTCTATGTGGAATATCCCTAATTTGCGAGTAACTTAGAGAGCATCCCAATTAAAGCATTGTTTCTGTTAGTTCTCAGTTTTTTACCATGAGAGAAAAGCAGATTAATGCGACAGTGGGAAAATGATACTCATATTTTAGACTATTTCCCATATTGTCTTACAGTTCGTTGCCATATTGAAGAACGGTTGTTTTCTGACCTTAACCTACATGTTTCAGAAAGGTGGGCTGCCTGAATTCAGCTTGGGGTAAGGTTCTAATACTTACATCTCAGGCATCCAATATTTAAGTCTGCCAAGTTTGGTAGTAGGTAGTTTGGTATGCCACACAGATAATTACATTTGCAAGCTATCTGAAGAGGTGAAGGGTACATGTATGGAAGGTGGGAAATTCAACGATATTCATACTCTTGCAGTCTTTCCTGAAAGGCTTTATAAGCATGGTCATTGCGTCTCACCCTTTATACAACTGTAACTTCCAGACATAAACTTTAACGGTGTTATTGTGTTTAATTCTATTTAATATTCTCAAAAATATTAATGGGGAATTTTTTTTCTCTGCAAATACAAGTAATTTTCATTATTTAGAGTATGAATGATGAGGTAAACCAAATACCATCTAAAGCACTTTGTGGTTTTATTCAAATGGATGTTTGTAAATACTTCTTGCAAAGGGTTTCTTTACCCTGTATTTGCTCAGCATTAATCCTTGAAAAAAAAAAAATCTTGTGTGGTCAATAAAGACATCCAGTAGAAAATTCATCTGCTGAAGTACTTCTCAGAATAAAATCTGCTTATATGACATCCTTCTTTAAACTTCCCCATATGTAATCTATTTGCAGAATCACAGAATGGTTGGGGTTGGAAAGGACCTCTGGAGATCATCTAGTCCAACCCCCCCTGCTAAAGCAGGTTCACCTAGAGCAGGTTGCACAGGATCGTGTCCAGGCAGGTTTTGAATATCTCCAAAGGAGACTCTGCAACCTCTCTGAGCAGCCTGTTCCAGTGCTTTGTCACTCTCAAAGCAAAAAGATTTTTCCTCACGTTCAGACGGAATTTCCTGTGTTTCAGTTTGTGCCCATTGCTCCTCATTCTGTCGCTGGGCACCACTGAAAAGAGTCTGGCCCCATCCTCCTGACACCTGCCCTTAAGATATTTGTAAGTGCTGATAAGATCCCTTCTCAGTCTCCGCTTCTCCAGGCTAAACAGACCCAGCTCTCTCAGCCTTTCCTCATAAGAGAGATGCTCCAGTCCCCGAATCATCTTCGTAGCCCTCCCCTGGACTCTCTGCAGTAGTTCCTTGTCTTTCTTGAGCTGGGGAGCCCAGAACTGGACACAGTAGTCCATGTGTGGCCTCACCAGGGCAGAGTAGAGGGGGAGGATAACCTCCCTCAACTTAACCTGCTGGCCATGCTCTTCTTAATGCACCCCAGGATACCATTGGCTTTCTTGGCTGCAAGAGCACATTGCTGGCTCATGGTTAACTTGTTGTCCACCAGGACTCCTAGGTCCTTCTCCACAGAGCTACTTTCCAGCAGGTCAGCCCCTAGCCTGTACTGGTGCATGGGGTTGTATTCATACAACCCTCTCTACTGTCTTCCATGCTCTCATTTCATCTGCCTAGTTCCTTTCCTCTGTCCATTTTTATCTTCATGTTTTTTTCCATGCTGCTGGTTGAACTTACAATATCAGCTTTTATTCATGGCCTTTTACTTCTTCTTAGCTCAGCTGACTATGTAATATGTATTGAAAAATATAATTTCTCAGTATTTTCCAGCACAGATTCTTTTCCAGTGTTGACAGTGCACTAAAGGATGTGTGTAAGCAACAGCTCTGCTGGGACATTTAATGTCCTGTCAGGTTACAGCTATGTCACTCCCCCCTCCCCCAGCAATCACTCACAGAAGTTTTAGTCTTCTTCAGCAGTCGTTCTTTGATGCTTCTGGAATGCAAAGGATTAATTTCTAGTCCACACAAGATATATTGCAGAGTATATAGATGTACGGAAATCGGAGCTTAGCTGTTTTTTGGGACTGCCAAAGTTTCACTGTAAACACAACTTCAAACAGAGCTGCTTTCTCTAGACTTAGGTTTATCCTGAATTTCGCAGCTTGTTTTCATTGTGAATGTGCTTGTGGGAAAAGTCTGTTATACTGTAGATAATTTTCACTGTTGCCCAGAAAGCATTGCTGTCTATCTAGGTACAAGTAGACTGTTTGGGCAACACAGGCTGTTCTCTCTGGATTTTATTTGAATATGTTGGCACTGGATTCGAGCCCGGAAGGTAAACTTGATGGTTGGTGTTATAAAGGCCTGCTCCTGCTTTTGCTGAGGTTGCAACTGAGTAACTGTAGTAGTCTATAAACGATTGAAACTTTTAGCAGTTCCAGCTCCTGGATCCCTATCTTTGCTATACTGAGAATTCTTCCCAGTGTTGGAACAGCAGCATTCTTCAAGAGCTTGGGCTGCCATCTCGCTAGCCTGAAGCAGCCTGTATTTATGACAGTCCTGCCTCTGTCACTCAGCACCATGAATCTTTGCTCAAGACACCCTTCTCTCACCTGAATCCCTCTCTTATTTAGCATGCTGTGTTTGTCATTAAGAGTCAGGTCAGAACAGTCGTTTCAACAGCTTGAATTCTTTGACTCTTTACACAAAGAGTAAACACTGACAAGAGGTTTCCATCTTGGCTCAAGATAGATTTGAATTGATATGCACAATACACCTGAATTCCAGGGAGCTCAGAATCTTCTGATTCATTAACGGCCATCATTAATGGACATACTAATATTTGCATTTTGTCCAATCCTATTACTCAGATAACTGCCAACAGTCAGGCAGTACTGTGTTATCCTAGAATTAACAGATAAATCTTCCACATGCACTAATGCCTAAGTAGCTGGAGTTTTAACAGAACAGTTAATGTGACAAGTCTTATGATGTTAATTGGGGCAGAAAATGAAATATTTCTACTTGGTAGAAAAGAACAAATGTCCCAACTTCAGATGCAGACAAATTTCTGACATGCTAGCAAGTTAAAAAGAAATGCATATGGCCATCTTTACTGTTGTGTGTGTCTAAGCTTGCACTATGCAAGTTGTCAAAACTGTTTTTCTCGGCGTAGTATTTAAAGGGGGGAAATAATAATTACAAAGAAAGATTTTATCTCACACAGTATTAATTTATCTGAGCAGCTTGCACGTACATTGGATGATCTGTAGTTCTTCTAAAAAGAATCTGTGGATCTAAAAATTATCCTTCTTGCACAACCGTGGATTTGAATTCCTTGCCCAAATATGCTTGTGAATGTCAGTACATAAAGTGCATTCATGTAGCATGTAATTTTCTGTTGACGAGCACTGACAGCTTCACAGTAAAAGTCCATATATAACACTTTTCTTTAATATACGTGTACATTTGTAAAGTTTTTTTTAACTATGAATTCTTTTAAATGCAACAGGAATACATTTTGCATTTAAGCTAAGTAATCTTCAGAAGAACTGGAGGTGCTGATAGAGTAATTGTGTTTATTCTTCCAGTTTCACAATTTCTGTCTTATAAACATTGTTTTGCATTATTGGGCTCCACGTTTCCCCTTCTCATCTGATGTTTTACAAATATTTTTCTAATTGCTTGAGACAGTGTGGTCCAATAAAATTACGTCGACTTTCTGCTGAACTTGTTTGTCTGATCCACTGCCAAAAGTTGTAGGCAGCTAGGCAGCACACTTGGTCTCACTTTCTTTCACCCCCCCTCCTCTAAGGCAATGCCTTCAGACAGCCCTCTACCCTTAAAAGAACATGCATGTGAAGACTTAGGGTTGTGAAGCACGCATTTTACATTTCTAAGCCGTTCAAATGCTTCAGCAAGGCACTGAGTTTTAAGCAGATTTTTAAGACAACTGAATCTGTTTCTGTCTGTAGATTGTTGTGTGATTAAGTTAAGACAGGTAAGTCATACGTTATATTTTAAAGCAGAGGTACTTGTTTTGGCTCTGGGCCCATTCATGTTTCAGCATAACAGCTACTCTCTGCCTTAATGCAGTGTTTCTTCATCTGATAAGGGACAAATTGCAGCTAGAAGTGTCCAGAAAGTGAGGTACTGGGTTGCCTTGTCACCCTGAGAGCCCACATAAAGAAGGTACAAGGGGATATAACAGCTGATATATGTAGCTGTAAAGTATTCTATATTTTTACAGTGACAGGGATATTCAGAGGAGAATTGCAATCCTGTGGTTCTGAGTGTCTGAAAGAGCTAACAGAACAATGACCTGCGCCTTGATAACAGAGTGCCTTATAATAAGGCATGAATTGTAACTGGCTATGGACTGAAAATAGACCCTTCCCTTTCATTGTCCCGAACATGTTGCTGTTTATGATTGGTTTGCCAGACACTTTCTTCATGATATTACAGCTTTTCTATTTTTTTGCCCTCATATAATGAGACGAGTCTGTAATTTCTTTCCTTACTGTACATAGGTTTGTTGGTTTTTCTTTTGGAACGACCACGTGTACATTGTGCAGCTCATTTCCTGTGCATTTTGGGGCGTTTGCTTACCGTGTGCCACATTTTGTGTGATGGAACATGATGAGGTCCAAGATCTCCTAAAATAATTGGTTGCTTGATATCTGGAAGCATTTTAAAAAGTACCTCGAGGAAAAAAAAACAAAGCAAATAGTGCTGGTTTGCCACAGTGGAACAGATACGGTATGTGATCAGTTAGCTGCAGCTCACAGATAAACACAGACAGACAAGCTAGCAAGCATAAACAGAAACCACATTATTGTCCCACTCAGACTTCTGGCCTCATGTTTGTTAAGTGATTTCTAGAGTCTGAAAAGCAAAACAAGAATTTTCAAGTACGGATAGCTGAATTTGACATTATTTGATATTAGGCGTCTACGGTTCTTTTAATCTTCAGCATCAGTCATTTTTTAGTTGTCTTTCTCTCCAGTTGGTTAATAAAGACATGGGCTGTATAATGGATGGTATTTATCAATGCAACCTCATTTAATTTTTTGAAAGCTGCATAAAGCATAAACATTATATCTCTGGCTTGGGCAAATTACTTGACATCCTTAGTAACATCAGAATACCTAATAGTAATTTCAGAGAGAGTTTGTTGAAGCCTCCAGATGTCAGGGGCTATGGAAGTGTAAAGTATTATTACAGATGTTTCTCATAATAATAATACATCTGATAGCAGGGCAGAAAAAGGAATTAAGGGCCAAGTACTTCAGTCATTAACTGAGTTGAACTCCCACTAAGGTCTATGTGAGTTTTGTTCAAATAAGGATTACAGAATTCAAATGTAAGTAATTATTTCCAATATGGAATGATTTATACTGCTTTTCCAGCCTTGTCTTTCTAGAATCTTGAAAATAGAGTCAGAGTGTATTGACTCACTGTACACAGAAAGAAAGCTTGCCAGCGTAAGGCTTGGTAGCATGAGGAAAGTTTGACTCAGTCATAGATACACAAAATCAAGCAGGGTGACTTATGTCTGCAAAGCAATCAGAAGTGTGCCTGCAGCAGAGAGAGACGTGTCCCAGCTAGCTTTAATTCAGCTGGCATGAGTACGACAGTCTCATGGGGTTATACAGCCCGTGTTGAAATCGTTGCCGCTACATTTACAGTGCTATTGGCAAGATTAGGGCTAGCTCAGGAGTGCCTAAACATACCACTCTCACACCTCTGGCTGCAGCGTAGGCACATGTTTTGTTAAAGACACACCAAAGAACCAATGGATAAGGAAGCTGCCGTTCGATTTGATAAATGTATTTTCAGTGAGAGCTTCACCTTTGTAGACTGCAAGCTCTAGGGTTTTTCAAAAAGCTGTTTATGAAATAAGGAGCTTTAAATAGCCCATGTACTTATGGGAAAGCACCACAAATAACTGCTTTGTTGCAAAGTCCAATTACAGTAACAGCGCTAAACACATTAAGATGCAGTTTGGTCTTACAGTATGGACAGCATTGAACTTGTTCAAGTGATGTTCCTCAACGCTATGAAATTCTGATAAAATTCAGACGTTTAGAATGAGGCTGAAACTTTGTTAAAATATGTTTAGGCATATATTCATTGTAGAACTTGTAGTCGTGCCATCTTTGTTGTGCAATCAAATCCTGCAAAATACTAGTTTTTCTTGATGGTCGTAATAGGTTGCAGTGTATGTGGTGTACACAGTCTCCTGAAACGCTGTTGCACAAGGTGATAGGTAGAAGATTATTTTTGGCAACTCTGAACTTCTTGAAAGCCTCCATACTGCTCCACATCTGTGTCTGTGACACAAAATTGTAGTTGTTTAGCACTGGTGTATCTGTTTATACACATGAGAACAAAAAGAGGACTGGCATAAACAAAATGTCATGTACGTTCAAATTTTGATTATGATAAAATAATCAATCTGACATCATCACAAAAATGGAGTGCCAAAAATTATTATCTGCCAGCTCATGAAGGGCAAGCCTCAGATTTCTGCGGTTTGGTTCATTTAAGCACAAAGAAAGTTAAACATGTTCATGGAACTTCTCAGATCCAGGCTCTGTTCCTACATTTTCACAAAGTGTTAGAGCCTCAAATCATCATGTTCCTTTCTGTTGTCCAGTAGCTGCAGTTCAGGTATCCTGGGCAAGGATCCACCTGGATTAACTAGACATCAGCAGTATAAGACCAATATATGAACTAGTCACTAAGCTCCCTTTAAAATCAGTGGGGAAAAATAGGCATTTCTTGAGCGTGATTCATCTAACCTGTGTAACCTTGGCATGAGATGTCTCATTCCTTAACAGTACTGATTTTTCTCCGCAGGCTGTAAAGGGATTCTTGAGAACTGTCTCAGATGTAACAGTCTAGGTCCCACTCATCTACTGGCTGTCTTTCAACACTCTCATGTTCAGCAGCCCAACAGTTGAATTTCTCTCAATTTTTGCCTTGAAATTATTAGCGTTATTGTGGTGATGATCAACAGCAGGCAAGCAATTTGAAATTTAAAATCACTGCTGGAACAATTTTTTCATAATGCTCTAATTACTATTCAATGACATTTTGAATTTTTATTCTTTTGCATTCAAAATACTCCATGCCCTGTGTCATCTAGCACAAGAAAATAAATTGGCTAGCACTGCTGTATTTCTAGTTTGGGCAGATATATCTATATAAAGACATCGGTTTGTATACTTCAGATATTTATTATATCAGATATTAATGCCTTATATGCTTTATTAATTAAGTAGATGGAGATTTTTGCCTGATCAACTATAAGGCATTTTTTTCCTAATAGTACGACTTGCAGTGTTACTTTTCAGGAGGTAATACGTTCAAAAGCAAGTTTAGCAGACACTTGAAAATTTACTGGAATGGTGATGCAAGTTGCAGGATACTTAATGATGAAAACTTTGGAATACTTTGAAGTAAGTCTCAATACCCCATAACGTTATGATATAAGTTAGATGACAAGGCCAATGAGGTATACTTGGTTGTTTTATGAGGAGTGCTGAAAGAAACTGTCATTAGTTCAGGAACAGCAAGATTACCCAGAACTCACAATTCGAGCAGAACTTGCCATGTTTGAATTACTTCATGGTTTTTGCTGAATTAACTCAACAGTGTAAATGTAAAGTGTGAAGCTGGAAGAATAGTGATAGCTGTGATGTTTGATTATGTCTTGTGAAAAGAAAGTGGTAGTATTTAGGAAAGATTTGATATTGGAAAGCAGAAGTGGCTCTCTTTACTGAAGAAACATCTGGAAAATTCGGCTACTTTCATGAGAAATGCTGGCAACCCTAAAGAAAACACCAATCAGTGAGTTATAATAGAAAACTCAATGGAAATTTTGGTTTCTTAAGTTCCAGCAGCTGAAGAATCAATTACAATTCATCAGACAGCTATATGGAGTCAAGAATGAAGATTTCTAATTGCAGATCTTGAGTGATCTAACATATTTGTAGCATATTTTCATTTTACTCATTTTCAGATTATTTTCATGTTTCAAACGCCCATACTGAAAAGTAACTTGTGTCTTATAGAAAAAGTATAATCAGAAAATGCAAACATCCTTTTCCTGATTGTACAGAGCCCCCATAGATGGCTCTAGGATATTTACCAATAGAAAATGCCCGGCAAATGAAATTGTTGCCTGTGCATTTAGCGTGCAATTTAAAATGTGAAGTGACAGCAAAATCTAATGCTAAATACGTTCTTTATGGTTTTATAAAGAAGCCTTCCCAGCCTGTGCAGTAGATTTTCTTAACCAAAATCTTTTATCATGAAGTTGATGAAGGTGGAAAAAATGTTACACTCGGCCATTAAAAATGACCTATGTGAGTAAATTTTTGTAACACCGTTAGTAGATATTAAAGATGGTGATGATTTACTGGTTACAGATGGCCTTTTGAGTCATTAGTAAGCCTTAAGAAATATCCCTTTTATTTTTCAGTTATGGTCTGGTGACTCACCAT
Organism: Platalea leucorodia; assembly: GCF_965183815.1. Classification (NCBI taxonomy): domain Eukaryota; kingdom Metazoa; phylum Chordata; class Aves; order Pelecaniformes; family Threskiornithidae; genus Platalea; species Platalea leucorodia. The sequence continues at coordinate 15,572,843 of NC_138828.1, read as the reverse complement.
TTCATGCTGTCCACTGAATTGCACTTGCGTTATAAATACCCGCCTGCTCTTTGTCCAGGCAGGCATAGAGGAGCGCTGTATTATGCGCTGCTGTTACTTAGCTGCCACACATCCAAGTCTTGAAGGAAGATGGTGGCCTGTGTATAGAAATCTGGATGACAAAGCCATTTACAATCATTAAAAAAAAGAAAGAAATCATACTTTGTCAAAAGAGAAGTGCCTTCAGAATTCTTACCAATATTTGAGAAGTGAATTTCAACTAGAATTATGATTTTCTAATGTAAAATTGGATTTCCAGTGAAATACAAAAAGTTTCTCTAAACTTTTTGAAGGCTATATTTCAGTCTTTGATATTTTACCAATGGGTATATAATTTCAGGAGAAGACCTCACTCCAAAATTCTGAAGTCTTCTGTGAGATTTTTTTTTCCTAAAACAGTCCTGTTTCTAAGGTGGATAATTATTTTGCCTGTTTGTAAATGTCCGTAGACACTATCTCTTCCTTTTGGACTTCCTAATACGGAACTTTGGGTAACCGTGTCATCCCAGATTGCCCATGTTTTGTTTCACACCGTAAATAACCTTTGTTACAAGAACATACCACTCTTGGAGGATTTTCTGCACATCAGAAGGGGTCCTTGAGGCATATGTTCGCAGACCAGATTTCACTGATTCTTTGGAAATGTCTGTAAGCATTTTCCTAGCATTTTTAAATTATACATTTAAACTATTTAATCAAATGAAGTCCTTTTTCTTCTTTTGATACCTGGCAAGGGACCACCTCTCAGAAAGTTGTAACTGTTTTTCATATTTGGTGCAATGGAATTAAGATTAGGTTCCAAACAAAACTATTTTACTCAACAGAAATAAAACCCTGATCATTATGTACAGAGAAGCCTGTATTTGTACTTTGACTAGAAATCAGACTAAAGCTTTGAGTCTTCTTCACTTGGCACTTAAAAGTCTCTGTACAGCTGAAGTTAAATAACAAAAAGATAGTATTTTTATTATATTTTTGTTTTTTATTGTACCTCTATGGCTCACAGCACTCAGAATTTGGTTGCATTTCCAAATGCTATTGATACTGGAAAACCAGGGCTTTTTACGTCCGTGTAAACCTTGACTCCTGAATGAACTGTAATACATGTAGTTTCTTGCATTTATCTAAAGACATTTCAGAAGCTGATCTTTTTTTCAGCACAACTGTTATTGGATTTATCTAACAAATCTAACACACATGTCGCTGAAAATAATGATAGTGGTCAGTTGAGACCTACTAGGGTTATCAGTATTTCCATTTTTTGATGAATATTGAATTAATCAGCTTTTTCTTTAATACAATTAAAGAACATATAGTTTCTAATGAAACCAAACCGCAGCCAGAAAAAAAATAACGTCCTTGAAGTGCACCGAAACATGCATTTCTATCCTATTAAATGGCAAAGAAGGGAGGTTGTACTCTCCATGTAGGAGGAGGTTGATTGCATGGAGCTCTGCCGTTTAATGGGCCACAGTCCTGTCAGAAGGTTGCAAGTCAGCAGGGAGGCCAATGAAGGGCACACTGAGGTGGGTGCTGCTACCAACCACCTGATAACAGTGCTCTACTGAACCTCCTTCTCAAAAACACGCAAGACCAGGTGGGAACACGATGGTCAATGGCAGCCTTTTCTAACTCTTACAGTTTGCAATGGCAGTGCCTCAGCTGTCATTGTGCCCCTCTAAAAGCATTCAGCCAGCCGTGTCAGTCTGAACAGAAGGCACTGTAAGCAAAATGTTCATGCTTTTCATTGATCCTCTGGGGTTTTAAAACTGTAAGAAAAGTAAAAAAAATACTTGCTGTTCTTCCATGGGAAGTAAAATGATGAAACTGTAAATATCATCCTGTAAATACGTAAATATCATCAGTCTGGAGGTAAAAAGAGGAGTAGTTTCATTCATCCCATATTAAGATGTTAAACTACATTAAAATACTGCTTTTCCCCTGCCTAGCTTCTTGAGTGTAGTTGCCCCATGTTAATAGTGCCCTGAAAAATTACACAGGTGGTCAGAGAGAGCATCTTTGATAGAATTGTTCGTGTTGATTAATTATGATAACCATAATATATTTCTCATAAACTAGACTTGGTAGTATCCTGTTTCTTCTTGTATTATTACTTCCACTGAGATGTAAAGAAATTAAAAACCTACTTTTCATTTATTACAGTGCTCAAGTAAAATACTTCACAACAAAACACAGCTTTAAAATGGATGTATATTTCTAATTTTACATTTTTCTTTACATTCTAACTTTACATTTTTCTGCTCTTAAGAAAGTACTTAGTCCCATGGAGAATCATCAGAATGGGAATCTCACTGTAAGAGTCATGTTTTATGGTTTCATTTTACTCTGGGACAAGAGATTGAAACCCTCCTCAAGGACAAAACCCTCCTTGAGGACAGTTTTTTTAAAAAACTTTCATTTTGCTCTTCCATTCCACTATTCAGGCTTTCAGGAAAGTTTCAGAAGACCGGTATAAAGGAGATAAGACTACAAAGTTATTTTTAATTCCTATTTGTTGGAGATGGGACTTGAACATAATTCCAGTTGCACATAGCCACTAACTTCAAGGAATTTTGTAGCCAAACCTTGAATTCATGGCTAACACAGGGCTGCAATGTGACCTAAACAGTATTTGTCATGTCTAGGAGTAGATTTTGCTAGCAGAAAATAACTACTAGATTTTTTTCTAGAATGCTGTAGCTGACATTTGTGACAAATGTCATTTTATATATATATATATATATAAACAAATGCGTACACACATATTTTTCCGTGACTATAGGGAATTTATCAGGATCCCATTTTCATGCTTTCACAAGGTCTTGTAACTAGGCAAGGAAACTTTCAGAAACATGCCAAGGCATAGCCCACTTTGTGTTCTTCAAGATGGATGGTATGTTAGCAATATAATACAGAGAATCTCCGCCACATGAACCAAGAATTCAGAACACAAACCATCAGGCCCACAGGAGAGGTTTGTTTTATCTGAACTTGGAAGAAATGGACCTATGAAAACAAACCAATTTACTTTCAATCCAAATGATCAGCTGAAGGGATTCTTCAGCAAAAGACCAGAAACAGATGTTGTTGCCTTTTCTCAACGATTGCAAGCCAGTCAGTTCAGTTTCCAGTTTTCTCCCTTTATGATAAAACCTCAAGTTCCCCTCCAGATCAGGCAAAGGAAAGCCTTGAAGTAATTTGACACCCATTTGGCTTCAGTTTTTGTCCTTCCTGAAGATACTGAAGGAGTTACCAGTCATCTTTATTATGTGGCATGAATTTACAGTATTTCCAGTAAATACTCTTGTTAGGAAATATTTTCTTCCTCTGTAAAAAGAACCTTTCTCCACAGAGATTTGAGAATTCCATTCCATGGAGGGTAACGCTCGGTCTCTGGAACAAAGGTGGCTTATGTATCAGCTTAATCTGCATGGCATGTAATATGTTACTTGGTTTTACAATGGAAGACCTTAAATTCTAGACTGCAAACCTCACAGTCTGTATTAGTGTGTTAATGCACTGGCTTTTCACCTTTTAAAAAATTGGTTAAAACTTACTTCACTGAAAAGTGAGAATGAGTTTAGCAGCCTGGAATGACTCTGTTTTCTCTATTACACCATGTAGCACAGTTAGCACAACTGGCAAGACACCACTGAAGAAAAAATCAGAGGCTAGAGCAACTTCTTCCTTTCAAAAGAAATGCCAAAACCCACTCCTCAGTGTTTAAAAGTAAACAACAAAGGGCAAGGAAGGGATGCTTGATGTAATTTCAACTGTATGAAGAGTTGAAGTTTCACTAGTGTCCCATAGCCGTCAGTTCTTTGTCTCGATCCTCAGTTCTACAAGTGTATAGCCCTTGTTATGGAATGCAGATTCCAAATAACGAAATGGCCATGGCTCTTCAAAACTTCAGCATATTTCTGGTTCTCAAAGTTTTAGATAGGAAGAGACTTTATATTTTAAAAGTCTGTAGGGTAAAAAGACATTTCTTAAATCTTTCATTTGTTTTAATAATGAAGCTTTAATGTGATGTGCTTCCAGTGGGTGTTTTTAAAGCATTGTTGTCCAAAATAAATTTTAAGAATGAAACTTTTATCCCTAAGAGATACCAGGAATCCTTAAAATCCAAGGAAATACTGGCATTTTCTTCAGTGGTGTGAGTTTCTACCCCACATGTGCAAAAGAGTGAGATTGCTGTTTTGCTTAACGTCTTGAAAACATACAGAAAACCTAGATAACTTCCAGGGACAAACTTCATGCAGGGGAGAGTACAGCAGGCTTTGCCATTGCTAGGTGTGGTGTAAACTCCTATATTGCATGATAAGCTCTTGGCAAGGTGTCTGTACAGCTCTACCAGTCAGACTGAGATTGCATTGCAGATCCCAAACAGTTACTATTGATTATGTGTACGTTACTGTGTTTAGACATCCTTAGTACCCATAAGTAGACTCAAGGGCTAGATTCTCAGCTAGGGCATGTTTCGTTTGCTTTAGTTGGACAGTCTGCACAAATTGAAAACTTGGCCCCCGAGTATTCCTATTGATACACATGTATTTCTTGTGTTTCTAATCCTACAGAGAATAGCAGTGGAACAATACAAAAATATTTATGTTAAAATAATCGGTTTGGAATATTGGCACAGAAAGAGATGCAAATTTTTATTACTGTATAAAAATCTCTGAAATTCTAGAATTTCTGGTATAAAATGTATGTATCGTGAAATACATAGAAGAATACATTTTCACGTGTAGGTTACTAAATACTCTGAAAGGGCAGGAAGGTATTATTGCAAACTCTTGCTCTGAGGCACAAAGAAGTAGGGTGATTTTCTAAGATCAGAGAAGACTTTTAGATATCCGGCAACACAATCACCCCAGAACCAGTTCAGTACTCAACGGACTCCATCACCTCTTAAGAGCAATTTATTGTAGTGAACAGCCCATCTTATGTTAACAGGATGCTACACTCATCTTGATTGCGTCAAAGATGTGTAAAAGTTACTGTAGTCTAGGAAGAAATATTTTAACTCGTGCTACTTTTGAGTCTGTGGGCGAGCCATTGGGGATCCACAATTATTTTCAGGTTTTGGGCACATTTCTACAGTAGACATATCTGGTTTTCCTTCCTTATTTTGGTCAAGGAACAGTACATTATCTGTGGCAACTTGTAACCACTTTAGAATAGTCTCAAAGTGGCCAATTATGAGAAATGTTTTCTGCAAAGTTTGTCAGGGATAAAAACATTTTGGCCAAGTGATTTTTTTTTTTAAAGGCTTCAAACAACTCTTTAATATCAGCATCCTTCAGTTTTCTGTGTTGCCTTTTTACTAGAAACATGCTTACTAGTTTGATAGGTTTGGAAGTAAAATAATAGTATTTCAGCACCTTCGGTTTTAACTTCCTCTGTGGTCAGTGTTCTAAGTTCAATGGCTTTATTGTCTTAATTGCTGCAGTTTTGTCTGAAAAAATGCCTCATCTAGTGTATCATTGTATTTTGAGGAGTTCTGGGATGCTGTATTCACAGCAACTCAAATATATATGAATGTGTCAGTACAGTATTGTTATATAAATGAAGGAGGAAGGAAACAATGAAAATCTAGATACATCAGTTTCCTATATAAATGAACAGAAGTCTCCTAAGGCTTTAGTTCTTGGAGAAATGCACTGGAGAAAGCAAAGCAAGCCAGACTTCTCTCTGTACAGTTGGGTTCCTCTGGAGTAAGTAGTAAATGATGGACGGACAGCTTGTAGCTCCATCCCCTGAGCCCAAGAGGTACACAGAGAGCTCTGGCAGAACTGTTTTGTCAGGTGGGCTAAAAGACAGTCTAGGCAGTGAATGAAAAAACGCAACAGTGAAAGAGGAAAATAAGGAAAAGCAATGTTACTTACCGGAACTCCTCTGCAAATAGGTCTTCACCAGGTCCCACCCTAGGAACATCCCCAGAGGAGTTTTGCCAGCTGGCACAGGGAATGCAATGACTTACGTTTTTTCTTTTTCTGTTCCTGTATTCTCCCCCAGATATTCCTGGATTGTTTCTCCTTTGCTATCCTCTCTGTCCACATCACTGGGTCTTCTGAGAAAGGGCTGGAATGTAATATTTAGGCGGGAGCCTGTCACATGAAATGTCCCCAGCAGGGAGCTGGGGTGCTTATTTGGGAAGGGTTAGAGGTGTGAAGGAGTGCAGGAGAGCAGCAGCAAAAGACTGGGAAAAACACCACTTCTTCTCTATCTTCACCACCAAGGAAATCTCCTCTGGTGTGCCAAGACTTTTGTGCCTGAAAACAGTATGAGATATGTCTCTTAGATATTTCATGTAGAAATTAAAACAGATATAACAAGTTTCCAAAGAAAACTACCCTTCCATGCTTGTGAGCACTGTTGTTTACTGAAGATCTAAACTGAGTTAGCAGTCAGTTGGCTGATAGGTTTGTCATCAGCTTTTATTTCCTGTGCTAATAGAGATTTTATTTTTTTAATGAAAAAATGAAGGTACATATCATAGGAGCCAACTATAACATTTCTCTGAAGCTGTATTGCTCTGCTACTATGCTTTTAGTTGGCTCAAGTTTCACAAACATGAATCTTGCTCAGCATATGGTTTTGACATAGTTTGCAATTTTGTACCTTAGAAACAGGTTTCTTGTCTAGGCAATAATTATTGAGGAATGCTTTCAATTTTGGATGTTGATATAATATAGTAAACTACCTAATCACTTCAGACTTGACACTGGCCATCTTCAGAACTGCCAATGTCATCTTTGGAGGATGCTTATTTTTTGTTGCAGTATATCCTATGAACCAGGATGTCCTGTCAGCTATTTAAAGAGTTGAAAAATATGAACAATTATCTCATCAAAATCCACCAGCTGAGGAATATAAATATATGCACACGTTAGTGAAAAATATGTGATATATGTTCAAACAAGGACATCTTTGCTAGCATTAGTTCTGTTCTGGAAATCCCAAGAGCTGTACAGTGCCAGCACAGGAAGGTGGGGTTCTGGATGGCTTTAAAGTAATGCAATCATTTATCTAACTATAAGCTAACTGTCAAGTTCTGAAACTTATTCTCCAGGGCAATAGTAAATAGAAGCGATCAAAAATCTGAAATTTTCCATTTTATTAATAGAAGGTGAATTATTTGCAGAAAAGTCGTATTTCCATTATTCATTCAGGAAAAAAAGAAATAAAATAAAAAGTGAATCAATGGACATCTTTTTGGGAAATATATTTCCTATTTCCTCTTTTGCAATTAGTGATCCTGATGAGTTCTTACAATTTTGGGGCTGAGCTTGTTTTAATTATGATTAAAATGGAAAGATATTTTGTATAAGAATTCTGGCTTCCTTTCTGATTAATTAATACCACACACTTTTAGAATATGTGAATAATAGAGTCTGCAAAGATACTGGCTTTATGTTTTCTCACAGATAGTGTAGTAGTGAGCCAGAAAATGAAATATTACATGTCATGCCACTTGATGGGATATAGTTCTGTTATGGAGCTGAGTTTAAATTCACTTTGACAAATCCATTGCTCACACTGTCATAAAATAATCTATTTTTTATGCTGTCTTTGTGTGAACTAAAAAAATGTTAAGTTTGAATCTGTGTGTGCACTACCTCCCTATTAATTCACTGTCTCTAGAATACTGACCTGCCTTTCAGTCTTTTCTAGAGGGCTAAACTACCATTTCTATATAAAATGTGAGGTGCTTTTAGCGAAAGAGGAGATTTCAGTTCATTTACAATAGTATTGCTTATTGAGGCCTCAGAAGTCTTCCTACTGAAAGGAAAGCCCACAAAATGTCCTTGAAGGATGTCTGCTCTATGTCAACTGTTTTGGCAATGGCCTTCTCAGATGAGGAGCTGACATTTTCATTCCGATAGGAAGGAATGAGGGGGAGAGAGAGAAAACTTAAACACTGATGATAATTCCTAGCAAGCGATTTTAATGCTGTCTATCAGAGGGATGTCCAGGCTGTTGCTGTAGGGCTGCCTGCAGTTATCAAGCAGTTCAAGCACATCTTCCATGCCAGACCGTGTCAACGGATCAGCAATAACTGGGTAATCATGAGCTGCTGATTATTGACTTCCCTGGCTATGGGAGGAAGCCAAGCAGCAGGAGCCAGCAGGGCCAGCACTGCGAGGTTGCCCTGGGGTCATGCCGCATGGCCAGCTGAGTCCCTGTCATCTCCTGGCTGTGAACCTTTTTGTGAGCTCCCTCTCTAATCTCTGAGGTATGTGCCTTTTAGCTCTTGAAATGTGAAAATGTGGGTTGTAGATTGAGGACATTCCCTGTAAATTTTAGAGGAAATTTTCCTGTAACATCAGGAGCGCTCGTCCTCAACCCCTGCTCCCTGGCTGCCATTTGTGGCTCTCATTTCTATACCTTAGCAATACATGGATTTTGGCTTGCCTGTTAACATCCTTGCTCATTATTGTTTTCCTTCCTTTCTACTCTGCTTTATCCTCCCCCCATTTTCTATACTTTTGTTTGAGGGAAGGTGAAGGATAGGCTTCTACTGTACCCCCCCCCTTTTTTTTTTTACCCTTTTCTCTCTCTTTTTGCTGAATTTATTTCTTTGCCATGCATCTCCACATCCCCTCCTCCCACATTTTTTCTTGAGTGCTCAGCTACTCCCTCCTGGGTGCATTGGACAGTGCATAGGGCTGTTCACATGGCTGCTTGGGTTTTATTGCCGTGCAATATCTGGTCTTTTCACTACAAAAAAATCCATCGGGGCAGAGAGTATCTTTTCTATCCCTGCATTCAGTAGTTTCTATTCTATTTTAAGTTGTGAGAGAAAACTCCAGAAAACAGCTTGCACCTATCTGAAATTAGGACAGGATGAAGGATCTGGAAAATGGCAGATGTAGCAGAACAAAAAAGTAGAAAAGATGAGTAACTTGGCCACAGTCACACAGCAAAGTGCTGACAGAGAGAGGAATAGAAACCAGGAGACCTGGTTCTCAAGCCTGTCTTCAAAACAGTAAACCATGCAATTTTTCCACAGTGTTATCTAGAAATTTCAAAGACAGAATGACATGCTGTTGTAAAACTGATAATAGAAAACTACCATCAGGGAAGCACTATTTATAAATGAGAGGGTGGGAAGGCGCACTCTATGCTGAATGCCATAAACAAAGAGCGCCAAGGGACTAAGGGAAATATTTTGATGTTTGTGTGCTGTGGAAAGTTTTATTTAAACACAAACATTGTTAATAAACATGGATTTATATGTTTTCTTTGATCAGTGAACTCTGATAGATTTTCAACGTCCTGCATATCCCATTTCTGTGTGTCCAAAAGGAGAGGAAGAAAGACTCAGGAGCACATTCTTAAATCTGTTGCAGTCCCGTTTTTGTACAAGTTTATGCTAGTACCACAAATAGATTTTTCTAATACAATATGGGTCTGCATTTTCAAACAAAGGGGGCCTAAGCTGCACCAATTAAAAATGTGTCTAAGGACATTATCTTATGTTTTACTTTCACAAAATAGATAAATGTACAGGTACAGAATGAACATTTGGTTTTATAACCTGATTCAAAGCCTACCGAAAACAAGGGAGGGCAAAAATTTTCAACAAATTGATTGAGTTTTGGATCAGGTCCCAGAATAGGTGCTATATTAAAAAAAATCCACCTGGAAGCTGTATTTGATATGTGCTAAAATCAAAGTGAATAACTAACAATTTTTTTTCCTACACTAAGTCCTTCTCTTGCTCCAGCCACAGAAGCAAAAGAACGGGTATATTTTATTTTAATTAGTCCCTTAACTTTCTTTTGTATATATTTTGATGACCCCAGACCAGTGGATATTATATCCCAGGGACGTTGTTACTGTTTATTCTCTGACTCTCACTCACAGGCTTTTATTCTTTTACTTAGTGTGCTGCAAATTGCCTGCTCATCTGTGTCCTTCACTGCCTGGATTACTTCATGCTGTTTACATAGCAAAACAAACTATATAACATCCCAGGGGCCCAATGCCGCTGCCACAGAATACCGGTGAGTCTAATTGACAACAGGATGTGCCTGTGCTTTATGATAGGAGAACCAAGCCCTCATCACAGCCAGCCAAGCTGGAGCAATAAAACTCGGACTCATATTCTCACTCCTTGGTCCTTGAGAGGCAGGAATCCCTGGTTAGCAATATCTCAGATTACCTTTAGCATGATTCCTAATATATAATAATGAAAATTAGTATCAACATTTATACCGGTACATTTAAGCCATTAATTCCATTGAAACTACATTCAACAAGTTTAAGGTTTAAGACAATTACTTGTTAATTTCTAAGGCTTAACGTGAGGGCGTCACCTTATTTTAGAATACTCCGTGCTGTGAGGGATACAAAAGTGCCTTGACTGAAATCCTTGCTTAAGTCTAGTGTTTAAAGCAATTAACAGCTGGATCATTTTCTATTGTTTTGCCATTCCTCCTCTCCTGTGTGGAAGGCAGGGGAGTCTTGTTTGCCACTCTGTTATTAATGAGCAAAACAGAAGATAATGCAACACTAACTGAGCAGGGAAAAAACAATTTAGCTCTTTTCTTGAAGTTCCGTTTGAAGAGGTAGTATTATTTTCTTGGGAAGAGAGATCCTCAGGAGCAGAATCTGAAGAGAACTTCTAGGTTAAGCCTGTGGCTACTACTTAGCCACAAAAAGGAGGTGGTTGTGAACAGCAGTGACAGGACAACTGGCTTGCTGGGTTTGGTCACTTCTCAAAGCTGCAGAGGAAGAAGCATTTAATTCCCACATGAACAGGAAGGAGTAAGGACAAGAGTGGGTGCCTGAACATGCAGTAGGTATCAGACTACAGGAACCATCCAGGAAAATCTGCATTAGTTGTTTGGAGGGAATCCACACCATCCCTCGTGGACCTTTAGAGGAAGGCAGAGTCACAGCCTGACAGATAATCTTGCCTGTTTCATTCCCTCCTGTCCTTCCTTTTCTGAGTTTCTCTTCCTTCCCACCCACAAATTTACTCCTCTGCCCAAGAAGGCTGTAAAGTTGGGACATATGAGATCTGTCTCCAAGAGGGAGGTCAATAATAAATAAAAAAGTGACTAGCCAAACCCTTTTCTAGCCTGACCATACCAATTCAGGCAGTTCAGCATGCTGTACACCACGTACAGGGAGAATAGTGCAGCATGGAAATATCACTGACTCAGCTGTGATGGATTGCTCTAACATGCACTCTGACCTTTTACATGGAAGAAATCTCCCTTCAGCATTCACAGCTTGTTTCTTTGAAATGAAACAGTGAATCCCATGAAAACTGACTGTTTTCTCCAACAAAAATGCCATTCATATGTAGGTGATGCAACAGAACAATTTCTTGTAATAACCTCGCAATAGCAATATTAATATTGACCTTTTATTTTAGTTGCTGCTGTATTCCATATTAAAAAAGAAAAGGCATGAGATAGTGATGATAATAGAGTACTGCATGTGCTAAGTATAAAATACTGCTTTTCTGTTCCCCAGTGAGAACCTTCCCTGAAAGTCAAGTATTTAATCTCATCCTCTCTTTGCAGCTCTGGAGGCCAAGCATGTGGTGTAATGCTGGTGGTTTTGCTGTACAGATTGGCATGACAGGCTGTGTAAGACAAATATTCCAAACCTGCTTTTTGAGCACAGGAGCAAGTTTACCATGAGAGTATACATGTGTGTTACTGTTTACTGGCTAGTGGCATCATTGGGTGTAATGATAATCCAGATGGGTGAACTGCCTGCAAGTTGGGGCAGTTTCATGAGATTGAGGCTAAAGTTCAATTTGCATTTTAGTCTTTCGGCAGCAGCACTGAGAGAAATCCCTGCTTCCTCTCTCAGTCCTTGTCGTGGTTTAACCCCAGCCAGCAACTAAGCACCACGCAGCCGCTCGCTCACTCCCCACCAGTGGGATGGGGGAGAGAATCAGAAGGGTAAAAGGGAGAAAACTCGTGGATTGAGATAAGAACAGTTTAATAATTGAAGTAAAATAAATTAGAACAGTTAAATAGGCAAAGCAAAAACCGTGCACGCAAACAAAACAGAACAAGGAATTCATTCACTACTTCCCATCGTCAGGCAGGTGTTCAGCCATCCCCAGGAAAGCAGGGCTCCATCACGCGTAACAGTTACTTGGGAAGACAAACGCCATCACGCCCAATGTTCCCCCTTCCTTCTTCTTCCCCCAGCTTATATACTGAGCATGACGTCATATGGCATGGAATAGCCCTTGGGCCAGTCTGGGTCAGCACCCCCCTGGCCGTGCCCCCTCCCAGCTTCTTGTGCACCCGGCAGAGCAGGGGAAGCTGAGAAGTCCTTGACCAGTGTGAGCACCACTTAGCACCTATTTAGCAAGAGCTTAGCACTGCTTAGCAAGAACAAAGCATCAGTGTATCATCGACATTGTTCTCACCCTAAACCCAAAACACAGCCCCATACCCGCTACCAAGAAGAAAATTAACTCTATCCCAGCTGAAACCAGGACAGTCCTCCACCAGCCTGGCAAATGACACTGCAGTAGCATATATGAACAGTCAAGGCAGAGACTTAAGTAGTGAGGACGGCTTAACAATAGCCTGAAGAACACAGCTACTGAATGTGTAACTAAATCCCATGCCTGAATGTTGTAGGTCCAATTTAGAGGCCTTGACAGTTGTGATGGCAATTTTGGTATGAATTGTGTCATTAAAGATGTGTTGGATATGTAGTTCATCCACTCCTTGTGGAAAGAAAAAAAGCGTGGTGAAATTGCGTAACACTTCTCATCCTGTTTTTTGGCCATTGCTGTTTCTTCTGAAGAGTCTGAACTGTAGGGTTTGTGAATCTGTTTCATCCTGCTGCTTAATACCCGGTCTAGCCTAGCAAGCGTTGTTTTGAGCAGCTGGCAATTAAACTGTACCAGTCTGCAGTAGTTTTGAGTGATGGTGTCATGATCTCATGCCACATGCATGTTGACATCTTTTTTTTTCCCAATCAACTGTTAAGCTATGTCAGTGATGACAGAGGAGTGGGTCAGCAGTGGAAAGGAAGGAACAGAGATCGGAGGGCGGCACTTTTTAAAAATGCTAGTCCCTTCTGTTCAGAGTAACGGAGCGTGTGTATCAAGGTAATGCATCACTCAGTGACTGGCCAGAGAAACATTCCATTAGGTTATAACTGAATGGAGAAACTATTGCAATAATTTTATGTCTTTACTTCACAAAGTAAAAAATACAAGTGTACTCTTTATGCCCTCTTTATTTGGCCTGCTAAGAAAAGCATAGTCTGTCAATCAAGAAAAAAGCTTCCAATTGTGTAGCCTGTTAGAATCATTTCATTAATAACATGTGTTTACTACTGGGAGAAGCAGACTCAGTGTGCTAAGATTTTGTTTGTCAGTCAGTCATTGGAACCCCACTGTTAATCGCATACAATGGTTTGTGGTTATGCCACAATTTAACCCAGGTTTAAAAATACAAACTAGAGCCTTGGTGGTCTGCTGAGAGCAGTGAGTGAAGCAAAGGTATTGGTTGAACCTGCCTTGTGGGCTGCTGGCTTGGAGTACTGTACGAGCTAATCAAATTTATTAACTTGAGTCATGACTAGAATGCATACACTGGTGAGTGTGGGTGGGTGCACCCAGGTTAGACTACATTTTGGCTGCGTTCTGCAAGGAGGAAGAAAAGCAACTCTTTGGCCTCCTTTCCACAAAGACAAATTGGAAACAGATATCAACTAGATTTGGGGATCTCTGGCAGTCTAATAAGAAAAAGGTATTTTTTTTGTTGTGGCTTTTATTTATTGATGTAGGGAATGGCTTAGGAAAAATTAAAGGAGTTTCAAAACTGAATACCGATGGCATTCAATGCGTATGTGCCATTGTCTTATCAAATTGCCCCCTGCATCCCATTTTAATAGTAATATTAAAGGCAGAATCTCTGACTCCACAATAACGAGGGCTGAGTGTGATTGCCAGAAAAGGGAGAGGCATTTGGCTACTAAGGAAAAGAATACTGGAGAGACGGTTGTGTATCTTTATATGAATCTTGACCTTCTGGCGGCGGTAGAAAGAGACGTAGCGACTAAACCATCTTTCTTAATTATAGCTAGAATATGGTAAGCTAAAATTCCTGTTTACCACAGCACTGTGGAAAGTATCATTCATAACTGCAAGACTTGTAATACTCTGAGAAGAATATATTCATCTCCAGAGAGAATTATATCCATTTCTCCACGTTACTTTGTGGCCCAAGACATTTTGTAGGAACCAGTTCCAGATTTAGAGCAATTGAAGTGATATTTTTAAATGGCAACTTTAGGATAAAGTAAATCCCATGCATTCTTACTCAAATAAAATGGCATTATCCTTGATTCTTGTATTCTATATAAAGATTTCATAGTTTCATTTATCCTAATCACTGAAATTATAACTGGCCAAATTGCTATAATTTCAAAATGCCTAAACAGATTCATTCATGAAGGCAGTGAAAAATTTATAATTGTTTTAAATTTATATGGGTTTGTTTTTTCATATTTCTGATACTTAGCTTATTAATATGCATTATCCCCTCACTGTTATATTTTCCTACTAAGAAATTAAGTTAAATGGGTTGAGCTTTGCTGAAGATACTTGTACGAATGAAAGCATTAAGCTTGAAAAATTTTATAGATTCAGGGCAAGGTTAGATTTAGTTCTAACGAACAGGGAGCTGAGACCATCCTTTGCTCATCAGGTCACATTCCACAGAGAATCGTTCCTCTTTGCCTTCCTGCCCCATCTCTACCACTCACAATGTACTCCACAACATACTTTTTTTCTGGTTTTATGGGAGCTAGAGGGGAGCTTTGGAACTGAGCAGCATCTGGGACTGCTTAAACTGTGGCAAGGAAGCAGAAGACAAGTGCTAATAAGAGGTGAAGAGGTGAAGACTGAAACATCCTTACACCCAACCATAAATCTGCACCTACTATAACTATTAAAGTCAGTGGGAATATTGTATGTGGTGGCCTTTTGGGATAAGACTACTATAAACATCTCCTCCCTCCCAATAACAGTGAATTATCTTTTAAAAAAAGTCTGGCACTTGGAGCTTATTTGCATTTTGTCTGCATTACATTTGACTGTACTTTCAAAGGATATTTAATCAATTTTTCTGTGTTGTAAAGGTTCCTGTATAGCCGCAAACCAGTTCAGTGGCAATATGCAGGTAAATTTCAGACGTACGTTGTAAGTCTTTCTGAAGGAATGTTTTTAGCAAAATGGGAGAGAAGATTCTGTAGGTTAATTCCTTTTCAAAGATGTAATACTGCTTATATGTCCTGCTCTAATTTCCGTATTTAAATTAATTGGACTTAAGTCCATGATGGCCTGTCCTGGCATGATGACTGAAATCTAGTAGTAGCAACTCCAAGTTAGAAGTCAGTCAAACATACTGACCGCAGTATACTTTGCAAACAGGCTGGCATGAGCAACACCACTAGTGCAGGATGATAGGACTGACATTTAGAGAAATTCTGTGACTGTCACCAGAGTTAGCAATGCTACTTAGAGATCATGAGACTTTATTCATCAGTTCTTGAATAAAAGCCCCATAGTTGAAAACAGATGTCTTGCTGGTGAGCAATATACATGATCTCTGATACCCATTCCACCAGGGTCACTCATTCTTTCCACAACATATGTTGACCATTCCTTCCCTTTTCTTGTAAACAGTATTAAACCATGACTGAAGCAGTGGCTCATAAGCAACTGCAGCTAATGTCAAATTTAGTAATTTCTGTATTTTAGATCCAGTGTACCTCTGTCCAGTCATGAAATTCCCTTTGTTTCTCTGCTCAGGATCTAACTTATGTTTTAGAGAATGTTCTAAATGAAAAGAGGAGAGAGGTTGAGAGAGAGAAAGGAAAGAAAGATCGTATAGGACTTAGTCAGACTTGGAAAAACGTGGGTGTATTAATCACCACTAGCCTTGACACTTGAGCTGTATCCATACTGCAAAAAACCACAGTCTTAACTTGGACTGACTGACTGAGGTGAACTAAACCGCGAAAACAACAAAAAACCCCAACCAACAAAGACCCAAAAAAGCAGGAAATATTTTAACCAAATTAACACCTCAGGTTCAGCCCCAGCCACTTTATAGGCTCTACGTTTTTTCAGTTCTTCTGTAGATTTATGTGGTAGATAAAGCCTATTATTGTAAATGGCAGCCTGTCTTATGGTCAGAACTGTATAGTCTATGAGTTTGCGTTTTCCAGCAATTTATGTTTTTCTTTCCTGTTTTCACGTGTCCGCTTTTTTTAGAAAAAATAAAATAACGCTTTGTGACTACAAATGGCTTAATTTTGCACGTTGTTAATGCTTTGAAAATCACGTATTGCTGACAATGTGTACCTCTAAAAGATGCAAATGAATGGGTGCTTATCCTCAATTAGCTGTAATTGTAGACAAGGATAAAACATGTTCACTTACATGGTAGAATGTATGGTAGGTTGGTCCTCCGTGCGTATTATTATACTCTACACACGTAGAACATTGGCTCAACTTCACACATTGTTGTCACCTATTGATACAGGAGGTTTTATTCTAGCCTGCACAGACGTGTACTTTAGAGAGGTTTGATATCGAGGAAACAAGAATCTTAATTAGGAGACATTAAATGGTACTGTTGCAGATGATACTTCTAGGGTTTTTTTATGTTTGTGTTTTAGAAGCTGAGCACATCTCCAGTGTCGTAGACTTCACATGAAATTAATTCTCGTAGTTGTGTGTCGTAACTTGGCTTTTGATAGTCCTACATTAAAAAACAACATCAAGTACTAGTAGGGTGTGCTGGTTTTGGCTGGGGTAGAGTTAATTTTCTTCATAGTAGCTAGTATGAGGCTATGTTTTAGATTTGTGCTGAAAACAGTGTTGATAATACAGGGGTGTTCTTGTTACTGCTGAGCAGTGCTTACACAGAGTTAAGGCCTTTTCTGCCTCTCACCTCACCCCACCAGCGAGCAGGCTGGGGGTGCACAAGAAGCTGGGAGGGGACACGGCTGGGACAGCTGACCCCAACTGACCAAAGGGCTATTCCGTACCATATGACGTCATGCTCAGCATAGAAAGCTGGGGGAAGAAGGAGGAAGGGGGGGATGTTTGGAGTTATGGTGGTTGTCTTCCCAAGTAACCGTTATGCATGATGGAGCCCTCCTTACCTGGAGATGGCTGAACGCCTGCCTGCCGATGGGAAGCAGTGAATGAATTCCTTGTGTTGCTTTGCTTGTGTGCACAGCTTTTGCTTTACCTGTTAAACTGTCTTTATCGCAGCCCATGAGTTTTCTCACTTTTACCCTTCTGATTCTCTCCCCCATCCCACCGGGGGGGAGTGAGCGAGTGGCTGTGTGGGGCTTAGTTGCCAGCTGGGATTAAACCACAACATACGGAAAGACAGCATTTCCTTCCTTTCACACTATGCCATTAAAGCCTCCGTTGCCCAGAAATCCAAGGAAGTCTGGTGTCACTCAGACATATGTGCATCTTCTAGAGAGGTAGCAAAGTTCTGAGGATCCTTTCTCCCCTGTGAGGTGAAAAGGATTAAAAATGGTCTGGGGTTCTGGCTGCATAGGAAGGTGAATGTTCAGACCATTCAAGTCACTGCTTCAGCACCTTCCTCTACGTGAGAAGTTGCCCAACAAATTTTGGCAAGAAAAAGTTGCCACTATAGATTTACTGGTTGTTCATATAGCTTTGTAGCCTTGCTTCTATCAGCAGCTGTATCAAATGCTCTAGAGGAACTGTCTGGAAGCTGACCTTGTATACTTATATATATGGTGCATGTGTATATGTGTATATATTTTTTTTTTACTTTTTTTTATACATACATGAGCACATATGTATATAGAAAGCTCAATGGAGAATTTTTACTTAAATTATAGGCAGTTAGCAGCTACCATACGCTCTCACTCTAATGTGACTGGGAATAATACAAATGTTTCTAATCTTTCTAATATCTTTTGCCAAACACAAAACTAATAACATATTTCAGGTTGCCTTGTAAAAGAAAAGAGAGTGAAATGCTTTGGCTGAAATGCATATCAAAGCAAATATATTTAGTAGATTCCTAAACTGAGTGGAAGGAACAACAAGCATAGTTACTCTGTGGTGTTAAACTCTGTATCAGTGTAAACAGGAGTTTGGTTTTGTTGTTATTTTTCCCCCATTTGATCCTAAGATTTGTCCTTTGTTTTCCACATTGTATTAATTTCCTAGTTAGCATTCCTGGAAAAAGAGTGGCATGTAAGAATTTGGATTCCATCACCAGAAAAACTACGGGTCAAGGAAGTCATTCTCCCAAAGCTGTGAATATCTGTTTGTGTGGCTATTACAAAAAAAAAAAGTTTATCAGAACCAGTCTGATGCAAAATACAGTTACCAACAGCTGCAGGGACAGATTTTCTTATGACACTTAGTACAAAGGATCCGTGTTCCATTTGAAACATCATCCAATGGAAAGTGGCCTACTTTTAGGGCTTCAGGAGCAGCTAACATGATCTTTTTCTTCCACATTTGATGATATTTCCCATTTCTGAGTTTCAAGCTTTGAATTTTAAGGGGCAGGGAGGAACACAGGCAAAAAATTCCCAATTTTTTAAAAAATTAATCCATATTGGTTTTATGTTTATCATCAACTCTGCATTTCACCAAGAACATTTTAATGTAAGAAGGTCTATTCGGTGAACAGGCAAAAGGGCTCCAAAACTCAGTCAGGTGTGGAATGACAAAAAATTATAGGTTCTATATGACTTGAGACATTCTTGCTGTTTTGAACGTTCTGAGGTTCAAGACTCAGATCTACATCTGTCATAGAATTTAGCACTATATGTATATTTATATATCATTTTACTCATGCTAATTGGGTAAACAAGGAATTTGGAATACAAAGGGAGTAAGAGAATCTGGCAGTGTGACATCTGAAAGTCGGGTTAGCACAACAACACATGGATGTACATAAGTGCCTGCCAACTTTCATTTTCTCATTATTTCAGTCTATGGTCAGTAACAGACCTTCCCTGACTTGGGGGATTTATGGTCACGCACCCGGGAAGGGTTCCTCACCGCTTAATGCCTCTTTCAGCTCACCTCTAGGATGGGTGTCCTGCATGCCTAGGAGTGGCAGGCTGGTGCACCGCTGAAGGACTTGTCCTTTGATTAAAGAGAACTAACCGATTCGTCTAGTTTTGCCTTTCTAATCTTTAAATTGTTAACATGTCCCCGTTCTGTTTAACATGGAGAGAAATAACAAGGCAGTTAGTTGCCACGGAGCATATGGCATATTTAAATGGGACCTGCCAAGGCTTTGGTACGTAAGAAGTTCACTTTTATTGGAGATGTATGAATGTTCTAACAACTAGGATGTGTTAGAGTACGTGTCAGGGGTAAAATGCTTATGTACACTTCTGGTTTTGCTCTGAGTACCTTTCTCTTGTCTCAAAACAGTTTACCATAGACAGAAAGGTGGTTCCGTGCTGGCCCTATAGCCCCAGTCTGTACGAGGAGTTTGCACACACAGAGCAATGTTTGACTAATAATTCTAATTTATAAACCATCAACAATCCTGAAAACAGATTAGCCAGCAAGGACTTTTTGTGACAAATACCATGGCACTTTTCCATGCCGAACCACATAAAAGGACTCTGGGTCAGAAAAATGCATTCATTTAGGATCAAGTCTAGCAGAAGTCCCACGATTGCCAATGGAACAAGAATAACACCCCTGTTGCCAGACTTTTTCTAGGCAGTGGGTGGCCATGGATAGAGTGCTGTCCCTTCCCCCACCAACATAGTCTCTGTGTTACAAGTTGATTTCTGTTGAAGTCCAGCAACTACACAGTCTCAGGATAGCTGGCTATCAGCCTGTACTTGCATTCCTGCCTTGACTGCAGGGGCTCTGACAGCAAAGGTAACCGTGATGGTTAACTTCACTCCTGGTATGGCACAAGTCTGGTGGAAAACCTTAACAACTTTGGAGACGCACACTGAGGTCCATGAACAAAGCACACAGGGAGCTCTAAGCCACCTCTGTCAACTCCCTGACGCTGCAGGTCTATGTGTTCAGGTCTCAAGTCTAAGCAATTTATGTGTGCCAAAAGTTACCCTGACTTACTCAGCAAGCCAGAGCTCTTAAGAAACACGAGCAGCCAGGTTCCTCTGAGCTGATGTGGTGATGGGTGCAGCCTCTTTTCTTTGAGCACAGACCTGGACCCAGGTGAGGGGAGCTACTTAGAAGCTGTAGAGAGAGCCACAAGTGCCCAAGTAAACTACCCTACTCTGCAAGGTCAGTGCAAAGCAGGTAGAGCAAGGCTAAGGACTTGAGAAACACACTGATCCTCTGTGGAAACCAGTGAGGGTTTCAGCTACTTAGAGAAAAGAATCAGAAAACTGATGCACTTGGCCCATCTGTTAGGTTCACCAAGCTGAACATATATTCGCCTGATCAGAATGCTGTTTTCCAGCTGAAGAGAGCTTTCTCATCAAGCAAATATTTTTAGGGAAAAAAAAAACAACACGACAACTGAATAATTGAAATAGAAACATAATTTTGGAAGATGATGAAAGTTGAGAAAATGGGAAGGGACCAGAGGTATAAAATATTGTATTTGCCAGGTCTAATATTTACTTCCTCTAGTTCCAGAGCTATATGATGGGTGGATGAAGGTAAATGAGCCTTATTTATAGTAGATTTATGTAAATACAGAAGAGCTTTTCCAGGACCTACATATATTCACAAAATATGAAAACTGTAATAAATTATTACAGTAAAAATGTCAGAAGGTTCCCTGAGATCAGCAAAGGAAAAATCCTTGGTTCTTCAAACCCAGCTACATAGCCCCATCTCATATGCTAATACCCTTACCCTCTGCTGAGACCCACATCCACAAGGCATGGGATGAGCTTAGTAGCCTATCCTGAATATCAACACCTCTGGATGTTTTATGTTAAAGGAGAAATTTAAGGCCCACTCTCCTGTCTTTTGATGCCAACTTCTGTCTTTCATGGACATATTCATAAAATACATGCTGCAGTTCCGTGATGACTTTTCAGTCAAGCTACCCTTTTGCCAAAAGGGTTGGTCGCATCCGTCCCTTCCTGTGTCTGCTCTCTTGTGCCAGCACCAGCATTTGCGCCGATAGAACACACGCCTCCCTGACTACAGGCTGCAGGCAACAGAGAACTGATCCAGGCTAACTTTTTGTTGTCGTTGTTGTTGAGTGATTGCTGAGCTGTATCTCATAATCCAATATCCAACTCCCTTTCTTCACTGGTACCAGCCTTTTTATGAATGCACTAAGTAAAAAAACAACATTTGTTTAAATAAGTCTAGTTCAGGCTTACTGGACAAATACTGTGGGTAGTGAAGACTGTATCTGGTACGTATTGATGCTGCATTGCATGGATGGGTTGCCCCAAAGAAGCCGAAAGCCATTAGATTTGCCCCATGGTGAATTCCCCATGCAAGCACAGTTCTCGGGTATTGCTGGCGCTTCGTTTCCTTCCTGTGTGCATTGGTCCTGGTATAAGAGATACCTTGGGTTGGGCACAGGCCTGGCAGTATTATAGGTATGCCGCATTATGCTCTGCTTACACTCGGCTGACATTTGCTGTGGGCTAGTGAGAGAAGGGGGAGGAGGAGAGAAGGGGAAATATCCTATGAGCAAAAGCTGTAGGAGCTCACAAGAAAAGACCCTCCACCAAGTTTGGTGTCCCAGATCTGTTGCCTGACTCACAAAGCTTCACATAACCCCTTGATAGTCTTCCCTGCTGAGCTGAGCTGTCTTCCCAGCTTACCTTTGATCAGAAGTAGTGCAGTAACTTGTATATTGCAGTATTCTTATTTTGTGTCTTGCTAATACAAGGATGTATAAGATGTGGGCTAGATTCACATGTGCTCTCACATTCCTTTCAGAAGGATGTAGAAAAATCAGAATGTAGGCAGAAGTCTCAATCTAGTTTGATTTTTCTTTTTGTTAACACTACCTAGGAGTTGCAATACGTAGGGTATTGTGCACCAAAGTTTATAGCACTGCATTTAACTACACCTTTCACACAGCTCGTAAAACAGATTTCCAATAGCTGTAATTTTAAATTTGTCTCCTTGGATGCAGTGGAAAATGTGACTTTCATGCCTTTCTGTATGTTTACAGCATCATAAATAACACACAGATCTGAAGTGTTTTAAGTACATCAATATGCTATTTTAAACAAAGTAGTGAAAATATGTAGCATGTAGTGTCCAGTTGTTTTTACTTCTTCCAAGAGTAAGATTTCGCCTGTCTGCCTAATTTTTAACTTCGCATAACTTTAAAAATTCTTTATGTACTGCACCTCAAAGTAAAAGGAGTTCAAAGTTAGATGAAACGTAGGTGAAGAAAGCAAGCATGAAAAAAGCCTGTGTGGTATTGCTCCTTACTGCAGCTTTCAGGGTTTATAGAGTTTCAATAGACTTTTCACCAAAATTTCAATCCTTAATATCCAAAATCTTATGAAATCTTTTGACAAAACAATCTTTGAGTTGATATTTAACATGGAAATAACTTTTGACACACCAAGACGACTTTCGGTTAGGTAATACTGTTTGATTATAGTCAGTCTCCATGATTGCAGTAGTATGTTTATTACACTGTACCAGTTCAACGCTTTTATAAAATGAATCATTGCTAAAAAAGCCTGCTTCTTATTTAGGATTATATTAGTATCATGCATTATATAAATAGCTGATAGAGTGTATAAACTTGGTGGTTGTTAAATTTAACTACTGATCTGATAAAAAATATTTTAAGCACATTTCCATCTTTTAGAGGTTAAAAGATGGATGTATTTTCTCTAAGGAATGGCTGTGCTCTAGCATAGATTTCTAAGCATTTCTGAGCCTCTTCACATGCAAGAGGCCTCGGGATATTTTGTCATAAGCGTCACTCATAGAAATGGAAAGTCCTGAATGCATTAAAAGATGGTGTGGTCTCGTAGTCAAAAAACGCAACTGGTGTTCTTGAACGTTCTGCTTCAGTGAACCCTTCACACGCCACACATGGAACCAGTAAAGGAGCACTGTTTCTTTCTTGAAATGGGCCATGCTGTTTCGTTTGAAACAACATGTGTTTCTGCTGGGTGTTCTGTGGTTCTGTCTCAACAACATTACTCAGAGCTCAAATACAGCAGGTATCAGCCAAAGAACTCTCAAGTATCAGAGGGACGAATAAATCATGTTTTCAAGAGACACCCATCCCTTTCAAATAGATACACAGCTATACATCTGCGGCATATCGCGCTTGAAAGAAATAGTTTAATCTTCTCGCTCTTCCAAAAATCGAGATGCCAAAGGACTTCCAGTAACAACTTAAATGAAAGTCACAGGAGAGGGATTGAGGCCTCCGTCTGTATTGCTGAAGATCATAAAACCGATCCCTTTCCCCGTGTCTGTACCACTGGTGACCTCTAGTGTCCAAGGAAGAGAACAGGTATTCAAAGTTTCTCCAAAGCATTTCTTTGCAAGAACATGAAATACAGCAGCGTCCTTTTCTTCAATGCTAAAAGTTCTGACATCGGCTTTCAGTTTGCAATGTTTTAAATGCTAAGTAATAATATAGAAATTCAGTGTATTAGGGCAAGCAAAAAGATTTATGCTAATTGTAAGACTATAGAAAATTACTTATTTGTAAAAATGAATACTGTGCAATTATATTCATATTTGGATCATCTGTTTCAGGCATTTGTCACTTCCTCACTCTGTGAAAAGGAACCAAACCTACATTGGAAATGCCACGCTTTAGCCAGTGCAGACTACAGCGCAGAGGCTCAAGATGGCCTTCAAGCTATGTGTGAGGCTTAAGTAAGTAACGTTGTTATTAGCCGGTTGGAATTTAGCTGAGCAAATGGGATACCTAAGTACCCACTCAAAGACCACAGAGCTTGAGGTTTTAGTTATTATGATATTTCTTTTAATATAGCACACTGTGACATGAGATCAGGCTGTTGTTTCCTATGGGAAGGCATAAAGACAGGAGAATGTATCTCATATTTCCTTCACAACAATATTGTTGAATGGAGATCAAACTGCAAAGCAGTTCTGAACTTCAGAGCTATCCTGTCTGTGGAAGTGATGGGCAGTCACAAAGGTCCAGGCACTCCATGTCACTTAAGCAAAGTGCCTTGGTAGATCTAACTTCTGACGGATGTATGGATGTCTCCGTTGAAATGTACCTCTGTACGTCACTCAGACTTAAGTAATGAGAAATTTTTTTTGGCTAATGTTAACTCGGTGATGTGCAAATAACAGATAATTCATGTTTAACAAACAGTGTTAACAGAAGGGTATTAAACTATGCTCTGAGAGAAGCATACTAGGGAGAAACACTAGAATATTATATATAAAGGAGTTAATAACTGAATGTATGCATTAATACTTTGTAGATATGTCTTGTAATAGAAACACGATAAAGTACAGAAATTATGCTTACAGCAGGGATGGGAATCTCAGATCTCCCCTTCCAAGACTGTACCATAACCAACAGCAAGAAGAGTTTTGCTCTTGCATCCTGCCCGCCACTCTTAAGCACTTTACTGCACTGTAATCCAATTTTAAAAGAAAGACTCACAGTAGTCTCCTTGTTGGTGGTAAAGGACACTGGCAACATGGACTTGAGTCTTCTCATATTGATAAAGGAATTGAATCTCTGAGCGCTCTGAAATGTAATCTGTAACAGAAGAGGTGGGCAGTTGCCCTCTTCTCTGATTACATTTTAAAAGAGAAGGATCCTCGGAAGGATTCTTAATTGAAAATCCTGGATGAATGAAGGCATCTTCCTGCAGCACTATGTCAAGTATCTAAGCTACAGAGAGGCTCGGTATTGCAGACAGCCATTGCTGTTGCAGAATGAACATTTCCTACGAGATGGTAGAACACAGGTCAGCATGCAGGCTCTGTAGGTTGCCACTCTGACTTGCCTTCATCTCACTTGTCACCGCATAGACATCTTCTGCAGAGTTCTGGTGTTTTCTCCAGAGATCAGATGCCTAAAACTCTTAGCTGTTTCAGTTGTTTATTGGGTCTGTCCTGAGAGGGCTAATGGCCTAGGGTCAAAGAACTTTAGCATTATGGTTATTGAACATCTCTTGAGTAAAAGCATGTGTGTGTATGTGTGAGAGAGAGAAAAAGGGAGTGTGGGAAGAAAAGGAGGTGTGTACAGAAGCTAGTCTTCCCCGTAATATAAACCATGCCAAATCCACTTACACATAGAGAGACATAAGTGCAATCTTAAAATCTGTGTGTTGGGTGGCAAAGCCAATTACATGACTTCATTTCTGACGTAATTTGATGACTATGGGCAGTGAACACAAGCCACCTAGCTACAACCTTTTAAGCTTTCTGCAGCTTATATAAGAACTTAACAGGACAGTAAATTACAGTAGCTGCTGTATACAAAGTACAGCAAAACTTTGGAATGGGGAAACTTTTTTATTTTAATAAAGGCATAGGAAACAGTTTGAATCTTAATTCAAATGTGAGCAGAACATTCTTAACGTAAACATTTTTATCCTGTTATTATGTTGGCTGCCTAGCAGTGGTCCTCTGACTAGGGTATGTAAGGTCGTGGCGATCCAGAGTGCTGCACACGTTGCCCGAGGAACACCAGAGGCACGCTTTCAGAAGCATACAGGGGTACAACTTACTACCAGCGTCTATTGATTCATGTGCCACAGAAAGGGAAGTGCATTGCCAGAGTTAGCCCCTCTGCCCCGAGAGCCTGTTCATCATCCCTGCTTGTACCATACAATTTGCCTGTCACGCCTGACATAATCCAATGAAGATGAAACCTGCATCAGTCCCCATTTTTCAGGAGAGTCTGTGAAAAAGCAAATTTGGGGATTATTGATGTATCACAGTAGGTTCTCCTGCTTATTCTTACAGCAGTTTATTACTAGGCTTCCTGTAGGGGCTTGATTCAGTTGCCCACCATGTGTAGTGCCACTTCAGATGTCTTACAGTACCCTAATACTCTAGAAGGCACATATCTGCCATATGTCCCATGTCATACCTAGCAGCCATATACAGCTGAATCTGGAGCTTGGGAACTTAGTTTGAGGAATGAGTCACTGTTATAAATTAAAAAAAAAAAAAGTTACACAGAAAAATAGTACTGAAGTAGTAAATGTGCACTACTGGTGTTTTAAAGCAAGCCAAAGCACTGCTCTGGAGGCTTCACTGTTCAAGCACCCGGAGGCTGTGGGTACCTTAGACCTATTCTGACAATAGCAGCCTCTTCTGAGGATTCAGAGGGGATATTTCCTGCGTTTAAGATTGTGTTAGTGACTGGATCATCCATAGTCTGAGCCAGAATGAGAGTAAAAATCACAAGACAACTCATTATGAGTGTAAAGATACAAGATCTACTAGTTCTAGAACTTTTCTTTTATATATGTTCAGCCGGAATCCAATTTACTTCCAAGTGCAGTTTGACAAAAAAAGCAAGTAAAAATGAACCATTTTAGGAGACATAGAAAATGGGTCAGTCAACATTCTCAACCAGCATAAAAATTAGGTTTCTAAGTAAGTATGTTCAAATTATATTTACTTACATTTAAATGTATAGCTATCCTCCTTCTTGACCAGAAAGGTGGAGGTATTCAGTTATATCAATTAGTAAGTTAAAATAAGATAAGCGTTTTAGATAAAATTTCCTTCTTCCTATTTTAAATCATAATTAAAATTTGTAGTTTTAAATCAGTCTTGCCTGAGGTGCATTCAGTAAACCACAGGTTAGCAGAAGGAGCACGAGAAGGACCTACAGAGAAGGAGTATCATTCCTACTCTGCTCCTCTGTGGCTCAGAGCAATACAGACCCAGTGTCAGCCTCTGAAGACCAGGGTGAGCAGACAGGAGGAGGAAGCATCCTTTCAGGGGGTCTCTGTCACATTTTATTTTTCTGAAGAACTAAGTGTACCTGAAAATTTGAAACAACAGCTTTCATGCCATCAAGAGCTATGTAGGCTTGCTAAACTTTGTTTTTATTATTCTATTCCACTTATACAATTGAGAAAAACAAATCAGGCACAAACCCCCAATTTTGAATAGGTTAAATTTAAGAATGTTGCAGCCATCAGAAAAATGAAATGCTTTACTCTCTAAACATTCCTACTAAACATCTGGGAAATCTTAGCTTTAAAATAGTGCAGCAGGCACAATGGAAAATCCTTGAGAGTGATGACAGCTCTGATTTCACATGTATTTATAATCCTGCACTTCGTTTATTTTCTTGGGATTTCTGAATTTGACAGAGACAGATATCTGAAAATAACTGACATGCTAGCTGTCAGCCTCTCCTTAAAATGTGTGGTCAATAGATCAAGGGAACTAAAACACAAGGGGCTCAATGTTATTCTCTGTTACAAAATGCAGAGAGGATGAAGCATTTTATAGTTCCTGAGTGAAATGCTCATATGTGAAAAAATAAATAGCTGACAGTCTCTCACTTCAGCAACTTGTATACGGTGCTGAATTCAAACTACTACCTGCAGTCTGTGAATGAAGGACTATGCCACTGTAAAACAAACATGGAAGCACGAAAATGAGAGCTGTTGCTACAGGAGGCGAACTTTCATCTGGTTTAGGGGTTAGTTTTTCATTAGGCCTCTGAAAGATCCTTCCTCAATAAATGGGATCATTTTGTAGAATAACTTTGAGGGAATTTAATTCAATATACAGATCAATATCCTCTGTTCCTGTAGGCGTTATGGAGAATCCATAGTTTTCACAGGTAGGAGAAACAGGACAGACCTAAATGAAACTGCAAATGCTTTGAGTCAGAAATTTTGCATTATACATGTCTGCAGTTTCTAGTATAAAGAGGACAGTTTCTTCAAATCAAACAACATTTGGTGCCCTAGTACAGACAGCTGGGACAATGATTTAATGTAAAAGGCCAACATGTTACTTTTCGTTCAAAAGGCAAAGAAAATAAGATAAATTTTGAAGTTCTCCAAATATGAGGTGGAAGACAGCAGTGATTTCTGCTTGCTGTCTACAATACTGAGACTTCTTGTGTGGTGTCAGTAGTTATGCCAAGGTAAGCAGGAAGAGGAATGAACTACTTACCTCCACTTCCTATATCCGCTAGGCACTGCATAAATTTTCGAGAAAGAACCTACCAGTAAGTCACTGCAGATCAGACTAGGCAAAATTTCTTCCACATGTAACAACCATGTTGCTCGTTAACCACCGAGATTCAAGAAGTCTACTCCATTCAGCTATCTCAGTTGTGGGCGATGGCGCTGTGTAAGAAGAGTACTGTACAAGTCAGCAACAAATGGCAACTAGCTCCGTGAAAACCTGCAAATGAGGGATCCTGGCAGCTTGTTCCTCAGGTGGATAAGTCCTGCTTCCTCAGTGGACTAATTTTGAGGAAAATTCAGCAGGGATATCCCTGGATCTCCTCCTCAGCCTTGCTTGGGAAAAGAACCATCAGTGTGGGTGTACATGTATATGTGTATAAGGACCAGAAAAAGAGACCGGTGGACTACAATGTGTATGACTTAATCTGCAGAAGCAATGATTCTGAGTCACCTTATAGGAAATATCTTGTTGCAAAGGTCTGTTGGTTTAGGAGGTATGCCACTTATTATTTTATAAGTAAATAGAAGCTGTCTTGCGAGTAGATCATTAAATGTAATATAGTTTCTAATGTAATGTTTATTATTTTTCCCAATCATTATTTTCTGTTCATACCAATCTGCTACTCTGCATCATTCACAGCTCCCAGCCACATACAGCAGTGTAGACAGGAAAATCAATGTGTGTGACACATGGTGCAAAAACTGCTATTGGCAATCATGTGATACTTGAGAAGTTTCTAAATACATGGAGGGTTCTGCACTATTGAAAATAGTAACAATCAAATTCTGTAAGTAGAACCTAACCTGCTGTGTAGGATGCAAAGCGGTGCTGGTAACACTGAGTCATGTGAGTGCATCCCAGTGAATTCTTTTTTTAAATTAACTTTAAGAGGTCTGTTTAGAAGATGGAAAGAATCACACATTGATTTGTTTTGACAAAACATAGCATTACCGTGAGGTACAGGGTAAATAAGAGAGTTTTTTTCAACTTACAACGTGGACTTTCTTGTTGGCAATATTAGTCTGCAAAAATCCAAAATTTTAGCACTTCAGGCCATATGTTTTTTAAATGCTGTAACAAGCCGTTTTATGATCACATGACACCGACGTCACTGGAAAAATATTTAACTCTTCAGACATTTTGCACATTACTCTGAAAGGATAATTTCATACTATTCTCCAGTACTCGTAGCCAAGAACATTTATTACCAAAGACAGTTGATTTTTTTAAAGCATATAGAAGCCAGCTTCTTTATGCACAAATTTGGAGACAACCTTTCTGTCCCATAGAGCTAGAAGTTTTCATTTCATGTTAAGTAGAATTACTTCTATAGGCTAACACGCTGTAGAAAGAGAAGGGGCAACTTTTATAGTATTAAGATACTACATTGCTTTTTGTTCTTCAGACTTGATGGTACTCTCACCTTTTACAATTCAGTTCCTGAGGGGCAGTAGCTAATGCAACTCCACTGATGTTAATGGCTGATCATTTCCTCCAGGGCAGGATTGCACATGCTGGCAATATGTCAACCACTGCAGCTGACTCTTTGTTACCGATGATTAATGTACTTATGTCAAGAGTTGCAAGGTTTAAGTTCCTCCTTGCATTACCTGAGCACAACTGTACGTTTGCCTAGTGGCCTGCATTCACCTGAACCTCAGGGTGCAGAGACTTTGCTGCCACTATGAATATGCTCTATTTTCTTGGCTAATTATTTCTCTGTTGCCTGTATCTATATTTGTTGTCACTCCAGGAATCTTGAGGTGTCTATATTTGAATGCGTGAGGACAAGAAAATGACTGCAAATAAGAATATGGAGTTCAGAAGGATTGGAGGAGGGTTCCAGATATTTAGACAACTTACTAGGGAGAACTGGGCTGACAAAATGCTTCTTAATTTTGTAGTTTCAGCAAAATTGTTTACAGGTGGCTTTCTGAATTTTCTCCCCCACTTCCACTTTGTTTCTTAAATTACTGTTGTTTGTCATACAGTGCATCTATTGCTGCTGTAGCACTTTTTTAAATTAGAAGTCTGGATTCACTCTGGCATTCTTGCTAGTAATGGCAATGACAGCAGATTTCAGAAATGCAAGATACAGCAACCGGAGTAGAGAGATTGACAGGTGTGAAGATTTAGAGCATTCTATAGAGAATATGGGCTCTAAGAGAGATGGAGGAACTGAAAGAAGGATCAAGATCATAAAATCACACTAGAAGCAAAATTAATCTGTTCTTCAGCAGTCAATCACCAGTCAATGACAATTGCGTTTATATCTTGGCTGTTGATTTTCTGTGGGGAAGATCTGTATATGATGCCACCTTCAGGGGAGACTCGCATTTCCTGCAAGGGAGAAAGGAAAATACATTAACAGCTTGTCTCTCAGTACTTCATCTCTGTACTTGAGAACAGAATTACAGTTGAATCTGAACTCATTGGCCTGGGATCTGGTCAAATGAGTCCTAAACACTCATTCAGGCAGCTGTGCTTGAATCCAGATGTCTATAGACTATGTGTCTGGTACATAGAGTCAGAGATGTGAGGCTCAAGCATTTCTTAAGCAAACACTGTTTCCTGGTCAAGCATCTGTACAGTGCCCACAGCATGGCGGTGCACATTCTGGTAGACCACGTGGAATCATATGGTGTCCATCAAGTATTTTTTTAGACAGACAACCCGTAATAACCACTGCCCACTTTTTTAATAAAAAAATTGTCTGTTATATTAATTATTGTTCCTATGATTTCTACTAAGAATAAATAAAATTTGGCATACGTGGCCAAATTCATATATAAATAACTTCTACAAAACAAAGCAATTCTATTTGATTTGCCATAGGTTTTGTATCGTGTTTGATTTCAGAGATACGTGACTTCAGTTTAAGCACCTTACTTTGTTTTCTTAAATGTGGAGTGCCACAAATGAAGCCGTATAGTATAGCTGACCCACAGATCCCAGGATTTCAAGGCTCCCTTCAGCCTCCAGACGACAAAGGGATGGAAATCTGGGAAATAGACCTTCTCAGTTAAAACTTCTAAACTTGTTTCTTGCACATAGTACACCCGGGCACTCTAAAAATCCTGGCTGTAGGGCTACCTATCATCAGGCTGCTTATGAGCCTGACTTCTGTGCATTCCCTTGTCCAAAAGGATCCACATGTATGTCTGTCATGAAGTGGCACACTCTGGGAGCACAGCTTTCTAGGCAGGCAGAAATTTAATGGTTTTCTATCAGAGATTTATCAGAACTGAACCATTCCCAAAACTGATTCAAAATCAAAATATTCTAACAAAAATAGATTGTAGGGTTTTTTCCCAAACAATTCTAATAGGAGCAAACCAACGAAATCTCAAAGTCTAGGAGAGGAGCTATTAGGGAAAGGACCTGTACCTGTGGCATAACATCCCATTAGTTGCTGCAAGGTATGAGGAGAAATGGAGATACAGTAGCCACCAACTATATAATTACCTGGCCATCTAACTGGCACTGTTTATTAGAAACTGAACTTGCAAAGCCAGCATGGAAGAGAAAGTGGTTAGAAAAAACACATATACACGCACATATATGTAAATATCTCTTTTTCCCTCTTTTGTAACATTGCGTAGAACTTTCGTCATTCAGCAAAGTGTAGGTGATCTAGTAGGCGTGATGTTTATTGGATACAAATTTGGTACAACGCACAGTGATCCCAAAGCATTAGATGTATTTCTACTTCAAACCTTTGATCTCTGTAAAGAGATGGAAGCATCTCTCCTATCTCTCTCCTAGTCCTTCCTTCTGAAAGTGCTTATGTGACAGGCAGTAATTCTAGAAAGGTGATGAAATAACAAGGATCAGTACTCCCTGGTAAGTCAGGTCGCCTAGATGAGGAGTCTCTCCTAAAGAGGAGGTCTGGGTTTTTTGGTACCATTTTATAAAGTGTACATTGGAAAGAGATTTTGTCAGTACTGAGACATTTTTGTCAGGGAACAGCGGGCTTGACAGTTCTACACTTTAAGCCAGGGGAAAAGAGAAGCACCGTCAATACGGAGCTGACCTTTATGGGTTACGGAGCTCCTCTGTGGTCCAAGGGAAGCCTTCTGTGATGTTTAGTTGCAAATGAGCATCCTATACATTTTATATACCCTCTTCCTCTCCTGTGGGTAGGTGCATTCATTATTTGTAGCTTTTCCCTCCTCAGCGTTTACAAGTGAGTGTCTGAAGGTAGAACACGTAGGCAGAATAGACAGCTTTTAGACAAGTTAACTAGATGGTCAGACTTCAGGCAAAAGAGGCCAGTCTTTCCTCGGATCCATCTGAACCGATGGGCAGGCTTTGGCACTTCAGAAATTCGCAATGCCTTTTGGGGGCTCTCCCTCTGAATTGCCTCTTTCCACTGGCTGTACAAGGAGCTGTGGTTCTCCACTTGTGCAGTGAATTTGCATGAATATTTCTTTTGGTGTACACAGGAGATGCACGAAGATATTCATTTCTTACTCCTGTGAAAATGTTCATAGGATATTATTAGAAGGGACAGAAAACATAATTGTTATTGGAGATATTCTTCAAACAAAGTCTGAGAAGAAAACATCTGTTACACAATAATTTGGGAGCAGTCTTTGAAAGAAAAAGGCTGCATAATGAAAGTGGCTTCTTGCGCTGGTTATCAATAGACTTGGAAGGCAGAAAACTCTGTGCCACTATTTCTTACTGCAAAGATCTGCTATGACCTGATAAGGAGAAGTTCAGAAGAAAAGAACATGTGCACTGAAAAAGAGCTGCTAACATAGCACTGTTGCAAGCATTGTGCTGTCTTGTGGAATTGGAGATGTCTATCCAAATGCTTGTTATTCCTGTTTGCTTGGTTTTAGTGCCATTTGGCAATCTTATTCCTATAGAGAAACTGTAACCAGTTGTGGGGTTTTTCTTAATATTTGGTGAGACAGCAACTTGTCACTCCTGAAAGTCTAACTGGTATGTTTTTCATGTGTGGAGGTTCATGGCTGAGGAACA
This sequence comes from Platalea leucorodia, assembly GCF_965183815.1. NCBI lineage: Eukaryota > Metazoa > Chordata > Aves > Pelecaniformes > Threskiornithidae > Platalea > Platalea leucorodia. The sequence goes on along the minus strand of NC_138828.1, from coordinate 15,539,689 downwards.
TCCAGGAAAAGCCTACTAATAATGAGTTGTAGTACAGTGCATGAGTCCATGGAGACACAAGTATTCCCTGTTGTACTATTGTATACTTTGAAAGAAATAGTCTCGGCAGAGAAAGACGGTGAGATTTTTGACAGTGGGATGATGGCTTGCCAAGCAAACTCCTTTTGCTTGACAAATCTATTTCCTCTTTATTCGAATTATCAATAGTTAACTCAGCATCATCTGTGGTATACCCTCGGATGAAGTACGTGCCTGTGTCAGACCACCTGGAACACTGACCAACAATTTTTGAGACGTACTTGGGAAACAACTATGGAAGGCATAATACTGTTTCTTTAAATGATCCTAAATAACCAGGCATGTGACTAATCATTACACTTCACAGGCTGGCAATGTTTCTGCTTTGAATACTTATTTTTATGGTGCATTGAATATTTAGGAATATATTATGATCTGTGACTAGTGCAAAAGAAAATGGTTGTCTTTGGTGATCAACAGGCATTTCACTTCCATGTGTCCAGGCTTTTCCATCTGTGAAAGGATACATTTTCCATGCTTACAAAGAGCTTTGAGATCTACACAAATTCTCTCTGTAGGTGTGCCACATGAGAGTATCCTCATCACAACTAGAGTACTTCAGTAAATGCGCAGTTCAGAACTTGTTTTAGGTATGAAGAGAACTTGTCGTCTAGCTGTTGGTTTCGTAATTTTTGTACTCCCTGCACACTTGGTAGTAAGTAAATTCTTTTCAGGACATCCAAAGCTGCTGGAGCTACGCAGCCAATGTGGCATCTAAGCCCTTGTAACGGCTGTTTCAGGAAACAGTCTGATTTCGCCAATAAGCAGCTCAGGAAATGATAAGTGCAGCAGGGTTAGGCTCTTGAGGTCTGTTGCCTCAGACCATGTCTTCTTTGCTGGGGGGACAGTGACCTGGGGATTTTTCAGGTTTATTTTCTGTTGGTTTTGCCCTTTTCCAGATACAAAAGGAAAAAATGAAGATGTGTAAGACAATACCTATGTTCATCCTGTTGCTTACAGGTGAGTGAATATTTCTTTATATTTGTTTTCTCAGCTATTACTTTCTCTTCAATACTTGTAATTACTTTTTGAAGATATTCCTAAGCATATTCTAAATGTTAATTCATGAGACTTGATCTATAAATTGTTGTACAATCATTGAAGGTGTTTTCTCTATGCATTATTATATTGTACCACATGAATGATTACTTTAGTTACATCTCTAAACATCTAATTGAGATGTAACTCACTTAAAAAGCATGCAATTATTTTGCCATACAAATATCTGTAGCACCCCTAATAGTAAAACTTCAAGAGTAAGTTAGGTTGTTGTATTTTAAAGAAATCCCCTGCAGGTACAGGAGGACACCCTTGCCAATAAAAGGTAAAGACATCTTGCAACATTAGTCATCTTAGGTTCATTAATGAATGGCAAAATGAATGTTAATATCAATAATGATCAATCCTCTAACAATCAATAGTAGAACTAGAGAAATGACAACACATACAGCTCATCCCTATGTTTTTTGTCAGCACGGCTAGTTACAGGTACAGTGGTGGTATCTTGGTGATGCTGCAAACAAAGCAAAAAATTTCAGGCCATTTAACAGTAAGCACCAGATCTTCCTAGTTGTCCCACAAAGACTTTGTAAATTTATTGAGTAGAAGTGAGAAGGGGTGGTATCTCACCCTGCAAGTTTCATGAACTTCTTCCCGACTGCACCGTTTGCATTAGTAGGACTGACAGGACCCCAGCCACTTATATCATTTCTGTCTAATGAAAATGTTTATGTTTAATACTTAGGATTTGTGACTGGATATGATATAACAGAGACCCTTTACTTCATTTGTGACTAATATTATGATTATGAAAGGATTTTGTATTTAGCCATCAGAATTTATGACTAATTGTACTGGTTTCATAAATTTTCACTAGAACATTGTTTCCTTGTGAAAAAGACAAAAAAGAGGCTTAGGTTGGTGCGAAGACATAAGGCACTTTCTTCTTTACACCTCTGTCCTGCTAAATGCAGCAATAGAGGGAGAATTTAAGAAGGTGCTAAGAGGTGGAGGGGGTTGGCTAATGGACCTTCTTATCATGAACATACACGAGCTCTCGAGAGCACAAGCCTGGCTGAGAATTTATGCCATCCCCCTTCAAAGGAGTTCATGGAGATATGTCTATCATCAGGCCCCCTCTGTAGAACCTGGCAGAGTCCTATAAAACCTTCAAAGTGACAAAGCAAGTTTTTCTGCTAACCACTGAGCAGCTTAGGCCCATTGCTAACAAGTGCAGCATATTCTCAGAGAGAGAGGCAGCATCTGTCCTTAAGTACTGTTCTTTTTTATTGCAGCATCATGGGTGCATATGTTTGCTCCCTTCCAGAGAAGCTGTGGATGTTATGTCTGGAGATGATGCTATAATTCTAGGAAGAACTTTATAGATAATTCTGATCTCTCCTGAGATCTCATTATGTGAGATGTTTGATGTTGATTTTTTTTAACTTGTATGTCCAAGAATCTCATGTGGCACAGCTTTGTCCCCCTGTGCTGTTTCAGAGTCAATTACTTCCCATGTGGGGGGCAACCTCCCAGAACCTCCTGGAACTTCGCTGGCTAAACTTGCTTCCATAGAAGAGGTTTGGTTTTGTTTTTCATGTCACAACTGAGACTGTGTAACAAAGTGTCTGCTTAATGCTCCAGTAACTTAACAAAGGGTATAGTTTTCCTCTCTTCCTGTCATTCAGAAAAAGTTCAGGGAAAGTATCTTTCACCCCTAAGTCTTTTTCATTAATTTGCAATTGAAGTTGAGGAGGAATGCGAAAGAAAGGGTGTTTTCATTTGTTAACTAAAGCAAGCTAACGAGTGTCATCATCTGTATTAATGTGATTTGTGCCCATTTGAGAAGCCTATAGGGCAAGAGAAAAGTGAGAACGAGGATGAATATCAATAAACATCCCAGGTGAATTTAGCTGCCGTATCCTATCGAGCCCCATCAAAGCAAATGAAAATGGTTTTGCTAATTTTCACAGAGTGCCCAAATCTAGTAAAGGCTATAGCTCTGCTACTATTCCTTTATGGATTTCATTTTCTTACTCCAAAGCAAGGAAACAATATCTGAGAAGAGTATCTATGAAAATATTTTTTTTAAGCTGTGTAAATGACAGTCTTGTTTTTTCAAAACTTTTTCTGAGAAATGTCTTAGCAATTTCAACTGAAATGTTCACACAGAAAAGTCAGATGGAGGGAAACATTCCAAACATAAAACGACAGGTGCGATTGTCCAAGTTATGAGCATTTGAAAGCAGGATTTTATAACTGAAATGATTAAACAATCTCAATAATAAATGATATGGCATACTCCAGCAATAATTTTTTTTTTTTTTTTTAATTTTAGGGTATCTTAGTAACAATATGGATGTTGCTGCAACCACTGAAACCACCGCATTACCAGAACACAGTTTCTTACCTACTTCCGAAGTCATGCATGCTCCTGCAAACACCACATCATCATCACACAGTTCCTCACCTGCTTCCAAAGTATTACAACCTCCTGAATTAGAAACACCACCACGTGGGAGCGATTATGATGTTCCAGGTCTGGTTTTTAATTTGTTGCTTCCTCCAAATCCTGGGTCAGTTCTTCCCTCACTGTGTACACCTGAGTCTTGTGAATAGACTGTTCCATGGGGTTGTTTAGTCTGGAGAAGAGGAGGCTGAGGGGAGACCTTATCGCTCTTTACAACTACCTGAAAGGAGGTCGTAGTGAGGTGGGGGGCGGTCTCTTCTCCCCAGTAACAAGCGATAGGACGAGAGGAAATGGCCTCAAGCTGCGCCAGGGCAGGTTTAGGTTGGATATTAGGAAAAACTTCTTCACCGAAAGGGTCGTCAGGCACTGGCACAGGCTGCCCAGGGAAGTGGTTGAGTCTCCATCCCTGGAGGTATTTAAAAGATGGGTAGATGTGGTGCTTGAGGACATGGTTTAGTGGTGGGCTTGGCAGTGCTAGGTTAATGGTTGGACTCGATGATCTTAAGGGTCTTTTCCAACCTTAAGGATTCTGTGTTTTCATTCTATGATTCTATGATTTTTCCCCTGTTGTTTTCCACCCAATGGCTCTTTCTATCCAAAAGCCCGAAAAAAATTGCAAACATAAACCAATTTAGCAGCAGTATAAGCCTGTGATGGATTTAAACAGGTTTCCCCCTGTTTCTACAGAGGTGGAAGCTGAAGCACAAAGAATATTTCAGACATCTCAAATAACACGGCCTAAATAATTGTCTGTCAAGATGCAGAAAATACGTCATTTAGTATAAAATGTCAGGCACTTTTCATGATCAGTGGATAGCTTGGTATTCTGTGCTAAAGGAAGAAAACTGATGAGGAAGATAATGGCAGAAAGAGGCCCTTAGACCTGCTAAGTGTCTTGATTCTTTCTGTGACACCCCTCTGTGTAGGATCACCAGCGCCTGCCTCTGCGTGTGTCTCAAGTGATACCTTGCTCCTGCTGATCTTTCTGGAGGCTTTATGAAGTGACTGCTTTCACAAGCCCCATCTTTGCTCTTACGATCACAGCTACGAGCTGCGTGAAACTTCTTAGCACAGGCCAGGGCTTCAGAATGCTAGTGCTTTCTTAATTCCTGCGTTTGTGAGGCTTTGTGTGGTGGTGGTCTCTGAAGCAGCTGCTAGGGCAATGTTGCTAGCTGAAGAGTCAGGAATTTTACCTGCCCTCTTTCTTCCTTATGTCTTCTCTGTGCTGCTTCTGCTGAGACACTACTCAAGGCTCAGTGGTGAAGATGGCAGAAAGGCAAAAAGGAGGAGGAAAATCTTGGCGGCAACAGTCTGGTTTGCTTTCTTCCTCCTTCCTCGTTCAGCATGGCAGGATCTGAAGATCTGCTATTCTCACTTGGACTTATTTATGCTAATTATAAAGATATGTAAATGCACAGCTCCCTAAATATATGAGAGCGCTCTGGCACACAAAGTCTTACCTGCCAAACAGACAAAGCACGTATGAAGGACAAGAAACAGAAATCAGCATACAAGTATGGTGAATGTAGGTACAGCGTGGTTAATAGCTGCCATCTATTTTTTTGGCAGGAAATAATGAATTAGTTTCCTTCTAACACCTGACTGTAAATTCAGTACTTTGTAATCACCAAAAAAAAAGGTAGGGAAAACAACTTTAGCTTCATTACATATAGTGGTACAGTTTTCTTGTGTTTCTAATTTTCATTCTTTTCCTTTTAACAGGAAAACCTTTGTCAGCTCCATTAGGTAGGTTGATAACTTCAATATCTATACTTCTGCTTAAATAATTTTTTTTCTTTACCTAAGTTTTGAACTTTTAACTGCTTTCACTGCAATTCATTACAGAAAACAAAAACTATGTATGGACTTGCCTACATTAGCCTGAAAAACTCTGGTTTTATAAAGGAGTATTAAAGAAATTTACCATGCAATATATTTCAATAGTATTTCTCTGCTGATCTGAGTAATAAGAATATCACTCTACTAGACTAAACCATGGTAATTTACTTTCTTATTACCATAATTAGTATTTGGGGCTTTTTCTTTCAGTAAAATCTGTAGCACCAATAATATTGTGAGCAGCAGTAACTGTTGGTATATTAAGATGGGAGATTAATATAGCACGTACTTTGCACTGCCAAAAAAATCATTGACTGTAGTGAGCTGTAATATTCTTGGTTCATTTCTGTACAAATCCAGACATGAATGAGATTTTTGTTCGTAGGAAAAATAAAGACCTAGATTTTAGTGTCACATATAACTATTTCATGCTGCATAATTATCCACCACAAATGTAGGTATTAATTTTTTCTTTAATGATTTAGAGTCATGGGTACCTTTCTTTTTGCTCTTCTAGTGGCAGCAATCAGCATTTTCTGTGTATTCCTTATTCTTGTCGCTATTGGTGTTTGTTATGCATGGAAAAAATCAAGGGTAAGTCCAAGTTTTTACCTTTGGATATTTGTTTATGTATGTATGTTTATCTGTATATATTATAGAATAGAAAGTGTCAGCTTCCCAGTTTTTTCACTTTTCACTCAGACTTCTGGTGTTCATTTGCATTGTAGTTGCTTTTCCACTGGGATTTTTTTGCCACTGGATGGCATTCTTAAAATTAGTCACCTTGTAATCAAGGTTTAATTTACCTCGGCTGACCTCCCTTCCTGGGTAGTGCCTGCTTACATTTTAATAGGAATGGTTCCTAGTTTGGAGTTTCATTCTCCCTTTAATGACAGTTTTTGTCATTAAAGGTTCTGCATCAGAGATGGCAATTGAACAGTTCAAGTGAGTTTTATCTGTCTGAGTTACTTTGGATGCTATAATTATTTTGCAGCCACAGTCTTATCTCTGATAAGTTAATATTGCTAAAAATTAAAATATTAGGTAACTTATCTAATAATAGGAATAAATGCAGTAACACTTATAGACTCAGGTATGCAAAAATAGTCTACTGTATTAATGAAACAAGTTAATATAAGGAAAAATGTCAGCAGGACTAATACTAATATTATATTGGCATTATTGATTTTGTATTTGTGTAGCTCAGATGCGTACTGCTGTGATAATAACATATTTGTATTTCTTGCCCAGGGAAGTTCGAATGAAACGAATCCTGTCTCCTTTGAGGAACTTGGACTGTCCTTAAAAAGACATTCAACACATGAGAACCAATGTGAGTGGCCTTTTGAAAGAGCATTACAATGGTAGCGGGAGAGCTGCTGCATGACCCTTTGGTCTGTGCACCTGTATGGCAGAACCGCACATACCATGGGACTTCGAGTCAGTGATTTTCCCTTTTCAGTGAGTGTTTCAGATCACTCCAAAATAATGTGGAATGTCAGTTAACAAGAAAATCCTGTTACCAAAAGAATCTCGTTAATGCTATTAAGTAAAGTGTTAAAACCAGGGGAAACATTAAAACCAGGGAGGTTCTTAAATGCCACCTGATGTGGCATGCATTGCCTGTAGCATAACAAGAGAAAGGTCAAACTGCTGCAGAGCCTCAAGCCTTATAGTCTCTTTCCTCATCAATACTGTAACTAAATCCAGTTCTGAGAGCTGTGTGATACTAGGGACTCTGCGTAACTTAATCACCGGTATTTGTGGCCTTTGATGTGTACTTGATCTGTTACATATTGCAGTGAGGTGTATTTCCATCCTGCTCTTATTTCAGTAATATTTTTCATGTTTTTCTTTTCTTATGTCCTTTTCAGGAGGAAAGAAGAAAGGAAAGTCCTCTCAACTATGACTATTTAAACAGCACTCTCAAAAGAGCTACATCTTCAAAAAAGTTAAATTCTCGAAATTAAAGAGATCCTAGTTACAGAAAATGGAACATTTAGGCTATGTCTGTTCTAATAAATTAAACCTGCACAGGAACATTGCTACTGTTGAGACTAGCTGGAATAGCCCTCGTTTATGCTTGTGTGAACTACCTATTGGAAATAGCTCCTGGCAGGCTCTAGCTTCCAAAATCTGGCTCAGGCCGAAACCAGCTTAACAGCATAAACAGTACTATTCCAGCACCTGGGAGTTTCCTAGGCATTGTTTAATTTACTAGGCTAGATATATGGTGTTATTGTTTAAAGCTATTTTTAAATGACATATTTGATGTACCTACTCACTCATTTATTGGTAGTTATTAGCGGTGATTAATCAAAGCTGGCCACTGCAAACTTTTATTTACTCACTGTGCTCTGCTTTTCTGCTGCATTGTAGCTGTATAAAAAGCCAGTTGCTTGAATATAAGGCTTGTTGCTAAAAGTTTATTATGGTGCCTTAGACTGGAGCAGTCTAAGGAGAGTCAATTTACAGAGTTGAACTGTGTTGCACTCTCTCACTAGGTAAATGCTCTCATAGGATAGAGTAACAGAATGGTCTCACACCCTGACCTTAGGCCAAAGCTGTTGCATCCTCACTGAGCGAATGCAGAAATCACTAGTGCAAAGTAAATTCATATCCTGGCCTATGGCTCTGCGAGGCTGTGTAAATTAATCTGTGTGAAACCCTATGTTGTGACAAGGCTGCCACTAGCACCCAGAGAAATTCCATAGCCTGAACAAAGACATGCAATTCAGTTTTCAGCACATCATCCATTTTGTAAGAGAGGAAATAAGGAAATTTCAGGAAAAACTATCTTTATAGAATGCAAAAAATAAGTTAATGCATTGATAAAATTATGTCCATTAAAGTCAGCAACTGTGTGGCTAAAAGGTTAACTCCTCAGTTGGTGTAAACTGACAGACCTTCCTTCCTCTATTTCTAGCCCTTGATGATGATGGTGATGATAATCAAGAGTCAGTTAAGGCTGAAAATCTGAATTTTATTGGATTATATCATCATTATTCCACTACTTCTTCCCCTAATTGAGTAGCACTTACTAACTGGTGTCAGGATCTGGGGCAGAAGCGGCCAGAAGACACACACCCAAAGGGATGCTTTCCGGTAACATAGTAGAGGAAAGAGGACCAGAGAGGTAAGGGGATCATCTGAGATGGCTCTGCCAAAACATTCCTGGGTGAGCTTTGGCAAGTGGCCTTTATTTCTGAGACTGAGCTCCTGGTCTATAGGACAAAACCAGCAGTATGTCCCTACCTCATATTTATCTGTGAAGATAAATACATGTAAGAGCGTGGGGTGTGCAAGTCCTACAGTAACGAAGCTATCTGGAGAGCTGTAAATTTGCAGGAAATCACAGATTCTGTTTGTCTGTAAATCTTCTCAAGGCAGTATTATTTTTCCCAGTAACAGTAGAGAAGAATGCTATGTCAGCTTTCAATTTCAGGTACTGATTGACATTCTCTACAAATAAAAGCAGTTCCTTGCCAGGGTCTGGACTTACTTCATGAAAGCCAAAGAGATCTTTTCAGTCAACTTCAGTGAAGCAAAATGCAAAGGAATATTTGGAAGTTCACCACTTTTTCCATCTGCTCAATAGATAAAGATATCTTTTTCATTTCTGTGTGTTTATTCTGAGTTTAAGAATGAGGTAATTATATGATTATATCTGCAGCAGTATTATTTGGGGTAGGAGAGTTGTGCTAGAGCTGCTTCCTATGTGTTTTTTTAATGTGTCTCTTCTGTTTTCCTTCCTTTAAATAGAAGTTCAGTAAGTGCTTAAATGCTTTTCTAGATTCTAGATCAAGAGTGCCCTGGGCAACAAACAGTGTTAGTTGAATCCAGAGGAAGTAAGAATATTTGATCACTTGATCGTTTGCCAGGAATAATTCATATAAACCATGTTTACAGTACTCTTTAATTGATGTTTGCAAGCCTCTGTGTGAATGATTCTGCTTTTGGAAATGTTTTCAGAGGGGTTGTATTTTACCGGAACTTTTACAGAATTTGTATGCTATAAATAATATTTACTATTTGTTGTTTGGTGTTCATGTTTTGTTAGTGCACTGTTTAAAATGTTTGTGATTGCTGAAGTAATCAAAAAAATTTCTTCTAGCTTGGGTAACCAGTCCCACAAGAGTGGATGCTGACTACTTAGCAGTTAACTACCTGTGAACTTGGAATTACTTGTGTCAGTGAAGTCTGTGCAACATATGGCCTGACACCTGCGCTCACAAAGCCGTTTGTTTGGCTCATTGCACTGCAGTTTCATTGCATGCTGATCAGCAGAGAGACTGGCAGGCATTACATACTGACAGGGTAGGTGGCAGTAGCAGCTTGGTGGGAAACAGTGGGGAGAGGGTATTGAAAAAGCAGGTTTAGACAATAAGGCACCAGAAAACTTAGAAGAACCGCGTTCTGTGGCTCTGATTTGGACCAGCAGTACATGCTACCTATGGTTTGACGGCCTTTATATTCATTTGAATGGTAAGCCCATTTTAAGTTAGTTTATTCGTACTTTTTTTCCAGTGTAGGAAAGATGAAACAGAATTGCCCTAACTTGCAGGAAATAAGTTTTAGATCAGATAGCAGAGAAATCTTTTTGAGTACGAGAAGGGAAAAGCAAACTACCCAAACTGGTGTTGGAACCTTGCTCAGTGGAGATTACTTTTAAAAACAGATTACACAAAATATCCCTATTCCTGGCACAATGCGAAGAAGGTCGTATTAAATAGTCTCTGCAGGTCCCTTCAAGCTCTGAATTTCCAATTTCTACCAAATACCACAGCTAGCTAGCTGTGTTTGTACAACAGCTAGCTCCATTTGTGAATAACTTTCAAGAAGTGAAAATGCTGAGAGCCCACTGAGCCCCGTACCCTGCAGCCAGCCACACTACTAACAGGTGCCTTTGGAAAAAAATGAGCGTAGGGCAGATGTAATCTTCCTCCCTTTGCATTCAAACCTTTTCAAATTTACTGCCTTTTCAGCAGTGCAGACTTGACCTGTACAACATGCTGAAGACAAGAGTTCCATAGCTCAAGATCTCTTTTCTCTCTCTCTTTCTTTTTCTTTTTTTTTTTTTTAAATCTGCTGTCTAATAGGCTTATTCATTGCCTCTTCATCATCTTCCTGTGAACAAACCCAGTGGACAGTTACTCTTCCCCTTTTCCATGTCATTCATGATATTATAGACCTCTAGCATAACTGCTTTGTCCCCCAAAGTAACAGTGTTGCTTCTTCTACATTGACTTAAAGTTTAGGACTTTAAAAATGAGAAAGCACATCTGCTTTTAATAACTGGAGGCTGAAAATTGCAAGCTTACTGTACTTTCTGAGGTAATAATTGTAATTTTTACAGTTTCTGCAAAACGTTTAAAAGTTGGCACCTGCACTTACGGTGTGGAACACAGTTTAGAAGCAAAAAGTATGCTGCTTCAGTTCGAGTATGTTTTGCAAAAGAACATTGACAGTATTTTATATAGACTTGTATTAGTTATGTATCATCCCTGGTTTTATACACATTAGCCAGCTTGGTCAAACCAAAAGACTTACTCTCGCTTAGCATAAAGATGAACACACATTGAAGGATTCACCCACAAGTTGCATTAACCTCTATCTCATAAACAGAGAAAAACATTTTTCAATATGATTAAAATCGAAAGCCTGGCAGTAAAAACTTAGACATTTTTAACCCTTAAACCCCTTCTTATGCAAAGGCATCCTTCAGGCCTTTAAAATTTTATTTGTATCCACTTGTGTTTTCTATTCCCCATCCGCTTGTACAAGCTAGAAGCAGGCTCAGCAGCAGCCAGGGTGTTTTCCTGTCTATAAAGGTCTAACCCATAAACGAAATCAGGCAGAATATTGTAGATGGTAAACATGCTACAGGGTGAGACAGGACTGAAGGGCCCAGGGTATTATTAACAATATCTGTGTCTGTCTTTATTTAGATAGACAGTAGGTGCGATCATCACTGCCAGGCCATTTCACACCATCTCAAACAAGACTGTGAAAGCACCTTGCAGTGAATTGTCAAAAATCAGTAGGACTGCTTCTGCTCTGCAGCAGTCCTTGCCAAGAAGCAAAGCATTAAATAGACACAAACACATGAAATATCTTGCTGTCTCAAACATTCGTGCTAGTGAGCTTTGAACCAGACTGGATGGCTGGAAGCAACCGTGTCGGAGACACACTGGATGTTTTTTGTTGATAGCACTTGTTCTTTTGATAGAAAGACGTGGGTCCATTGACAGAGAATTTCAAAGCACTAAGTTTTGCTCTCAGACATCACTTTATAATTGTGTTTTAGTACTAGTCAAATAATTGACTGTGGCTTTCTATTCCCTCCCGTGTGTGCTCAGCTACGGTAGAGAGAAGTGCCAGCGTACGTCATCTGTGCTGTCTGATTTGGGGACTCCAGTCCGCGTAGGAGAGCAGGAAGGGGCGTACCCTAATGTATGCCATTGATAGGGCTCGTGTGAGATCCCCCTGTAGAGAGATGTTCTTCTGTGCCCCTCCCTTGCCTCAGTTAACCCGTGAACGCCCTCTTTTTCACTTTATGCTGGACATAACCTTTTTTTTTTTTTTTTTGTGTACAAAGGGTCTTTTGAACAAGAAGCAGCAGAGGTGCTTTTGCCAGGTTTGTGCCATCAAAAGTACACCAGACAAGGAGAATTCTTCCTGAAATCTGTAGCTACTGAGGGATTATTTTGCATAGCTGTAGTGTAGCCTTAATAAGTGATAAGAAATAAATTAGCCTGGGCTAATTTTAGTGGAACTAGTTCGTATGTATTTCAGGTATACCTGGCAGCCATTTTGTATGTCTAAACAAAAAGGAAAAAGAAATTTCTGGATGACCCTTTACTTAAAATTTTCAGCAGGCTGACTGTTATATTTTGTAGTTACCTCCAGCAGGAATTCTGAAAGTCTAATGGTACAGACCGGGTAGGTAAACACAGAGATGTATAAATAATGTAGAAAAATTTCTGTGTTTCACATACTCTGGTTAACATAGTCGTTGAGTATATGTGTGCTGTCACGAATTTACTGAGGAGATAGCCTCCTGTCCAGTTGTCAGAATTCTTCTGGGCTGAACTGTGGGACATGGATTTTGACTAACTTAATGAACTCTGTTCCACAACAAACATTACCAGGGATGATGCTGTATCTCAATAATTGCTTTCTGAGCGAAAAAAATAGATTACTTCAGATCTCTACAAAAATGAGAGATGAGGTATAGAATGCTATTTGCTGTGTGAAACTGCAGACGATGCCAGTAAAGGTGCAGGAATATATCAGCCCTAGAGGCTGTGCTGTGATCAAAGTCTGGAAAATCTTGGGTTCTGAGGAAGATCATAAGGGAAAATATGGTGAGCGCCTGAAAAAGGCTCTGTCCCGGCAAGGCACCGTACGTATATCAGGAATGCTTTGGTGTTTTCTCTTATTGCTGTTGCAGAGTGATTAGGGGCAAGGGAACTTGCTGCTTATTCAGTAAAAGATACCGCAGGGGGGCAGAGTCACATGCGCTGTCAGGAGCAGGAAGTTTTGTACACAGAAACACCTGCACATGGAATCACGGAATCACGGAATGGTTGAGGTTGGAAGGGACGTCTGGAGGCCGAACTTGGGCAAACATTTTGTGGTTTTCTTTATGAAAGACAACATCAGTAAAAAGTCAACTCTATGAAACAAAACAAAGTCCAGCTCCCTCTCTTCTGTACAGCATATAGAATAATCACTGCTGCTAGCAGTGACTAAAAACATGCAGAGGAGTCAAATCTGCTTAGTCAGTAAGGGACTCTAACAGGCTTTCAGATACATAGCTACTACTAACAGGGCATTCTGGGGTAGCAGTAACCTACAGTAATCTAGTGTCCACAAACAGTAAATAGTGGTAGATACAGTGTTTTAAGTGTGAATCACAAAGTGTAAACTAGCCATTGCTTTCTGGGAAAAAATACATTTTGACATTGTTTCTTCCCTCATTTGTAATAGTTGGCAAAAATGTAATCTTTGTACAAAGACCACTTCTTCATCTAGCACAGGTTTTATAATGTTCCGCAATGCTAGTGTCCGACATTGACTGGTGTTAAGCAACTATGTGTCCTTTCTAGAAGTCAGTCATACTGCTTTGTGCCTCTCGGGGGGTCAAGCCCAGAGCATTCAGGCGGTTTCAGGAGAAGTATGGCAGATGACTTCTAAAACAAATTAATTTTCGTTGTAACTGTGAACCAAACTCTGCAAAATTTTCTCACATCAGTAATCCGCTAGTGTCATCAACACCATTCATGTCAGCAATTTACTGAGCTTCATTTGTCTTGCTCTGTGTTGTAGATACTGTGCTGCGATTTTCCTTTCCCATACAACTTCTTTACAACTAAAATTCTAGTTTTAGATCTCGTTTTTGTCAACAAAGGAATTCCTTTTAAAGTTTCATCCAGTCAGGCATAACCTTTTAAGGATTATAATTTCACAGTTGCATGTTATTCTGAGCTTGCAAAGTGCTTTCTGACAGTAAAAAGTTGATCTCGGATTCTCACTTAGAACAAGTCAGCATAGATCCAGTGCCTGCAAGTTATATCAAATGAAAAGCGCTGTCTGAATAATAGAAGAGAAAAAATAATCTACCATTCTTCAGTACAGATTTGCAATTTCAGCAGCAGATGGCTCAGATACAGCAGGGTCTGGCTATATGAATAGCGACATTGTTGTTCATCCATCGGCCTCATTACACCTAGGCAGTCTGTCTGTGCCCTGTTATAGGCACCCTATTGTAACCCAAGAATACATTTTGATCAAGATGTATAATCCTGGCATTAAATAAGTACATTTTAAAATGGGATTATTGTGAGGATGATTAACATGGCATCCCAAATTCTGATCCTACTGTGATTAGAAGAAGAATGAATTCATCACCACTGCATTTTGAATCTTAGCACCTTGAGACATTCTAGTGACTCAGAAGGCCAGATTTGCTTTCTTCTCTGCATATTGAATTTCAAGACCAATGATAGACCTTGATGATAGAAAAATAGTCTGTAATCATGGGAAAGATTCTCATTAAAATAATGACATTGCAAAAAGCTTTAAAAGCAAAAAAGGAAGTATCAACTTCTTTGAAGCGCATAGATTCAGTACTAGACAGAGGAGGTTATGGCTAGCTTTAATATAGTAACTGAAATACAAACAGGGAACATATGCAACTGGAATTAGAGCATAGCATGTTTAAGGTTGTCAAAGATTAAAAATATATTCTGTTCAGGATTTGCATTTGTTATACAATCAGGCAAGACGTAGAGCTCGCGGGGAGGGAAGCTACCTTTTAAAAGATGCCTACCTGGTATTTTTAGATCTTATTCAACCCTTTAAATTTCTATTCAAAACATATTTGAAATACTTTTTTTTAAGAAGCTGAGTCAGTTTCTGGGTGTTGTAGTGACTGAAATTTCCAAGACTTTCAGACATGCATTTGCAGGAACACCCAGTATGGGTGAAGAGCAACGAACAAATTCGGATTATAGAGAAAGACTGAAGGGTGGATTGCCATGCCAGAAAGTAGAAGGTGGCCACCAGCTGCAGTAAGTGGAGCCAGGACTATCGGTTCCCTCGTAGAAATTTACCTCAGTAGCCTTGGCGTACTGGAAGAGAATATGGGATATATATCAGAAAACAGCTTTGAGGGCTGAGAACAGAATATAAAATAAAGATTTACATATGCACATACACAGAGACACTCAATTGAAAAACTCAGAGCTCAGAAGGACGCTGACTGGAGAGGACTAGGGTAGCAAAGCAAGTCAGGAGAGACTTAAAAAGATGGGGAGGGGATCTCAAGTGGCTGTGCTGCAGAAAATGCCTGTTTGGCTCTCACCTAAGATATGAGCCATCAAATAACGCTTATATCAAAGTAAAGCTCATAAATTTGTGAGCACTCAAGAAGAAAATATTAGCTGGTTAATGTGGAAGAGAAAGCAATTTCAACAGTAGCTTAGTAGTGACAGGACAAAGTAGCTGTGATTGAATGGTATGAATGATAAACATTTAAGCCACGTTGTTCAGCAAAGAGAACTACTGAGGTGGTTCCTGTTACGTAGTTTGGCATGGATGTCCTTGATCTGTGTACCTCTTACCAGCCAGCTTCACAAGAAATTGTTTGTTCTGCTGATTTACTATTTAAGGTTGGACAAACCAACTACACTTATTTTATTTTGCTGAATTCTAACGTATATGTGGAAGCATCTGTCCATTTCACAGAATCACAGAATGGTTGAGGTTGGAAGGGACCTCTGGAGGGTATCTGGTCCAACCCCCCTGCTCAAGCAGGGTCACCTAGAGCCAGTTGCCCAGGAGCATGTCCAGACAGGTTTTGAATAATCTCCAAGGGTGAAGATTCCACAACCTCTCTGGGCAACTTGTGCCAGTGTTCAGTCATTTCCATTTCTCTGTGTTTCCTTTAAACAGAACTGTGCTGGTTTGGGCTGGGATAGAGTTAATTTTCTTCATAGTAGCTAGTATGAGGCTCTGTTTTGGATTTGTGCCAAGAATAGTGTCCATAACTGATGTTTTAGTTATTGCTGAGCAATGCTTACACTAAGTCAAGGACTTTTCTGCTTCTCATACTGCCCTGCCAGCGAGGAGGCTGGAGGTGCACAAGAAGCTGGGAGGGGACACGGCTGGGACAGCTGACCCCAACTGACCAAAGGGCTATTCCGTACCATATGACGTCATGCTCAGCATAGAAAGCTGGGGGAAGAAGGAGGAAGGGGGGGACGTTCGGAGTTATGGTGGTTGTCTTCCCAAGTAACCGTTATGCATGATGGAGCCCTCCTTACCTGGAGATGACTGAACGCCTGCCTGCCGATGGGAAGCAGTGAATGAATTCCTTGTGTTGCTTTGCTTGTGTGCACGGCTTTTGCTTTACCTGTTAAACTGTCTTTATCGCAGCCCACGAGTTTTCTCATTTTTACCCTTTTGTTTCTCTCCCCCATCCCACTGGGGGGGAGTGAGCGAGTGGCTGTGTGGGGCTTAGTTGCCAGCTGGGGTTAAACCACGACAAGAACTGTATCTGTTGTTGTGGGGTTTTGTTTGGGTTTTTTGAGGGTACAGAAAAAAACCCAAACGTGGTTTCATATTTAGTTTTTGCAAGCTTCTGTCCTACTTTTCATTTGGTTGTTGTAGTGTTGCTAAAATAGATGCTATTATGCTAAATTATGTATGTATACCACCATTTACGAAATTCCCACCATTGTCATTTATATATAATTGCCATGGATGTCTAAGTCAGAATTCTAGGGTTTATAAGGGCTTGCCTGTTCCTAGGTTTTAATAATTTCATATAGGGCTTCCTCTTAGGGAGAGAGAATGCCTTAATCAGTGCTCAATTCAGCCTCTGATTTAAAAACATATTTTAATGTTACTTCACTCACTGTTGCAGTTCATAAGGGTCTTGGGTAGAAATATGTCATTTCTGAAAGCCATTTAGACATTTAAGACATTAAATCAAAATTGATTTGTGTGCTGTTGAAACAAGATTTAGCAATCTAAATTTGTCAGATCCTCAGAAATGCACAAATTGTTTCCCCTGGAAATCCAAAATGGTTTCTTTCCAATAAGCTCCTGATGAGCTGGTGCTGGTGGAGCCAAGATGAAGAAACTTCATTCTATTCATTTTATGCTAACCAAGCAAAAGAGAAATGTGACTCCTTGGTCACAGGCTACTTAGTTATTTATCAGGAAACTTAAACTGATTCTAGAAATGTTCACAGGTGTTTCAGTATCTTTGGAAATCTGGATCTCAGTTCTCATTCACACATCTTACTAACAACCATTTTGGTTAGTGCTAATAAGGGGCATGGCTTTTTCCCTATATGCATGTATTTGCTAGGAAGCCAACTGAGAAAACCAAGCAGGTTTGCACGTTCTAATTATAACTATGATTGGCAGTACAATTGGATTGTGTGCTAGTGGGGAAAATAGTTGAAAATTTAACTTCAGGCAGAAATTATCCAGAACATTGATAGATGATTTGGGACCTGTTTATGGCCTACCGGTTCAGCTCCTCAGCCAAGCTAGGGCTTTCCGTTTGTTGCTGTACGAATGCCAGCTAAGGCTGCCAGTTTCTCACTGATAATGAATTCATGGCAAAACTCTACCTTGTATGCCATTCTGAGCTGTCTGCTTTTCTCTTGTGAGCAGAGTTGTGAAATGCACAATAATCCTGTCTCGTGAGTGCAGCTCTCATCTCCCAAAATAATCTGCTTGCCCATATAAACATAACAAACAGCCATAGACGAGTAACGGAAAGATATCTGGCATCCAAAATAAAGGTAGTTGCTTTAATTTTTGCCCGTCATGGAAGTGTTTGGGGGGGTTAGCAGCAAAGCCCTTCACTTTCATACATGCAAATCAGAGCAATGCAGTATGTTTGAGAGGTTATGGCAGGTACAGTTGTCCGTATCTCGTAAACCAGCTTGAATCGGCAACTTGGGATATGACTGTGCTAAACTAACAGCTGGGGTTTAGAGGAGGAAACAACTACTGCAAGCAAGAAAGAAAAAGCTGTACTTTCCATCTTCCTGGCTCCAGAGTCTTAAAACTTTCTTTCATGGACTGTTATTCCATGGGCAATGAAGGACGTTCACAGAGAATGCAAGAAGTGAGATGTAAGCATGAATGGGGCCTAGCAGAAAGGTCTTGGAAGAAAGTAAGGAACTCTATGACAATATTGTAAACCCTGTCTCTGCTCTTCTCCAAAATGTTTGTATTGGATTCAGGTACTCTGACAACTGAACAGAGAGATGTCTGAGCCAAACCTACATGGACTTCTTTAATGTTACAATTAATGAGTTCTGTTTATTGCTCTGTTCTGGACAAAATCCAGTCAATTAAGAAAAAAAATTACATCAGGGAGTCCATCCATATTCATCAAGGAATATGCTTTATATCTTCTCCTCCTAAGGCACTTCATTCTCTGCCCTTTACATTGGTGCAAGTGGGAGAAAAACACCAGGAACTTTCTCCTACTGTTTTTTTACCCAAGCTTAAGAAATGGGGCAACATCCCGTCTTCTGCCTGGGGGATGCGTTGCACGTGGGTGCGCGATTGTGTGCTGCATGACTGAGGTGCTACGGATCAGTCCTAGCTCCTCATAAGGCAACATCTGATGGCAGGATCTGTCTCTATGAGAACATATCTGCTTTTCACAGAATCTTCAGTTTCCTGTCTGGAAGACATATTAGGTATGTTTTAATGACAACTCCAGACCAGTGGAGGCTGGCGCTAAGTATTTTGCAGCTATGTAGATTATGCCAAATTCAAAAAAACCACAAGACTGAAGCTGAATGTCAGGTTAGAGGTAGATGTGGTTGGGCCAAGTATTAACTGAAGAAAGTGGATATAGCAGCAGGCCTTTGAATACTAGGGTTAGCTTGGCTTTTACCACAAGAAAAATTGCATTTGGACTCGCAGCTAAAAATGTCACTGCTGTGTGTACTCACTTCATCTCAGAATGAGCTGTCAGTGGAAAATACGATCTTCCAAAACTCCCTTGTGTTTTTTCACCACACAGAATCCTGGAACCCTCAGAGGTGGTGTGGAGACACAGAACAATGCAATTTTTATGTAGTCACACAACGTGCATGACCAAAATGCTTTCTGCGTATAAATAATACAGATACAGATGCCCCCCCTTTGCTAAGATGTAAGAAATCAAAAAGTGCAGTTCTGAAATACTATGGCAAAAAGCTGTGTTTTCAATTTGAAGTAAGAGCTGGGAGCATGTGAAGAATAAATGAAATGGAGAGATTAAGCAAGACTATGGGATAAATATTCTGGTTCAGATGTAAAGGCTTTAGTGACAATGTCAGATGCCGGGGGGCAAGAATGAAGCAAGGACAGAGATCAGGGTTAGCAATAGTTTACATAAATGGAAGAAATAGGTCTAAGTCGTCCAGAAGAGTATAAAGGATGAAATAGCAAAAAGAGTATAAAAAGACCAGTGACGAGAAGAAGAGATGGGGAATTGAGATTTGAAGGCTGAAAGCAGCCAAGATAGTAAGCAACCAACAATGAAGTCTTAAGAAGTCGAGATCTCTGAAGCAAGGGAAGACAACTGGAGGTGGAAGCTTGGAAGGCTGAAGGCGTAAGATAGAAGGAAGTGGAAAGGAAATGCTGAGATTTAGAGAGTGAAATCAAGCAACTCAACTTTTATCCTTGGAAAACTAAAGATGAGTGCAAAACAAAGTCACGAGTATTGATTTGAAGTGTCCAAATGTTAAGAGAGGACCAGCGTGTTTCAGAATAAGAGCTTATGTGTGACCTGAGTACTGGAAGCAAGGACTGTCTTTATAATGGGAAAAACAAAACTGTAGTTTGAAGTAATTCTGAACTCAGGGTGTTTTGGCCCAAATATTGATGATGTAAGCATTCTCCTTTTAAAAAAAAAAAATTTTGTACCTTCAGCAGCTCTGCAAACACAGCTGTTGGGCACAGGCTTCAATTATATTTAAGTCAGTATATTGGTACCAGCTTGCTGGTTAGAGGATACCTACCAATTTTTTTTTTTCCTTGAAGGCCGTTTAGTTAACAGAAAAATCCAAATGAACTGGTATTTCCAGTACAGATTGAAATCAACTCAATAAAACTGTTCACTTTCCAGTGTTTCTTCACAAGATGGAATAGAAAATCTTGCAGTCTCTAAATGTTACATAATGGGTGAATAAGGAAACAGGAGTTTTGTCCGAAGGACTAGGTATTTATGAGTCTTTTTTTTTTTTCCCTAATGGTAGACGCCCTTTCTACGGTGATTTCTACACAACAGCCCTGCTGTCTGGTTGTGTGGACGCACAGATTTCAACAACCAAATGCAATGCAAGTTAATGATGCACACTATATCCCTAAGTGAAAGGTTAGTAATAATCTTTCTTTTCTTCTCTTCAGGAGAATTCTTGCTAAACCTTCATATTTGGAGTTTTGGTGGGGGAGGGGGTTTTTTTGGTGGTTTTCGTGTTTGTTTTTTTTTGTCAGGAGCCAGTTTCTGCTTCATCACTCATTTCTATGATAACCTGCCTTAAATCCCTTCCAATGAAAAAAGATAAACTCTAGAATGGGCTCAAATTTTTGCAAGCTGTGTCCCGAACTATTGCAATATGCATAGTGCTCATGCAGATTACTTCCTTTGCTACATGAAATGACTGATAAAGCTCTCTAAAACTACAAAATTCTCTTTCAATAGAAATTTGTATTTCACTTGCTGGAAATTCCATAACAGAAGTCTCTAAAGAAAAATGTGCTTGAATACTCTGACTACGGCACACGCACATTTCCATCAGCAACTGAAGCACCATGGTCTCTTCAGATGATAGTCGGGAAAATGAGCGTGTCTCTTCACAAAACCAAGGTGAAACTGATGGACAGCTAGAAATTTCAGGGAAATCTAATTTTATAATCCAGTGTATGAAATATTTATGGGGCAAGGGGTGGGGGTGGTGCACATTACATCAAGGTGACGTGCTACTAAGAGGAAGAATTCAGATGACAATGTCTCCAGAAGAACCTGACTAGACATTCGGGCAAAACACTGTTTCTTTGTTTATAGTAATTCTTCCAGTCAGCCTGCTGTGGACTTCACTGAAAATTTCCAGAAGCTTTCAATGATTGAGAGGTATATATTTTTTGCTTGCAATGGGATACAAAAACTACCGCTTTAAAAAATAAATAAATATCCAAATTATTCCTTGTTTTTTCACAGAAAATAGTCTTCCTCTTGCCCCTGCCCTCCTGTGACTGTAGAACATGAAGCTCTTGTGTCTACTTTGCCTCATCTATGGTATCTAAGTAATGGGGTGAAAGTGAAAAATGGGGCTAAGCAGAAAAGAAAATTTAATGTAGCTAAGACCAGTGAGCTTTAGTTGGTTTATTTTTGGTTGTAATCATTGGGGTTTTTGTTCTTGTTTTCAAAATTGAAACTAATGAGATGAGGCAAACTAAGGTGAAGTGGCTTGTCACCCAAGACACAGCCCTAGTCTCCTGGAACACAGTTTATTGATGTCTGCCCACCCTGTACAGTGATGGTTACTACAGCACCTGCCCCAGGAGTCCGAGGGCAGGGCTATATTTCAAGGCTGCATGAGACTATGGTAGCTTGAATCTGTATTTCAGGAAAGCACCTCAGCCACCAGGTACTGTGAATTCAGAGCGAGTTTGTTTTTCATCCCTCCCTTGAAGGCTGACCATGCAATTACTTGAAGATTAAAGTCAAATAGTCAAAAAGGCAGCAAATAAGTCGATCGATTCTAGTCCCATTGTTGAAGCAAGTAGGGTGTAGGTTCAGCCTAACAATATTGATGAATTTTGACAGCTGTTCTCCCACTTGGGGTTGTAGCCTCTGGTTTTTAACCAGGGACAATCTAGGGTAAAATACATGCACTTGCCTGGTAGCAGAGCATAATATCCCCTGCTGTCCCGTCCTTCAGATTAAAGTACACAGAGTCCTGCTTGCCCTCTTTTCTTCTGGCCCCATGACTGGCATCATTGACTGCATAGCCATAGGAAGGCTGGAGCGTGCCCCCTCTTCCACTTCACCCATCCCAAAAGGCCCTTTACCTGCTGCTTAAGATACACTTCTCTAAGTTGGAAGGTGTAAGTTCAGAGCCTTTCAGCTTAAGAAAACCTAGAACATAGATTTTCCACTTCTCAGACTAGTGTTACCCACTAGACCATTATGCAGAAAAGCAAGATGATATTAGGACTGGCACTTGTGTTGCCCCATGGCATTATATTTTTATTATTTTTAAGAGCTATTCTCACTCCATGATGCATCTATCTTCAAGAAGTTGAACAGTCTGGATCCCAAGTAGTAGAAGTCAACTAGTATTTTTTATAGCATTCCTACACAATCAGTGGAGGAACCTCTGGAGATCTTCAAAGGAGCCAATTTTTGTCTAAAGAAATTTTAATAAATATGGCCAGGTAGTCTAGAATGACTTTTTCTATCCCTTTTCCTCATCGTTCACCCACCTTCTGTCTTGGTACCTTAATTAAATGTGAAGTAATAGCTACTAGGTCATTACTTCTCCTTTAGTGAAAGCAGATTAGAGTAGAAATTGGCAAAAGCATCTACACGTCCAAGGTATTTAAATAACTGTGTCAAAAACTGGGGTGTTGAGACATGCAACTGTTCAACTAGACATCTGAGTATTAGGCTGGGTTTGAAAATACCTGATCTTGGTGTGCAGCCACACATACAAATGTTCTGCTCATCAGATGCTTGCGTTCTGTTAGAGGGGAGCTTCGTCATACTTGTAGTCAGATGCCAGTTTCTGCTTCAGTACAATGAAAGAAGTTTTCTCAATGTTTCCGTTGTTGTTCCAGTCAGCTATTAGAATTGTTTCGAATTGTTCCCATCTTGCTTTAAGAACGTATGATGAGTACAGCAGTTTATTCATAATTACTCTCCGTTGTCAGTGTTTGTCCACTAACATGCTCCTTGTAGATGATGTTTCTCTTATTTAGGAAAGAATAGTAGGCCTCCTACTAAGGACCCTGGCTCTCTTTAAGGGATGCTTTGAGACATACAAGTGAAAAACACTAGTAACAACTAGATAATACTGTTTTTATATATGAGAATCTTCCCCTCAAAAATAACCCACTTACATGTGCTCTAAGACAGCAGCTCCTGCTCTCTTATACTGCTTCATAGCCTTATCAGTAAGCATAAAGAATACCACTATAAAACGTGTCTATTTTGGCACATAGATTCAGCCACAATAGAGAGAAAAGGGGATTTTTGAAGACAACAAAACATTTCATCATGTACATGAAACAGACAATTTGTAAATGTTACAGAAGGTTTCATTTCTATATTTCTTTATTTTTAATGAAACTTTTTAACTTCTGGTCTGGAAAAGGAAAGTGAAAAATGCCACAAACCAACTTAAAAAAAAGTTTTAAAATGATGGAAAGTAATACGTAAATAAATTGGTTTTGTTCCATCTTAACCAATTTTTCATTGCATTTCACTTTATTAATTCAGGTTGCTTCACTTTCTGATACGAAAAATGTCTTGCTTTTTTTCTGCTGCTCCCAACATTTTAACATCACTGGGAGACTCTTTGGTCGTACTTTAGGATAATGAAAATATTTGCAGACATGCAAAAACATGCTCTATATGTGCTTTAGAGGCTGACTACTTTAGAAGATGCAGTGAGGATAAGACAATGATACATAATTGCAGCTAATTTTTTTGGTTGTCAAGTTTTAGTGTCTTATTTTAGGCCTACTGCTATGGTTTTGATAGATTTCATTGGCAGATTACATGCTGGTGCAACAGCTTTTTGATCAAAATTGTCTCTACTTCGTTGGAATGGAATTTAGGGCTTAAGCAGGCCAAAGAACTCAAATTTCAAGGCCAGGTCAGACAATCATGTAAATCTGCAGCTATCACTCTTTAAGGGACTGAAATGATAAAGACCACACAAATTGTTTCATGAAAGATCTTCAAGCAAAGCTTAATTTTCTTTCCCTTTGGAGAACTGGGATTTCTTCATCTTAATGAAATCCTTGTCTATGGCACCAGTCTTTCTCCGTTCCTCCCATAAAACAAAAAATTACCCTTTTTTTTCCGGCTGTAACCTACTCTGCACATACAAACATAGGCACATTTTGAAGACTTATTGCACTCTTACCAAGGTAAAAAAAAAATCATTGAGCTGTTGCAGCACTGGAATCTTGGGCAAATGCAAGAAAGGAAGACTTTGCATCCAAGGAGGCTGGTTGCAGCTGTGCTGGAATTGTCCAGCGATACAGGGAAAATGATCACTTGTTAACACAAAGTCTGAAGCTACTTCTTTAGTTCAATATTTGGTTCAATCCAAACTGCTCTAACAGTTGTACAACATGAAGTTTTTATACATACACAAAAATTCAGATGTGAATGTGGAGCAATTTGGGTTTTTTTTCTATCTGACCTCTGTGATTAGCAGGTGGACAGCATCTGATTTTTGTGTATTTAAAAAAATCTAGAAATGTTTAGTCTATCCCTGTAAAGTCTTAAGAAAAAATCCCCTCATTTTCCAAAAACATTTCTGCATGCAATTTTGATGCTTCTGTATAAGTGTTGTTTTGGGGTTAGGCAGAGTAATTTGGCTTATAGCTGCCAATTGAAACATGAAGTTTTTAGAAAAAAATGTGCATATTTAATCTGTCATGGTTTTCAGAGAAGCATCTACAGTTTGTTTTATTGTAGTATTTAGATACATACTCAACTTCTTCAGCAAGTCTGTCTTTCGTAACTAAAACTGGCATGTAAGTTTACATATACAATATACAGACTGGTCTAGACAAGAAGCATTACAGATAATTTGGACTGGAGATAACTGGATCTGAAAAGATGATCATAGACATGTCTAGGTACAGGTAAAGGCCCTTAACATGGATAGGATACATATTTTCACTTGGTGCAGAAAGCTGAATGACAGTCTGTGTTTCTGAATGCTTTGTAAATATTTTGGACCTCTGCTGTAGTTTGCAAAACTCTTTGTAGAAGCCCTCTCCACAACAGACACACCCAGAAGATCGCCAACACCGTCTGCTGGACCCGCAGCCAGGAACCACATGCTTTTCCTGCCTATGCCCTAGTTCAGTTTCTGATTAGTTTTATCTTTCTTTTCTTTTTTTTTTCCCCTTTAAATCTCCCCAAACTTTTGTATCCTGTGTCTTAGCTCATGGATAGTTCAGGACATGCTCGCTTCACAAAAGAATCCAGAAAATGTGGTTATTTTTAAGTGGTTTCTTGGTAGGCAGAACTCATGGTTACACAACTGAAAACTGTGTGTACTTACTTAGCTTTGTTTTGCACATGAGGAACTGTATCAGGCACTAAGTGCAACACTGACTGCAAGGACGCGTGTGGATCCCGTCATGCCACTTCGGCGCGAACCCGCTTTCTGCCTTGCCTCCTTTGGTGCAGGACTGGATGGCAGAGTCCAGAGGGCTCGGGTATTTACAAGCAGGCTGTGGGAAGGGTGACCGCTGGAGGGATCCTACCCATCGCAGCCAGGCCAGGGGAGAAAGCGTAGGCTGTTTGAGACGGTCTGTACAGATATGGTAATTCCTGCGCTCGCCCATCTTCACAGAGGCGGCTCAGTCGGGGCTGTCGGCAGCTTCTCTGACGTGAGCCCCCCAAAATGCCAGGGCTCCCCCGGCCCCACCTTATACTCAGCGTTAATCACTGAACATGAATCTTACGGAAAATAGTCATGGAGATCCCCAGCAGGGCTCCTCTGTGTCGTAAAAGCAAGTACAAAAGACTGGTTTTGCTCCATCGAGGGTGTCACCTCTGTACATCACCAGGCTGGCGGCTGAAACACCTGTGGCCACGTTACTGCTCTCTCCCCAGAAAATACGCTGCTCCTGGCAGCGTGCTGACTAGCGAGGCTCCTCCGGCAGTACTGGCCCCTTCTCGGTATCAGACAGGGGTCAGAAATGTAATAGGCATAGGAGTAATGGAAAATTTTGGAATAACTTTTAATTTTTGTGTTCGCCTTTTTTTTTTTTTTTAAATGGTGAACAACTCGTTGAGATGGAGAACTACGGCATTTTACACGGCACCGTATTGATTACTGTAGATAAGAAACGTGTTGTCTTATTTGGGCTTTCCCAGTGGCAGCTTAAAAACATTTAAAGAGGCTGCTGCTGGCCTCCCCTGAGGAGATAGGCCCCTCGGTAATCAGTTTGATTGGTGCCAGCTGTGGCACCTGGCACCCTGCCTCAGAAAAGCCAGTTGGCTTCTCAAAGAGCTTGCTGCTGCCTCCCACAGCATGAGGTGAGTTGCTACTCCCATTCTTTTGGGTAGAAAATGGTTAAAAGCTCCCCAGGAACAGGCTGGGATGGGTGGATGGGTCAGGCAGGCAGCCCTGGGGGGAGGCAGGGGGTCCGCCATTACAGAGGGGAGGCAGGGGGTCCGCCATTACAGAGGGGAGGCAGGGGGTCCGCCATTACAGAGGGGAGGCAGGGGGTCCGCCATTACAGAGGGGAGGCAGGAGGTCCGCCATTACAGAGGGGAGGCAGGAGGTCCGCCATTACAGAGGGGAGGCAGACTTGATGCTGCTCGTCCTCCTGAGGGTGAGGGGTGTGTTGTATGGCCAAATGCAGAAAGCTCACAGCAGGGTGTGGTTGTGGGAAAGAAGTTGAGGGCACCACAGAGCCTTGAGGGCTGCTGAGAAAGGGTGCGGGGGCAGCTTTGGACTAGCATGCTGGGGCGGTGGCCATGTTGTGTTGCACCATGCCGGCCCTGAGGCTGAGGCCACCTCTGTGAAACTAAACTGTCCCTGAAGCGTTGACCTCCTGCCCGCAAACTGAGTTTGTATGCGGCCTCGTGTGCCTCATGATCGGTAAGGGTATGGGATGGTACGGCTGATAAGGGGTAGGGGCATCTAGAACATGTTAATTTTTTGCTTTTTGCATAAATCCGGTGCATTTCCTTGTCTCCTTGTGATGTCCCCTATGGCACAGTGCAATAAGGCAGGGGTGGTGTGGGGGGAAGAAGAAACCTGAAAGTCTTTCATGGAAAAATATCCTGTTCTTTCCAGCTAGTTCAGTGGGTTACCTTTATTAACTTGGATCATTTGTTTCATCCCACATTATTTTGAAGATGAACTGACATAACTGGACTCTAGTTCAGTAAATCTCAAACTTATCTTAGTTAGACTTATGGAACAAAATAATTTATATATAAAGCACTATTTTATGTGCTAACATGAATATGGAAAGCTGGGGAAGGAAAATGTGAATTCTGATACTTGATCTCCTTGAAATCCTGCAAGTATAGCTATGGTGTATTTCAAATAACTGCCTCACTGAGGGAAAATGTCTTGTATTATTCAAACCCCTGCTACCTGATTTGAATTTATGACTGTCTAAATATGTTCTGTGGCTGAGTTACGAGGCATGTGTGTATATTAAACCTGGTGACTGTGGGAAGTAAGTAACAGTGATATACAACTTCAAGAATGATCAAAACCAAGAGCTGATGTGACCAATGGACTCTAATAGATGTAAGTAGTTTGAGTGCTTGTCATCTATCCACATGATCCTAATCTTGGCAGCCTGTTGAAAGTGATGCGTGGGAAACTAGTGCAAAGTGCTGATTTATTTTATGCTAATGGGGAAAAGTCCATATTGTTCAAATTAAATCCTAAAGCAGAAACAAATCATCCAGCCAAGCCCATCCTATGGAGTTTCATTGAAACAGTTAGTGGTCTCTTTTGTGACCTCAAAGTTGTAAAAATTAAACAATGTTAGGGGGCTGCTGTTTTCAAGTGCTTCTGGCTGCTGAAAGCAGCTGAGATTCTCCTACAGATGGCTATTTAAGTTAAAAGTTAAAAGGAGAGATCACAGCAATTAGTGCGCATTGGCTTCTAACTGCATCAGAGTGAATAATGTGGGAGAAGTGAGCCAGGACTGCGCCTCAGTCTGTGCTTTTTCCCACCAGAGGCTGAGTGAGAGAGCAGTTCTTCTCAATTAAAAAAAAAAAAAAAAAAAAAAAAAAAGAGGAGGGGGAATTTCTTGCTGCTTCACTTGAACAAAATAAAAGAGATTATGCAAAGATAGACTAAAGTGGGAGGAAAGAAAAAAATATTTCAAAGGGAAGAACAGCCTACTTCAGGGCTCTCTGACTGGGTCTGTAGTACAATGTTTTCCTACTTTTGCCATAAACTGCCTCCCCACAGGCTCATTGCAGGCTCGTTGCAGGGAATAAAGCTCTCCCACGTTTTTTCTATGTAGCTTGAGCCCTAGAAAAGCCTAATAGGATTTCAGCATTTTTACTTAAAAGAACTAAAGGGCAAAGTGATTTATCATCTTGGAGATTTAGAATTTCCTGAGGAAAAATGGATGGGCAGAAGGCTTATGAATTAACGATTTATTTTTGTACTAAGGGAACTAATTTGTCTAAGAGATATGGATCTATACTATAGCATAACTCCAGTTTCACTAAAATTCTTACAACATTGTCCAATGAGGTACTTTTGTCATCACACCTGAGCATATTTTAGTTTCTGTTTTTCTGGAGGTTTCTAGCTATCCACTGAAGCAATGAGATTGTTTTGGAAGATAGTGATCAGAGAACTGGTCTCAGATTTCAAGTCAAGAAATGCCTCTGGAGAATGGTCAAGTACAAAACCAGCATTTTTTCCTTCAGGTCTTTTTCTTAGGGAGCATGCATAATAATGGCAAAATGTTTCTGTGTCATGGTCATTGTTGAAGTAGACATTCAGCTTTTGCCTCCACCAGATGGAGTGATATAGTTTTGATTGTCTTACTCTCTTTAGTGACTTGTCATTAGCACCTTGGGACTAGTAATCTGTAAATTAGTATTTATTCCATTGGTGCTCCAGTGAAAAGGTTTATCTGTGAAAAATTAAAAATGGGGATTGCTTTCTACACTGCTATTATAGCCTGCTTAAAAATGAGGAATGAGGAGCCCACAACTAATAAATCCAGAACAGAGATGCTCCTAATGTTGTGTGAAGAGTGACTAGGAGAGAGTTCTCAATAATCTTTGGGTGGTTGTGGTGATCGGGTGAGATTCCTGAGGGCTGGAGGAAAGAAATGTCACCCCTGCCGTCAAGAAGGGCAAGAAGGAGGATCTGAGGAACTACAGGCTGGTTAGCCTCACCTTGATCCCCAGGGAGGTGATGGAACAACTAATCCTGGAAGCAGTTTCCAAACATAAGAAGGACAAGACAGCTATCAGAGGTAATCAGCAGGGATTTATGAAGGAGAAGTCATCCTTCACCGACTGGATAGCTTTCTTCAATGTGATGACTGGCTTGGTGGAGATGAGAGCAATGGATGTTGTTTACCTCGGCTCTAGCAAAGCTATCGACACTGTCTCCCCTAACGTGCTCATGCACAAGCTGGTGAAGTACAGATTAAATAAGTGGACAGTGAGGTGGATTGAAAACCGGCTGAGCTGCCGGCCTCAAAGGGTTGTGATCAGCAGCATGAAGTCCAGCTGGAGGCCAGTCATTAGTGGGGTGCCCCAGGGGTCGGCAGTGGGGCCGCGTCAGTGCAGAATAGAAAACTGTGAAACGTGTTCTGCCACTTGATGGCATCTGACAACCGCGTATACATACACAAGGTTGTTGAAAGGACACAGAAACTGATTCGATGCCCAGGGGCACAGCCAAACTACCTCAGGATTTAGCAATATAAATTATTTCAAGTAAAGGTTACTAGGGTCACAGGGGGAAGCAAACTTTATGCGGAAGAAAGTCTCAAGCTGATTGTAAACTGGAAGAATAGAATAAATTGGTGCCAGCCAGCTGTGAGAGCTGGTGACAAAGACAAGAGACCGTGGAGCTGACCCTTGACACTAGCAGTTGCAATTGCCTGGCATGAAACCTCCCGTATTACTGGCAATAGAAAGACTGGGAACAACTCCTGGTGCCAGCAGGGGGTTGAAGAGAAGCCAAGCAGAGCTGCAATTCCATCAGAATTTATTTACTCAAAGATCAGATGAAACGCAAACCAAACCAGGGAACTCGGCGTAATGGTGTGCACCAGAACTGAGGGGTTTGCATCATGTAATGTAGGAAAGGAGGGTGTTTGAGAACATGCCTGCTTCACAGCCTGGTGGCCAAGTACAGCTACAACACCAGCATCACAAAACAGCTGTTTCGTACTGGTTGGAAGCAATGGGATCATTCATTTTTCTCATGACAATTGAAGATTAAATCATAGCCTACCTACTTTTCTTCTTGATCGTAATGTGCTTTCCAGCCTTCCTCCCTATGGTGTCTTTTGGTAGAGAATTACAGCACCTTGACTGTCTTGTGCTATTTAGTGACTTGTCATTAGCACCTTGGGACTTGCCCTTCCCCCTGCCTCCAGTCTCAATATGAATTTTCAGCTCCACACAGGCAGGTCAAACCCATAGTTCTTATTCCTCCTAGACCAGCAAAATACTGCATTTCCATAATACTTACAGTTCTCCAACATATGTGCTGTAACTGTTGCTCTTAGGAAAACTAATATCAGAATAATTTTTAGCAAGCTACATTTAATGTTATACTGGTCTTACTATACTATAGGTTGTATTTGGACCACGGTGCACTTGCTAACCTTTTTTCTTCACACTACCATTTCCTTGAATAATTCTGGGAAGTGTCTTAACTTGGGAAAA
This sequence comes from Platalea leucorodia, assembly GCF_965183815.1. Taxonomy (NCBI): domain Eukaryota; kingdom Metazoa; phylum Chordata; class Aves; order Pelecaniformes; family Threskiornithidae; genus Platalea; species Platalea leucorodia. Next base: position 15,509,123 of record NC_138828.1, on the reverse strand, counting down.
TACATGCTTCTTTATATTAAAAGAATGTCCTGTGTGACACAGGAATGTAGCACAGCGTTCACACAGAAGTGTAGCGAAGTGTTTGCACAAAATCTGCAAAAAGCAGTCCCTGAGGTGGACAGTTTTGACCAGCTATGTTTCCTTGATCTCTGAGGTATGGATTCATGCACAAAGCTGTATATATTTTGGACTATGGAAATTATTCTTTACAGTGCTTTCTGCAACAGTGGAAATGCTGAAATCTTGCAGACACACATAGGTGATCTTAAATGATGGTAAATCCAAAATGTATGGAAACTTTCTTTCAATTGCTAGCAGCAAAACTGCTTAGGAACCCCTTCTTTTCCTTATGAAATGCAAACTCCAGTAGTTGTTCAATATGTTAATATAAAATACAGAGAATATGTGGCTAAATTAACCTTTCTGCAACTTGTTGATTGTGAGTACTTGAGCATGCTAACTTAGTGTTACATTAATGCTATCTTATAATGCAATTCAGGATTGAAATTCAGTAGTATATTCTAGATGAATGATAGAAAAAAGATAATTCAGTAATAGATTAAAATCAGCTATGCCTGTAACAATCCTAGTTATTTCTAAGTGAGATTGAGATGTTTGTGTATATACATGCAGTGTGTTGACTATGAGATGAATCATATATTTAGAGATTAACAGTTCCTAATGCTTTGAGGCTGGTGGAGGGCATTATTGATTTGGAAGAGTTTTATTCTTTTTTTATACTGTACGGACTATCAGAAATCTGCTGGGATGGTAGTGTAACAACGTTTTGATTCTCTTTACTGTTTCATAAAGATCTGCCAAGGTTCTTTCAGAATGTTTCTGTCTGTTGCTAACCTCACAATGTTTTTTGCTTGCCCAGTTGGGATAATGCTAACGAGCTTGGTTGTGTGGTGGTCCATAGCCTGACTGCACAGGGATGCTGGTGTGGTAGGACAGTTTGGAGGTGGCAGGTAGAGCAGATGCTCACCGGCTCATAATGCTGCCTTCTGAAGACTCTTGATTTCAGCAGGACTGCTTCTGTAGAGTTTGATGCTTTCTGGATGTATTTTGTGTGATTTGTGTTAGATCATAGCTTGAGTGCTCAGTATACAAAAGTATGAAGTCCTTCATCTCTCACGAAGTCTGCTGAGGAGAGTCCTGTTGATGTCAGTGAATTTTGGATTAGGTCCTTATATGTGAATACACCTGCTCTTCTCATGTACAAACTCATGGCATTCATTGAGGAGACAGGTATGTGCTTAAATGAGTATGTTCTGCCAGCTTTTTGATAGACCTCTGTAAGCACTATCAAATTTGCATATAGATAAAATAGATAGAAAAGTAATTGCAGAACGCAAATCCACACCATATTACACATCACCTGTGAAGCTGATCCACCGGGCCTGTAGAACTCTTAAAAAAAACCTAAACACAACATAAAGCAAATATAAGTGATAAAACCAATATTCATACATTTACACATTCCTTTCTATTTTTGCAGTAATTCATAGAAAGAAGAAGAGTAACAGCTGATAAACACTAGCTTTCAAAATTATTTTCTTAAAATAAAGTTAAATTAAGTAATGGAATGACATACTCAACAATGTACTCCAAATGTATTTATTAACCCTGAAAAAGGAAGCCTTTGTAGAATGAAGTTGAAACAACCCACACTGGGGGGCAGTGTTGACTGCTAGAATTACTGTCAGTTCTTGTTAACCCAGAAGGGTTTCTACAACGTCGGTTTTGGAAAGGCTGGGTGTGATATTAGTGGTGTTTGTTTTTTGGGAAGCTAAATATACAGACATATGCCTCACATGCTTACACCTCATATATAAGATTCCGCCCCCCCCCCCTTCAGGAGGAACTTATGGTGTGATCATTGTCTTTGTTCATGGCAGTATCCAAAAGATTTTTGTGAAGTGTAGCATATATCCCATTTATCTCATCGTTTTTCTCATCTGCTTCAACATATTTTTAATATAGCTCACATATAGCATGAATAGCATGCTTCCATTTGCAGAGTATGTGGAGGAGCATTTCACCACATATGAGGAACTAGACTGATTGTAATAATACAATCCCAAGTAAAAGGGAAAAGCTATTATTTGTTCTAGCTGAAATATGTTGTTTTCATAAACACTGAATGTCTGAGAAACAGCTGAAAAAAAGCATTTATGAAAGACTAATAATAATGAGAACTTTATCAGCTAAGTTTTTTTCCCCCCTTCTCATGTTTCCTTCTGAGACCAAATTGTAATATGTATCATGATCACACTTAATTGTCTTAATATCCTGTTGTATCATCGTGTTCCCAAAATAAATAACTTCTGGCTTAGTTCCAAAGTTTTAAAAGTTCCAGCCTTATAGGTAAGCTGGAAGGGTACAAACCAAGCCTTTTTCTTAATGTATAAGCTCATGTTTAAATGGGAATGTCAGTGCTTAGGAGAAGAAGAAATAAAAATTCAGGAAAATAAATGCCTTTATTAGAGAAAACTGTGCAGCTAAGCAGCATGATGCTTTATTTAGCAAACATTCTTGTTACAAAGTTGGTTACCTTCATACTAAAAAAATAAACCAGAAACCAAATGAAAACAAAACAGGAGTAAACATCTTGTTCTGTGGCTTTATCAACTGATGACAAGTGATTGACTTCCTCCTCCTTAGACATATCACACGTGATTTGTACTTCTCAGTCTTCAAACTAGAGGCAGGTGAAAGTCTCTGCTGAACATGTTGTACTTAGACTGTCAGAAGCTTACTTGTGTATCTCTACGAACAAACAGAAAGTGATATTTCCAGCTGATAAAGGTTCAGCATAGCTTTTGCAGGATTAAGATTTGTACCTGGGAATGTGAAAATGGAAACATCTCACGCTATGCAGCGAAGAGTCAGATAGTTGTCTTCTGTAGCCCATGGTCAGAGAACAGAAAGCAGGAAAAAAACCCAAAACCCAACAGACAGATTGTCAGTATGTGCTCATGATTGTATTTACTTTAACATGAGACTTCCCTATTGTCCTGCAAATCTTTCAATATTGTGGGATTCTGAGATGCAATCCAACTTTTTCTAACTCTGTTTCAGTGACTGGGGGTGCAATACTGTATCACAAGCCACCCTTCAACATAGGAGGAATTAGTGCAGACAGAATGTTGGTGGATTTTAGCAACCACATAAAAAGTTTCAGAGATCAAACAAACAAAATCACTTAACATTTGTGCTGACTACCGTAGGGCTAAGCACTTCATCTCTCCTTTTATAGTCTTAGTGAATAATAAGCCCAGGCCAGAGAGATGGATAAACTCATTCCCTTGTGCCTGTCCTTTGTGTGTAGCAGAGTAGCTGCAGACCAATACCCACATAAAGTCTGAAATTCATAGTCATCTTACACCTTAAAGCACCTTAAAAAGCAAAATATTTTGTAATAAGAAGTTCAAGTGTTCCTATCTTTTGTATTCTCCAGGTTTTAAAATATCCTAAGCTCAACATGTATTACCCCAGTAATTAGCAGGAAGAAATAGTTGTAAAAAGCAAGGCATTTTTATTATTTATGTAAAGAGGTTGAGAAGAATATTCTCAGTAGCAATAATAAGTCTTCCTACAAACATTTTGCATCACTGTGAGTAGCTGTGATATAGTAATATGAACATCTGCATATAAACCTAGCAGCCAATACTACTTACACATTCTCATAGCTGTGATGTCGGTTGTTCATTTTCACCCTTGGTAGCATTATGTTAACACATCAGTGCCAAGATCAATTTCTCCCAGCTGCAGGATTCTCTGTAAACAGAATTAAACAGAATCTGTCATAAATCAAGCTTTTTTTTTTTAGAAACCATTTGTCTGATCATGATGTTTCTACCCTTTGCCAAGTCAGAGTATTCTGAGAGCTATCAAGTGAGCAGTAAAAATATGGTGAAGATTTTCTAGGTAGCACTTTACATACTGTTAACGCACAGGATTTTTGGTAGCAGTTATCACCATAAGAGGCAGAGGTCTGTTCTTTTTTTTTTTTTTTTTTATAGCTGGGTAACTGAGATGCAGAGCTCAAGAGCTTATTTTTCATGTTTCCATTCTCCTGTTGCTTTCAGTTGTCATTGTAGAGTAAGACCTCAAAGATCTGTATCCATCAAGAATGTGCACAGCTATGCCAAACTAGTCTTGGCCACCTTTGCATGGTAGTGCACGCCACCCGAGTAGCTGAGCCCCCACTCTGTACTGAAGCCACAGTGCTGCTTCTGGGACTGTTTATGGTGGCTCTTTGCAGCATCGCAGTGCACTACCTTGTCTAGAGCTGTCTTTGTGTGAGGCAAGGCTTGCTTGCAGTCACAGAGTCTGTTAGATCTAGGTGTGACCTCAGATTACTTAAGATCTGGCAACGCTTCAGTTAACGTAAACAGAATCCACTTCTCTAAGCCTGCTGTGCTGCAGATACTTTATATTCAGGTTATACAGGCCGGACTATTTTTAAGGGCTAGGTAGCAGTTACCTTGATGTCTAGGTGTGTTGTTTGCTCATGTAACCTAAATAGGCATCTGCAGGCTACCTCAAAGAGTACAGTCTAAAATAGAAATCTTCTGTTCCTTTGGACCTAAAATATCAATTTCCCTGAGGATGGCAGAGTACAAATTTGAATCTACAATGTAGGCAGCTCAAAAGGGAAATAAGTAGCAAGACCGTAGAGTTGCAAATTTAACAAGGATATGCAGGGTTAAGACATTAAATTTTGGGGGGAGAAAAATCATCTGCCACCTGGGACTGGTATTTTAAAAATTCTTATCTGTCCCAGTCTAGTAGGTATACTTAAAGTATGCTCAACACTTTCATGTAGGATCAGGTCCCCCACAGAATATGTGCGTGGAGACCTTCTTCTAAAGCAAAAGTGAAAATGATGGTGCTGATGTCCACCTTTACCATTTTTTGGCTCTTTAAGTGCTTGTCCAGAAAATGGGACATGTAGGTACAATACCTAGGAGATGTAAAATGCATAGCTCAGACCCAAAACAGCAGAGTACACCGGTAGGTTATTCACTGTTTTGGATTGACGTGCTCTCTATCCTCCATATATAAAAATGCCTTTCAGGTGGTCACTTGTCCTCCTTTGGAAATCCTTTCTATTCTCTTCACACAGACCCTGGTCCTAGTCTCGGACTGGATCTCTGACTTCTCTCCTCATGATCCCGTAAGTCAAATGCTTTTGTCATTGGAAAGCCCACTTTTCAATCATGATTCAAAGAGATCACGTTCTGAGCAAAGACGAATTTCTGTACCGAAAGAAAATCATGTTCACAAGAGGATCCCACACGTGAATTTCCTTACCAAGTTTACTTTACCCTTAGCTCAGCACAAGCTCTGTTCCCTTCCCTAGGTCAGAAGGGACAGGTTTCCTTGGTCCTGGTGTAACCCCAAGTCTGCTGACAGCCTATTTACATCTTTCCCCAGGCCACTGACTCAAGTATGACATACCACTGATCCTGGGGTCTGGTCAGGAAATAGAAGCTGCTTTCACTTAAATGAGGCCCCAAATAGGTCTGAATTCCTTTGAAGCAGTATGCATCAGGTGTCTTATCTTTGTCCTTGTTCCAATATTGTTTTTAATTCAGCTGCATAGATACTAATCTATCATAAACAGGACTCATCATGCATTCCTAGTCTGCCACTATCTCTTTTGTTCTTTTGTGTGGATTGAAATGCCCTTCTTTCAATAGTGTTTGATATGCTGGGCTTAGCTGCCTATGCATCCTGCTGCTTTGCACTAACATGCCTTTGAAAATAAGAAAATATAGTAAGCGTTATTAGAAGACTGTTTAGTGGGATTCTTCTCCTTTTCTATATATTACAACACTCGCTGCAGATCCTAGTAGGAGGAAAATTTCATTCCCATGGAGATAAATTTCAATGGGGAACTAAGCTGCAAACTTATTAAAAATCTATTTTACTCTATGGTGTCTTAGTGCTCCATTTGGATAATTAGGCATGGCTTCATGAAGGAAATCAGATCCAGTCATTAATGGCAATCTGGGTGTCTGCTGATTTCCAGAACGAGTGAAAGAGAGTAAGAAGAAATTGAAAGTTTCAGTAAACAGAGATCTTAGCTTCTACGTGAATTCAAGCTTTTTGGCTAAAATTAAGAGTATACATACAGAAGTTGTTTCCATATTGAAACGGCTCTCTACCCCCTCTCCCTGTTGTGTGAAGTGATCTGTAGTCTGCTTTTTAATTACTGTGTCCAATTGCTTCTCAAAGATAATACCTTCTTTATGGTCGCTGGTTGTGCTACAAATCAGAAATAAGCCTTTACACTAAACTAGTCTTGCAAAAATCTTTTTGATCCTTTACCAGCCTAGCTGTAAGCAATGAAAGAATCAAATATTTTCAGAGTTCAAATGGTCCAGGACAACCTTCCTTTCCTTCATTATCTGGAGACACAACTTTCTTTTTGTAGCCAAATAAGCATCAAAGGGTCACAAACTTGGAAAACGCAAGTTATGTAGGATTATGTAGAACGACTGCAATGAACCCTGTTATTATGAGAATCGGTGTGGTACTCCTTTTGCAGTTCTCAGTTCAGTATTTGTTAGAGACAGAAACGCTAGTAAGTGAAACGTTATGGGATTCATTAAGTGTAATTTTATAGGTTGTAACTAAAACCATTGACACTCAATAGAAATTTTTAATACAATGCCTTTTGTTATACATGATATTGAATATCATATGTACATCCAAGATAGTTCGGTCATGGTTATGTTTCTGTTAACAATGATTAAGGGCAAAATAGCATTTCTATTACCGCATAGTTCAACAAATAAGCTGCACAGAGAGACTGAGTTCTAATCCAAGAAATATTTCCACATGAGCAAGGAATGATTGCTAAATACTGCTGAGCCAGCCAACACAGAATGAGTGTAAGCCAGAAAAGTAACAAACGAAACCCTGCTATGTATATTGCTATATGAACCATTGGGAACATCATGATTCTGGGTGTTCCTAATGGGGTGCCAGAAATCTTTCTTCTTTCATGGTGGTCAGGGGAAGATGCAGAGCACTGCCTTGCTGACTTGTACAACTAAAAGAAAATGTAATTTTTCTCCTTTAGATAAACTGGAGAACATACGTTTTGCAGAAGCAAGAGGAGGAGGAAAATCAGCTTGGGAACAGACAGCATCTTGATTTCTAGAACTCCCTTTTGAAGGAAGGGAACCCCTTAGGTTCAGCCAGGGCCTCGAAGTAATTTCTAATGCAAACCAACTTGAGCTCAAAGCCAATAGAAAATATTTCTTTAAAAAGTCCTCTAGCTTTTAGTAAGATTATTATATTTGTATGAACAGGTGAGCTGATGTGAGAAGAAAACAGCTCAGTATCATACTTCAGTGGTTTTTTGTCTCTCCCAGTGCAATATGGCCGAGAACCTGGCAAAGGCTTCCTGGCATCTCCAGGTGAGAACATCTCATTCATCTCTACAGTTTTGTGGTACATTCACAAAGGACGGTGCAGACCTGAGGAACCTCTATAGTGTAGTCTGAGCCCATTAGTGACGGTCATTTGGGTTAAAATCTTCCTCTCCCTGTTAAGCCAAGCAGAATCTAAGCAGAAGGGCATCTGACCCTTTGCCCTACCATACCGGTTCTTGATCTGTAATAACTGGCATTTGTTGAACTTGGCCTGAAATGGTTTGTCTGCTTGAAGAGGTAGTAGATGACAATTTCCATAGTTGCTAAACTCTTAACACAAATAATGAACACATTGTGAAATGCTGTTGAAATGTTGAATCCTGCATTTTTTCATTTGATTTGCTTTTCACACCTCAGGAGCTATAGACTCAGAGGTCAGTATGGAGGCATGTTACTGGATCTGGTGTGAGCCCAAGTATGACACCACTTACAGGAGATGACAGGTTTCAAATACTAGCTCAGTCTTTCAAGAATCACTTTGACAGGCACTTTGGAGTGTGAAGTCTTACAGACGCAGTCTCAGAGTAAATAAAAAGGAGGCGACACAATTTCATGTTCCTATTCTGTTATTTTTACCAAGTCATCTTCATTAATCAAGAATCCAAGTTGGTAGCATAGGCTTCAAAAATAGTGAAATACAAAAATCTGTCAGTCTTGGGAGATTATAGCAGTGTTGTCAGACCTTCAGTGCAGACAAAGTAAACTTAAAGCAAGTTTTACTCTCTGGAGTTTGAAAGTCCAAAATGTAGACAGCTATTGAAGCTGGAAATCCCAGAGGAAGTTGTAGAGACTGCTGTGGAAACTACATTCCAGTAAACATAAATGTTGTCCGTCACTCAATACAATGCCCCTTCTCAAGTCGCTTTAGAAAAGTCTTCTACTCTCTATAAGATCATTGACAAGTTCTATTAAATTGTCAGTAAGTTTTTAACAGGCCTTTTTCTTGCTCTCCAAAGGCTTCTGAGTTAAAGTGCCAGTGAACGTGCTTAGGGCAAGTGCTGTTGGAAACGTCTATTGCACCAGATACTTTCTTGGGCAGAACTGCTTATGAAGCAGAGCGGTGATTAAGAAGCTGAACTTTTGATCAAGTTTGTTGCTCAGGCACATGTAAACATTACTTCTAACCTGTAGGATATGGAAAGGGATTAAATAGATTTGGTAGGACGAATTATAAAGTTCAAGAGTTGAGCATAAAACTTGGAATTTTACTGTTAGTGTAGCAAAGCTCTCGTGCAGACAGAAATATTTGACTTTACAGGTATTTGCCAAAAGAGTAGGTATTTGCCAAAAGAGTAGGTATTTGTTTTCCTCTTTCCTGTAAATTAGGATGTCCTCCAGATGTTTGTTACAGCTGTTAGAAACTTCTTACAGAGAAATAAAGAAAAATCTATGCTGTGCTTAAACCTAAGGGGAGTAGAAAAAGCAAGCAGAGAAAATCTTGTGATAGAGTAACCTGAACTCACTCAAATCAAGAGTGGAGGTTGATGGCAGATAGATAAAGGGAACAAAATCCAAAGCAGATTTTGAAGCATCAGGTTGGGCTGGTTGTAACTATCTGTTCAGAGACTTCAGGCAAACGTACTTGCTTGGAAAAACATTGGCAACATTTATGGAGCTTGTCATAATGATAAGTCATTTAACTGCTTCCTGAATTGGACTGGTGACAATGATCGATCTGTATTTGCAGCTAGTCAGATATAAAATAATGGAATTGTGTAGCTATTAGCCATGAAGAAGCACACAGTACAGTAGAGTGAATTAAAATGCAGGAGAGCATCTGAGTAATCATACAATGGCTAGAAATTGTAGAGATTGTAGGAGAGAGAATGAACTGGCTAGATTGTAGGAGAGAGAATGAAAGAGTTGCTGTTGTCCTTTTAAAACAGAAAATTAATAGATTTTCAAGCACAGAAGTTATGTTCTTACATACTAAACTCCCACTGTTTGATGGCTGTACTGTAACTGTGGCAGTAAGTAAGAAATTTCTGTAAGAATAAAACTGGCTTCAATCCTATGCTCTTATCTTGCTGTATAGATGATGTGGTTATCATGCGTTTGTAGAACACTTGCAAACTACAAAACGCATTCTTCTAAACACCAATCGGGCAAGCAGCCTCCAAATAGGCAGCTCACTATGTCTAAACTTCACGCTTTCTAAGAATGAGAAATATTTCTTGTAGTGTAGAAAGCCTTGTTAATTCCCATTCATACTCCATCCCACAGGGATTTTCATGACAGATTTTTATCTTCTTTCTCTCTGTACTGCAGAGAGGCTAGAAAACCTCTGAATAGTGATCCCTGTCCAGTTGGTACAGCTGTAGCAGTGCTGGGGCACTTGCCTTGGGACTGGGTTGGGGTTGCACAGTACCTTGCCCCGTGCCTTGTGCATGGTTGGGTATTGTTCCACCCCATGAGCCAAATTCCCTGGCAAAAGCCCAATGAAGAATGAAGGTGTGGGGTGGGGGAAAGAAGACAGGACAGGGCAAGCCAAATATAGTTGAGTTGAGGCAACTGTAGCTAAGCCAGAAAGTAGAGTCTTGAGATTCATTCATGGTTTATGTTCAAGTGGCTAAGGAGGTGAGTGTGGTAATGGACCCGTGAAATGAGTTAGTGAATTAGCCGGCTTCTCACCTATCCTTCCATTCTGTGCCAAGGTAATTTTCAGCTTTGTGATGAAGCTAATTGTTGAAGGGTGGCAAAGAGTTGGTAGGACTTTCACCCAGAAAAGCTCAAAGCTTCTCTGTAATGAGACGGTGAGAGTGTGGTACAGAGAGATGGCACAGGCACTGCTTTCACTTTGTGCTCTTTGTCACAGAAATTGGAGTTCTGGTTTTAGTTTTGAGTCCATGAGCTGCTTGTTTAGAAATTAGCAGGATGTTTGCATTTGTAGCTTCTTTTGTTATGCAACAGGGTAAAAGGAAAGAGCTAGAACTATTTACTCAGCCCTAGATTACAAGGGAGTGCTTTCCAGACTGCCTTTTGAAGAATGAGCTAAGTGCCACTATGTTGCTGCTGTAAGTTTACTTATTTTTAGATCTGAGAAATGTGTGGTGCTAGGCGGTGTTCCATAGCAAGCAAAACAACAGTTATTAGAAAAAGTAACAAGTAAGCAAAATGCAAACCAGAAACCCCTGTTGGAAGCATCTATCAATAGACCACACCAAGCCCAGCCTAAGCCTGAAGCAAAACCAAATTAGAACATGCATTTTTCTTGAAGTCCTATGAACATATCCTTAAAGTTTCCCATGAGGTTTGGGAAAGATGTCGTCTTATGAATAACTAGAGAAAGTCTAGGTTTTAGCCTATGAGGCAAGTACAAGCCTACCATTATCCACCACCCAAAGTCATATTGTCTATAATTTGCCCACTGGGTTCCCATCCTGGTGTTCCTTGGAGTAAAACGTAAGTGCAGATACTCCATCCAAGGGGCTACAGGGATTTAAATTTAAAAAATCACCGCTGCATCCACAAGCAGTATCTGGAAGCTGGGGATGCATAACAGCTTGCAAAACTCATTTTTGGCTAAGAAGCCCTGCTGCGGGTTAGTTATTAATCTTACTCACGTCTATCCATTTGTGCCAGAAAACCCAGTGCTGTGTTGTTAGCTTCAGACAAAAGATGTTTCACTCCTGAGAAGTTTTCTACCAGCTTCTGGTAATTGAAGTAAGAGAGGCCTTCTTGTTCTCCATGAGTGGCTTGCCTTGTCTCCAAATGAGGGGGGCTGTGTAAATATGATGACAAAGAAGCAGCATTTAAGCTGGCTAGTCTTACTGTTTGTGAGATAAAGACAGCAGAGAAAGGAAGGAGCAATGAAGAGATATTTTGTTGCTTAGGGTTTTGAGGGGTTTGGATGTGCTGGGTTTTAAATAATCTTGGTGTGTTTCAGAGAAGGTAATCTCGGAATCCTCGCTGCCAATGGGACCATTTACTACTTTGAATTGTATCTGAGCTGTATTTCCCAAGCCAGTGCAAGTGCAGTAATTTAGTTGTCAGTTGATGTAATGGTTCTTAATGTGTTATTCATTGAGTCTATATGTTCTTTAGGTAGGAAAGAGAATTCCCCAGCTGAGAGAAGGAAGTACTCTTTTAGACTCTAACATTTGTTAGATCGGAAGAGCGTTTCCTATCCAATTACGTAGACACATTGAAGGGAATTTTTCTTATCAGACATTCTCAGTGACAAGGAGGAACCGAGTCAAGGTGATAACAGCAAAACTATTATGACATTGCAGGTTCCTGAGCCAGGTCCTTTGGGGCAGGAGTCCTGGTGAAGCTTATGACTGAATGAATGTGATACTCTTTAGGTTTTAAAAAACTTGACAGTAATGATAGCATGGGAGAGGAAGTGAATTTAGCCAGAAAAGAGATTACAGATATGCAGAAAGAATATGTTTGAAAAAGCAATTCCTTTTCAAGCAGCCTGTGCAACCAGTACCTGTCAACGTTGGAAGCATTTGATCTTCCTGATCGGTCATAACACAGTATATTCCATAAACTCCACTCAAATACAGCCGGAGCATCTCTTTCTTTTAAAACAGTATAGAACTTAGAAGCATTTGCCATGATTTTAAATTAATCGCTTCACACCCATAAAAGCTTAAATCAGGATGATACATGGTGAGGTAATATGTAAAACTGGGAACCAAAGCTGCTATGTAATTATCCCATGGGAGGTGTGTTTCTGTCTGCCTGGGTGGTTGTTCCTGTGTGGCAATGGAGGAGAGTAATCCTTCCTCTTTGCCTTTCATTAATTACTAATGAACTGAAGAAATTCACCACAACATTCTTTACAACTCTGAATTAGAGACCAGTGCTCTGCAAAGAAAAAGTGTTGGCAGTAGAGCGCCTGTTGACAAAGAACTGAAATATGTATCAAAATGAAATACTATTTCTCTTCAGGAATCAGTGACGTGTTTTAGAATGGAGGCACTCAGGTTGCAGAATTTTTACCAGCGCAGAAAAGAAGTCCTAATTCTTTAAAAACCTGGTCATTTTTAATATAAACTCTATTTAGATAAAAGTTAAAATCCCATATTCCTTGAAATCTATAAATCTCTTTCTCATCATTTATTTTGGATAATAGGTGGCGCAAAGCTAATTTGTGACCTGCGTTATACCTCAAAGTTATATGAAAAAGGATGCAGTTTATTTTTTTTAATTTTCTACAGTTAGAAGAAATTTGTGAATGGTATTTCCAGTGTGATTGAAAAAAAGAAGCAGAAAATACATCCAAATGTATAACAAATAGTGTTTTTCCATAAAGTTGAATAACATTGGCTTTATTCAATGTTCACCATGATGCTGTTTGAAAAACTGAGTCCGTTGAGTTTTTCCATGTGTATTATGGAACCTTGTCTAGAGAACAGGTACTCTGAAGAGCTGATAGGATCTGTTCTTCTAGTTGTAGTTTTCAGTTCAGACACCTTCTATTTTACTAGTAATAAAGGTGACTGAACAAGCAGTCAAGGAGAAGGTTTGACTCCTTGCAGCTGCTAATCTGTCATCTGTCACAAGCCCAAAATTGATCAGCAGATTCTGATTAAAATCTCTGTGGGCCTTCTTGAAGGGATAGTATATTCTATATACTTTTTGTGGCATTTTTTTACAGTTCTTGGCCATGCCAGTTGAAAAACTGGAGGGATGAGGGAGGAAGGAAAGAGAGGTCAGCATTTTGACCAGCTTATGTGACATCTAGACTGAAAGTTTCAGAAGTATTTTAAAAATCAGCTATGTAAAGTTATAAAAACACCTAATTGCATTTTAGCCACCCAAATGATCCTGAAAATCTTTCTCTGAATCTCGTCATTTTACTTCCAGTAAATTTTATACCTCTCTTCTAATTCTGTAATGTTCCATTAGACTCACATTAAAGCTTTAGCTTTTCGGAGATGATTCCTCATCTTCTTGACTGTTGCTAAATGAAGCTCAATTCAGCAAGTGTCAGTAGCCTTGGGAGGGAAGGATGTCCAAGTGGTGGCACCAGGGCAATCTCTGCTAGGCAAAGCACAGGGTGGGTTTCCATACAAATGCAAGCAGGGCTGTGTGAGGTAAATAGGGATGTAAAGGAATTAGTGGTGGTGGAGAAAAGAAAGAGCAGAGAGGTAGACTGCAAAGATAACAGAAAACAGTGGAAAGGGCCGGAAGAGGAAGAGCACTGTGTCACTGTACTATACTTTTCCTCACCAAGTATCTTCAAGAGTAATGAGGAAGTGTTTTGTAAACACCTTTTGCCCCACAACAGCATTGTCCATATGACCCCTCTGTTCTCTTACCTGCATTTTACCACAGCCTCCCTCCACTTCTTTGAAATGCTGGTTGCCAACAGCATGCTAGCAATGCTAGTAGGTATACTTGTTCATATCTACTCTCAGGGTGTGTTTTGCCCTTTCAGTTCCTTTGGGCTTTTAGGGAGGTAGGATGTATGTTGTTTTTAGCTGCCAAGCACAGTATGACTGGGCGGATCAAAAACCTGGTGAAATCAATGGGAATAGTTTTATATGCCCTGGATGAAGTCTGAACTCAGGTTTGTTTAAAAACAACAGATATCTTTGTTCAATCTGTAATAGACTAAAAAGGAAAGATTCAGGAAAGAAAATATGAGAATGTTAATATTGACTCTCTTACTGCTATTGCTCAAGCCAAACTGTGACACTATGCATTGCCTTTGCCTCAAGCATGTCTTCCAAAAATTGCTTGTTAGTTTAATAAAGCAGACGCGTTCTAGTAACTGGAGAACTGAGGTGGCAAATTTATGTGTAACAGCACAAAACAAATTCACCAGGCCATGTCCATGAAGAGTATGGCAGGGTCTCCAAGTATTTCTACAATGTTTATTGGCTCTACATGGTATCCTGTGAACATGGCTTCCAGATCTGGGCTTCCTTTTGCTAGGTAACTCCAGACCACACCTTTGCATACTTCTGGCACTGTGGTTAGTCTGTGTGATGGTAGTTAGCATATCTCTGCACTTGCTGTGTGCATGGGATCTTTGGTTCGTAATCTTGGATCTGTCACCAATACTCAGCTCACTTAGGAGTGCAAGTACTCTTTGGATTTCAAATGCTAGAAGGCTTGTGTTTCCATAATGCTTTTGCAGTGTATTGCTAACAAAAACTTCCACTTAAGACTTAAGATAGTACATGCAAAGACATTTTACACATTTTTCTACATCCCTATTTACAACCAAGCATTAAGTTTGCTTATAGGGATGCACTGCAGATAGAAAGGAAAAGCTTAACACCAGTGATTTGAATCCCAGAGGAGCCCTTTGTGAGTAACCGCGCATATTGAATCCATTAACCGACAACAAGCTATCACGTACCTGTATGAAAGTGATATTACAGGTTATTTCTGACAGTATTCTTTTTTCTTTCTGTTTTTTAAAGGATTTACTGTGTGAGACCATTGTCCTACAAAATTTTCTGGAGATGAAGTCTTCTGAGGGAAGCTCTGGGAAATGTCTGTCATTCCTGAATGATTGCTGGCTCAGATTTCCATCTTAAGCTTTCATCCGTCACATAGTACAGAGCAATCTGTCCACCTATTCACAGGATACAAATAGGTAAAAGTATAGAGATAATGACAGCAGGACAGTTATCTAGCTCTCAATTTTAAAACAGATGGAAATTTACTGTAAAATAGATGTTAAACCTAATTATTTACAAGCTATAATATGCTTTTGAAAATCTTTTTGTTGGTTTAGCAGTAACCAGATTTTAAATTAGCGTTTCAGACCCAATTCTAGCTAGGTTTGTACATATCTGTGTATATATACATAGTGTTATCATATATCAATAATGTTCTTTTTCATTTTTTGAATTAACAGTTATTAGAAGGTCTTACATAAGCCAAGTTTAGCCTTTACATAAGGATACAGAATGTGGTTGATTTAGCTCCTGCTCTTCCAGACGAATGTATGCATTTGATTAACATAATTGTGTGAGATGGTATAATTGTCTTATCTTTTAATATGTTTATCTCCTTATATTACTTTCATATATATTGAAACATAATGGAGTGGCTGCTAGAAGCTGTAGGGTTCTGGAGAAGGACTTGCCTTTTTTTTTTTTTTTTTTTTTTTTTTTTTGTTTAAAGTATTTCAAGTTGGTTGCAGGAAAGGGTGCATCATGATTAAAAAAAAAAATCTTGAATAGTCTGTTGGGATGATTAATATAAATACTTAATTTGATCCTTAAAGGGGAGTTTTCAAAGTAGAAGATCTCTGAACTGGGCAGGAAGGAATGGGAAGGAGACAAGAATAACAAGAAGACATTGGTAGACTAGGAAAAAAATCCTTTTTGAAAGCATAGGAAAACTTCAGCTAGCCTGGAAAAATACAGTTTTGTTTATTAAAAAAAAAAAGAAATACTCACGAATCTAGTGTTTACTATCTATAGTAAAGTTGAAGCTTACAAATAAAAATGAAGTATACTCCAATTTAGAGAGAGTAATTTGCTCCTAAAAACAGTAAGCTTGATTATTTTTACCAACAAAGTAGTTTATGGCAGGCCTAGAATATACTTTTGAAGTTACAACCAACTGTTAAACTTGCTACTACATTAATGACTGTAGTTAGCCTGAAAGAAATACTTAATTTTTTATATCCAAGTGTTTCTTTGCCAAATTGAATTCTCCCATAGTAAAACAGGATGATGTGGTTTTCTGGGCGGGTAACAATACTACCATACTCAGTTAATAACTGGACTTGAGGGAAGGAGTGTTACTATGGGAAAAGCTGCCAAAGAAATATAGGGAAATATATGCAATATAGACATAGTACTGGGGAGAACAGTACTAATTTTAGTAAGTTTAATTAATAAATAAATAACCTTATTTTAGAGATTATAGAAGGAATATGGATATTTTCCATCCTTGCAAAGGCAGAGAACACAAAAAGCCAAGTGTCTTAGGGCTGTTTCAGCTTCTCAACTAGTAGATTAATATCTCCATGAGTACTATGCAATAGACTTATTTCCAAAAACTGTATGCCTAAGCTTTAGATGTGTTTAAAGAACTGTCAAAGCATTTTCCTCACTTTACCCTATCCTTTCCTCTTGCCCCCACACACATACCTACAGCTAAATAGATGGTGTAAGCTTTAAATGCAGCGGGCCCTTGTGATGAGCTATAGGACTTTATGGTGTTTCAGAGCTCACAGTGGAAATACTCAAGCTGTGAACTGGAAAGCTATTAGCAGTAAATACTTATTGTCATAGCATTAGTACACATAATTCTGAACTAAACTTGACTACAGAAAACTTATTACTTATTATTGCCATACCAATCTTTGTGCTGTGAGGCTGAGGTTAGAGGAAGAAAAGCACTTTTAAAATAATTGTTCCCTTATATATTATTTCCTCCTTAGTTATTTTGGTTGATTTTCCTTCTGTTTCAGTTTTATTCTTTATCAGTCATGCGTTTCATATGTGGAGAATTTCTCCTGAATGGAGTTTTGGTTTCTCCCTGAGAACAGATGAAAAATTTGCACATGTTGAAAAAGAAGCCAGTGAAGGAAGTAACATGTGGCACTGAGTTTTCTCATAACCTATGAGACAATAGGGACAGAGCATGTTTTGAACTCCAAGGGGCAGGGTGTGGGTGGGTGGGGATTCTTATTCTTTGGGCATCATGGATGGCTTATCCATGGGGAACGGGCAAGGCAGTCCTGAACTGCCCCTGTAGGGATTTGGATGTATAGATGTGAAGGGTGGTAATCAAGTATATGCAGGTTTGTAGCTGTTTATTTTGCCAGTTTTCAAAATTCGTGACTCGAAGTTTAGAGAAAAGAATCACAGAAACAACCAGAATGTGGGGGGTTGGTTTGGTTTTTTCCCCTTGGGCCATGTGTATTCCTAGTTTGAGGTCAGAAGGCTAGAAGTAGATTGTAAACAGTATTATGGGAACTTAGCACAATTTTACAGGGTTGTCTATTTTTATGGCTGAGAGACTTGAACTGATACTTAGAACTGACACTAATGTATCATGCAAAACTTCTAGGATTAGATTTATACTTCTTCTTAATTCTTGGACGTTAAAGATGTCATGATTAACACATGGTAAAACAAATAAAACAATTGTCATATGCAAAACATAGGTTTCGCTATGTGATAAACATGCTCCTCAGAAAGTCTAAACAGACCCTAAGAATAAGTTGTTACTCAGAAAAGCACAACACAATTATAAAGCAGATAAGGTGAGTAATTACGGAAAGTACATTGCTTCTGAAGCTCTGAAAGATAAAAGTGCTTGGGTCAGATGCCTCTGACTTTAGGCGTTCCTTCACTTCAATACGAAGTGGCCAGCATATTAGGCCAAAGAAATTACTCATGAAATTTGCTCAGTAAGCAGTTTCTAAATGTCAGTTTGTTGTGTAATTTGATAAATTCGCACAGGCAGGAGTCTATTGAACTGTGCAGTAATTAAACGTTTCATAACAGGCTTGATTCTCGAGTTTTGTGTTTTCCAGTTTCCTAACTTAAAATGACCTGATACAGACTGCTATATTTCTCTTTTCTTGCTGGGTTTCATACAGCTCTTGTGGCTTTATTCTGCCATAGGAGAAAAAATTTTGCTAGCATTTAAGCACGCTTTTCACTTCAAACTGGTCAGGTGGCCATAACAACTCTGAAATGAGTTCACTTTCTCAATCAACTAAGCACTCAGTCATGCAGCTTCTGTGAAAGCTTAAGTTACTTGCATTCAGGCTGCCTTTTCCGAATAATGAACAGCTGTCAAGCCATTGCCGGGTTTGGCAATCTTTAAAGATACATGGCTGCATTCTATCGTTGGATATAGTTTTGACAAGGATTTGACAGACCTGCTTAGGAGGTAGAATTTAGTATTGCCTTCTTTCCCCATCTTTTCTCCTCTCTCAAAAGTATCACAAGCATTACTGCTCTGGATTAATTTGTATAGTTTAGATTATTCTATTAATATCAAACACTTATAAAGATTCAGCTTTTCCAGAGAGGTTTCCTGAAGCAGGCTACATATCAATCACCACAGGAGATACAAGGCTGAATCACAGTACAACTTACCTATTGTAGAGAAGGAGCATATACTTTCCCAGGCAAATATAACTCAGGTCACTTCAGCCTCCTGGCATCAATCCCTTCAGGGATTACGTTTTAAATATGCAAATTGACATGTTTGCGTTTGCAAAAATTCCAATTTCAAATGCAAACATACTTGAAACAAGTTCTGAAGTTGATATATTACAGCACTGACAGTAATACTGAAATGAGTTACCTGCTTGAATCTGTGTCACCTAATCCTTACTCTGTGCCTTTCAAGATAAACTCCCACTGACTTCCAAGGAAACTGTGATCATGATGTGCCCACAATGCACTAGCTTGCAAAGCTACATATGCTACCTGGATCTCGGGTCATCAGGAGGGTGTCACTAGGCCAGTACCTTGTGCCAGCAAAAGGTCTGGTGCAGTTTATTCCTACTTAGGAGAAAGGGAAGGGGAGCAAGTGCTGATCAAATCTCAAAAGTCAGAACTTTCTGTGAACACAAGGCGGGGCAATGATGTAGTGTCAGGTTGGAATGAAAAGTAATGGTATTGCACAAAGTGCATCAACTTCACTGATGTGCAAGTTCTGAAAACTAAATTAATCATCCAGCACACCATTGCAGGGATCTAGAAAGAAGCATTTGTTTTAAAAAACAAGTGACTAGAAAGAGGGTTTATTAGAATTTTGGGTGGTGATCCATATTTGTCACTGGTTTTCTGCAATTGTGTGAACTAGCTTGATCATTGACGTAGCAGATTGCATCGGGTGCTCCTAAGATTCAGCTGTCCTTTCCACTCGGACAGCATCAAGTAACCAAAACAAGACAGCCTGAAGAATCAGCTTACGTTGCTAGTGGCAATGCAAGCAAAACTTGTGTACCACTATTATCAGCTGTCTATAAACTCATCTGTATGACTGTCCCAGTGGCTGTAGAAGACTGCTGCAGTTCTACTTATGGAAGAGAATATGCTGAGTACAAAACATGATACATCACCATCTGAATGCCTCCATTCATGGGCCAAATGATTGGAAAAACTTGACAAAGCAAAAGAGAAAATTAAATAATGACATCATCTCACTTTCATTCAGGTGATCATGACACAAAAGGATTATCTTCCCCTTACACTAGGAGTGTTCAGTTTCTGGTCTGAACTCCTCAGAAAGGCAATGAAATGGTCTGTGTCGCTTACGGTACAGAAACATTCTGCATGAATATACCTGTATGGGGAGAATAGTGGTGGCCTTAATTATAAAACTAGGGCTCCTAGTAAGGTGAGTAACTCTCCTCAGTTTACTAGAAAATAGTTGTTTCGGGTTCTAGAGAGAGTCTGTGTTTAGAAGTGGTCTGGTCCACTTTTCTAAAATAACCATTTTATGGTATAAACTACAAATGCCCCATACATACATAATTTAAAATCAGCCTATTTGTTTTTTGTGCACTAGACCAAAAATGTGAGGAAGGGATGTTCAGTTAGGTGTAACTCCTTTACTTGTTCTACTCGGCTGCATATTCACAATCACTTGGCAGAGGCAGTTTAATAAAAGTAATTGAGTATCAACTAAAATGGCCACAAGATTCTCTTTGGTTTTGTGATTATTATGAATTAATACTGTTAATGGGAATTTCAGATGTGCCAGCAAAAAATAATGGCTCAATGGTTACATTGGAAATATTATAATAGTGGCATTAAAAATGTATCTAAACCAGGACAAGTGATTCCTATGGAAAAAGTAGTGAAATGCAACAGATGTAATTAGAGACTTGGATAACTTAGATGACATTTAGATAAAATTTTTGCAAAAGATTTCTTGGGCAAAAAACAGGTGTGGCCATGCTGTAGCAAAACTGGTAGTAATTTCTGGGAGCATGTCATTGTCTCCACCCAGTTAGCTTTTTTTTCTTTCCCCCTCAGGACATACTGACGGGGGAAAAATGTCTTTCTACTGTTATGGTGTATTGCACCTATTTACTTGTATTGCATATTTTGGAGCCTTACTCAAGGTCCAGGGTTATTCACAATGTAAACATAAATAGGATTGAGAAATTAATCTGGCTCATTAAGTCCCATTAAAATGAATTTAAAACCTAGAAGAGAAATTCAATAGGTTTGACCTTACTATGGCAACCATACGTAAAACCAATCAGAATACAGCTTGGAGAGAGCATTACATGACCAGACCCATCTCATTTGTCTGGAGAAAAAGTAAAGCCTGGAGAAAACAAGTCACATTAATATGACTTAAGAAGTTCTACGTCATCCTACGTTACTGTTTTGCAATTCTGTAAAAGTAACAATGTTACAGTGGCACTTTTTCCTCAGGAATTATGCAGACTTACAATTGCATCTTATCACAGGCTGACTGCTAACAGTGAACTAGGGCACTGAATCATTATCCAGCTCAGTTCTTTAGTTGTCAAGTTGTTCAAGACCTTGAGTCAAGTTGTTGTAAAAGAGGTTAGAAATTCAGCTGAGATATATGCTATAGGTGAACTATGTTTCTCTAAATGTAGTTATTAAAGTTTGATGTAAATTACATCTGGACACTACTACTTTTCATCCATCTGCATTCATTCTCATTTGACATCCAGAGAAATGTGTTTCCAAATTGCCTCTTTCCCAGTGCTGTTTCAATAACTATAATCTCTGCGACAAAGAATCCATATTCCCAAATACTGTGTAACACCTGTGAGACAACTTTGGAAGTAAAAATTGAAGAAAGAAAACAAAATACAAGGTTTTCCAAACAGTCTTGAAAATTTATTTGAGGAAAAAATGGGATATTTCTTTACTTTAAGGGGTTAGGAACTTCCTCAGGTTACCAACAGAGATTGTCTCCTTTTACATGCATGGGTCAGTCATGCCTCCCATAGAGCGTGAAGGAAGGATGTGTTTTTGAGAGGCAGTGGAATGGCAAGATGTTTCTTCACATGGTGAAATAATCTATAATGGCATTTAGAAGGGGGCAGAAGATCAGCACCCAGCTGGCAAACAGAAAATTCTCAAGCTGAAGAATCTGACAGCTGTCAAAGTTGATGGCTATGAGAGTTCCTTGTGACATGAATGACACAGGTGAGGTTCTGCCCCACAAATTACTGCAGCAACTTCCCTCAGTTGCATCTTTTCTATCAATTGACTAAAACTTTTATGAATGTGTTCCTGACAAGATATAGATGGAGAAACATCATAACT
Organism: Platalea leucorodia; assembly: GCF_965183815.1. NCBI lineage: Eukaryota > Metazoa > Chordata > Aves > Pelecaniformes > Threskiornithidae > Platalea > Platalea leucorodia. Next base: position 15,487,462 of record NC_138828.1, on the reverse strand, counting down.
GCTTGATGCCTTCAGCCTGTATTTTTGCGTATGTATAACATAATTAGCTTTTGCAAGTGTTAACAGTATTCTCTACAGTTCTGTTCAGCTGTAGGTAGGTGGCAGAATGGCCCCAGGGAAGGTGTTAAAATCAAGCCAAAAGAGAAAAATATTTCACTGTTTTCAGCACCACTAAGACAACTTACATTTCTTGATGTAGCAATATGTAGTTTTGAATGGACAATAAACAACACTCCCTTCCTGCAACTCCTGAGAATACACTAAAAAAATGTACAGCTGTTTACTGAAGGAGAGAGCACAGCCACAGAGATTTTATAGCTGCTTTTCTGGTAGTTGCAGTAGTTTGGCAAGAAACAACAATAACAAACAAATCCATTGTCTGCAAGATACACTATCGACAGTCAAATATCAAAAGAACTAAATCCTTTTTTTTTATTCCATTATTGCAACAACAGCATGTTTAATTAACTCCTTCAAATGTGATCTTTTGGGCTGTTAACCTTCTCCAGAATCTGCTTTGTTGATCCCTCTTTTCTGTTCTTCTGACCTCTCATTACAAGGATTGTTTGGAATATTAACCATTACTTGAAGAAAAATGCAAGACAAAGAAAATTATGGATTTTATTACCGAGGAAACTTCATCTCTTCAGCAAAGCAGCCTGAAATTTGGATTGAAGGAAATACTTTTGAATTGGCTGACTCAAATTTTACTAACATTAGCAAATGCGCCATTGCCAGTCCTGTATTTTAATTCACAGGTTTCTCATGAAGAGGTCACCTTTTGCTCTATCTGACTGTCAGTGAACGATTACCCCGAGAAGATGTGTGTGTTAAGACATATGCAATGGTGTATGTCTAATGGTATTTATCCTGTGTCCCTAATTGGCTGAGCATGTCTTGCATGATTAGAGAGGTCAGCTCAGCTGAAACACCATTCTCCCTCCTTTTCAGAGTGACAAGCATCTTGACTCAGTGAATTTGTTTTAGACCATTAGTTCAGGTGTTAGAACACGACTGGCATTTCATGGGGTAATAACCGAGGGAAAATATCACTCCAAAATATGATGTTGCCTAGAGTTAACATAATAGTGGAATTGCTAAACTGCTGGTCTCAGGAGGTCATTCTTAGCCTTGCCATCTTTTCCAAGTATCATTTCCAAAAATTATATGTTGTAGCACATCAGGGGACAAAAATCTAAACAGGCATTTGCCATGGGCAACCGATCTACAGAGCCTGAGAGGAGATGCCCAGCTAGAGAACCAAGAGGAAGGATGTGGTGGTCTGTGACGGCCACAGAAGCTAGTCATGGTACTCCTGTTCAGCCCTGGTTGCAGAGTCTTGGAGATCTGCCTTGTGCCGCTAATTTTAATCCAGAAGAAAATGTGCCCAATTTCACCAGTTTGGGGAAAACATGGTGTGGTGCCAGCTCTGGACAACAGGCATGAATGAGACCTGACTAAGAGAATGGTCCAGAAGGCAGAATGCCAAAGGTACCTGTCAGGACAAAGTTTATAGGCAGAGATAATATCTCCAATTAGTTCGACTGGGGAAACAAAACAAAACAAAAAAAAAAAAAAAAAAAAAAGAAAGAAAACTAGACAGCTGTGGGCATGTTTGTATACAATCACTTGTATGCCTGGAAATTTATCTGATTTTTCCAGCTACCAATAGATACTGCCAATATCCTTCAACTCTATCTACAGCAAAATGCTGCTAAAAATATCTTGTACTTGCTCAGAAATATGAATGTCTTTTTCTCCAAAGGAGGCTTTAAATGCCTTAAAAATACAACTTATTTGGCTGTAAGTGATAATCACCTAGACCCCTCAGTTAGGAAACATTGTGGATTCTGCCAGACACACAGATAATTTCTTGCACTGATGCAATATCCTTTAACCAAAATTACCCCAAAATAATTCCCAAGTTATATTAAATCTCTAATGACTATATAGTGATTATATGGGACTGAAAAGCAGGGGAGTGAGGGGAGGTGAAATATAAGTTTTCTTAAGGATTGATGTAGCAAGCAAAGAAGTAATTGAAGATATTAACTATAATGGGATCTCGGTAGTGTTGCATTGAATGTAGTTAATGTTTAAAATGTCTTTTTTTTCCCACACTGGCTGGTAAATAACTTCTATGAAAAGCTTGATGAGATGCAAATAGTTGCACATAGCATGGAAAGTAGTAGAAAATAACAAATATTGTGGTTTACTTGGGAATACCGACTTTTGGTTAAAGAATTTGCTGACACCTAATGCCTGAATGCTTTAAGGGTATTTGGCTTGCTTACAGAGTTCTGTCTCATTAGTTCCTGATGGCCAAGAAACTCCTTTTCATATTCATTTATTTCCTCTAAATTATACTCATTTATGACCTGAACTCCAGGGCTGCTTTCCTGAGTATCTCTCTGACAAAAGCAGTTTATAAGTTACGGCCCTATCAGGCCTGTTACTATTGTTCAAATAATGTGGAAGACCTATAATAAAATGTGGTGTAAACCACTCACTGTTTCAGCTGTATCTTTCAGTGAAACAGGAGCCCTGGCTTATGTCAGCTTTCAAATAAATTAAAGAAGATGGGCCACCTGTCATGGCAGTGAAGAGTTTAACCTAAACCCAAAGCAGTTTACTGTCTTAGAATGAAAGATATTTAAGGCTGCCTTAAAAAGTTAGCTGTTTGCTTTCTTCAGAGAGAATACTGAAACCAAGAGTTGATATGCTTCCTTTTCTAACAAGTTGACTAGTATAATTTAAATAGACCACTGAATATACTTCTTAAAAATCTATATTGTATCCAACAGTTTTTGTATTAGGGCTTCTTAGACCATGGGGACAATAGGGAAATAAAAAAAAGGACTTTCAGATAATGACACTTTTCTTTTTTCTTGCTTTGTTTCAATACTTAGGCCTGCTGGTCTCATTTTCCCTCTGAATTTTCCTTTCCAAAAATCAGTTGTTAGCTTTGAGAAATGAGACACTTGACCTTTTCTGTTGTATTTTTTTATTTCTTGTATCTACACTGCGTGTTTTTTATATTGTTTGCTCCAGAAAGGCTGCATGATCACTAAATTGGGTTACAGTTTCATTTTATTTTAAAAAAGAGGAAAAAATTAGTTATTGAAAGCACAAGTACTAAAATTATTTTTTCTCCCTTTAAAAGGAAAAATGCTTTAAAATGCCTTTAATTGTAGTTTACAGAAGTAATCCTTTCAATGAATACTTGAGTCTGCTGCAGAAGAATGAGTAGCTAACTACTACTTTTCCATAGGCTTCTTAGCCTTTGGCCCTAATGTAGTCAAAGGTCACTAGGTCATGATGAAAAAGTCAGGAGAAAAGAGTTGGGAGTGTTGGATTGGAAGCAGTGTTTTTGCCAGATTAATATATTTGCCAAGCTATTAGTATCCTCTTAATACCATGATCTTGCATGGAAATGTTGTAGTAATACTTGTTTTGTGATTACAAGAAGAAAGCAGTTAAATTCTGTGCAATTGTCTTGAAGCATAGAAAGGAACAGTGTTGTGGCATACAGAAAGTGAAATGTGTTTGTAACTTCATTGGGAGGGAATCAGGAAACACAGAAAGAAAGGTGGTTCTTTTTCAGCCAACAAACAGTAGCAGTACTAAAGGGTAGACCATTGTCTCAAATTTATTTCCCTGAAACTGTGTGGAAAAATCTATTTCTATCCCATGAAAATATTTGCCATTTCAAAAGCAATTCTTATTTCACATGCAGATGAAATGGGAAAGTTTAAAATATTTGGGAAGGAAAAAAAGGAGGAGGGAAGATTGTGATCATCTCTCAATTTTTGTTAGCCCAGTGGGTGGGGGGCTTATTTGATATACAGAGACTTAGCAGTTCAAATTCCCGCTATACCATTCTCCCACTTTGGAGGACATCCACCGTTCCTAGGAGACTGTTTTCAGTTTTCTCAGGAGGGTTGTTCTAATTTGCCAAGTCCATAAATTTTTGAGCTTGCCAAAGATGTGGGCAGATCCAAATAGCAGTGAACCTTTGCGAGGTAGTAGAAGCCTTCTGCATGGGAAGCAGCGGCTGGTGCTTGGGAAGCGTGGAAATGTGTATGCACCACACAGGGAAAATGTTGGTTGTGATAGAGTGATGGAAGTAGTGTGGTTTGTGAATTGGTGAGGATAAGATCAGATATAAAACCCAGAATTGGAGAAGGCTGGAAAAGGAGATGTTTCTTATTGTTCTTTGAAGTTTGGTGAGAGAGATCTGTGTGATTTTTAACTTTTTTTTTCTGTAATGATGAAGTCCCGGTGTCTCCATGCAAGCAAAAAGATCCAGTGGCTTAAAAGAAGATACATGGTAAATAGTAAAAAGTAATAGTGCGACAGTCATGAAAATTTCCTGAAAGAATTTAATTGCTAACCTGGGATCAATTATATAAAGCAAGCTACTCTAGTGATCTTAGTCCGGTGTATCACCCCGACTCTATATCTGATAAGACACTTATGCTTCACTTAAAAATATGTGAATTCCAAGGAAGAATACCCAGGGCTTGGTGAGGATGTTCAAGTGGTTGTGGTGTTGAAATGTACCCTTCTGCAAGTCTAAACCCACATAGTTACACGGCTGGAAGGCAAGCAAAAGGCCCACAAAGTTTGCCTATGAGCACAGTGACTGATACTGATCTAATTTCCAATTTACAGCAGCATAATTTGGCGAAAGCCAGTGAGGCCATACCACTGCAAACCTTAGACAATATGCTAACAGGTTTGGAAGATCTCTCTCCTAGTTAAGGAGTATCTTGTCCTACTGCTAAATAGGACATTCGGATATCTCTTATAGTAATCCTAGTCACATAAAAGTGACCAAAATTTCCTCAGCCTGATGACTTGGTGGTTCCTACACACAGGGACAGCTGAAAAAATGTGCTTTGACACTGCAAGACTGATTTTTCATTCTTTGTGAAAGTTCCGTGTACTTGAGATTTTGCAAGTAAAATGTGGCAAGATTTTTAAGATAAACAAAACACCTACTCGTTTTTCCTTTTCTTTCTTTTTTTTTATTTGTTTGGTTTTGCTTGGAAGAAATATTTGCCTGCATCTAGAAACGTGTTTCACCATGGCCAAATAATTTCCTAATTCTCTGTTAAAGAATATTTGCATAAAGAAGTACCTGGAACCAGTTACTTCTATAAACAGGTGTTCAGAGTCCAAGTCTAAATCACTCTTAGCCTGTGCAACAAATTCTCACGTCTGATGGCTGTTTGATGGTGTTGCAGTGCTGCTTAAAATTTTTTTAAACCATCTGGTTTCAGAATGCAAAATTAGTCTGCTTTTATAGTAAATATTTGACAAACATCAGCCAAAATTATTCCAGTGCAACAGTATCTTATTTACACTTACACACTATCAAAGCAGCTTTTTAAATAGCTGATTTTGATCCCGTGTAAACAGTGTGAGAGTTCTATCCTTATCACTCTCATGTGGACACATGCAGCATGTGATAGTCTTTTGCTTCTTAGAAACAAACAGATCTGAAGAAAGCAGTATAACCTGCGTATATGTAAGGGGAGCCGAGTGGGAGGAGAAGTCAACAGAGTAGTGCAAAAATTAATTACTAGCATGCATATTTAGTGAATTAAAAATTGTTCACCACAAAAAGCCGTGAGAATATCCTGAAGGTCCAACAGTCTCTAAACTTAAATGATAACAGACTATTCATCTTATTTTGAGGTAGCGCTGCTACAAACTGTAGTTTAGATCTTATGCTATTTTTTATAATGAAAGAGGGAAGAATTACCTTGGGGCAAAATGTAAATAAAACTATCAATTTGTATGTTAATTATATGGGTTTATTATTACACACTAAATAATGACTCTGCTGTCTAGTGTCTCAAGATAAAATCTAACAAAGAAGTATTATGTCTTTGTAAATAGTAACATTTTTGTGATCATGATATAGAATATACAGGCAGGGTTAGCTTCTTGGTGCTTACTGGCTTTTTTTCAGACAGAGTACTTAATTTGCAGAGCAGGCTGTAAAGTGCATACTCCAGTTTCAGTAATGTATGAAGCTTGGATGCTTTCCAGCTTAGAAAATTTGTCATGTATAGCTGATACCCATTAATCACTACTGGTCAGAAGTTCATCCTCTAAAAACTAACCTTAAAAAAAAAGGCTGTGGAAAGGAAAGCTATTGGTATGCTCCCAGAAAGCTACATGAGATGTTAGGCTGTGAAGAAGGAATGGCCATAACGTATAAGTCCAAAGGGTCAGAGGGAAGAGACATGAAGCATCACTGTGATTTCAAGCAGAACCTGAAACAACTTCAGATGTGAGACAGGAAAACTAGTCCAATCTGCCTCACCAGGGAGGAGGGAAGGGAGGCAGGGGTGAGAAAGAAGTAAAATGTTTTAAAGTAAAAAAATAGATGTAAAACATTTTCTCCAAGGCATCAAGGGACCAGGTGCTGTGCCTGTAAATAGTAAGAGACTAGCGGGGAGTAACTTCAGATCCTCAGCTACCCTTTTGGAATAGCAATTCAGGTAAACCTGAATGAGAACCAGATGCCTAACAAATCCCTTGCAATTACGATCACTAACAATTACTCACAAGAAACGGTAAATCTGCTGTCAGAAAATTACATTTATGGAAGGTAGTACAGTGTCATTCCATCATGCAAGGACATAATCTTTAGTTTGAGACTCTTAAAGGGTGAGGGGGGATAAAAAAAATAAATGAAAAAAAAACCCAGCAAAACCCAAACACCTTAAAATTCAAGTGTTTTGAAGTGTCTGGTGCAGTTGATAAACTGACTGAGGAGCAGGGGAGTCTCATCAGTTAGTTGCTAGTTGAAAGGCAGCCAAATTTTTATTTTGTGAAACCTTTTATTGTTTTTAGTTTTACAAGAAATAACCATAAGGATTTGGATTTAATTTTATCCAAGTCATCAGAAAAATCTTGTTTCCTTTCTGGTTTTCATGTTTGAATTTTTCAAACACAACTCTGAAGCATCTGATGTCCTGTGGCCACTTAAGCAGACAGGATATTTAGGGGAACTGTTTCATAGTATAAGCTGCATTTATAACAGCTGAAGAGCTATTGCCCTACTCATAGTTATTTTTATCTATGGAGTAAATTACTACTGTGGGAGGACCACAATTAATTCTGAGGACTAGGAAGCTGAATGCACAAATATCTGAGTTGATAAGATCTACTATTCCGAAATTGTTGCTCATCTTTACTTCTGTTCTCTATATTTGCACTGTTGCAAAGGATTGCTTGTTTGAAAGACAAGGAAGGGAAAAGAGAAGTCTTTCAAGGCCTGTGGCGTGTTACCAGATAACCTGCATGTTGTGGGTGACAACTGTTTAGTTATTTAATCAGAATACATTGTGCAGTTATAATTAATGCACTCTTCTGAGTGAACTGATGGACTCACAGTACAGGTCTAAAACATGGTTTGCAAATTGTCCTTCAAACAAACCAAATTTACTGAATTTCAGCCTAAAATGAACATTTGTCAATCATATAAACAAATGAAAATGACCTTTTATAGAAATATTCTTAATTGTGTTTTACTACATTTATCACAGATGAGTCTTAGTGAGTGTTTTTCATGAAAAACCTCACCAAGGCATAAAATAAGTCTCAGATGAGAAAAACTATTTGTAAACTTTAATTACAGTCTAAAGCTTTATGAAATATTTTTGCACTGGTGTACTAGTCTAAGATTTTGTACTTGCAAAAACTTTTTAGGTTGATTTCGCATGTGACTTTTGTTCTGTGTTGGTAATCCTGAATTTTACTGCCTTGTTGTCATAATAATGTCCCCTAAGGTTCGGATTTAAATGTTCACAGTTGTCTCTGGATCCTGTTTCATTCTGTGTCTTATTTCCTGGATGGCACTTGACTTGATTGGCGTTTTGAGTCTTCCCCTGAGTAGAATACACAATTTTAAAGTGGGTTCGTTCTCTCTCTCTTATCTTAAAAATAATTAAAACCCAGATGTTGGGTATTACAATATTTTGTATATTGAACAAAACTTTTCATGCATAATGAAGGAAGGGCTCCAAGAGGTGCATATCTGGTTACCTAATGAACATTCAGGAAAATATTCAGAAAGAGTTTAAAAAAGAAATGTCAGCTGATTGTAGGTTATCAGAACTGCAGTTTTGCTCAGAAATAATACTTACCCTTATTCACTGCTGCATTCTCTCATTCAGAATACTAAACTGTTGGAAAAGTATATTCTTCTCTCTCTGCCCTCCAAGTAATGTGTGTATGCAACTGTAGAACTGCATCTAGCAACACTGGTACAAAACTTTGGCTGGTTGAATTACCTGACGTGTTTTGATTCCAAATATGCTATCACGTCTCACATGTACCTTTAGTTTGAAAGAATTAGCACTTTATTAAGCTATTTTAACTAAAGCACCAAAGATCCAGCTGAAATGAACATATTCTTTAAAGAAATCCAGGCTTTGACAGTCCAAACCCAAGCATCTTTACAAAATTGTGTAGTCCAGGGGTGTTGCTAACACCTTCCTACGGTCATTGCCAGCGTGTATCTGTCACTTATTGATCCAGACTCTCCAGATACTTCTCCCCAGCTTCTCTATAATTATCAAAGTCACCCTTAGGGCAGGAGACCTGAAAATAGGCAGTGAGCATTGGTTCCTCACAGCTTTCTGTTCAACAGCTTCTTTTTGTTTTCAGTGCTGAAGTTGGTGGAGTTGCAATGCTGCATAAAGGCAAAAGGTGTCCTCTGCAGCAGCAAAATCTGAACTCGTGTGTGTTAGTATAAACTTCCATGTCCACAGGGCTTAAATTTAATCCTTTCTTCCACTTGAATGTTTCCTAGGCCATAGCTTTTACATGTTGCTATTCTCTCCTTATTTGGAGCCCTTCTTAGGGGCTGCCAACTGTAAGGTGTCAACACAGCCTAGAAGAAACAATCCAAACTCTAGCTGAAGATTATTCTAACTCTTGATGTTTCTGGATTTGTGGTTGGAATTTACAGAAATGTTTATTTCATTTGTTTTCTGGGGTTTTTTTTGCATAATTTTATTCTATTATTCTGTGCTGGGTTGACCCTGGCTAGATGCCAGGTGCCCACCAAAGCTGCTCTGTCACTGCCCTCCTCAGCTGGACAGGGGAGAGAAAATATAATGAAAGGCTCATGTGTCAAGACAGGGACAGGGAGAGATCATTCACCAATTACTGTCACAGGCAAAACAGACACAACTTGGGGGAAAATTAGTTTATTACCAATCAAATCAGAGTAGAATAATGAGAAACAAAACCAAATCTTAAAACACCCCCCCACACACCTCTCCCTTCTTCCCAGGCTTAACTTCACTCCTGATTTCTCTACCTTCTCCCCTCCAGCAGCGCAGGGGGACGGGGAATGGGGACTGCGGTCAGTTCATCACACGTTGTCTCTACCACTCCTTCCTCCCCAGGGGAGGACTCCTCACACCCTTCCCCTGCTCCAGCGTGGGGTCCCTCCCATGGCAGACAGTCCTCCACGAACTTCTCCAATGTAAGTCCTTCCCACGGGCTGCAGTTCTTCACAAACTGCTCCAGCGTGGGTCCCTTCCACGGGGTGCAGTCCTTCAGGAAGAGACTGCTCCAGCCTGGGGCCCCCGCGGGGCCACGCGTCCTGCCAGCAAACCTGCTCTGGCGTGGGCTCCTCTCTCCATGGGTCCACAAGTCCTGCCAGGAGCCTGCTCCAGCGCGGGCTTCCCATGGGGTCACAGCCTCCTTTGGGAATCCACCTGCCCTGGCGTGGGGTCCTCCACGGATTGCAGGTGGATCTCTGCTCCACCGTGGACCTCCATGGGCTGCAGGGGGACAGCTTGCCTCACCATGGTCTTCACCACGGGCTGCAGGGGAATGCCTGCTCCGGCGCCTGGAGCACCTCCTTCCCTTCCCTCTTCACTGACCTTGGTGTCTGCAGAGTTGATCTTCTCACGTATTCTCACTCCTCTCTCCAGCTACAATTCTGCAGGTTTTTTTCCCCCTTCATAAATATGTTATCCCAGAGGTGCTACCACTGTCGCGGATGGGCTCGGCCTTGGCCAGCGGCGGGTCCGTCCTGGAGCCGGCTGGCATTGGCTTTATCAGATACAAGGGAAGCTTCTAGCAGCTTCTCACAGAAGCCACCCCTGTAGCCCCCCTGCTACCAAAACCTTGCCACGCAAACCCAATACATAGTCATAGCAGATTATTATGCTGGGAAGGCACCAGGGAAGGTTCTCTGAGACAACGCTGAAATCTCAAAGTCCTTTATGACCTCTTGGGCATGTGAGAGAGGAAGACAGGTACCTGCAACACATTGATTTCTTTCTCAGTCTTGAGTAGTAAGTGACTCAAACTAACAAATGCTTATACGGACCCCTGGGTCACCAGGCTCACTCTCCACGCTAGCTTTTAAAGATCCTGAAACAAGAGGCAGGTCTCCCAGTACACCTTTAGAGGTTTATCTTTTTGCAAATCACTATAACTGTGAGAGAATGTATATACATTAATTTCTTCCTTTTGAGTGCTGTTAAGACTGTACTCACGTATTATGCTCTGTTTTAATAGTAAGGCTCCCTGTCAACACTTTTCTCATTAAATCGCTGTGTGGGTTATTGTTTTTCTGCACCAGTGCTTCCATTTCCTCACTGCAAAAATTGATACTCATGTCTGTTGGCTGAGCAGACCTTGCAAGCTACTCATGGCCCATAACAAATGAAAAAAAAACGTGTGTCTGTGCACGTGCACACGTGTCTATTTGCAGTCAGGAAGGAAGGCAGTGGAAAGGGAAGAAGTTTGGTTTATATTTCCCATCTTGGCAGGGATTTGGACTTGGCAATGAAGCTGATGTATGCATCTTACTGCTTTTGTATACTATTTTTAAAGACTTGTTGTCTGACCCTGTATATTACAGTGACACAGTTTCCCAAAGCAGACAGCCCTGTTTGGGTCAACTGGCTCTCAGAGGGGAAGAGGCTGTGAGGTGTGTACTGGCAATGAGAATTTTGGCCTGACTTCTCAAAGGGGCTGGATTACCTTAGTCCTACACTTACTTGTTTTTTCCTTGCCCTAACTCAAATTCAGTTTGGGCCTTATTTATTAATATATTTCTCCCTCTTACTTTAAAAACCAGAGTAGAAATTTGGAGCCTGAATACCCTTGGAAACATGGGACCCAAGAGCTAAAACGAGCAGTTGTACTGATGCACGTGGAGACAAGAGAAGGCTGAGAAAAGCAGTGGTTCTGTTTCCTCCTTTCCAATTTTATTTTTATTTTCTGTTCACAACTATTGTAGTGCAGCATCTTAATGAAAGTGCAGTGAGATTGCCAGAGTAAAAGAGGCTGTCTCTTTCCTTCTCGTACCTCCACTAGAAGACAAGGCGGTATGACAGGCTGGGGCAGGGGGCGAGTCCAGTGCAGCTCAGCCAACAAGAAGTGACAGCTACCAGCCAGGCTCCCACCGCTGCCCTTTCCACCCAGCAGCCATGGGGCTCAGCTCCCCTGCCGGCAGCTCCAGCTGGGCTGAGACTTCCAGCACCTTCCCTGCACAAAAAGAGGAAACGCAGTCCGAGAAGCAGGGCTAATCTGTGGGCAGCTTGCTATCCCTGTCTATCTGTATAATATGGGAGATGGGAAAGGTGGTGAGGTTTTGGGGGGATTGCTGTTGCATTTTAATTTTAAATGAATGAGTGAATGCTTTGAATCCCACAATACATCTATAGCAGAAACTTAATTTTGGTGTTTTCTTGGGAATTGTTTGTCTTTGATTTTTAATATTTCCACCAGTTTTTCTTGTGGGCATATAATAAATGAAGGACTGTCTGAAGGACTCTTGCTTTGTGAATGAAATTCTTCTGTGAATCTCATTAAAGGAGTTCACCTTTCATTTAAATGGATGATCAATATGTTAAAGAAGTGCTGTTTGACCATCTGGTTGCCTAGTAAATGGTGAGATCTATCCCTGGTAATCTCATCAGTGAGCTGGAGTAGGACCTTCCATCAATTTTTAACACAAATTCTTTCTTCTATGTACCTTATGTCAATTTTATTGCTAAAAAGGACTATGAGGAAAAACAGGCTTAGAAGTCTCTCTTAAATTGCAAAAAAACCCCATGAAATTAGGATTAGGACTGAAAAGCCATCCTTAATTTATTTCATCATGCCCGTATATTGCAGGTGCATGTCTGCACTTGAACATGGCATCATGCTTAGGTACAGACAGGAGAAGGAAGTTTAGGGCTGCTATTTCAGCCTTCACTCTCGGTCTCCTGGCTTTTGTGCATTTTGAACACAGACCTGTGACATTATTTTAAAAATCTGTAAGCATCTTATGAACCACCTTTGAATAATATTGTGTCTGGAGTGCCCCAGACAGTGAAGTTTGAAGAGATATTTAAACTCACTTGTAGGATAAAAGGAGGCCACATAGTGATGTTGCAAGAATTTGTGCATAGGTGGACTTATATTCAACATCCCATCTTGGTTTTCTTTTATTTTGTAGACATGAGACCCAAAGAATTCAGGAGCGTGCTTCACTGGGCCATATTCAAGCAAAAAAAGATATTGATAATAAAATTTAGAATAAACAAAATACGAACAAATTCATTTTGCATTTGGAGACATTTTCCCAAGAGGGGTAGACTGAAATTTCAAAGATAGTCTTCGCTACCCACAACTATCCCATTTTGTAACTGGGCCTCAAACTGAAGGTTAAAAGCATGACCGCCTCTCTCAGCAGAATCCTGTGCAGCCGAACTCTGACCGGTTTGTTTCCTAAATTACTTTTATCTGTTTGAGAAGCAGGCAAAGTCTTTCAATTTCACAAGGAAGGCTACTTCAAGCAGCCTTCGCCTGTTCTGTTTTGTATGAACAGTTCCTCATGCCTTCAACTCCTCAGAAGAAATTTTTGGGAGCGTGAGTAAGCAGAGTTAAGTCAGTCAGGTGGCACTGGGAGAAAGAAGTCTCACCTGGACAGTGAGACAGACTGACCCATCTGGGATGTGGTACTGTACTGGGAATGAAATGAGACTTTCTCCCCACGCAGCCAGCGCTCTTTATCTCCATCTGCCATTTTCAGAGAGCATGGGAACAGGCCTGCCCTGCTGTCTCTGCCCTATTTGTGTACATACACTAGCTATATTTCTCTAGCCTTGTCCCTGGCTAATAGGCTGGATGCAGAAGTGCATGTGAGCTAGTCTGCTAAGTTCTGGAGTTTTACTGAATTGGTTGGGCTTTGCTTTACTTAGCTGCTTCACTAGCTGTGAAGACAGGTTTTCAAGGCAACCAAATGCCATTATGCTTCATATTGAATTGTCATTTAAGTATGAAGTAACTTGATATTTTTTCCCTTATTGTAATTGATTACTGTAATTTTTTTGCTGAGTGCTGTGACCATGGAATATAGTTTTGTTTTAGAGCCAGGAGACAGATGAATGGGCAGGACTTCAGATAGGAGGAAAGGAGTTTGGAGTTTCACCTCTTTTGCAGAAATTTTCAAGTTGCATAATTGAACCCACTGGTTGTCTGAGAAGAAGAGATTAGGCACAAGCAGGATTTGTTAAAACCATACATTAAAGACACAAGAAAGTTAATTGTGAGGGTAGAGTAGTCAGACATCCAGGAACTCTCTGAAAACAGGAATTATATATCGCTCCCATAAAGAGAGCATGTCAAGGAGAACAAGATTAATCAAATGCTTTTAGGTGTCATTGGCAATAGAGTGTTACTTTTAGCTATATAATTGCCCTGGTTTTAGCTGGGATAGAGTTAATTTTCTTCCTAGTAGCAGGTATAGTACTGTGTTTTGGGTTTAGGATGAGAATGATGTTAGTAACACACTGATGGTTTAGCTGTTGCTAAGCAGTGCTTACACCAGTCCAGGACTTTTCAGCTTCCCCTGCTCTGCCCGGTGCGCAAGAAGCCGGGAGGGGGCACAGCCAGGACAGCTGACCCCGACTGGCCCAAGGGCTCTGCCATCCCGTACGGCGTCATGCCCAGTATATAAACTGGAGGGAGCTGGCCGGGGGGCAGTGATCGCTGCTCAGGGAGGGGCTGGGCATCGGTTGGTGGGTGGCAAGCAATTGCATTGTGCATCACTTGTTTTGTGTATTCTTTTATCATGATGATGATGATTAATATTATTATTATTTTCTCTTCCCCTGCTGTCCTATTAAACTGTCTTTATCTCAACCCACAGGTTTTACTTTTTTTTTCTGATTCTCTCCCCCATCCCACCAGGGCAGGGGAGGATGAGCGAGCGGCTGTGTGGTGCTTAGTTGCCAGCTGGGGTTAAACCATAACAGTAATGTTACTTGAATCTGTCTGCTGGTTCTCCGTACCTGTGTAAATCACTCTGATCCTTCTAAAGGAGGCCGATTTAAAGCAAAGCATTGTCATTGCCCACACATAAGAGACTGCAGAGCAGACAGCAGGATTAATTACATGTCTCAGGTTTTTTTGAGTGTTTTCTATGAGAAAATGGAAAAGGAGGAAAGAGGCTTCTGATTTTTTTGGGGGGTGAAAAAGGGAGAGTCTTCACTTATGCAAGCAGGCACACACTGTACGTGGTTCCCTACAAATGTTTCCTCTTGTTTTGGAAGTGTGGCGTTAACTAACAACAATGAATTATCATTTATGAATACTAAAAAGTGATGAAAAAATGAGTTCACCTACTTAAATTCAAAGATGACAAGCAGCCATTCTCTGAGGATGAAAAAAGAAAAATCTTTTATTTTAAACAACGTTGTCCTTGCAGGAGAATACTTTATATCACATTATCATACCTCCAAACTTACAGGTTACATTGATCACATCTATCTAATCTGTAAGTCAAATTCTAGTACCTTCTTTTTTGGCTTGCCTGTTTATTTTTCTTGTTGATAGATAGTTTTAGTTTGTAAAGGAACACTATTGCATTGTATTGTTGTTATGTGTTGGCATCAATTTCCATTCAAAGGCCAACTTTATTCTCAAACGATGTACAGTATACTGGAGCTGTATCTAAACTTCAACACATTTTTCTTATTGGTAAAGACAATTAAAACCCCTCAGATACCTTCAGAAAAACATGATTAATAAGCAATTACTGATTATTTTTTTTCTGGGTAATTTTGGTGGTGTTTCTTGCCTTGGAACTAAGGACAAGATTCATGGGAGCCTGAGTCTCTATTTTCTGGACTGTTGGTAGCATCACAGGGTGGATTGGCCCTGGGAGGGCACTGGAGCTGCGTTGCACCTGTGTCTGCTCTGGGTCACCTTCCCCTGTTGAAGAATTAAGTAATATTACTGGCTTCAGATGGGTGAAAGTAGGTGAGTCAATAAGATCCTGTAAAAGGCAAACAAGCTGGCCAGCTGTGAGGAAATTTGGGGGAGCAAAGCTGCAACAATTCATGTTAGTGGGGAGGAAAAGCCAAACTATTTAGACCCTCCTAAGCCCTATAGCTCCTCCTCCATAAATGTGGATTATGAGGGGCTCAGAGGAGGTCTGCAGTGAGCTGTGTAGCTCTGGGGTATGCCACAGAAACAATGTGACAGGACTTTGAGAGCAGATCCAGGGAAAGTGACAGCAGAGCGTGGGGGTGAGCGGGGTCCTTAAGAGGAAATGAGACTGGGCTGCCTCTTGGTGCAGAAGTTGGTCTCGATGCCCTCAAAGGTGTAGCCAAGTGAGATTGTCCTGGAAAGATCCAGTCAACTCCATGACAGAGCTGTATTCAAGGGAGGCAATAGGAGACCAGGATAGCTGAGATGAGGGCAATGTCTGGAGTTCATGTTAATCTAGCGCATGCATGCAACCATTATAAATTGGTAAACTGTGTAAAATACCTTGTTCAATCATGTTGTAACTAAACCTTTCTTCCTGAATGAGGCTTATCTCTGTGTTTTGACTCTGACCTGAATTCTTTTTTTTACGTGCCATAGCTACTTTTTAGGCACAGCCAGCCAGAGCCCTGTACCACTTTCATAACTTCAGTTGTTCAACCACGAAAGCTGTGTGGGCAAAAATTTACACAGAAATGATGGGATGTGTACACCTACGCTAATATAATTGGAATGCCTTTCTACGTGTCAGGGAAGATGACTTAGACAAGACTGGTAGGAGAAGTGTTATTGGTTTCAATGTAAATGCCTGCCTCTCTTCCCTTCATCCGTTTTCCATCAAATGGAAATGAATGAATGGAAATAAATGAAACAAATGACTGCTCTCCCAACTCTTGTTCCTTTAAAAGGTAAAAAAAGTGTTTCATACTGTGGTTACTTATTTTTAGGCTTTTTATTTGATTAAAAATTAAATCTTATTTCTATACAAGTATTCTAGGGAATGGGGACTTGCCCAAAAGAAGGGCCTGCGCTCACCTTGCTTGCAACACGTGATGGGCCCAACATAGCAAAATATCTTTTTGTGAAGCTTTGCAGTGTTCTCCATTTCTCAAGACCTGCTACTCCAGAGGTGTTTGCTGACTGGCCTAAACATACCTGTTTGATAAGCATGTAGATATCTGAAACCTGCAAAGATGTTTTTCTGTATTCTAGGCAGAATAAATGATCAAGGAAATGGAAGAAATATGGAAGTTTGATACTGATGAACCAAGTTCTTGTGGAACTTGGCTGCAAAACTCCTGTTGACTTCAGAGGGACCAAGGTTTCATTACTGTTAACAGGTTTTTGTGTCCAGGACCGTGGGACTGTGTTGTTAGCATGTGCTTAAAGAAGATTACAGCGTGTTTTTGTTTGACAAACCTAAGTTTAGCATACAGAACAAATAACTCTAAAGATACCTTTATAAAGCCAGCTAACAATAACTTCTGTTTCTGGTGACAGACACTTATTCCTTGCTATACAATGATGAGGAGGCAATTTGTCAGAAACATAGGCAGGATGGAAATCCCTGTATTTTTTTTTTTTTTTTTTTTAGGTTTTAAAGGTTTTAAAGTCTCACAGACAACTGTCATGCATCCTTTAGATTCTAAAAGTTCTTGAAGAAATGCTAGGTATAGTGCTACAGGGACAAAAGAGTTCTCTTATGCGTAGTAAATGAGTTTTTCCACTAATTAGATTAAATTGGTTATATTGAGAAGTATTTGTCGAACTTGATGCTGAGGAAATACAAACAAACCCACATTGTTTTAAATACAAGTAATATTTAGAAATATTCTATATTATATTCATTGATCAAAACCATTGTTAATTATAAAATACTTTAATAAGAGAGATTTTTTCTTTAAAATCTTCCAAAGCAAAAAAGCACAGCATGCAGGATATTTCCTGACTGTTAATAAGCACCTAAGGTTAATCCTAAGGGTATCAGCTTCTCTCCATCACTTACTAATGTCCAGGGACTATTCTCTGCCTGCTTATTACTGCTTCAATTAATGTTTGGTGCACTCAGTTTGAAGTATCATATTATTCTGTAGCAGACAGCAAAAACTGACAAAGGAATGCCAATAGCCAGCTGTAAGCTTCCTACTACTACCAAAATGTCATAAATTGCATCTCATTTCAGGGTAGATTTTTCAATTAAAGTCTAGTTGAAAAAAGAAAGTAAATGTTTATTGAGACCTAGAAATGCATTTTATTTGTTTTGGGTGTTTTGTTTATTTGGGGGTTTTGCCCCGAACATCATGGTGGACTTGGGTTTCTAAAATAGTTTAGGTAGGAATCCCAAGCTCTTTTGATGCCCTTGCTATTTTGTATATCCATTAAGAAAATGTGTAAAAGTGTGTGCTTTTAGGCAAGCAACACTAATTGCAGGTTTTTTTCATGCCTTCTCAGAAAAATTAATCCATAAGAAATTAGAAATCCTACCTAGCAAACTATTGAGGCACATATTATGCTAGACATGCAAAAGATGATGTACAACCCTGTGCTACGTAAAGAATAATTTTTTCACTTAAGAAAAGCTTGTGGAAAATCATAACATCAATCTAAGGGTGTGTAAATATGTGTGGATCCAGTCTGAGGTATATGAATGCTACAATTTCTAGTATTATGGGGAAAAAAAAGACCATGAAACATGCATTTAAGATCAAGGAATTCAGTCGCATATCCTGGAAGGCAGGCAGACCCAGAGCATAACTCAATGTGAGTTTTCAAGTGTGATTAAGAAGGTTAATGCAAATGTTGGATGTATAACCAAGACAGTAATGAACAGAAGTACAAAGATGATCCTACCTTTTTGTAGCTTTGGTAATGGCAAGCACAGATACTGGCAGCTCAGAATTCTAATATTTATGATAATAAGAAAGGCATAAAATTTAGGGAGAGTTTAGAAAACAGGGAATGTAAAGGCTTTGAGAAAATGCCAATCTGTGGCATGCTTTTGTTTATAATAAACTTTATCATGCTCTTAAGGTTCACTAAATAGTTAGAAATATGTAAGTACATCTATAGTACAGTAGTGGTATTCTTCAGATGAGAACTTTTGGCCACATAACCTCTGAGTGGTTGTTCAAATCCAAGATTTAAATAATTGCCAGAGGAACTAAGTCAAAATAGCTTGCATCTTGGCTTATCAAAGCACATAACTTAATAAACTCATCTACCAGTTGTGAAACTCAATGCTGTAAATGGAGATTAACCAATAGCTTGCAAATATAAGCTCTGATGAGGGCTTGTATGCACACTGCAGTCTGAAATGAATTGCTCTCCTTGTTCAGTGTTTCCAAACATGCTATTAGGGTGAGGAAAGAAGAAGTTTTGATGAGGGAGTTACTTCAGAGTGTTGGGGGGATTGTTTTTTTTAAATAAAGGACTTCAATGTTTGTAATGGGAGACTTATAATAGTCTCTTTGTGATAATGTGATTATTCTGTGATCTAAATCCTCCCTTTCTGCCTTCAAAGCAGCTACAAATTATAGACTTTTTTCTGTAAAGCCTCTTCCTCTCAAAAGCTATAAGCTTTAAAAAAAAAAAAAACCAAAGAAATTAGATCATTTGGATCCAAAGCTTGTTTCTTTTCTTCTTTAGCCTCTTGTCTTGCCAACTCAGAGCAAGGGGGTAGTTTCATGTATGTGATGACTCCATTGATCTCAGCTGCTGGGGGGCAGGGGGCTGGGCAGCACCTTCCCCAGGTGTAAATGAAGGTCAGCTGAGCAACACCTGCTCCTAACACCTGACCGGAGAACCAGACCTTAAAGCAGTGGTTTGCAGAGGTCACTGGTTTAGTAGACAAAGTTAACTTTAGAGTGTGGAAGTTTTACATGAGCACTGGCAAGTCTGTGAAAATGAGTGTTTGCCAGCAGCTGTACAGGTAGGCAGCTCTTCTCTCTATGGGTTTGAATGATTTAGTAAGTTTTCTCTCAGTTTTTTGCATTTCTAAACTTGGGAAGGTTTGTCTTACTGATAACTCCACTGAATCTCTCCCAAATTAGTCTTAAAAATTTTGTTCCTTGCTTAGCTTCTGTTTCATACTACAAATAGCTTTTGTTTGTTTTCTGGTTGGGGGTGCGTGTTTTCTTTTTAAGCTATGTGACTAGCCAAAATGTTTGTGACTCTACTGAGAAATACTAGGAGGCACAGATGATGTAATGCTATTTTATCAAGGGAGAGAACAAGAAAAAGCTCTGTAGTGTTCCATTTCTTAGGAGACTTTTTCTGATGTAAAAGCCAAGTTTGTTTTAGCTAGAGCTCCTACCACATTGCTGTTACGCTCCTAGCTAAAACCTGCCATGGTAATGGCATAGTGCAGAGCGTTTTTTTGGCGTGTGCTACATACTAGCAACTTCTGAGGCACTGAACCCTTAGAGGACACCACCAGAGGTCCGATTTCTGACCTTGGGAAAAGCCCACTGCTTCTCCAGAACAGTGAGAGTTGTGTTGTTTGTGGATGGAGGGTAACAGCCTCCTGTGTTGGTACCACTGAGGTCCCTTGTGTGCCCTAGGGCACACAACATAAACAGTTGAATCTCAAATGCCATCTGATGTTCAAACTTGCTTTAAACTAGTGCAGCCATATTCTGACTTTATACCACCAAATGAATCAGTATGGCTGTTATCTCTTACTGATTAAGCTATTACCAGGGTTAAGGCAGTATTTATATTTTGCAGTTATAGTGAGTAACTTTGTATATTACTTTTTAAACAAAAACTGCAATTATATGTGACTATTTAAAAAAAAGTTTTCAAGCATCAGCTTTCAAAGACTCAACCTGTAAATGACAACTTCTTTTTTTCAAACTTTGTTATTGTGTGAGTGGGGGAATTGTTTCTGACTGGCCATAGTGACTGCAGGATTATACAAATAAATACCAGTTGGTTGGGTCCGAGTGCCTGAGGGCATGTGAGGTTGGCTAAAGGAGAGATACAGTAGGATGTATTCTAAGTTGGTTGTAATTTTATTTACAATTCAGTGTAGTGATAGTACTTTATACCTCCTGAGAGTCTCCTACCTGTTTGTGTTAACCTTGTTTATATATCAGATGCTTTGTGTTTGCTGCTGTACCTGTGCACAGCCAGTTCTGCATAAGTCCCTCATCTGTGTTTAAACTGCCTGTGAGCCCCTAGGGTGTGTTGTGGACCTTGCAAGTTGCTGTCAAGTATGGTCCATAAACTCATTGTCCCTATCCAAAGAAGTGGTTTTTGAAGATGTATTATGATTGTTTCAGTCTGACACTGTACTTAAACAATTTCTTTACTGAGGTATGGAATCAATATATAGAGAAGAGAGCTCAGTAGCATAGAATGAAGTAAAGAGCACTAGTAATGTCAACAGCCAAATCTTATTAGATTATTATAAATTTGCTATGTTGCATAATGTTGGTATTTGTCTTTCTGTTTGTGCTGCAATGTAAAGTATTGTATTAGTGAACGCTCTTAATCTTAAACTTGATTGCTCCTCCATTGAACTATACTAGTTAGTCTTGAAAAAGTATTTGAAATTTAATATACACTTTACACTGAGTTCTGATAAGATATATAAAAATCTAGAGGTAGCTTTCAGTGCAGTTTTCCATATGTATGTATTCAACATAAAGCACTTCTGTTGGCTTGCAGACCATAGAACTATCAAACTTAAAAATAATCTCAAACGTGAGATTTTCAAATATTGGGAAGAGAAGCAGCTGTTCAGAAGGAAATGATTGCTACCTCTGCACAGTGTTGGACTCTGAATGTGTATTTGAGACTTGTCCTAGAGATACAAAATGCAACATCCATGTTAGGAAATAAAACTGCCAAATGCTAACCTCAAGGGTACTGCTGAAATATATTACAAGCCAAGCAATTGGAAGCACTTGAAAAGGTCGTTATCTTTATTCTTTAATTTTTTTAGACACCAAACTGGCAATAAGGGTTAGATTTAATATAGTGCTGTGTAGATACATGCATCATTGAGGGACTACTGGTAAGTATAAGTTGTTATTGCTCTATTGATGGTGTCTGCTTCTGGACAAGGGACTTGGAAGAAAGTAGGACTGTTATGGGAGGCTCATACTATGCCTGTAGCATCTGATTAATCTCCTGCTTTATTGTTGACTCTCTATATATAGTCAATATACATATATTGACTACTATATAAAGTCAATGATTTATATATTGACTATCTAGCAATATAGTACTGGAGAGATGGGTTGATAGATCTCCCTCTACTTCAGCTGGAGGCTTAGCTTTTTGCTTTCCATGCATAGTTGGGGATCATGGGAGAAGAGTTCTGACAGTTTTGTGCATAGTGTCTTATACATGATGCTTTAATCAATCAGTGGTGGTGCCCCCACCTAAGCAAAACTGCTTAGAAGAGGTTTTTTTGCTTCGATGGGAGAGCTCTTTCTCTCTCTTTTTCTTTTTTTATTATTTCTTTTCTAGCCTTGTATTTTAACCTTACTGTGAATAGTCTTCCTTTGCACAAAGTTGCCTAGCCTGCCTGGCCTAACTGTGCCAGTTCTTGTTAATAGAAGAATGACTGTATAAAATAAGTGTTTGGGGGGGAAGTCAGATGGACTCATTAAAAGGCAAAGGTGATTCTCTTTGTGGGGAGGCAGGGTGAAAAAACAAACAAAACGAAACAATGTCATTAGTTAGTTCTTCTGCATGTGCTCTCACTGAGCAGCATCTTTCTAGTGATGTTTGCAACATCTGTACTGTGCCTTGCAATAGCTAATTTGCGTGCATATGCAGGATGCCTGAACGTCCTACTGTGGACATTCATGTCAACAAATATATATCCTGTATATGTTTGGGTTTTTTAGATTTTATAGGTTTGGTCTTCTAAAAGACTTAAGTCAGAAACTATTTTCTCAAAGTTGGGGCATGGAAAAAGTGAATTTTTCAAGTCTCTTGCTGTTTCTCTACAGCAGTGTGGTGACCAGAGTAGGCAAAAAAACTGCGTGCTGAGATGTCAGAAGGGGAAAAGCCTTAATAAGATGTGTTATGCTGTGTTAAGGGTAACCTGAGATTCTCCAAGGGGGGGGATTCACCTCATCTAGTCTAGCCTAGATACTAACTTGGGCTGTGGGAGACCTGTGTTCAAGTGCCCACTTTGCCTTTTGCCCCAGGCTCCCTGGGGGACGCGTGTCACAGGTTTTCTTTTTGGCACCATCCTCCCATGTAGCTGTGCTGCCTGGAGCCCAGGCTTGAACCTATCTCCTGACTCCTGTCTGGAGTCAGCTGGGTCCACTCGCTTAGAGTGCTCTCCACATTGTAAGTATCTACTTCATACCACTGAAGTAGATGTCTGTGTTGAAAAGCTGTTTTTTCTGTCAAATCAGTGCTTTCCTTTGGAAGAGAACCATTTTGTCAAAAAATAAAACAAGCAAAACCTCCAGGTGAACCTTGGTCTGCTCTTACTTACTTGATACATAAACCGTGAAAAGTGATTTTATTGCTTTCATTCTCCTCCCCTCTGGGCTGTTTTGAGTAGCTTGGTAATATTACAAGCACCTCCATTCAGTCTCTTTTGTCCCATGAATCCAAACAACTTTCTCATTTAGCATAAATAGAAACAATGAAGTAAGGAGGAGAAGACTAATTCTAGAATCTTTTAAAGATTACATATGGGTAGAGGTATTTTATGGTGGTGAAAAAGGGGATTATTTTTCAAATGGTTAGCATCAACAGTAAAGTACTCTTATTTTTCTGCTTTACAGGGAAGCTAAACAAGTAGGAACTATTTCTCACTTCACAGAATAGGAATTTCAGAAAACTACTGCTGTGATCTAGCAATGCACTTTTGCTCTAATTTTTTTAAGGAACACAAGGATCTTTGTCCGAAAGAAAGATATGGATCAGATCCCCTGAATACTGGAGTGTGCCTATGACTCCCTAGAGCAGAATGGCATCACTGACTACGAGCCAACTAAATCCTCTTTATATTAACAA
The DNA here is from genome assembly GCF_965183815.1 of Platalea leucorodia. Taxonomy (NCBI): domain Eukaryota; kingdom Metazoa; phylum Chordata; class Aves; order Pelecaniformes; family Threskiornithidae; genus Platalea; species Platalea leucorodia. The sequence continues at coordinate 15,464,164 of NC_138828.1, read as the reverse complement.
CAACAGCTAGAATTTTAACTTAGATCTTCTGATATCAATGCCAGAGCAGCTGGTGCAGATAAGATGGGTAGCATCTGGTTTCATAGGTCCTAAGCAGACATATCGCTGCATCAGTGTAGCAGCACATCACATGGCAAAAATCCCCAGTATGTTGTTGAAGATAAACCTGTGTGGCAAAACTGTGATGCAAATACAGGACAACTTCAAGTCCATTGCTAGTAGAATATTGAAATGTTGGTTTTGGTTTTAATTTGTGTAAGCTTCTTCCATATTTCTTCATCAAAATAAGAACAATTTGAATAGTTGCTACAGGGCTTGGGAATCTTCAGGGAGAGATTTGGCTCAGATTCCTAAGTTTGGGTTACACTTAGGAAAAGAATAATAGCACTAAAACATGACAGTACAGAATGAAAATGGTGGCTCTTACAAATAAAACAGGGGGTTAACTTTATTTCAGTTTCCTGGGACTTCTGACCAATCCCAATGCTCTTCCTGTATGTTATCTTCTTTTAATCCATCAGCCATCAAATATTTAAAAAAAAAAACAAAACAAATATGCCATTTTCTCCTTTAAAATATGAGAAATGACCAATTCTTAGAGCCACCCAACTGCTTTTGGTTTTGTAAATATAGGGAGCAAGTCTCCAGAGTGGCAGTAGCTTCTAACAGTTGTGGGTGAGCAAAGAGTTATCAAATTATACCCTGCTAAAGAATGGATCTAAAGAAAATGTTACTGTTTTTTTAGTAAAGTTGCTAGGTTGCAGATTTGATTAAAACAAAGCCAAGTGATAAAATGGGCCAGATTGCCATGGAAGACCAAATTTATGTAATCCATCCTGATTTAGAATGGATTAGAGCAAAGATATGGAGAAAATATTTGGCATATCAGCCATTTTCATTTTGTGTAAAATAGAATTTAGAGCGACAAAATCTGGAAAGATGTGTCAATACCTTATAACTTTTTGTACATGATTTAAAAAAAAATCCTTTTATATCCATAAATATTTAATGGATATAATTTATTGCTGTATGTCTGTATTGTGGTAAAATACGTAATGTTTACTTTGGCTTAAGGTTTCTTTAACTTCCATTGACTTACTTTCTTGTCTATTTTTCATACCTACCAACTTTCATAGGTGGTGAGATGCACTCTAAAGTTATATAATTTATCTTCCACTAGGGCGACGGCTAGAGGAGCCCACACCTCTACGGTGAACAGTGGATCACAAATGTGCTCCTGTTCTACTCTGCAACCTTTTTGTGTCTGCTCTGCGCAGAGGCGGCTCCTCCGTGTGCATGAAAGAGTTAAAGCTTTCTAGCCATTTCTCCTGTCAGAGTAGTTTTGCCTGGAGTACACTGGGCTGCTTGCATGAAAGGCTGGCTAGTCTACCTGAGCAGATCTCTGAGGGCAGCTATTGATTCTGTAATCCTCTCTGATGTTGGTAGTGCTCATGTGAACAACCTCCTTGACCTTTCCCTAGTTATTCTAAAGAGTACTAAGAGGTCTTAAGAAGAGAAGGACTAGCCTATTCATTTCAAAGAACTCAATGCATGGTTTGGGATTTACTTATTTAAGATGGAAGGAAGATTATAGGCAGTAGAGTACTAGATAAATTAGCAACCTGACCTACCTGGGCAGAAGTTTGTCTGTGTATCTTCTATAAAATCAGGAAATGTCATAGAGAGAACACCTGCAGCATGAAGGAGGGAAGGCAACCTGTGCCATGCACTTGGTAAACATGCCTGGGTAGCTACTTGGCCACCAGAAATCAAACACAGATGAAGTGTGTGTACACTGAAATGTTTTTGAAACTTGAGTGAGAAGAATAAAAGGCTACTTTCTGTTTCTGTACTTCTTCAAAGGTGCACATAACCATTGGGATCTCACTACATTTGTATATAAGTACAGTTTTAAAAGATGGACATTGTAAACTTTTTAGAATGTTGCATATATTTATAGAAATATGAATGTATGAAATAGTAGTGTCTAGCCTTTGGTCATGGTCTTAACTACTTTTTTTTCTCTTAATTGAGGTATAAGGCAATACCTGTTTCTGCTCTGGACTATCGTGTGGTTAGAGAATTTATCCCTTATCTTATTTTCATGGATAGTCACTGGATATGCTCATTAGTTTCTAACTATGTTAAATTGATTTGGAAAGCACACTGGTTCAAAATATGCCTCTCCCAATACACCTGTCTAGTTCTGCCCTTGCGTTCGGGAGCAATTATTGTGAGGTCCATGAAATGTTAACTTTCTTGGAGAGAAGAGGAAGGGTTGGTTTCGTTGTTGTTACACGCCTGTAATAATTGGGCAGTCTGGGAATGCATTTAAAGGCAAACACTTCTCCTACTTGCTGTACAGGTTAGAACAGTTGTGTGCGCAGGAGCGCATGACTTTAGGTGACTGCCTTTCCCCTTCACGCTGCAGAACCTGTCTCTGGGGGGGCGACTGGGCAGAACTGCCCAAGTGTGCATCTGGAGCCTGTACCCAGATACCAAAGACCTGTTGTTTCCCCCTCTTCTTGTGGTAGACTACCATTTTGCCTGGGCAGCTTGCTTTGGATCTGACACTAACATTTAAGATTACACAAGTAAAAAGTTGGCCTTTTCAAAATCTGTAACTCTTTGCAAGCCTTGTCTATGTATCCCAGGATGCTGCTGCGAATTAGCAAAGGGACAGCAAAGCCGAGTCTAGGAGCCTTGTGCACAGGGGAGCTTCCTTGATGTTTGTATGTGTCACTGCCCAATTGCTCCACCCTGTCAATCAAACTCGATGAAGCCACTGGCTCCATCGCAGGGGAGAGTCATGGTAAGAAATGTCTGTTGGAGCGTTCCATGGGGAGCTCCTGGACTTCATTTGTGCTCTGCTGCTGCAAGATGGAGAAGGTCCAAAGAGGTCCCGCGGGTGGCAGCTGCAGGATCATTTTTTCCCCTATTTAAATGGAATATACCTTTCTGAAAATTGAATAGTATTCAATCACTTTCAATATCAAATTGCTACTTGTTTTTTTAATTACATCTGACTAAGAACTAAGCAGTCTGTGAGAAAACCAATATTATAGATGGATTACTTAGCGTTTATATTTTCAATGTTGATATAGAAGGAAGAACCTGTATGTAGCTTTAGTTGGTCATACACTGCTTAGGAAACGTCATCACAATGTTTGTGACTATTTTGTAATAATTACAAAGTTCTTCATTAGTAATTGTATTTTTACAATAATATGCAAAATAACTATATGAACATCATGAAGCCATCGTATGCACTTGTACAATGTTGGAAGATTCTCAATTCTAAGTGAAGACTGACCATTCATAGATTTACTTAAACTTCAGAGGGAGCTCTCTGACTCTATACATGGGTTTAAATATCTTATGCCCTCATAGTAATACTGTGATTTAACCCTAAAATAATTTTACATGAAAAGCTTCTAATTAGTCCATTTGTTTGCTTTCATTTATTGTATCTGCTCACCCAGAATGCAAGGAGCCCTGTGCTTAACATGAAGTCCCTGCATTTTGCAAGACTGGCAGTATCAGGTTAAATAAAAAAGAGTACATCTCATGGATATGGACTTTTTAATGTGAATGGCCTCCTTTGAAGATAAACGTACCTAAGGACTGTTATCTCAAGCATTATAGTAAATCCTTGTTGATTTACGGGGGGGGGGGGGGGTGGGGAAGGAAGAATGAACAAGTGTGCAAGGTCCCAGTATCTCTCACTATAAGGCTGATTTTGAGTCAAAGATGTAGTCTTAAGGTTATTCCTATTGCTATTTAAATAGCCTCTTGGATACTTTTACTTTCCTCTGATTATTTAAAAAGTGAGGAGTCATTACGCTGATACAACAAAACACCCTTAAGCATCTGCTGAATCTCTAGTCGTGGAATGCTTACTTATTTGAAGTGAAACATAAAACTGTACAAATTAAACACGATACAAATTAACTTGATCTTTGTTAGGTTTTTTGCAATCTTTTTCCTTTCTCTACTGTAAGTAAGTAGATCTTTACGTACTAGACATGTAGTGTTAGCCTACTGACCCTGTCAGATCTCTCTCTAAAAGTTGCAAAAGTGGATAGCTCTGGGTTCATGCTGAAGTTCCTAAGAATCCCCTGCTATTCCTCCTTACGTTGACAAGACTTCAGCCAGTGCAGAAATCAGATGGAAATTTATTAGGAACTGTAAAAGGGCTTTTAGGCACTTTAAAAAGAAGAAAAAAAAAAAAAAAACACAACACAACAACCAAACAACAACAAAAAACCAAAAACAAAATAAAAAAACTCTCAAAAGTATATGCTTTATATGGGAAGTTGCAGCATATGTTCTTCTGACTGTGCGGGTGTTCATCTATACAGCCAAAACAGCCAGATTCTGGGGGCTGATTTATCTCCAGGCTTTGTTCTCTGCTGGATGGTCATGTACCCTGAATTTAGGGAAGGGTCTTCAGTGATACTTTCTTCTCCAAAAGTTACCCCTCTGCTTTTTTTAACTTGTATGAGTATTTCTAAAGGGGTTTAGAATACAACAGAAGAAAGTATTTCAGTAGTGTGATCCTAAGACCTTAGCCTGGAACTGAGGTTTATAACCTGGTTCTAGTTCTTGAGTTTTTAAGGACTACAAGTCCTATAAAGCTGCTGAGATTTAGAAATCAAATTGGTACATATATACACACCCACATTTATCTATACACATGTAGACAGCTGATCGGGACAACTGTTCCCAGTAGACAGCATTGCAGAAAGTACAGCAGAAGCATTTCAACATCTTATTTCACCAGAACAGGTACATATATTTCATAGTATGAGATCTTGCAGATCCACTCTATTTTCTTCTTTGGTACTTTGTTTCCTGTGAGCTGTAAAGTGCAGCAAGTCTGCTGCCTGAAAGTGCAGGTACATGCTTGCTCTCATTCATTCAGCCAGTTAGACCCTATGGCATGATGCAGTATAAATTAATCTGTCCTAACGTCATTTAATGCCATATGATAGAGTTTTTCCTCTTCTTCTGAAGAGAAACATGACGGATAGTGTTGGAACTACATTAATAGGGGGAGGAAGTGGGAGCGGGGCAAAGCCCTGTATGAAATTCAGAGGTAGCATGCAGATGAATGCAAGTATGCGTGCAGAAGCCCTGGCTGTGCAGTGCCAGGGGTTGGTGCACTACTCACAGCCTCTAAACAGGGGTGTTTGGCACCTGGCGTGTGCGCAGAAGAAAGGTAGATCACGTGGCAAAAGCTCTCATAAGATACGGGGCAGGGTCCTGATGCTTCCAAACCAGGGCATCTGATCTGCATAAGGTAGAATTTTTTTTAAAGGGAGCCCGTGCTGACTTTTATTGTTATCAAAATCACGTTAAGTGAAAGCAGGACTAGTATGCTCAGCCTCACAAAGCAGTGTTTGACTGACACTACTACTATGGAATTTGACACTACTGCTATGGAATTAAGATTACTTCCAGGGTGGGGGACAGATGTCTAATCTGGTCATTGCTGCATCTCATACTGCCATTCACAAATGAAACAAATATATTAAAAGAAAAACAAAGCAGATGTAGTTATGCACTTAGCAAAATAGTTGTATTCATTAGGTTAGTTCAATAAATTACTTATTTTTATGCTTTGATTTTTTTTTTCCAGATTCATTCATGTTTTCCAATTTGAATACCTTCAAGAGTCCCTTCCCTCCAACTGGTGTCTCCAAGATATATCCAAGAAAACACTTCCTCTTACCTCACTTCAAGATGCGATATACAAAAAGATGGACTCACACTACTAGCTGAGTACTCTCTTTTTTTTTTTTGTTAAACTTGAAACCAAGCTAGATGGAAAGGACCATTTCAAACCACTGAAGGGTCCAGACAGTAAGACTGTACTGTACCAGACTTAAACTGGAGTAAGCTGGAGCCGTACAACCACGAGTGAATTCAGAGGCAACTGGGCAAGAAATTCCAAGGTAAGCAAAAATATTAATCTATTGTTGTATCTCTGTATATTTCCACACACTTAACTGATGCTTGTTAAGGCTTGCTTATAATGGTTACTGTTAAGTGTGAGAAATAACCTAACCATCAGAAAGAGTTTTTGGAAGACTTGTCTGTTTTTAAAGTGCCCACACATCACTTATGTAGCAAATATTCACTCAAAACATCGTTCTGGTTGAAATTTTATGTGTGTTTGTGTGACTGTGAAAAAGAATCTTGGTGTGATTACTCTAAGTCTTGTTCTGTGGAAAATCTGTCTGCTGTTTTGGGCTGCAGGTCATAATTTCTATAGTAATTGGCTCTGAAATCTTAACTCCCAACACATCAGAGGGTTACCACAGTGAACTGTCAGATTGGCTCAACCTACTTGGTTACTAGAGGTTAACATATACATCAGTGCTTGTGTATCCAAAATTATAGTTGTGTGATTTTAAGAAAAAATTTGATTCAGAAGAGAACACTTGCAAGGAGCTCCTTAACTTCACTTTTTTTAAACAAAATTCAGTGTAACACTTAAGCTAAGATATGCTGGGTTTTAGTGGAACAAGTGGAGACTTTCTTTTCCAGCTTAATGAACTCTCTAAGCAACTATTTTTGCTGCCCCCCCCCCCCTTTTGTTTTCTTTTAAATAACCTAGACTTAGAACTTGAGGACCTAGCTGTGTGTGGTGTGCTGCACCAAGGTTTGGACTGTCTCCTAGCTATGAATGCCTTATGTTTTTATGTGAATGTAGAGCAGAAATGTTCTTAAGCCTAATTTTGGATCAGGAGTATTACTAAAAGATATGTAGAACATAGAGGAAAAATGGACAACTTCCATTTTTTTAGTTATGCTACTATAACACTGGACTAACATGGTGATAAATCAAGATCTTGAGAATCTTTCACTGATGTCAAGCATCCATGTTTTATTGACTGTCTGATCTCTATCGTTAGTCATAACTTTAATATTGGAATACAGTGGGGTTCTTTTTAACTGGAATATGATTGTAGGAAGGAAGGGACTCGGCTATGTTTGAGGCACAATGAAGCTACTTGAGCAAGTAAAACTTTTTGTTTAACAATTTTTTGAACTTAAATCTAAATATCTTTTATAAAACTAACATTGATGCAAAGCCCATGAAAGTCAACTGAAAGGTGAGTGCGACTTACTGAGCTTTGAATCAGGTCCTAAGAGCTGGAAAAACAAATGCTCCTTTTCTGCAAATATATATGAAAGCATTTCTACTGATTTTAACACTTAATATGAGCACCTATGTCTACATGCTCATAGGACTGGGCTTCAGTGACATAAGAAAGATGAAGTATTTTAAAAGCCAGTGAAACTAAAAGAGGAGAAAACGATTCTTGTACTGTGCACGAAGTCAAGAATAGGTATGAGCAAGGTGGTCAGAACTATTGCATGCGGTTTTGATTTAGTTTGCCAACACTTTAATGTCAGATTTCCATAACTTCATAATCCATCATCTACTTTTTTTCTGGTGTACATTCATATTTCTGATAAATTATACTACCTCACAACAAAATGAAAGATAGAAGCAGGTCTTACCTTCTAGGAAACTTGATGGAAACAGCATACAATCTTTGAGTTTTACACAGATCTTGTGTACTGGCACTGTTCCTTATAGAACAAATGCCTAGATTTGATTAAGGATGGAAAAAATGAAAATTTTGTGCACTTTGCCTGCTTGTGTATATATGTAGATGTACATACAGGTTTCAGTGGGTAACTTGGGTTATTGATTACACGGTTCTACCAGAGAATAGAAGTTGGCCTAACGGCTTTGAATCTATCAAGAACAGAAAACCCCTGCCTGTAAGTGATTATTCAGCAATGTCTTTGTTACTGATTAGTCTAGTTATATTTGCCCAGAAATATCCTGTTGGCTTGAGGAAAATCAGCTGGACGTATTTAGGTTCCTGAAAAGACAAGTCCCAGTAAAAGTTTGTTAGTGTCAAGCACAGCAGGGGCTCAGTCCTCACTCCAGAGAACACTTCCACGGAGTACAGAACTGCTGTCTAGAGTACAGGGAAACTTATGTACAAGAAAGTCCTTATGCTTAAAAAAAAAAAAAAGCCATTGATAAACTAATAGCAAATGATTGTATGAACCTAGCACTATATCAGAGAAGTGTCCGTGGTCTCCCTATGCACTTTATTTTCAAATATATGTTGATATTGATAAAGACACCAGAACACAAGTGAAACACTTAAGAATGAAAAGCCCAATCCTATTTTATGGTAGTGAAGAGTGGTAAGCAATTAATCTTCATGCACTCAGTGCATGAGTGGGACTTACATGAGTGGGACTCAGTAAGTTGGTGATATTCTTCTGGAGAATTTGGGAAAAAACAAAAACAAAACCCAAAAAAAACCCAAATCATAAACAGTAAATAAAGCTTTAAGCAACTTATCCCTTTAGTGTAAAAAAGTAGGCTGCCTGTCCAAAATATTAAAAAGTGCAGTAGTAATTTCAACAGAAACCTTGTTTTTTAAAATCCAGTAGCATTTTTATCTGCTGTCCTCTGCCAAGAGCCTGAGCAAGGACTGAGCGCACCTGCAAGTGAAACTGAATAGGAATGGTCCCAAGCAAAGTGGAAACTGCCACTTAGGCTGCTCTCATTCTTCTAGCTGTGAGAAATTGCTTAGCAGTAAGCAAACATGCTAAAGTCAGTGCGGTTTTGCTGATTTCCCCTTTCGCCCTCCTTGACTGTCTGCACATAGCATGAGCTGTATGCCACGCTTGGGGGTGAACGGGAGGAAACGTCTGTCTGGACGAAAAGATGCAATATCAATAGCCCCTTCTAGAGCATGAGGGGGTGGTCGTGTTGGCTGCTCCTCTCCACGCTGAACTCGCTTCCCCCTCGAGAGGAAACTCGTCTTTCGGGTTTTCAGCCGGACAGCTGCCGGCGGGCAGGCGCTTGCAGCAGCCCGTGCGGGCTCCTCTGCCCCGGCAGCGAGAGGAGCCCGGTCCCGGGCGGGGGAGGCTGGGCCCAGCCCGCCCGGCTGCCGCCGGCCGCCTCAGGTGCCCGCTCCCCTCTGCCTCTACTTGCATCTCCCCAACTCCGCCTCGCTCCTCCTGACCTGCTCGCTCCCGCTCTCCTGCCTCGTCCACCTCTCCTTCTTTTCCGCCCTTAATCTCGCTGCATCCTCTCGTTGTCGCACCGCCCGAGGCTGCGGCCGTGCCTGTGCCGAGAAGGGCTCTGGGGGCAGGGGCGGGCTTGCCGCTCTCCTCGCACCGCTCCGGCTCGGCAGCCCGCCCCGGGACCTGGGTCGCCCGGGCTTTTCGCTGCCCCAGCCTGGCATACGGGCGCTTCCCGGCCCCGAGCCCCGGCGGGGGGGGGCGGTGGCCCCCGCTGCGGCGCTGGGGGAGGTCCCTTCTTCCCACCTTCCAGCCCTGGGGCGGCGACCCCGCCCCGGCCCTTTAGTAGCCACGGCGGGGCGGGGGACCGTGTAGAGCACAGGGCGCCCGGCAGGAGCCGGGCCATGGCTGGGGGGCGCCGGGGGGTTCCGGCCGCAGCGCTGCTGCTGCTCGGGCTCCTGAGTGCGCAGGGGGCGGCGGAGCCCCCGCTGGAGCCCGACGCCTCTGCTATCCTGGTCTCCAAGCGGGGGCTGCGCGTCCCCCTCGGCCGCTCCGTCTCGCTGGACCCGGCGGCGGACCTGGTGCTGCGGGTGCGGCCGGGGGACAGGTGTGCCGTTGCGGCGCTGGGGAGCGGGCCAGGCCCGCAGCCTGCCGGCGCCTTGCAGCCCCCGCGCTTCCCCTGCGCCTTCGCCCGCGGGCGGGTCACCTACACCCACTTCGGGGCCCGCAGCCCCGGCAGCTACCGCCTGCGCCTCCAGCTCCGCTACGACTCGCCCCGCCGGACCCTCGTCGTGCCCTTCACGCTGGAGGTGGAGGTACTCTTTCAGCCGCTGCGCCTGCTCAGCCGCAACCTGCCGCTGCCCGTGGAGAAGCTGCGGGGGCTCAGCGCCCCCCTGGACGGCAAGGTGCTGGGCTTCCCCGAGGGCGAGCCCGGCCGGCGCTGCCGCCTCACCCTGCTGCCCCCCGAGGCCGCCGGCGCCGGCCCCCTTCCGGCCTACGGGCGGCTGCTGGATGCCGAGGGGCAGCCCCTGTCCGCTGGCTACAGCGGAGGCTGCTCCGCCGTGCTGCAAGCGGGGATCCGCTACCAGCACATGGCGGCCACTGCCTCCCCCGGCCGGGACCGCATCCCGGCGCGGGTGTCCGTGCTGCCTGCCGCCGGCCCGGAGCAGCAGGAGTACTTCCAGGTGCTGGTGCGGATCCACGAAGGGGCCGACAACACGCCGCCCAAGCCCAGCTTCCTGGCGTTGCTTATGATGGAGGTGGACCAGTTTGCACTCACAGCCCTCACCCTGGACATGCTGGCTGCTGAGGACCTGGAGACCCCCCTAGACCTCCTGATCTTCAACCTCACCTCTGTCTGGCCCAGTGACCCACAGCAGCAAGGCTTCCTGCTCAGCACCGATGACCCCAGTCACCCCCTCATTGCCTTCTCACAGCAGGAGGTGAGGGAGCTGAAGATTGCCTACCAGCCCCCTACCCTGGACTCTGACCAGGAGCGGCTTTTCCAGGTGGAAATGGAAGTGCTGGACCCTGACGGTGCTTCCTCAGAGCCTTTTGCTTTCATGATCCTGGTAAAGCCCATGAACACATTGGCCCCTGTAGCCACTTTCAGTCACGTGGCCGGCCCACAGCTGATGCTCTTTGAGGGCCAGTCACGGCCCCTGTCTGGCAACTTGGAGATCAGTGATGAGGATAATCTGAAAGAGGTGAAGGTCTGGGTCATACGGGGCCTGCGATATGGGAAGCTCAAGGTACTGGGAGTACCGCCCAGCCGCAAGTACTTCACTGCTGCAGAGCTAGCAGCAGGGCAGGTGATTTACCAGCATGATGGCAGTGAGCACAGCTACAGTGACAACATTGTCTTCTGCATGGCAGATGGGCAGCACCAGGTCGAATTTCTGTACCCCATCACTATTGCTCCTGATGATGATCAGCCACCGCTGCTGAATGCAAATACGGGGCTGGTGCTGAGCGAGCACCAGACTGTCCAAATCCCACCTTTTGTCCTCAGTGCCACAGACATTGACTCTGATGATGCCTCTATCCAATTTGTCCTGGTTGGGGACTCTGCAGTGTCCCAACTACGCTCCCACCACTTTGGTGAGCTGCTGCTGCGTCAGGCAGAGCAACCAGCATCTTATGAGAGCAAAGAAAGCGGAGCAGGGTCGAAGAGTGACTCCTCTTCTTCCCCCTGGCACTTTGTGGAGGATGAACACATGTATGAGAGGGTGGTGAACGAGTGGCTGCAGCAGGACATCCTTGATGGAAGGCTGTTCTTCAGGCACACGGGAGCTCACAGCACCAGCCCAGTGATGGGCCGCATTGTGTTCCAGCTGCAGGATGACAATGACCCCCCTAACCGGTCAGGGGAGCATGTGCTCACTGTTAAAGTCCAACCGGTAGACAGCCTGCCACCTGCACTGTACCCAGGTACTAGCCTGCAGATGACAGTGCAGGAATACCAGCTGACTGTCTTTAAGAAGCACTATTTACGGTACACTGACCTGGATACGGATGACAGGGAGCTGAAGTACACTTTACTGACACCCCCAACAGACACGGATGAGAACCACTCTGTGGTGACTGGAGAGATTGTGTTGGCTGACAGTCCTGAGACATCCATTACGCATTTCACCCAAGCCCAGGTCAACCACCACAAGGTGGCATATCGACCCCCGGATCAGGAGCTGGGGATCACACCACGGGTGGTTCAGTTCATGTTCCTTGTAGAGGACTCAGCTGGCAATTCTCTACAAGGTGCCTTTACTCTCTTCTTGCAGCCAGTGGACAACCAGCCACCTCAGATCACCAATACAGGCTTCAGTGTGCTTGAGGGAAACAGCTTCCTTCTCACCAGCAATCAACTGGATGCCACAGATGAGGACTCATCTGCAGACCAGATTGTCTTCACTGTAACTCAAGCTCCGGAGCATGGCCATTTATATTACCTAGAGGAGGGTCTGATCGTGCAAGGGGAATCTTTCTTGCTAGATGATATTGCTGGTGGGCGCATCTCCTACAAGCACAGCGGCGATGAGTTTGCCAGTGATTCTTATCAGCTGGAAGTAAGTGATGGAGTGCATCATGTGCCAATCACAGTCAAGATTGCTGTGCAGCCTGTGGATGATGAAAGCCCAAGTATCACTCTCCCTGGTGGTCACAGGCGGGTGGGAGCAGCCATTGATGTCCTGGAAAATGGTGCTACTGAAATTACTACGTCACTTATCCAGGGTACAGATGAGGACACAGATGACTTGGTGCTGACTTTCATTGTGCAGGATCCCCCCCAGCTGGGTGACATCCTCGTGGATGGAGTGCGATCAGAAAAGTTTACCCAGCATGACCTCATCAGCGGAGCAGTAGCCTATGCTCACACCAGTGGAGAGATTGGCTTGAAAAAGAGGTATGATTCCTTCAATCTCACCATTTCTGACCTCTCTAGTGAATGGGTGGTGGGAGGCAGCACAGTACAAAGGGTGCGTGTGGCTGTAACTATATTGCCTGTGGACAGCATTGCACCTGAAGTGATGGTTGCGGCAGAGCCCCTCAGTGTCCTCGAGGGAGGGAAGAGTACTCTAACTCTGAATCAGCTGGATGTGGAAGATGTAGATACTCCCAGAGATGACATCTTGTGCATTGTCACTGTTCAGTCCACTTCAGGATATTTGGAGAATGTCTCTCCAGCCCCAGGGTCTGAGAAGTCTAGAGCTGGTACTGCCATTAGTGCTTTTTCCATCAAAGATGTTCGTCTGGGCCATGTCGGCTATGTGCAGAGCATTCACAAAGGGGTGGAGCCTGTGGAGGATAGATTCACTTTCCAGTGCTCTGATGGCGTTAACTTCTCACCTCACCAGTTCTTCCCCATTGTCATCCTCCCCACCAACGATGAAAAGCCGGAGCTGTTTGTGCATGAATTCACAGTGCTTGAGGGGATGAGCCTGGTGATTGACACTCTCATCCTCAACGGAGCCGATGCAGATATGCCTCCAGATGAACTGCGTTTTGTTATTGCTGTCCCTCCTAAGCATGGGCAGATTGTGCAGCAGCTGTCCACAGGCACTGTGCCTGTTCACAGCTTCACTCTGGAGGAGATCCAGGAGGCTTCCAGCATTGTGTATGAACACGATGACTCAGAGACAAAAGAAGATAGCTTCCAAATTCAGCTGACTGATGGACAGCACACAGTGGAGCAGAATGTGCCGATTATGGTGATCCTGGTAGATGATGAGACCCCCAGAATGGCAATCAACAGTGGTCTGGAAGTTGAGATTGGCAAGTCAAAGGTCATCTCTAGTCAAGACCTTAAAGCCACAGACGTTGATTCAGAGGACAAGAGCCTTGTTTATGTTATCCGTTTGGCACCTGTGCAGGGTTTCTTACAGCATCTGAACAGACAAGGGGAAGTGCTGTGCAACATTACACAAGGCACAAACTTCACACAAGATGATTTAGACCAGGGTTTTATCCGCTATGTTCATATTGGCCTTCATGGAGTGCGTGACCTGATTAAATTTGATGTTACTGATGGTATTAATGCCTTGATAGACAGGTACTTCTATATTACCATTGGTAGCATTGATATGGTCTTCCCTGAGGTGATCAACAAGGGTGTAACTCTGAAAGAAGGTGGAAAGGTGACACTCACAACTGATCTGCTCAGCACAAGTGATGTTAACAGTCCTGATGAAAATTTGCATTTCAGTGTCACTCGGTCGCCAACCCGGGGCCATCTAGAGAATTCAGACAGTCCTGGAGTACCTGTTGTTTCCTTCACTCAACTCCAACTTGCTGGCAACAAGATTTACTACATTCACACTGCAGAGGATGAGGTGAAGATGGACAGTTTTGAGTTTGAAGTGACAGATGGGTATAACCCAGTCTTCCGTACCTTCAGGGTCTCCATCACAGATGTGGACAATAAAAAGCCAATTCTAACTATTGGTAACCTGGTTGTTGAGGAAGGGGAGACCAGGCTGATCACCCCTTTTGAACTGACCGTGGAAGATGGGGATACACCTGACCATTTACTCCTATTCACGGTCACTCAAGTTCCAGTGCATGGCCAGATTTTGTACAACAACAGCTACCCAGTCACCAGCTTCACCAAACAAGACTTGAATGAGAATCTTATCACCTACAGACATGATGGTACAGAAACCAGCCAGGATAGTTTTTCCTTCTCTGTGACTGATGGGACCCACACAAACTTTTATGTTTTCCCTGACACTAGCAAGGAGATCCATCAACCCCAGATGATGAGGATTCAGATCAGTTCACTGGACAACAGAGTGCCACAGTTAGTGGTGAACAAGGGTGCCCCTACGCTGAGAAGACTTCCAGCTGGGCATCTAGGCTTCCTGATCACTAGTAAGGCACTAAAGGCAGAGGATCGAGACAGCCCACACAAGCTGTTGAAATACGAAATAACAGATGGGCCGGAGCATGGCTTCATCATTAATACTGGCCTTGGAAATGAGAGCGTTAGAATGTTTATGCAAGGTTGGTGCTGGTGGTTGTATTTGCTTATAAACATTGGGCTCAATGAGCCGTTATTTTGTGTTATATTATTTGAATCTTTGTTTCAGGGGATTTAGAAAGTAATGTCTTTTAAACTACGAAGTATATGCAAATAATCAGAATTATAATACGTGCATTTTAGAAATGAAGCTTTGTTTTACCTATGAAGACACAATAGAAAAGTTCTGTGCTGTGTGTGCATGCATTAATGTGTTTCCTACTGTGCACTAAATGTGCATCTTACCATGTACATAGCATGGTACTGCTCATAAGAAGACGGCATAAAAGCTGAAATGGTGATTTGCAGGTCCTGCACCAGTTTATTTTTGAAGACTGAAGTACCTGTTTGCCTGCCTGGAAATTGAACCCAGGCTCAAAAATCACTGTTGTCTTCAGAGAAAGTTGTTTGGAAAGGTGCTTAACATTTCTGCACATCACTGGATCTAGTATTTAAAAAAAAAGGGCAGGCGGGGCAGGGGACACCCAGTATTGCCTCAGTAGTTTGGGTTACATTTTGTGTGATTCTGTTCCACAGAGAAAGCTCAGTAGGTAGGGAGGCCTCCTTTAGGTCAGCTCCACCAAACCTGTGCAGAGGGAAAAGCCGTAGAGGGTGGTGGGGCACAGCGACAGCAGCCAGACTCTGTATAAATGTCTTCGTGCTCCAGCCGATCTTAGGGAGTTCGCTGGGTTTAGGACTATGATTCATCTGTCCTGGGTAGAATAGTGTGTTGAAAGCTTTTACAAGAAAACTTCCAGCCTAGACTTTGGCAGCCTCCAGTGTGCTTTGACTGTTAGCAGGGGGGACAAGATTTACCAAAATTCTCATTAGACACTATAATGGGTTTAGAGGTCTCCATTATTTTTATGTGCTCAGGTATGTTACCTTTCTTCTGCAAGAGAAAACAATCTGAGGAGAGAAAGAGTCTTTAT
Source organism: Platalea leucorodia (assembly GCF_965183815.1). Lineage (NCBI taxonomy): Eukaryota > Metazoa > Chordata > Aves > Pelecaniformes > Threskiornithidae > Platalea > Platalea leucorodia. Next base: position 15,448,651 of record NC_138828.1, on the reverse strand, counting down.
CTCCATTTTATGTCTTTATCTGTAACTTCCAGACAGGTTGTAGCTTTAAGATTATGATAACACAATTTATTTTTAAAAGTCTGCAGTTCATCTGCCAAGCTACAGTGTTGTGAAAAATCATTTGCTATTCATTCAAGAATGTTTCATACATTTTCAGTTGACAGAAAGCACCCAAATCTGCCATGCCAGAATGAGAGCAACTGGTAACCCCAGGGGAGTAAGTCTCTTAGTAGATCAGAATTAGCTCTGGAACAGCTTAATGCTGAACAGAGTATAAAGAACATTTAGGTATATCTCAAACATTTTTATATCAAATGAAATTGTTGTTTATTTAACTAAAATAAAAGCAAAAGTAGAAGACTTCTCCGAAGTCTTCATATTGATGAAATGTGGCACAGGATAATACACCTGCAACTTCAGGGTAATAGAAGTATCCTGATGGTTTCCCCCTATTCTCTAGGAATATCAAATCAAAATTTTACTGACTTTTAGACCTATTTGTGATTTGTTTAATACATTCTCATATTCACTCCCAATGTACCTGCAACAGTTTTGTGTCACAGAAGAGCTTAAAAAATTAGTTAAACTGATCTTTAAAAAATAGGCTTTACTCCCAATAGATTCAATTTAGTTATAGCAAAGTAATCCTTCCTAACGTGCTGAAACAAGAATGTGACTTTAGTATTTAAAATATTATAATAAAAATTTATGGTAAACTATATCTCACTGTCTTTTTGCCATTGTTCCTTGAGCTAATAACTAAATATATGTTGTGTCGCCGAGTATAGACCAGTGTAAGAAGCCATGCCACATTACACAAGTTTGGTTGATGAAATGCTTTATCCACAAATTAGCTGACTTATTAGTAAGTAATCAAATAGTAAAGGTAGAATGAACTGTGTCCTATATTCTGTAGTAAAATTCTCCAGTGATTCATTTAGCGTATTCTTTTCTTAGCTGATATTGACGACATGAACATCAGCTACATCCTGAAGGAAGGTGATAATGCTACCAGCGACATCTTCTATTTCTCCATTGAAGACAATGGTAAGATTAAGATGCTTAATTATACATATCTTAGAATTATACCATCTGGAAGATTGTTCACATTAAATAAACAAGTCATCTATTATTTCTTTATAAGTAATATGTAAAAGCGCCATGAACACATAAGAACACAAATCAGAATATTTTATGCACTTTAATGTATAATGTCACAATTAATGCAGACTGTTATGGCAAGCTATGAAGTCTTAGTGGGATATACTGTTGTCACAATACCGTTTGTTCAGTGGCCTTTATGGAGAACTGTTTGCAGTGACAGTCCCTCATGGTCAGCTGTGCACGTTACAAAAATTCAACCGTGCAAGGTGGAGCATTGATGGTTTTGGAATCATGGCCAACTACTGAATCAAAAGAGAAAATTAACACTAACCTTTGTTAAATAAGGAGAGTTCAGTTGATCTAGATCATGGCTGAGAGCCTGGCAAAATGGTAAGATAGGCTGGTTAGGTCCATTTTGCTCTTATTTATACAGAAGCACATCCTTGTTTTGCATAGGTTGTTATTGTTTCAAAAGCTTCAGTGGACTGGTGATTATTTATATCGACATGTGTATGTTGCATTTTTTGCATATTCCTTCAATGACTTTTATTTTTAAATCTGTTTTGTTCTGTTTGTGTATTGTTTTTTTCCTGTAGACTGCAATATTTTTCCCCAATCATCCACATGAATTAAGTTCACTGAGAATTCATCAAAATTTTATACAAGTTCCTCTTAAAGACAGACAGGAAGATTTGTAAAATAAGTTTGCAATTCAGTTAAATAACTTCTGTGTAAGGATCTGCCTTCACAATAATCTCTGTAAACTTCCTGACTAGTTTGATGTAATCCTGAGTGCATAGAACATGTCAGAGTAGCATTCTAACACAGCATTTGACAAAAAGTTCAATTTGTGAGTATTTCCTAACGGACCTCAAAACAAGTCTGAAACACCATTAAAATGTTTTGTCCAAAATTGGCAGACTTGATAAAAAGAAATCCGCATTGATAGTTATGAGGATAGTCACTGAAAAGCAATAGCTTCTTTGAGTTTGCTAAGGCTTCCTATTCTAATTATTGCAAACCAGAAGATTTGCATCTTGATCTCTTGAAAACCAGTTATTATGTTCTATCTATAATCAGTCTGTTTCTGTTCTTGTAGCCATATAAATCATTGTAGTTTTATGCCCACCATTTGCTATGAACCAATCCAGCCACAGGTAAGTACGTGCCTGAGAAATAAGCATTCTGTTATGGATTAAGAACTATCTTGCACTTTGGTTAGCTGACGCATTTTGATTAGCTGAGATGAACCCGTTCATTTTATGACTTGAGGATGAACACGAGCACCTTGGGTATGACTTCCAGTGTTTTCTTTATCCCACCTGTAGCGTAACACTTCCTCTTTTCTGGCAGTGCACTGAGGGTATCAGTTAGCAAAACAATGAAATGTGACTTGTTTATTCTCAGTTGTCCAGGAAGTAATTGGCCATTTGGAACCAGTCATTTGGCATTGTCGCTTCGCTCGTATATGAAAGATTATGTAGCTTAAGGGACATTAAAAACATTTTCAATATTAGATCAACCGCACCTCTGGTTCATTGTGATCCTGTCGGGGACAAGTTTCTCGTGTTTACAAATGAAGATGGGATAGTAGGCAGATGGGAATGTGTACAGTATTCATAGCTTGAAGGAAATTATTTCCTTTCTAGTTAAGGTTTGGATAAGCAAATCATTTCATTCAGCTGTTGTTACACCGGGCTTCAGGAAACTGGAAGACCTGTTTCATAAGCAAAGAATGCACCAACGCATTCCCCATGGCTGGCACTTCGTATCCTTGGCAACTTTACAGCTGGAAAGATCTTCTCTTTTAGGAGCCAGGAGAGTAATTGGGAGACAAAGCTATGACAGGCTGAAAATGGCTTTTGGTTTGTGCTTCCTCTGGTTATGCTGAAAGAAAAAGGTTGAACGTTGGCCAGCTGACAGGGATGGAAAAAACAAGCTAGATTTCACAAGCCAATTATTTTGCAGCTCTTTTTGAAGTAGTGTGCAACTGATGGAATGAAAATCAAGTGGGGCTATTAATTTAAGAAAGGTTGGAGTTGTATTTTTTGCTTACATTTCACTTAGCACCCAGGAGAAGGTGCTGTGAGCTGCTACCTGTGTTTCTTACAGACATCTTATTTTGCTGTCACTTGGTCAATATACAAGTCTTTGTGGCGTGACTGAGTGGGGTAATGTAATAATGATGAGAAACAACGGGGAAAAAGGAATGACATGACTGAACAGATGGTAATTCTTATTCCTTATACACCCAGGGACACAAAGGGAGTCAGTTACTAGATGTTTTCGTTAACAGCACTTTCAGTCTCTGCTAAATGGAGTGATTCTTTCAGCTAGATTACTTCATCATCTGTCTGGTCCAGATATCAACAGACAGAGTAAAGAAAGCTGTGGCAATAAGTGTGTGCAGCTACGCTTATAACAAAAGTATGTACTGACTGAAGGGTTGTTGCATACTGGTGGGACTGGCACAAGTACAGGAAGAGCACATGGCTACAGGAAGGTGTGCCGAGCAAGTAACATCTGGAAATTCACTTAAAACTTGCTTGGTGTGGGAAAGAAGGTGGAAAAGTCAATGCTGTCATTACTGCTGTAGCACAAGGAAATGCTCTTAACAGAAATTCTATCTGGATTAGTCTTTTGATGGCTTTGGTGCTTAGAAATGCATTAAACATATTCCCTCAGGGACATTTACCTCCCAAGGGAGTGCTGGAAAGAAGGCACAACTGTAATAGCTGTTGTACAACTCAGGAAAAAATACCTAAAGGCCCAGCAGCAGGAGAGAATGTACACTGCTTTAGTACAGCTTGCAACTGCATCAGCAGCACTCAAGAAAGAGCCTGCTATTTTCTGGTTTTATGTTCTAGCTTCTAAAATCCTCTTAAAAGCATTTGATTTTGCATCAGTCCAAGGGAAACTGAGCAATGAAGCACGCACGTGTGTGTACCAAATGCGAGGAGAAGGTGTATGCGTTTTTCTCTGTCTTGTCACTTCCCTTGCACTAACGCAATCAGGTTCTTCCAGACAGAAGTTTGACCCTTTAATGGGAAGTATACCTTTTGAATAATAGAATTTTGTCTAACCTGAAGGTAAAAAAGATTCCTTTAGGTTCTTTATCTGGATAACTACTTGCTCTGCTATTTAAGAGAGCTGCTGGGAAACCTTTATCAGTGATATGCGTGAGAAAGAATGGCTGGCAGCTTTCAGAAAAGTCGATCCCTCTAACTCGAGGAACTGTACCCATTCCTGCCCATTTGGGCAGAAGTACTAGAATTTTAACCTACTAATTATTGGTGCGCACTGGCAGTTATTAATTGTGAGTGTTCAGTGTTGAGCCTGCAGTTCATTTCCCAAACCAAATGTTGGTACAAATTGAATACAAAGTAGGTAAGGTTCAGCTGGTGTTCATTATTTATTCCTGGAGTGAGTGTACAGATAGCATAAAGTTAAGTCTGTTCAAAGATTTGTAATGGAGCAATGCATGCAGTAAACCTAGAGTGGTTATTTTTGACTTTACCATATTTGATTTCGGAAGTATTTGTTATTTTTCCTTGGTGATTTTCATGCAAAGATCAGCTTAGTTAGACTTGGTTAGTTCAATGCCTCTCCACCTGGTTTATGTGTGGTGATATTTTATATAAGTAACTCCTTTATTTACCTGTACAGTTCACCTTTTTTATTTTGTAGTTTTTTAGTACGTTTAACCTTTTGACACTCCTGTCATTGCTACCCTCTAGACTTTGTTTTCAATTACTGCTGCCAAAAGAGTAATGAGAGCTTGCTGATACTGAAAGCTATGATGTTTTGCCGATATGAACTTTGTGGGACTAGTTCAGGCTTCTTTCAAACCTTGTGTGGAATGTGATTTTAAAACTTAGAATTCCTTTTGGACGAAGGAATCCTACTGAAATGCACTAAAGAGTCTTTGCAGTCCATAAAATATTAAAGAAAATATTGTATTACGTACTTCTACCTACTAAAAAATAGCTCTGTAGAAAGAAAAATTTAGAATCTGATCTAAAGTGTGAATGTGTTCTGTGCATTTTGCTCAATGTGATCCCAGGTCCGCAGGGTGAAAATCTGACGCTGCTAAAGTTAGTGGGAGCTTTGCTATTAATTCTGGTTGGCCTGGGATTTCACTCAGAGGCCTGCTCACCCGTACTTGGTTGGTGCTACTGCAAATAAATTGCATGGAGGAGGTGTGGTTGGGTGAAAACCCTAAGGAAAACCTAGCAGTTCTCTGGTAGTATGTGATTTTTCCACCTTTTTTTCTTAGCTCTTGCTTTCCAAAGACTTAGACTGTTCAGTCAGGAAGTTGATCCAGGGGCTGGTCCAGGCTTCCCTGAGGCTGATATAAGGAGCTTCAGCCTTTTATCTTTAAGCTTATTAATGTTTTTCTAGGCAAGGGTTATGGCTCCTTAATTCTGAATAACTTCTCAGGGTTTTGATTGAAGTTTGCACCTAAGAAGGTACAAGAATACAGGCTTTTATAATTCTGTGAGCTACACAGTTCTCGCAGATTGTAATACAATATTATAATAAGTCACATGCTTATAAAATCTAGAAATGTTACTGTATCTGGTCACTTAAAAATAGGTATTTTTGTTAATGCACAACGTGCAAGTGAAAAATTAGTCTCTCTGCAGAATTAAATGGTGTTTTGTTGTTTCCTTTTGTAACACAAACTGAAACACGGCAATTCTGGCAGCTTGTTAGCATTCCCGGTTTGAATTCAATCACCTAAAGTGGCAGAATGTAGTTACTGGTCAGACTTAATATCTGGTGAGGTTTGTGCATGTTAATGACTATATTTATCTAACACAACTGTGTACTGTTACACGTAAGTAAGATTTCCTCTAATATACTAATGATTTTACAAATCAACTTTGTGTTACCATATGCCAGTCAGGGCACCATCCTCTTGCTAAAAATTACTCCTTTGTAGTAGGCAGGTTTTGTGCATCTATCTCCTCACATCCGCAAATCTGACAATAGTTTGCACACCTTGCAGAAGATGTTGCAGTGATACAATTTCACTGCTTTCAGGCATAAAAGTGCATCATATAAGAGGCAAAGAATTTCCAACTGATGAGCCATCTCCAAGCAGCCTTAAAAAAAACCCCAAAGATACACTTCTCCCAAGTTAAACAGAATTTTTACGGGGTTTACAAAAACTTTCGATTTTTAATAAAGTCTGAAAACATTAGTCAGCAAAGATGTATGAATTCTTATGCAACAAAGCTTGTCAAATAACTTGCACTGCAGGAATCTTTTGAATTCAGTAGGAAAATGCCTTCCATTTTTCATGTGGTTTTGGTGTGCTCTAATTTGCTGTCGTGCTTGACAGCACTGCATGATGCATTTTACCTGTGTTGACCTCAAGAATGAAAAGCCATTAGGTGGGGAGGCTTTATGTTGATACAGTTATTTGCAAAGGCATTATGTTTCTGTGGAAAGGAGAGAACCTGAGCAATTGTGGAATGAAAACATTGAAGTGTTTCTGACATGGCTTTGATTCATCCCTTCATCTATTGCTGTTTCAAGATAGGCACTCGACAGTGTTTTCAATTCTAAAGCCACATTTTCCAAATGAATAAAGTTACACACCTGAAGACAAGGGTTTATGTATTTTTTTTAAATTTTATTTTAATCCTCCCCTTCAAGGTGTTGAATACCGTTTCTGCTGATGCAAGATTTTTATTTTTATTCTTGTGTAATAGAGAATAGTCATAGTAGAACAGAGGAACTAGATGACGGTATTGTTTTTAAGATGCAAGAAATAATTGTTCCACTCAGTGCTAATAAGTCCCCTACTAGACTTCTTCACAAGTCTTGTCTGAATTCGTGAGGATGTACACAAACTGGAGACACTGTCTTGGGGGAATAAGTGAGAATCACTGGAGATCTAGAAAACTTGACCAGTAAGAAAAGATTAAAGGATTTGGTACTGTTCACTCTGGAGTAGAGCAGACAGAGAAAGGATATGGCGTTTGTTAATACAGGTAAGAGGAAGAGAATGAAGTATTCTTCTTTACCACTATGATTAGTAAATTTTACTTTTAACACCCTGTATAATGTGAGATGCCTGGAAGAGAAGAGTTAAATTGCAGGGCACAAGAAAATCTTAATTCACAAGTTGTCTATTTTGCCTCCCCACTATGTATATGAACATTATTGACATCTTGAGGTGCTTGATGGGCCTCATTGAGAGCCAAAAAGACGCAGAGGCTAATGGTCATCCTTATTTGAACATTTTCAGTTTCATTTTTCCTCTCTGTGCCCTGACACTAGTGGGTTCTATCGTTAATCCTTACCATTTTGAACTATCACTGCAATCAAGGTTTTATGTCCCCTCCTTCCCAAACCATGTTTCTTTCAGTCTCCTTTCCATTCTTTACTTCCTAAAGCTGCTTGACTGCTCTCTTCTTCCCTCACATATGCAACTTCGCAGCCTTCTGTTAGTTGCCTGCTATGATGTCTTCTGTGGTGTTTTTTTTTTTTTTTTTTTTTTTTTTTTTTTTAAAAATGGTACATTGAAACCTGTAAGTTCATTTCTCCTATAAGTTCTTCAGGCCAGGTGTTTTCAGGTGAAGGGGACCACTAGGTCATTTGCTCTCTTCTGCTGTGTATCCCAGGTAATTTCACTCAGTTCTTTTACTGAGTCCAGAAGCCTCTTCTTTGAACTAACACTTTTCATAGAATATCTAGGCTTGATTTTTAGATTAAAAGCATAAATAAGTAAAAAGAAAAGCCATAACTTTCCATGCTAATATGTTCTAGTAATTTAGCATACTCCTTGAGAAAAATGTGTGTGAAAAGCTCGAGTAGTCTAGCTTCACCTTTGGGCTAAAAATTCTTCTCATGACAATGCTAGATTGAAGAGTTGTTTATTGCTCTTGGTTTTCTCCTGGAAAGAATATGCAGAAACTCTGCAGCCAAAGTACTTTTGGTTTTCTTTTGACTGAGCTTTTGAAATCCAGTCAGAATCCAAACCTGTATCTCTGCACGTGGTGCTGCTTTGTTCTGTAAATCTATTTGCCAGCTAGAGCTGTCAGGTTTCTTACCATAGCATTATTTTTCACAATGTAGATATCTGTATGTACTTCATTCCTAACATGAAATACTTTTTCAATGAGACAATGATTATTTTTATGTCCCTTTTGCTGTGTCTGCCCCATTTTCTCAAAGGCCTTTTTTAACTGTAGAAAGCAGAACTGTGTGCTGAATTCTGATTCTTAGTAATGTAGAGAAGTAAAATAGCCTTGATGCTTCTAATTGCTGTTCTCCGCTTTGTAAAACAAAGGACTCTCTAGCTCCAGTATTGCAGTGGAAGATTATTTATGGTTGATATTTTTTTCTGCTTTGCATAATAGATCCTTTTCAGAAATGCAGCTTTCCAAGACACAGTGCCTCATTCCATACATACTATCTACTTTATACGTTGATAAGATCTACAAAGGTCTTTGTAAAACTTTGCAGTTGGAGGTATTGAAATGTGGGGTTTGTTTTAATAGACTCTGCCTACTGAGCAGCTGACTTAGTTCAGCAAATTTTTCCCTGTTCTTGCCTCTCTTTTTTAACTTTTTAACAATCTCTTACCATCAAGTATTACCACAAAAGATGTTGTGCTCCTTGATCACAAACGGAACAAGTTAGCATCCCACTGAGTACTAACCTTTGTTAATCCCGTTTAGAAATAGTGCTTTCTGAAAGAGAGTAAGATCTGCCGGCTGTTTTATTATTGGCACATACTACATGTGTTTGAAGAGTACATGGGATTGTTGTTTTTTAAAAATACCTACTCTGAGTACATGGTGTTTAATTCTTTCTAGTGGCAGTTTAGAAATTGGTTTGTGCTGCTTTAGAAAGTAGTTCCTTCTTCTCATATAGTACAAGGCCATCAGTCTGCTTCTATCGATAAAGAAATCTCTGCTGAACATTTATGTCCTTCCTGCCTCATTAGTAATTTAAGCATCTCTGTAAAAAATGACGTTGTTGTTTAAGTTTTGAATCTTTGGGGATGGAAAGAATGATTCTTTGATTTACAAGTGTTAACTTTCTTTCTCCCTCCTATTGTTGTCCCTTATCAATACCCAGTGTCAGGGCAGGCCCAAAACAAGAGACAAGAAAACAGGATGTGAAGGCTCTAATGGGCAATAGCTCAAAGAGGCTGATCTCTACCTGATAACCAGTTCTGTTCTGATGACGACGACTACCAAAGACGTAATACTTACAGACTATCATCTCCTTTGAACAGATTCAAGCATAACCCTGACACTTGGCACTTGGTAACTTCTATTTCACACTGATTGCTCTCTCTTTTTCATTCGCTGATGCGTTGCTGTTTTCCAAATTGCTGCCTTCAGGTCTTCACTCAGACATGCTGGGTATTTGCAGAGCTTCCATCTCGTTGATTGATTGTGGATTTTTGCTTCTTAAGAGCTAGAACTTTGGTTCTTAAGAGCTAGAAGGTCGTGTTTGTAAAAGCCTCGTTATTTTCTGCAATGTACAACTCCTGTCCTTGCGAAGTAAGATTCTTCTCTAGCCAGTAGCCATAGGGTTCAAATCTGTACCCTTTATGTGTGTGTAGCAAATAGGATGTGTATCTGAAGCGGGAGCAAACACCCAGAGTAGCAGTACTTACACTGTAAGCTGACTGTATGGAAGCAGCCCTATATGTGAGGCAAGTATTGCGAAGCTGCTGCCCTCTGTTTTGCCTTTATGTTTGACCTTTCGTTTTCATCTGGGATCTTACAAGGCCAGGATGAAGCAGCAAAGATGCTTTGGCAATTCTGAAGCTGAACCAGCTTTGAGAGCTACTCGCTCTCCTGCCATGCATCTAATAAGAAAATTGTATGTTTTGGTTGGTTTTTGAGGACTTCCTCAACTGAAAGAAAAAAGTCCTGAATTTCATCTCATGTTGATACTACTCCACTGACTATTGTTTCTTCTAATAATAACAGCGTATGAGGCCTAGGATTTAGATGAGATTTGACTGTGACTGACTGTTAATTTCAAGAATTTTAAGAAATTAAAGACGGGTGCTGAAAAAGTAATTCTAGTATTGCGCCAGTGTGAATGAGATTAAAACCAGGGCGCTATAAATCCTGAAAATTCTCTCACACAGAACCTAGTCATTATCAATGTCACAACAAGACCTACTTTAGAAGATGTCAGCTGGGAGGGAGCTTTGGCCAATATTATGGCTTTTCAGAAATTACTTTTCAGTCCCATAAGTTTAAACCCATTCAAACAGTAATACAGACTTTTAGGAAAAAGTACTTGATTTTTCTTTCCTGGCTTTTCTTCAAAGTCCTATATGCTTTAGCTGGAGATCCACACACGTGCAGTTATATCTGAGTTCAGATTAATTTTGGAGTGTGATCTTTGATATTCTACTAAAAGCTTTTAAAACCTTAGTGGTTAAAGCTAAACTTTGAAATATTATTAATGATGTTCATCATTATTTGAGCATATTGAAGGAATTTAAATGGAGAGAAAGGGATTTTTGCAGCCTAGAGCACAAACTTTTTCATACTACTTTCTTGTCAGTGCAATGGTTGTCCCAGTATTACATACTGGGATTCAAATAAAACTAAAATTTCCCCAGAGTGTTTGCACTGAACATAGTGAGTAGTGTTAAATCTTGAATTTGTTAAGTAGCTGGCATCTGCTGCACAGCTCCGTTCTCATAGTGCCTGAGATAATTGTTGGGGCAAGCAGGACAACTATGCTTTTGCCTTCGTTGGTCTTCATCTGACCGCCCTATTATGCGTGTTTAAACGCACACACTGCGAACTGCTTCTGAACACTACTATTTCATTTGTCAAAAACCTTTTCATGCTTGTTTAAAGTTAAATACCATATTTAAACATTAATGTCAGAATATGCACGTGTAAAGAGACATGTTAATAGGAAAGGAAACTGTATTCATTTAAAAATGTCTTAAGAGTATAGTATGGAAAAACTAAACAACAAATGCACTGGAAGTGGGCTAGGTTTAATGTATATTTCTTTGTACATAGAGGATTTCATGGCTGAGTACTTGTTTTTAATCATGCAAAACAGAGAACTCTGTGGTAACTTTTCAAAATCATGTGTATTAAATAATTCCTTGCTGGTATCTTTTCACTGGACTAAAGCTTAGGATAAAATGAATTCTTAAAAAAAAACCAAACAAACAAGCGATCTTCTTGTTTATATAGTAATTGTGCTGAAACCTACATCTTGCCCTTCAAGAGCCACAGTAATCTCTCTTGTATTTTCTGTATGCAGACTAGGGAAAAAAAAAAAAAAAGTAGTTTTTCCTCTTTCCTTAGCAAATACATTTATCACCTATGGTAGCCCAATGGCCCTTCCAGTCAACTCTGCATAAATTTAACTGCTGTCTTTGAACAACCCACAAGTCTGCTTTTCATTTAACCTAGTGATAAAGAACCCGATGAACGGTATGTGTGTAAATTTTTAAGTATACTTTAAGAAAGATGAAGCTATGTTTTTGCTATACAATATGATTTACAATTTTATTTTAATCCTTCACTTTCTTCCTACCCCTGTGTTCATGTCCCTTCTCATCTAGGAGCCTGATCAAAACTTTTTGAAGTCAATGGAAATCTTTCAAAAAAAAAATCCGGTGAGCTTTGATTAGGCATCATAGACTGTAACCTTTTCTAGACAGGAGCAACAGCACAGGTCCTCAGTAAGCTGCTTCCATCTACACAAAGCTGTTCAGATGGTGCAAAGCAGCTGGAAAGCTGCTTGGTTGGTGAACCTAAGGCGTCACCTACCATGGTGGCATGTTCTTGCATAAGGTGTGCAAAAAAAGAGCACCAAACTGCATATATTAAGAATGTGATTAAATAGTAGTAGCAGCAAAAGATTTATTATCATTGAGTTGTGTGGTTTGATTTTCTTTTAATAGGTAAATTGAACTTTATTTCCACAGAGTACTTTTTTAGAGAGTCTTGGCACCTTGTTATAAAATTTATTAATGTTAATGTGAAGTGAACAAAGTGGACTAGAGAATGTTTGTGTTTTCCCCTTTTTAAATTTTTCGTAGGAAATCCGAAGGAATTTTTTTGTTTGATGTGATTTAAATCATCATGGACTAATTCAGTCTTTTGGGACAATTTTTTTCCTGTAGCATATGGTGGAGGTAAGCAAATTTTCAGAGTTGAATTTTATACAAACATTTTGTTTGTCTTCATGTTTTTGGTTCTTCATCCTAATGACAGGAGATAAAATATGTATACATTACTACTTTCTTGCATCTGGGTAACAATCTGGGTAACAATTGGGGAAAGCAACTACAAAATATAACAGAAAATTTTTCATATACTTTTGAGCGCGAATAAAATACTTGATTAAAATTTCATTGCTGGTTCTTTCCAGTTAATATGTTGCTGCCAGTTTACATAGCATTACCGTGTCAAGCATAATGTCAGATCAATTTCTGTGTTTTTTGTATAACTATCGCAGAGATTATTAGAGCTTCAGGCTTCATAAGTAGATTATTTTCCTGATGGCTACCCAAGAATGTAAGAATGTGGGTTCTACAAATACATTCCCACTCAAAATGGTACTTAACACTTGTTTAAAGCATGACTTCAAGAGTATCTTGGATTCATATGCTCTCCATGTGTTTCTCTCAACACTTTTATAAACTCAAGGAAATGGGACTATGGTATTTTTTTTCCCCCATTTTTTGCAGTCGCAGAGCATGTACACAGAGTTATTACAGATCAGCTCTCATATGTTACTGTCATAACTTGGTCAAGTGTTGAAGCCCTCTGATCTGTCTGTCTCCCCCCATCACACTCCTTTGATGGGCTTGACTAATTTGGCGGTTCCTACAGAAAATTCATCTGGTCTGTTTTATTCGTTTCATTACAATAGAAGGGTTCACCAAGAATGATAAAAGCCTTAAAGCAGAATCTTCCTTATCTTCTAACTTATCAAATCCAGAATACCTTGCCCGTACCAGAACAAAATTTTTCTTTGTTTCTTACTACAAGGCTTTTTCTCTGTCCTTTTAGTCGTAAGACAAAATTTAAAAGAACACAAGAGAGCACAGGAGTGAGAAAGAAGGAAAATTAAATGAAAGGAGGAGTCTATGGGACGGCTGTCTCTTGCAATTTGTCTATGGACACTGATTAGAGTTTCTTCATGTCTCAATCTGTTTGTATCTTCATTTGACAATTTTAGCCTGAGAGATTTAAAAGATAACATTAATAAGACATTTAGGAACTTTTATGGCTTACTGTTGAAATTAACCTGTCTTTAGACCATCTTTTTTTTTTTTTTTTAAATTAAATTTATGCATTTGCCTTCCTTTACCATTACCAATGTGTTAATGTGTTTCATAGTCGTTTTGTTGTAACTATAACATGAGATAATAGAATTCTTTGAGTTTTGCTTGAATGTATATGGGTAAACAGGCATGCACATGTTTTAGTCTCTGATGTGTTCGATCTGTTGTTAAGAGATACATAAAACATTATCAGGAAGGTTTTTGTATATCAGGCACTTGACGTACTTGTCATTGCTTCAAAACGGTAACAGAGGTTGAAGCAAAACACAGTTACCCCAGTCAACTGATGTTGTATTGTGAATGTGTGGCAGCAGATAGGTTCTTCCTGGGTGGCATGATAAGGTTTTTCTTTTTAGGAGAGCTGATGAAGGTCAACTCCTTGGACAGTAAAGTTAGTTTCTTTTTTGTCTGCTTACCTGACACCTTTGGTAATATTGGATTTCAGTTCCCCTCAAAATACTGAGTGAATATTTCTCAAATCTGTCACTTAAGGACGTTGTTTTCCAGAACAGGGCATACTTAATTAAAGGATGTCATTTTCTAGTGCTGCTGAAATTGATGACTTGGTGGCCCGTGATGTTTTTCCTGAACAGATGACATGCCTTGGGCAGTCTTCTGTCCTCCTCTGGTTCTTTCAAATCTCAGATTTTTTTCTTCTGCATGCCTTTTAGCAATTCCTCTTTACCTCATTCCTTTTTTTTCCTATGTTATGTATCAGTAAGCTCTGCAAAAATAAATTCAACTACTGTCTCTGTGTTCAGGGTTCACATGAGCCTGTGATTTGTCTTTCTAATGACTTTGACAGCATAAGTAGGTGATTTTCTTTAAAGAGTATTATTAGAAGGAAAATATTTCTGTTCCATAAGTGTTGTCAGTGATGGGAATTTAAAGCATGAGGATTAAATGTGAATTCAAAATGGTATGAAATGGCTCCTAGTTTAACCTCTTGTAATTAGAGGGACAGAGATTCCCTTGTAATTCCCTTAACATCTGGTGAATCATCTGAATACGTAGATGGGCAGTTAGGAATTGAAGTATAGTTTCAAAGTGCAAAATCTGAATCCAGAAGGTATTTATAAATAACATAAAGCTAATTAACTTAAACATGTATTTTTATGTGCTTTTCTATTGGATATCGATCCATTTACATGTGTGGTACATTCAGGGAAGTGTGGTTATTCCTTTCTCTGTCACTATCCAGAAGTTAGGGGAAGAAAAAAGAACATATAAACCTGTTCCATGTAATTTGCCTGTCTCAAACAGGATACAAATATATTTGTTCTGTTCAACGTGCATTCCTGTAGTACTCAAAATGTTTTTAGGATACTATAGGATTCAGTTTCGGATGTTTGGAACTCAAGCTGAATTATGCAGAATGGAAATTGAAATAGCGACAAGTTGCAAACTTGTTATTTGGTTTCACCTAAATTTCCTTGAAGTTCATTGTCAGCATTAGCACAGAGCTTCTCAGCATTAACCCCTTTGATATCTGAGTCTAATATTTTCCATTTGTTTCATCCTGTTATGAGTTTTTAGAAGTCAGCTATGCATTCCAGTATTGTTATTCACCTGTAAACAATTAAGTGAAGGTACTTTAATGGCCATAATATGCAGACCAGACGTTTCTCCAAAGCAGTAGCTTCCAAAGGAGGTTATAAGGGGGTTGTGTCCCAAGAGGCAAGTCTCTGAGTCCCCAGAACTCATGAGAGGCACAGCCGCTGCACTGATAGCACTCATCTTGATGAAGGTGGTCCCAGATTCTCCCTTGTTAGCTTCATCTTCCACGTAGGCAAAGGGAAGAGCCATTGTGCTCTTTCTAAGGCAGGGCCTGCGCTGCCTTGTCCTGGCTGGCTGATCATTGCTGGGATGGGGGGGAAGTGTGCAGGATTTTCTACTTCCAATGCTGTGACCAGGAAAATACTTCTTAAGGTATTTGTCTTCTCACGTGTCATTTGAACTTAACTGGCACCAGTGATGAGACCAAACTTTCCAAGGTCAGCCACGTTCCTGTCCATTGCTCTGGCTTGTGCCCTTCTTACCCAGTGTGTATTTCACTTTGTTATGCAGGAAATGGCTCCACAGGTTGGCAACAATCGCATTAGCCTTGTCTAGGACAGCAATATCTCTGAAGTTAGGCAGCTGCTTTTCCTGATGTTATAGAGGCATTTCTTTGTGATTGCAGATAAGAAATGAATAATATATTCTTATCATTCCCAGATGGCAAAGCCCTTTCTCACTTCTCAAAGGCATTGTCCGTTGTCCTGGTTTCAGCTGGGATAGAGTTAATTTTCTTCTTGGTAGCCGGTATGGGGCTGTGTTTTGGGTTTAGGATGAGAACAATGTCGATGATACGCTGATGCTTTGTTCTTGCTAAGCAGTGCTAAGTAGTTGCTAAGTGGCGCTCACACTGGTCAAGGACTTTCCAGCTTCCCCTGCTCTTCCCGGTGCACAAGAAGCTGGGAGGGGGCACAGCCAGGACAGCTGACCCCGACTGGCCCAAGGGCTCTGCCATCCCGTATGGCGTCATGCCCAGTATATAAACTGGGGGAGCTGGCCGGGGGAGGGGCAACGATCGCTGCTTGGGGGACGTGCTGGGCATCGGCCGGCGGGTGGTGAGCAATTGTAGAGTGCATCGCTTGCTTTGTATTACTATTGCGCTATTATTACTTGTTTTTATTATTATTGTTATTATTACTATTACTACTGTTCTATTTTTATTTTACTTTAGTTATTAAGCTGTTCTTATCTCAACCCACGAGTTTTCCCCTTTTGCCCTTCCGATCCTCTCCTCCGTCCCACCGGGGGCCGGAGTGAGCGAGCAGCTGCGTGGTGCTTAGCTGCCGGCTGGGGTAAAACCACGACAGTTGTGCGGCCTCAGCATCTACCTAGTATGGCACTTCAAGAAGCCTTCCCTAATGACTGCCTATATATCAACTGTGTTGCCTAGTTTTGATGTGTTGATGTAATTTGGGGAATTACAGCTTCCCAAGACAACCATCATGCTTATGAACCCTGCAGATTCAAACTATGGATTAGTCAGCTGCCTCTTGCTGGAACACTTTAAAGGTCAAACTATAACATAGATCTCTTGCACTGATCCTTGATTTACAAGATCTCCAAGGTCTCACTGTGAAGCCTCAACTTCTTCAGGGACCTGAAATACTAAGTGTATTAAAGTGTGTTGAAAAAGAGCATTGATTCAGGGGAGGAACTTAATTTATGATTAAAGCTACCATTTGCATTACGGATGGGTAGTTTTATCTCATGTTAGCACACATGGAAAGTTACCTTTTGGAAAACGTAAAGGCTTTCTGTTTATAATGAAAGCTCTGCACTTCTGAGTTACGATTAGTGTAAGATAATTGCATCCTTTGTGCATTGAACATGTGTGTTGTCAGTCATGATGTTATTTTTGCACAGAGAATGATAAACTTGGTAATATATCTTTCCTCTCTACTTAATTTGACAGTTATGAAATGTAATGCATTTTGGCACTGACCATGTAACAGCATAACTGAAGTTATATTTTGTTCAGGATGGAGTATGGAGGAGTATTGGATAGAATGAATGCATCCATTGATCTTTCCTCCTGCTTTCTCCTAAAGGAGCCAGAGAGATTCAAAGACTTGTTGTTCTCTGAGACAGGGATTGCATTTGTAACTGTGTGATGAGTACCGTTTGAAGAACAAACACATAAAGAGCAGCCTTTTTTAAGATTGTCGTGTATATCCACTCAGCTGTATATATCTATCTACATCACTTTGATCTTGTCCCAGCATAGTGAATAATTTAAGCTTCTTCATGGTCCACCTCAAAATCAGGCCTATGATTTGCTTGAAAGAATCGTGGAGTTTTCTTCCAATCCAGGTAGTAAATTTTGAATTTTTATATTCTGTAAGATTACAATGCATAGTCAGTTCATCATAGTTATCGTGACTGGAACATGTCACTATACCTTTTATTAAATTTGGTCAATCAGAGGCATCAGATAACTTAGTTTGTTGTTGTTGTTACGTGCTAGCACAGTCTTAGGCAGTGACCGAGCTGTTGGGAAGGAGACTGCAAGGTCAGCTGATATCTCTTACTCTAGCCTGTCACTGACAGGTTAGAGATTCCTTTTGGATTGAGTTCATCTTAGCAAAAGGGCTAGGGGACAATTTAAGACCAGATCCAAAGATTTTTCTCTGCCAAGTAATGTAGTTTCTAGGACAAAAGTTTAAAGAGTATTTTTAAAAAAACTAATGTGCAGCAGTTAATGTCTGCAGTTCCTTAATTAGGTTGTGATCTTTTGTGCAGATTCAAGGATTAGCATAAAGGAAATACTTGCCAAATCAGTACACCCATGGGTAGAAGATATCATCCTTCTTCATTGTGTACCACATTCAATAACTCAGTCATCTATTTTTCTTCAGTGGCAATTATTTACTTGTGCGGTTTGGCTCTTCTTAGATTTTCAGGAGTTATCTCCTAATTTCAGCCTGCTCCATGACTAAATGGCATTGGCATCACTCGTTTGCCCTGTCATGAAATTGATACCAAGCTTGCTTTATTGTGATACAGTGTGTAAGTGATGATGAAGCTCTTACCAAGGACAACTTACCTGCTTCATGAGTTCTGTGAGTAGAAGTGAGCGAGGTTGTATTCGGAAGCTTTCATTTCTTCCTACATTTTTATGTAGGCTTGCCTAGAGAATGTCCTGGCCAAGTGTGATAACATGAGCACCTTTCACAGTGCCCTAGTGCTTCTCTTTATTGTCTGCAAAATGTAATTATATAAAAAATGATCGTTCTCTTGAAACACAACAAGCACCCTTCTTCGGGCAACCCAGCTGGCACTCCCTTTTGAGGATATCAAGGGACGGGGTGTATGGGCAAGCAGCCTTCATGTGTGAAGAAATCAAGACTGTCATGGGGTTACAGGGGCAGAAAATCAAGAGAAAGGGAGGCAGAGGCAGTCATCGCTTCTTGTAATGCTGGTCCTTGTTAGACAAGTACTGATTTCTGTAAGGTTCCTGGAGAGGCTCCAGGTCATTACCCTGTTGTGGACCTTCAGCCAACGTCAAGTGGCTAGAGGGTTCAGGAAACCTTTTTGTTGTCATCCGTCTTCATCTACTGATCTTACTATGGCTGTGCAAAATAGTCATGTGGCAGTGATCCTTTAAGGCTGAGCAGGCATTTCACCCGGGAGTAAAAGGGAAGGCCTCTGAAGCATGAAAGAAACATATCTTACGTTTCTGTGGTACCTCTGGGCACCTCTCCAGAATTTGGACAGCTGGCTGTGGAGCCTGCCGGTCAGTCTTTCTGCTTTCATTTATGGTTTGTTACTTCCTGTATTAACTTCCCTTGGCTGCACTGTGCTACCATCCATAAAGCATGTTTATCATACTGCCCTTTCAAAAGCTTGTAGTAGAGTCTGTAAGGCACTTCATATGATAAAAGAATCATTGTTAAAAATAATAATCTGTATATTGTTCTCATGATATTTTAGTGATTTGCCAGATCATTTGTATAGGTAATCAGACTTAAAAGCTTGCAAATGGGTTGATAGCTGTTTGAAACAACTGATACTGAGGAAGCCTAAATTAGATCAGATGTATTAGGTTGGATTAGGATCAAAGCCCAGGCAGACCATAAGTATATGCAAGACGATGACTGGGGAAGGAAATTTCTGATGAAGACTGTATCACATAAGTTTTGCTGGTTTATCAGTTCAAATGGCTTGCAGAATTCTTGAATGTGTTTGTTATTGTGAAGCTCTGGTAGAATTCTCTGGTAAAATAGTCATAGTGTATGAATAGCTTTTAAACTTAACACTGCACAATTTAGACTGTCTAATTAAATGAATTGGTTGATGTTGCTTCTTCTACAGTGGCAGATAGTTTCTGTAATTAACCTAAACATGGAAATGAAGATGATTCTTTGGAATATAGTTTTTAATGTCATTAAAACAAAAAAGGATGGCGGTGGAAGAACAAATTCCCACAGTTACCATGACTTCTTTCAGGCCAAATACAGTCCAGAAAAGCAGAGACTTTAGTATTAGCTTTACCTACAAACATTTTTCAAGGAACACTCATCACTTTCTGCGGACAATATACTTCCTTAATAGTCTCCTGGATAATAAAAATCTAAGAACCATCTAGAGCAAACAAGTGACAGGGAAGTTTTTCAGTTCCTCTTTTTGATGAAGATTTTTTTTCTGGCACAGAACTGGTTACCCAAAAATTCATTTTCCTGTTTGTTCAAATTAATGTGAAAAATGACTAAAGAGCTCACTCTTAGCTTCCCTCAGGGGCGTGTTCCAGGTTTTAAATTTTTTGTTGTTGTTGTTAACTTCACTATTCTGATTTTCCTTTATTCTGTCTGTCTTTTTTTCTCTCTCTTTTCTCTTTTTTCTTCTGAGTCTTTCCAGACAAAGAGACTTTTGTGAAATGATAGCTAGGAAACTCCTATTTCTCATCTGTCTTGTATATATCTTTGTTGGATCATAGGCCTGATTTCAGGGTAGTTTATTGTTGTTTGAGCTGCCTGGTTACATGAAGAAGATTAATTTGCTCTTAAATTAAATGAGGAGTGGGAGTTAGACTTAACTCGTAACAAGCAGAGTATGTAAGACTCTGTACGTGCATGACCTCTAATAAATTTCGTTGTATCTCTGTAATGATATAAAGTTGCTCTCAGGAACAACTGGAAATTCCTTGGATGGTGGTAAGGAGTGTCTTGTGCCTTTCTAACACACATCCTTCTACAGTAGCTCCGTCCTGGTCCCTGCCCCATCTCCCCTTCTTGAACCCGCTGCTTTTAAATTTTCCATCCCTTTCTAAAAAAGGGAGTGTTTCTAAATAGAACGTGTCATGGCTAGACTGCAGTTATCTGTGACTGAGGCTGTTAGAAAAACAGGCAAAAGTTAGACAAGCCTGTGATACAAAACTTTTTTTCTCTCCTTACTTTTCTCCTAATTGTACTATTAAATGCAACTCCACCCTACCAACAAAACCAGTTTATTTAAAAGTGCAGTGAGGATGGTTTGTTGCAAATACCAAGGTCCCTTTTGCCAGAACAAAAATTCTTGGGCTTCTCGTGAACTCCTATACTTGAAATTGGAGCAGCAGTAAGTTTGTTTGAGAGCTGTTTTTACCATCTGATCTCTTGCAGTGTGTTCATATATCAGAAAAACTCCAAGAACTGAGAAGGTCTAATTGATGGAAAACGCCTTTCCAGCCATGCAGGCTAAACCGTATTCCTTCATGCTAATACTTCGAGCAAATTGGAGCATGGCTTTTGTGTTCCAGTGAGCTACACTGGCATGGATGAACAGCGTGTTACGATGGCTTCCACCGGATAAATAGCTTTAGTGTAGAATCATGTAGTCCAGCAAAGCATGTTATTGTGAGGCTTTAAGGACATTTTTTCTCTTGAGTTAATGGTTTCCAGAAAGAGAAAGACTGTAAAGATATAGTGTAAATGACAAATTTTAACAGAAGAATACTCGATTTAGGTGGAGGATGACTGGGTCTGGGTAAAGGTTACTAATTCATGATAAAAACACAGGACAAAGCAAAGCTACTAAGGCAAAGAACATGAGTAAAACCACTGGAGTCACAAATGAAGTAACGCTCTTTCCTGGTAGAGAATATGGCAGCAGATCAGTTGTTTGTTTGTTTTTATAAAATGCATGTAGTTTTTGTTATATTGACGATACATTGCAGCCCTCCAGTCCTGGAGCAGGAGTGGGGAAGGGTGGGCAAGGGAAGGCAAAGATATGGGATATGACTTTTGGTCTCCTGCTGCGCAGGCTGTCCTTGTGTTTCACTGTAAGCACTGGCTCATCATTCTCAAATTACAAATCTTTTAGTCAACTTCCAGGTCTCTTGGAATTCAGGAGGATGAAGAGATGAAATCCTCATAATTGGGTTAGATTTAAAAGCAGAAGGCAAGGTAATTTGACCTGTGCACGCCAGCCCTCCACCACAAGCTGCAATAATGAAGGTGGCTCCAATGAAATATGAACAACGGTGTGCCTGTTCCTTTCACCGCCCTGTCCAACCACATCAAATAGGAAAAAAAGTCTTGAGTATAAGCAGCTTCATGTAGATTTATTAAGGCCTCAAAATTTCTTGATGATAACTGAAATCAGGCATGAACTGTAAAAGACCTATTAAATACTCATTTAAAGGCCAGGTAAAAGGCTTAACTATGGTGCGGTACCACTGGTTTAGATTTGTGCATTCAAAATGATTAGGTGTGGGTTTTTGTCAGCTAATTTTTGCTCTTTTGGTATTTAGTGCTCTTTTCCAACACCTACAATTTTTTCCTATTTTTGACTTGTGTACACTTAAAGCATGATACTATACAGCAGACACTTTTTACAAGTGTTCTGTACTTTGCATTTAGATATTTTTTTAAAAAGTGATTTTATAACTTGCTTACTCTTTGTTTCTATTTGTTTGTTCTTCAAAGTCAGCTCCAAGGTCTTTTTAAATGCTGGTATGTCCTTGAAATGGAATGTATGGTATAATCAGACTTCAGGTATTTGGGAGGCCAGAGTGATGCATTTCTTTAGAAAGCCATTTCACCAATAATTTGATGTTTGTCTAGATTTTCCTTTATCTCAGATAAAAGTGGCTGCTTAGAGTAGTCCAAGGAAGATGACCTGTTCCTGAAAAAAAGTGGTTTTTTTCTAGGTTGATAGCCTATGCTGTTATTTCAGCTCTTGAGACATTCAGGTGAGGAAAATCTACTAATTACATCAAAAGTAAAGACAAAGAACTCATCCTTTTTTACATCATCTTATTTTGCAATTTGTGCTTACAGTATTAATTTTACAGAAACAATTTCTAGAATTAAAAAAATTTTAGGAACAGTAAGTCCATTTCTGAATTTTCAATCTGAGGTTATTGCTGGCTGTTTATTTATTTGAAGTTTCTTGGAAAATATTTTTGTGAGAACAAAGTTTTCTTGCGTCTAGTAGTATGCCTGCCTGCTGCTTGTCTGAGTAGCACGTTGGACCTTCTCTGCACACCAGCAAAGAAGGAAGATAAAAGATTAGGGATTAATGGCAGCTGTTTTAGCTGATCTGCTTAGAACAGCCACTTGTTCCTTCTGAGCCAGAATGTTTGCTCATTACAAATACCAGACTGAGAATATTCACTTGTTACAATACAGCCTGATATTGTGGTACACACAGAAAAAAAACTACCAACCAACCAACCAAAGACCAAAACCGTTTCTAAGTGCATCTGTGTAAATGCAGGGGAAAATGAGATGTCTGGGGCAGGAGAGGTGTTGTTTTGCTTTGTTGTGCATTCTTTTTTTCTTGTTTGTTTGTTTCCATGACTTCTCTAAAAAAGTAACACCTTGAGGCATGGTGAAAGATTAATTTTATTCAAAATAAAGACAAAAAGAAAAACTGCCTAGTTCCCAACAAACTCTACATTTCCTAACCTGCTATCTTGCCCAAGAATTTTTGAAGATTTTTGGGTGGTAGAGGGATGAGTGCCCATTTGTGACTTTGCCACCCCTTAATTTTTTAGCTAAAGTTACAAATTAATTTAGATTTTCCCCTCCCTCTCATCTCCCTTTTTAAGTTTCCCAACATTTGGAACTGTTTCCCTTTCATACATATGTATATTTACTTTCTTTTTCTGAGCTGATGGGTTTTGCTCTTTCTTCCTTCTGTGCTTCTCCAGCTTTTCATTCCTTTTATTTCCTTCACTGTTTATTCCCCTGAACTGCTTTCTATCTTTCTGATCCCTTTCAGTAAATTCTAGCTATCCAGCAAATCAAAGCCAACTGCAAATAGGCTTGCATCCACAGAGCAGCTGTTGTAAAAAATAATAACTTTACTTGAAGGAATTGATAGAAATACTGCCAACCACCCAAGCTAAACGAAGTCTGAGATGGTGGTCGGATGGACTTTTCACCAGAGCAAAAAGGAAGAAAGCATCCTGCCATTTGGGTTATTACTGTACTATTCTTTACTAATTTAGAACTGCTGAATATATATTTATGCTGTCTGAAGGTTACAGAAAGAAAGTCTACATTTCCTAGCATCTGCCAAGCACATGGGCAACTTTTACCTCACTGTATTAATCTAGTCTTTTTCCTCAAGACCTAATAACACTTGGCATGACATCAACCCTTGCTTAGGGGTAATAAAACCAAGAAAGCCGTAACTAGGATAGTATTTTTAGGAAAACACTGAAAATGGGGGGCTCTCTTTTATGAAACTCAGGAGGTTTTTATGCAATTTTCTTTGACAAGAGAAAAACAGTTCTGTTTTTGTTAGATTTACGAAGCTGATGGCATGAGACATCCCTTGAAGGCTTCCCTTGTTGGCCAGGAAAAGGCTGTTGGACTGTGTAGTGAAAGAGTTAGGGGCCTTATTAACTATATCTTGTTGGAGTACCTCCATTTATCGTAACTGTAGAACTGGCAACCATCTAATTTCATACTGGCCTGTTTTTAACATATGGTTTGCTGTCGTTTTCAATGTTCTTTCTTTCTCTGAAAAATGCAAATGTAAAATACTTAATATGAATGCTTAATTTTTCCAGCGATTGCCCCTTCATCTATATTCTTCCTAAAAATTGCAAAATGGGAAGCTGCAAGATTTTATAGCTTCTGATGCATATGCAAGTAATCTAATGAATTTGTGGTTTAGTTAGAAAATAGAGATATTTAAGCGTATATTTAGAACACACTTTACAGGATAAAGTTCTCCTGTTTATTATTTTTAAAGTACAAGTACTAAATCCTCAACATAAAGAATGGATTCCTTAGACTATACTTTATTATCTCTTAAAAACTACAGAAAAATGTATTACCTTAAAAATTTAACTGCCTCCTGCTCTAGCCTTTTCCCAGTTCTGAAATAAGGAATGGGTGAAGAAGTTGTGAGGCGGTAAACAAGTGTTGAACCTCACATTAGTGTTGTGCATAGCACAAGTTCCTTAGCTATCCTGAGGAACAGGATCCTTAAGCAGCCCAAGGCTGGGAACCTGCTGTTGGAAGTGCATCTACCAAATGAGATGTCTGTTTAGAAAGCGGAAAAAAATGTCTAGGAGTATGAATGGGTATTTTGCTATTTGCATATTGAAAGACAGGGCCAAAGAGTGTTCCAGACACTTATCTTCTAGGATGCTGAGTTCTGTGGTATTCCCAGTAATAGGAAATGATATGCGTGTACTTTGAGCCTACTTTAAACCTACAGAGTGTTTGGGGTCTGCTTTTGGGATCATTTTGTTTAATGCAGGAGTTCGAAAAAGCCAGGTATTGAGTTCAGTTGGATGTGATATACATACCAGTGAAAAGTGATGTGTATCTTTAGCTCTCTTGCTCTCTGGTCTTTCCTAGTGACGATGAAAGCAAAAGACATTTTCTAACGATACATGGCGGCTGCTTTGTATCATCAGCTTCAGCAGTCAGTCGTCAGATCCTGTGATACACACGGTGCTGAGATTGCCAATGCTATAGGTGAACATATGCAATACACTGTTTTTTCTTCCCACAGTGTTTCCCAGCAGTATGGTTTTTTGCATGTACTGCGCACTAAGGATAACCGTTGGGGGGGTGTTTTACTTTAGTTTTTCAGCAACATTATGTCATGACTAAATAGTCTGGGGATAGTTATATTGCAGATTAACTTTCCTAAAACCCTTCCCACTCTGGCAGTAGGAGCAGACATTTCCAAAAGACAATATCTGTAGAATACCTGAAGAACGATGAATATGTCTCTGCTAAACAGCCATACATAATAGTGTATTTGCCTACACATGTAAGTGTGTTTTGTAAGTATGGAGGAGGAGGCTGTATGTGTTTTCTATGTATGTAGGAGGGCTTTGCAGTCCAAACGGACAACGGAGATGTTGGTATTTGTGACTGGAAACAAGTGTGCAGGTGGTCCCGTCACATCTGGGGTTTAGCTCTGCATAGATCTATATAGCAGTTCATCAGTAATTTCACATTTGAGAACTAGCTTTTGACTGCAGTTGTTGACTAGGAGGAAATTGGCTGGTTTATCATGAATTTATTATTGAATTAAAGTGTTTTCATGTTGTGAGCCTTTTCATTGGTTTTGGTTTTAATCTAGCCTTAAGTCAGAGTTTCCCTTTGTTTCCAGTCCTTCGTTTCTGAGCTGATAAGTCTTTGTTAATTTGGAGCACACTGTGTTCAGCCTTATTTGTAAAAAAATGGGAAAAAACCCACCCAAAACACTGAAGTCTGTCAAGAGATGAAGGCTGTGAAACAAAAAGTCACCAGGAAAGATGTCTAGCAGGAATATAATGACCATGCTGAAAAGCATTTTTTCAGCAGAAATAATGTCATTCGTTGGGATGTTTCCAGGATAAAAAGAAGCCTTTCTATTTTCTGTAAGGGAGTAGTGACAAAGAAGCACATGTAAATTATGCTTTCAGAGGTCTTTTTCCAGCATACATGCAGCAACAGAGTGTCAGCCAAAGCAGCAGCCAAACAGCTAAATATATTACGAAAATATTCCAGTTGGTAAATAGGTTTAGGCTTCAGGTTTGCAACTAAGGTGATTTTTCAGAAATCTGTATTCTTCAATGCTTTTTTCACAATGTTGCTGAATGACTTTCATTTTTTGTTCGAAGGTGCAATTAATTCCAAGTTGTAACTACTTAAAACATCTTAAAATTGATTCCAGGCTCCTAGGTTTTATGCAGCTGTAACCTCACTAATTACTGGAATTACTCGCAATATATAATCTAGAGTTGCTTCCAGTTAGCAGGAGAATCCTACACTGGACTTTGCCCTACACTTTTTAAGAGCCTGAGGCAACTCCCATAGAGATAATATTAGTTTAAGAATTAGCAATGTTAAAGCAAATGAGAATTATGTGGTGATTTTGATTAGATGTCAACCGGGCACTAGTAGAGAATTAGATCCCTTAATGCAAAAGTTTCAGTGCTTATTTTATCCAGTGCTGAATTAGTCAGTTGCTCTCATGTTGTCACCCTTCTGTAATAGAAGTAAATAATTATGGAGCAAAATGTGATTTTTATTTTAGAAGTGTTAACATAATTTTTAACAAAAAAAAATGCTATCAGGATACAATTTTCTAATTATTAAGTTGTCTGTTTCAGTAAGTAGAGGCTGCTTAAATATCTGAAGCACTCTTTTTTTGCAAATTTCTGTTCATTATGTGGAAAATCATCAGACAAGTGGAGGACAGAGTCTTATTAGTTCTTGTTATGGGCAACTTTTTTCTTGTCTATTCTTATCTTGTCTATACCTTGTCAATTATCTATAAGCAATGAAAACTTTCTGAAATTAGATGTTAGAATCCTGTACTACAAAGCATACTGCATGCAGCATAAGGCCTAATTTTGCTAGAAAAAGCTAATTAATGAACTGGAAGCTTCTGGCTTCAAGACCAGTTGTTATTTGATTACCTTTGTTGTGTAGAAACAGGGGATTTGCCAGCTCACATGAGAATTTTACAGAATACTTCTAAAGAGTTAATTTTCCAAAACAGAAGAAAATGACAACCTAAATTTTGTTGGCTTTGTACATTTTAAATAACATTACATTCATGATTTGATTTTTTTTCAATTTTCCCTTGTGTCATACAAAATAACTACTGTTCTTAATAAATTATTTTCCTGAAAGCAAAGAATAGAAGCTTAGTCACAATTTCCAAATATTTTTGCACAATCAGTCAAAATATAGTTCATGATATGATATCTTCCTTACTTGATACTACATGTTGCCAACGTTTACTAGGAGATGCTGAATTCAGCTTGTGCTCATGTTTGATGTTGATAGGCACACACTAGCATTGTTAAAGAGAGTCAGTAATGCAAGACTACAATGTGACCCATCTAAAGCCTCCCAAAGAGTTATTTTCACAACTTAATCCCACTCCTGACAGAAATAATCTTTGCAAAAGTAATCTTTGAGAGTTAATTGGTAGCTTAATTAGGGAGCTGGTGTGCTAAGACGCAGGCTGTGACCCCTGGACTCGCCTCCAGCCTCTTGGAAGATGTGTGCCGGTCAACTCTGGAAGGTCTGGGAGGATGGACCGTTGTGGTTCATGCGAGGCACCTCTGTCCCTCATATCTGCAGGTGAAAAAGCAGGCTGGCTTTGTTCTGAAGTGATATAAATACACTTAAGCAATGACCTTAGGGAATTCTAGTTGTGTTTTGTGAACTATATGTAGTATTCAGGATACTTTTTCTGTGACACAGGGGGTAACATGTTAAAGAGCCAGGCATTTCGACTGAACTGGGCTTGGATTTCACTAGAGAAAGAGAACTACGTCGTAGATGAGAACTCCAAATTTCTGGAGGTGACCATCAGACGCAGAGGATATCTGCGAGAAACCTCTTTTATCAGTAAGTAAATCTTTTATGTTTGAAGCTTCTTGCACCAGAAAAGGCAGCTGTTAAGGAGCTGTTCCATAGTTGCTTGTTCCTCTGTTTACGTAATAAATGTCAAATAATGAGAATAACAATGGTGTAGATTTTTATTGCTCAGGTGTGGCTGTGTGTTTCATTTTCCACTGCTGCCACCCAGAAATCTAAGTGAGTATGTATATTAGTAGATGGAAGAACAAATCAATAAACAAATCTGCCCAGTGTCTTTTTCCTGAAGTCACTTGCCAGACAACAAAACAGAAATTGGGATACTCTGCTTTGTTTATTTTGGCAGGAGGATACATTTCGTAACACATTAACTTTAGCTATAAGTAAACAACTAAGTTCTTGAAGTAGCTGGTATCTGCTTTCAGAACCAAGTTGTGGAGAAGTTAGTCACAACTCCTCACTTTACAAGGGCAGTGTTATGCCGGCCTGTGAGCTACGAGAAAATCTGAAAGCTACTAGGAATTCTCAAAGGGTCGTCTGCTAGCATAGGTGGCAGGTGTAGAGCACACTGAAGTTACGAGTGTGCTATCGTGGGATAGCAGAGTACTCAATCGTGACAGCTCTGCAAAGTAAATAGGAATCATAGGAATGTTTGCACCAATGGAGCGACTCAAGGAGCACTGAGCAGAAAGGTCTTTTCCTCCCTGATTTAAAACAAAAAGAAAAAAGGTTTAAAGTTTTAGGGTTTTTTTATCATTTAAACCCATGTATGATGATATTTGCTTTGTGCAACACAAATATATTGGGCTATTATCTGAGTATTAATCAGGCATTTAAAACCTAAGCAGTTTTGGAATAGAAAAAACTGTGGTAATTTAGGAATTAAATAATTTAGGAATGATTTCATACTTCCCAGCCTTCAGAAGCTCTTCGCTAGCCATCAGATTCTCCAACAAACACGTAGGCCATTGACTTGAGAGGGACTAATCATTCTCAACTGGGGAGGTAAAGTGACTCATAATTGCTGGTGTTGAACCTTAATAAAAGGTGGTCGTATATTTGAACTAATGCTGGATTGAAACCCAAAGGCAGTAATGAATTTCAAAACCCCACGGTGAGTTACAGATCTTTGCTTCATTACATCCACAGTTGGATTCTGCCAGTATGTGTGCACTTTTGATTAAAATGAACAAGAAATGTAGCTATAAAAATATACAGGCTTAAAAATGTGTAACAATTCCTTGTATTAAAAAAAAAAAAAATTTTTCTTGAGTGCCTTCCTATGATATATTTTTATGCATGATACAGTCTCACTTAGGAAAAAAATTAAAACAAAAATATAAAAAAATGGAGTGTTTGTGGTGCATTAAGTAGCGAAAGCTGAATGAATCCTTATGCCAGTTGTAGCATCCTGCATGTGAGTTTCCAATAAAGCAAGTTCACATTGCTGGATATTGGTTTTGCTCTTCCAAAACATTCATGGTTTATCACCATTTTATGAACTCATGCTGCAGCAAAAGCCATCTGATCTGAATAGCAAATGAAACTTACTTTGAGCTAAATCCTCATCTGCTGCTTAACTTTGAGCTAAACGGATTCATCTCTAGCCCTAGAATCTCTATGCAACTACCTTCTGTGTTTTTTATTAAGATGAGAATGTGCAGTCTTTTAAACCTGTACAATGAAAAGCTTCTGCTTGGATACTACCCCAGCAGCGAGGATGGATATGTGACTAGGTATTGCAGTTTAGAGTTGCATGAGGAAGAAGAAACGGGGGTGGGAGAGAAGGAGCAAATTTACACAGCGTGGTGGACCCAATAACCCTGAGAACATTGTACTCAGCTGCAATTCCGCATCAAATGTCCAGTTATTTACCTACCTAGCTAGGAGAGCATCTGCAGAAGCAGGACTTCTTGGACAGATGGCAAAAATCTTTAGGGCTTATTTAGTGTGCAGGTAAAAGTGATAAAAGAACTTCACAGATCTTAAATGTGCATAAGTACAGCACAGACGCGGAGCAGTAACAGAAACTGTAAGCACGAAGTATTAAACATATAATGATTAATTTCTCTTTGAAAGAGATGAGTGGTGGGGTAGGTCTTTTTTTTTTTTTTTTATGTGGGTGACTAAATTATACCTTCAACGAAGCCTTGAACACCTTAATGGACATAAATTTCTTAACAGGCTGATACATCTTTTCTGAAGGCATAACTGGAAAATTTGTTCCACAAATTTTTATATAGATGGGAAAATTGACCTTGTTGAACAGTTCTGTTCAGTCATATTTGATAAATAACTTCATGCCTCAGTAACTTTGTTGATGCGTGTATAGGGTTTAAGTGCCCAGCAGGTGAAGTCAATGGAATTTTTTCATGCAAATACAATTCTTTATGCATACAAATGTCGGCAGGACCTACCCTAATTACCTATTTTTTTACTAGCTATGCAACAATGTTAGAGAAAGTGTGATATAACCATCCTTATTTTTTTCAGAAGGTCAGTAACTGTCAGATTAGCATTTTAAAACTATTTTTTGTGGTGGTGGTTTTAATTTTATTAAAATACTAAAGTGCATGGAGAATAATTCCTCTGAATTTTTATGCAGGTATTGGAACCAAAGATGGAACAGCAGTAAAGGATAAAGACTTCAAGGGGAAACCTCAGAAACAGGTCCAGTTCAATCCAGGACAAGCTTCAGCTACCTGGCGAGTGAGGATATTTGCGGACAATGAATACGAGGCATCTGAAACATTCCAGATTGTTCTGTCTGATCCAGTTATGGCTGCCCTTGAGGTTCCAGCAATAGCAACGGTTGAAATTGTGGATCCTGGTGATGGTATATATCACTTCTTATTCCCTTAGGATTTGTTATTAGGTGCAGTATTGTTCACTTGCGGGTCTTGTGAGTACCTGTATACCTCATCTGTCCTTGCTTTGTTGTGGTTCAGCCTTGTCTTAAAGCTTCACCTAGCTGAACAAGGAATTTGTATTTCTTATTAAATCTCTTCCCTGGCTAAATTTATATTCTGTATGCAAAGTCATACAGGTGTTCAGCCTTGGTTCCCCCTTTCTCTCATCATGTTTTTCTTCAGTATCTACAGTGTATATTCCTCAGCTGGAATATAGAGTAGAGGAAGATATAGGTGAACTGCTGATTCCTGTTAGAAGATCTGGAGATGTCAGTCAAGAACTCATGGTCGTTTGTTCTACACACCAAGGTATGTTACCTAGCTAGGTAACAGATTATTCAGTATAATATTCACATTTAAGTAAGTAAAAGAGTAAATGCAGTTGTTGTTAGTCAGCAAGTATTGCCAGTAACTTCAGTAGCTGGAACAAGTGATTTTTGCAGTGAACTTATGCGTGTCTGGTTCTCTGTTTAAAGAGTGTTTTAAAGCCCAAAATGTAAGAATGTGTGTGTGTGTGCGCGCGCGCACAAATATATATGTGTACATAGATGTATACCTTTTTTTTGAAGAGGCACCATTTTTTTTTCCTGCAGCTTTTCCTTCGGAAGAGGAAATGCCTGTCTCTGCAGTGAATGTTTAGAGGGAAAAAAGGATTTTTCTAGTCTCAAGCCCTGTACCTCTCCTGTTGCTGAGGATTTGACTGACCTTTGTTATACCCTGAATGAGAACTGAGGTCCCCAGCGTGGAGTTTTTCCTGTCGTCAGTGTTTTGCTTTTTGATTATGTAGCTGGAAGAAGCCAAGTCAGGGCTTCAGTTGGTTCAGCAAGAACTAGTATTTAAAAATTGACAGACTACAGGCATTGAGTATCACTTTTTGTTTAAACATAGCTGACACAGAAGGCTGCATGAAGCAATGATCTGTCTTAATAATGCTTTTTATCTTGTTTGTGAATCTGTGTTATGAAAGGCGGCAATGTATGGAGTTGGTCATGAACCACAGAGAAGAAATGTAGATTTAGAACTAAACCATTTCTAAAATCAAATGAGATTTTTGGGTTGTGGTTAGGTTAGAGGCCAACTATAAAGTTCAGATCACAACTCTGTCTTCACTAGATATTTAGAGATGTGTGAATGTAAGTTGGTGGCGGTGCCTTGACTTCCAGCATGGTGATAGTCACTCAAATACTATAGTTAATACAGACAGTTAATTAATAATATGATTCTTTCTTCAACTCATTTGAATCCTAAGTTTTCCAAATACAGTTCTTGACTACAAAATAAGCCTGCTATAAACTGAAAAAGCGAGGTGGCAGAGGAGAGAAAATATTAGATATTGTAGAAATACTAGATATTATAGAATATATCAGATAACTCTTAATCAAAACTAAAATGTGCATTCAAAAATAGATTTAATAAAGATAAGGTAACGGGCATTTATAAACGAAACCAGGCTTAAGATAGAGGTTAGCATTTATCCTAAGCAGTGAAATATGAATGTTTTGATTGAAAAAAACTGGGTTTTGTATAGAAGTCTTCTGTCAGCTGGTCATAGCTTGAGATACCATCATTCTGTATGCTTCGTGGGCAGAGAAAATAGGGGATCATCCTTAGTTCTGTGACTTATTTAAACTTCTGGTTCAGAAAAATCCTTTTAGCGTCTTTTGTTTCTATTTTACCCTTACCTGTAAGAGTCAGCCTGAGTGGCTGGCAGGAATCTTCAAACGACCTCTGAATGCCTGACACACTGTTCCTTCATCAGTGACTTATAACGGCTTAACAGAATTTCCCCCTCTTTTGTTGTGTATTGAGGCACAGAAAATCTTACCTAGTTACTTAAGGCTTTTTGTCCTTGTAGGCTGTCAACCTGTTTGGCCTTAATAATGCTAGCTCTTTACCCAAATGCACAATTGCTGTAATTGTTGTCATGATCTGTGTTTTTCACACACATGCTGCAGTAAAATAATTTTTCTCAAAGTTTTAAACCTGATGAGCGTAGTAAACATGATGCTGGCTCTCGTTTAATCTTTCTCAGCCTGCTTAATATGTGTCTGACACATTACTAACCCCTGTCTGCAGTATAGGAAGGTAATTGATGCGTGTTGTGTGTACTTACGACCTTTGAAAATCAGGCCACCTAACGTACTCAGAATTACGTGGGTTAGAAGGGACCTTGAGAGGTCTCTGCTTAGATCTGCTCCTCAAAGCAGAGGCAGCTGTGAGCTGGGACAGGGTTGCTCAGGCTTTTGTCCCCTGGAAATCCCTGCGGACCCAGGGCAGGCCACTGAGGAAGCCCACTTGTAACTGGCCTTCAGGAAGAGTACAAACTATTAACCACCACCCTTTGATCCTGGTGATCTAGCCAGTTTTCACCCATCTAGCAGTCCACCCAACCAGATAGTAACATCCTAGTTGGCTACAAGGATGCCAGTAGTGCAAATCCACAGCAGTTCTTAGATTCCTACTGCGTATAAGCCTTACTTTTTTCTAACAAGTATTTCACACAAATAAACACAGCAGAAGTAAGAGGGAGGGATTGTTTTTTTCCCCACCTTCTAAGAATCACACAATGAGGTAAACGTGAAGTTTACCTCAAATTCCCATTCATTTCTTCAGGAAGAGTTCTCATCCTAAAGCCCCAGTGACTTTCATAGGCATTCTGATCCATGAAAGAATAGCGTGTAGAAGTGAAAAGGGAAAACATCTTGCCATTTTTCAGTGCAAATGTTATGAGATGTGGTCAGTTGTGTGTAATGTTAAATTGTGGGCGACTCCATGTCCTCATCTTTCAACAGCAAAACCTATTTGGGGGTTTTGCCCATTGCCTCTCCTAACTGCTCTTGCACTCTTTTCTTCTTCCCTCGCAAAATTGCTTTTTATTGTGACTGTTCAACTGCTGATGGGGCTGTGCTCTACATAATTCCTATCAAAGCATATTTTTGAGAGTGTTTTTTTCTTTAATTAGTTGACTCGCTTCTCACCTGATTGAAGTGCAGCCCCACAAAGAAGTTGAGTCAGGGTAACTGGAGCTAATAGTGCATTGGGAGCAGGAATGGTTTCATGAGGGTGCTGGGTGATAATAAGAGCCCTCTGAGCCACTTTGCTACTAGAGAAGTTGTAATTATAAATAGGAAGAATTTCTTGTGTTTAACTTGTTACCAAAGCACATTTATTAGCCAGTTCCAGCATAAAATACTTTTTCTGTGTTTATTTCATTTAAAGGGCTGTTGTTCTTCCGCTGCTTTAAAGTCCTGGGTCCCTGTAATTCATTTTTTTACCCTCTCTCCTCATAGGTTCTGCTACTGGCACAGTACCATCCACTGTCTTATCTTACTCTGACTACATCTCACGTCCTGAAGATCATAGCAGCATTGTTCATTTTAATAAGGATGAGACTGAGAAAATCTGTCGTATTATCATTATTGATGACTCTCTCTATGAGGAAGATGAGACCTTCAATATTTCTCTGAGCATGCCAGCGGGTGGCCAAATTGGCACTGAATTCCCGAGCACTAAAGTAATAATCCTGGCTGACACAGATGATGGTAAGTATGAAGAAGTAATTTTGTTTTGCTGGGACTTTTCTCTTTGAACGTTTTACTGATTAAATAATCTCTTCCACTGTGTTTTTGTTTTTTAAACAGCTGAAAACATGGGTCTCGGAATTGCTTACTCAGTAGAAAAACTGTCAGAACAGACATGAACTGTGTTCAAGATACAGTGTAAATATGTATTGTGCACTTTGGCTTACGCTGTTTTGTTATTGCAGTAGGAGTTGAGGATTAGATTTTATTTTCTTTACTGACACAGGACTAGATGGCTGTTTTATTATTCCGAAGTAGATCTGTGAGGATTAGATTTACTGTTACTGCAGCAGAGTCTGTGATTACAGTAGTTTACACAGGTATAGGATTAGTTTTGTAACAATATTATAGATGAAAAAAATTGTATACTATCAGATAAAGCTAAAGAGTAGAAATAGTTAATACAGGCTAATTTGCATGCACAGTATTTCCCAGTGTATCAAGATTAGTGCACTTTTAAGGTAGAAATGCAAGTCTTCCTGTTTTATTATAAAATCAGAGACACAGAATTCAATTCAAAAATTGATACTATTAGACAGAAGTAGAAGAAAAGCCACGTACTTCCTTGTCATACTTCTGTTTGTTCTTTTAGTCTCTATCTAAATCTTTCTTGCTAATCCAGTCTTGTGAATATAATTGCACTAAGTAAGGCAGGAGTTTTGTACTGTGATTAGACAAATCCATGATATACAATAGTGGTCGGGTTCAGTATTTAAGCTATACTGAGCTGATTCTTTGGAACTTTTGATTACCTTCATAAATAATGAGAATTTGGGGGCTGATTTCTGTGCCCTGTAATAAAAAAGTAATTTTCACTCTGTTATATGAAGAAAAGTAAGAAGCTAAAGATCCAGGAGAATATTTCTGTTAGCTACTGTTTATTTCTACCCTTTTGTATGTCCTGCAGAAGTCAACTAGTCAAAACAGACAGTCAAATGGAAGAGGGGAACAATGTTGTTTACTCAAATGGAATGTGAATGGGCCAAAATAGTCACTGGTGTAATTCCTCTGAGGCCAAAGGATTTACATCAGAAGTGAATTTGCCATGAGAATGAAGTTAATAAGAGTGTCACGGTCTTTAGCTTGATGAGATTTGTCAACAGGCTTCTTGATCCTTTTCAGAGTATAGGAAGGGGAAAATAATGCAGAATTAGCCACTAAGGAAAGAGTTGTTTTCTTTACCAGACACAATGATCAGATTTTTATTTTCATGGAAAACAAAATTATTTATTATCAGCAGATCAAAACTGGTTCTATGCAGTTTTTAATAGATAGAAAATTATTTTATATAAAGCTAAATTACTATATAGATAATTATTTTATGTTAATTGACAGAAAATTATCATGCTTCTACTTTTCAATACAACTTTGATAAGTCATCATATATTCACTTTCTTTCTTTGTTACAAAGCTTTCTTTCTAAGAGAACCATCTGGCAAAATACTTAACAACCTATCATCAGATAAATTCAGAGTAGTTCTGTACTCGGGCTATGTCATATGGGAAGGTAGCCAGGGCTTAAGCTCAATTTGTTAAAGAGTGTGCTCTGAAATGAAAAGTCTCTAAAGAATACGTCACTTTGTAAGGCTATTTCATTTTGAATAAAGAGACAGGAAACAGGCTGCCACTCTATTTTGATCCGACCTGGAAGGAGCCTGCTGGCATTGGACTGATTGATAAGAAACTGGACAGACTTCTTTCTCAAATGTGTAAAATTTGAGTTTCAAAGAGTAGAGTTTCACCAGTTTTGTTTTTCTGCAGAATGATACCTTGATCCACCAAACACTTCTAATAGTTATACAGTACTGTAAGTGTATGTACAGTGGATAAGTGTATATACTTACCACTCCTAGAGTGGATAGTCCTACTGTCCATTGAAGTGAAAAATGAGATTTCATAGCCATATGCCTGGTTGTGTCTGAAAGATGAATGCTTTGGTGTTTCTGTTAATACCGGGAAAAATGGGTTGTTTAAACAGATAAAATTTCCCATTGTAAAGTGCGATAATAATTCAGCTAATAGCTGAAGTATGCAGACCAAACTTGGAATCATTGATAGGCTCAGCAAAGGAATAAGGCAATAGTAAGCTTGAAAGTGCCTCTTTCCAACTGGAAAAAAAGCTAAGCACAGCTTTGATAGGGGATGTGACTGTATTCGCACAATCCTTTGGTCAAGTTAGTCATGATGGGGTGCGCTGTGATGCCTCTCTCTTCTCTAGAGAGAACCCTGCAAGAAGAAAAAGAAAGAAATTGAGAGACAAAGACTTTAGCATATGTATCAATAGAATTATTTGCAGCATTAAGGGATAATAGTAATCCTGTGTTAGCCAGCCCTGGAAAAAGAAAAGGAAAATGCAAAATGTTATTATTAAGAGCTGATAGTGTTCCAAAACTACTTGTATGTATAAGTGGCCATGCACAGCACAAATTAATGATGATTCAGGCCGTGATTAGCTTTGACATAAATGAACCTGGGACATGGTACACGGTTTTTGCATTTGTGGGCTTTTTTTGTATTACAAATTTTTACAGAAATGTCTGTAATGCTGGCACCACTTCCAGAATTTTACAGTTTTATGAACTGCTTAGCGGTTCAAGTAGAAAGTAGGTAACCTTGCAGCAAAGTACTAGGTGTAGTCCTTCATGTGTTATGGCAAGCTCTGAGGTCTGAACCCCTTTATTTGTAAGTGCAGATGGTAAAAATATAGCTGGAATTGAGTAAAGGGCAATATAGCAGATAAGCTTGAACAATTACATCATAAGCGCTTAAATACCTACAGAGGCGTTAGAGTACATCAATGCAGTCAATAGAGTTTTTGTCGATAGCAAGATAAGGCCTTTTGACAGCGTAGAGAGGTGTGCAGCAATGACCACATACAGATATATGCAGTATGAATGTGTTCCCTGCTATAGCAAGCAACGCAGGAAATATTCCTCACACTTTTTCTGAATAAAAGTAATTTGGGAATGGTTACTTTGCTCTTTTGTTCACCCACGATGAGATTCTGTGAACAATCCCTGGCATACACGTAAAAGGAAATACCTTGTGCTAATTTTATTCACAGCATTCCATGTCTCACAATGATCAAATACAAAGAGAGCAGGTTATTGCTTGGTATTAGTATCAGTATTGCCTAACGTTAGTAAGATTTGAAGTAACAAATACATTTCTTGTCAACAATTTTAAAAAAAGAAGACGTTTTGGAGAGAAAAGGTGTGAGTTTCTTAGGCCAAAGAAAGCTGTACGTAACTGCCACAACTTTAATGTCAATCATTTCGGTGCTGCCACATGTCAGTGAAAGTTGAAGAATTAGTTATATTAAGTGATCTGAAATATTTTCACTCACATTAAACTTTACAGCAAGAAGTAAGCCACTTAAAGTGTCACCAAGGAAAGCAGTCAGATATGTTGTCAGAGTTTCTGTTAGTGAAATTACTGCTGTTTAAATATTTATACAGAGTGGTTCACAAAGTATATAGCATATTTCAGAAAAAAAAAACATTCTATCAGTAAAGGTAATGTCACCATAAGGTGAGATAAATATAAGGCATTCAAACATTATTAAATTCTCTTAGTCACTGTTCCCATTTTGAAAGTCTGATACCAGAGCACAGACGGGAACGGAAATGATTTTTGTCTTGCTGGCTGTTCTGTTGGGATGTCTCATGAGAGCTTCATAAAACTTGTGAGATCACTGGTATCCACAGTGCTATGTGTGTGTGAGGATGGAGAAGAAAGCAGTTTCTTGGTTTTATTGTTTCAGGGTTTGAGGTTTCTTATATGTATTCTGCTTGGGTCTCCCTCTCTGAAAGGCCCTACCTTGCTGCATTTTTAAATAAATGGTTCTGTATAATGGCCTTATACTGGAAAATAAAGCACACATTACAGTGACTTTTTTCTGTGAAATGGATGAAAATTTTCTGTATTAGTTCTGTACATGGGCCTGTTTTCATCTCTCAGATTACAACTGTAGAAACTTGTCCCTATTTAGCATCTGAAGGATTCAAATTTCCACCATCTCTGCTCAGATGTGGTACGGTTTGTGCATTATATGGAGGAAGGCATTGATCAAGGCTTGAAGTACGGTATGAGAGGCATATGCCCAGGGATTCCTTAAAGAGAAAACAGACTTTATAAAGAAGACAGTCCTAAAATTTTGTTGTCAATGTCATAAGGAGAGGCCTGCCACAGACTGCCTCAAATGAAGACCCATAGCTCCTCACAGAGTCATGTTACATGCTCATAAAAACCAGAAATAACTCGTTATTAGGTCTCAAGAGTTTTCAGGAGTCACTAGTTTCATATAGCTAAGTGCATGAAAAAGTTTAAAACTTAAATATCTCTAAAACTAATTATTACTCCACATTCTCATAGCATCATAGTAACATTTAAATAAAGGAAAGTGTTAGTTCAAGAATTAAAAAGAAAAAGAAACAGCAAGTTAATAGTCAAGACATGATGTCTGTCCTTTGATCTAGGGTCTCTCCAAGCCAGAGAACAATGCAGGTTTTGTAGTAGACCCTTGATCCTAAACCAGTAAGCTCCGAGTTGCGTGCCATTTTCCTGTAATGGGGGCGCTTGGGAGCACGCTGTCCGTGTCTAGCTGAACAAAGGGTCCGGTTGTTCAGTAAATGGCTTTGAAGAAATAGGTGCAAAGAGCTTGTGGTTTTCTAAGCAACTGGAAATCCACATTAGCTCTTTGCTCGTGTGTTTAAGTGGCATCACAGGTAGAACGGATTTCAGGACCACAGCTTTCAAACAAACAAACAAACAAACAGAAAATTGGCTGGCCTTCCAGGCCAAACTGACATTTAGAGCTATTATTTTATGAAGGAAAATGGATTTTAAATTAATAGTTTATGGAATTTCATGATTGATATCACTGTTGTTGAGTGAAGATTACCAGTTAGCTCAGACGCTGTTCTGCTTTCTTAGTTAAATATTCAGTAATTAATGTAATGATTTCTTCACTGACCATCCTAAAAGGGAAAGAAAAGAAGTGTATAAATACATGAATGACCTCCACTTTTAAAACTGCATTTCTTTTTTCCTTTTTTTTTTTTTTTTTTTTTTTTTTTTTTTTTTTGACTTGGTGTGTCAGCTTTTGAAATCCTAAATAAGGTATGTGTCTTTAAAATACATTGGCTTGGTAGAATTTAAAGGGTACTGAGGTTATCTTTGCGCTCCATAATAAGAATGGATTGTGTTTCAGAGACAAGTGATTAATTCACTGTACTACTTGAGTCACAAGTGTCACCTTCCTTGAGGGCTGGACCTGTATGTCTAATAGCCCATTGACTGATGTTTATTATCCCTACTCTTTTTGGGAGAGTAGGGGTATCTAGATTGGACATTCAGAAACTCTGAAGATGCAGAAAATGCTGTTGAATATGTCACTGGTCACAGTATCCAAGGAATGATTCTCTCTCGTTGTACTATATTTGTATGGGAAGCATGTTCATCTGAAAGATTAAAAAAAGGGAATTATAGAGATACCTTTGGTTTTTTTATCTTATTTTTTTCTGCTTGTTTTGGAAATGAATGAAAGTATTTGCTTACTCAGTATTTTTCATTGATGATACAATAAGACAGAGAAACTTTGGATCATTGCAGCAGGCATTTCAAGTTCTCTCAGCAGGAGAATTATAAACAGCTTAGCACAATTTAAGATGACAAATTACCATGAGTATAATAGAAATGGGAAAGATGACTGTAATAAGAATACTATGACTGATTATTGCATTTCCTTAAGCCATATTTCAAAAATAAAAGCTTGTTATCAGAAGGAGCAGCACTGACATCTGAAGTTACGATGTTACAGTCCATATAGTTGTAGACACTGTATGCACTTTCAAGGGGGGAAAAAAGTTACTCTCCCAATTAAGGAGGCTGGTATTTAAAGGCCAGTTCAAGACAGTTATCATGGACTGCAATAAGCTGAACTACCTAATCTCTTAAAACTTTAAAAGAATTTACAACCTGTACTTGAAAATCCATTAAGCTGTGTCTAAGGGAAATTGAGGGACTTTTGATATTTGAAAGAAGATTCCAATGTAAATAGAGAAAACTAACCAGTCTAATTTTTAAACTAAATCTAGAATCTTGGACAGTTCTTTAAGAGAGGAAGAAGGAATGGGAAACAATAGATGATATTGTATTAGGAATATTTTTTTAAATTTTTAAAAATGTAAAGAATAGTTTTCTTTTAATTACAAAGATTCTTGATTACTCTTGCCAGGGTAAGTACTTTGCAGTGATCGTCTTCATGAAATGTAGCCGAAATTGTAACCATTCTTGTCAAGTTGTATTTTTCCACTCTTGGTGGGGGACCCCAATGATTTTTCTGCCCACTCCGTTGAAGTAGGATCCTGGTCCCAGTGACGCCGATATAACCTGGAGTGTTGCCATTGCCCTGTGAAGAATTACTCTTTCTGTGCTTTACACAAGTTGATTAACAACTTATGGGACATCATTAGTCACTCGATAATCCATTAGTTATGACAAAAAGGTGTGTAAGTTTGGATATTTAGACTCCTACTCTTCTCCCCACCATGTGGGGAAGACTTCAATAGTAAAAACTGCATAGCTGGTGGGAAGAGAATGTGATCATCTTCAAACTCTTACCTGTCATGGCAGGGGGAAAAATGCCCAAACTGGGAAATAACTGATCATTAAAACTGCTGATTGGAGGGATGGGAGGAAGGTGGGGAGAAAAATTTGTGCTGGGGTACTGTTTTAGGCAAAGCACAATGTTCTTTGAAAACAGCTTGAAGTATTTAATTGACATAAAATGAGACATTCAGTTTGACTTTCAGTCATTATACCCTTTTGCTTAAAACACAAAAATACTGCAAGAATTGAAAAAGAATTTTTCAAGAAGAAAGCCAACACCTTCAGTCTCCCAAAGGTTGCGATTTTTAGCTAGAAGTCAGTCCTGTAGTCCGGATGAATAGATCTGTCCCTCAAAAAACCACATTTTCAAAGAGCTTTGTGTTTTGTTAAACTATTTAACCCATCATCAAGTGTCTGGTTTCATTCTCTAATCTTTCTCTTGAGTTTTGCATGCAAAAGCTTTGCTTGTCAGACATGCTGCTGGGCTGACTGAGGAAGGAAATGTTTTAGCCTGGTTAAAGGTAATCTATCAAAAGGTTGAAAGTAAATATTAATGCAGTCCTGCTTGGAACACTTGTACTTTCCTTAATACTGTGTGCTGAAGACCTCGTCTGCTTCTGCAGCAAGTCTTTGTGATTATCAGGGTTTGCTCTGATGGTAAAGTAACGCAAAGGTTCGCAGTTCAGTGGCTCAAGAAAATTGCAGTAAATATCCAACAAAGGTGCCTGCAAGCTGGAGGGGCAATGTTTGCATAGGTATGTGCCAGATGGTGTTCTGATGTTTTTATATGTACATGGAGGAAGCAGATAGTGCCTCTAGGCAAGTGTAAAATTCTCAATTAGCTGAGCAGTGCTGTCTGTCCCTGCTGAGAAAAGAACTTAGCTAGATGTTCTCTCCATTTGCAAAAGCACATTTACTTAGGTGTGGGAAGGTGAGATCCAGAATGTAGAAAATTATTACTAGGATGAGGCACTTTTATTATTGAGTTGCTTCACATTATATAGAAAAGCCTGTGTATTTTTCTGTGCTCTACTTGGCACATTGAATCATTGGAAACTGTCTGTCCCTTCTGTAAAACTGGCTTTAAGCTCAGTAACAAACTGAGCTCTGGAAAACACCAGGTAGCCAAAAATTAAAAACTTTTTATGGACCATAGTGTTTTACTCTAAGCTTCCATTTCCCCAGCTGTAGGAGACAACAATCACGTCTTCTAAAGCTTTTCAGAGTTCTTTGAATTTCCCCAAGAGGTACAATAGAAATGCAGCCTATTAGATGAGCGCCAGGCTTTGTGCAACTGCGTGCTTCTACTAAAGAAGATGCTGGCTATTGTGCTAAAATAATGTTTCTGTGGTATTGGAGAGATTGTCTACATTGTATTAATACAGATTAGCAGTAATATGCAACACAGGAAAAATGTGTCAGGCTCTATTAATACTGATATCAAGATAAAGCCTACTATTGTTTAGGTGACAAAAGTAAAGGAGGCCATGTATTGAATTTAGCAGACTCTATCCATTACTTAGTAAAAGCAGCAGGTATAACGTGTCTCCAGTGTGTGCTTCTTCATTCTTCTTGATGGGTATTCAGAAAGGCGGCTAAATTGGCGCTAGTTTGAGACAGTCTTGTGATGTTTGATCTCTTATACTAAACAACAGAGTCTGCTTAAACCCAATTTAATATTGACCTTTTCCATGACCTGGATTGTGCAACTTTTTGTGTTCCCTGTGAATAACTAAAGTCAGTTTACCACACTGAAGAGAAAAACCAGCTTGTAACCCTTTAATCTGCCACATCCATGTCAAATGTTTGTTTTGAAAACAATTTAAAACAAACAAACAAAAAGTCTAAACTCTTGAAATCCTGCAAACTGCCTTTGTCTTTTAGGGAGGGGGGAAGGTATATTTAGGTATGTATTTCCTTCAATAGTAAATTTCAAAAAAAATTTCTGCTTTGGTTTGCATAACAAAAATATAATGGAAGAACTATCCCATGTCTTATGTCTGTGTTATGCTACATAGTCTATAATTTCTGAAATGGCTCTTTTACTTCAGATGGTAAGGTAAACAGCCAGTAAGCTAAACAGCTGGCTGTGGAAGATCTCTGTCAGCTGCAGATAAGATAAAAAATACATAGATATAACACTTTATTTACTTAAATCAAGGAGTGTTTAGTTTGTTTTTTAAAGGATAAAAAAAGCCTTACATGAAGTGGTAGGCAGGTGCCTAATAATATTTATGTAAGTGGACAGTAGATATTACTGGGATTTGCAGGGGAAATTAGTAATGGTTTGGTTTTTTGTTGGTTTGGTTTGGTTTGGTATTTTTTTTGCAGCTGTTAACAAAATAAAAGTCAGACTGGAGAGTTTGAGCACTAAAAGTCAGACTGGAAAGTTTAAGCACTAAATATACATGTGCACAAGAGCAAGCCAAAAGAGGCTCTTTCAAAAATATATGCTTTTCTCTCTGTATTTAGAACCTGCTTTGTACTTTGATAACGCTGAATATCGAGTGGATGAAAGTGCAGGTTACGTGGAGATTCGTGTCTGGAGGACTGGAACAGATCTGTCCAAAGCAGCTTCTGTCACGGTGCGTTCCAGAAAAACAGAACCAGTGTCAGCAGAGGGTGAGTTACTCATAAAAATGTCACTCAGGTTGCTTTAGAGTATGTGAGCATGGAAATGGGATATCTGGCATTCGCTCTTATTTACCTTCAGCATATATATGGGGTGGAAAAGTTAAGTAAAAGACATCAGACGTGGATTTATCAGGTAGAAAACACGATATTTGTGTCCCAGTTGTGTGTGGCAAGGACAGCTCGGCTAAGCTCACTGACTTTCTGATGGAGACTGCAGAACGAATGTGAATGAAATGATTGTTAATTTACGCGCACCTTAACTGATGGCAGACATTGGGAGAAACGGAGTGAAAAAGAGAGCATTGTCTTTATAGTACTGTGTTTCCCAGGAATAAAACTGAATTTACAGCATCAATCTGCTGTTGCCCTGAAGTGATGCTGTCGGTACGTTAGCCAAGGAAGCTTTATTTATCTATGACAGCTGGTGCATCTGAGATTTTAGGGTCTCTCAGTTACTGTACAGAGAAATTCTGGAAGGCGCCACCAGTGTGACCTCCAAGGATTTTCTCTGTCCAACACTGACCCAAAATACCCCAAATATGGTGACTGTCTCTGTAAAACCCTGTTTTTATTTTTCAGTCCCAACGAAAAGTCATTTTCCCTGTCAGACTTTGGGAATACTTAGGCTGGCCAAAATTTTGCAGTGCTGTTTAAATATGTTGCTTGACTTGCTAGCTGCTAAATTAATCTTAAGGAGCAGTTACAGCTGCTGGGTGTCAAGAAAATCGGTTGTATTCATGAGAATTTCCCTGTTCAGCCCAACGAATTGGTGACACACTGGCAAGAGACAGATCAAGCTGAAAGCAAAATTGTATTTTTTAGCATGTATGTGATACATAATAAGATTTGCTACAAAAATAACAAAGAATTATAGCAACTAGTAATGCAGCATGTATGATTGAAGGAACATATATGGAAATAGAATTTGACTACAGTTACTGAAGAACAGAGAAGTGGTTAGCAAAATACACAATCTATGTGATGAATATGTGAAGACTCACTATTCAGGTGAAGAAATATGATTGGGTCCTACAGGATTTTCTGTGTTGTGTATAAAGTAGTGAAGTAGTGTTGCATTTCTAATCTTGTATTCATAGGGTTTTTTTTAAAAATCACTTCTGCCAAAGCCTAGTTATGAGATTTGGAAAAAAATTCTTTTCACAAAATCTTTTCCTAGTTTCGAGTATTTATAGAGGTTTTTCATACAAAAAATATTAATACGGTTGTATATGAAATGCCTGTGCACACAATATTTGATTAAGAAAAGAACAAAACCTGTGCAAGAATTGTAGTTCTTCATGATGCACAGA
The DNA here is from genome assembly GCF_965183815.1 of Platalea leucorodia. Classification (NCBI taxonomy): domain Eukaryota; kingdom Metazoa; phylum Chordata; class Aves; order Pelecaniformes; family Threskiornithidae; genus Platalea; species Platalea leucorodia. The sequence continues at coordinate 15,403,864 of NC_138828.1, read as the reverse complement.
GCCAACCAGGGCGGTCAGCTCTTGTGCGGGTAAGTGTTCCCTGCCTCCAGTCCAGAGGCTGCATAATGATGTGTGAAAGAAAAAGGCACAGTTGCTTTTAAGTATGTCAACTTCAACATACCGTGACAAAGAAGGGAAAGAATTGCTGTCATTACAAGCAACAAGTAGAACATTTAAAAGGGGATAGGAAGGAACAGTCTGGTTAAAAGGAATGCAAAATTATGGAAATAGTCAGAATCTTAGTGAAACAATGGGACACAAGCAGAAGGAAGAAGTGAAGTCATTTTACGTCTTCCAGTTTAGATTTAAGTCTCATACACAAAAAAGTCATTCTAGGTGTTTTCGCCTGCACTCAGCCTGCCTGCTTCTTTTAGGGTTGAGACAGTGGTAACAGCATGATTTTCAAGCTCAGTGATGTAGCCTAGTGCAAGACACTTTTTCTTAGGGTACAGCTGGTATTATTCTGGGACAGGCATCTGCTCCTTTACAGGTAAATAGCCAAGTAAAACCTCATGCATGTAGTCCAGAGTTGAGCAAAAGGGTTAAATTGCTGTGGACATCAGGTCTGTTGTGTGTTGTTGAGGCTGTAGCCTGTTACTCTGCAGTTTAAGGGATCATAAACAAGTTTTAATTGTGCTGATGGCATAAAGAGTAAATGATGATCCAGATACTTATTTGTGTGTGTGTTGCACTGTATGTTCATCGTTCCCAAATTGATTTGTACGTGACAAAAATCTAAATTAAATTTTCTCCAGTCCAGCAACAGAAACAGCTGCAAACACATTTCATAAATGTACAAGTGATTGTTAACATATAGTAGTAACTGACCACACAAGTATTGTTGCTTCCCAAACAGCTGGAGTTGATTATGTGGGCATCAGCCGTAACCTGGATTTTACACCAGGAGTCAACATGCAAGTGTTTCGAGTGATCATCCTTGATGATTTGGGCCAGCCTATGCTGGAAGGTCTGGAGAAGTTTGAACTAGTTCTCTGCATGCCCGTGAATGCAGCGCTTGGAAAGCCTAGCAAAACTACTGTCATTATCAACGACACTGTCACTGACTGTAAGTATAAAGGGGGTGGGGGAGAGTTTTTCCAAGGGTTTTTCCTTTTAGTGTTTTAAGTGCACTTAGAAGGTGGAAGAGCTCTTGTTGCAGTAGCATAAATTACTATGTACGTAAGTGCTGTGATCTATCATTTACCCCAACTACCTTATCAAGATTAACAGCCGTGTGCTACACCTGAAATTGGAACATGGGGCTATAGTGCAGGTTCTTTACTCTGGCTTGTCTTCCTTCTCATTATGTACTTGAAGGTACTGTTTTGGACAAGTTAACATAATAGTGGAACTGTGCCATGAGCTAAAAGTACATTTGTTTATGCCTGGTGCATTAAAGCTATTTGTTTGAATGAATATTCATTTTGAAGGTAGAGAACCTTAGGGATTAAACTTTTTTCCCCCTAATAGTTATTTGAACACCAAAAATTGTAGGGAGCTAAGTTTCTCAAATAATTATGCAGATTGCTATTACATGAAGCTGTAACTGTATTGTCTCTTCTAGGGGAGCATTAAGGGGAAAAAAAAAAGGTAGGTGTAAAACTTTAAAAGTAAACAACACTCAGCGTAGCCCATTTACAGGTTCTCCAGCACTTGCTAAATAAACCAAGCTGACTCTCAGCAGTCTCAGGTTTCTGCAAATATACTGTGTTTCAAAGACTTAAAGAAGCTATGTTTTAGAAAGCTCATTCTCAAACAGAACTCTGAAGAGCAGTTACAGTTTCACTCTGAAATATTCACTTGTTGAAGTCAGTGCAAGGTGCGATACTGACTTCAGCGGAGATGGAATTGTGGTCATCACCCTTTTTTGCCCTTGTGGTATTGTGCACCTACTTCCTCTCTGCATCAAAGGTAAAAGAGACTGCTTTATAGAAAATAATCCCACAGCTCTGAAGTGGCTCAAATGCTGTTTTTAAAAAAATCACCAAGTCTTAGCTACTGTGAGAAGACTGGTGACAGAATTAGTACAAAGTTGGCAATTAGCTGCTGTAGACCAAGAAAGTATTTGAATTCATCTAGATTCAAAATCTGTGTTTAAAAAGCATGTGTAAATCCGAACCTTCTTCAGTTTATTGTAAAAGGTTAGCAAATAAAATGCTAAGTTAAAGAAAATTACCTTTTTTTTTTTAATCAAGGAATGTGATTAATATTTTCTGCCCATGTGTGAGGGTTCTTTTCAACTTGTGTAACATGTTCTGTTGTCAGTACCCAAAGTCCAGTTCAAAGAACCAATGCACGTGGCAAATGAAAAAGATGAACAGCTGGTGGCCCTCATTTATCGAAGCGGTGACATTAACCATAAATCCACAGTGTGTTGCTATACTCGCCAGGGTTCTGCCCAAGTTATGATGGACTACAAGGAGAGGCCAAATACAGATGATTCTGTAGTGGTGTTTCTCCCAGGTAAGCTTTTCCCATTGGAATTAGAAAATAAGGTGTTACTTTTGTCTGACAAGTAATCTGATGGTAAATAGGAACTCTGACCTCCAGGACGTTCTGGGGGTTGTTATGCCAGGTGAGCTTCTGTGGATGAAGAAGGCGGCACAGGACTATTTAACAAATAGTTTTGTGACTATGACAGCAGCATTTTCAAAGGTGATTATGGCTGAAGTTGGATAATACAGAATTCAGTAATATTGAACATCCTCTGCTACACTTTTGAGCATAGCGCTTGTTCATGAGAGTAAGCAGGAATAATACTGATGCAGTGCCTTGAGCAGAGGAGAATCGGAGCAGCAGGTTCCTTGCCGTACAACACCCTGCTGAATGCTGCAAGGGATGCTGCTTAGTTCCCATTGTGGCAGTCATGGGATTTTTCCTTAGCAGAGATTGACTCAAACACAACAAAAAAATGAAGTGTGCCAGTCAGCGCTAGTCTCTGCTTCCATGTTCTTGAGACTGTCTTTTCTATGGCAAGCCTGAGAAAGAGTGGGGTTTTTGGTTTTTGTTTTGTTTTTATCCTGGTCTTTTGTACTCCTATGAAGATAATGTCTTGTTCTTGCTTCATACCTTTCTGCAGGAGAAACTGAGAAGCCCTGTGTGGTAATTCTGGAGGATGATGTAATTTATGAGGAGGAGGAGGAATTCAGATTGGTGCTTGGAACACCAAAAAGTGATTCCGCGTTCGGTGCTTCCATTGGGGATCAGAAAGAGACGGTGATCAAGATTAAGGATGAAGAAGACAGTAAGTTTTATGTTAATTGTGGGTAGCTGCAAATGGGAACATGGGACTAATTCCATTCAGTGTTTGGTTCAACAGTTTTCAAAGTACCCAGTAACAAGTTTTTCAAAAACTGTCAAGTATTTTATTTTTGTGTTTTGAATTTACACTCTTTTAATCTATTCTGAATGCATCCCTGGCTCTGCCTTTTGTGGGATAATGGGAAGAGAAATTCTCTTGTTTATTTCCATTCCATTTATTGCTCTATATGTGTTGCTTTCATCAGAGTATCATAAATTTGACTAAGTTGAAAGAATCACACATGCCTTGGGTCAAATTCACCAAAAAAAAAACCAAACCAAACCAAAAAACCCAAAAACCAACAAAAAACCACAAAAAAAACCCCAAACCAAACCCCAACCATAATATAATTGATAATGCTGTAAAATGGACTCTGCAAGTCATAGAGAGTCATTTAAGTAAATCAGATTTATCCCATACCTTTGACAAGGTATTAGAGTAAATAACTTATAGAAGTAACTGCTTTCTTCAAAAGCTAAACATATTTTACCTCTAAATATTCCACTCTAGACTTCACTAAAGCAAACACCAGGGGACCAGGTATTCTTCTTTTAATAATAGCTACAAACTTCTATCTGAATTACAGTTTTCAAAATGTTTCACTTCAGTCATTCTAGACAGCAATTAATAAGGCAAATAAATTGATAGCCAGACAATCACTTTGAATTTTCAGGTTTGTTATGACCTTCTCATTTCCTTTGGACTGTTCACTCTCAGGTAAGGTATTTGCACTTGTTCTAGTTGACATCAGTATTTTTTTTTTTTATGTTCAGGTTTTTGTCCTGTTTTTTTTTTCTCCTCGTCTAGAACCAGTGATTAAATTCTCTGAAATAAAACACAGCATTCAGGAGCCTCAGGAACCTGGAGAAATTGCACTAGTAAGAATCCATGTTCTACGCCTCGGTGATAGCTCCAAAGTATCTGTTGTCAGAGTGCACAGTAAGGATGGCTCAGCCACCTCAGGGGAGGACTACAATCCAATGTCAGAAGGTAAGGGCTTCATTGGGTGTGGGGATTGGAAACATTAGTTTGGAAAGTGCCTTCCTGCAAATGAATGCTGGACAGGGAGCTGAAGTCTTGTTTTGATAACCAAATGGTAAGTGCTGTACTTTAGACTAGGACTTCCTGCTTCATTTTGTGTGTTTTGGAATGGGAGATTTGAGTATTGTCGATTTTTGGTTTTTCTCCAAGTTAATTGTGGGACATGTGGATCTGCCCTAAGCACTTACAGTAAGGAGTTGCCAGTGGTGGGATGCTTTTCATAGAAAAGCCCGCTCCTGGGAGCTGGCACCCAGGTCCCCTCTCTCCCAGGAGAGTTCAAACCTCAAAGTTACAGACCCATATTCTCTTTCTGTGACCCACTGCATTTGGATTTTGTTTTCCTTACAGTGACATGGTTTTGATGGCATGTCACCCTCACAGGAACAGTTATAGCCTGGTGGTTATGCAAACTCCCTAGAGGAGTAACTCTTCTACAGTATCTCCTGGGGAGGTATGACCTTGAATACAGTTAGACTAAAATGAACACACAAAGTCTCTCATTTCTTGAGTATTTGTGCTATTGACTAAGAGCTAGCATCAGAAAAATGGGTACCACTTCCTCCTGACTTTTAGCAAGAAATAACAGTTCCCACTTGGTTTCTGGAGGAAGGACCACAGATGCCTATTTCTAAGAGACCGTTCTTGTCTTGAGGTTTCATGTAGGTGAACATGTGTCCTAAAGACCTAAAACCAAGTATGTTGACTTTTCAGTTCAAAGTGCAGCGGTTTGGATCCTGCTTAAATATGCACTGCAAATGGAGCCTGAGACAGTATCCATACTGGTATAATAATGTACCTGGGACCATTCTTTGGCATGTAGACCCACTCTGTTGAAGTTCCTTTGCCACTGAAGCAGGATTTCTGCATGAAAAGTGCCTCTCTGGCCCACACTAATTCTGAACTGTGTCCAGGAATTGTTTGGAAGCAAGCTAGTCGGCTTGGTGCAAAATTATGTCAGAATATTATGTTTTTATATTAAGTCTTCCAACAAGTTATCAATATCAACTTGTATTTATTTTTTCTGTCCAGCAAAAGTGAGTTAGGTTTACTTGGTCATTATGCTGCAGAACAGATGCTAGCAGCTCAGTCTACTAGTGCATTTTACTTAGAGCAAAAACATCTTATTGCAACAGAATACAGAGTATGTTACTTGAACACAATGGACGAAGAAAGCAATTATCTTGATTTTGCTTTAATTTGTTGTTTGTTTGTTTGTTTGTTTTAATCAGATATTGAATTCAGAGAAGGAGAAACGGACCATTTTGTTGAAGTAGAGATTCTGTATGATGGCATAAGAGAAATGAGAGAAGCCTTTACTGTCCACCTGAAAGCTGATGAGAACATGGTAGCAGAGACACAGGTAACAACTGTTGACAACAAAAGTTGCCATTTGTAATGATTTTTTTTTTTTATTTTTATAAAAACATCTAAAAATCCATGTACTCGCAGCATGCATGCCAGCCTGGTATTCATAGGCTCCTGTGGTTAGTTTGGTGCATGCCTGTCTAAATACTGGTATAAATTAGCTGTAAATTCACCCATTTTGAACAAAGTCTAGAAGCACTGAATTACAAATCCTGTGTATGACCCACTATATGCTTCACCGAGAGTTTGGCAGTGGAGACCTCTCTCATTCTTTCCAAGTTATTGGTATACATCTTAGGAGAGTATAGTGCACTAACTGACTTGTAGAAACCTCTTCTGACTTTTCCCATTATATCAAAAGATGTAAAAATATAAAAGAAGACAGCAAGAAGCTGTGATTGGCAGGTTTTGTTTGTATTAATACTGTCTCTGGCTGCTAGAGACCCAGTACAACAGAGAAGACTGTGTTGATCGCTCTCTAAACGTGTGGAGAGATGTGGCGGCAGCAGCTGCAGCCACGCTGGGGTGCTCTGATCAGTGCTCTGCATCACTTCATGTGCCCAAGTGCAGCTCTGTGAGGCCTTCTCACCCGTTCCCATGGCAGGAGATCTGTGGGCAGGGAGGAAGGCACGAATGGGGACAGATGGGCATAGATTTGTCTCCCATTTCTTTTTTTATTTTGATGAAGCAGAGGAGAGCGCAGCAAGTGTTAGAGCTACTACAGTTCTGAAGAGCACCGCCTGCCATTTTGGGTTATAATTAAGACCTAAGTGGACTCAAACACTAGCAGCTTCTTACTTCAATACTATGTACAGCAAATTACTACGTGCAGAGAAACTGTGGCCCTGGGATCCACTACATCGTGTATATTATACCTTGATAAATTTGTAGGCCACTATTTTAAAAACAGAGGATCTAAAGTTAACACACACAGTCTTTATACTTCAGCTGGTAAAAGCCCAAACTGGCTGTCAGGTGAGATCAAATTGATGTGTAGGCTGAAGCTACTACATGGGCTCTGAAGTAGTTTAGCAGAATTTGGGGGTTTGTTTTTATATTTTATGTTTGTGGCAAGGTTTAGCTGGGGGTAGATGAGTCAGGAGTGAAGTTGAACACGGGAAAATGAAGAGAAGTGGTATTTTAAAATTTGTCTTTGTTTCTTACTACCCAAATCTATTTTAATTGGCAATAAATTAAATTAATTTTCGCCAAGTTGAGTGTGTTTTGCCCATTAGAGTAAGTGGTAAGCAATCTCCCTGTCTTTAGCTGGACCCATGAGCCTTTCTCATTCTATTTCTTCCTCCTGCCACACTGAAGATGGGGAGTGAGTGAGTGACTGGGTGGGTGTTTGACTGTTTGCCAAGGCTACTTTTTTTTTGTAAACAAAAATTGGAATATTTTTATTTCCCTTTTCCTCATGTTTGGGGAATCAGTTCCTCCTGAATTTTTAGCTAGTTGCTGGTGAACAGGTTTTAAGTGGAAAATCTTTAAAAACCACTGCGGAGTGAATTTTCCTTAATACAAGTCACCATTTTATCAAAGAATGCCAGGTAAAACCAGAATGAGCTTGGTGGCAGAAATTAAGTTGCAGGCACTACTTCTCCTTCTCCCTCCATTCCTTATTGTCAGCAGTATACATAACCTTTTCTCTCTCTCAACTCAGATGAGTAAAGCCATTGTGTACATTGAAGAAATGGACAGTGTTGCAGATGTGATGTTTCCAGCTGTGCCCCAGCTTGTCTCACTTCTGATGTATGACGACACTGCTAAAAGCAAAGAGAATCCACACCCTCCAACTGGCTATCCTGTTGTCTGTGTAACGGTAAGGCTTGTTTCTGCATGCTTTTGTCCAACGTACTCATTCTGTGCTCTGGACCATGTAAAACAATTGAAAAAGTATTCAATTCTGGAAAATGACAACCAAAAGCAGCAGGCTGTTACTGTGTCAGAGACACTTGCATAAGTCTTTCTGCTGACCAAGGTCAGAGAACGAGAGCTTCCAAGAGAGGGTCACTAACACTCCCAACCTGTGACAACTCTTTCTGCAGTGAGTGTTTCTTGCTGACCTAAATAGGCTTTGGTACTGGGCTGTGCTGTCAAACTAATAACTAGTTCTTGGGGATGGCTGGGACACGTAGAATTAGGGCCAGAAAAATAGAGATTTCTAAACCCAAAGCTGAGCCGGCAGGAAGGTGAGGAGGAGATAAGTGCTGCCCAAAAAAGAGGTCTGTGGCCATACAGAGCTTTCCAGAAACAGTTCACATCCTGGGCTTTGTGAGCAGAGCTGTGCCATGAGCAGCTGAGCACATTTTATCAAAGTTGACTGAACAGCCTCTGGTATCAGCCATCTGTCCCATCTGCAGGAGACTGCTCTCCCAGATAGAGCTGGCAGAGGGACCTGTACTTGTGTGCCTGCTGCTTCTGTGTAAAGTCAGGTGTTTTAAACTGTTGATCAAGGATGATTTTGAGGGGGAAAAAAAAAAAGCTGGATTTTGCACTAGCAAAAAGCACACATGCGTCTTCACTCCTGTTTGATTCTGTTGTGGGAGCAGCAGCAGACTGCTGGGGAGGGCACAGTTGTAACTTGTCAGCTCTTTGCCAGGGAGGTATGAATTCAGGCCGCTCATTTTATGTTTCTAACAGTTTCCAGTGTATTAGAGTGGGGATCTTTCAAGCTAGGGTGTCTGAATTTGGGAGAACTGACTTAATAAGAGTTCAGCTTTTGGAGTCAGCACTAGCGTTTTCCAGGTTTGCATGGTCAGAGTCGAAACATGAAGTGTAACAACAACTCACTACTACCTGGGGTTTGTTTTTTGTTTGTTTGTTCTTGTTTTTAATTAAAAAACCCCCATGGCATTCCTTCATATCCCCTCAATTAGGGGAAGATAGTGTGCCTGCATAAAGGTCTTATTTTGCTGATTTAGTAATAAGCAGAGTACTGTTAGAAGAATGCTTAACAGTTTGCTTGCCTGGAGCAGGCGTAGGTAAGAATAGATAACTCCCTCTATTTTATGTAAATGCCAAACCATAGGCATGCAATCCCAAGTATTCAGACTACGACAAAACCGGATCCATCTGCGCCATGGAAAACATCAATGATACTCTGACCCTGTACCGCTGGCTTGTCAGTGCTCCAAGTGGGAGTGATGGTGTCACCAGCCCGATGAGAGAAGTGGACTCCGACACTTTTTTTACCAGCACCAAATCCATCTCCCTGGACTCTGTATACTTCCAAGCAGGCTCCAGGCTTCAGTGTGCAGCTCGAGCTGTGAATGCCAATGGTGATGCAGGTCTGGAGCTGCTAAGTCCAATATATACAGTAAACAGAGAGGAAGGTAAGTTGTTAATGATGGGGAATTAGGTAGCCTTTCTTGGGAAAAGATGAGGTAGTGTTTGCAGCTGATGGCGGTCTGCTGTGGGATGTTTTGTTTTAGGGCATTAGTGCTCGTATGTTAGTTAATTTTTTTTCATACGTGCGTGGGACTGTTCTAGCGAAAGGCAAAAGCGTCTTGTAATCGTCTCATCAGCTCTGGTATTTCAAGGGTTTGGGCCCATCATAGGCCATGTGTAAAAGATTGGTGGGTGTATGATGATAATGATTTTTTTTACACCTAATTTGACTAGTGAGCAGAGCAGAATTTGACTTCCCCAGTCTTGGGTCCTTTGCTTTTCTCAATATACATATTTCAAATACACCTCTATTTCCATGTGTTTTTAGTTTAAACAACAGAGCTACTGACACTGAGAGCAGGTTGTAGGTGTACTGAATTTGATGTTGTCTTAAGACTTGCAGACTAAAGACAGTTAAAATACAGGTGCTGGAAAAGGGTGGGGGCATGAAATGCATGTGGAAATTCAGATATTGCAGCACTGCATGCATAACTCTGCTGAGGCTATGCATCAGAAGGTAAGGGGACATCCTAATTTTGGATTTAGCCCACATCCCTCAAGTTTCTTAACTGTGATCCATATCTGGATGTGTATGACTAATCTGTTGCTTTTTCTCAGAAATTCAGATGAGGAAAATGCATCTTTTTGCTCAATCAGTTAGTGACTAGAACAGTTACTTGGGAGTTACTTTAAAGTCCTACTCTGCCCAAATTAAAGCAGGAGCTTGACTTTACTGCATCTTGGGATTCAAGGGGCCAAAATGTTGCATGCTAGGCGGTGACTGTGTCTCTTTAGACTAAAAGGTTTCATTTAGGCTCTATAATTAAATACTCACTGGGTGAGAGAAGCACTAGCTCACCGACTATGCAAGTGGGTCATGCTGTGCTTCCTCAGCTCTGTTCTCTGCAGTTCAGTCCTTCTGCTACATCTCCTCTGCTACATGGAGTCCTCCACCTCCATCTCCTCCAGCCGCAGTGCAACACCCCTGGGCAGCATTGAACTATGTGGGAAGAACTGAAAAAGTTTTGTGTTACCAGGGTATTAGTGATGGTCCTGTTGTAGTGGCAGCGGCCTGCCAACAAACCAAGACAAGGCTTGTGAATAGAGGCAGTGTTTTCTGTTAAGACCACAAGTTGGGGAAGGAAGGGAAGCTTTTGCTCATGTAATCCAGACTGAAAGCTATCAAGGTTTTAGTCAGTTGTGTTCATGCTCAGTGGCTGAAAAGTAGCTCCTTTGAGACTTTTCATCGTTAGGAAGTTAGGTAGTAGCCTGTGAAGTTTTCAAGGTTCCCTCAGGCTCCTAAGTGTTAGATTTATAGATCTAAAGTGGCCATTATGCACCATAGCTCCTCTGTGGGTTTACCGCTATCCGCCTAAAGTGCTAGTTCTTTCTGTAATTTAATCAGAAATTATCTTTGCCTCATCATACACAGAAAAAGACAGAACCTGAAATACCTCTGCTGTGTAAGTAGTGGACCCTGCAGAACAACACAAACTGCCCCTATGTATTTTAGTTAGCTGTTGCCTGCAAGATGTTGGCTTCCCTCAGGCAGCGTGTTTTTTGCGGCAAGAGCTCAGGTGTGGTTGTGAATCACCCTGCCCTTCACCTCAGTAAGTGATGGCTGCCAAGGTAAATGCTGGTGTAAAGTTGCCATCTCCCCATTTCTAGGGAGGAAGAACAAATCCTTATCAGGAAGAGGTCAGGTTCCTCAGCCGCTGCTGGGCATTGAAGGGTTTCCATACTTCTGCTGTTGCCTCTCTGGAGAAGGACTTCTTGGCCCTAGGAGTTAGACCAGGCAGCATGGGCAGAGCTGTGAGGAACTCCCTAATTAGCGTGTCGACATTTCTGCATTTTTCTGACCTAGCTCTGTGGACAGACGTCTCCAAGCTGCTTAACGCAGATATGACACAGTTTAGCAGTCATCTCACAACCTGTCTTTCCTCTTTGCTCAGGTCTTTGCCAACCTCGCATCCCAGGAACAGTAGGAGCAGAACCTTTCTCAGCTAAAATTCGCTACACAGGTCCCGATGACCCTGACCATCGCAATCTGATCCAACTAACAGTCACGATGCCCCATATGGATGGTAAGCATCAAGTGGTGAGAGTTAATTAACACACACTGCTTTGGACTTTTCCTCTCCCACAGGTTTGTCTCCACAGTTGCTTGCTGCGTTGTGGCAGAACCTTGAATAATCCGTGTTTAATGAACAGCTTGCCAACTGCAAGGTTAACGTATGGATGAAATGTTGGGTATCCTTATCTCCTGTGTTTCCAGACTCCAGCTCTAAAAATATGTTCACAAGCAGTTAATGAATACTTTATTTCTATTCACGATGTTAATGGGTCATATGACATTTATGTTTTAGGAATGCTGCCGGTTATCTCCACGCGCCCCTTATCCAACTTTGAGCTAACACTTAGCCCAGATGGCACTCGTGTGGGACACCACAAGTGCTCCAACCTACTGGACTATAATGAGATCCAGACCAAACATGGGTTTATTACAGAGGAAACTAAGAACCCCAAAGTGATTGGAGAAACGGCACCTTACCAGTACAGCAGTGCTCTGCGGTCTGCCAAAACCTTGCGTTTCTATCAGAACCTCAACCTTGAGGCTTGCCTTTGGGAGTTCAACAGTTACTACGATATGTCTGAGCTGCTGACAGACTGCAGTGGCTCCATTGGCACAGATGGGCAGGTATGTGGCACTGAAGCGCCTTCCTCTCTTGATAAGAGGCTTTGGAAGCACAAGTCCAACAGAAAGTGTTACTAAGGATTGCACGAGGAAGGATTTAGTCACTATGCAGGCAGTTTGATATGTGTTCCCTTAGCACAAATGTTTTCGGAAGTACAGATTTGTTCCTTTGCACTGTATTTCTGTGCACAGACATGATTCATCTTCCCGGTAATGGAGCACAGCTTACTGCATTGCTGTTGCTCCTAGTCTGGATTTTAGAAACAGTTTTTCTGACTCAGAGAGCTTTTCCAAACTCTGTACGTGCTTGTGCTATCGCCCAAAGCCCATGTAGCGGCATATTCAAAGAAGAGGCTACAATTTTATTGCCTTATAGAAGTAAACCATATGTGTAAAGTATGTTATTGACCCTGGAAGTGTGTTCTAAGGCTACATAAAAAAACCCTTTTTTACAAAAAAAACCAAACCACTTTTTTAAGTAGAAGCTCTAATTTAGGCTTACAGTGTTTGGGCTTTAGGCAGAGCTGTCAAGTAGGGTGAGATTTTATAAACAGCAGCTTGGTTGAGGAGGAGCAAACACACACATAATTTTCCTGAGTAAAACAAGCCATTGTGCCAGGGCTTTGATATGAATTACGTCAAAGAGCAGGCATGGTGGCTCCCCTGTGCAGTGTCTGACAGCACACTGCATTTACTTGGAAAATAACCCAAGGCACAAGCACCCTACAGCAATTGCACTTACACTGGAGGAAATTCCAGGGGGCTGTGGAGCCTCTGTGCTGACTTCACCTTGAATCAGCCTTGGCTCAGCAGCTTGATGCTTTCCCATTCCATAGGTGCTCAGCTGTTACCTTCTCAATTGATGCTCAGTAGCCAAAGAAGATTTATTTACTAATTATCTGCTTGGCCACCCATTCTGGTTGCTTGTTAGTTGCTTGGTAGAGAGAGACCTTCTTAACTCAGAAGATAGTTTTAAATTGCAGTGTTTCAGGGTGCCATAATCCATAGAGTTCAATCTATTGTAAAGGTAGGTGTTACTTTAGAGGACTCATTTCTAAATTTGTGTTTGATTTCTGAATGCCTAAGGAATCTGGTGGTTCTCATCTGGAATTTTAATTTAGGCCACCTTCAATTTCTCTGGAGTTTGTTTTGAAGGCTTTTTTTTTTTTTTCCCCAAGGTAAAGCAAAATCTTAGATGGTCCTTATTTTGGAGAGGTATGAACCCTGTTATGTTGAACTGGCAAAGATTTGAGGACACTATCAAGTGAGGTGATTTGCAGGACCTGAAATAATAGCGATGTCAGTAACACATGTAAAATGTTTCTGTGCAGGTTTTTTCGCTTAGGTTTAAAGAGTGCAGTTCATGAGAATGCAAAGTTGGCATGAAAGTAATTTTTTTTTCAGGTTGCATGCAGTAACCTGATACCTTAATGTTTTTCAGGTCTTAAATCTGGTGCAGTCATATGTAACTCTGCGGGTGCCTCTCTATGTCTCCTATGTCTTCCACTCCCCTGCTGCCATTGGTGGCTGGCAACATTTTGATTTGCAGTCTGAACTGAGACTCACCTTTGTGTACGACACGGCTATCCTGTGGAAAGATGGGATAGGCAGCCCTCCTGAATCAGAGCTCCAAGGTGAGCTGTTTCAGATGCCGTCATTTCTAAACTCCGTCCTGTTCAATGTTCTGATGATGGGAGACGAGTGGTCAATACCTTGATGCTTTTTAGCCTTGAGATTCTCAAAAGCAGTAACAGCATGCTGACTCCCTCAGTTAGAACACCCACCCAAAGGACAATTATGTTTGGTTTTCAGTGCTGTATGTTACTAAACTAGATGTTTTGAATCTTCCCTCAACTGCATGCTGCTTTTAATCTCTAAAAAATGAGACAAATTAGTGCGCAGACCAACTCTGAAGCAGATGTTCTTATGGAAAGATAGACTCCAGTGCTGAATTGATACACAGTTACAGGGCAACGGAAGCACTTACATAGTCCTGTGCAGGGGAAGTGCCTGCAAAAGGGACCTTACTGGAGGGAGCAGCCTTGGTGTCCGTGTGACAAAAAGTCCCAGACTCCTCCTTTCTCCTGCCTGCACTCTTATATCAGCATATGTGGATATACTTCAGGTGAGCCTGGTCTTATGTCAGCAAAAGGGAGAAAAAAAAAAAACCTGCCTTAATGGATTGCACCATTAGCAGGTGTAAATGAGTGTATTTTTTCTGAAGGTGGTGGGTTTGGAGATCTGTCTCAAAACAATCAATGTGACAGGGTCTAATATCTGTGAAGAGCACCAGAGTTTCAGTAAAGTGTTTCAGATCTCCAGATGCAGAAAAGATATGAAGCGCCTTCCTTTAAAAATGCGTTTGGGAACCGTTGGTGGTAAAATCGTTGGCTTTTTCTCCCTAGGCTCCCTCTACCCCGTGAGTATGCAGATCAATGACGAAGGGCGATTAGTGGTGAACTTCCGAACAGAGATTCGTTTCTGGGGCCAGCTGGTGATGTCCCACCCAGGTGCGTACCCAGCCTGTCCACCTGTGCTAGCCAGGGTATCTGTAGTGCTGTCTGTCTGGCAGAGCACAAAGGTATCACAGTAAAGGGTCTGTCTCAGTGTAGAAGGGGAATTAAGTAACCGAGGTGCTTCCCTTTCTGGGGTGTAAGTTAATTTCTTTCCGTTCCCTTGCTTCTTTGCTTTTGTGTGGTAATTTTATACCATGCCAGGCATCCATAATTATGGCAAATTATAATTTGCCTTTTATGCTTTCAGGAACATCTCTGGCATCAATGGTGGTGTCTGCTGACCACCCTGGCCTCACGTTTACACTCAGTCTGTTACGAAGCGAGCCGACCTTCCACCAGCCTGTGCAGCAGTGGAGTTTTATCTCCGACTTTGCTGTGAGTTTATATTCAGACTTGAATTTAGGGAAGCAAAGGGAATGTCGGTTTTTAACATACTTTCCATGCAGTTGTCAGCGCTATAAGATCAGTAAGCATCAACTTATTTGGATGCAGTCATGTGTTTTCATTACCTAATGAACAGTCAGAAGTCCCTGGTGTCCCTGGAGCTTGAGTCCCGAGGCCTGAACCCATGCTCCCGCTAGCCGGCACCATTCAGTGCTGGAGCTGTGGCCTCTCTTGAAGAGTTTGCCTTAACGTTATCTCCCTTGGCATTGCCAGGAAACTGTGATCCAGGAGTTGCTGCTGCTGTTATAAGAGGCTTGATTTTTCCCCACACGTGGCAAAGCTGCTTAGCTCCTGCTGAGCTCAGGAGTCAGTGGGAACTACTGTGGCCCCAAAGCCTGTGCCTCTAGCAGGGCAGAAGAGGCTTGCTTAAAAGTGTCTGGCTTCTGTGAGAGGGACACAGCCCAGTTACTCAGCTCTTGCTGAGCTGACGGGAAGGGAGCCATTTGCATTCACTAAAAATCTGGCCAAAATCATCATCTCTTCAGAGAGATTTAGTATGTTAGATTTGGACATTGACATGTTCATTTCCACCACCACTGCAGCAAGGTCAGTCCCTCAAAGGCCTGGTAGTAGATATTCTGTATTAGTTCTCGTTACAGAGAAGTAGAGGAGAGACAGCGTGTGTCAGTGCCTTGCTGCTGAAGTGCGCTGATGGTGTTGGTGCACACGCTTCCTGCATAAGGGAGAGCACCACGATCACAAACAGCAACGTCCAAGTTTGTGAAAGTGTTTAGGATGCTGCTGGGAATTCAGCTTCACCTCGGGGCAATGTGAGCTGCAAGTGATTGTTCAGAGGCTGTGGAGAAACGCTCATTTCTCTAATCTTTTCGCAGGTACGAGATTACTCAGGTACTTACACTGTGAAATTCATCCCTTGCACTGCTGCGCCCAGTCAGCAATATGCCCTTCCTGTCATCTGTAACCCACGGGACCCAATTGTATTTGATATGGACATCAGGTTCCAACAGGTACACCATTTTACTTAGGACTTACACATTTTTCCATGAAGTCTCATGGGCAAAACAAGCCAAAAGCAAATTTAGGCTGAAAGGCCAGTGTTCTGTAACCACTGAAAGAGATGTTCTGGCATAGGCCATCCAGTACCAGTTATCAAGAGAAAATAATGGATTATTTCAGGTGGGTTCAGAAGGAGTTTTACAGTGCTTATAGCCTGCTCTAGATCTCGTCTTCGCAGGTGAGAGAAAATCAAACTAAATTAACATTTTTTCAGTAATTAAAATCTTATTTTTTCATTTCTTTACGTCATAGTCCAGCCTATTCCCAAGTACTTTGCTGCTTTTTTTCAGGAAGGCGGGGGCTGAAGGGGGGAGGCATTTTAGTTCTAAGGGAGATGGTTTTCAAAAATAACTTGCAGTCCCGAGGTTGATTTTTAAAACTGAGATTCAATGTAACAGAATTGTATCAGGAGGGTCTTTTTCTCAAGCAGCGGGAAACACTTAATTCAGAGTTAGCGCGGCAATTGTGACAATTTTCCTGTATATATTAAAGCAAAAAAAAAAAAAAAAAAAAAGCAGCGCACCACCTAGCAGTAACTTACTATTGTAGATTGTTACAAAGACCAGATTTTCTGTTGCAATTAGCTTGAGGAATGACTTGAATAGCATTTGGAGAGCAAGGGTTCTGAATCTGAGGCTTAATTTCCAGTGAACGTATCAAACATTTTAAAACCCCTTAGTATAACATTGCATCCTTCTGTCAGTACATAAAAAATGACCTGATTTCCCGCCCCCTCCAAAAGTACTGGATACCTGAGAGGCCTTGTCGATGTCAGTCAGAGCCGTTCAGCCCTTTTGACCTTTAGAGCTGCTCTTTAGCCTTCTGCTTCGTTAGCCAGTTGCGTGGCATGTGTGGCAAGTGTGGAGACGACTGTATTACATGCAAATTAACTGAATGTCTGTCTTGTTTGCTCAAACAATTGGTGTTGAATTTAGTTTAAAGATACCGCTTCAGCAATAGTTTTCCTGCTGCCAGCTTGTGACGCAGGAGATGACTGCTACACCGGAAGAGGAAAATGATTTGATGAGGAGCGAAATAACTGGAGTTGTGGTGGCATTTGCATATTAAGTTAATTTTGCACTTCTGTGTATATAATCACACCCTTATGACTGTTACCCTTAGATGCTGGGTTTATTGTCGTCAACAAGATTAAATAGTGGTGTGAGACAGTTTAGTTCTTGACCTTATTTCTGTGTTGGAGAGCCGGTTGCCTTCTGTTCCCCTCTACATCTCCCCGCACGTGTGGTGGCTCTCGCAGCACCCCGGAGTGCCGGAGTCACAGGGCAGGCGCAGACCCGTGGCCCAGTGCCAGCTTCCTCCCTCCAAACGTGCTGGGCTCTGCCGGGCTCCTGCAGCCGGGAGGTGTTTGTGGTGGGGAAGGCAGAAAGGCGGTGACTGGGAGTGCCCTACCATTGCACCAGAGGAATTAACCTACTTGCAGGGCAACTCCTGTGTTGGCTCCGGGTGTGGGCCATTGGCCAGGTTACTCCTCTGGGCCAATTGCAGGCAGCTTCCAGGCCGCAAGTGGAACATGCACAGTGTAGCCGGGGGCGAGTAGGGGCAGATGAGGTTTCCCATCCTGTGCTTGTTGGTTTGAATGTGCGGATTCTTGTTTAGAGTAGGGAAAATGAGTTGGTGTTGAGCTAGGTTCTGGTCCTGATCTAGTTTTATTAGCCTCTTGCCCACAGCTCTGTTCTCCCAACTACTTTTGCAAGTGTCACCGAAAGGATACATTGCTGCCCTGTATCTGAGGAAACAGATAACTTTTGCTGTTTTACTTGGCAATGTTGAAATAAAGCACTGTAGTTGTGTGTTTTAATGGATCATGATGAGAAGCACAAGAGGAGGTGTATGTATGTATGTATGTAGGAGGGATTCTTATAAATGCTGTGTACTGCTGAAAGGTTTGACCAGCGCATCGCTACTACGGCAATGGTGTAGAATGATCGTTGTAAAGCTACAACCAAGGCATTTTTCTGGTCATCTAATTTCATTTTTCCCCACAGGTCAGTGACCCAGTGGCAGCGGAGTTCAGTCTAAATACTCAAATGTTTCTGCTGTCCAAAAAGGAGCTTTGGATATCTGATGGATCAATGGGATTCGGAGAAGGAGCTGACGTAGCCTTTACCAAAGGTAAAAAGTCAATTGAACATTCGACGTATTATGAAAGCTAAAACAGAGCCACTTTTAACAAGAGCTGAATATGTGTTTTACTAGTTTTATAACCCCTGCATGGTCTATGTATTTCCACTGCAGAAAAGTAAAATACAGAAGCACTAAAATATGATGTAATTTAGTGTAATTGAAACAGGCTTTGGTTCTGTTTATGGGCTCTGAGAGGAAAAGCATTCCAAAGGTAGGTGCAGAATATAGGGGCATATATCTGAAACCGCAGTTCTGAAAACTCCTGCTCAGCTACTGCATAATCACATATTCCCCTCATTCTGCTTTGCTTTGAAGCTGCCCACACTAGAACTTTTTGCCCCATTTTGAGGGGGCTACGTCATTTCAGTGCTTAGGTTATTCTAGTCAGAAATGCAGGAATTGAATACTTGTACACCCGAGGCTCCTTGACTTGGTCATGCAGCTGTTCTCAATTGCAGACTGGGTGCACAACAACTGCAGCTGGCTTCAGCCATGCTGCTCAGACTCATTCTTGATTTTTTTTTTTTTTTTTGAGTTCTGGCCCAGGGCAGGTGCTCCCACACTCTGTACTCACTCACTGACTGGAGCTGTTACCAGGTTCCAGGGAAACTCCTGGTAATGGTGGTATTGGACCAGAATGTTCTTTGGTTTTATTTGGTCCCTTATTTGAGTTAATCAGTCTGAAACCCAGATGTCCTGTTAAGAACTTTATTTTGCTTGATAGAATGCTATCGGGTTGGGTAGTTTCTTATACGTGAAGATGGGTTGCCCTCTAGTGAAAAGAAGGGAAGAGCTTGCATTAAAAAGAGCTGCACTGTAAAAAACACGTCAGTACAAATTGTAACAGAAAATAAGACTAAAGCCCTGATAAATTAGTAGTAACAGCCATGGAGCATCCCGTCTTCACATGTGAAGGGAAATACACTTAAAACTAGATAATTCCTGTCCTGAGAATTTTAAAGAACACTGTTTTGGTAATAACTTGATTTAATAATTTTAAATTGACTGGTATAATGTAAAGTGTGTTAATCTGCTTTACCAGGATCTGAAATTTATGGCCGAGTGATGGTGGATCCAGTTCAGAATCTCGGTGACTCCTTCAGCTGCAACATCGAGAAGGTGTTCCTTTGCACTGGTGCTGACGGGTACGTGCCCAAGTACAACCCAGGCAATCAGGAATACGGATGCCTGGCTGACTCGCCCTCCCTCTTGTACAGATTCAAGATCCTGGTACGTAAACAGTGAGTTATGGTAGCATGCATTTTTAGATCCCTGATTTCCATGTGAATCTGGAAATACTAAACTTACTTCCTTTAGGATAAAGCTCAACCTGAGACACAAGCCAGAGCCTTTGGAAACCTGGAGTTTCATGCTACATTAGCGGCTGATCATGCAGATGCTTTTCCTCTAGTAAAACAGCCCGGTTCTGATGGTTTCAGCCTGTCTTCTGCTCCGCTCTTCCAGGTAAGTTGTCTGATAAGTGTATCACAGAAATTCTTTCACGCTAAAAGACGACTGAGGTGGAGAACAGAGCATGCAGGTAATCATGGGCACTGTGTTAGTCAGCGACAGACTTCAGCAACACGTTTCCCCTCTCCCTAACAGTGTAGAAACAAGGACAGCGTTGCTTTGTAACACTGAGCTACCCTTCTGCAGCCTTGCTGTTGTTGCAGACATGTACACCCGTGACTGGGAGCAGAAGTCACTCGTTTCGCTTACCATGGGGGCCTTGTTACATAGGAGAACACTAAGAAATTACTTTATTTTCTTGCAACTGGGAGGCGGGGTGAGGAAGGTAATCGGTTTGGATATGATATGAAATAAAAAAAGAGAGAACTATGCATCCTACTTTAAGTCAGATTAATTCGAATTCCTCAAGTCTTTTTTTTT
The DNA here is from genome assembly GCF_965183815.1 of Platalea leucorodia. Taxonomy (NCBI): domain Eukaryota; kingdom Metazoa; phylum Chordata; class Aves; order Pelecaniformes; family Threskiornithidae; genus Platalea; species Platalea leucorodia. The sequence continues at coordinate 15,384,060 of NC_138828.1, read as the reverse complement.
GGTCACCTGAAGTGGTGGTGTTCTTGCCTAATTTAAGACGACTAGTGTTTTGTTAGGTAAATGCAGTAGCCTTTCTGCATTAACACTAGAAAGAAACAGGCTCTCTTATTTATCTGACCTACTTCAGCAGTCTGCATTAAAAGATTACTCCTATCTCCAAGTGCCTATTTCTGCCGTTGACTTTAATTAGACGTATTTGGCAGCAAACTTGGGACAGCTGTCTGGATGAGTCTGATGCTTTGTGTTTTCCAGTTTATAGTAAATGGGCATGAGGGGGTTGTTCAGGGTTGTTGGGGGTTTTTATGTGGTCTTTTTTTTTTTTTTTTTAAGGTGGCAGCTGGCCGAGAATGGTACATTCACACTATTTACACAGTCCGATCGAAGGAAAATGCCCACAGGCACAATGGCAAAAGAAGTCTTGACTACCACCATGTGTTGTCCTCTGCTCAAGGAAGAGTTAGCACCACAGCCTTCAAACGCAGCAGAAGAGCCAACCCAGACGTCCCGGTCTTCATGCAAGACATTGGAGCAGGTAAAGACAGAGGCACGAATATTCAGCATATTGCACTTGACCGTTCTGACAAAGCTGTCATCATCCAGAAAGATGCGGTCCCAGCTGGCACGTCGCATCACAGGCCAGTTCTGGAAATCACAAGCGGGGACTCTGGAAACAGTGTTGTACCCGTTACTGGAGGGTTGACAGGATTGCTGCTTCTGATCTGCACTGCGGTCATAACTCTCTTTTTGCTGAAGCAGAGGAACCAGTCCTCTGCTGGGAAAAGCAAAGCGCCCATCAGCCACTCCAGCAGCAGCGAAACCATGAGCACGCGGCACAGCGGCAGTGACAGTTCAGAAGTCTAGCCCATTTCTTGGGTGCTTCTCTTTTAACATGTAATTTCACTAAAAAGCAGACTCTCAAATCTAGCTCTTGGCCGACTGCTTTGCACAGACAAGTGGCTGCTCTGCTTCTAATGCTGGTTCAATTATTTGTCATGGGCAGCTATTTCTGACGGGGTTGGTGTACTAGGTTCATGTGTGAGTGACTACTTATGTATAGAATTCAAACTAGTACTCCATGAATGGGAGTTGAGGCCTTTTTCTTTTTTTTTTCGAAACCTAGTTTTTCTTTACCGTTTTGAGTATGTGGAGCTGTAAACGTGCCTTATATCCATCATGAAAGGCTGGTGCTTAGGGTGCTGGTTTTGATAACATGTACAGTATCTAGCTTTCATATAACTGGTTTTGGGGTGGTTTTTTGTTGTTTTTTTAAATAATTATTGCTGGGGAAGGAAGAAAAGAGTAGTAGTAGAGTGGAAGCTAAGTAGTAGATGATAGTGTTCTTTCTTTTAAATGAGTGATACCAACAGTTTTGTCTCAAATTTTAACGAGGACCTCAGACATACGGACAGCGGTGGGAGACTCACTCAGGTAAGGCTGTAATGGCGATAATCCGTAAGGAGAACGTTACATGTGATCAGTGAGAATTAGAACTATATTGTAAAGCTACACGAGAAAACTAGTGTTAATGCTTAGGTGCTGGCATTAAGCGCTTTCAAACATCCTGAAACAGATTTTAATACTTCAGAACAATACTAGTGACTGCTTTCCATGCCATTTGCAAGATTTAAGGTTTAGTTCCTATTGCTTTCTGCATACCAGCACTTGAGAAGCGTTAGCACAAATGCAGTGCTGCTCAGCTATTTGATAAATCTTTTCCTTCTGCTTCCTCTAAAGGTTTTTATTTAGGCTAGTTGTTAACAAGCGATCGTGGCTTGTTGTGGTTTGGAGTTTTGAAGGTGTTTCGAGTTTTCTTGTGAAAAGGGACGCTTTTAAAGGAAGGCTTCAGCACTGCAGCATTTTTGTTTAGGGTACACGAAGCGTAAGCAGTTAAGACTGGTGTCTTCTATGGCTGCCGTGACAATTCAACTTGTAAAGTGTTGTAGGTTGGCTCTTAACTAACTAACTCTGCTGTACATACATATGAAGTTCTTTTGACTTTTTGAAGAGCAAAGTATGGTTACTCAACCTGTTTCCAGCTGGGGTCTGCAAATCAGTCACCTGCAAATAGAAACTCACTTAGTGTGCTACCAAGAACTGTACTACTGTACACGAGTCTATGTGTGAATTCTCAGCTTTTTCTTAAGTCTCATTTTGCTTAAGTGCTTAAGCTCCAAAAAGCTGATTTTTCTAGGGTTGCATTTCTCCCTGCTTACACAACACTGATGCCTTTTGATATGCGTCCTGGAAAGAGCTAAAACTGAGCAAAGATTAGTCAAGGCAAACTCAGCGTTTGTTCTGTTCTGTTGGGTTTTTTTGTTGTTTTTTCCCCCCCTAGTAAATTCCAAAATTATGCTACATTAGATGATGGTATTGGGAAACACCTGACTTCATCTCAGTCATTATATGCCAGATACACAAAGAAAGGACAGCGTAGGAACCGCTAGCGCGTGGTACAGTTTGACTAGCTCGGTGAACAGCGTGGACTGCCAGACAATTCCAACCTTGCACACCTCGAGTCAGCACCAGTTCTTTTCGCAGTAACCAAGACTGTCTCTGCATTTACTGCAGCGTTTGAGAGAAGCGGGTTGTTTTCCATCTTGGCTTGTTGCTGTTTGCCAATAAAAACAATTCTACCGTTCTTAGGCCGTTCTAATTAAGGACAAACCTCAGCATGACCGACTGACTTACTTACCTTTCTTCTGGCACAGACTTTAAGCAGAAAAATGTTATAATATATCTGTATGTATGTTGATCATTAGTGGAAGACCAGGTAAGTACCTCAAGAACTAGTGTCAAAGAACAGAGCCTGTTTCTGCAGTAAAATTAAGTACAATAAAGGTAAGGTCAGAGCCACAGAATTTCCAGAAATGGTGGGGTTTGACTGGTGGTGGCTTGTAACAAGAAAACACAACTAAATGGTTCTATTGATCATAATGGAAAAAGTGTTCCCAACACCCTAAGAGGAAAAAAAAATTGGGGGATGACTAAATAAACAGGTATTCAAGTGGAAACGTTAATGAAGAAAGTCACGTGAAGCCTTATTAATAAATGAAGCCTATTTATTACTTCAAGTGTTAATGGTAAAAAAAATTCAGCACAGCTGTTGCATTTAAAAAAGTGAAACTACATTAAGTACTATGTTTCTAGTTCAGTAAACAGATGAACCCGATGTCCTTTAATGACATAATAGTTGAGCATTATACAGTACATCTTATGAAGACCCGTAAATTAAAGAACTACTTTTTAAATTTAGTGATTACAAAAATTCTGCATTCACAGCTTTAGCTTCTTTTTTCTTCCACGACCATCAGGAGTACCATCCATTTTGCGCTTCTGTGCCTGTAAGGTAAGTTTTTTTTAGTAAGTTATTGTGATACAAAAAGATTGTGAAGCAAGCAATGCGTTTCAAGTCAAAGAAGATGGAGATGATTTGCACCCTGGCAGCTTTAAAATGTGATAAATCGAGAATGTTGTAATATGGCAAATATGCACATCCTCCTCAGGATAGCCCTGTTTTGTAGCCTTTCCATTCTGGAAGAGTACGATTTCATAGAGGTAAAAAGTGTATAGAAGCGAATAAGGATGTTACAAAGCTTCCTGCTTATGAAACGGTATTTCTAAATAGCTGTGTAAATATTCTGTGAGCAGTTTTAAGAAACTTATCAATCCACCACTCTTAACTTTACTGATTTCTGCACATCTGCAAAGTAAGTTGTGCTTCTAAGTTTTTGATACAACAGCAGCCTGAACAACAAGTCTAAGCAAGAAAATGGGTAAACTTGATATTTCCTTTACAAAACAGGCCTCTGTATTTAGCAATATTGTGCATTTAGTCAGCAGAGTAGTCAAGCACATGTGCTGTTTTCTCAAATCTAGCTCTAGAAGCCCATTTCACGACCAATCCCCCGCCAAGGACAGTGATGGCAGACCGCAGAGCCTACATAGGAACGCTTGCGAACAGAGTTGTAGCATTCTCAAAGTGGAACGAATGGGCTGCACCGCCTACCTATCCCTCAGTGGTAAACACAGAATTTCTTTAGGGATAAAAATTAATCAAAAGGCCAAATAAATCTCGGGTTTATTTTACCAGGGTAAACCTATACAGCATACCAACTCAGTGATCCAAAACATAACAAATTTATCTGCTCCAAAACATGTGAGCTACAATGTAGAACCCAAACTTATTTTCCTTTATTTGGCATCCACAACTGTACTGGCTGAACGAGGGCGTGAACTTTAAGCCGCTCTTAATACTGCCCTGTAAGGTTTTTCATTGTTGTTGTTTTTAAATAACTTTAGATAGCACTTCTCCTAGACACTGTCTTAAATTCCACAGAAATGCTTTTTTAAATCTTACCGAAGATGGTTTTGGTCCACGTTTCTTCTTTTCTGCCTTTTCCTTTTCTTCCAGTTCCATGTTTTCTCTTTCAATCAGGGTGATTAAAGTATTGCATCTCCTTTGCAGCTCCTACATTGCACAACATATTCACTCACTACATTAGGCAACCACTTAATGTAAAAATCATATTAGAAGATTAGAAATGCCTCTAAGTAGGTAAGTTTTTTGCTGTATCTTGGCAGAGCAAAAAAAGGAATGAAATATTTTTTGATAGTTACTGGCTGGCTTCACAGGAATAGATTTGATTGCAGATGTCTGCTTTTTAAAACGTGTTTGTATTTAACTCAAATTCATGTTGATTTTCAAAAACAGTACCTTGGCATTTGGAATTTCTCTTCCCGGTAAGACTTTTAGTTTACTGCATTTGCCATCCACTACACTTGCTGGGAAGTCTATAAACATTTACTGTGTTATACATTACCTCAGTATTTTAGAAGCTATTTAATTAGCTCGGTGTGTAACTGTGCTGTCATAGACATTCTTGAACAAAAAGCAAACCGGATTCATACGTACCATTGCAGTTCTGGACTTGAGAAACCAGTCAAATCTGAATTGCGGGGAGTTTCGGATGCACTGTCTTAATTCATCATAGACATTTTCTTTATCAAATCCGAGCTTGTGAAGCATACAGATTAGAAAGCGATCCTCCTCTTCAGTGTAATTCTTCCCTTTATTAGTACCGTATGATATTCTTAGCTGGTGGAAAGGGGCTTTATATCTGCCAATCTTTATAAACAAAACAAATAAGATCATATAAAACTAAGAAATAGTTCAGAATCAGCATGGAACCGTTTTATATGAAAGCAATACATCACATGAAGACAGGCAGATGAACCATACCAAGTTAGAAAACTAGCTCTTCTATGATCTCTGGGGCTAAGTCACCACATGTAAGGAACTGTGGGTTCCAGACAGTGCATTTACCAACACCATCTAAACTGCTGAATTCTAGTTTAGACAACAGGCAGCTTTGTCTGTGATTTTTTTATTAATGGCAGACTTCAGACCTGTCGCTGCATCTGAAAATAGCCAAGAGCCGCCAGGCTTCAAACGGCAATGATCCTCTTTAACATACAAAGCCTCAGGAATGGTCAAAATCAGAGTAAGAGCAAAAAGGTACATGAGACTGTAGCACACGGTTCGGCTGCATTCCGGTTGAGCCAGACACCGTTCTTCCCCCGACTTCCCCAGAAGAGAGAACTAACTAGTCATACCTGAAAGGGGGGGAAAATTCTGATAGGCTGTCTTAATTTACTACAAATCTGTTCGTTACCAAACCCTGGCTGGTGAAACATACCCAGCAGAGGAGGCTTTCATTCTGATCTAAGTCTTCCCTTTTTAAGCGCTCTAAACGTACAGATAGCATTTCCAGTTACATGGGTCCAAAAGAAATTTTGCTTCTTCAAAAAGCACGTAGTTGTTGGGCGTTCGTTATACGGCACTATGAACTGTTTGTCCTATGATAAAGGTGATTGATTGTTACAGCCAACAGGTTAGGCCATACCTAAAGTTATCGTCATAGCTATCAGCCAGGACGGCACCTCTGTAGAACGGAAAAGCTGTAGGAAGCAACGGCTGAGGAATATGGAAAAGAGGCAAATACCAGGCCCAACACAGTGTCTTCATACGTTAGTAACATTGGCTCATCATAGAGTCCTGCATCTCACCTCACTGCACAGGGCAATAAAGGAAGAAAATGCAGCAAAGATACCTTTGTATCAAGTGCTTTTTTTATGCTGATTCGTCTCTGAATTCTGGCTTCGCCTCTTTCTATCTGAGCCATGATCTTCTCTATGTCTTGGAGCTCATTGCACCTTTCCCAGAACACAGCTAAGAAAAGAACAATTGGTTAGTTTCTTATCGTGCGTCTTAAAAGTTAGGGTTTTTTACCTTAAAAGAAGACGTTAGGTGTTACTTCCTTTTAGCAGAACTTACTGCTGTATAAAAATAGGCATGCCTTTACCCAGTAAGGAACCTTCACTTCCTGACAGTAGGTGTTGCAGTATGACAAATGCTATTTTGGAGGGGGCAGAGAGAGGAGTCCTCAGTTTAAATGAGGTGCGATGCAGGCCAGCAAGGTTTTTGTAGCCAATCTTCTTCTCAAAGAAAAAAGCTGCTTAAAATGGAAACTGATATAACAAACAGGAATGTATTTTTACAGAGGGAAGCGGGAGGGCAAGCGAGTGGCCAAAGGCAAGGGCAAGTGTCTAAAAGACAATTAGGTGTTTAAATAGAAGGGTTTGTTGAAAGAATTGCTCACATCTGTAAGCTGCTGTATACCTTTAGAAATTTAGCCCCAGGACCTTGCAGCTGCACTAGAGCAGAAAACACTTCTGAGACATCAGAGGTACGTAGCCAAGTGGACTTAGGTTTCAAAAACCAATGGCCATTATACGTTCAGTCATGAAATGTTCACTGTATCCCACTCTTGATGAGGATAGGTAATAAAGGGATAAAGATTCAAGAAAACTACTGGTTAGTGAATATAAGGAAAAGTGAAACTTCTTCAGCTAAGCACTGTTTCTCAGCATTTTGTTTTGCAAAAATTAACAAGACTTGAAGACAGCACTATGCAGTTACAGTAGATTTAGGATATAGTGAAGCGGGTCAGTAACAGTTTATAGTCATATTTTAGTACAGCTTTAATTATGCGGGGGCTAAGCATGGCAAAAATCTAGATCAGTAGATCCCAAATCCATTAGTACAATTCTACCCTGAAAGTCTTCAGGAGCTGTGTAAGAAGTAAGATGTTACCATGTTCACAGGCAGTTCAAACTAGGAAAGCAGCATTAGATATGGACTCAGAGGGCTGACTGCTCAAAAAAGTGAGTGAGTGAGTGAGTGAGTTACCTGAATACTCAATGACTTCCTCTGGGGTTTTTCCTTCTACTTCCCGTGCTATGTTTTCAATGTCATCGCGGCCCCACTTCTCATTAGCTTTGATGAACTGGTTAAAATCTCTCTTGTTCCAGTTGGTGAATCCCTTCATAGCAATCAAAAGGAAACATTGCACAGAAGTTCAGTATTTGTCTCTCTCTGAATTTCTTTTAATAGATTTCTTTACAGGGCCTGTAACACTTCCATCATTCCAACAGTATTAAACCTCTGCTTTCTCTGCAGTTTGATGTTAGCAGAAAAACTGTTTTTATACTGCAGTCACCGTTGTCTCGCCATCTAAATACCGCATCGTGATTAGCCCTGGTTCTGTTACTGCCTACTAGTTGTGGGTAAGAGAGTCTTCAGCTCCTAAATTAATCTCTCCTACCACTATTCTCTGAAAGAGAACATGGGATCACTTTTTAAGCAGAAAAAACAAACGCTCTAGTAAAGCAATAGTCTTTACAATGGTTTTAGCAAAAAGGCCCACCACGTGCCTCACAGAAGCCATCCGCCATTTGCCCTGGTCACTCTCCCTCAGAAGGTATCTTGTGATGATGTTCGGTAGGGACAGAAATAGCAATGCTGAAAGCAGCAGCTGCCAAAATAGGCTCATTTCCTATTAGCAATAACTTTTACAAACAGCAAAACATTCTGCCAGCCATGTCACGATTTAGTCACAGCTTGCTTGATTGTGCTGTTGTATTGGTTTTAATAGCGAACTCTTCCATTACTGCTCAAATGTGACATCTTGTCCTGTAATTCCCCGCCTGCTGCTGCAAAATACAACGTGAAAATGTAATACCTAAATAAGGCATAACAGGCATTAACCTGTTTTAAATTATTTAAATATACATGCTACGCAATTATATATATATTATTCAGCTTATAGCCTCTTAAAGAGGGGGACACTATCCACTGCCAGTCACAGTTCAGGAAAACTGACCATTCAGCCTGCAGGATTCGCTTCCACATGGCAGCGATACTTTGGCAGAAGATAGATAGGCTTTAAATAACGTGGGAAGTAGCACGTTTGGCTCTGCAGCTAGTCTGCAAGGTCCCACAGCTGAGAAAAGATGTCACAGTCCACAGTCAAGGCAAACTTGGGAAGCCAGACTCGGACACCGGGCTAGTTCTTACACAGATCAGACTCAGTAGAATTTGAATCCGCTCATTTGGTGCACGTTCTTCAAAGGTGCCCAGGCCCGCGACAAACCTAACGCTAACCCTCTGTTCAGTAGGAACCAAAATCTGCAGCTGTGCTATGACATGTAGGCATCAATGACCAAGAAGTGTTCCTACAACACTGTAACACACGAAGCAAGCTTCGGCTGATTTCAGTCTCGCTAAAGAAAGACCCAACTCTACCTGGGTTAGAAGCTTCTCTTTTTCTTCTAGTTCTTCATCATTAAGAGGTTCAGCCTCATCAATCTTAAGCTGCTCTTCCTTTTGTGCTTGGGCTGCATTTGGCAGATCAGGATTACGAGGTACCTGAAAGGTTTTGCATCTTGTCAAAGTTGATAAATTTTTCACAGATAGTTGCCAACTGTCACTTTTCTGCTAAGATAACCTAACCATTTGTTCAGCTCAACATGCTTTTCTTTCATTTAAATTAGTGCGAAAGGCAGGACAAGTACATATTCTCCTAATGTTGCAGTAAACTGTTGCAATGTGTGAATTCTTCAATTACCTTGTACCCAATTGTCTTCCTGTAGTAGAGGATCTCTTTTTCCAATAGTTCAAACAGGCGCGGAGGAAAGAACTGAAAGTCCTGTACGTTTGGCTGTTTTGGAGGCCGTGGTGCCTGAAATACATATACAAAGTTTGTATGCCCTTGACATCCAGAATCCGTCTGCTTGTAATTAATAACTGATTTCAGTTTATGAGGAAATGAGTTTGTGAGGAAAAAACCTGATTTCAGTTTATGAGGGAAAAAAAGAAAAGCTTTTTTTTTTTTTTTACAAAATTTTTTACAAAAACTCACTGTCTTTACTAAAAAAAAAAAAAAAAAAAAAGCCACACCATGCAAGAGACAACAACCACCATGAAGAATTCTAAAGGTAAAAGAGCCATGAGAAGAGGGGAGGGTCTTTTGGGAGGAGGAGGCAGCTGGGGAAAGAGTCACGCATGCATCCCCTTGAACAAAGTTCAGGTGTTGCCAGCAGCAATAAGGAAATCTTCCACAGGTAAGGAAAATCCACAGCTGCTTAAATAAAATAAGAGACACCTCAGTCTTACCCTGCCAACACCTTACAAGTTTCATTCTGCTCTTACTTTTTCTCACAGAAGTTTCTCTCAAGTCCTTTGGATTTTCCTGAATTTAAATTGCCTCCCCAATTTATAGAAGTCAATAGAGCGGTTTGTATGAATAAAGACCAACTTCTCGCTTTCAGCTTTAACCATTTATCATGCCTATTTGAACAATTTATTTTTTTTTACATTAGTCAACTCACCTTGGGTGCTTTTGGCTCACTGACTCGAAGAGCCTCTCTGAAGTAAGCATCCACAGCATAGTTGGCTTTTCTTTCTCGTTTAGGTGGTTCAATCCACTCTGTAAACGCCATCTAGAAAAAAAAAAACCACCACCCCCAAAAATATTAAGACGAAGCCTTGCAAAATATTCAGACCAGCTACAAGGGTTATATAAAACTAGGTCTACAGCTACTTCATTAAATAAGAAGTAATAAGACTTGTAATAAACTATTTTCATAAATTATATTGTATTTTAACCAACACTTCTTAAATAAATATGGTTCAATCATACATCTTAGTGCTTTCCTCCAAGGGAAATTTAAATGTTACCTTCTGTTTTTCTCTGTAGTCTTCCCCTTCAAAATTATAGACGCTGGACTCTGTATCCATTGTGAAATTCCTGAGTGAGCTTTCACCCATCTTTGAAAGTTTTTCATTCATTTCCGCAGTCTTGGAGGAGAGAGAAAAGAATGGTACTTTGTTATAAAACCTATCATTTACAACAGCAGAAAAAACAAACACGTTTGACCAGTATGAAAACCCGCAACAGCAAAAACCCTATTCTCTCCAGCTTACAAGCAAGTTATCATCTAGGGATGTAGCATCTTGCCATCACCTTTAAGTCTACAGGTGGGCTTCCATTTTTTTAAACTTTATCTCACCTTCTTTGCACCTCTTTCCAAAATGTGATCAATGTCTTCATCTGTAATCTCACTCTCCTTTGAGGCAAACACGTGTGTCGCTCCATGTCTAATCATTTGCAGCATTTCGTCCTTCCCAAGTTTATTCAGGTTTTGATCCACCAGTCTTCCTGAAGATAAAAGCGTTGGAGGATAGCAACTAACCAAAGAGTTTACATTACAGAAGGGGCAATATGTGATTTTTCTCCCCCTTACATTTCCAAGTTAAAGCTATATCCTTTTCTCTCATAACGGGGCGGGGGAACCAAAAGCCAGCGAAGTCCAGCCAGGGACCACATACATTTGTTTTATTATACATTAATTGTGTTCAACAAACATCCTTTTGGATGTGAGGGTTCCCATATAAGCTGTGTTACGGTGCACGCTTTCACAATCTCCAGACTAAACCTTATTGAATCCTTTTTTCAGAAATAAAGTTACTGATTCCAGTCAAGTCAACCAAGAAGGCTGCCTTATCATCGCTTCTCCCCATCCATTTAAGAAAAAGGCAAGGCCTTAATTTCGCCAGTTCCAAGGAGAAGCCGAGTGCTAAAAAAAAAACCAAACCAAACCACCCCACAACTTACTATATCCACTTGTACATATGTATCAGAAGGGAGGTAATCAAAAAGTTAGTGAGGAAAAGCCTACCCCTACAGTAAAATAAATTTTCAAGTGGATCAGGCCTTTGCTCGCTATCTTCAGAGTTCAGCTGAGGTAAAAGCAGCATTCCCGTTAATTCGTTAATTCTTACTAGCTGATTTCACCACGTTACATGTTGTGAAGAAAAAAAAAAAAAAAAAGAGCATTGCATCATATATACAAACAAATTGCCTTCATGTACTTGCCTTGCTGAATAACTATGGAATCTAGCCGGAGTTTCATTTCTGCACGTTCCACTATTCTTTCTTCCACTGTATTGTCTGTGATAAACCTGAACACTCGAACGGTCTTTGTCTGACCAATTCTGTGCGCGCGATCCTAGGCAATAAAAAATGTAACAAGAAATGCAGTACTTGGTTTCCAGCACGACTATATAATCAGTCCTCAATTTTCATTAGTTTCACCATACTAACTTACAAAATGGAATAGCGTAGGTTAGTTAAATCTTTACAGCCAGCCAGTTAACAGGACTACCCAAGACAGCACATTCTTCTTAGCTGCACTGCAAGTCCCGGCGTGTTTTTTTTTAAATAACATGGATGAGTATGTCTCCAGCTGTCATACCTAAATACAGCATGTGTTGGGGGGGTGTTTTTTTGTTAAATCACACAGGGGAGAAGCCTGAATGCTTCTGACCTTACGTTACCTTCTGTAAAACCAAAGTATTTAAGAAATTATCTCTGTACTGACCAAAAGCTACCTTTCTCAAAACTGGTCAGTTGTGCCACGACTATTTCAAGAAATAATACACAATGCACCACCTCACCTGACTGGCAAATCATTAACCGCTGTGAGAATTAGTGTGACTGCCACCTTTAGTGGTAGCTGGAACTACCTCATTTTAGTTTCCAGACACCAGCTGCATCATTATTTCTTTTGAACTAATTTTTGCTAGACTACTTGAGAACCTACAGCTGAAATGAAATAATTAAAAATAACTTTCCAAGATTTGTCAAAGGCCTTATTTGTCAAAAAACACCGGTAGTTTTTAAATAACTTTACTTTCTTATGGGGTCAGTAGTGTTCTTGACCCTACTCCCAAGGTTGCAGAGGCATGCCAAATACTTAAACAAAATGAAAGGTGGTTGCTATAAGGAGCTTGCTCACTTACCACCACCATAAAAAGCAGGTTCTGAAAAGTTTAATTCACCTTTTCTTTGTGTTCTCTGATACCTTGGAAATGAGACAGTGTAAACACATTCACCTCTGCTCCCCACAGAAGCAAAGCTTTATAGTTTTGGGATTAGCACATACCATGCTAGGTATTTTTTTTAAAAAAAAAACAAACCAGGCTATTCTCATTAAATACTATGAGTCCTGGAGCATATACTCAGCATTTCCCACTGCATAAATCATTGTGACTAAGGGTTCCACACCGTGGAAGGCACACTGGAACTGAAAATCAGTCTGAAAAGTACTACTCCTGTCCTAAAACAAGAAAAATACCCATTTATTTTGGAAATACTCTATCAATCATGCCACACACACATTTCTAGGCAAGTTCTGCGAGAAAGAGAAGAAAAAAGAGCATCATTTCCATCTGGATTCTTACCATAGCTTGAAGATCTACTTGTGGATTCCAGTCTGAATCATAAAGAATTACAACGTCGGCAGTAGCCAAATTGATTCCAAGCCCTCCTGCCCGTGTACTTAACATGAACACAAATTTTGAGCTACCGGGTTCATTATATGCATTAATAGATGCCTAAATAAATAAAAGGAAAATAGCAGTTGAACCAAATGTTGTACAAGTACTATTTTTACTTAAGTGAAATAAATAATACCTAAAATTTTAAATACCTGTCTCTCGTCATGTGGTGTTTGTCCATCCAGTCTACAATACTCATAATTTCGCCACATACAGTAATCTTCCAAGATATCTAGGACTCTGGTCATCTGACTGAAGATTAAGACTCTTGAACCTGTTCGGGTAAAAAACTTAAGATTTATCAAACTCTGCAAGTTTGCATTACCAGAAGGGGAAGGAGGGCAGGTCCACGTACTAAGAAGAGAAGTAGTTAGACCTTCAGAACCCACTATATACCGCAGGGCTGCAGCCGCTGTGATCATAGCGGCTGTGTGGGGCTTCGCTGCCTCCTGGGGTTAAACCACAACAGTCCTTTCCTGGTGCCCAACCTGGGGCTCAGAGGGTACCAGATAACGACAGCTGTGACCGGAGCCTGCCAGACCCAAATTATAGCCGTTAGGGCCATTTAGCTGCTGATCGGCAGGCTCCTCTGCTTGCCGTGGGGCTTGCTTGCCTTCCCGTACATTACAGCCTAGTCAGTGGCTGCCTTTTTGCTTTTGTTTTCTGTTGTACTCCTTATCAAAGTGTTCCCAGACACAGCAGAGTAAGATGATAACACAAATACAAACACATCAAGGAGTATAAAGAATGAAATTCTGCACTACTTGTTTTGGATTTACGAGATCTAGAAATAAAGTAAGTTCTCTTTGACGTCAGTTTACTTACTTACTTACCTGCCAAGAACAACCTCCAAAAAATGTATATGTACCATAATTTACGCATATACACACAACCATTTCCAACCTACTTGAGAGATTTAAGTGAAACATAGAATATTACAAAGCTTCCACTTCCCCCTATATTCTCCTAGCACAATTTTTTTGTCCTTTGGACTCAAGGTCTAACCGTGAACTCTCTTTTGTTTAAGATGACGATCGTTTAAGACCAGGCCAATTTTAATTGCCACATCTCAACACGAAGCCTCATAGCAGAAAGAAACCAAGATCAAAAAAAGCACAGTAACCACTGAACTCTTCTTTTTTAGTCTTACAGTGTCGCATATCGCCACAGCTGCTTGAATGATACTGGGATACGAAGTACAGGTTACTTTCATATTACCTAAGGCTGAGGTCTGGATTTGGTTTTATTTTTCTGCAATGGTTCCCCAGTCACAAACTTTCCTCCGCTTCCGTAGCGAAGTTACTTCAGTAAGCATGCTCATTAAAATAATGAGTTAAAAATTTATTCCAGAGTCAAAAATTCTGTGGCGCCCGAGTTTTACAGTAATGTATTCCAGAGCCTTGTCCCTATCATCAAATAACACTAAAATAACTGAGTGTTCCCCCACGTTTGCGTGCCTTTTAAAGAATTCACTGAAAAAACTCAGGTGCTGCTCAAAATCATACCCGGTGAGACAAACCAACATTTCACAAAGGATTTGACTTTGAATCAAACACGAAGACTTTGAATCTGAAATGGTACTAAATGGCAAATCAAAGGAGCGGCTAAACTACCACGTGATTATGTTTCAAACAGCTAATAATGTTAAGGAAGAAAACCTAAAGCCCAGACCAGCTGATGTTTCTGTGCTCCCAGTTTAGCTAGGACGAAAAAAAGAAAAAAAAAAAAAAATCAAAACACTTCACCCTCACAAAAAGCCATAGCGGACTATCGATCCCATTATTTATGAAGGCACTTCACAAATTGGATTTTGTACCAACTACTTAAGATACAGTGCTTGACAAGCTGGTCTCATGCTAGGAACCAACAACAATCCTGGCTCGAGTGTGCTGGTTTTTCCTCAGGATACATGGAAACGTTAGGAAGCACCGACTTCCATTTTTATCATCGAACCAAACAACTCTCAAACAACAACAACGAGACGCATACCTTGTTCTTTCAACTTCGGTAGCAATTTGTCCAGTACTACCATTTTGCCACTGTTGGTGACCAAATGCATATCCGTTGTGTACGGTGGACCGGGTTCTGCTCCATCGAAGAGATATGGATGATTGCAACATTTTCGCAGCTGCATGAGGATATTCAACAGTCTCATTTTGTCCAGCTTCCCAGCTGAATTCAAGATATCTATATCCTTCATTAAGATTCGTGTATACCTACATCAAAGACAGAAAAACTTTTGTAACTTTAAAATAAAGCGGGCCTTTCTTTACATGGTAGGTATAGCCACAAGCTCCCCCTCCCCCTCATTTCACCAGGTAACTCTCCCTGAAACGCATGGTTTTGTCATCACAGAAGCGTCACAAGGAAATACGTATGAGTTGGGAGTACACCAAATCAAGTTCCACACAATCGTCAAGTCACAAGCAGCACATTCCTCCTGAGCCTTAACCACGGCACAGTCAAGTCTGTGAATTACCATTCTCGTTGCATTTTGCTGAGACCCACGTAAATTTTAACTTCCTTCTTTGGAGGCAAGCTTTTCTCTACATCGGCCTTAATGCGACGCAGAAGGAATGGTCGTAGCACCTGGAAGAGATTGCATCATTGAATGTATTTTGGAAACTGAAACATTGAACAGGTCAACAGGCAAAAGCAGCGCAGACATTCTCTATCATAAATGCTCAACCACCAGACCTATTTACCAGATCATCTGAAAAAGCAATCTAGATGAACAGGTTATTATATGTGGGAATATACAACTGGAAGACTCAAAGACTAGGCCAGAATCACCTTTCACATGGTTTTATGCCCCTTGATTCTTTTTTAGTTTTGCTTGACTGAAATATTTACAGTCTCTTCATAGCCAATATTTTCAGTGTAAGCATTTCAGAACGCTGAAAGCCAGAAGTATCGACCCTTCTCTCCCCTCCAAAACAATTTCCTTTTCAAGAAACAGATCATCTTCTGAGCTTCACCAACCTATTCTGAAAGTCTGCCATAGTTTCTGGAATAAGTTTTCATACCCTAACATTCTGTCACAAGAAGCATTAGAAGAATTACTTAGAACCTAACCTCGGTAAACGTAACACTTAAACAAAAAGCAGAAAGACTTACCATATGGAGACGTTCCACCAACTTTTGATCCCCTAGACAGTTGTTTGTATCAAACCATGAATCAAAGTCCTGTATCAACAAAATCATTGGCGTGTTAAGAGGTTTCCTTGCAAGGTGCAATATCATTACAATGGTGAATAAATACAGCTCAAGTGATTCTCTTACACGGGCAGTAAGTACAAGAACACATTACCCTCTCTGGTCTATTTTTATGGAAAGCTCTATAACACAATGTCTTCAAAAATAAAAAAAAAAAAAAAAAAGAAAACCTCCATACCATTGACAGGTGAGGGAAAAAAAAAAAGAAAATCAATATGTGAGTCCTTTTCTGTTGAAAAAGATTCACTCATATCACTCCATTGGACAAATTCGATCTGGAAGAAGCAGACTACTGCAGCATTTGATGAAAAATGAAGAGGAAAAAGTAAAATTTTGGTGTAATGCACCACAAGGCTTCCCTTTCTACAGACGTTACATTCCCAATTCATCAAAACAGCTAAGCATGTGCTTCTCTTTGCAAAGTCTATGGCTCATTCACATAGTATCTCCCAATTCACAGGAAAGACGTCTTAGATAAACAATAAGGTAACTTACAGTTAAATATAAGAACAAGGTTAGTTGGTTTAGCCATCATAATGTTTAGACCTATTTTGAAATGCAGTAGAGATCATCTTCAGATCATGATTTAAAATACCTCTTGTATCTGCTGAGCTCACAACAGCCCTTAAAAACGGCCAAGCTGAGAAAAATAGACTACCCTACTATACTTCGTAATTCTGGAAACATTTCTAACTGTCCATCTAGCGTTATCAGTAACCGATACTCCTAACTATACGTATTCAGGTCTATTTTCAAATCTCGAAAACCAGCAAAGTTCATTTAATTTGATTAGGAGAAATGAAGACTTACTTCAGATGAGTTAAAGACATCTGGCAAAAGGAAGTTAAGAAGTGCCCAGAGTTCATGTAAGTTGTTCTGAAGTGGCGTTCCAGTTAATAGCAGCCGATTCGTAGTCTTGAATTCCCTCACGATTTCTGATAACTGAAGGACATTGAGACATGAGCAGATAGAAAAATACTACTAGTCCCCACACCACCGCCTAATAACCCACACAAATCTCTCTTCCAGTGAAAGTATAAATTACCTTTGATTTTTCATTTTTAATCCTGTGGGCTTCATCTATAACTAGATATCTCCAGTTAAACTTTTTGAATACTGACTTCTCTTTGATAAGCATTTCATACGATGTTACGCAGACATCCCATTCTCCAGGCAACAACACATCTCTGACAAAGGCAGCCTAGAAAACAAGGTGACAGTTTTAAGTTTAGAAAATGGTACGTTTTGAATATAAAAAATAATCCCAAGCACAGCTTTATTTGGCTAACTGAACAATTTCTAGAATGCTGACATCCAAGGTTAAAAGCGGACACAATAATTAAGTCAGAATTCAAAATGCAGAGATGTATAAACGTCAAGAACTTAACTCACGTAAGCAAGAAATATAGTGAAGAAAGAATAAGAACTTTTGGATTAAAAAAGATGCACTAAAAAAATCACAAAATATCAGAGCTGGACCGATGACCTCCAGAACTATTTAAAGTTTCATCAATATTTCTGTAATTTCTAACCCAACAAACTCTGAAAATAGAGCTAGATGCCCTTAAAATAAAAAAAATCTGCTGACAAAAGCAGAAGTTTAATGGCACCAGTAATAACTCTTCCTCCCATAAATAAATGGGTAACTCCAGCTGACAGATCTACAAATGCACCATCATATTCCACATTTTTTAAGTTTTCTTGGCTGTGCTAAAAAAAAAAAAAGTAGCAAAGAACTGATACTGAAGTAACAAAAAGAGAATGATTGAAATAGTAAGGCCGTAAGAAGCTGAACAATATTTTCTTTTTTAATTGACAAAATTCAAGCCAATAAGATCCATTTGTGTACCACTTTTACCAACCGACCCACCTGGCCCCCTCCAACATTAAGCTGACAGCTGTTTTCAGAAAACAGTTCCTTAGTGACAGACCCCATAATCCTCTTAAAAGCTGCTGTTACAGCCAATACAACGTACTGTACTCTGGAGAGCAGGAAACAAATTACTTTTTTACAGATTTATATATTCCTATAAATGACAGCACTTTACGTGGAACACTTTATTTTCCTATTTTCAGATTTATTGGGTTTTGTTGGTCTACATGGTATACTGCCTTCACAAAAGGAGAGAGAAAACCTGTGGTCAAGAAATCATGACTGTAAAGTGATGCAGCAATAGCTGGGCAACATACGTGTGAATTCTAAGCCAGTTATATTTTAAGTAGGTAGCACTTGTAGGTCTTACTGTTTAACCACTACAAATCCAAGTAATGTCCTTCCCTGTGAACGAAAGGTAAAGGACAGCAAGATCACAGGCTGGATTTACCCAGGAAAAACCACCACGCCAAAACTTACTCGCTGGTCTTTGTCACCTATCAAACAAACTGCTCGAAGCGTAGGCACCCATCTCTTGAATTCATTCATCCAGTTATGTAGAGTGGACTTAGGAACTAATACCATGTGAGGACCGGGAATATTTCTGTAGTGTTTCATATACCCAAGAAGAGAAATTGTTTGCAGTGTCTTCCCAAGACCCTGTAAGAGATGTTAACATGTCAGGAAAAAAAAAATCTCTCAGGAAACACCTTTAAAAAACCTAAGCGTGAGCTCTGAGTACAACACGGAAGACACAGCAGCCTGAACAAATGAGTGAGATCTAGTAAAGACAGTGCTACTCACAAAAGGGATTAAAATCTTGGTTAGGAAAAGCTTTTATGGCTTCCCACATTTAATTAAAAAAAAGTAATAAGAGTTACATTTTCAAACCTTGGATTATGAAGTTAGAATTTTGCCTCACTTTTCAAACAAGACACATTCTTCGAAGTGCCAGAAAACATTATTTCATACAATTTTGTTTTGCAGACTAGGGTGTACTCAGACTATTTATATAGAGGTCAACAAACTTTACAAACTGGACGTATGCGTTCTCTTAAACTTGAAATAAAGTGAACAAATGAAGAACCCTGTAAGGAGGCTTTTACAGGCCACGACATGATGTCAGTTCTTGTGAGAAGAAAGCCAAATAATGTAAACAGTTGCACACGTCAAAGAAGAAAACAAATACTGAGCTTCTTTAGAAGTACTTTTTTAAAGTGCTCTGTTCTTTATTCAACAGAAATATTTAAAACCTTGTCTCTTCAGCATAGAATTTTAATTAAAACACAACTGAGGAAGACATGCAAAGCCCAAATCATTCATATTATTTAAATAATTCAGAAAAATTATAACTCAAACACATGGGATTTAAACAAGCCAAAACCATCAGTGCAAGTTATTTTTGCTTCTAAAATTCAAGTCTTTGTCTTCCTGGTGTAAGATGTGGAAGTGTTTACACGCTGTGTGAAAGGCGTTATTAAGTTCAAAAGGATCAATAAATGAATCAAAAAATATTTAACAGCAAATATTTAAACTCCTCAACGCAAGGTGGGTTTTGGAATACCACAAATCCAAGGACTTAAAAAGTTTCCCAATTGTTTTCACTAAAACAAGCCTGCTCCACTTAGAACTGTACTTAGCAAAAAAAAAAAAAAAAAAAAAAAAAATCCTCTATTCATAAGCTCATATGTTGAAGAAAATTCTTGATCTATTTCAAAATTAAACATGTTACTAAACAATCATTTAAATTCATCTGTCTCTAATTTACTCGAAGAGGTTTTATTACACAGAAAAGAAATTACCAGAAGCTATGAGAAATGCAATATACTGAAACATAATTACATTTTTGTTTTTCTTTATCTGTTCCTTATGAAAAACAGATACAACTAAAATCACTTAGAGGACAAAACCGTATCTGCCTGTCAAACTACTGCAACTTCTTCTGCATTCATCCCTTGTCTTTCAGGGAAAAAGAACAAAAACAGAAGCAAAAGCTACTATGGTCAGTGCTGACTGAAATGTCCATGGCCACGGCGTGAAAGAAATTTTACCACAGCTCTCTAGCTACATCTATCTTTGCATCATTTTTCCCAGAAAATTTCCCACTGGTGTAGCTCTGGCTGCTGAGATCAGTCCATATAGGACACTCGTACCCTGCTATCTGCATTTTATCCTAACAGCAACAGGAAGCGTTCCTGCCTGTGTTGCTCTTTTCATACATGACACTCTTCACAAGGGGAGCTTGAGAATACCATAACAAAATAGCTGCAATTTAGAGAAAACAAACAGAGGACACGTCATTCTATGGAACAACTCCCCTCCACTGAATTTTATTTTTCTAAAGGTTGACAGATTTCCATTTCATATGCCTATTTCTAAAACTGCCTGCACAGTTTATTTAAATTGAGATACCTATGACACTTTTAACATTAGTGACTTAAAACATACTAGAAAAATAAGATTTGGCAAATTCTATATTGCATTTAGTGCTATTAAAAAAAAACATATATACAGCTGAACTAAAATTGTATTGTATCGCATGTGTTCACAAGTCCTCAGAAACACGGGCTATGCACATACCATTTCATCTGCTAGGATACCATTGATGCCATTTTCATACAAAGAGATGAGCCAGTTCAATCCTCGGACCTGATAATCACGCAGCTTTCCCCATTTAACATCTAAAAGACATGAAAGAACAGACTAAAAGATCTGTAAAAACTCACCAAAGAATTTCACCATCCCTTGCCTGCTAATGGACACTGATTATCTAAGCTACAGAACGAAATCAAGTAGTAAATTTCATGCAGTAAATTCCAAGGACAATGCAGACTGGAGACAGCAATATGTTAATTTTGTTTCTGCAAGCTGCTCCAACAGCTTTGTTTTCTGCAAGAACCCAAAATATGTAGAAATTCTAACTCTATCGCCACCCCCCAAATTAGGACGCAGTCGAACGTTAAAACAACAGAATATTGCATTCTCTGTTAAATGAACTGGAAGCTGTTAGGTACTTTAAATTGTACCAGAAGATAGGTCACATCTGTAAAAATTGTAAGATGACAGACTTAAAAACAGTTAGCTCTTTCCTAGTAACTAAAGTATAGCAACTGGATTTCTAAAGGACAAGACTGACTGCACCATCTTTCTAGCCTGACTGAAAATAAACAGTCCCTTACTGAGACGTTTTCTCCCACTAGGCTGGTGCTGGATTTTTATTCTCCTTCTCCTGTCCCCCAAAATTGATTCATTGTCCTTGGGAAGGATAAAAACAGACTTCATTTTAAACAACATTTTGAAGGGAAAGAACAGGGGGAAAAAAAAAAAACACCAAACCAAAAACAAAGAAGAGGAAACGCACATGATGGAGATTCTTCAAATCGAGTGCAGACATTAGTTGCCTTGGAGCTTTCTGTTAACAGCTCCTCATCTTCTTCCTGCTCTGTCCTACGATGGCGGTAGCTGAAAAAGTGCAAGAAAGAAGTAAGTTTCCAGCTAAACTGAAAAGATGTGAAACTGTTCCAAAATCAAATCTAACATCATGGCCGTACAGAATGCAAACACCCAAAGCAGCTTGTAGCAAGATTCTTCAAAAGAACTCATGTTTAGCTGATCAACTGAAATGCTGCTTTTTAACTCTTTAGAGCCACTAGCTTCTTAACAAGATAAGATGACCACATTGTTAGCGGGCTCAAATATCAGAGCAAAGTGACTGGAAAGGGATAAATTGCGTGCATCAGTACTGGCCTTTAACTACAAGACAGGGAACGACACTGTATTTAAGAGTTCTGGAACATCTGCCAAACGCTAGATATACTGTAGCCATATAAGCTGCAACGAAGACAATCCAAATTTCTAGACTTCTGCTTTTCCAGCTGCCTGTAAGATGCAGTATACCGATGTTCTCCATGAACTCTGACAACTTACAGCTACGAACGCTTTACTTTTCTGCCTCCGCTTTTCTTCATGCTGGAATACTTTTACTCATGATAGTGCTGTACCACCAACACAGAATTCTTATTAACTCCTAGAATTCTTGAACAACTCTCAACTTACAGGTGAGCAGTTGAAAAAAAAAAACAAACAATTATACAGCATAAAACACACACCAAAATAGGACAAAAGACTAGCAAGTTTAACTTACGCTTCTAAAGTACAATAAAATCCATAATTACAGTACAAGCTGGCCTACATGTCATCACTCACTCGCCAACTGACAGTAAATTCTGTTTCTCATCCTTCTTTATTCGTGGACGTCCAGGCTTCATTTTCAAAGGTGAAGTTGGAGTTTTCTGAGCAGCAGGCTGAATGAAATGAGCAAACAGCTCAGTCTGCTTCAACAGATACTCAAATCTGTTTGCTCTGTCTGTTTGCTGTTGACAAGGAAAATTAAGTGGAACAAGGGTGAGACATTACAGTATGGATTCATTCAAAAGAAAAAGCTAACAAATGCTTTTTAGACAATACAGATTCACATTTCTTATATACATAGCTACAGTAACAAAGAAGAGATGATTAACATCAACAATATAACTGTTGCTGACAGATTCAATATTCTTTTACTAGGTCAAGGCTAGCCTTTGTTATGCAGTTAAGATCAAAGTTGCAAGACAGACCTGCGCGAAGACTGAAATCTGACTTTGGCACAAACATTGCATGAGTGTCACTAGACATGGCCGCAGAGTCCCCTTAACAACCTTCTCTTATCAAAAATGCTAGTCCCACTCCCAGAAATTTACCCTCGCCCAGCGCACACAGGATTCTTCAAGGAACTCATTCATCTCACCAACCTGGCAACAACTATTTTCTACCCCATTAGTTTCCTGCCTGCTCACTGAGATACACCACCTCACTGTGGTGTCAGATAAGCCAAAGAGCTGGCACGAAAGGGGGTGGAGGGGGCAGAAGAGCCCATAGCTAGAAGCCAGAACACCTATTTCAGCAGCAGAGACCTTTTAGATATGCTCAGCCTAACTTGTCAGACTGCCCCCTTTGATTTGAGTCGCTGTTTCTGCTGTGCAAAAAAGATTACAGGAGACAATATCAGTATCTAAAAGGTTCAGTTCCTTTGAGACAGGTTTCATTTGGAACCAACACACCTTCCCAAGGCCACATCAAGACTTTAGAAGAGACAATCAAGACAGAAAACAGTTCCACGCTTAACAACAACCACTCGGACATTCTGCCAGCTGCCACAACATAACCTGGTATTTAGCAACTTGCACGGTTACAGGAAGTCAGTTTTCTCAGCAAAAAGGAACATACGTTCCAGACTTCTGCAAGAGCAATGCCAGCTCTGTGAGCGTTCTCCTCTTTAAAACAAGCAGTGCCTGCACTATGTGAAAGACAGGAAGACGGGGGAGAGAGAAGAAAGAGACGAAGAAAGAGATCCTGTATGTACCACAAAAGAGTCAGGCTCACTCTAACTGTAGTTTAAGCTTGATTAGCACAGCTACAATTCACGTCCACTGAATTCAAGTTTTCCTGTCTATCCTTCATGGGATGTTTTTTGTTTACTTCATAACAGCTTCTGAAGTTTAAGCTAGGTAAGATGTTACCACTATCCAAATTGCTGATCCTTATTTTTAAGTACTTGTTTCACTGGCTGTGCAAAAGAGAAGTAGAAGAGATACAACACGTTGCAAAAGCCTCCTTGGTCTAAAATTTTAGCGAGGAATCTTCTGCAAGTTTTGGCACTGCACACACATCCCCACAACTCATTTCCATTGCGCTTAAGGACATTCCTTTAAGAGACTAACAAACATTATCCGTATCTTTTAGATAGGACACAGACAAGAACAGGCTGTACTCTGCAACCTTGAGCTATCCTTCTACCAACAGAGAAACTTTTCCTGTTTTCTTTTCCAGTGCATCTTCTGACTACTGCGGCAGTAAAATACAATCCTCCTTGTCATCGTGCCTGTCTAGAGACTAGAAGAGACAACTCCAAGTTCACTTTCTTCAGTTTCCCAGGAAGCAGCACAAAGAAATTAGCAGAAGACTGGGTTATTTTCAGTGGCAAGAAGAAACAACACAGGAAGCAGCAAATTATAAGAATCAGTTTCACTTTCCTGCGAAGAAATTCCGCATGCAGCCACAGGCACTGGAATTATGAACAGGAAGAAGGGAAAACAGAGAGGAACAGAGGAAGAAAATGTGATGAGATGGTGAGTGGACGGCTCCATCTCTTACATTCAGGGTAGTATAAAAACTAAAAAATAAGGAAAATAGTAAGCTTTCTCCTATCTAACCCATGAAGCACGGAATCACCCATCTTCAAAAACTCAAAGACTCTAACTAGAGCTTCACAAAGAACAAACTGAATTTCAGAAAAAAGCTAACAAAATCCCTTTCAGTCTAGACAAAGTAAAAGGGTTAAAAAGTTGGCCAAGGCTTACAGTCAGCACTTGTCCTAAGCGGCAAACCTTCCCCTCAGCCTCCTGTGAATTTTGAAAGCTAACTTTTATTTACTTTGACCTGTAAACTGTACTTCTTGAAAGAACCTGCCTATTTTGAAGTCCTCCTACTAAAGCATATTTAAACTGAAAATGAAGGCAGTGCCTACTCAAAGCCTTATGCCAAACCTTTCATTTTACTGCTCACCCCCCCAAACAGAAATTAATATACTTTTCCTACAAAGGACCGCTACTCCTGCTGTTCAAAAATATTATTTTCGTGTATTCAACAGCGCTATAAAAACGGTCCTAGACTTCAACTGATTCCATACATTGAGAAAGTAAGGTAGCAGCCATTTAAATACTTATGGACGCTTTCCTAGAGGAGCTTCCCATTTCTGACTGAGAAAGTGAATACTCAGCTCTTCATAATCCCCCTTACCTACAGGAAGGACAACTCTACAGATAACTTTAAAAGCCACTTGACAACTTTTTTTTACATTTTTTCCCCCAAAGACATTTGAATATTTCCCATTATATCATTCTTCTAAGTCGCCTCAAAGCTACTAGGACTATGCTTCCTATAAACAGCAAAACACATTAACAGTTATTCCCATAAATGACTGCAATGGAAATGGAGAAACATCAGAGCACCAGTGAACAAAATGCTAAAAAAGAAGGTTCTGAGGGGTTTTTTCTGGATATTTTTTCGTTTCAAGTTGCTTAAACATTTTTTAATAACTAGACCAAGTTTTACAAATCCAGTTAAGAGATTTCAAACAAGCAGAAAACTCAGTCTATTTTAAGCAACTGCATAAGTAATAGATAGCTGCACACGGTCCCAAATATTACATACCATTTTCTCTTCGTATGTAGGATCTGCTTCCTGGATTTCCTTTTGTTTTCCTGGTGATGCATCATCAAAAGATTCCTGAGATAAAAAAGAATTAGAAAAAAATTATTTTCTGAACAAGGGAAGATAGCCATCTAAAGGAGAATAAGCTTGTTTCAAATTACTATCTATCCACATCAGATGGCACAGCCATCTTTTGCTGCTTTGATATAGTCGGCTTTCTATTACTTATTGTAAATTACCTGGAGATGGATCAAAGATCCCTGCCAAAGGGTGAAGGACAGAGCTAGATCTCTCTGTAATCCGATTTAGCTCCATCATTAAAGCATCACATCAATGTGAATGAGAGAGACAGCTGTGGTCCAGGAGCTCGGCATGCTGCTCCTAGGGTGCTGAGCCAAAACCCTCCTAAAGCTGGCTCCGGAGAGTACTGCGAAAGAACTAGCTCCAGTCCCAAAGCAAGAGGAGTTTCAAGTTTTTTTCCTTTTTCCAGATTACCCCAATCCCTCATCATTCTGTATCAAGGGAACAAGTCTAAATAAGAAGTTGGACTGCAGTTTTGTCCTGGAAGCAGAGTAGGAATTTAGACAAACTGCATTTTCCCCCTATTTAGTTTACTAGATCAAATAATTGTTGTTATCACCGATGGTACCACTACTAAGACAAAAACAAGTTGGTTGGGAGGGGGCAGTCCTCCCTCATCCTCTTCCTGCCAACTCCTTGACATACTGCCTTCAATTATTCTTACAGATCAGGGCTTTTTTATCCTTGTGTCTCCTGTTATTAGGTTAACTCTTTCCCCATCATCCCTTACGTATAATTTCATCTTCTGTTCTTAAACCAAAAACAATGGGATGATCCTTCTCTGGTAAACCACGCTAAGGCAACAGATTACAAAATAATTCTTGAAAAGGTAAGAAAAGGAAACAAACGAGATGCCTTCAAAATCATTATTAACCATCTGTTTAATTAAGCCAAGTAAGAATTGAGCTAAATTCAGTCTTTACTGGCCAATGTAGAACAAAGGAACAGGAAAGTAAGAAGCAACGTGAAACAAAGGCAGGCAAAACATGGGATGTTTGGGGGCGGGTGTTTCCTCACAAAACTCTGGCAGGTAAGGCGTGTGGAGACAGAAGAATCCTAACACAAGTGTTTCATTCACCAGTCAATATATAAAGAAAACTGAGCGTAAAAAGTTACAGCTAAAGATCTTCTAAACTCATACCCAGATCTTCTTGCTCCTCTCCCACAAGATTTAGCCAACACCCACCTGCCAGCAAGCACAAGCACAGGACCCTTTGAACTTCTGTACCAAATTCACGTTTCTCCTGAAATGCCTAACACGCGAAACACAGAAACGCAGCACCGCGCCATCTGAACTCATCATCTGCGACAAAGATGACAAAACCTTGCAATTTAGCTGGACAGTAAGAAAAGCAGTCTCTCAGATGATCAGGACTACCGAGAAGCTATTTCAACTGAAACGTCACTTTACGCGAGGTAATCCCTGCCCCACGCAAAAAGGAACTAACTTAGCAAGCGGAGAGCGAACCCTCGCACACGGGCGCCTCAAGAGCACGCGTTTCACAGCCTCCGTGCGCTTCGCCCCAGCCCGGAATTGCCCTATTTTTGCAGGTTTGAGCAGGATTTATTACCCACAGTGCTTTGGCTACTTCCTCATCCGAAAAACATGGCATTTGCAAATTTATTTAGATCAAGTAGGTTGGACTGTGCAGCATGACTCAGAGCACTGAACAGCCAGTGCCGAAAGCAGGACCAACCAGTTTCCTCATATCGTTAAAGAAACAATGCTGCGATAAAATTTGCATCTCCAGGCAATCACTCGGACCCCTTGAAATTTCTGGAATAAGCACCTGCTGCCAAAAAAACCTCTCAACCCCCCACCCCCCCCAAAAAAAAAGTTTTGAAGCACTTTAGAAGCCAGAAGACGTTACTGCTTTGCAGACCGCGGACTTGCGCATCACTCAAGCAGGAAGCACAAGCGGGAAGGCTTCTGAGGGAGGAAGGAGAGAAAGGCGGCTGGCAAGGCGCGGGGAACGAGCCCAGGGAGATCTCCGCGCTTTCCGCGGCGGGGAGGATGGCGAACCCCCCCTCCCGAGCGGGAGGAGGCGAGGGGGGCTCCCCCCGCCCTCCCCTGACCCCGCTTCGAAGATAAATTCATGAAGTGAGCCGGCGGCGAGGCCTCCCCTTGTCCCCGCGGCGGCGGCCGGCGGAGGAACACGGCGCCCGGGGCCCATGTGCGGCGGCCGGCGGCGGGGGGAAGCGGAGGGATGGACCTCCGCCTCCGCCCCCCCCCCCCCCCCCCAAACACCCCTTCCCCAGCCGCCGCCAGGCCGTTTCCCGGCCCCGCCGCCCTCACTCCCTGCCTGCCGCCGGGGCCCGGCAGCGCCCCGGAGGCGCCGCAGCGCACGGCCCGGCCCGGCGCCCGCCCCTCCATTGTCTCACGCGGCCCCACGCGGCCCGAGGACGCCCCGCCGGCGCCGTCCCTCATGGCGGGCACCTGCCGCCGCGCAGCCGGCAGCACCCCCGCCGCGGCGGCCCCGGGGCCCGCCGCCGAGCCCCGCGGAGCCGGGGAGAAGGGGGGGGGGGGGGTTCCCCGCCGGGGGAAAGCGCCTGACCTCCATCTCGGAGTCGCCTCCGGGCGGGCCGGCGGCGGAGGGAGCCGTCCCCGCGGCCTCGCTGCTGTTGGCGCCTGGCGGTGGCGGCGCGGGCAGCTCGTCCGGTTGCGACGGCGGCAGCGGCGGAGGCTGCTGCCCGGCGGACATGATCCCCGCCGCAGACAATGCTCCGCCGGGGCCGGGGCCCGGGCCCGGGCCCGGCTGGCTGGGCGCTGGGGGAAGGCGGCGGCCGCCCGGCGGGAGGCTCGGGGGAAGCGGGGCGCTGAACCCGGTGCGCGGCCGCCGGCGGAGGCCCGTCCCCGCTGCCGCCCCGGCTTTCCCGGCGGGCGCCCACCAACCAGGAACCGAGCCGGCTCCCCGCTCTCGCGAGAGCCCCCGCCGCCGGCGTGCGCCGCGGCGGGAGCCAGTGCGCTGGCGCGAGCCGCCGCCTCGCCGCCTGAGTGGAGGCGCCCTCGCAACGCCCGCCGCCGTGACGTCACGCCCCCCCGCCCCCGCGCAACGGCCGCCGGCGGGGCGTTGGGGCCGCTCAACCGCCGGGGCGCTTCAAAAAGCCCCGTCGGCTTCTGCCCCTGAGCGGTGCCCCGCGGCGCGGGCCGCGGCAGCAGCCGTCGGGAGGCTGAGGAGGCGAGGCAGGGCTGCAGGCTTCGGCCCGGCCACAGGGCTACGGGCACCGGCCTTGGCTTGTTCGAGCAGCAGCGTTTTGTATTGAAGCAAATGAGCAGGATGCGTTTTACAGTAACACTCGTACTAGGGCAGCTTTGTTGAACATTGGTCCGGTGACTGCAGAGGTTCCTTGTTACAGCATTTAGCATGTATCACGAAGCCAGTCTCTCTTGCTCTTAGCATTTAAAGTTAACTACCATCACAACACTTCTATCCAGACAAGATAATTAAGTCTTCCTACTCAAGTATAATTTGTACCCTCATCAAAATAAAATGCAAGGAGGAGACCAATGCTATGAAATAGCAGGTCTCAGTAAAGTGCTTTTTTTTTCAGGTCAATTAACAACATCTCCAGCAGTAGAGAGGGAATTGTGAATGAAAAGACTCGAACATTTGCCAAAATGGTTGCCTGAGCTAACTGTTCAGGTCCCCTTCCCTCGCTTTAGGGACAGCCAGACAAAGTTTGTAGGTATAGAAGTATGGTTGTACAGACCAACTGAGTAAAACACAGTGTCTGCTCCGGGCCTGAAGCCACCACGGGCTGCGGACCCGTGCCGTCGAACACGACTGAAGACATCGACATTTGCATTACCTTTGCTCAGGCGAGGAGTGCTCCTGACGATCACCCCCCCCTTGCCCCGCCAGGTACCACCTACCAGAGCACACATCCCAGAAGAACCCTGCAGTGCACAAAATGGATGAAACGGAACAGGAAGGTAAATTTAAGCCAGTGAGTGTACTGCACAGGTTTGTGAGGCTGTCTCCTACATCCTGACAAACTGTTGTAACCATGAAGGTAGCAGCTAAACAGGGACCTTCTCCACAACGATTATTACAATTCTTCATTCCATTGGTTTTTATTACAGACATCCTTTAAAATTTTTTGAAGTTAAAATTATTAGCTTTGACATTTCCAACAGATTGTGTCACTTCATTTCTGCCAAAACTACTCAGAAGAATAACTTCCCAGAAAATCTCAGTTTCCCTAGAGTAGAATTTCTCAACTACTAACAAATTTACAGACATAGTTTCCCACTGTGTGCTGCCATCTCTTACTGCAGATGAAAACTCAGTCCCTGAGCTTTGCTGAAGGCTTTTCCCTGCATTCAGGCAGACAGCTTTAACTTTTAAGTATATGCAGTAGCAAATTATACGAAATTGTATTAATTTAGCTACATACACTATTCCAGCATAGTCTCGTGTCCAGTTTTAACGTGCTCTGCCTCAGCTTCTACTCCCTCTCCTCTTCTAGAGTTGCTTCAGATAATGCAGTGCTGTCTGCGTGGTGTCTGCAAAGCACTCAAACAAAACCACACATGGAGGATCACTGGTGAAGAAAAGTGGGCTAGCAGGTCTTTGGGAAGGAGTCGGGTATTTGGGAAGAGAGGTGACAATGTTTCAGCACCTTCGACGCCACCTTTTATAATCAGACTAAAATCGCCAGGTAATATTTCATTCACAAAAGGTGAAACATTATAAAAAAATATTCCTAACCAAAACCTGAATTCCACAATAGAAACAGGATTTTTTTTTCTCTCACCACATCAGATGCAGGGGAAAAAAGAAAAAAAAAAAGTCTCACAGTTGTATACAGCCTGCAATATCGTATGAGTATTTTTTGGATAAACCTAAGAGGATAGTAATGAGATGATACAGTTTTATAGACCCAAATGCTTCTGAACAGATGATTCATTTCTCACCAAAAATCCTAACTCTAGCTCTAATCCATCCATTATTTCATTATTCAGTATTGCTCACTTGAAGTTGCCACGGACCCTGTATCACTGCAAGAGAGCAATATCACTAGGAGTCAACACCTACATCAGAATTTTGGACAAGCTATTTCCAAGTGAAGAGAACCATGCTCTGAAACAGCAGAAAGAGTTACCGAAATCTCTGCCATGCTCAGAGGAAAAGGCTGAGCTAGAGGCAAAAATAAAGCAAACTATTCGACTTCTGAGAAGTACAGAGGGCAGGCATAAAAATTAAAAAAACCCACCACCACGACCAACAACAACAAAAAAAACCAAACCAAACAAAAAAAAACCTCTTGTCAAAAGTGGAAAGTAAGAGTAAAGGTTCTAAATTTCTTGAAGTCCTGCAAGCAGAGCAGAAGACTTTGCAAAAAAACCCCAACCAAACAAACAAAAAGAACAAACCCACCAAAAAACCCCACCAAAACCAAAAACCAAACCCAAACAAAAAACCCCAGCCAAAACAGGAGAGAGGGCTTTCCAAGTTAACATGAAGATGCTCATGAACACACAAAATCACAACAGTCCATACAGAGCCTGAATATGGAGACCTTAAATTAAAAGCAACCAGTGGCATGAAGCAGCTCATGACAGGGGTTACTAATGTGCTGAACACCAACATATGGTCACATACACAATAAGGCAAAAGAATCCTCCCTCAGCCAGTACTAAACGGTAGAGACAACTAATTATTAACATGCTTATGAAGTTAGCAAAGAACAGTTTAATTACAGTTTTTTGTCAAATCTCTCAGGTGACATCTTTCAATTTTGTTGCTCAGTTGTGTAATCATAACTTTAATATTCTTTAGATGACTTCTTGTTAAATAAGAAATTGAAACACCCCAAGTAAGAGCAACTCTAAATGATACTATTAGCTATGCAGCAATTATGCTAATGTGCATTGCTGTACATGTATCAACACTGTAAATCTTCCCAAAGGTTGGGAAATGAAAGGAATGAAATAGAGCTGTTTGTGGTCACACCATCAGACATACGGCAGTCATTTGGATTCAAGAAGGCAGGAGAGGGGAGAGAGCCTCGTTTGCATTCAGATCTTAGGGGGTTTTGTTGTTGTTTTTTAAAGTTTCATATAAAATGCAAAAGTAAAATACTATGCAAAAGAGACTAGATAGTGCCAATTTTTCTAGCCTCTCACAACACTGATGTTGAGCGTGACTATCCCATCCAAAGCTAAATATAATTAGGCCTATTTCAAAGCCATCACTTCTCTGTCACAATCATTTTTATTCCAGTCTCAGATTAACGGCGCTGCAGGTAACAGGTGATACATACATACACACAGCACCAGCAGTCAAATCCAAGCCATCAAAATCATGCTACATTTGTTAAAAAAAACAAACAAACAAACCAAAACTACTCTTTGCCCATCAGCAAAGGTGCAGCTTTGTTGTAACACTGATTTTCAATGTAAAAAACCAAACCAAACCAAACAAACAAAAAAAACCCCAACCAAACAAAAAAAACCCCACACGCAAAGGATATTATACATTAATTTCAGTAGATTCCTTAATGCAATGGAAACAATGTTTTAGAGTTTACCACATATAAGTGTATAAATATCTATCTATAGGCTCTTTACATTGAGTACTGTGAAGATGACATTGAAGTTATTCAGACTACGGTGTGACCATCCTAGCAAAATTAATGTTTCATACAATGTCAACAGCATTGAGTTCATCTGCAGTGCTTAAAACTGTAAGGAACATTTGTAAGCCTACTATGTTTTAGGTCTATCTTCAAAAAGCAGACTACAAAAATAGTAACACATGGAGACCAAAAATCTTTCACATTTTGCACAGCCACAAACCAGTGAAAATTTGGTATCAGCAACACATCCACATAGCATGTGAGACTCTGCTTGTGTCCGATTTAAAACAAGCCCTCTGATCAATAAAATTTACCCATGCAAAAAAGCCAGCCAGTGACAACTGCTGATACTTGTTACAGAAATCATTGAAGAATGGAGATTCTGTACAAGGCAGCACTCTCACAGAAGAAACCAAGAATAGTTAACATGCTTTTACATTTTACTTGCATGCTGCTGTGGCTGAAAAGGCTCAACCAAATGCAAAAATATGGTTTTTTTTAATATGTAAAATACATTTTTCTGTAGAAAATAATATGCACACACAATTTCATTATACACACAGATCCTTCCCGTTTCAAAACTCCAGATTTCCCTCCCTCTGTGGCCAGGTTCTTCCCTGACCGTGTCTTCTCACCCTCGTGAAGTCCACTTCTCGCCGTAGGGCATGGCAACCACAGCGAGACAAGGCAAGCAAAGAGGCTCCCTTGCAACAGTCACTTCCTCCATACACTGGCACTCCAGTTAAGCCACCTGACTTCCTTCTGGTGCAGACATTCTTACAGCTAAAAGGATTTTAAGAAGTTGGATATAAACCTGGACTTCACTGAAAGATAGGGATAAATCTGAAAAAGAGTTTTCTTAATACTTTTACTTTAAAGGCAACTTTCAGCTGCCCAGTTGTGTTTGCTCACATTCAGTACCAATGATCAGCTTTCCAGATACCAACATATTTTCTGTAAACAGGATTTTAAAATAGCAATACTTTATACTTTTATATATATTATATATACTATATAATACTTACACTTTACCTGAAGCTTTAAGTGTTGTTCCTTGGGCATCTAGTGGCACTGTGAGGTTATACAGCTAGTCACTAACTAGTTACAGCTAGTTGGAGAACAGCTCAACTCTCCTGCAATGTCTACAGCTAAACTTGAATAAAATACCGAGATGCCCTACTGTGAGCCTTTTATTTTTCCAAATCAAAAGCATTTTGTTTCCTACTTAAAAGTGCTCAGTCGATTCTAGAAGGAATACTAAGCCTGGTTCTACTTTGCATTGCACCTTTTAAATATCTTCAGAAAACTGGGTTTCCACACCCTCTCCCAAAGTGCAGTCAAGTCATCTGGGTACCCTGTGCAAGCCACACACAAACACACTAGCACCCAGCACCAGCCAAAAAGAACCTCAAACAGCGTTTAATAGAATCTTATTATAATAGTAGGATTGGCCTTTTTCAAAATTGATGTGACACATTTTCTTATTGTTTCATTGCAGATATAACTTACCAGGAAAAGGCTTGGCAACAATGATGGATCCTGTAAGAATCTCAAGAGTGAATTCACGATGATTACTACAAATGCTGATTTTGTAACTGCAAGAAAATGTTGAGAGTCTCCATTTTAACAACTTTGTATTTTATGTTCTAAACCATATGGGATTTTTTTCTGTTCCATTTTACCATAGTAAACAAGAATATTTCAAAAATTAGTAAGTTTTTCCTAACATTTACTTTTTGTTTTTAAACACAGAAGTAAAAGGCATTGGCCCATGCCTTGTGGTTTAGAAACTGAAAAACAATTCTACTGGCGTACTAAATTTGGCATCACAGCGAGATAGTTATTTTGCAAGTTGGTTTTACCAAAATATTTAGTGTTTCTTAAGTTGCGTGTGTGCACTGCAGATTACACAACTGTATACTTCGGCTAACTTGTTTCTTATCAAAAAGTTGAAGCAAACATACATCGTCCCTTCAAATAAAATGGGAAATTTCTTTTAAAGACCATCTAAAAAGAAAACCACTGGCATCAGAACAGTCTAGCTCTGTTTATCCAACGACAAGTTGGCAAAAGCCTTTCAACTAGTCATGCATCCAATACCTGCTATTCTCCCACTTTTGTTACTGAAAATTAACATCAAGGACGTTGAGCCATGAACGTATACTGGGAAACTTTTTATGTCAAAGACATCGTTCATAACCATCTCAAGCACCTTTTCTTTTTGTCCCACTCTGCACCTCATCAGGTTGAGACCCACACCCAAACTGCTTCTTCAGTTAAAACAAAAAGCCAAACAAAAACCTCACAACTTGGTATTTGGTCCATCTACACCCAACCCACACAATGTTTTTGTGGAACATTTATTACACCAATTGCTGGACAAACACTTTTTTTGTGGTCATGGACCACGTTAGTATTCCCATGTAATAAGACAGACAACAAGAAACGAACCTTAAGAAGTGGTGTTTGGTGCAATACACAGAGACCAAGAGCAGATGCAAGAAATACGGAGGATGATTTCCAAATTTAAGTTCACCTGTGGATAGTGCTCAGCTTATTAAGAGCTATAGGTGTAAAATACCCAAACAAATTAAGTGATATTATTGCTTTCTAAAATTGCACAGTGATATTGTACGGCAGTATCTTTTTCTTGAGCAAATAAATATTCTTTGGCTTTTCATGACACAAACTTCTATAGTAAAGGAGGGAATGGAAGGTTTGTCCAGGGCCAGAAGGTTTCCAAAGTAGTTTTGCAAGATTACTATACACACACACACACATATATAAATTCACTGCTGCAGTCAGTAATAGCTAAGCTTAAATTTCACTGTGATAAAAATCTTGCTTTGCTCACAGTGCAATGTGAAAGCTATAGACCTGCCCATCACTCCCTATTTAGCTACGTGGAGCGGCGAATTCTAAATTACTTAATTAAAACAACAAGACTGTAATTTGTCTGTACGCCCTATGTGTGGCACTATGTCACAACTGCCCTACGTGAATGGATTGTTAATTTTTTTTTTTTTTACAGAAATACAAATCTCAGTAACAGAGTAATTATCTTTTCATCTTTTTCAATATTCACTTCATAAACTTTTAGTAGAACAGCTGTGTGTTTGCACCTGCACTTTACAAGGTAATAGTGATTACGTCACAGTGTGTAGAAGTGTGGCCATTAGTACTTACCAGATAACATGTTGCTCAGATTATAGCATAAAGTGATACCAAACCATCTGTAGTCAATCTTAGTGCACAAGGCACTAAGCTTTTCTTCTGACTTTTGTGAGCAAGATTTTGTGCGTTTGTAAAGACCTATTGCACACATGTATTTGCCGTTTAAAATTACTCGTTTATGACACACACAGCAATAAAAACTATATCCACAACGGGTAACGTACTGTTTTAGCGAAACAAGAACTTACCCCTTTGAAGAAGAATACTTGACAGTCAACACCACTCTCAAACTGCTGCACCAGTATCTACTGGAGTTTCCACCAGCACCCATCCCTCTAACTAGAGTGTCCTCACAGAGCTAGTAACTGAAAGTTACACAAGGCTAACAACAGGCTAGCTTTCTGTCTACCACCTACAATTTTTGGATTCACATTTTCAGTTTAATATTCACATCCTTAGCCTACCCAAGAGCTCAGACAGACCTACAGCATGAAGCCCCATACTAGCTTTATAGGTAAAAAATGAGATGTATCATCCAGAGTTAGTATCAGGTCTCCGATTCTGAACGTCCTTTGGACAACAACTAGAGAAAATACATTACTGGAATCGGGGGGAGAAAGCTGCTTAGAAATCTAATTAAGAGAAATTTTAGACTATTACTTAAGACATCATTGTACTGTTTGTACAGGCTGAAAGCTGCTGTTTTCCTTAACAAAAGGAAGAGGAAAAAGCCTAGAAATGAAGAGTGGATTCTCAATCATAATAACAATTAACATTGTGAATGCTGCCAAATTTCAAATAAAGAACAAGTAAGTGTAATCTGTAAACCAAGGACTGATATCAGCAAACGTAGAACAAAACCACCTTGTATCACTACCTCAACAAGAGAGGTCAGCCTAGGAAACCGATTCTTTTAGGCATTTATACTTCATTATTAGAGATGCTCACAACAACAGAAAAAATAGCATAGATATCTAAATATAAGTATCACTGCTCGATTACAAAACCCTAAAGAGCTTTAAAAATAATACATAGTTGTGTAGCTGGTAAATGTTTCAAGGACAGATGGGTTAGGGATAGGTAAAAGATAAGCAGCCGTTCCAAGCCTTCTCCCTCAAATTCTCCTGTCTATTGAGAGAATAAAGAAACACGAGTTTAAAATATTCCAGGATCACCTTACTCCTTAGGTGCATGCATGGGAGTCCACAGTATGATTCTTCTCCCCAGTGGCAAGCACCAAACCAAGTATGTAGGATAAACAGCCAAGTGATTATCTGCCCACATCTGTTAACGAATTACAGGCATCTCAGCAGTGGAGATGTGCTGCTATCATTGCACCAATAAAACGCTTAAAGCTAGTGTCCTAAACCAAAACTGTCATTACATTAGTTACCAAGTACTCACCATGCCTACGGGTGCTTCAGCTGTAGCATCAATGAAGAAGAGTTTATTATTGGATGGGAAGACCGTCAAAGCAGAGTTGAGCTACAGCTCCAGAATCTTTATGGATTTGACCTACTTTTGATTGAGCCGTCAAGGTCCCCTGGCTCACATCACTTCTTCTCGCTCCCAGACGACTAGGAATTCAGATTATTTAGCTGCTTGGTTCAGGGTTTTAAATCAGAGATCCATTTTGAAAATCGTTTTAGCTGTACTTTTTTTTGAGAGGCACTAAAAGGTAATCTACAATTTTTAAAGAGTGTGGTTGGTATCTAGGCACCTTCACAGACGCATTAACATCAGTTTGCTGTTGCACAGGACAGAATTTACACATCAAAACTGAACAATTTGATTTATTTAAAATTCACCTCAAAATGCATTGTGTTTAGTTTCTTTTTTAAAATGAACATTCAAAGCATCAAAATATTACTAATTTAAAAAGAACTTCTGTTAAGAATAAGGTAATTTACATACTGTAGATTGTGGCTGTGAGGGGAGAGAAACAACCAGTGGTAGATTAGGCACAGTACTAAGGCCAACATGCCAGAAAACAACACAGCTCTATGCTCGACTTTTAAATGATCTGGACAAAATAAAACAGTTGGGCGAGAAAATAAAACCAACCGCTTACTTGAGGGTGTTTGTGTAAAAACAAAAGTGTTAGTAAGTTTTCTATCTAGACCTAACTCATTCACGTATTTAAAGAACTCTATCTTCTTCCAAATAACAAAAAAATGTTTCTAAACCAATGCAGATTATTATTTGGAACTGGCATAGTAAAATAAAGGATCACAGTATACAGAGCTTAAAATCCTGTACCAGGAAAGAGCAACAAGTGGTTTACAAGGGGATCATTGAAGTATATTATCTAATTTTTAAAAACAGAGATATAAAATATCAGTTGCATAGGGATTTAAATATAAGGCCAAGCAGGAGATTAAAGTAAAATAGAGATCATAAGAAGGGCACTATGGTGTCAAAACATAGTATTTCCATTTGAATTAACGTCTAATTCAAAATCACAGTATTTTGCTAGTACTACAAACAGTGAATGTCAAACTGTCCCATTAATCTTGAACTGAAAACTGACATTAGAACTTCTACAGAGTACAAAACTAAAGCTCATTGTCTAAACCTGATCAGTGTATTAGCACAATAGTGCTTGGTACGTACCTGATTTATATACTCTACCTTCTGTAAATAATATAAAGGTTATTCCTTGTTAATAAGTGTGAGATCACAATATTACTGCATGCCATCAGTGGTTTGCAGGCTTACTTGATATTTAATTATTCAGTCTTTAAAAGTGTAAGATCCCACCCTGCAGAATCTTCACTCATTGAACACAGAACACTGTCATTAATAAAATACAATAGAAGTTCCACCACTAACAACTAACATATAAGCCAGGATTGTAGGTCTAAACCCAGTACAGTTCATTATTATTAACTCACAGCAATTTTTGTTAGGAAGGTAACCTGTAGACTTCCAAATAACCTTGCATGTATTAAATATAAACAAGTATGTAACTAACGGTCATCTCTTGGCAGTTCAAGTAGATTATTCAATTGTGAAAGTATTTCCGCAAAATCAATTAAGTTGTTAAAATGAAGTTCAAATATTAATTTCTGTATCTACATGTAGCTTAATTAACCTAAAAATGTAAGGAATAGTAGTGTAAGGAAAAAAAAATTCTCCAGATGAATTAGGCGTTAAGGTACACTAACTGGCAACACCTGAACCAACATTGTAACTGAAAAAGTGCATAAACATAGTAATACTACAAATGTGTTAACTACAGAACAAAAGGTTTTCTGAAAGCTAAGCGATACTATTTTACACGGTATTTACAGGTTGCAATTTTTCCAGAGACCACAGAGCCAATTTACGATCTTAAAATTCCTTTGATATATTCGAAGTGTCCTTTGGCTTCCATCCTATTCAGTCAAGAACCTATTCACACACCAGTGAATCAGGTACTGTACAGTCGAACAACACTGCCATTGTGGTTCTGTAATTCTTCAAAATTCACTCCTTTCTGTTCTTTGAAGAACAAGCAGTATTTTCATTTCACGCTTTTCGTAGGTGTTTCAGATTCTGTAGACTGTCTCCCATCAGTCCATGCCTCTCGTGTGCTCTTCAGTGCTAGCGTCTTCTGCTGGTCAACCACAACGTAATCAACTCTTTCATCTGCCACGCTGCTGCCTGAACCACTGCTCTTTTTCTAGGAAAGGCAAGGGAGAGTGAAAAACATATGTTAAAATAAATGAACAACAAAAAGTAAGTAGATATCCTAAACAGATATAGAACAAGCACAGGTTTCTCTGAAAGGTCCAACATAGGCTCTCCGATTGACCATTTGACAAACTAGTTAAGATGATCTTGCTGGAGGCTCCCTCTTTCCCAGCAACTACTTGTGAAGAAATTTTAAACTCTCGATGGCAGAAATGCAAGAGCTCAAGATTTGCTTACCTTACGAGGTGGGGTAGATTTTCCGGAATCTAGGTCCAGATCTAAATATTCTACTTGTTTATCTCCTTTAGGTTTTACCATAGGGCTGCTTCCCCCATCAAGACTGTTGCTTCCAAACAAATTCTGAAATTATAATATAAGTGATTTCAGCTACAAATGTATATGCTAATGCTCCGTATTATCAAATATGCTTATTATAAACTGCCAAAATATTAAGGGTTAAAGAACTGACTGAGAGCTCTTACAATCAGTTAAACCATGCAAATAACAAGGGGATATATTCTAAGTCAAAATTAGGACAGAGTTGAAAGTCAATGGGGTGGGGGGGGGGGTGGGGGAACCCAAAACCAACCCCCCAAATTTACGGTTGCCACCAAACAATCTGTGCCTTCCACCTAATGTCCCTTTCGTATCATGAGATAAGAATGGAGTGTGGTTTGTTCTTTTTAAATGAAGCATTACTTAATTACAACCTTTTTTATTTCCTTAAATTGCTGTTAAATACCTTACAAGAATTTCAGCCTTACAACAGTGGCAAAACTTCAAATGAAACTTTTACATTTCATTCAAAAGCCATCACAATTAAGTTGAAAATCAAAAAGTATTATTCAGTTGATAAGACCAAAAGATTAAAACTTTGGAAAATTTGTGGAGGGCTGCCTGAACTGAAGTTGCATTGTATATACCTAAATTTCAATTAGCCCAGACTTTTACAACCTCACCTCCTCTGTCCTCTCCCAGCCTGATCCCTCCCTCTTAACAGGTGTTATAGGAACAGTACAATAGAAGGACTCTTCTCTAAAAGATAAAGAAAAAAAAGGAAGACAGAGGGCAGCAGTCAGCAAAAAATGAAGAGGAAGGCAGAAGGAAAGACAGAAGGGTAAGGCTGACAGCAACTTGAAAGAAAAAGCAGAATATTGCTGAATTTATTAAATAAAACAGAAGTATGACACGTCCAAACAAGATGCTTCAAAGCTGATGACAGAAAAAGATGAAAAAGTATGGACTCCTTTCTAAGATACAGTTGGAACAAATAAAAATTTCCAAAACATCTAGGTAATTGGCTCATTTTAAAACAAAGGCCTTGAGATATCTGGAAACGTTCAGGTTCTCTAGGAAATAAAATATTTTATGGGTTAAAGCTTAATGGACTGGGCTTTGTAAATTGAAGTTATCCATTATATCTGTACCATCCAAACCATTTAATATTAAGTGGTAACAAGGACAAACACAAACAACTGAGACAAAGGTAATTTTTCTTGCCCAAATTTTCTAAACAAATTTATGCGTATTTAACATACAAAAATCAGGTTCCGTATCAATGTTTCCAGCATAAATAAAAAAGCTATTACTCTTTAAACAAAAAATAATCTGTTATTTCAAACAAACTAGACAGGCAGAACATATGCATTAGAAAACAGAAACTTTAAATATACGTAAATGAAAATGAAAGGAAATCTGTAGAACAACCTTAAAGAATGAACAGTGCAAGCAAACAGAAGATATTAATGACAGGCCACCTGAGCTGTGATATTAATTATACCATCTTGGCACTGAAGTTAAACCCCTGAAATGGCATTGTAAGAATCAACAGAAATCCCCAATTTGAACTGCGATTCTGCTGCAGGCAGAACTGTGGGAACAGGCGATTCCAAACCTTTGTGTAAAACGGGACGTTTCTTGCATTCGTAAAATGGGACGTTACCGATTACTTACCAATGCCTCTTGCAAGAGGGGGGGGCTACGTTTTTACACCATTGGCTCCCCACTGCTGAAGCGCACTTCACCTGGGAAGCAGGCCTGCGCTGCCGGCAGGTCAGACATGGTGCAAAGCACACGCCAGGATGCTCTGCAGGCTTCGTGAGCTTGCACCGAGTCCGAGCTGCCGCAGAGAACTCAGGGGGACCTACGGGGCAGTATCCAGAGGCAGCAGTGGAGAGCTGGAGGGGAGGGAGGCTGGAGGAGATTGGGGAGGGTACCCAGAGCAGCAAGGGATGGGGAAGCAAGCAGCACTGCCAGAGGAGGAGAGTCCAGGGTGCAGTGAAATGGGCTAGCACATGCCATATAAGAAGGCAGACAAACGAACAGAACAAAAAAGGCGCTAGACAGGCCCTCCCCAAAGAAGGTCTTTCATAATGCTTTAAAGATGAAAAATGCTGCTGTATTCCCTACTAAGAACCCAAGCTGTAAAAACGTGGTGAATGCATTGAGCTATACTGAACAAAAAGCTGAGCTAAAGACACAGGTTTTCCTCCAGTGTTTTAGGGGTATTCTGGACCACATTTTAGTTTAGGCCTAAGTCTACTGCTACTCTTACTTTAAAATACTATTATCGGTTCTTTTTCTCTCTCTCCTTCCCCCGCAACCAAACAAAAACCACAGCACGCATCGTTAACTTTTCCTAACTAGCTCTTCACTTACTGCACTGCAAGCTGAATAGCTGAAACTTTATTATCTGAGAAAATTCTCCCCCAAAAGGGGAAAAAAATATAGATATTCCATATACAAAGACCCCTTCTATCCTCTTTTTTGAAAGAAGCCTAATAAAAGTACACATAGCTAAGTTTTCATAGAATGTAAAAAATAAATATAAATCCTTTTTTTTCCCCTGTTCCTTCCACATTTCTTGGAAGATGTCCTTTTAATAAAGGTTTTTAAGCCTGTCTCAGAGGTCTTTAGGCAGTTTATTTCCCTTGATGTCATAATACTGAACTGGTGCATAGCCCAGGACAAGCAATTACAGACAAGAGGAGACAGTTTCTAGGGAAGCAGAAAGAAAAAGTCATGTACTGAGCTGTTTTGTACAATAGATATGTATACTAACCATTCTCTTTATGTATGATTATGCTCTTAACTTCTTCAGTGAAATCTTACCAGAATTACAGTTTTTCTACAGAGATTTTTTTTATTATTATTATTATTGTTATTATTATTTTGATCTAGAAGCATAAAGGAAGTGATGTTGAGTGGAAGGATTTGTGTTTGCATGATTTAAAAGTAAGGACTGCACAGGAAGAGAGTAGTTAAGACGTAGATTTTACATACTGGCTCTTCAGTGGACTGATTTGGATTCATGGATACATAATTCTCTTCACTGTCGTGCGAGTCACTGCTGGAAGTTGTGCTATGAACTGAATCCGGTCTGGGAGACATGGGAAACCTGGAGGAGCTAATTACCAGGAATTATTTTACAAACAATACATCTCGAATATCTTAAACCTCCTGGTAAACAACAAAAATAAGCATATTAGAGCTGAAATTTTCATTCAGGTTTACTAGAGTGTCACATTTTTTGATTATACACAGCCCCTTATATTTAATATTACAAAATGAAAATTCATGTGGACACACTTTGTTTCAATGCACGTGTGCATATACACACACACACACATATACATACACACTTCCAAAGGAAACCTCAATTTGTATTACACAGGCTAAAAATATAATACAGATGTACACATATTTATTAACACTCTAGTCAACGAACACAATCCGAATGAGGAAAAGCTAAGAAACTTACTCTCGTGCAAAGCTTCTGGTGATAGGAGATCTAACTGGGGCTTGTAATTCTTCCCATTCAGGCAGAGGTTTTATTTCTAATGGAGCTGGTTTTGCTATATAAGAAATAAGACAATCTTAAAGTACAGAACATTCCTAAACAAACTTAAATTTAATAGCTTTTCAAAGCCTAAATACAAAAAAAAAAATACTATTTTTAAAATAGTAAACACTAGTTAGGAAAAGGAGACACTGTTCAGTTCTCAGAAAGCCATGACATATTAACTTATATTTTTAATCTTTCCAGGTACTGAAAAGCAACATCAATTAGAAAAAAACCTCACAATTTAAGAATTTTGCAAGATGATATACTTGTATGTAGTAATTCTGTTTTGAAAAGAGAGTGAAAATGGCAGCATCATGTTCTGTCTTTAGTCTGCCACGATGACTTGTTGCACTGACAAGCCCAGGAGGGGGCTGATGGACTGTTTGAGCTTAAACTGCCAGCAGAGCCAACTCTGGGTACTTTTCTTGGCTCATGGACAATTATTATTATGCAAACTCTGCCCTCGCTGCATACATGTGCCCTTAATGATGAGGTTTCACAGCTCAAAGTGTGGGCAGAATCTGCAGCTAAGACTAAGTTTGCAAAAGTGAGAGATGAGCCAACACCCAGGTTCAATTTCAAGAGGTGCTTGGCTTGCTTCGGTGCTTATCAACAGACAAGCGGAGTAGCAGCGTGTGTGTGCCATTAATGACAGCTAACTTGTTCTAAAAAAGGTGCCATTTTTAAATTCCATTTTCAGAACAGAACCACAAACAGAGTGTTAGTGAGAAATGCATTATTCCCCCCTCCAGCTTGTATGGTTCACCCCTCCTAAATGTTAGGAAAAAAAAAAAATCATCTATTCTATCATAGGACTGGGGGGGGAGGATCACATACAGTCAAACTGCTGTCACAGTTTGAATCTCAACTTCGTCCTCCCTAAAACTGTTTTTAGAAAATAAAATGCGATGTCATTGTAATAACACCCCTTCCTCTCCTCACCCCCCATCAGTTTGCTGCTTATTAGCAGATTTACCAAGATCAAATGTCAGGCATGTAGCACCAGTTCATGTGGAGTAAGAGCTGGCATAAGTGACCACATGAGTAACTGACAGAAATCAGTTGCTTAATCAGTGTCGTCGTCTCGC
Source organism: Platalea leucorodia (assembly GCF_965183815.1). NCBI lineage: Eukaryota > Metazoa > Chordata > Aves > Pelecaniformes > Threskiornithidae > Platalea > Platalea leucorodia. Next base: position 15,340,537 of record NC_138828.1, on the reverse strand, counting down.
AAGGAAAAAGCAGAACTGTACTCATTATACTTTCATTATACTCACTCTTCTGCTAGAGTTTATTGAAAAGTCAGCTCTCTTACATGTTGAACATAAGGACTCACGATTCAAATTTTCTGGATAAATATCACTCTTTCGTATCCCAAATAGTTTTCCCCTTTTCTCTGTTAAGAAGTCATTATTACGCACTCAAAGCATATCAAGCCTACTCCAGTAATTTTGCCACTTCAACCCACTTGCTCATAAAAAGCTGTCACCACAGACTCGGAAGAGGAACTACAACTCATCTATCTCAAGATATAAGGTATCATATGAGATAAGAGTGGCAGAACCGAACTTGACGTAGGCAAGATGACACTAAAGCTTGAGTGACACAAAAATGATCAGCTTGGCTCAAGTCCTCTGTAAAGGCCTGAGACTACAGGGCAGGTATAATCGTTGGGCAAGGTACTGCTCCAGCAGAAAGAGAGTAAGGACTATCCAAAGGCCACTGAGAAGAGCAGGAACATTTCATCCAGTTGCAATGGACTTTAACAACCAAAGGTAATGATCAGTAACACTTCTGTGAGGTTTTTAACGTTATTTGTAATCTGCTCTACTTCTTGTGACTATACCAACTCAGCACCTTCAATAATGCCCATCAGACTAATTGCAATGCTCATTAAGATGCATAAATAAATCTCTGTACCAGTAAATGGTCAGAGGATCAATATTTTGCTTTATTTCAGTGTTTAGCCAACAGCAGGACACTCAGGTAAACCCTGATTTCAGGTTATTGCCTAACAAAAGTTATTTCAAGCAACTTACAGGTAAGTCGTATATACTTGCTTCTGAATAAACAGACAAAAATAAATCCAGAGTACGAACAGCTAAAACTTAAGAGATCAGAACACCCACGTTAATGTCAAGGAAATGTTTCCATGCACTGTTCAAGCCAGAAAGACTTTAATTCCTTATATAGGAAACGTTTTGCTTGGCAAGGAAAATGCATCCATGATCTTAGATTATAATAGAAGTAAAAAGACTATACAAGAGTTAAAGTTATTCTAGAATAACAGTTTTCTTAATTTTTATTTTACTTATTTTTACAAAGCTCCATATACATAGAGTGCTAAAGTACATACCCTTTCTTCTTGTAGTAAAGTCACCTATGGTTTGTGAATCAGTTCGCTCTAAACCATGTGGTTTAGGTCTTAAAATTTTAGGACTTTGACCTAATTGGTAAAAAGAAGACTCTCTTAATAATATTCTATTTGTATCTGGAAAATGGAATTTTGTAAATAAACAGCACAATCCCCTGCAGAAAGGTTAATGCCACAAGCATAAGCAAGCTGCTGAAGGAGAGTTTTACAGTCTAGCTACGTCTCACACTAAGGGCTTAAGCACCAAACCAGAAACAAAGAAAACACTGCATGCAAGTAATTTGTCGGAGGCAAGCATAAAAGGTGTACAAAAAAGCTAAAAAGTACATCAACAAGTATTGTAACTGATCATGACTATTAATTGGTTTCAAGTTGCATTACATAAAAAATTCTGTATTTGAGGAATATCTAGCATGACAGGAGAATAGTCATGTTTCAGATGCAAGCTGAGGTACCCTCAAAGAAATTAAATCCTCTTTAGTCTAAATATTACTGATACTCCTGGGAGGTCTCCTATCCACTGTGCGTCTTCCACTTGAGAAGTACCAAGAATCTTTTTCCACACTGTGTTTGTTAAACTTGTCCCCCAGAGGTCTATATCTGTCTGTACCAAAAACACCGCTCCAACCCTGCAGCCACAGGGGAACTTCCTTTCCAAGCTCCCAGCATACTGTTCCCCTACCGCGGCACAACCCAACCTCCACCACAAATGACCCTGTCATAAAATTACATTCTCTAAACCTTTTTTTAATCGTATATACCTATATACAAGTGCAGTAGATGCACTAATCATTCCCCAATATGTTATGCTATCATACGCTATCATGCTATTAGCATAACATTCCCCTATGTTATGCTATCACGCAACACAACACTTTAGATGAATCTGGTAACAAGGTGAAGAGTACAAACTAAGAGAATATCAGAGTCAATAAGCTCCCTACAGGCAGTAATATAACGCCTCTCCCAACAAGGAATTTCTTAGCCAACTTAACCAAACTCTGCAAGTGTTTCAGGTCACATTGTCTATTTTAAATAAATATGATCAATAATGCATAATAACCCCAACCCTTCATGAAAGTCTATCTGACAAAGTTTTAATATTAGAAAAGGCGAGTGCCTTCAAGTGGTACACCAAGAAGCCATATGAAAGGTAAATCTTTACAATAAACCAAACGAAAAGTTTAAGTCTGATTATGTTAGAAAGTTGCCCTACAGCACAAAATGGAAAAGGACTGGCACAGATTCAGATGTGGGCTGGTACTACCAGCAATGAGTGAGAATGCTTTGTAAAAAAATAAACTTGGCAACAAACACCAGCAGTTTGCAAATCTCTACCCCAAGGGTTTTGCATGTGAAGTGCTCTATTACTGTTATCACTGAAGTATTGGGAATAATCAAGTAACAACAAGAAAGGTAAACAGAAAGGTTTTGTACTGTATCTTAACTTCTACACAGTGCTTCTGAGAGACCATGCAGGTAAGACCAAATTTATTTATTTACTAGTAGTGCTGCATAGCAACTTCCTTAAAAAGAAAAGGACATAAAGTGTTTTTCACATAGACAGTTCTCTTTCAATTTCAAAATCAGATGCTCCCTTAAATGGCTCAAAGTGCTGATGAAAAGACCAAGCAGTTGGGCAATGCTGACCAAGGATCCAGACTGTGAAGCGGCACAAAAAGCAATTCTGTGAAGTATGCTGTTGACTGGAGCTAAGTCAAAAGCATGACCCAACATGTTGGCATAGTTCATTCTGAGCTGATTCGATATTCTTAAGTATCTTGCCTACAACTCTATGATAAAAGCTTGCGTATATAAAAAGACCAAGATCTTAAAATTGATTAAATAAATGTAGGAGTTCAAATTCAAACACCTTTATTTAGAACAATTTGATGCTGAATATCATTACCTAATCATATTAACTTTGTGTTCCACAGTTTTATAATTGGATTTCAAAGAAATCTGGCCCAATACAACTCAATTTAAAATGCCAATCAATGCATTGACACACAAGCACGGATTGTAAGTACGGTGAGAAATCTAGCAGAGGTAACAGGGTTAATGAAATTATTCAACCAGTGTGTACTTTATAACCTCTCTGTTCTTACAGCCAAACATAGGCTGAAGTGCCTGTAACACATAATACAGAAGATAAGCGCCAGGAACTCAGGGCTATGACTCATTATTTCTACTTTTGTTAATGATGCTAACATGGTCTCGTGCAGCTAACCTTTCCTGAACTATGATTATCCCCATTTTTAAAATGTGGACATTATATAATTGCCTGCCTCATACCTAATTTAGCACTTATAAACCACTCTGAGACTTTCAGAAGAGCTATATAAATAAGTACAGGTCCCTATAATATTTCTCTTCTGCATCAGACAAGAACATACAAAATGTTCCAGCATAAAATAAACTCACTGAGCTTTCATCTCTTGTGGCTGAAAGACTGTTCAACCTAAATAAATTTGGTGGCAAAACAGCTTGCTGCTACCAACCAGCCAGGATAATGCAATTCCTCCAGTTTAACGTATCACAGAGAATTAAAATGTTTGTGCGTTTGTTTTTTTTTTTTTTCCCTCCCTACAAAACAAAAGCTCAAAGGCCTAATCTCTGTTGAGGAGCTTATACTGTGCAACAGAGACCTGACACCAGGCAAAGGAAAAGGGGGTGGGGTGTCACAATCACAAAGCCGAGGTTTCTTACTTGTGTCCGTAGTGCAGAATTCCTCCACCCCGTTTTTGCCCATTTAAGAAGATAAAGTAACACAAGCTAGGGCACAGAAAGTCCTTAATAATATCCTTTACTCCCTCAAAAGACGTATTTTAAAAAAATCCATCAGAAATATTAGAAGTGCCATTCTTTATCTAAAAATTGGCAGTTCTGTCACTGTCTTAAGCCAGATCTGTGACGAGAAATACGTATTTTTTTAGAACTTTGTATCTTAAGTACTGCAACTGAAATTCCTGGTGCTGCTCCCAAGTAGCCTCACTAATTTTCTCTGAGAGCGCATCCTAGCTGAATGTAATACGGAGGAGAAGATGCCTCACTGCTGTTCAACAGACTGGCCTCCAACATCTATTCTATTCAGAAATAATCAATAAAGTGTCATAGGGCCATTCTTCAAATCAGCTTAGTGAAGGTGGAAGGACAGTAGGAGTTCTATGGAGAGCCTGGCTCCAAACAGCATTCCAACGCCAGCAATACCAAGGAACACATTTCCCGTGGTTTCGGCCCACAGGCCCAAATTTACCTCATCCAATGTTTAGGCACTCACATAAGACAATGTTTTTAACCTATACACCTATTCTAGGAAAGATAAATCTGGGTTAAAAAAAAAAAAGTGTTTTGTTGTTTTTTTGTTTTTTGTTTTTTTTTAAACTGAAAAGGAAATAAATTGTGTTGCAACACCACTGGATGCAAACCTACAGAGAAAAAAACCCAAATAAATTATGGCAAGTGAAACCAACCAAACAAGAAGTGAAAATTAGATGTTTTCATTGTTCAGTCAAGTCACCACCTGTGAAATGCAAAGTGCTACAGCCAGGACAGAGAAGCTCAGCTTCTGCACGTTTTATCAGATGAATACTGTGCAAGGGCACTCTGAGCTGAAAAATCACTAATGAAGTCTATTTTTCTAACAAATGGCTGCTTGTAAAAACTGCCAAGCAGAACAAGCGGTTATGGATCTAGCGTTAGAGTGCACTCAGACGGCACGAATTCTGCTCCTGGCATTTCGGTGTGTGTCAATGCTGCCTTTGTCTGAGAAGTCATCAGGAGAAGAGTCCATTTCACATGTTTGGTTTTGTTTCAAGTAACAGTTTAAACTGAAAAACCTTTTGGTTTTTCCATCGGCTAATGTATTCTCTTCTTGTTTTCCATAAAATACTTGGAATATAATGTTGGGGGGGAAGGGGTCCCACTGCAGCAAATTCCTGCAACAGAGTAGGTGGGTCCTAACATTTTTGGTTTTGAGGACGTAAGCCTCTCACTGAAGAGCCTCATTTGTTTTCAGGCTATCGCCTTGAAGCACTAGTACTAAACACGATTTCTGTTAGGAATGCTTCTTTTCTGACTGCCTGCTCGCTCCATGGCTTGCTGGCAAGGGATTTTACGTCAGGAAATTGCAAACATCCTCATGAAAGAGGCCAATGCTCTATTTAAATACCAGTTATTTAGGGTTTAAAATTTTAAAGTAAATCTACTAACGTGACATAAAATTTAAGAAATGCGTGATCTGTTAATGCTGTTTCCTGGCCAACAGGACTAATCCTCACGAGACAAGGAGATCAGACGTAGGAATGCTACAGCAGTGCTTTACTTGGAATAGGAAGGAGAGAGCAAGAGGCAAAAACAGCCACATAAGTGCCCTGCATCCACAAAAGTACTTTCAGAGAGACATAACTAACAGCAGTTTCCCATTTCCATTTAAAAATATGCATCTTTCCCCCTTTTCTCTTTAATTAGAGGAAACTGAAGTTTGCACCGAGGTCCAACAATTCCAGTGCTCAGAACCACTGTAGATTTTTTCCTTAAAAAACAAGGCTGAAGCTCACAGTCTTACTCCCACGGGGTTTATTATTTGGTTTTCAATCCTGCAGAATAACCCCCCCCTTTCCTTCTCTTCCTCACCCCAGTGAACTCTGATTCCCGAGTACATGCTCTTCAGCACAGAGCTCTACAAATATCCTGAATTTGCTTTTTCATCTCTGTTTTTATTAAGACTATTTCCTGCCAAGGTACTTCTAATTAGAAACATGTATTTAGTTATACAACGTTCATATCCATTTCCATACTAGTATCCAGCAACAAACAGGAATATCAATAATGTGCTTAGTTCTGGTCAGTGATACCACAGGGATGGCGATAACTACAGTCTCTTCAAGACAGTAAAAACAAACAAATCCATTTATTCTTTCACTATTATGAAATACAAAAAACAATCATCGAAAGAGAGGCTCTCCAGTTTTCTTAGACACCTTTATCTTCTCAAAATAACTTCTCTCAGAGCACTGGTACTTTGAATGCTCCAGAAATTAAGAATGAATTGGAAAAAATATCCAATTATGAAGAAGTTCAACTGTATCTGACAGCTAAGGTTCACTGGTATTCATAAAATATTTGCCAAATGCCATAAAAACTATTCAGAGAATACCAAAGCTATTAATCATCCAAATACTATCTGACTGCTCTAATTCACGAGTAACTCTACATGTCTGTATTTAAAAAGCCCCCAAAGCATGATGAACTAAAAGCATTCAATAACAAAGACAGTGTTTTAAGACCAAAGTAGTGTGTTCTGGAGAGTTTATTGATTAGTAGTGTAAAGCTGCACTAAGATTCCTGAAGTCTAAGGGATACTACTTGAGATCGCTTTTCCTTTTTTAAGAAAAAAACCCACATGAAAAACTAACGGAGTTTAACTTGTTCACTGGAAAAATCAAGCCTAACATTAAGTCTATATAAAAAAAAAAGCCAATGGAATAGCATGACAATATGTGTATCAAAACCTATTTTTCCTAAAAAGGCATTAAGCACACAGGGAAGAAAAAAAAATTGTAGGGAGGGAAGAAAAAAATAGGGCGTTATTACCCGTGTTCTCTTGTTCCTGCTTTCCCTAGCATCTTTGGAGTTCAACACTACCATCTCCACCACTAGCACCAGAGCAAGTCTTGCAGTTTGTCTTCAGAAAACTCATGTTTAATTTTTTAAAAACCATTATGTCTAGTAAACCATAGTTTCCTTTGCAGCTGTGATGCAGCCATCCAAATGAAATCTTTACTTGAAATTATTTGTTGTTTCAAAGTTTTGTAAGCCAAATCACAGCTGCAAATTACGGACTGGTGTATCGTAGCAAGGAACTGTATAAATTTCATTTAAAGCTATTAAGTAAAAACTAGCCTTGTAGAAGTAATTTAGTACAGCCATGTAGGAAGCCTAATTTTCAGCTAAATTGAAGTCTTTGGAGCTTGTGGGGGAAAAAAGGAGGAGGGGAAAAAAAAAAAAAAGAAGATCAATACATTTGTATTCACCTGCTTTAGGAACTCTGAGGAAGCACCAAAACATCCCTCAAAATCTTATTTTTTTAAATTCCTAAATGGAATGAACAGGAGGTGTAGCTTCCAAGAGTAAATGGAAGGATTAAACACATGGATTTCTTAAAAGCAAAATGAACAGTACTTCTGCTCAGAAAAGTCATAATGAAAATTACAGTTTCTTTTTCAACAGATCTTCAGTTCAGTTCTTGCTGCTGATTAAAATCACCGTTCACAATTTTTCCATGCCTGCTTATCCTAAAGCCTGAGAAAATAAGTGATCCTTTATTTAAGAATATGCAAGACAATCATGATAGCATAAAACACTGCAGTGTTGCCAACTTTTTAATTATTGTTTTTAAAGAAATGTCAGCTCCTGTTGTCACAAATGCCTTAACTGTTTCTCTGAAGTTTTATTTCAGGATGGTGCGGTGCTCCTGCTATATCAGGATGTGCAATATGTTCACATTGTCCAGCTCAGACACTCAAACACGTAAATATTTAACAAGGGAACTGTTCACTAGGCTATTTATAACTCACTTCATGATTAATGAGGGTTCTTAATTTCCTTAACAACTACCTACTTTGCTTGGGATTTTTACAGCATCATACTACACTACAATAACGGGCGATTATGCTGGTCATCCAGAAGCATCACAGTGGGTCCTATGGGGGCCAGGATGTGGCAGATGCTTCCTGCCACATGAAAGCTCTGTACACAATTACCTCTTCAAAGTGGGCCTATGCTGTTAAATAAAGAAAATTCCAATTTTCTCTGAAGTTAATCTGCTTGGGAGATGCTCATGAGCAGTCATGGCAAAGATACAGCCACATTTTTATAAGCAATCCACATATTTGTGGTTTAACCACACAAATTGTGTCTTCTAACATCTTAAATGAGAAAAATCTACAAAAAACCGACCAGATAAAATTTTTAACATTTTTAATACAATCATAAGACCCAACTCCGTGAGAATTTTTCCCCTCTCCCTCGGTTTCTTTTGTTTGTTTTCAAGGTGCAACAGGGTATTTTGTTGGCATGAAAAGAAATGTGTGCATCACTCACTGTCTCTAAATCCTAGCTTACCACTTGCTGGGCTGAAAATTACCAGGGCCAAGCAGCAGTCTCTTTTAAAGGCAACTGTATGGACTCAAGTTGCAGGAAGAATCTCAGACTAAATGCTGATGTATTTTTGTTGAAAGATAAGCCTTTCGTAAAAAAAAAATAAAGGTGAAAATGCACTGCACTAGCTATTGGTGATTTTTGCCATCAGCAAAATAATCTGTGCAATCCAATCCAAAACTAGGACTAAAAAAATCTTGTTTAGAATAATCTTGAATGCAGTTAAACTCTAACAATATTTGGGAAAATACAATTGCAATTGAAACCAAATGGAGCAAAGTCCAGTACCATGTTGTAAGCTGGGAATCCCAAGTTCTTTACTGCCTCTGTCAGCAATTCGCTTAGTGATCCCAAGTGCATCGTTCTAGCACAGCTCCCCATGACCCTGAACTAGGACCTGTGCTAAACTGAACTCTCTCATAAAGTGCTTTTTAAGTAGTATGGATGAAAAACATTACAAAAATGACAGTGTTACGCTATATTCAAATCAATGAGATTTAACTTTTGATTTTTATTCCATCGTGGTCATGAATTGTTAATTCAGCTATATGCCCGTGGTTCATATACTTCTTTTTCAGAACCCTAAAAAACCCACTTTGGTACAGAGACACGTTGCCCCTCAAAAAAGAGAAGTTACCAAGTTACAGTAAGTAGGGCATCAAACCAAGACTTTGAAGAACTAAATTCCGCCATCACCAATTCCATCGACTTAACCGTTTGATTCAGATATTGAAAAACTACATTTTGTCAGTCAAGATGGCAAGCACATATTTCTTAAGAGCTTTGAACTTTACAGATGAGATGTACACACAGAAACACACTAAAAGTTACATAGCTGTAAGGAGTCCTTCTGGACAGCTCCTAAACAAGTATTTTAAAAAAAAAAGTAAATCTTAGTTTGTAGCTGTTTGATCTTAAAGTATTGCTTTAAGATCACAAACGCCGCCGCCGCCCCCCTACCCCTGGAAATAAATCATGGGGCAGGAGGGGGTCATTATCATGCCCAGAGGCTCACAGACACCCCCCCCCCCCCCATCTCTCAAATGCTGCCTCACTCAAATGCTGCCTCCTGACCTATAAAAACCAATTCACACCCTACCCCTTTTATTTTTGACCGTGCATTTTTCCTTGATGTCTGACTTACGTCACGTTTGTACTGAAGATTAAGATCGTCTAGACTCACAGACCTCTGTCAAGCCTTAAAACCTTCTTGTGGACTGCCAGCACAGCCACCCGGGACCTGCCTTACTACACAGAGTGGTTCCCTGCGGAGTGGAGAAATGTTCACTACAGTCCTGCAAGCTGTCAGCAGGATGGAGATCACAGGATCCACTGCCTCGTATCACAACCCTTTTCAGATATTTTGAAGAGCCCCAGGGCAAGTACAAGGTGGAGCAGAAAAGAACCTGGCTGTTCTTTGCTGCCTTAGCTGTCTAAGGAGTCTTCACCTTACTGCATTTGGGCACCTTTAATTCTACTGCTCCTTCTTGGATAAATGGTATTTTGAGGAAGGAACATGTGACTGTCAAAACAAATGTCACATCATCGTTCTGTGGCAGAACCACAGTCTTTCTTCGAACAATTCAGAGAATAAGACCCAACTGCATGGATGGATGCAATATTTCTTCTGCTTGAAGTCTTTTGCTAGCAACAATGCTTCCAATTTAGCATCACGACTACATGCAACCATGGCAAGCTAAAGCAGCCAAAAAGCAGAAATACAAAATCAATATAGATGATGGTTCTTTATAATAAAAGAAATAGCACCCTGAAAAAACAAATTAAGAGAGAGATTATTTTTGTCATTCAATTACAGGTGAATGCAGAAAAGCACCTGGCCAAATGCTCTCCATTTTGCCCCAAGCAATGTATCACTTACCTTTTGGTATGCTTCTCTAAAGAAATAGTAAAGCGCTTTGATTCAAGTTATTGGGGCAGGAAGCCAACACCATGTTTTGAAATTACTTTCAAGACTTCCAGAAAGTACTGGAAGCTCCCCGCATTTACAGAAGCAGCTGTGAGCTAGAAAAATGAAACTACATGAAAATGTAGTGTAATCTCAAGGCTATATATATATTTATTTTTTTTTAAATTTGTTATTTTTTTAACCCATTTTCTAAAACAAAGCTGTTCCAGAAACCAGTGGAAAAAGACCCAGGGTATCTCATAGCTCACCATGGCTCCTGGCCCAGGCTACTCCTGCAGGTGGGAAGATTGAGGAGCCTCAGGCTCTCACAGCCAGGGTGCGCAAGTACCCTCCTCAGAAGAACGTGCACATATTTTACTGAATTTTAGACCTATTTATTACCTTCACTTAGTTTATCCATGTTACTGATTTTTTGTAACTCAGTCCTCTGCCACAGTCACTACTTCTACATAACTGTACCTATTCTTAAAAATTTGGAGAATTTCAACAATTTAACAAATTATCCAGAACATCGGGTGCTTATATCAGAGCTGTGAAGACATACACATTACAGTCACCGCTGCTGACAGACAGATTGCCAGATCCTCGCTGCCTGACACATTGTTCTTCAAAGCCAGCAGAACCAGAAGTAACTGAGTATGTGTTTCATCTCAGGTTTACAAAACAAACAGCAGAGGGGAGAGCAGGCTATATGCAACAGAATAGCCACTACCATCACCGAGCCCTCCATTTTCTACCCTTGTCAAACTATACTGCCTGTAAGCAGTAAGCCCTTAAACCAAAGAAAAATAGAGGAGATTCTAAGCATATACATTTGACAGCAAAAAGCAGTGCATTCTTTCTTTATGTGCTAGTTTCACCGCGTTATTTCTTTGTCAAATGCATTTTTAGCACTGAACATAACCAACTTCCCTGGCCCACACAGAAACATTACTGAGCTAGAGCTAATGCTCACGTAAAAGGTGATGGTGGTATTTCTCAGTAACAAGGATTGCTACCAAAAAGGAATTGTTACTTGGAGGCAGGGCAAACACTATTTTTGCAGCAATCCGTAACCAATAGAGGAGATACAGCAGCTTCTTCAGACAGAAGACAAGATGGGCCCTTATATACCTGGAGGCCTTATCACCAACACACCTGATCTCTGCAGTAATACCAGCTTTTAGAGAAGCAGCAGTGGTCTTCAACAGAAATTCTTGAACCAATAGCGTATTAAAAAAAACCCAAACCCACACATTTAAAGGAGCAATACCCAGAAGGTAACTATTTTATGTACCATTTCCTCCCTTTCTATGTCTTGCATAAGTTTTATTGAACATACTGGCCAACTCGATACTTTCTATGCACTGGTTTGTAGCTGAAGACCATTGTAGTACATTTATATAAGCAAAACAACCTGACAATGGAAGTTGCTACGAGAACTTGAAAGCTGGGAAAGCAACATAAAATACAAAGCACACATTTGTTTTAGTTAGTTAAGAGTCCACTAAAACAAGATTTTTGTCCTATTTTAATTCAAAAAGGAACTGCAGTTTTATTTTCCCAAAGGTATTTCTAGAAGGAGTTATTTGCATGGAGAACTCTACTACTGAAATGGCAATATATTACCATCCTGATGTGTCATCCTATCTGCTCTTCGCAACGATGGAAGACTCACAGTAGTAGACTTGATAAAATTTGAGTGAGCCAGTGTGTGTGTTACTAAGATAAAACCCTCAGTGATAAATCAGAATCATTACCATTCTTGGTAGCTCAAGATCTTCACAAAGTTTTTTCAGCCACAAAGCGTTTCCTATACAATATTTACTTTTGGGGACAGTTTTACTTTAAAATTACTTTATCTTCTAAATTATATTAAATTATCATATAATTTTACAGTGATAACAGCTTCTACTGGCAAAAAAATACAGCCAGTCACTCTACACTCATTAAGAGGTATGTTACTACATCTAAAAAAATCTTTTCCCTGATGTTAGTTAGGTCTTTCTAGCTGTAAAGCATTTGAGGACAGGAGCAAAGCAGGAGCCTTACACGCCACTTGTAGAACGCAAAACACTAATGCACATTCAAGAAGAGAGATGCAAAGAGCAGCGATGCTGCCCCAGCAGACATCTGTGCGACTGCTTTGCACTGCCCAAAGCAAAAGTGAGAAGCTTTTCAACACAGAAATTTACTTCTTTTGAAGGTCAAACATTTTATCAGTAAAATACACAAACTGGCCAGTCAGGGAAAATATTTTAAAGCAGTTCAGTGTTTATTTTGAGAATATTTTCCAGTATCAGCTTTCATCAATCTGTTACTGTCCAGTATTTCTTAAGAACTAAACAAAACTACTGGCTGGTAACATGGAAACAATTAGACACAAGCAGAGCGCCAAGGTCTTGAAAAAGGCCATGCCTCGTTTCCTGAAGATGGACAGCCAGAATGAGACATGGTACTTCCCATTTCACACTGAGATCATTTATATCATAATTATATTATCTACTTCACTTAATTACAGGCTGTTTTCACTTACTGGTAAAAATACCAATTTAAAGGTTTAGTTAGTGAATATTGTGGATCATCTGAATATTTGCCATCGAGCTTTCCCCAAAACAAAGTCAGCCATTCTCAATGTAAATACTAATTTTTCAAGTGCATAATTTTAAAAATAGGACTTACTCAAATACAAAATAGTGCAGACATTTGACCTAATGTTCTTTAGTTCCTACTTCTACAAGAAAGTTAGTTACCTAGTCTGAAAAACCACATAACAGGGAAATAAGTTCCTGAAGCATTTACCTGTATTTCTGATAAGCCGGCTGATAAAACATTTTGGATTAACTGGAAAGTGAGCTATTATTAAGTGTTATTACTTCTCTATTCAAGTATCTCTTACAGACACATCACAACAGTATCTTCTTTGTGTCTTAAGAACACCAGTCACCCAAGTAATCCTTATTTTAAGGAAAAGTAAACCCAGTACGCACCAGCTTCAAGAGATTAATTTTTTAGGATAGCTTTGAAGGGGCCCTCTAAAATTTGGGGTTTTTTTTTCCCATTTTGTCACTGAAGTTGTTGCAGCTTCCTCAGACTCATAACAGTCATCTTCCACACATTCTGCACTTTAAAATATTTCCACAGGAAGCTAGTTTTCCTTTTGCTTTATGACTTTGTTTAATCTACCACCCTCTATAAAGGCAAGGATATTTTCACTGACTACAGTTTATACAAATTTCAATATAAGCATGGCACCCAGCTCCTGTGATAAAGCAAACGTATCTTAAGAGCTGGCTTGAATTAGCAGTTCCCTCCTCCCGTTAAAATATATGTTGTAACCTCACAGCCCACATGTTAAACATCTTCCCGTGACTGCCCCATGTGGCCACTAACACTGAAGCATTAACCACCTCCAACATCAAGTGATTTTCCTTGCTTTTACAGACTGAAACAAGGACCTAACATTACCTACTTAGTAGTAAACACTGTTTCTTCAATCTAATTCTTCCCTGATTTTAACACATTTGTAAGAATTATTCTATGTAAGAATTTGTAAGACCATTGCATACGTTGAGTAGGACTTAAAAGCAGCACAATATACAACTCATTCTTGTTGTAACAATTTTTTCTAACAATGTTTACATGAAAAGCAAATACCTAAAACAGTTAAGTAAGTTATTTTTAACTTTTACTTCATACAATGAAAACGTGTACTGATCCTGTACCAAGCACTGTTATGGCTATAAATTTGTATTCTATCCAATGCCTTGCGTGCTCTCTCTCCATCACAAGTCGGCTAGCTGTCTTCTATGTATAAGGACTAAAACTCACACTTCTGAGCGTTAGCAATTCTGTGTCATTTTTTCATTAGTAACTACAGCAATAAATTTAAACCTATGATTGTATTTGGCATTGTTATTGTGATGTTTTAGTATGGTTAAAAATAATCCTAGGTTTCCTTTATGTTATGACTATCTCATAGGATAAAAATTATTTTGTTAGAATTTCTAAAAATACGATAGTTTTCTACTAATCAGAAGTGGAGAGAGCTATGTTATTTTATTACATGATAAGAATCAACTTCTACTGGACGTTTTCCTCACCTTTTCTGTCCGGTTTGAGGTTCCGATCCACTGGCGGTGGCTCACATTCTGCAACAGGTACTGACCGTCTGGGAGGGGTCTTTGGACTGGACCTGAAACCCATGTGAGCAGGAGGAGGAACTTGCTTTCCAAATAACGGAAAATCAAACGTGCCTGGTGTCATTGGTACATAGTTTGTTTCCTGGATGGGTTCAGTGAAGCTGCTGGAATGCTGTCGTGGAGGAGAGTTGGGATTCATTGGGACATAATTTTCATCTAGTTCTTCACTTGAAACACTTCCCACTGTCAACATGCTTCTGTTTTTCTAGAATTAACATATATTTCCTTTAACAAAATAAGTTATGCAATCAGCTGTGAATCATATGACTTTTTTAACCTAATCTACTCAGATTAATATATTCTACTGAAACTGAAAAATCACAAACACCGTGCAGCTTGCTTTTTTACATGGGAACAAAGAGCATTCAAGCACTGTCACTGTCGCCTCTCATCAGATCAAGTCATACTTACAAAGTGGTTATGGAAGCCCTCCAATGAATTAGATCTGTCATTCGGAAACGTTCGTGGAATATCATAACAGTCTTGAGAACTAATTTCTAAAGAAACAAGAAGAGAAAGTGGCTATTTATCATCCCTGTTCCTGTCACTTGGCACCAGGCATCCAGAGTCTGTTGTTATTTACTGGCTGCTTCTGAGAGCACACAAACACACCTCCTGAAGCTGTGGCCCACAGATCTTATCTATATACTTGAGAGGACTGTGTTCACAAACAAACCTAGCACTCATCAGTCACAACTCGAAGCTCTTATAGTGGCATTTTTCCGTGGCAAGAAAAAGTAATTCTTCCCTCTAAAGAGGCAGCAAAGTCGTCCTTTCAAATAGGCAGGTGTAGGAATTTTGTGTGAGAGTGGGTTTTGACATACTAGGCCCTCATGAAAAAGCTATTCTCAAATAAACAAACAGCAGATATAATTTAGGGTCTGGAGAAAGGTTTTCTGACTGAACGCCCTTCCCTTGGAAAGTGCTGATTCAACAGGATTCAGTCTGTTGCGGGAACAGGTGAATCCCGGCTCTCAGCTCCCCAGTGCACTCTCCAGGGGCTTTCAGTTTGAATGAACTGCTACAGAACCAAAGATCTCTCCATTTTCAGGGTCCTGGCTCTTGGCAGACAGCATTAAGGTGGTCCTCAGCTTTGTGTCTGTTTCTCTGGTGGACAGGGGTGTTTGTGAGACACCTGGCTCCCAGGTCCCAGGTCCTGCTCACCCATGCAGGCGACAGGCTGCCTTACCCTGCAACAGGCATGCCCCTCCTCCTGATGCGAAGACAGAAACTGTGGGCAAACTCCAGGTTTTATCCCTGCCTTGCCCTGAAAAAAAGCTCTGAAGTTTTTTTTGAGATTTCCACCTCAGAGGAAAAATAAACATTTCTGCTATTAAGTGCGAAATTAAAACAGTATTTTCAGAAAGGCTACTTTTCCTGAGGCTGACAATCTCAGCTTCAGTGTAGGAGTACTCACTTACAAACTTAGCAAAATGAGAGAAGATAAGCAAAGTGAAGCAAACAAGGGTC
This sequence comes from Platalea leucorodia, assembly GCF_965183815.1. Taxonomy (NCBI): domain Eukaryota; kingdom Metazoa; phylum Chordata; class Aves; order Pelecaniformes; family Threskiornithidae; genus Platalea; species Platalea leucorodia. The sequence goes on along the minus strand of NC_138828.1, from coordinate 15,324,656 downwards.
TTTCAGGGTGTTACTTTGTAATTTAAAAACACTAACAACCACCAATATTATTACTTAACCTACCAAATGAAGTACAAACACGATAATACTATCTGAGCACCTGTATGGGATCACATCCATTCTGTATATTGCCTCCTCTAAAAGCCCTGTCGTCTCCTTCCTCATTTCAGCCTCCCATCCCATACCTAGCACAACTCAAACAATTCTCCTTTAAAATCCCCTCTAACATTAGCATGAACTCTAAACAGATTGAAATTTCACTTTAAACATAACGCTGTAATGCCCACCTGCCTCAGGAACCTGAAAAAAAATGAAACTCAGCCCAAAAGTGGTTAACAAGACTAGAACAACTACCCTCTGTAACAATAAATATCAGGTTCCCAATCTCTACCTCTCGCTGCATTTCTCGAGTTTAAATCTGAGAGAATAAGAACAGGAACAAAAAAAACAGGCAGAAAAAAAACCCCAAGGAACACCAAATTCTTTAAGTAAAAGTAGCTCCACCAGATTTGCTAGGACCTGAAATATACCCATCTGCTAAAGGAAAAACAGTAAAAAAAAAATGCACTAGCACATCTGGAATGCCAACATTAGTTGACTGTAAGGAACAACTTTAATTTTACTTAAAAACTGCAGTATGCTTATCTATCACAAGGAGAGAAATGGTGGCAACAATCACCAGATCAGGGCTGATCTCAAAGTTCTGGGTATACACCAAGTTCCACTGACCTTCATGAAACACTCTCAGCTTCTGCAGATCTGGACCACTATACCCTAACCTTACTTGGTTGGTCTGAAAGACTGATAACAGCAGTATTGAACTCAGCTATATAAGCATATTAGCAAAAAAAAAAAGATGATTAGTTCTTCACTGCTGTTTTCTAAAGACAAGTAACACCATAAATAGGTCTAGGTCTTCAAATATTTTTAGCTAAGACTGAATGCCACAGTGCAATATACATCCCTTATCGATGTTCTGTGCTTTGCTGTTTTGCTGGTTTCCTTTAATAATCTTCTCTTTTTTCCTCTTTCTTACATATTTTAAGCATTGCGACTACGGACCCCTTTGTGAAGGGCTACACACTCGTTTTGAAAGGTTAGAAATGCCCCTCATATCATTCAGCCCATTCGTATCATTCGTATCACATCATTCATCACAAGATTACATCATTTAACACAAATTCTGGAAGAGCAGGATAAAATATGGAATACTGACCTTTACGAAAGATATTCAAATCTACAGTTGAAATGGTATTACTGCGCGAGGGTGGCATTCCTGCTGTAGGGATGCAATAACTACTATCAGTGTCTGAAGCAGTGCGACTAATGCTACATGTTTCCACAGGAGATCGATCTGCAGCGTGGTGAGGTTTTGGTGGCCGAGGTGGAGGAATATCTGGAATAGTCTCCAGTTTTGAAGTCTGAGACAACGTTCCCTCTGGAAAAGTTCGTGGAATCTGATAAGTACCTCCAGGTGTGGGGGGAATGTCATAGCTAATGGAGATGTGTCTCATCTGTGCGTCTAATGAAGATGTTGCTGACGGGGTATTGAAAACATGTTGCTCTCCTTCTGCATCAGTCCCAGATGGAGATGCTGCCTTCGGTAAAACATCCTGTGAGTAACTCCTAGGCAGGTTATACAGGCTGCAGTCTGCCACTGTCAGTCCAGTACGAGAAGGCGGAGAGTCATAGACACCTTGCTGCTGAAAAAAGCCATTCACAGCATGCTTGCTCGCTGATGGAGCGGGATTTTTGTGGGAGGGCACGTTATCATTGCAGTCTGTTTCAGAAGAGCTGGATTTTGCCGAGTCAGCATGAGATCTACATGTAAGATTGTAAGATTAAAATGTTGATGAACATATAACGAAAAACAAACATTACAAATAATAAACACAACATTTAAAATGTAAGCAACTAAAAAGTCTATCAGTCTCTTCCATTTTTTTTTTTAAATGAAATGCAGGAACTCAATTATTAAACAAATAGCAGTACTTAAGAAGGATCCTAAGTAACTACATACATACAAATCCATGCATGTGAAACAGATAACACAAGTGTGGAGCTTTAGCAGCAGCTAAACAACAAGTTGATGTTTCATAAAGCAAGTGATTTCCACGGCACCAATTTGGAGCAGAGTTTGGGGGCTGGGGGAATTTTTTTTTTTTTTTAAACCCATGCTGCAAACTAGCAGCACTTTAATGGCACTGTTAAAGGTAAAAATAATACACTTAATCCTTGGGTTTACAGTACTTCCTAGTTCTAATCAGTATGAAAAAAAAAAAACATTAGAGGAAAAAATACAGCTGCTTGTAACACCCTTAAGTATGTGCCTAAAGTTATCTACTGACCATGTAAAACTGGTTTGAAATACATAAAGGAGAGAGAAATAACAGATAAGAACAGAAATTAGAGGAAGATAGCATGCTCTTTGGGTGGGAAAAAATCCATAGGATGTATGTGCAACAGAGTGCTTTTGTGTTGAATGTAAATCAAGGCAGTGGTGTTAGATAAAACTGCACAGTAGTTTACCTTTGATTTCTTTGGAAATTCCAACTTTTATGAGAATAGCACTGATACTAAGCAGTACCAGTAAACTTAGGTGGAAAGAAAACATATTGCCATCTTTTCTTTTTTTTGTAAACCTCCCCAGTTACCTTGCTCCAGGCAGAGAAATTCTGTTATCAGTCTGACTCCTTGCTTAAATGAAAGTCGAGACAGTGGGAAAATACTAACACAGGTGGAGTTAACACACTCCACACACTTTTCGATCAATCATACTGTGATATTTCCGATTTTCATTACCACAGTACCATACCATTGTGTTAATTTATACATACGTATGTAAAGATTTCAGCATGCATGTGTATCAATGAATAGCTGCTATACTATTCTTACTAAGCTCTATTAAGCAACTGGACCATGCAGTTTACAAAACTTCTGAGGGATAAAATACATCATCAACAGCATGACTACCACAAGAAACATTTTTTTTCCCCCTTATTTTAAGAAGCGCTCTACCTCAAAGTGATCACAACCAGAATTTATTATTCAAATTTCAATTTGTCGGTAAGATCACACAAAACTTTGTTTCTTAAGGGACAGCTGGATTTATCTCCTGGGGTTCTGGTAACCTGAGGAGAAAGGAATCCAGTTTAGCTATTCATTTAGGTTTCCTCTGCAGTCATTGGAGAAATGGAGACTGTGTGAAACACAATCCATTCTCCTTAGATATCCATCTAAACCCGATGAATCACTCCCCAAAGTGCCTCTCTGCCAGCTATCAAGGGAACCAACGTGATTAGCTTAGACTGGACATCTGCAGTCAAGAAAAATGTCATTCGCCTAACCAACTGGTTTTTGTTCTATTTAATGGCAGAGATACAATCTTCCATCAGTCCAAGCGGCTTATGAGAGTTCTCCAGGTTTAATTATATCATCTTTTTCTATTAGCTTGTTCTTAGTTTTTTTCATGGTGTGGGTTTTTTTCATTAGAAGAAGTACACTAATTTTGCTCTGGTTACCATTTTAAACATAGATTTAAGTCCTGTCTCACTGGTTGGAATGGGCTTCTAGATGACTCTGAACATTAATCTGCATTTAGTTTCATCAACCCCCAAAAAAGAAGAGAATGTTCTCATTAAGTATTTACCCTTGGCACAACCAAGGAAGTGAAACTTCCTATACTCCTTACGATGCTGACCATCAAAAACATCTCTCTTGTTTGCTAACAGTTTGCTTCCTTTGCCTCAGACCTTCAAAGAATCACTAGTGAACCACTGGAAGCTTAACACACTTGCAAAAAAATAGAGCCCATAGGACTGAAGGAACTACATGAGGTTACAGAGATTACATCATAAATTGTGAACATACTGTGCGACTAACAGCACTCTGAGCTTAGCCCCTGCTGCAGCCCTTGCTCTTTACTCAAAGGATTCATTCAGGAGTTCCTCACTTTCTAGATGTGCTTTTCTAGTTCTGTGGTATTCATTCGGATTAAAGTCCCAGCAAAAGTCACATGTGTTTTACATGAGCAAGTATGGCAAGGATTGTGATCTGTATTTTATATGCTATAAAAATAAAGTGGGCAGTCTAGAGAAGCTGGACACTGACAATCAATTGCAGAACCAAAATTATTAGTTCCAGTTCACTAGCATATACTTTTAAATGAAAAAAAAAAATCCAAAACTACAGAAATAAAACATAAAGACTGTATTTATCTTACAAAAACATGCAGGAGTATATAACCAAAGCTCAAAATGCAACAGCAGCACACGTACAATGCCAGGGCTTAAGGATTACCCATCATATGTAAGCAACAAATGCTATCATTTTTAAATTTAGAGTTTTTCTGGGTCTAAGTGAATGCTGCTGCGTCTTTCTTGACCACAAGCACTTGCGAAAACAGAAGACTTTCAAAAATCAGGACACATGAGGCAGCCAGGCCTGTCATTTGCTTAGCTGATGGCCACAACTTTCTCACAAATTTCTCATTATAAGAGGGCATTTCTGATTTACTTCATGTTTTTAAAAAGTAATCTTTTGGAATCAACTTCTTAGCCTATTGAAATAGTTTTCAAAATATGAATGGGTTGTAAGCAATCTGATTTTGCAAGATCGAAAGTTTGAAGACAGTCTGAGACACAGGCCAAGAAAGCAGTTTATGCCAAAACGAAGACAGGGAATTCAGCCTCTGAAGTTTAACTAGTTTTCAAAAGTCAATATTAACCACTGATCATAAGAACACCACATACAATTTTGAAAATCTACAATGCATAGTTGATTCATGTTACCTCAAGGAAATTTAGGTTAGGACTAGAGTTCAGGGACAGCCTTTACTCCTGCTTTTTTTTTTTTTTTTTTTTTTTTTTAAAGGATTTCAGATGCAGGATGCTTGATGACTTCTGCACTTAAGAAAATTACCTGAAAATTTTAATTTTTCCCATGCACTTCAGAACAGCTCAACAAAAAAAATCAATTGGCTTAAATATTCCATTAACAATCAGTTATTAAGTATTAACACCTCAGTTTAAAATCATGGCAAAGTTGGATATAACACAATAAAAACTCCTCACTCTATTTATAAGCAGAGGATGACTGCGACATGAATTCAGTGTTATCACATACGGGCATCACATATCTGCAAATCATGCTAAGTGGCCAAACTATTCCTTACTCGGTGCTAGGGTTGGACATCTCCTTCCACATATCAAGAAGAGATAACTGTACAGCCTGCTGATCTACAGGGACTGGACATAAAGATGCACAGAGAAGAAGTGGGGTATTGAGGCGGGGGCAGCCCAGTAAGAAGCCTGCCTCCATGTACTAAAAACTACTTGTTGACAGAGACCCAGGAAAAAAGTTTTAAAAGTGTTTTAGTCTGAGGGGTAATCATCCCATTTTTGAATACGCTGTATTCAATCTGCCTTGACCACTCATCCTTTCGAGCTGATTCTTTTCCCATCTGCAGGAATCGATATGACCGATTAAACAGAATACTATGAACAAAGCGGCAGCAAAACTGCTCATGTGTGCCAGCAATCTGGGACAGAAACAGCAAGCACAGTAAAAATGTGGATAGATAAATAAATAAAGAAATAAAACCAGCTCTATTTTCAGAAAATGGAAGCCAAAGTTACATAATTTTTCTGTTAAAACTCACAGAACACCATGCAAGACGCATCTCAAACAAACACTATTTTCAGGCAAGTTAATGGCTCTGTGATTAATTTCTCACACGCGTTCCAAGAATGGCTACTGTGCACTCACTGCAGTGGAATCTTTTTACTTTCAAAATCTTCTAATAGCAGGTATTCCTGCCCTTCTTCCGAGAGAAAGGGTGACCCTTGGCTGGTTCATAAATATAGGAAAGATGAGGGAGACAGCGTTTAGTATTTCAATATACCTCTTGAATGAGCCAGAACAATAAGGGCTTTGGAAACAGTCTTTGGCTGCATTATCTTATTTAGGATCCAAACATGAACCTTAAAATCTCACTAAATGCTACAGTCAAACAATGCTCTTTCTCAAGTCAACAGTGATCAGAGCATAAAACTATTTTAGACAAAATACAGCATGCTGCATCCAAGATGTTCTCACAACAGTACGTGGCGCATTGCATGACACCGTAATGAAGCATTTCAAAAATTATCGGTTAGTTCTGAAACACCGCAATTCTTAAAAATTTCAAAGACGCAGCTCAGATACTTCCTCTATGTTTTCCAGTTACCCACATTACCCAGAAAAGAACCCCAAAGCCTTGAAATAAAATTTGGTGCTTCCCAGATTATCTATAAAGTAACATACAAAATTAGAACACAAAATGTTCCCTCTGCATATCAGCAACTTTAAAGTTTAAAGGGAAAACGTCAAAGAAATAAGCCATTCAAGTAACAATACTTGTCTATTTAATTACATCTATTAAGCTTTGCACTTAACGCTAAGGAAAAAAAGGTTGTATGAAATACATGTCTGGAAATTAATAGGAAAATGATGCAGTCATTTCATTTTTTTCTTCACCTGTAAGGACGTGGACTGGGGTAGTGCACAGAGTGACCTCTAACTGATCATCTTAGTAAAATGCTACACAGATACACAAAGCTCTAATTTCATAGGAAAAGGTCTATATCCTCTATAGTCCGGCCCAAATCCAGCAGAATACCTACTGTACCAGACATGCAACATAAGCAGTCCTTTTAGGTGGAAGTGGAACTGAAACTGCAGCATAACTATTATTCTGAATATTCATTATTACAGCCTTCTTAATAAAAGGACATAGCTATTTAATGAATTTAGTTAAATATAATACACTAAGCCCATATAATTTCCAAGTAATCACAATGCCAATGTTTTGCTGTCTTCAAATATTCTTATAAAAACATCATTTATTTAAACAATCTCTACACTCCCAAAGACTTTGTTCAGTTCTTTCTCAGCATTTTATGTCCATTAGATCTTCTGTCTTCCCCAACACCCAAATACCTTCTCTCCTGTGTCACCAGTGTCTTCCTCAAGAAATTTTGCAGGCTATTCATGGACTCTATACCTTGCTGCGTTGTGTGTCCCCTTTTATGGTCTCCTCAGACTTTAATCCCTCTACTTAACCCACACATCACACAGCTGTGGAAGTCAGGTCAAAGTCATTTACACAACCCAATCTTGATCATTTCTAAAAACACGCTTCATGTGGTGGTGGTAGAAATCCACTCTGTGCCCATCCCTCACAGAAGCAAAGGGATGCTCAGACAACATTTCTGATGAGCCAGGGTGCTGAAATGAAAAGTCAAGATTTCTCTGCCAAACCGTTCTGGAAACAATACCAAACTTTTTGATAGCTTTTGGCAGGAACAGTGGCATACCTCTCGGGCACCATCAGCTTCTAAACATCACTAAACATTGAAATCTTTAACTCTGAGAAAGTAGACAATGGGTTTCCCCTTCTCTTGCAGGAGGCTTTGGGGCACGCCATGCTGCCTGTAACCTGCAGATTCCATATTCTGGGGGAACTGTAGGCTCATTCCTCCGTTTTATAAGGAAGACTGTAAAGGGTGGATACTTTTCTACCATGTAATCATCAGTAAACGGAGCAGGAAACTCCTCAGGCACAACAGAGCAAGATAAAAATGCCAAGGGAGCGGAGAGCACATGGCACAAGTAAAACTGGCAGAGCATCAAGGTGCTGATGAAGAAGGCACCGCCGCTAAAAGGTATGGCCCTAAGGGAGTATGTGAAATACTCATGCAAACACTTTCAAAGGAAGCTTTCCTCAGCCTTCCATTTACTTGTCTGCAATCACAAAAAGAATGTGACGTTTTGTTATTTTTCTGGAAACACCCCAGCAGATTTTATTTTAAATTACTGCAGAAAATACGCTTGCCAGAGAGATTTAGAAGGTTCTCCCACAGAATACTCAAGGTTGGAAGGGACCTCTGGAGATTATCTGGTCCAGCTCTTCCAATACCTCTAAGCAAAGCCAACTTCAAAGATAGGTGAGGCTCCTTAGGAGCTTGTCCAGTCAAGTTTGTTTGTGGTTGGGTTTTTTTTTAAATCTTGGAGGACGGAGATTCCACTAAGTCCCTGGGCAGCCTGCTCCAGGGATGGCCACCATGATCCATTCTGAAAAACCATAGCGATATTTCCCAGGTAAATAAATACCATATCCTCCTATGCAGGAGGTGCTGTACATCTATTTAAGTTAGAAGCAGCAGTTGGAGAAATAAATATACGTTTAATTCAGTAGAAGTTCTCAATTCTTTCCTTAAAATTTCCTATTGCACACTTCTCTGGAGAACTGACTGTGTGGATACTCTTTATTCAGTAAGAAATAAGGCTTATCTGAGCTTGTTTTTAAATATCTGTTATTTGGAAAAAGTTAAAATTCAGGATACAGAAACTGAGTGGTTTAAGTCTGCTACATTCTTAGTTACCATAAAATAATTCTCTTTTACTCTTGCTTGAGGGTCTGAACCATGTTAGTAATAGTCAACAAATACCATTTGAGGACTGCTATATTCAGTGATGTGGTAACCTGGCAGGCGATAATAAATATCAGCATGTTTTACAGAATCCCTTCCATGAAAGCTTTAACTGGCAAAACTGGGGCACCGAATACCAAAAGGGAGAAAGGCTAAATTTCTCCAGCTTTTTCTGGTCCTAGACTGGCCTAAACACATCAGCTTGCGGCTAAAGAAAGGGCACTTCTGTGCTCTTTGCCATGCATCACTCCAAGCCGCAACGAAATGCTTGGATCACTGCATTTATCAGATACTTCATACTGGCAATTGCTGTCCACACTTTTGAAGAACGCAATATGGGTCTAGTGCCGATCAAATGACTTGCTGCAAAAAGTTCAAGCATAGAAAGAAAAGAAACAAAAGTTACAGGCAGCTTCCCCCCGCAGATTACGTGCATCCAAATGTTTGATGACTTGGTAATAAAAAAGTGCTTTTAGCACAAACATTCTTGGCCTGTAATACAAATCAGTGTTGTTAAGAAAAAAAAAATGTCACTTACCTCATAGGTTCAGGCTTTTTACTTTGACAGTTTATTAGCAGTAGGTAGTCTTGAGGATCTTCTTGACCAGAGGAAGACTCCAGTGGGGGGATGTTAATAAGCTGATAAGGAGGAGGTAGGGAAGATTCTGCTTGCATGGAAGGCGGTGAAGTGTTGATGGGCAAGGGTAACTCAGCGGATGGTTGTAAAGAACTGACCGGTGGCTTCACAGCATCTGCAAACATAGAAGCAATGCATTCTTTTTATAATGAAGAAATAGTCTTACAATACTACCAAAAAAATTTATTAAACAGAGGATGAGAAAAGTCAGAGGTTTTAATTCAAAACTGTCAAATCAGTGGACATAAGAACAGCTAGAAATTAACATTTGTTTCAGAGTATTTATATTTATATATAAATCTTTATAATCTCTTTATATTGTTTCAAACTGTAATCAATTTCTTAAGTATGCCTTGGAAACAGAGGTTATGCCTTATTTAATGACTTATTTAACCTGGTCTTTCTGGTCACAGAAAAAACAAAGATGCTGACAGCTGCAGTAAGACAGCTAAGAACACAAATCTGTTGTTTTAATCAAGAACAGACAAAGGCCCATAGGCTATTACTTGAATATGGTAACCTGAGTCAGCAGTTGCACATATTCATCCCTTTTTGACCAAGGTCACTTCAACATTTGAGATTAGTCACCAGTCAAGAACTGGCCTCTCTCAATATTGGAAAAGCAACAGGAAAAATGCTGCTTTTGCAATGGAAGATCCCTTACGACTATAAAAATAATGCAGAAGTACAACAGATACCATGTTCCACTAAGGCCCCTCATTACATACCCCAACTTTTTATTTTAGTGCAATAAATGAAGTAGTTGTGATTTGTTCTTGTTGTTTGGTTTGGGGTTTTTTGGGGGGAAGAGGGGAGGCGTTGTGTTGGGTGTGGGGTTTGTTTGTTTGTTTTCTAAATAACCTTGTCTTTATAATTCTTATACACTTCCGATTCATGTATATTCTAGAGAAACTTCTTTTTTCCTTCCAAATACATGTATCCTGACTATTAAATTATCTGTGAGACTGGAAAATATTGACACTGTCAAACATTAAACAATCATTTAACTTTTTCATTCTTTTAATGATACATTGACTAAGAACAACATAATTAAGCAAATTGTTCCTCAATTATCAAGGCTCCCTTGTACTGGCAACTTATTGTATATTCCAATTTGCACATCCCAAGAATGGACGCTGATTATTAGCATTGTTTAAACGAACATATTATTATCCAATGCAGACTGCTCCTGTGAGGCTTACAGGCCACCGATGCACTACAAAGTACTTCACCCAGCTTCTGCTTGCCAGCACTATCCTGGGAAGAACCAGCTGAGCAGACCAGAACATAGCCCTCCTGCTTCCAGTTCTGTGTACACTAGGTACAAGTGATTTAGACGTGGAAATAGGAACAGCAGTACTTGCTTTGAACTCCCATGGCACTTACACAGGCTCAGAAATTAAATCCCACCACACCCATGTGGGTGGAAGAAGTCTAGGTATATGAAAATTCCTCAACTCAACCTACCTGAAAACGGCAGGATAACCTAAAAAAAAGTTTTTATAAAAGGTTGTGCCTGACCTATCCATCAAACTAGTTAGCAGAACAAAGGCAAAACCAGACTGCACCCTGTGATCACACACAAAAATAAAATGGTTTCTTTACCACATGCTAAAATATTAAAATGTAAACAATTTTCTATTATTTAAGAATTTTAAGAGCTCGAAGGAGCCTATTTGTAGCACTTACTGATATTTCTTCATTCCCCTAATGCTGGGGTTCGATAGGAGGAACAGAGAGGTGCCTGAATGGATCTAACAGGCACGTCTTTCTTGCTCCTGGAAAAGAGGTACTGGGAGAAAGGACGAGCAGCTCTCTGTCCTGTCCCCTCCAGAACTGAGGAATGCAAGTAAGTTTATGCACGAGTACGAGCAGAGAAGAAAGGTTTCCTGCCAGGTACGCTCTCACTCTTTGGCCACACTTACAGACAAGATCCTCAAGGGCTTTGGTGTTCCATAATCCCCACCCCTGTTCCTTGTCCCTGACTACACACGACCTTCATTATCATTAGATCTGCTTGGTGAAAACAAGAAATCAAACAGGACACCGCTGCAGCTTCCAGGGAAGATGGGTGTGTCGATTAGACCACAGGTAGTCAGGAGAGCTCAACAGGTACATAGTAAGATGCATGCCTACGTGAGGCTGATGCATTTAAACAAACCACGCACTAGCGTTCCCAGGAAGAGTAACAAGACTCAAGGGTAACTTTCCAGGGAAAAATAAAATCAGGAAGCTTGAAAGAGGACCAATGTATCCACCAAGTTTGGAGAATGAAAGTGTTACTTTCTTGGGGGAGTAAGAACAAAGCGTGTGTGTGAGAGAAAGAAAAAGAAGGTAAAGGCTGGCTGTAACTTGTAATTGGTGAAAGGAAGCAAGGTGGTGGAGACCATTAGGCTAAATATACCGGCTCAGATCTGTAGTCTCTGAAGCCCACGCTGCCATCTCTGATGGTGGCCTGTTGCAGCCAGACTGAGCAGGAGCAGCCGGGCAAGCCTGCCACGCTGCCCCCAGCTTCGGGGGCTCGGCAGCTCCGGGGCACCCCACTGCAGGGGCTGCATCCACAGTCTGTGCTGACCAGCCTCTCACAAAGTTTTCTCTGAATTTGTCCTACCCCTTTTGAGTACATTTATATTTTTGACCTCTTCTACCATCCTGTGGCAGTGAGCTCCACACCTTATGTATGGAATGAAAAAACACTTCCTTTTATTTTAAACCTGCTGCCTGATACTTTCACTTGATATCCTTCAGCTCCCATCTTCAGAGAAACAGCGAACAATGGCCTCCTATTCATAATCCTCATTCCCAACTTTACACAACTTTGTCACAGCTTTTCTGAGTCAGTGCTGCTTAATTTCTCTTGGTACAGAAGCCATTTCATTGCAGATCTGGTTTCCCTTCACCCTCACCTTTCCTAGCTCTACTAATTTCTTCCTGAGAAGGGAAACTAACTATTGCATAAAATGCACAAAAAAGCTCTGGGAGACACTTATTGATTTACCAAGACATAACAATAATTCATTCTGTTCCTATCCTAGCCATTTGCCTTTTGATTGTTACTGAGTATTAAAGGTGACACTGTCCTACTGTCCAGAAGGTTCATGATCTCTTCTCTGGGCAAGGATTAATGTTGCTGGATCGTTAGGGATACTTTCCTCACGATGAGCTGCCTCATTTATTTTGACATAGATACCACTTGACAAAATCCCTGAGTCCTCCTACAGATCTGTTGTGGGGGTTTTTTGTGTGGTTTGGTTGGGATTTTTTTTTTCCCCAGTGGATAGAGCACTAAACGATTAAAATACCAACTTTCTGATCTGAAATTAATCCTCATACAGGCATTTTGTATGTGTTAAATAGTGTAGGCTAATGCCTGATTTAAAGAGCAACTGACCTTATTCTAAAGCACTTCACTGCTGGGCTACTTTTTATTTGCTTTACGCATTCAAGCTATTTCAAATTTGACAACGAAGAAAACAGTAATGTTAACGACTTTCATCACCGAGCAAATGACTGCTGTTTGCCTATCTGTACCCTCTCAGATGTTCTCTTTAGCCACGTACTTCAGAAGCTGATATGAAGGAGTTTCTCCCAGCAGCCTATTATGATTTCAAAGAATACAATCATCAACTTGCTCCACTTTGGACTAGCAGATTTTTAGGGAAGGGGTCATCTGCACACCAAAGAGCACTGTAAGTCATTTGGTTTGTTCCCAGAGCTCAGACACTCTGACTGCTTTGAAATAACTGAGAGCTGGAAAAACATCCAGAATATTTAACATGCAAATGAGCGTAACAAGAATCCTATTTTGTTTTTATAATTCCTGCATTCAGTACAGCTAGAACAAGCAGCTTTCTCAAAACAGGGCAAGAGCTTTATCTTTTCTCAGTCCATTTGTTAAGAGCAGTTACAGGCATCATCTTTGCTAGAATTTATATTTTTTCCTCTCATAACCATTTATGTATTTGCCTCACTAATAAAACAATCATAAAATTAATGAGGTAAGAAGAACATTTTTCTGAACAAGAATAATAAAAGGCTGCCTTCTCTTCCTTCTTAACTATATAAAGCTTCTTTATTCCACATGTTCCTATATCTGTGCTTTATGAACAATCTAGAAGATTTGAGTGCAGGAGTTTGCATTTAGGGTTGGTTTTGTGTTTTGGTTTGTTTTTTTTCAATAAGAGCAAAAATTAAATTGTTGTCTACATTATGATATATAGTCTCTTAAAATTCTAATTATGTAAATACTTGAAATGTTCTCATAGTGAACAAAACACAGAAGCCTCATTACAGCAAGCACTTTAAATGTCAAAATTGCAATCAAAGTAAGAAAATGCATTCTTTGCAGATCGTAGGTAGAAGGACTAAAATAGAAATGGGATTTTCCCATTGTAACAGTGAATCAGCAACAGATATGCAATCACATGATTCTACTATTCTTCCGAGATGTTTCATTCAATCCATTTACTATGATGCCAATGTTATCATTAAAACAACCCATGGCCAACAAAATATTAAGAGTAACAACCTTGAACAAAAATTTACGGATACAGCAGTGGGACCCATAATAAAAAAAACACAACTTCACTTTAGTCCTTAAAACGACTTTTTTTTTTTTTTTTAAATTAAGTCTGTTAAGTCATTATCTGTGCTGCTAATGTAATGAGATACATCCCAAAATACACTGCTGGAGTTTCCTATAGCGTCAGCCCCTACATGGTCTCAAGTGAAAGATCCTGGAATCAAAGGGCCACATGTGTGCATGTGCACGCACAGAGCGCAAGCATGTGTACGCTGACGGGCACAAAGAAACAAGTACTTGCTCTGTTTGCATACTTAACTCAAGAGATGTGAGCCAGATCCAGCCCAGAAGATGCACGGACATGTTAGTTTGGGTTTCAGCATAAGTGATCACCTTACAATCAATACGAAATCTATGCAGCGAGCCTCAATTCTGAACCTTTCTGCTATATCCAGAGAAAATCCTTTTACATACTTCAATAAAAAGTTCCTGTGCATTTCATAGGTTTGTATTCTTAGTTTAATATAATCTCAAAGAATCTCTCTTTTTCTGAAGATAAACATGACACCCTATTTAAAGAACACTATCGAAGAATTCAGCAGTTGCTCATTGTATATTATGCTCAGGACAACCCTGTCTCCTGCATTTGAACCAGCAACATGACTGACTGTTCCAAGTAATTTTAAAAGACATGTAGACGAGGTGCATAGGGACATGGTTTAGTAGTGGACTTGGCAGTGCTAGGTTAACGGTTGGACTTGATGATCTTAGAGGTCTTTTCCAACCTAAGCGATTCTATGATTCTAAGTTCCTACCACATGCTGAAGTTTCTGGCTTTCAGAGCTCATGTCTAAAATTTAGCACTTACTATCTGCAGTTCATATGTAATTTTAAGCTGCACTTTTCGTTACCCATTTAAAATTTGAAAACACCAAAAGCATTTCCACTCAGAATTTCTTCCCCCTCTCCACCTGCAATTTTCTTTTGAAGACTATTCAAAAGGAGGAAAAAAAAGAAACATCTGTAGCCTGTTCTCTCCATCTTCAGATGGTACACAGGCTGGGTGACGCAGGAAAAATAATCAAGGAGTCCTGTTATAGACTAACTTCTGTAGGTGTTTGTGAAAAGAAACAGTACAGCCCACCACATTAAGACATTTGGGGTTTTTTCTTCACTAGAAAGGCCCAGAGCCCTCCTCAGCAGAGCAGGCTGCTCTAGCCACATGGTGAGTTTGCCCAGCTGGGGCTGCAGCACGCTGTCTGGAACCATAGGCACCTCCGTGCTTCAGAGAGGTTTTCAGCGCTGCACGTACTGCCTCACAGCACCTCGTGACTTGAGAACTAGCAATCTGCAGAACAGTTTTCCAATCTACCCTCTTGCAATCCTCTGCTAGCAACTCATCAGGTGATGTTAATGCCACAAAAGGTGTCCAGCAGGAACCATGGAAAATTAAGTTAATTACCTAGGCATATTAGATTCAGTTTATTTTTCCTCAAGGAAGAGTAGAATCACCTTCCATATGAATTTTTGTCACATGCAGCTGGCAGCTTAAGAGAATAACTCCAAACACTCAAGATTAAGATTCTGACCACACTCCTGATAGTAAAACATACCTTTTTAATATATGTATTTTTTCTTCACATACTTGTAAGGGAAGACCTACTGCCACAGATTTTGTGCTCTATGCATCATCTCCTCACTTAGCTGTATCACCTGAAGTTGAAGACATCTTAGTCTTCTCTTTCTCCTTTGGATAACGGGCAACAATTCTCAGCTTTGTATCCCTTTATGAAGCTCTTTAGCTACCACGTCTACCAAACCTGCTATGCCAAATCTCAGGTCCTTCTCTGGTCCCACTTCTTCTAATTTTATTATTCCTCTGCAATTTTGCCAGAGGAAATCTTGCAACTCTAACAGCCTCCTCCACAGTCTATCCTCACCTTCCTCTTAGCAATTCCACCCTCAAAAAAAAAAAAAAAAAAATCATGTTTGTATATCTCAGTGGCCATTATCCCCCACCTTCACCTCCTCAAAGCAAGCAACCAAAAAAGCCTCCACAACAAGAGATGCCCTTGTGCCACTATTCCCGCTAAACCTACTGCCTTACTTCTAAGACAACAGACCCACAATCCTTATCCGGAGCGTTTCTCTCCTAATGCTTAACTTGGTCCTTTCATGTTATTCTTTACTGCACTCCAGGTCACTAGTCACTCATCTGGCATGTCATCTTTGAGCTGACTTTCTTTCTAGTTAATCACATCCATGACATACAAAAAAATCTCAACTTGTCATTAAGTACATCACCTCTGTGGCGCAACTTTGTTGCAAAGGCTTTTTTTAAGCTGGTTTACTCTGTCATTGCACTTCTCCCTATGCTCCTCCAGAGCCTCCCTTCCTTCATCTAAAAGCTCATGCTATTTCTCCTCACTTTTGAGCCCTTTCATGACCAAGGTCTCTAATATTCATCGTATGTTACCGAGATGGTGATTTTGATTTGCCAAGTGTGCCAGTCTCTATCATCTACTTGTTAAAGCGGTCAAAGGACAACATTTTTTATTTCTTAAAGGTGGACCCTTCATGCAGGAAGGGCACCCTAAACACCTCTAAAGCCCACTATTTATTTATCAAAGACCCCCTGAAAATTTCTTCTCAGAAATCCCAGAGCTCAACAACAGTTCAACAGCTGAAGCACTAGGACCATGTATCTGTTACAATGGTCAAAACCACCTTATTTGCTTTCACTTCTTCCCATGCCTCTGCTCCTATGCTGATGTCTCTCACTGCATATAGTAAGTTCTTAGTGGCAGAGCCTGTTTTCTGTTCTACGCTTGTATTACAGGCAGCACAGGGGTATCCTGATTTGATAGGGAGATCCCCAACACAGCGTAGCAGCAGTGACGCCTGACCACACGGCACGAGAGAGAATTCAAGGAGTCAGGATTTGGAAGGTGGAGATATGTTCACCCTGCCAGTCACTGATATTGCACCCAGGCTATGATCAACCTGCAGTGCATGCGTTATCAGAACACAATTAAAAAAAATAGTTATCTGAAAATAATTTTAACTGTTCAAAATGCAGAAGGCATGAGAGGCATATACCAGATAGCAGCTGCCTGAACAGAACTACTGCAAACTTTGCAAGCGTTGTGTGTGAAGCAAGTTGCAGCTCTTTCAAAGGATGGTCCTTATGATGACAGAAACTTTACCACATGTAATTATTTGTGTAAATGTAATTGTAGATTTCAATGTCTTGTTCTTCCCTTTTCTTTTTTTCTTCTGCTTTACTTTGTTATGTCTTCTGGTTTACTTTGTTATTGCTATCTTTATTCAAATGAATACATGCAAGTAACATGTTTGCATATAGTAAGATTATTTCCTCCTTCCCCTGCTCTGCCAAGCACGCAACTCACTAAATTACAGAAACATGGAGCTGGATCACATATAAAACATTCATCGCAGATGTCTACTGAATTCTAGGGAAGGGCTTTCACAGCCTGTGCTTAAAGATCCTTAGAAGGTTTTTCTTTATCATTATATCGCTCACTGAAAGAGAAACAAATTACTTCTCTCTTCAGATAACAACTGATCCATGTCCTGCTTATCACAGCTTTTTGTACTTTGAAAGTCAGCTTTTCCCTCAGTATTTTCTTCCTGGGAAAAACAAATCCTTCAACTTTTCTCCTCATTGATCACTTCTAAAAACCTATTTCCTCTATTTCTACCATTCTTTAAACATTTATCCTCAACCTTCTGGAAGCTCAGGCCACAGTATTTCAGCTGAGGTCTCCACAGCACCAGGCAGAGGAGAACAGTCATTTCCCATGTCTATTTGGTCTCTCCATCCCAGAACATCTCTCACTGCAGTTCAAAGCGCACAAAACGCAACACATTTTTGCTCATAGTTACATTTTAACCTCTAAATGACCTATTATATTATGACCTTACAGAGAAAAAAAGAATGTTAAAAGTGCAGTATGAAACTCGGTGGTAAACCTAGAAGCCATGCCCATGTGTAGCTCCCCCCACCTTTGCACATGAATTTTAAAAAGAAAGATGCCACAGAAACAAACATTTTACAGCTTCCATTTGAAAACAAGCAGCATTAGCTGAAGAAAACATAAAAAGTACCCAGAAATTTCTTTACAAATGTAGAATTTTTTAGCTCATTTTAAAAAAAAAAATTCCTTCATGTTTCTACCTTGTTGCAAATTTAAAAGACCTAAATCACTGTAAACCCATCCTTAAAAAGAAAGTCCCTATGAAAAGCCATATAATGTAACTGTAATGTAATCATTACAGATTACACTATACTATGATGCAATTAGAAAGCTGGAGACTCAATGGCTTGTAAATATGACTAGAGAACATATAACTAAAGACATCTACTCAGTCCAAATACAAATGTAACATTGCAGATCTCCAGAATGAACAGATTTCGTGTGCATAAATCCAAGTTGGAAGGTCACAACAAGGCATTACATAGTTAGAAATTACTATAAATACTCATTTTTAAGAAAAGGAATAAAAGAAAATATAAACTTTGCAGCACAGGAATTTCTGAGTCTTCGCTAAGTATGGAAGGAACAGCCCAGAGCTAGTCTGAAGTTATATTTATTTTTTTTGTCTCTCCACAGTTATGATTAACTCTTTCTCCCTTATTCCTCCCAACACCTAACCAACAACTTCATATTCATTTTCTAATAGCACTAACTACCACCATCTCATAATTTTTTTCTTTGCAAATCCAAGGAGGCAATTGGGCTTCCAAATGAACAGCAGCATGAGCAATAAGCCAGTGGTCCCCCATCCCTGATCGAGCAAAGGATGCCAATGACAGTCCTCTCATAACAAGACTCTTAACCAGTCTGGCAAGAGACATTTTGTCCAGCTTCAAACAAAACTGTCTTGCGCTTCCATAGACTAAAGGGAAGGTTGGTTATGCCCCATACAATCTCTTCTTGTTTAGTTCCATACTAAAATAATAGTGCTTTCTTATTGTCTGCAGTGAACTTCATCCATTCTTTAACTTCTCAAAGTAAACTGTAGGTTAACACAGATCATTTAAAGTACATTTATGACTTACTCTTCCATTAGTAGGAAATTTATCTTGTAAAAACAAGAACTTGGCAGTTAACAGACACTCAGCAACTGATTTTCCATTTTCCTTTTTTAATTCTTCCTCAATGCACTGTAAGACATTACTAAACCCATAAAACAGACAGTACTGTCAACTCTCAGTTAGGTAACGTAGAGGTGTTCGGATAATTCAGACAAAGCTAAAATGCCGAAGATGAAACATGCAATGAGAGTCTAATGGGGATAAGTTACTGATAAAATTGACTGAAGCAAAAATCAGTTTTGGTCCAAACAGTCAGTGAGGGCATAGTTAGTTCTCTCTGCATTCATAGCATGTTTCATCTTCAATTCAACAGAAGATGTAACATCAACAGAAAATTAAGGATTAGCAATACACCAGCTCTCACCAAGGAAAGGCCTTACGGCTTTGAGGGGACCCTACCTCTCCGTTCCATGCAATGGACACAGGCTCCTTTGCAATCTCACATACACAAGAGATGCCAGGTAAACACGCTTCCTCCTTACTTCCCAGATTCCTAGTTTGTCCCCAGAACCAATGATTTCTGAGCGCCTCCTGCCCACAGCTGCACTGGTGCACTAGTGTATTAGCCACCAAAAAGCAACCACCTGCTTAACTCTCTCCCATAGGTAACACATGCCTGGCAGACTGAATACTGAATCACATGGCAATTGCTCTTCGAAACGTGCTGAAGTTTTTGTGACAAAGTTTTAGTTCAAAACTGCAATAAGGAGAAAAAGGGCCCCTCTTCAGAAAGCAATGACGTTTTCCAATCATTTTTGAAGATTTGACTGAAGTAGAAGAGATGCAAGCCCTTTTTTCCCCACCTCCCTCAATCCACAATCCTCCAAAAACCAGGGATTTAATTGTAGCCCCTTCAGTCATGCACATTCTATTTATAACCCTCTTACCACTCCTGTTTAATCTTTTCTTGGGACAGTGCACAGAGCTACAAGCAAGTCATGCAACCCACTAATCTCCACAAGGAATAAATAAATAAATAAGGATGGATTCAGGACAAGCAATGGCCACAAGGTATTTGTAGGAATTAAACACACCATCCTGTTTCCTACAAGCTGCTTTCACACAATGTCTGTTTTGGCAGGATTAGAGCTGGAGAGTGGAGAACTACAAGTTATTTTTTGTTTGTTTCGGCTGGTGGGGGGCGGATTTTTTTTTTCCAAGTTGCAAAGCAGACGGAGAATTGGTAATATTAGAAACCTGACATTTTGCACTCATTCCTGCTTGCATAACCATACTTTTTTATACCAAATGGGATTCCTTTGATGATTATGATGATCTTCTGTTTTGCATGATTTTACTTAAAGATTTTTCCTGTACTCTCAAGACCTAACATCATGCAAAACAGAAGAGCATCATCCAAGTTCTATGGCACACTTAATTTGTAACAAATTCTTAATATCTCCCTCTGTTCTGCTTACTTTTTTCAGAGTAACAAGGAAGTTTCATAGCCAATGCATAAAAGTTTTAAAACATATGCCAGCTAAAGATAGTCATCTGATCTTTGAAACATTCTTCACATGCAGGCATTGCACTTTCTCAGAAAAATCAACAGAACTTACCCTCATCTGTAGGGTTGAACCCACAGATATCACAGATACATCGAACCCACTTATTCATCTCCTCCTCGCTGTCTGCTACCAAATAGAAAACTCTGTCTATAGTGTTGATATCAAAAATATAACTGTTTTCAAACTCTTTTTTGTTGAACGTTAATCCAGCATCCACTTGTTGACACAAATTTAAGTCAATAATACGGATAGGCTTCTTGGCATGGTCATTTTTGTAGTATTCCAATACATCTGGATCCCCCGTTAAACGGCCGCTGCGAAGCACAAACCATCTCCTCTTCCATGCCTGAAAATTGGAGAGAGAAAAAAAGGAAGAAAAATTAGAAGGAAGAACTTATACTTTAAGAATGTTACCTTTTGTGTATGGTTTCAACCTGGGTTGAACCAAGTAATAAGTAGTTCAATTATAATTCTAAGGGATTACACATCAGTTACCTACATTTAACACAGTCTATTTACATATTGTTACAGCAGCGGACTAGAGGATTAGTGAATTTGTATTTTCAAGTTTATTTCTCCTGTATTTGAGCTTTGTTTTTAAGAAGGGGACATATAATTAAACCACTGTTTACAAAATGAGAAAGAATGAATCCAGTACAAAAAAAAGAAAAAAAAAAAAAAGGCAGGGAGGGGACCAGGAGAGGGGAAAAAAAGCACACACAAAAAACTTCTGAAGGAAGCTGACATAGGCATGGGGAAGACAAAATGAAATATATCTTTAAGTGCTCCATAGTGTTTTGTTTCCAATATCTGCTGCTTTGGGCTGATGCATTTTAACTCCAAATTTTTCACTGATACTTAACAATAGCGACCTGCATTTAAAGAACAGACAATGCTCATATGATACACTTGCCTCGATGCTACGGGAACTCTGCACTCAGAATCTCATAATATTTTTACAACAGTACTTCTTACAGAAAAAGAGCTACATTATTATTTTAGAAACCATTAGAGATGGGGATGGAGAGACTGACCAAATGTTAATAGTTTTACCACATAAAAACAGTATCTGTGGAAGGTATATCCACAGGAGAAATACATTTCAGTCTGATGCCATGCTCATCATCGCAGCCTTCCTGTCACTGCAGAGAGAAAGAAGCTGATCCGGGAGAAAAACACAATGAAAATGCCTCATCTTCCAACTAATCCTCAGCTGCCTTTCATTCCCACAGGCCTCTATCACCTGGCATAATTCTCACCAAAGATGCTAACTCAAACCAAGAAATCAAGGTTCACATACAACTGTCCTCCTGGCATTACCAACAGCATCTTTATTGCCCCACTTAGCTCCATTTTGGTTCCTGAGCTCTACCAGCAATACAGCATCCTATGCTAGAAGCTTCCTTATATGCACAAATGCCAGGGTAACGGGCACAGTAGAAGAAACTAGACGTACTGCTATTGCCCACTAGAAGAGCTGCACTGCATTCAGTTAGAAATCTGAAAGTAGAGCCTGGACACAGTGGGGAGCCATCACTGGTTTGTCCACTTGTTTTTATGCTTTTCAGCAAAGCTGAAGACCAAGGCAAATCAACGCAGTAGCCAAGCCACTGCATGTTACACCACAGACTCACACCATGCCCCAAGGCACCCCATTTAAAACTTCTTTAGGACATTCAGACAAGGTCGCCAGCAAGTCCTTTGGAAGGACAAAAAACAGAAGAAATAAAAAAAACCAAAACAGGCGAGTGAGTTTTCCTTTTGGCCAGCCCTGGCTGCATGCTAACCAAGGAAAGGAACGAAATCAGCAAGGATGGTCCCAGAAGATGTCAAGACGTGCGATGTCCTTTACACACTAGGATGTAGCTTTGAAAACAAGAGTTTCTTACTGTGTATTATGAAAAGATTCAGACCCATTTTCTTGAGGCACAAGAGAGTTTCCATTTCATTTTTATGTAGCTGTTACCTTCAAACAAACTAGTGGAGGGAAGGACATAAAGGACAAAGAGCGAGAACTGCACTGCCATCTTCCAGCTCTGAACTAGCGCCGCCAGCTTTGCACTAGAGACTCACAAAACCCTCATTGTCAAGTGGGCATGCCTTTTTTGGGTATCAAGCTTAGGACGCTATTATGAAAAGATAATACAGAAAACAGGAGAAAGGGGAAAATGCCAGACAGCTTAATTAAGGCTTGTGATCCATTCTCCAACTACCAAGCCTCTAAAAGTTATTTGATTTTAAGATAACTTTTATACTGTTATATGTTTATTGTAGTTGTGAATACAGCATCTGCCTTTAAATGCTGAACTGCGTGAATCTAGGCAAGGTCTCAAGCAAATATTTCCACGGTGGCAGCAAGTTTAACTGGGTGAACAGTGAAACATAGAAGATGCAACAGATGAAACCCTTTCAACTTAGATTTCAAATGTGAGCATCTTCTAGTAGCACAGCTGATAAGCACTGTTTAACAGTGACCCAAAACCACTGGCAAAGTCTGTTTTGTTTCCTGTTTCCAAATCAAGTGACAACTTAGATGCTGGGATAACAGGAAACTTCAATATCGGAGGCTCTCTCTCCAGACAAGGTCGATCACAGATAACGGTTACGAACCAAACTGCAAAACTCTGTTGCTTCAGAAACTAGCTTTATCTTTAACCTCAGCCTTCAGTCATTCAGATGAAATTTTCAAAGCTTAAGTCAGGAGGAAAGAGATTAGAGATAGGAGAAGGACGAGCAATTGAGAAGCACAATGCATTTTGTCTCACGATTTGTGTAACAAAAAAAAACCCCAACTCTATCAACTGCGCATGCCTCTTCTAGAGTTTATTTCTATTACTGTGTTAAGGAGTGAAAGATTCTTAGCAATCCTGACAATCTCTGTTGAGCCTTAATGAGTAAATAGGACTCTTAAAAATGCAGAAAAATCAACCAGCTAAACAGAATTTGCTTTCAGCCCTTCAGGCTACAAAATAGCAACTATAAAGTACTTAAAACATTGAATTTAGCCTACCAGCACCTGCTACTATTTTTGAAGAGTTTTCACATAATGCATATGTGAATGTTTATTTCAGTCATATAATGAGTCACACTCACTGAAACTGGCACAGATTATATTCAAAAACAAAAGCAATTCCATAAACTACACACTAATAAGGCAGATACAAAGGTTCTCTGGATTACAGTACAAAGCACAATTTAGCAGCAGAATAAAGCTTAAAGCTAGACAAGCGAACTGACATCAGCACCCTTGCTAATCATAGTACAAAAGCGCCTCTATATTTTGTCAAAGTGCAAAATGAGCTCACATAAATCACTCTTTGTTATTTGAAAATATCTGGGATTCTTAAAGCTTAATCTATTTTTAACATTTCAGTATTTGTCGTTGTAGCGAAAGCTTTATACTGCCTCACTGAAGTACAGAATACTGTGCTATATGTGTAAGGAAGAGAGCTTCTTCAGTCATGGCTTTCCAAAAAGAAATCTCTAAAAAAGGTGTGCACGTGTGCAAATAAGTATTTATGCAAATTTAATCTTTTTTTTTTTTTTTATTACCCCTTTGGGCATTCTTGTTTGAAAATTTTGCATTTTCTTTCACAGAGCTTGCTACAGACTATTTCTCATAACCAACAAAAAAGATGCAACTGGTTTAAGTCACAGGAAAATTACAGGTACTAATTATCTGTCACGTTACTGATATTATCAGCCATACATTACCAAACACTGGTTTTCTGTGCTAAAAGTCAACCGCATTAAGTTTGAGAAGTCAAAAAAACAGCCAGTATGGGATTTAAACATTTTGTCCCAATATCATTTAATTCTGGAAAGATATTTGAGCAAATAGAGAAAAGGGTTTTTTTAATGAAAGACTTTTTCATATACATGTGTGTTATTAATGTGAATAGGGTTTTAAAAATGTATTTTATAAATATACTAACACCTAGTTACAAAACACTGCACACAGATCAAATACCTAGTTCAGAAGTAAAATTGCTCCTTTTAGAAGTGTAGTATGGCAAACGTCATGGGAATCAAGTTCACCAAAAGCCTGCGTAGGCTTTGTAAATTATAACAAAACAAGGTTTAAAGAGGTTTGCTGCTTTTGTTTCAGACTAAGAAAGGCCTTGTGTGCCTCTCAGCTTGTTTTCTCCTTTGAGCCGCAAAGCATATCAGCTGGCCTAACATAGGACATCACCGTCCTCGCCAAACATTGTCCTGTTTGTATCATGAGACCATCGTATCATGAGACCATCATAACTATAGAAACAAGCTTGTTTGCTTGTTTTTGAGGTAGTCTAAAATGCGACAAGCTGCTCACCCACAGAGCATCAAATGATCAAAGGAATAGTGGAATTCTGTATTTTTCACACAGCATTTTGAGTAGGTTACAAAGCAAAACCAAGACATTCCTATGATTAGGTTTTCTGCTCACATATATGCAAACTGCTGATTTAAAAGCAAGTGAATCAGCTAAGAAATTGGCAGAAAGCATCATTTAGCAGTGTTGTGGTTTTTTTTTTTTAATTTTTTTAAAGACTGTAGCTAAACCTGTATGCACTACACAGGATTTACAATATAATCTCCTTACAAGAGATATATCTGTTGAAGAAGTTGTAGCTATACCTCCCTTAATCTGTACATTTATGGATTCCCCCCCTCCGTCACATATATTCGGTATGTACGCCATTCAGCTGCTGGCTGTAGTTCAAAGATGTAGGAAAGAGGGAACATGTGTGTAAATAGAGAGGGAAAGGAAGGAGCAGGAAGGAGTAGATAATTTACATTTATATTTTTAAAATTATTTAACCTTCCGTTTGGATCCCCTTAAGCTGTTGCTCAAGAGGCCAAAATAATTACATGAAATGTTTAAATAAAAGCTTAGAAATGTCAAATCAAAGACAACTTTTTCTGGACAATTTTTTTACAGCATTTGCTCTCACCTGGTCAAATAACTCTGCTCACTGATAAACTGGTCAATTGTCCGTCTTTGGTTTGCTAAGTATTATTATCCATAATCCCCATGCCATTTAAAGCAGATTTTCCTCTTCTAGCACATTTACCACCTTTTTTCTCTTGGGTAGCATCCAGTCAAAAAAATCTCCAAAACTGTTGAGCATTGGCTACGCCAAAGAGAATATCACTTACATCCCACGCCAGTAATACCGCTAATAAATCTCTCCCCCATGTATGACCAGTAGACCCAGGAATAAATTACAAATCTCAGACCTTCCTTCGTATCTCTCAAGTGTGCAGACATTTGTGCTTAGGTTTTCATCTCCGTACTCCACAGAGAGTACTTTAAAAGGGCAGTACTTGGCATCCTCCTTTCCCAGAGAAGTCAACTAAGACTTGGAAGAAAGAAGCGACTTACCCAGGGGCACAGGGAAGGATCCAAAAGAACACTTCGTGTTTTACAAACACACAACAAAACATTTCCTTGTTCCAAAAGAACTTATAAAGTAAGTAGAAGACATGCAGAGCGTGTACCAGAGAGAAGTAGGGGGAAAAAAAGACAGCCCAAGGTCACTTCAGAATGCTGTCCTGGACATTTGTTTAAGTCCTGAACCTACTGTTGAGGTCTTTTCACTTGTCTGCCAGGATCAAGATTTAATTTTCTTTACGCTTTTTGCTCCCATCTATTTCATCTATCTCTCTCCCTTTACTTTTTTCCCAGTGCAAAGGTTAAACAATAGTGAAATTGCTACATGACTTTGACAAACAACAGGAAGAAGGATCGCAAACAGAAGCTGAGTATTTCTTCTCCTTGTTGCCTCCACATTTCTAATGTCCAAGTGTTCTGTTCATCGCAGGAGACAAACACACCTCTGGCACAGCTTCACTGACTCGTGCGTTAGACCTGCGCTCTGCATCCCATTAGAAGCAAAAATGAAATAAAAATAAATGTTCCTTCACACTATGCTTCTTTTTAAATCCCTTTTGTGGTAGGCATAGACCAGTGACAACTGTCACTGATGAGCTCCATCCCACAAGGCACGTATTTGGGAGGACTGCCGGGAAGTAGCCAAAAGAGGTCACATTAGGTAACAGCACTTCAAGTACAGAACTTTACTTTTTCCATTTGTTACTCTTCTGCCTTGCAGAACTAACTCCAACATAGTGAAATTTCAAAATTTCGGCTGACGTTTTCCCTGAGACATTAACACTTGTATATTTCTACATGGAAATAAATTAAGGGGTATTTTTCAGAAAGCATTTTCTGGAAATCTTTAAAAAAAAATTTTTTTTTTTTAAAGGCCATATCATGAGCACCAGAACTGAAGAAGATGTAATCACTAGTTACTTCTGAAAACCATTGTCCTAATACCTGGCAACTGCCATCCTCTTCCCTAAAAATGATGCCTATGCTTTTTCTTTTTCGCCTTTTTTTTTTTTTTTTTAAAATGTAAGACAGAACAACTAAACTGAGCACAAAAAAACCCCATGTTTAGTCTCTTAATTCTAACAGCAGAAACTGCATTTCCAAGATTTGACAATAGTCCAAACATTCTACTTTTAGTAGCGTTAAATACCGAGAAGTGTAAACAGATTGCTGCAAAGTAAACAAATGTAACACGAGGAAAATACTGAATACATTACAACTTTCTTTAAATACTTAAGACTTGTTTTCCAGGAAGCACCATCTTTTCTCACTGAGCAAAATAAGGAAAAAACAGTCTCAGTGGAAGTTTCCACTCTCCTGGCCATCATCCTGATCATCTGTTCCGAATACACACAAGGCCAAAATTTCCTGTTTTCAAACTATTGTCACCATTTTCTAGTCTTGTGCTGTCGATTCTAACTTTAGCTTGTTAAATAAACAAAAGAAAACACTGAAAATACAGCAGAACAATACTTCCACACAGATTTAATGCAAGCACTGTTTCATAACTGACGTGTCAGCATGTGAATTAGTCTCCCCACATTACACCACTAATTAAAGTGTCAAAAAAGGTGCAAAATACAATTCAGACAATGTAGCACTAACTGCTGGCTTTATTTTGTGAATCTAAAACTAACTGGATATTTTCATAGTCCTTGCCATTTTGCAGGGGATTCTTGCTTTTTTTTTTTTTCTTTTTTTTTTTTAAAAGCCTTTTGCCTATTCCCGGTGTAATTGTGCAGCCAGGTCTATATCATCTAATTCACATAAAACTGATCCTTATTATGACTGGTAGCATCAGTCAATTGAATAAATATTTACTTTTCTGCACTGTGTCAGAAATTTTCTAATGGCAAGCACAAATTTCTCTCTGCCATACTCCTGCAGCCCAAAGAATTATCATCATCTCTTCACCAAAGGAGAACCGATTCAGAGAGCTATGTAAAGCAATAAAGCAGGAGACTTGCAGCAGAGCCAGGACCTGAGCCCTCCTTTCACTGTCTCCAAGCTAAGACCAGTGACCAGATCATCCCTCTATCTTCCTACGTCATCTTGTGCCTATAAATATTCTTTAATTGCTGATCACTTGCAAACTTACCTTTTCAATTCTAGTTGTTCTACTTCACACCACCCACCCAGCGTGGCTAAGACCTAACTCCCTAACAGCCTTGCCACCAACATGTTCCCTATCACAGATATTAGCTTTGCCATCTCCTCTCACTGCTTTGTCAGCAATTAAAACCTAACACTTGTCACTGCATAACGCTTGTCACGGCATAAGAAGTATATCTGTTGCAGGTCCCTTACCCACACATCTACATGGTCTTTGGTTTGCTGCCCTGTTTCTCAGAATATTTCCAAAATTTCGTCTTTTCCTCTCTGATCACGAGCATTTTCTGATCATCTCCCTCACTAGTCTTTCCCATATTCATCCTATTTAATACTGCCAGGACAATCCTCCTTCTCTCATTCTGATCACATCATCTTCTATTTTAAAGTTCTCCATTTATTGCCTTGCTTTATTGCAGTTTTGAGCCTCTTTTCCCATTTTTAGGCTTTTTCTTCTTGGAAAGTCAATGCACTTACTTGACTCCCTCCCTTTTGCAAGTCACCTCCTATCGCTTTGCTCTACCACCGATACCAGATTTGGTTCATTTTTCCTTCTCTCCTGCATCTCTCACCTTTCTTCAACTTCTGAGGGCTCCTCGAATCAATAAGCAAGGGCATGACATCTCCTTCCTTCAGATTTCTCCTAAAGATCAGTCTCTTTGATAGTACTTACAATCACCCAACCAAATTACAATTTGGCTTTGCATCACATGGATTTATTTAAAAAGTAATATTCTTGTGTATTCATCAGACAAAGGTTTGTTTGTTGTTTTTTTTTTTAAAGTTGCTTCAGTCTTTTCATCAGCTCTTAATTAGAAGTCACTTCCCCCCACAAGTCTTAATCTAAGAAAGCAAAACATTCAGGGTAGGTTCTGCCACCTTTTTTTTTTTTTTTTTTTTTTTTTAAAAAGTGTCTGTACGTTACTTATCATGAGGATTACTAGATTACTACAGTGCTGGCAAGACCCCCTTAACAAGACAAGCCAGAGATGACACCAGCTGTGCTGTTTGCCTCAAGTTCCACTATCGTGAGCTCATGGGTGTACATTGTGACAAGTTGCATGAGAGCAATGCACAGAAAAATAGGAAGTTTAGGATTTATAAAGACACAATAAATCCAAAGCTGAAAGGTCAAGTCTATCAACAGCTGCTTTCCCACTAATGGCCAGGGATGAAATATTTCACCATGTATTTTTGTCTATTCATTTCTCATTTCCTAGGAGGACAGCCATTTTGAAGTGGTGTTTGTAACAAGGTGTGAAAAATCCCCATTCTTCCAGTTCACAAGCCCAGTGCTTTTTGTAGTATTTTGCAGATTCAAGTTTTCCTTTTTTTTTTTTTCCCTTCTTATTTGCCCATGTAGGTATCTATCTCCATCATCCGTGAAAGGCTTATATACAAGGAAAAGCAAGACACTAGAACTATGTAAAAACATGCAATTCCTGACATTATTTTGGGTCCTGTAAAGGACATTGCAGTTTCCACAAAGATACAACACATGCTTCACTGCTTCATGTTTGGATCACTCAAGCGTGCTCATGCTGCATACAAAATAAGAGATTTCTACAGATGACAGAGGCCAGGCATTCTGCACATCATCTCTTCAACAAAATATTCATAGGCCTTAATACTGTGTTTTGTACTTCCCATAAAAGAAAGGGGATTTGAGCTACAGAAGCAGCAGTTTCTCCAACTTCAATAGGGCATGATGAATTAAGGGGGATCTAGCAATGAGTTAAGGGGGATGGTGCAAAGATACCCCATCATTGCTACAAACTGCCTCCCAACTAACTTGCCTGGTTTAAACTACTAGTTGTATGCATAATGAAAGAGGCTCCTACACATCCATTAACACACATGGAAAAGTCTCCAAAGGAAATTCAGACAATGTTTTAAATAATCCCTACAAATTACCCTTTGTACATGTTGACACTCCATCCTTATCCATTCCTTGTGAGAGCAAGGCTGTACACTAGCTGACATTTTAGCAAATTGAGTATCTGTAGACCAAATCAGGAACCTCTTTTGTAAATGAGTCAGCTACTATTACAGCAATGAAAGGACCGATACTACTCAAGCTGCTTTACTCAGGCACAGTAAAGGGAAAGCTAAAGGAAATCTATTGTTCTGCCAAGGTATTACAGGGGAATCAACACAGTATTTTTTAAATACTGTGAGGCACTGCAAGGAATTCCTTATTCTAGGAAAAGGGAAGAATTAGGGAGGGTACGGTCAGTGTTTACATTTTAGGACCAAAATTATTAGCTTTTCCATTACAAATCATCAGATCTGCAATGTGCATGAACCAAGTGTGCAGATATGGCAGGAAGAGCTGCTAAGAAAAGTAAAAGCTAAGGTAAAGTAAAAGTCAGCATTGTATCTGATATATACATTCTCGCTTTACATGACTGAGAATATTTACCAACTAGGCTCAGCAGAATTCTTTTCTGAACAGAACTGACCTAAAGAACTCCAGAGAAAAATTAATCGCAAAATAAACTAGGACAAAGTCAACATTTTTTAAGGCCTGATGATACATAAATTGCTTTTACTTTGCTAATTAAACTGAGTTTCTATTATAACAAAAATATTGTTTTTTCCAACACTGCAAACAATATACTTTTAGATTCAAATAACTCACTGATAGTAACAAAATGGTTAAGAAATTTAAAACCCAGCTACATCACATACCAATAGCAAATTTAACTACATACCAGCATACCTGAAAATGAAGACATTTCAGTACAATTGCTTTGATTAGCTTACAAAACGCTCCTCTCACTCTCACCAATTCACAAAGTTTTCTACTGTTCCTAGACTGTAACAGTATCCTCATGGCATATATTATTAGGATCAACAGCTTTGTAGAATTTAACCACCACAACCAACTAATTTATCTTTTTTCTCCCCACCCCAAAGCAATCTTCTGAATCAAGATTTGTTCTGAAACCAAATTCTTCAAACGGCGTTGCCACAATTGCTTACCACAAAGGCTGCGCTGCCCCGCCGGAGCAACCGGAGCGCCAGGACCAAGCCCCGGTCAGCCAGCGTCTGCTCACGGCAACTCGCTGCAAGCCTCCCTGTTGACAAAACTGAAGTACTCACACTAGTGTTTTAACAGCCAAGAAATTACAGATGGTTCTTGAATAATGATACAAATATTAAGATAAACCAAGTGTTTTAGAGGGCTGTATTAACACACCTACGCATGCCCATGTATGCCTGTAACGTACTGAAGCGATACATCACAGAGCTTCTACTTGCACTTTGTGGCATAAAACTTTTTTTTGTTTGTTTGAGGTAGCGATACAAGTGAACAAAGAGGTAGAGGTTTAGGCTCATGCTTCAGAAAGCTTTACCGAGTCAGCTTGGAAACCAAAACAAAAGCTACACCTCTTTTTGAATAAAAAACATTTTTTCAAGCAAAAAGATAACATTCTTTAAGGAAGCCGCTGTTTACTTACTCCAATTCATTCTCCACATACCTAAGTTACAAAGCAGAAAAGTAAACAACATCAAGAACCGTTTTTTTCCTAGTTTACCTCTCCAAGTCTTCAGAAAATCTAAGCAATGTCCTGGCCATTTCTGTAGTTGTGTCTACCCCAAAATAAGCAAAGCTTTCTTTTTCCTGCCGGCTTCCCACCTCACTCTACACCACCCTATCCTCATAACCTTTGACCAGCAGGAAGCAGACACAATGGACTGAAAATAACAGCAATTGTAAGATTTCAAATTATTTAATATGTGAGGGGTGGGCTTAAGATTTGAAAAACTTCCCTTGCTTTGGTTTGTCAGCAGTTGCTTAAAACATGTGTTATCCACATTGATTTACAACATTTGTTAGAGATCCTAGGTTGAACGAGGCTAAAGCCTAGGAAACACACTATTAAGAGCACAGAGGTACAGATTCTTGTATATGTTGAGATTCTGCATTTAAGTCGCAGTTGTTAGGCTATTATATACAATGAACTTAATTTTCCGGCAGTGTAAACAATAGCAGTAGAAGTCTCTTCCAGCATTATGTCTTTTCTTTCAAATATCTTTATTTATCTAAGCTTTTAGATCAGTAATAGGTATACCTATATGTCCCACACAATAATATGACATCCTGGTAGGAAATGTAACCAGCAGTCCATTTAAACACTGCAGTTAAAGCTATAAAAAAACTGCAGCAATGAAAAGTCACAGAACAATTTGCTAATACGAAAAGGACCTTTGCTAATTCTAAGTAGCTGCGGTGCACTTTGTGGTGTAGAAGAAAGGATCTTTATCTTCTCCTCATGTAAAAGCCCAAGCAATGACCCCACAGATATCTTCATTACCAGTAAAAAATTCGTGTGCTTTAAATTGTACTAATATCTTGGCATGAACACTTGAGGGTTACAGATTCCAAAGTCCAGATAGGTAATTAAAGTATTTCTTTTTATTAGTTTTCATGTTTTTTGTCTTGCACCCCAAGTACCAGCTGACTATTATTTTGCAAACCCACAATCACGTCCTCTCTCCATCATCCCTCCGGTTCCTCCTTTGCGGTTACACCACAACACATACAGGTCACGATGATAAGAGCAGAATGAACTAACCGAGAGAGGGACTCACCTCTTACGAGAGCTCTACTGTGTTTCTGGAGAAGGGGATGGGGCAGGATAAAGAGTCAGTGTCATTTTTACACAGACTCCTTGTCCTGAACACGACACGACTAAATCAAAGGTTCTTCCACAATCACAATGAATAATGTTCCAACATAATTTTGAGTACGTTTGGTACCCCATGCACACACTTTATCGTGCATTCACTGTACCTCTATTGCGCACTAGGCACTGCTTGGTTTTAGAAGCATTTTAATCATGGAATTACACGAGACATTCTTTTCTTGGCAGGGGAAGCTCAGGCACTGCATTTCTGCAGGATAAGACTGGATCTAGCTTGTCAATGCAGTATTTCATTAAGGTCTGCAAGTGCTCAAAATAACTACAGAGAAGCCCCTCATGATACATTTCAGTACGGTATCCACAACAACTTCCAAATATAAGACGTCCATATTGCACACGAGCAAGGTTTTCGGTGTAGCAGGAGAAGCCACCATGACACGTTATAATAGCAGCTTGAAGCACAAATGGTTCAACAAGGAAAGTAAATATGAGGTTCTCTGCAAGCCTGCAGTTTAAGAGTCCCTTGAAACCACTTTGTCTGCTAATAGGATCCTCCTTTTCCCTTCCCCCATTTTAAGACACAACCTGATGCCATCACACCAAGGAATAACAGAGAAAGGATATCCTGCCTAGATTTTCCATTATACAGATCAAATCATCAATCCAGAGAGGTCTTTGCTTACACATAGGATAAAAAGAAGATGCTTCCAACTGATAAACCCTGAAAGGAAGCAAGGTTGGCTCCACGACTATTTTTAAGTAGTTAGCATTCACACAATGGCCTAAAATTAATGGCCAACCCCCAGGGTCCATGAAGCCTTCATTTAAAAAAAAAAATTAAGGAGTTAGCATATTTGGGGGAGGGGGGACACACACACAGGGAACGGGGGGAGAAAACAGAAGAACAGAAGGTGGCAGATACAATCATGCTTCTTTCCAGACTCACCTTGAATTAAGTTTGTATGCTTAGTTTAAGCAAGTGAAAAGATAGGAAGCTTTATGTCATTTTCTCTAAAAATGAAACATTTCCTTCAACAATTGCTGGGAGAAATCTTACTTCACAGCTCTTGTGATTTTGACTAATCTCTTCTGCTGTAAGTATCTCATGACAAGAAGTAAGTAAACACAGAAAAATAAGAATATCTTTATGTAGCTGTATCATGAAAGAAGGAACTTGTTTCTCAGCCCTAATTTCCAAGGCCAGCTACCACAGCTGTGCTGCAGCTCCCAGCTGAACAGCTCCCTGCATCTCACCACCTAATAGACAAAGGGCATTTAGATTACCAAATGGCCAGTGTTTCACATTTAGCTCGGCTACAAGCATCCCACATCTAAGGCTTCATCTAAACATGATAAGGAAAGTCATACTTTGTGCATCTGGACAGATGATGAATACAAACATCTTTGGTATCATCTAAGGATAAATAATGTAAATGGCACCATTTCAACATTAAATGCACTGAAAATGCAATTCTCATGCCAGGCATCTCTTTGGATAAAGAACAAGATGAGGCAAAAGGCCCTTTAAGATTACCTTTGTAATCTCGGCAATGCCCAGAAACTAGAGACATTTTAAATATCGCCATTCATCTCCACCTCTTACTGCTAAGAAGGATTTCTTCTTATAAGCATTTATCCTTTTGGAGGGTTTTTTTTTTGGTGGTTGTTGTTGTTCTTTTTAATAACAGCATCCTTCTGATGAGTAACTAAGAGAATAATGGAAAATAAAAATTGCTTAGAGTTTCTGATCTCATCACAAACTATTCCCCTCCTCCTCTGTGCACTAGATAAAAAGTGAACAATTAGCCTGCTGTTTGTTTGCTCAGTACAGTGAGATTGTTCATTTCTTCATTTGTATCAGATCACATCACAGAATAGAGAAAAACATTAAAAATAGATTAAACAACAACAACAACAAATCTATCATTAAACCACCAACGCTGCTATGAGAACTTAAACCCCATCAGATTTTTATTATTTATTTTGTAGTTTTGAGCTAAGTCAAGTGTTACAGTCCCTTTACCTTATCTGGCTTGCAAAGTACTTGACATTTTTAAGCTTTGCTCTTTGGCATGAAAAGCAAGCACTGCATTATCCAACTGCTTTTTACACCTTTTTGTGAGAGTTTCATAACTAGTTTCACTTACTGTAAAAATGTTTAATTTTTAACTTACAGGCAGCAAAGGAACTCTAAAACTAGACGCCTTGTTACTTTATTTATTGGCTCTCTATACATCTAAACGGCATCTACTTTGTTTACTGACTGGAAGCTCTTACTACTGCCAGCACTTCAGGAACAATGTAACTGTGGAAAGGGGAAAACATGTTTTTCTACATTTTGTTTGTCATCTAACAGAATTATAAGGTACACATGCACCAATTTGAAAATATTTTTAATAGCTGGTAACCTCAAATGGACAAAACAACCTACCTCAGCAGGTACTTTGTCTGAAGTCGTAACTTAACCCTTTTCATTCTGGAGCTATTTATGAGTAATAATGACTGGCAGATTTGCTATAACACTGATTATATTTCAATATCTGTATCATAATGACACTGAAAAAGTGTATTCTATTTCTAAAGATGACCATTTTTTAATCCTTAAAATGGGAAGAGCTTTGGGGCAACAGCAAGAGGCATGAAATCAGAAACAAGATTTAATATCTTGTACAAAATTTTCCAGCTCTTAAAAATATATATCACAATGCCATTTACATGAACTCAGTAAGATACACAACTGATTACATTTGATTTTAAATACAGATATTAAAAAAAAAAAAGATATGCCACTGTAAAAACATATCAAACAAAAACATACCAAGCAAAAAAAGGAAGATTCTCATTTTCCCCACCACTTACAGCGGCATCCAAAGTCTTTCCTCCCCTAGGGAATTCTGGTGCCACCTGTATTAGGTTGTGTGACAAGGACCCACTTGTCTGTGGGGTACAGCAAGGTGAGAGGGATGCTGCTAGCCAGGCCAGGTGCTGCTCGCCAGGTCCTCTGAGCACGCCTCCCTCCTCCGCACCAGCACTGCCAGTGGTCCTGACACAAGAGAGGCCACAGCGTTCTCTTTCAAATAGGTGAGATTTGGCAGAGGAGCGCACTTTTACACCCAATGTCAGGTCTCACACAGGTTTTCTAAGCTGTCATTTACACTCAACGCTAAACAGATGTAAGGCACATATTGAGGTCTCCGAGTAGATGGCTCCCCTACTTCCACAGGGAATCATCTACCCTCCCTCCCAGACCTGAAAGGCTAACAAAAACACAGAAAAACATTAAATAGCTACTCTAAGCAATACTCAGCTGACCTTCACATTTGAACATGTTGGTTTTGCCTCTGCTGCAAGCCTCTTCCTTCTAGCAAGCTGCAGAGCTGAAGCTGCTTATTCACAACGTGAATCGTGACAGAAGAACTGGCAAGACCAATAACAGCAATGTCAAACCATAATTTTAGAAACTGCTGATGCAGAACGATTATATCTTCACTGTCACTGTCTGCGAAGACAAGACACCTACTAACGTCACATTATTTGTACTGCTGCAGTCAGCTACCTATCAGGCAGGTGCCACTTCACTGAAGCTACTACACGATTTGAGAGCACTTGTTTTTCTTGATAGGCAGGGAGGCCAAAGACTGAGCGATATGGAAACAAATACACTCTCACTTTTGATAACAGGCTGACGTGCCAGAGCGGCGGGAACATCCACCCTTACGCTCCGTTATAAAGTTTTTCAGGGAAAATAAGACAGATTTCAGCAGATTGGGCAAGTCAACTCAGATTTTACTAAAGCAAAATTGTATCACTGCACAATGAATATCAGAAGATTTTGAGGACTGGATGATAAAGCGAGAGTGTTTAAATTTTAGTATCACTTCATTTTGGTTCAAAAACGTGCATTGTCTTTTTTTTTTTTTTTTACCCCCAGAAACTATAAACTTTAAAACATGAGGCCCCATGGCATGTTAAGAGTCTAAATACTGCTAGGACCACTCACATCAGCTGCTGATGGACACCATCCAAATTGCTTCAATTCGGAGGAAAATTATTTTGGTGATCAAAGTCACTGAATCAAAGTGACAATAAAGAGCGCTTATACCGAAGTCTTGGCACCTTAACCAAAATATGCTGATCAATCAATTTGTTAGTCACTTTGTGACTAATAAATAAGCATAACCAGTATTAATTGTGTGCTTTCCACCTCTCACAACTCTGCTCAAATACTGCAATAAAAGCATAGGCGAACAGTTTAAGAGTTTGCTACACTATGAATGCCCTCCCCACAGCAGCAGGTAGAGATGATTTTCTGCAATAACCTGCGCTTGAACTAGACATACAAATTAAACACTTTCTGCCTGAGCAAGGTGATGACAGCATGTAATGCTGCTTGGAGGAAAAGCTATAGCTGAACTTCTCTGAGCATTTAGAAAAGGTATCACATCATACCGACAGAATTGATAAAATTCCCACAGAACGCAAGAGAAGTTTCAGGGATTTTATCAGACACAACAGAAATGAGCTGACAGGGTAGAGAAGCATATACAAATGACTGCTTTCTCTTTGATTCACAATATTTAGATTGTTATTTCCAGCTCAGGTTAAACAAATTGGTGTTATGATACTATTGTTAGGCTAGATGTATAAACACACTCATGCACTTTTGGAGGCAGGCCAGCCAGCTCAACAAACAGTACAAAAGAAACAGCGAAGAGGTAGAACACGAGCTGCTGCTCGGGTTCACCCACCAGGCTGTTATGGAGAGGGAGCAGGGGGTGGGAAGGAAGAAAACAGTGCAGAAAAACAGTGGAGCAAAATATGTTGTGAATATGCTATTTTAAGAAGTGTAGAAGGTTTCTTTAAAAAAAAAAAAAAGCTCAAGAGTTGGTTCATACTCAGCAAAATAACTCCTGAACATTTCATACAGAGACAGATACATCAAGCTGTTTCAATCAGCATGCTTAAGGCAAAAGAAACAAAGAAACACTGGATATAGATTTCTCACAGTGAAAGGAAAATTAGTGCTCAAAGCACAAATCACCATCAGCAAAATTTTACTCAGTGAAGAAAAAATTTTTTTTTTTTTTTTTTATTTATGAACAAACAACAAGGACAAAATATACTTTCTGGGTAGTCCAGATCTCCCACTCTAGTCTCTAATGAGAAGGGCTCAGCCTTACCCACCTCTCTTCTGCTCAGGCACTTGACCCCAATTCTTCTTTCTACCCAACATTTCTCTAAAAAATGACATTAAAAAAGATCTTTTCTTCATCATTTCAATCAAAGGAGAGGTGTTTTGAGACAGGTTATTTACAGTTGTTTACCAGGGCACTCAGTTTACAGATAGAGTTGAAAGCACATATATATGTATGAACCAAGAGAGATCATGGATTTTTCGGATATTACAACTAGCCTATGGAAGCAGAAAAAGAGTTACAACTTTTAAATAAGAAAGGCAGGGTAACAAATACAATCATGGATTAATCTCCCTAGTTTACGCTCTGTCTTGGTGAACCTGAAATCACTTATCTGCTCCAACAAACAACAGGGCCAAGATACCATCCCTGTGAGTTCATTTTCTAAGTGGACCCAACACACAGAAAGAAGAAAACCATATGAAGAAGTAAAGCCCATAACTCACTCCCCTTGAAAAAGGCTTTGTGAGATTTCCCATTTATGATTTGCTTTCCTCCATTCACGGCAGATGCTCTGCAAAGAGTAAGCTGGGTTGCAGTCATACCCACAAAGGAGGTTTCTATTTTCATAACCAAAACACTTGCCTTGTTTCACTGGAAATACTCCATAATTTTAAATTCTATTCAGAGGAACAGGTCCTTTGCCAGCAAAATACAGCTGCGTACTAAGGCCTTGCTTGGCCCATAAAGTAAAAAGTAACTGCAAAGTAGTGCCATTAACTGAGTACCCTCAAACATCTTGGGCAATGTCAGGACTTGACCAAGGTCTCCAAATAGGAGATCTTGAGATACTTCAACTCAGCCAGCACACTTGGAGAGCAAGTTAAAGCTGAAATGGAAAACATTTCCATACCTATACATAACAGATATTGTAATAGTCAAGTAATTCACTTCAGTGTACTATAGAGAAAGATACACCTAACTACACAAAAATAACGCTTTGTGAACGGTTTAAAACGGGAAAAAATGCAATAAAATTTGTAATGCTTGCCAGTTCATTTATTTTCTTAAGCTTTTAGTATTTGATGACACTCAACTGGCTTTTGCATATAAATTATTGGCCTGCTTCTTATTTGTGTATCACTGATATCCAGTATAACCTTGAATTTTAAAATCAATCACACAAGATGATGTGTCCTATCATCAAGTTATGCCATGTTTACTAAACTAGGAAAACTAAACCTGAAAACTTCGTGTGTACTTGCTCTGCTGATCACATTTCACAGAATATTATCTGTGACCCGTTAGTAGCTTGTGCAAGTTTGTATTTTTATTTTTTGTCAAATACACATGAAAGAACATTCTCCTCACGCTGTGCATATTTTCCCACTTCTTCACATGCTGCAACAGGTGGGTGTGGGTTTTGGTTTTGGTTTTTGGGTTGGTTGGGGTTTTTTTGGTTTGGTTGGTTTTTTTGGTTTTTGGGTTTTTTTGACACCGGATCCTAAATAGCTCTTAGGCAAAGATCAATTCCTTGCAGAACTGCTGAATAAATAGACCACATTTGACACCAGACTTCAGAAGGTATTACATTGCTGGGGTTCCCTTCCCAAAACAATAGAGTATCTGGGCTTTTGCCTCACTGGATGTGCATACCTGCTTATTAATGTCATATAGTACTTTCTCTAAGCAACAGGAATGGACCAACTGCTCACAACACACAATGGAACTTAGAAATGTTTCTTCTGTTTGCACACCCCACCCCCCGCCCCCCCAATTAACTGGGCTATTCTTTAATACAGAAAAATCTGACTATACAGCAACAGTCCTTACTGCCAGTTTCACAGTAGTAGTCTTGACCTTCCAGAATTCTGTTCTAGTAACCCTTGAATTGTAAATACTGTAACACTGGAGTCCCAGAATTAAAACATTTGTTTTTCATTTTAGCTTGCTAGCAAAACCAAAGCTCAAGTATACGACTAGTCAAGTACACTACTTTTCATTTGAAATGCAATGTTTTTCAATGAGCTCCTTAAAACAAGTAGCATATGACCAAGTCAGAATTTCTGTACACCATCAGTTGTAACATGAGCATGTGCTGCCTGCCCCACTATTTGTAAATAGGACAGACAAGAGGATAAGGAGCACCACTTAGACTACACCACATCCTAGGTCAAGACAAAGCTGACCTTCATTAAAAAACACAGTTACTTTATAAAAACAGAATGGTGATATGAACTGTGATATTCCCCTTTGCTGCACGGACATCGGAAGTTACACAAAGCAGAAATATATCCTTTTAACACGAATACTACAGAACTTCACAAAGAACAGCAAAGCATGATGAAACTAAACTAGCACAAGCCTGACACTGAATTTAAAAGAAAATGGTACTATCACCCAGAATCTTACTTTAAAACACAGAGAGATGGAACATCCTTCATCAGCCTCCAGCTGCTGCGACTTTTATCCAGGAGAAAAACCCAGCAAGATCTCCACTTCAGCATCACTCCAAGGAGAGCACTACACTTACTTAGCATCAGTTCCCAACAGCAATACAACTGAAAGCTCTGCAATCTGGTAGACTCAACGAAGGTTTTAATCATCTAATGAGATTACCTCATCCGTGTGTGGTTTCACAATGCAGTCTCAATGGTAGCCCATTATGCCAGTCCCCTGACACGCAGTATCAATCATGCTAATCGGCTTACTCTGCTATCACTCCTACAGCTAGATGACTGCCACGCACAGAAACCAAAACCGTGAAGAGTTTCTGCCTCACAGGATAAAAAGAAATTGTGAACTAAGCATTGCCACGACAGTACAGAAAACATTGCTAGCTCCAATCCTAGTATTAATGCCGCTTCTCTCCAACAGGTTATGAGCCACATTCCATTTTTAAATTTTATGTACATTCTATGCTCAATCATAGCAAAGTACAACAGCTCCCTTATGGAGAACATGGAGTTTACATATAACAATTTACATGTTTACAGTTAATTAATCTCACATTGGAAAATCATAAAGCTTCATAGAACATCAGTGTCTGCCTTTTCTGAAACACAAGAAACACATGTTACAGTAATTAATGCTGTTCATTTACCAAAGCAAGAAGCATCCAACCTCAAAGTAACATAACACATATACAACTAAAATCTGTTCTATTTGACAGATGAGGCTAATGAGAAAATCTAAATAGCAAAACTAAACTTAGCCTATATTTTGTTCTTTGGTTGCGAGGGAAAAAATAGCCCCGAGTTCTGATATCTTCCTAGGTAGCACAGGAATCCAGTTGTTGTACACACAGTTAAAAAAAAGCTAGCCACACTACACAGCTTGAAAAGCAAACAAAAGCCCCTCTAGTATCAGCATTTTATACAAGAGAGATTAAGCAGCTTGCCCAAAGAAGCACAAGAATCATGGGAAAAAACCCAAGACATACCTGTTAAATTAGCACTACCTTTTCACACTGGCTTTACCTTCTACATTTTTCCCAAAGCACTTGAAAATATCGGTGCTACCAGAATTTCAACACATCTTCATTCAATGCAAGAAAAAACCACACAAGCATAAGCACAGATGGTAACACAGTTAACAATACGATTTTTTTTTAAAGGCTACATGTATCTAGACTTGACTGGGGGCTCTAAAACACGTCTCCCTAACCCAAAACACCTTCTCTAGCGTATCCTTTTACCATTAGCTGCTCTCAATAACGTGAAGGAAAGGGAAGGGAAATTAAATAAAGCAGAGTACATAAGGCCACAATCTTGTCATATTTCAGTTGGAAATATACAGAACCACTTAAAACCTGACACAACCTGTAAAAAGCAAGAATCTCGGAATAAAAAACCCGACCAAAAACACAGAAAAACAAACAACTGAAAACCACACACACACAACTAATATGAAGCAGCTTTAGGCCTTTATAACCCTGTTGCTGATTATCAGCCCATTTTACTGGACCAAGTATCCCCAAACTCTTCTGAAAGCATCTCAATGCACTGCCAGGTTACTCACTTAAAATGGGAGTGTAAAAAGGGAAAACCAGCACAGCAATCTCGGGAAAAAAAAAGTCTTTTGATCTTGTTATCCAAAATTAACTGCCTTATGAGCCATTGACTCAGTTGACCCAAATGAAGCCAGGATCTGACTTGGGACTCTTGCTTTGCTAAGTAATCCTTTTTTTAGAAAACAGATACCAAAAGGTAACCTTGTGGCATTTGACATTCTGGATAAAACACATCATATTTTAAAAAGCATCTACATTTTCCCCTCTGCTTTTCCACAATCGTACTCAATCCACGTGGTTCAGTAACTTCACATTTTTTATAGGATATCATCTTTGCACATCCCAAGTGAAGGCAAATAGCTCTCTATTTCAAATAAGAAAAGAGAGGCAGACAAATAACTTACCCCTGCTACCCAAATGCATACTAACCCTCCAGAATAGAATATAAAACTGGGTCATGCTGATTCCCTCACCCAGACTTGATTACTTTTATACCAAGTTAACACTTTTGATTTCTCAAACTTCCAAACAAATGAAGGACAAGACTATGATCAAGAGCAGTCAGCATGGATTTATGAAAGAAAAATCATGCCTGACCAACCTGACAAAATGACTGCTTTAGGGGATTATGGGCAAGCAGTGAATTTGAATTATCTTGACTTCAGGAAGGGTTCCAGCACTGCCTGCCGTGATATCCTCATGGACAAACCCAGTGAAATATAGGCTAGACAAGTGGACAGAAAGGTAGACTGAAAAGTAGCTGAACTTCCAGGCTGAAAGGCTGGCAATTAGCAGCATGAAGTCCAGGTGGAGGTCAGTTACTGGTGGCACACCCCAGGCATCAATTCTGGAGCCAATACCATTGAGTATCTTCACTAATGATGGGACAGAGGGCACCCTCAGCAAGTTTGCCCATGACACAAAACTGAGAGGAGCAATTGATACACCAGATGGCTGTGCTGGCACTCAAAGGGACCTCGACAGGCTGGAAAAATGGGCCAATGAGAACTTCATGAAGTTCAACCGAGGGAAATACAAAATCCTACACCTGGGAGGAATAACACCAGACATCAGTGCAGGCTGTGGGACAGCAGCTTTGTAGGGAAGGCCATGGTAGACAAACTGACCATAAGTTAGCAACGTGCCCTCATCGACAAGGCCGCCAACAGCTTCCTGGGCTGAATTAGGCAAAGCATTGCCAGCACGTCAAGAGAGGCGATCCTTCCTCTCTACTCAGTCTGGTAAGACACATCTGGAGCTCTGGGTCTGCAAGAGAGACATGGACATGCTGGAGAAGCTCCAGGGAAAGGTCACAGACATAATTAGGGGGCTGGAGCATCTTTCGTACGAGGAGAAGCTGGGAGAGCTGGGACTGTTTAGCGTAGAGAAGAAAAGGATCTTATCCATGCATATGACTACCTGGTGGGTGGAAGTAAAGACAATGGGGTCTGGCTCTTCTCAGTTGTGCCCAGCAAGAGGACAAGAGGCAATGGGCACAAACTGAAATACAAGAAATTCCATTTAAACATAAGAAAAGCCTTTTTATTGTGAGGATGATTGAACACTGGAGCAGATTGCCCTAAGAAGTCTTCATCCTTGGAGGTGCTCAAAACCCAACTGGACATGGTCCTAAGTAACTTGCTGTTGCTCTGAGCAAGGGAGCTGGAGTACATCTCCAGAGGTCCCTTCCAATCTCAGTAATTCTGTGAATATATAAATAATCAACTGTCAAACATTGTGTATGTTGAGTGTTTTGAAGTTTTATTTTTTACCATAAATGCACAAGCCAAAAGACAGTTTGCATAAGCAAAGACCTTCAAATCCTTTCCCATTTGAAAGGCCATCTACTGAGCAAGAGCTTTCTGAAAACAATAAAATCGCTTATTGTTTACGAAGCAATTTTGAATGGTCTGAGACACACCCCAAACAGGGAATAGAACTGAAACAGCAAGACAGGTAGACAAGCTAGTACACAATCTGATCTCTCTCCATTTAAAGGTTAAACTGTTACTGCAGTTTAAAAATTGCAGAAAATCAAAACTCTAGATACAAATCAGCATTGCTTCTTCCACTATTCCATCAAAATAACCATGCTGATAAAAAGGAGACAAGACAGAGGAGAGGAAGGAAAATGCATTTGTCTTAGCTTCAAAAAGAAATAAGAGCAGGAAAAAATAAATCTCTAATAATGTTTTACTCCATCTAAAGTGTCAAATATTGATATTAAAAGCACCGTTACTATTCTGTCACTAGCATAGCGCTGAAATCTACCTAGAAAGAGCAACATAGTCTCTGTAAGCATGGAACACTGGCAAAGCACAAGTGTCTGTTTTTAAACTTCTGCACCTTTAATAGAACTAAATATTTAATTCTGTCCCACCCAGCAACTTAATATTGCTTCCAAATTTGAACAATATTCCAAAAACCTGCTAACAGCCTTCTGAAACCAAGATGTTCCTTCCCACCCTCCACAAAAAGTTCCTTTTGAAAAAAACTGAAATTCCTCTCAGGGTCTCTCAGCATTGCTCCTGGAAGAATTTAACAGGGGGAGAGGACAGGGAAGGACATCTTCCTTAAACAAACCTGTAATTATCTCATTTTCACTCCTTCTCTCACACACAGTCAGCTTACGACAGATATCCAGGACAAAAAGTCATTAGCACAACCAGTTAAAACATGATTTAACTAAGACAATACTATAATGGGAGATGTTAGGCAACCTAAAACTTTGAAATTCATTGGTTGGTCTAT
This sequence comes from Platalea leucorodia, assembly GCF_965183815.1. NCBI lineage: Eukaryota > Metazoa > Chordata > Aves > Pelecaniformes > Threskiornithidae > Platalea > Platalea leucorodia. The sequence continues at coordinate 15,280,363 of NC_138828.1, read as the reverse complement.
CTGTAATAAGATCCTGATGTTATTATGTTAGTTTCCATAAGGATCCAAAATGCTAATCAAATGAAAAGTCAAAAAAGTAGGAGTTGCACTCTCAGTGTGGAAAAAAATACCAAAAAGATCTACTTCATATGAAGTTTGTCTTACTATGCATCCCAAGTTTGCCTAATGCCTCTGTTTGATGTTCTATAAAATTGTCATTTAGATTAAAGTAATTCTAAGCCCAGGTAGGAGAGTCACATAAAGCCTCGGGAAGCCACATTAGGATGCAAGAATTCATTTCTAATAGTAGAGTGCAGACTTCAATGGATTTCTGTCACTCATTTATCAGTGGTACCATTATTTTCCCACAATCGTTTTTGTTATTCACAGTAGAAAGGCACACACTCTCAAACAAGTACACTATATTGCTGACTAAACCCAGTCTCAGCACCATACAGATATCCAAGTACTTGTTCATAATGGTAAAACACCAGTGAATCACCAAAGTGCTCAGAGGACAAAAAAAAAAAAAAAAAAAAAAAAAAAAAAAAGGAAAAGAAAAAATATGTTGCCCTGGGAAAAAAAAGTTTATTGAACGTATCAAGTCATTATTCACCTTTCTGCTCCTTTTTCTTGAGGATTTGGAATGGGGGGGGGAGGGATGGGGAAAGAGCAGTAGGTAAGAATTGACTCATGCAGGTGACCTATTCAGGATAGACTAAGGCTAAACTTCTTTTTCATAGAAACTAAGCAATAGATTCATGCAATTCCTGAATTTGCTTATTTTTATTGATCTCCTAGTTCCTAAAATACTTCTCCTAGTGCAAGGTATTCTATAAGCATGCTAAAATTGCACAAACACATAAGCAACCAGTGAATGGAAAAGCGTGAAAGACAGGAAGAAACTGATTTGCAGCACAGGACGAGCAGGAAATAGGGATTTGTGAGCTGCAGTTTTAAAAATAATTAAGACGACTTTTCCAATTACTGCCATATAGCAGAAAGTTATTATCTCAAGCCTGATATATAAGACCACAACAATGCTTTTTGTCTGACAAGTCATTTTGGGTCATAAAAACATGCTATTTCTGAGACATTTCTTGTTGATCAGAACCTACAGATTGCTCCACACTTCTAACCAAGGCATTGCAATAGGCACAAATGTTGAAAGAACATTTTAAGAAATATCTTCCCACCTGACAGTAATTTCTTTCTGACTCCATTATGATGAAGCAGAGTGTGAAGCTGTACTGGAACTTACACCCACAGAAAACTTTAAAGATGAGAAAATGCTTCTGGAGATGGACATTTGACCACATTACGTATGGGATTGGGGTTGTTTGGGTGTTTTTGTAATTTGGCATATTTAAAAGAGTCTGTCCTGGGAAAGTGCAGGTGCTCCTTAGGCCAGCATGCTTTCAAACCTCACCTACAGGATTTACAATGGATATAGTTGAGAACCACAAACCTCAACATATATGCTGTATGGCACCGCCAAGACCACGTCTGTAAAAAGGCGTATCTCAGCCTGCCCTTGCAGTTCCTGTCTAGTATACTGGAAAACCTAAATGAACAGCACTAGACAAGATACACACACACACACACACATATGTATAGGCTGATAAATAGACTGTATTCGAACAGCTTGGAGCAAGGAAGCCTGATCACTTCTACTGATATTATTCCCCGAGCAACCCTCTCAGACAGGTGAGCAGTGAACAACCATTATCAGGGGACAGACCATCTGAAAAGTAACGAGCTCCAGGGCGTTGTCTTACTAATAGTCAAAATAAAAAGCTGGCCTGGACAAGTCTTCAGAGGCAGCAGAGCTCTAGCAGAATGAACCCTAGACCTAAGATGCTGCTAATAAGCAACCTGTGATATCTTCTCATCTCTGTAGTGCAGATTCAGGTCTAAAAATAAAGGATAACATCTTTTTTTGGACTCTGCCTCCTGCCCCTAATTTCTGTTATACATTGTTACATACAGAGATATGGTATGCATACATCAGAAACAACATGATTTTACAATTATAATTTACCGACATTTGGTAAGACAGTGATTTCAGCCATTGTTCCAAGACTACTAAGTAGTCATTCGTTAACATATGAATTGAAACTACGTAAGATTTTATGGTATAAATTTATAGTCAAAAAGCAAAACAGAACAGTCTCATTAATTTAACTTGATTAAAAGCACACTTGAAATATTTCACAAATTACAGCATGTTTTGTGGAAGAGGGGGAAGTAGTAAAGTGCGTGCACGAAACAAGAGACAAGACATGTATTGGTAAGCTGTTCCAGGTGCAAAGTATCACGGAAGAAACAGACCTGCAAGAAGAGGGAAAACCAATTAATCAGCCCTAAGAAAGACCTGATGAAATAACAGCATTAGCAAGCAGTAACACACCATGTGTATTTGTGCAAAGACCTGCCTACACAGGACCAGCTTTGTGCCCCCTCCTGCTCTGGCGGGAGATGTGCTGCAGCACAGACCTTACCCCCTACTGAACATATTTCTAGGGCCGCAGCTTTCAGAGGCCATCTGTAGGAAAGCTCTCTGTATAGACTGCATGGGGCTATATCTTCGATACTCTGTCTTCATGATTCTGTCTTAAAAGGGAAAGCCAGTTGTATTTATTTATACTTGATCAGAGGCACCTCTTAAGATCATAAAGAAAACAACTCTTGCTCATCCTTCAAGAATCTCCTGCCAGCTGTGCACGGGTGCACACACACTTGCAGAGATGTATTTTGAAAGCAGGGGGAGAACAACAATTGATTTCCTCCAAGTGCAACGTCCTGTTGTTTTTCCAAGGTGATGCAGAGAATTATCACAATCCCAGATGTTTACAAGGGGAAAGAGAAACTGCAGTAACTTTGCACAGGATGAGACAGTTGACTGCCTAAACACATTATTCTAAACGTAAATTCAAAGCTTCACTACTTTTTCTATAGGGGCTCTCTGTTCCAAATCCTGGAATTGCAAGCTGTAGGACATTAACAAGCATACATTTGAGTTTCCAGCCACTTCAAGTGTGTATGAGGCAACGAACTTATACAAAGTATTTTTAGACTTCCTGCAATCAACTGTCCTCCCGGCATTGCTCAATATGACGCACAGTTGTCTGAATTATGCAGTTGTGCTAACATACGCTCTAATTTTAAAGTTTCATTTCTGTGTTTTCCATAAAATAAGTACTGTCAAATTTGCTCATGCAAGAAGTTGAATCACAAGTGATTAAGGGTCATCTAAGCTAAACCATATTGTGTAAATGCTTATTAAATTATACTTATAAGAAGTAATTCGTTTTATCTACATAAGATAATTGAGTAAACTGAACAAAACACTAGTAATGATTGGGCATTATAGAAAAAGAGGTGGCTAAATTCTGCACAGCGAGCTTTGCCATTACAGAGTCACACAAACCTAAGGTTCGTCTTGCTTGGAGATAACATACATCTTCTGTAAAGGAAAACAAAGAAGAAAATGTTGCCTCAGCTTTACAGATCCTGCAAGATGGAACGGCTGAACTCTTTAAGAATTGTCCTGTTTGCTGGCATGGTTCAGAAAATACTCAACAGTTGAATTGTTTTGAGGAGGAGGAGTCAGGAAACAGGGTGACGGTTTGTATCATCTAGGCATCTCCTGTGTCCAAGAAAGGATCAAGTTATAGCTACATCAGTGCATGTATGACAAGCCAGACAGACATATTCCAGTACAAGATGTTCTTGCAAGAAATAACCATGGACAGGGAGATCAGTGGAACAATCTAATTATTCAGCGGAATTGAGTAACAAATCACTATTTGATGCAGCTCCAGACTATACGCTATTATAATAAATACTGTCATTAACCGTGATTATGCATTATCTCTAATGAAGAAGCTTCAAATGAAGGAGCTTGCAATTAGCCGTGTCCTACATCTCAGAGCCAACAAAGGAATCTTAGAAGTCTTCTGCTACCGATTTGCAAAAATAGGTGAGCAAGATTGGTCCAATAAGATGCTGATGACACTTCTTCCAGTAAGAAAACAAAGGATGCCATCAAGATGTGGTGCTGTGACTTTAAACTGTTACTGCTCTGTTTCTTTTGGACTATGCCTGCTCTTGGTGTACTTTAACACTGTGACTGTCATTTACAGAAGAAACTGATTGTTACTTTTGGCGACTGCTTCAATTCATCGTCCCCTCATTACTACCATTATTATTAGAATACTAAGTCATAGAAAAATTGAATTGATCACACCGTCCCAACTATTCAGAAAAAAAATGAGAATGTTTCACAGACTAAAGCTGATGTAGACTGAACTGAATTGCCTTTGACTCAAGGCCAAACTGAAACTGCAGTGCAAAAAAAGTACTTAAAGAGTAAGTTTTCACAGTAGTGTCCTATTAGAAAGAAATTTTAATTCTTTCTGAAGAATGAAATCAAAGTAGTCTCAGTTTCATGTTAACAAGGATGACTCTTTTCCTTAGACTAAATGATAACAGACACAGAACTTAGATGAAGGAAACAGTCTCTGAGGGGTGTCCTCTAAAAATGGTGAGGAACTAATCAAAACAATCAGAATTACACTGACTGATTCAATGCTGCTGAGGCTTACTACAGTATGTGCTAGTGACAGTAGAGTGTCATATTCCTTTTTTCCAATTACAATCTTGGTCTTGATAAAACCAAGAATAGTTCAAGGAGTTAAAAATGAAGCCACATAAAGTTGAGGATCCTCTTTTTAGTAAGCATAAAACATTTCTAGTTATGATAAAAAAGGGTTGATTAGCTGTGTAAGTAAAAAACAAAAAACAAAAAACCACACACAAAAGGCTTTTTGCCATTTGAGTTTTTAGAACCCCCTCCCCTTCCGCGAAGCACAGCCAGCAGCTCCACAAATGGATTACTCAAAAAGAAGCTTTACTAATTTGAACAAGTTTCATACATTTGGTAAAGCGTACATGGCTCTTCATTGGGCAACACATATGCAAAAACATTCAAGCAACTGTTCTACACACTGTTCTTTCCCTTTTGAGTCACATGCAAGGAATTTTCCTGAAATATCCTCTGAATCCAAGATTGTTCTTGTTATCACCTGCAGGTCCAAAAGTAGCATGGCAGTTTCAAAGAGCTCTTGCCCACACCTGTGAATTCCAAAATTTTGGTTATAGCCTACTGCTTTTACCACAAACTTGGTCCATTTTTAGACATTCAGCAGCCCAGCACAAACAGCAGTACCTCCAAGAACAAACTAAGCTCTGAGCTTTTCAGAAGTAAAAAAAAAAAAAAAAAAAAAAAAAAAAATCAGACAAAACTCCAGCTGCCATATTGGCTTTGGGTTTGCAGGTGTGGAATATCAGCTGTGACAACAAAAGGTGACACAGAGTCCAAGGTGTAACAACTCTTGCATTTGGATAGATACTTCTCAGCTGTCATGGTATGAGCCAATTGACTCACTTCAATCAGTAGGAAACACACATCTATCTTATTTACTAGGGATGCATTAGGAAAGACAGAACCCATCTTTTCACTGTAATGCTGTTAATGTGGAAGAAAACCAAGTTTGTAGATCAAGCAACTGAAAGCAATCAATATGAGGAGAAAGCATTGGTTCCTGAAGAGGAAGCACCAACTCCTGTCATGCATCATTTTTCCTTTGTCTTTAGATCATGAAAGAATGAGAAGAAATACTCCAATAGGAATTATCTAAATGTTTTAACAGGAAATTATAATCTGAGAGCTACCAATAATTAATCTAAGAACTATGGATAAGAGCAGAGCATAAATAGAAATTTTTGTTGATGACAAATCCATATTGGGGTGAAGCAATGAGGTTGGTATTTATGCCAAGAGTACATAGACTATTTGTAATAAAGCACAAGGGATACTCCTGGTATGCCTAAGAACTACTATAAAAAAATATATATATACAGAAGGAGAAGCATGCGCACAGAAAATATTTAAAACCACAAGAGAGCCCAAATACTCAGTTTTACGCTACCTGGTTTGACAGATTGAGAAGGTGAAATGCCTTGCCATCTCCCCAGTCCCCTCTGCTTTGCCATTTAATACTCTGCATTTCTTTTTATTAAGCATACAGAAAGACTGACTAAGTCACATTGAAATAAGTGGCTGGAAACTATTTCACTTCTCTCTACAGATATTCCTATTTTGTATTACTATCAGATCCTGACACCTGAATAAGAAAGCCTAGTTATATTTCACACGGGCTGTTACAGAGACCTGCTACTCAGAACATACTTTTCAAATTATTCTCCTATGTTTTTCACTGGATAGCTAAATGCAGCCAGAGGAAAGTGTTTGTTCAAGCCTCATAAGAAAAAAGGCAGTTACAGGTAAAAACTGCATGTAGAAGACACAGAAATTTACACAACTCAAGTAATATTTCAGATCCCAATCTTACAAGCACATATCCAAAAGTCTACAATTAAAAAAACAAAATCCCAAAACAAAACCCCACACAACCTTTCACATGAGTGTTCCTGCTATGTAATTTGTTGGGTGAAGTTGAAGGCATCGTCAGAGCAAAATTCCTCCTTTAAAGCAAAGCCAGTACAATTACTCCTAAAAACAGAAATAGTGCAATAGTTAAGTTTATTTTTCAGTATAAGAATACCAGTACCTGGAACGCGACAGCAGCCAAGGTTAGTTTTACCTTTCCTCACTTGAGGAGTGAACACCAGGTATCTCTGGACAATACATTATCTCACAGTGGTTTCCTTAACACAGGTGCTGCGCGAGGGGAAAAAAAAGCCTGTTCTTCACAGGGAGAGAGACAAAGTGTGTAGGACATCTCCAAAACACACTTTCCTTCCTCTTTTCTCTTTGCCTATCACAGGCTTTTTCTTAAAAGCACAATGCGAGTCGCTTGCCAGATACATTTATCTAATGCACTAGGAAGAAACAAAATGTTTTGCAACAGCCTTGGTAAACTAGCAGTCACAGATTTAAACACAAAACACTGCAGTATCACAGAAGTTTAAGTTACCTTAATAGCAAAGACTGTATTTCAATTGTTTATTAGGCTTTTTCAGATAGTTATGAGAATCTAGATGGTTAGCAAACCCCCAATAGGATTTTTTTTCCCCTCCAAGCTAAATGTTTTAAGGAAGCATAACCCAATGGGGTTTTTTCATTAGTTCTCTGTGGTATGTTTTCAAACATTCTTTTTTTTTTTTTTTACTATAGTTCTTGAGAAAAGCTCATAAAAATATTATGAGGAACTGCTTTCCCTAGAGGTTCACCAATACTGTTTCAAGGAAAAGCATATTAAACACTGTAATATATCCAGTTAGTGTTTCACTGCACGTTTAAAGTCTCTTTACTTTCAAGTCACTGAGATTACAAGCAAAGAGAAATATCAAGTTCTAGGCTTGTGAAGTGCGTTTATCGAATTATGACACAAAATCCTTGTAAGGATGACTTCAGTTTTCACATGATCTTTTCACCATGATTTACTAACCTCTACAATATTTTAGGCAGAAAGCTTGACTGCAAAAGCTTCACTTTTTCCAAAAGAAAAGGTAAATACAGAAACTTTCAAGATTAACTGAGCTGCTACTTCTATTTATTGTACCAGTAGCTGTGATGTGCAAATGAACTCCTGCCACGATTTAAAAAAATTTGGCTTGGATGATATGCTTATAGCTGCACACCTGCCCTTCTGTTACACAGAGATAGTCTACCGACCTTAAATGCCAAGTCTGTCCAACGAGACTTTCATCAATGAAACGCGGTTGCTTAATGACTTAATGGAGACAGACCATCAGCTTACAAAACAGCGTCGGTTTGTCTAACCAGAAAGAAAGTAAAATTATCCCAGTGGGATAGAAAGGGAGGCTAGTAAGGAGAAGAAAGGAAGTGTCGAGCGCATGAGCAGGATTTGGATACACTGAAGACGGCAGGACAGAAAGACAAGACGTACCTTTCCCTCGGCGCTGCCCCTCGCTCTCTCTCTGACTTACATCACCGCTCTGCGCATTAGAGTGGTCTTCACAGAAGCTGCACATACAGCACAGGCTGGCCCACAGCCAACTGAGTGACTTCAACTGCTCCATATTAATACGGCCACAGAAGCAATAGGCAGGGGACAGCAAGAGAAAATGGAGGGGGCTGCACCCTTTGCTCAGCCCCCCTCACCCCTGCCAGGACGCAGCTGAGCAAGAAACCTGCTCGCTCACACGGGACCAGCACTGGAGTGTTATCGATGCTGGCACCTGCTGTGCCACCTAACGCAAGCCACAATTTGGCTGTCTGGTTCTTTTGTTTTGAAGCAGACATCCCCCCTCCCTGCTAGGTAGCTGTCACTGCTCAAACACCGAGGTATTTACAAGGCAACCGGACCCAGCCTCCTCAGCCTCACCACAGCAAGCACGTCAAGGTGTACCAGCCACATGATCAAGCACCTCGCTTGAACACTTAACAAGCATAACTTCTTCATGGTAAAGGATAAGATTAAAGAGATGGATTTTTAAAAGGCCTTGAAAGTTTCAAAGACTGATAAAATGCACTAAATTCCTGCAATAAATTATCTTGCACATTCTGAGCTATTTCCTGATACACGAGCTGTTCAGTCAAAAACTTAAAGGTCAAATTTGCATCGATAGCCTCGCCAAGAAGTTTTCTACAGAGAAAAGAGGGGAGGAGGAAAGACCAGAGAAGCAGGCATGACAATAAGAAATCAAAATCTATATTTTACCCAAGATAAAGTCACATGCAGTGCAGAATCATCCTGAAGAGCTGAGTTATTAGTCTTGTTTTAACCAATATTCTTTCTCATATCTTTAAGTCTTTCTAATTAGTGATATTTATTCTTTTCTCCAGTATTACTTGGAAAGCCACCTTTCTTTAAAAAGAGGGGAGGGGGATTACTGACTGTCTCAGTTTTAATCCTTTCTCACACTCCCACACAGAGAACTTTTTTTTCCTTAAGGACACTTCACAAGTACTTCACTATGTCAGAGGGTTTTTTTTGCCCAGTATATATAAAACAGCTACTCGCCATTTTTAACTCATTCAAGCTGCAGCCAAGCATCTTGCCACAGAAGTTTAAAACTAGGCACATTGATGTTGAGAAAAAGATCTCCGAATACTTATGTTATAATAGTATGCTTAGGAAAGAAAACACATGAAAATGCCAAATGTAATTTCTTACCTATGTCACTTGCAGATTTCTAATGAGTTTGGTTTTTTTTTTTTTACACTTCCTTTTAATGAATGAGAAATGGAAGCACCTGTATCTTCTAGGACCAGCACATACCAATAAGAAAACTGAAAATCTTAATTACTCAAACCTATCTAGTTCACAAATAATCAAAAATGCATAACATTAGAAGGTCCCACATTCCACCAGCTGGTACTTTAGTGAGATCATATTCATATTAAAGCTGATATGCTACCACACTCAGATGGGGAAGGAAAAAAAAAAAGCACAGCCACACGCATGCCTTATTTTCACACCTCATACTGTCAATAAAGCCTTTCAAGAACAAAACACTCAAAAAGGAAAACCCTGTCTCTTAATGCAAGCTGGCACTGTGATTTGCAAAGTAAACAGAACAGCATTTAAAGCTGTTACAGCCTAGTACTACTTCTGCAGTGATCAAACCATAGTGAGCCATGCACAACTGATACCCAAGGAGGAAAACTTCTCAGTGGCACAGCTGCCAGGCTGCCACTCCATCCCCCTCAGCTTCTCCACCTGAGAAGAGCTGCAAGGTATGTACCCAGCATCACTGATGCCTGTCATACACCAGTGCAGCTGTGCTGCCTGGTACACGAGGCACAGAGAGCCTTAACTCTGTTCAGCCTTCCCTCCCCACTGCCGAAGTACGGGAAGACCAAGAACCCAGCACCTTTTCCACAACTTGCTTCAGCTTTCCCCTGTAAGGTCACCATTTACCCCTGAGACACAGTTTTAGCCCTGAAAAAAAAAAAAAAGATGCTGTTACCATCAGGTGCTGTGATCCACCAGAAAGTATTACTGAAATTCCCCAAGAGAACAGATTCAGCTCAGCTGACAGCAACTGTAGGTCTGAATGACATATTAAAAAGCAATCAAGCTGATTACATTATGCATCAAAACATGGTTAAGTACATGGTACAGTTTTGCTGCAACGTTAAAAGAACATCTGATCTTCCTCTGAAGAAATACGGTTTAATTGTCAAGATACAGGCAAGAAAAAAAGATAAAAACTGCAATGGAAGAAACAGTTTTTCTTCAGTAGTTTCTGGATTATAAGGCTAAGGCTTCCCACACCAAGTGAAAGCTTTATGGATGCAAAGGGTGAATTCAGTGACCTTGCCTTAGGCAGATGGAAGAAACTGTAACATTACAAAGTTCTATTCCTTTTGGGTTTTTTTTGTTTGTTTTCTTAGGTGCAAGTTATTCCCGCCACTCCCTTCTCAGCAGGTGTAGGTTCACTTCTAAAGCTCCCAGTAAACCACCTCTCCTCTCAGGCAGAGCCTTTTTGCTGTTGCAGGCCAGCTACTCTCCAAGTTTCTATACTCAGAGCCCAAAATAAGAACAAAAGCTTCTGTCTGAAGTAGAAACATTCATCAAGTCAAGAGATGAGGAATCCAGGAGAGATAAGCAACAGCAGAGAAAGAAGTCCGTCTGCAAATCTTGTTCTACAAAGCCATTTTTTCTTTAAATGTAATTCAACAAGACAGCAAAGAGTTCCATTGTGGATGTGCTACATTTCTGCTGCAGACAAAAAAAACAAACAAAAAACCACATACACACACATTCCTCCATAGCAACTACAAACTCTGGGTGGTGACAGACTTGTAGAAGGACCACTTTGCTCCAGAAAAGGGAGGAGAAGCTTATGAAGAAAGAACACTGTCAGAACTTCATCTGCCTTTCCAAATGCAAAGGCTGCACTAGACCCAAATAACATATTTTCCAGCCCTGGTAAGTTCAACCTAATAAAGAAGCATCTGCTGGAGATACCAGCCAGCCACCAACAAGATGTCCCGAGTACCTCTGCAATAGTGACAATACCGACAACCTGCTGTGGAAGACCTCGAATAGCTCTGGCTTATCCAATTTGACAATATAGCGTAGTGATTTCAAACGGGAGCTCTCCTGTTATTTTTAATTGAAGACTTTCCATTTCAAGTTTCTTCTAAGTTTTGGATGCTTGACTAACGGAGACAGTATTAGTTTAAGTCAAAACAGCTGCAGAGAGAGAGAGAGAGAGATTACAAGTTTGTACACACTTCTGCATACCTTTGCATTAGTACTTTTAACTTGGTATGGCTGCTTCTTTGAACACCTAGAGAAACTTACAGAGTAATATTGTGAATGTTAAATTTATGCTTGGATTCAGTGCAAGGTAAAGATTAATTAGGAATATAAAAGTATGCTTTGTTGGACCACCACCAAGCCTATCTGGGAACCTCACAAAGTTCCAGAACCGTACTTCTGAGGCTCCGCTATTGTAGCTCAGGGGACAAGTGAAGTGGTCCTTGGGTGGCCTGCAGCCACATGTTACACAGTACGTCCATCACTCACACAGCATTTGGACCAGCGAGTGTTCACCAGCCCACAGTCTACTTCAGAACTAATTTTTTTTTTTTTTTTGCCTCCTTTTAACCCAAAAGGGTTTTGCTGATTCCTCTTATGAAGAGTGAGGCCACAAGACAACTCCCAAGACTAAGGCACTCTCTCATAAGCATTGCAATTCCAAAATGCAGAATATCATGGGCAGCCAAGAAGATAAAACAGGAACAAAACACATGGAACAACTAACGCAAGACTTTTCTCCCAACATACTGTCTGTGGGTCCTATACATAGCCTTGCATCACATCTGTGGAATAACCAGCAAAGAAGTAATTTTCCAAGGAAAAAAAATATTATGTCCCACAAAGCTCTCCGCAGACAGCAGAGGAGTGGATGTCTGCTCTTCCTACACAGCAAGAAAGAGACTACTAAAGAAGTGGTTAAGTCAGCCAGTATGCCAACAGGAAAGGTTTCACATTTCAGCATTGAAAAAAAAAAACAAAAACAAAAACAAAACAACACAAAAAAAACCCCAAAAAACCCAAAAAAACACCAAACACACACAACAAAAAAGGAAATTCTGCTTCCATGCATCAGACCTGAGTAGGAATATTCACTAATGAAGGCTTCTGAGTCAAGTAATAACTTCAACAGAAAAGTTCGTCCAAGTTAGTGTTTGAGTTATTCAGTTAAAGTCTTTGCATTTTTATATCGCGATCCAACTAATGAAATTCCTTCCAAAACCCCACCCTTCCGTCCACGCCAAAAGTTCACAAATTTGAAATTCTAGCCCCATCCTGGATTAACAATTCACTGCTCTGCCACCAAGTCGTATTTCGCAACCAGCCTTTAATGTACTTGTAGCAAGAACCGTCTATAAAATCCTAAACTGCCAAGACCTGCTCTGATGCTCCCATTCCGCTTGCTCCCACTCTTATTCAGACTCCAGTGCAGCCTGAAGGCAGAGACACAGGAAAGGGCATCTCTGCCAGGAGTCCAGGTATTTTTCTGCTACGGCTACAGAGGTATCTATTAATTTAAACCGAAAGATTCACAACATGTCAGTAAGTCTGAAGTGGAATCAATAAACTTATTTGTCTCATTTCATTCTTCCCTCATAAATTAAGGAAAAGGAACAACTATTAATCAGAGATCAGTCCACCGGTATACTACTGCAAGACGCTGCAGATCATGTAACTTTTGGTGTATACACTGATGATAATAAATGAAGAAATCCTCCAGAGCATAGCACTCACGGGTATAAAAATACATAGTTTCTCTACTCTAAGTGTGTGCTAGTGTCTATATGTTCTTAAATACTTTAAATTTTATTCCTGTAGATAGTTCTTTCTGAGAAGGCTTGTCAATAGCAAAACTGATTTCTGAACACAAGGAGAGACAGCTGTAGACAATCTGAAATTTAAGGACTAACAAAGAGCATTTTTTTTTTTTTAGGATTTCTAATTATTTTTTACATGGTAGTATGAAATTCAAAGATGAAAAATTTTAAATAGCAAAGCTATCTGGAAGGAAAGCTCTTAGGAAACAACATGACAAAGGAAGTGTATTTATAGGTCTGCAAACGGGGGGGAGGGGGGGATAAAAAAAATCACTGAAGCAGCTGCATGGTTCTTGCACAGCCAACAAAAAAAAAAAAAAAACAATTAAAAAAAGGAGGAAAAGGCAGACAGGGAGGAAAGTAAAGTAGTTTAAAACAAAGACTCCAGTACTTAACTTATTCCTTCTCAGGTTATCGTGAAAGTGGTTTTTTTGGGTTTGTTTGTGGGTTGGGTTTTTTTTGGTGGTTTTTTGTTGGGTTTGTTTTGTTTTGTTTTTTTTAACTTTAAAACCAGTGCTTTTTTTTCCCTACCTGATCCAGTTTTCATAAGTGCCTTTCCCAGTTTTCATAATTAAACCCATTAAATAAATAATTATACGGCTATGACGCATGTTGCTATGGCAAGGATTGCGATAGCAAAGATTCAAGCTTTTATGACTTCACTACAAGGTCACATAGAAGCCTGTGAACAAGAAAAATGTGTGGCGAAAAAGGTTACTTCCATTAACATCAACTGCAAGGAAAGATACTAAGATGAAGTACGTGTCTGCACTCTGGAGAGTGGTCTGAAGCGCGAGCGTTTCATTTTTCACTCCAGCCTCTGCAACAAGTCACAGAAAGAAGAGAAATGTGACTACTGACTATCTCATCCTTCTGGTTTTGTCTTAAAGGTACGTTAGCACAACCCTCAAACAGCGCATGAGGCCCCAGGGCCACATACATTTATTTGCCCGCTAACCCAGTTGAACGCTCTTTTGCCTTTCAAAGTATCCATAAAAATACTACAAGACTGTGATCTTTAAAGAGCGTGCATTCCTCACTGGCTACCTTTAAAGTGGCATTCAAGGAAGATAAACACCACTGCCTGCCTTCCCATAGGAACACGGGCATCTTCCGCACTCGCCATTCCCACCAGCGAAGCGCAAGTCCAGCCCAGGTGGGAGAGACACAACAAGGAGCAGAAGCAAATGGCGGTGCCACTCCAAAGCGGGTGGGCAGGCACACCCAGGGGCCTCCAGACAGCCGGCTGCACTTGGTAGCTGTGCGGTGGTCTCCTTGGAAGGTGACATCCAGGGTAAGACAGGGCCCCACAGAGGCCTTAGCTGGGGAGGGAGGGAGGAGCAGGGAGCAGCCTTCAGCCCTACACTGGACAGTGTTCAGGGAGAAGAAGAAAACCTGCCCTCAGTTTACCAACCTCATTTCCTCCCAAAATAGTTAGCAACCCCTGAGCTTCACTGTCACTGAAGGCCACGACTTATACTATGAGAAAGACCGGCATCAAGGTACCCGAAAGAAGCTGCCCGTTGGCCAGCAACTATGCGGAGCACAGTGCTGCTGGCCTGGCATCAGCCCTTTGGGCGACAAACGCCACCGCGCCTCACAGAGATGCACAAACACCACTTTTGAATGAAAAGCATAGCTAAGCTAAAGCAAGGTGCCTCTAACTTGTTACTATTTTTACCAGTAAATCTTGCCCTAAGAATATTTGTGTGGGGGAGGAGGAAAAAAGGAGGATTTAGTGGGGTGTCAGCTAAAACCTTCTAATCAAACACATAGATGTATTTGAAGGCAAATAAACCGCTTTGATGCTGCTCCATGGTGCAGTCTACAACTTAGCACAGAGGACGAGGCAAGCAGACTTTCACATTAAGAGTAGAGGTGGGAGATTCAAAATTAGAGATGAAGAAAGCACACACTTGTACTGAACTTTCAAAACAAGTTATTCCAGTTTAACATTTTTCTTCCTGAACTGACGTAGCACAAATAAGAACCAATGAACTAATGAAATGCAAAGCTTATCCTGAAGCATGAAAGTATTATAATTGTGCTGTGCTTTGCTAATTTTAGAAGACGAAGAAGAATGACTATACTATAATAAGCCAAATGTAAATATATAAGGGCATCCAATCACCCATAGTGAATTCAGCTCACATTATTCAATTCTTCTCTGCGTCTTCTTAATTTAAGGCAATAAGAGCAGCAAGGAATTCCTCTATGACCTCCAGTTTGCTAGATAAACAAATCTATTCTGCTCCAGAGAAAAGTTTACCAGTCACAATCTCCTTTACTTCAAGGCTGAACTTCTGCCTGTAGCTTTATCCACCCAAGACAGATAGAAATGTCAGACAGTGCAATGAAGTGTGAAGTCTAGCATCTTCACAGTGCTCCAAGCCACTCGTTGGCTCCACCATCACCTCCGGATCCCAAGAGAAATCCAGATTTTCATCACTATGGTACCCACACACTGGGCTAACATCAGTCTAGTCTAAAGACTGTGGTTTCTCACATGACACTCAAAACAATTGGACTGAAAATGGAAATAATGAAAAAAACCACTGTTGGACTGTGAAGTTTCAAACAAGGGAACATCTTCCCTTCTAGACGCTATTTCCAGATAAAAATCACTATGGGTCATGGCCTCTCCTGTTATAAAAACCAGCGTTTTACACAAACCTTCTTCCAGTAACAGAGATTAAGAATGTCAGATAACTACACAGAAAAATTGAGATACAAGCCACAAGGTAAGCTATACATGAGTATCTGCTTACTATCTCTGCTTTAAGTTACCCTGATAAACTCTGGACGATCTAGCCTAAGCAAACCATGACATGCACGTTAGGAAGGCTATCAAAATAGGAAAAATCAGGAAACCCCCAGATTATGAAGCTCCGTTTCCTTCCAACATTTTGGGAGAGTGGGGAGAGCAGAAGGGAAAAAATAATCTGGAAATGTTTTGTTTCAGTGGAGCTGTATTTTTAGTCTTATGAAGAAATTTTATTATTGTTTTCACGGTAATATTAAAATACCTAGTTTTTTACTGTGACAGAAATAACAGTTCATTATTTCTATTTTATCAAAACAGTTTTCTACAAAGGTCATTAAATCGATGGGTTATAATGAAATATTTCAATTCACCCAGATAGCATTTCTGGTATGACTGTCTTGTTGGAAACTTCAACTTTCTTGTTTGAGAAACTTCAGGTTCTCAGAGACACACAGATGTTACATGCCAATGTTCAAAAGGGACGACAAAAAGTAATTCTAAGCATAAAAAACAACCTTTTACAACAGACCAGATTCTATAGCTGAAGCAGTTCTCATGAACAAAACTAGCAAAAAAAATATTAACTGCAAAACTTGGTTCAAAACCAGACTTATTTCATGTTATTCTGTTTAACAGAATACTGATCAACTTACAGTAGCTCTGATTACTTGAAAAATTCTTTACTAAGTTTTGCTTAGTATTAATTCATTAAGCTTAGTCCAAGAGGAAAAGAAAAAAAAGTAACTGGAGCAATTTTCCTCAGCATTAATAGTGTTATGCTGAATGACTATTACATTCTTTTCATACTAGATCTTCTCAGTGAAAGAAGTTGTTCATAGTAGCTATATTATATGAAATACCAAAAATATTCCTATGATGAATTCCAAAAGCTCACCAAAAGACCAAGAAGGCAGTGAGCTGGGGGTAGGAATTTAAAAAAAAAAAAAAAAAAAAAAATCACCTCACTTGATACAAACTGTCCATCAATACAAACAATTTCAATTCATTTCAGAACAAGCCCAAAGGCCATCGATAGGAAAATCTTCAGCTTCCATTTACTTTCCTTAGGAACTCAGGTCCTGTATGCCCCCCCGCCTTTGATTTATTTTTTAAACATGTAAGGATGGTTACGATATTTTTTGAGTATGGCTGATATCCCACAATCTGCAAAAAAGTGATATCACCATTACGAGGTGTGTCTCAAAAGCATATAGATTTCATATGCCGTTAATGTGTCATACCACAGGGGCATATTTTGTTAATGCTATGTAAGATATTACAGAACATTCACTTAGCTCTGCAGACTTCAACCACACTCACCTAACAAGACAGGCAAGTTTGACTTATACAATACGTAAACAAGCCTTAGAGCAAACATGCAGTAGAACAAGTTGAAACATTGGTTACATTAGTTAAACCTCATTACACCTGAGTAGCCTCTTCATTTCCAGTTATTCCCATTAAGAACACTTCAGGTTGGCAAGATCAGAAAATAACAAGTCATCATCATCTCCCTTCCCTCGTTCCAGGAATACCTCGCGCAGAGAGATGCAGCAGAACAATTGCAAGAGCGCACAGACAGCTCTGGACCACTTCCAGGTTACTTTCACATCTATATGCAGACAACTCTATCTTTTTCTCCCAAGCACGGTCATTGCAAAACTCAAACGTACAGGCTGATCGGTTTTAACTCGATCAGCAGCAGCCTTGGTACCTTGAACTACGTCAGTACGAGCAGGACCGTGGTGAGGTGGCTCACACAACTGCTTCCTCTGGGACAGCAACAGGCTTGGATTACCTTATGGCATTTGGGATACAGAGATTCCCTCCCGTGCAGAGTAATTAATTCTATTTTGTCACACATCATGTTTAGAGCATGTTTTAAAGACCTGTGAAAACAGAAAGCAGTAGCCCCAGTGGTCATATCACCACTGTAAAGGTATCTCCCAGCTCCAGATCACTTCAGACTTGCCTGACGCAGGCTGGGAGAAGAGTACCTGACAGAGGCTCAGTCCAGGGAAGACACAACTGATGCTGTAGGAAGCACTCGAAGACTCCAAAGCTTTTTATCCCATTCAGATGAGGGAATGCATGTGGTGGATTCTGCTGGCTTCAGGTTTTTGCCTTTTTTTTTTTTTTTAAATATATTTATTTTATTAGTAAAGTAGTGAGATCATCAAACAAAAGAAAATTTGGCTTTATAGTTAAAATTACATTCTTTCGGGGGTCGCCTTTCATATTTGTGTTTGCTTTTATATCTCAATGGAATTCAAATCATGTATGCTATTTGGGGCTTTACTGAAGGATGACCACAAAGAAACTTTACAGCTGATACAGAAGACAGCAGCTTATCTTGGCAGCGCTCCTAACAGAGCACAGATAATTCCCATGCTCTCCAGCCTGTATTCTGTCAATTGTTTCTATGCACAAATTCAAGCCATTTCGGCCTTAATGGATCTCCGTATAGGCAAAGTCCTAGCTACAAAGGAATCTCTCACTCTGCCCAGATTAGACTAAAAAATAGCAATAACATTTAAAGCCTGCTACATGCTTTCCAAGCAAAGAGAGAGATGGGAATGTTTTTCAGCATGAACTCTCCTGAACATTGTCCACAGTTCCTTCCCTTGGTAATGTACAATCTCAGAAAGATGGAAGACAGAAGCAAAATGGGGAAAATGGTTATTTCAGTTATTTGCTATATAAGGCATTCACGTCCATTTAGCATTGGGGGGGGGGAATTATAATTGTAATTTTTAAATGTGACAAATAACATGTGAAAAATAACATGCCCAGAATAACAAGTACTTTCAATACTAACATCCTCCTTGTCCAAAACCAAACCTTACCCTTCTAGACATAGGAGCATTGCACAAAAATACACTAGTGAATAGAATAACCTACACATTCTTTGTACATGTAATAGAAGAAATTAGCCCTAATTAAGAACTGAATGAAAAAAATGCTCAAGTTCTAATAGTTCAGAAAAGAGTTTAATCAGTTCACCCCAAACACAGAGTTTAAAAACAAAGATAAATCTGTCAGAGCAGACAGGAAAAATAATGAGATCTAAGTCTGTAGAGATACAGTGCAGTTATAAAAGGCTTTAAATACAACCTTTAAGTAGTCCAAATTTCATGCATTTATGAAGAAAATAGTTGTTGCGTTTAGAGATCTACGATATGGTTAGCAAGCCTGACCAAAAAAACAAAACAAAACAAAAACCACGACACCAGCTATAGTTGGTTCTGTTGCGGTAAAAACTCTACATGCCCACCAAATGGCGAACGTGGGCCACATCATCTACATGTTTCTGGAACAGGCAACTCTAGTGGTCAAGAGACTTAATCATTAGGAAAATGTGGGTATATTTTAAAGGAATAGAGAACATGAACCGCAAAGGCAATTTCCAAGAAAACAGAAGATACACTTCATTTGGTAGCAAAACATTAATGACAGCAGTATACAGAAGACAATTCATAGGAGAAGAGGAAGCATTTAGGAGCAGAGAGACTGAAGCATGTGCCATTGATGTAAAGCTTACATAAAATGAGCACGGGAAGTCACCCATGGACAGGTGAAAGGCAAGAAAGAGCACAGATTAAAAAGATACAAGCTAACACAGAAGCTGCAGATCCCAAGAGAAAGTAAGACCAAAAGGAAGAGATAGACAAAAGAAAAAAAAAAAAAAAAAAAGAAAAAAAAGACTACCACCTTTTAGTAGAGACATGAATCAAGTTACCAGAGTAGCAGGGTATAGCGTCACAAAACTAAATACAAGAGTTCAAGCAAGGAGTTATCGATTGTTTCTAAAGTGAATAAAGATGAAAAGGGAAAAAATATAAAGAATGAATGAACTATTAACACAAGGATCAGCTTGGAAAAGGTCACCTGTAGGCCTCTGTGGACATCTGTAAAAGTCATGAGGAAAGACTGAACCAGGCAGAAGCCAAGGCTTCCCAAACATGGAGATGTACCAGTAGATACTTTTCTGGGAAGGCTCTTGGCTCTGAATTTTGCTCCCGCCTTACAGATCGCCTTCTGGGCATACTGCAAGGCTTATTTACCCAGGTTTTTGCCTGAAGGATACATGGATGAGTGAGAAGATTTTCCTACTAGGAAGGCAAAGAGATATCTTTTGTTGGCATGTCACTAATTTCTAAGCTGTTTAAATTGTTTTAATTACTATATACAGACCAAGAGGTTATGGTAGAAGCTGAAAAATATACATTGTGCTTTATTATATTTAGAATATATACTTATTTGGACATTGAGGCAAGTTTTACCACACTCGATGGAAGTTCAACATGTTCTTTCAAATCATTTCATTAACAATACTTAATTTTTTAATCCAGAACTGTAACAAACTGAGAGGACTCTCTCATTTTGTCTTTTTACATTAATACATGACTACCAGAGCTAGGGTTCAAGCAGTATGTCCTTGTTATCACATACAATAATTACCCAAGACCAATTTTCTGAATTATGCTATTGAAACCTTAAAGATTGGTTGGGTTCTGCCTAATCTTCACAATACGCCCTCGGGCAAGCCTGTGAAATTATCCTTGTAAATCAAAAGCTACAATCCTACAATTGCATCTGGGGACCTTTTTCCACAGATGAAAAAGTTGTTTGAATGCTACTGGGGAATAACTGGGAGTTCAGAGGGCCTACTACTTTCTTCCAATCTGTTTCTTTTTACCTACGTAGCCAGTAGTTTAGGGATCTGTTAAAAAAAAAATAATCAGTGTGGGACGCTGCACTTCTTCATGAAAAGCCAAGATTAACACATTGAGTCAACAACTTCTATTTTGAAATAGTTTAATTCTCTAAGGAGATGACTGCTTTCCCCAAATGATGCAGACGTGTCTGCTGTTGTCTGGGCCAATTCAGAGGCTTGTTATTCACTAGTCAGTTGATTTCAAAATCAGACTACCCCTTCAGAAAGTTGCAGAGACTATGACATCACATTTATGATAATTTATTGCACAATTACGGTGGCTACATCCCTGGATTTTATGTCGTGGGAAAGCATGTTTCTACTACAGTCTCAATCATTTTCTTGGCTTGCGCCTGCTCGCAGAGTTACAAGTTTTGGTATAAAGCTTAGCGTGATTTTTTTCGTAACACTATAAAGGTGTTTTATAGCAACTTAAGGCTGTGTAGTTCAATTGCCTAGAGAAATATTTGCACTTTAAATTGAGACTTACAGGAATTTCACCAGCAACTCGCAGAAGCACTGCTTAACTATTTGCAAAAAAATCACACAACCCTCCACTAGATTCGACTTTAATACTACTTATGTCTTCTTAAAGAAACAAAAAGCCCAACACCCTTTGAGGAGGCAAGATTGTTATCTCCTTAGATGAATGACAATAACGCAGTCACTGAAATTCAATGCAAGAGTGTAATTTAATAACCTCAAGTTCAAGTGAAAAGATTTGCACACCAATGTGATATTTATTGACTAGAACTGATAAAATAGCACTGTGGAAGATTATAAGACAACTTAAAGTAATGCAAATGATTGAAAAATTGGGTTTCATTATACTTTGGTCAGTGTTATCTTCATTTTAACCAGAAATACTTTATATTACAAGCTTAAATTAAAAGGCAATAGTACACAGGTCCTGTAATACTATAATTACGGGACCCAACCCTTACATTTTTACTTCTGATTCAGCAAAACTTTCACCATACAGCATACAAAGGACACAAAAGTATTTTCTATGTTATTTAACACAGCATTTATTTGAATATGTACTATTTAGTTTCAAGAATTCCAAAATGCATGTAATAAACAGATAAAATAAAAATACTTTCATATCATCGTTTCCACATTCAGTTCCCACATGGTATAGTGTTCTTAAGAAACAGGTTGCCATCATTTTAGACTAGAATATATTATAACCAGGATACTGTCTTCTGTCACACTTCTTTCTTCCCAATTCCCCAACATTGTTCATTACCCAAACTGCACCCCCAAGAAAATGACTTTCATACTCCAAATACAGAAAACTCATTTCAACCCCAACCACAGTAATCAGTAACCCCTCCCACTGTTGTGGAAAGAAATGTAAATTCTTTCATTATACACAGGCAAATAGCGTAAGTAGGCAATGACAACAGAAAGGGTGTCCAACCCATTCACAACTCCTAAGATGAGCTACCAGGTCCAAAAATCTCTCAAACTTATCTTTCTGAGGAACTCCATCCTTCCCAAGGGAAAACCCCATGTCCCTGTGCATATGCAATCTCAGCCAGGAGAAACTGGAACCTGAGGCATTCCTATGGGATGTAACAGAGTTCTTTTGCTTCAACTGTCTTTTACTGAAATTGGTATTAAACTAGGCTAGAGTAATATCCTGTTGCTTTTCTTTTTTTTTTTTTTAATCATCTGCACGGAGAATATGCTTCCCATGCTATACACAACGCTCAAAAATCAAGGTAACTTGAAAAGGCAGCACACTCTCTCTCTCTCTCTCTCTCTTTTACAAGAAAGCACAATTAAGAAGTCAGTGTAACATTCAGGGTGTTCTCACCTCATCTAGTCTGTCCTAAATATATTTGACTTATTCTCACATTCTTCCCACCTTAGTAGGAGGAATCAGAGAGGGAAGTGAGGATGCACAGATGGACGGGAAGGTACAAATGCAAAGATGCCAAAACAAGGACGGGATCTTTCCTCTGCTGTCTCCATTTACTAAGTTAAGTCCACTTAACAGTTCCACATGTAGTTGCAGTGTAGGAGCTGTTCAGCACACTGTGAGGCTGGTCTATCAGGATCAAAACGAATTTTCCACATAAAGGACAGAAACCAGCCAAGAGAGAGTGAGTGCATCGGGAGAGGCGGGGAGTCCCCACGGGTGTTAGCCAAGTCTTCTATGCATCATTCTGGAGTCACAGTCAATTCAAAAATAAAAATAAAAATAAAATGAAGGATTTTCAAGGGTTAGAAGTAAGAGTAATAATAGGAAAAGTGAGGATGATGCACTCGTATTTTGCAGCTTTTACAAATATGGCCCAAGAGGTCCAGCAGGCTGATGGAGGCAGACCATGCATCCCAAAGTGCTCTGTTACCTTCTTGCCTTGCAGTGAAAGAATCCAAAAAAATGAGCAAAGCCCTAGCATTACACCAGACAGTGCTTATCACAAGTGACTGGTTAAATGGCAGGCACCATGTAACTCAGCAGTGCACCTACATGGAAGGTATGAGAGAGAGAAAAGGCAACACCAACAGCAGGAAGACTTGAAGCAACCTAGTTGCTACTGTTATTAACTTCAGAAGCTCGTAATCTACTGTTTATACTCTGTTTTTATCATCTGCTACCATTCACCTGCTTGTCCTGATCAGCCGAGCAGCTACATCAGTTTAGAAGATTGGAAAGACAAGGAAATCAGTTGGCCACAGAAGCGTGCAGTAAGCAGCTTATCCAACCTGTACACAAGTGAATTAGCTTCCCAAGCACATTGCCAGAGGGACCCCCCCACCTTCATAAATACAATTTCAACGTTTGGAAAGGTGCCAGGAGTAAAATGTTTGTTTACTGCAGGCAGGAAGAGCTACCTATGATTCAGACATTAGGAAGTGACAGGAAGGACTAAACTATGCAATTTAAAAGTAGGAAAATAAACACAAAATAGTTGCAATGAGAGGAAGGAGGAGGAGGAAAGGACACGACAGACAGAAGGTTTGGATCTTCTCTCTCACTTGTGCAGGGCTGAAGCGATCATTGCAGCAGGAGGCCCCTGTAGGATTTCTTCACCTTTTAACCCTCATCCTAGAGCCCCTGGCCAGGGACTTTCCTCCTCAGCACTGAGTAAGAAACATCTGTCCAGCTCAGTCTCCCAGTTGGAAAGGACATATCACAGTCTTCGTTATTCCCTATTTTGTTTAAGCAGACAGATTTCGGAGAGGAGCAATCCATCTGCCCTCCCTTTAAACAACAGCTACCAGAAGCAAAGGACCCAAAGGCAGCCAGAAAGAAGGCTCATTTTTCCAGCCAGCTAAGGGAGGTAGGAACATACTTCAGGTCTGTCGGGTGCTGGTTGCAGAGATTGATAGGAAAACCTCTTCCCGTAAGCAGAAAGCTGGAGAAGCACCCCGATGGGAATAGCGCTGCCTTCCCAGCAGTCGTTGGAAGCAACTGAGCATCTCGGCAGTGTTGCTTACTACTTTCCACCTCCCCTCCACAGTTTGTTAGATCGACTCTCAGCAGTACGTATCTAGCAAAAGTTTTAAGTTTGTTAAATTGCAGTAATAGTCCACATAATTAACGTGCCCATTCCAAGGCTAAAACAGCAAACAAGAAGATTTGAGTCACAGTCAGTTATGGCTGCACTGTAAGAAAACACCACCAAAGAACACTATCAAATTTATGTAATGATGATGGTGCCTCCCTTATATAATCAGTAAAGATCTTCCTGCCACTCTCTTTATAAATCAGACAATAAATTCCTGCTCTTTTTTTTTTTTCCTGGAGCTGCAGAGATTCACTGATAAACAGAGCTGCCAGGTCAAGGAAAAATGCAAAGGAGTGTGAATTAACTTAGCACTGAAGTACACACCATAGCAGAAAACTCTGTAGTTACTCGTCCTGGGACAGAATTACCCTGGGATGAAACCAGGGTTAAAGTTTCCCAATTTACACTAATGAGTCATTTGAATGCTACTCTTCACTTTTTATCTTCACCCCCTGTCCCATTTCTCCCTTCCCCTCCCCAAAACTCCAGAAGTGAAAAACAGGTTTTATCTTAGTAATGACTGACTCCTGAGTGCATATAAGTGTGTTCTGTCTGCCGATAGACCTTCAGTAGTGAAGAGTAACAAGTTATTTTTCATAGTGCTGACAAGCTTATGCAATTTAACTTCATTAACTGCACACAGACAACTGTATTAGATAGGTCATAACTAAGAGTATGACATGACCTCAGCTTTCAGCTTTAAGGGCATTATTTTGCACTGAGTAACAAGTCATTAGACTGCAAAACTTATCCACATAGCACGATGCAAATAATTTCAGGAATAATTGCGTAGAACCAGTAAATGAGAATACATTAGACCATGCAAGATTCAGGAAGATACACTTATTGTTATCCCTTATACCTACTCTTGCACTTCTTAAAGTTATCTCCCTTAGCAACAGGAAAGGATTTTGTAAACAAAAAGTTTATCTAATGTCACCATGAGAACATCATGCAGTGTAACAGGTAATTGAAAGAATGAAACATTTCTTTAATGAAGAGCACCACAAGAAGTCATGGAATTATATAACAAGCGATATATTCAAAAGGGATAAGTTTTTGTCAGTTTGTGGCTTAAATCTCAAATCAAGTTCATATACATCACTACTTGCCAGGAAAGCAGAATTGCCAGATGGGATCATGCCCACAGCCTACCTCTGACACTTCCAGCACATCAGTAGAACTAGGAAAAGACCGGATCGCATAGGTGAACCAAAGGAACTGCTTACAACCCGACATTTGAGAAGCCTCCTCTCGTCACACCCCAGACCTCCAAGCGCTCACGCACTGGGGGATTCTCTCCAAGCCTCCCAGAATCTCCTGCATTCCCGACGTGGACACGACGTGGTGGAGCACTCCACTGCCTCATCTGTCCTGGGAAACGCCAGCCTCTTCTGTCACAAACTGCACTCCATACCCTCCCTCTTCCCCCCGCCTCTTTTTTTTTTTTTAATTAAACTATGCAAGGACAAATTGCCAATTCAACTCAAGTTCACGAGTCCGACTGGTTTCAAAAAGCAGTCCTTCCGAGGCATCAATCCTCCTCTGCACCATCCCAAAACCAGGCACAGCTTCTCGACTACATCTGATCCTGCTTAAGAATCTACATGGGAACACAAACGTCAGAAAACTAAAAGAAACATGCATTAAGTGTGAATGGGAACATTTGTCTAGCACATTACGTGACTCAGCGCAGTTATTCTTCACACAACAGGAAAATGACAAACTGACACACTATTTTCAGAATTGCTTCTTTTTTTATAAACGGGTATCAATCCATTTTGAAACTTAAAATCCGTTTTTCATGTGATATCACGTGTGTATTGACCCTTTTAATAACTCTCCCAAACAGACTGTAACTCTCGTGTGTTGATTGCATCAAAGGTCTATTTGAAGGCAGGGGTATTAACTGTGTTTGAATAGCTTCCTGTATTCTTATTCCATACCCCAAATCTAATCCTGTGAACTCCTACTGTCAGCAATAAACACCTACAGAAGGTTTATTTTGTTTTTAAATCCCAAACCCGAGACAACATAGAAAAATAAACCAAAGTCTCTCTATTTTTGTGTTGGTTTTCTTTTTTTCCTTTTCTTTTGAGGCAGAAATACTGAAGAGCCTGGCAGTGGCTGTAACTCCAGAGAGAGGAACATGCTGCCCTGCACCACTGAAACCCATCGCATTCCTCCTGGGGTGGAGACAGGCTTACCCCGGAGGAAGGCAGGCAGCAGATCTGCCATCACCCTGCCCCAAGGCTGGCTGTGCTGGAAAGTGGGTGGGGAAGCAGATTTGGTTTGTGACAGCCACTATCTCCACTGCCATGAAGGGTTTATCTGGCCTTGTTTTCACTTATAAAGCAGCAGAACAACCCACACGTGACCAGCTAGCCGGCTGGAAAACTCCTGCGCGGGAAACGGGCAAAGAGACAAGGTTGCTTTTCTTCTGCTGGGCAAGGTCATCCCAATACCCTGCCGCCATCCCCAGCCAGCGGGTACAGCCACAGGCCTTGCCTGCACAGAGCCCCACACCTGAGCGAGCCAGCCTGCGGCAGCAGACAGAAGTTACCTCCTTTTTGAAAGCAGACAAGGCAAAGCTTTCTTCTGGCTTCCTAGAAGTTCTCAGAGAAAAGAACAAGCACAGCTGCTGAGAAAGCATCGGGTTTTTGAAATTACTCCGCCAATATATCGCTGTACAAAATAAGAACAAGCAACAAACAGCCTTTAATTCAGTTCTTGATGTGGGGCCCAAACTCAGCTGTCCAGAAGTGACAAGCTGGTATACTAACTTGGCACAGTCTCCTAGCAGAAGTTCACCTCTTTTTCATGGTATGCTTTTAACCGGAATTATTTGTATTATTATGTACAGATATTATGTATAATAATACACAAGCCATATGGACATAACTGCCTGACTTTTTTTTAATTACATGTTGTTGTTATACCACCAGTTCCAAGAGAGACAACTATCATGCTGTCATTTACCCCAAATAACTGCCATTCACCAGGAAAAAAAAAAAAAAAAAAAAAAAGGGAAGAAAAATGTGTCACCATAACATCAGGGAATTTAATCCTAAAGTTGTAATTTTGGTGCATAAAATGCAATTAAATATATTCCTTCTCCTCAGTTAAAAAAAAAAAGGATGGTTGGAGAGTTCAACAGTTAATTCAGTCTCTTTCATCTCACAGACAGCTACCTTATAAACATTTCTCTACTGGATACTGCTAAGGAGACAGACAGATACTATACAACATAAGATTGTATTTTACAGCTAAAAGCGGTGTGGCATGTTCCAAAAAGCCTCAAAAGTTAATCATGAGAAACAAAACTTCTGTCAACAGCTGGAAGCAAGACCAAACACAAACACAAGACTACGTAACCTTTTATTGGAAGCCTTTTTTTTTTTTAAAAAAAAGCTCAAAAATACAACTACCATATTGCACTGAGCCATATTTACAAAGCTAATGCTATTTGTAGAACTATGAACACTTTTGCTAAAATAAACAAGCCAGAGAATTCATAAAACAGGAACCACAATAGCCTAATCAAGAATTGATAAAGGGGGAACTGAAACAATATTTTCGGTCTGGAGATGGCAGAATTCCCCCCCCCAAACTAAAGAAAAACGTAGTACTGCCTTAGAAATACTTGTTTGTACACACGACGAGCCGAATTCACATCAGAGTCCCTAAACCAGCAGCAAATTACATTGGACTAACAATATTCACCTGTACACAACACATACCTGCCTTGACAAGATTATCCCTTCCTTTCTGATCTTTCTGCCTGCCTTGCTCAAGTAATTTGCATGACATAAGGTCTGTCCCTCCTAATGAAATACTGCAATTAAGTTGCAACAGTTGAAATTGCTTCTATTGGCAATAAAATGATTAGTCATTGAAGCATGGAAAATTTTAAGGTCATTTTGAATAAGTCTCAAGTCTGTCACTGCAATACTACAAAAGAAGTTGGGATGAAAAAAAAAAGGTGTATCTTTGCTTTATGTTTATTTGCTCTATGTCAAAACAAAACTTGCACCTCATCATTTGTATGCCCCTTCTTGATTTAAGAAAATATTTCATCCAATACCATTTGGTGAGATCTATTTTTAGACCAGAAAAAGGTGATAGCAGGACTAAAGAAGTATGAGATACCCAAGCCAGAGCCCTCTACAATACACAAAATTACTCTCTCCCTTAAAATTACTACATTTTGAATCATTGATGTTCCTTTTACTTTTTGCCAAGACTTTTGTCAAAGCCATGAGCCAAATTTAATGGGAAATAAATATGTCCTAATGTCCGTGAGAGATTACATTTTATTCTAACAATCTGATCCAAAAGTCATGTCAAAAAGAGACAAAAAAAAAAAATCCATGCCTCAGAAGTGTCCAAACAATCACTCCAAGATTTTTTTAAGTTTAAAGAGAGAGAAAAGGACACTGGAAACAGTTCTATGTCTGTCATTTTCCTCTTTCTAAATAAGGGACTGTTGAATACCAAAAAAAGATGAATGAAAATGGAAGGATTATCTCTCATCTGAAAGAGTGACCTGGCCAATGAAAGGCCTCCAAAACTGATGCTCATTTGGACAGTCAAGGCCTACACTTTTTTTTTTAAAGCTAAACTGTACAATAAAAACATTTTTTTCTCAATATATCCAATTCACATTTATAAGCACAGCTGCTTCAGGCTTACGATTGACTAAGAGGCATGCAAAACAAGGTCATCTACATATAACTGGAAGATAAATTCATGGTATTTCATTATTTCCTCTGGTTAGTACATATGTTGCTTATACTGAGTGTTCAACACTGCAAGACTTTGTCCATACAGAGAGGAGCAGCTACTATGCAGCATCAAGAAACTAGGAGGCATGAATTTATTTTTCCACTTGCTCCCCCTGCTCCCTGTTAGTTCTTCGTTGAACTGTAATCCCCTGCGATTAGCTGCTCCCAATCTTATTAACACACCTACCAAAAGACACAGTGAAGCACAGTGAAAGGGTATCCATAAGCTGCTATACATCCAACTGAGAATGATCTTCAACATCACAAAAAGTCAGAATCTGACTATTTCCTCATCTCTCAGCTATTATGGTCCCAAACTAAGGGTTACTATTTAACAGCTGTTAAGAAAAATTGTTCACATCAAGAAACGTCTTTAGAATATCTGGCTTATTTCATACGTCCAGCAGTTCACATGCACTTCAAGAGGAACGTGACAATTTCTGTTACTTGAGTCTCCAACTTTCCTATCTACACCAAGAAAAGAAGCGTTCAAGCAGTTCAGGTACTGTCTGACTATCCAAGCTCAGAAACATTGAAATTAACAGTGTACATCAGTGTAGTATACTATGCAAAAATTAGAATAACTAGCAGAAGAGACTTATCTTACTTAGTACATGTATTTAGGCTTCTTAATCTGTTTTATGTATTGTCACCTGCTCTTACCCTCTGAAACCATCCACTGGCAATTAATTCAGAGCATACACCATAGGGCAAGCACTGACAGTGCCGTAGCTTTGGCAGCAAAGTCAACACCAGCTGCTAATGTCCTGTCAAAGGTAATAAATACTTGTAGGATGAGTGTCATGCTCCTGAAGCGAGGCTTACGTCCAAACAGCAAGCTGAGGAGGCAGGTATACCCCCAAAGTCATACCCGAGATCTTTTCAGTATCTTCAGTCGGCACACAAAACAACACAACTTCCTTCTATAATCAACAAAAGCATTATATTTAGTCATGCTCTCGAATTCATGGTTTAGGGTTTACTAACCCATGTTTAAAAAATACCAGAAGTCAAAATACTGGTTCCTGCACAGTGCATAGCAGAAGGGAAGGGACAGACTTCCTTCCAGAAGGAAAGGTTTCTGCACAAACACGGATTCCTGCAAGGTCTTCAGCAACTCCTGGAGGAGCACAAGCACAATCAAGTTCAGAATATTAAAATGTTACTTGGTTACACTCATCTGTCTTGAGTTAACTTGACCCAGCTCTACAGGGACAGCACTGAACAATGTCAAACAAGTTCATCTTGGTTTTTTTTCTGTAAACCAACTGGCTTCTTAAATTTGCACACTATGCTTATTCATGCAAGATCACAAAAAAGCTTTAATGCAAACAGGTGCCTTCTAGAAAAAGAGCTTTTGTCAGGCACTGCAGCTTCTACCAGATTACAGCTATTCTGCTGAATAAAACATTTCTTAACACCATTACATATCTTAGCACATTTAAGTATTACTCAAGACAGAAGAGGCACCTATGTGATTAGTGCCAAAGAGCAACTGCCAAACAAAATCACAGTAAAATATTCCACTTCCATTACTTTTGTACCTATACCGTCTTAGCCTATAGTTCAAACATCAATAACTAGCTTAATAGTCTGGCACTTCTTTAGTCACTGTCTACAACTGAGAACATTAGAATAAGTAAGAGGATGCTATATGTAGCCTTGTCTGAATAATATCAGTGCCCCTTATGTCCTGGGGAGATCAAGCCATTTCTCATTTCTAAACTCTTTGTTTTTAAATAATCAAATGCACAATCAATAGGAATAGTCAAATAACCAAAGGATTTTTAGTAATAATTACACCAAGATGAAGGTTTCCAAATTTATTTTCAAAGTCATCTTATGAACTCTCATAACTACAGGGAAGCCTATCAGATACAGAAAAATCAGAACCAACTTACCCAAAAAAGTGTTTTCTCCTTTCCCAATATAGTTTATGCAAGATGTTTTTGATGAAGTTTTACCTTTTATCAAATAAAATCTATTTCACTCTAAGTGGGACACGTTAGAACACCGAGAATTACTATATTGCATCGGTAGACTTTCTACCAACCAGTTCCACAAACCAACCATCAACACTAAAATCCTGATTTTAAGCAGATCCAGTTGTCACACTGAGCCCTAGCCACCACCCAAACGAAAGCGTGGTAGCTCTAGGAGAGAATTTAGAAGACTTATTCCAATTCCCTCAAGCTTTTCTCCCTTGCTTTACCAAGGACAGCTGTGTTTAAATATCTGGTGGTTTCTTAGCATAATAGCAGTAAAAAAATCCTCCATGCTGCTACCACAAAGAATCAGCTATTTTAAGTGGCACGTGCACAGCAGAACTGCAACGTAGCAGAAAACCACGAAGCCAAGGTTTATTATCAGTTTTTAAAGGACACACGGAGAGAAAGGGGCTTTCCAATTGCATCTTTAAAAGTAAGGAGACCAGAGCAGAAAAGGTACAGTAGCTTAAGGTGAGGGCGTAAACATTTGCAAAGTTGAAGACAACAGAACAAGTGAGGAAAGAAAATAATAGAGGGGGTAGCAGAAGCTGTGAAATTTAGCAGTCCTCCATCCCTACGCACAAACAAGTTCTTTCATGTACTCGTGCAACCACTGCATTGGCTGTAGAGACCTGTGCAGGATTTAGACCCAGCTCCCTTCCCCTTCTTCTCTACTAAACCCACATCCTCACACATCCTCATCTCAGACCCCCAGCCGACACCAGAAGTTACTTGTATTTTCCCCAGAGATCTGCTGCTGGAAACGACCAGCCTATTCCAGCAAACAAACTGTTCTGAATACCAGCTCCAGGGAACCAACACCAGGTGCTAATGGTTATCAGAAAGTTACATCCATACCAAAAACGCATGAATGAGACATGAAAATAGGATTCCTTTTAAGGGGGGAAAAGGCATCCATGGCATTAAGGCATATATTCAAGGAAATCTGATTTTTCCACCTGCAGGACAGGGTTTGGTGGTTGGTTTTTGGGGGTTTTTTTGGTTTGTTTTTTTTTTTTTTTTTTTCTTTTTTTAGCCTCAAAACGATTGTAAGCTAGCTTTAATACCGTGTCCAACTGTTTCAAACTAAAAATTGAAGTCCCTGTGAAACATATGTCTATGAACTAGCTTCAAAGTGCTCCTTTTCACCCTTCCTAAGAACTGAAACCATATTTAACTGCAATTTCAGACTTTTTATCTCCCTTCCCAGATGGTAACCTGGATTTGCCCCAACACTTGCATGCAAAAACTAATAGAGCGCGAAGTTACAATTTTCCATATATATATGTGAAAAGTATGCGTTGCAGAAAAGCAGTTTCCTACTGAAATCACTTTCCCATCTTTTCGTCTGGTGCGGCCTCTTGAAATATCACCAGGATAAAATATGGCTTTAAAAAACACAGCTCTTCTGTGCCCTTGCTTAAGCATAGAATTACAGAGAGCATAAGCCAACACTTCAATCAGTGCACTCAGTTAAAGTTCATCGTCTTAAGCACGTCAACTTTTTGTCTGTTTGAAGATGGCGATCATGATGTCAAGGTCCCTTTTAGGTCTTTGAAGTGAGCGTG
Source organism: Platalea leucorodia (assembly GCF_965183815.1). Lineage (NCBI taxonomy): Eukaryota > Metazoa > Chordata > Aves > Pelecaniformes > Threskiornithidae > Platalea > Platalea leucorodia. The sequence continues at coordinate 15,248,180 of NC_138828.1, read as the reverse complement.
AACCTTTAGCCTACAACTGATCAGGCACTACAGGCAAGCAGGAGGAATTTTACTTTAAGTCCTCCTTTAAACAGTACCTTTCTTTTATACAAGCAGAAAACAGCTTAAAACAACGTGCAAGATTTAAATTTACACCCTTATGGCCTACAGCGCATGCAGATGCTAAACCAAGTGATGCTCATACAAGCTTGCCGTACTATCACTCAGACACTCTGCCTCCTCAAAAACCAGATCCCCCTTTCAAGTGAAAATTAAGGAATTACTTCTTTAGGACAGGGAACCACTTGAGCAACGCTGTAGTCAGGGTTTTCCCCTCAAAGGTTCTGATGTTATTCCAGTATGGAAGTGGAGCTATAAATACACTGAAAGGGCAGTTATGTGGAAAAAAGCTAGTATATTTAGGGACTGATTTATGGTATTGATTTAGGAGGGCAAACTCTTGCTTACAACTCTGTTCATTAACAGGCAGCATAACTGTACATGATTTAGAGTCTGAGTGAAAAATTTATTCAAACTTTAAAAACATTAATGCTGCTCTTAATTCCTACACATTGGTAAAGCAGCATCCCCGTGAATATACACATACACATGGAGGATCGGCCAAAAACACAGCCCGTGTCCAATCTGGCAGGGAAGCGCAGCCCTGCCGTGACCCATCAGGACGTTCTCTTTGCAAGTGCGATCCCGTGTCCTTCACATGAACAGGCGTTTTACCACTGGGAACCAGAGAATGGGCTATCCCAAATATTATTTTTTAATTTAAAAAGAGTCTCATTCCACCAGCTTCCTGACGTTTAAAAAAAATTGTCTATAACAGCAACAGTTCTTCGAGAAGAGGTTGTTAATCTCTAACAGATGAAAATAACATGGTCACATCAAGACCCACATTTGCAGATTCTCAAACAAATCTGAAGGTTTAGCTACTTAAAAAAAACCAAACCAAACCAAAAAAACCCCACTGATAACTGCAAAGGCCATTTCTATTTAAACACCGCCTGACTGGCTAAATGAAGATTAAAAAGAGAAGGGGGGGGGGGGGGGGGGGGGGGGGGAGGAACAAAACACCAAAACAAGGCCCAACATTTTGTACCAATTACACAGATGCCGTGAAGCGACCCGGGTGCCAACGGGAAAGGGCTCGGCAGAGATGACTCCTATTCCTCCTACGTGACTTGACAGCCTCCCCGCCAGCACCGAGGAGCCCCGGCGCACAACAGCACGGCTGCTGCCCTGTCACGAAATCTGCCCTCTCAGCAAACGCGCTCCATTTTCCTGCGAACTCCGTGTCAGCTCCGCTACAGCCTCCTGCTAACGCGCTGACTTCTGAGCAACAGTAGGATGAACTTCAAGTAAGAAAAAGGCACTTTTCTTGCCGCTCCCTCCTCCACCCCCTCCCTTCTCCCCGATGCAGAGGGCTCCCGTCCCAAGGGCGAAGGCCCCCCCGGCCCCGGCGGGGAGGGCTCCCGGGGCATCCCCGGCTCCCGGCCAACAGCTCCGGCCGCTCTCCCGCCAGGAGCCACTTTCGGGCCCCCCGCACCGAGCCGAGCTACGGGGCTCCCCCCGCCCTCCCCTTCCATCAGGCACCAGCACCGGGACGGCAAGTGTTTACGTTTAAAAAATACATATATACCGAGCCCGGATCCAAAGGGAAGACGGAAAAACTCCGCCCCCCTCCCTCTCCCGACTCCCTCGGAAAGGCGATAAAAGCAGGGCAGAAACATCTGACCGCTCGACGTCCCTTTTTTAAGGGGGAGATTGGGGGGGAAAAAAAAAAAAAAAAAAAAAAGAAGGAAAAGGGAAAAAAAGGGGGGGAGGAGGAAAAAAAGGGAAATAAAGGGTCGGGAAGCCCCGCGGGACGCACCGGGCAGCAGTCCCGGCCGAAACGGGGAGGCGGCTCGTCCGCGGCGCCGCCGGCGGGCCCGGCCGGGAGGGACCGCGCGGGGAGGCCGGGCCGGGCCGGGCGGGAGCGGGAGGCGAGCGGGGAGCCCCGCCGGGGGAGAGGCGGGGAAGGGAGGGGGGGCGCGGACCGCGAGTGGGAGAGGGCACTCACGTAGCGTTTCAACTTCTTCTCCGGTGGGGACTTTCGGAGCCAGCCCGAGCAGACCACCTCCCCGCCGCTCATGGCTGGGCCGCCTGCCCGCCGGGGCAGCCCTTCTCCTCCTCCGGCAGCAGCGGCGCCCGGGCCGGGCCGGGCCGAGCCGAGGGAGCCCCGAGACGCGGCGGCAGCACCGCGCCCGCTCCGGCCTCCCGGGGCTGCGGGGCGAGGGAAGGGGAGGGACGGGGGAGCGGTGTGTGTGTGTCTGTCTCTCACGCACAACAACCAGCCGGAGCGGAGCGGCGAGCGGGGCTGAGGCGGGAGGCTCCCCCCTTCCTCCTCCTCCTCCTCGCCGCCGCCGAGTCACACGAACATCGGGAGAGACGACAGGGGCGGCCGCCGCCCCGCCGCAACTTCGGCTCCGGCGTCCCAGGGCAGGATCCAGCCGCCGCCCCGCCTCGGTGGCACCGCCCCCCGCTCCGCCGGGACCCTCCCGCCGGGGAAGGGCCGCGGGGGGCTTCCTCCCCTCCCCTCCCCTCGCCCCGCCGCCGGGCCGAGCTCAGCGCCGGCCGCCGCGGCTGCCCGGGCTCGCTCCTTCCCCTTCTCCTTCCTCCTCCCCTGCGCCGGGAGGAGGGGACCGGCCAGCGCTCCTGCCTCCTTCGCCTTCACCTCCGGCGGGAGGCGGCCGCGGCTGGGTCTCGCCCCGGGGCCGGGGCCGGGTCCTCTCCCTCCCGGCGAGCGTGGGAGGGGTTTACCCTGGTATTCACGGCGTCGTGTGTCCCCCCCCGCCCCCAGCCCACTTTTCTCCACAGCGCCGGCCGCCGCCGCCAGCCGAGCGGCGGCACCTCCCCTCCCCGCCCCGCCTGCCCCCGCCTCCCGCGCCGCCCCGAGCGGAGGAGCCAGGGCCCGGCGGCTCCTCACGAAACTCCGCCGGAGCCTTTTCAAACAACAAGGGCCGGCAGGGAGGGAGGGGAGGGAACGGCACGGCGCCTCCCAGAGGGATCCTGGGAGCTGTAGTCGGCGGCAGCAGCGGCCGGCGGGGACTGCGGCGGCGCGGCCGGCGGCGGGGCGCGGGGCCGGGAGGGGCCGGGCCGCCGTGCGCCGGCGGAAGAGAGCGGGGGTGCGGGGGGAGCCCGGCCCGCCGCCCCCAACCCGCCCCAGCCCCCCGGGGGGCGGTTTGTTTTCGGTTGTGAAGGACGGGGCGGCGAGGCGGGTGGCGATTTGAATAACAAACATTAAATCGCGGCTGAAATGGTGATTCTTTGAAGGATTTATTGGGGGGTGGGGGGCACCAAAAACCAACCCAAAAAGCCCTATAAAAACTGCATTAAAAACAACGCGGCAAGAGTAAACTCCTCTTAGCGAGTCTGAAACTGCCTTAGCAAAAAAAAAAAAAAAATATATAGTTAAAAAGTTGGTGTGTTAGCGCAGAAAGGCGAAGTGCCCGGCGTGGTGCTGCCCGGAGCCGGTCCCCGGTCCCGGGACGCGGCGGCGCTTCCCCGGTGAGAAGCCGCAAGGAGGGCCGGCCGCTGGCAGCCGCTCCCGCCTTCCTCAGGGTGGAGGCGTCGGAAGGATATTTTACATCTGCCCTGGGACAGCCCGCGCCCGCCCCCCGCAGACCCCTCACACGCCCCGAACCCCTCCGCTCCACGGCACCCTACCGAAAACCCACCAAAAAAACTAATTGAAAAATCAAGTTTTGGCTGCCCGTGCCTGCTTATCGACCTGCGGCATTTCTTGTATTTTTTATTTTCTTTTTTAAGTGGCGTGTCGCTGGGCTGCGAGGCTGGGCCCAGCGGCGCTTCCCCGGGAAAGAGCCCCAGCCGCCGGTGCCGGGGCGGCAGCGGGGCGGCCCCCGAGCGGGCCCCGCCGGCGGCGGTGGCACCTCCCGGGGGCGAGGCGAGCGCCGCCTCCGCTCCTGCCGCCGGGAGGCGGCGGGGATCGCCCTCAGCCGGCACACCGGTACGCCCATGCCTTTTCTCACCCTGTCTTTCCTTGCTGGCTGAGGGCCGGGCCGTGAGCCCCTCCGGGCAGGCCTTTCTGCTCTGCCTACGCATGGATAAATAACCACCCCCCCCAAAAAAAAAAAAAGGAGAGTGATATGCAGGGCAACCCTAAACACTATTCAATAAAAAGGAAAGATCAAACTCGTTCAACATCGCCGTTGGTGCTCTCTGTCTCTTCCGCTCTGCCACAAAAGATCTCCGACTAAATATATATATTTTATTTTATTTTATTTTATTTTATTTTATTTTATTTTATTTTATTTTATTTTATTTTATTATTTTACAGATTACTTAACTGCAGGCTTCTGGCATGGGACCGCTGTGGTGGTTGTTAGCACCGGTGCTCTTCCACTGCAGAGAAATAGTCCCCCTAGTGTGCCGTTGTTGAAGGAAGCGCTGCGATGCTGCGATTTATCAAGGTATATTGCATTAAAAAGTTACAAAGCAGCGGTTGTGGTGGTTTAACAGGGGCATTTACAGAAATAACAGGAAAAATAAAGGTGAAAGCTTAGAGACGTTAGAATCAGTGCATCAATTTCACCATAAATCTTTTCACAGTAATTTCCATTAATTCTTGAAGCATTATGGCAGGTAAAGCACTATTAAGCACTAAAAGAGAGACCATGATATTTTGCCAAAAACATTTGAAAAAAGAAAAACGGTGAATGTTGGCCTTTATCAATGTTAAAAGTGCACAAATCCTAGCATCCAAACCATCCTGACGTACATTTCTGCACATCATCACTGCAGCTGCCTCAGTGGGGCTATTGGAAAGAGTAAAAAAGTGATTTGATGCGTGCAGTTGGCAAGCATGAACTCAAACTGTACTGTTAGGTTTAGATTTCAAGCTGGGTTTCAGTATAGCTCTTTTTTTAAACCACTAATGCCATTGTTCAAGCATCTCAACATTTGAGATTATCCAAGTGTCAGATAAGACCACAAAATTTTCCAGTTTCCTTTAGAAACCCGGAGACAATTTAGTATCGTCAGAGCAAGAGCATGTAGAATCAGTGTGAACTTACTAAAAATGCCATTGGCATTAGGGTGTTGTAGCATGATCCAACGGTTCATTTAAATCCCATTAATTAACCTGTGTCTGGAGGGCTAATCAAAGACATCCAGAGTCTTTTGGCTTACACAGACTCTATGGAGGCACCAACCAAACAAGTTATCTGGTCCAAAGACACGAAGTTGTCCCTGAGGTCAAATTTCAAAACATTACATTTGTATTTTAAAACACACTGAAACCAGTGTTACCCTGGAGTCTGGCATTAGTTGTCATATATTCGTTTGTCAATTCATTTTCTTGAAAATAGCTACCCAGAGACAAATTTTGTGGGGGGGTTTCATCCCTGCCATATAACGATAAATCGTAGGTTAAGGAAAAGGAGTTAGTGTCAAGAATAGCGATAAATAATAAGTAATAAAAACTGCCTTTTAGACTGTACCTTGTTGTTGAGCCTAATCACAAGCCCCAACACGGGACATCATAAAAATGTTTTATTGGATTGTTGAATTGAAGAAAATAAAATCCAGCAAAGAAAGGTTTCCAAATGACTAGATAAGGTGTTGCCTGATGGACTGCTCCCTTTCTAGTCATGACGGTGGATTTCCTTTTCTGCTCTCAACCATTTGAGTTACCCATTTGCAGTTCCACCGGTGCTTTCACTAATCGTCTCGAGAGAGGGCTGCACGTAGCTGTACCCCTCTTCCCAAGTAAGTGAATGGCTAGCAAAACCAAGAATATTAATAATGTGGATTTCTGTGCATTACCAGCAATGCTCCGTAGTTCATAATTTAGATATCCTGTATTAGCGTAAACCAAAGCAATTAAGAATACTAATGAAATGCATAAACAGCACAATATTTAGGTCTGACCCTTAACATCTGCATATTTACAGCTGTAAAACTGCCTATGAAGAGAGGTTAGTGGGCACAACTGAAATAATTACGCCAGTCAGTTTCTCCATGTAGAAAAATCCGTACACTCAGCTAAATTAGGTTAGGGTGTAATTTCCTGAAATTAGGATACAAGTCGCAAAGACCTCTGTCAAGAATGAATGTTTCAGTTAGTTTGCCTGCTACAGTGTTGTTCTGAAAGTTTAAACAACACTAAGCCTGCTCCATTTTGAAACTCCCCTGCCATATGGCTTGTGCTTGGAAGTACGGAATACCCCCCGGGGCAGTCACTGCTGGCGGGACTGCTGTAGCCCTACGTCAGGACACGACCACCCTCTCCCCTCGCTTTGTCCCCATGGGTTATTTCTGTACAAGCGTGCTGTTACTCAGGAAGCCCGGAGGATAACGGTCCTTTGAGCTCAATTAATTGCACTACGGAGGTCTTTTGTGTTTCTGTACAAGGCCGGTCCTGGAGGAAAAAGGATTTTCTTGGCCTTGCAAGTGTATCAGCGATAGCCTAAAAAGCTGCAGAGGTGTCATTGTGCCCACTAGGATCAATCTCGCTCTTTTGCTTTGCAGACAGTCAGTGTTTGTGAGGAATTGCCACCTTATTTTTCAAACGAGGTTCCCTCGGTTTAGACCCTCTTTTTGTTTTTTTAGTAGCAGCAAGAAAACAATCAACAGCCCTCAGCCGTTTTGCAGCCAGTTGGGTTACTGAGGTGTTTTTTTTTTCCTATTTTTAAAAAGGAGCATGCAATTGGCAGCTGCTGGTGGCCGAGAAGAGGATGTGCCCAGCAGAGCAGCCAGAGAAGGGAGCTCAGAAGGGATCCATCCTCTCTGCCTACAGCACCGAAACCACTCCATGCCCAGCTACCGCACACGTTGCGTGTGTTGCATGTGGATTTCTGAATCCCGCATAGCTGTTGCCGTCCAAAACAGTACCCGTTTTGTGACTGGATACTGCGACCAACTACGCAGTACAAAAAATGCTGAATAAAATGCTCTTCGATCAGCATGGTGACACCGTGCCCTGCTTATGTGACGCCGCCGCGCGTGGTCAGGGTGCTCGTGCCACCTTCCAGCTCATTGCGCTGGAGTTCAGGCCCCTCTGACAGTGGTTTCACCTCAGTTACCACCTTCCTTCCACGAGCACGTGCCAAATGCCTTGATTACTCCGTTGACTTTGTGTTCTTTCACCAGTGCATTCCAAAGTGTTTGAAATGGGTTCTCCAAAATTTTGGAGTAGACTATTTATATACCTCACCAGATAAAGTAGGTCATGTGGAAATCCATTTGCCTCTGGTTTGCCTGCCAAGCTGCCTTGAAAAAGGAAACAGGAGCTGATAGGAGAGGAGATTAAATTCATATGGGTTTGTTTTTAAAAATATAAATTACTCTAATTTCTCATGCAAATAGCTTAGAAATTCTGGACTCGCATAATAAGAAACTGCTTGCTACAGCTCCTGACTTTGTATTATACTTACAGTAGGAAAACCTGTGCATTCCTCTGGAGTCTCACATTGCAGTCAGAGTCAGCTGTGGCTCCTGCTGGTGATCCCTAAACTCTTCTATTTGAAGACAAAATTTGTGCTTCATTATGACACGAGAAACTTAACACTCTAATAAAAAACCTAATCAAATCATTAAAAATTAATTTAATAAAAAATTTTGCATGCCAAACTATACCCCAAAACATCTTTAGGTATTTACGCAACAATGGATCAGTACAAAAAGATTCTTTTAAGCTTGAAAAAACCTGCATTAAGACATTTGTTTTCATCTTAGATATTTCCCTTTTGATTTCAGAAATATTCCCAGGTAAATGTAATCTAGAGTTATTTTGGTCAGTTCATGGATGACATTATCTACTGTTTCTTTCAGATTGTAGTTATTTAGCTTATTTGGCAAAGAGATTGAGGAAAGTAATACAAAATAGACATAATTAAATTAGATGACTGTATGTCCACACAGTTTAGGGTTGTTTACTGATTGTTAAGCTACCTCTTGTCTCTTTTCTATTATTCTTTTTCGTATTGATGTAGGCAAATAAAGGCAAGGGTACACTGCAGAACTCGTACAAAAAAGGACAAGTTTTCAATTCTGCATTGGTGTAATAGATTGAAATTTCCTTTGTGACTTTTGTAGAAAACTCTCCTTCCCACTTCTGGAATGGAAATTCACTGGTAAATGTTTGTCCTCTGTTTTTTTGCCAGGGGATCAGTTGACTACCTTACTTCATGCAAGGGAATTTCCCTTTTCTTTCTAGACTAGGCAAGGAAGAAGGAGCAGGCTGGCTGGTTGGCCAGCCATGCAGAAACTTCCTCAGGTCTATGCTGTTCAAAAATTAATCAGCAAGATTTTCCCTCCATAAGGACAATAACTTTGCACATATCCCCACCATGTACTGAAAGTGCATGGACTTTTTCTATTATAGGAAGCATTTTACAAGTTCAGCACAATGGAAACTTAATAGTTCAGACACATTTGGTTTGGTCTTGTAATAGAAATAAGAATTACTGTAGAGATGACCATGCTTTCAGGAAAAAAATTAATGCGTGGTCATGTAAGAGACCAATACTCCAATGCTATGCATAGTCAAGAAAGCATCACCCAAGCTGTTTGGTTGAGCATGGTTTGTCCTGCAAAACACAAGGTGGACGTTGCATTGAACAACTCTCAAAAGAGAAATTTACTGCAATGTAGAGTATCGGGGAGCAAGTAAAGGCTAAGAGGCAGCAAATATGAGGACATTGCAGGCTGGTGGTTTCTATCACAGCATAAAAAAAGGCAAACTCATATCAGAGAATATTTTGGTTAGAGAGCCTTTTCATACAATACAACAATTTCAATCTGATCTTTTTCTGGCAAGAATTATTATCTCGTCAGGAGTGCACCGTAGTGGAGTAAAGCAGACTGTTTCAGCTAAGTGAGTGGAACATAAGATATTGCCTGAGCTTCGATTACATCTTTCAAATGTTTCTGTACTCCTCAAACCAGAAAGAAAATATCAGTTTGGAGGTGGCAAGTTAGAGAACATGTAGTGCCACTGTCAGGGAAAGAGAAACGCCTGGCCCCCAGAGTCACACAGTGTCCGAGACAGCGTAAAAACATGTAAAAGAAAGAGGATGGCAGGAGGACAGTGGAGCCACAGCTGCTTTTTGGGGATGTCTTGGGCCAAGTCCAGAAAAAAGGGGAGGAAGGGACAACTACGTATAGTTTTACAAGTAGCATCAATGATCGGGTTCACAGTTTAGGGAGATTGTTCCTTTTCTCTTGCATTATTTCCAGTACTTGTGGAGGACGATCAGAGTTGTCAGTAATACACAATGAGATGAATCTGAGGGATAGTGGAGAGAAAAGTTCAAGACAGGTAGGGACTCATTCTTGCCAACGTTGCAAAATTCAGATGAAATCTGGAGAGCTCAGTAAAAGCTACTAAGATAAAAACTCTTTCCTTCGTCTCCTTGCCACAAAGTGATGCCTCTGACATTTTTCAGTGGAGTGAGGGTGTTAAGAGGCTTTGCCCCTTCTGCGGCTCCTCAGTTGTGTAACAGAAATGCCACACTCCCCTTTCTTCTTCCAGGCACAAACAAATATTTTAATTAAAAAAAATAAAGGATGGGAAATTTTTTTTCTAAATTACAGGTGAATAGATACATGTTCTACTTGTATTAAAAGCAAAAATTTAAGTTTCCTACAAATCGCCATATATTCTCTCCTGTCCCTGTCCCTCCACCTGCCACTGTCTCCTTGAGGGTAATAACATCTCAGTTCACTGGTTTGGCCATGACCTTGTCCACAAGGTCATCCAAGGTGGTAAGAAACAAAACTGTTGCTTACTTGATCAGCCACACGACTCCGATATTGATATGTGAAGAGTCACTGCAAACAATTCACTAGCAAGTCACAGTTTGCAAAAAACATGAATTAAACTGTTCATAGGAAACTTATGATCAGGTGAAAGAGCTACATTTGACCCCAAAATAAATATTTTCCGCTCATTGATTCGCCTACCTCTACTGGAGACTATTACATCATATTTTAAAGGATTTAATGTCACCAGTTTTCCTAGAGTATAGATCTTGTGCTGATCTATAAGCTGTCCATATTTACTGTGGGCTTTCACAGACAGATAGCTCTTTGTGGTTTTTGAGATGTAAGCCTTTAGTAAAGGATTCGGTATTTCAGGAACGAAATATTTATTTTTACAGATTCATTTTTATGATGTAGCTATTATGGCATAATCTTGAATCAGTCGCTTCGTTTGCTGCGTGCTGAAATCTGTTCCAGAACAGTAACTGTTGCAGGCAGGCAGGCAGGCAGGCAGTCACAGGCATTCCTGCCATTCAGTGTCTGTTACACAAATACCATAGGAAAAAGGCATTCCACTGAGGTTCATCCTAGGGCCGTTGGTGTAGGCCTAAGGTATCATTAAGGTCTTTCATCACATGCACTAAATATTTCACAAAGTGATCCTCTGGTGGTTTTTTTCCTGAGGAAAAAATAAAACTTTTAGAATTCGGATGTTAAAAAAGCAATTCATATCATAATTTTGCTAAGTAGGGGGTTTTTTAGGGTAGCACCTACTAGCATTCTCTTTAAAAAATGTTAATTTCTTTAATGCTTCTTCTTCCCAGTGTTTTTAGATTGCTTGAAAGCTTCCTCCGGGTATTCCCGTTCCTCTGGAAGCTGGATGTGTTGGCAGTGTTTCCTTTCTATGTGGAAGTAATCAGTGATTCAAACAAAATCCTCATGGAAAACAGAGAGAAGGATGCAAACAGAAAAACATGGGGTAAACTGTGGTTAACTCACCTCCTCAGAGCATGGGAAGAGGGGGGGAACTGGGGGGCTGCTGTGCCATGATCAAAACAGTGCAAACCAGCAGCTCAAGCCTGGCCTGTAGACAGCTGGTGTTTTTAGCCAGACTCACAGCAAGTCAACCCTTCCCGTGCCAGGTTCTACACCGCTAGCAGAGACTGACAGCAAATAAAAGCAGATAACGTGGCCAGACATTATTGGATTACTTCTTTGGTTTGGTCACAACGTTTCCTCCAATGTGCTGCTGCTCGACACTTTAGGAAGAAGGAGAGAAGGAAGAAATAGCTCTTTTTGACACATTAGCTCTCCAAAAGGGAGAAACTTATCCATAAAGGAGAATGGCTTACCCACAACCCCATATGCAATATTTTGTACCAAACATAAAGATTTAAGACCAGCATTGCACTCTGCCCAGTGGGTAACTTCACAGAGAGTGTGTCTGTTTGTCTGGCAAAGTACTGACTTTTTTTCTTCAGAGAGTGCATTGCTGAAGAAAACTCACTGTGATGCTTGTTGCTTCTTAATATTTCTAATGAGTTATTTTCCTAATTTCCTCCTTAATATTTCTAATGTGTGAATTTTCTATATAAAGGCAGCACAAGGCTTTGCAGTAACGTAGACAAACTCAAGTTTTGCCTTCCCACAGATAAGGACAAAAATGACTTAGACTGTCTTCATCCTCAGGAGCAGCAACCTCCAGTTTAGCAGGAAAGACAGACTGCATGGCCAGAACGAGGATGGGTGGCTGGGAAGGCTCAATGGGAAGTTTCAGGAGGTTGAGAAACGTTGCTGCGGATGGGAAGGGACTCTGTCTCTCTCCCCTGGCTAAGAACTTTTCCCATCTCATCGGAGGGACTCAAACCCAAGGTAGAGGTCGAGGGAAACAAAACCCCAGTTCACTGATTAGGCCGTCACCTTGTCCACAAAGTCTACGTCATCCAGCACAGTAAGAAGTAAAACTGTTGCTTACTTGATCAGCCACACGATTCCAGCACTGAGTGTTGGAGAGTGAGTGACAGGGTGCTCACGACCCTGTCAAGAGGCCGTGCCTTGCCAGGGGTGTGAAATGAATGCGGCACCTCAGCTCACTCCCCTCTGGAGAGGAAGAGAGAGGTTTCACTCTTCTTCACACAACTTCACTCTCTTGCTGTGGGAGAGGGGTGTTGTGACCTGTGGGAGGACAGCGGGAGGGTGGAGGGGCCAGGCACGTAGGATTAGCCAAGAACCGAAACAAGAGGCAGTGGGGTTGGAGCCAGACATACAAAGATGGAGGGCGATGACCCATCTATCGCCATCCTGTTCTCCCAAGCAACTGCCTGTGTGCAGTCAGCTCGCTCTCTGAACGCTGTCCTGCCCCTCATGTTCTAAGCTCTTGTGAGCCTTTCCATGAGAATGCCATGTCTGTTATTACATGTATGTAATACCGCAGTCACCTAGTATGTAATACCTCAGTCACATAGCAGGAAGACCTGAGTTTGCAACAGTAAATTCTGTGCTAATCCTTGGCCTCCCACAGACAGCAAATTAGAAATAATCAAGTGTTGTGATCAAAAAGGCGGCAAGTTGGAGACTTCTTTCTGTAAACAGCTTGGGTAGTGAGAGAGGACAGGTAACATAAAATAACCCAGCAAGCTTTCAAACTTTTGGACAGCTACAGACTTTAAGAGAATACGAGAATTCTCCTTTTTTTTTTTCTCTTCTTTTTTTGGCAGTGAGCCCACGACTTTTGCTCCACATTAACCAAGACTCTTCCAGGAAACAAGCAGCTTTGGTGTGCCTTTCCCAAGACTCGCAGCGTGCCTTCCTGGTGTGCTGCGGCATGACGGCGCCTCGTCACGTGCAATGGTACCTTCTCTCTCTTCCTGGCCCAGCTGTTGCTGAGTTTGCGGGAGCAAAAAATGAGGTGCTTAATCCCATTTCAGAAGGGCTCAACACACCTAATTGAGCAAAGCCAGATAGAGTAATAGTGATAATAAGCTAAAGTCTAATTTGTTACATGCATGTGCAAGCTTGATAAAGACCTATGTATGACCTAACCAAAGGTTAAAAGTGACTTGAAATCACTTCACATGATAAGGTGAGGAGAAGTATCATAACCTCAGCTGTATTTTATGACCTTGATCACTTTTATGTCTGTCAGTGATTATACATCTCCATTTCTGTGGAGGAATCAGGCTCTTTACTGCAAAACAGCAAAATTTGCACCACCATATTTTGTTCAATAAAGGTTTCACTTGCAAGAAGAGGTTGTTCTGTTCTGGGTATACAGTTAATCTCCTTCAGTGCAACACGGTATCTTGGTTCGATATACCACATAATATACTTTTCTTCCCTTTGAAAATGATCTGGCTTCTACACTAAAATTTTCTGGCTGAAAATTGAGAAGTGTACAAACTGTATATAGTTCATATTTTCTTACGAATGTATAATTACAAGCTCCCATAAAACAGGTTTATGAAATGTGAACTGTTCCTGACTAGTGATGTCAAAGTTGTTGCAATGGCTTATCTCCATTAGTTGCAACATCCTGTAATCTTAGTAAGAACACAGTGACTTAAATATCTAATAAAAACAGAGAATGAAAGCATGAAAGGTACCATTTTAAGAGTCTATTGATATTAATGGGCAACAGTGATTTTGCTTTAATTTTATTCTGTAGCAATCTAGATACACCATTCAGAAAACCACATGGCAGGCAAGTAAGGAAGATGTATTTACTGTAGGACAAGTGGATCATGTTATTAGTCAAGCAAAGACAAATACAAGGTAAAAACCAAAAATGAAAAGTAAGGATGGGGGAAAGTAAATAGAGCTGTAAGCTGAAGGAGAGCAGTGCCTGTATTGCCCTTGGGTTTTTTTGTCAGACTGTAAATTTTTTGAGGCAGGGAGTGTCTTCCTGCCCTGTGTTGAAATCTAACTCCAGGACTTCTCAGGCATTAAAGCTAGTTTCGTTCCTCCCAGGGGGACAGGAGGGGTGTTAGGATAAAAAGCTGCGGGGCAGAGTCCTGGGGGCTTGTACTCACTACACCTCCTGGCAGATGCAGGATTGGGGGACTGTGTCAGAGGCTCTTCTGCTTCAACTCCTTTCTGACTCACAGCAGGAATTTAGTACGACAGCAGTGGTCGTTATGGTGTTACAGAGATCTGGTAGAGAGAAAATACGCTATAAAACCATGTCTGTTTTGCATCCAGATCAGCCTCTTGCCATAAGCAACTGCCAAGCTTTCCCATGCCTGCTCTCACACTGCCCGTGTTTGTCCAGCTCGGTAGAGAGTCAGTCCTTGTTGCTACAAGCATGCAAACAATAATCAATAACAACGTGGCCTCTGATTTTGAAATGCTTAGAATAGCAATGTTTTGGAAAAAACCTCAGCCAACGTGTAAAAATAAGACCTAGTGCTACAGGTCGGCTTTGTTGACTTTAAGAGTGTTATTGAATCTTGTATTTGACCTTTTCAAACCTAATGAAAGATTTACTCTAGCACACAGATACACGCTGTTCCGTCACACTTCTCCAGATGGGCAGACTTCGACTGGTATAAGGTGAGCTATTTTGGGGGAGCACGCTGTGCCTTACAGGACTGGGGCACTGAATATGTGCGTAACAAACAGCATGCACGCAGGCCCAGCCGTACCAGTGGCAGATGCTAACTTGTGCCAGCTTCGTATTTCCTTAAGCAACTGAAAGAGATGTGCTTGCAAATATGAAGTTAAAATACTAAAAAGTTCACGTGCAACTGTAAATCTTCTCTTACACGACCCTACATCTGTACTGCTGTTTCCACAAAGTCCCTGCCAAAATCTCAGCATAAAAAAAGCAATGCCCTGCAAGTTGCTGAAGCTAGTGAGAATTGAAGTAATTTTGCACTATACTAAATTGAGGCAGGAAAGTGCGTGACATGTTCTTCAAAGCTGCATAAAAACCAAGTGTAAATTTAAATAAGAGACCATATCATGGTGCAAAGTTAGTATTTGGTCTCAAGAAGCTGTAACTCAGCGTTTAAAAAATGCAGTTTCCTAAGTTTCTCTGAGGGAAAACAGCAAAATGAGAAACATGCTGCGTTTGCTGTTTCCTAGTCAAAGTGCCTAGACAGCACCAGAGCTGGGGAAGTGAAATTGCTTGGGGTAGATGGATCACACATTAAAAATGTTATAAAACATGGTTGAAATGTCTCGGATGACAGTCATCCACTTACTTAAACTCCTAGTTGCTGCATGCTCTACCTGAGTCTATTTTGAGGATTTAGAGAGACTCTGTGTGGTGGCACAGGCCTCATCCTAGTGCTTTTTATGGGGATGCATTTCATCCCAGTTGCATAACTGTCAACAGCTGCAGTCCATAATAAATGTCGTATATGACAGTTGTTAAATGGACCTTTCTCACTTGCTGCGATGTAACTGGCATGGAAAAGGTGGAAAGCACAGTAACTGGGAAGCAGCAAGTAACCACGTAACGCTTCAGACGCTGTATATATTTTTCCTGTGTGAGGTGAAAATGTTTTTCACTTCAAGGCAGCATATATATGCTGACAGGAATTCAGTTTAAACACGAGATGCCATTGGTAAGAGGCCCCAGACACAAACACAGGCTCGCACCACGTTGTGATCTAGCTTTTTGGAATTTGTGACCTTCAGCTCCAGAAACATGGGCTTGGTAAGATAAGAAGAGCAGCTCTCCTAGCTTACCCGTAGATAGGGGACTGATAAACACTAAGTAGTTTGGCGTGCCTTTCTGCAGAGCGCAGGGCTAGGCATACGTATGATATAATTACAGCGCAACTTCTAACGATGGTAGTTTTCATAAACGATCGTCAACCAAGGCAGACCTCCCACATCAGGAAAGCCCGTACGTCACGGGAATCAGCAACATATCTATGGCAAAACAACACAGTTTAGAATGTCAGCAGCTTTCTAAGAGATCCAGTAAAGCGAATATCATTTTGAGTTATAAGTCATTGCAATTGTACGGAGCACCACTGAGGTGCACATGTGAGTATATCCATAACGATATTCCCGTAATCTTCCAGTGCATTACAGAAGGAGCTTTGCCCTTTGTAATCTCCTGGGCTTAAAATCATTTTCAGTGTCCGCAGATATAATGAGCTTAGAAGACTGAAATAATCGATACTCTTTATTTATGTTTTTCTCATACACTGAAACAATTAATAAAGGTTTGCAAAGCCTTCATGGGCATATTGTTACAGACATCAAGACCTGCTACTGCTGATGCAGCGGTGCAACTTGTGGGAGGGGAGGTATATAGCCCTGTAATGATGTTTCCTCGGTGCTGGAGAATATACCATAGGGTAATCAAAATTGTAAGTGTGCGCAATACCAAATACTGAAACGATTAAGTGCTAGTACTATTGCAGCACGTCAGTACTAACAGTGGTAGCTTTGTGCATTGTTCTGCATTGCTTTTTACCATTTATAGATCCTTCTGTACAGAAGTAAGGCAGTGGTAACCACATAGTGTCTGTTCGTGGAGGGTGAATAGAGGTCATGCTGCCTTTGCATCCAAATTTCCAGACTCCTCCCTCTGTCCAGCTGAATGCCCTGCACCCTGGGGTCTGCTGTGGCACATAGGACCTGGGAGGCAAGTTGATGAAAGAAGAGGCTGGCCTGCGACACAGAGCTGTCTTCTGCAGAGGCTGTGGGGAGCTGGAGGTGCTGCAGGGCAGCTTTGCGCCACAGCTTTCACCGTAAGGTGAAGTTTCCCAGGATGGATCCATCAAACCCCATGAGAACAGGAAGCAAAGGCAGACAGTGCCTCACATGGCCTTTGCATTCCACTGATCCTGTGTCATCCTAGTTGTACCATGAGCCTTAGCGATACCATCATAACTTTTGATTTAGTATCATGACAGACTCAGATATCTGTCATCACTAATCTTCCCAAACAGTAAGCCAAGCCTGAAGTGCTGCTCAAGATTATCTCATTAGCTATAATCTCTCTCTAAAGCTAGCAGTAAGCTGTATCACATGCCATGGAATAAGTCGTTCTACCACGGTATGTTATAGAGTGCTTATGGACTGAGGCTCATACTGACTTTGAGTTGCATCAACTCTTCTTTTTCTTTCCAAGAAGGAATATCTTTGCTTTGGATGAATGAATTACATATTGGCAGAGTGGATGATAACACTTTCTAGCTCAAAAATTAACATTGTTAATCAGACACTGTTTCACCAGCAGAAGGCTTAAAAATTAATACCCTTGTTACCACCGATTGCGCAGACTTTGGTGTGCACGCTGACAATGCATTTACAGACAGTGGAAACCTCTGTTGGCGGAGGGTTTCACAAGTGAAGGCTCAGATTTGGGGAAAATGCCAGAGGAGAAACATCTTTTTGAGGAACCAGACAGCTCT
Organism: Platalea leucorodia; assembly: GCF_965183815.1. Classification (NCBI taxonomy): domain Eukaryota; kingdom Metazoa; phylum Chordata; class Aves; order Pelecaniformes; family Threskiornithidae; genus Platalea; species Platalea leucorodia. The sequence goes on along the minus strand of NC_138828.1, from coordinate 15,231,054 downwards.
AGGAAGCTGCACATCTGTCCCCTGAGCTCTGGAGTGAACGAAACATGCCAGAGACATGGGAACACCCAGGGGCCAAGATTTCCAGGATGAAAGGAGGATTCAGTTGCACCTTCCCTTAGCTCTAGCTACTCCCTCCACTTGCAACGGGGAAGGAGCAGGGCTAGGAACAGCCATCTGACCTAGCTACCACTAAAGGAGCTGCCTCCACCCGCAGGCAAAATTCTACCTTGTGTTACACGGATGCAGTGGCAGTGAAGTCAATTTGGACTCGCTATCTAGACTCACTATTTAGACCACCGTGATTCATCGTCATTTGAACTGCGGGTTGCTCAGCAATGCCCTAGTTAGGGATGTGACAAGGCTTCTAGGCATAGGAATAATGCAAACAGCAAGAACACCTGCTGGACTAAAGCAGCATTTGGTTCTTGCTGTGCAAATTACATATATTTCATCTTCTAGCTCCACCACGTTTAGCAATACACCGTACATCAAGATCCAAGCTACGCTGGCCAGACATGTCCTCTCTTGATATTTGTACCAGTCTTAACACCGGGACAGTTGAGGCCTCAATAACAAACAGAATGACGGCAATAAGTAAGAACAATATTATGTAATTGTATTTGGCTTGCTAACAATGTGCAGGTTGTCTGCGTATGCAGTGGTTTCCATCATGCGGTTCCTGTTGCGCAGCTTGATCGCATCCTTGTGTGAGGACAAGGCTGTGTTGTGCACTCAGGGCTGCACAGGAGCCACATCACGCTCCGGCCGGTCCCCTGGCTGGGAGACCAGAGCGATGGGACATACCCGTTAGTGCACCTGCCTTCAACACAGATAAAGCACCAAGTGCTGTATCCACAAAATGGATGCATTGCACTCTGCTAAGACGGATTGGCTCTTTTTTTCTCATTCAAGTCATCAGTTCTTTTATGTGAAAGAAATCAAAGAAATCAGGATTGGGCTTTTTGGAATTGACTTAAAATAGCAAAAATCCAACCTAATACGAATTTTCCAATGATAAGCACTTCGCGTCATTAATGAATAAGCACTTCTATACCATTTTGGAGAACTGCCACCATTAGGAAGTCTGCTTTCTTCAGAAGGAAGACTATTCACTAGGAAAGGAAAGGTCAAAGGCAATTATTTTGTCTAAACGATCATGACTATTTCTTTTGACAAGCACTACAACAATTTCTGGCATGGTCCTTGAACTGAATGAAAACCTAGCTTGAATAGCCTTACCATTCAATGTTTGGAGTGTAATTTTCTATCCTGAGATTTTATTTTAGACCAGTATTGGAAATGAAAAAATAATGCTGTCTTGTTTCTTCCCGAAATGTACTAGCCAGTATCTCAGGGCTTCCCAGTTCCTTTCTTCTCCTATTGCCATCTGGAGAAAGCTCTGGAAGAGCTTATTTACTGGGAGGGGAAGGGTCTTTTTCAGACCCTTCTAAGAAAGAAATTCCTGCTTAGTACAACAATGCAAAGTAATTAGCAAGTGTTCCTGATGGAAGATCATTTGAGACTATATCTCAGACCATCTGCACTAGAGACCTTACTAGCAGCAATACATTTAGGAATTTTGTTAATTATATGTATTTAAAATGCACAATTGAAGAAGTAGCCATCCCTTTTAAAGCCCTACCTGATATTTCTCTGCTACTCACAGTACCTGCTGCTCACTTCAAAAATGGCATAGTGGTAAGCTTTGTATGAGCTTTTCAGGTATATTCCCCATGTAAATTTACTGGAATACAATGGACCGTCTCCCCATTTAACCTGGGGAACAGGAGCAGATCACTCTACCTCCTACCCCCAAGCTAATGTGAAGCCCGGCTGCATTTATGCAGAGCGGCCCCAGGCCTGCCCCGTGCATCGCTGCACTCCTGCATCTCCCAATGAGCAAAAAAGGGCGTAGGGGATCACAGAGAAGCAGAATGTGTCGAGCCCTCGACTCTTCTGTGCATGAGAGCAAGTGATGGCAGCAACAAGCAGCACTTGCAAAGAAAATCTCAAAATGCCTTAATAGTAATAATAATAGTTTTTTACAGTCAAACAAACTGAGATTCTGCAATGTGGTCATAAAACTGTGTGAGCTGCAGTTTTCTTTTCCCAAGGTTTTTCCATTTGTCTCATCAGCTGTTTATATGGGAATGCTTTGCTATAAGAAGCCATGGGAGGAAGGTAACGTTCAGTGACTTGTGCATTAGACAAAACCCTGAGCAGTAGCTTGCAACAATGCGTCGTGCGAGGCACCTCCTTTGGGGTATGATAAACTTTTTGACTCCGGTTTCTTGATAAGAGGTGGGAAGCAGCAGTACAGATTCTGCTGTAGGAGTTGTAAAGCAACCAACTACTTTGCCATTTACTTCCCACCCCCCTCCTTCTGCTCAGCATCCCCCTTCCCTGCGACAGTGTACCTAACAATAATAGTAATAATAATAACAACAATAAATAGAAACTCCTTCACACACAATCCTGTGAAATTACATAAAGCAAGCCAAAGCTTTATAGGACAGAACAAAACCAAGAGTGGAATAAAAAGCAGATGGGAATGCGGTTAATGGAGAGGAATATGTTTTTGATATGGGAAGGCAGCCTTGCTAAATTTTTGATCAAACATATCTGCACTTTCAATAGAAACCAAAGTTCGGGTGTGAACCCTGAGGCAATGTGTTCGTATGAAAACATATTTTGCTTAGATAGTTCCCAAAGGCTAAATATGCTGACCTGCTGATAATGTTTTGCAGTTGCTTCTGCACCTCTAATGTTACTGCCTGTAAGAAATGTTTGTAATAACATATTTGATAGTTTTAATTTCCATTAAGGAAACAATAAATCATGTCATAGGTTTCTGAATTCACATGCATGGGGAAGGAATGACTTTTCCGGGACAGGATTGTTTTCTATTTCTTCTCCTGCACATGCAAGTCTGGCTGGTTCCAGTAATGAGCATGGAGCTGAAAAACAGTGTTTGTTGCCTAATCTCAGACTTCTGTGCTTTTACACAGCCTATGCTTCCAGAGACGTGTCAACATGGGGACATCTGAGAGCCCCAGCTTCCACCCTTCTCTAAAAGGTCTGAGATTTCCTGGTTGCAGACAAAAGTTGGGAACGAAGAATCCTAAGCCCCATATGGATGTACAAATTTATCATTCAATCAGTCTCATGATTTAGGAATACTTCAAGGTAGCAAAACTATTTTCCCACCCGTTTCTTTGCCTCCTTATTCATGATAGAGAAGAAAGGAGGAAAGGGAGGAAGGCACAGACTGAAATTTTATTTTACTTCTGTGTGAGCCGTGCGAGGGGAAAGGCTGGTAACTTAGACTCCTTCCTCCTCATTGCCCTCACGCACATAAGGACCAGGCTCAGTTTGGCTCCTAAGGCAGAACCAATCATGGTAACAATTTACTGAAAAATATAATGAAATAAGATCCTTAAAGCCGACAGTCCCTGGTGTTCGGAATTAATTAAAATATATTTTAATTTATGCAATAGCAGGAACTAGACTGCTCTCCCTTCCTCAAAAATACAAAAATAATAGGAGGCAGCTTCCCGTCAGCCAGAGCAAAAGATACTTTCTGCCTTTGGACCTCAGTTCCAGGCACCAGCACATTCCAGATTCTACCGTTTTTTTGGCCCACGTTACATGGTCTCTTTATTGCTTGAGTTAATCTACTGGCTGGATTAAATTCTTGTTTTTAAATCCGAGAGCAAAATGGACAAAGAGAAATGCAAGAAGAAATTGAGCAAAACACGACACGGAGGTGAAATCTTGTTTTCCACATATAGGGCCAAATGTGAAGTCAGTGGAGTAACTTTGAATGTACAGTGGTGGAGCTGAAGGCAGGATTTGGCCCTTGAAGCCGTGGATTACTAGGTTTGGAAGAGAACGCTGGTCATTCCATTGCAGCTTGGCTCTGACAAAATATGACTTCTGGACACAGTCCCAACAAGACGGGAATTATTTCAAACAATAATCATTTTGTTTGCATAGCATAGGATTTCACTCAGTTATAAATGCATCTTTTAAATTAAATTTCCCTTGAAAAACAATGATTTAAAGAACAAAGTGGTTAGTTAAACTCAGGGTATTCTCGGTGAAATCTAGAACTTGGGGTGGGGGCTATTGGAAGCCCAAACCGCTGCTTTGTTTTTGCCATGACCACAAGAATAGGATGTTCAATCACAAGCAGAGAGTAAGTTGGCCTCATGGTTTCCTTTGCCTTTCCTGTAACAAGACAAAAAATTCACTGACAGCAATGGCACAGATTTTTTTTTTCTCTCTCTCTCCCCCCGCTCAGTGAGGACAGGCAAACCATGGCTTTCAAAACACTTCATCTGTGGACCACACACAGCCTGAGGTTAACGCTATTATTGCTCCTTTGTCAGGCCTTTTTTGTCTGCTCTGCCAAACAAATTGCTTGTTTCTTTATTAAATAGGATTCTTTTCCAGTAGCTGTCTCCCTTAACCTCAAAATAAACCCCTTCCCTAGAAGAGAAAGATCAGCTGTGTACTGTTGTTCCCTTGGTGAAATGGCAGAGACAACATTTCACCAAGGGAAATTATGGAGTGTTCCCTGAGCCCCTTACAGAAAAGGCAAAGCAAACAAAAACTGAACATATTTTTCCTCTCACTTTGGGGCTGAAGAGTAAGTATATGGTACTCAAGTTGAACTCCAGTTACTCCAACTTCTTTAACTCATTTCAAAGACAACTGACCCTTCAGAAAGTAAAACTCAATTTAAAATAAGACTTTTTTACAAAATATTAATTTCCTCTTAAATTAATACCTATCTATGAGACATAAGAAACTCTATCTAGAAAGCGTTTCTGCTTTGTGGGATTTTTCAAGGAATGAGCAGGATGGTTATCTAAAAGAAAGATTTCTGCCTATGTGTTCGGAGTAGCTATCACTTAATGTATCTTTGGTCATTGTCAGCATTTCAAAGACTTCAGAAGGTTCCCTAAGATATCTACAGGGCTGTCATTACCTTCCCTCATTCAGTTTTCAGTTCACTACTCTTATATTCATATTGACTCTCCTCATTTTACTAGGGCTATGAAGAGAAGTTCTGGATCAAGGGGTCCAACTTTCTCTTTTTATTCTCCGTACAGTAAATTTCCTTTCGGTGCAGTCTTTTCTTACCCTTCCCTTTGTCTTCCTCTTTTCTCTCACCACTTTTGTTTTCCTAATTGCATATTAATCCCTCACTTGTTCATCTGCCCCATTACATATTTGATTCCATCTTCACTCCCGGCTGTTTGCTCTCGTGATCAGCCGGTGCCTGACTTTCTGCCTCCGCATCACGTAGCGCTCCTGACTGTGCCGTCCATTTAGGGAGTCCTGTTTTCTCTCACGCTGGGAGCAGAGCACCCTCCAGAATGGTGTGGTATGGCTCGGTGTGAGCCATGCACTCCAGGCATCACCCCTTCTCTGTCCCTATGCTTAGCAGCTCTGCCCAGAAGGACTGGGGCTAATGAATGCACAGTCTTCATCTCATCAGATCAATATCTGATTTCTTCTTTGGTTGACTGGCAGGTGACAGTTAAATCTTTCCTTTCAGACTCACTCAAGGATGTGGGAAATATTCTGATTTCTTCCATCTGGGATTTGTACTATATGAAAAAGATAATTTCCTATTTTTCCGAGGGTATGCCATTTGGAAGCGCGGTGTATTCCCAAAAAAGGCTATTTTTGCAGGGTTTTTCCCCTGGAAAGGACAACCAACATGCCAAATTTGGTTGGAAATGCTCTGATTAAACCCAAACTAAGTCAATTTCTTAACTTATTCTGGTTAATTATGCTGTGCTTTGAAGCCTGCTTTGTTCTGAGAAGAGGGGAAGCAAAAATAAACCAAAGCAAACTCCCAAGAACAAAATAATCTATGTGTGTCACTGGGTGATAAGACTTTTCCCCTGTGAGACAAACGCGTGACAGACTGTACTGCGGAAGGTACACAGCAAGGCTACTGGCTGTGGTAAGACAGTGCTGAACCAAACACGTGGGGAAGGAAAACGTAGTGACATCAGCACCGAAACATGGACTGATCTGAACGTGTGCAAACAAGTCATTAATGTCCTAATATGCAATATGATGTTTCTGTGTGAGGGAAGCTTATATTTATAGATGTTAGATGTATAGATGTAGAACAGAAGAGCTGTATGGAATAGCAGGAGTTTCTTCTCTTCAATGAGTAGATATGCAGAGGACCACCACAAGAACAACAGAAAAAAAAAAAGAGGTTGTTTTTATCACACCCAACTGGAAATCACAGTATATTTCTGGTAAGAACCCACTTGGAGTTAAAATCCTATTGGAGATACTGCAGAGATGTCATTTTGACCGCCTCAGCAGAACTGTTCGTCGTACAGGAGGTCAGAAGAGAAAGCATGGATCTGAAGGCCAGGCACCTGTTTCTTGAAGGAGGAAGGACGTGTGGGGGTTCGAGCCTGCCGTGAGCATTGCCTGATGCAAACTGCACGCTGCGGATCACACGGACGGCTTGCAGCTACTCGGTCCCCGGCAGGAGCAGAGCGGGACCCAGCCTTGTGAGCCACCAAACTGAGAGAAGGAAGTGGTGTCTTCTTCTCTTCTGAAAAGGGAGCCTGGGAAAGCACCAGCCAGAGAGAATATACCAGAAAGCTTGTTGTGAAAAGCAATTGGCAAACAAAATGTTGATCTCTCCTGGCGTAGCTGGCTGTGTAGGTGTCTGGGAATTGGCTAAGCGGCTGGATGAAAGGAGTTGCTCTCCCTGAGGAGATACAAGCAGAGGAGTTGTAATAACTATACGATTTCCTTGATATTGCATGCAAATAATTTCTGTTCAGCAGAGCGAACTGCACCCAGGATATAGAGAAGTGAACAACAGAACCCGAACGATCATCCCTAGGTATGATCAAGTGCCTGCTATGAAATCACAGATGTGTCACCGGAAAGGGCAGGGAGCACTTTCGAGGGGAAGTTTCCCTAGCAGGTCTGAAGTAAGCTGTGTTCAGTACTGTCCGCGGAAAACGCTGGCAGGCACAATCTCCAGGTGTCTCCCTGAGCTCATCACAAGCCTCCACTACCAGCAGCTGACAAGGGGGCAAGCTGTGAAATGAAAATGGCACGCAGTTCTTTCTGTCAGTCCCTGGCACAACGCATCAAATACCCGAGTCAATAAAAGTGGGTAGCAAGGAGCCATCACCAAATGTGGTAAAAACAAAATTCAAGTGAGTTATTCTAAATAAAAGTAAAAGGCAAGCAATAAGTCACTATGAATAGCAGATCTAGCTAGCTTGGAATCATGTATGGCCAGCCAAGGAGGATGTTCTAAAGAAACCGAGGAAAAACTGGGAACAGCATGTTCAGCTCGTTTCCCTTACAAAAATTAGAGTTAAAATAAAAACATGACATCTCAAAATGTTTGACAAAAGGCTTGCTTTTCCCACAGGGCCTCGTGAATGTGAATTACAAGAAGTTAATGTTGTTGAAAGGAAGAAAATTGGATAATCTGAAATGAGGTGCTGGCAAATATCCTTGTGTGCCTTCTGCTTAGAAAAAAAAGAAGAGCGCTAATGTTAGCAACACTGCTAGAAAAAGGTAGACTGTTTCCAGACCTGAGCAGCCGTGGACATATACTTTGATTGCACCAGACATAGCAGTGGAAATAACTATAAAAAGCTTACCACAGCAAGGTGGGAGGGGACAACCAGTAAAGAATTGAAAGCAATTCATTTGATAAAGGTTATTATCAGAAATCTTTGCGCAGCTCACATAGCAAAGTACTACAGAAAGAGCATAAAGAAAGTCTGAGGGATACGAAAGGAAAAACAATCCCTTATGAAAAATATATTTGAATGTGAACATAGAGAATACAATGAATTTCTAGTTACTAGAAAGGAATGTAGTATATTATCACAATATTTTATCACCAGACTCATCTCAGGTTGACATTAAGCAAGGGTCATGCCATAAAGAGAAGTACATTGGAGTAAGGGCTGTCAAATTTACATCAAGTGTGTTAAATTAATTTTTATAATTTTAGAAAGATTTTTTTCCCCTTCTGTAGCCACATAATCTAACAAAGTTTGCTTAACAATATGTTAGCTTCCATTTATATGGATGGTTTTGTAGGATCTGAGGGATCAGCTTGGTAGTATTTTGTGTAACAGTCATTCTGCAGTCCGGTAACTGCTGGCAATCTTGAAATGTATAGATCTGTGTAAGCGAACTGAATATATGTAAGTGTGTATATTCTTAGTGGATAAAAGTTCTTGGCAACCATCAAGTAAAGGGAAATATGCTGGCTTTAAAAATTGATGAGGCTAGCATTTTTTAATTTCTCACTTCTTAGAGATCTTTTCCAAACAGTGGAATGCAGCTTAAAATAAAGTGTTGCAATAAGCATCTATCTCATCTGGGAAAACAGGTTATGTTTTTAGACATATTAGCAAAAACTGTATTAATTAACCCATCTTTAAATATCGTTTAGCCTCCTGCATGAATAATGAGAGGAACAAATTTAAACTATTAGGCCTATGAATAGCTAACATATTTTCTAAAGCCCTGACTGTAAGGGGCGCTGAATTTTACCTTAAAACACCTCAAAACAGGTACTGATGCATTAAAAAATATTTTTCTTTCTGTCTCTAGATAAAGCCATCATAGCTGGCATTGTTTTGCCAGCGCTGAATTATAACTCTTGTGACAATACTGTGACACAAATCCCCAAATGTAGACATTTCTGTATCCCATGGAGTTTTTAATCTGAAAGACAAAACAGAGAAGCCAGGGTACAAGGAAGGATTAATTCGGAAAATTCCAAGTTTGTTTGTGTTTCTCCCTCCTCCCTTTCTTTGGCTAGATGGTGATCTGCAATCCTCTCAACCTGTATCTCCTACCGATGCTAATGCAGTGGTGATTGACTCCTCCCCAGCTGGCATGAAATCAACCTCAAAGGGCTTCCAGTTTGCACCTTGTAGAACTGGCTTTGTCATTGAGAAAAGATGAGTTTACTGGAAGGCAAAATCCTAAATTAAATAAAAGCTAATGCTTGTGATTAAGAAATCTTGATATAACTTTTGCAGTGCAGAAGTATAATCAGTATACCAACCACATCTGGAAGGTGCTTTGGTTTACTCAGGAGGAGACACTGGAATGTGAATGCGGACTAGGTTGGGCCATTATAAACTTGAAGAATGTAGGTCAGGCACATTGCAAATCTGTTATCACATCTTTTTTCCAGAAACAAGATGAGAACATTTAAAAAATAAAAGCCAAACAAATCCTTGGAGTCAATTATTGATGTTACACCATGGTTGAATTTGACTCAAAGATCAAAGTCCATCATTTACAGTAAATGATCTTTCATTTATGTAGTTAGGTGTTGATCAGTATTTCACTTCTGATGTCTTCATCGGCAGTTTCTTATTGTCCTTAATCCTCTCCCTTCTGCACTGCATACCACTAGCAGGAATTACCTTCTAGAGAAATCTGCTGTTTTCTCTGAATGTGACAAAGGTTGGAAGTAGAGAAGTGATGGACAATCCTGGTTGCTGATGCTGTGACAGTGTCTAGAAATGGAGGCTCTTAGGTAGACGCTCGTAATGGTATTTCCATAGATAATTGCTATTTTTCATGAGTTTGTCTTGGTGATTCCTTGAGCAGGACCCTTCTCTCTGGCCCTTACCTCTGTCAGGTACGCTTTCAGCAGATGTGAAATTAAAGTTCTTTCTTTCCCAGAGCACAGATGGTAATTTTCCTCCCAGACCTCATCTCTGAACCTGTTAGGCAGATGCTAATGGACCATTTAGATATCTTTTGACAATTATATTATAGTTACATTGTTCTAGCCTGTTTTCTGCTCTCAGTGGGTATGCCGAGGAGTTAGGAAGCTAAAGTCCCCTACAGACCCACTGATCCATCCATTCACAGTTCACGGTGCTGCTTCTCAGGTCTCTCATCCCAACCTCATCAAGCTTGGACATTCCCTCCAGTATTACCTCTCTCAGAGCAGAAGTCCTAAGAATGACAAGACTGGTTCTTGTCCAACATCTATGAGTGGTGTGAGTGACAACAGCCACCGAGAGATGTCAGTTCTCCAGAATTTGCAGATTTGTGGGCAGATTTGTGAGGCCCAAATCACCAGGGCATTGTGCAGATTCAAGGAACCAGTTTCTTCTGAAGCACCAACCAGTAACACCAAGTCTCCCGAACCGAGATGTTATGTACCCCCAAATTTCTGCAGGCTCCAGAATCACAGGAATTACAGGTGTGCAAGCCTGATTCCTTGGGATCCCTATTGAAAGCTTGACTTTCTTGTTGTGCAGAAATGGATAATGAGGTGTAATTTTAGTTCAGTGAAAATTTTATGTGCTGATAGCTCGTCTTGTATTTTTCCTTTTCCCCAGATGGTAAACATTGCAGTAATAATTATAGCAGTAGAGTGGATATCACTCTTGTCTGCAAACCGTTAAGTACTGAAAAATATACCTGAGACATTAGGAAGTAAAAGAGGGTGTAGTCTATTTTAAAAGGCAGTTCTCCAGTTCCAGGTGGTTGGAGGGCAAGATTAGAGCTTTCATTCATGATGTGGGTGGTCTGGACCGAGAGCTGAACTCTGTGCAAGGGAGTGGACTGCACAGTGGGAGAAAGAAAGGTTGAATTTATTACTTTTTTACTTTATTCTGTTAAGTAGAAGTTATTCATGGAATATCCGTAAAGCTAAAATTGTTGGTAGAGCTGGCAATACTCAGTTTTAATTTACTAAAGATATTTAAGAAGACCTTGGGAGGAAAAAAAAGAGGAAATTAATTTTCAAATTAAAAGTGGCTGTGGGGTAAGTGCTCAGCTCTAAAACAATTCTGAATTTTGGAAAATCTGGATCCAAATCTCTTGGGCCATGGCAAGCTCTATTTCTTTTTAAAAATCTTTATTTTATATCCCCAGGGGTCTCCCTGTGCTTGTTTCATTTATAGACCACAAGGGCGTTTTTAGGAGGGGCAGGGTAGGTGTCTTCCTCCGGTAATGGCGTAACAAGACCCCCACCATAAAGGGGGTTTTGGAAGAGCTACAGTGGTGTAAATGAGCAAAATCAACTTTCTGGCCAATAGGTATGGATTCCAATCCATTACTCATAGGCAAAATACTCCATAATCATATTAGCAGTTTTACAAGCAAAGCTTCTTCAACTACATTTTAATCTGGTAGCCATTTGTCTGTCAAAGAGAGGAAATGCTTTTTTTGTTTTAATTAAAAAAAAATAGTTGTACTTCTGCACTCCGTGGAACATTTATGCCTGAGTTTGCGATGCACTGAAGATGGGAGCAGGTGCATGACTTCTGCAGCACTGCTGGGAAACACTGGACCAAAGCCTCTGTCAAGGTCACTGAAAAAAGACCTATTATTAGTGGCAGCAGTCCCATGTATGACAGCACAGTTTGGCCCATTATACTTTCAAGGTCACCAAAGCAAGGTCACTAAAGACAGCAAATAGAGAAAATGGAGAAAAAATTATTCTAGAGCAGCTCGATTGGAGCGAGTGAATAAGGAAGCAACTTTACCATCCATTTTGCATGTAACATACCCTTGCAAAGTCAGCTACAATTGGTCTAAAAGGTTTAACCTATTTGAGGCAAGTTTAAGGTTGGAATTTTGTTTAGAAAAATAGGAACTAATGTTTCCTAAATTCCTGGGAAAGCAGTATGTTCGAGTGTGTTCTATTTAGCTCTTGTGATGATCTATTCCCAAACAAAATTGTAGAGGGACCAGAGAGGATGCGGTGTCTTCATCCCTGGAGATATCAAAAACCCACAGGCATGGACCTGGGCAACCTGCCCTGGATCACCCTACTTTGAGCAGAGGGTTGGAGAAGACCACCTCCAGAGGTGACTGCCAGCCTCAGCAGTTCTGTGGTCCTGGGACTGCATCCTGTCTTGTTTTAAACAATATCTGGAGAACATTGCTTCCCGGGACGCTTGAGTGGTTTAGAATTGCATCCAGCCAGGAGTTTAATTCTCTTATCCTTTTGTTGTGGGTTAACCCCAGTAGGCAGCTGAGCCCTACAGAGCCCCTTGCTCACCCCTCCCCAGGCGGGACAGCAGGGAGAATGGGAAGGGCAAAAGTGAGAAAACTGCTGGGTTGAGATAAAGACAGCTTAATAGGTAAAGCAAAAGCTGTGCGTGCAAGCAAAGCAAAATAAGGAATTTATTCACTATTTCCCACCAGCAGGCAGGTGTTCAGCCATCCCTAGGAAAGCAGGGCTCCATCAAGCCTAACAGTTACTTGGGAAGATAAACACCTTATCCCCAAAGTCCCCCCTTCCTCCTCCTCTCCCCCAGGTTTTATTGCTGAGCACAACGTCTTGTGTCCCAGCTGTGCCCCCTCCCAACTCCCAGTGCCCCCCAGCCTACTCACTGGTGGGGCAGCATGAGAAACGGAAAGCCTCAATGCTGTGCAAGCACTGCTCAGCAGTAGCTAAAACATGGGTGTGTTATCAACACTGCTTTGGTCACAAATCCAAAACATAGCACCATACAAGCTACCACAAAGAAAGTTAACTCTATCCCAGCCAAAACCAGTATACCAGTTCTTTTAATTACCATAGTGCTTGTTTTCCTCAACTATCTCCTATGGTTACTTTAAATTCAGTCAGCAAAACCAGTATTTTATAGTTATTCCAGCATTTTTACTTCGTTTAAACAGCAATTCCAACAAGCTAGTTCCATAGTTTTTTTAAAAAAGAATTTCTTTCAGTGCATCGGGTGTATTCAGCAACTCTGTGGTTGTAAAAGTCTTTGCCAAAGGAAACCCCGTAGCCGACTGGCGTCACACGTAACAGCTCCAGCAAGAGGAGCTCTTAGCTACTGGCTCATTTCCATTCTCCTTTGTATCCCTATAAATCAGGAGCCAGTTATTTCAGATTCAAAGGGTGTAAGTGGGAACTGAAACTGGGTTTAGGCTTCCCTACCTCGCACTGGCATCAGACTGTTGTACTGCAGGCAGCCACGAGCTACCAGATGTCCCAAAGCCACATCGCCTCCAGCTTTCTAAAGCCGTTGTAGCTTACAAATTCACAGTGGTCACCTGGAGGGGAGAGATCTGTGTCGCACACGTTTTTTTACTCATTTTGCTAACCAGAAGAAGTATTGATTAAAAAGAGAAAAGAAAATTAGAAGGCACTCAATGGAGAACGGAGAAAAGGCGACTGGGACAGACTCGGCAATGAACTGAAGGGGAAAAACAAACATTAACACAAGAGGCTATTAGCTATCACATGTAGCAGTGGAAGGCTGTTGGATGGCACAAGGCAACCGGAACACCCCGAAGAGAGAAATCTAGCAATTACCAGCCTCCTCCTGTGGTTTATTGCCTGGTGTATAATGTCCTGAATACATTAGATATTACAGGCTCATTCATCACAAATGCGCTTTAATGGAACCAAAGGTCAGGGGCAAAATTAATGCTGGGGAGAAGGAATGGCCTAAGTGTGTGTGTGGAAGGGGGGAGACGGTTATTTCTATTTTAGCTTAAGTTAAAAGATTGCTGTGTATTTGTGTATGCAAAGCTTTTCACTAATAGCTACTGAAAGGCCACAAAAGCAAGCAAAGAGTTTGCTGGGTTTATGAGCACACAGATGATGGTTGTTATAAAGCTCAATTAAAAAATCCTAGATATACTAGGTAAACACTAAAAGATGGTTTTAAACTAATAAAAATAAAAAACAAAGATGCTAAAAGGCACAGTCCATCCCTGGTGTGTGAATGCTGTAATACTTAGCCACAAAAAAGGGGACTTACACGCACAACAGGAGCTTTATCCCAAGCTATTTCATTTTGCTCTGCCAATTCAATTCAGATTTTTAATGTACCTTTCTGACAATCTTGAGAAAATTGTACATAGAAGAGTTAGCAAGAGACTCCCTTGCAATTGAGACTTTATGAGACATCAGAGAAATAAACGTGGCAAAGACTTCAGAGATCACTAGGGTCTCCAATTGAGTCACTGAAGAAACTGTAAGCAAATACTATGGAATCAATAAGTCCCATTAGAGGCTGTATGCACATTTCTAACTTGCTCTGCATGCAAAAGCAGCTCAGAAAAAAAAAAAATCCATATTTTTGAAATCTGAATTCATTTCAGAATATTTTAATAACAATAATAGCTTGATTAAGATCTAAGTGAAAATTTGAAGCTCTAAAATGAGTTATTTTAATAGCACATAATTTTCGCTTTTGAAGCTTTGCCTAGAAGGAAGTTAATCCTCATGGACTAAAGAACACAATACACATAGGAAAAACCTTCTGAAAGGTTATTCATTTCTGTAATGTTAATGACACACAAGCAATTGTGCAGGGCCCACCCACACAATCAAGATGGCAAAATCAAGCTCTCTTAAACCCAGGTATTGCCAAAACTTAGATTGCCTATACAATTGCTGTTCAGCCCCCTTCCACGCAAGCTTTGTGATAACATTGTTAGTGTTAGGGGTAAAAACCGTTTTTTTACACCGGAATCTGCCTTTAAGTACAGAATTGACTGTTCAAAGAGCTAGATAGCTGTAAGATAGTCAGTCTTCACAATTCAGCTAGTGACCTACTTATTGCCCATCATCTGAAGCCTACACAGAATCTTTAATTTCTGCATGTGGAAGGAAGCTGCAGGAAAGATAATGATGAGATCATGCCACTGCAGAAGGTACCGTAATGCACACAACACAAGAGGACTAAATTAGGGACGCTCACAACAACCTCCAGAGTTGCGTTTTCAAGCATTTCAGCACTTCCTAAATGTATTTCATCTAATGGTCTGATTTCTGAATGTTATTTCCTGGGGGTTTTTTATGTCTGAAGACCCAGTAATAAGCCACCATCAAGAGCGGGGCTGAATTCTGATATGCACTACTGCCATATAATTGAACAAGTATAAGTAATAATGTGAGAAGATTTATGATAGGGGCTATTCTTTCCCCAATATATATCCTGTGTCAAAGTGATGAAGTAGAAGAAATTGCTGAGGATATCCAGCCCGAATCTCTCTACCCACGCCCCTCGAGAAGATGTGTGTTCCCACAGCTCCAAGCTGACTAAACACTGTTGGTTACGTCTGGCCTAGGAGCACAGCTTCCCAGAAGGCTAAGCTGAACCAAAGCTGAACCAAAGTTTCACAGCCACTGAAAAGGAAAATCTCTCCCCTCCATCCCCATCCTTTCTCCTCCATCCTCCTGCTTGCACGATGCTACTTCGTTCCTTATGCTGGCTGTCCCGCTTGCTGGATCTGCCCTTGAACCGAATCAGCTTGTTCATCGTCCGAGTTCTTGTTGTAGCAGTCTTTTTCTGCCAAATTAGCGAATTCGGGCACAGCATGAAGGTGCCGGTGTTGGCACAAACTGAACTGGAGGAGGAGTACGGCCAGGAGTGGAAAGAAGGGGAGAGGCAGCAGGAGACCTTCCTCTTCCTCAGCCGTGAGCTGTTCGGTCAGGTCATCCTCGCTGGTTAACTGGGAGCCTCTGGTTCTGCCATTTTACCAAGGGTGCAAGGGGTAGAGTTTTAAGTTGGGCTCAAACCAGCATGTGCCTCAGCCGCACCTGAGCGGAACGGTGCGAGGGGCAGAGGAGACACTCCTCTGGCTCCAAGGTGCTCTATCTGCTCGAGGTTCAGCGGCTTCCCATACACAAAGGAAGAACTACAGCTTTCCCAGATAGGTCAAAAGACATTTTTACAGTGGGAAGCATTTGGCAATCCGAATGCAGGGTTGCTCCCTGCTGGGCCTATAATGTCTTGCCCAGACAGCAGTGTTTTGTTCAGCCCCATACAGAACAACGCTGAGCTCTGCAAAGCCTTAAGATGTTCTGTTTTCACAAAGTCTGTGGCACCTAGCTAAACTGATGGCATAGTATTGACGTCGCAAACTCAGTCAACACTGCCTGTGACATCAATGTATGACATCACTTCAGGAAGTACTGTCTTCTGAAATAAGTTGCAGCTCGTAGTTTCCAGGAGATTTCTATGTCCCCAGCTCTGAGTGTGAAAAGGATGAACAGGTCTGTCATTTCTGCAATGCATGTGTCTGAACATCCAGTCTCTGATGGGTACCTCGCAATTAGATCAGGGCCTGGCGTAAAGCTGTGTTGGATTCTGTTTTGGCTGTCCCCCGACGGGCAATGGGGGGCGACTTATTTCACCTCCCTTTGCCTCATGTGCCTGCCTGCTTCAGAAGGTGGTGTTGCAAAGTGCTGTTTGTTCGTATCTGTGATGGGAGTTTAAATTTTTCTACATTCACTTCTTCAGATTTCAGGCAATGACTTGTGCGAGACATGATATTATCTCATCACTGGTGTCACATAAACTCGTATTTATAGGGATTTATTTCTTGGCCATCTTGGAAGGAAATGATCTAATTACAGAGTAATATAGTAGGATCATTATTATGTTAGCTGCCCAAGCCTTCTCATTATAAGACCCCTTTTTGCATTGTCTGTAATTTTGCAGTTTTAACTCTTTGACCTGATTTCTTTCATCCCATGAGGCTTCTTCAGTCTTTTTTTTAAATGAAATTTTCTGCCAAAACCCGCACTGATGTCCAAGAATGCAGCTGAAAAGAGAGATGCTATTTTCCTGATGCTAAATCTTCCATACGAAAACTCTAGCCTACATGTAGCTTTAAGCAGGGACTAGAAATTTGGGGCATGGGGGGAGTTAAGGGATTGTCCTTTGAAAATCAAATGAAATTTAGTGATGCAGCAAATGTCTGGAAAAACTGCATTTGGCACATGTTCAGTAGAGACTTGCCAAACTTCGTAATGTAACTCTTCAGAGATGCTGTCTGCAACGAGGACACTAGACTTCATAAGGCTTTTCTGTGGCAGGAAGGTTTATAACCTAATACGACAAATTATTGCTCCTTCAGATCAAGTTGCAGGTCTGTGCAGCAGATCTAAAGTTTCTAGCCAGCTGATAAATCCTGTTATTGTGGGTACAGTTACACAGTTGAATATTCCTTGTTTGCATCTTTCATAAGCTTAAGAAATTTGGCATAAAAACTCTCCTTTAAAAAAAAACAAACAACAGTATAAAACCCATGCAAAGTCAGTATTATTATCCCCATTATACAGATTTGCATCCGAGATATGTGAAGTTTAAAGCAAAACGTATCCATTTGCTTTTGGGTACCCAGCCAAGAAGTAAAATTTGATTTTTTTTTTTTTTCTTATTTATTTTTCTGAGCACATGGCCTGACACAGCTGTAGCTGGGTGTTCTCAAACTCCTGCAAATCTGTTTCAGGTCTCAGAGTGAAGCACTCAAAGAATAGGGAACGTACAAGATAAAGACTACCTGCGAAAAACATGGGGAAAAAAGTGTTGTCACACAGCCCATAGCTGAACTTGCATTACATGGGGGAGTACAGCTAAGATGGAAAGGGAATTCCTGACCGAGGACTGACTTACAGTAATATCCTTTTAACACAGTATTTCTATAAAGTTACCTACCAAGATTAAACTTTTTATGATGTAAATAGGCATATTAATTTCCCCAAAAGTATTTGGTCAGAGCTATTTCAATAGCAGCTTAGTCTTTCTGTGGGTTTTCTCTTTTGTTTGTTTATGTGAACAAAAATAGTATGAAATTATTAGTGTATTTTATCTTGAAAAATACAGCCACTGTTTGCACAATAATTACGGCAAATATTTGCACAGCAAAGATGTTACGTAGATACAAGATAATAATGATTTCATTATAAGATTAAACCTTTCATTGTGATGTATTACACAACAATTAATACCTTTTATTTCATGAAAACTGAAGTCTAGCTACAGTAATCACTACTACACTGTGAACTGAGGCACTGGAAAAAGTTGATGACAACTAGATGTAACGTTAGTCACACAGTATTAAAAAATAAGCGGAGGAAATAAAATACATAATATTTTCTTTAAAACTGTGGAGCCATTCTAACAAACACACAGAACCACCTGTAATTAAGATAAACACAACATCCTCTTAGCACCGCTGTGCTTACAGCTCTTTCAAATAGCACATATGGTTTGTACTTTTATCAAGTGTGCTGAGACCCTTTTCTCCCAATGAACGATTGTATGTGTTGTAGTTGGGAAGCAAAACAAGACTAAGTTAAATACACTCTGGCTGCCTTAACTCAGAATTTCCTTGTATTTATGGATTTATATTAAATCCCTAAGGTTATTTTAAAATTGTTTTCAGTGTTATTTTATCATTAATCTTATTATCATCCAAAAAAACTGGCTGCAAATGATTGCTTTGAGGATTGGCAAACACATTTGTACAGCTTGAAACAATTTATTGAAAACATGTTGCTTACATAAGAGAACATGCTGTCTTTAAACGCTGTTGGTAAGAAATGTTCATTTCTTGAATTTCCATTCTATTTATGGACTCTGAAGACAGGAGAAATACAATTTAAAGTGCACCTACAGGTTGCATACCTTTTTACAATCACCTTCTTTTAACCTCAAGAGAAGGGATCTTCCTTGTGTAGCCGTGACTTTGCAATAGGCTCCTCAGCGGTGGCATACAGCAGCACGCAAGCCAAGGTAACATGCCTTTTCAAAATCTTTGATCTTGTCTCCAAAGGAGAAACCTGGAACCAGTCATGTTGTAAACTAGTGAACGTTGGTTTAATAATGAGAAGGATTTTAGTGTCAGTTCAACAGAACAATCATTTTTAGCCAAATGTATTTCTGTGGGCATAGTAGGTACAATAAATAAAGACTTAAGGTAATGCATTTCCTTACTTTTTTCCCCCATATATTTGCCATCTCTATAATACTTCAGTCATTTGTACATTTACATAACTCCCTAAGATGAAATGTAATTATCTTTGCTATTTTATAGCTGGTGAAAATGAGGTACAGCCAGAGTTACACAGAGCATACCTAAAAGAGCAAAAGTACGAACCCCCGCAAACGGTGAGTCCTGGTTCAAGCAAGATGAAATTTCCTCTGTCACGTGTGCGATGGAAGCTCTAAGGGCCAGATCTAGTCACGGACAATAATCAGCAAGCGAGGTCCATGCTTCCCCCGCCCCAGCATGCTGGATGTCCATCTCCCCTCTCTGGGGCACACGGTGGGTGTCCTGCCGGGGGGACCTGGCGGGATGGTCTAGGACTTTCCCCCATGGCCAGCTAAGGCAGCAAAACCAACCGCTCTGTCCGTTCTAGATTTTTTAAAAAGAAATCTTCACTTTCCAGAAAACAGCTTATTTCAGATGCCATTTTTAACTGATACCGGATTCTTAACAATTTATATTGTGCTTTATGAAGGTTTTCAGACAGTTACGTGATTTTATTCTGCAGTTGTAAATCCTGTTACTTCTGCTGTCTATGTAAGCAGCAAATAGAGAGGTTTTTCCTCTCTTTCTGCTTTCCTGGTCTTCCACTGATCAAGTACCTTGTCATCTGCTTTTCCTAAAAACACAGAAGCCCAGAGCTTTTCATCACGAATGGTCTCCTATGCTTTCATTAACTTGGGAAGGGGAAGAAAGGAATAAAAGGAAACTCTGCAGTTTGCAATGTGCACAAGTACCATAAAATCCCAAAGCTTTTCACAGAGCATCTTCCAGAAGGACACAAGAAATCTATTGACTTTCAATGGCAAAATTTTGCTACAACACTTCTAGGTCAAGATTTAAAAAAATGTAATCTCAATTTCTGTAAATCCCTCTACTCAGTTAGATATGAAGTTCTGCCTACATATCTGTCTGCACTTAAATTTCACACAGGAACAAATGTAAATCCTTTCTCTAGACTGAAGAGAAGGAGAAGGAGCTGGCTCGCTCAGAAATTCCGCTAGAATCCCACACTTCCAGCTTGCTTCCCCATGCAGTCAACTTGTTTCAAGTTCACAAAGGCCGGACCCAAAAGCCCAGCAGTCCAACTTAACTCTCCTATATTAATTTTTTTTTTTTTTAATATCCAATTTTGAATGAGGAGAGTGACCTATGTGCTTAGGCATTCAGAATAGCTTCCTTTTAAAATTAAATATAGCTGTCTTTCAAAAAATTGAACTTTGGAAACACGCTAGATAGAAAGCTTTGCCCGACCACAAGCATGCATAACTTATAATCACAGCCAGACTTCAAAGATCCTGCCTTTACACCCACACCAGGGTCTTTTTTATTGCAATTCTTTTCTAAGTAACTAATTGCCTGCTAAGCATTAAATAAGCAATTTACACTTTCCCCTTTACTCTTCGTGGGGCAGCTGACATAATGCTGGGAGCACAACTACCAGCTTAACCAACAGCAACACAATTTTGGTCAGGTCACTCCATCCCAGTTTCCCAGGGATATGAGGTGTGTGTAATGACTTCTCTCCTGTTTCATCGTGCTGCAAAGGTCAGCTGAGTAACTTTTACCATGTTCTACTTAAGGTCTAATCCAGCATCTCCTGCCAAGTAACTATTCCTTGCTTAGATTGATCACAGAGAGTTTAGCAATGTTTTCATCAGTGCTCTGACTCCAGAAAGCTGAGAGTTTGTACAGAAACTGCACGACCACCGGCAAAAATTCTGCAGCTTGACTTGAACATTGGCTTATGTGTCACTTCTGGTTCCCCGGTAAGACACAAGCGCCTGTATGTTTGTTTGCCCAAGTGCCTTAAAAGGAAAGTCAGCTTCTTGGAGTCGTAGTTGTACTCTGCTGGAGTCTCCTTTCTTCCATCCTGAGCAGCACGTCTCTTTCCAGAGCTGCTGCCAAGGGAGGGGGCCGCGCAGTCCCAGCCACCTCCTGTCACTGCGCTCTGAAATGATGCCGAGGTAAATGCTATGGGTGCCACAGCTTAGCATACAGATTGATCCAGACAGGTAAGAGATTTCTGAAAGACAACACCGCATTTGTATTTCTGGCACATTTCCCCCCCGCGCCCCCCCAGTCTCGTCTACTGAACTTCTCACTAAAAAAGAATCCAAAAAACTATGGAAACCTAATAACAAATGGCTGAAGGTTTTCTTAAGTTACTCATCTAAAGACAGTAAGAGACAGATTATGATAAGATCATCAAAAAGTGAACGTTTACTGGCACTCTCAGTAGATCACGCGTGAGATAATTCAAGAGCATTTTCTTAAATATTGAGTAACTTTTAAATATCAGTGGTCAGGTTTTCACAAACTAGAAGATGTTACATCGGGATCAATGGCCTGCTTTTTATTTAGACACAATTTACTTTGCAGCATATTTTTGTTTGGCAATTTATAAACTGCTCACACAAAAACAACTGATCCCAATTACTACCAGGTAAGTAGAGAGTTTACTTTCTAATCACCTCGTTAGGTCAGCATTATTCACTGACATACAATTACATTGATATGGGCACTAAAAATAGTTCACCTAAATTCTTCTTTAAGGTCAAGCCTGGAAACTTATGGTAGCTGTTTCAGTTTCTATGAGCTTTAGATCTTCCTGGAAAGCCACCAGCCGGTCCCCCCTTCTACCGGCTGTGGAGGAAGCCTGGGGAATCTGACCTCCTCTGTCAGTGGTCTAAATTAGGCAAAGTGAGGACATTTATTCTCTTCACATTCCTAATTTCTGTTTTATGGTTACAGTAACACTCCTGTACAAAGCCTATTTGTTGGTAAAAGCATTCAAAACAAAAAGAAACTGAGCCAATTATGTCCTGTTGACCAAAGGCTGTTTTAATCTTCATGAAGCACTCACCCAAGTTATTTTATAAAGTGTTTTAAAATAGGCATATTTTCTAAGTTTTATAAATTTACCTTATTTTAAGACATTATGGTTTGGTTGTTTATTTTTAATTCTTCCCAACTTCCGTATGTATATCCAGGGGTGTACAATTATCATGGGCAACTTCCCCAAAGTGTTATGCAATGTGATTTGGGATTCTGCTCCAGGAGTTTCATCCATGTATCCAACTATCTTCCTTCTCAACAGTTAATTCCTTCCTTCTCCTGTCTGATCCATGCCAAGTCCTCTTTCTTCTTTCCCTGGGAGCCCATGTTAACTCAGTCCCCACACCAAGTTTGCAATATAAGGATCCATCGCTGTTAGCTTTATTCTTCTCATTGTTGCAGTTGTCTTGCTTAGATTTTATACTTTGCATGCATTTTATGCATATAAGTTTTATGCATTATACCGAGATGTTTATTCTCACCTTCTCCCACAATAGTCCAACAAAAGGAAATGACAGTTCCAGAAAGATATCATACTCGGCACATGGTTTCTAAAACCTCCCAGTAGATCCTAGGAAGGGACTGAGCACCAAAACAAAATGACTACACTTTCCTGGGCTAAATGTAGTAAAGCATTTCAATCCGACCATGAGCAAGCAGTCCAAGCATTTCTACTACCTAGATAGCTGACAGGCAGGTAGACTGAAGCATCCAAGGAAAGGAAACACCTCAAATAGACTGAAATGCTCAAGTATTTTTGCTGAATAACAAGTACTGCCTGGAGGACACCATCCTTACTAGCAGCTTTGGCTTGGTTTTGGTTACTGTACAAAAAAATCCCCCAGGGCTCAGTATGGTTTCAGGAACTCGCATGCTATACAAATGTGCAGTCTGCTTCCCTGAAGCCACGTCACCAGGCACTAGAGATGAGCAGCCCAAAAAAAATATTTTGGAAAGAGCACTGCCAATCCACCCTTCATATGAACAGTTTTCTCACTGGCTCGCCTTGAGGTATTAAAAGTTATGATACAAAAGCCCTCCGGGCAATCTTTCCCTCCTGGTATTGTTAGCTTGTATTTTTAACAATTTTAGTCTGCCGTGACGACCTCTATCACTTACCAGGCAGAGTTTTGGTTTTGATTAGTGCATTTAGCCATCTTATTCCTAGGCTGTAGCTTTTTCTAACTCTGCAGTTTTCTTGTCACACCCCTTCAGAACAGGCTATTCTATTTCTTCTACTCACTTTTCTTCCCCTAAAATTATCTGTTTGGCAAAAAATATTTCCCTTCCCCATGTCAATCATTTCTAACTGGGTGCTTCCTCTTTTGTTTGTTGTTTCCATGAGGCATGGTCCAGAGAAGAAACGCTGCTTCCTGTTTGCAGAAAAAACCCCCAACAAGACAAAACCCAAAGCCACCGTTTGTCCTTCCTCTCCTCAGGCCCTGCTAGCCACCAGACCATGAGGCCATTTTCCATTCGTCTGCTGAGGACCATCAAAAATGCCTCCTTGTGCGTTTGGTAGTAGGCAGCACTCATGCTCCTACTCCAGAGGCAAACCCTGCACTAGGTGTGGGGAACCTCCTGCAGCAGCTACCGCACACTTGTGGAGGAAAGCTGGGAGGCTGAGGGCACTAGTTGAGGCCTTAGAGTACTTTTTGCAAAGGAGAAGTAAAACCATCATCATCCCTATGCTTCTAACAGAGCATGCCCTGAGAAACATGTTAAATGTCAGACCTGGTTGGGTAGGTGAAAGTACCTCAGATCAGAGCCGAAGATGAAGGCTACAGCTTCAGGCAGACGTACTGGAACAGGTATGTGGAGGAAGGAGAGCGTGTTACCTGTGAGTAGGTGAGCTAAAATAACCCTCCGCTCCAGTGGTGGTGAGCAGGAAGAGGACTGCTGAACTCACAGCGCTGGGAAAAATCGAACTGCTGGGACACCAGGTGTAAAGCAAGACAAGAGAGTAATGTTAGAGAGAGATGTTTTCATCTTTAAACTGCAGAATTCCCTTACATGTTCTGAAAACATCCAGAAGAACCTTATCAATGACCATTTCGAACCGTAAGACCCGAGTGACACAGGATACCAAGCTTTCCCAGAGCACCTCAGACTGCCCGCATGCAGCCTTTTAATGCTATGCAAGCATCACAAACTCATGTCCTTTCAAACTAATACTACTGGAGGTACAAATCTGGTATATCCTTAATCTTAAAAAAAAAGAAAACCAAAAAAACCCCAAAAAACAAAATACAGTAAAAGGAGGAGGGAGAAAGAGCTTTATTACATGTGAACACAGATCAAAACAATTTTCTATGCCTATAGGGGTTTGAGAAAAAAAATACAACAAAACGTAACTTCCAATGAGATCTAATTAATGAATGATTTATGGGCTATTTGTGTAGAAGTACTAAGCATGGTAAAATCTCATCTTGATAAATTAGCTCAAATTCCACTAGTGCCATTAATAAATCAAGAGCAGGTCAGCTCCATTCTTAATGTTATTATTATGGTGCCTTCTGTCTGCTAATGCAAGTTTTAACATCTTCTTCACACATTAGTATGAGACAAAGATACATATATCTCCTTAGTGAATTAATTAGATAGCAGGATTTTGCATCCTTCATTTAACAGGCAGGACATCTCCCTGCTCTCTTCCTCATGCTCCTTTAGCTTTCTGAAGGGGACGTCTATAATACATGGAAGGACAAGTATATAACACTATGATAAAACTGAGCCAAATTAACATGCCAGCCTTTCTAGAAATACCTGTCTGCAATACCCTCTTCTCAACCCGTTCCCTTCACTCCCCAGCTGTGCAGGTCACCCCCTCCCCTGTGCTGACACCAGCACTTGTCCAATTGCAAAGTAGGTTGATGAAATTTACTATCCCAGCAGAACTTAAACAACAACAAAAAAAAAATCCAACACCCCACACTATTTCGAAAGCAAGCCAGAATATCTGTGGGAACATTCAGCAGAATAGAAAGGCATTTAACTGCTTTAAATTGATATAAATGCAGTCATGAACACCAAAGCCAGCTCAAGGTAAGAGGAGAGGATAGGATGGTATCTCTCCCTTCTGACAGCTGCCAGTTGCTTATTTGGCTCATCCACCTATGAAACTTTATCTTTAGACTCTAGGACATGTTTGCTGGCTTAAGAACCATTAAAACTACCGATTAGTCTGATTTCCAATTTGAGTTAGTCTAATTAGTTCCTACACACAAGTAATTCTCCACATCTTCCCTGTGCTGGTCAACGCCTATCTGCAGAAAGGGTTGGGCATTGTATTACATTTAATATCTATTACGCATCTTAAAAACATTAAACTTCTACTTGTAATAGGAAGCATCTTTAAGATGACACAAGAATTAAAATTTTTTCATAATGCATTGATGAGCTTATGTCTTCTGAAAGAGAAGCAGGTTCTGGTCAGCGTGCAAATCCCACTCCTTACAGCTTACTTCTAAGAATACGTGACGGAGAAAGACAGAGTACAGATAAAGACTGAGGAGAAATAGCTTCTACAGACTCTTAGAGATCATTTGGAAGAGAAGGAAGACTGAGGAACATACCAAAAGATACACTGTGGAATTCAGAGATCTTAATACAAGTACTGGCATGCTAGTCTGAGTGGCTTCTTCTGTTTAAAAAAAAAAAAAGAAGAAACAAAACCAACACAGTAGTTTCAACAAAAATATAACAATTTCCATAAGGCTATGAACTACTATTTAGTACTAATTTCACCAATAACACGATTTTATGCACAGAAAACTAAGATCTAAAAACTATGCATAAAGCTGTATTGGCCAGACACTGCCGTACACATGGTCCCTGCTCTGCAAAGTTTACAAAGAGCTCATGAGGCACTCCCCCCAAAATCAAACAACTTTCTATGTAAACTGCATATTTCAGCCCAACATTCACCAACCTCCTATCTCTGCATTAATCAAATATTAAGTAGACTCAGGAATGAGATGATGTAGTATGAAGCTGTATTCCCACATGTTTAATCTTCCCAGAAAATTCACAAATGGTTGAGGCATGACCCAGATCTGCAGGTGTTTATAGGCTTAGGTTCTCACTTGGCAGCCACCGCTGCAGCCTCCGAGCACCTTGCAAGAGCTAAAAACACCACCATCAATCACCTCTCCTTCCTTCCTTCCAGTAGGTAGGCGTAAATTACCTGACTTGGATGACTGGGCTGGAGGGGAGGGAAACAGAAGCCGGGCAACCAAGGAAAGCTCACCAGAGGAACACTTCATGCCAAAAGTTCAGGGCCTGTGGTCATTCTTGTACCTCTTTTGACACACAGCTCCAAAGCCAAGGCCCAACTCACACATAAATTCTGGCTCCTATGTGCAAATCTTCCGCATTTAGTGCGCAGGTCTGTGGCCACAGTGAAACACACCTGCTGCAGAAAGCCATACACGCGAAAGGACAACCATCTCAGACTGCCAGGGCTAATCCCACAGCGGGCTCAGAACAGCAAGACAGCCAATGTATGGGAAGAGGACCTTGTCACCATATGGGACATCAGTGTGATGATCTTAGTGACCTGTGCTGCTCAGCAGGCAATCTACAGCAGGTTTGGACCAGATGGGGCTTTTCAGGGTGTGATCTTGGTTCTTGCTAATGGAAACAATCACGCCTGGCTGTCTCAAGTGCATGGATCACTGTGGAGTATAGGATGAGACGCAAACTCCTAACCAGAAGCAGATGGAAACATTTATTATTGTGGCTTTTCTGCACTCACAGAGCAGTGGGGGTCTAAAGGGTCTGAATGCCGGAGGCTGACAACATCCCTCTGCAGTGGGGGATGTTACAGAGCGGGCACGTTATCTCAAGCACACTCTTCTTTTCCAGCAAGAAATCAAACTCAGCTTTTGCCCACTGCTGTTATATCAGGAGTTCCCAGTTAAACAGGAATAATATTTAAACAGTTTTCATCACATATTAGTCTTCCTTGGGAACACACACAAAAAAAGGATATTATCTTATTCTGTTATGACTACTTTATTTCCTTACTATTACTGCTCAAAAAAATTTACTCCGTGTTTTGCAACACAAAACCCTGTACAGCTTCATCTTGTGACTATACGTATCTGAGCTGGGCATTTTAGTAATTATCTCTGGCAACCTTCCTCCCCCATTTACTGCTCCTCCCCAAAAGAGATTCAAAACAGGAAAGATTCTATATTTGAACATGGGATAAAATGCTTACCTACTGTTTTCAGTAAAGAACAAAGATAAAATCATGAGATTACTTTATCATATAGGCTACACATTCTTCAGTGGCTGTGGAAATCACTTAACACTTCTTTACTTAATTATAAAGAGTGTTAATCTCTTTCACCCTTGCAAAGATTTCTGTTATTACTGAATGGAAGCTATCAGTAAAAACAATGCAATGGGAAAATACCGGGCTCAGTAGGAGTTGGCGAGCACCAGACATAACTGTGGGAGTGACTCCCACAGTGGATTCTGGCTAAGATATGCCAGTTATGCGTTCTTATTTTATCTTCATTGTAAACTGGGTTTTTGACAAACTCCCTCCCCCCCATACAAGGTTACTGAACTAATGAAGTGCACAAGGTATTCAGCAACTGAAAAAAGAGATTGTCAAGGGAGTTTTTCTTCTTACTCTTCTTTTAAGCTAATCAGTAAGGGCTAATCTTATTTTCACATCTTTAGACCAATGCTTATCCTGGGAAATGGGAACTCAAGTGCTTTATACATATAAAGGTACTCTCCCTCACCACAGGTGCCTAGGTGGTGACCCCACTGCAGGGAGAGGTGATGATCCGGAGAAGGAGCACCATGTCAGTGGCTGAACTGGAAGCCCAGCACATACCGCCTGGCCCCTACTCTTTTAGCCATGCCCCCGCTCACCCCCTCCCTAAGCCACTTGCATAGAGCGGTGTTGGCTTGGTCAGCTCGCTCACAATGGCATAAGTAATACATCCTTCTTTAGTTCATAGCTGCATTTTTAAAATCCAGCATGATGTTTCTGACTCATCAGAAACCATAATCCCTATAAGCATCCCAAGTGAATAGAATCACACCTGAGACCGATCTGGCCTTTTTCACTTGCTATAGGAGAGATGGATTAAAATGGACAAGTTTAGCTCCCTAACATCTGCTCAGCAAATGCTCACATAAATCAGGATGCAGAATATAGTATATTTGCCACACCCTGAATAGCAATAGTCACGCAAGATGAAGAGCAGAGTGAAATCCTGGACTTGCTGAAGTCCATGGCAAAACTCCCATTAATTTCAGGCAGGCCAGTATTTTAATGCAGATTGTTACCAGATGGTAGATTTTAGAAGCAATTGCAAATGCAATTAAAAGCAAAAAAGAATTAACTGATGTGATAGCTGCATGAATTAATTGCATTTATATTATCAAAAACCAATACACAAAATCCATGTATCTCCCAGCAACAACTACGACTGCCCTCTTAAAAGTACCCATTTTCACTTAGAAAAACCTAACATTCTTCTAACTGATGAACCTTCTCCCCCAAACAAGCAGATTTTTCCATTCCAATTTGACTTTTAAACATAGAAAGATGGTATTTTTTAATGCTACAAGTCACATAGTGTGTTTATCTAAATAAACTATCTTACCCATGCTCAGATCTTTTTCCTCACATGGTGAATAGAATCTTTTCTATTAGAAGTAGCAAGGATAAAAATTGGGAGTGGTTTCTGAGATAATACTGCAGTCTTCTAAACCGAATTCAAACATCAGCTAATACAACAAGCCTAGAGGCAATACTACAAGTTCATGCTCAGCTTCATAGTGTGGCTGTTGCTTTTTTTCCTTTAAGTCTTTACAAATAATGTAATAAAGATATTGCTTCCAGACAGTTATTCTCAAATTCATCCAAGACTGAGATGAATTACTATAACTCACACTTCTCTCAGTGTGATTGTTTCAGATTGCCTGTATATTTAGGAAGATTAATTTACACTGGTTACATTATTAAAATTCTTCTATAACCCTAAGGAAGAATTAAAACACCTTTTTCTCCTACAGGCATCTTCATGCTCCAGAAGAAAGGTTAACAGTTCACTGAGCTATTACAAGCAAATGCAGTTGGACTGCTGGGCAGCATAGTGAGAGATGTTTTACCCAGGACACAAATTTGAGATACTCTCCCAAAGTTATTTTGAAACATTTTTTATGGGTCTGTTTTTATTTTCTCGTTGGCTCCATCTAATTTTCTCACAAAGTGAGTAAAGGGATTGCTATTTTTAAACTGCTGGCCACAAACTCCATTCGATGTCTCAAAGACAAGTTAGTCTTTCTCACTCATTCTACATCATCCATGAGGACTCTAGCATTTCAGCTTCAATAAACTATCTCACATCCAGCTTAGCTGTCTTGGCTCTGAAGCAAAGGCAGACACTAAAAGATTATGAATAAAAATGCTTTTTTAGCCACTGCTGCTAAGATTTTGCCTACATGCAAAGAGGCAGGAACCACCTTGGTTATACCATTGACTTCCCTGAGACCTTTAAGACACTTGTAGCACCAGCAGTCAGGCATTTATCCCGACAGTCCTGGCACCAGCCGCTCAAAGAGGGATGCTGATCAACTCCCACACTGAAGGCCTTCACTCAGGTATTCAACGCAAAGGAGAGACTGGAGTGTTGCTGCGACTCCAACCTGTGGGCAAACGTTAGCGTTTCCTGCAGGCTCCTGCTTTACAGTCTTCCCCCCAAACTATTTATAGCAGAGCTTAAACTATGCACTGATTTAGGGAAAAACCTCCAGTCCCAACCCCAGCCCAGTGCTCCATAGCACAGAATTATAAGACAACACTGAGTAATTTGATGGCAATGTCAACGAAAAGATAGCAGCGTCATTAGTGCTCTCTACTGGATAAACACATAATTACTCCAAAATTAATATAGCACATCAGGGCCTTCAGTAACAAAGCAGCATAAAACCACTTGTATTTAAATTATAATACTCATACTATATTTATAAGAGCTTATGCTACTCAAAGCAAGTTAAAAAACCTTAACGTTGAGATGCAAAGGATGTACAGAAGTCCTTGAAAACAAAACACAGGTGAAGTTGCAACTCTGATATCTGAAGGAGGTCAATTAGAGAAAAACCAGGCAAGACTGTACAAGAATACTTGAGCCAGGGTAGTTTTAATCAGAAATGTTCCTTCCCATTCTTCACATACTATATCCATGTGCACAGATTAATTTACAGCTACCAACTGTAAAATTCAATTTCAGAAATTCCTCTGCCCTCAAAAGTAGTAATGCATTTGGAAGTCACAAAACAATTTCCTTCATCATTTTTCATACCCTGCAAATACAGGGCAAGCTTCTACTTGGCAGTCAGACTAAGTAGCGTCACTTAGTTCACTGTGACTTCCAGGTGAAGAAAACTAAGTCAGTATTTCTGTCACCCCCCACCATCACCACCAGTGCCCTATGGCTCCATCTGAATGAAGAGAGCCATAATTTGCCATTCCCTCCAGCCAACACTGAATCACTAAGCCCCACCACCAGCAGAATGGCGGTGCTGCCATGGTTGTTCAGCGTTATTCAGAGCCAAACATGAAACACCTAATTTGGCATCGAAGTGTTGATGGTTCAAGCACCTGCAACCACAAGCCTTTGCATAAAAATGAGTAGTGATTGGCCTTTGTGAGAACCTCTTAATAATGCAATTCCCTACAAATACCTGAAGCATACCTACCACTATGCTATTTCCTTCTACTGGTGGGCATACAGATTTCTTAGCAGGGTTAAAGAAACAAAACTCTTTTTACTGTAACTGCTACTTGCCTGAATTTTTACATGCAAAACAGGGGCTTTACAGAAAGTCATGTCAGGTTAGGTACATGCAATAGTTCATTTTAAGTTTTTTAATTGCATTTTTGTTATCCTATGTTTGACACATTTAGGAATTAAGTTTATCACAGTAGCATTTAAAAGCTAACCAAGAAAGAAATGCTATTACTTACAGCCCTGTACTGACATGCAGGCAGTGTAGAAGATACAGTCTGTGTCCTGGAAAGGTTAGCATCAGAGTTGACAAGGCAGCTGCAAGGGACATGAGGAGGGGGGAGAGTAGATGTGAAGAGGGAAAACACCACAACACTGATGAAGCCGTAGCAGGAAACATAAGTACCATGATAATTTATTCCACTGAATTTGTTTAGGGGAGAATAAGATAAAAGAAAGAGTTCCCAGATGGACAGGGCAAAACTGGTGAAAACCACTACTAAACACGGAGCTGCTGCGAAAGCTGTCCAAACGACAATTTTCCCCGCTTAGCGATACGGCAGTTTCTCTTACCCAGTGAGTCTCTGGCTGCATCCCCTCATTTTTTCATGAAGTCACTTAAAGTAGGAGGGGAGTAAAGAGAATAATCTTGCTGGGTCCCAGTGATGTAAAGGAGAACACGGATCCTAAAAAATTCGGGGTTAAGGAGGTTTCAGGGATGAGGCTATCTGCAACTTAAAATACTTATCACAGATTGAACTAATTCTTATTATACACACCCACCCACACCTTTTTATATATGAGTGCATTATCCTTTAAAAAAGTGGGGAGAATATTCAGGCAGATGAACTATTTGGAAAAAATTAAATAGCTATTTCCAAAGGAGATCAAGTGAAAAAGACAAAACCCAAAATATTTACTTTTGTCCAAAAAATTTGCTTGAATACAATGCAGAGGGATAGGAGGCTGGGCATTAGTTTAGCTAAAATAATAATTAAAATGCAAATAGGTCACAATTACAGCAACCAAATGATTGCTATACTTTTTCCCACAAGGTTTTTCTTTATGTATACATGTGAAGTTGGTAAGGTTTTGCTTAAACATCTTCTCTTTGGTCTCAAAAAGAGTAGGAAATCCACAGCTTTGCATACCCACACACTCTGAAGTTCTTGCTTGCATTTCTTTCCAGCTTCTCCCTCCCCTTTTTTAAAATCCTCTGGTTGTTTTCATTGAATCCTCTCCAAAGCTGAGCATTCATGCCCATTCCCAGAATGGGAACTGGGGAATGTGAAAAGAGCTGCTACTCTACAGCTCATCCTGGTCTCTCCCACTCAGCACATCCTTAGCACCAAAGGGAACCCAGTAAAATGGAGATGAGCTCACTTCGACTTTAAAAACAGCCTTGTCAAATGAGCACTTACAAACTTACTTGAAGTTTCTCCCAACTTGTAGCTTACGCTACGCATTCCCAACTGGAGAAGAAATATTGACCACCATCTCCAAACTCCTTATTAGGTTTGCTCCCAGGAAAATGAGAAATTTCAGAAAGAAATACTCTGCTCCTCCATACCTGCGATGAAAGGAAATGTTCTTCATCTATGAGCCCGCTTAAGTCTGTGGTCCATGAACAGAGGGTGCATTTCAGGCCTAGTGTACTAATAACATTTTAGTCTTTCCATACATGCCTTCCACCTGAACACACCCTGTGAAAGCATGGGAGCAGCAGTACTCTTGTAGGCTGCCATGCAAGATCACACAGACACTACCTAGAATCCCATTCCAGGAACCGATCCTTCTTCCGCAGAAATGTTAGTAACTGCTTTTAAGAAATTAACTACTTGAGGCCTGTTTGCTTTCTATTCCACATCCTCAGATTCATATTGCTTATTATCCTCACACATGTCTTCATTCACATCAATCCCCAAATGCAAAATACAGCAGACAAACCCAAATGATGAAATCATCCACCTAGTTGGTTGTTTATACTGCAGCCAATTCCCTTCCCCAGTGAATTCTGCAAAGCTGATGTTTTCGTGGTCTCATCAGTAGGAAACACCTCTTGCAGCCCTGGGGTTTTAAAGCACAGCAGAGAACTAGCAGCTCCTACTGGAGCCAAAGCATTTATTTAAAAAAAAAAAATGATTAGGTCCTTTATTATGTTAAAGCTTGATCTGTCCTTTACCTTGGCAGTCAGCAGGTTCAAGTTACTTAATCACAGCAACACTGAAACAGCTCAGGTCAAGAATAATTCTTCAATTAGCCTGAATAGGTCTTGGATGAAGGGGAAGTTCCCACGATTTTATCCTCACAGGCAGTACCAAGCTTAACCCTGAGACCACATAAAGGCCTCTGTTTCTAATGCCAGAGGGAGGTGTGGGCAGCCAACTAGAGGAGACTCAACTTCAAACTACACATTCTAAGGGCAACCCAAACCTTTCCCTTCCCTCTCACACAATTCACCACCCAGGAGTAATTTACAGATTATTAACTGGCCTGTTAATTGTTTTGAGTTTCCTAGGTATTCTTGGAGTCAAGAAAAACAATCAAACCCAAAAACCTCCTTTCAACTTGTAGTCTGGGGAAACTTGAGGAGAAACACAAGAGTTGAAAACAGCCTTACAGAACCCTGTCTTTACTTACTGGAGGCCTGAATGTTTATGTGCCATAACTTCCATGTTCATTGAGAAATGCTGCATTTTAACCAATGGTGATATTCTTTATTAACTCAAGAAGTTGAAAGTCATTTCATCTTCTTTCAAGATTTAAGTAACACCAATCGAGAAGACAACTCAAATGAACCATTATCCTATCACTGCAACTGAAATACAGATGAAATTCAGCTACTGCCTACACGTGGTTCTCCGGATCTAGGTGGCCCATTGAAGTTCTCTGCTCTGACTTTGCCATGTTTTTGTGTGAGAGCCTTCAAGCTGAGATTTACAGATATAATTTACAATTCAAAAAAACCCCCCCACCACTGTTTATTTTACTCAAACATCTATCTTTCAACTCAAGCGAAACACATAAAAACTTAGCTACTGTCAGACACCTTCTGAGGCATTTAAAAATATATACTTTAACTTCTTTATGCAGCCCAACACGTGTACAGTAAAACACTCATTTGCCCCATCCATTTTTAAAAACTGGTATGAAATACTATTAAACATTTATGCCAGTTTACAAGAGCAAGATTTAAGAACAGGCATACTACAAAGATTATTTCAACTGTAGTTCAGTAGAACAAACACCATGAAAGATACAGCAGGAAAATTAAATAACTTTCTTTTAAGGAGTTGAGCACTAAATATTGTAATTCTTTGGAGAATAGTTGAGAAAGGGTGAGTCAGTTGAGAAATGGTACTAACCTTTAAAGCCAAGTACTAACACATTCCTGCATTTGGCAAGGGATATGCCCTCCCCTCAGAACTGGAATGGCTTTGCATCTCTGCAAACCACTTAAGGCTGACACCTCTTTTTTTGTCATTTAATGCACACTGTAGGAAAACAAACAGTGAAACAGTTCACAGCCCTTCCATCAAATTTTTAAAGAACTCAGAATAAACACAGATCCAAAACATGGTCATGCAGCATAAAGTCATGACATGTATATTCACTGACTAAAAGAAACCATTATTATGAACAGATCAATTTTGATACCTGTTTCCATGAAGTTAAAACTCTTTTCAAGACTATAGCCCAGAGAAGTGGTTTCCAGAGTGAGGTGCGTGCACCCCAGGGGGTGTGCAAGACAATCCATTCGGGTGCAAGAAGAAAGTATTTTTTATACCATTAATAAACAAAGTTTTAAATAATTTAAAAATAGTGTTTATTTCATCTTTATCTCATACCTTTTCATTTTCTACTCTTGTGTATGTACATAATATATTAGGACAGTAGTACATATATAATTTATAAATAAATATACATATATTGGGTGCGCACTTGAAGTTTTTACTGATAGGGCATGCAATCAAAAAAGTTCGGAGACCACTGGCCTCGAGGATGCTGTGTGATACTACAGCTGCTAGCCCAATCACATATCCTGTTGCTGAATTAATTTTTTCCTGTCAATCTGAAATACCCTCCTCAGCAGCATATTTTCAATATGCCTATTAAGAGTTCCCCCCCCCCCCCAAGCATGCTGATATAATGGAAATTTTAGAAGGATTAGGCTTGTATAACAACACATTGTTGACAGAGTATCCTTCCATGGAATTACACTAAAGTTACAACTTTATAGCAGATACATGTGAAATTGTCATTAAAACACACGCAACTTCTCAATCAGATCAGAGCCATCCTTTCCTTTTTGCAGTTCGGTAGTCTCATTTTAGTCTTGCACCAGCACTTCTCCATCACTGCCCCCCTGCCTCTCCTTCCCACACACTGACTCCATGGGCAACCATCCGACCCCTGCGTGCTACTTGCCACAGGTGCCAGTCTTGGTCAGCACTGCAAGGGGTCCCCAAATCACCCGTTCTGGGCCTGGAGGTGTCGCTGAGGGGGCTGGGGACTGTGCCCCACTTGAGCTAGCACCTGAACAGTGGGGCTGGCTGTTACACCTCAGACTTCTCTTGCAGCCCCCACTGCAGAGATGCATGCTGAGGCAGCACCCCAGGGTGGCTGCCTGTGGCCACCCACAGATGCAGATGATGGTGAAGGTCCCACATGGCCACCCAGCAAGGCACAGTTCACAGGCAGCAGCTGCTCTTCCCAGTTAGTGTCTGGGGAAGCCAGCCAGCAAGTATCCCAGCATTTCAGCACATGTGGTAGCATGCTGTTTACCAAAGCAGCAGTGGCAGGTTGTGCATTTTGACATGTCTATTCCAGCACTTTTACAACTGATTCCTAAAAATATTACCCACACTGGAAAAAAGGAACAAGAAATGCGTATCCTGAATCCACATACCTGCCTAGAATCCAGCAGACATAAAAAAAAAACAACTTCTGTTTTAAATAAGAAAGCAGCATACTGTATTTAAAAACATTCATCTCTGCTTCACTCTGGGTGTTTTTGTTTGTTTTCCCTTTGATCTGGATACTTTCATTCAAGCAAAAGCAAGACTCACAGTGAATGGGCGGAATGCGTATGCATTTAAAAAAAATAAAAAGCATGTGTGGTAAGCCAATGCTACATTACACATCACAGCCAGCATACTGATCACAGCCAGAGCTCGACCCACAGCCCAAGTCTCTTTAACCCACTTGCTGAAACAGGGATACTCATTAGTTCTTAAATCCACGCAGAACACAGTGCTGTACACAAGCCAAACAGCGTCACACAACTTTCAGTTCTCAACTGTTACAATTGACCTGACACCTCTGTGATTGAAGAGCATATTACTCATAGCTATGAATTCAGATTAAGGTAGACCTATGATGACTGGCTGTAGGAAACATGAAAGTTTAAGATTTGTCTATTCTGATCTCTTGTTTAGATCATTTGCTCACCCATTGAAAAAGTTCAGTAATTTACATTTGATTACAGCCTACTGAGGACACCAAGTGCTGCAACCCATTACATCCCATAGTAGGTTAACCAGGGAATCGCCCTTGTGTTAGAAATTGAGCACTCTTCTTTAGATCACAACTCTTCCTAGCTTCCACTCTCCATCACTTCATAATTTTTATGCCTCACTCCCCTAAATCAGAGACCAACACCACCCAAAACTGAGCAGTCAACCTTTGTTGTTGTGATTGTGTAATTTAGTATTCCTTTCATTTACACTTTAATCTTTGAGCCTTAAAAATAAGACTAGCAATGCGTCAAGATGGGAAGTCCAACAGAAGAGCAAAACTCTAGGAAGGGGCTAGAAGGGACCTCTGGTTTATCAGCTCCAGTTTCCTACTATTCAGACACCACTTTGCATTTAATTTCTTTCACAGATATACTTGGCACTTCCTTCAAAGCAGGTCTCTGCCTGGAAGGCTGTTCCAGAATTAGTTCTAGTAATTAGGAACTTTGTTTCTAATCTAAATCTTATTTACAGAAAGTTTATACCAAGTGGGTATACTTACTTTTGTTCTAACACTCCTTTAGCTCACAGTGCTTCTGCCCTTCGCCTGTCATTTGCACAATAAAAAGTAGTATTCTGACTCCATAAACAATCTTACTGCTACAGATAAAAAAAGCTTACCCATGAAATTAAACTTCCAGAGCATACAGAAGATAAAATATTTAACTTTCCAAAGTAGGGAACAAGGCGGGGGAAAAAAAAGGAAGGAAAAAGAGCTAGCCAGAAGGTGTGATTTTTGTAGCTATCCAAAGAAGCCTTTTCTCTCCTCATCCTGGATAAATGGGCTTGTAGATGTTATAATCACTTGTTACAGGGGTGACATTCACAGCAATCCACTGTAATGCTCCACATGAAAAAACTGTACAAAATTAATTGTATGCAAGAAAGTTAATACAACTCTATTGACCATTAAAACAAAGACCAAAACACAATCTGTCTTGGTAAAAGGAAATACGATTTTAAAAGACATACCACGCTTGAGCTTGGTGCAACAGTGTATCCTTCATGAAAGGAAACAACAAAAAAACTAAGCTTCAGAAACAGTATTATGTATTTTGTATCCTTCTCCCGATTCAACTTAGATAGAAAACAAATCAAGAATGGAGCCAAAAAGGTCAATAAACAAACCATCCAGCATTCATTCACAGGCAACAGAAATCAAAGTACCATATGTACATTGTTCTCTCATATTATGTCCAGAAGACAGGAGCATGCAACACCATTACTGTAAACAATGAAAAAAGGTGTACATTTTAGAGTGTCAAATATTTCTCCACTTTCAGTAGTTTTATTAAAACCTTCCAAGTTAGGTATGAATTGGCCTATGATGGTTGCCAGGTCAGCAAGCAGACTAGCAAATAGGTATTCTGAATTTCAAAATCTATTTGTAAAACCCAAAGTAACTGCGTCCACAGAAGTCAACAAGGGGAGGGAAAGAGGTTCTTTTCAGTTTGAGACATACCATCATTTTATACCTAAGGAGATCCAACCCTACTGGCATTACTCACATATAAAATTTCCATATTTAACACCTAATTTAGAACAGCCAAACAAGGGTGTAGAAAGCCTTCTAAGAGCTCATGAAATAAATATAATACAATAGGTATACAAAACTCATACTGCACATTATTTTTAGGTAGGCTACATAATTTGTATTTTTACTGTGAGAACATAAAACCAAAACTGACCTTTACAAAATTATGATTTCATATAGAGTAAAAACACTTGCCCCTGCTTTACTTACTAGTGTTTTAAAATGAGCAGTAAATTGATACAGAGAGACAAAATACTCCCATTGTAATGCAAACTGTAGACAGCTTTTTAGTGTGTCCTCATAATTTGGGAGAGAAAAGACAAATTAACCTGTCATACAAAACATTTTAAAACCAGAGCTAACTGGCAGAGAAGGCTAAAAGGAAACAATAAACCCTCTCAGACTGAAAGTTACAGAATTTCAAGGCAAAGTGAGCTTTCAAGAAAACCTCGTCCAAGCACAACAAAACGAGAACGTTCCTCGCACTAGTCTCATAATATTCCACATTTCCACAGCCGAACCCCTGCTTCAGAGACCTACAACTGAGATTGCAAAGAAAGCGTAGGCCAAAGCCGAGGTACTACAAACGGTCAAAACAAAGCTTGGAAACTATTAAAAAAATCAAAGTGAGCTGCTCTAGCTTTCTTGAGCAGTAAAATATGAACCTATAGCAGAGCAAATAGCATAGTTTTAGTGATAATATAAAAATAGCTTGCAAGCTAAGTTACCTTTCAGACTAAACTCCGTGTATTTGATATCCTATGAACAAGGTTTAATGTTCTCAACTTACTTTATGCTTTTTAAAGGCATTTTCTAAGAAATTTTTTTTATTTTGTACAGTTAAGCTAACACCTGCCAGGTTTGCATGCTTTTTAAGGATGCACTTTGTCACCTAGTAGAATATAAAAACACAGTAAAACAGTGCAGAATTTTGCAAAAATACTTTAAATAAATTTACACTTCACTCTAAGATTATTCAAGTTAAGAATTAATCACCATATTCAAGGAGTATAACTCCTTTACTT
The DNA here is from genome assembly GCF_965183815.1 of Platalea leucorodia. Taxonomy (NCBI): domain Eukaryota; kingdom Metazoa; phylum Chordata; class Aves; order Pelecaniformes; family Threskiornithidae; genus Platalea; species Platalea leucorodia. The sequence continues at coordinate 15,192,578 of NC_138828.1, read as the reverse complement.
CTGTTATCCTCATTGCACATCAAAACCAAAGTTGCTATTTCTGCCAAGACTAAAAGAGTGGATCCTCAACCTCTGCTGGCCTAACAAGCAAGCAAACACTGCTCCACAGACAGCACCATATTGGTCATCTGCAGACAGTTAAAACCTGAACTCACCAGAAATTTCTCACTACAAGCAAAATCAGAAGGCAAAACTTCAAAGGACTCTTAGAAGCATAGATCCTCAGCAAGGATCAATACATGTAGCCTCTCTGTGATTTCACAAACATAGCTCAGTATTTATGACCAGCTTTTTCTTAGCAATGCAGGCCATGAAAGTTATAGATCACTAGGCATTTATTTTTTTAATCAAAAAAATAATGGGCACACTTACTGCATTTCAAACTACCAGATTTTTACTTCTGGAAACCTAATAGCTTTCTATAAATGTATTGATTTCTAATACTGACAAAAAAAATAATTGACTACTAACACATTTTTCCCCGTTTCTGCAGCCTCAGAAAGTTTGTTTTAAGTTACAGTACTTCAAGGCACATACAGAATCTCTTCTTTTCCAATACACAGCAGATATATCCCCTGAAATAATTTTAAAATCCTCAAAACAATTAGAAATGCTACAAAGTTAACAATTTCTATTTAAAAACATTGTTCCTACAGAACATGCACTTTTTTGGAAAACAACTTAGCAAATATTTATAAATTATTTTTTCTTCTTTACATTTACACTGGAAATATATTGAATAATTTTTAATCTGGAAAGTCTGTATCACGTCACATTTAAGTTATTGCCTTCATTACAAATTGCATCATCTCTGGAAATCCATAAAGGTACTGGATTTCAAAATAAGATGGGGGTGAGAGACTACGTATGCAGTTTAGCCCATCTGAAAGGATTTCCACATACAGCAATACGGTGAGAGTAAAAAAATGAACTTTCTTCATTCAGTGGATGAGGACAATAGAAACTGATGTAAGCGCGTTTGTTCGGTTTAATGCAGTGTCATTAGCAACTACTTAAAAATCTCCATTTTCTGTCTTTTGGGCAAGCATATCTTACTATAAAAGCAACTGAATTTTTAAGAGGTAGTTTTTTTTTCCATTATGCACTTATTTATTTCAAATAAAACATAACCAAAAACACCCCAACATTTGCTTTTGAACAAGGATCAAGTCTCAAAACTTGGTACAATATCTGACAAAGTTCAATATTTTAGTTGTCCTCAGCAGTACTGGGCTGCTTTGGAACCAGTGTATTCCAGGTTGTCTTCATAGTCAAAAGACTAATCTACCAACAGTACTGAACCCACCCCCTCCTCCTCCACCTGTGGGTCCACAACTTCCTGGGGGGTCGTTGTCATCAAATCCATTGGGTCGGAAAGAGCACGAGGCTGTGGCAGCTTGAAGTGCTTGTGTTCGAGCACTAAGCTCTTGCTCCTGAAATAAGAGAATAAAGACAATTTAAAAAACCCAACCCTACATCCTTGAAGGAGCTTATTTCTAATAAATTTTGAAACAGCTTTTAAAGCAACATCACTAACTTCTGGACTCCTAAGTCTGACTGGCTTTGTTGAACTTCAAGTTGAACATCCACAGCCAATCCAAGATGTACAATTTTGTTAAACATCGGTAAGTGTATGTGAATCAGAATTAAATCCATTTATGTTAAAATCATATTTTATAGCAATGTGGAATGTTACTAAAGAATTAGACTACTGATCAAAAGCTAAGAAAACATTAGTTTGATACATGTTTCACATGAATTTTCATCCTAGTAATTTTAAGATGCCCTTGTTCTTGGTTGCCAAGTAGAAAGGTAAGACCATTAAATCAATGTTAATTATTCAAAGAACACTTTTTTATTCCACTCAATCAACTGCATAGAGTAACAACGTGCTCAGATAAAAGGCAAAAAAATGGACAAGCTATTTAGTTTCCATTCAGTACCGTTTTTTAACTTTCTAGTGTTATTGCTATGCTAACTCTGTTTTAACATTAGTAATTCTCAGGATCTCTCAAGCACTCCATAAAATCAGAGTCAGCTGCTGGAAAAAATACCTGCCCAAGCAGTAGGAACAAGAAAGCACAGCCTCCTGTCAGCTGCTTTTTCAGCTGAATGCCCCTGTGGCTTCTTAAGACATCTAAGAAGGGGGTAAGCACAGGCTTTTCTCTCACTAGAGGTATCATACACTATTTTGTCTCTGGCCAACTAGTTTCACAAACCTTGCAGTAATTTGTCTTTAGTATCCCTTTCTCAAACTGGCTAAGAGCTTCAAAAATTGAGGGAGGGAAGGCAGGTGTTGGGCTCTGGAAGATTGACAAGAAAAAAGCAGACCTGTACAAGGTTTATTTCTTTCGGAAACAAAGCAAAAGTACTCAGGTGCTAAGGCTCATACTGATAGCCTCCTTCATATGACACTTCGTCACTACACACCTACCTAAAGGCAATGGGAGGAAATTTTAACAGGGTTTTAATAATTACATGGGTCACCTTGAATTGTTCCTTTTCTCTTTCACCTCCCGGTGGAAGCAAGGAACAAAGCCAAGAACCTGGAAGACTGTTGGTATTATACTACCACGAAAGCACTAAACTTAGTCTTGTCCATGTACTTTCACAGGTGCTAAAAATAGTACTTGTGGGTTTAAATTACTCTGCCCTCTCAGAAAAACACAGCCTAAGTTTGAAACTATTTTACACTACTAAGGACTGAAATGCATGCTCATTTCCAAAATTATATAAAAGGTATTTGGAGGACATTGTCTACATAGATACGCTGGCCGTATTCCTGAAAGACAGTATCATGCTATCACTAGCATTATATGGATTTTTATGTATCTGCTAACTATAAGACACATCAAAAACTAAGTAAGTTTACTAAAAATATCAAGAGAATATGAAGAACTCGCTTATAGTACCAGGTATCAACAGAAAATTTTGATTAAAATAGCAGGCCTTGTACAAATAGCCTGTTTAGTTGAAAAACTACACTGCAAAACTGTTTAGCTTAGAAGAGAATTTCTTCTCAAAATCAAACAGTGGGAGACTCCCTACACTGTACCTAGGCTGGATTTTCTTTTTTTTGTGTGAAATATTTCAGAAAAATGTTTGTTTTAATGCAGCACAGTACCAAACCAAAAATGGTTTTCCTTTCTCCCTCTCTCTTTCCTCTTTCTCCTCTCTCCAGGGAACTGTTTTCTGGCAACTTTATACCTCTTAGACCCCAATAGCTGAGTTTTACCTAACAAACTGTACTACAAAAGAAAAGAAAAGCATCAACAATAGATTTGCAGGTTATGCTATATTAAACAGAAAACTTAAAATTGTAGACAAAAAGAACACTAGACTTACAGCTAAGAATTTTTTTTCCAGATTTAGCTAGAAACACGATTTACTTTAATTCGCCTTACTGCAGTTATTGAATAGCATGAGGTTTTGGCATTGCTATGCAGCTAAATTACTTTACGTATGTCTTCTATTACGTACCTTTCACAACACTGTGAGCAACAGTATGCTTGTTCTGCTGTCACTAGGCTTCCTCACAGAGAGGGGACAAGCCACGAGGAGAAGCGCTACTACGAACAGCAACAACACAGTACCTTGCACGTGACTTGTGTGCAAGGGATGACTCTCACAGCTCTAGGGGCATGCATCACGTTTGGTACAAAGTGTAAATGAGATGCAAGCACGGCTTTTGTCAACCACTTAGAAATACTGTTCAAAAGCAAACACTTGAGAACAGAATAAACCTCAGTCATAATCTTAGCTTCACTGCCACCGTGTACAAAACATTTTCTATAATGGACATAAGGTATCCCTCTATATATGGACACACACAAGAGAAATATGGAGCAGTGATCCAATTATCAAAGTTTCTTGATAGAGTATTAGTATTAAAAACAACACACTATTTGTGTCTTCAGTGCTAAAAGTTAAATTATTTAGCAGTTTAAGATCTTTCACGCTTTATTCTTGTTCGGTAGTTTGTGCTAAATGAGCACATTTCTTTCTCTTCTCAAGGCATATATTGACTTCATCAATATTAACCTACATTAAATCGTTCTAGCGTAGCATACAGCACTGGCATTTTTGCAAGAAATATCCTTGTTTCTAAAAAAATGTTGAATGTTTTCAGGCTGATTATATTTATCCCAACAAATACTAAACCAGGTAAGTAAAACTTGATAGTCAATACAGTTCTCTGGACTGAGAATTATGCAAAGCATCCGCCCCTGCTTTCCACTTGTTGCCAGAATGGGATTTTTAATTTGTTTTAACTGGAGTGGGAGCTACCCATATTGCAGGTTTTGTTATTTAAAGTGAAAACATTTTAGTTTACCATGTGGTAAACCGGTATGCAATAGTAAAACAAAAGCAGTAAGCTACAGATTTTTTGGAACGTTTCTTCTAAAAAGTAAAGGCTTTCTCAAGACAGAAAAGTATATTCTTCACTTAGCAGAAAAATACTAGTTTAGAACTCTGAACAACAGTGAAATGTGACTTCTCAAAAATACAATAATTCAGTGAATCACGATATTCATATTAATTTGAGAAAAACAATAACCGAGCATTTCTAATCAGCCTCATTTAAATTGAAAAAATGACAGGATCTCAACAACCCTGAGATTAGTAGAGCACTACAAAGAAAGCCAATACTGAAGAAACCAAAATTGAAAGGTGGGTAAACGATTCATATATTGAACAAAAAAACAAAACAACTAAAACCCAAACAAGAACTATATACTTGGAAAATATTTTTTTTCTCATTTTGAGAACACTGTATTTTTTTTTTTTAATTGTAAAGGAAAGGTTTTCAAGAAACTACTAACTTGGCTTTCACCTTTAAGCTATAAGAGAAAATGACTGTATGCTTTATGTAACTTCAGCTATGTGTTCTGTAGAGAAAGCTTTAGTCTGCAAGATTATCAAAAAGCAGTATTTGTGTATATGCACCAAGTGACTAACTTTTATAAAATCACACTGATTTTTCACTGGTTCTAGGAACACAGCAGTATTAAAAAAGCTTAAAGTAACTAACTTCGTGTATTCCAGAAATTGTATCAAAATGGTCTTGAAATGTTAATTCAGAGAAACATATTTAAGAACAACCTCATTATTTAACAACTTTTTTTCTCAATATCCTGATAATGTTCCTTGTTCAATAAGGCTAAAACATCTCTTCAGATTTGAAGAAAGCCTCTGCTACGCATACTCAGGTAATCACCTGTCCTGTCGATAACACTGAAATATGTGACTGCAAGCATTGGATTCAACAGGAAAACACACAAATAAGAACGGTTACTAGGATTTATATTCTATGTGGCTGACGCTGTTTCTCCTTTAAATGTTTGGCTTCATATAAAGGTTACAATATCACTGTAGTTGTTGTGCTACTTCTCTTCAGGCTGTGTTCTTAAAACCGATTTTCTTTCCAATTACCTAGATGCTGCTGTAATTATATACCTAAAATAAAAAATAATCTGGCTTCCAGTCTCAAATTTCACAGCTAAAGCATTCATGCATCAATGGAAGTCACAACAATTCTGACTGAAAACATGACGTTACCTTGGAGGCAAGTCCACGCTCAGGGTGGCCAGCAAACTCCCTCCTTGCCTTCCCAGGTGCCTCTGTACAACAGGTATGAGGCTCTGGATGTGGGAGGCCAGTCAATGGGTGATGTGGATGATGGTCCATCCACACCAGAGGTGTTGCCAAGAAAAGGCCTTCACAACCACCTCCACGAGGAAGAAAAGATGGTTATAGTTCTAGGCGACTCCCTTCTGAGAGGAGGGAAACAGACGGACCCAATTTATTAATACATGGTTCCACGGCTGGTGTCCCTGGTTTTTCAGCCTGGAGAAGAGAAGGCTCCGAAGAGACCTTACCACAGCCTTTCTGTACTTAAAGGGGGCTTAGAAGACAGCTGGGGACAAACTTTTTAGCAGGGCCTGTTGCGACAGCACAGGGGGTAATGGTTTTAAACTAAAAGAGGGTAGATTCAGACTAGATATAAGGAAGAAATTTTTTACCATGAGGGTGGTGAAACACTGGAACAGGTTGCCCAAAGAGATGGTAGACACCCCATCCCTAGAAACATTCAAGGTCAGGCTGCACAGGGCTCTGAGCAACCTGATCTAGTTGAAGATAGCCCTGCCCATTGCAGGGGGGTGGACTAGATGACCTTTAAAGGTCCCTTCCGACCCAAACTATTCTATAATCTGAGATTGCTGCTAAAGAAGCCATGTTTTGTGCTACTCTGTACAGTCAAGAGGAGAGGTGGCATTTAAACAAACACTTTAACCACAGAGTCTGACAACAGCAGCAGAGTTGCAATTTAAACTCTCAGTTCTTTTGTTTATGTTTGTAAAATACCCACAGCTATTTTAATTGATTTTCCGCAGTGAGATTCAGCTGTTCTTTTCTAACTTGATTTTACCTAGTTTTTCTAATTTGAGCAGAATTCTAGAATTCTTACAGGAACAGCTTAACCTGTCAAAGAACACACGGTAAAACACATTTTTACTGTTATACCATCCAAACGTAGCAGCAATGCTCAAAAGCAAACCATACCGAAATGTGGAGAACAGTGTTTTTTGTAACAGCAATCAAGGAGGCGACTACAGCTAGGTGAAATTCTCTGAGCACAGGGAATGTGCGGCTGGCAGTGCTGGTCCCACAGAAGGAGGCAGAACAGGCAGCGAAGGGAAAGCAGAACCTAGTCACTAGCATCTAGTCTTCATTTTAGTGGTTCTAGCATTTAGGTAAGCACAGTTGTATAAATAAAACTTCACTCCAAATGAAAATGGGCTAGTAAGAATACCACTGGGCAGTTTTTAAGTATACTTTATCTACTCTTGTAATTTATTAAAGGCAATGAAAATTAGAACAATTTGAAAAGCCTCTCCTGTATAGAATTACAAGTGGTTAAACAACCTATACGAGCATCTCCACTAAAAATTTAAACCAAAATGAGTTTAAGCCATTTTCCTTGACACTTCCCATCTAATGGTGACAACCTTACTATGAAACCTGTCTAGCAACATCAAGATGGAAGCAAGATTGGTGATTTATAAGGTTAATATACCAGAATATTTAAAAGCTAACTTTTTTCTTTTAGACTGTCTCTTGTGAGTTTTACAGAGACCACTCTTCATATACAATTTCCGTCTTACCTGCAAGTACAGTTTGTTATCTTTCGTAATTGCATCCATGAGGTCTTTTTGTAGGGGAGGGTCTCCATTTACCCAGAGTCCATTTGACGAATTGGTGTTGAAGCCACAGGTGCTATTTTGTTTTTTGTAAAACAGAACATAAGCAGTGTCCTTTGGAAATCTACTGGTAATTTTCTGGACTGACTGAAATGAGGTAAATGTCACTCTGCTGTCATTGAACAGAAACCATTCTCTTGGCATCTCAGTGTCCAGCTCATTTTCTACAACAGTACAAGGACTCTCCTCTGTCAACAACTTATCCTGAGGAAAAACTAAAGGAAGAGCCGTAGACTGGTGGCAGAGTCCTGAAGGCCCTGACCCAGTAACATTTCTAGCATATGAATAATAATGTCCACTTTCAGAGGATACACCAGAATGCACCACCACAGAGCTTAACGTGTAGGGCACCAATTGTGGGCAGGTCACTTCATCAGCACCTGAGGGCTTCAGTTTTTTAGCAAGATTTTCTCCAGTATCAGAAATCTCAACACCAACAGACCAACCTCCCGAAACTACAGCTAGAGGGGATGTTGCTCTTTTGACAGGCAGCTCCAAAACAAGTGGCAGAGACACATTGTCCAAGATTTTGCGCCTTATATGACACTTTGGATCATATGAAAATCTCAAAAGAGTGAGAATGAGGTATTCCGGTTCCTCAACGATTTGCATAGTTTTCTCAGCATTCTGTAGAGAGGCACACTTTTCACAATAATACTTATTGTCTCCACTGAGGATCTCAGGTGCCAGAAAATAATTCAGTAAGTCTGTAACTGACAGGGTGTTTTTACCTACTAGCCTCTGAGACATATCCCTATTATCTTGAACTTTGTTCAGTTCAGAATTTGTAGTATTCTCGGAGTTTGGCTCAGTAGAAATATCTTTCATGGTTCCTTCACTCATCATTGTGTCACATCCACCATTTACTTGCAAATTATTGAGAGGTGTTTCTCCAGCAGGACTAGCTGCTAAAGTATTCGTTTGCACCACATAGTCATCTTTCACTTCAGAACGTTCCATAGATTTTGGGCCAACGTTCTCCAAGGAAGTTGGAGGACAGAAAGCCAGAGAGAGATCTGTGAAAGCTTCTTCCTTTTGAGACATACTTTTGCAGTTCAAACAGCATATAGTAGTCTTCAATTTTCCTCCAAACATCTTCTCTATCAGAGTTCTTTCTTCACTTCCCCTACAAGGTGCTTCAGCAAACACTTGTGCTTTATGGGCAGGTTCTTGTGTCTGGGACTCTTCATTCATTATACTTTCAGAAGTCTTTGCTGAAGACAGTGCTTTCAAGGTTCTCTCTTCTTCATGCAGCCTGAAGACAAAGAAAAATAAATCCAAGTAGCTGGGCTATTTTCCAAACAGATACTGCTGCACCATTTCAGACTTTTTTTCCAGTTATGCTAAAAAATATAGATGTTAAGTGGCTAGAAATGTCTTACATTAAAAAAGCTTTCTGTTATTTTTTTTTTTCTATAAGCAAGCAGAACCATACAGGCCAGTACTATCCAAAACAGAGTATGAGAGAAGCACAAATGTATTTAATGTGGATTTCATTATATATAACAGAACACAATGCATATACTGAGAGAACTGGCTAGTATTAAAAAACATAACAAAGTTTTTATTTACCATTACATTATCTTAATAAATCAGTTCTCCAGTTGACTGGTTCTGTATGTCAGATTTTGTAAGAGAACAAGTAGCTATTTATCTAGTGCCAGACTATTTCCAAAGAAAAGAAAAGGTCAGGATTTTGTAGCCAAGAAAGTTAAGAAACTACAGCAAGAAAAACCAAACCAAAAAAGAAACCCAAGACGGGGCGGCAGGAAGAACACTATTTCACTATTGAGATAAACTTCTCCAGAAGTGGAATGTGTCATAAAGCAATATTGCTTAAGCCACATCTCAGCAAGCTAAAGTTAAAAGAAGGCTACTAATAAATTTAGGCAGTCTTGTTTTATCTGTGCCACAGTTAATTTGCTTGTTTATTAAACTGGTTACAAATGCACGTACATCTCTATGACTTACCTGACCTGTATGAAATATAGCTGTCTCCACCAACAAGAAATTCCAGATGCCCGACTAAACTGCTTTCAGCAACCACATAAATTTTACAACGGGACCATGACTCTAACATAGCACCCAAATTTAGATTTGTAAAAATGGAACATTACTACCACTATAACCTGCTTTAAATGATGTGGATACAAGATGGTATCCAGACTTTACCACAGATTAAACCCATGAAAAGTGTTTCATAGACCATACAGAAAACCAGAGACAGCCAAGAATGAGGCCCAAAATTCCTGGTCCCCACTCATGCAGTGGAACTTTTACATGACTGCTCCTAAGAGTTCAGCATTATGTGGTAAGACTGTAGATTCATTCCCAATAATGGCACAGTAACTGTACCTGTCTAGCAGGAATCTGAGATATTCCGAGCAATCCTGCTGGGATCGAGGGGTGAACCATGGTGGTCTGGAAGCCTCAAAGAAAATTCTAGGAGCATATGCCTCCCTCTGTTCACATAAGAGAGGGACAGACAAGGTTACATAAGAACTACTTAAAAAATTGGTTATGTTATTTTGATACTGACCACTGAACTTTGTACTACATTATTCTAGAGGAACTGTATGAAACACATGGTGCACATAAACATTTAAACAACTAAATCATAGGAAGAGAGAGTCATTAATTTTGTAGTAATCAACTCTAGTACAAAGATAAAAGCAGTGGATCCTGCAGGCAAATATTAAATGTGTAGTGAGTGTAAACCAGATGTTATGCATAATAGCAGTTACTGTTCTTGCTGGCAAGCTTAAAAAAAAATGTTTTCTTTCTTCAGAAGAACACCAGTATTTCATAAGTACCAATTTATTTTTAAGGTGATCCAGCCTCATACCCTTCACAAGAAGTTTACTGTTATTAATCAGAGAACAAAAGCATCTATGTCTTTCTAGCACTAGCAAAATATTCTGAACATTTAATAAAGTTCACTTTAGAATTTGAACTACAATAAAATTTAGTGTAAAAATCACTGCAGAAAGTCACAGTTTATCCTAGAAAGTTACATAAAGCCAACTTGTATATTAAGTCAGGTCTTACTTGATTTTTTTCCTTTTGGCTTCTGAAAGAAAACCTGTTACTGCCCATTTATAAAAAAAACACAATGCCAAGATATTCCACTTATGAAATACAGATTTCTCTAAGTCCATCCACACCATCTCAACATTTGGAGGCAAATTCATTCCCCTACAAATCTATCATATTTTTAATATACTCAAGAGGACTCCCATGGGATCATGTTTGTTCCTAAATTTTGGTGTATCGATCTAGGCTTAAAAGCAGCAGATGAAATAAACTGACATACCTGGGTATGGGCCAAAAAGGCAAAAAGATGCTGTAATTTTCTCATTAGTGAATTACACCCATTTAGATTCAGAGATAAAACATGTCTTCTGAAACTGAAAAAAAGAGATAGACATTAGTTTCCTTGCTAGATTTCTAACAATACAGTTATCATTCCAGCTCAGGGTATTACTTCAGTTTGAAAGAAAGCAAAACATGTAACACTTCCTTTTAATATCTGGATTCTGTTCTAGTGCAGATGCAAAACTACTGTACAGCAGGAACTAATACTGCAAAAACCCTATTTCTTTAAACATTTAAATGTGTGAGAATGGGTTATAGAGAGACTTTTTTTTTTTTTTTCAATAGCTTCCGGATTATAACAAAAGCATCACCATAAACTTTTATAATACTGAAGGGAACAAGGACAGTGAGGAAAAAGGGACTTGTCGTTTGACACTGGACAGAGGAATCAGGATTTTTAATGGCTAAAATTGCAGTTGCACAGAGCTGCACTTTTAACAGTGCAATCAGTAACTGAGTGCAAAGAAACCAACCCAGCTCTAGCAAGCTGAGAGACCCCAGGACATGATAATATCCTGTGAAAAGCAAGAATACAACAACTGCAATAGTTAATTTGCAATGCAAAGAGCTGTTGAAAAGGACTTACTCTGTAGCCATAAACAGTGCCTGAATAACACTGTTCATGTAGCATGTATTTCCTAGATTAATTAGACCTGTCTTCCCAGTTTCAGATTTTCCAGAAAGTCTAGATAAACAAGATGGCAAAGAACTGGATTGAGAAGTCCAGGCACTCTGATTGAGAATCAACTTAATCTTCTCTTCAGTAGGTTTGGGCATATCCTACAAGAGAAACATTTAACACACTTAGTAGGTTTTTGTATTTGTTTTTATAATAGGTCCTGCCATTCAGCAGTCTTAAACCTTCACTTGTTCCCATATTCTCCTTCAGGGTGTTGCTATCCCTGACAGCTTAGAAGATACCCCCCCCCCCCGCCATGCCCTCTTCTTGAAAGGTTTCTTTATCCAAGTCTAAAATTGCAGGAACAAGGGGCTGGTGTCACCTTTGAGCAGCATATTCACAGAATCCTTTCTGCCACCAGAAACTACCTCTCAAATTTCAAGCTTTAATAGACCCCTAAAGCATCCTCTGTTCTGCTAGAAATACATTCCTGCTCTGTCAAATCAAAATGTAAGAATGAAAGAATAAAGCCCAGAATACTTAAAATTAAATTGATAGGGGCTTTATAAGCATTAAAACATTTAACTGCAATACTACTGCTATAAAATCAGGCACTAATACCCAATTGGGTTTTTTTGTGGGTTTTTTTTTTGGTCTTGTATTTTTTTCCACTTTATTTGTTTTGGGGTGTTGTTTTGGGGTTTTTTAAATTTATTTTTAAGTGCATTATGCACTTATTTTTCTAAAAAAGCTGAATTTTGCTTTGAAACAGCATAGGCGAGCATCCTTTACCCACATAGGCATGCAATACTGACTGCAGTATTAAGATGTAGTGCTTCACAATGGTGTTTTGGAGCCAGCCAGAAATGAACACCATGCCAAGTACTCCTCAGAACCTACTTCAATTCTATCAGCGCTCTGAACTTATATTTGAAGAGTTACAGTTTCTAGCTTGGGTTGAAATGAAATGCCTAGAATAAACCTCACAAAAATAGGTACATGAGGCTTAAGAAATTAGACCGAGCTTTTAATAAAGGATCTCATTTCAGGCTTTTCTTAAAGCCTTCTATAATCATATCATGCACTCAGGACAATTTTTCTAGCATATTCCAAACACAGTTAGAATTGACTTTAGATTATGTAGCTAGCTCTTTTCTCCCAGAGAAAGTTCTAAAGAATTTATATCTACAGGATTATAGCTTTCCTATTTAGGAAAAACAAAACAAAAACATTCCACCCTCTTAATAGTCCTAATATACCTTAACAGCTTCCAGAATGGGTTCATAGAGCTCTGGAAATCCTGAATAATGATACATCATACAGTGTATCAACTCAGTCAACTGCATCAAAAAGGCTGTACTGGAAGGTAAGCCATCTCTTTTGAAGGAGTGAACCAAACTGACCACATGCGGAACAATCTGAATAGGAAAAACAAACAAACAAAAGGGGCATTAATGGTATTTTTCCAGTTTTTGTTCCACAAACGACTTTACTTTTTTACACATGCCAAATGACAGGGGACCTTTTGTTCTTAAATAAGAAGTGGTTGAGAAACAATGACTTGAAAAACACACATCACTCTCTACTCATGAGAATTTTCAAACAGCACAGTTAATTATTCAGTGCCCTCTTTAGCTCACATATCAAGTTTTGGAACTTTATGAACTTAGAAAATGTATGTTAAGATTTTAAACAGTCAAGTGTCCAAAGTACTCATCTTATTAAGGATATTAACAGCAAACATTTTGCTTTTGTACCACCACTAACAGTGCAGTATCCTGTTCTAATTTAATGGATATAGTTTTTAAAACAAACCTCTCAATTTTCCTTAAACAGAATCTAATGCTTGGAGATCTGAAGCCAATGAACACATTTATGCTAGTTCAGTTTACAAGACAGAAACTGGCTCATAGCTCCACCTAGTGAGGGAGCTAGGCTCAATAAACCAAGACAGTAATTTACTACGAGCTAAAAAAGCTTACCACAGATATGGTAATCTGTTTGATGATCAGTTCAGATTCATTACTATTTTAAATTGAGTATAAATCAGAAATGTTTACTCCATCTCCTTCCCCTTCTTCAGTGCAGCTCAGTCTGTATTTTTACATGCATGAGACTTTTTTTTATATTAGTCTTAAAACACCAAGAGAAAGTTATTTCAATGCAGTCCCAAAGAGTAGAGACTTCTCAGTCAGAAACAAAATATTTTAGACACGTCTGTCCATTTCCAAGTGATAAAAATGGATTAACTGTGAAAGAAGTGGATGGAAACATTTCTCATCACAAATTAGCTTACAAATTGTTTGGTAGTAAAGACATGAAATACAGAACAGAAATTATAAGACTATCGTAATTTTAGGAAGAATTAATATACTTCAAAACACCGAAGTAAAATCGGCCAGGGCCATGTTCTCTTAAGCATAAGGAACATTTTTACATCTTGGAGAAACAAACCCTACTCTTTTGGTAAGCAAGATATCCACTGTTTAAAAATGAAAACACCAAGATTAAGTGTTCAATGTACTACAGAGTCAATAGTGAAAGTTGCAATGAAAAACTTCCCTCTTTCACTTTGTATATGTGGGTACATAACAATGAGAAAGTAACTATTGGGCTCCAAGAATGAGATTTGTATAAAGTAGATCCAAGATGATAATTTTGCACAGACAAAGCACATGAGAAGAATAGCAAAAGTACAGGTTCTCAGCTGTCTCAAATTGAGAGCCAAATTCTTACTTACAGCATGCTGCATGATACTGAAAGTTATACTTTGAATACATACAGAAGTATCACTTCTGGCTTGAGGTTGATTTAAAATTTTATACATCAGTGGATTTTAGAATTCCATAGTACACATCATAACTTCTCCATCATAAGTGTAAGACAGAGTGTTCTTCTATAAAAAACCAAAGTCATTTATGCTAACAATGCTCAAGCATAGGGAAGGGGAACGTTAACTCAGATGCACTGCAAAATAAATTCATTTATATTTATCAAATGTGCATGTAACCATTTTACATTCAGATCATTTATTATAAAAAGGTAAACAAGTAGTTTAAGAGCAGGAAAATATTACAGGATACTAAATGACAGCAGTAGCTCAAAAAATGATAGCAAAAAAAGGTTGTTTAAAATGGAGGGGAAAATGGTCACGAAGTCCTACAGAGATGTTTATGCAGTACTGCATGCAGCCTATGGTAGAAATTTTCCTTCTTAAAGCAAACGCCTATTTCTAGAATAAGTCTTCCATAGTTTACATTTTTCTCATGAATGTTTTGTCTCTCTCAGGAACAAAGAAGAAAAGCAAGACAGTAAATATATGAAATATTTATGTTTTGAGCATATTCGAGACTACTTGGCTCTTTCATGTATGACTCAAATTTCTGTCCTGGGCCCAGATCAGGGCAGCGGAGGGAGGAGAGAGAAACTTCAGACTTTCATCACTAAAAAACAGTGTAACAGGCATAAGGCAATTACTCTTACACTAATCAAAGGGTTTGTGATCCCTTCAGGCCTAAGAGCCTTGGGGACAGCTTAGAGAAACAGTGTGCCAGGCTGTTACTATGGTTAAGTCTGAAAGACCTATATTTCACTTAAACTTTAAGCTAAATTCTGAGTATGAGAACAGGGAAGGCACTATACATCTTGCTGTACTAATACGAGCAGTCACCATCATACCCTAGTATCTACCACTTGAACTGGTGAACTGCATTTTGAAGCGTGGCCATTAAAAATAGTATCGTTCAGTTTGCCCATATGTACATTGAAATATAGATAGTGTAGCTTTGTTAAAGTGAAGTACTTCTTGATCTCACGTACCTATCCAGGCTGACCAGGTTATTTCTAGCAGATAACCAGTTATCTCTTTTCCCCAAATAGTTGTGCTTGCAGTCTGCTTGCAGCCCAACTTTATCAGTAGGCTTCACACCACATAAAATGGATTTCCAGAAGCATATGGTCAAAGATAGAATGCGGTGCCCAGATACTAGTGCCAGAAATACGTACATACCAGGAAGAACAACGCTCGTTTCCAGTTACAGATTAAGTGGCTGAACCTGGAAGTTAGAAAGCCTAGTGGTCTGTGAACCACAGAAATCTGATTCCGGAACCTTGAAACAAAGAGGAAATCCAAGTGCATCAATTCTGTTACTCTTTACACCCACTTTAGAAATCACACGTGAATGACATCTCAGAGAATTGAAAACCATTTATTTAGTAACTTACCAAATGAAAAGCTTCTGGAGAATGCTGAAAACTAAGTAACATGTGGGAAAGGACAGCAAGGGCACCAGGCCTCACTAGAGGAAACCAAAGTCGATTAAAGACCTAAAAAAACCCACATTTATTTCAGTAAAAATGTAAACAGATCTCCAAATCCACAACCATTTGAAACATACAGAATCATTACATGAAACTGAAAACTATAGATATATTTACATAATCTTTGCAGAATAGTAAGATAATATCTGCTGCAATACAAAGATGCTATGCAATTGCATAGCTGTTACAAATTCCTTTCCCTCTCCTTCAATTTTGAATGTTCTTTTCCAACATACCAATTCAATCTTAAGTAGAGTGACATCAATGAGGATGGTAAATTTCTGGACTGCGGCCAGTCCTTTCAGCAGTGCAATCACCCATGTTTCCACATGCTGAGCCAGAGGCCAGGACAACCAGTCAATCATTCTGAAAGATTAATGAAAAATAAAAAAATAAAACAAAACAACCAATATGCCACTAATTCTAACCTCAACAAAAAGATCCTCTGTATTACCCAGATAGTTACACACTTACACAGAGACTCAGAAGAAGTAATGCAAGAATGTTAGGTAAGTAGTAAAATAATTTTGATTATATCTCAAGTCATTTAACTCTGTAATTAATAATGATCTATTTAATACATTAAAAGTAAATACACCCCTCCCCCTGAAATACATAAGCATATAAATATTGTATTATTGCTACTTGTTATTTACGAATATGAACCCTGGTTTTATTGACATTCAGCTAACTTTTTTTTTTGTGGTAAAAACTTACTACTGAAGGTGAAAAAGTGCCAGTACCTGGGAACCTCCCCTCCTACACCTTTTACCCCAAACCAGACCAAAGCCAACTATTAAAGTTTAAATTTGAAGAGGAAGCCTCTTGAACTTAGAACTACATTCCTGGAAGCCAACTCAAATATTCTCAGTTAAAAAGGTGAAATTTAGTAATTTTACATACATTGCAGCAGGCGTTATAAGGATCTTATAATAGCTATCAGCAGCCTGGGGTCTACATGTGCACCAAAAGGAAGAGTTTCACTACAGCTAAGAAAAAGGAAAGTGAAGGGACTTTAGCTGTGTCTAGAAAATATAGTGAAATATCAGCAACGGAAAATAGGGGTATTCTATCCTTCTAAATTAATAGACAACTTACACTGATACTTAAGGCAGACAGGCAGATTAGTTGAAGCCATTCTAAGACACAGACGATATTGTAAGGCAGTACCAGCTAAAACGTGAAATTTAGGCTTTGTTCTTCTGAGATTTTACTTGGCAATATTTTGGATTTTCATTAGTTGTCTGCAACATCCCCTTCTTCAAACCAGATGAGGCACCACTAATTAAGCGGAAGGAAAAAATTTTTCACCACGAGGGTGGTCAGGCATTGAAACAAGTTATACAGTAAGGCTGAGGCACCTCCATCCTTGCAGAAAGCTCTTAACTTGAATGGACAAGGCCCTGAGCAACAATGCCTGACTTGAAGCTGGCCCTGCTTCAAGCAGGATTGGACCAGATGACTTCCAAAGGCTCCGCTCAGTCTACATAACACTATGATTCTATTCTGTAATTCAATGAAAAGAGGAAGTTAGAAGTATATTTCTTTACTACTTTTCTGAAAAAGCTCCTCATACAGATTAATTATTTTAAGAGGCTAAATTCTAGCACAGAACTGAACAGGTTACAAGTAACCAGCCTAATAAATAGTCCCTATCACTACAAATGGGCATAGTGAGTGTATATCAATCTGAAGCAAAACTATCAGCCCCTACTTTCTTCCTGGAGATTAAAAGAGCTCCAAACAGACTGAAATCAGGGTTTCAGTCCTCAGATTCCAAACTAAAAAGAAAACCAGTGTCTTCAGCAACACCAGAGGTACATTCTCAGCATGCTGTATTACCATAAACAACCTAAAAGTTACACAGAGTTTACAATTTGGATCTGAAAAATGTTAGTACACACATTCTAAAATTTATATATCTTGGAATTATGTACTATCTGCACATGTAACATTCAAAGGTTTCTCTAAAATAGGGAATCATTAGGACTGCCTTTTTAACAATCAAGCACAGATCTTACTGGGTTGCTTCCATGTTAGTACAAAAAAAACGTGGTAAAAAACATGGCAACGTAATCACTGCTCTGAATTTACACAAAGCTCTCATTTCATCAAGATGTTAAATTGAAACATGTTTATTCTGAGGACCCTTTCCATATACTTTCTAAAATGGGGAATCAAAAAAGTAGGCCAAAACTGCTTTTACCTGCAAAGAATTAACCTTAACCCAAAAATAGGTCCCAAACCTCATAGTCCTATCTTCTTCAAACCTTGCCCCTCCCAATTTGTAGGCTTGGTATTTTTCAGCAGTGGCACGAACACCTGCACAGTTAATTTAAGCCTAACAACAATATATTTGGTTTCCTTAATTAATTTTTTAGACAAGTAAAGAGTATTCTGTAGAGCCCTACATTAGAACCACTGTTCTAAAATATCCAATTACCATCTTTATACTACGTGCACTTTCAACCACACTGACTCACAAAGTCCAAGTGAAAAACAGTGCTTTTGGGTGGGAGATGGGGCTTCCCGTGTTCCATCCCATTACTCTGGTTATGTGATGGGCCATCCTGTGCCATCTCTAGTCAGCGTAATTAACTACTAAACCATTCAACATTGTTACTAATAGGACAATGGCTATCATTTCAGTTGACTAACCTTGTAAAGAGAAGTCTCATTCTCTGTGTAACTGATACAGATAGAATTCCCATCCTTAAAATCTGTTTCTGCTCTTAAAAGGAGAGTCAACACTCTTAAGAGCAGAAACAAAAGCTAGAAGAGGAAACAGAAGTAAACTTGCAGACATGCTTGAGACTGTCCTAAAAAGCATCAAATCTGAGATCTGCTAGGTGAAGATTAGACATTTTGGTTACTAAATCCCCTCTGCATTGCCTTTACTTGGCTCCTGCTCTGTTGCAATCAATGACTGCATTTTTAATACAAAGGCAGATATTAATATAGGACATGATGATCATGAGTAAAAACACAGAGGATGTTTTTTGTGTTTGATCACATTAGGAGAACCTTAAAGGCCTCAAGAGGACATTCCACCTCATATCACCCTAAAATGAGCAGGTCTGCTATCCATATGTGCCTAACAAGGACAGTATTTCTAGTATCTCTGGATAGAAAAAAATTTATCTGTGGAACATCAGACAGTAACTTCTTTCACAAAAATATCTTCTTAGCCACATCAGACAAAGAATCTGGCAGCTCAGGCGCAAATCCTCCAGATTAGAAAAAAACAGAACAACAACAACAGAAGATACTCAGACTACCAGGCACTCCCCCCAAAAATTTAACATCTTTTATAATATTTTACATTTTTACCAACACGGCAAAGGGCCTGGGCACAGGTGGAGTTTTTTTTAGTAAAATTTTCAGTTTCTCTTAACAAAGATACTTGGGTTAAAGTGCAAACAAGCATTATACTTATTGGGATACTAAGTATAGGCAGTCAACTTCCTTTGAGACCTCTGAAGTAGACCCTTAAAGTAACCCTATATCCTAGAAGAGATTCAACAATTTTCTGCTTTTTCTCACTAATGCTTCAGGTAAGGTTTCATGAAACAGCTGAGCCAATTAAGAACAGCTCAATGATGCCAAAAAGCAAGCACCCTTTCTTATATGAACCTGTGTTATATTAACCCCCTACTGAACAGATTCAATTTATTAGTCTCTAATTACACATTATTTACTAATCTGTGGTCAACTTTAGACAGACTCTGCAGCATCATGAAAGTTATCCTTAGGAAGTGAGCAACAAGGTCTCTAATTTGCAGTCACCAAAGCTCTACCGACTCTCATCAGGAGATCTTGTTGTGCCTGGAGTTCTGCATCTCCCGGAAATGATGCAAGCCTGATGACAACATTGTTATTTGGTGCTCCAGACATTCCAGCTGCATTATCCTCTTTACAATTACTCCTCTAAGCCAGAAGAGAGTAATTACTGCACAGGGTTGCTAGAGGTAAAAAAAGAAACTGGATACAGTGTTGACATGGGAGTATCTACAAACCAAAATAACAGGGGATACCCAGAAAGTTAGTTCCATGGAACAGAACTAGAGTCTTTTAAAATCAAGTTATCACTTCAAAGAATCAACAAGGCAACTAAGATTGCACTGCCCTTTCAAAAACAAGAGGAAAAAACCCACCACACATCTAGTATTAAGAAAGAACACTTAGTTGATAATAGCAGCTCCTGTTATACCCAAAGCTCAGCACCGCATTACTTCCCTAAGCAGAGGCATACAGAGAAGCCGTTTGAAAGCCACAACTATACGATCACATTGTGTTGAAGCAGGTAATACAACATAAATGTTAAAATTACACTAACATGAAAATTAATCACTAGCACATTACTAGCAAATTATTAGCATGCACAAATCCTTCTGAATTTCCCAGCTTTGAATTCTGGACTGGGTACACAGCTTTGTTAAAAATCTGTTCAGTCAAGCAGATTCTTTCTAAGTCCCTAAAGAATGTGTCTTACCCCAGGTTACAATATTAATGCTACTGCTTCTTCTCATTAATTATGTTTTCAAATGAAATACAGCTTCTCAATTTAATGTAAATACAAGGAATGCTTTCAGTGTGAAAAAACCCTCAGTATTTCACCAACACATGCAAGTGCTACACTGCATGAATGTCTAAGTATTACACTACACTCAAATGGATGTAGTTAAAAAATTAAATTCTTTTAGTTGAAAGACTTTTAAAAAGTAATTTTTTTAAACAATACAAATTTCTAACAGCCTCTTGTTTAACTGCTTTACTCATTTTTCTACCCTTCAGTGCTCAGTAACAGCTTCTTCCACAGGCTTTAAAAAAAATAATTCAAAGAACTTCAAAAGGTCTTCGTCTCTCTCCTGTTGTCATCTTTCTGCATCACTATTATTCACATATCTGAAGATAATAACCAATATTGCAATCTGAATCACGGCCTGTTACCAGTGCTACTAATCTCAATGTTTACACGTTTAGATGAGCGACAATAAGCATAATATGCAATTGTTTTTATGTGATTCCTATTCTTCTGTTATTCAAAGAACATCCAAAAAACCTCTGGAGGCTTGAGTAAACATGGAAATAGAGGCTGTCCCCTACTACTAAAAAGCCATGAAGATATCTAAGCAGAAAAACCCCTCAAAACTAAGCAGTAAAACTCATTTCTAACCACCTCCTCTTTTCAGAGGAGGAGATGATGGGTAAGACAGGGTAAGACAATCATGTGAGAGCACCACTCTGCTTCCTGGAAAAGCAGAAAGGTTGATCTTCTGAAAACAAGGCCTTGTTTCTCAGCTTGATTGTAAACCCCGTGAAGTTTCCTATTTATGCCATCTCCCATAAGGTGGGAGATCTAAACATAAGATGTCATCTAAAAGGAACACAGCCGGCTTCCTCTTAGTTTCTATTTAACCCTCTTCTTCATCCACCCTAGCAAAGCATGAGAAGGAAGCCACATTAGCAATGAAGGCAGCAACCTTAAACTGAAACCATGCCAGTAATACCCATAGCATCATAAATATATATTACCTTAACATGCTAAACAGAGTAACTTAGATTACCATTTTTAAAGTTTGGGGTTTTTTTTTATGGTTTTTGCTTGTTTGGGTTTTTTTTTTAATGGAACCTAAGTGACAAATAACTTCAAAAAAGGCAAGAATAAGAAAAAAAGACTTTCCCCCCCTTTACAATGAAATACAGTACCTGCACAGAGCTTGAGTCATACTTGCATCCTTCACATTTGGATCTGTAGTAAGGCTCCTTATGAGTACTGTAATCATCTGTAATGGTATGTGCTGCACAAGACTTGCCAGTGCAACAGAAGGTTCGAATGAAGTATCTGTAATCATTGAACATGACAATGTAAGAAACGAAACAGAAAACCCCACAGAAAAAATATGCTTTATCTTCTATCCTAGAACTTCACTACAGTTGTGAAGTTTTGAGACAATGAGTCTATCCTAAATCTATCATTCTGTCATCACAAACCAAAACAAAATTTAAAAGTTTCAATGGATTAAGGACAATGAATAGCACTGAATTACAAACTCCTTTTGTTCATCTAACATCCATGCAAGAAAGTGACAATCTGCCAACTTCCTCCTCCACCCTCAACGGAACTGAGAAATGAGTTTTTTTCCTGAAAAGAAGTACCATACAACTGTTTATCATACTTGATGTTAAGCCTAGGGATCCAATGCAGCTTATATTTACCATGCGCTATCTCAACAACTGTCTGCTAACCACACCGGTTACAGCAAAATATAATGTTAAGTCTCCCAGGTGCCTCAACAACAAAGGGACTTTCCAATGTGAGTTAATACAGTACTTCATAGATTTTTGAGGTCAGAAAGAAGATATTTACAATTGCATCTACATTACCCAGGCAGTGAATCCTTCCTATGATACCCAACTTTTACACATACCCCAGTTTTGTAGACTAAACAGTTCCAAGACCTAAGGTGCCCCTCTGGAGGAAGCAAGGAGGAAGAGTAACTTTTGATACCGAGAGTTTTAGTTTTTCTTAAAGGGATGCCCAAAACTCTGTTCCAGTACATCATTTAAAGCACTGCAACAGGAGTTTTTCCAAAAACCGTGAAACAAATGACCGTTTCCCCTCTAGCTTTTTTACTGGGGGGGGGGGAAGCTTTGCTTTCTCGACGGCCAAAAAGCTGCATTTTAGTACCTGGGCGAGGAAGGAAGGGTTCCAGGGCAACGCCTGCAAAGCGAGGGGCGCTGGCGGGAGGGCTGTGCCTTCCCGCCGCTCTCCTCAGGCGCCCGCGTTACCCCCCGCCCCTCCCGCCTCCCCGCCGGCCCCGGGCCGCGCTCCCCGGCGCCCGGCGCTCACCGGCGGCGGAGATGACGGCGAAGAGCTCCTGCAGGGAGGGCAGCAGCGTGTCGGGCTCGGCCTTCCAGACGCTCCTCAGCAGCCCGCTGACCTGAGTCACCTGCGAGACGTAGAGGCGCAGCTCGGCCTCCCGGCTGCCCTGGCTCTGGAAGTGGGCGATGCTGCGCACCAGCTGCTGGCAGAAGGCGAGGGAGAGCTTCCTACCGCGGGGCAGGCACTGGGGGAAGTCGCCCAGCAGCTGGCAGAGGCGGGCGCAGAGCGGCGGCGCCGGCCGCTCGCACACCAGCCTCAGCGCCTCCACCTGCAGCAGCTCGAAGAGCTCCAGCACCGAGGGGCAGCTCATGATGAGGCGCAGCCCCGCCTGGATGTAGTCGAGGATGGCGGGGTCGCGGTTGCTCAGCTCGCCGTAGCCGCGCTGCAGGAGGCCGAGGACGAGCCCGCGGTTGAAGAAGGCCTCGAACTCGGCGCGGTGGTAGCGGCCGTAGGCCTCCAGCACCTGCCGGCCCACCTGCCGCTGGAAGGGGTCGGGGCCCTGCAGCACCAGCCGGGTGCTGAGGGCGAACATGGCGCGGCACTGCGCCTGGCTCAGCGGCGTCTCCGCCGACTCCACCACCCGCCGCACGATCACCCGTTTCAGCGGCAGCGGGTGCGAGGAGCTCACCAGCCCCTCCAGGATCTTGTCCATGGCGGGCGCTCCGGGCGCATCGGCCGAGCGGCGGCGGCGGCGGGCCGGCCCAGGCCTCGGCGGAGGCCGCCGCCGCCGCCTCCCCGCGGCCCTGCCCCCGCCCCGCCGCGCTATGCCGCCCCGCCGGCGGCGGCCGCCGCTCCCGCGCCGCTCCTTCCCGCCCGCCCCTCGCCCGGGCGGCGGCGGCGGCCCCGCTCCCCCGGCTAAGGCAGCGCCGCGGCCCCGGGGGCGACCGCCGAACGCTCCCTCCACCGACCCGGAAGCGGAGCGGCGCAAACAGGAAGTCGGGGCCGGCGAGACACCGCGCATGCGCCAGCCGGCCGCCGCACGCCCGCCTTTCGCTGAGGCGCCGGCCAATGGGGAGCGAGGGCGGGACAGGCGCGGGGCGGCGGCGGCGCCTCCCCCAGCGGCGGCGCCTCCCTCAGCGGCGGCCGGCGGGTCCTGGCCGTGAGAGGTGTGAGGGCGGCAGCGGCCCGGTCAGCACGAAGGGCTTCGAGGAGCCGCAGAGTTTAAAGCCAGCTTGTGCTGTTTGGCTTTTACTTGTTCTTCCGCGCACGTAAGGTCCCCGCCGGCCCCCTGGCCGCTAAGTCTGCCGTCACGGGGATACCCCGGGGTGGTGAGGCGATGGCTAGGCCTGTCCCGCCTTCAGTCTGCGTGCACAGCCCGCCTTCTCCTCCTGGGACTAGTATTTATCACTCATTTTGCCTGTAAGTGTACTTGTAACCAGCAGCACTTCCTTAATGATGCCTTTGCTGTTTTAACAGCGGTTTAACGGAGTAGCAGTTACTGTCAACGTACGTGTGCACGCTGTGAGAGTGTTCCCATCTTTATTTAAGCCTGCTTATCCCTCCTTTTGACCCAGTTTAGCTCCAGTTTCCAATGCTTGCGTTTTCATACCAGAATACATTTCCAGCATGAGAAAAAAAGAATTCTGCAGTTTCCAAGGACTGAATATTATCTCTTGAGAAGCAGGTAACAAGAAAGGTCACAAAATTGAATTAAAACCATCACGGGCAGTAAGCAAAACAGAAGCCAAACTCAACTTCCTTAGTCAAATAAAATCCTTTAGGCCAGCTCACTGGTCACGTAAGCGGGGTGTGCTGGCAAAGCCCTCTCTTTGGTTCTGTGTTTCTCAATACAAACACCTTCGTGCTATGTGGTTGACTAATACCTGTAATTCAGCATCAGGAAAGTACAGAAAATGAGCCTAATTAATCCCTGGTAATATTTGATGTGTAACAGGTGCAGAATCTGAGCTGGAGTTTAGGTTGCCAACAGATATTGTTAACTCCAGGGTAGCAAAGACGACCCATAAACCCTGCAGGGATAGCTGTAAGATATTACAGCTGTGAAAAAGCAAAACATGAAACCAAGAAGTTCAGAGTTAACTTGAAAATTGAGTCCACTGTTATAAAATATTTCAAGTATTCAGTTAAACTGCTCAGATAACTTTAATTTTGCTCCTCCGTGCTCCAGTTTTCTGTTTGCTCCTCATAGATGTAAAGTCTAGTTCTAGAAATCACTGTGCACAAAAAAAAAAAAAATTTGCAATTGCTGAGCCATTACCTTCCAGTATAAATTGTATTGATCAAGGGCTTTTTTCTGAGAACCTTACAAAGGTCAGAGACTGTTGCCACCAATATCTTAATTATCTAAATTATCCTTGTGAAGTGTACTGTATTGGCATGATCTGAATTAACTGTTTTGTTTTGTTTTGTTTTTCAAAAGGACTTTGTAGTTAATATCCATAAAAAAATTAACCTTGAAGAAGGTGCTGGATTACGTAGCTTGTATACCTGTGGAGCTTAATGCTTTGCCTTTTGTGATCTGTACCAGCAATGTTTTCATTTTCTTAAGTTCACTAGTAAAAATTCTTTTTTTTTCTAGCACTGTTGATGGTATCTTCTGGAGACAGAAGGGGAGAAGAGTCCACTCAGGAGCCCAGCCGGAACTCTGAAAGTAAGGGGAAGGACTTAAATCAAGATGCCAGGGACACGTGTATGGAAAGGGGTAAAGTGTGACCTTATTTAGAGAGAGGATCATGTGGAGAACGGAAGGAGAAAGAAAGTTTGGAGGTGTCAGAAGCTGCAAAGGTGCTCAGATATGTAAGGGTGTATAAGAAAGAGAATAAAGGAGGAGAAATAGAGAAAGGGAGATGGCATGGCAGGCTCCTGGGGCATACAATGGAGTAGGAAAAATAGAGGGATGATGAGAGGAGCAGTTGCCATGACTAGCAGAGAAGCAAATGTGAAAGAGCTAGAATGGTCATCTGAAAAGCTGGGGACATGGATGGCTTGCAGGCACATGAAGATATGGGGAATGCAGAAAGCATGAGCAGCTGCGGATTAGCAGTATCAGGGGCTCCTGTGAGCTAGGAGATCAAAGGTCTGAGCAGGTTTTCAGTTCTTTGTCCTTTGTTTACATAGCGTTGTGGATGGGATGGGAGGGGAGGCAGTGCCCGCTGCTTGGGATGAGTGAACAGTCTCCCTGACAGTCTGGGAGCATTCTGCCTAGCAGCCTGGTCACAGTGATCGCTGCATAGATGAGACAGTTTCTCCAAAAACACAGAAAGGTCTGAAAATCTACAGCGCCGAGAAAAACTAAAATTGGTAGTTGGAGCTGTATAGTTGGAGGGAGGGTAAGGTACCTCTAGCCTGGAAATACTATTCTTGTCTGCATCCAGATGACCAAGTATGCTTACTCCTTATTTAACAAACTTATTTAAAGTAATAGAACTAGCAATGAAAACCAAGTGTTTAAGAGTTACGATGGCTGGTTGAGTCACTGAGTATGCTTATGACCTCAGCGCTAAGAATAACCTGAGCTGTGGGGATGATCCTAATTACAACCTAACTATTAGATATGCAATTATCAATATATACTTATGAGCTAAATTTTGGAACACAGACTGTTCCTCTGTTTTCAGTGAAATCTAACTCCTATATATAAATTTATTACTAAGTTGTGACAAAATGAAAAATAAGTGAATTCTTCAGTGAATAAAATATATCTTAAAATATTTTCTCTGAAAAGGTAAGGAAAAAACCCAGTTATGTTTCATCAAAAACAAAGATTATTGGCAAATCTGAACAATAATTACTCTTACTGTGAAACAGCACAAATACCAGCAGAAGGTTAACCGTGGTGGCATCTCCTTAATGACTCAAAAATCTTAAAGACAGTAAGGCAGAAAGGAAACTTTTTACTAAGAACCCTGGATTAAAAATGTTCTGTCAGCCTACAGACGTTTTATACCTCATGCACGAGATGACTGCTTTCTAGCAGAACATTTTGTAGGTAAGGGAGCCATCCTGCAGGGTCATCCTAAGGGCTGGTGGGGCTCTAGATGCCCATTCCTTATGCCACCCACATGAACAAGTCTGACACGCTGGACTTCCTGCTGATGTACAGAGATACCCACATTGCACGTACACTGAACCCAGTCTCCCCGAGAGGTAGGATCCCCATATATCTGCAGTAGGTGCAGGGTGTCTGACATTGAGCGTCATGTGGCTTGGCTGTGTGGTCACATGACGGCTAAATCTAGTGCAAGACGGGCAACAGGAGCCCGGGGGAGATGGTGAGCAGGCCTCCCTTTTCAGTCACAGCTTGCTGGTAGATCAGTTTCACCGTAACATGAAACTGCACCATGAGTCAGGAGCTTCTGAGCGCTAATCATGGCTCCGATATCAACTCCATTGGTGGCTGCAAGCAGCTTATTTAACTGCAGGGTCGGTATATGTCAAGTATAAACAGTAGTAGCTAGGTACTTGGGAGCACTGTAAGGTTCAATTAGATATACCAAGTATTAATTAAGTGTATTAATTTTGGAAGTGTTGATTAAAAATGCCTGAATGTTGAGTCACCATGTTCTAGTTGTACACTGTCACGTGTCCAAAAGGTTTATTCATCCAATAAACAACAGGGCACAGGTTTATTTATCCAAAATCAAGACAGCACAGCATGTGGCCTCAGTGTCTTACTGAAACCTGTTATCACAATGCAATTATTTATTTTTGAGGAAAGAAGCTTTGATTTGAAAGAGCTGTTTTGTCTCCTGCAGATACAATTTGTCATGATTCAGTTTTGCATATATAATATATGTTTGCCGTGTCAAGGAGCAACATCTGACTGAATGTGACTTTATTACTAATTCTGTATTAGTTTTCCTCTGTTGTAACAGAAAGATGTAGCAGACATTTGGTATTTGGAAGACCTGTGTAGTAATTGCCTTGAAAACAAGGGGCGTCCGTAGCTTCAGCCAAGTGACTATTAACAACTGTGACTAAAGGCTGCTGTCCAGCAATGGTGGGAGATCTAGGTAGCTCCTCAGCGTTCATGTGGCAACAATCTGTCTGGGTATTAGGTTGAGACACTAAAAAGTTTAAGGAGACTCAGGCCTCTGTTGGGATGAAAAGACATACAGTGTGGACTACAGGGCCAGAAAGTTGATGTCTTAAAAGGCAGGCATATCCACATGAGATAAACTGAGGTAGGCTGTATCTGCCACTGGAAATTCCCAGGAATAAGAAGCATCTCTATGGTTCAGCATGGCTCGGATTTAGTTTGGCTGAAGTTCTGTGTTTAGACTCAGGCTTCTTCGCTAGATAAATCTGCCTTCTTTACTAAGTAATCTGTCTCAGTAAGGGGTTCGGCTGGTCCACTGTGA
Source organism: Platalea leucorodia (assembly GCF_965183815.1). Taxonomy (NCBI): domain Eukaryota; kingdom Metazoa; phylum Chordata; class Aves; order Pelecaniformes; family Threskiornithidae; genus Platalea; species Platalea leucorodia. Next base: position 15,164,795 of record NC_138828.1, on the reverse strand, counting down.
TGAGTGTATTTTGTATTTCGTCCTTTTACTCAAAAGGATAACTGGCAAATCTTTGTGCAATATCTTTCTCTCAAATCTCCGTTACATGAATTAAAAAAACTGCTTGTTACCAAATATACTATTCTCACTGATGTCTACCTCATTGCACACCCTAAAGAAAGTGAATGTACTAGCCATAGTGAAACAATGGTGGTTAGACTGATATTTGAACAATTGGAAACTTAGCTGTGCATTAGACTCTCCTTGATTGTTCTTCACTTATGTCTTTGTGAAATTTAGAATTATGTCAGTGAAGTCCCACAGAGGTCAGGAACGTTTAAGGTACCTACACATTCACAGCAACTACCCAGGAGCAATGTATATGCCAACAGCTTGTGTTTCACCGGTAAGATTTGCGTAACTTTTCAAAGCCCTGACAGTCTAAAAAGTGAACTTTTGAGGGCTCCATATCTCTTCCTTCTCTAGCACTGCACAAAATGTTCACAGTAAATGTCCCAGATTTTAAAGTCAACATAAACTGCATTATGTTTAGGATGTGTAAGGCTAGATGTTTAAATATGGAGAATCAGACTAAATTATGCCAAACCCCCTTGAATTTGTGCAATCCTTTATCTATTTTGCTTGTGCAAATGCCTATTTTGCATGCATACATTTGCAATACAAATGCAACTTGAGTGTGTTCATATGAAAATGTGGCATTATGTAGGAATTTATATGCAATGATACATACTATTTGCAGGAAAAAAATTTGTAATGGTGATCGTCTCTTTCAAGTACAGACTGCTCTTAAAACAAGAAAAGCCGTGCCTATATGAAGAGCTTCCTTTGATAAATGATACATTTGATAAAATTCAGATACCTGCTGAGGAAATAGCCTGTTTATAGAAATAGAGTTATACATCAGCCCAGCTATCTGACAGAAAGTAATAAAAGTAGATTGCCTGCAAGGTCATCTGTGACTCAGAAATTAGACAGAATATGGACTGTGGAAGTCAGCTGTGAGGCTATGGCAGAGAACAATGCGTACTTCATTGAATCTGCCCCAAAAGATGTGTCAAATATCACACCTTTCTCTAGAAAGAAAAGATTCAGTAGGTGAAGAAAATATTAAGCATTGTACTTCACTGCATATTATGCACAACTGACTTAACAGTTTTTTCACTATGTGATATTTATAAAATTTTGGTGAAATGCTTGGTAGTTGCACATGCATCCAAACAGATATATATTCTAATTTGTAAAAATATGACAGTATACTTCATTTGGAAAAGTAGCAGGTTTAGCTTAAGTTAGACAGCTGTTTATTTTATCAGTCTTTAATGAGACACTAGGCTGAAACAATACTGAAATCCTTACAGCCATTGGCTGACACTTACAATGTCTGCTACTTAATGAAGGAGTAAATTGTGTCATAAATCTCCTATTTTTATTGCTGTTTCTTCATATGAGGAGTGCAAATCACCTTTCAAACTTATGGGTTTCTGCTGTCCTCTTCTTCATATATTATCCATGTGTATTGTAAAGGATACCATAAAAGAAAGTAATTTCTTCAAGACCAAATATCAAAGACGTTCATGCTATCAGATCTTCTGGATATATATTTTATGGATGACATTTGAAGGAATAACTGAGGACCAAATGTGCATTATATGAAAAACAAATCCAAAAGTACATGGGGAATCCAGAAAAAAAAGTAGGAAGTTAAGTTTTACAGAACAAAGAGTTTATCCCTGAGAGATATGACCATGGCTTGATCGGTGTATACCTTAAAAGAGGTGCGTCACCTTACTAGAGCCTGGGGATTTGCCAGTATTAAAAGATGTATACATCCTGTGAGGAATCAAGCATCTCTGTGTACCTTTTCTAGCTGTTACCTTACATTTGTAACACTTTTTTCACTAACCCAGCATTTTGGCTTGTATGAAATCCTTTGTCGTGAGCTAAGAAAACAAAATATTTCAGTATACACTTGATAATGTGGCACAGAAGAAGTCTCATTGTTTTCAGTGGGACTACTGTAATGCTCAACTGGTCATCCTTGCCTGGGACTTTTCTGCTCTGCTGACATGTGCAGGTGCCTCCAAAGTGAAGTAAGCCACTCTGTCTTGCATCTTGGTTTGTGTCTTGTTTTAACTTGCATTTGCTACAGCATATAAGACCTATGCACCCTTTTTAAACTCTGAGGTCTTCATGCTTTTCTTCTCCTGTTTTTTTTGGGGGGGTTGTTGTTTGTTTTTTTTTTTTAAAGCATACATAGTGTCTAAATTTTCTTTTACTTCCATGGTGCTGTCATTACCACTGGTCAGGATTCATACATTTCATGGACTGTATGACTTCCTTTGTACTAATTATTTTGCCAAAGATTAAGCACGGGTTTTCCTGGGGTCTGAGGCTTTTGTCCCAGGTCATAACTGTGATTTTTCTTTCTCCACTTAAGCCATCAAAAATCCAAGATGGGTTCGTCAGTTGTAAATCAGTCACAAACTTCTCTTAGCATCTTTTTTGTGGTCTCTGTTTAAAAATATGCTGCTTGGACTGTAAGGCAAAATTCAGATGTTTCACCATTAGCTCCCTTCTGACTCTTGACTCTTTCCTGGCAGCTAGTTGCTTACAGTTGTGAAGCAGGTCATTGTTTAATTTATTCATCTTTCATTTTTAAAAGAGTGTCAGTGCTGGTAAGTCCCAACTCAATATTTCCTTGGTTATGCTCACAATACTCTGAATTATTCAGTAAACACTCTGCGTCAAAAATGTCTGACAGAGGTCCCTTTCATCCTCAGTTGTCATTCTGACTGCATCTAGCCTACATTGCATGGTGGAGATACCCAGCTTAGTTCCAGCCTCAGCAGGTATGTCTGCACCCTGCCTCAAATAATAAGCAATGCAACCTTTTCATTCATAGGGGCACAGCTGGGCTGCTGCTGCTTCTGACACTGGAGCTTGGTTGCCACCAGTTTAAGTATCTCTTCACTATGCTTTGTTGTGGGGTAGACAGGTCCTTCATTGCCCAAAGAAAGTCTATTTGATCAGGTCAAATTGGCTTTCAGAGTCCACCTGCAGTGACAAAACATTACATCTCTGAAATCTACCTCCTGTCAAATACAAGTGAAATCAGCCCTTTTATTCTAATGCGTATGATGAGCAAGAGGAGGGCAGACACATGGGCGTGACCACATATGCCTTGGTTCCTTACAACACTAAGCAAAGGTGTCTGACTTCCAGCTCAAGGAACACCGAAACACTACAGAGATCATACACGTTGTGTACACTGAATAAGTTCACCCAGCAATGAAGGACTGTGGAACGAGGAACACAGTAGCTCTGGACAATAACACGGGACAGAAAATAAAGAGTATTTTATGCAAACATAATGTTTAATGAAACAGAAGTCAGACGCAGACCCACTACCATAGATCCTCCAAAATCAAGGACAGCATAAGAAGGGCATTATGTTGGTCTTGTACAGACATCCTCGAAGATTTCACACTTAAGTGAGCAGATCACAAGGAGTAATTTAGCCCTAAGACACAGCGTAGTCACACTGGTAATCAGAATGTTCAATTAGTTTCTATCTTCTGCCAGAAATGTCAATGCAGTTTAGTGATTTTTTTGGAAGAGTTTGCATAGCTGATATTTCATTTACCTATTAGATTGTGGTGTTTTTTTTGCTTTTTGAATTCACCTCCAATATTCGAATCCCCAGAAGAATTATTAGCAACAAAGTAATATATCTAATTCAGATTATTTTGGTTTGGAATCTGTGATAATCTTCCAAAATAAGCTGGCCTGTCCGTATTTTGACACTTTGTGCAGTGTTGCATGCACTGATTCAAATGTGTAACAACAAAAGGAATTGGAACCATTTTTTAGTTTGAATAGCTGAATTCTTTAGTAAAAAATTGGATCACTAAGAAAATTTTCCATACCTCAGGCTTACTTAAGATCCATGAAAAAAAGAATTGTGGATTATAGAAAAACAACGCAGGGTCAGATGTGTACTCTGAAATGTGAAATTGTGTAAACACATTTTTATTTGGATTCCATTTTAAATTTCAGCACAGATGGAGCCTGTGATAATTCAATAGTGGTGGTATTTTGTCTTCATCTTAAACCAGGATCTGACATGTTCTTCGCTTACAGTAGCTGCTGAGGGGAGCTTAGGTTAATGTGTAAAATAATTGGTTCTCTGAACAGTTGGGCACAGTCTCAATCAGTTCCAGTTTCAGTATCAGATTTCTTTTAATCAGAGGGAAGTACAGTCTTTTTCTGAGGCTGTGTATGCACTGAAATTGGTTGGAAAGAAAATGCTTTGAACAGTGCAGCATAGAAGCAAATGTTCAATGTTATAAATAACATATGATTGGACAAATATACTAAGCTTGTAGAGCTCATTTATGTTGAGTCATGTGTCAGGGTGTACTATGGACTCTTCTGCCCTGATTTCAATGATCTCATTCTTCTGGGAGAGGACCTATTTAAAGTGAAAGTTCATCTCATGCGAAGCATAAATACATCTAGAAAAACAATTATTTTTCTTTATTGAAGACAAAATTCTCTACTACCTGTTATCTACAATATGAAAAAGTGAAAACTTATTACTGGTGGCCCAAAACATTTAAAAAAATGAGGCAGATACAGTCCCATCTTTTTAAAAATTACATGGTGTATTACTGACAGCTTGATATAGAACTTATCCAAATAAAAAGAGGACAGATACTTTTCTTCCTATAGTTGTAACATGTAACAGTTGTTACATGTGTTTGAGTATCTTCATTTTCCTAGAATGATTTAAAGGCAATGAGAGAATCACAGAAGGTTTATAGTGTCATAAACTACTGTGGGAAAATCTGGATAACAGAGAGGAAAATTAATTTTTATTTAAGTGGCTATAAATTGCTTTTGGTTTGTTAATGCTCATTTCGCTTGATGTAAATCAGACACCTAACAAATACACGGAGCATTCTTTCTGATAAAAAGAATTGCCATTTCAGTTTTTCAACAAAGATCTGGCTTAGGTCAGTCCCCTGGGGAGGGCTCAAAGGTACTTGCTACCCTCGGCGTCCCCTTAGGCCAGTCACCTTCCAGTCCGGCCGCTCACCAGTCAGAATGTCAGTTCTGACATAAGGATTTTTGTCTCCTGTTGTTTCTTGCACTGCTTATTATCACTGTAGAAGTAACAGCTTCCTAGCTCATGCTCGCTTCCCGAGTTTGCTGCTAGTATTTACCTGCTGTACCTCCGTATTTCTGCTAGTGCTGGAGAAGTATCTTCCTCTCAGAGCAGATCAAGGCAGGTTGGAAGGGACTGCCAAAAAACTGCTGCCTCTGAGGGCAATGTCTGATTGCACAGAGCACTCAAATTCTTGTTTGCTATCAGTATTAGACAGGTCCCCTTCAAAACTGAACCATGACCAATGAACATCCTCTTGTCCTGCAGTGCACCATGATAAGGGGGTGATGGTGAAGGCAGCTGACATCCTTATGTTCAAGCAGTGCTGCCAAACCAGACATCCCTGCCTGAATGTGCTCTGTTGGGTACTTGTGAGTCCTCCTTCCTACCAATACTCCACAAGTACCAATGCTTTTGAAGGTAAAAGGCCTTTAATGCTTGGTCATTTAAAGTTTGTCTTTCCTACTGTCTCATGGAACCCTTGCAAAGGATTAATTGTGGCCCACAACTTGCTTGTGAAATAGACATGTCTGTAGTCAGTCTAAATGATTCACCAAAGGCTGCAAAATGATTTTACAGCACCTGGTACTCTCAGAGAATTATGCTTGACATTAGCTGGTAAAGCAATTTGATTTATTTATATTGTAATTTATCTGTATTTTAAAAGTGGATCAGGAGGACAAGAACTTCCACCCTGCACTTTCAAAGTGCTTTATGAGCATCAGCCTTACTAAAAGCCAACAGGGTGCACATTCTAAAATGACTTAGGTGCTTTTGAAAATCCTCCTCTGTAAACATCTTAACATTTTTCCTGATGAAGCTCCATCTCACATACCCTCATAAATATCTGCAAAACCACCTCATTCCTTTTTTGTGACTCTCTGTCAAACTACCTCTTGATGTGATACCTACAGAAGAGCTCCAGTTTGCTTTTTGTGATCGTTCCTTGGTTTACTGGCCTTGATTGTCTTGTTATTACCTCCATGCTCCATCTATTTGTTATCTCTTCTCTTTTGGCTCATATTTATAGTAGCAGTGTTCAAGAACTGGTCTACTCTTTCCATTTTTTGCTTTTACAGCATGTACTAGGTCATGGCTTGCTTCATAGTGAACATTTCCAGCAATGACAAAATAATAATGCACCAACTTTGCATGGCAGGGAAAAAGTAAGTGAATATTAAATGAACATAGGTGCATCTGGCAATGTGTAAGTAGGGAACCCTATCCACACAGGGACTGTTTGCCACTGCAGTGCTAAGAAGAGCTTCAGAAAGGGGTGGAGATTCCCGAAGTCTTGTTCATAGTTTTGCCTTAGTATGCAGGCTTATGTCCTGGCAGTAAGATTGTAGAGGACATGCCATGAGAAGATGTTTCGTTACAGTGGAATAGCATTAGGAATAAGTATAAATAGGGATGTTTAAATAAAAGGAGTTGGGATTCATCTGGAAAGAATGAAATGGAACTGATTTTTGCTTCATTTGGATAGTTAAAATAGGAAAAAGATAACCATTATAGTGCCAGTGACACACTTGCTAGCACAATAGAAATAATCAGGATTCCAGTTTAATGAGATACTGTAGAACGTGAGAATATTTTGAAGTGCTAATGAAAAAGAAAGAAGTGTTATGTGCAGTAGAAGATGGTAATTGGTAGATAGTAACACATTTAAGGAATAGTAACAGTTTCATATGAAAAGGCTTTGTAAGAATGTTGATTAGCTTAACTTGGACAGGAAAGATTTACAGAAAGAAGGGATTCAAAAGAAGAGCAGCCTTACTCCTGTCCTTGCAAAGCATTGATTAATATTAATTAAAACTGAGACAGAACAAAGCTTAGGGCATGCATAATAGCACAACTCCTTTTATGTGCAAGATAATTTCTTTCATGTCCATGCAGCCAACAAAATATCCTCTGAATGGCATTGACCAGCACAGGTGAGTGGTAGGTGAGTGTAGTATTGCAGAACATTTGGAAGAATTACTAACTGCAGAGCACTTTGCATTGCACCTAAGAGGTTGCATGGGCAGAGTGTTCATATCCCAGCTGTTGGTTTACATTGTCCTCTCTGCATGCTAGGTGTCGTGGGGCAGGAGCTCACTGCCCACAGGAAATGTACATTCAGTTCTCATTTTGTGTAACGACCATCATAATATTTGAGACCTCTATACCTTAATTTTTCACATGAAACTGAGAATTATGTAATATGATGCTTGTGGCATGGCTTTATGCATCATATTTATCTAGATAATGAGACAGTCCTACTGGCAGGAGCTTTCAGTAACTAACACAACTGGATCCTAGTCTGGGCTGATTGAGTGCGATCCAGGTCTCAAACAGCCTGTTACAACCTGCCCTCTGCCCTGAGCTGCTGCTGTGCATTTCCCAGTTTCAGCGGGATTAAATTAATGTGTTTCTTAAGTGAGCTCTACAATCCCACTTCTGGATCTGGAGCAATAGTGATAACCTGCTTTCTCAACAGGCCCCAAACAAGTATACCAATAACCATGAAACCATCTTTACCTTTTGGGGAAGACAGTAAGAATCCAGCCATCCTGGCTTTAGATGCCAAACAGGGAAACAGCAAGTGATAACCGGAGCTTCTGTCTGGGTGTATTTAGTAAGATCTGTCTTGTTCACACTAATCACTGGCAAAATTCATACCATCTTCAGGAAGCAGCATTAGATCCACTTTTTTCCTTTAATGTCCACAGGCTTCTCCATTAATGTAACAAATTTGTAATTCTGCAGATTCTGGGACTGCACCTTTACTATGAATTTTGTACCCCTAATTGCTTTCGGCTGAGTAGGAATTCCATTTAATCTCAAAATACTCTACTACCAATTCAGCAAACTCCATGCAATGAAAACGTTTCCTTTTATTTGTTTTTTTATTTTACTTTGCTTATTTATGATACTGAAAATACTTTTTAGAAATACATTTAACATAAAATGAAGATTTTTTTATTCAGAACCATCTAATGCCATTGTCCAAATACCTTATCTTGCTTCTCATTAACATAATTAATCTCTTAAAACTGAAATAAATTACCAGATTCATCCTAATGATTATTTGCTGATTTGTCAGCTGAGGTTAGACCACATTTAATGGTAACGCTATGTAAAATCTAACATGCTGGGAATATATAACATATTTCTGAGGGGCATGATGATAATCAGATTTGTCTAGACATGTAAAACACATTTTTGATGCTGTAAATTCCTCCAATTAATTTCTTGAGGTTTTGAGGCTCATGATAATTTAACTCAGATGTAGTGTGGGAATTAGAAATTGTAATAGTCACAAAGTTTTTAGCAGAAAAGCCACTGCTGTCTTAAAATAATAAGGCCACATCACCACGTGGTGTAAATAATAATAGTGTGTTATTTATATCTAGTATTTAGTGTATTCACTAAGCTTTTTACTTAATGCAGGTACTTGTCTGTCTGAGGAGGAATAAATTTAGACAGCCAATATAGTGTATCAATCAACTTGATACTTAATGGCATACTTTCTTCTCCTGATACCCGTGCAGCTGTGAGCTTTTTCTGTTTGTTACGCTTCTCTCAATCCGATGCAGCACGTGCTGGCTGCAGCGGGAACCGGCGCTTACATGCAGTCCCTCTCCAGTGTGGCTGAGGAGTAGCAGAGCAGGTCAGGATATCCCTGATTCTTTCTCGCAGGTCTGTTCAGTAGGAAAATAACATTGGTTATTTTCCAATGTTACCAGCACTTGGTAAGCTGGTCGCCTGTTTTAAAGTTGCAAAATGAGAGGTACCACAAGCCAGTTTTTAAGCTGGTAAGTGCTGTGGCCAGTCCTGTGGTCAGAGGTCTGCATGCCACCACTTCAAAGCCATGGAAAACCCACTATTTTTCATATCTGTCTCTTTAGTTCCCCTTGCTTTCCCCCAAAGTCTGGTGTACAAGCAGCTGGCAGAAACATGCCTCTGCTGATTAATGTGTTCATCTGAAGCACTGATGACATTTCATTTGTCAAGCTGAGCCTTTTCCCATCCCAGTTTGAGTTTGGAGTGAGGATTCTCCATACCTCATTTCCCCAAGTGAAAAGAGAGGTTTGTCCTTCTCTCTTTCTTCCCCCTTGCAGACTGTCCACAGACCATGTAACAAAACACGAGCTGGCATGGGAGACCCAGGTGTGCTGAGCATGGCCATGCGGAGCTGAGGGCAGTCTCTTTCCACCGTCTGCCTGTCTGTCTCCATCGGTCAGCTTGTCTGTCTGCACTATCAGCCTCCTGATGGACCCCCTGTGGTTAGCTCCCATTGCCCCCAGCTCCCATGCCTAAGGGAGCCGCCAGCTCTTGCTGCACTCGAAAAGAGCCACCTGGAGAATAAAGGCTTGCAAATCATGGTGACATTTAAAAAACAAATATCCATCACTGAAAGATATACTCATGTCTTTTTTTTTCTCCCAGGAGAAACTTATAACAACCTGCTTATTCAGCTTGACTGTATTAATGTAACTGCTCTTTGCTGCTAATAATAATTACAGGGAAAGATTATATAAAGAAAATAAAATTTGTCTTTTTAAAGGTGTGGCTTGAAACGTTTTGGTGTGTGAAATCCACACCAAAATTCTAGCTGGGAGCTGTCTGACTTCCCTGAGTAAAATAATCCCATCGTGGAAGTGTGGTTAAAAATCAGGAGCAAAAAGTGTGACCTAGAAGCCCTAGGGGAGACAACACAGGAATTAACTGGAGAAAGCTCCAAATGGTTTAATCCGCTGGGGGTGACCACAGGACGGGTTTTCCAGGAGGCTCGTCTGCTTGGCAGGGTCATCACCAGGAGACCTCTGTAAGGGTCTAAATGCCAGCCTGTCAAGCCAGGGTGCAATGAGCCGGAAAGACAAGACAGGAGGCGAAGAGGTTCCCGCTGTCTTTCCTCAGTTAAAAAGTAAGCTGTACAAAAGGGGTGATTAATTTATTGCAGAAAGGTAAAATATCTCCATAGGATAAAGAAGGAGAGAATCTTTTAGGCAAGACTCTGTTTCTCAAAGAACAGATGAAAATCCTAAAGAATGATGGAAAACATAATCCGAGGCTTTGACAGTCTGGGCTTGAGCACTTACAGTGCGGTGTGGGATAAATGAGTCTCCGAGACTCTGTGGACAGTCTCCGAGCATCTGCAAGACTGTTCTCTGCGAGGATGGAGAAGAGAGGGAGTGTTCCCACTGCATCGGGGGTTTCTCAGCATAGGGTCTAGCTGCACCTCTGCTCAGGGAAGATGGCAGAAGAACCGGCATAGCCAAAGCTAAGGCACACAACATGTCTTCCCCTTCCACCCCATAGGTGTCAGGGTCATTGCACCTGGGGTTAAAAAGCCTGACTGGAAACTTTCACTTGTCAACTGTCTTCCTTCAGCAGTACCTTGGTTTGTTCACCTACCTGCCTGCTTGCTTGTGGGGTGCTGCTAAAAATGGTAGTCCCATCTCCTCTGATGAATGTTTCAGCACAGAAGGTTTAAAGATACAGGCGTTTTTATTGTAAAGTTAAGCATCTGCCAGCTTGAATGTATGGTGCCAAAGCAGCAGTTCCCCACATCCGATACCATATGTGAGCCTTATTCTGAGAATGGGGGTTAGAGGAGGGTGCAAACAGTTTTCCCTCAGTTGACAGGAAAACTTGGGATTTTGAGGTAGTTCCCCAGGGGAGCTGAATATTATTCCCTGAGGAATACTGGTGGACCTTAGCATTATCATCAAAATCGTTAAAAGTTGTTCCTCCTCTCTCGAGATTAGTCTGAAATGTGGGACTTAGCAGACCACTGAAAAAGTTTTCCTTGTTTCCATAGGAGGTCCTGAGCTATGATATTCTTCATACTTGCTGGAAGCAGAATCACCTCGGCAGTATAAAAAGAAATTAGATTCCATTTCCTTCAATTATATTGTTATAACGCCTTACTCTGGTGTTCATATAGGAATATATTAGTAATGGAAAGTACAATTATGAAATCTCTTGAGTTGGTGCACGAATAAAGCCGTCAAATAAGACAAAGTGCTAATAAAATCTTACACAACTTAGGGAATATTACCGTAATAACACTGAATAAAGAATAAGTCATACATAACAAAAATACAGTAATACAATAAAAATAATATAACTATAATTAAGTGTTACTTAATTAAAGCCCTTTCCCTTAATGTCATTTGATTATGCTCCCATTCCACCAGGGGTCAAATTCATCCCTGGTGTGACTTCGAGAGAGTGCTAACAGATGGATTTTTGCCTTTGATTAGGGCCACTCAGAAGTTTATGTCATGCTGCTTCTGAAGAAGTTCTGAGCACCCTCTTTTGTCATTTGTGTAAACCTGAGCTGCAGCTTTTCAGGCTTCTTAATGTCATGTCCCTGCACGTCCCTGCTCCTTGGGCTCCTGGCCTTGAATGTCTTGTAATGATACCGGCACTCCTACAGAAACAGAAATGTTTGCTTAAACCCAGGCAGCAGAGTCGTCCTGTTATCTAGGGAACACCCGCATCAGTAGATGGGGCTGTACTCCTCAACAGGAGCTCATTTAGATACACTGCGTACATCCACATTAGCACAAGCATTACATTAGTACAGATCAGGGGAGCGCATTTGAAGAAAATCTCGTGCCAGTTGTCCCTGCACACTGTGCTTTGGTCCCCACCACGGAGCGGAGGGGAGAGCAGTCCTGTGTGATCCTGAGGGGACAGGACCTTTCTATGGGCAGCGTGGAGCGTTACATTAAGGAGCCACTAGCGAGAAAGACAGCCTGCTGAGCATGCTTGAGATAAAACTGATGAGAGGTTGATCAGAAATCAATAAGCCATTCTTTGTTTAAATACCACCTTTGTCTCCTACTAATCAGCTTGCCTTACTATTTCAAAACTATTAAATTGAGCATTTTCAGTGCTGCCCCAGAAAGTATTAGCTACAGTCACAGGTCTGCATGTGCAGATTACTTTTTAATTAGGTGTGTTTTCTGCCTTCTCACCAAAATAAACAAACCATCACTTGCACTCATTAAACTCATTTTATGTTTCTTTTGGCTACTTGATAATTTATTCCGTATGATGGCTGGTGTTTGAATGGAATAGCTGTCTGAGTTCATTAGTCAAACAATGAGTAGGCTACCTGGAGCTATCTATCTCCCCCAGCTTGTAAATGTCTTGCTAGCATTAAACCTTTATTTCTATCGGTTTTACTAGTCCCTTTCACAATTTTCAGTTCTGTTAGGCCACGCTGAATTCTTCTTTTTTCATACGAGTGTATCTCCAGCTCCACAGAAATTGCCTTATGGTGTTGAGACCTGGTAGTATTTTTATTGCTTTAGTAGCTCTCAAAAGGCATGGTGCCCCATACAGCAAGCAGTGGGACTTACACAGTACATCCTGTAAGCTCTCTTGTTTTTATTCTGATCGCACAGCAGAACATGTAGAAACATAGTATTTCATTTGCCTCCTTCTTTATTGCATAGATGTACTGGACAGATGGATGTTTCAACGATTCTTCCACTATAACTGCAAAATCCTTTCCCTGTTCACTTTGCTGGATGATTGCTCCATTTAGCACATTCTTGAGCTTTATTCTTCACTTCCCAGCTAATTATTTTACAAGGTGCAATGGCTAATCTAAACTGTTATGTCAAACTGTCAATACCTAGAACCCATTTTTTTTTCCCTTACAGAAACAGCAAACCCAACATTCAATGGAAAAAAAGAATGTCGAGGACAACTCTCATTCAGCTGTCATTCATATTGCTGTCTAAACCAGGTGACAGAGATCAGAGATCAATGAAGTAGCACACTGTGTGTCCCACATCTTTTTGAGTTTTCCTTGACTCTTTCACTTAATTATCTAAGTGCTTCTTTGCCACAGTAGCATCTGAGAAGATCTATACTTACCCACTTTTAGCTATAATCTCAGTTATATGAAATACTGCTTCAGCAATGTTTTCTTTTAAAAACAGCCGTTCCCTTCTGCTGTCATTCCATATTCTCCCTTGGGCTATATGAGCTTTATGCAGAAAATAACTTAGCATCTCTCAACCAGTGTTTTTTGTCCTTGTTTTCTGAGAGAGGCATTAACTTCTTTCAAGAACTTCTTTCCAGGGACTTCAGACTGATTAAGATATCTTAATCTTCTCTTTGCTAAAACATTCAGACTAAATGATGTAGATCTCAGTATTAGCCATGAAAACTTGTTTCCCTGCCAACCAGGTATGTGCCTTGCATTATGCTGATCAAAGATGCCAGTATGCAATCATGAAGTCTGTGTGTCAGCAAAGTTTCAGGTGACTTAAAGCCCTTAAGATTAGGTACTTGAAAAATGTATTTTGGAAGAAACTCTGTGTGCAAGCAGCAAGGACTATTGCAATGCCACGGTTGTCTAAAGCAACAAAAGTGGTCTTGTGTTGTACCCAGGTTTTGCCTCAGTCACTGTTAAAGGGAGCCAAAAGAGTGTGTGGACTCAAGAAAGGCACAACTTACAGCAAGGGAAATTCCAGATAGACTCGAGGAAAAAAATGAGGTTGGACAATCATTGAATCAGGCTGCCCAGGAAGGCTGTGGAATCTCCATCCTTACAGATACTCAACACTGGACTGGATGTGACCATCAGTAACTTGGTCTAGTTTTGAAGCTGGATCTGACTTTGAAGCTGGTGATGCTTAGTGCAGTGGACCAAATGACCTCCAGAGGTCACTTCTAACCTACATCATTCTGATCCTGTGGTTATAAAACATCTGATGAGTTGGGATGAGAAAGTAGGAATTGGGAGGGTGAAGGGGAAAAGGCAATGCTAGTTTTGCTGCCTACTGTAAACATTTTTCTTATGTGTTTATTCTGTCTTAGGCTATTACAGAAAGTTTAAGAGAATGATGCTATGTCCAGATGATTCAGATACACAATGCTTACAGTAGTACAATGGCAGCACATTTAAAAAAAAGTTTTTAAGTATTTGCTCTTCTTAGCGTGCATTTTCTTTAATCTCCTTGAATTTAGCACCATTAAGAGCTAGATCTGCAGCAATACCATCTTGAAATGTAGCAGGAATGTGCATAAAGATAGACCATTTAGATTCTATCTTCCAAAGAGAGTTATCTGTAAAACAACATCGAATGTACTAATTACAATATCTGCTTTTGGTATGGTTGAATCTTTTCTGTTGAAGCAAAACTAGATGGGATTTTCAGTATTTTTGGTAGCCAGCTTAATCCCTGATGACTTATAACCATTCCTATTGATTTTTACATCCATCCATTGATCAGTTGTTTTGTAACTGAATCTGCAAATAGTTACTGGCTTAAAACTCTAAATTTTGGGATGGAACGGTGCTTTAAATGGAAAGTTGCAGCTCAGAGCAGAAGAGAAAGTCAGGAAGTACTGTGGTGATTACGCTGATTTCTCATGTTTGATTGTCTCGTTTGTTTATGAGTCTTTGAAAACAGTGCTTAAAATCCTTGGGCAAGGATGGTAGGATGGTGGTCAGTGATCTAAAAATAGCAATGAGAGCATGCGCAGATTTAGCATTGATACCGGTGATTCATGATTTATCTGATTCTTCCACTTCAAAAAATATTTTCTTGCATCTCTGCGTGGCATCATCTTACATCTTCTCTCCAAGATTTGCTGCATTAAAAAATCAGTAGAGCATAAAGTTGTCCCGTTTTCAACATAATAGGAATCCAGTTTTTTCTGGATTTCATATTTTCAGGGACTCTGAATGAGATCTCTGGCTTATATTGTACATTTGTAACATTTCATTTTCCTTTCTACAATGCTCTTCTGCTGAACTAAGAGAGGCTATGTGAAAAGACCTGTAGTAGTAAAAATGGAAATTATTTATGCTCCAATCAGTATTTCCTCAGAAATGCTGTGCAAACATAGCAGCACATTACAGCCTTTCACACACACACAGACAAAGGATATATTGTCATTCAGTGATCAGTGAAAGGGAAACGCACTAAAGTGACATTTCAGTGTAAATTTATGATTTATTAAAACATTTGAAATGCTCTGCTAAGTCACTTTCCTCTTTCCTTTCCCTTGTGCCTTCACTATCTTATTCAAGTATAATTCCTTTCTTCCTTATATAAAACTCTCTATGCCACACAAACTGTGATAGCATTACCATCAATGCTGTTACTGCTTCTCTGATCCTAAATGAGGGATGAAGGCATTGAAAACAATGGAAAATGACTACTGAGAAGTAATTTTAATCTACTTAATTGAACACAGCCAAACAACAGTTACCAAAATGAAACTTCAGTGTAGTATTTCCAGGGGATATTTATGTTTATGGTTCTGTGTCTATGCTTTAGTGGTTAAACCAGTAAATACCAGAATCTCTGCAGAGGCAGTGAAACTGAGCTGTCTTATTCACTTCTCAGGGTGATGCCCTATTTCCATTACCAGCAGAAGAGTTTCTGAAAGGCAGGTGTATGCTCCTCGAGATCACTGTGCCGTTGATATTCCTGTGGGATATAAAGGATGCTCCAGGGCAATCCTCCCCAGCCAGTACTTCCGGCTGGGCTGGGCTGGACACGTGCTGAAGGAAAGGCTCCGAGTGTCATGCAGAAACATTTATTTCCATGATTTTGCGCAGGAACTGAGGCTCCATTTTTGTTTGAGTAAGGGTACTGGTGGCCGACTCATGGCGGCTCAAAAGCAAGTCAAGAGCTGTCCTGATTATTATGTTTTCAAAGTTGAATTGTTGGCTTCTGATCATCCTAAGACCAGATATTGAGATTTGTGGTCAAAACTTAACCCTGATCCCATCAAAGACAGTGAGAGTTTTGCTGAGTATAGGAGGACTTAGATTTTACACGTAACGGCAAATATTTTCTCTCACCTGACTAACCAACTGACAGGAGAATAAAAGGACTAGAGCCTAGGGGTGGGAAGGTTGGCTGTAGCTCTGTAGTTTCTTTCATTCTCCATGAATTTGTTAATTAAGGGAATTTTGGAGGCTAAGAAGCTGTTAAATGAAGAGCTGCTACAGCTACTCTCCCTCCGGAGTTCCCTCTTGCTGAAGAGGGCTCCCTCCTCCCTCGCTGCTGAAGATCATTTCAGGAAGGCCCTGCAGTCCTCTACTGTAATCGTTAGCTTATTCAGTGAAGTTCTTACACAGTTTTTTTAGACACTACTGAAATGCGTGCGTATATAGCCCTGGAGCCCTAGTTCCCATCTTTGCATTTACAGGAGCTGCTGTGTTTAATTAACAGCTGTGACCGGCACACTGAAAAATAATACATAAAATGAGAGGTAAATAAGCATACTTTCATCCTGAGTCTTGTGTGAAGAAGTAGCCTTTGTACCTCATTAACAAAGTCTCTACTGCATATATCTCTGCTTGATAACAAATGGCAGCCAGAGATGTAAAGTCTCTAACAAGTGACGCTCCTGCACTACGGAGCAGCCTGCCCTGCCACTGACGCGAACCAGGAACGCAGGGCTCTCAGCACCCTACAGGTGCCGCTCTTTAGTAAATATTTCATTTAACAATATATCAGACTTCTGTCCTTGGATTCCAGAGCATGTGATCTTACCTGTTACAGCTCTAGAGTCTGACATGAAGAAAACTTGCTTTTATCACTAAAATTCAGCAGATGTGACTCTGATGACACTTCAGGAGTGGCTCTGTTGCTGAAGTAGGAACTATTTTTGTAATCACGTTTTCAGAGAACCAAGCTAGAAATTCCTTAACATTGGCAAAGCAGACATATTTTTATGGTGGGAAAGAGCTCATGTTTCTATGGTTCTTGGTGATAACAACCCCAAAGATACTGTTTTTGTATATTTGCTATAAAAAAATGAATTCCCTTTACTGTATCCCTGCAAGTAAGTACTGAATAAAATCAAAAGGGAATGTGTGTATTTTTATAAATACATGGATCAGTTGGTATCATATCTTCCATTAAAAGAAATCAGGTCAAACGCTGCTTATGTCATCGTCTGTTTCTAAGAGTGCAAATGACATATTATTTGAATCTCAATAGGAAAAAGTGCAATGCACCTGTTTCTCCCAGTCAGTCAGCTTTCCATGAAATGTGGCTTGGCCTTCAAAGCCCATATACTGGTGATGGTGTGTAAGAAGAAGATAACCTAGCTAAAGTTTCATAATCCTGTCCAAAGGGTCTGTAATTCAGGTGGCAGGAGAGAAGGGGACGTAGAGGATGAGAAATATTTTTAATTTATAAACTAACACATCTGATACAAATTTTTTTGAGACAATAAGCCAGGTTCCTATTGAAATCAGCCGGAGCTGCACGTGTTTCGGAGGCTCTTGTGTGTAACTGCCATGTTGAACCTGGCTTGAGGGCCTCCATTACACTACAGAGTAGCTGGGTGCTGATGTATTTAACTTTCAGTGTGTCATTTCAAATCGTTCCTACTAACTCGGGCCCTGAGGTGATGCTTTATGACAGCAAGGTTCCAAGGTAACAGAACACAAGGTAGAGATGGGAAGTTGTACAGAAAGATAATTCTTTTTATTTTCTTTTTTTTTTTTTTTTGAAACAGAGCGTTTCCTTAAAAAATAGTAAGCGAAGCCCAGTTATTTATCAAATTCAGATACAATGTACCTAATTGTACCTAGTTACAATGGGAAAATACCTTGGTCACAGTAACCTCTCCTCCAACAAGAAAATCCCAACCCTACATCAGAAGCCTCCAAGCCGTTACTACCTGGCCCAGCGGCAAGGCTGTGGACTGAGACAGGGCCTACTTTTTCTTCTGTTGCTGTAAACATCTAGAGGAGTTAAGTCATAGTCCTGCAGCAGTTTGATATTACCACATGATGTTGATAGAGTGCTTAGCGGCAAATAACATACAGATGGAACAAATCATCTGTGATGCATTTTTTTATCACCACGATCATTTTTGTGTGATGTGGTTAGGTGTTTGTATATGAAGGCTCATTTTTATGACCTTTTGGGTTTTTTTTAATTTTGTGCCAACTTATTTTTTCCTTATCTCTCATGATCAAACATTGTATTAGTATTATATAACCATTATAAAAGATAGTAATTTGGATGATTTTATTACAAATGTTATGTGAAGTTTCCCTTGTTCTTTCTATTTATAAATCTGATGAAAGTCTAGAGTAGAAGAGTGATTAACTAAATGCATCTGAGGATTATGCAATGCTTATTAATCAATGTCCCATGTTACTGTTTCACGAGCAAAATGTGGAGTACAAAAATTCAGTATAAGGAAATATACTGAAATTTCCTTAAATCATATGGAACCTAGCTATACTAATCATAATAGATGATAGAATAGATGGATGAAATAAGCTGAGTTTATCTGCCGGCAGGTGGAAGTCACAAAAGTACATTTACCATACGTCTATTTCTGCTATCCAGAAGTGAAAACCCCAGAAGGAAAAAAACCATATCTAATAAGAAAATGCTTCTTTTTACAGGCGTTTTATTCCCCCTTTCACAAATCTCTGTAATCCTCTTCAGTGGTGTGTGTAGGTGTTTACAAATACTCTGAAGGAGCACCTCCTGGAAGAGCTTCTGGCAGCTGGGAATTGGCTCCAGTGCACACAGCAATGTTATCAGTGCTGTAGGTTTAACTGCTTCATGCTTTCAGAGAGCAATATTCAAATGACTTGTCAGGATAAACTTTGTATTATGCATTAGCTGTTAGAAAAGCTGGTACTGGAGCGAGAATGCAGTCTCCGTACAAATAACCCTTTCTCCCTTTCCTGGCCTTCTCAGAAAGGTGGAGACAGAAATATTTGCACTTTCTCCTGGAGATTTCAAGGGGTGAGTGTGCAGTGAACACTCACTTTTTCTTCTTGTCCTTCTTATGCTTTTGAGACAGTGACTCTAAAAATTTAAGTTTTATGAGGTAGTTTGTAAGCCTTCAAGTATTACTGGATCAAATCTATTATATTTGGACTCTACTGGTAATTCTTAGTCCGTGACCCATACAGTCCAGCTTATCTGCAGTTGCCTATAGTCACATTGTCCTGCTTCCAATTCAGGCAACTAAAACCCTACTGAGTACTTCCCTAACAATCCTCCCTCACATAACCAGCTGTTGCTGCTGTGACCGCCTTTATGTGATGACTGATTGTAGGATTACAGCACAGGCAGTACCGATGCATGCCTACAGCCCCATCTTTTGGAGTTGTACAGTGAGGGGAAGTTGTCAACATTCAATTAGGAAGTGTGAATTTTTTGAATACAAAGAATATCTCTGAAGACACAACTCAAGTGTGACTCATGAATACAGTGCCCTTCTGAAGACATGGAAAGGTGGCTTCAGGTGGTACCCGTAGCTTTCATCGTAACCTCTACCATGTTAAAGGAAGGGCATGAACAGATATGCACAATGGCCATAATGTGGGAGTGTGCAGGGAGAAACACTTTACAGATTCCATGCAGGGCCCAGAATGACATAATTTTTGCTCTGGAAACACTTTAGGTACGACATGGAGGTGTTCTGAGAGAGACTTTTGCTTGCAGGCTGCTGAGGCAGAATTGGTGGACTGAGGGCTGGTAATGGAAGAAATAGCTGGAATAATATGAAACCCTAAAGAACAGTAACAGGATATATTTTCTAATGTAAAAATTTTATGATGGCTGTTTTTTGGAGTAGGATGAAATCCCGACTGAATTGCAATTGGCAGTTTGTTATAGCAGCTCGTCCTGAATTTCTTGTAAACTGAGACGGGGTTGTTTTGGTTGAGGGTAAACAGTCCCGCAAAGGGAAGAATGGTACTAATGCGATCCTCGCTCTAAATCAGAAAGAATTGCCTCTTGTCCTTCTTTAACTGGAATTTTATTCTAATATAATTCAATCCTTCTGACTCCCATCTTTTTTCTCCAGATAATTTTAAAAAAGCACGTGTACTCAGAGCTAATCAAAAACACTTTATTGAAACAGTTTTTATAAAGAAACAAATTTCTGTCTGATAGTTCTTCTCCCCTCCCCTTTATATCTTTTACTTTGAAGAGACTTTATTTTAAAGTGAGGAGAATTATTTTGGAAAACATTTAACTATCTTGTTGAACAGCTGCAGAATGAAGTGTCTTGGGTTTTGCTCTTATTTAAAATGTCTTTGCATAAATTAACAGCACTGAAATATTTATATTTTATTGACGTGTTTTGACTGTGAACTTGTGTTACAAAAATTTTGATTAATTGAAAAAAACGCAATAGTTTGCCTTTTTCTCCCAGCTTGGAATTAAACCACGTCATTTTCCAGTCACCACTATGTACTCTTACTCTAGAAAGAAGAAATACAGAAACGGGTAGGCATAACAGCTACTGACATTCTCTGGGATGCCTCTTTAAATTTATTTCCTTTTTTATAGTTTCCATCAACTGTGGTTACATTTGGTTTTGTTGTGCTTTGGGACAAAGCACATACTTGATCGTGGCAGCTCACTATTTTACAACACCAACAGCAGCAAAATGTTGACTATCACAAAATTAGACCAAAGCCCACAACATTAAATGATAATAATCCCTGTCTTTTTTGTCTGTCTGCTGCTTGGTACCCTCCCACCAGCCTGGCCTGGGGAGATTATTACGATTTTGCCAGTCTTTCCAAATTCAGACCGAATCAGTTGCAGCCCCTCACGGCGGGTTTACCACCAGGAGTTTTCTGGGGAGCTCCACACTCTCTTGTGCTTGGCACCGCACAAACACACAGTGAGAGTTTGCGCCTGACCTAAAAAACTATCTCAAAGCTGCTCAGGCAAATATGTGAAGCAGAAGCTGGAGCTGAGACTAATTAATCTAGTGCGGTGACTCCAAACATCAATTAGCTGGGAATAAATTTTAATCCCTGCTTGAGCCAGGCAGGATTTCATTTGGTATCAAGAGGTGACAGGCTGTATCATTCATTTGCCACACTTTGTGTTCTGGGAAGAGGCTTATTATATTAAGTCCTAATCTTTTTGGATTTTGCACAGACCCAGTCACCTTGTTTCTGGGAATACAAGCAAAGCTGCGTAGGTCAAAGTGTGCTCAATGTTATTTCTTCATTTTTGTCAGGTGCCACCCTTGTCAGTAGCACCAGTCCGCACCCCAGTTTGTGTACTGGTTTGAGTAGTTGGCCTTCCACCGCTGGAGTGCACACTGCAGCCTGAGAAGCACAGCCCCAGCTAAGCATGGAGGCTGCCACAGCTTGTCCTTAAAGGGACAGATGCTGTTAGTCAAAGTAACAAATGTACAGCAATAAAAGGTATATTAACACAAATCTTGAAGTCATACGTTAATTCAATATATAGGATGCAAATTATTCTAGAAGCATCTGATTTGACTTATCCTCAGTCTGTGCGAGAGCCCTTACTGGCCTGTCAGTCCTGGTTTCAGTGCTGTCCAAATCACTTTTGGACTTCCTTTTTCTGCAGAACTGGGGAATAATACTTACTGTGCAATTAAATGTAATGTCTTGGGTTGTGAAGGGCAGAATAATATTAACCACAGTTGGCAGAACAGCTGGGACTTGAACAATTAGCCTCTAGACACGTAGATAAAGCTCTCTTCCTCAAAGCCATAAGACATTTTGAGGGGGATTAGTTCCTCATTCTCATTTTGGTTTGCAAAAAATTGTGTGAAAGTTGCAGGATTATATATAGCGACAAAACAGCCCATAGCAGTGACCAGAATTCTGTTACCTGTGATTAATAAAAAATGACAACACTGCCTGTATGTGGCCTATTTCAGCATGAGGAATCCAGAAGTTGCAAACACAGAGTCTGATCTCCATCCCACTGATATCTATGGTGAAGGAGTCATCACTTTAACTAATGTAAGAACAGGCTGCTTGCAGAACTAGTGTACAAGCTACGCGCATGGCCCAATTAATCTTCCACTGTACTGTAGCCACTACCTGTTTGAAACACCGTAAAACCCAACAGCTCACAGCCTCACTGCATAACTGTGCAAGACAGAGGTGAGGAGCATCACAGCCACTTCAGTCTGCAGAGGGAACAGGCCCACCAGCCACAGCCCCATCAGGGTACCTGTGCTAGGCTGCTTACGCTTAATAAAATCTCTGTAAAATAATGACGAGTAGTTAGTTCAAGACTTTGGGACAGACGTTTTCTCTTCCTTTGGTTAATTTCTGACCCATCAGGGCCAGAGGAGCCAGCTGCGAATACAATTTGTGGGGCATGGGCCCAAGCTAAGTGACCTGGAGGAGCTTCCCCATCAGCACCTGCATGCCAAGGGAGTCACAAGGATGCCAACTAGGGTAAAAATAAAGCCCAAGTAAACCGTGCTCTGCAGGGTTTCTGAGGTGTACAGCAGTCTGCAGGTCATATGGGATGATCTTCTGGAAGTTGGAGTAGTTGATAATTTGCCTGCATTTATTGTATGTTTAGTTTTTAACCTCCAAAATGGCCTAGACTCTCTAGGGCAAAAAATAAAAGCAACTATTAGCCATACAAATTCCTGTATCTTTTGTTTTTCGTCTCTTAGTTGGTATCTTTTGAAATCGGGCACCTTTAGCAACTCGATGCCCCTTTCTCACAGCACTGAGGAAGTGATTCATTACTGACTCGGAGAGAGGACACTCTGCAACCGGTATCTGTAATGACTTCTGAATAAGAAAAATTCCTGTGAAGTGAGGGTGGTGTCAGTTTTGTGATCAGATGTAGCCTGCAGCAAAATAAACATGGAAATGGTAAGGAAGACCTTATATTTACTCTCTGAAGCTTTTTGTTCAGTATAAGATAAAGGTCATTCTGGAGAAACATGTCAAGAATTCTAGCAAGGCTGGCAGACATCTAACATAACCCGAGAACCAGGAGGTTTAAAAACGATTTAAAACAGTAAGGGGGAAAAAATATTCTAAAAATATTTTTAGAAATCTGAGAGTTTGCTATTTGAATGTAATGACAATCATCTGGGTCATGTCTTCTGAACCGGGCAGTACACACACTGCAGAAAGCTTCAGGTGTAAAATGATCTTTCCTGTTACTGTTTGGAGATACAGCACTACGAACCCACTCCTCTCCCCTCCCTTATGTTTTCCAACCATGTCGGTGAAGTGAGATGATACTTAGCAGACACTTATACGCTAGATTGCAAAAACAAACATATAGCTGAAAGAACAAGCCTTAACAGATACAAGTGATAACACCAATTTCTGAATCACTTCCTGAAACCTCCTTTTCCTTCAATGTGTCTCATTCCTGCTGAAACTGGAAGAACTCAAATGTAAGTTATTACAGAGGTCACTGTAATCAGGAAGTGTAAATTTAAAAAGAGCCCTTTAAACATTGACAGAAGTATGTAAAATGTGCTTTTCATCCCCTCCCCCGCCTTTGTCTGATTCAGAATGACGTTGATTTTCTTGTTTGGTAGTCAAGGTTTCAGAGTTTGTGTATGTCCTGGTTTTGGCTGGGATAGAGTTAATTTTCTTCCTAGTAGTGGGTATAGTGCTGTATTTTGGATTTAGTATGAGAGCGATGTTGGTAACACACTGATGGTTTAGCTGTTGCTAAGCAGTGCTTACACCGGTCCAGGACTTTTCAGCTTCCCCTGCTCTGCCCGGTGCACAAGAAGCTGGGAGGGGGCACAGCCAGGACAGCTGACCCCGACTGGCCCAAGGGCTCTGCCATCCCGTACGGCGTCATGCCCAGTATATAAACTGGGGGGAGTTGGCTGGGGGACAGTGATTGCTGCTCAGGGATGGGCTGGGCATCGGTCGGTGGGTGGTGAGCAATTGCATTGTGCATGACTTTTTTTGTATATTCTTTTATCATTATTATTTTCTCTTCCTTTGCTGTCCTATTAAACTGTCTTTATCTCAACCCATGGGTTTTACTTTTTTTTTCTGATCCTCTCCCCCATCCCACCAGGGCAGGGGAGGATGAGCGAGCAGCTGTGTGGTGCTTAGTTGCCGACTGGGGTTAAACCACGACAGTGTACTAACTGGTACACAAAGTATGAGGGCAAGGGAAAGTCTGATTTTGAAGCTGTTGGCTTCTTATCTGGTAGGCAGGTATGCAGGATCAAAAATCCTCTGGGTTTGGAGAGCTAAATGGATGAGGACTGGAGATACAGCACCATTTTAATCCGACAAAGAGTCTGGTGAAAAGTTGGCCTTGGTCATCAGCCTAAATCAAATTAGTAGCTTAACAGTCTCTTTCCTGTTCTAATTATATCGCAAAGAATACCACCATGACTGTTGCTAGTTGCTACTCTTTCTCACTGTGCAAAGGTGAAGGGCAAAATGACAAAGCAGGGTGCCCTTCTGAGAGGCAGCGGCCTGGCTGGGAGCATTGGCTGAATTGTTGCTGGCGTTTACTTCTTTTTTAAATGTAGAAGGAAGTATGATCTGTCTTGCCAGCTGGTGTAAAGGCTTTCCACGAACAAAGTGGGTAAATAACATGTAAGAATTTGGCCTGGCACTTCCAGAGGATGCCACTGACACTTGAAACTGGATAATGCAGTTCAGAAAGAGTGTTTACAAGCTGGTCGTAACACAGTTCGTATCAGCTCGGGTCAGGCTTGCATTGCCCACCTTGTAGCAGTTTATCCATTTATAATCTGACAACTTTGAAAAATTTATAATGGTATGGTAGTATTTCTGAATAAGCAGATAATGACAAATTTAACTATTATCTTTACTTCATTCATTTTTGAGATGAGCTCCTAAAATCAAACTTGCTTTTAGGGTCTGCTGGAAAAACACAGGCTTGTGTCAGACACTCATTTCCTGATGCAATGGGTACTCTGCACGCTGGCCGCTGGGGTATGCCCTTCCTCCCCCAACAGCAAACTAAAATATTTCAAGTGTTGGTAATTTCTTATGGAAGAGCAAAGGCAACTAGGCTTCCCCAGCTACCTGCTAGGTCAGCTTTGGGCTCTCTCTCCTCTACCGGTACGTCCTCCTGCCCTTGGGGGCCGGGGCCCAGCACGGCGGCCCTCCCCGCTGTGGCAGTGCCACGCGTGTGCCACGGGTGTGTTGCCACGCAGTCTCTTGCACCCATGCCCCTCATATCACAGCTTGTTGGTTCCGGCTGATCCTGCCAATACTGTGAGGGTGGCACTGCTTAACTTTTAAATTAGGACAGGGGAGAGGTGAGAGGGGTGAAAAGGCAATCAGTTTAGTGTTGCTTTATTGAAATTAAGCTGTAAAATTATTGTATTTGCATGCTAGATCCCACATCATGGGCACAAGTGGTTCCAAGAACTTTTTGTCTATATAGGAGATGACTTCTCCGTGGTTTAGGACAGGTAATGCAGCTTCACTGCCACTTCTAGGACTCGGAGTGCAGCTGGGTGCAGGATGGCACAGCTAAGACTGTCAGGGCATGCCTGTCCATGTTCCTGATGATGCTCTTGGTTGCACCTTGATGCTAGGACAGTCTGAAAACTGCTCTAAAAGATGACTCACAGATGTGTGACATGGCTAGCTTAAGAAGAAGGAACAAAACAGTAGGAAACTACACATGCAGGCACTGAAAATTGGGACCATAGTGCCTGAACATGCCAGTAGGCAATAGTACCAGCATGTATATATTTCCAGCATGTATATATTTCCATGGTTTTTTTCTATTTCAGATTGATAAACATTGTATTCAGTTATTCACCACAGTTAATAAAAGATGCTGACAATGTTCACTTCCCCTAGACAGTTCTTTCAAAGTGCCTTTATGCTCAGTCACCATCTCCGAGACGTTAAAGGGCAGTTCAGTCACAATGTTTATTGAAACCTTGCCCTTTCTACTTAAATTGCCTACAGGGAAGGCAACTAATTCTGTCTTTTTGGGATGTAAACAGTAAGGCTGTTTTTTGAGCACTCTTTTTTTTCCTTCCAAAAATTCTAACTATTATTTATAATAAGGTTTTTCATTTTACTTAGAACTTTCTCTACTACAGTAATTTCCATATTATGCTGAAGTATAGATTGTCATGACCAAATACTCTGCTATTTTACAAAGGTGGTTTTATTAGGAACATCTCCTAAGTGGGCCATGGGACTGCCACCCTTGCACAGAGGCAAGAAATGAGGAGCTTCTGCTTACTCCCAACCTTGCACCCAGCGTCCTCCAGCACAGAATGATGGAGAGTAGAGCTCCATCCCTCCAACATGCTGACTCATTTACCTCTGCTCAGTCGGTACATAAGTCAGTAGCATTCACCTCCTCTGTGAAGCATAAAAATCTTTTTTTTTATAGCTCACAGGCAACAATATTTCCCCTCCTGCAACTGGTCAGGTACCTAGAACATAATCACATTCTTAGCAGTTAATTTTAGGAAGGAGAATAAATAGCAGGCTGTCAAGATTATCTGTATATTTAGCATCTTGGTATACTTCAGGTTTTTTCTCAAGTGTTCATTATTTGGCAATGGTAGATAAGTGCTTTTTTTCCCCCTGTTAAGTAACAAGACTTCCATTTGAACAGCTTATTGCTCTTAGGAAAGTGACTCAGAATATAGGGAGGGCTAGCCTGTTTTTGGCTAGATTTTACTTTCTGTGGTGGGCTTATATGTTTTATGCAGTTAATCTGGGGCCAAGCAGCCATTAAGCAGAAGGGATCTTCTCTTTTTTATATTAATTACTGAAATAGCCTTGTGCAGAGCACATTGTAGGAGGAAGTATGTGCCAAGTAGCAGGTTCCTATCCCACAAGTTGTAGACTTTTAGAGAACATGAAAAAATAAATACAAATACAGAATGTTGGGGGCTTGTATTAGCTGAAATCTTATGAGGGATCTTAGGTAAATGGAGTCCGTTTCATTCACTGTAGTCTGTGTGGACAAGAAGTCAGGAAAGATCCAGGTCACCATTGCTCAACTCTTTTTATTGATAGTGCAAAGAGGGTATTAAAAGATATCATTTAGATTTAATAGCTTTTTGTATTTGCTCTGCACCAGTTTAGCATTAGTGTGAATGGACGTACTTGTTTTCTGAAAGTAGCAGAGGCTGTGGCATTTTGTCTGCTTCCTCTTTGGTGTTGCTTTCCTTTTATTTTCACAGCCATCGTTCAATACAGATTTGACTCCCCCTCAATGTTGAACCTTAAGCCAGCCTAACCAAAAGGAAACACATTACCACAGTGAATATGAGGCAGAAATCACCTTTCCATTGAGGGAAATCAACTACTTCAGGAAAACCAGCAAACCAAAGAGAACACTGAGGCAGCAGTTCTGGGAGGATAGTGACCAGCACCTGCCACCACAAGGAACTCCATGTTGTCCCATAGACCAGCCACCTAGCCTGGGCCTGCCACATTAATGTGGATCTGTGGCTTCCAGGATGGAGCTGGGATGCACCCCATCAGCTGGAAATATGGGTAGGCGTGCTGGGACTGGCCTAAACATGCGTGGGGAGACTTACCCCAAATCCTCCTTATTCTGTTATGGGGAGCTCCACTAGAGCTGTCCATAAGGAAATGGTCCCTCATGCCACCCCAAACACCGCACAGGACACCTGAAACCTCAGACTGTCCCATTTCATGGCTACCTGCTGCTCAGAGTCTTTCCTTCATGTTTCTTCCTCTGATCACCAGGCAGGGATCCCACCCAGCTGCTCTCCATGAAGTCCCTCCAGCATGCCTGCAAGACTTGCCTTGAGGACCAGGCTTACCACCTACAGGAAGAGGGATGTAAGGCAGACCGCTCTTCATCTAGAGCTGTCCTTAAGCATCCAGTGCTCAGCCTGTTATGCCAGATAAACTTTTTCCTTCTTTTTATCTACACTGTAGTATTACATAGATTTAAAAAAAAAGAAAAAAAAAAAAAGCTTTCTCTTGCTGCTTTGTGGCAATTTAATCTCCTCTTACATATTCTAACACCAGTAGTTCCTGATCAAGGAGTTGAAACTTTGTGTTTTGTTTTCAGTATTCTGTGAGCAAAGGAGTAAGTCTGACTGGTATTGAAATAAAGAGGAGTCTGCTTTCCAAGACCAAAATAGTTTAGCATCCTCTGCCCTTCTCAGTATGTTCTCAGCTTTTAGCTGTTCTCTTATTAAGGGCTGCTGTGCATAACTGGTTTGTTGTTTACAGGCAGAGATGTAACTGTCAGGGTGGTTAAGGGGTTCTGGTCCTATATCTATTTTTGACCTATATTTACTACTGCCTCATATTTCTTTTCTTAGATATCTAATTGCCATTCCCAGTCTTTGCTGTCATTAGTTCCTCATGCCTTTTACCTGGTGCTGCTGTGAACTTACCACAGCAGTGATTTAGGAGCTGTCCTACCTACCTGAAGTTTTGTGGATGAAATTGAAGATACATCCCCATCTGCAAGGCTTGGGGATTGCCATGCTCTCAGTTGCATGAGAGAGGAGCAGCTATTGACAAGCATCCAAAGTACAGGTGCCCTAGAAACTGCTGGAAGAGGCAACAGTTAGACTCTCAAATACTATGGAAATAATATTTTTGGTGCCAGGCAGAAGACCTGATAAGAGGAGAGGTGAATGAGTTTTGACCTCTGACATGTTAGGTTTTGTCCTTCAGTTAAGACCTCCACTGAAGGGCATTTTTCCAGAACAAACTAACTGATAGGGAGAAAAGAGAGACTACAGTAAAAAGAAAGAAGAAAGGATTAAAAGGTAAAATAAATGGAGAAAATCATCATCTTTTCCCTTTGAACCTTCCATGAAATCATTTGATCTATTTTTGGAGTTGTGGTCTCGCTGCTGAGGAAGATGAAGCAATATCCCTTACAAATCTTTGCAGAGGTATCTGTTGTTTGGTTTGTTTATACCAGACAGCCAAATTCATTATCTCTTTTTGCTCCATCAGTATACTAGACCTGGGGAAAAGGGGAAAGACTAGCAGTCGTTATGCTAATACAGCTTGATTAGTGTGTGAAATCAAAGCTTAAAAACAAGTGCGTCCTATCATTTTGACAGTTGGCCCAGCTACTATAATGAAATCCTTTTCCTGCTCCATGGCGTGATGCTAAAAATTCTATCAATTGCTTAGATTTCAGCTCAGGATTATGTTTTCATTCCTATTTATGTGATAGCTGTTAAACAATGTTATGAGATTTTACAAGGACCAAATCCTCCACACGAGTAGCCCCACTGAGCTGGATTTCAGCTCAGTAATACAGGGGTAAATGCAGATTAGCTCCTTCAAAGGCAATGGAATAAGTCCAGATTTATGGTTGTGTAACCAGGTCACTAACATTATTATGACTATTTCTGTGAAAAAAAAAAAGAAAAAAAGGCAAGCAGACATTTGCTCAAACTCTCCTGAGAGAGTCTGGAAGAAATTGTGTTCAGGTTATCAGACGTGATGGTTCAGGAGGAAGACAAAAGTGGCTGCGAAGGTTTTGAACCAACAGTCGTTAACGAAGCAAAATATCCAGAGACCCCAAGAGGGAGTTTGGGGAAGAGCGAAGGATCTCAGTACTGTACATAGATCTGTTGTCAGAACGCTAATGGAGTAATTGCACAGGGAAACAGGGTGACTGCTGTGAGCAAATTCACAAATTGTTCAGGAGAAACAGTACACTTAATAGGTAGGAAACGCTGACTTTAAAGCACTGTTTTTCACTTTGCATTTTAAGTTAGCTTACAACCCAGCCTAGCATTTAGATCACAACACAGTAGCCTGAGAAGCTACTGCCTGGGAAGATAGCCAAGAGCTAAGAAAATTAGTGAAGGGAGAAAACAAGTTCTGTAAATGTTGAGCTTCAAAGAAGGTATGCTCTAGCCTGATATTTTTACAATTTCCTTGGGACTGATATTCATACCCTTAAAGCAGTACGCTTTTATGTGAACAACAGTTACTTCTTTTTGATGAGAAGTGAAAGGTTTTGCACCTCTGGTTCCTTTCGCTTTATTTCCTCCTGTGCTCACTTCTCCTCTCCCCATCCCAGTAACGGGTTATACCAACTGTTTCACAGCAGTCTAAGACTATTGAATTCAAGTTAAAAGTGACGAGTCCTTCCTTCTATTTTGTCACTGACTGCAACTTTAAAAAAGAAGTGTAGATTGGGTGGTCTGCAGTACTGTTTATTACTAAGCTATTCTCTAATTGTAGAGAATACTGTACAATTAATTAGCTGAGTAATAAACAGAACTGTAGTCCACTAAATAGTGTAAAATTTAAAAATTCTAGAGGGTTTTAGTTCTGCACCTTATTAGCCTGCCAAGATGAATAGTTATATGCATTTTTTAAATAACAACACATGCCATTACAAGCATAGAGCCTGGACAGAAAAAATTCCCTTCAACTATCTTGCATAAAAATGACTCAGAAGGGTGTAGTGTCCTCTGAAGATGCAATGCTCTATTTCATGGAGTTTATGCGGATGGCTACAGGAGAATTCCACTTCGGATAGCAAACATATTTTTAGGGACGGAGTTACAGGATAAAGCATAGAGCTGCTAAGTAAGAATGTTTGGATTGTTTAGTATCCTGTAATAAAATAGGGGAAATAAACTGGAATAACATGGCTGATCTAATTTGAACTTACTGCCCAGAGATGTTCATAGATCTTTCCTGTAATGTAAATCAAATAATACTATAAATCAAGGACTATAACATGTGAATAAAAGGAGCCCAGGTCATACATCAGTGTTTCGTGAAGTGTGTGAGCTCCAAGTTGCTTCTTAAAGAGAAACATCTGAAATATTACCTCAGTTGAATTAACTGAAAGTCTCTCTAAAGCAGTGTAACATTAAATTTGTTTTTACTTTCCTAAATTGTGGGGTTTATGCATTAAATTTGAGCACATCCCAAAAGATTGGCCAATGAAGTAGTCCTAGGGTATTAGGAAATGGAGATATTTTACAGCTAAAGGAAGGCGTATGCAAAATGCCTGAAACTTCAGAATGTAATAGGAAAGGGATAACTCTTGTAAACTTACCAGAACTGGCAAATTACCACTGACACTGAAAGATTGTGCTAGCATGACCAGTGATGACTAAAGCTTTTTGACATTGAAAATAATAAAACCTATTCCCATTCCTGCATGGGTCGCAAGAAGCTGAACACATTAGATGCTTAAACACAGCAGAAAGTTGTCTTTTCTTAAATGATGAATTGCTTTGCAGCAGAGAAACCTCACACAAAGTGATTTTATACTCCTATTTTCTACAAAATGTGTGATTGGTTTTATGATCATTTTACTTTATTTTATTGCTTTCATATGGATTCTTGTAATAAATTTTCAGCATTATTTTTACCAGTAGAGTAGTAAAAAATAATAATTATATGGTTGGTGAAATGATTCATGTTTTCATATGTATATATATTATATACTTTGCCACTCAAAATCATTATTAATTTATTACCTTGGATAGAAGGTGGCTGAAAGAATAAATAGAAACCCTATTTGAATGGCTTTATCACTTTTTAAAAAGCCCTGAACACAAAAATGACCAATCAAAGACATTTACAGAAACACACACTTTCTCCAATAAAAACAAAGAATTATTTCTAAAGAAATAACTATAATAATTACTGTAATAATTATATTTTTATGTAATTACCAACAATGACATAAGAAAATGAATCTCGAAAACTAGGCAACACTGTTTTTTCTGACTGACCATCATTCTTCCTATCCACAGGATGCAGGACTAGTTTCAGGTATAAAACAGAAACAGTTCTGCTCATATCCAATGCCAGTGAGGTTCTCCTGCTGTGAAGCACAGCCCCATCCCACTTTTCCCTGCCTTTGGTACAGATATTATGCTGCAGGTAAGCTACAGTACCTTTATGCCTACTGAAGGCTGCCTGTGGTGAGATTCTTTTCTAGAGAAGTTGGTCCATTTTTCAGTGTCTGTTCTTTGCAGGAGCCCAAAGGGGATGGAGCAGGCCAGAGTCTGGATTATAGACACTTCAATAAGAAAGAGATGCATAAATTCCTGCTATGATATACAGCAGGGATCCCAGATTTAATTGGCCAGATGTTCTGACAGCTGTGATAGATTACAATTAAAACCTGGTTCTTTTACATTAGCACGACTTCAGGAGTCAGAGTCAAGGAAAGAGCTTTCCCCACGTGTGAAACCATGCTGTGTGGTTAGGCAGACACCTTCCCCAGGGCTTCTCTGCTGCCTGCGGCAGGCTCTGACCCCCTGCCCTGGCCACACACTTCCGAGGAACCACCTGGTTTTGCAAGTGCTGTTAGAAACAAAGCCCTGTACTGACCTCCCACCTAAGGTTTTCTTCTGGTCGGTTGTCGTATACACCAAACCGATGGGAAAAAAAACAAGGCTGGGGTATGTAGGCTGGCTAGGTATGTCCAGTGGTGTCATTTTAGTGGGCTAGTAGACACAGCTGTGGAGAAGGAGCCTTTGTACTCCGTCTCTCCCCCTTCCCTAGCAATCTCTGTGGCCAGCAGCCTTTGATCTAGCCTTGAAGCAAATGCTTTTAGGTTGTAGCACGATGTCTGCAAGAAAGAAGCGTTACTATGAAAGGGATATTCCATTACATTATACAAGCTATCATTTTTCTTCTTCTTTCTTATATCCCACAGCAGAAACCATCTGCTACGAATTTGTTATAGAATTCAAAAACTTCTTCCTAACCTGAATCCTGGCTTACTGTGTAAGAATGAGAACAGAGAGGAGCCTGTTGCACAGCACTGTCAGGGAGGGCGTTTCTATTTTCACTTCTTTTGGCCAACTCACCATGCATATTTGATATGTTATCAGCCACATTTGATGTGACAGTCTTCTTCAGATAAATCTTTCTTTCCTACAAAGGAAGGGTTTTGGTACCTTCAGACATTCAGGTTTTTTGTCCTTTACAGGAGACATTTAAGAATTCACAGCTTCAAGTAATGGCATAAGAGTCTACAGTAAGAGTCTAGTAGAATCATAGAATCATAGAATTGTTTAGGTTGGAAAAGACCCTTAAGATCATCGATTCCAACTGTTAACCCAGCGCTGCCAAGTCCACCACTAAACCGTGTCCCTAAGCACCACACCTACCCATCTTTTAAATACCTCCAGGGATGGGGACACAACCACTTCCCTGGGCAGCCTGTTCCAGTGCCTGACTGCCCTTTCAGTGAAGAAATTTTTCCTGATATCCAACCTAAACCTGCCCTGGCGCAACTTGAGGCCATTTCCTCTCGTCCTATTGCTTGTTACTGGGGAGAAGAGACTGACCCCCACCTCGCTATGACCTCCTTTCAGGTAGTTGTAGAGAGCGATAAGGTCTCCCCTCAGCCTCCTCTTCTCTGGACCAAACAACCCCAGCTCCCTCAGCCGCTTCTTGTATGACTTGTGCTCTAGACCCTTCACCAGCTTCGTTGCCCTTCTCTGGCCACGCTCCAGCACCTCCATGTCCTTCTTGTAATGAGGGGCCCAAAACTGAACACAGTACTCGAGGTGCGGCCTCACCAGTGCTGAGTACAAGGGGATGATCACTTCCCTAGCCTTCAACCACTTTTTTTACATTAAAATGAAAACTGGCTTACTATTGTGTGGTCTTGTAATTTAATTTTTTCAATATGCTGTGCATTTTCCAGTCTCTGTAATATTCATTATACCTTGCAGACCCCAGAAAATTAGCTGTTTCATGGTCAGGTAATCACTTTTGTGGTAGAGGTGGATCTAAGTAAAGACTTATATCTGAATCACACACACTTATACTCTCTTCTTCTTGCATACTGGTCAAATTTGATTGCATTTAAACTTAGTTGCTGAAGACTATTGTCAGAACAGGCAAAACAAACCCTGTGGCTCCTGACTTGCCAGAAAACAGCATTCAGCACTGCTGTGCTGCACTGGCTGGAGGAACTTCTGCTCTCTTACAGTAACTGAACTCCAGTGAGGGGAAAGCCACCTGCTAGAGAGAATTGTAGAAACCCCCCTGCAAGGTGGTCATCATCATCATTCGTTGGTCCTTTGCACCTCAAAAGCTCAAGCCTGAAAGTATACTTTTTTCTCTTATAAACTGAGCCCAGTTCACAAAAAGCATCTGATTGTTTGGCAAGTATGCCAGCTGTGCAGGTATCTGGCACCAACATACATGTCAGAACTTGTTAAACAGTTTGCCTGCTTAATACGTAAAGAAAACCCCCTAAGGAAAACATCTTAGTTTTACCTGTGATTTGAATTACCATTGAGCTCAGTCCTATTGTCTTTTCCTTCTTTGCTGAGGAGAAACTCATGTTTAATTCCCACTTAATTTGATGGGCATTTGATCTGTTTAATCAATCTGAATAAGGAAAGCAGGATTTGGTCCAGTGACTTTAAAGGATAAAAGACTTCTAAAATCTGTAACCAATTTTGGAAATCAGTTCCGTGTAGATCTCAGAATAGACCAACAAGTGTAATATTTTGTTTCAGCTTTTGGATACCAGTGGGTTTTCTTACTTTGTGAGAGTAAGGGTTAGAGCATCTGAAGTAAAATAGTGCAAAGAAGCAGTGCTGTTCTTCACAGCCCCAGTAAAACTATTGCATTAGCAAACTTTCCAATTAACCTATGATCCACAGCTTGATGATGCAGTGATCACTCAAAGATGTTGCAGCTGTCCCCGAGGAATCTAAAGTGTCTAAAGTGCTAGATGCATTTATCACAGATCCTGCCTTCTACCATGCCAGATACCGTTGTAAGTTCATTCTCCATCTGCATTAATGGCTGGTTTAACTAAAATGCATACTCAGGCTGAGTGGTCTCTAGAAAATCTGACAATAAGTGAAGACAGCCTCTATGATGTGGGGTGCAAATGCACACATCGTAGCCGCTTTAGTTTCAAAATAGCTCAGGCAGAAATCAATATACAAGTGAGGCAGAAGGTAGGTGTCAGACAAGATGAATAATCTTGTTCACCTGTCTGTACCCCAATCCAAAATCACTAACACACTTGGCTGCCAATCTTGCATCTGTTTTTAAAAGATTTTGATGCATCATTAAGCAATTCTCATGTGTGAGCTACCAGCTTAAGTCAGCCTTTGTTTGAAGAAAAACAAGCTGCTGGGCTCCACTTAGGCATTTTCGTACTCCAGAAACTGCAGCAAACATAGGTAAAATCCCATATTTGTGTCTTAAATCCTAGGTTGCTCTTAGAGGAAGCAAGTAATGAATGATGTACAGTACAAGAACATGGGATGTTCCCGTTTGGCACTGCTGGGCCTGGTAGGGAGCAGAGGCAGCCCGCAGTAGCCCTCTTCTATCTGGCACTGCTGTCGACGGCCAGCTGGCGTGATGGCAAGGTACCCACCAGTGTCTCAGACAGCGCTGAAGCAGCGCTGTGTGCCCAGGGCCGGGCGCATGCCTTGCTGCTGCAGGCCCCACCTCATTCCCCATCCACCAAACGATGGCAGGGTCAGATTTATGCCCAAAAGCAAGCAGTCCAGCTTCTCGGTTTTAGCTGAGAAGCCACCTAGTGCCCTCCAGTGAAACAAATGAAACACTTCTAGACCAGGTACTCTCTGGCACAGGATAACAGACAAGCAGTAATATACATTTTAAATAAAGAAATAAGCTGTTTTTTTTCTAAAATCCTTACTGGTATAACAGTATATCAGATCTGGGATGTTCTGTTCTCCTTAAATTTTTGTTTAATACTTACCTTCTGTCTAAACCATTTGAGTAAAACCAGAAAAATTTGAAATATTCAGGATCAACTTCAATTTTTTTCTTTTTTTTGGTGGTGAAGCAGGCACAATCAGCCATGACCATGTTAAAACTTGCTGTTTCTCTAATATTTGATAATCGGTCCTTGAATCATCTGATCTGCCCAGGAAAATTCTTCCAGTATTTAAAATCTAACATTGCAAATGTATCAGATCACAAATATAACAGCCATCCTAACTGGAAATCACCTTTTGTATTAATTTTTTAGTAGGGATCAGATTATATCAGCTTCTTAATAAGAAATTTAAGGAGTATTATTCTCAGACTGGTGCACTGCATATTGAGTAACATTTATAAATAATTTTACCTTGTTCCCTTTTTGAAACTAAATTCTACTGTTCAGAAGTACCAGGCACATATTTTTTTTTATGGCCTTATGCAGTGTTTTTGGATTTAAGAACCTAGAAACTGTGAATACTCTAAGCCCAGTTGTCCCTGATGCAATTCAACTGAGGTAATCAGAATTGCATTCGATTTTAACTTGGAGCTAGTTTTGAGATCGCATATTTCTGCAGCAAAAGGTAACCTATTTGGATATTTTTAAATTATTGAAGTTACTGCAGAGCATCTGCTAAAGATTATTTTTCTTTTATTGTTATATTATTTTTACAAATATTACAAATACTGTTGTTTTCTTATTAACACATACCGCATGCAGGGAAGTCATATCCACTGTGAATCTGCACTGGGTGAATTTTGGACCTTAAAGACAGAACTTTTAAAAAATAATTTAGTTGAGGGATTCTATGATGCTAAAGACATGAGCTTTGAACAGTTAAAGCTAAAATAGCAACATGGTGATGCATTCTTAATTCTGACCAAAAAGACCAGCAAATTTAAATCACTTTTTGCCTTCCTGAAATTCAGCATCTTTTTGTCAAAGAAGCTACCAGGAGAAACTAAGCAAGTGTCTTGGAAGGCACTGAGTAGTTTAAAGTCCATCAGGTTTTCTCAAGACAAAATTATTTCCTTACTTCACTGGAGAGTTTACAAGCAGCTAAGAGGTAGATCTTTTTGAGTTCAATGTGAAAGCTCATAAGATGCTACAGAGAATGGAGAGACTTCTGTTAAAGAGTGAAAAAAATTAGTTTGCCTTTTCTGTTTTGAATATGACGACATAGTAGAAATGGCTATAAACTAAAAATTGTGAACATGGCCATCCTAGGAGCATGGACAAGGTACTGAGACCACTGTAGTTCTGATCAGTGTCTGTTCCATTAATTCTCACATAATAACTTGTCATTAAGTTTTAAAGCAACACATCTTCTGGCTAAACGCCTAGATCTAACAAAGAGGACAAAGCTCACGGGCAAACTTGTAGATTACATAGTGTAGAGTATACTTGTAGAGTATAACTGCCCTCCATTAAATAATTCCACTGTTCTTGACTGATAAGCTGTGTGCTCCTCTCTGGAAGGCCCTGTGGGGCACAGAGGGAGGAGATGAAGTAGGATCCAAGGTGAGACAACAATGACTTCTCTAAGCACTGAAACTAATAAAGTCTGGTTTTCAATCATAACTGGTTGATTTTAGCGTAGATTTTAGAAAGTGTAAATTTAATGGGATGTTTTCCCCATTGTAGTGTTATTTGAAAGTGTCTGTGTCTCTGTCCCCCTGGCTCCCACGTAGATTCTCCAGTGTCTAATAATGTGCGAGCACACGTTGTTGCCTTTCCCTCAGTCCAGGCTCTGAGTAGTTTCCTTTCTACTTGGCTGTCTATATTAATAAAACTTGTAGAAACCAAGTTATTTCGGGGATTCCTTATTCATATTACATTAAATATGGCCAGGATATGAAAACAGTATTGAAGGAATGGAATGGAAATACACACACAAGTACATATACACAGCTTGAACTTGAAGGCCAGTTTCCACACAAACCAATCTAACATATAAAAAAATGTAAATAAAAGATAAGTTTCAGCCTATGGGTTGGGTACAAGGGAGGGTACAAGGAAGTGAGAAAGAGTAATGTCCATAGTTCATGCACCATAGCGCGTCTGCACAGACTACAGCCAAAACCCGGTACATGTGGTGGGACCTTGTGATACAAACCTCGGCTTTATCAAGGCTGCGAGGAATTACACACGTTGAGAAATCCTGATGGCTCAGGTGCCTGAATTAGGGACATAGCTAAAGTGTAACAGTTATAACAGTTCTTCCCTTTGGCTCAGGTGCCTAAGTTTCATTCCCCAAAACCCTGGATGCGGCAAGGGACCTAGGGCTTAACGGAGCCAGGGCCCAACAAAGAGGAATCAGGATGTGGCTGGGGCACGGGCAACCGTGGGAGGCACATCCAAGTCCTCAGGTTAGACATAGTTTAGCAGCATATTTTTCCCGTAAAAATGGGACAATCACAAAAGGAACAACATACATGACAGTAGGATATGAAACCTGTTGCAGGTTTTTTCGTATTATGTAAAATGAAAGTTGCCTGCCTACTGTAAGTTGAACTTTAGAACTTCAGCTACTTTCGGCTTATTGAAAATTCTCTTTGGTCTGACTTTGAAAGAGACCTCCAACTTGTTTTTTATATTTTAAAGCAATACTTTTTTTTTTGAGCTAGTTATTTTACAATCTGAGTTAATGATGATTCATTCAGTTTGCATTTCTAGAGCGTTTTGTGCTGAAATTATCACCAAGGTAATTAAATGTTTGTTATCAGGCAATGATAAAACATAATAACCTCTAGCAATTATGAAGGCCTTAGAACCTCAGGTTGAGATCAGCTAGGAAAAGAAGAGGTTGAATTTAAAGAGTAATACATTTTCTTGACATACATTCTTGCCTCTGTGCCCTATTTTAGTAATTACATTTTGGCTAAAACTTCTTTTTTGTGACAGAAATATTGTAAATGTTTTTAGGTTGAGTTCCTTTACTTTAAATTTAATGTCTTATTTAATATTCCATCTTCACCACATTTGGATTGTTTTATTGTATATTGTATTGCACGCTTTAGAGAGGTTTCTGTGACTGTTATGATAGATCTGCTTTAAAAGATCAACGATTCTTTTATGATTCTGCAGAAAGCACAATGATGTTCCCTGTTTATGCTTTGCCAAGTAATTTTAAATAGTGAATTATCTTAACAAACAGTATATACAGTATATACAAATAATTTCAAAGTATTATATTTACATAAAATTTAATTCTAAACAATTGTGTTAAATATATATACGATATATAGTTAAACATGTTATATATGGTATATACTATATAGAGAGTACATACAGTATACTATCGTATATAATAACATACTAGAAGATCTCTGTTATATATAATATATAATATGTATTATATATATAATATGTACTATATATGGCATGTGTACATATGTATACTATATAACTATCTAAATAGTTAACAGAAGTATCTTCAATTAAAAGTTAGTATGTACTTTAGTATGTATATTAATTTGTATGTAATATTTAGTATGTATATTAATTTGAATTGGAATAGAATTTTTCTTGTTGAAGGGAGCATAGGCATACAAGCATTTTTAGTAAAAATTTAGTAAATTTAGTAAAATGGAAAAAATTGCTAGTATGTTGGACAAAACTGGGTAATATATTTCCTTCAGAGCAACCAGGTAGATTTCAGCAAAAGATTGGCTACAATAAGGGATGATGTAATATTTTGCTGGTCCCACCTGAAGACCAGCAAGTGCTAACAGAGTCTTGCTTCTGGACTGCAGTGAAAGGAGGCATCTGCCTGTGTGCTCAACCTGATTTAGTCCACCACTGACTCATTTAGAGCGCGCTGAGCACTAAAAGGTCCATCTTTTGAACTGGGTCTCCACTGACGGCAATTTGTTCAATCTTTTGGTATATGCTGGATGCATATTTGACAAGGACGAGATCATATAACATCTTCCCTAAACAACAGAATGGTTCTTCTGCTGCTGGCAATGGGAAGTGGTGGTGTATCTCAGCACCAGAGATACCTGCAGTGCCTCTCAGGAAAGTCCCTGAGCTTTACGTCCCTCCAGGCTGGCCCGGTGCCCTCGCGACGCAGACTGCCATAGCAATCTGCTACCTGCTGTCTGTGTAGCTTCCCATCCCCACCACCACAAACCTCCTCACTGGACTTTCTGCCACAGGCAGGGAGTTGAACCAGTTAATGTTGCAGTTCCTCATGGTAAAGGTGCAGCTGTGACTGAAGTTGTTCTGGTTCATGTCTGATTGCAGTTTGACTCAGAAACTGGTTCAGACTCATTCCCATTTTGAGGCAAAAAAAGATGGTCCAGAGCATTTTGAGGGTTGGGCTTCATTCAACTCCCTTATCAGAAACTCTCCAATAGTTTCTGCCATCTCCAAATAGGGAATAAATCTGATCCTATTTCTCTGGCATTGCTGTATCAACACCTAATCCTCTGCTGGGAAAAATTGAAGCCTGTGGAGCTATGACACTTTACATTAGCGGGGAATCTTAATTTTTCTCCTTCAACTACAAGGAGAGAGGTGGGAAAAAGGGAGAGTGAAGCAATTCATTTGCACGGCTTTGCATATGGTTGGGAGAAGGGCTACTGGGGAGGCTGGGAAGGTACTGATTGCAGCTGCCTTGCTCAGCTCCCTCTGGATGCCAGCAGCAAATGAAGGGGTACTTTGGACTAATCTGGACTGCTGTTTTTTTTTCCCTTGAAATGCGTATTTTCTTCCAGGCAGGAGTGCTACCTCCCACAAGGGCCCTAGCTGCAGGAGACCTCCTCTCACACCACCCTGCCTGCCGCGTACTCCAGCAGCAAGCCTCTGCCTCTGCCTCTGCCTCTGCCTTTGCCCCTGCCCCTGCCTCTGCAGATGGGCTGCTCCCTCCTGGCAGACCCTGCTCCACCGCTGACGGATCCAGGAGAAACCCCCCATGACAGCCCCTCTCAAGCATGAATTGCAACAACTCTCACTCTTGAAAGTCAGCATGACTCCCATAATTTATTCATCCCAAGACGTATTCATCCATCCATTATTTATTTGCGTTTGTTTTACTACTATCATTACAATTTCATAAACAGCAGCACAGAGAAAGAGATGGGAAGTTAAAGACAGAGGTAGCTGCTGGACAAAGGCCCTGAGCTTCCTTCTCCCCGGCTGCTGACTGCCTCCAGGTTTTGTGTAAAGGCATAGCACAGAATGAGCAAAACTTCTCCTCTCTCCATTCCCTTCACTAGGTTGGTGGAAATCCTTTGTTCCACCTAAATTCCTCTCCGTAGTCATTTATATTCTGTTAATGTGATGAGGACACTGGAGCGTACCGAAGTGGTGGGGAATGCTGCCGTGTGCAGAAGCCGAGAGGAAGGCAGGGGTGGATGGGGAAAGGGTGTCGATGCC
The DNA here is from genome assembly GCF_965183815.1 of Platalea leucorodia. Taxonomy (NCBI): domain Eukaryota; kingdom Metazoa; phylum Chordata; class Aves; order Pelecaniformes; family Threskiornithidae; genus Platalea; species Platalea leucorodia. The sequence goes on along the minus strand of NC_138828.1, from coordinate 15,123,797 downwards.
GCAGGTCCACCGTCTCCCCTCCTCGGTGCGTTCTGGGGGTGCATGTTTCTGTGAGCAGGAGGAATGCACTGGTTTAAGGTCTACTTGTACAATGAATAGATTTAGATTTACTATTTCCAGCTGTAATCTGATGTGGGGATTACAAGGGAAACGGGAGATTGTGTTGAAAGGAGTGGGAGGCAAATCCTGTGCAGAATGTCACCTCCCTGGCATCCTTCCTCCACAGGCTCAACTACCCAGGCTGTAGAGAGATGATTTGGAGTGATCTGTTTCCCATGACTCGGCCATGGCAGCTGACTGTCCCTACGTGCTCCTCAATAATCGACTGCAAGGTAATAAATGTTGGCTTAAACCACCTTCATGATTACGGTGTGGAGAAAGAATTTCAAGTATCAGGTACATTAAGGCACGAGACTGAAGACCACTGGGTTTCCCATTAGGGAACTCGAGCCATTCTGTAGCACATGGCTTTTTGCAACGTGTTATTGACTTTATAAAAGCCATAGCAGCTTTGTTCTGAGTACTGCCCTCTAGACCTCCTTCTTTCAAACAATATACAGCTCTATTGTAAATCAATGTCCAAAACCACTGCAGCAATACTACTTTAATCTGGAGGGACCATTTTGTAGAAAAGGGACGTTTCTTTAAAAAAAGAAAAGGTATACAGAATTTCCTAAGGAATCATTTTGAGCCTTTTCAATCAGCCAGATTATTCACTTCATAGTACGGAAACACAGATTTGTTATTCAATTTTTTGGAAAAAAAAAAAAAAAAGAAAAGAAAAGAAAAGAAAAGAAAAAGAAAAAGATTGCTACTTTACTCCTATATAGAAGGAAAAATAAATTGCCATGGAATTAGATGGTGGCATATAAACCTTTTATGTAAATCAGGAGAAGAGGTTAAGTAGTTGTAAAAAAGCCTTTAGCCCTGGGAAACATGAAAAGTGGACTGTTTCAGATTATATGTGTTCTGGATTTTTAAAAGGACAACCTATCTGTAGTTTTGTTTAAAACAACTGGGGGCTTTAAAATACATGAATCCAGCAAAATGAAATCAGGGTCTTGGAGATGAAAATTTAATCAGGAAAAAAAAAAGCCCTAAATAATACATGGAAATGTCATGGATATTTGAACATTTTGTTGCACAATATATGGTACACAGGGTTGTTTCTTACAACACAAGAAGGTTATATTCTGGGTTTTTTTTCTGAGCATAAGCACAGGTAAGAAGAACAGCTGTGAGATGGAGGACCAGAAGCCAGCATCCCCTGTTCTCTCCTCAATAACTGTAGAAAGCGCGTTTTGCTGATTGTCCTTGCTAGGCGTGAATGAACACATAGGCTCTAGGTCCAGCAGACCTGGGGCATGATCTGTGTATTTAAATGCGTAAGCAACCAAGAACAGGAGTTTTTAGACACTATTCCCTTACTTGGGCATCCTTACTAATATCTTTTCTACTAGATTTTAAGGGGTCCCTGGCTAGCTCTGGCTGCAATAATCAGCTTATTTCCCCATTATTTTCAAACAAAAATACTAATAGTATCTCTTAAGTTGAGGAAAAAGCTATGGCCAGGGATGTACCATTAGATAGCAAGACTAGTGAGTGGCAACAGTTTCCTTATTTCTGTACTTGGAGGATACAGAGAAAATGTACACATTTGCCATTTGGTTTAGAAATGCTGTCCCAAAATAATGTTCTCTCTCTGGGTATTAAGTATGTATTGGAGCGGTATGGTATTTGTTAATAATAATAAACCTGCATCACATAATTCTGCATTAAAACAGTGTAAATTTGGGTTAGTTTCACTCACACGTACATCATAACACAGAATGTAGAGTGACTTAAAATATTTATGGTATTGTGCTGTATGATATCTTAATGAAATCCCTGCATTTACATTTCATTTATCTGTTATCCTGCCCTTAGGGAAATCTCTTTTGCCCAAGAATGCACACTCTCTGTAACAAATAGGATCACAAAATCTCAAGAAAAAAGTGAATAGTAGTAATATTTACGGAAGGAGGAAGTGTCTTTCAGTTCACCATTATCAAGAACATTGACCTAGAGAAACATTTTTGCACCCAATTAAAATAGTTATTAAGCACTTGGACTCTGCATACAGTAGCAAAACTTTTAAGGAAAAAATGAACAGAATATTTGTTACATAGTGTGCTCTATTGTTGAAACTTTCTATAAATCAAAGGTGTATGATGTGTCCATAACAGTATCTCTAGGCATCTGATTCCCTGTGGTTTAGATCCCCATTAGAAGTTCTCTGATCATCTCCTGTGCGGAAAGACTCAAGCAGTTAAGGGAATCCAGACCATTTTATAATTCTTCACTAACCTTAGAGGGTGAATGGCAGTTTCCAGTGGTCTAGGAAAAATAAACCAAAATAAACTCCAGGGAAATAAGTGTTTCTGCTAGACTCGCAGTTAAAAATGAGGGGAGCTTTGTCCAAAATTGAAGTTCAACACAAACTCCTAGCCACGTGACGTGAAAGCAAATCAAAGGTGGAAGAACAGTCCTTTGATCAAGGCACTGACCTGAGAGCAAGCACAGGTTCATGTCTTTGCTCTGCTGCAGACTTCCTACCTTTCCGTGTGCTGCCTCTGTGCTGTGCTTTGTTTTCTATGTACTGAGACTGAGAGCATCTAAACTGCACGCTGCTCGGGATCTTTGTCTTCTGCAGAGAAGTGCCTAGTTCAGTGAAGGCTTGACCCTGTGGTATCGTGGCACAATGGTGATGCTACACAGGTTGGCAGAAGCACACCTCAAGCAAAATGTTTCTGAATTCGGCATGTCTTTGCAATGGTGAGCCATAGTTTCACTGCACAATACAACTGCTCCGAAGTTTTTCAGACAAAGATTTTTCCATTGGAAAGAGCTGACTGAAGTGAATTAAAACATTTCAGGAGAATGTATCAACCTCATCGTATTCTTTAAGGTGCTTTATGAAAACATTTTGCTGTGGAAGGGACAAAAGGATTTCCTTCCAATTTACCATTTACTCTTTTCCACCCTTAAAAAGAAATTTGAGCCTTATCAGCTCTAAGTATTTTATAATATGTTGGTTCATGAAAAATTGGAAGCTTTTTGACATTTTGCCTTGACTTGTGATTAAAACAAATGTAAAAAATCCTTGAATTTCCTCTCCAACATATGTCCTACTTTTCAACCAGCGCTACTGCATAGTGTCCACTGAGATCACCATTTTAATAAAAATGCCTTCAAAGCATTAATTCCACTGTTATTAATTCAAAAAACCTCTCAGAAGTTCAGTATTCATAAAAGAAAAATCTTCTTTGGCTCACCAATATATAAATGTAATCCTTCTAATACGGCAGCACTGAATAAGAAGGAGCCAAAAGCTACAGATCTAATTACTGGGCATCACTGGCTCAGGAGTCATAAAAACCTTGATTCTGAATAAACAACCCAGACTTCTATTATTAAAGTAGAACAATTATTTCTTGTAGCAAACAAACCCTGTATCTTCTTATGATAAAGAAATGCATCGTTATGAAAAGATTAAATCATCTGATTATCTAACAGCATATTTGAGGCCTAAAAATGTCCAACCAGAACCAGTCCTGCTATCACTAATCTTTACACTGAGTTCTAATCAGGGTATAGTAATGAGAAAAGGAGAAGAGAGCTGTCCCTCAATGCAATTTGAGAGACAGAGCTTGCTGATTTTCCTCCAGGGAAAGGAAATTCCAGACATTTTATGCCCAGCTCCACCACTGTCTGTCTGAGAAAAAGATGTGTAGGGTGGCACTTTCAAAAGTGCTCATCAGCTGGTTGATTTCAGTAGACTCAGCAGACTCAGCTCCTTCAGTGGGAACTGAGCTGGGCCATGGACAAGAGCTTTCTGAAGTCCTTCTCTCCTCTGCTGTCCAGGGACCAAATCACTCCTTCCCATGGAAGAATGAAAAAAGGAACTTTTACAGGAAGGGAATCTCTAGATCTCTCCTTTGCATTGTTTTTTGTTGTTTTACAAATTGTAACATGCAGGAAAAGAGGTTGCATCATTAACCTAAAAAGCAAAGGACTGAAGTTGTGTTTTCACTCAAAACCAGTGGTGGAGGCTGGGGAGCAGGGTGAGAGCACAGACCGAAAGGGGAGCATGTTGAAGGCTTTGCATCACCTTGGGGATCCTTGTTCGAGTGCCTGGCACCACAGCTGGCCTTGGAGCCCTCTAAGAAAGGGATTTTCTAGTCTCCAAGGAGCACCACAGGAAAGGGAAAGGCCATTTAATCTTAGTAGCTTTTCTGGTCCTCTCCATTTCTAGGCAGCTTCCTTTTTCCAGATGTATTCCTGGACTTTCACAAAGCCTACCATTGGTTAGTGAGAAGACAGCAAGATAATTGTGGGAATAGCTTGCCTTGAGGTGGTGCATAGAGCAATAGCTTTCTGTGTCTGCACACTGTTACTCACATTCATTTGAGGGTCATGAACGGATTCTGTGTAAATCCTTAGATTTCTGTCATGTGAATTCAAATGAATACCATTTGCCTAGTTCTTGAAGAGAAAGATGATTTCCTAATTATGGAGATATCTGTCACTGAGAAATTAAAAAGAAAGGAAATAAACCTACTAAAAACTGAGAGTAGTCATTTCCAGGCTCTGCTTGGTTTGGGAATATACAAACATTGGGTCTGTGCAGGCACAGAAGAAATACCAGTTGTAATACAAACACAGGCACCCTGGAATCAGAAGACTGTAGATGTCAGAAGAACAGAGAGTCAGGCTTGCAGCATGTGCTGATTTAAGCAGTGGAGCAGAGAACAGTGGAATAGGTATAATGTAGCAGGACTGGATTTCAAATGCATGAGGCTATGCATCAGGACTACAGGAGATAAAACATCAGGAGTGAATAAGTTAAGTACATCTTAAATTAAAGCTGTTTTCCATTCGGATTGAATGAATCCACTAGTAGTTGCACAAAGCGATAAAAATTATAATCTGGGAAAAAACATATAAAAAGCACTCAGCCTTTGTAATAATATAAGGCAAGAATTAATTTGGTCCTTGTTGTATCAGATCAAGTGGCTAACATCACCTTTACTTCAATGGTGCTGAATTCAGCCCAATGTGAACAACAGACAACTGCTATGACAGGATATTCAAAGTGCCCGAATCCTGTAGGCATGTCTGATTAACCTATCATTACAGCAGAGGAGACTTACAAAAGAAATAGGCAATAAAAGACTAATAATTCAGATAGAGCCATTCCATTGTATTTGTAATGGGAAAAATTAAAACGTTCCAGATCAGATTTGAGGAATTAGTGACTAGCAAGGAGCTATAAGAAATGGTGGAGAAATATAGTACCCTGGTGAGGAGCTGAATCCCTCTTGTAAGGAGAAGCCATGTCTCACAAGCCTCTTGGAGTTGTCTAAACATTTAGTTTAGGATGATTGATGTAGTCCAGCTGGATTTCCAGAAGATTTTGAGATAGGTATAAAGTCTCTTAATGAAAGCTTGCAACAATGGCATCTTTGCATGGATAAAAAATTGTTAAATGACCGTTATCAGAGGATAGGAGTAAGTGAATAATTTGGAAGTGGAGCGAGCCAGTGGAGAGTTCTGCAGGATCAATGCTAGGATCTATGCTGTGCAATATATTCATAAACAATCTGGGAAAGGTGACGAGCAGTGAGAAGAAAAAAATTGCTGATAATACTAACTGATGCAGGAGAGTAAAAAAAGTCCAGTTAAGAAATATTGGCAAAAGACCCCATGATCTTAATAATAACAAAATTGCAATTGAAATCCAATGTAACTCAAGTGTGAAGGGGGAAAAAAACCCCTACGTTTACATGAACTCTGTGTTTTTTAGTGATACTAGAGAATGAGATCTTGAGTTTGTGATAGACAGTTTTATGAAAATTTCTGGTCAGTGCCCAACTGCAGTCAAAAAAGTTAATCTAGCATTAGAAATTGTGAGGAAAGGAACAGAGAACACAACAGAGAACCATTTCCCATCTTTGAGTACTGCACGCTGTTCTGGTGCCTGCATTTCAAAGGATGTAGGAGAACTGGAAAGGTTCAGAAAATGGCAACAGGCTCATCGAAGTTATTGGAACAACTCCAGTTGAAGGCAGTATTAAATAGACAGGAATCCTTCAGACTGAAAAAAGAGATGCCTCAGGGATATAAACCAATGAGTGACATGACAAAGTGGATAGTGATTGATTGTTCACAGTTTCTTGCACTACAAGAACAAAAAGACATCAAATAGAGCTAACAGAAGCCAAATTCAAAATAAAGGAGATTATGGTTTTCATGCAATCGGTAACAGACCTGAGGAACTCCTTGCCACAGCATGTTTTGAATGCTGATGCCTTACAGGCATTTGGGTGAAGATGGCATGAACTTATGTAAGAGAAGTCTGTGGAGGGATGCTCAGTGCCCAGAAACCAAGTCTGGTTCAGGAATCCTCTGAGCTGCAAAAGGTTGAAGAGTGGCAGAGACTCAGGTGAGGACCATGTATGTTCATCCTGTTCCTCAGGCATCTGCATTTGACCATTGGTCGAAACAGAATACCAGCTTAACTGGATCTTTTGTCCAGTCCTATATGGTTTGCTTATGTTCTTCTGTAACATAATATCAGTAACAGGGCAAAGCAATTTCTAGTTGCAGGCCATGCTGTGTTTGGAGGTTCGAGGCAAACCTATATCTATCTCAAAGTCTTTGTGAAGCTTCTCTGGCTAAAATTATATCCAGAGCAGTTCACAGAGAAATCTTTGTTGAGCAAACAAAGCAAATAAACCCTGGCATCTCATCTTGTGCCCTGGAGAGTTGTCTGACAGACTGATATTGAATTAAAATGCTTAGACGCAATTTGCTAAACATACAAAGTTTCCACATACTTTGACCCCACATGAGTGTAATAGATACAGATAATACTGCAGAGACTCTGCTGTAATTTGTAAGTCTTCCTGTGTCTTGGTAACAGGACCAAATATCCCAAGGTATAGATTTGTAGCAATACCATACGTGCAATACAATTGTAACAGTTAACATTTAGGTCTGAATTGTTGGTTACTCTGAAGCTGCTTTATACGTCACTGGCAATATAACAGGGAAATTAAAGTGCGTGTAAGTTACCCTTTTATATCCATTTAAGTCTCTTTTATGCTGCCAGAACCACGTAAAACGGTCTTAGAGTAGTGAGCAGCAGGCTGTTCCAGTTTAAATCTGCCGTTGTTCAGGAGAGGTAGTCCCTGCCCATTTTATTTCAGACAGGAAAAAAGTACGAGGGAAATGGTAGGAGAATAAACTTGTTACTGATGCAGCCCATAAATGCATGCTGCAGAGCTACTTCCCTGATTTTAGGTGACAAAGAAGAACAAGTTGAAACAAATGACACAGAAAAATGATCTTTAGATTTGAGCTGTTTCAACAATAATTTGTTGTCCATCAGACTCATGAGGCTTAACTAATGCCTTGTGAACTATATCAACTAAGATATCCTTTTTCTTCAAATATCTCTTCCAGTTGATTAGTCTGTAACTAAAATGTCTCTTGGGTAAGCTACAAATTCTAGAAGCTCTAATAAACAGACTAACCAGTAATCTGTTCCCACTGCCGCGCTGCTTTCATTTTTGTAATTCGGCGGGGTTATTCCTGTCAGTGTTATTTTTCTATAAAACAGTTGATAATTCCCCATCAGTTCTGTACTTGACCTCATCCTTCCTGATGTAAATTTTAAAATTAGTGTGATACTACAGGTATCAGCTGAATTCTGCATTTAAAGCCAGGCCTCCCCTTTTAATGACTCCACCAGGCCAGCATCATAGAGGTAACCAGTAGAGTTGCTTTTTACAGATTTTGGGCTGGTTTTAATTTTTATATATATGTTGTTAAAAGATATCCGTTAGCTGAGAAATAGAAAACATCTTTTTTACTATGACATAGGTGTGCAGTGCCATTCTTTGTGGGCTTGTGGGAAAGAAAATAACAAGAACTCACCTCTAACTGCAGTAGAATATCAACATAAAAATCAAGCCTTGCCTTAGCAGCTCTTCATCCTAGCATGGTGTGCAACAATAGGCAAAGCTTTTAGCCTGCAGAGACTAAGGGGGAAGTAATTCTAATATATAAGACACGGGCACTTTCATTATCATTAACAAGCACGCTGGATTACTCATGAAAGCCCCACTTACAGATATGAGCAGGCATTTGCCATTTATTCCTTAGTGTAATTTAACTCAACACATCACTTTTTATGTTAACCTTGTGGAAGGTATTTTGATCTTAATTGGGTTTTTTATTAACACATTACTAAAACTCTGTATCCATTTGCACCTACCCATCTAGCACTGGGTTGCCGAGCCATCCATCAGGGACAATATGTATGCCTATGTTATGGGAAATCTTGCAGGGATTACCTAAATGAGGAGTCAAGATTTGGCTGGAAGTGTGTGGGGAGGACATGCTCTATAGGGCCACCCCTCTTCAGCAGAGAGTAGGGAGACTGTGACACCCAGCTTGCAAACACTGCTCCAGACAAAAGAGCTGAACTGCCTGAAAAAAGAGTGTTTTATAGGAAAGGAAGCGTTACTGTCAGACACCGTTCCTTCCCAGGCTCCTCCTTCCACAGTGCTCCTCTCCCTTCTTCCTTGGGACTCCTCAGGAAGCCGCAGTGCAGAGCCGTGTCCTGTCGCTGCCACTCCCAGTCATTGCTCCTCTCTACGGTCCCACTGATCCCCTGCACGTCCAGGGGAGGATGAGCAAGGTGAGGTGCTACTCAGCATGGCAAAGGACAGCAAAATTTGCCTTCCTGTGCTACCATCTTATCTCCAAAGAAAAGGTTGAACAAACTGGTCTTTATGTAGTCATTTATGTGGTTTTATTAGGTGTGATCAAGTTACAACATACTGGTATGTGTTCAGATGAAGAGCAAATAAAAGGAATACTTCATAGCAAACTTACCTTGTTTATTTGGACGGGACCATGAAGCAACAGAGATGCTAGAGGAAAACGATTTGCCTAATTTTTATGCTAAAGAGGCAAAAATATATTTCCATATGGCTACCTCTTCAAATTATGGTCAGTGAGGTAGTGGTAAAATGAAGTGTTGTGTATACTTGAAATCTGGTGTCTTGTGGTAAGGCAGGCAGAAGTGGGTAATTTCTATTTTGCCAAATTAGAGGAAGCCTCACTCCGTTGACTCACATTTTTCCTTTACTACACAACTGCATGTAGTTATATGTCTGTTTTTTTCATATTCATAATATGTAATGGTAGCTCAAATCAAATAAAATGCACTAAAAACTTTACTGTTAAAGTGATAATAATCAACTAAAAATGGTTTGCTTAGCACTGGTCTGCTTAGCACCTTTAATGGGTATATACTTCAAGATGGTTGACTATCTTTTTCACAGTTTTATTTCTTCATTACTGAAAAAGAACTTCATTTCTAAAGAAATGAAATAGAATGCCCTAGAAATTACTCTAACAAAATATTTATTCCCACTAAAAAGTCATGTTATTTCTATGAGATTTTTTACTTCTACTATACACTAGAATTCTCTATTAAACTGTACAGTATGTATAAAAATAATACCCCAGGGAAGTTTTTAATGGTTTATTATTCCATGGACCTTGTCCATAAAACGCTTTATTTTTTACACACTTCCTCTCACCTCTCCTCTTCTTGATCGTTCTGCCTACTCCCATATCTCTTCACTATTCTAATAAATGACAGTCATATCAAAAAGCCAGATAAATCAATGAAATCATCGGTTTAGAGCAGAACAAAAAATGATACTGTAGAAATACCACTCAACAACAGGCAGTGAAGGTTTGACTCAGTTGATGTGAAGGGAAAAGCAGCTTCTTGGACGTGGATCTTCATCTGTTAACTAGAATGATCTCTGTGTAACAGCCTTATTTTCTTCAGTCCCTATTCTTCCTTGTCTTGGCTTCTACGCTGAAACTGTTATTGTGGCAATAACAGACGTTATGCTGTTTACGCTATCATCCAAATGTGTCACATGATTAGTGTGCTTGCAACATGACAATATTACAGCGTTGTTTATGGCAACTACTGGCTGGGAAAGCGTATAGAAGGGAGGGACACCCCACACTACATGGCAGCTCACACTGAAGCTGAACAAGCTCCTGTGTTCCTCCTTCATGGGGAACAGAAGATCAGTTGCTTTCGCTCTCAGCTTGTATCTCTCTGAGCCTCTTTTTGGATTTTGTTTGAAAATCCAATGAGGGAAAAAATAAGAACAGTTGAAGTGGCATATATAATCATTGCATTTCATCTTAAAATGGTAAATTCTGCATGCTTGAATGTGAAGCAATAAATATGCCCAGGCTGAATGTTTTGATAGACCCGCATTACCCAGTGATGCAGGGAAACCAAGACAGGTTTCACGTTATTTCAGATTTTTGAAAGGAATTACAGATATTTCCTACAGCCATTATGCCATAATTGTATATGGGCCAAAATTGGGCCATCATCAAAGGTAGCATTTCTTCTCAGTTATGGGTATTTTAAATCCCTGCCAATATTTCTGAACATCCACAAATACAATTAAAATATCTACTTCAGCCAGCCACCAGGTGCAGGAGATGACAATTGTTTTTTTCCTAAATCCACCATCCTCATTTAAGAAAAAGAAAAAAGCCTTCCTTTACAAGCCAGTCTTGCTTTAGCACTGTATATCAGAGATTTCAGACTACTACTTTGTCTGGAGATGGTTTGTTTTTCTTTTGGCTTTAGGAGTTTTCCTTGATCAGTAAATAAAGGAACTTCAGGAATCTATTTCTTATTTTATTGAAATGTACACATAGAGATTCAATTGCCTGTATGTGTTGTACCACAGAATGCAATAAATATTTTTCATATGCATACTACCTGATCTCACAGACTGGAAAATGACATAAACAAAATGTCAGGTGAGAAAAATGCTAGATTCTGTGTACCCGACCAGCAACTAGAGGTTTAATTATAAAGAAACATTTTGACATATTTCCTGACATTTTAACCTTTTTATTATTACACTTACCTTTGTTAACAGCACTGTAGTGGCATGTGGATTTATCCGAGTACCATTTCCAAACAGCAGACTTGTTTACTACTCTTCTATACACCATTTCTTCTAGAAATCCTAAAGCAAGGGGAATAAATGCCTCAGTGCTGATCAGAGTAGATTACATCTGTGCTGAAATGCATAAACTTGGTATCTAAATCAACACTACCCCGTTTTGATAGTATTTCATGTTATGATAGCTTTTTGTGTTTTCTTTTCCAACAAACGTATTTACAGAAATTGTACTCAGAGATTTAAAGCATTCTATTACATTTTATACAAAGTATAACAGCACAGTAACTATCAGCCTATAGCCTGAGGGAGGAGTTCCTTGATAAGACTATGGTCATTGTTTTAATCTTCCGTCTCCTTTGTTTATAACAAGTTTTGTCACAAGGCAAATATCATGCACCAGAATGCATCTGGCAAGAAAGTGAAGATGCTATTGCCAATAGCTGTTAAGGTAATAAATGTCAATGCTAAATGAAGGACTGCAACACCTTGAAAAGCATCAGATCTTATTGTGCTTCTCAATCCTTGCTCAGATCTTGGCTGGATTATCTCTGCAGTCTTATCACTTTCCCAAATTTTGATATGATTGCCTTAATGTCAGTTATACAAAGAAAAGTTTCAATGCACAAGAAAAACAAACATCTGAACAGCTAATGGCAAGAACCCCTGACATAACTCTACCTTCCTTCATGAAATCTGGTGTCTTTTATACTTCAGCTCCCCTTGCTTTCTAAGATTTAATATGGAAATGAGTATGAAAAGAAATCCATTTCTGGATATAATAATCAAGAGTGTAATCAAGAGAGATGGCATTCAGCAGTTTCTTCAGAAAGTAAAGTGATAGTGAAAGCACTCGATAGACTCAAGCTCTTGCAGACTCATTGTGAAATGCTTGTTCATTCTCCATGTTTTAACCCCTGCCCTCATTAAGGAGAGGAAAACGAATGGCTAACTTAGAAGTAGTGTCGTGATATAAACGTTATCCAGTGTATGTTTCCGCTCTAGCCAGTTTCACATGCAGGTTCATTTTGTTTTTCAAGCCCCAAGGGACATATGTTCACCCTGTCTTTTGCAGGCAAGTTGGAGCTCATTCTGCATGTCCTCTGAGCGTGGCGGAGGTGAACAGCTCTGGCTCCAAGACTCTGTTTCATCTGTACCCGTTACTTCTTACATCCAATAAATGTTTGGAAAAAACTTCTCCTCTGGGGGATTATCTCCACCTAAAGGAGAATTGGTCTCCAAAAATGTAATATACAAACCCAGAATTCCATAGTTCCTACATAGTTTTTTCTTTGCCATTGTTTCTTCTCAATTTTTTTTTCTCTCTTCATTTAACATAAATTGCAAGCAACCTCCTCAGGCAGACTGCTATTTGGACACAAAAGGCAGGAAAGGTAAAACATATGTATATTCTGGAATGAGATTTTCAGGAAATCCTAAAGAAAATCAGTATTTGCCCCAATATACATTGCAGTAGGAATATAATATTTCTACGAGAACCTGAATTTCTTTCCACAGCAGAAGGAAATGTCCCCCAGATTCCCCTGGCAAAGGTTGCTGGACAATAACCTTGTGGAAGCCAGCATTTGCTTCACCTCTTCTACTCTCACCTTTCGTTCCCCACAAAATGTTTTGAGGTTGATTTGAAGGATTATTGTGTCTCCACAAAACAGCCCCTGTGCTATGTATGCCACAAGCTTTTCTCCTCCCTTGTCCCCAACACCCTAGCAACATCAAACCGTCTAACGGTGGCTGCTCGTATCAGCTCTGAGTAATGCTAGAGAAGAGACAAGGTAGCCACAACGCATGTCGTCACACCGGCCCGAAGGTGGAGAAGCGATGGAGTGCGTCCGCAGCATTAGCCTCTGACTTGCTGTCCACCCCCATCCTTCCTTCTCAGCTCATCTCTCACTCCCTCCCCAGCCCACATCACAGAGTTAGGCTACTTGGTTCACATTTCCTGAGGTTCTGCTGGGTAATTTCAACAAGAAATGTTAAAGATGCAAGGTAAATCCTACCTGCGATTGGTTGGCAGGCAGTTAGATATACATCTCTCATAGAGTGGGTGAATCCTGTTCCTAGTCAGATGCTGTAGTTTCAGAACAGTTCAGCTGGATCCAACAGAATTTCTCTGAATTTGTCGCAGGAAAAAAAAAGTAAACAGACTCTGACCCAATGTATGAAATGCAGATAACTTAATACTTCTACAAGAAGCTGCATTTTGTATTTCTTTTCTGGCTTGACTTACAAGCAGTATATGTGTACACCAGTTGATCTCACTTTGTCCCTAAAAATAACAGGGAGGAAGTGGTTACAGAGTTATTTTACATCTTAACACCATCTTCACTTGCTAAAATACTTTTCCAGGAGCATGTGTTTTTTATAACTCTAAAGTTAACATCTACTGAGCAACTAATGTTAGTTAACTAGTAAAAGAGAAAAAAAATAATGCATGAATGCAATCGTTATATTGTAAAGGATTTATACTTTGAATGTGGAAGTAAGTTACCTTTTATTAAGTAATATTTGCAAAAACAGTGGCAGTCACATAGGTTAATTAACCCTGAAATAGCTGAAATAGTATTTACTCTGAAGACATTTATCTGTAGACAGTCAACCAAGCAAATTAACACACTCTGGAGTTACTGTTACATGCCTACCAAATATATATTTTTTTGAGAATGAACAAGAAAACACATTTCTCTCTAACTAGATGTGCTATATCTATATAGCTATCTGCTCTATGTGGTTCTGCTCCAGGACACAGAATCCTTTATTTTTCATGATAGCAGCAAGATATTAGAATGTTTGCAGACAAATACATAAAGCATAGAGCTAAATATTCTTACTGTTGAGCTGCAGAAGGAGGTCCTAAAGCTTCATGAGAGTAACTCCATTAAATTCAGTGGAATATTTGCACGTATCAAGATGACCTAGATAAAACTCAGGAAGGAGCAGGGGATAGTTCTTGAAACCAATCTACTGCTAACCAGAGAAGCTGAGAGATATTAATTCATGATAAAAATGGGCTTGACATCTCATATGACCTGACACATGACTTAAATATGTTCCTCTTAAAATTAATAATAATACTTTGCTCTTGTGTAGAGTCTGTTGGTTGAGGATTTTAACTTCTGCTAAACACCTCAATTAATTAAAGGCCAGTCTGTCCTAGACATGGAGAGTGAAGCAGGCAATAGTCTGAGAAAGACTCAAAGGAAAAATGGTTCTTTGCTAAGCTTTGTGACCCTTTTCAGGCCAACAGTTTCATATGATTCCACTTTCTCCCAAGCTCTTTGAGGTAATCTACTGCCCTATGGCACACAAAGGAAAGAGTTTTGCCCGATGCTTCCCCAAAATTATTATTTTTTCTTGGTCAAAATAAGGCACGGAGGGCAAAATTCTTTTTTATACCCTGAATGGCACGCAAATGCTGAAAGGCCAGTTATAGCCAGGGCCCAAATCTAGCAGTACCTTGTGAGGTCAGTGAGGGGGATTATAGCTGTTTTACAAGTGGGTCAGATCCATACAGATTAAGTGAAACTCTCAAAATTACACAAGAGGTCAGTGACAAAGCTGAAACTAAAACCCACCATCAACCACCATGTACTAATTATTTCCATTTATTTCATTTACTTTACAACGCAAGGCGGATGCTCTTTCCAAACATGGTGGAGGAAACAGACCTTGGCCAGCAGAATGTACAGCCCGCTTTAAGCAGTGAACATCATTAGCTCTTAGCTAGTCGATTCATGTTATATACAAGTTTCTACAGGACAGACAGGGTCAAAATCCAAAATATATCAAAGATCAGGAGATGAGAAGTGAGGGACATAATCAGCTAGGCATATATCAAGCTCTCCAAAATATTCTTTGTATTACTGTTTTAAATTGCAGTACAGGGAAAAGAATACACCATTAAGCAGTGATGATTTTAGATTAAGCATTTACCCTAAGACAGGCTGCAGTATCATACACAGACAAGAGACCGCTATTTTTGAATGGCATCAAATTGTGAACTGAAACACAGTAGGCAGGAAAATGCTGCAAAAGGTTTTCAAAGTGATTGCTCATCTGTGTAGTAAAATATATCCTTTTTAAAGTCCTGCTGTGACCAGTATAAAAAGATCAGGGGTGAGAGTCTGCATGTGGTCTGCCGACGTGTAGGCAACAGAAGGAAAATCATTGTCCAACATAGGCCTGGGTACCTTACAGGTACATGAATAAGCCAATACAAAATGATGATAGAAAGTTATCCTACAAGTAAAACTTCTCTGAAATCAAGGCGGCTGCGATTTAAAGCGTTAGCTGATTAGAACAGGGGCTAGCAAATTTTCGAACGAGGGGTGTCAGAACCGTATTTTTCTCTCTTAAATTAGAGGAAAAGTGTGACAGCAGGAGCTCAGCAGAAGCTCAGCAAGGGCAAGAAGAGGTTTCCCCTTCAAGAGACAAGATATTGCTAATTAGCTGACTGGTGGCTTCTTACCTCTGTGGCAGGCAGGCAGACAGGAGCTCCCTGCTTCTCCTGCTTCTGGTATTCATTCATAGGGAGCTGTGAGCCAGCCCTCCTTCAGATGTCTCCCTCAAGGTGCCATACCTGCAACAGCCCGCTACCCGCTATTCAAACCTGTCTGCTCGCTTGCTGAGTTGAGCACTGGCTGTATCTTGTAAGTCCTTGATTTTGCTAGTTGGTATTTGATGTGGTTAATCTACTTTTGTTGTTAGTGACATTCCCTTTGATGCATGGATGAAATATGGTGAGAGAAAAATGCATGCTGGAAGCTTTACGTTAGTTTACCTGAGCGAGTTCCCCAGTGGTTACTCTGCAGGGGCGTGAAAGTGTTGGAGTGTCGTGGCACGGGGCACCAGGTTTGCCCCCAGCTCTAAGGTTTTGTTAGCACAGATGTCAGAAATCCACCCAGGAGCTGTGAAATTTACCATCCCAGCCTTCATTGCACTATGCCCTGGGAAAATTGTGCTAAGTTAAAGGCAAAAATCGCTTCAGAAATCTGCTGCTCAACACAGTAATGGACTTGCACGAAGCACTCCCTCAATTATCAGCTCCACCTGTCATGCAGGCCTGGATGCCCTTCCAGTGCAAGAGGGAATGGCCAGTAAATGGAAGAAAATGCAACTTCTAAAGATTATTTTTCTATTTGCATTCACACCTCAGTTCTGAACATTCTCTCCCAGCTCTAAAAAACTACTTTTATATGGAAGGCAGTATCTGTTAAAGCTTCAGCTGAATTGTTTTCTTTAGTTTTCAACTGCTTAGTTTTCTTCAGACAAGTGTGGTATCTTGTTGGGCTCCTCTTGCTATGAATTTGCAGGGTATGCATTAGAGGATATATGTATGCAGCTGTAAAAGGAAATACATATTAAATGAGAATGGAGTTCACATAACCATTTTATCAAGCTACCGATGATAAGGTATCCTATCATCTTGCTACTTCGATCTGGCAGGCATTTGTGAATTTTCAGTTTTTTAGATGTTGCTCGTCTTCAACCAGCTGCCACAAATGAAGCCAAAATCTATTTTAAAGGAGGGTGTGAACTACTGTGTGAATTACTCCACCAAAAGTACTGGGAAGCTCTAAGGGCTTGGTTTTCTGTTGCATCAAACCTTTTAATTTTCACCATGCAAAGTAAAAAAAAAATAAAAAGCTATCATGATTTGAGAGAAAGTTGTCTTCAATATAATGTGATATAAACAATTACACCAATGGAGGGCAATGCAAATGTGAACTCAGCTGCTTTCTGCCAATTCGTCCCTTTGGAAAATGAGAAAATTGGCAACAGCTGGCCGTTGGCAGGGACACTCTTTTTGTAGGCATTGCTATGCCAAAGGACAGTTTTGTCTCTGAATGGTGAGGCAAAGGGGACATGGGATTAAATTTAGGACAAAACCAGATTCTCTGGAGTTTTTGGCAGAGTTTTAAAGGGAGAAGATCGATAATATTCTTTTTGTAAGTAGGGAATGGTTACAGTTCTAACTTCTGAGAATGAAACTGGAAGTTTGAACTCTAATTTGATGGGGTGGTTGTGGGGGAATAAAAAGTGCTATGAAACTGCACTTAAAGCCATAGGAATGGGGTTGGGTTTTGGTTTTCAAGTTTGGTTTTTTTTTTGAGAAATTTTCTTGACAGCTAGTTTTTTTTTTTCTGGTGGACATCAACACAACACTTTAAAACAGGTCTGTTCTGGCATCATATAAGCCTTCCTTGAAATTCAGCCTACATAGGGAATGTGAAAAAAGCAATGGCAAAATCTTGTCAGCAAGTAGGGAATCATGTATTGCTCCCATTTTAGCTTGTCTGATGACTTTATTGTTTTAGACAGTAAACTAACTGCTGGCTTGGCCTTTTACCTTCTGTCCCAAATAAGTATTGCTGAAAGATATTGAAGAATTTTTGTCGTCTTAGATAAAATAGAGCAGTGTGATTTTTTTTTTGGCAGAGGTTAAGTGTCCCACATCCAGTAACAGGGCATTTGGCCTAAAAGATGCCACACAATACTAGCAGACCTAATGAAAACTATGGCTTCTGCCCTGCGCAAAGGTCAGTAAAAAGACCCCTAAAGTCTACAAAGTTTATACTAATGGAACTGGACCAATAATTTAATCACTGATCTTGATTCTTTAAAGCCTTGCATGCTGTATAGTCATTTATGTTGGTGCAAAGTGAGCAGAAAATGAAATTAAAACTCTCTCTTTTTGTTTTGTTTGTTTTGTTTTGTTTTTTTTAGGCTGCAGTCCCCACAGTCTTTAATACAAAATCTGTTTATGTCTCTCTTGCCTGGCAAATCTGATCTAGGTTAGGCCTGGGCACACAACTACATTATTGTCAAAGTGGCCAGAGCACAAGATAGAACGGTTATGCAAGCTTTATGAGAGGCTACCTGACACAGAGGCTATTACAATAAAGTCACTCCATTATCAGGTTTTGAACCGTAGAATAGGCTTATGCTGTTCAGCATTTTGTGTCGTATGAATATGATATTTCCAAGGTCCTACTAGTGATAAAATCACATTTGCTGTCCTTTGGAACTCTGCTTGTTGTTCCTTGGCTTTAGACAAAACTTTGCACGGCAATAAATGATGAAAGTCAGAGAAACGGCTATTGAAAAAGAGAACAATAATAGTGCAATAGTGCTTTGCCTAGGGTTTCTAAGACTGACTTTTTCCTGACAGTGGGGAAGAAGTAAAATTACTGTTCAGATTGGTGTCGATTATAAATATTTGCATGATATATCCAATGCACAGAAAAACATTTGAGTTGGGTCACTTTGTTACAATCATTCCCTACTGGTAAAACAAACAATAAATATTGCTGAAGTGTAAAGGAAGCAAATCTATCTGTCTTTCAGCAGGAGGTGCAATCTACTCAGCACAAGACTTCATTTTGGTTTAGGGTTTTTTATTATTTGCACTACCACCCATCTCTCATTTGGTACACAGTATGATACAATATCTGCAGTCGTTTTCTCCAGTGGTTCTGTATTGTTTTTCCTCATTGTCTTTTGATGAAAAGTCTGCAATCATTTCAGATAACTGAGGAAGTGCTTTCCTTTGACACAGCTTTCTTCAGTCTCTTGTAGTATGGTATTTGTCTCAATTTCAGTTTCACCTCTGTTATATTACTTATACGGCTCTTCCTCTGGTGGGTGTTGATCCTGTAAGTTGTTTTATGTTGGCAGTGGCCTGCACAGGCCTCAGCGGAGCCACTGGCACAATCGATTGCCCATGCAGAACAACCTGGAAATTTAAGACCTTGATTTGTTCAGTTACGCGTGGTTTTCAGTTCCCTTGCAGAACGTAGTTCACCACCATCTTGCTTCTTTTGCACTCATTCTGTAGCTGCGTTGTAACATGTATATTGGGTATAAATCATGATTAGATTAGCAGGGTAACTCTTTGCACACATTCATCATTCGTGTAAGTAACAAGGTGTGAGGCACCGAAGGCCAAACTGTAGTTCACAGTCACCGATTCTCTTTGTTAAGAGCCTGACATAGTTCACAGACTTCAATTTTGTGCCATAATCTACAGTGACACTGTTACGCAGGAAACCGTACCAGTCAAGTTCAGTCCTGCTTAGGATGCGTTTTTGCTGATTTTCATTTGGTGCTTTAGGTTTTGGCTCAGTGCCAAAGCATCCTCTGGTTTCAGGCAGGGTTGTCGGTTCCACCATGAGGAGGACAGTGGCTTTACGGGGCGGGAGTGATCAGCCGCTGTTATGGGAACGGTTTATGCTTTCATTAGGATTTAATTTTTGATTCCCTAGTTCTTTGTAGTTAAAAAGCAGGTAAAAATTCAATATTCTTTGCTGTATTGTGGTTAGTATGGAGAAGCAATGCAATTGTGCTATGCAGTCATTCGTACGAACCGTCCTGAGAACAAGCAGCTCTGGATTTTTACCCTAGCTGTGCCTTCAAAGATGTTTCAGTGCTTTAGATGCTTTTCAGTCCCCCTTTGATACTGAGCCTAAATTGCACTAGTCTGGCTGACACAGCCCTGCTTCCTAACAAGGTTAGCATGACAGACCCAATTGCGTTTGGTGTACATTAACTCCCTTCCCTTGGTAAACTGTTATACCGAACGCTGATCGAAGATAACACAAAAAGAGCTTCTTGAAAACAAAGCATTTTTATCCATCGAAATGTACTCTGAGCAAAGGCCTGTAACAATAAAGATTTGCATTTCCTCTTGCTTAGACCTTTGCCTTTCCTTGAAAGTTTAGTAAATTCCTATCAATGTTGTTATTTTCCCCCCTGTGCGCCGGGAGACTCAGATTGCTTGCTAGAGCTTCTCCAGCAGAGAGGCTCCACTCCAGCTGCTGACAGGCCATTAAATCCTACTTCTTTTTCTCATCCTGAAGTTCTTCAATGATTTAATGTTCTCTTTGATCCCAGGCCTTGGCCTGGAAATAGTAAACCTTGCTAGCCAGATTGGATCTGGCTAGCAGAGCAGGGATATTCTCCAATAGCTCCATGTCCTGTTCCCTTGGGAAGTCTTAAGTCTGTCACAGTTTAATTTCTTGTTTGCTCCCTCCTTATCCTCACCTTTTTCACAAAGTAAGAGACTCTTGATTTGACTCGACAGTCAAACAGAATACTATCAGACCAGGAAGCGTAGATATATTTAATATTTATAAGGTGGAATATAGGAGGTCCTACACAGGAGTTGGGGAGATAGCAGAAAGGGAGATTTTAAAGAAAGCAGCATGTTGTTTTGGAAAATGTTGGCAAATACCAGTACGTAACAGGAAAAAACTGCCCCAGTAGGTGTTTCATTTTCATTTTTCTCCTGCTACTACAGTCGTCTGTTAAAGCCGGGGCTTCAGATGCTGCTTTCCATATACCAGAATGAGTTGAATTATACAGCCAAGTACTGTGACAGGTTGGTGTCTCATCTTCTAATGGCTCAAGTCTGCACTGCTTTTTTGAGAATGCTTTTATAGCTTGTCTGAAGCTTTCTGATACATTTATTATGAAGCACAGGTATATGTAGGCTAAAATTTTCAAGCCTGAGTGGATGCAGTCAGACACCCTAAATCCATATCTAGGCACTTAAAGAAATGTGATTTTCAGAGGTAGGGAGCGTTGAAACACATTTGAAATCCTTTTGAGCTCAGTACTTTTGAACATCAGATGACATTTTTTATGCTTAAGTGTAATTTCAAGCTCTGAAAATTTTGACTGTATGATGAAAGAGTTTTAGACTATATATCCATTTAAAAACATTTCAGAGGGGGATAAAACTCTGATTATCTTATCTTTTTTCCATACTGACATATGGTAGGTTTCTGAACAGGCATCTTCCAGTAACATCTTGCATCTTCACATAAGAATAATCTAAAAATCAGCCTTTTTCCTTCCTGTGGTTTGCAGTCTGACCGGCTGTACGACAAAGCCTTGCCCAAGAAAAAGTGCACTTCAAGACTGTACTTTTGATAACTGCTCCTTGTATGTTCAGTGCTATATGCATTTAAGGTTTCATTACTGAAATAAGTAAGCAGGTGCTCTCATAGCAATTCCTTCCAAATCTAACAGGACATCAATTTAACAGACTTTGTCCTCAGTTCTGAACACGTCTAAGAGCTTGGGATTGCTTTCATTTGAAAAGTAACCACAGACTAAACCTGAGTAGTAGTCAGCTCTTAAAGGAGCACAGAGACAGAAACACCCTGCGCTACTGAATTACATCTAGCTAAGTTTTGCGAGTTCCCTGTTCACAAGCGGGGTTTTCACTGGTGGCACTCGGAGTCTCCTGGCAGGATCTTTTCCGCTGTGTGTTATGCTATGGAACATTAAAAATTGAACAAGGAGGAGGATTATGAAGAAATTCCTGTTGTGAGAAGCATAATATTGTTCATGAGAGATACTCGAGAGACTCATCTCTGAATTTAAAAGGCAGTTTCACGTCGTTACAATGGTTTGTTCGCTATGAGCCTGATTCTGCAAACATTTATGCATGAGTAGCTTTACATAAATGAGTAGTTTCATCAAGCTAGGTTTTTGTGTATTACATCTTAAGTGTTTGGACAAGGCCAAATCTCTCTCTCTTGTGCCTTTTCAGGGTTTTCCTTTCAATTTTTATGTAACTCATAATGCAAGTATTTGGTTAGCTCCCCTCTGCTCCCAGCTTTGTCTCTCTGTATAACTTTGTTTTGACTTCAAGCTCCTGAAGCTAAATCAATCTTGCTTTGCACAGATCGCTGTCAGGCTTTGTCCTGGTACCTTGGAGATGACTGCAGCTACTACAACATAGGAAACCCTGAAGTCCAACCCTGTGACAAATGCTATTGAGTAGGCTAAAGTAGCTAGCTAATCTGTATTAACTTCAGTTGTTTTGTGTACGGTGGCGTGGGAGTTGCTTACGCAGCTCAAATCCCAGACCCAATCCCAGGTGTCCTGCTGTAATGCACAAGTAGTCTCAACAGGATTAACTGAAGTTTGAAATACCGGAGTTTATCTAACTACAAGAGAGAGAAAAAACTGGATTATATGAAGATTATTATCAAGTGAGTAAGATGCATTAGAAATTACTTTTCTTAATTCCTCTGTTGCCTTACACACTAAACCCATTTCCAGACCACGTCCCAGAGACGTGGCACTTACTGGCTGAGCTTCGAGCGGGCTGGAGGGGTCAGCTCCGCCACCGGGGCCTCCTGAGGCGGCCCTCGTCAGGGAGCTGGACTGGCTACGCGAAGCCCAGCACGGCTTCGATGCGAAAGTCACGTACGTACAAGGAGCAAAGCACAGAAAGTCCCCCCGCACCTCGCCTCGGCACAGCGCGGCGCAAAGGCCGGGTTTGTGGAGGCCGTCAGCCCTCTCCGGAGCGGCGGCGCCGGCCGCAGGCCAGCTGAAGCTGACAGAAGGGGCTTCCCTCATCGCCCGCCCCCGAACGTCTGCAGCTCGGAGGCAGCCAGCCCGGCGGCTCCGAGACGCCGTTCCCTGCCCTCCTCGGGAGCCCTAAAACTAACGTTTCCCCCCGGTCATGCTGCCTTCCCCCGAGTGAGCGTGCCCACGGCCTCCCAGCCACAAGGAGCTTCTCAGCCCGGGCCCCGCGCTGGCGCCGGCCTCCCCGGGCGGGACCCCCGCCTCGTCCGACCGTCCCCTCGGGCCGGGCGGGTTCCCGCCACCGCCTCTCAGCCCCTGGCATTCGGCAGAGGCGGCCGCGGAGGCCGGGCTCCCTCTGGACGGCAGGAGGTGAATGGCAAGCGGCGGCTTCTCCCTCCCACACCCCAGCGTCGGTCTCGCCTCCTCCAGCAACGGCGGCGGCGGCGGGTCACCTCTGCGCGGCTGAGCCGTGCCTGCCGCGCCGCGCTGCCTGCCGGCCGCAGGGCTGCCAGAGAGGCGGAGGCAGCTCGCAGCTCCCCTCCTCGCCGCGGGCTCGGGGCGCTACCTGCGGGGCCGCCGCCGGGCCGGGGAAGCTGCCGCCGGGCTGCGGTGACATTGGGAGGAGACTCGCCCGAGGGCGGCGCCGGGGGGCAGGAGCGCCTGTGCCCGCGGCTAGCGCCAGCCGCAACTCGCCCTGCCTGTAGCGGCGGGGAGGGGGGCGGCGGGCGGGCAGGCTGGGCTCTGGCTGCCCGGCGCGGCTGCCGGGGCGCTCAGCCCTTCGTTTCCTCTCGCCGTCGCGCCGCGGGAGGCTCCGGACTATAAATAGCAGGCTCGCCAGCCGCCCGGCGACACACGCACGCACCGGAGGAAAGTGCCGCGCCGGTCGCCCCGCCGGGCGGTCGCCCAGCTGCCAGCCAGGTAACCGCCGCCCGGGGCAGGCGGGGGCGGGCGGGGCGCGGGGCTTCCTTCCCCTGGCGAGGGGCTTCCTTCCCCTGGCGAGGGGCTTGCTCCCTTGTTTTCCCCCTGGCTCCGGCGCGTCAGGAGAGATTAAAAGCCGGGAATCGGTTCCGCTGAAGTCCCTCCCTTTTATTCCCCTATCAAGTTTCTTAAGGTTACAGCCTGCGAGGCGTGCGCAGCCCTGGCAGAAGGCGAAGGCGCTCTCGTCGGGGGCCGCCGCAGCCCGGCGAGCGGCGATCCGGCCCGGGGTGCGCTGAGGCCGGCTGCCGTTCTCCCGCCTCCGGGGCGGGCGCCGCGCCCCCCTCAGGGCCGGGGCTGAGGGAAGGGAGGCGGCCCGGCCGCCCCGGGGCCGCCCGGCCGGCCCCGCCGCCGCTCTCCGGGGATCAGCGGCGGCGCGGAGGGGCCCGGGCGGCCGGGGCAGCTTCCAGCGAAGAGCCGCTGGGGGTTTCTCCTACTTTCTCCCGGCGGCGGCGGCGTTGCCGGCCGGGGAGCCTCGGAGCCGCCTTGGCCGCGGCGCGGTGCCTGGCCGCCCCCCGCGCAGCTGCAGCCCTGGCTCCTCTGAAGGGGCGTTGGGGGGCTTGAGGACCTTATTTGCAGCGGTTTTCTGTCATGTTGGAAAGTTGGGGGGTACTTGGCTGATGAGGCGGGAAGCGGGCTCCGTTGGTGCCGCGAAAGGTCCATTTGGCAGAGTAATTGAGCTATAGGGTACCCATCCCCATCTTGCAAGTAACAGCGTCTGCTGAAACGTGATGGAAACCACAAGAAAGGTATTGCATATAGATAAGTTGAGCAGAGTTGTAACTTGACATTGTATCGGCCAGAAGAAGGGGGATGGGGGATGATATTTAATTTCTGAACTGCGATCAAGTGGAGCTCTATTTTCTTTTCCCCAAAATGACATACAGATTTTGAAGCATGGGTGGCAGAGCTCGTGCTGTCTGCTTGCCTGGTCCCCAAAGCTAAGCCGGTGCCCTATCTGAAATAAAAATAATAGGATGAAGTCTTTATGGAGCTGTGTTTTCATCTGATGCGTAATTATGTTTCCATTTCTCTTCCTTTCCGGAAGAAATTTACTTGTTTATTTACCCATTAATGAGGTGTTAAAATAGATATACTAAAATCAGGGCATATACATGCTGTTTAAATCTGGCTTTGAATCTCAAAAACAAGGCTAATTTTCAGTATTCACTGGTTTACAGGCACTCTCTATCTTTAAACGATGTCTACATAGCAAGAATGATGGGGGAAAATGTCTGTTTCTTGGTCTGTATCAAAGCAAGAGTTTATGTAAATAATTGGTTACTAGCAAAACTTCTTATATTTGGATAAGTATTAAAAAGTGTGATAGCAGTCTTTAAAAAGGCAGTGTTCCAGTAATTTGATTTTTTAATATTATTTTTGTTTTACTTGATTAAATTTGGACTAGCTTTAAAGCCCTGTGGTATCTTATTTTTTTTTGTCCTGTGAACCTGTATATTGGATGGGGTTTGTGCATGCAGGACTGAATGCTGTTTACTTCACACATTCTGTTAATTCCACTAAAATTAAGATACAAGTCATAAGGTTAATATGAGCAGAAATTAGTCCTGTGAGATTTTTACAGCCCTGATGACATTAGTGGCATGAGGCAGTGTTACTGCTTCAGAGCCCTGTTTTTGCTTTTCCTCTGCTTTCTGACAGAGGAAATGCTCAAGATAAGATAAAATCTTTCTTTAAAATAAAGCTTTTCTTTTACTGGTTCTCTTGGACTACGTAGAGCTTCAAGTTCCAGTTCTCCATGGGTTCCTCAAACCGTGCAAGTGCTGCTGATCTGTCTTTTGCTCTAGTTTCTCTGGAGAGACTTATCCGGGAGGCTGCCTTAGTTCTTTTTGATCAAAGAATTGTGTCTTCCTCAGGCTAAGGTATATCAGTTTGAGCAGGTGTACCCAGGTGCCTCCTACAGATCCTCCTTTATGACCGATGTCTCCTTATCTTCTGATCTGACCTGAAGATTTCACAACATTAGGTGAAGGTTTTGTGAATCAAAATGCAGGATTGATACTGTGCTTAGTACCTGGAAGTCTGCTGTACTGCAAGGAGACAG
Organism: Platalea leucorodia; assembly: GCF_965183815.1. Classification (NCBI taxonomy): domain Eukaryota; kingdom Metazoa; phylum Chordata; class Aves; order Pelecaniformes; family Threskiornithidae; genus Platalea; species Platalea leucorodia. The sequence continues at coordinate 15,098,351 of NC_138828.1, read as the reverse complement.
AAAAAAACCAAAACCAACAAAATAAAACAGGAGTAGAAGATCTGCCTGGAGCATTGAAGTCAGCCTGTGGAGGACGGCGCTGCTAGCTGACAGTAAAGAGTGGAGGCTGCGAGACAGTCTGCAGGTGAAGTAATTGTTCGAGTAGGCCTAGGCCTAAATTCACTATAAATTTTGAGGAAAAGTAGTGGGATTGGTATGTCTGCTGAATTATTTAGGTTGTTACGGATATATATTTTTAGCATATGACTTCTGCAGAGAAATATGAAAACAATACTCTTTGAATTTATGGAAGAGATTTACAGGAGAAAGTAAGATAGTTTGCTACAAGAGACAAACTGAAAGGTGGACAATTACTCCCAACACTAACGTTTCTTCAAAGTTTATGATAACTTGAACTAGCATTCTTTAACACTTGGGCAGTTGGCTATGTTTCTCTCCCTAATTTGTATTTTCATAACCTTTCCTGTACGCCAAATGCTCTGAGCGATGGAAATTTTCAGGAAGGGTTAGTTTTGTTTGGCTTATTAAATCTTTTGTATTACATTAATATTTTATTGTTACCGTTGATGAATGGTGAATGCTATTTATCACACTTTTGAGGAAGAATTCCTTCTTCCAAAGAAATCTGGACTGATATAAACCAAAATCTATGAAATACTTGGCTTTTTAAAATAACTTGAAATCTAACTTCACATGTCAGAACGCGGGGTGGACGGAAGGCTGAAATGTTACTTGGGGAGAGTTGGCAGTCCTGGCCTCACCAAGCCTTCCGTCTTGCCTACTACTTACCCTGGGTTTAGGAGCCCTCCCCGCACCTCCTGATTTCACCTACAAACCTGGCAGGCTCGCTACAATTTTGTCTGAGATTCTCCATCTGCTCTTGCAGCCTTTAAGAATTCTTTTTTTTTTTTTTTTTTTTTTGGTAAGGAATGCCTGATTCTTCCTTAACTCTGCCAGATAAGGATCTGGTCGGTTAGCTTATCAGGCTCTCCTGTCGTGGATAGTTGATCTGTTACAGAAAACCTGAGACAAGCCTTGAAAGGCCATCTGGGTTGTGCAAAATTTGAGTGCGGTGGTGGACTTCAGCTCATAGATGTCTTCACAGTGGTAGAGGATTTTAATTAAAAAGACTTGTTCGTCTTGATACAAAATCCATGCTGGCAGTTCCAAAAAGCAGTTGAGGTTTGTGAATTTCAGTTTTGTGGTGTTGGAAGGACTATGTTAACTGCTTGCCAGCTGAATATTAAGAAGGGGAAAAAATATAAATTAATGATGGAAGATTGTTTAGTTTATTTTCCCCATAATCTGCAAAGGTGGATTCAGTTAGTTTGTCCAGGTCAGGGAAGAGTTGTGTTTTTTTTTTCCTGTTTCTTCTGTCATCATAAGTTAACTAAAGATGGCAGAATCTCAAACAGCAAATCAGATTTATACAATGCATTCTACTATGAAAATTGCTGTTAGGAGACAGGATACATTGTCTGTCTTCCAAGCCTTCTGTACCTTTTTGGCAAAGTATACTGAGGTAACATACTGAAAAGTGAAGTGGGCATCTTATGCTGTACATGGTACGTTTATTAATTTGTCTTTTAAGAGGGAGTGAATAGAACAAATTGTATTTGCTTACTCTGTGGGTTTTTCAAGTTTACATAAAGTTTGCTGACATGCTTCAGCAATGGGTTTTAAATTTTTTGATGTCGGTATCTTTAGTGGGACTATTTAAAAATGCAGAATTATTTCTGCTTCTAAGGTGTTTTAGATCCAAGTTGTATAGAATTTACCACCTTTCTGAATCCAGAAGAGACTGGGCAGGACAGTTCTGTTTATGGTAGTTTCAACTCTGTAGCTGCACAGGAGGTTTAGTATTGACTTCCATAGGTTAAGATGCCGATGGGCTTTTTTGCCTCAGCCTGACAAACTGAGCCGCCTCTTCCTGTTTGTCAGTGAATTTGCCCATAGGTTCCTTTAGATTGTTTTTAATGTTGAAGAAGGCTCTATTTAATGGAAGACAGCACAAGCTAAAGGTGCTTACTTGACATAGTACGGTGTCAAAGTTGTTAAATGTGGTGCTGTTTATCAAGTTCATTTCTTTGGCAGGCTGAGTTTGTGCCCTGTTACTATGTGCCATGGCATTAAAAATCAAATCCACCTGTGTTTTTTTTGTGGATGTCTTTCGTTTTGTTGTATATCCTGTTTCTATGAAATTTCACCCTATGCTGTGACCTCAGTCAAAATTTATCCTGAGTACAGTAGTAAAGTCACTCTGGGCTAAGTCTGTCTAGGGAGCATTTTCTCTTAAACGTACTATATATACATAACCAAACCACTTTCATTTGTATTAATTTCTTTAATTCTGTTAGCTGTACACTTGTCAATAGGAGTTTCTTGCTTGCTGCAAAAACACTAATTTGGCAAATAGAGTGAGATCTCTTAATATGAGGGACTAAAAAGACTCCGTTTTTTATTGTAATTGTAAGAAGTGGATGTGTAATGGACAATTAAGAGGGAGAAAGTCTTGTGGGAAATAAGCTTTTATTGTATTTCGACAGTTTTTCATGTACCATCAGGTTTTTGTGTTGTTTGTTTATTTATAAACTATGATCTTAGCATATTATAGCAATGCTAGTAAGATGCACTGAATGGCTGCATATTTCTGTTACGAAAATGACTCAAAAACATGAAAATGGGTATGAAAGTCTAGGCGCTAAATGTGACTTGGTATCTTGTGTATTTACTGCTGTGCAAATGGAGCATTAAGCAGAACTCATCAACACTTTGGTATTGTACAGTGTTTCTATTACAGCAGTAACAGCGCTGCTCTGCCTGGATTTTGTGTGCTTTGTGTATGTGTAAATGGCTAAAGAAAACAGGTATCAGTAGAACTGGGTTTTATAGGATGAAATCACTTTCTCTGCTATAATGACATAATTTTGGAATAAATCTCTTTAATGGGTTATTCCACTTTATACTGTAAATGAGAACAGAATTTGGTACACAGAGTAGCAGATACTGCGTTTGACATTCAGAACAACGTCAGTCTGCTATTTTTATAGTTTTAAAAATATGCTTTCAATTGATGAGAAGATCTTTAATTTTTCAAGTTAATAATCTAAAAGTTGGAGTGTGTATGAAAAGTGCCTTTTTGCTTTAGCCAAGTAAGTGTGTGGGTTGGGTATTTTTTTTTTTTTTTCCCTCCAAAAGGCAGCTATAGAGCTACACTATATCTGGAATTTCAGCGTTACTGTCTGTCATGACACACAATTCATGTAGCTTTTGTAGAATGGCCACGTGGCGTAGCCGCTCTGTGTTAGCTGGAAATGATAAAGATAGCAATGTTGCCTCTCTGGGGGCAGTTGATCGTAAAGCAAACTTTCCTGCAGTACTGCACAGCAGCTCTTTTTGCACAGGAGCAATGTGATCAAGCTCATCATGCTGTGGTCCAGTGATTAAACCTTGCAATAAAGATAGAGGATGTAAATGATGAAGAAACACCTGGTTTAAAAAAAATACATTGAGATAAGCGTTCTCAGTTTAGACCTGCTATTGAGAAATACTGTTTAATTTGATCTGTAGTTTCTATACAAGCACAGATGCTTAACCTGCATTAATTAAGTTTTCACTTGGAGAATCTACATTAAATATTTTTCCAAATGAATCACATCTGATAATTGTTTAGCCACCAAGTTAAAAATGTATGTATATCATTCTTAATTGTTGTATCTAGGAATTTTTTTCGGCTTTCCTACTGTTGGTGTCAGGTAGCTTTAAGTTTTGGTATTTTGTTTCGGCTGGCTGGTGTAGTCTTTTCTTTCTAGGAATTGATAGTTTCCAAGCAATATAAACAGAAGTGGTGGCTGCTATTTTTATAGAAGTTGGTTTTGGTTTTGGATACCTCAGGTGCTGATAGTTGGAAGCTTGGAACATATTAATATAACCTACGCTAGATGGCAGTGTAAAATATGAAGAAGCCTTAAGACATTTGGAATTGTTAACAAACCCAGTAGAAGCTGCCACACTTAGGGCTCAGTTCATAGATAAGACTATTTTTACTGCATGTACTCCTGTTAAATATGAGGTCACTTATTTTTCGTGATCTAAGTTTGTCTTGAATTTACCTTGTTTGAGTAAGAGAATATGTTTGGGCAGTTACTGTAACATAGCTAGCATACTGTAAATTCAGTCTATGGTTTAATCTTGATTAGCTGGCTTGTGTTTGTAGTTATTTATTGGTTAGGAAAACCACGTGTGTTTTTGAAAATGTTATTTGAGATGTATATTCTAAAACTGTAGGACAAAAGCTATCAACTGATAAAACCATGATGGCTGAGACTTCATTTTAATATTTTATAGCTGTATTGTGGCCATTTGTCATTTACATAGGACGATCTGGTATTTTTTTAAAAATAAAACAAATTAAATTGTACATAATCTCCAGGGCAAATTACTGATGTCAAATTGCATGTGCTGTTACACTTTTTTGTCTTTCCCTTGCAGTAAGTGTCTGTGTGTGACGTGATATATAAAACCAGTTGCTGTGATGTCAGTCTTTTTAAAAATGCTATGATGTATGAGCCTCAAAAAGCCCAAACTCATCTTAATGTTATTCAAGCATTACAAGGGGAGTGTCAGTGAGAGCGGGAGTTAGGGCAGTTGTTCATGAGCGAACTACGTCCTTTGTTAGTATACCTTGGAGTGCTTTCAAAGTTTTCCTTTAGCAGTGTCTGATTATACAAAAATTCAGATCAAGGTGGAGAAAATAACATTTACAAGAAACCTTTAAATCAGTTTCTGTACCATCAAGATGTGATAGCCTAGCAATAAATTTCCCCACTAAAGCATAAAAAGTGAGAGGGATTAGAGGACCCAGCCTATAAAGGTTGTGTGCATAGTTGTTGAACTGCTTTGTTATATATTTGCAAGTGAAATTAGAAAGCAGTTTGATGTAACACCGTGAAAGCTTTATGATTTTATAAATTGGATTTTCTTTCTCTGACAAAAATGAAAAGCCTGGTCACAATAGCTGCTTTGGAACTGCGTATTGGAAAAAGCAAAGCTATCCACATGCTGGCATTATTAAACGTACTCAGGCTATCAACATATATATGTAAATATATGTAGTACTTTGCACTAAAATTGATCAGTAATCAATTTGGTGGTAAATTAGGAAGACTATGTGCTTAAGATATAAGTCATGACATGCTGAATATGTTTGAGGAAAGAATATTGTACAAAATCCCAACTTCTGATAATGACTACTTTTAAGTAGAAGGTAGAAAAGTACTATAAAACAGTAGAGGTGTTTAGTGAGGAAATAACGCTTCCCTTTCCTTGTTCTTCTGCTACTAGTAGAATGCTTTTCACAGAAGAAAATGTTAGGTACCATTGATACCTGTAGTATCAGTATTTTGAAGATAACGTGAAAGATTTACCAGCAGAAAATGTAGATGTTTCAATAAACCTATGCTTGGAGACATACTGCATGTGTGTATATGGGTCTTTGAGGGACATGGTAAGTAGCGTCCCTCTACGTTTATGTAGTCTTTTGAAAATTCAACTTTAACTTTTATCATTCATAAATTGCAGCAAAGGAAACCTTGTGTAAATTCTCCTTGGCAGCTCAGAACCTTAGTTGTTGCTTGAACTCCAAGTGTAAATGGAGATACCGCGTCTCAGTTCGGATCTTTTTGGTTCGGCATTCATAGACAATTTTTTTGTTTGTGTCACTTAGCATTCTTAATTGAATGGCAAGCTGTGGTAGCCTTGCACAAAAGAAAAAAACATGTTAAACGCCAGTTTATTCCAAAAAAAGGTTGTGGATGCCCATATTAATGTGAATAGGAGTTGTCCTGCAATTTGCATCTGAAGACTGATCTAAATATGTGTGGGAACCTGACAGAGCAGATCCCTGACAAAAGCATACTGTGAGAAGTCACTGACTGGCTCACAGGGTGAAAGGAATACAGACACTGAAGCAGGATTAAATGGCAGTTTATTTTAGACCTGTATAAAAAGTATTCCAGAAATAAACTGTCTGATCTGATGTCCAACACGCTCACCTCCAACCATGATCTTTGGGAAACTGAAATCCCTTTGTCCAGTCTGGAATTGTGTTTCATAAAGGCTGAGGAGGCTTGATCTGCTCAGGTGTGATGGTATCAGTCCTATTTTCTTTCTTTTTCTTTTCTACTCCCTTCCGCCCCCAACCTGGAGGTCAGTCACCCAGTTTCCTGGTGTTTTTGTTCTGGGCTAGCACTTGGCTATCGTTTGAGGTTCACCAGCTTGTTCTATAAAACTTAACTCCTGGGAATGGATCTCGTGGCTGTCTAAGTGTTCGGGATGCTCCCGAGGGTATCATGCCCATGGCATGCTGTCTGATCAAAGATGCATTGGACTACCAAAGTAACCCTCTAAGCTTACTGTTCTTGGTAGTGTGATGTTACAAGGAAGGCAAAACCTTTTTATTTTTTTTACTTTTTTGTGTGCATAGGAGAAAATTCCTCTGTTTCTGTTACCACAGGTGGTTCAGTTGCCAGTTGCAGATATAGCTTTCTTGTCTGTTACCTGTGGTCATGGGTGCAAGTTGGAGGAAGTACTGATACTGATTTTGGAAACAAGGTGATGAGTCCCAGATGAAGCAAAGCAAGCAGAGCCTCCAGAGCTCCTGGGAACAAGTCAGTTCTTACCTGAGCAGTGGGGACAGAGGGAAGCTAACCCTTCTGGAGTTGTCCACTTATTTTCCTAGTACAGCCAAACCCTGCAGGCTTCTTCCAGGTGGTAGCATTTTTTGGCTGTCATATTTAAATAAATCTCATGTTCCACTAAGAAACACGCTATAAGTGTTTCCATGTTACTATGAGAAGATACATTTATAATAATTATTTAAAATACCTAACTCAGCACTCGCTCAACTTATTGAACAGCTTGCTAATGAGGTGTCCTAGAGTTATCTATGAGTATTTATTAAGATTTATATCAACAAGAGAACACAGAAAAACTGTATGCTTTTTCAAAAGAAAAATTATGGTTACTCATTTTCAGTGCGCTGAAATTACCTTAACAATCAATTTTGGTATGTTACAATAGAATGACATGCTTGGGCATTTTGCCTGAAGCACTCATCTATTTTTTTTCCTCCTCTGTCTGATCTAGTTCATCAAAACAACGTAGTGCAGGTAAAGTGGAATTTTACCTGAGATTTGTGGCTACCTCTTTTTGTAAATACAAAAATAATAAATAGCTTTGTCCTCAGGAACAGTTGGGGAAACAAAATAAACCAAAACACCCCAAAACATATGCACCTTTTGCCTATTTTAACTAAAATACTGATGAAGATCTAGCCCATGTCTCTGGGAATTTGTGTTCTTGTCAGATACTTCCTAAGTTCTGAAAAACATCAGCTTTGAGAATCTATTTTTGTCTTCTGAAAGAACAATGTCTCCCACTATAGTTTGAAGGTTGACAGAAATATTTTTACGAAAAGTGAATTATGAAGTGCAAGAATGCTGAAAACATAGCAGAAGATATATTTTTAAGCAATTTTAAAAGACAATACCAGCCCGTCAGTTATGACCCTAGTTTTTCATTTCTGTATTTGGAGCAGTGTTGCAGCTTTACATCCAGGTGATTTGTTAGTTCTGATGTAGTAAATAATTCAAAAGAACCTTTGCTGTATAGTCAGCAATGTCACATATCTCTCACCTCCCCTAAGTGATGGGAGCAGATTCTGACCCCATTTGCAGTGCTGTAGGTTACTGAAGCTCGAGGAAACACTCTGTGAGATCTTGGCTTTGTTTTTGTTTTTTTTTTCTAAAAAAATTTTCTTAACTTAATTTAAAAATTACTAATAATTTTTTAAATTTAATGTAGCCCCTCTTGTGTTAAAGCTGGAAAGGCACAGAAGGGGTGGGATAGTCAGAGAGACACAGAAGTGCTGGTGTCTTGGAAGGAAGTACAGGTCCGATCTTGAAAACACTCATTGGGCTGAGGCTCAGACTTGCATTTTGGTCAAATGTGCTGATACGTTGAACAGGCAAGGTAAGACTGCCTCTGTTAGAATGGCAGCGAGAAACTGGAGGAGAGCTAGTGTCTGCAGAGCAGGGAACCTCTGGGGAGTCATAAAAACATCAGGGCTAGTAGAAATTTTCCTACCGGATGGGAAATGAAGGGGTAAGCCATGAACAGTCCCAGTGTTGCAGCTTTCCTGAATCTTTAACAATGAAGTTAAGTCTTTGTGTGCTTGGCCCCTTTCCATCTTACCTCAAAGGCTGTTTTGTCCCTGTTCGTATTTAGAGAACTGGCTGCCTCCTTGATGTTCACATGTGAGACTGACTCCCTTTATGAGGCAGGAATGCAACAGGGTGCATTTGGGTCACAGACAGCATCAGAATCTCCAGTGTCTTTAATTTGGATTTGTGAGTATCTTCATGAAATATTTCTGGTTCTCTTTTACTATTTGTGTTAGCCATGATAACGTGTCCTGTTCTTTGTCTTTTGTGTTGTTCATACAATGCGAAACAATCAGACTTGCCTATCTATTTCCTCGTTTCCTTTTTGTTTTGCCTGACTGGCATGATGTCCTGGCTTTGCAAGGTCTCTAATGCCTATTTTCTAGACACCCTATGGTAAGCTTGAGATCTAGACACCTTATGGTAAGCTTTTCCCACTCAGAGGGACCTTGTCAGGCTTGAGAAAAGTGGGCGAATGTGAACCTCATGGAGTTCAAAAAGACAAAGTGCAAGGTCCTGCACCTGAGTCAGGGCAATCACCAGTATCAGTACAGACTGGGTGATGAACTGATTGAGAGCAGCCCTGCTGAGAAGGACTTGGGGATACTGGTGCATAAAAAAATCAGAAATGAGCTGAAAAGCCAGAAAGCAGATTGTATTCTGTTCTGCATAAAAAGAAGCGTGGCCAGCAGGTCAAGGGAGGTGATTCTCTCCTCTGCTCCACTGTGGTGAGACCCCACCTGGAGTACTGCGTCCAGCTCTGGAGTCCTCAGCACAGGGAAGATGTGGACCTGTGAGAGAAGGCCCAGAGGAGGGCCACAAAAATTATCCAAGGGCTGGAGCACCTCTCCTATGAGGAAAGGCTGAGGGAGTTGGGTTGTTCAGCTTGGAGAAGGCTCCAGGGAGACCGTTCTGTGGCCTTTCAGTACTTATAAGACGGGGGCTTATAACAAAGACAGAGAAGGACTTTTTACTAGAGCCTGTAGTGACAGGACAAGGGGTAATGGTTTTAAACTGAAAGAGGGTAGATTTAGACTGGACATAAGGAAAAAATTATTTACAGTGAGGGGGGTGAGGCACTGGCACAGGTTGCCCAGAGAAGTTGTGTAGATGCCCCATCCTTGGAAGTGTTCAAGGCCGGGATGGATGGGGCTTTGAGCAACCTGATCTAGTGAAAGATGTCCCTGCCCATGGCGGGGGGGTTGGAACTAGATGGTCTTTTAAAGGTCCCTTCCCACTCAAACCATTTGGTAATTCGGTGATCAGGATTTGCCTTTCAAACTGTCCCATAGTCATGATGGTTATTTGGGAGATAAAAAAATTTGAGTTTGTTCTAATTTGTTCCTAATAACAAGTTTAGTTTGTTTCAATTCTTAATGAAGATGTAATTTAAGTTTTATATGTAGAACTACTGTTGGTCAAGCAGACTTTGAACTAAAGTAAATGCTATTATCACATACTGTTAAGCAGTCAGTTTTTTGTTTTTTAATGAAAGGTGCATATAGTTATTTTTTGGAACTTAATGAGAAGTGTTCAGTATGCCTCTATTCGTTAGTGAAGAAAACTTCTTGTAAATGTAAGGTCTCTGACATATTACAGTTAACTTGTCCTCTTACTACAGTCAGCGATACTGGTTTTTGCTCTTTCTTCATACATGGTTATCTTTAAGCTTGTTCTATTTCTGTCCAAATAGTGTTCCCATTCTAGCCCAGTGAAGGATATTCATAGCTCTCAGACCTAGTTCTTATCATACTCGGACTACTAACAGAATCAGACAGTGTAAGCCAGGACCCAGTGTTAAGGTAGGAGATGCATGTAACTTGCCATACTCTTCTCAGTTGAATTTTCTGCATCTGACAGATCTTTTAATATCTGGAGGCAGCAGGTGTCTGTATAGGTCATAGACTGCAGTGGCTCAGGTAACTGAAAATAAGTAAAATAATTTATACTGTATTTAAAATAAACACTTCCTTAGTCCAGCAACTTAAATGTCATCATATGTGAAGAAGGGGACACAAAGTATAAGTAAGTTCATAAGCTTGAACAGAGAAACACAGACAGATAATTCTTTTTGTTTGCTATGCCACACAAAAAAAAGAGAAATGCCTTAAAAGAATTACCAGGCAAGGAGGAGATAATTAAACCATCAAACACAGGGAATTTCATGGCCATTGTGGGTAAACAACTCTGGCTGCTCCAGGCAAGGGACCAACTTAATTAAAAAAAAAAAAAAAAAAATCTAATTTAGTTAACCCATTTATCAAACAAATATGTTGGAAAACCATTAGTCTTTCTACAGACATCAACACTTTGCCTGTAAGTGCAACATTTTAGAAAGGGAAGTTTCTAAACTTTCTTTGGCATTACTTTAAAAATGCACAAACAGCGTGGTGTGCAAAAGTTGTGTGGTTTTTTTTTTTAACCTAACTGTGTCATACTTCATTCCTTTTTTTCATCATAAAATATTTGATTTTTCTAAATAAGGGGAGAGCTGAGATCTGTAGCAGGAATTGCATTTTCTTCTGTTTATTGGAAGATAAATACCGTATGACCTTTCTATTAGTATTTACTGTGTGCTCCACAGGTATAAAACTGCATCTCAGTTGGTCTTGATGATACATAGCTAATTAAAGTTTGGTTTTTCTCACTTCTACCAATGAGTCTGATGAGGCTTTTTCTTAAAAAAAAATGTATTTTATCTCATTTATGGATAATGGTAGTTTTAATGAGATATTGACTATTAGAAAATATGCTTAGATATTTAAAAATTAAGGAAAAAACCCAACAATGCAAAACTCTTTTGTGTTAATTTCTTGATCTAGTTACAGCAGCCAGTTGAGATTTTTTTTATCATTTTTTAATTGGGCTAGGAAAGCATGAATAGTAAGCAAGCCAACATACAGTCTGGAAAAGTATTAAAAAAATGTTGGTCCATAGTAAAGATATAAATAACTTTACAATTGATTGGGTAAAGGCAGATAGACATTTGAGAATCACAAAGTGAACTTATATTGGCGTACCAGAGAACAAATCCCAAATCCCACAGAAAACGCATTGTTGTTCAAGAAGCATTGCATAAGCTGCAGCGCCGTGTTGGAGTAGAGGATGAATTTAGACAACTGTGAAGCCAACGATTTTGAAGTTTGAAGAAGCCCTGGTTTGTATTCCATGTGATTTGGAATGAACGGCTCTTCAATATTGGGCAATGTGAGAAGGAAAAGATCAATTATTTTTTGAAGGGAGGAAATGCGGAGAGTTTTTTTTTAATCTACAGTACAAAAATCTGAGAATATTTTTTGCTACGTTTCCCCTCGGTTCCTGTGTTGAGAGAGTCTTCTGTTCCCAAAGATGACAGTGTTACAAAATTAGTGTGAATCCAATTTTTTCTAACAACTCCTGTGGTATCCGGTCTCCTCAAAACTCCACTGGGAATAGAAGCTTTAATCAGCAGCAAGTTAACCTGGACAGCATTACTATGATTTTATTCCACCATTTATCCAGGGATTTGGCTAGGGGATTCAGCATTAAGTATCTGTCATCCCTGTCCTTACCAGTCTGCATGTCATAACCACATAAAATAATACTATATGTAGTTGGGGTAATAGTATCAAGCCAGACATCCTCCTCCTGTAATTTACTATTCAAAATAAGTAAGGTTGAGGAATAAGAAGTGAGTGGATGAGAGCATCAACTGGGAAATTGCTGCTCATGTGTTTTCTAAGGGCAGGAAAGATCAGGGAGAAGAGGGAGGTATATACAGAGTATAGTCTCAGTAGGTATGATTCCAGGTCCAGGACTTCAACCATGTCAAATTATTCAAAGAAATTCATAGATAAATTATTAAAAATAAGGTTTTCATCTGGCTAATCATCACTCGTCTCTGAGTGAGCTTGAGCAGTACATCATCTGTGCAATCAAGCAAACACTATTTGCACTAGGTAGTGCAGCTTATGGTGGTGTGGATGCCGTCTCGGCCTGCAAGCCTTGTCTTGTCCGTTATTGCAGCATTGTGGCTGCGGCATTACCAGCTGAACAGCCTCATTAGCACATGGGAAGCGTATGGAAATGGGAATGGCTGGATTGCCAGGGAAGCACTCAGTTGCTCAAATAAAGATGAGTGTTTGTGTGAGCTTGAGGCTGGGCTGTAACTACAGCTGCCAAATCTAAAACTTTAAAATCACCGTTAGCCTAAAAATTCAGAATGAATCAATGTAATACTTTTAGCCTTCAGTTTGAAATAACATTTTTACTTGTCTTGGTCTCCTAAGTTGTTACAGAAGATGTGATGTGGTATTTGCAAATATCAGCATCACTTCACAAATTACTGACATTCTTACTGGTCTATGTAGATGCATTATTCACTGGCTGTCTTACTGTAGTTGGGCAAAAAGCTAGAACTGGGTGCTCACGTATAAAGCTCAGTGCCAGAAGGGCAGCAAGGGGTAAAACATAGGCATGCCAGAGGTACCTGTGAAACCAAAAGGAAGAAATCGGCATTCTCATAAGAAGCTTCTGCTGGTGTGCTTACACTAAATTAACAGTATGTAACAAGTTTTCCTCTTGTGTCCAGTTGTACTGCTACCTTGTGCCTTTCTGACATCATTTTGGAAATGTTTTGAGTCAGAGCATGTGCACGTGTATCTCTTGGAGCTCGGTGGGGCAGTGAGTCTTGGTAATAGCAACTAGATTCAACTTCAAATTCATATTATTACAGGGCATAGTTATCGAACACATTTTTTGCAAGTCATTTTCCAATCTTACTTTTAGTTGTGGATTTAATATTTAGAATGTGAGGATTCTTAATGTTAAGAGTAATATTAAGGAACATTAATATTTAATTCAGTGTCATAAGAAATAGCTTACAGTCATTTTTGCAGATGAGATAGGTAAGATATTTCTCATAGTTCCTTTGGAATTTTGGTGCTTATTAATCGCTCTTTGCTTAAGGGATAAGGCATAAAATCTTTCTTTGTCTGTATCTGCCAGAAGTTAGATTACATTGGAATTAAATAAACACTGAGTTGGAAGGAATTTAGGTTAAGATCCATATTTGTAGATTGTTAAACTACCTTAATCCTGAAAAACAAAGCTGAAAGTTCTCATCTGTGTCAGCACTACAGTAAACTCTGGGTTGGCACAGTTCATGCTTCTGTGCTGGTCTGTCCCTGGCACTTGATATTTTATGGCTCTATTCTTCATTCATGGAAGTGCATAAGTAGAAGTAGGACGTAGTGGAAAAGTTGTCTCCTTAGATGTATGCTCGTAAGAATTTGACTCTGCAGGGCAGTTTGCTGGTCATAGTTGATGACTTAACTAGAACAGAAGGTTCAGATCAGACCAAGAAATGAACCTTGATTAAGGTCTTCATTTTTAAATCTGCGTCCTTATTAAAAACAGAACACATTGGTGGTTTTACTAAAAGTCTTGCTGTGAGTTATGATTTGAGTATCTTTTCTGAAGAATTTTCTTGCAAGATTTCTTCTGGTTCCCCTGTGCCTCCTCCCCCTGAGGTGCAGGGGCACTTTTGTGCTGTTAGCTGCTTACCAGCCCAGTTTCCTATTCTTCGGCTCAGTTGTAACACAGTATCATTAAGGATTATTTAATGATCTGGTTAGAACTATGTATTGCCAGATACTGAAGTGCTATGTTCAACATTTCCTCTTCTTGTTCTTTGTGTCTTTAAAAGCGGTAGTTTTCTGTCTTAATCTAAAAATGTAATGTTATTCTTCACACTGAAGAAGGATGAGAATATTTTAGTAAGGATGAAAAGGATGGGCACCTCTGGAAAGCTGGAGGTGAAGTGACAGTCCCTTTGTTCCTTTTGCTGTCTTCATTGTTTTCTTCCTCAGTTTTTGAGGCTGTTTTCCTGACAAATTCTATTAATTTAGTGATCAGAAAAAGAAGATGAAAGTTTGAAGTGTAGTTGTGCATGTTGTTTTAGGCTAGGGAAATCAAATGAAAAGTAACAAAGTTTATCTAAACTGTCTCATTATATGTCTTGTCTCCTGGTTTTGGTGGTGATAGCAGGGCAGCTGCAAATAAGTTGATTGCACAAACCCTTGGGCAGTTTGAGAAGCTCTTAGACCAGAAAAATGAGAAATGACAGAAATGCTGGGAGAACAAGGGAAAAGATGACATTTCTATATTTCTCCTATTCTCTGTCTTTGTTTTTCTTTATAAAACTTAAGTGCAGCTTCCTTCAGGGCATGATAGATAGCTGTTAAAAGAAAAGCCCAAACAAAAACCCATCTCAATTGCATGTCAAAAGTAGTCCTTTGTTTTCAAATTACATTCCTAAGCCTGTGTAGATATGACATTCAAATAGAAAATAAAACATTTTAAAATTTTAATATAGGTTATCAATAAAATGCAATTTATTTTGGATAGTCTACAAATAAATTGCCTCGTGACTATCAAAAACCTTGTGCAAGCCATAATCAAAATGCTAATTAAAAAAAAAAAATCTAGTCACCGTTTTCCATTTGAAGAGAATGGGGAGTGATTGTAACTTTTCGATCCAACACAGGAATAAGTAATCTTAATTAAGCAATCAATCTGTAAAACTAAGACTCATTTCTTATCCTACTGGGACAGGATGACTGGTTACAAGGCACTTGGATAGTAGTACTGTTTAGTGGTATGTAAGTTGTTAGATGGAGAGAGAGCTTTATTCTGTGAGGAGATGAAAATTTGATTGTCAGAGTATCAGACGACTTGGAAATGTATGTTGTAGATAGGCATGAAATAAATTATGATCTAATGGTAGTCACTAACTTGCACTTTTTTTGCTAAAGTCAGTATCTTCTTCAGTGAAGGTTGGTTGCTGAGTTTTCCCCCACTCTAGGTGGACTGTACTGGATCCACCTAGTCTGCGTCCAGTAACCCAGTGCCATGAGAAGGTGATAACAAGTTCTTATTTCTAATAGTTTCTCGTCTTTGGTCTTCTGTCTTTCTTTTTCTGTCAGTGGTAAGAAGAGCATGGAAAGCCTTTCCAGGTAATATTGAGTTCCACCATATGAAATAAGAGTGATAGGAGTATTCTGTAATCAGTTGATAGAGGACAGCAGTGTATTTATTGTACGGGATGACTTGTCACCCAATGAAGTTTCCTGAATGCTGTAACTGAAATGCATAATTTAGTGTAAAAAAAAAAAAAAAAAAGTTTCTATCAACTGCAGTGCTGAGTTGGAATCTGTATGTGTCTGCCAGCAGCTGCTGGTGAACTGGTACTCTTCACTCCTTGAAGCATAATTTAGCAGACCCAACAAAGGAAGGGGGCAAAATTGGTACCGTGGGATTGAGTCCCCTGATGACATAAAAAGAGGCAAACTATACTTTTCTGGGCCAAGGATTTAGGGGTCAAAACTTACTGTTGTATTTTTTTAACGACTTTTTACTGTGCTTTCCTTCCTTTAGTTTTACTATGCACGTTACCAGTCAAATATATTAATTGTTGTATCAGCCTCCATGGAAATTAAATGAAATGGGAGAGAATGCAGCTGTCAGTGGGAGCTGTGCTCATTTAATGACTGTAAAATTTGACCTCAAGCTAGGCCTCCTTTTATTTCCTTTCCTGTGGATAAGGGATTTGATGGAAGCATTTTGGTATGATAGCACTTCAAAATTTTGACATATATTTAAATAGATACAGACTGCGTGCTTGAATTTGTACTTAGCCTTTCACTTAACCTGAAGACTTACAAATGCAAACAAAATAAATGAACAAACCATTCAGTAAAATCATCTTGAGTGATGCCTGCCATGTAAGAAAAACAGCAAACTGACTGCCAGACAGTATCAGACCTAAAGGAGACAACCTCAGCTCTGGCCAGGTACGGCAAAGAGTTGTAGTAAAACATGGTTACTGCAAAGTAGGTATTAGGAGGCAAGCTATCCTTTCTGTATTTTTGTATTTTAAATGCTCTGGTTTAGAGTAAATAGACAGCATAAATGCTGCTGATACGGCTTAAGGTCTATGAAATGTCCTAGAACAATGTCCCCCACCTCTGATACATGGCAGCTCGTGACACAGCTGTCTTCTGTGACACGTCAGTCTGGCACTGCTGTAGGCAGAGCAGGGTTAGTGAGAAACCTGAGATAGGTTTTGTCTTCAGGGCTCTTTTTCTGTTAACTAAATAGATGTCCCAGCACTGATCATCATCTCGAGTGCAAGATCTGAAGTACAGTACTGGATTTTGGGACAGCGGAAGGTTAAACTGTTATGTTTCTCTCTTCAGGCTCAATTGGGATTGCTCTAATTTATGTTGGTTTTGAGCTGATGCCTTACAGTCTCTGTGCTGTTCAGATTAGTCCAAGCATAAGGTGCTTTGGGTAAATTGCTTCTCTCATGCTCAGATTGGCTTCCAGCACCTCTCTCCCTGGGGGGAAGGGGAATGTAGGACCATTTTGTTGCTGAGGAGACGAGGGTTTAGTTTACTACCAGCCACATCATGGCTTCTTTTAAGGATTAGCCCAGAATAGAGAAGTGAAATATTTAATTTAGATACTGCTCCCCTCCTTTCCCCTTCTCTTCAAAATGGTTCCAAACACTGTGCAACCAGATGCTTGAACTATACGTTGGTAGGTGTCAGTTTTTCTCCTGCTGGATTTTTATTTGTTTGTTTATCTTGACTATGTTGGGGTGAAATGCAGCGGCCATTTAACAGAACTAAGTAGCCACCATTAAGGACAAAGGGAAGAGTAGTATCTGTTTGAAACTACATAGGAAATTCTAGGTATCTTGGAGTTAGTCAGATTTTGCCCAGGATGCCATAATTAATGCCCTTAATGAAAGGCAAGTCTTGGTTGCTTGCACTCTTAACACCAGCTGTCGTGTGTATGTTCACCCCAGTGTCAGAGGATGCTGTGCCACTATGAAACTACCAGTTTTTCACTTTTTCTTTTGAACTGTACGTGCCTAGAAGCGCTGTCGATCTTGGCTCAGTGGTAAGTTTGTGAAAGCTCTTAGACTGCTTGCGTTGTGCGTATGTATTTTTTATCTCCTCACTGCTGAGAATACATAATACACAATTCAATACACTTGCCAGATTTCGCTGCAGCAGTGGAAGAACACTTAACTCACAATTTTAGTTTTAATTATTTTTTCAAATTTAAATGAAATTGTAGCTCAACCTGAGCATGAATGTTCTATTGAGAATGTGAATTTAACTAGGAAACCTTCTAAAAATTAAACTTCCACTTTTTCTTTAGATGGAATCTTTTATTAAAAGTTGACTGATTCTCCACAGTGGTTCTTGTGTTCTCTATCAATAATACTTAGATATAAGCTTTTTTTCTGAAGACAATTTCAGCAAGTTGATCGGTTGTTGCTTTCTGTTCCATTATCCATTCAGCTCAGCTTGATTTGTGTTGGTAGCAGCAGTGGAATGTAAGGAGCAGAAAAATAAATTGCTCGTTCTGCACGTCTCCTGACCAGAAGTGTTTGTTAGTTAGCTATTCCATTCTTCTTATCCTTCCAGTCAGTTTCATTTCTGTACAGAAATGAATTTCTTCATCAAAGTGAGAGAACATACTACTTACAGTGCCATTTTAATCCTGGAAATGGAAAATTACTTTTCCTCTGGAAGGCACGATCATTCAGACACCTCTAATGTCTTTGCAACTCTTTAAGAAAATGAATAAATCAAGGTGTCAGGCCTGTAATCTCTATCCAAGAACTCTGTGATTCTTCCAAGGCTCAATGTGTAGAACCAGAATTTTGTCCCTTTGAAATGAAAGTCTTGTGAGTAAGCAGAGGTCACTGTTTCACTATTCATTAAGTATATCATCGACCTTTCTAATATGTCTGAAACATTTGCTCCACAAATACACCATGCATTGGCTGACTGAATGCAAAGACTGAGGTAGGATTTAGGCTTTTTTCTTGAAGTTAACCAAAATGTGTGCGGTGGAGAGCTACGGTGCAAGAGAAGCAAAAGTGGATTGAAGTTGTACAGTCATTGATCAAGTGATCAGTCACTGTAAAGCAAAGCATTTGCAGGATCACAGCAGTAACGTCCATCTATCTGTGATTTCCAGGGCCTGTTTTATCTACCAAGGTTTTTGAGGAATACAAAACCACCTTGTAAAGACCTCTGCTGAGGACCGATTTATTTTATTGCCAACAGGATGACACCAGTCTATAGTTAGCCATGTCTAGTCTGTAATCAGACTCAGTGGGGAAGATTAGGTGCTGTCATAAAGGGAACATGACTGGAGAAGATTGGCAGGAGAAAACAACATAGATACTGAAGCAGCTGGACTTAAATAATCAGTACTCCAGGTGGGCAGGTAGATTCGTTTGTTTCTGAATGCTTTGCTTAAATTTTAGGCTAAGGAATAAAACTGTGCCGTCCTCTAGACATACCACTGTCCTTCAGATCCTTTCAGATCTTAGGAAATTGTTTATTTCCATACTTTTATCTGCTTGATTATGTGGTTTTTTTATTTGCTTAATGGTGGTGATCAGCTATGCTATTACAACAATTAATCCCATCAGGAGCAGTCTTACAAGTATGGAAAACCATAACCTTCAGGGATTATGATTCATCCATGTTTAAAATGAACATTCAGGCATTAAACCCAAATTTACTCCTGAATGTCCTGAGATCCCTGCCCCCTGGCTTAGTATAGGGGAATGGGAAATAAGAGTAGAAAGCAGATGATGAACTCTGCCGTGTCTTGCTGAAGTGGCTGGGGAAGTTACTGTACTTACTGGTTTGTTGTGTTGTTAGTGCTGGGCAGCAGAAGCGAATGATATTGTGGCCCTTCAGCTGTTACTGGTCTCATCCAGGTGTTCTAGTTTGTGTTGATAACCAGTGCTCATTTGTGTGGAATAGCAGATGTTGAGGATCAGTGCATCTTTATTTTTGTCCCCCTTGCTGGTGGGTGGTGCCTTCTGCAAGTAAGGAGGAGTAGCAACTAGGAGTACTACAGTTTAACACTGTTACTGCTGAATTCAACAAAGCCTGTTTGAGAGGGAGAGAGTAAGCTTTGTAGAAAATAAAAACCTCAGGGAAGAGGGAAAAAGCAGAAGCAATCAGCACCACTTTCTTGAAGTCAGTGTCTTGGCATGCTAAGCTCAGGTAAGGTAGTTGGGTGTAATTTCCCTTTAAAATTCTTGACTATTACGTATTGAGTCACACTACTGTTCTTTTTGTTTCTATGCTCAGGCTGGTCCCGGCTCATAAAGGGGAAGCTTTGAGAGGTATCTAAAAGCTGTTTGGCCTTATGGAGCCATCATCGTTGGAATATAGGCTTTACGTTATGTAGCAGCCTAAAGAGAACTATGGCAAATACGTGCTGTCTGCATCAGCGTGGTCTCCTGTTGCATGAAAAATCTGCTGGTTTTGTTGAAGCTAGCTCTAAAAAGACTGCTAGTAGTGTTAATGTTAATTCTTCATCAGTACAAATCCTGTGAAAATAACTGTAGGTGTGCATTGCAGCATCATGTTAGATTTATTTGTTAGATGTTTCTGGTCACACAGTGCCTGGTATTTGTGTTTCCCCTGTGCCTTCCCTACCCTCACCCCCCCTTACTCTGCACAAAACAAAAAAACCCAACAACAATAAACCCCACAATATGCAGGTTTTGGTCCTATCTGCACCTACAGAGATCTGCTGTGAAGGAAATCTTGAGCTATCTGTACCTTACTTATTGATGAGTCTCATAAGTTAGGAAGTATGGATTTGTAGTTTGTATATTTGTAAATAACCCCTCCATTATCTCTATTCTTTCATTTTTCCTAGCAGCTCTTTGGGTTTCTGTCCCTATGAGAGCACTGAATTAATATCTTTCCTTATCTATTCTTTTATTTTGAGACTAGCTTGTCTTTTTCTACTCCTCTTCAATAGCAGAACTTGATGCCTTAGTATTTCCTGTCCTCTGAGGATATACCGTTCTCTTATCCTCACAGGCTGCGGGAGAAATTGCTGTAATACATACAAAACCTGCTAAAGTGATTAGGAAGTCTGAAGGTTTTACCAGTAATCCTCATTAGTTTCCATTTAAGGATACACATCTAGACTTCAGACTTTCTCCCTTTGGCACAAGGGCCATTTGCAGTTGAATAGGTTGTTCAGTGTTTTTTAAAATTTATAAAATTCATAATAAGCAAGTTGTAGGTTGGTACAAGTTGGTTCCTATTGTGTCTCAAAAAATACAAAGCAATCAGGCGTACTGAGAGTTACCTGCTGTCTAATCCCAGGCTAAATCCAGAATAATTTTTCAGTCATTTAATACTACCCAGAAATCCTATCAGTGAGTTGGTCTCTTAATCCCAGATGGATTAATTTAGGTATCACATGTGTTTATATATCCCGCTAATCCTTTATATGATCAATCCTACTTTAGGTTTTCAGTAAATCATTTTTCCTTTAACCCCATCAATTCATGCATGCAGCTTCTTTGCTGGCTATCATTTGGCTGTCTTGTACCTGCATCAGTGAACTAGATCTGAGTATATGACAGTTCTGGGGAGAGAACTGCTAGCAGTTTGGGCATAATGTCTGGGTGGAACTTCTATCTTTTTATCGTTTTTGTGAAATACAGGTTGCTAAGTTTGTCTTCGAAGTAACTCCAAAGTTGCAACTAGATTAGAAAAAACAGGTAATTGACTTTTTAAAAAAAAGGAATCAATAATAAAGAAAAGATAGTCAAAGACAAACCAGAAGTTTGCTGACCTGTGTATTATAAATGTAGCCAGTATGTGGGATATCAAGCTGCATTTAAAATACTAAGATGCTTAAAAATGACAAGAAGCAAGGTTACTAGTGAGAAGTTAGGTAAGTGTGTGTGTGTGTGTATATATATATATATACGTGGGTGGGTGTGTTCAAGCAGATGTGGTAAGTTGAACCAAGCTCTGTCATTTGCTGAAAAATAATTTGGGAACCAAATTTAAATTACAGTAGAATTATTATTTTAGCTTTAAAAAAGTCTAGTGTGCATCAAAGCAGCTCTTCCTGTTTTACTAGACTTGTCTGATTATATGTTATAGGCAAGTCGTTCAGACTTTGTCAGGGTGAAGTACCTGTGGCTTACATTGTGCCTGAAATTAAATAACTACTAGAAAAGTGAGGTTGAGTAGACAAGAAATAGGGTTAGGTTAATGCTTGCATCGGCCAGACTTCCTTGAAGGAGTGAGTTGATGGCCATCAAATGCCCTGGGAGAATTTATGTTGTGCCCTTTCGGTAGGTGCGGTGGAAGCTGTGTTCCTTCTTGGCATTTGTAGCAGTTACTGTGTTTCTGTATTGCTGACGAGTGAAGTGGTGAGAGTTGCATTTCAAATTTTTAAAGATGACTGGCTTTTCTTTTTGTTTCTGTAAAATGGGTGAGATTCTGTTCTGTGAATAGATGGATAGCTCTTAGATGCTATGAAGTGGAGGTAATGGACATTGTCATTTTTAGTACTTCAAAAGATGCAGTTGTAATTTTGGTTTTAGGGTTTTAAGCTTCTGTGATACAGTCTGGACCCAGAGAACAGGCTCAGTATTTTAAATAACCTTGCTCAAAGCTTTTTGATGAGGCTTTCTGTATATATTTAGCTTTCCAGCAAGAGTATGTGGCTTAATCTGGGGGAATGCTAAAGTCATTCAGTGTCCATAAACTTTGGATTCAGTACTAAAATACATTTGCTATTGAATCTATGTAGTGTTCTGGTAGTGTTGCTGTTTGCATCTTCTCTGTATATAAAGCCAAGAGCTGGTAAAAACAAACTTGTGCTGTTACAGTTATGTGTGACTGCTTCTTTACTTGCCCCCCCCCATTTTTTTAACAAACCATATAGTAGTAGAAAGAAGAAAAGTATGCCAGCTCCTGCTCTGTCTGTTCTTCCATGGTGATAATATGTTAAGGAGTTTAGGGGAAAAGATTCCAAGGAGAGATGCTGTTTTTCTTTAAAAGTCATATACTGTTATTACAAATTATGTGACTGAGATTGAGAGGAGCATGTAAAATGAGGAAAAGTATTCATATTTACTTCAAGTATGTGTGAATAACATTTGTTCTTCCTAATGAAAACATGAAGACCAAATATCTTCAAGAAAATACATGCTAACAAGATTTGCTGCTCTTCTCACAGACGAAAGTACTATCATTTCATAAATAGGCCCAATAAAATCAGTATTCCATCATAACTTTCTGAACTTTAAGGAAAGCATCTTGTAAATAGTATAATCTCAAAGAATTCTAAGTGTTACATGGACTGGTTAGAAATCTGTCTTCAGGATCCAGAACAGAATTGTTGTGTTAACTTTTTCTGTTCTATGCCGTGAGAAACTGCAACTTTTTGTCTTTGCTGCTTATATTCTGCACGGTTTTTCATTTCACATTCTCTTTTAGTAAGTAGAGCTTGTTTTTCTATCAATATCTCCTAGTGACAGAGATAGTGCTATCTATTGTTTCTTATTCTAAATTGCTTCTGACTTCATTTTACATGTGGGGAGTATGGAAGTACAGATTTGTGGCTGCTGCTTTCACGCTTTGTCATGATTTTCTTTATTGTTGCTTAAGAAAAGTGACAAGCCACCATCTGAGATTCTGATTGATCTGCAAGTTAAGACTCCATTGTTTTGCTGTGAATATAGAACTACAGTATCTCATACTTTCCAGTGACTAAAGCCCATTTCCAGTTTGAATGTTTTCTAACTTCAGTTTATAGTAGGATACTTGGATTTTTGATATCTAGAGGAGTATGTTTAGTAACTTTTTAAAATGAGAGAATATTTAGAAATAAACCTGCCCTGTATTTTCCTGTGAGATTTTTTTTTTTTTTTTTCCCCCTCCTTATTAATGGTTAGAAAACGAGTCACTAGAAGTTCCAGGTAACCCATGGCGGTGAAGGTAATAACCTAGTTTACTTCAGGGGTGGAGGGGAAGGTGAAAGAGCTATTAAGTTGCAATGAGCCTTTTTTCCAAACCTGCCATTTTGTTTAATGCGTTGCTTTGTCATGGGTAGATCAAAAGTGTATAGGCTGGAGGTCACATAAGACTTTGACATACTGGAGGAATGGAGAGATGGGGATATGTATAGATGTAAGTTTACAGATGTGCTGGACAAAATGGTAAATCCACTTCAATATAATGTATCTATTCAGTATACCCGTGGAAGCTTGTGGCTCTAAAAAACAAGGCTGAAGAGAAATCTGGCTAACGGAGGGTAAGTAGAGATGTATGTTTGTGACTGCAGACAGTAGAAATATTGAAGATTTCTTTTGGAAGAGTCCAGTGGGCTGGAGAAGCCACGTGGCTGTGTGGAGGCTCACTTGGCACTGACCAGAATTTTCCCAGGCCTTGGAAGGAAGAGATGTATCAGGATAACAAAGTCGTGGATTACTCCAGACCTGGCCCTACAGAAAGGATTTGGAAATTTTGGCTATTTAAAATGCATCTACTGGAACAGGAGTCTTTTAAAAGATGAGCTCAAAGTGTAATCCCTGGAGAAACAGCATGCTGGCGTTGAGGAATTTGTGCCCTTGCTGAAGAAGAACTTCAAACTGAGAAATGTGATAGATTTGCATCATGCCTATGGTTTTTTTTTTTTTTTTTTCTTTAAAGTATACATGAAAAGAGGTAGGAAACCCAGGATAGCATGGCAGATAAAGCGGTGTAATTGTACAGAACAGTGGACAATTATTAGAATAAAAGTTAAGTGCAATAAATATTTCTGAGAATAGCAGTCAGGTAATTTAACTAGTGGTTATGACTATGCCAGCTTTGAATGCAGTTAAGGTTGCATTAGCTGAAGCGCAAACAAAGCTGAAACACTTCTGTGCAAATACCAGGAGCTTGGGGTATGAAATGGAATAATTTGAATTGCAGAATATTAAACTGGATGTCACAGCCGTAAGATAGTAGCATAGCAGTTACGACAGAACATGAATATTGAAGGATACAACCTTTTCAGAAAAGCTAGAAATAAAGGTTATTGGATAGCACTATGATGCATGATGCGTTGCTCTAATAATTTAGAGACAGTGTAAGTGAAACAGAAGCCGCTTAGATTGATGTCATTTTAGTGAAAGGTGGTAAGAGGCTACTGGGGTGTTGGTAGATTTCTGAAGTAGATGCAGTGCTGGATATGGAAACAGGTAATTGTAGTGGTGTATAGATTAAAATTACTGGACACGTGGTGAGAGACTGCCTTCATGCATATCAACTAGAGAACAAGTGTTTCTGATAATGGTAGGTAGGGCCAAGGTATTCTGGTTAACAGGTCTAACAATTTTTTTAATTTGAAAATAAATCATGGGGTCAAGAACAGGTGAGGCTGGTTTTGGGTGTTGTAGTTTCAACTCAGACTTTGTGTATCTTGAGTATGTATATGTTTTTGGTCTTCTATGTTTTCCTGAGAGATGGGTTCAGGGAAGGATTATGAGGACTGGAAAGCATTCCCTACAGGGGAAGAATTACAAAACCAAAACCAAAACTTGGTTTGCTTTCACACTTCCAGTAAGGGAAAGAAGAGAACATAAATGTCAGGTAAAGGTCAGTGTTGGCATAATAATGTGGATAACTTGGACATTAAGACATTTGGTCTGGAAATTACAGAAGGTTCTTGCCATTAAACCAGTCAGGTGCTGGAACAACATTCCTTTGGGGATATCTAGACAAAGCTATCTAGCTGCTTTTAAGTTTGAGCTCAATAATGTATGTTGTGAAAAGGATTAGATTCTGATGGTGCATGTAATAGTAGGTTTGGTAACTTAAAAATCGAACAGAAGGAGACCTTTAATGTGGTTGGGCTAGTCCTGCGTGTCCGGCATGTGCTCTCTGGATTCCATTGACTGGTGTCTGGTAGAAACTCTAAGTAACTGGTTGTAGTCAGTTTGTCTCTTTGGATTCTCTCTACAAGCTTTACAAGGAATAACTTTTTGTTATAGTTTCTTTTGAGGGCTAAACCCAATTAAGTTGAAATGCCACTACAACACTTGGAAAAAGAGTTGCCCTAAACCGTTCATTTCCATGTCAAGAGAAATGTTTTATAGGACTTCAGCCCTTTAAAACAGATGATGTTACAACTGACAGGTTTCTGACCCTTGGTAATTCTTTGTGCTTGAAAGGTAATCATAGGAACAGTCTTTCTCACACATTTCAAAAGCAGTAGCACCAAAAAAAAAAAGGCAACAATAATAAAACCCCTCCTTCACCTGCTCCCCCTCCAGACTTCACACCTCTTCAGTCCACCTGCGGAAGGAGGCTGATGTGAGTGGTCTTGACGCTTGTGCTAATGGCAAGGGAGTTGCCTATGCATCTCCCTAAATAGTGATTTTAAGTTAATGTCATACTATTTTGCTAGAGCAAAATAAAGGTTCAGTCTTCGTATTTTGGTAGAGCAGGAGAAATCAGTTGATGTATCCATTGACTAATTAAATTTAGCAGTGTTTTTGGGGGAAGCAAATAAACAGTAAATAGCTTAATAAAGAAGTCTTGTGGGTCTGTGTTACTGCTTGGGGGGAGGGATAATATTTTAAAACCAAAGAGAAGTGTTGGGCATAAGTTAAAGTTTTGGTCATATTTAACTAGAATGTACAAAGAAAGTGCCAACTTAGTGGCATTCCACACAAAGGAAGACTGAAATTTTGCATTTTTCTTATTTATTTTAAAAATCTGTGTGCTGGGAAGGGAGGGAGACAGTTAAATTTGAGAAACAACCAGAGAAAGTTGGCACTGTGCATATCCTCCAACTAACATATTCCTAATTGCCTGACTGCCTTGAGGAAATTAAGGAAGAAATCAGTTTTTGAGTCATTTATGGATATGTTTTTTGTCTCCCTTGTAAGGTACTGATACACCATAGTGAATTGGGGGGGTGGGGGGGAACCACAACAACCTAGGCTGAGTAAATTGAGTGGAACACTTGTAAAATAGTGTTCATGTGCATGCGCGTGTGTGCGTGCTTGCAATCTGCAAATTTTAAGATGTTCTCAGGCAAAGGCAACAGCTATTTACCAGCAGAATTTGTTTCTTAAACTTCTTTGTCTAAACTCCCGCACAAGTTGCTTTTCTGCCTTGAAGCAAGGTGGACAAAATAGTTTTAGTCTAATGACTGAAAATTCAAGAACGGGGCGGGGGGGGGGAAATCCTGAAGCTGTTGACGGTCTCCTTGAAACAACAGTTTTAAGGCTGTTCTGCATCAATTGCAGAAAGTACTCCCCTCCACCAGCTGCAGCAGAGCTGTTGGTCCACGGAGCAGCCACCTTACCTGGGTTCATTTAGAGAGTTGGAAGAAGCTGTGGGTGGGTCATAAAGCTGTCTCCCTTCTGGCCTGGACCCTGAGGTTCGAGTGTGCTGCCTTCTTACCTCTCTGTTACCCTTCTAGATCTGCCAGCAGCTCCCACACAGGGCTCTCTTTCCACAAGCCTTTGCATACGTTCTCTCCTTCCTCTTCCCACCAACTCTAATTACTCTTCCCAGGCCAGACCCAGTCACTATTTCACCTCTAAACATCGACCCTGATACTTCTCCTGATTGTCACCTTTAAAGCACATTGACATATTTGGTCCTTTCTTTCTCTGTCCTCAAACATTCCCTCTCTTTGTGGTGCAGTCTTGAAGCAGACTTTGAGAAGTATGGCCTTGAATGGCATTTCTTAGAAAATGCTTTTGCCTCGCTTTCTTGAGAAACATTTTTGTTTCATAAGTTACCTAATATTCCTGATTATTTAATATAAAAGAAAGTATTCATTCTGAAAGATTTAAATCTTAAGAGATTCACATCCATTAATGTATGCAAATGTAGTTAAGATCAAAATAACTGCAAGTCTGCAGTGATGCAATTAAATTGTATTGGAATGATGGAGCGAGGAGGAGGAAGATAGTTCATTATGGTATTATTCAAATTTATTTTTGAGCTGAATTAATTGTACTGTTATATAGTCATATCTGTATGAGTATATTCTTCTCCAGTATCTGGCTGTATGTCGCTAGTAAGCATTGATAACTGCTCCAGTGCTGACTGGGATGGAGTTTTGTCCAGTCACTATTTTTACTTGGAAGGCATCTTCCTCAGACTGTGCTTACTGTGGGAAGCCCCTCTCCGTAGGCTGTGAGGCCTTACTGCTGCATCGCCGCCTGCTGCAAACATGTGTCGAAAGCTTACTGGTGCCCAGATTGGTGAGAGGAGCTTCCTCGGAGCTCTGGCCAGGCTGTAGGTGTTCCTTTGCCTCTGTGATGGGATGACAGGAAAGCAAAGAAAGCAAGTGTGAGTAAGGAGCAGCCTGTTTGTAACCACCACTGCAGAGCTTTGCAAGCTGAAGCTCTGAGGGGTAGTCTTTTTTTTAGTGTTTTTAGAGTCAGATTTTTTGGTGGTTTGGGTTTGTTGGTCCCCTTCTAACTTCTGTTTCTCTGCTTCAGGCTGATTTCCCCATTTATTCTTGCCCAGAGGGTCTTTTAGAAGCTGAGAATCCTTCAAAGTATGTAGGTCTGATTAAAATGTAGGTGATAATCCTTCAGTTAAATGTTGAGCAGCTATTCCAGGCTGGGTAATCAGGTGCGATTTTACTGGGGATGGAAAAGAGGCTGTTACCAACCATTCACGTCCTGAGGCAAGCTCAGTTTCTGCGTCAAGGGGCTTGGCTTGTACTACTGTGCACCTTCGGTTTTCATCACAGAAGCATTCGGCCCTGGACTGCCTCTAGTAAAAATCATAGTTATGTTTCATGTTGAATACAAAGCCATTCATTTAACTCAGACATACTTGTTTTGTAATGACTGTATCATACCACTGAAGTCATAGGCTCTTTACCCAAATAGTTCTGTACCCTACGAGCATGAATATCTTATGAAATCCACTCTTGAACTTTGTATTTTGTGTATTACAGCGACAGCCTTATTTTTCTTTAAGTTATCGCTGTGAACTTTTTATCTTTGCATGAGATGTTTAATCTGAAAAACATGTATTTTTGGTGGGTTTTATGTAGCTGGGCTATTTGCCAGTTCCAGCTTCTTAGACTAAGGTTGTTTAAAAAAATATTTGCAGAACATTTGCCCATGACCCTTTATAGCTGAAGAGAGTAGGGAGTCATATGTTACAGCGTAGATAACTGTATGCAGAAATCCAGTTAAATATATGGCTCTATTGCCCAATTAATAACTTATGAAATAAGGTTTAATTTATTTTTCAGGATTTTTAAAAATTTCCTCAGTGTTTCCAGCTAGTGAAAAGGCGCACATTAGCGAAAACAGGTAGTGTAATGATGGATATTCAAAAATAGGAAATCTAAGTTTACTTGAGTGAAGCGTTATACTTCCCAAATTGCCTGTCTGCATGGGAAGGCGTTTAGTAGGTTTTGACTTTCTACACATGGTCTCTGTGTCACTTACAGGTTGTAATAGCGAGGAATTCTGCAGCCACAAAACCAGTGGTCACATAGGTCACCGTGGAATAAGCCAAGGAAGAGAGCTTTTCTACTTGCAAATACGCAGGTTGAGCAGTCCTAATCTTAATTGAAATAGGCATGTGGGGAGAGCTTGATCGTCTTCTGTATTATCCTTTGGCCTTGGATTCAAGTTGTGGTTCTAAAGTATCACCTCTTACTTCTTTTTTTTTTTTTTTTTTTTTTTTCTTCTTCACTTTGGATGAATTTAGGGAGATTTCAGGAGCAGCTTGGTTTAAAAAGATTGTGAAGCTTGTAAGTCTTCTTGCGATGTCTTATTCTTTAAAATACATAAACTTTATTCCTGTCTGCTAATTGAGGATATGTTGTTGATCTTAAGGCAAAAGGTCAATAAATGACTTGTTATTGCTGTAGCTGCCAGGTCAGTATAAAGCAGCAACATCCTTAGTGATTTTTATGTTCCATGAGTTTTGTTGCATTTCTTCCCCCTGTAACTTTGTTTTGCATCTATCCCTGAATATTCCCTTCCCCAGATGACATAATAGTTTCTGCTGAACTGAGACTTCCATTGCATATAGAAATTGAATCATTATTGAGACACAGTTAAAATGATTTATTGCTCTTCCTTAATATAACAGCACTAAGTCACCATTTTCTAGATTTATTTGTTCAGCAATTATGTTCTCAACAGTGATCCTAGCTTTTTAATTGGAAATGTAGGTAACCAGATATTTGTGAACTTTCAGGAACAGTATATTTAAGTAGGGAATATACTTCATATAAAGACTTTTTTTTCCCCTGGTATTTTGGTTGACTTTTAATTATTCAATTTAAATATCATCATCAGATATTAACTCCTTTACTCTTCCATGCTTTCCTTCTGTCAGTTTAGAGGTAAGTGAGGGAAATCCAGTCATCTCATTCCCTTGGAAAGTGCAGGAGAGTTCGTGGTCTCTCCCTAACTGTGGGATAGTGAAATCAAAGCCTCTGCTGGGTCTTCACAGGTGTGTTAAAGAGTTTCTGTAAGGAAAAACACTTCTGTTATTTTCTTGAAGACCATGTGGGGAAAAGACAGCCAAAGCAGAAGTGATAATATTAAGAAAAGTGGGAGGGTTTCCTTCCTGTTAATACCAAAAGAAAAATGGTGGTGAACTCCAGAGCTGCCTAAACTTGGCGAAGGGATTTTGTTCCAAGTACTTTATATCTCTAATCTAAAAATAGGATATTATGCTGTATTTACTTTATGTGAGTAACTTGACTCAGTTGTCTTCTAGCTAAAATCCTTAGAGCTCAAGTGAACCCCAAATCTCTCAAATTTGCTGTTAAAATCTTTTTAATGTTTATGGCTTAGATAAACCCCAGATATCACAAATTTGGGGGATGGGGAGAAGTAGAGAGAAACTCTCATCACTCTTTTTTTCTCAGCTTCTAGGATATAATGCAAAGCAAAAAGGTTAAGAAATTCAAAGTTGCTTGGGGACTGCAAACTTTTTAAGATTAAAAAAAAAAATCCTGTATCTTACAGAGTGCAAGCTGCAGTCTTAGTACAGTAATTTGTCTGTTATAGTAAAAATGACCACTAAAATTGATGTCATAGCAATGTTGTATTTTAAGTTTGCCTCCATGTTTTGCATCTTTATAGATATTGGAAGAGAGAGGAAGTAAGTCTTCAAGAGGCAGAAGTTCCAGTTATTGCCACTCAAATATTGTATCTTGCAGAATGGAGCACGCTGCCATTTTTAATATAGTGCAATATTTTTTTGAAATTGGTTACTGTGTCCTCCCCTTGTCCCTTTCTTTATGGGATCAGTGGTCCCAGCACACTACCTCCTCCAGACTGGTTTGCCTACTGTCACGTGTATAGGAGCTCCTAGTGAATTGAGCTGTACTATACTCGGGTTTGCTTTGGGGTTTGGTTTTGTTTTGTTTGAAATGGCAGGTTACAAAAGGTTTGTGTGCTTACATTCCTGGAGACTAGAGAAAGGAATCTGCTATGTAAATAAATTTGTAACTAAGCAGTGACTGAAATGCTAATATTTACCTGCAGACCACCTGCTCTGAAACCACGGTGTCGTAATAGTGGCTGAACTCCTATTAACAGAGTCATTGGTGTGTAGCTGCTGTCTTTGAAACTTTAGCTGATGCAGTCACCTTTGAATAGGGTTTTGGAAGACTGACTTAATCTTCTGGTATTCGTTTTCAAGTGTTGAATTTAAAGCGGATAACTGCCATAATCCAGCTTTCTTGCTGGCCCAAGAGAAAGTTACAGCCAGTGCAGTTGCGCTCTTCAGCAGTGGAAGGAAGGCAGCGTGGCTGGGCAGGCAGGCACCTGAGCAGATATGGGAGAAAGAGGAATTTAAGACAGTGTTGTTTGAAAGTATAGTTGGAGATTTGAGACAGAAGTGAAGAGATCGAAAAGTTAGAAATAAACTGAAAAAAATCCCAAACCCCTAAATTTTCCATGGATACAATCAGTTAACTTGACTGCATGCAGCCGGCTGATATGCATCTTTAACTTCATATAGAAAGAAAAAACTTCATAGTGCCAATAGATGCCTTCTGTAGATAACCTAGCATTTAGTGGTACTTGGTATATTGCTCTTGCCTATCTTACCTCAGTGGGGGGGGGGAAAACAAAAACAAACAAAAAAACAAACTAAAAGGAAGATTCTGTTGTAAGACAAATGTTCCTCTACTGTTTTATCCCTTTGTGTGAAGGTTGCCATCTGCAGATCCCCTGAAATCTTCTTTCGAGTACAGTATCTGAATTTATGTAAGCCAGGACAATTTTCTTCCCTAATCAGCTGATCACCTGCTAATGATTTTCAAGGTAAAACTTAAATACAGTTTAGATTTTCAAACTTTTCATTTAGATATATCAATATATCTGCATATTTGAAACTCCTGTCGTATATTAATTTTTTTTGCTGACTCTGCATTGTACTCTTATTTCCTCAATCTAAGACAGAAAACCGAGTGTTTTGTTCGACTGTGCAAGGATCAGTGATAGAATGGAGAATTAATGGGGGGGGCATAATGTGTCTTATTTATATTTTATGGCCTAATAATTACTTTATGGGTGAAATAAAGAGGCAGTATGTGGAATCAGCAAAACTCTTTGCTTGAAAGGAATATCATTCTTGAAGACAAAATTGTGGACTAATTTTGCAGCTTTCCTTTTGAAGGCTGTTTCCTGTGCGGTGTGTGTTCCAAAGATTAAAGAAGTTCTTAATACAAACTGATGTGAACTAGAAATATTGTACCTTTTCAAAGGAAGAGAAGGGAAATTTAGAATGTATTTGGCAGGGTCTCTGAGGACTTGCAGACAGGAATTCTAGTGTTTTTCTTTTTGAAATTGCTAAACTAGTGAAGTCAGGCAGCCAATTTTATTGACTTGGTTTTAGAGGTTTAGGAGACTGCATCATTAGAAGGCTTGTGTTTCAACACTTTACCAAGATATCCAGAATTAAATGCAGTACTCATGAAAGCTGCAAGGTATTATGCGCTGACTTTTTAAATGTTGAACTGCGCTTAAGATACGTAAGAAAACTTGGAATCTAAAAGATAGTGCTGAAAGTGGTGTTTCAGGGTAGCGCATGCAGCCATGAAGGTGGTTACTGTCTTTCGCATTGGTGCTAGCGACCTCCTGCACTTAGTGCTTTAAGCAGCTACAGCTTGGTGGTTACCTGAAAGTAATAAAATAAAAAGTAGCTGTCTTGCAGGGTGCAAGAGTTGGAGATTGATTGCAAATTGTTTCAATGTGTAGCTTTTTTCATGCTAGTCTTCTGTGCTGAAGTCAATTTTGTGCAGGTCTTGCATGATAAGATAAAACTTCCTTGTAATTTAAGATTACTTAAACAGGCTACTAGTTTTGATTGACTTCTAACATTTATGTATAGGGTTTACATCTCTTCAAGTGATCAAAAATGTACGTTTCTCTCACTGTGATAATCAAAAAAGTGCGATTATGTGGCTGGTGCTTAACAGTTACAATACATCTCAGCTCTTTGTCACCTGAATGAAATAGTTCTGATTGTTCCATGTCCGTAGAAAGTCATCATAAAAACTGTAATTGCAAAGGTGGGGGGACAGGGGACATCCAACAGAGACTTCATAATGTTTGCGGTCCATGAGATGTCAAAACTGTCATCTGTTCTAAAATTACTGCTTCCAAGGACGTAGACTCCTCCACCTCGTTCTCTCCTGGCCACTCACAAAGTAATTGACTGGTCTGGTTTCCTTATAAATTATGGTTGTGGTGACTGTGTGTGGGGAAAATGTTGAGAAGGACTTTACATTCAGCATGCCTCTCTCTGTGTAACCACGAGTATTAAATAATGCCTGTCTCTTGAACCACCCGTATTAAACAACTGAAGATACTATCTTTCCTATCTGAGTTCATGCTAGGAAGGAGATTAGCTAGGAGAAACATTTAAAGGCACTATATGACTAAGTAGTTTTCCTGACTGACAGCTTGATTCCAAAATGGAGACAGAAGGGAAGTGGATTATTGAGCTAAAAAGTCATTCTGCTTCTTCAAGGAGACCCAGTGCTGCAGCTGAAGATAGACACTTCTATCGGGGTTTTTTACCTTTTAATTTTATTGTTATGTCAACGCTGACTGTGATTGCCTTTGGATGGTCATTGAGCTTCTAAGTTAAACCCAAGTTTGAATCCAACGGTCTTATGCCTTTTAGGTCTGAATAATATTCAGACATTATCAGATTAGTTTAGCTTCTCTGGCAAGCTTCCAGGGAGCAGGCACCTTGATTATTATCACTGTGGAACTCTGCTGGCCCAGCTGCCTTGCATTTCAAGACTGGTACTAGCTTATATGTATTGAAGCATGCTGTCTCAAGGGTTTTAACTGCTGTGAACCGCTCTTACTGTCCCACATGATTTACATGTTATGGCTCATATGCAGAGCAAGTGATGCGCAGATGTGATAAAAGGAATTTCTAGACTGTTACCACTTTACTGATAGATGAGTGCAAGAGATATACCATCTCCCCTGGGGGGAAAAATAACAAAATCAATATGCACATCTCCTCCTGGAGTTTCTTTATTCCTTTTAATAGCCTTTCCAGAAACAAACAAACAAAATGTTCTAGTTACCTGGCTCTGTTTTTTTCCTTTGCTGGAAAGCAAAAGCTGTCTTAAATAGCAGGTTACAACTTGTCTCATCCCCTGGTCTTCTGTGTTTTGCAGTTCTATATGGAATACAGATATCCATGCGTTACAGTAGTTGCTGCATTTCAGCATAATTAGAGTTTAGCCAGTAACCTTCATTGCTTTGATAGCAATGGTTTTATTCAGTTATTGATGGTTTTCAATGACTCTTCCATGTGGGACCAGGCTCATAGGGTCTGACCCCCTCCATGCTGCTCAAAAAGATTGAAGCAATCTAAAGTAACTGTGTGTAGCTGAAGATGCTGTTTAGGGTAGATTTATATGGTGTTCATAAAATGGACTGGAACTGATTAGCTCACAAACCAATAACTAAGTAGGTTGCTGTTGAATTTCTAGAACTGCGTTCTCTAAAACAAGGCGGCTACCAATGGGCTATGTGAAAGGTGTGGAAGATACCTGCCTGAGAGGGGACCAGCCGATAACAAAACAGTGCGCAGTTGGAGAGTGCAAAAATTATTTACCTTGCCATGCTTATGTTTGTTTTTTTTTTCTTAAAAAACAAATAGGTCTATTGCAAACACTGTGTCATCTGTTGTTAAAAATACAGTCTGTGGTTGTAAAACAAAACCAACAATTAATTCCACTTAGCATACAGCAGCTAGTAGGAATATACACATTGCCAGTCCCAAAGTCCCTGTATGCCCTAGTAAGCTTTTTGCAAGTGGTGTCATGGCTGGGTTTCATGTATCGTGTGGCCAAGCCAGCATCTTCCCCTGCCCCCCCCCCCCCAGTGGATTTGGTCTTCAATGCTGCATATGCTCGTAGTATTAGATTACAGAGTATGATAAATATCCTTTTTGTAAGTGCCGTATGACTCATCTTTCCACAGTTGTAGTCTATCAATTTACAAAACATAGGCAGCCAGCTGCACCCGCATGGAGCCTCTGTTGGAGTCAGTAGCTCATTTTGGGCACAGCAGCATCCTTG
Organism: Platalea leucorodia; assembly: GCF_965183815.1. Taxonomy (NCBI): domain Eukaryota; kingdom Metazoa; phylum Chordata; class Aves; order Pelecaniformes; family Threskiornithidae; genus Platalea; species Platalea leucorodia. Next base: position 15,063,675 of record NC_138828.1, on the reverse strand, counting down.
TATGCTGTAAATTGCAGGTCAGGTTCTGTGATGACTGTAAGGTTATGAGGTTATAATTTCAACAAGATTATGAAATGGAGTCAAAGGCATGAAGATAGGCTTAAAAAAAGAAGCATAGCTGCTGATGCTAAAGGGAAAACAAGAAAGAAGGTGGATGTGTGGGAATGAATGGAAAAGTTGAAGCTGCAACCTTCTGCTTAGATATCTGTTGGGACTGCTCGCATGTATTCTGTTTCTTGCTTGCAAGGGTATTTGATAATGAAAGGGAAACTTAAAAGAGCTTTTAGCTTTATGGCAGTTCTCCATAGAATTGTAGAACCTTCTTAGGAGGAAAAAAATTACTTGGAGATTTGTTTTCTGAACGACATATTTATGGCTTGGCCATATTGCATATGTACAAAGTAATAGTTAAGCTTTGTCTGCTTTCGCTGTTGTAGTGCTATTGGAATTGGCTGCAGAAAATAAAGGGCACATCAGCAGTCATTGAGGGATAAACTTGAGCAAAGAAAGTGAATATAAAGGGAAAAGCAGGAGTGAAAGGGCCCACAGAAAGATACAGTGCCGAAGATGTAACTTGTCCTTGAGCTCAAGAGTTGAGAGGAACTCGATCAGGAACAGCTGCGAGTTGTAGTTGTAGCTCTCCATCAGACAAAGATGTCAGTGCTGCCCTCTGAAGAACAAAGACTTCTGATTTAGAGACAGAAACTGGCTTCTGAAGCCCACGTGTTGAGGATTGGGTGCCTTTTTTTTTTTTTTTTTTTTTTTTTTTAAAGCATATAGGAGTGTTAAAAGCCATCTGACAAACCTCTGTTACTTCATTGTATAAGGGTCATACCAAGAATTCTTTTTGGAGAAAGGCCTTTAGAAAAGGGCGTAGATGTTAAGAGCATAGAATATTTTGGGGATTAAAAGGAAGACCTCTTTAGAACTACTTTTCTGACCTTATTTGCTCATCCTTGCAGCAGTGTGAAATGGTGCTGCGTTAACTGCAATTTGGACAAAAATGTTTGTTTCCAAACTTCCATTGGTCAAAACTACAGCTACAGGATCTAATATTTAAAATAATTTCAGATAAACTGAGGAGGGGCTCTGAGAGAAACAGAAATCTTGTATATGTGTCAAGTACAATTTTTTTCACTAAGTTCAGTAGACACAGTTCTAATAAATGAAACCTGTTTTTTGGGGGGGCGGGACAACTCGTTTTCTGAAAACACAGAAGAAAATGTTCCAAAAGAATTGAAAACTGTTAGAATATGCCATGAACTAAAGGGGAGCACTCGGTGTCCTAATCAGTGTCAATATAGCAAAACATGAATACTTGAGTATGTGGTTGTCCTGGTTAAACCACGACAGTGGTGAACTTTTACCGTTAACAGTTTGTATTTTATTAGAGTTATTGTTCCTGTGAAGGAGATGAAGTACAAAGCAATCTTCCCTCTTCCCCCTGCCCCATGAATGCATATTTGAGCTTTCTAGTTATTTATATGCCTATAGCCAAAATATATTTTTAGCAGTATTGATAAACTGTGCAAATACTGCATAAAATTACAGTTTCTGCATGAGGTTATAGAGACACTGGAAAGAAAAACTACGTTTTTCTATCTTAAAAAGTGTGTGGGGAAAAGATGTCACCTATGTAACCTTGTGTTTTTTCCCTATTACTTACACTGCTCCCATACTATGAAAGAAAGTACAGTGTTTGGAGTGCACAACAGAGTGGAAATCACAATAAACAGAAGCATCTCTTGTTTTCTTTTTCTGTTTTGTTTTTAATATTTCAGTTGACCTTCATATCTGCTGTCTAGATTTTGTTCAGCTTCAACAAACTAACTAGCGTCATCATTCTTCATCTCTTACTCATCTTCATCCTCTTCCCTGGCAACCCCATGAGATTCAATGCTAAAGATCTGGCTTTGCTGGCCAAGCGACCATCAGGTTGCTTTGACAAGGAAGGAAAACTGAAGATTTGCAGAGTGGTCGGGGATGAAAAATTAATGGGTAAAGATAACTTGCACTGAAAACTACCTATGGTTGATGCGCATGTTTTCTGCAGCTGTCAGCTTACAGTTTCACTAATCACATACACCTCGGAGTTTTCAGTTTTCTTCGTTACTGATGCTTGAGTGGTGCTAAATACCTTTCTAAATAAAGAAGTTTAAAGACAGGTCTTTAGTTTTCTCAAGTTTTCAAGTTTCCTTTGTCACGTACCTGAGAAACAGTACTCAGTCCTTTACATTATTATTATTTTTGCCTGCGAAGAAAGATTGTTTTTACTACTAGTGATTGCTATCACCAGTCATTAGTTGCCATGTTTTAAAGTTTAGACATCCAGTTCCTCAGGACCCACCCCTCCCACCTCCAAAAAGTGTGTTCTTCTATCATTATAGATTTCCTGTGGCTCACTTCCCACCTCTTTTGCAGGTTTCTTCAGGCTTTTATGATCATATTTTAAATGTCTTTCAGTTTCCAGTAAGCTTGAATAAATGTCTGTTCCCTCGGTAGCTGTTAGGAAATAGCTCCTGTTTAGCTGTAAAATCAGTCCTAATGCAATAATTTCAGCAATGGCAAATGTTTTATTTTCACTTGTCCCAGTTGATCTTCATTGTGGTTGTATTTACTTTTATTTTATTGGGGGGGGGGGGGGGACACACACCAACCCAGAACAGCACAGACTCAATTATGATAAGGGGCTGAGAAAATTTTGTGCCACATTTTCAGAATATTTTATACATTTTCTGATGTCAAATAGCCAGAGTTTCCTGTGGAGGATGCAGCAAACTTCCTGGACAGAATACTAGTGAGCATCCACTTCTGGCTGCCTTGGGGTTCCTTAACAGGATTCTCTCCCAGTGTTCTCATCGGAAGCAGCATATCAAGGCCTGTCCAGTGAATATCTGATGTTTATGAAGATGTTTTGAGTTTTTCTTCACTTACAAATATGTTTCTAAAAATCTTAGGTTGACCAGAGACAGACCAAACATTCATCTAGCCCAGTATGGTGGGCTGTCTGTGCCATGGTCAGTGGTGGTAGATTCTAGGAATGTGTTTAAGAAACTATGCATGTGTAGGATGTTGCTATTGCCCAGTAAATCCTTCTGGCTCCCAGCAATCAGATTATGACCCCTTGAGAGAAGGGTCATTTCTCTGGAGGCATTTTGGTCACTGTATATACTATGCAGTGATAGACTTGTCATCGTTCATCTGACTAATCTTTGGACTTGCTTGTTTTTCGCACTTACGAGGTAGTGACTTTCCCAATCCTATACAAAAATCTCTTTTATTAGAAAAAGCTGCAGTGTGAATGTGATAGGATTCCTTCCTTCTGATGCCTGCAGGGTTGTAGAGGATGGAATTTAGTCTTAGCAAAGTCCTGTACTTGCACTGTAAAACAACGTACTCGGATCTGATAACTGTGTTTAGATTTTAGTTGGTGGATGTGCATCAATTTATATTACATTCTTTTCTGTATTGTTCTTGCACTTCAGTAGGCTGGAAAGATCCAGGAACTTCAATTCTTTTTCTAAAAAAACCCCAGGTTATAACTGAAAACAGTTATTTTGAGTCCCAGTGCCTGCGAATGTAAACCTTCCACTTTGTTGTGGGGGAAAAGCTATTCTGATTTTCAAATGTTGCCTATTGAAACATGTTAATTGAAATTATCAAGAGGAAAAGAGAATTTTATTTATTTATTTACTGTAACAAAACATCCCCCTGGTCGATATTATGGCTGTAGTGGTGGCCAGCTTTGAGGGAAGTACAAGAGTTCCACAGAGGCGGCTGTGGAATAACATGGCCTCAGGGTACAGCTGTTCTTCCAGCCCCCGAGCAATTTGAGGCTGGCTGCTGTCTGGAGGCGTGGGGTTTCATGGGCCCTCTCAAAAATAAAAAGGAATACATCTTGTGTGAAAATGTTCCTTCCTCTGTTAAGTAAGTGAGGTGGGGTTTGTCTAAAGAGATCACATTTGTCTGCGAGATCTATATCTGTATATGTCTGTAATAGGTATATGTATCATTTGTACCTACAGATATATATACACAAGTGCTTTTTTAAAAAGAAAAATGATGCAATTTTAAAAATGGCTAGTTTAGGAAGAATAACTTTTAAAAGTTTTTTGACCCACTCACCGACCCTAAAGTTCTGAAGCATTCCCTGTTCTTAAAAGTTTGATTACGTGCCTGCATGTGTGTATAAACACAAATATGTTGTTATTCCCATTGGTTAAGCACTTCTAAAAAGTGTGGTAAAATAGTAATAGCAAAGTGTCTGTAAATATTTAGGTCTCATTTGCTCATTTTTTTATTTTCTGAAAATTGTAAATTCAGATTAACATGTTCTAATCTAGGTGGAATAGTAAATGTTTTTGTGTCTTAACAAGGATTGTATTTCATCTCTTGAAATGATGGAAGCAAAAGCCGTTCCACACTAAAGTGGCTGTTTCTGCTCCCATGCGAGGAAAAGAGAGAAAAGCAGAGAAAACACAGTTAGAGTGTATGCCGCAGTCGCCAATTCTCTCAGCTGCAGAGTAGAAGAAACCTTCTGGGAAGTTATTTGGCATTTAACAGCATGTTGTACATAGGCAGCTGCTGAGTGAAGCTGGCTTTTTTTGGTTAATGATTTTCTTTTCTGACCTTTATAACTAATGCATCTTCTTTAAGAAGCATTAAATGTGTGAAGACAAAAGGTTGTTTTTATTAATCACTTACTTCTTTGCATACAGAACCGAGGGAGAGATGGTGCCGACTGAAAGGAAATCTGCTTTTTCTAATGAAAAATAAGGTAATTAATTTTCCTACTGCTTTTCTTGATGTGTTAGTCTAATCTGTAAGAACTTGAGTAATCCTTTTTCATGATAGCTATTGGCATTGTGCTTTTAAGGACAAAAAAAAAAAATCACTATTATTAGAATAGTGGAGATGAAAAAAAAAAATCCATTGTTTGCCTTCTATAACACTAGGTATTCTTCATGATATCAGCATCCTTTAGCTGAATCATAAATAGTCTATGGCCAGGTTCTGCTCATAACATACATGGGTCTAAATCCAGAATTACTCCACCAAATCCACTGGAATAATGAAAGCAAAATCTCACAGCAACGTGAGGTTTTGTGGTAATGTTCAAGATGCAATTTCAGACCTCTATTACAATTTTTTAGTGTGGTTTTGTAACTAGATTTGTTATGAAGAGTGGTGTTATTTTCTCTTCCGTTGTTGTAAAGAGCTATATGCCTAAAACGAAGGGCCTGTTAGAATAGAGTCTGACCCTGACATGCAATGGAAGTCTTGCAGGAGCTGCTGAGTGCTCTCATTTGCCATTGGCTTTATTAGGAGTTGAGGCCACTCATCCTCTGCGAGGAACAAGCACCAAGTGTGGAATTGCTCTTTTTCTTACCCTTTCTGTCTGATATTCTGAACACTGCTTCTGTAGTTGCCTGAAAATAGCACTGGATTATAAAGAATTTGGGAGTAGTATGAAGCTTGAGATGCTTACCTGTTAACAGTAAGTATTTTATAATTGGCTCCTAGGATATTTTTATACTGTATGGACCAGCAGTTGGATGGAAATGATAGTACTGCCTGACAGACTGTATATTCTGTTTGAAAGATTTTTCAATGTGATATAGTGGCTTATTTTAATGTAGTGATGAATGCACACATATGGTATACTTTTAAAGCAGTATTTGCTTTCAAAGCACTGTTCAGGAGCATGTGATAGATTTCTCTATGTATGCAAACAGAATGAGACAGTATGACGTAAAAGTTTCTCTGACTTGAGTTTCATATGGCTGCATTCCCCTGGGTGGTAAAAGGACCAGTAAGTTTTATGTAGGTGAAAGCAAGCTCATGGCCACCCCTTTGTTGCACCCTCATGCGTTGTTGTTCTGCTGTATGACTTGCAGAAACTATTTTTAGTAAAGGGCTTTAAGTTTCAAAGTACTCTCTTCTACTCCATGTTCCCCCAAGTGCCCTATTTTCATGGGAGCCTCTAGCATCTTGGATAACAGTTTCAGGAAATATTTTGATCAACTTTGCAGCTATGGAGAGAGGAGTATGAGAGTTTTGCTGAAATCAAATGTAGCTATCAGTCTGGCTCTGGAAATTTAGAGAATTAATGTTACTATACTAGATGGTTTAGTATGGATTGGTACTCTGGTTCATATGGTGTGTGGTGGTCTTTTTGGTTGAGTTATTTTGGTTTTTTGTTTTAATGTGTAGATGAGATGCAGATGGATGGAACGAGGCAATCTCAGTTGGACCAGCAAATCAACCAACCTGCTGGGTCCGCTCAGGCTGTTCAAATGCAAAGCTCTATTTTGAGAAACTTGGAGGATGAGACACAAGTTAATGGCTAGTTACTGTAATGATTTAGGCTTGCAGTAAATAAATGGGAATTCCCCTTCAAATGCTGTCGTTTGACTGAACAAGTTAAATAGGTGGGTGACTTTTATCTCTATGTCTAGGTCAGTGCTAGAAAACTGCATCTCATTCTGGTTTCCTTATTTAAAGAAGTTTTCAAAATTTGCAGGAGTTATGGAAGGAATCAGGAGATTGGACAAATTTTAGCTTATCAAAAAGATTGGTGACGTGATTAATGTCAAAGTGTTTTCAAACAGTGATTTTATCAGGTACTTCCTTTACTTAGGTCACAATAGGAGAAAAACTTGGAAATTGAAGTCAGACAAATTCAAAGGATTGCAGGATAATTGGCCACTGAAACCCAAGTGTGGTGAGATATTGTGGGTGCTCAGTTTTAAAATGTCACAACTTACTAGGTTCAGTTCAGAGACCACGGAGTGATTAAAGGGCAGTGTCTTACAACAGATCAAACTAAATGGTGTAGCACTTCCTAGTCAGCTTACATCTAGGAATCTGTGAAACAGTCATTTTCAGACACTTCATCTGTTGGGTCCTGTAAAGGATAACTTCTTTGACAAAGACAGATCTCTCTTGAATCTCAAATTCCTGTTTCAAAGGATGCAATTTATAGGCATGCTAAATAAAACCAAACAATTTGCTAAGTAAAACCAAAGCAATTTGTGTGCTGTGAGGACAGAAGGGAGTGTACCCTGTATGTATTCCCCCCACCCCCATCTCATTCTAGAAATGAAGAGGCATCCCATCTGAAGCAGATTCTGAGGAAATCGTAGGATTAGGAAATCATGGTTTGAATTTTTGGAGTGTAGTTTGCTAATATAATAACCAAAAATAGTCTTATCATAAAAGTTATTAAGCATCTTAATAAGCAGAGTTGCCAGTTTTCTGCTGTTTAATATCCTACTGAAACCTTTGCTAATTCAAGTAATGTAGCGTGTGAAAGATGTGCCCAGAACAGCGCTGATGAAGCCATGCTCCTATTTTTGTTGCTGGACCCTGACTTGGCTTATGGCTTGACATGGAAGAAAAGTAACTCTGGTGTTTTAGAAGCTCATCTGAATGCTGAGCAGTTAACTCCAGAAGCCACTGTCATGAAATGAAGACTGATTTGCTGCTATTCATTAATTGCTGTCAGAGGCACGTGCATGTCTGCATATACAAATGCTTATAGTTTAATGACAGACTCTCATTCTAGTTCAAATGTACATAAATTATACTACTTGTATAAGAAGAATTTTCTCTATGAAATTGCAAAGGATGCTTCCTGACTTATCTGTGCTGTAAATCTTAAGTAGCGTGGCACTACATTTTCACTGTAGGGAAAAAATGTGGTTTATACCTCCACTTTATCATATTTGGATGCAGCAGAATAACTTATTAGGCATCTTAAGGACATTTATTTTCCTTGGCCTAGCAGTGGCATTGGTTATTTTGGACTTTGGGCTAAGAAGTAGACCTACTTGTAGGCCTGAGGCACCATCCAGCATCTGCTAGTGTTAGTGAAACTTTTTTCCTTTGTAGACTTCAGTGTGGTATGTGTGGTTTTGTGTGGTGTGGGCAGTTGGGTGGTTTTGGTTTTTTCGTGGTGTGTTTTCCCCCCCACGATTAGTTCCCTACCATACTGTATTGATTGTAGGTGGCAAAGTTATGGTAGCGAGGGGTCTGCCGGAGTGGCTTCTGTGAGAAAAGGTGAGGGGCTCTGCAACAGAACCACCACAGGTTCTGCTGATGGGCAGCTGTGCCCATCAGCAAAGCAAGTGGTGCCTCTGGGAAAATGTATTTAAGAAAGGGCAAAATGCTGCACAGCAGTGAGGAGTGAGAAAGTGTGAGAAACAGCCCTGCAAACACCAAGGTCGGAGAAGAAGGAGAGGAAGGATCTGCTCCAGGTGCAGGAGCCGATATTCCCCTGCAGCCTGTGGAGGAGACCATGCCGGAGCACGTGGCTATGCCCTGAATGATCTGCAGCCCATGGCCAGCCTGTGCTGGAGCAGGTTCTCCTGGAAGGAACTCTGGCCCAGGGAGAGGGCCTATGCTGGAGCAGGGGAAGAGCGTGAGGAGGAGGGAGGGCAGAAAGGAGGTGTTATGGACTGACCACAACGTCATTCCTTATTTCCCCCTGTGCCACTTGGGGGGCGGGGAGGAGGAGGTGGAGGAGTTGAGAATGAAGGAGGGAAGTTGAGCCTTGGGAAAAAAGGGGGTGGGAGGAAGCTGCTTTAGTTCTTGTCTTTGTTTCTCACCATACAGGTCTATTTTGATAGGCAATAAACTAAATTAATTTTCCCTGGGTCGAGTCTGTTTTGCCTGTGACGGTAATTGCAAGTGATCTCTCTCTCTTCACCCTGACCCACAAGCTTTTAAATTTTATTTTCTCCACCAGTCCTGTTAAGAAGGGCGGGTGAGAGAGCGGGTGGGTGGGTGGCTGGCAGCCTGCCGAGGTCCACCAGCCACAGATATGATCCCCTGTGGGAACTGTATGTTGTTAATACCTTCCTGTGTGAAGTCCTAAAACCTCGAGTTTACATCCGTAGGCTCTCTGTCCACTTCTCGGGAAGCGGCAGATGTGTGCGTTTGCGTCCTATGAAACACAGTCAGTATACGATGCTTTTGAAGGCACTAGTTTTGAAACTGTGCTCCCTAACGCGTGGTTAGCAGCGTGGCTGGACTGGGGAACCTAGTGTGTGCTGGGGCTTCCAGAGAAAAGTTTCACATCATGCTAATCTTGGAGCAATTCTTATGAGTCCTAGTCTGAAATACTTAAGAATAGTATTATTACGTAATGTTTTCAAAACAGTTAAGATTTGGAACTAGAAAGCGATATGTGCCTCACCTAAAGCATGTGGTGTGTGGGTTATTTGCTTATTTACTTAGACTCTACCCAGTTCCAGCCTGGGAGGTACTTTCTTCCAGAACTCATGTGAGTGGGAAACGGGGAGGAAGATTGCTGGGCAACAGTTGCTAATGCATATAATAAGTATTATATACCTATGTGCCTTTTTTTCATTGGCATAGGAAGGACTTCGGATTAGAAGTTTCAGATCTCTTTGGGGATTGCAGTATTGTGTACTGGTTTTGTTTTTAATTACAGATCAGAATTTATAGCAATGGGTTTCTCTTTTAAGAACAGTGCATATTTTTATATCAAATGTCATGCTGTGTCATTTTCTTGTTGTTTTCTGTTCATAGGTCCTTCAGAATAATTTTCTGGGGGGTTTTTTGTTTGTTTTTTTTTTGTTTTGTTTTGTTCCCCCCACCTTCAAGAAAGAAGTAAACAGATTACTTTAACCTTTCTCAATCTCTTTTAATCCTCATGGCAATTAAGGGCTGGATTCCCCCTCCTCCCCCTGTTAAAAAACCTAAACTGTTGTTTGCTATGTATGTGTGAATTTGGAGTGATTGTTACTGAAGTAAAGAAAGAAGCTACCTAACTCATCTATGGTTCATTTTCCCGTATACTAATATTCCCAAATGGTAGTGCTGATACTTAGCCAGTTTTGTAAATTACTTTGCAATCTACAAGTAAAAAGATACACTAAAAAGTACAATTATGTTTTTGGATCTCAGTATAGCTCCAGAGGGCCCATTATGTTCTATTGAGTAAACATTTTGACATTCCTACTTATTTTTGAATATGTATTTAGGAATTTATTTAAAAATGGATTTTTGATCAATAGTCTGTAGTGGATTCTCTAAGAGAGTCATTAGTGTCTATTGTGTAAATCTTTCTTAGTTTGTGGTTTAATGATCCTGTGGAGGTAACCATTCGAATCTATTAGGTCAGTTTGTCCATGCACTGGCTCAATAAACTCTTGCTGCTTTTGTGTGTGAAAGGTTGCCTTTAAAGACTTTTATGATTTATTGATTTTTAAAAATTATCATGTAGAAGGAAAGCAGTTTAGTTATACAGATGACTGTATTTAAAATAAAAGCTGCTATGAGTGCTGAAAATCTTAAATTAGCAGTCATATTTCACACATAAAATTATTAACCTGTCTTTTTTTCCTCTAATCTAAACAGTGTTGTGGTAGCAGACGTGTATGGCATGTTCGTACTGTAGTGAATCTATATGTTTGTTTCCTAATCCCTTAAAACCAAGGGATTTATATTGAAGAAATGACAGGCAACTACACAGGTGTAAATTGGAGTGCTATAATACACTTAATGCCAGAGAGAATTAAGTAAAAGGTAGTGAATATTTTGAGACTTCTGTTGTAACGCATTACCTTTCCTTAAACCAAATGCATTGTGTGGCTTAAGATTTTGTACACAAGATTAATGAGCAAATCTAAGTGGTTGTGCTGTCAATAATCACAAGCTTTCTTGCAATGTTTGTGCGAGCTTAACATAAATTATGTTGTTACAGCATTTATCGCAAGTGCAATGTATTATTAACAGTTTGCAGAAAAGCCTCAAAGTAAGATCTCGATTGACTCATAAATCAATAACTAGAGAACCACGTGCAAGGTGGAAATAATAGAATAATGACATACTTCTGAGGTTCTGATGTGAATTACATTGCAATGCAGCTGTGAAAATGTTATTCAGGTTTTCATGGCATAGTTGTATGTAAGTTCTGCCATAAAAATGTGAGAATGTATCAATGAATCTTCTCTGCAGTCAGGCAGGCGTACACAATGTATTTTCAGCATTTCAGCATAGCCGTATAGCTTTAGTATTTTCCTTTCCAATTTGATATCTTTTAAATATTCTTACAGAGTGAGATTGCTTTATTTATATTGAAGCTGTGGAGCCTTTTCTGCTCTGTTGGACTATGGGGTTTTCTCTGTGTGTGTGGTTTAGCATTCTGTAAGTCAGTGATCTCTCCAGGGCATCTTGAAATAAAAGTGTCTCTTCTGGCTAAGGATGTACTTTTTATAAACCATTTTTCAGCAGTGATTTCAATTTTCTAGAGCATGCTCTGTATCAGTTAAGTGTTAAGGTCTGAGCAGCCAGATTAAGTATTGCTGCACTGTGTAGCATTGCTTTGGGATTGAATGTCATTGCCGATGTTTTTTTTGGCTAAATACTACATGTATGATATTGGTTATGACCATGTTCTGCAATGTCCATAAGCTGAGAAGCAGGTAAGTGAATTTATGTCTGTAATATAATACCCCTTCAGTAAGTTCAGTGAAATATGTTGTTGCTGTGTTGGTAAGATTTTGATTTACAGTAGGAAGTGTGCTAAATAGAGAAGAAAGCAGAAAATGACAAAACTGTGGCGTAGACGGATCTGGAGCCGTAGCACCCCTTACATGGCTCAAAAGTCTTAGTGTGTTTCTGAGCTTCCTCAGCCCCCGCCTTGCATGTATTTCTGCCTGCACTTAGCTGAGACGTGGGTTGTCTTCTTACTGTTGGAATGAGGTTTTTCTGTGTATGTAACAATACACGCACGTGCATATACATAAGTTAAACATCGGGCAGCGTTCAGTTAAGAACTGAGACGAATTTGGTTGTGTTGAGAGAAGGAATGTTGCCATGTGGGCCTTTTAACCTGTCTTAGTAAGGTGTTGTGTTCTGTCACTGTAGTCGTGCATTCAAGTCAGTGAGATATCTAGTATATGTTTAAAGTCCCTTACTTATGCTGGGCCTATTTTTAAATAACCAGTTGTGTTGCCCCTTATGTTATACTGTAAAGGCATTTTAGAATGCTTTTTTTTTTTGTGTGCCTTAATTTAAATAGCAGAATTTTTTTAAAGATTTCTTGTTGTTTTTAGCCATATTGGATTGGAAGAATGCTATGCAGAGAATTCTGTGCTGGTTGACTGCTGTAAACTCTAGCCTAAACTAACTTTAACCCCACTAAGCATGATGTTCGTAATGCCCGTGTGGAGGGAGGAAGCTGCTGTCTTCACACTACTCATGAAGAAATAATGTGGGGAGCGTGAATTTGTCTGGAATAGTTGGGGCAGAACAGTAAGTAGACAAGCATAACCCATGATTTCCTTAGTAGCTGTTCCTCTGAAGCAGCGGTAGTGCTGACCCAGACCCATATGTTTTAGGAGTCCTGCAGGCCACTGCAAGCCCAGTGGCACCAGAATGCCATGTCTCCTTGGGGGAGCAAGGGCACACTGAGCTTTTGTTTCTGAGAGTCTGTGCAGTACCACTAGGGTAGATGGGCTGACTGTTGTTGCAGTCTACTTTCCAACAGTACTTGAAAATGCAATTTAGAACCATCAAGTAATGAGAATAATTATTTGCTCCTATTTTTACTGTGAGCTGAAAGACTTTATATCTCTCTTTTTCCAGCTTAGCAGGATCCTGGCAGGCCCTACTGCCTTTTTGCTGTCTTTGATTCTCTCATTTATCTTGCTGCTTCTCCTTCCTCTCTCCAGATGTTACTGACTTGCTCTCCAGATAGTGAAGCCCTCCCTTCCCTTCCACTGCTGTCAGAGGCAGACCTTTCTTATAACCTGTGCTTGCTTTGATTATTCCATTCTGTCTCCTGGTTTTCATCTCTTGCTTAACTTGTTCCATAACGTCTTCCTTTCCTTTAGCTTTTTCATGGCATAAGCATGCTTTAATCCTTCCCGTTTTCATGCCTACCTGTCCTTGACCTGCCTGCTTCCCCAGCTGTGCCCATTACTCTCTTTGATATCTGAAGTCTGTTACTACTTATTTTACAGTGTCACCCATTGCATTTCCATCCCAGTATCCTCCCCGGTCCTGTTGCTATCCCTTGCGCTCTACAGATCTTTTACTCATCTCCTTCAAATAACCTCTCCTGAATGAGAGCTAAGGCGCATCTGTCTTGTTCATGCAACTGTCTGCCACTTCCAACTCTCGCTCACCCTCTGACTCCATTTTCTCCTGGTCATTCTCAACTTCTTCGTTGGACTTTGTTCTTTTTGGGGATTCATGATGTGCTGTGCCTAAAGTTGAAGTATACATGAGAAAAATGTAACTTAAAACTACATATTCTTCAGTACTAAATTGCATCTAGATCTGCCTCAATACCTGCTTGTCCAAACTACGCTTTCATCTTGCCTTTCAGAGACCTCTTCCTGTGCATTTAGCCACAAATTCAATTTCAACGGGAATCAAACAGCTGCTTAATCTTTCCTGTCAAGTTCTTCCTCCCATTACTCTTGATGGCTGGAGCAAACTTCACTTCTCTTCCTGCTACTTTATATCATTTTTAGTATTGCTTTCAACAGGAATGTGTTTCTGAGTACTCATGTTCTGGCTATGTCTGTGTTTTGCAGATTATTTTTAAGATAGACAACTCTTTCCATCTCTCTATCACCTAAAACTCTGGACTGGGATAATCTTATTTTGTGTTTTCATTTACTGAAATATCCTTCTCCTGATCTTGGGAAAGATGAGATTTGGTTATATCCATTAGAGCTCTTGCAAAAATAATTTTCCAAGGCTTTTCTTGACTGTTAGTCTTTCCTTTGCATCTGACTCCTGCATCCTTTCCTTTGTAAGCTCTTTGTTTTCACTGTGGAGATTTTTTTCCCGGTCTCCAGTACCCTACCTGTTCTTCATTTTAAGGTTCTTCTGACTCTGAGCTGTGTCTGGCCCACAGTGCCTGCTTTCATACATCTGTGAAACCAGCAAGGAGGTACTAAAACAAGACACTTACTGAAAAGTGTAATCTCATTATCTTCCTTTAGGTCCTGCCATTACAAATCTTCTTTGCTATGATGCTTACAAGAAGGTCCCAATGATAATGCCTTTTTTTTTTTTTTTTTGATGTTCATTGGCTGTCATGTAGGCTGATGTGGGCTTGCATGTCTGTGGTGTACAAATTCTCCAGCTTTCTTGTGGTTTAACATCTGTGTTCTGTATTTATACAGTGGATAATATCGTAGGGTCCTGTGGTCCTTCATTTGTGTGCATAAACGCTCTGGTGATATATATATATAAGCATTTAATCTAAGCAAATCACTGAATTTGTAAGTGTTACCTAATGGGATTAGCTAGACTTTTTTTTTTTTTTATAGTTATTTGTGTTCTCCACTATTCCTGCAGCAATTGGTATGTTATAATTGCATAATATATGGAATTGCACATGTTACAATTACATAATTGCAGTAATCAAGCACCAATCTTGTTTAGGATAGATAATTGTGTAGATAACTGTATTTAACAAAAGATTATAGAGCATCCCCATGTGGTTCTGTCTTGGTTCACTGGCTCTTGCTGTATTTGGTGTTGCAGTGACCCCTGTGGTGGTTCTCAAAGAGTGTGGGGTCTGGCAGATGTTTCTGTTGGGCAGCTTCATGTGTGGCTGCAGAGAGACTCCTGGGGCTGAGTAGGCATTTGCTATTTGAGCTAAGTTTGCAGGATCAGGACTCCGTTAGCTTCCATAGCTATTTTGGGAGACTTGGGTGAGAATTTTTACGATGCAAGCTGCCGTTTTTAGAGATGGCTCTTAGAGCTTTGTGGTTTTGGTGAGAGAAGACCTGCTAGCTATACTGGAAACAAGAAAGGCTTTGAAACTGTGCAAGTGCTGAGCAGACAATGTGTAGTAGTCTCTAGCGGAGTAGGCTGCAACTAAAATACTCGGCAGTTACCTCATTGAATATTAGCTCTTAACACGTGAAAGAAACCTAGGGATGGAGGAAGACTATAAGAATACCAGTGGATTAACATGCTACACTGAGACAACTGCTGCTGCAGTCTGTGAATCTGCACTGAAGGGAATCATGGAAACGTTTTGGTTTGTGTTTTGAAGTTGGTATTGACGGTAGCTGGAAGAGCTGCTTGGCCTATGAAACTGCTTCACTTCACAGTGCATTCCAGTGAAGAGCCCCTTAGGAAGAGAAAACTGTATCAAGCCAAGCAGAGAACTGGCACCTTTGATTACATTAATCTGGACCGGGGATATTACTCCCAAGAGAAAATGTGAAAGAAAGTTTAAAGGCTGATCTTTGAAATAGTATACCTGCATTTCTTTAGTGCTGAGTGACTAGTAGTCAAAGGAAGGACTGCCCATCTTTTATTTCAAAAACAAAGCAAACAACAAAACCCACCCCAAAACCAATAGGTTGCATCGCTTTTATTTTCTACAAGGCAGTAAACCAGTTTGTCAGGATACTCTTGCTAAACCCTTCGTTCACTGAAAGAGGTCTGTGCCTGATAAGAAGTATTATTTATGCTTCATTATCCTGTTGGATAGGGAATGTAGCCTGGCTGCCAGTTTGTGCATGCTGGGCTTTTCTGTTGAATCAGTTTGTCTCATTTTAGAATAACCTCTTTTAAGTCACTTTATATTTTGTTTATAATGGAAGCTGTCAGTAGATGGCAGCAGCCATCTCTTCAGATAACAGTTTTAGGTTACCAGCCAAATGAACATCTTATGCTAACGTTAACTAATCCTGAGAAAAAACACTCTACTGAAGTAATTCACTGAGGGCAAAACTTGCTTTTATTTTTGGCCTAAAGCAGGATTTTGAAGCCAGGGGCTGCTGATTAACCTCGGTTTAGGCTTTTATGAGCAGGATGATGAGAGAAGAAGGGAAGCCAGAGGAGTATATGTACATAGCTAGAGTCATCTTGCAGCTGCAAAGTGATTGATGCCAGCCAGCCCAAGGAATTCATGGGCAGAGCCCCTTGTACCATCAAAGATGATCTTTTGGCTAGTCTGTGCTAGCCCTGCCATATACTCATTAGTGACGGCTGTATTTAGCAGAAGGGAGGAGAGGAACTGTGCATATATATGCATACATCAGGGTGCCGCTCTTTAAATTGCATCCCAGGCGATCCTAACTAGCATTTTTTTTTTTTTTTTCCTAGTACTTGCTACTGCAGCGGCTCTCGAGTTCAAGAGTAGCCTGATCTATGCTATTCTCTCTGCCCCTTTAGGAAGTGAAGCATAAAGGGTTGTTTCGTTCTGCCCACATCCTTTCTTTTCTGTCCTGAGCGGGGTTGACTTAGGAGGATGTGCTATGGCTGCTGAAGAGTGCTTCAGGGAAGGGCTGTTTTCCTCCTCTTGAGGGCCTAACTGTATAACCCAGCTGCCGTGACTTGGTTGCGGTAGGGATGAGGGATGACTTCTGTGCGTCATCTTGGTATCAGCATGGGGATGAGTGTGGTGAGGACAAGGTCCTGGTCACACTGGGGCCAGAAGGTGTTTTAGGATGGTGGTGGGAAGGGGAGGTCAGCTAGATAGCAGTGAAGGGTAGCCATGCTTCCACAGGCTCCTGGCTGTGCGAAGAAGAAAAATGCTGGTTTTTATACCCATCTCTCACTCTGAGATTTAATGAGATTTTCTTTTTCCCTGAATAAATCGAGTGCCTCTAATTTACAAGGCAGGCAGTAGTGCTATTCTAGCCTCACATTTGGTTTGTCAGCAGCTACTAATGACTGTTAAGGACAAAACGGTGCCTTCTCCTTCAGTATCTTCACTAAGCACTACTATTTACTATTCCCTTTCTTTTTCTGACCAACCCTGAGAACTGAGCTGAATTCTCCACAGTGCCGCCAGACCTTATTTGCTGAGTGATGATAGCTAATTTTAAGTCCAATGTTATAATAGTGGTTATGTGTTTTGCCAAATGTGCACAGTTTGCACTTATCAACACTGAATTTTATTTAACATTTTATCACTTGGTTGGTGAGGATACTGGGAGCCTATAGCTTTGCCTTCAGTTTTAGTTTTGAGTCTCTTTTGTTGGCATTAGCAGTGAGGTTGCCACCTCACTATGCACATCCTTGTTCCTGGGCATCTGTTAATGCAAGACATCTGCCCTTTATGACTTTGCAGTGTACTTTTTCCAAGCAATTGGTGAAGGACCTTGTAAAACTTTTTTTTTTAAGAAGTTAATGTATGCTACACCAATGCTTCTGATAACTCTAACAGGTTTGTGACATGTGACTTCTACAAAACCTGTTAACTCTTTACCTTCCTATTATTATTTTATTTTTATAATTTTCTCTTATTTTATTCTGTATTATAATTTCTAACTATTTGTCCAGCACAGAGGAGTTCTTCAGTAGAAAGATTTGAAATCTATTATTACGTACCTGCGTGTAGAAGATCGGTAATACTAATCACAGGCAAGGATTGGGCAGGATATTAACCTAACTTTAGTTTCTTAGGGTAAGTTAAACACTTTTTTTTTCTTTTTTTTTTTTTTTTTAATCAAACTGAAAATGCTACCTAGCTTAATCAAAAACTTGCACTTGATGATACTTAGAGCTTTATTGTAGCTCCCCAATAGAAGTTCAGAAGAAGTGAAAGGTGGGAAAACAATCTGTAGCTGAAGTCATGCATATTCCATTTTCTTTTGGAGAAAGAAACAAACAGTTCCAGATCTGATACATGAAAAAGAGTTGTGAGGTTTGGGAGAGTTTTGGTTGTTTTTTTGGTTGGTTGTGTTTTTTTGTTTTGTTTTGTTTTTTGTTTTGTTTTTGGTTTTTTGTTTGTTTGTTTGTTTGTTTTTGTGTGTGTGTGTGTTTTGTTTTTTCTTAACTCTCAATACAAATTCCAGGTAACACCTTGGTGGGTTTCTTTGGTGATGTGGTTTTGTTTTGTGTGGTGTGGTTTAACCACATGCATCTGGCCTTTAGTTTGTTCTTGGCTTACTCAAGTTCTTAACTTTGGCTCATCTTGACTATTTGAAAAGTCTGCCTGATATTGAATGTATCTGTAGGCTTTTGCCATTGACCTTTCCTTTAGAGCAATATTTTTAAAGAATAGAACATATGTGGAACACAAAAGCTTGTGAAACAAAAAAGGGTATCTACATACTGTTTCAGAAGGGTATAAAAGCTTTCCTAATATAAGAACATTCTGAAGTATTCCCATGAGGGAAGATAAGCCTCAGCATTGCCAATGATGTCTCCTTTTTATCACAGCCTAACACGCTAGTGCTAATGGATCAACTCTTTAGAGGATGACAATTAATTCTATTTCTGTTAAGTGCATTGCGGATGGTACCGCAGCATGGTACCTGAGTGACAAGCTCCTGTGTCCTACCAGCATCAGGTGGTTTGATTTCGTTGGAGTAGGGATTACGGGATGTGGCACTACTGCTTTGTTGAGCAGATTTACCAGTGATTATGAAGAATCTGCAGCTGTTCACTTGGTCACCTTTTTTGCAGGAGTTATTTCGATGATAGTGGCTTGTTGATGTGCTACAAAGTTGAGGGGAAAGGGAAAAAAAAAATAATTTGTTCCTTTAAAAAAAAAAAAATTAAAAGATCCCTCCCTTGTCCTAAAACAGCCAGGAACACACCCCCATTTCAGAATTAGTAGGTGGCACTGCTTTTAACTGACACAGTCTTTGATTTTATGGATATCGCCTAGATACATAGGAAGGTTAAATAAAAAGACTTAAACTCTAATGGGACATTTTGAGGATTAATGTCAATGTAGTCCAAGGGCATAATGGGATTCAGTACCAGGCCAACATGTTTGGCATTTTAGAATGGATTTCAGAGAAATAAATACACTGTACGATCAGTTTTTACTGCTAAGATTTTCCATGTTTGAGGAGCAAGACTTTCTTTATCAATGGTCTGGTAAGTAATCAGTGTTACTTGGTCTGGGTTTTATCAAAGCTTTGATAGATTCCACTCTGCTCAACATTATTTTAATAGCCATGTATGGCCATCTCAAGCAACTCCAAAGTTTATTAACGAGCTGATTAATTCTTTGAGATATATGCAGCAGTAAGGAAATGTAATTTTTTTTTTTTCTTTTTTTAAAGTGAAAATGTCTGAAAAGTGAGAATAAAGTGGGGAGGAAGAAGCATTAAGGTGGTATAGGCTTTCCTGGATGTGTCCTTCCTCTTTTTACATGTGTTGACCCTGTTGTTTTCTTTTCTTCTTTTGGGAAAGTTTATACAGGCTTTAGGGAGTTAGGACTTATGTCTGGAATGCTGGGCACATGGCAGCTACCAGAAGACAAGTTATTTTTTAGAATATTTCTGACTTCCTCTGCATTTCTCTTTAATTAACATGGCAACTTCTGTCAGGCTCATGGGAAGTACTTCTGTGTTCCCTGAAGCTTTATTTTTTCTTTTTTTTCTGCCAGTCATTCTTTTGTGATCCGTGGTGTGGACATACCTGGAGGCAAAGTCTTCTAATTGATCCTGCGAATCTCGCTGAACACTTGAAACACCCATCTTACATTTTCAAAATGATTTTAAGGTTTTGGTGCTTGTTATGTTTTGTCTTGGAATCTTTCTTTTTGCAGTCGCCAGTGATCACAGTATGGTTGTGTTAAAAAGGCAGATCTGACTTTTTCTAGTTGGGACAAGCTGTGCTACACTTCTTTCTCACAGTTTCAGTTAACTTCCATGTGGGAAAAAAAAAAAAACAACACAACTCATCTATAAGTTGTAATGTTGATGTTTTGAAGTCATTTTAGGGTTGAGAACTGTACTGAGAAACTAAGACCCAAACAGAATTCCTGTGGCGAAAAACTAATTAACACTTGAACAGTCACTATTAAAACTTCGGTGTTTATCTAGCCTATCCAACAAGATGTGAACTGAAGGAAAAAGAGTATGTTTTTATATGTGTTAACACTAAACACTTTAAAGAATTATTTGAAATGCTAAATAATCTAGAGTGGGGAGAATTGCAGGTGGGAATTAAATCTGTGTCAACAAAAGCCTGAAAAGCTGTGAGGCTGTCCGTGCTGCAGTCCAAAGGTACGTGTTCAGCTTTTGCAAATGTAGGTGTAGCTGACTGGCTTGAGATGGCGGCAGCGTAGCTGTCGCAGCCTGGTCTTCAGCCAGCAGGTGCTCACCCAGGGTCATGGGCAAGCTTGTGGGCTCTTAGTGGGAAGCCAGCTGAGCCCTCCACCTGGACTGCTGCATGGATATGTCCTGTGTGGCACTGTGAGTTAATGCTGTGAAAGGCTGTTACGTTATACAAAAGGCACCGTGGGCTAAGTCACAGGCTATTAGTAATAATCAGAGGGTTTAAATACCACTGAAGTTTGACCTTTGTAAGGAAGCTTGATAGCCTCTGCTAGAAAACTTACGTGATCTGTGGCCTGGAGAGAAGCAATTTTTTTTTTTTTTTTTTAATTTTGCTTTTATTTGACATGTTGCTTGGTTCTGAAATAAAAATGATTTTTGTTGAACTGAAAAGAAGGGTTATTCGTAGGAAAGGCAACACAAATAAATATGCTAAGCTTTATCTGGCAGATTTTAAACCAGGAAGGGAATACAGGTTTCTCTCCTTATCTCATCTTCCTCATGAAGTGTAAAGCTTTTGCTTGAGTTTTTTGTTTGTTTGTTTGTTTTTTTGGGGGGGAGGGAGGGGGAGAGTGTTTGGGTCCGCCCCCCCCCCCCCCCCCCCCCCAAGCCAAAAATAGTGGATATAGGATTTTGATTGGCAGAATCCTACAGATTTTAAAATTTATGATCTTGAAATGACAAGAAATATCCAAATAGTGTCACAGACTCAGCAATGCAAGACCTGGAAGGAAATTCAAAATTTCTCATCCTTCCATGTTATGGAACATGTGAAGACCCAATCCTCTACCCTCTCTACTCTGACATGAGTTATGTCAGTATAGCTTTCCACTGCTGCTGGAAACTCTGAAACTGGGGGAGGAGAGAAAAGCATCTGGGGCCGGCTTCTGCCTCTGGGAACCTGCAGAGATAGAAGGTGCAGTGTCTGGGGGGGGGGGGTCGGGTTTTATTGTTGTGGGGTTTTGGTTTTCGGGTTGTTGTTTTTTTTTTTGGTTGGTGGTGTTTTTTTTTGGTTGTTTTTTTTTTTTGGTATTCATGGGGACAAGTGGTAGAGCAAAAATCTTCATGCATAGTTGTCCTCTAGTTTGCTAGCTGTCTGTCTTAGGCAGATTCCCTTCGTGGCCTAGATTCCCATGGCTGCAGCCAGAGCTCCTAGATTTACCTGGTAGTCTTTGATCCAGTCTGGGCAACACAATTCATATTGCTGTTTCCTGATATAACAGACTTTCCTTTTGAATTTCAGCCTGATGCTCATTCACACTTCACACACTCATAAACTGCTTCACTGTAACTAATTTTACCTAAAGTTGAGCTACTACTCTTCCATTGCTTTTAAAAAATAATTATGTTCATCCATTGATTTTTTTGGCAAACTGTTCAGATAAATATACTGCCGTTAACAGAACTAATAGTTTATTTTCTGGAATAAAAGAATAAAGATTTTCAGTCCTAGTAGAGAAAAATTGGGGGAAAAATCATTGAGACATTATTTGTGCATACTTATCGTAAAATGAACGCATGACTCTTTTTTAGGTATTCCAAAAACATTAATAAAAACTATTGATTAGCTCACAGTACCAGAAATGGCAAAAGGAAACATTTAAAATCTTGATCTGAATTTGGATTAAAATATGTGTTTCTCGAAGACAGACAACAAAAGCTTTGTATTTTGCCTGAACAAATTTCTCTTGACCTGATGGTACAGGTAGCTACCAACCTGTTTGCTTGCTCTAGACTATTACGTGCATTGATACAATGTTAAGCTTTAAAAAGATTGCATATAATAACTCTAAAAGATGTGTGGGGCTGGTTTTCCACACCTCATGTTTTATATGGTCTGGCTGCATTGGATCCATTAAGTTGAGTAAAGCTTTCTGGATACGGCAGTGAGCACTCAAACTGGGTGTTCATCCTTTAGAGGTGCATTTTTATTGCACCTGCTCCCATCCTGGTCCACTGGTGTATTGTATTTGTTTCCTTACTGATAGTTTTAGTCCGACTGCTTTTCCATGACATGGGGTCACGTGCTGGTCTTCTAAGTAAGTTCACACCTGAAATGTTCTGAATTTCTCTGTTGGGAAGAACAGGTCTCTACCTTGTGGAAGAATCGATCGTGTTCCCCTGGGCCTGCCCCCCTCCTGCCCCTGATAAAATTGCTAGCAAAAAGGTAGGATGAATTTTCATACCTTATTCAATAACATGTCCTTTTTTATTCAGTGGTACGTTATTTTGGTGTTCAGCCAGGTTGAATGAACATGAAGACCTCTTACACTTAAAGCAGTATGAGACCAGGAACAAGCAGGAATGCACCATTTGCCTTTTATTTTTTATTTTATTTTATTTATGGAGACTCTGATTTTTCAGTGTCTGTGCTCCTCCACACCCTTGATCCATACCAGATGCAAATATCTTTTGTCTAAATCTGCAAACCGTCTATGCTTTTAGCCTCTACATCACTACTTTTGCATTGGAAAACTTAGTTCAGACTGCTGTTTGGAGAGAAATGTCGTCTTCAGTTTCTTTCTTTTTGGTGCTGGAATTAAGTTGGATATATGTCTGACCTGCTAATGCTGACAATTTTGTCATCTTCTAAAACTTGAAAGAATCTGGGAATATTCTTCAGAGAGGTTTATTTAGCTGTCACTTAAATAACAGGGAATCCAAATCTTTTTTGCATACATGGAAACGAATTTAAAAATTTTCAGCCCCGTTCTGCAGAATTCTACATAGGCTTTTCTGTTGAATGGAGTAATATTCTTCTAATTCTTTGAGGTTTTGAGTACGTCTTTTAATGTATACAAAGTAGATAAGTTGAGGATGAGGTGGAACTAAAATTAATTTGTTACTTGATTTCTTAATTGCTTACTCTGTTTTTTGATTATATGCCTTATTCCGCACCTTCCTTTTAGAAGGTGTTTATATTTGAGTGTAAAGCTTGAAGTTGAGGGAATCTTTATAGTGATCATTTCACGGCTCAGCTGTATTGCTAAACCAGACATTTGTAGTTGTACATTCTGAAACATTCTTCCCTGCTCACTGTGTAGAAAAACATAACCTGAAAGCAAGGTCTTACAAATCATGCTGCTTTCTTCATAAGCTGTATGTAAACATTACAGGGTAAAATAAGTTATCAACAGAAGTGAGCTTATGTATTCTAGAAATTCTGACTAAAGAAATGCAAACTGGGCTTCTGTGATCTTCTAGTAGATGCTCTCTAGTCTTTACTTCATCTCTCCCTGCTTATCAGGAATCAGGATTGCCTAGGTGACCCTGCTATAATGGCTTTATTGCTTCACGTGCCTCCATTGTCTCCCTGCCTCATGGAAAAGGCTGCTAAAGACAAGGCAGTTTTGCACCGAATTCTGCATTTCACCCCTTTAAGGTTGTTTTTCCTACCTGTGCCCTTCTTGCTTCTTGTCAGCAAGGAGTTCCCATCCCTGAAAGAAGGTTATAGGTTTTTTCCTGGTGCTAGATGCTACCTAAATTGCCACTGCTGCCTTCTAGGACAGCCATGAAGATATACACTGAAACTTGCCAACAACATCAAAATACCCTTTTGTTGGAATGATGGAATCTTGCTGATGACAGCTTAAGATATCTAAATTTGACTTTCTCCACCTCTTCCTATTTTTATGGGAAAGGTAAAATATTGCCATCCACTTTTGAAATATATTAAAATTTTCCTTATTTAAAGATAGGACCACATTCTGCTAAATTTAGAAAAGATTTTTAGAGCTGTGCAGCTTAAAAAAAAAAAAAAAAAAAAAAAAGGCCTGGTATCGAGTCTTGTATGTGATCTTTGTTTATTGCTTGAAGTTTCCCCCAAGGGGGATCTCTAAATACTTACTGTTTTTCAAAAAAGCAGGTTATTTTTTTTTCTCCTTGGACAACCAATGAAATATAGACCAGTGTGAAATATCTCCTCGATGAAGTATTGTTCTAAAACGTTGCTGGCTCCTTCTCCTTTCTTTCCAGTCATGCAGGAGTTCCAAAACTGTAAATATTCCAATGTTCTACTTGTACAGGAATATATATTTTCCTATCCAAAGTGAATAGAAGACTGTTGAAGGAAGCCAGCTCTTGCCTATTAAGTAATATTGTTGTGGCTTTTAAAATAGGGAAATGGAATATCTGAAACTGCAGCTTTCATTTTGATGTATTGCTGGCTGTTATGCCTTTCAGAATTATAAAAGGCATACTTAAGTATGAATTGGAGAATAATGTTAAGGGAAAAAATGTTACTTTTTGGCAGTGGTTTAAAATAAATTAAACTTTAAAAATGTTCAGAGTCAGGTGTTCCTATTTTGATTCATTCCCTTGCATTAATATATCCCCAGCATTTTGTGTTGTAAATGACCTTTTCCATTTCAAATTTAAAAAAAAAAAAAAAAAAGGCTGAAATTGGAGAGGCAAGGCTTTTTCTTTTTTTTCTTCTCCCACACTGAAATAGGAACATTTTCTAGTCCAGTGAGTAAGCAAACATTTACAGATGGGGAAGGAGTAGAATTTTAGAGTGAGATGTTCCGTAAAACTGGAGTAAACACAGAATTTTCCATTAACTGGTAACAGAAGGAAAAAATTGGATAGATTTTTTTTTTTTTCTTGAAAGATTCAGGAGTGTGTGTGTAGGTGGTGTTTGTGGTATGTGTGCGTGTTTTGGGGGTTTTTTAGTGGTTTTGTTTGTTTGTTTTTCTTTCCACATTACTTTTTTTTTTTTTTTTTTTTTTTTTTTTTGGATAGTGAGATCTGAAGGCCATGGATATTGCTGACCTTAGGTCAGACCACCTTTCAAGATCCATGGAAGCCATGGACTCTAGCTAGAACTTGCCAGACTGTCTTTGTGAGGTGTTTTGCTTTCCCCAGATCAGCAGGTTATAACAAAGCCTTAAGTCTGATTAGCTCTGCTGAAGTGTAGCCTCACACACTTGTACTTCTAGAAGGACATGAAGGTAAACTGCTTTCTAAAAACTTCCAACCTCCTCAACATACCAGTGTAAAAAGTGAGCGTTGTGATGGCCATTTCACTGTATATTTGTGTGCATCTATGTAAACATACATTAGAAACTGGAAGGAAGGTCTGTCCTCTCAAATTCTCTCGCAACAGTTCTACATGATTTGCCATCGTGGTGAGATCTTCTGCATCTGGATTCCTCCATTTAATTAAGAAGTTGGCCAGGGCAAAGGGTGGTGTTGAGACTATCCAAGCAGGAATTGGTGGTGGTAATTACTGAATTTTGGAGAAGCAGCTTTGTGTATCAGATAAGATGACCAGGTCTGCCACCATTTTAATGCAGAAATGCTGTATGAATGCTGATACCTTTAGAGTAACAAGCCAATCATAATAGACTGCTGTTTTTAATTTCATCTGAAGGACAGTAGTGCTCTGTAATATTTTAGTACTTTAACTCTGCATTGCTGCTGAATATTAGTTGGTGATTGTGCAAAGATGCATAGATACCTTAACGAATATGATGGATATGATGTATTGTTTTAAAATATTACCACTGACTAATGTTACTTATTTACTCTGTTATGACAAAAATAGAATAGAAAATTGCAGTTGGAAGGTACCTACAATGATCATCTAGTCCAACTGCCTGACCGCTTCAGGGCTGACGAAAAGTTAAAGCATGTTATTAAAGGCATTGTCCAAATGCCTCTTAAACACTGACAGGCTTGGGGCACTGACCACCTCTCTAGGAAGCCTGCTCCAGTGTTTGACCACCCTCTGGGTAAAGAAACGCTTCCTAATGTCCAGTCTAAACCTCCCCTGGCACAGCTTTGAACCATTCCCACGCGTCCTATCACTGGGTATCAGGGAGAAGAGATCAGCACCTCCCTCTCCGCTTCCCCTCCTCAGGAAGCTGTAGAGAGCAGTGAGGTCGCCCCTCAGCCTCCTTTTCTCCAAGCTAGACAAGCCCAAAGTCCTTAGCCGCTCCTCACAGGACATGCCTTCCAGCCCTTTCACCAGCTTTGTTGTCCTCTTCTGGACGCATTCAAGGACCCTCATATCCTTCTTAAATTGTGGGGCCCAGAACTGCACACAGTACCCAAGGTGAGGCCGCACCAACGCTGAATACAGCGGGACAATCACCTCTTTTGACCGGCTGGTTATGCTGGGTTTGATGCATGCCAGGATGCGGGTTGCCCTGTTGGCTGCCAGGGCACACTGCTGGCTCATACTGAGCCTGCTGTGCACCAGCACCCCCAGGTCCCTTTCTGCAGGGCTGCTCTCCAGCCTCTTGTGCCCAATTTATACTTGTGCCCAGTATGACTCTGTCCTAGGTGCAGAATCTGGCATTTGGACTTATTAAATTTCATCCCATTAATCATAGCCCGATGCTCCAGTCTATCTAGAACCCTCTACAAGGCATCTTGTCCCTCAAGAGAGTCAACAGCACCTCCTGGTTTGGTATCATCAGCAAACTTGCTAATGGTGCATTCAACTTGGGCATCCATATTGTTGATAAATACAGTGACCAGGACTGGCCCTAGAATTGAACCCTGAGGAACACTGCTGGTGATCGGTCACCAGCCAGATGTAGCCCCATTCACTACAACCCTTTGAGCTCTGCCCTTCAGCCAGTGCTTCACCCAGCGCACCGTGAACCTGCTCATCCCACAGCTGGACAACTTGTCCAGAAGAATGATGGGAGGGACACTATCAAAAGCCTCAATAAAATCCAGAAAAACTGCATCCAGTGCCTTCCCTTCATCCACTAGGTGGGTGACCTTACCACAGAAGGATATCAAATGAGTTCAACAGGACTTTCCCTTTGTGACCCCATGTTGACTGTGCCTGGTGATTGCATTATTCTTTAAACGCCTTTCAATAGCACCCAGTATGATCATCTCTGTAATTTTTCCAGGAACTGAGGTTACACTAACAGGCCTAATGGAAGAGTAGGGGTGAAAATGCATATTGACTGCTTATGAAGTAAGAATCGAGTATGTTAATTCCAGAAGTAAGTGTGAATTTTCTTCTGTGGGTTTTTTGTGAGTTTAACTCCATCATATCTTGTGCAGGTGAAGGGGGTAAGAGAAGAGCAAGTGACAAGGGTGTGAAAAAAGGGAACAGTGTGTGCCCCTTCCTTATGCCATTTCCCACCAGCCTCATTCACAATAGATATTGCTTGACCTACAGCACTCAGAATGGAATGTGACTTGTCAAGTACTAGCTAGCTATGTAAATTAATTTTCTTGTCTTAAATTTAACAATTATCTTGAGTACCCTACAACAGGACCACAGTTTATGCTCCAGAGCAGACACCTCAGTAAACTTCCTTAAACTCCGTCGGGCTCTCAGCCAAGGAAGCCAATGACGCGTCCCTCCAATTCAATAACCAGTTTGAAGTTTTATTATTCTGTTGGTCAGGATGCCTCTAAAAGCTGGCTGAGAACAGTATTTGGAAACTTCCCCAGAATTGGTAAAACCCTTAAATGCTGAGAGTAGGTGGCATGAGATTCAAAAGTCCATAGGTGTAAAGAAGAGAAATTTTTCTGTAGTAACTGAACATTATTTCAAAAAGTATGCTTTGATATACTTCACATGAGACTTATCTTTTAAAAAAAATGCATATGCATTTTTTATTTCTTATTTAAAAAATGAGTATATTTTTGGAATTCTGTAATGCTGTTTTGGTAGGCTGTATAAGGGTGTATTATGTTCTAATTAAAAGTTAATGTAAGTTAAGCAAACTTTGAATTTTCCAAGTTTAGTTCTGTTTAACTTTCCGTTAAGCAAACGTTTGTGTTTAAGCAAAGCTCTCCAAGGACATAAGTTAGGCATCTTTGTCTTGCAATCAGTGTCAATATATCTTTTTTTTCTTTGAAAATTTTAAAAGGAATAGCGTATGTTAGTGTCATTCTTTCAGATCATAGAGCTGAATGATAACCAAGTTCAGCAGATGTAGCCTAACTTTATTTGGAATAGTGCATGGTGCCCAAAATAACATTGCTTCATGTTGGTACAGATGACTGTATCACATGCTTCAGACTGTCTGCTCTTTTTTGTCCTTTTTGGTGACATTAGAGTTTGTGGTTGAGATGTATGTTAATGTGCAGTTATGTTTCCTTGTAGTCTTACTTAAGATGAAAGTTTTGTACTACAGTCCGCCTTGCTTTATTAGTTAAAATTCTATACCAACAAAAATCTATTGATTTTTATTTAATAACTCGTTGTCAGCAATATATCAGGTTACACTTTGTGTGTGATTTCATATTTGTCTGCCAGTAATAGAGGTTACGATAACGGAGAGGCAGATAAGGTATAAGGCTCTCCAAACTATTCCCATATGTCATTCATTTTGATTTCACTGAGAGTACTGTGGGCTTAAGGTTTTTCAGGGTTATGCCCTTAGTATATGAAACATTTGAGATGAGATAATTCAAATTTAAACTCAACGTTGCTGTTTAAGTGTTACATTGATTTCTTAGATGAGTGAGATGTGTACATACTGTATGCAAACTAATTATGTTAAATATTCTCTCCAGTGGGAAAAATGTCCAAATAGCATGAAACATGTTAAAACTATAGAATGAGCTAACTGAATGAAAGACAGTTTTCCACATCATTAAAACACTTAGTTTCAAATGTCACAAAACTGATAAAGTAACGGAATTGAGGTTATTTCTTCAAGGATAAGACTAAATTATAAAGCAGTGGAAAATGGAAAATAAAGTACGTGCTGAATATATTTATAAAGATTAAAAATACGTACTGAACAGAAAGATAAAATTCAGTGTGCTTTATTACATTGAGTGTATCAAGGATAAATGAGAAAGATGGCTAATCAAAATAAGCCAAGAAGAACATGAAGTTATTAAAAAGACATTTTTTTGTGTCTTAAGCTCGGAATCTGGTATCTTTCACTGGATAGATTAGGAATATCTCAGAGGACTACTTATAAATTCTCAGGACAAGTTTTTAGGCTTATTAATGACACTAGCGGTAAATTCTGTGCGCTTTTTTTTTCTCCTTTTTTTGAGGGGAAAACTTATTTATAAAAGCACTGAAAATCCTACTTTATGATCTCACTAGCTTGAAAAAAGATCTTTCATTGCAATCTACCAACGGCAAGGTAGAGTATCGTCCTTCAGGAGAAGGAACAAATGTAAAATAGAACAGAGCTACCTTGGAATTGTATAATCGTGTTGGTTACAACAATACTAATGTAAGTAATGTTTCAGAGGCTTGTTTTTGCACAGGTATCGGTTGCGGATTAATTAAGGATTACTCCAGTAGAGGAATGTCATACTGTTCGGTAGTAGGTCTTGTTTTGTGCTTTGCAGACTTCAGGAAGGTAGTAACTTGACTGAGCCTTTTCAGGTCTTGATATCACCTTGTTCTTTTTGTTCTTCCTTGTTACCAATAGACTCAGCTGCACTATGCATACTTCCACTTTGCTGCTGCAACTGACTGAAAGCCAAACAGAATAGATGTGTTTTCCAGGAACTGAATGCTGATACTCATCCCTCTTCCATGCTTTCATAGGATGATACAGAGACAGTATTTGTCACAGTAGAAGCAGTGAGAAAGTGCTCCTTCAGTGGCTGATACTCCCAAAAGGGAGGTGAATACACTGTTAAATCATGCTCCAACAATCATGACTGTTGTATATCTTAGAAAATATTTTGTTTTGTGGGCAAGAACATGGATGGAGTAGCGTTGGTTAATGTAAAATGTAAGGTAAGAGGATCAGTAAGGTTCAGTGAAGAATGGCGCCTAGAGAAACAGCAACTTTAAAGGTGATGAATATAGAAGAAAATATCTAAATCCTTTTTATGGATTCTTTTCCTGCTCAGTTGGAATTTGAATATATGTGGAATTATTTCTTCAAGAGTGCTTTTTCAAAATGTACAGAACGTGTTTTACCTTCCATGGTTCTTTTCCCTCACCAGTAGCAGGGCAGTCTGCTGTCTCTTTCATAATAGCATTGCCTTCTGCATACTGACTTTTCTCAGTTGAAGCAAATGACCTTTCACTCTTAAGGAACTGCAGAAATTGCAGTTGAGTTGGGTCTGATTTGGTGAATAGGTCATACTCTCTGCACTAGTTTGATCCTGCTGTCCAGAATTTGATGATCAGACCTTTAGAGCAATGACCGCTGTAACTAATTCTTCATTGTAGCATTCATTTAGGTCACACTCTAAAAAAAAAAAAAAAAGTTTGGAATTCTGGCAGAAATTTTATATTGTTGTGTCTCAGTTTCTTCCTGATTTCTATAAGTGAGAGCTGGAAATGCAGTTTGCTGTGTGTGGGCTTGCTTTCATTAAATGGACTAAGAGGAAGAGATGCTTATGAAGTGCCACGGTTGCAGACTCCTGTGTCCGAGGCGCTAAGCCTGAAGAGCTGCTAAGGGAATGTGCATTCTATGTGGTAAGCACTTGACCGTATATGCAATGTTGGACTGATGGTCCTTTTTTTGAGATGCCAGGGTCATTTGTTTCCTGAACACTTCAAACTGGATTTTTCTACCCTGGTATATAAGTTATTTAGCCCCTTCCTTGGGCTTCAGTCTTGACAAATTGTTGCAGGGATGTTATCTGTTTCAGCTGTTCTTTTAATCTAGTTGCCTCATCGGGGACTTGACATAGTTTACTTTAGTCAGGTCTTTTTGTTTCTTCCATTTTCATTCTTTTCATCTGTCTGTTGCCTTTCTTTCCCTGTTTCTTGAGGGAGAGGTTCTTCTTTCTTCCGTTTTTGTGTGAAATCCCCAGTTCTCCATCTGCCTCCTGGTTTTATTTTTCCCTATAGCTCTTTTTGTCCTCCCATTTTGTCCAGTTTCTCCATTTTCATCCCAACATCCTTTTCTGGATTAGCTGTCTTCTGTTTTCATTTTGTACTGGCATTTTTTCTTATTTTTCATGCGATCCATGTTTCAGATACTACATAATTTCAGTGTTACAAGGCATATCAATATTATGTTGCAATTTTTAAGAAGCCATTAAACTTGACATATTTTGTGACTCTTACTATTGCATGTTATAATAATTATCCCTAACTATTAATCAAGACAGAAAGACTAGTAACTAATATAATGAACTAATTCTTTGCCACATTATTAAAGTATTATTTACTTTATGTGGGAAATATTTTAAATATGTTTAGGATATTGCAAGAATGGAAAACATCAAAATGGTTCTGTTAACAAGCCGTGATTGCTTTTTCCATCTACTGAAGAGTCTGGTTGTTGAATGACTTCAACACCCACTTATCGTTCACTATGCAGTAAGAAATACTGTGCCTCCTCAATCAAATTTTAACAATCTGCCCCAATTTAACACCCTTTTAACCTTTTGAGCCTAATTATTTTTCAGTAAACCAGCTCGATCAGTAGCCTATCTTATAATGCCAGCCAATTTTCACCTCTAAGTAGAGCATTTCATAATATTTGGAATTGAAGATATATTGGGCTACAGCTGCAAGACTACTGTAGTTCTTCTTGCTGCTAAAGACTGCAAATTTGTTGCATATAATTCTATGTGCGTTGACAGTGACCTTACTGCTCGAACTTGCTGTGACTTTTGTTGACTTACTGACAGCAAGCTCTTGAGTTTCCTTCAGTTTAAATAACAGGGTATGGAATTAAATCTGCACTTCTTAGTAATAACTGAAAAGCTGATGGACCTCAAATTTAGTGGACTCTTAAATTTAATTTTCAATAAAGGAAACTTGATCAAAAATTTAAAGCTATTGCTATTTCAAAACAAATTACAGCATTGTATTAAAATTCTGCTCATATTAGCCACAAAATTCAAGGTGCTGATGTTTTCTACAGTATAAATGCAATTGCATTATGCTCGTCCTCTGTTGTGCTAATTTGTTTTACTTCTACAGAGGCTGGATGAAAATTACAGAAGAGGGCTATAGTTATGTTTGGTTTATGAGCAGAAGGCAAGGACTGCAGAGAGAAAGTGTGGGTTTTTTTCTGTAGTTTTGTTCGTTTGTTTGGTTCTTTGGTTTGGGGTCCTCCGGCTCCCTGAACCAAAAATTTAAAGGTATATGTAGTATCAGGCTTGCTCATCCTATTCAGTTAGTCCCATAATTTAAAGTTTGAGAAGCGTTACCCAAAAGGTCTTTTGGGACCAAGACTAAGCCAAGCAGGCAGTGCAGGAGGAGCATTGTTTGGCTTTTGCTGTCTGGGAGAAAGGCAAATGTTTGCTTTGAAGTCATCCCTCGAGCTGGATCGAGCTCCGGTGGCCTGAGGTTCCCCGGGGGGGGCAGGGTTGAGCGTGTGCAGGGCAGATGGGAGGCCTCTGCCGCACCGGCCTTCCTCAGCCTCTTTGGAAGAGCTGCCCTTGCCCTCGCTCCGGAGCCCTGTGCTGTTTCCCTGAAGTATGAAGCCTATGGAATAGCAATCTCTGAGTTACATGAAGGTTCTGTGTTGGCTTGTTTGTCAAAGATTACACTGGGACTAACTTGTCTTCCTTTCCAGGGCTTACGCCTCTGCTGAAGCATGAGTTTTCTTGTCTTGATCAGTTCTCTTTCAGTACCCTTTGAAAGAAATACAGTAAGTAAGTTTTTCTTTTCAGCTAAACATTAGAAATATCATGATCAGCTGTTACGTAAATAATAAATTGGTTGCAAAACCCCTCCAACTACTCACAAAAACATGAGTCAGAGCCATGAATTGATTTGTTTTGGGAACTGCCATGTTTAAAGAATGCCTTTGGTGCAGTGGATGGGAATTTAAATGCAAAATAAATGGAAAGTAAGAGAAGGAAGTCCTGGGGCTCCAGGACTGCAGGTTGTCAATGCCGGACCCTGGCAGATAGTAGGTAGCCACGGATGGCGAAGAAGGTAACAACCTGCAGCTTCCACAGATGAGCTATATGTTGGAGAAGATACTCCAGGAAAAACAAAAGGAAAACAATTCCCCCCAACAATTCTGTTACTAGGAATTGTGTACAAATTTAATGAATGAAGAAATGCTGCTGCACATCTGATACCCAACTTCCCCTTCTGTTTGAGGGCGGTGGGCTTGTTTTGGTTTTGTTTTCTAAAAGACCCTTTCTGTATTTTGTCTTTGATCCATCTAGGATGGAAGCGTTAGTTGTTTGCAATATGGAAAATCTGGCAACTGCTTTCAATAACCATTTTGTAGCTTTAGGTCTCTTCAACTGTACTTACTTCTGGTTTTGTTGTCTAATTTAATGTACAAAGTAATTTGAGAATCTTCTGTGGGAAGCAAAATTCATCCTCTAATCTGGCCATGAATAAGTAAATGTTTATTATATGTAACTTTGTTACTGATAAATAAAACAATCTTTAGTCATTAGTATGCAGTTTATAAACGTATGGATGTGAAAGAATATAAAGATGGGAGGAAGACCCAATAAACAAAACATACTGTTGTTTGTGAACACAGAAAAAACTCCTTACTTGAAGAAAAGAAAGATTTGGAATGGAAAACTGCATCTACTTAGTGTATTCCATATAGGAAAAATAATAGTGAAAGATTAAAGCAAAAATGGCTTGCTCCGTCAGGTGACACTTTTACTAGTGATAGTATTTTTAACAAATTGATTTATTTATTTTGCTATGGATTCTAAGAAATTTTCTAATATTTTGAGCTTTATTTGTTTTGGTTTTTGTTTTCTTATTTTGTAGACTTAGCAGTAATAGAATGATGCCTTCCGTCTTGTTATTTTGAGCACCATCATCCAAAGGGCTTAAAAAGTGTCAGGGGACAAAAAGGCAGCTGAATCCTGGCTGGTTTTAAATTAGTTCAGTTTGACTTCAGCCAGCAGATCTGCATCTGTTAATGCCACATGAGGCTCTGGCATAATAGGTAAAGGCCACTGATGTTGTAACTGTAATACGTGAAGTCTGCATAGGCTGACAGGGAAGTGTATCGGCTTTCTCTCTCATTCATTTTAGTTCCTATTCTGTTGACAACTTCCCCAGCTCTTGTCTTTGAAATTTGTCGTTTACACACGTTTCTAATTTGGGCAGTTGTACAAGAGAGAAGAAAAAATTTGAATTAATCTGGTGGTGATGGGGATAGGTGAGGTTGTTAGTTTGTTTTCTTTGAGCGCCTTTTGAGCTGATAGCCTCAAGGGTTGGTATGCAAGTGTGTTGTGCAGGACACGGGTGGGAATGAAGATAGCTTTTATATTATCATTTGTAGTGTCCTTAGTATCACGAGCAAGTCAAACTAACCTTACAATTTTGCACAGTTTCTGTTCTGCTGTGTTCTACCTTCTAATTTATAGCCCTAAAGAGTTGCTCTAGATCTACCCTGTCTTTGGACTGTGGTGGTGTTCCCCTCTGCTCCATTGCACAGAGCCATGTCTTATGTCTTCATCTCATACTTCTTAATATAAACAAACGAATATAAATTTAATTTTCATGGTAACTGGATTTTAGAAGTGGAAAAATCAGCATTAAATGTCTTAAAAATCTGAAAAAAGTAATTTGGAAATTTTTCTTGGAACTCAGTCATTTTGTTTTGCGAAAAATTTGTTTTAAATTGAAACGGTGATTTGGGTATATACTACTCTGGATGAGGTTTGTCTGTTCTGCTGCAAGTACCACAGTAAATTTGTGGTGTAAGCAGCATGCTAATTACATTGGAGAGAGAATCTTTAAGTGATTTGAGATTATTTTCCTTAGATCGGCTTGTCCATGAGGTTCTTTAAGCATGCAGCAGACTGCTTTCCCTTTATGTGCTAAATGGTTGCCTGAAAAAATAAATGTGACATCTCAATGTGTTGCTTTTTCAAGTCAGGTACTTGAATTTATGTGCGTACGCATGGAAGTGCATGCGTGTGTATACCAATAAGGACATGATATGAGGGAAGCAGTGCTAAACGCTTGAGGCAGCATCACAAACCGCACATTCAAACTTCCAAAATTATTGTGAGTAAAGTGTCTTGCTACAGAAGGACAACGTATGGCACACAACGCATAGCACAAAGTTGTTTCTTTTCTTCTCTGTAGGTATGTGAGACATGCCAGAGTTTCCCATTTACTGTTTTCTGTCTGAGTGGCAGAACTGGGATCCAGCATGTAATCTCGAGGGGGTGGTTGAAAAGCACGCTAGCCCAGCACATATCCTACGCCAGCCGGTATTTTACTGTTTTTCAAAACACGTTCTAAAAAGTAATTTACTGTTTTTTCTTTACTTCAAGTTCATACATGGCTTAAAATAATCTGAATAAGGTCAAGGATATTAACATGTGCTACAAGCTGTGAGCATTTTTACACTCCTGTATGAATTTTTTAAAGTTTAATTTGTTTGCACATTACTCAAGGTGCTGTGCAGTTAAACTACAGTCATGGTAGTTTTCAGGGCATTGTGAAATAGGGGATTCTATTGTTCTGCCGGGGCTTCTAAAATGATGATGGCAAGTGCTGCTTAGAGTCAGTTTTTTAAAAAAATCTATTATTTGTAATGGACTGAGGGCAGAGTAGTGATTTTTTTTTTTTTTTTAATTTTTTCATTTTTTTTAAAAGCATTTTTAGTTTGCCCTATTTCTTGGTGCACCCTCATAATTTACTGGCAAAGTTAATTGCTTTAACCCTAATAGTTATCCTGCCTCTTTCTCCTTCTTAGTACTGGCAGTTAACTGAAATTCTCAAATTTATGCTGCTAAGTTTACATTTTAACATGAATATTTTCCCCTGTAAACTATCTGAAGTATTTATCTAAACAAAATATCTAAATGCTTTGGGTCATGCTGAATACCAGAGGTGTATGTTGATAAAGTAATTGTTCATTTCTTGGAATAATGTGTAGTCCTTATTGTACTTTGCCTTCTGATAGACGACACTTGGGTTCTAGCTGTATCACAGCAGCAATGTTTCCCTTGCACTAAAGAAAATTCTTCTGGACATAAAGAAGTTCACTTGTCCTAAAAAACAACCAACCAACCAACCAAACCTTTATCAGCCTTTCCTCCTTCAGGTAAATGGGGTGATATACTGGGGAGTGAAGGAGTGATTTGTGCCAAGGGTAGGGCTTTGCTTGGATATGTCTCCCACTAACCCTCTGTTCCATTTTATATAGCGGTGTTTAACTTTCTGTGGAGCTGAGTAGCTCAGATCAAGAAGATCCTACCAGCTCTCTGCTATACGGACCTGATCGATGGAGAGTATCGTTTGCCTAGTGTTCCTCTATGCCTTCATGCCCAAGTACTTTCTGTGCTACGCTAGCATGATATCAGAGTAACTTCATTGAAGCTAATGAGTTTCACTTTAAAATGAACATATGTGATGATGGGGTCCTATATTTTTTCAGTCATATCCTCTTTCTTACAGTAGAGTAGGTGAACAGAAGAGAATAATGTGTTGAGGGAAGAATCAGCCTGTTTGTGAGGGCTGTGGGGAGGATTGAGGAGAGGTGGTTAAGGATTCTGCAAATACGTGTACATACGTGGATGTTTTCTGTAATGTTCACTAGACTGTAAAATGGAAAAGTATTAGCCAGGAATGTTATAGTAGCTAGGTTATTTTGAAGCCTGGTAAATTTTACCTTCAGAGATTTGTTCTCCCCCACCCCCTTCTTTTTCTTCTTCTGGGGGCAATCTGTTTTAGAATTAAAGGGAGATTCTAAAAGTGACCAGATGGAAATGGAAAAATTGCCCAGGTAGCAGTTTCCCAGGCACAGATTAGGTATCCCAATCTGTTCCTGAGGGGATTATTCTCTAAACTTTCAGATAATACCAGAATATTAAGAGAGGGACGGTCTACTTTCACTCGTTATGGTTGAGCTCTCAATGTGCAAGCAGGCTTGTTTTCTTCAGGATGCTTTAAAAGGGTATTGAATAATTACATCTGTGGGCTTTGCATCTGAAAAATGGATGGATACATTTAAAAAAGAAATGGAGAGCAGTTCCAGTAGTTACAGATTTAGCTAGGATGCAATAAGATATTTTTTCTTTGAAAAGAGATAATAGAAATAATATAGCTAGAATCAGCTCTCCATGTGATCTGGCTGTCTGAATTCATAAGAATATTGCCATAGTAATAAACCTGCACTGTAGTGAAGAAAGATGGTTTCTAATGGCCTTGACAATAGCTGGGAAATCACCCCTGGAAATCTACATATACAAATCAAATAATACACTGGCACACAGAAATGAATTGCTGATCCCAGGGCCATTTCTTTCATATTTAATAATAAAGCAGCAAAACCTGGTGCAGTGAAAAGACTTCTGACCGAATATGTGCCCCAATGTAATCGCAGTCCTTCCTTCCCCCCCAACCCTGTGCTCTCCCTGTGGCACTCAGCTGAGCTGCGCCCCTTGTCTTCCTTTTGTGGATAAGTAAGACTCATAATACTAAATTATATTATTATAAATTATAAATAAATATAATAAATGGAATGAAAATGTGCAGTAGCCCTGACTTCTGTGATAAGTTCCAACCAAGTCACCAATATATGCAGTAATGATGAATGCTTTTACTGTCTATTATGTACTTGATGTTTTTAATTAAGTCCCCAAATATTCCTTTCTCCTATTCCTCTAATTAAGCCTCTGCTAAAGTGAGAGAATAAATACTTTGAGTAGAATGAAAGCTATATTCTAGCAGAAAAAATGCTATCTTTCAAAATCACTTGTGCAACGGTGATACGAATTTCACTGTTTGGGCCAGAGAAGAATATAGGATTTTCTCCTTTGTTTTAAGATGGTGCAAACTATTGTTTTATCTTAAATTGCATCACAACTTTTGCTTTCAAGGGCAAACTGCTGGTCTGCCTTGCATTTGACAATCCTGCATTCATCAACTGAGAACTTTCTAAAATCCAAAACTGTAACTTTGAATTTTTTTTTTTTTTTTTCTTTCTGAGTTTTCCATGTAAACATAGTACATGGGGCTGTGAGCTTTGAATAAGACTTTGTGCAAGCTGAAAGAGTAGGGAAATAGCTATTTGAGCAGATCTGGAGCTAGACTGAGCAGAGCAGGTGGGAGGAATCACCGGCTTCTCTGACTACGCTAGCTGTCTAGGAGTCTGCAGCTGGAAGTTGTCCTTCATTTTTCCTCTGAGATTATACACGCTGGCCTGTTCTGTAAGGTTCTTCCCTACCAGTGTCATCACCCTGGATGGTTTTGTTTGTACAACTGCAGTTGTTGCTTGTTACGTGAGGAACTTGGAGTTTCTCTGAATTTGTGTGAGTTATTTGCCCAAGAGTGCAAACTCTGCAGGCTGTCTTTTGATAGTGTATATTTATAATGTGTTCTTGTAGAATCATTATCAAAATTCATAAGGTACTTATTGAGTCTTATCATTTAGGATAGGGTTGGGTTTGGAACTAGCAAATGGAAACCTTAATCAATTTATTTGATCAATTAATTCAAAATTCAGGTTTATATAAACCTAAGAGCAACAATTTGAAGAAAAGGGTCATATTCTTCTTTCAGCATATGCAGAGTTGGTACCTCATGAGCAAAGACTCTCCAGAAGAGGGAAAGGTGGGTGTGGCTGGAAGACAGCCTGTTCCAGGTGAGTAGATGGAAGTGATGTTTTATTTTTATTTTTTATTTTTCTCCTCTGTATGGAAGGGAAATTAGAAGGTAGTTTAATTGCATTCAACAGCACTGGGCCTTAAGGGGAGTCCAAGTGAAATAAATGAGCTTTGGTTTATTTTGTATAACTTCTGTGAATATGAAAATACTTTTTCACTGTATGCAGTCCCAAAACAGTGTTTTCCCTTCTGTCTTTGGTAGCGTTCCAAAATGGGAACCATTACAGTAAGTCTGTTTAATTTTTCTGACCTGGGTCAGAGAAGTGTTCTCATCTATCTTGTGAAGAACTGTGAATTGCATAGTTTTTTCTTTCAGAAATAATAAATTTCTCGCAGTTAGTTTACGTGTGTACTTCTATTTTAAAGAAAGGATTCTCTTGTGTATAAAATACTGTGTTTCTTTCTATCTCTATTAGTGGAGAATTCAAAAGAGTAACTCCAGAATAAAGAAGCTTTGATTCCTTCCTTATCATCTTTAAAAATTCTGATATATTTATCTATCATAGTGGTAAGTGGTGAAAATGTCCTATTATCTTTGGTTAGATGTCGCTTCACGTACATACCCCACTGATAGATAGTCTTGGGGCTGAAAAGAACAGACTAGATGCTGCTTTCAGTGTTCTTCACAAAACCCTATTTAACATCAAGAGAAACAGAAGTAGAGGATTTCTAACTCATCTTGTAGTTGAGCCCTGAAAAATAGTTTGGGACACTGAGGCTTCTCACAAGGCTTGATTGGAAGAAACTGTATTTAATTTAGGTTTTAACCTCCGATGTGCATCTATTGTGCACCTGAGTTAAAGACTTGAAACAGTTTGGAGTCTTGAACAGTGTATGTGTGGCTTGCTACTGAGACCAGGAACCATTGAAACTCTTCTGATCATATTCAGGCGTCTCTAGTATGATTTAAATGCCAGTAATTTATTAGATCGTTGTCACAGACGGTGGGTTTTTTGTTATAGTTATTTTAAATTATATTATTTGTTTTTAAATCAGTTTAGCACACTGTGATTTTCAAGTCAGTTAGTATATGGAGTTGCTTACTGGAAGTTAGTCTTTGTTTCCAACCTCTGTTGGCTAAATAAGTATGTAGTTGCCTAATGTATCTTAAGTATTGCTTTTGGGAATCTAGATGTGACTGCCTGTGATCCAAACAGTATGCCCCTGATGCCAGACACTGATATTTGCTATTTCAGCTTTTCTGTAATGCAGTTTTGTGCAACACTTGAAAGTTATGGTGGACATGAAATAACGGAAATGAAAATTAGAATTGCTATCCAGAAGAGAGCAAAACACAAAGTACTTGATAATGTCAACTTTCCTGTTATTAAAAA
Source organism: Platalea leucorodia (assembly GCF_965183815.1). NCBI lineage: Eukaryota > Metazoa > Chordata > Aves > Pelecaniformes > Threskiornithidae > Platalea > Platalea leucorodia. The sequence continues at coordinate 15,023,837 of NC_138828.1, read as the reverse complement.
ACTATTTTAAAAACCCCAAAAGCTCTTCAAAAACACATGCCAGATGACTGAGGCTGTTATTAAAGAATGTTTTTGTAGTCTATAGAGCTACATTTATGTTATGGTTGTGTTATTCCCCAGATCAAAGTTACAAAATAGATGACTAGAAAGAAGAGCTTCAGCTGTCTGACAGCTTTAAAAGACAGACAGACAGGCAGTCACTGCTTTTGAGAAATTTCATTCATTAAACACAGGAGGAATATAATATTCCAAATGAGATAAGAAATTTAAATTATTTAATCGTGTAATAATGCTAAATTGTTTGTAGCTTTTTGTATCATGAGTTGTTTTAAGGGTATTACTGGCTGAATGCATTTCAGGTTTTTAACTACAGTGAAACTGCTATTTCAAGTCCTTTTGTTCTTCTGGTGCTCTCCTTTTGAAGACCAACACCTTCAGTCAGGAGAGTCTTAAAAACTCTGAGCAAGGTTTCTGTTGGCAGAGGCAAATGTTGATTTAGCCCCTCGTGTGTCTGTCTGCTCCATTTTGAGCAAATCATCTGTTATCAGTCTGTTGGGATTCGCAAATAGGCTGAAGCGTAGATTTTGAGGAAGCTCCAGAACGTGGTGGGGGAGAAAAAGCTCAACTGTGCTGCCATGTGAGTATGCAAAGTTTGAATTATGGGACATACCAGACGTGTTCTTGAATCCATGCCCTGCCAACAGTATTGGCATAACTAGTACGATAATTTTCTTTGACTTTTCAGAGATGGTGAGCTAATGAGAAGCAGAAGCTTGGGCAGAAATTGTGGCCATTGATTTAGACCAGATCTTCTTCCACTTTCCTCTGTCACCAGGCAATGCTTAAGGTCAGACTTCACATGAGCTAATGAAGTGCAAGATTAAATCATTAGAAGCAGTGGCAGAGGCTGTGAGAGAAATGAGTCTTTTCTATTTCTATGTAACCTCAAGTTCACTGTGAAATGGTACATAAGGACCTTGCTAATTCGAAAGAGGTGATACTGGTCAATAACCTGCTCATTTGGCAGTAACTCTAGTGTTCTGCTTGTCTGCCCCCAGCTTCCATGGAGGCAGAAGCTGAATGACGTTGTTGAGTGCGAATGAGTACCACGATGGCCTTTGAAATGCAGTAGGTGTAGTGTCAGTGCATGCTTTGGAAATTGTTTTTCTGAAGCTGTTGATTCTGTTTTGATTGCAGATTCCTCTGCACTGTTGGCGACATCCCACATTCAAGTAGTATGTCCTTTGAACTGTGTATCAGTTTTAAAATCTTTAAATGAAAAAATCCACTTTCTGTAGTATTTCTTTGCTTAGGTATTAAAATTGAAATGCTTAACCTACAGGCGTTTTCAATTTTGCTAGTAACCCTTCATTGATGGGTTGTGGCTTTTTTGTTGACCATAACATGAATAATTAAGGTAAAATGGCCATAGAATTCACAATTATGTGAATTAAGAATTCCTGTAATGAGGTGATTGAAGTGGTTGTTGCCTGCATGTGACAGGGTTGGCCAGCTGTTTAGTAGCTAATTTAAACCATTCTTGTTGAAAGGTTCTAAAATGCTGTTGTATATGTGAATGAGAGAGAGGTCCTTTAAAATAAGGCGAAATCATTCAGAAAGACAAAACCAGTAGGTCAGAGCTGTATTAACTGAGTTTCTTAATTAAAAAAAAAAAAGTGATATTTGGACTGTGACGGAATGTGGAGTATCCTCATGCAAAACAGTGGGAATAGATTCCCAACTTCAAATGAAAATATTCCCTACTAGAAAGTAGGATTTTTTTTTTCCTTACCTTTTTAGAAGGTGTGGCATAAACTTGTGTCAAAACATGTGAAATCTTGTAAGCTTCAATTTTTCAACATGTTTGCCTGTATTTTTGTAATTTGGAGACTTGGCTCAGTCTACTGTTATACCTTTTGGGTTAAGAGCATGCAAACCCCACGAATCTGCGGACAGCTTGGTGAACGGCATGTCTCTTGTTATTAAAATGGCAAGTTTGCGCTAAGTGCAACATAGAGATACTTCTTGGTCACCTTTCTCAGTTCTGGGGAAGGTTTTAAAGCTGAGATGGATCCTTGGACTTTACAGGTGTTTTGAATGAGCTAAGGTTAGTGATTTCCCTCCATGGTTAATCTGAGGTACCGCAATTTTCATCTGTAATATGTGTGACCTGATGTGACTGGTCATACTGATGAAATATTAGTGGTTTGCAAAGGTTTTGTGGTCCTGCTTTTAGTGCTACAGAAGAAGGATGAAAGTTCTCCATGTGTGGATAATTAAGTTCTTTATCACCTGCTGTTTGACTTCATTGAGGCCTATGAAATGTCTTCGCTTCATTGCTGCTGTTTGTTGAGATGACATGGAAGTATTGCAAGGAATGAGTATCTGTATTTTATACTTGCTTGCTGCTCTGTGATATGGTATTTTTGTTGTTGGCTGTGGGAATTAAAAATGGACCCCTGTGAAACAACCAACCAACACCACCCACCCCCCCCGCCAACAAAAAGCCTTTTCTGAAGCTTGTTGGTTGCCTAAGATTCTTCTGATCAACCAGTGGCAGTAGTTATCTTTATTGTGTTGCCAGCTTGTACTGCACTGTATTGTCAGGGAGCCTAAATTATGTAAAGCTTGTCAGAACCACTCTTCAGACCTCTAGAGGAATTACTGCTTGGTTCCTGTCCATAAATATAATTTAAAATGCACGGCTTTCTAAAGAACAGAGAGACCACCTTTATAGGAGCCATTTCTTTTTTTTTTTTTTTTTTTCAATTTTTGTTCTAGATAGACTTAGTTGACATAGAGACAGAAATCTTGTTATGCAAAGTCTCAATTCAACTTTTCTTTTTCAACTGTTTTATTTCCTCTTTTTACCCATTTTTGATGCTTCTAAGAAAACTCTTCTTTTCCTGTTTTAGTGTTAGAGTTGAATATTATTTTATTTGACTACATGAGGAAAATGAAGTTGTTCTGTATTTAATGGCTTCATGTGTAAATTTAATTGGATAATGATTTTTTGTCTTGATGGGTAAAGCTAGACATCGCAGCCTTCTCCAGGAGAAGGCGGCAGAGGGTACGTGAGCCTGCTTTATATAGGCTGTTCATAACCATAGAGGGACAGAAATCGGATACTGTACATGGAAAATACAAAGGAACACTTCATTTGATTCTGACATTATCAAGCTTTGTAGATTCAAATTGGTTTCCTCAGCATTGCACAGCTGGAAAGGCACAAACATTGTGCTGGTGTCTTGCTGGATAGGGTGACAGTAACCCTGCAATAAGGGGCATATATCACAGGCAACTTACTGAGGTGGAGTGGTTTATTTTGATAGGTGGTGTACGTAGCCTTAAAAAAAGTTTACTGGCTTAGTTTTCAGCACTTAGTGACTTCCACGTAAGTCTAGTAGAAATCTTTGTTGGCAAGAAGGGGCTCTGTTAATAGCTATGCTTTTATTCCAACTGAAGTTATAAAAGGAAGAAAATTGTTTTATGTATTGTAAAGTGTAGAATAGCTAACGGTATTATAAGACTATCTTGTCTTTCTGTCTCCGTCCTTGAAGAATTTTTACAGCAAAATAGCAGCCTGTGTTGTAACAGTGATTCTACTGAATGTACAGATTGTAACTTGATCCAGAATTTGAACTCTGAAATTGAATTCATTCTTAGTGTAGTTCCTGAGTCACTGAAGAATTGCGAGGGGTACATTTGACCCCCGGATGTTTGTATACTATATACTGGTCTCTTGTGGCGAAAGCGAATGTGGAGTCATCAGCTGAAAAACCTGGCTAGGTTGAGGAACTAACCATACTATTTCTCAGTATACCTTAAGGTTCTGTGCTTCTTAATGCCCCTCTTTGGATTTTTATTTTTAAGGGTTTTCAAAGCTCGATGTCAGTGTAGAATTAGGCCTAGTAGACACTGTTTATCATTTCATCCTCGGGTTTATAAGCAGTATAACTGTATAAATACAGCTTTTAATGCACAAGAGAAATAATTTATATTCTCAAGCAAATGTAGTCTAAACCCATGTTTTGGAACAAGTCATTACAGAAGTGTTGAAACTGATTTTCTTCTTTTTATTTCCCTTTTTGTTGTCTCTCTGAATGCAGCCTTCATGAAAGAGATGAAAAATGAAGGTTTGATTTCCTATTTTTGTGAACTGCAGCAGAGTTGTATGGGAGTCCAGCCAATGCATTTAAGCAGAGAAGCAGGCATGCAGATTTTCCAGAGTTAGAGGCATCTGGGAAGACAACTTGAAATAACCATTTTGAACTTGCTCTTTTTAGGCTTGTTTCTCAAAGTAGCTTTGAAGCTTTTTAATGGGTATCATTTCAATCTAGTTAAATCAAAACCTGGGGCCAGGGGTGAGATGATGCCATCCTAAGAAAAGTGAAGAAGATTTCAAGATGGCTCATTTATGTGCAGTCGCACCTCTTCAGCATTTACAGTTTTCAAAGGTTTTCTGCTCTTTTCAATGATTTTTTTTGTTGTAAGGCTGGCTTTTGTATTACAATGTGACAGCAGTGGCATGGCACCAGGAATTTGAAGCTGTTTGGAACCATGCAGTGAACTGTACCTGCTGCTGGAACAATTCTCTTCATCAGTTAGTACTTCTCATGCAGAAATCTGCAGAAAGCTTTTTTTTTTTTTTTTTGTAAGAAGGAAAGAATTACAAAACTTGACTCTTCTAGTCAAATATGTTCTTTCCCTTTTAGTTTCCTGGTTTTAATCTTTGGATTCTTTTGTGTGTGTGCCAAGCATGTGTTAGCACAAGTACTTTACCAGTGGATTTTGTTTTTAAGTGTCATGCTGTATATTTCAATGGGTCTGATTATTTTCCACTTTTGAAGGGGAAGGGGGGAAGCCTGCTCACCCAGCACTTAGGGCTGATTTTCCAATTATGTCTTCAGAAAAGAAAAAGAAATTTGCTTGGTGTGGCAATAAATATTTAATGATGCTGTGATGAAAGTGGAGGCTCGTATAGTCCAGTGTCACTAAATTTTCGGTACTTTTCACACTTAGAGTTTTTTTTTCAAGATAAAAAGAGGATCTTTAAAGAGTAGCTTAAAATCCATCATATAAGGTGGTGAATATATTCTTAATATAACTTAAAAGACTGTATGAAAAAGGATGGAAAAATTAGTTTAAAATAGCTCAAGGATATTTTAGATGTAATTTTCAGGTGATTTCTGTGCGGTTTCTATAATAATTCAATGTAAAATACTTGAATATAACTACAAGACTAGTTTTTTTTCCCCTAAGGTGAATATCTGGTCATAAAGTTGAAACACTTCAGAAAGATTATAACTTCTCTTTCAAATGGTGTGAATTGGGCTTTTCTGTCTGATTATACTCCCTGTGAGTCACTGGATAATCATCTGGAGTTCATTCATGGATGTTCTATTTACTTCTCCTTTTATTGTTGTCTTATTGAAGGTCGTGATGATTTTCAAAGTAATTCCCATCTCAGCTCTGATGGCCTGATGATGTTTTAAGAGAAAGTGTGTATCCCTTGAAAGAAAGAACAGTATATTTTGGACCAGGAGAAGAGGGAGATAAAGTGAAAAGACCCTGTTCAATAGTAGAAGGAGAACAGTAAAATGAATAAAATTGAACATTTTATGAATGGTTGAAAGTTATTTTTTCCAGGGCAGAGAACTTTTTTAAGGGGCATGAAAGGAAACCCGGACTGTTGTTACAGCCCTGAAGAGTGCTAAATGTCCCATTTACCTATCACAGAAATCATTCAGCTTCCATAATAGCACAGTGCGTTTAATGCTTGTATTTGAATTTCTGTCATTATGAATAATCTTTAAGCAATAGTTCTTACCAAGTACATTCATATTTTCGGCTCTTTTCCCACAGGTCTGTTTTCCTATGTGTACTCAAGCTGTATTTCATTTTATTTCTGGTCCATGCATCTTATCACTTTAATTTCCACTGAACTTTGGTTCTCAGCCTCTTTCTTATATTGGCAATACTGCTCCCACTGGTATCCTGTATTAGCTCTCTTATGGGTATGAATGAAATACATATTTCTGTAAGGTCTGTCAAAGTTTCTTCACTTCAGAGCTGAAAACTTTGCAAGTCCCATTATTATCTTTGTATCCCAAGGTAAGCTTATCTGCAAAGGTGAGGTTTTAAGGTGAAATGATAAGTAATTTACAAGTCAGGTGTTGACAACGTAGGAAAATAAAGGGAGGAGGAGGTGGAACATGGTAAAAATGATGAAACATGATGTCACTCTTAATACTGTGAACACTTATGTTTTTCTTTATTTAGGGTAGTGTTTTTTTGGGGGACCAGAGTGGCGGAAAAGGCCATTTGTGTGTGAGCACATGATGTGTCATTCTTAGAGTATTTTGTATGCTATCTTTTCCAGCTCTTTTCGCCAAATGGCACCAACAGAATATTAACAGCTTCTAGGCCTGTATCTTCCTATACAAACAGCAGTCCTCTGCTTAGCAAATCTGTGTGACCCAGTGCTGCATGTGTAATGGAGAATTTAGGTAATGCTTTACAAAGTGGCTTTAGCACTAACATAGCAACTTGGGTAGAACTGGATTGCCTGTTTTTCTGCCCTCCGTGCAAGGGAATAATCTTCCTGCCTCAGCCCAGGGGGAGCAATAGCAGGCAGGGTTCCACTGAGGAGCAGAGCTTGGTAGAGCCACTCCTGTCACCTAAATTTCAGGTTGAAGTTGCTTCTCTGAGGAACAGGATTCATCATGGCAAATCCCCAAATGCGATAATGATGGTAATGCAGATCTGAAATTTCGTTGCAGAACTGGGGAAGGTGTCATGTCCCTGCATTATGTTCACAATAGCGGATAAACCTTAATTGCTTTAGTAGAGTGCAATGGTAACATTCATCTTGTCAAACTATGTAGGAAGCTTGGTAGCCACAGTGGCACAGCAGGCTAGTGGCAGAATTAGGTCAAGTTTTCAGTGTTTGACGCTTCAGGGACTTCACATTCATGGTGTCCAGAACTTCTTTGACTGATGGTGTAGAAAATGACATTTTTTTAATAACAAAACACCACCACAACGGTTTAGGTTTTTCTTTGTTTGTTGCATTTTTTGATTGCTCTTAAGATGAGCAACAAGATAGTTAAACAGTTCACCTACTTCACGTGTGCGCTCATGATTTGATTCAGGAAAAAAGCCCTAGAACAGCACTTTTAATGTGTGTGTGTGTCCATCCGTGTGTGTCTCAGTTGTTTTCCTGTTCAAGTTGAACGTGAATTAATTGGTAGGATATATTAGTAGTTGCTTGCATAAGGAATGCATGGGTTTTGTATGCTTTTAGAATGGATTTGCTAGCTATTTGTTGGATTAAATCTCTAATATTGCATATGTTTATCTGTGACTGCGGTTGAGTGTAGTCCTAGATCAGTACAGCTTCTCTGAATTGTAGGTCTATCTAGAGATTATCCATTTCTCAAAACTGTTGATATTATTTTCATGTCTGTACTACTCTCTGTTACGTTCTCCTGCAAGATGAGATTTGGCTAGATATCATAGAAAACTCTGTGTATTATGTTACATAAAACTGGTTGAACAGTTCTTCTACAACCCTCCCCAAACCTAAAAAGTACTACTAGGTTCTTTCATAGTGTTTTTGTCTGAAGAAGGATCTGGAAGTAGTTTTCAACAATGGATGAATAGTCTTTCATACCAGCTTTTGCAGATGGGAGAGCTATAGTGGATTTCAAGTTATGATGCCCAAGCAATGTAAACAGCATTTTCTTTGATGAAGCAGGCAGTGAAACAAAGGAAAACCCATGAGAATTAAGGCAGTATTATGACATAACTGGATCTGTTATTGGTAAGATACAAGGCTAATGTCTTTGTGTTCTAGATAAATGGATATACTTACCCATTCTGTTTTATTACAGTTAAAAGTTTGTTGATAGAGTCTTGACTGCTTTTCATCAGTTATGTCTGTGAAGACGAAAAACTGAAGTCCTGTCTTGGAAGGTCAAGTGTTGTAACACAAAACCATGAACCAAGTTGGCTAAACCGTCCTGAAAGGCTACTAGGCAGAGCAGACCTTAGGACTGAGTATCTGAAGGTATGTTTTCACAGCCAGTTTGTTTTAGGATTAACTTCTTAATTTTGAATTGCAGAACTCGACCACATTCGTTCTTTTTTCAAAATTTCATGTTTATCTGAGAAACCTTATGCTTCCTGGAAGATAGAAAACAGATTGGCTGGCTTCACATGTTTTGCTCAGGATTATAGGATATACTTTAGAGAAGCCTCTCAGTTGATACTGTACTGAGCACAAAAGTATCTTATTGAGTTGTTAAGCTGGGACATTGGGAAACATTAGATATTTATTTACAAAAGTAGGTCATAGTTCCTTGTTTTTTTCAGGCCCATTTTCAGTGGTGGTTTGTTAGTAGTATTACTGTCAGCTTCCATATGCTTCATGTTGGCTGAGGTCACACTGAAACTGGGAAAGGATTTTCTCTCTTTTTATTAGACTCATAGGCTATTTCTTTGCTATAGTTCACACAGGTATCAGTTGCAGTCATTGGAAAGTCTGAGATCTAGTACAAGAAAGAAAAGCAGCAGTGTTTTTCGTTCTTTTTTCCCCATTTGCTTATCACAAGTAAGGTGAATTGCCATGTGCACGCTTCTCATTCAGAACTAGCAGTGTCCTTAGTTTTGCAGTTTCCTGCCTGAGGAGGATGAGAATATCCACAGTGGAGCTGAACTAAATTTGCAGAGTAATGAGACACCTGCAGTTCATTCATCTTTGCTTTCCTGTGCACTTACTGTGGGTTACTATTGGCTAGTATTGTTCAAATAGTCTGTATTTTGGAGTGCTCTCTTTATAGCTGTGCTCCATGAATTTTTTGAAGTGTGCAGTATTTGCAAAAATTAATCAAATTCTCAGCCTAAACCTCAATAGATTATGTGCCCATAGTGGCTTGTAGAGACATGAGACTTCCTCCTCTTATGCGAAAAGGACAGCCCAGTTTGTGGGAAGATTAGGTCTCGTTGCTTTGGGCTGAAGAGCAGTTGTATCAGGACACTGAAAACAGTTTATTCTTTTTTCAAAAGCACCATCTGGATTTTTAAAATAAATCTTGCTTTTTGATTTCTAAAAAGAGATACTGTTTTTCTAAATACTGGTTTCTGCTGTGAACTTGAGTTGTACATGGAAATTTTTTCCCACTTGAGAACCTGTCAAAATAATAATTAAAAAGAAAAAAGAACCAGATCTACGTTTCTGTAGAGTAGTTGGGGGTTTTTTTGTGTGTGTACAGTGTAGGCCTTTCTGAAGTTTATATCTTAGCCTCAGACTAAGTGACTTCATTGTGAATTGCTGATTTTTTTTTTTTAAGCGTATTTAAAAAGGAAGTTAACAGCTGTAGTTCTTTTTGGCCTTTAAGTCTGAAAACATGCCGTGCAAGTCGGTGTCTTTACATTATACATCACTAAGTGAAGCAAGTGTTATCTTTACTTTGAAAAGTTTACAATGGTCATGTAGCAAAGTAATGGTACCACTTTAAAAAAACCCAAATGTGTGGCTGAGTAGGGGTGGAATAGAGGACAGTAGTTAGTCGTCAATATGCATCAGATGGTAGGACATACAGAGAAATTGATAGGAAGGCAAAGCACTTAATTGATGCAGGGCTGCTAAGGCTGATGAGAATGTGACAGGAGACAAAGCAGGCTTAACTATTCTACCTGTTTTACTTGGAATAGTTACTTTGTGTTACTTCTATGACCTTTTTTTTTTTAAGGACTAATCCGACAGAATTTAGTAAATAGGATTAAAGGATACACTGTTTAACCTCAATTCATGAATTAATGGAAAATGGCTGTCAGACTGATGGTTGGGGTTTTTGGTTTGTTTGGGTTTTTTTTGTTGTTCATTTGTTTTTCTTTTTTCTTAAAGATTGTAGTAAAAACAAACAAACAAAAAACCCCAACAGATTTGAACCTAACTGGGCTTAAAACAGCTGAATGACACCTCTAAATGCTAGTGTTAGTTGAGCAATCATAGAATGGACATTTTGCTAATGGGAGTCTGCCGGTTTTAGCAACGATGAGGCTTAATAGTAATCAGTTGTTCTCAAAAAGTTCTTCCCTGCCTTCTTGATTGGATTTGAATCTGTGAATTATGAACCTTGTTCAAGGGAGGGTGTTCCCAGATGGAGCGCCTGATCTCAGCTTCTCACATAATAGATCCTGCCCCTGTGGCTTTCAAGTTCTTAAGCATTTCAAAAGCATCCCCCAGATTTTAATCGATCTTTTATTGGTCTCAGTCTCTCTAGGAGAGCTGCTCACTTTCTCTTCAGGCCTATTGTGGGATATCACTTGGATCTCTCCATAGCAGTGGCAGTGATTCTGCTCTGTGAGTTTGAACAAGCGGAAGGACTTTTTTTGACTACTCTCGTCCTTAGATAACAGTGAAAGTATTTAATGTTGTAGATGAAGCTTGCTTAGGCAGAGGGGAGACAGGTGTTAGTCTAGATGGAAAAACTAATGAGGTTTTAGGGATACTAAAGGAATGTAGATCTGTAATGTCTCTGAGCGAATTGGGAGAAAGACTGGTAGTACAGCAAGTCTGTATGACCCAAACCTTAATAGTCTCTGATTTGATGACTTTATGGAAGCTGATTCGTGGAAGACACGAGGTGCTTGATGAGCTCGCAACTGGTTGGTACTACGTAATTGCAGCATTACAGCAGCGTGCTTGTTAGGCGGGTGATACCACCTGAAAAAGAACTTTGTTGAAAATATTTGGAGACCTCTCTCTGTATTTTCAGACAGAGCTGGGTTCTGCTGTCGTCATAGCCTAACATGTGGCTGTGATTTCACATCTGGTGAAAAGTTGTTTGAATGAGGTCTGAAAGATCATTGTAGCAGTTGCTGTGCTGAAACACTGCTGTCACTAGCTACTTATCTAACCTGAGCTGTGATGCTTATATTGCTTGTAGTGATTGCTGTCTCAAGTTGTCAGGTATTTAAGAAGAAAACCTTTAAGTATTCTGAAAATCAGCCCGCAACTGTAACTGGTTATGTAGTAAAGTGGAGCCTTGTGACTTAAGTAGTTCACTCAGAGCATCTACTTAACGCTGCCTTAGATTCTGGAAAAGGTTGTTCATAGTCTCAAATAGCTGTCCTCGTGAAATAATAGGATAACCTGAATTATTTTTATATTGGTTTGGGTAAGGACTCTGGTTTCTGTTTGCTGCAGTTCTACTATGTTAAGCTGCCTCTTCATTTTTGGACATCATCAGATGCGTGGGCACAGTTGCAGAAGGCAATCTCTAAAGTGAAATGAGGTTATAGTTGCCAGTGTGTTCTATGGGACCGAGCTTGGATTTGAATGCTCTCTATTGAGTACACCATTAAAAGCATTGTGGATTTTTTCGTTTGAAGATACTGGTTTTATTCTGCCGTCTAAAGATTAAATGAAATAAAATAAAATGTGTCGTTTTTTTCTATAAAAAATAAAGAACTTTGGTTTCTATATTGTGTGGAATTTCTAAACAGGAGTAAAGCAGAGTTAGCCTTGGAGGATCTGGAGAGTTGTCATTCCAAATATTGCATGGAAAATTATCTTAAATTATTATAAAAATCAATTAAGTGCTTCACCACTGTAGGTAGCATTTGAATGTACTATCTGGGATTTAGTCCTACTACTAAGAATGCCCTGTGATCTTTATCTTTAATCATATGTGTCTCTTTTTCATGTCTCAATCAAAGTCTTACCACTGCAACATAGTGGAACCATATAATTGTCAAGTTTAGCATTGGCATGTGTGTTCTCTTAAAGTTAATTGTTGTTTTATGCAAATGTTTTGGCAATTCGTAATGTTAATATGGTGATTATTTCCTGAAGAAAAACAGGTGAAGCCAAAAGCAGATTGCAAGCTCACATTACCTTACACCAAAATGAAACTGTGTATCTGTTCAGCTAGCAGTGAGGCAGATGTTCTTTGGATTTACAAGGATGGCTCACAGCCATCGGGATTAAGAAGTACTTTTCTTGCAGGGCCTCAAATGTCACTGGAGCAGCTGACTGCATTGTGTATTCAGAAACTGCTGGCAGCTGTGGTGGAATAGAGGCAGTGGTTATTCCAGCCAGGAGTACAAGGTGTTGGTCAAGGGTTTATGTCTGTTACTGGGTTTCTGGTTTGTTTGTTGTCTCTCATTTAATTTTTTTTTTTTTTTTTTTTAATTTTGCTTGCCCAGAAAAGTTTGAGCAAACTACTTCAAGAGCATTAGTTAATTGATGGTGGTCTTTTAATAGGATATTTTGATCTTTACTGAACTTGAAATGCATAGATTTAAAGCCTACCATATCTAAGTTGATAAGACACATTTTACTGGAATGCCAAATGGAAATCTTAATGGGGAAGAAGCCAGGAAATGAAGAGTTAAAGTTCTGATATGGATTAAATTGAGAATCCTGTATGCTTTGTGCCTGTGCAGTGCTTTTCATTAAGGAATCCACTTCATGTTTATTCTTTGCTGAAAAACCATGTGCCTGAACTTGTGTTTTCATTTTAAAATAAAGGCATTTCTAAGAGACATGATAAAACCATTAACATACAAACAGAGAATATAAGTAATCTTTTTTTTTTTTCCCCCCAACCTTATAGTAAGAATGAAATAATACCAATTTGAGTTATCATCAGGCCATTTTAAGTAGTGGTTTAAATCTGTGGGTGAGGCTTTGCAGCGTCGGTGAGGGGATCAACAATGTGTTGCTGCTAAAGGCAAGTCATCATGCTCCTTGGATTCTCCCTTGGTCCCAGTGGTATGGTTCTGTGCCCATCACCGTGTTTCTTCTGATGGTTCTTGAATTGATTCAGTTCACTAAGCTAGCAGAAGAATATTTACATTTGTGTCTGGCTGGGTTAGTCATCTTCAGGCTAATACTCGATACTGCTTATGGAGAGTCTCATAGAATAAATACCAGAACAATCACAAGGAGTGTGTGGCAGTGAAGATGGCAGTACTGGGGGAGGAGACTACCATTTGGGAGGACAGAAAAACTAGCTGCTGCGATAGACCTGCATATGGATGGTAATTAGACTGGCCCAGCTGTGTTGCTTTCTTTACCCTATAAATTTATTGGATTTTGTGGCAGGCTGCTCCAAAATCCCTCATTCCAAATAAATCTCTGGCTTCCTTAGTTCAAAAGCCTGTAGGCCATGCTTGGGCTTCTTTTAGACATTTAATATTGAGAGCTTTGAAGAAATGAAATGTGAAAATAGATCATGTAATATAGAATAGAGTGCATAGTAGAATAACAAAACTTGCTTGTAGTGGTGTTAATCACAATTTAACTATGTTTTTCTGTATTTGCATGTTGTGTGTGTGGTGTTTTTTGGGGTGGGTGTGTTTTTGTTTGGTTGGGTTTTTTCAATTGGTCCTGGACTACACTGGATACTGTCAGATGAAGCTGGGAGTTTTGGCACTCTGACAGGTATAAGCTGGAGTTTTGGCCCTGGAAGAGTTATGTAATGGTTGCTTTTGGTACTGTGGTAAAACAAGTAATAAAAGAAAACCAAAAATGACTTGGTAGAAAAATTAACAGCTTTGAGAATGAAGACTTCAAGGGTTGTTACCACTTTCTTTCAAAAAGTTGCCCAATAATCAGAGAAACAAATCTGTAGGTAGTATTGTATTATTGTGAAGTGTGTGTGTGTGTGTGTGTAAATGTTCATGCTTCACAAACTTGATGTGCTGTAGCTTGAGTTCTCTTTTTGCATCTTCCCTATTTTAATAGAATGATTTTTCTCCAAGCGTAACCTACTAGACATCAGCCCTCTTGCTCTCTGTACCCAGTTTTCTGTAGTTCAGAGGGTCCTTGTGAAGACCAAAGCAGTTTCCTCATTTGATGATGCATGTTCCATGGTGGAAGAAATGATGGCCTTTAATAAAAAGGCAGATAAATGAAGTTCCCTGTGCAATAGTTTTCATGGAAAATAATGCAGTGGAAGTTAAAACAGCAAAGTAAGCTTCTTAGCTGCAGCAAAACTGGTGGACATTGTAGTGTTAATAAGTCCCAGAAAACTTCTTACCCTTATCATCCCATCTCCTGCATGTGGGAGGACTGAGTGCATGGCTTGGAAACGTGTCTCTGTATGCTCAGGCCATGTTCCTCATCTGCACAATTCAGGGATCAGGACCTCGGCCTGCGTACTTGCTGCTAAGGCTGAAGTCAGCCTGACAGAGTGAGCAGTCTGCCTAGTATGAGCTTTTATGGAGGCGTCATCAAATTGGCAGTAGTTTAGGCTGGGCTGATCTGGGAAGTGCCCGAGTTTAACCTCCAAATCCTTGAGGACTGTTGCTCCTGAGTATGTGCTCAACTGTTTCTGCATGAAGAAAACGTCTCCTAACGGTTGGATGCTGGCCTCTACAGCCTTTTCTTCCTGCTGCAGCCCTTTTGCCCAACATAAAGGAGCAGGAGTGGGAACAAGAGACTTATCCTAGAAATGTTTGTCTGTCACCACGCTGTATTGAAATGTAGTGTGGCTGATTTCTTCCTAATCTGAAAACCAGAGCGAGCTTCTTTGTTGATCCTATATGTGAGATTTTTCCCCACACACACACACAAAAAAGAGTGTTTGGGGATTTGTGGTTAATGAGGCCAAAACTGGGTCAAAATTAACACTTAGAATGGAGGGAGCCTAAAGGCTTAACGGGAGTTTGTAGCCAGTGATGCAGAAGCAGAATGATCTCAATATGACAGAACTTTATTATACTTGCCAAGTCATATCAGGTTGTTTAACCCAGAGTGGAAATACCAAATGGGACCCTTTTTACTTATCTTTTCACATTTTCGGCATTGTTGGTCTTTGATAATTGCTTAACAGCAGCAAATTCTATTATGCATCTTTGATTCAGATGTTTTTATTCATAACAACTCTTATTGGTATATAAAACTTACAGAAGGTGATAATACACAATTGTCAGTCTGTTTTCTTACCACTTCTTGTACTATAGTGTTACCTATAATAAGTAAATTTTCAGAATGACACTGTCTTTTTATGGCCTTTGCAAACTAGCAGAACCGTTTCAGTTGTTATAGCCATGACAGCGATGATAACTTTAGTAACTTAATCTTAAGTCTCTGTGTTTTGGGCACAGTTTGTTTCAGTTTATGTGCTGAAGAAAAGTGATTTCACAATGCGATTACTCTGTAAAACACACAATTTTTTCCTGGCAAAATGAAAACATTATAATATATCCACGTATCAAGTAACTTACAGCCATTATGTCAAAGTGTGGGGCTTATGTAGGTCAGCATAGCTTCAGTTAAGGCTGAAATTCTGGTACACCCAAAGAATTGCTAATGAATGACCTCTTGAAGTTTAAATAGCACTTGGCGCTGTTCTTGGGAGGGTTTATCAGCAATGGCATTCGTGCAGAGCCAAGGGAGCAGCTGGAAGGAGCCCAGCACAGCTGCCTGCAGTTGCTTGGGTGTGACGGCCTGTCTTCAGTCGTGATGCAAGGTCGGGTCTCTGTACTGAAAACCTGGGAAACTTACCATACGTAGGCTGTTTAAATCAGGGAGAATTGCAGGCGTTTAGTGCTGGCGTCCTGGCTAGTAATTGCAGCGGAAAGCAGTAACACATACACTTCCCGTACTTTTCAGCTGTCTGTAATGCTACTGTGCTGCTCCGCAGCTTTATGTGAAAGAAGACCCTAACTCAGGAAAGTACTAAAGCAATTTGTCTCGTGCTGTGTTTTCTGCCCTCATCTGCTCTTAAGGCTGGTGCTCCATGTACTTTTTCCTCAGAAGTAGTGCTGCCAGTACAAATCCCTGCCCTTTGATGTTCACTGCCTCATTTGTTGTACTGATGGTGCTGGTTGTAGGGCTAACCTAAACTTACTGTCAATCTGATTAGCCACAAAGTTACTGTGAGGTGCTGGAGGGAGTTTGTTCCTTCTCACATAGAATCCCTTCAGCTGAGGATCTGGAGGACGTGCGCTTTCATTTGTGTTAAGACATGTCCATCAGGTGCGTCTTCTATGGGGCTGTTTGCACTTGGACTTATCCATGCCATGTTATCAGCTCGGCCCTGGCTGTGCTTTAGCATTGCTGCTCAGACGCTGCTGCTGGGGGCCGTGCTTTCTGCCGAGCGTAGGGCGTGAATCCCGTGGCCGGTGATGCTCAACAGGGTGGCTCTGCTGTCGCTTCTGCTGTGCTCGCAGAGGGGGAGGCAGGGTTTTCCCCTTGGCGGTGGCATGTGGTTATGAGGCTTTAGCACCACGCTGTGAAGTTGCTGTGGCTTTTGTAGTTACTCTTGCAATTTATATTGTGGTTGCCTGTCATGAGAGATTCTTCAGCTATGTCCAAAGAGTCTGTTGCCTGCATTATTCATCAGTTTAAAACAAAAGTCTCCTAAAGGAGCTCAGAGGTAAAACACCTGTCTCCAGCCCTCACTCTCTTATACTTGCATAAGAGATGTTTTCATTTTAAATGTAAAATGTGGGTGGGTGTATGTTTTTTCATGATGAGCTTGTTCTAGAAATTGCATTTTACAACATCTACCGTACTTTCAGTTATTAAGCTAACTTTTCAAGTAGTTTTGATGCTTTTCCAAATGACAAGATGGTAAGATTTACATTCTGCATTAAACACTTTACATCAAGGCCAAATGGGGCAAGTAGTTGCATAACTGTTATCTGTGGTTAATAAAGGGAACCCAAATTAAATATTGTATAAATAAATGTGCGGGGCCTGGGGGTGGTTTTCCAGCTTGATGTATTGGAAGTTTGTCAGGCTCAAATGAAAGTGGCGTTGATACTAAGCTAGGCTGTTACAACGTAGGAGCAGTTGCTGAGAGTACGTGACCCACCAGGCTTTCTGCTGCTTTCCGGTACTGCGAGTGAGCCTGCATTTGGTAGCAGCCCAGGGAGAGGAGGATGCCACAGCCTCCCCGCTTGTGGGAAGTGTTGGGAAGTACTGTGTCATATAGCAAGCTCATTCTCTTCTCTTTTATTCCTTTCCCTGCGGTTTTTATGTGCGTCTCCTTCAGCAGAGCATCGGAACTGAAATTGTGATAGGAGCTGTACATGGCTGGGAGACTTCTTGGTCCCTCCGCTGTGCTTTATGTACCCCTGTATCCGTATGCCTTTGTGTTACCATCCAGTCCATAGCGTGGAAAAAAAAAAAAAAAGCCCTTCTATATTTCTGTCTACTACAGTGTGCTTGCTGGGAAAACTAATTTAGTGATAATTATAGTATAATTTCAATATATTCACTCACTAATATAGTATGCTTTTCAGAAGATGAAAATGCAAACAGGAAATTAAACGGAGCAAGACAGCAGAACCTTGAATCTAGCTTTTGCATCTTCATAACCTAGTATGGTATTGCATTAACGTTACTTGGTGTTAGTGATTCGTGTTTGTAGAAATACTCATTTGTAAAATTTGTTAGGCTTTTCTGGCAACCTTGAGTTAAAGTGCGAGAGAGATCATCAGTCAATATGTGAATGTATGGCTGGAGGATCCCGTCATGCAAAGAGGCTGTTAACATCATTGGTATTTTGGACTCAAGCTGGCCTTTACCCTTGTCTCTGACAGAGTTCAGCTGTTTTAAGGTCTGAAGACACGATGGATGGTAGTGCCTGAAGATAAACTATGTGAAACTCTTTTACAGGGTGCTACATTGTGAGAGCAAAACCAAAATTTAAAAAAATTGAATATGTTGTTTTAGGCATTACCTTAAAAAAAAAAAAAAGCCAAACCAGAAATACCTAAACAATAATGAGGTAGAATCAAAATACAGTATAGAGTTTAATTCCAGATCATACATATTCAAAAACAAGCAAAAGCTTCAAATTGGCACAAGAAACATAATAATTTGGGATTAATTTATTTGGGCCAACTATTATGATGGCATAGCCAGGAAGTACTAGCAAAACATATTTAAATGGTGTGTATGCAAGAAAATCATTGTTTTTGAGAGCGCAATAAAAAAAAGACAGTCTATTACATTAATGTGACTATTGAGAAGTTTATTTACATATGCATTTTTTAGTTGTGGAAAATGAGAAATGTCTTAATGGGAAAAGTTCTTGTCTCCTGTAGCAGTACTTTGTCTTTTCTGCTCTGTTGCTTGTAGAGTGGCTGTCCTCTGAGAGAAGAGCTCAACAGCTGTGATGAAGAGAAGCCATTGACTTTGAGCATGAAAACATTGCATTTTCTCCAAAAAGCAAATTTCCAGTTTTAAGCACTGTGATTAAAAAGAATAATAATAATAATAAAAAAAAGACATTTAAGATTTGTATGTTTCTTATAAATCGTACGTAGTTCTGGTGGTTTTCCTCATTCTTTTTCAGTGTTGGGATACCAACATTGTCCTTAGTGGCAAAATAACATAAAAGAATCAGCCTTGAAAGTTTAGATCTATTTTTGTGTGTGTGTAAACTTATGGATATGATACTGCTGCTTAATATTCCTAGCCACTTGCCTGGATTAAACTCTAGCTGTGTTTAAGAAAGTGCTCAGTGTGTGTCAGTTTAGAAGCAGCAAAAGAGGTTAAATGCTAGCTGTGGTTCCCATCTTCAGTATATTTCATTGGGTAAGATGTTCTTGAAAGCTGATTCTCTTTTACTTGAGGACTTCTTGCTTGTGTGAGAAACTTATCTCAAGAGATGTTCTGTGGTAAAGAATTAACAAAGGCTGATCGTGCATATCCCCGGCAATAGTGAGAAAGATTAGGTGGAATAAGCCTAATTTCGTTCTTTTTTTTTTCCTCAGAAATTACTGCAGTTATATTGGATCCTTAGAACAGAGTAATTATAGCTACAAGCTTAAAAATGCTTGAAGTCCTAAATTTGGTTTCTCTTCTTTGGTTTATTCATATTTTTAGAAAAATGAAACAAAAAAGCCCTTCAGAAGTGTTTCATTGTCTCTGGAAATGACACTTAGAGCCAGATCTTTTAAGTAATCATCTGTATAATTTAGTTCTGCCCATGGGATTCTTTTCTTACTCTTAAGGTACATATTTAGTAGTGATTAATTCAGATTGTAAAGAGCAAAAAAGTAACCAGATAAAACATTCTTTGATCCCATGTTGCTTGATCTTTTCCCATTTTTATACATCGTTTCATGTTTACCAGCTTGAAGGTTTTGTTCCTCAAGTACACGGACTGTCGTGGTTAATGGTGAACAGGCATGTGCAGACACCCCCCTGCCCCTCCTTTCTCCACCCATGACTACAGATACTGCTGTCAGCCACAGCACCCGTGCTCCATTTTGAAATTCTTTACTGAGCTTCCTCCTTATTGCTTTTATGTCCATTCCTTCCTCTCCTGGTCTCTTCATGAACGTCTATGCCCACAATCATTGTCTGTGGGTCTTGTATATTGAGGTAGTCAAAATGTAGTTTGGTTGCATGGTCATCTCACCTCATCTTTCTGCGACACCTGTAAATTGACTTACACTTGCTGTGCATTTGTCCGGAGCGATGCTAAGCTTGTTTTATGCAAGAAGATAGGACTCGCGTGACTATCAAGTCTTTCTTTTCCTTGTTAGGGGCAATAAGTACTAATAACAAGACTCGGAGATAATAACAAGACTTGGAGATGAGAGCATCTGAACAGAAATACAGATATCTCCTTTTTCATTTTTAGAAGTTTTTACCAAATATCAAATATGGTTGTCTAATTTTTTGGTGGTTTAGTTTGGATTTGAGCCCGTGGCAATGTGACAAGGACAAGAATCAGCTTAGTCAAAGTTGTTCCTTCCTATAAAATTTTGAGTTGAGGACTTCATTGGCAAGGTCAACATTGCTCAGCTTTACCCACCCTTTTGCTCCAAACTCTGGCAAGATGCAGGCGGCAGAGGGGCCAGGACCCGTGGCCTGTGAAGACTTACAGAAACAGGGCTCCAGGGCTGATGTGCTCACTGGGTCGAGAGAGAGCTGGTGGCTGCAGGATTCCCCCAAAACAGGAGTTTGGAAGAGATCTGTAGGGCTTCCAGTAAAGGGAGAAAATACACTTTTTTTTTTTTCTTTAAAATTCCAAAAGAGAAGGAAATAGTTTGCATTCCCACTCTGAGTAGAGTTCCAGGAAGGAATATCAGACCACAGCTGGGTGTCGTATTCCTTTGCTCCCCTGACAATACAGGCACGACAGCATACGGCTCTGGGTCCTGGCTGGTGGGGATTTGGTGGTGTTTGACCAAGAGAACTGAAAATGCATGTGCAGCAGTGTTGCTGTGCCTACCATATTTTACCAGGCTGTTTGCAAGCTCATCATGTCCTAAAGTGTAGCTGGGGTGGACACGACAAAACAAAATGGTCTCATTAATTGTGTATATTGCCTTTTAAATGTTCAGCTGGCAAGTTCTCCTCATCCCTCATCGAATGTGATTACAGCATTTTAGTATGATAAACATAAATCTTCTGTAACACTTTGAAAAGTTACTGTTAGGTGCTTTGACATTTAAATTAGTAGTAATACGATGGACATATTGGGTACTGAAGTCAATGCTGTAAGTAGTTTCACAGGGTTTCTATGCAACTGAGTATAAATGTTGTACTAATTCTTTAATGTGCTATTACTTTATTATACCCTAGATTGTTGGTTGCCCTTTATGCTATGTCATTTTGATCAGTTTCCTGGGGAATAGTTAATACTTCACTCAATGTTTAAGGCACAGCAGTTACAGTGAGATGGTACATGAAGTAATAAATGGCTTTTGAGGATGATTAAATGCCAAAGCAGTGATGAGGCTGTTAAATGAGAGAACTGTTTGTGAAAGTTTTTTTGGGGAAACATTGTTCTGTTTTGCTCTAGATGGAAAACAAAACTAGTAACTGGAAACATGAAAAATAACATTATTTTAAATTGAGAGCGTTTCGCTTCACTGCTTGTTAAGTGTCTCTGCTTTGCACGTGAACTGCTCGTGAAAGTCTGTCTTGAAAGATTTGGCAGCATGGCAAAGGAGTGATCTTATTAAAACCACAAAGGGTCAAGTGTGTAATGCTATGCATTAGCATTGTATACGCATCTATTTGCAGGTGGATACTTGCCATGTGTAGTTGCAGTGTTTCGTGGACATATTTCCTTGCGTTTTTATGCAATTGAAAGCTATACCTGGATTGGAAATGGCTTTTTGAAATGGGATTACTGCTTATTTCAATGTCTGTAAAGAAAAAAGTGTTGCATGGGGCTTTTTGTGGGGGGTTGGTTTTTTTGGGGGGAGGGGTACTGTGGTTGAAATTGCACTTAGGCATTTGTAACATAAATTGAAAAGTTTTTGATTTGCTGTTTGAGATCAGTGCTAAAACTATAATATCTATGGATTTTTTTTTTTCCTCTCCTTTTTGAGAGCAGTAATTACAGCTCCAAGTCAGAACGTAAAGCCCAGATGAAGGTTGAACTTGCCTCTGAAAAGTGTTTCCAGGCTGTTATGTTGCAATAAGCATTGACATTTCCAGAACACTGTGCAACTTCATCATCTTTAATACAGTGCTTTCAGCTGCACCTTTCTTTTAATAACAGCCATGAATGTATTTTAATTTTGTTCTGAAAATACTTTGGGGAAAGTTAATTACTGTTATCTGTAATTGAGTATTTGAAATAATTGTTTCAGAAACTTGAAGCTGTCTTTTTATGACCAAAGAAGAAGGAAAATGCAGAAGGGCAAGATAAAGGCTATTATATCCTATGCTTGCTCAGCGAGCATGCAATAAAATCATTGTTGGTTGCCAGTGAGCTTTTAGGATATTTTATGTAAAGACCTGCAAGTGCAATATGAACCAAGAACCTAAAAAAAAAAAGGGGGGGGGGGAGGCAGCAAACAAGCAAAAACCACCAAAGGAAGGCAAATTTCCTCCTTTGTAGCAAGTCTCTGCTATGCTACAATGTCAAAAGTGTTGCTTCATTTCTTTTTCCCAGGAAACAAATGCATTTGTGATTAGTCTTGAAAACAATTCTCATTTGTGGTGAGATAAGTTTAACCTAATTCTACATAGTATGTCATCAAATTTACAATGAATGTTTGTTTCTATATAGTTTTGTAAGCAAACTGTGGCTTCTTATTGGACTGTTCAAAGGTACAGGCTCTTTTGAGACTGTGTATCGGTACCTTGTACGTAAAGCTAAGCTTTCCTTCAGGATGATCTGCTGTAAAGTCTGCTAGACTTGGTCTCTGAAAACAAGGTGGCACAGCATTACTTAGCAAATGTGTCACAGGTTTAAAACATTTACTACAAATTAGGATAGGATTCTTGCAATAGTTTGATTGATGTTTTGTAACCAAGCTCAAATTTTCAGAGGTAACAACGAAAGGAATCTCTGTAGTTGCTTTGTAGGAACTCTTTAGTCATCTATATTGTCCTTTTGTGTGAATTAAATGTGTCTGTGTTGTATGCTTTCTGTGTATTTACAAGCGTTTTCAAAGACAGTTTTACTGGGGACTTCATTTTTGTTTTCTTTGGTGGTTGTCATGGGGGTACGAGAGAAACTAGAAGAATGGCTTTTGTAGAAGGTTAATTTAAAATAAGATGAAAGGTAATGCGGGGAAAAAAAATTGAGGAAATGGTCATAAAATATAGAAGAAGTGGACGTATTGGCAAATGTAATATGCTGAAGGAATCGATACAAATTCATTAAACACAATTACGCATTTGTTCAGAAAAGTCCCTGAACAAGAGTGGCAGAAGCTTGGAGGTGTTTTAGAAAAGCATGACAATGTGCTTGCCTTGTTCTTAAAAAAATTCCCTATTTCTTTGCTTTTGTGCGCCATCATAGATGCATACGGTGCTATGTGGGCCTTTGCGCAGCTGCAACAATTATTGTGTGGTTTGTTTATTTATTTAAGCATTTTTAAAATTTAATTTTCTGAGTTCTGTTGTGATGTAAATGTTCTTTTTCTGTCAAAGTAATCTGGTTAGGAAATTAACAGTTTGGATTTTTGTAAGATACTGACATAATTGGGGCGATAAGCAATATTGTTTCCCTGGACAACAGCTAAGATGGCAAAATATTTCTATTCTTGCCTGTTTTCTTTACTAGGCAGCATTTTTGGTATAACATGTACACAATTTGAACAAATTTAGAAGCAAATTGAGACTATTATCTCAGTGATGGTAAAATCTGACATTCATTTCATAATTACTAGCCGAAGATAGCCTTCTGAAATAGCCTTACTTTTTTCTCAACTCCATATGGTGGAAGTTAAAGAAAAGAGGCGTTTGGGTTTTTTAATGCGACTGTCTAAAAAGCTGCATCTGCTTCCAAAGAGCAAGCATTTCTTTGTCTTTTTGAGTCTACATGTTAACTTTTACCTCCGTGACTCCTTTCCATTTTTCTTCTTCCATATACTTTGCTGGGGAAGATTTTCCACCTCTGTCAACTGCTTTTATTTAAGAGTGTTCAGTAAAAGTGGCCTTTAAACAGACTGATGAAAACAGACTAGAGAGAAGACTGATGCTCTGTTTTCACCTACGTGCAGGACGGACTATTCTAAATTGTCTTGTTCATGTTTGAAGTAAAAATAACCAGGTCAGTTGTCCAACATCTGCTTAGTGTGTACAAGTACCAACATGTATCTTCCCTTTTTTTTTTTTTTTTTTTCTTTCTGTAAAGTGTTTTTTAAATTTTCATTAATAGCCTTTAAGGGAACCTTCTGAACACCTGAAATGGCACTTTTATTTCAGAATAGTAGCCTTGGAAATAAGTTGATATGTTTCTAGCTGAAGGTGTGGACAACTCTGAGTTGAACTAGTTGATCTACTGGATTTTCTGGAAGATCTCTCTTTTTTTACTATTTATAAATAATTTTTTTTTTCATTTAGTTTACTTTCACTAAGGTGTGTGAGGTTTTTTGTTTGTTGTTTTGGGTTTTGGTGGGTGGAGTTTTTGGGTTTTGATTTTGTTGTGTGGGTTTTTTTGTCTTGGTCTGATCTTAAATCCAGATTTTCTTTTGTAAGAGTCACAATATTTTCCCTTAAAGCTATAACGCGGCATGTAATGTTAATTTAGGAAATGCAATAGTTCTTTGCAACTTGAAACTTAAATTTAGTTGTGTCACTATAAATGTACTACTAAACAACTTTTACATGGGAGCGGCTTCACAGCCTTGTAAGGAAGTCATTTGTAACACCACAAACTTAAGTGCGTCTGTTAGAAGTAAAAGCACCAATTGTTTAGCTGTCTTTTCCCAATGAGTATAAAAACCTGAATTACTTCAGTTAGTGGATTGTTTTGAACAAAGTCTCCATGTTTAAAGTGGAATGCGTTAACAAGATGGAAGTTGTAATTTAGTTTTTTTTTTTTTTTTTAAGATTATGAATACCTGTGTGTTGAATCAGTGGTTTGAGTATTTTTATTATGATTCCATGACGGATATTTGTTTTAAGGCATGTTAGAGCTCGTCACTTACCATTAATTTTAACAATCAATTTTATGCTTGCTGTTTATAGCCAGCACGTGGTATTGTAGACCCCAGTTCCTACACTATATCAAGGCACATAAAATGTATTGAAATAGTATTTAGAAGTTAAATAAATAAATATTTAGGGCCTGTTCACACTGTAATCAACAGACAGTTTCTGGATAATTGTATTTGAGTAAACTAACCTTATAATGCCTCTATTTGTTTTTGCTTCTGCTTTGAGTGTAGAACATGACACTTAAATATTTGAGAATCTGGAAGACTGATGGTAGTTTCTGCAGGTGGACTTTTTTTGTTCTCCATGCTCTTGCCTTCAAATAGTGATTGCATAGCTGGAGCTTGCAGTCATGGGCTGGGGCTGAATTTTGTGGTTTTCTTTTTAAATATACTTTGGTTTTTGTGAAGTGTAGAAAGAAAAGATTGTATTTGCAGAGAGAAGGTGGATAGGTCTAAGTACAGATAAAAGTTTGCTTTAATGTATGTACTGATCATTATTTAAAAAAGAATTTCTGATAAATAGGTTAGAAACCCCAGTGCTAGTCTTTGATAGGTATCTGAAAACTTTATTTGCACTGCACATCAAGTCACTAAATTTAGTTTGAATTTAAACATGCTGTGGTGTGCCCGCTCAAACAAGTAGGTACCCTTCTCGCTCGCACATACTTACCTATTGATCTTTCTTTCCTAACTGTTAAAAATGCCTTTCCTAAAATTTCTTTCTGTGGGCTTGTTACTCCCATTTTCTTTTTGTGCGTGTTACTCTGAACGATGACAGGACATCACATCTGTGATGATGTGAGAACGTAATCAAGATCAGTAGTTAGGGGCTATGGAGTTTATTAGACCAAGTGACGCAGCTGAGAAGTGACAGGCTCTTGATTACAAATGCCTTTGTTAAGGTCGGAAATGAAAACATCACTATTCAAAGCTAAATAGAAGGTGAAGACTGTTGCTCAGAGTTCAATTAAATATGGATCAATTCTACCATCTCGGAAAGGAAAAGTAGCTCCTAGGAGGGGAGGCGGGAGAAGGATGGACAGGGTGTTCTTGGTGGAGGGAAGAGATGAGAAAGTAGTTGCCTCCTAAGGGGAAGAGACAGGGAGTTTATAGCTGGTGGAATGTGAGGAGTTGGCTGTGGAGGGAGAGATCATACCAAGCCCATAACTTTTATTTTATTGCCCATTGGATGTATTTGGTATCCAGCAGAGTTATGAATTTTAGCTGTTACATCAGTTTAGTTGCCTGTAAAACTGCATCCTCCGTTCCAAAGCTCATATTTGAGAAGTGGTGTGTAGGTTTCCCCTGAGGATGGCCTGAGAGATTACAGATGAAGCAACTGTTTTATGAGAAGTGTCCTTCTACTTGTATCTGGCTGGTTTTGTCCTGAATCAGTTGTCTGCATGAATGTACTTTTTTTCTTTTTTTTTTTTTTTTAAACATTCGTTCATACTTAGTTACTGTTCTTACAAATATCTTAAAATCGGAATAAATGATGTTCTAGTACAGCAGGAAACATTTTTTTTGGTATTTGTTTTTTCAAAATCTATATACAAAATTTGCTTATTAAGAAGAAAGTGGGATGGGGTTAATATATGTGAGATGCTATCGTTTCCTTTGGTATTTAACTGACTAAAAATTATTCTTGCTGCTTACAATGTTTGTCTTATAATTCCCAAGCATCTAACTTCTACAGTTTGTCATATGAATGCTTTATTAGGTCCTGTTTAGTGAGAGAGTTCCTGAGGTGTAATCCTGAAGATCAGGAAGTCAGTACCACGTCTGAAATAAAATAATGTTGTTAATCAATAGGGAAGGGAGGTGTTTTTCTTTTTTAAACTAAAATTGATGAGGTTTGGAAAGTCTCTCTCATTTCACAGAGTATGATTTAAGCTTTCTAAATTGAGAGCTTGTAACCTAGATGGTTTTTCTCTGGGTGCCCACACATGACTTGAGCACTCTGCCTTTTATGTCCAGTGACTTATTGGTTGTAAGGGAATACGAGAAGAAAAGTTTCTCTGGGAGAAAAAAAAACAACTCATCTTTCTTTCCACGGCCACAACAGGTTTGCGTTTCTATGTGGTCTGGGTTTTTTCTTTTGTCTTGTTTTTCCTCAAACAAAATATAGCAGATATGCAGATAGAATATCAAGGGCCTAATTTTGCTGCTCTTACAAAGAACACGGACGTGCCCGGTCCAGGCATGAATGCCGGGGCAGGTTAAAGGCAGAGCTGTACTCTGGCATACCTTGTTACGCCCCTTTAAGCTTGGGAGTGATCTGGAGGGCTGCCATTCCCTCAGCTGCAAAAAAGAGGAGAGGAGAAACGAAGGCTGGAGGAGGAGTGAGGAAGTTAAAATGAAAAAGCTTAAAAGAGAATTAAAAGGCTTGTCTTATTTGCTTCTCTGTTTAGAAGTTGGAATTTATTGATGCTGGGCAAGGGCTACCTGGAGACAATTTACAGGTGTGGTAGGAATTCTTTTGATCCTCTTAGGGACTATAACTAATCACACAACAGCCATCTCTTAACGCACCGAGTCTCGAGCAGCTTGAAAAATATTCTGTTTGCTTCTTTCAAAAGCATTGTGCGGAAGATTAAAGCTCAGGGGGGGAAATCATAGCTTGCTTTCAAATAAAAGTGGACATCACTATGGGCAGTCCAAGGAATCAGAAAAGCTGGAGTTATCTTTACAATACATACATTGGATATATTAGCACTTACCGTTTATGATTAAAAATATTCAAACCACTTAATTTTTGCAATGTTTTTATTCCAGTTTTTTATTCTAAGATAAGAAAGATATTCTAAGATAAGAAAAGTTGATAGCATATGGTGAATTTTGGATTGATTTTTTTCACTTTGGGAAAACCTTCAGGGAAAAACATAAGACTTACATTGAAAAGAAAGGTACTGTGAAGAAAGGTATTTTGTTATGAAGGGGTAGAAGTCCATCTTGAGCCTGTCTTTTTGGAGATCTATGGATCATGAAACTAAGTCTTGAATAAAGCACGGTTCTTTGTAATGGTAATTTGCAAGATATTACTTGTTGGAGGCCAACCAGCGGAATGCAATTCGGTCTTGTTTTTGTCTGCACTCGAAATATTTTTTTTTAAATAGCATGTTTTTGCTGCAAGTTGTGTTGTCATTTATGATGTTCATATTTTAAATGTATTTGAATAACTGCACATGTGGCTTGTCCATCATTTAAATCAATGAATGATCTGCATGATCTCTGAAAACATCTCTCGCTTCCAAGAGCGCATGCAAAATGTTTATATAAGCAGCTATATTTCCTTTATATACACTTACCTCCTTCTTTTGCCTTTCAATGTAGTTTTTTTTCACCTTCTGACACAAATAATGCTGATCGCTACATTGTAATAGGAGGGGGGGAAGTCTAGCATGGATAACTAGTTGAATAAAACATAAGGTCTAGGAACTACGAGTGCTTGGCCGGTTCTTAGTGCATCAGCAGGGATATGTGTTGAGGCTGGTACTGTCACGGATGCATAAATGGTGAGAAGAAGGTAAGCAATGAGGCGAGAAAGTCTGATGATACTAACTTACTGAATAGTTAAGATGGGAGGTCAAGTATGAGTAATTGTAGAATGACCATAGGAGTCTAAATCATTAGGCGATGAAGTGGCAGATAAAATTCAGCATGGATAAATGTGAAGTTACACACGTGAAGAAAAGTACTAAAGATTTCCCATCAAAACAATGGGCTTTGCACAAATCCCAGTGAGATCTGTAGAGACTTACATTTGCATGAAAAGATCAGATGGGTGATCAGTTGTGGTCAAAAAGTAAATTGAATGTTAGGAGTTGTTGGGAAAGGAGAAAACAAAGCAGAGAACTCTAAAGATCCACCACGCAGTTCAGTTCCACTCATGGGATATAGAGGAGCTGGGAAGGTTTCAGAGAAAGGACTGTTAGGGTCATCAGGACAAGGAATGAAGAAGGTAAAACCTTCAGTCTGGAAAAGAGATGATGACTAGGGTGGTCTCTGACAATAATCTGCAAAATCATGATCAGGTTGAAGAAGGAGATAAGGATTAAAGGTTCACTGTCTCTTCCAGTGCAAGGACTCAGGATGTTAAATGAAGCCAATAGGAACTGGATTACAACAAACAAGAGAGGGTGGTTTTTCATGGAACAGGTAGTGGAAATACTGGAGTTGCTTGCCATAAGATGCTGTAGATGCTAAAAGTAGACAAGTATTTGAAAAAATACTAGGTGCTCTCAGGAAAGAAGAGCATCATTGAGAGTTAGTGAATGGAACGGGAAAAACCCTGATGTGAAAACAGCTGGGTGCTGAGTACTGCATGTGGTTGCCGTGCTTTTCCTTGTCCTTGGACACTTATTTATGGCACTTGTTGTAGACAGAATAACGGGTCTTTGGTCTGATACAGCTGTTTTCTTGGAAATATTGCATGTCGGTTTTATGTCAAGTGTGCATGGGCTCAGACATACCAGAATTCACAGGATTACTGTGATCTGTCTGGGGACAAATCTGTGGCCAGGGCATCTTGACATTGAAATCCAGAGATGATAGGTTTTTGAGGGGTCTCTTCATAGCTGGTAGCTAAGTTATAGTCAATGTAATGGTAGAGAGGCTGTTGACTCACAGTACTGACTTAGCTGTTAAATGGTAATACCATACTATCCTGGTTAAAATATTGTTTTACTGTAATTCCAGTTTATTGTATTCTGAAATGTAAGTGTTCTATCTTTAAAAAAGAAAAAAAAAAAAAAGAAAAAAGGAGAGAAGAAGAGAGAAACTATGAGCAGCACTGCTGACAGTTCAGTCATTTGCAGTACTGAAAGCCAAACATGGAGCCAACTGCAATTGTTTATAAGTAAAAGTATTAGACTACATCCAATTGTTTTGATTGGGTGTTAGCAAGTTGGTTTTCTGATGGGGAGAGTCACTATAAAAGAAAATTATGATCTTTTATTTATCTTCAATAATAAAGACACAAAGCTGTTACTGATTGCTCTATTCAACACTGTGTTTATGTGCATTATCTAAAAGGACAGAGCCTTCATCAGAGCTGCTGATAGCTTGAGCCACTTGTAATGTTATGTCTTCATAAAGTTCTAGATTGCTTGGCTTTTTAAATTGATGTGTTTTGACTGTCAGGCAGAGACTGGCAGAAGAAACAGTCTTGGTCTATATCTTGAAATGTGAATTATGCCGAAGTGTTCTTATTTAAGGCTCATTCTGCACAGGACTGGTCAAGTAACACAGAGGTAAGGAAGTTTAGATGGAGTCCATTGCATGCCTGCCACTAGCATGACCCAAATTCAGAATAAACAGCAAGTAATAAAGCCACAAGAAACTGTTTTTTTAATTAATTAGGGAAATTAATAATTTAATTAAATTACGACAATTGAAGCATGATTGCTTAACAATGGGGGCTGTAAGTTACCAAATAAAATTCCTCCAAGTACATATTTCCCCTTCTCCAATTCCTTTTTTCTTCATTTTGTCTATCAGTTTGGATCATCTCTTGTTTAAACACTTTCTGACAAATAGGTACCCTGTCTTTGGAAGTAAATTAGAATTAAACATCTGAACTGCAAAAAGACTTCAAACCTGTGAGGAAAACATGAACTAGCTTAGGTAAAGGAAACAGTGATCTCCAGAACTCACGCTGTCTGAAATGTCCCTTTCATGAACTTGTGTGGAGCGTTGTGCAGGCTTTCCTTTAGTTGAAGACCATCTGTACCCAAGAGTGGAGAGGGGCGATGGTGTCCCACATCAGGATGCATTGGTCAGGCACGGGGTGTAACTGTCCCCTCCCTGATACAATTCAGTGAAAAGAATCCTCTAGCTTTTCAGCAAGCAGTTTCAGAAACACGAAGACCTTATGCTGCTCTAATTTAGCTGGGACGGCTATGGAGTCAAGCAAGTTGCTATGGCTGTGGGCTAAATGTATTCTACCCAGCACGCGCTCCGTTCCCTCCTCTCTTCCTTACTCGTGAACTCTCTGTATCGCTCTTCTGTGCCTGTCGTATTTTGGGGACTGCCAACAGCAACCATTTCTGCTTGCTAGCAGTCTTTTTTTAGACACTTGTAGCTAAATTAATTTCAGCACGGGTTTAATAGCATGGGACTCAGTGCAACCCAGAAAAGGTGTTTGTTTCTCACCTTCTTTATTGCGGGGGCTGCACAGCCCATGTTCAGACCCTGTGTCAGGGAACCACTGTTCCCAGTTGTCTACTTGGCTCCTGGGGTTTTGTCCACTTGCTTCATACTTGCATACTGAAATGTATTCACGACAGTGGTCTTCCTTCCACTCCCCCATCACAAGCAGGACTCTGTATTGACTATTGGTCCAGTTCCAGTGGCTCCCTGGAACCCTCGTTCTAGGAGTCCTGTGCCACGTTTGTTGTTCTCAATACGGAGGGGAATATCATAGCAACAAAGTGCAATAATTGTCATCATAGCCTGGTTCTTCAATCCTTTGGCAATCAGAGCTGGTAAAATCTTGCTCAGCAGAGTTTGCCAGAGGAATAACAGATCTATATGTGCATCCCCTTTCCACTGAGATCAATTTGCACCTGGCTACTGGTGCTTGAAATGCTTCTATTTTTGCACCTTCTCGCGTGTTAAAGTCAAATAGCCAGAACTGTCCTAGCGTTAAATATGACATGCCTTTTAACTGGGTCTTGCCAGCACAATATTGTTTGGGCTGAAGTTGGTACTGAATTGAAATGACCAAATAAAGTTTGTTAACCATTCAGGTAGGACTTTTGTTCTCATGTAGGGGGTGCAATGAGTACATCCATTGATTTTTTTTTTTTTTTTTAATAGCTTACTCACAGCTGGAAATTGTTACTTAAAAGGAAATCATGTGTTGGTTACCAATAAACTTATTTTAAGCATCCTAAGTATCAAGAGAAACTAGTCATCTGTTGTTACTCAACTGTACCAAAACCAGGAAAACATTTCTTTTCTCAAAGACTTCAGTGAAATCTCTTTTTCTTCCTCTAGCAGAAAATAAAATTACATTCTTCTGAAATCTTTCTGCAAGCTAGGTTTTTGCCCTGCAGAGGTACGTATACCTGCCTGCATCAATGAGGCACAATGAACTTGGCAGAAAATTTGTCCCCGAGGAGTGGCTGGTGGTCTTCCCTTGGGCTTCCTGAAGGAAGGGGGTAATTTATATACTCAGTTGTTTCACCTGAACCTTTTTCACATGTGAGAGATGTGAGTTCTTGTGACTCAAATTAACTTCAGCAAGGAAATTTTGGTTGTATCTCTTTCACAAGGGTGGTATTACCACCTCAAGATTTAAGAAGTTATGGCCCTGAAAAATTAGGAGTTTGGCTTAAAAATCATGCACACCTTTTAAAAAGCAACAGAAAGATCTCTGGAAACCTTGTTTAGGGTGCTTGGGGTGCGGTTTTGTTGTGTGCGGGGGGTTTTTGTTTGGGTTTTTTTTGGCTTTGTTTTTCGTTTTTCACTACTCTTCCCCTCCTGCAGGAAGCCTGAGATTTAGAATAAAAGCTGGTGATACTGTGGCTCCAAGAACTGAGAGTTACTGAAAGTTATGCCAGATATTGCGAGACTTGCAATAAAATGGTAGAAATTGTAAGAATTCTTACCAGTGGAAAGAAACATCCTTCACTGTCCACTTTTAAATATCCAACGATAATGCATGTTACCAACACACAATACTTGTAGCAATAATGTTTTTGTATTCTGCCTTCCTTACTTTCCTGGTACTGCTGAAACTGGTAAAAGCTGTGATTAAGCTGTCATACCTAATTTTAAAATACAGTTAACACTTAGTTCTTATTTTAAGCTATTTTTGAAGTAAAAAGGCAATATATGGGGAACTGAGGCAGAGATTAATAACACGTCTTTCAAATGACAGCTGAAAAGTGTAGAACAAAGGTGGAGAATGTTTTTTAAAAAAGCGTATTATCCGAGGTATATGTTGTGATACAGCACTGGAGTCTTGCACCAAAATATAACTTTGGAAATCTTAACTAATTCATATCTGAACTGTATATAATTAACTTTTAAAGTAGGAAGGGTAATTTGAGATTGTTTCAAGCTGTGTGTAGAATGTAGAAAGTGTTTAATTTTCATTTTTTAATTATGCTCATGCATAATAAACTGAGTGAATGTGGGGTGTGAATTAAGAGAACGTGTATTGGTACATTATTATTATTATTATTACTCCTAATGCATTTTGAAACTGAAAAGAAAATTATTATTGGGTAGGTATTCACATTTGTTAAAGGTAATAGTCTGTTAAAAGTACTTGTCTCTTCTGTGGGATTTGTTCAGTGACGTAAATCAACAACATTTTCCAGAGCGAATGCAGATTAGCGGTATTATATTGTCAGCATGAAGCTGGTATCTGGTAGCACTGCATGATGGATTAATCACAGGGGATAGGGCATTTTTTGAAAAAGATGATTGGAGTATCTTTCAGTGAGCTGATAGTTTGTAAAGGTGGTTGTAATGAACTACCAGGTTACAGCCTGTCTGGAATAATTGAAGCACCTCATCAGATGCCCAGGAAGCATATTCTTCCTTGTCACGCAGCTTGGGTCGTAGGCTTTGTGATACTTAATAGACACCGGGTGGGAGTATTAATATGACAGGAGAATATATAATATTAAAGGAGATTTCAGATTGTTGAATATTGCTTCCCAATATTTAAAGGGGCATTTTTAATTCTGCAAATCACCTGCTTGCATATGTCATGCAGTCATTTTGTTAATACCTCAAAATTAGAACAGTGTATTTTGATCTATTTGGTAATGGGCATATTGCTGTAGAAATACATTGTGCCTGCCTACATTTTAGGACTATTAACTTTTCTATTTGTGAATGAAATTACCCTGACAAATCCTGTTGCTTTTTTCTTGTTCATATATATAAAAAAGCTGTGCTTTAACTGCAGAGTGATGAACCTTATCTGTGCTAATGCTGAAATAGCAAACGTAGGTGGTAATGTTTATAGCGTAGTCAAAAGCACGACCTGAGCACATGCATACATTATTGAGCTAGTATCAATCTGACTAGCTTATTTGCCAGTACCAGGGAAGTTGTAAAAACTCGGGATCATAGGCAAGTTGTACAGCTTGTGCCATTTTTTAACGCCATGAGGATCTTGCTGCTCTTGGTGTCGGAGCTAGTTGGGTTAAGGCTAGGCTATCCTTAATACCATTATATGTTGCGTATGTGTTGCAGACCTTTGGTCGCGCTGTGGGCATGCCGAGAGAGAGCGGCCATATCATCGTGGCTGTTCACTGTCTTCTAGCTCTCCTCCTGGAAAGCCAGCCTTCGGTAGGAGTCTGAGGACACAGATTTTTCTGAGCTGGGTTTACACAGTGGGGATGTAGGTACATGGTGGAACTAGGGAAGAGTCCCTAATGAGGAGCAGGCCCTTCACTTTGCTTTCCGTTCTTGCAAGTTAGGCACTTAGCCTGTATATCACTGAAAGCAGCCTTGTCTCTCAGGTGTCCTCAGTCACCAACTTTTCCTCTAAGGCTTCCAGTGGAGGCATTAGATATGTCTTCTAATAAGTGGTGGACAGTGATGACTTTGCACCTTGGGGGATAGGTGATATGGGTTCAAAATAATTTGATAAACTTCACCTGCTGCTACCAGTCCCTTCAGGCAAACTCCTCTATTGCAAATATTTTCCTGAATAGCAAGCAAGAACTGAAACCAATTCTCATCACTTGCATTTTGAAAGTATTTTCATTTTTTTTTGTTCCCTGGCATAGGATTTTGTGTTACTTCTGTGTGACTATAATTTTGTCCATTTTAGTTATGTTTTGTTATCTGTCTGTAAGGTTTCTGTCTTTAACTTGTTTTTATCATAGGAATCCATGTAAATGCAGGCAGAAAAGAACTGATTTGAAAAGCATGATAAGTAGATTGGCGTATGTAGCATCCCTGCTCTATAAGGCTTTCGATTTAATTATTTCAAGTTTGCAAAAATAAGGTTTTAAAACAAAAAATGAACTGTGAAATTCACCTATTCGCACCCCCCCTGCCCCCGGCTGACTGTGGAGGCTTTTTAATAATGTCTTATTAGAGGGGGTTTTACTTTCTCTAGTGTTTGTTTTTTCTACAATGCTATAGCTTTACTTTTCTACTTACTGCTTTAACACAGAGGAATTGCTTGGAATGTCACTCCTAATTTTAACTGTCAGTTTAGTTCTCGACTTGATATAGCTAACAGTAGATTTTTTTTTTTTTTTCCCCTCCCTACAGCAACAAATCTCCTATTGTAAAAGCCTCTCATAATGACACACACACACACACACACACCCCCAATGGTACATCAAGTCAGATCTACAGGAATGCAAAAATAGCTCAAACATGCCACTCTGTCTGACAGTTTTAAAAGTTTCTCAGTGCTTTCATTTTTTTGAAAGCTTTTTTTTTTTTTTCTCCCCAGTCCAAAGAAAAACGGCAGGCTGGAGTCTGCAATAACGTAGTTACAAATTCAGTTACAATGTAAGTTACAAATTTGGTGCAAATAGTTAGAAACAACTGAGAAAATGTACCAATGTAATTTCAAAGGCTGTGTGCTTCCCTCACTGCTGTAGAATGTGTTTTTGTTTTTTATGCTTTCTAACTGCAAAAATGCTGTATTTTACTCTATCAGAAAACTTCTCTATGCAATGTATACTTCAGATGGCTTATGAATCTGGAGCTAGGTACTTGAATGATGGTTCCCAGTTTAATATCATTAAGCTTCCTTTACATTAAAAGAAGTTGTGTACAGTTATGTAGGTATGAATATGCAGTTAGCAGACACCTGCTCATGTGTTTTGGTATGACTATCTCTTATTTCAGTTTTAGGCACGGACTCCACAGAAACAGGGATGTCTTCACTACTCTGATTTGAAACTCTTGACAGTTACAGTAGACAGCAGTGGATTTAGTAGGACGGTAGTACTTTGGATTTACAACAGCATACTGATAGCAAAGCTCAGCCAATCATTTGGCAAAGTGAATTGAAAGGGTTTCTGCTAATTCTAGGTTTTGGACACTTTTGTCTTTAGCAGTTTTACTAGGATATTTAAGTTAGATTTATGAATCATTTAATTTCCTCCTCAAATCAGTGTTTTAAACCAATTTCCTGATCTGGGGGGTGGCAGGGTGCCTGTAAACTTGGTCAGTATTTTAAGAAAGATGTAATAGTTCAAGGCCTAGTTGCTGTTTGGCATTCAGATTGATCCAGTAAGTTTTTCATAGCAATTATCCAAAATTACCAATGTTATGAAGAAATAAACCCAATATATTGGATTGTAACACATTACTGCAGATCTGATTTTGATCCTATTTGCCGTGCATAAAAACTAGATCATTAGAACTAACCCTTTTATTAAAATCAAAGCTAGAAAAATAAAATAATAGCTAGTCCAAATAAGCTCATATTATGCACTTAAAGTAAGAGAGAAATTTTGGATCTCTTCAGATACTGAAAACCAAAGCTGATCTCTATCAGATACGCATAATGGTCCCCTTGATTACAATTTTGTCGTTTCATTTGTAAATAAATTTCTTGTTAGCTTTTTGTGTGACAGACAGAGCATAGCTCATCTAAATGATGAAAAGTCTGCAATAATAGTAATTCTGAAGGTCTTTTTTTCTTCAGTTTTGTGTCAAGATGTGGGAGATGTTTTGCAGCAACATGTACTTTCTTTTCTGGCAGCCTTATGCTCTTTCATCTTTTTTTTTCTTGTTTCCCTTCTTGTTCCCTCTCACATACAAAAAAAGTAAATGCATATCCTCTGATTACTGTACTTGATTGTGTATCTTGGAAAAACATTCAGATTCATTTGCAGTTGCAGCATTTTTTCATTCCAGCTTCCACTGGTGTAGAGGGGTGGAGTAACTTGTGTCTAAAGAGGCTCTTGCGCTGCAGCATCTGCTGTGTTAAAATGGAGAAAGCTTGAAATACTCTGAACCGTCCTCTCTTGTGTCTGTAGTTCCTGTTTTATGTCAACTGCATTGTGAGACAAACCTTACTAATACAAATTCTTGTTAGTTATTTGATAGTTATTTTTTGCTAACCACTTGCCAGTTTGTTTGCGTTATACATATGCCTTTCATATACAAATCCAAACATCAAGCCTTTAAGTCTTCGCAACTGTAGCAAACTACGTGGAAGCAGGGATTCTTTGTTCCTGGCCTTTCCGAATACCTGAGGTGTCTGAAAGCCATGCAACAGGGAGCTGCTTCTCTTTGTGTACTGACAGGCCTCCACTTACTGCAGGTGTATGTTTTGGAGGAAATGTTAAGTCTAGGGCGTTGTCACGTTTGCATGTTTCATCTCCAGGGCATGAATATCAGCAGAGGAACCATTTTCAATAGGGATGAAAAGGGGAAAAGCTGTTTGAGTTGATTGACTATTTTTTGGACGGAGACTGGATAGGAGTCTTTCATGTACTCACAGCTGAGTGTTAAATTGTCTCAGACCTTTGTTAACTTCTGAAATAAACCCCTTCTTTTGATCATCTCTCTTCTGAAAGATTGCCAGCTCTTGAAGGAATCAGGCTGCATTATCCACTTCTCAGGTGAGGATTATCTGGGAGACTGTATCGGTGTTGATACCTTGCTTCAAAATCTAAAGAATTAAAATAGTTACCAGCATCATTGCAGTGGAGAACTCTCCCTAATTAGCCTGCTGTTTGTTTTTTGAACTATTATTGCCTATTTTCCCAAGCTGACTTCAGCTGTTTCTCATAAAGACTTCTTGTATTTTTACTTTCCCTGGTAGTACCTCAAAGAATGCCTCACTCGATAGCACCGGAGAATCACCTCTGGGTTGCCACGTATGCTTGACTTGCTGGATTCTATAAATAAAAAAGTTTCCAAGGTAGCACTTTTATTTCTCCCCAAACTCACTGCACTGTTTCACCACTATCTCCCTTTTTTCTTTGTTTAAACAATCAATTAGCTGTTTTTCAGTCTACAGGCCAATACATGCCTTTTAGACCAGCCCAGCCCGAATATTTCAAAGAAGTCAAAGTACAAGTGGTTTCTAGATAAGTCTGATTGCTTTTCCTTAGTCTATTAAACCTTGTCTCTTGATTTCTGGCATATTTCAATATAACATCATGTGCTTTTTTCCCCACACCTCTGTTTTATTTTAACCTTTTGTCACCTTTGGATGTTGATGTGTGCTTTGATAACTTGGTTTTGGAGTATTCATTCAATAAGTGGTAAAAGGTGGGAGGGAGGTAATAAACATAGACTTTCTCAAGGAGATCCTTCTTAGACTTTCTGAAATGTTACGTGTTTCTTACTCATCAGTCTTACTGTAGTCTTACAGTCTTACTGTATTAAATTTTCACTTTTTTGCCATGAAAGACAATGGTATTACTAGGTAAGTAAAGGATTGTTCTGTGAGAAAATGCAGGATCAAGCCATCCATTTAAAAATGAACATGAAAGTTGGCAGAAAGTTTGAGCCTGATTCTGGCAGGCCAAATAACACAGTATAAATGCAGAGAAAGAGGCAGACAAGAAAACTTGTGTATATTAGGCAGGTGTTATAAATATGAACTTTTTTATGAAGTCATTCATTAAGTGTCAAATATGTGGAACTAAAGTTCAGGCTTTTGGTAAAATTGGTCTACAATATGAAAAATTTTTCATCTTTAGGATCACTTGGAATAAAGAAGTACCTGAGGAAGGAACGTTAAACTAAGAATTTACATTAATCCCTGCAGATTATCACTGAAGTAGAGAATGAGCTCTGCAACATTCATGTTGGGAACTTGCAATGAGGAAGTGTATGAGTGCATGTTCTAAGGGTTATTTGTTACCAGGTGTTAGGGATAAAAAATGGATAATAACAGTTTTAAGGGAAAAAAGATAAATTCTGAGGGAGTGATTGATAGCTTCACTCTTCTGAAAAATGAGTCACACTTACTAAACTAGAAGAAGAGTCTGCATCTCCTTTGCAGCGCATTCACAAAAAAATGATAGTGGTAATTTGTATCATATTGCACTCTGCAATAGGTCCATATCACTTAATGTCATCTGAATTGCATAGCCAGAGACAACATTCAAAGTTTCAAGTGATGATAAAGAAATCCCTTTTAAATGAAAATTGAAGAGAGATGCCTACTGTAAGATTGCATGCTATTTTGTTCACTTGAAAGTATCCTACTCTTTGAATAGAATCCGACACTTGAGTCAGCCTTATTAGTAAATATGGAAGTTGGAATGAGCTGGGCTTGCCTGATTTGCTTAGGAATGAGGTGGCACTTAAACTTTTGAATACCTACAACATAGAAAAAAAACCCCAACTACTGAGTTCCTTTTTTCTTAGTTTCCTGTGTGGTCTTTTCTAACAGTTTATTCCCATTATAGCTTATTGAGCTGAAGTGGGATGGCACAGATCAGTAATTAAAGAATGCCTGTATCTATCTGTCTAGTGACTATTATGCTTTGTTGTCTTTCTAGCTACATGTTGCGTTGGCTGTGAACAGCCCAACAGAAGGACTTCCCAGTCAGGTTCCAAATCCTAACGTTTTGTCATCTTTATGTCTTACAGAGTTCTGAAGCCTCTGAAGTGGTAATCCTGGAGCGCTGCTGGATTGTGGAGTTCAAGAGTAAAACAAATGTTTCAATAGTTCTCAGTAAGTAAGACGTAGCTCAATATTTTCAGTGTGAATTTTTTATTTCTGGCAACAAAAATGACAAAAAAAAAAACCCCAAACCCAACCACCCAGGCATTGAAACTTTGCTAAAAACCTAGCTAAAATATATCTTGTTGTCTGTTAGATGCCTACATCTAAATACTGCACGTCTCTGAATTCATGCCTAAAAAGAAAATCCTAAAAGCTATTGTTTTACTTTTTTTAAAATCAAGTGGAAGTCTATGTCATCTTCTTCCTCTGATAATAAACGGAACTTTGAGGTTCTGTTTTGTTAGGTATTATGTACAATATGGATTTTATGTTGATGCATAGCCAGTTCATCTTATTCTTGAATGATTAATCATTGCCAACCTCCCTATTAAATGAGAGCTTTCCTGTTTTTTCTCACCTTCTATCAACTCTTCATTACTAAAATTGTTAAAAACAGTAGGAAAAAAATAAGTTATTTCATAGAAATCAGAATTATTATTTTAGTGGCAAGATTTTATTTGGAGAAAATGCTGATGTAAAATTTCCTCTGCAGGAACAACTCAAATAGCCTTTGTATTAGGAATTTTTTATGACATGGGTTCTTTCTGATACCACTGCAGAGTTTTGAAGTCCTTAGATCAGTTTGCTGTTTTGTGTTAGCTGTAATGATCTAAGAGCAGTTTTGGTAGGCTAGTAAAACTAGCTACAGGGCAAAAAAGGTTGTGCTGCATTTGTGGGCTTGATGGCCAGCTTTACATTTAGTAGAAGTTGCTACCTTCTTTTTTTATACTCAGCAAAATCTCCAGTCCACTTCAAGGAAAATGTTGTGTTAATTATGCTAACTTTTGTCCTCACCTGCTGAAGTGATTCT
This sequence comes from Platalea leucorodia, assembly GCF_965183815.1. Taxonomy (NCBI): domain Eukaryota; kingdom Metazoa; phylum Chordata; class Aves; order Pelecaniformes; family Threskiornithidae; genus Platalea; species Platalea leucorodia. Next base: position 14,983,950 of record NC_138828.1, on the reverse strand, counting down.
TAGTGTTTGGTCACATTTGAGAAGGCAGTGACTTAAAATATATTCATTGTGGGTTTGATCCTTTTCTAGGCAGCATTCTGGGGAATAGCTCAAATCCTGCATCCTTAGTAGTGGAATTAAATCTTATGTCTTGTGCCTGATGTTGAAGCACTGTATCAAGAAGGAATTCTTTTTCTGGATTTGGAAGCATCGCTTTGCCTAACGATAACAGCTGATTAATTACCATTGACTCTCAAATTGCAACTTTTCTAATTATGCCCTTATTGAGTCCAATTCATTGATTGGAATAATCAGCTTTATGAGGTGGTGATGTTACAGTTTGAGTATAAATACCGTCATGTCAGTTCCCTTCTGGCACTTCTTCAGTGCTTGAACATAGTGCTGCTGAACTGATCTGAACCAAGAATACAGTTGTAATTGCTGACAGGACTCTTTCAATTAGCTTTGAAGCCTGCAAACAGGACAGTTTCTGTGGCAGTGAGACTGGAAGGTTTTAAGTCCAAAAGCTGGGTAGGTAGACAAAAATGAGTACTGAGTAAGCACTTCAGGCTGCCTATGGAGAAAAAGTGACTGTGAGCATGTGGGGAGGAAGAAATATACTTGCATAGTTAGGAACAGAAATTGCTACCTGAGAGACAGACTTTCTAAAACCAAGTTTGAAGGTCAGTAGTGTGGTTAGAGGTAAGGGTGGCATTCTGACCCAGCTCTAAAAACATAGTAAAGTAGAAAAGAGGAAACAGTACACAAAACTCTAGGTATACAGAGCTAACGGATGACGATGAGTGCCTGGGGCGCGACCGGAGGAATACAATGGAAGACAGAGGAAGAGACAGACAGGTAGAGGAGAAATGGATTTCAAACTTGGCAATTTTCCTATGCCAGAGAACAAGGACAACAGCCTGGCTGATGATTTGTTGGATGGGAAAAGAAAAAGAAAGCCAGACTGTTATGAGGTATTAGAACAAAACTGAAGACAAATGAAGACGATATACTGTGTAGTGAGTGAGGATAAAATACCAGAAGAAATGAGATAATAATCCATGCACTGTAGGAGAGAACAAAATTCGGAAGGCGAAAAAAGGAGGGAGAAAAGCAAAACTCAGGAACTAAGAAAAGATATCTTCGTCAGTGGGGGCTTTGATCATGAAAACCTACCTGTATTGTCACAAGAATATATCCATTGGCCTTTGGGAGCCAAACAAAAGCTCTAAAATGTGTATCTGGGGCTTTAAAGGATTCAGGTGGAAGCCGGGTAGGAGGACATACCTGCTCACAATGTCAAATTCCTTGTGGAACAGACGGAGGAGAGCTGTGCCAGAGCACAGCAGAAGCTCCAAGGAAGGAGGCGGAGTTGATCTGTGAGATCTAACTTGTGGTGTGGCTGGGAAGGGACATTTTCTTCATCTTGCAGGCTGCAAGGTGAAGAAAATCAGCTGGGGGTTAAACTTGGGACCGTCGGTGGGGGGTTGGAGTGAGTTTTTGGCTGATTGTCTCCATCTTTCTCTAGGTGGTGGGCTGAATCCTAGGAGACAGGAATAAGAGTGAGAAACAGAGACTAACTGGAGTATCTAAGAAGAGAATGTAATAAAGGGCAGTGGAGTAAATGTGGAGGGAAAAATAAGGATGTTTTCATGCAACATTTAGTGATATTGCGGAGCCGATTGTCGCCTCGGGGTGGTGTGGGCACTGAAACACAAGGGGAGCACAGAAGAGGTCAGGCAGTCGCGGCAGAGAATCCTGTCAGTGCTTCACGTGTAGTGCTCCCAAAGCAGCCTAGCTCGAAAGCTTTCTAAGCGGACCATGAAAAGAGGCAGAAGGATTTGTTAGGTGAACTGTCGTTCTGTATGTGGCTGGTTGCCCGCATGCCCTCCTAACGTGAACTAGTTGCTATTAGCAGAACAGATCAGACACTGGTGTGAGATGGGTCTGATTGAATGTGGCACGAGTTCACCCGAGTGCGACTCATTCCTGAAATCCCGGGAGGTGTGATAAGGAGAGCATTTCAACCCTTTTGTCCAAAAAGATCTTAAACCTGGAAACTGCTGCTGTGCGCTGAAATGTTTGAGCAGTGCAATGTTAACTGCCTTCCCTTGGATTCTCCTCAGGAATAACCACCATGTTCATGCCATCTGAACTTGCACCTTGTACAATACAGGTGGGCACTGTAGCTTCGCCAGACACAGAAATATGTCACCATAGCTGTTTAGAGAATAGCTCTGTCTCTGCTGGACCTTGGAAACCCTGTTAAAGGTGGCCACTCTGCAGGGTTTACGTGCCCAGGCGCTGGCAGTGGGGGCCGCAGGGCGGCCTCTGTGAGGAGCGGCCGGGGCTGCCCTGTGCCGGGCTCAGCCGGTTCCAACCGGCTCCAAGGGAGGCAGCGCGGCGCGGGGCTCAGCCCCTCAGCCCTGCTGGCTGCGCCTCGGGGAAAGCGTGTTTCAGCCAGGGTAAAACACTGCTCGGCAGTGAGGGGCGAGGGGAAAAAAGCGTGAGGAACAGCCCTGTGAGCACCAGCGTGAGAGCAGATGGAGGGGAGGGGGTGCTCCAGGCGCCCGAGCAGAGATTCCCCTGCAGCTCCTGGAGAGGCCCCGGTGGAGCAGGTATTTCCCTGCAGCCTGTGGAGAGACCGTCCTGCAGCCAGGGGTAAAGTGTGAGGAGGAAGGAACAGCAGAGAAGAGCTGTTGTGGACTGACCATCACCACCCCAGCCCTCAAACCTCCATGCCGCTCAGGGTGTGGGGAAGGTGAAGGAGTTGGGAGTGAAGTTGAGCCTGGGAAAAAGGGTGGGAGTGGAGGGAGGGAAAGGTCTTTGTTTCTCCCTAGTCTTTTCATTTGCAACAAATTAAATTATTTTTCCCATAAAATGAGTCTGTTTTGCCCATGACAGTAATTGGTAGGTGATCTCCCTGTCTTTATCTCGACTCGTGACCTGCTGCTGCTTTTCTCCCTCAACCCTGTTGAGGAGGGGGAATGAGTGAGTGGCTGGGCCGGTGGCTCGCAGCTGGCCAGGGTCAACACACCATGGTTAATTTGTGTCAGGTGTTTTTCTTTTTGTCCACTTCCAGATGTGTTTAAGCAGAAGATGCAAAAAGATAGGCAACCAGGAGCAAGAAGTTGTGTTCATGTTGGTAGTTTTTGGTGCCTGTTATGCTTCTCTGGAATAGGGCAATTAGAGCTGTGTGGCTAGATGTTTGAACCTGGCCCAAGAGCAATCTGAAGTTGACCACCGTTGTATAGAGCCTCATGTAGGTGAGAGCAAAGAACTCTGCCTCCTTTCCTCCATGTGATGTTGTCCAACACAAAATTGGGAATAAACCCAAGAGATACAGGCACAGTGAAGTGAAATGAGATGTGAGAGACAGCATTCAAGGACTGCCTTCTCTTGATCTGTAAGTCTCTTCTGTTTTTCAGGATAAGAGATTCCTTTAAGACTGTATTAATTGCATTACTGTGTGTGGTCACTTAGTGAGAACTAGAGAGGTAAGAGATCTAGCATCCAGGTAGGGCTGGCGAGGTGTGAGGAGGAAGGGAGGGAACAGAGGAAGAAGACAGAGCTTTTGATGCAATGCCACAGCCATCTAAAACATATTGCAGTGTATCAGGCAGAAAAGAGGCCTGCGTATAGGAATATCCTTAAGATGGCAAGCATTCCCTTTTGCCATTTGTAGTATGTAAGCCACTTAACTTGGAGCTTTTTGTTTCCTTCAATAGTGGTGGCTTGGAAAGGCAGGTCAGTATCACTCCCTGTTTTAGAGATGGAGTAACTGAGGCGTATGCTAAGGTTGCGGACCTAGGCTGAGAATCAAGATCTCCGAATCCTGCCTTTTTTAAGGTAGACTGATAGTCCAGCCAGTAATGTGGTACACTTCCTTTCAGCAAAAGCAGTCTACTGCTTTGCAAAGGCCACACTTAGTACTTTCAGTGAATTCTGCAGTATTTCTGTTCAGTGATCTTGAGATACCATTATGGTATTTAAATATTTGTGTGGTCTGCCTTGCTTCCAGCATAGGTGTGGTATTTATTTAATGAAAGGGGAGAAGCCATGTGGCATGTGTGGAAGCCTGCAGGTATTAAAAGAAACGAAGTATTATACTGCAGTAGTCAGCCTGGGGTCTCATGCTATATTAATTTCAAATACCTCAGGCTCTTTGTGAGCTTCTGTGGGGACTTAAATGTAGATTACAGTGGTAACTTATATAAGTTTATTCCAGCATGGCAAAATAAAAAAAAACAACACCGAAGATAAAGTTTTTAATTAAATTCTTTATCTTTGATTGAAAATTGAACTTCCAAAGGAAGATTAACATAGCATCATGAGTAACCATGGGATGATTTCATCACTACTAATTTGAACATGAAATGCATCAGCATATAGAATTCAGTCAGCTTTGTGAATTAAAAGCCTCTGATGTCTGTATTAGAAATATCCTGCAGATATAATTTACGTATCAAAGATTCCATTCTACTTTTGTTACAGCATATGGTAGTTAGCTGTGATGGTGCTTTGTATTTTAGAGTGGCAGTGGCTCATTGATATTCTCAACCATTTTCCACTGCTGAGGTAGCAACTGAGAATTACCTTTTGCTAGTGTGTGTGAAAAGAGAGAGACAACCTTTAACCTTTTTGAACTCTCGTACTTTGCATATTGGCATAGAAGGAAAGATAGTGATCCTCTAGAAAAGGAGAGGCTGTCATCCTGGACATTGACCATGCGCTTTGTACCTTTTTTTTTTTTTATTTAAATCCTGCCAGTAATTTCTTTTTTTACCCTGTTCAACATGATTTTATGCTTATAACTCTCATTAATGAAAATAAAGCAAGCCATAGAGTATCAGTCTTCCTGACACTTTTACATGTTTAGTAAAATAGAACAATAAAGCCTTCTTAAGAAAAAATGAAAATTAATAACAAATGAAAAAGCTTTAAAACCAAAGTGTTTTCCCCCTACCCTTGGAAATGTGTTTGGTTTATTATTTTGTATTTTAAAAACCTTTCCATTAAACTGCAGTCTTTTGAAAGGCAAGGGTCAACTCTAATAACTGCCTACACTTCTCTTGCCGACTCAGTTAATTATTTCTGACTTCACAGAAACCCAGGTTTCTGTGTAAGAGATTATGATTAAAGTTACAATCAAGTACACTTTAAAAATTGAGGGACATCATTATGACAATTTGAACATGAAATTTGTTTTCATTTTTAAAACAACTGAAATATCAAAGTATCTGCAGAGAAGAGAGGCAATTGCTACTGTTAAACTGAAAAACTTGGGAAATTTAAGTATTATTACAAAACAACGGGAACAAAAAAAAGTTATTTGAGGATGATGGAAGTAACACCAAAATATGCTTCTGACTTTAGACAGTTGGGTTAGAGTAGAAAAGGCTTTCCAGTGCCACTGGGGATATCTCAGCTTCTCTTTGTGCTATTTCCTGATTCCACAGCAGTTCTGTTTGAGCAGGGGGGTTGAATTCTTTATTTGAGCTGCAGAAATCTTGTGGGACCATAACTTTCTATGCTGGCTTCTGTGGGACAAAGTCTTGCTGAGATCACACTTCAGTAACGGAGTTGTTGGTGAACAGAGTTGTGATCAGAAAAGGCTCTATGAACAGAGATGTTTGCTTTCCACTCTCTGCTTCCTCAGCTCTTGCCTCCAGTTGAGTCTCTGATACTGAAATAAGGAAGAGCAGCAAGATGGGCAAGCTGCTGGAAGGGCTGCTAAGCACCTCCTGGTGAGGCAGCTCCACTTAAGAAGGTGCCTGAAGCAGTATAGCCACTGGACCACATTAGCTTTCTGTAATGTCAGTGTAAGCGATGTCTCTACTTCTGCCCAGTTTGTGTGTCAAGGGATGGGAGGTCAAGTCTTTGAACACAGTTACACACCGTGGAAGCTGGGCAGTTTCTAGACTACAAAACTTTCCTTCAAAATGTGTGTATAGCAATGCTACTGGCCAAGTGGATCTGAGTTTGTATAGTCCCAAGTGCTACATCCACCTGCTGTAGAGCAAACACAGAATGCTCTGCTACAGAATCTGTTCCCACAGGTGCCTTGGTGTTAGCTTGCTTTTGCAGCATTAGCCAAGTGCCAGTTGCGTTATCCAAGTGTCAGGGCTAACATTCAGAGACCACTTCATGCATTAGAATAGTAATAGTTGGCCTTTTTTCTTTTTTTTTCTTTTTTTTTTTTTTCTTCTTTGTTCCCCTCCTGAGGCTAGTAGCTGTGACCATTAATTTATTTTCAACTGGACAGTTCAAAACTGAACTAACGGTGTAGAGAAATGAGAAGAAACGTTTTGATAGCTGGTTATTTATTGCAATCGCAGTGTAGTGTTTAATGGCAAATATAAAGAGTATGTCTGACTTCACACATTTTTAGATTTGCTCTTGCAGTGACGTAAGTAGTATAGTAGCAGTACTCTTGCTTTTAAGCACTCTGCTAGGTTCTAGGAAACAAATGAGCTATCTTGGGAAAAGCTGAGGACAAAGCTTTGCAATGTTGATTTAGATAGTGTTTTCAATTAGATATATACAAATCTATTGTCAGGACAAACACTATCGGGTAACTGTATGTTATGTCAATATCCCAATATCTCAGAATCTTTTCTCTTTCTGTTTTTTGAATTTATGCAAGCTATCAAAAGGTCCTATGTTTGTTCTTGTAGCTATGTAGACCTTCTTTAGTTCGAGAAGAAAAAGAGGTAAAGACAGAACTATATACCATTTTGCTTTGAATTTAGGGCTAGTAAGTTGCATGCTTGTTTTGCAAAGAAAACCATTGTGTTTAACTGTGTGAATGTATTCCCTGGGTTTATTCCCTGAACTTGAACCACCACTGGGGATGTCCAGCACTGTGATGAAAATTACTGTTCTGCTATTGCAGATTCCCAAGTAGAGAGAAAATGTTCTTAGTATTGTATGTTCTTAAATCTTACATGTCCTCTTATTCAAAAATTATATCATAATTATTATATATAACAGTAAAACTACAAATGCATATCACATAAAGAACTGGTCTTGTTGAAGTCAGTAAATGTTCTCAAAAGGTCGGGCTTTTTTTCCAAAACTAACTCATGATAACTCATGTCAGCAATAATGGCAAAACAAAGGATGCTTGTGTACTTGTATTGTCTACAGTAACTCCTTAATTGTAAGGTATAAAGTACTTTTGTCCACTCATGAAATACTCCTGCTTTTAGGATGTTTCAATACAAATATAATTCTGCCGGTATGTCTGCCATTCATTCGAGGCCTTCATAACATTTGTGGGTCTGTTAGTTTTATTTTCAGAAAGACTCATTGCAGCTAAGTTTCGTCTCCCTACTGAAACTTGGAATTAAGTGTCTGAGCTTGTTAGGGTTTACTGTATGCAGCTAATTTAAAATAATAGTCAACATAACAATCTGGGAGAGAAGAGCAAAGAGATGATGATCTTTATGCACCTGTGTGCTCCTTTATTGCAACAGACATGTCAATGTCTGTTGCAGTGTGTCAGTTGGTGCATGCCAATGTGCATTTTGGATGTTGTTTGTGTTTCTTCTAGTATGTGAGCTTGTTGTACATAAACACTACATGCATTGAAACAGTGTGGAAAATATGTAACTTACCAACAGTTGGATCTGCAGAATAAAACTTTCGACATTTGCAGTGATGAATATTTTTCATCATCATATTTTTCAGGTATTTTCATATGCTTTTCAGAATTTAACTTAGCTGTCAGAGTACTCCAAAGATCTAAATATAGCAGACTGTAGTGTTTTGAAGTGATAGTTTAGAATGAATTTCCAGATCTCAAAACTGGCACCTGTTAGATCAGAATACAGTGTATTATGCCCACTCCTGCTGCATTTCACTATCCATTTCTGGTTCCATGCATATTAAGGGTGATTCAGTATGCCTTTTGTGCTTGGCAGTCTGCTTTCCACAGCTAAGAGGTAAACATAAATAGCATGATTTCAATTGCAAAACATTGATTTCCTCCCAAAGCAGATGTTTTTTATCTAGCTAGTGGTAGGATATTTCAAGACAAGATCACTGTTCCTATTTACATTTAAAAATAAAGAGCAAAGAGAAAAGAACACCTTGATATATTTTGTTTGTTAAGTGTTGGCTCGTTTGACAGTCTTTCCTTAGCTAAGGTATCTTGGATATCCAAACTGCTTTTATTAAAGTTGTCTGTACTTTTAAAGGCTGAATGATATAAGCAGGTGTTTTGCATGCCTGTATTTTTTTTTTTTTTTTTTTTTAATTAGAATGACTGCTGATTAATTTTGGTCTTGATGCTGTTGACTACATGCCTATTTTTTTTCCTTTCCTTTTTCCACTGGTAGCTCCAAAATACTATGAAATAAAAACAAACTTCTGAATCATTGAGGTCAGTGACAGAAAGGAGTAGACCACTGTGCTGTTGCAGATTTTACCAGAGGAGCAGCAAAGTTAACAGCTCTTCTAATTACCAGTCTTTTTGAAGGTTACATGGCTGAGATGCAATAGCTGATCACACACGAGCTTACAGCTGAAACTTCTGTGTCTCTGAACCCATCTTTGACAAACAGCAAAGCTCAGTTTGTTCAGGTTTGGTCACTCAAGTACATACTTCGTGTGTAAGCAAGGATCTAGTCAACATCTGCAGCTCCCTCAAATCTTGAATACTCTTGTCTCAAGAGCTGAAGTACCTTGTTTTCTGATTGAGCCAGGGCTAGAGGCAAGAGTTTGAATCCTTATTAGCGCTTCTTAAACCACCTGTGAAGCCAGAAGGGTGTTCCCCCACTTTTCTGCTCTTCTTTCCAGTCTTTCCTCATGAATTCTATAGTCCAACTGGTATGTGAAATCTTATCCAGCATTCTTAGCAGCAGCTGCAGCCACACATTTAGATTTCCTTAGATCCACACCCAGACAAAAAACTTGTCCCACCTCTACTGGGATTTGCGCCAGCAGAGTTTTAAGAGGCTTCCAGACTTGAGGTTTGCATCTTTTGTTCCCCCCATAACAATAAAAGCAGAGTTAATTGTAGGTGGCAGATGCTCAGTTTATGAAGTGCAAACGGGTTTAGAATAACATGTGGGTAAGTGCCCAAGGTTACATACTCAAGTTAGTAAAAGGGAATTTAAGTTCACTTTGTATTGAAAAAAACTTTTCTATGTTATTTGGATTTTCACACTAAGTAGGAAAACATTTAAGTGTTCTGTTTCATCCAGTAATCTGATTTATGGCTTATTTAGGTCAAAATGATTTTGACGTCCAACCAAATACTTCAGTCCTTGTTAATACAATAGCACAGGTGTTTTATAGAGTTTTATGTTTCTAAATCAGTTGGTAACTTCTTTTAAAGAAGCATTGATTTTTCTTTCTTTCCCAGTTTGTTCTTTTCGGTGTGTGTCGCACTAAATGTCACATTGAATTTGTGACTCTGTGAAGCCATCTATACAGCAGAATTTTAAATGCCTAAGAGGTGTTTTTTCTTCCTGTGCTAATCTTAATCAAATGACTGACCCTTGCTGCTTGCCTAGGTTCCTTGGGAGCTTCAGCTTCCCCCTCCCCCCCCCCCCCCCTTTTTTTCTTTTGTTCTTAGAAAATTTGATCATTAAACAATTAGACTTCAGGCAGAACAGCAAATGACATGTGGATAGTAATGAGGTCAGAAGCTCCCACATGCAGCCTGTTGAGTCTTCACAGAGGAGCTATGTCATGCTGAATTGTCTGCATGTGTTGGTGAGCAGTATTCTGGCAAGGATGAATGAGAGGCTGAGCATAAAGGAGAGCTCTAATAGAATAAATGATGGACACATTCATTCTGGTGAATCCCACCATCTGTCAGAACCATGTCTGCTGCTGAATCAAATTCTTATTCAAGTTAGCAGCTCTGATAGCTACCTGTTAGGCTGCAGAATCTGTGCTAAAAAAGGATTTCCCATTTCGGTTTGATTCTGCCACCTAGTTTAGCAATATGCTAATTGCTTTTGGAACCACTCTGTGGATAGACTTAGTACCGCACTGAGTGTGAAAGAACTGGGGTTGGATTCAAGAGGTGGATGGGGGGCATGGTTCTGTGACCATCAAAAGAAATGTGTGTGTGATGGTTTTAATTGCGTGTGACATCAATATTTTCATGATCTGCCTTTTGAATCAGAGTCCCTAAAAACTGTGCTTATGTTTTCTGAGTGCAGAGTTTCAGAGTGGAGAACCAGATCTTTACCTTGAAGCTGCATCAAGGCCAGATTGTGAATCTTGGGCTGTGGCACTGGGAGAGGCAAACTCAGAAGGTTTGCAGAATAAAATTCAGCAGCTCCGGAGGTTGATCATGGAAATCAAAGAGGAGAGATCATCAGATGAAGCACGGCAGTTTCTCCCTTCATCCCAGGCAGACAGTCTAGGAGAGCCACAGTTTACAAGTAAGTGCGTATACTCATTTTATTGAGTGGTACAATAAAAATGGCCTACTCTCTGTAGCTCTCTAGCACTACAGAGAGTGTCACAAATGGTGCATAATGCTGTTTAACTTGTTGCTTGACGAAGTGCAGTTGTAGAGGAACTAAATGGATGAACATTATCTTTAAATATCATTACCTGATATATTTTGATTTATGCAGATAACCTTCAGGGGAACAAATTTGTGATTACTGTGTTTCTGACTTTTTCTCTCTAGTCTGTTTTCTTCATAAGAAGTAGAAATTGTTTAGTTAGAAATACTGTTTTCCTCTTTTGTGTCCTATATGAGCATATGGACTACTGTTTACAATATAGTCTGATAACTTTGATAAGTGTATAAAGTTTTAGTGATACTTGAATTAGTATCACAGATTTGTTCTTTGTGATATAAAAGCACTCTGGGGATTTGAAAGCACGTAGCCCTGTGTTGAGTCATGTTTGGTGCACTGGAGTCTGGGCACTGTATTTCAGTTGCCCAGTTACTTAATCAAGTCTGTATCCAGCATATTCATAAAGGTGTTCCAGACCAATATGCCACTCTGCTAGTGGCAGAATTCAACAGAAATTTGTTGGATCTCCATTTAAAAAAAAACAAAAAACAAACAAAAAACCCCACAAAAAACCCACAAAACCCCCCCAAAAAACAAAACCAAAACAAAACTTGTTATTTCTTACTGACCAAGGCCTTTCTAAGCTCTGCAGCTTTAATTTTTCTTGCACACACTTGAATGATTAGCTATAGTAATGAGAACAGTGTGAAACTAGACCTATTCAGCAACATCAAGTTTTCATGGAGCAAGAACAGCTATAGGTTTTTTGGTGGGGTTTTTTTGTGTGGGGTTTTTTTTATTATTATTTTGAATTTTTAACAAAAATCTTGCATTCCAGTTCATATACCAACTTGGCCCTTCCCATCTGACCACTTGCTTCAATACTGACAAATACTTAATAATACTCACTGGAGACAATAAATAAATGTCAACAAGAGACTGTTTAATTTCTACAAGGTTCGTTGACACTGTAGTTGTGATCCAATTACTTCCTGCAGAGGGTAAACAACTCAGTGTTATTTAACTATCCTTCCTGCATTTCTCTTGTTGCAGCTCTGTGGTTCACTCATTTATCCTAACGCAATAAGAAAATATTGTCCTTTGCAGTAAAATGTGCATTAGAACATAATTCCACAATGGAGGCAATTAAAATGTTCTTATTGTCCTTGGTATATGAGGAAAGGAATTCATATGCTATTTTCCAACATAAAGAAGTTGATTTTGTTGCTTTGCAATTTATATGTAGGTCAATAACATGTTGATAAATTTTACTATATTAATCTGATTTACATACTTTCACAGAACATGTTTTTTGTTTCCATTTTTAATGTGATGACATACCTACTTAAAAATGAGTTGTTAGATTTAATGTTTTTCCAACAGATATATAGTTAGTTGTTGTGATTGAAAATCTTACAAGTACCCATCCGTGAAAGGTTGGTGTTTTTTTTCTTAGTTTCCTTTCCCAGCAACAGAAAGTTTCTATTAAAAAGAAAGAAGTCTTCTTCAAAAGTAGTCTTTTTTTCAGGCAAGTATTTCATGCAAAGGTCTCTTTCAGTCTAAGATTGTAGCATAAAATGTTACTCCAGTAGCAATGGCAGGTAGTTAGAGGTATGAATTAGGCATGTGAAAGTTTTACTATGTATTAAAAAGCTAGACATTGAAATCAAATTATTTCTAATAATTTTTTTCTTTTTCTTAACCTTAAAAGGTATTCAGAGAATTGCAAATGAGCCAAAGCTGGAGTTCAGTCTTGGTAAGATACAGTTTTGACTTCTTGAATTGCAATGGCTGCATGAAGAGTTTATCTATATAGCGTTATACAATGTAATATGTTACCTGTTTAAAAAAAGTAGAACAACCTTGATTCCTTTAGGTAGGAGATGTGCCCGTGCATGTCTTTGAAATGCTGACTTTAGATTCTTAATTGGTTGAAATGGCTAAAGATCTATTGAGTTCTCTAATACTGTGCTGCTCTAACAAGCTGAAAATCTGCCCAATATCTTTGTGAATGTTGTTTATGAAATATTACTTATTTGGGACAAGACATTTAAGATGGAGTTTTTAAAAAGATATTTTATTCAGATAGAAGTACTGTCCCTTTAGAACAAGCTTTTATTTAGAAGCATTGATTATTATTTTGCAGAGAAGAATCAATATAAATGTTTATCCAATTTTCTTTTTTTATACTTAGTATAAGTAATTAGTGTATGAGAACTATATATTGGTATAGTATATGAGAACTTTGTTTTGGGAGGCATTCTATCGGCTCAAGCCTCCCTCTCTATTCAGAGGTATACAGCGTGATTAAGATCGCTCACTAAGTCAAGCAAGCTAACTGAATGAATATATATTTGTAATACAAGATAAAGGTGCACAATATTTGCAGCCCAAACTGTGCCATTGAGAAAGGAAAATTGTCAACTTTTTCATTGCTCTTTCAGTGCAAAAACTTTGAAGCTTTTGAAATAGTGAGATAATTATTTGCTGTAAAAGCACTAAATACAATAATTCTATATCGGAAATCAGACTAATAGCTAGGTTTAGTTGATTAGCGGTTGGACTCGATGATCTTAAGGGTCTTTTCCAACCGAAATGACTCTATGATTATTCCCAGCTCCTGTATACGGTAAAATAATAAAGTTGCAAATAATGTATCTTTTGAAATATCTGATGCTATATGCTGCATACATTCTGAAATGACTAAAACTTGTCCAATTTGTTATGATTTTTACATTCATATAACCTATGCATCTTAATGCATCTCATGTTGTATGGCTGTACACTGAGAAACTTTTTACTCAGTGCTATTCAATATCTGTTATATTTACTCTGACAGAAACACTTTAAAAAATCTATTGCAAAAGTGTGTGTGTATGTGAGAGAGAGGGAGAGGGAAATAGAGACATTCATAAGCAAGGTATTATATAAAAATTAATCCAACTCTACTATTTGGAGAATTTAAATTATCTACAAACAAATCTCCCTCAGAAACCCCTGAACACAGCGAACAAGATGGCATCAGTGACATGCCTGCAGGTTCTCACCCTGCTCATTCCATCATGGTAACTTGTTTCCTGGCCCTGTCCTTTGAACTGGGTTATACTTGGCTTGTGTGCTGCTGTGACTATACTCATGTAAAAGCTGGTACCCTAAAGCTGTGCCCTTTGGGGAAGATGCAGTTCTGTCTGATGCAATCATTTTTAGATTCCCTTAACTACATCTGTGTAGCTTTACCTGTATGTCTTTTAAAAACTAGCCAGTTATAGCGCTACAAAAACTTTGTCGAGTAGTTTTTTTTCTGTAGGGGTTATTTCTGCTGAAATTGTTAAATGTCGGCATGGAAGAAAGGCCTAGTTCTCTGTCGGGGAATTACCATGCTTTAGTAATGTTAAGAGCAATTTTAACTTTTCTGTGCCTTTCTATACACATTTTGTTGGCGATGTGACTGTAGTATTTGGGCATAGCTAGTAATTGCTATGCTCCAGCAATAATAAACTCCCAGAATGACCCTGGTGTGGCATAGGAGAGGGAGGAAGGTGCTACAGGCAATGACTGCAAATTAGATAAGCCATACTTTGAGAAGTTGCTTTCAGTGATAAATGTGCCCCAGCAGGCAGAAGTGTAAAAACGATGTAAAGCCATTTTCAGACTTGTTTGGGCTCGTGCTGGACGGAGCTCTGTTCATTCATGGTGTCAGTATTTGTGTTTTGCATTTGGTTGTTTCTAGTAGGAATTTATGTTCTGTGTTTGTTCTACGGCATTATTGATTGAGTCATTGCAGCTCTGTGAGTGATCTTACGCATTGACTTTTGCTGCTGGTCAGGTAACAAATGAGAGTAACAGTCTAAACCTCTTGTTCCTGATTGGTATTCCTGGCCAATGTTGTAAGTCGGGGATATTTGGCAGCATAGGCAACTATGTAAAGCTGATTCTTAGTGTCTTGATCCTAAAATAATACTAAATATTTAAGCATAAAACATTTGCGTTAGGGGAATCCACCTTCAGTGACTGTGTGGTCCATGGAAGACTTCAATTTATTGTAACAGTTATCCTTCTTACTGGAATATCAACATACCCATGCCAACACTTCCTAGCTCCAGCCACCCCACTCACTACCACTGTGCCACTCGTGTACAAACATACATGCACACAGCAGACACCTCTTGCTGATAAGTGAGACAGGAACGATTTAGCTGGGAAGGATGCGTGTGCTGTTTGGCCCAACCACCCAGTTAAGACACCTCTTGCAAGGGCACCTGGTCAAGGTGCCTTCTGTGCTGTTCACCTGGTTATTGGTAGGGCTGGAAGGGCCTCTCGCTCCGACAGGCTCCTCTGTGCATCTGGGAAACGCGCACTGCCTTGCCGTGCCAGCTGAGCCAGGTATCTGCCCCTTGGCTGCTGGCAAACCAGGGGCACTGGTTGGCTGCTCTCACCTTTTGAAGGCTTAGTTTACGTCGAATTAAAGACTTGGCATTAGCTTTAGCTGATCAAGGACTTCCAAGACCTCGCTGTGAGGCGAACCAAAGCACGGTAAGCAGGGATGAGAGAGAGATTTGCTGCAAGCAAGCACACTGCTGTGATGTGTGCCTAACTTAGGTAACCAAATCTTAGGGCTCTGTAGAGATGTTTCAACTTGATTAGACTGGTCTTTGGCATTTAGAATTTGGAAGGCAAATCTAACAGTTAATAACCTATAAAACTGGTCTCTAGCCCTGAAAGAATGGCTTATATCTATAATTTTGTTCGTATGCATTATATAAACAATATTATATTAGCTAAGTAGCATATATATGTATGCAAATAGACATTTGCTTATATCAGTTAATATATATGTGTTGTTAACTATATTTAAAAAATTGTCAGTTATCACATAATTGTACTTTGTAACTCTTCTGTCACTAGTTGGTCAATAAATAATATTCAGAAATGGAATTCTCCAGTAACTGAAACAGAATATAGCTTTTTAATAGTATTTGGATGCTCCCTAATATATGAGTTTTGTTGAGGGACAGTGTATCTAAACACTGCTCTAGCAATGTTTGAAGTTCTGATAAGTGAATTTTGAAATAATGTTATTAAAAAGTCTTGCTAGGGGCTTGTATTCTGTTGTGGTAGCTAACTTGCTGCATTCTACATCCATAACACTCTGGAAAGTGTTTTCTTTATAAAATGTCCAAAATATCGCCTTCTTTTTATTTTATTTTAAAGTTCAGTGAAGTTTTTGTTTTTTTTTTCTCTGAGGTTAAAGCAAACAATAAAACTCTTCTGACTTACAGCTTTCCACTGCAATACACTCAACATTTTCAGGAGTGTACCTGATCTTGTAACATTCCTTATTTTGGAGTCAGAGCTTCCTTTAGACTAAGATTTTTGATTTTTATATTCCTGAGGACTCTTTGGAAATATGGCTGGTTTTCTAACCTTGTAGCTGTTGGGACGTTTTACTTTTCAAACTTCATCTTGCTGTTTGGCTTTTCAAGTCATTCTGTTCTGCATGCTGTTTTATGAAGCACTAGGAGATAGCACGGGTCAGTCTGTGCAGAGTGCTGAGTAGAGAGGAGGAACAGAGCAAAAGGAATAAAAACAGATCCTGGGCCTAAATAAGAAACCAATCTAACAGGCAGTGAAGCTGATAAGAATCTTTCCCATGACTTTGAAGTGCACAGGGTAAGTTCTTTGATAGATGTTTGTTTTGGAGTTACTGTTCTTGGTTGCTTCTTTAAAATATCCCAGCCCTTGAGTCCCAGATCTCACTAAATATGGTGTAGCTTCCTGACTTCACATTGATTTTGGTGTAGCTGCTTTGTGATATGTGAACACAGCTGAAGTATACTTATGGGAAAGAAATTATATTATGCATTTTGGTGATCACTACTGTGAAGTTTTTCAGAGCTTGCAGCTCTAGAGGTATTTGCATTTACTTGATGGTGAATTGACAAAGCAGCACAACTCAATAACCAGAAAAATGAGGGAGCAGGGCAGAAGGCGCAGTTGGTAGTCAAAGTACTCAAACATGAACTCAGTAATGAACATGATGTTAACATGGAGAAATAAATTTGAACAATTAGTCTAAAAGGAAAGTTTGTTACTCCTTCAATGATCAGTAGAATTCATTTTGGCACATTTCAGTGTTTTTGAATTTGTCTAATTGGTTACAGTTGTGAGGAGAGAGCAAAGACTATTGCAGTTGTGGGTGTAGTGTAATAATCCAGATAACTGTATAGAAAGGAACGTCTCTGCACATGCTGTAGGCATATTCAGGTACTAATTTTAGTGAGAGCATCTGTCTAGCATCTCCAAAAGCTTTCAGTTTCTTGGGAAGTATGTTAGGGCAGGGAAGTTTGATGGACTGTCCTATTGTTGCATAACCTCTAGGTACTTTTCAAGGTATAGAATAATGTAAATCTCACAGGTATGTCCTTTTACAAAATCTCATTAAATAGTGCACAATTCATAGAAAACTTAAGCAAGGTAGTTGAAGGAATTAAAATTTAAAATTTTTAGGGTATTTATTTTTTTATTTTACCAAATAGTGGCTTTCTACCTGTAAATGCAGAATTTTCATTCTTCACTATCTTATTTTTCCCAGAGTAATAGTGTGATTGCATCCCTTGGAAAAGGTCTTGGAGCAGATTTAACTCTGCATACTGAACCTAAATGGTACATCCATGCTGCTCTAAGACCATGACTAAATGATTTTTCCAATTCTGAAACATAATCTGGAGCTTTTTCAGCAGCAGCTGTTCCTATAATAGTGATAAGCAGAAATACTATTTTTATCCATACCACAAACTTGGAGTCAGAGTCCTGATCCTAACAGAGTTTTCCCATCTAACTCAGTTATCCTTCTGCTTCATCACGTTACAAGTTGGTGAATAACTGATCCTTTGTTGTGTTAGCCAAATTAAAAAAAAAAAAAAATTCGTCATCACACTTTTGAGTAAATTTAAAAATAAAGGTGATCATTTCTCCGTGAATCAAAGTGAAAGCATTGCTTTATGCTGAAGGGTGTTTATCCCTCAAAAAAAGTTAAGTGTTGGCCATGTTAGGAATCATATTAGCAAAAATATAAAAATGAAGAGTGGGTTTGCGCTTGTGTAAATTTTATTTTATTTTTACCTTTCACTCTTTTTTGTTGAAACAGTTTACATGAATTTGTTCCGGTCCGCCACAAATTTCATCTTCCACCAAACTAGCTAGTCAGGTTTTTTCTCCTAGTTTTACTGATGTGTATTAGCTGCTGTTTCTTCCCAACAACAACAAAAAATAGATAAAAGACAAGTTAAATTGGACAGAAGAAATTAAGGAAGGAGAAAAGGTATTATCTGATTTGAAAGAATGCTCTTTTTTCCTCTGGGAACTATTTATTGGGCATCTGCCTGTTTTGAGATTTTTGCACGGCAGCATAAGATAATGTAAATACATTTTATTCTTAGCAACGCGGTGTTGCTAGGATGAACTTTTTTTTGACAGAAAGGATCCTCCCAAAGAGGCAGCAATTTCAAGCTCAGTCTAATAGACTGTGTTGGCATGTTTTGAGTGGTTTTGACTTAGGACTTGTCGTGTTTTTGAACTCACTCCTAGAGGAGTTTCCTTTTTCCCCCACCTTATGCAAGTGAACTTGAACTTTCAGTCGGTTTCAGTGCAGTTAAAGCAACAAGTGAAGCTATCTTCCAAAAATGTTCTAAAGTAGTGAATGCCCGTCACCTTTCATGTCATACTGTCATCTCTCTTTTGGCAGTGTTTGATGATGGAACAGGATAACGCATATCGAGCAAATCGATAAGTGAGATGTTGAATTAGTGACCTCTGAGGAGAGTAAGCTCTCCTTACTGTGCTTCTGCATTCTGTGGTGCTCATAGTAAGCTTTCTTTATTATATGCAGACATTATGTGAACACTGCTGAAAAGTGATTTGAGGATGGATTTGCAAAGACTCTACATCCTTCTTTATCCATCTCTCCTCCCACAGTACTTTGTTAGTTTTTGAGATTCTGTTATAGCCCTTGCCAAACCGAAAGTAACTGGTTTTTTTTATAGACAGCTTTCTGAACCTCTGCTCCTTCATCATTGTGCACCTCTTTAAAAGTAAAGCATCGCTTCTGAATTTTGCATGCTGCATACCTTTCCCTTTAAAATTTTGCCTTCTTTTAGTCTTGGATGACTCTTCTGTTATGAGCACATTCAGCCTTCTTCTTGCAGAAGGTTGTCCCATTCCATTTGACAGTGTCAGCCTGCATTGTCTGTTTGTCTTTCCAATTTCATTCATCATATTCCACTTTATGCATAATGTGTTATGCCATCATGGTTTGCTAACCTACAATGTTCACTATATTAAACCCTCTTTTCACAATGTGTTATGTATATGGGGAAAAAATTTTGAAAAAAGAAATCCAGAAGATGGGGGGGGACACCAAAAAGCTCAGAACCAAAGTCCTTTCAAAAACTCATATCCTTGTTTTTTCCATATGTGTTGGGTTTGAGTCCTAGAGAATTAGGCCAGATTTTCAAATCTATATCTGTAGGCACTACTGTAATTTTAGAAACCTATCCTTCAGTCCCTTTAGGGCAGGGATTGACTTCATTTACATTGCAGCTAGAGAAGCAGCATGCTGTCACGAACCTTAAATATTAATCTGTACTAATTGTATTGCTGAATATGCAAGGCCTCAAAAATCCCCAGTAATGAAACTTTCAAAGATGTTCAGTTAGCATTCTTCCTGCTTCTCACATGTTGAGAGAATCTGAAAAATTCTCTCTCTAATATAATACACTTTGCAGATAAAATATATTTCTTTGTAGAATACCTATATATCCATATATAGAGTTACATAGATATCTATTCTATGTATGTAGTTCATATAGATGAAAATTTGTTTCGTTGCTGACATCCCGTTACATCTAATATGGCATTACTCATTTTTGTTAACTGTGTGAGTTATCTACTTAGTTTCTGTGTCAGTAAGAAGTAATTCTCGATAGAAGTAGTCACAGAAATATTTTCAACTTGTCGGCGTCCATTGCTACTTAATGATATTCATTAAATAGCTTTGACTTGTGTGAATTCAATGTCTGTGTAGGTTGTAGAGATTAAAATTCTGCATTACACTGTGCTTTGTAGCAGTTAGTCACCACAGTGGGGTCATTAAATGCAGGGATGTTTATTTGCTCTGAAGTGGGTCAGAGCACATGATGAACCAGCATGCGGGAGTAAATCATTATTGATTGAACATATTCCAGTATGATGGAGTAGAGAAATCCGCTGACGTACTGATGCGAGAAGTAAGTAGCATGAGGATGTTTTGGGATATCAGTATTAGCAAACCCACGTGCAAACTGGGTTTCAGGTAGTTTTCTTCTGTTCTGTTCTATGAAATTTAATTATCTTCTGTTTCTGAAAGCTTTTGCTTTTAGGAAAAAATTTTATTTGAATTACCAGGAGAAAGCGGATGACAGCCTTGTAAATACAAATGTGTATAAATCAGGGCTGCGACTAAGGGAAACTTTTAAATCTAATAGAATAAAGATTTTCACAGCGACTCGCACATGTTTTGATGTAAACGCTTATCTAGAGATAAATTTTGAATAGCTATGGCTAATCTGTTTAGAGAGGAGTTTGTAGATACCTGAATTTGAAAAGCTATTTAATGGTTGAAAGGGTTTTTTGGAATTTAGCCATTCTGAGAGACAGGGTTTTATCACCTTAGTTCTCAAGTGATGCAGCAGATAATAGGATTAAATTCTGTCAGAAATGTACAAATTCTGAAATCTTGTCAGAGTTAGCAAACTGCTGCATTTATATGGCCAGGTAAAAAGGAGAGTAGGACTAGGAAGGACCTTTCTCTTTCAAATCTTAAATAAATAAAATTGGTAGGCTTCTTAGTAAAATCAGTTTCTTCTTGATATTGAAAATTATACTTTTGTGTCTACTTCACATTTTTCTCATAGACTTGGTAAATGTTGTCTCATGTTTGCAAAATTCCTTCTATCCAAAATTTCAAAGGGATAAGGTTGTGTGTATGCTGAAAACTGTAGTGTTTTCTGTGAGGTTGGGTGCTAGTTCAGTGGCCCAGTGAGGCTGGGTACTGGAAGCAGATTTACAACAGCTCAGTCTCAGCATGGGTTCATCTACCTCATTCCTTACAATAAGGGTACTCGTACTGCTTTGCCTGAACTAAGTCTAGTTTCTAAGGTAAAATACTCAAAGCAGTCAGAAACCTTTATGATAACTTGTAAGGCACTTAGGAAAAGGGTTCCAGAGTTACTTAAGAATTTATAGATGTAGGTAGAGATTTAATGCTATTCTGTCTAAATTGGGCTATCATTAATTTTTCTCACATAGATGTTAAAAAAAATCCTCAAACAACTCAGTAGATACCTTAATTTGTCCTTTAGTATTTTTACAAGCGTAATGCTTGGCTTCTGAAGTATTGGGTGTTCTGGTGAATGTGACATAAACTTTTAAATTATTATGATGAAACTGAAAAGTTATGTTTCCAGGGTATTTTTAAGCTAGTTCATAGGCATGTAGGATTAAAGATCATTAAGTTAGAGAGAAGTTATTTTTAGTGCACGCTGCTGCTCTTTTTTCTTCATTATTTTTCTCTTCCTACTTTTCTCCAAAAATACACCCCCTACTCTGCATACTTTCTCCTATTTGTCTTGCCAACCTATGTACTCTTTCCAGTTTAATATTTGAACCTCATTCTCTCAAATGAGTCTCTTGAGAATTCCCTAGCATGCCTCCCATGTAGATCTCTTCGATCTCATAGTATGAGACTTGATTTATGGGGGGTGTCTGTTGGTGTGTACTCATGCGTGTCACCTATTACAGCTTTAATCTTTAGGGTGCCAGAGTGGTGGAATAGAGCGAGTGGCAGAGGTACGTGCAAGTTCAGTGGCTGAGCTGGGCGGGGGAGAACAATGGCTCACCTAGCAGTTCTCTGCTATGGAAGGAGTTGTTATGGGCAGCATCTTCCTAGATCAGACAGGCACTGAGCCCACTCTCCCATTGTGTGACCAGCATGTCCACAGGTACAGTTCTTGCATGACCTGATGGCTTTGTGCTTAACTGATACGTAATGAGTCCATGACTGATTCCTCTGTGGATCCAGGAAACTGGTCTGAATGAAGAGGACTATTTAGATCCTTATCGAAAGTCATTTCTGTTGCAGACATTGATACAAAGAGAGCAACAAGCCAAATAAGGATGAGTTATTCCTTTGTTCTTCTAGAAAGCTCTATAAGACTTCCCTACCTACAACAGAGATTTGGATGGCAGTCCTGGCACTGCTGCCTTCTTCCAACCTTTCCCTACCTCCCAGGAAGCTGACATTTTAACTACTCTGGATGTAATTGATTCTTTTTTTTATTTATTTATTTTTTTAATTCCTTAGCCACACTGTTGTCAGGGAGGCTTAGAAAGCATGCAGTGTCTGCAGAATGTTTTCAGCAATAGATGTTAGTCTACTCCACAGCTTCATTACTAAGAATAAACTACATTTTCACAAATCCTTGAAAACTTCACTGCTGCTCCTGGTAGACAGGCTTCCCCCCCCCCCCCCCATCAAACTACAATGTCTGGTAGCATTAAAATTTTAAACTTTATTTCTACTTAAAAAAGAAATTGTGTATACCACTAAGTTTGCTTAAGAGCCATTTTTAGTGTTCCTGGTTTTGTGCTTCAGTGGCTGAAATATTAGTTTTCTTTGCTTCTGTCCAATGCTCCTTACAGTCTTGGGATTTCTTTTAGGCAGGTATGAGAAATAGCTTGTATTTTGGAATTACTGGACAGAGTCAGTTGGGATGCCAAAAGTAACATTTGTGATGAAGGGACTGGAGATGATTAAGGAACTGGAGCATCCTTCATATCAGGAGAGGTTGAGAGAGCATGGACTGCTCAGCCTGGAGAAGAGAAGGCTCATGGGGGATCTTATCCATGTGTCTAAATACTTGGTGGGAGAGACTGAAGGTGAGGGAGCCAGGCTCTTCTCAGTTACGCCCAGTGAAAGAACCAGAGACTATGGACTGAAGTTAAACACACATGAAATTCAATCAGAACACAACCTCCCCACACAAACTTTTTTACTGTGAGGGTGGTCAAACACTGGCACAGCTGACCTAGGGAGGCTGTGAAGTCTCCATCCTTGGAGGTGGTCGAAACCCAGCTGGATGCAGTCCTGGGCAACCTGCTGCAGCTGACGGTGATTGGGCAGGGGGTTGGACTCGATAAGCTCAAGACTGATTCTGTGATCTGCGTGGTAAGGATTTGTTGTGTAACTTTCCAGTAGGATTTTTGAGGCTGCTTAGAGCTTGCTGTTAGTGATTGGTTTGCAATGGACTCTTGTCACGTTCTGCGCCGAATGTTGATAGTAAGGTATCTGTTGCCTTGATCTAGATATTCTTCAGGATCTCTAAATAATCCCTCATAATTATGTTGACATTAGACTGTTTAAAATTGTTGCCATCTATGTGGACTCAAGCAGTTTTAGGGAACTTCCACTCTTGCGTTGTTATTAAATCCTTTATGCTGTGTTTAGTGTGCCTCACATAAGGATATAACAGCAGCCTGAATTGCCTTGCTTTCTGGGTAAAGAACGAGTTAGGACTGGAGAGAGTTGAGCAAATGTGGAATTAAAGTTTTGTGAATGCTCTTGGCCTGGGATAATATCTTATTGGTGCTCATTTTTGTGTTTTTTTTTTTTGTGTACATTTGCATGCAAAGTTTTTTTTTTAATGTATATTCTCACAGGGAAGACTTACTAGTGGGAATCCTTGCAGAATTCAAGCTTAAAGTAGAATGTTTACTAAATATGTATTTGCAGCAGTAGTGTTGGCCAGGAATAAAATTGAAATGGACGCTTTTACCCTGAGTTGAAACTCTTGCCCCTTTCTCCACAAATGAAAGAATTCAGGTCAGAGACAATACTCTGAGGATGACTGTTTAGTGATTCGTGCCCTTTTTCCAGTGGGGTGGACCTGAGTTCTGGAGTGACCATGAACAGTGACCTGAATTCAGTGACAATTGAATGTAAAATAATATATGTAAAATATAGAAATTACCTTTCAAATTACCTTTTGTCCCCTCTACACCTGCTGCCAGTAGGTCTTCCTTTTTTAAATCAAGGTGGGACAGCTTCAAGAGGAAGACTTGACTATCTGCTTGAATGTGCTGTCTTGTGCAATAATTGGCAATTTTTTGTGGTTTGTAGCTGCTGTATTAGAGGTGGGCAGAATGATAAACCTGTGGATCTGCCCTGTATCTGACCTCTTTCTGGTCCAGTGCTTTATTGAATTAAAAGGGGCACTGGCACCATTTCTCCTTCAGCTGTCCCGCTGGGTCTGTTGTGAAGGAAATTAGCAGTGATGTTTTTGCAGAGCGTGGACTAGCAGCTGTGCCCTGCCACTGCCTGCCAGCCTGAGACTGTCAAGATAGGTGTGTGGTTTGCAAATCCTGACAGGGCCAGAGATAGGCTCTGAGCTGCTCAGCATTGTCAAGGCTGAGGCAACTGGGACATGCCCAGGAGCCAACCTGCAGGCATGTAGGGACCTCTTACAGTTGAAAGCTTAAATACCTGGCAACTTTAAATGCCTCCAAAGCTAGGTAGCAGGTGTGTGGAGGCTTAGAGTATTCTGTTTAAAACCCACTTGTGGACATCTCTGTCTTTTTGTGAGTTTACGCTCTACTCTTTACTGTCACTTTTTGCAGTTGGTCTTTTCTAACCTTAGGCCCAGTCTGTAAAAATGAAGAATTTTCTGGAGAATTCCTCGCATCTCTTTCCTTGTGTATCTTTCTCCTTGAAGATAAAGTCACCTTATAATTCCAAAAGAGTATAGATCATTTGGGAGACAAAAAGCAAGCAAATTATTTATAGGTTACAGTGGTCATGTCGTTCATGATTCTTGTTGTGCAGAATGGTAATGGCTAAACAGACATGAAACAATTCTGTTTTGTTAGGCCAATAATATGTTAATTGAAACATTTTTAAGTAATTCAAAGCATGATAGCTCTTGACTTTTTTGACTAATGGTACTGCACTGTGTTAACTGAACATTTGTCTTTCAAGTGACAGTTGTTAAATACATCTCTAAATATGCCTATAGAAATAATGGCAGGAATACTTTCATGTTATAAAACATTTCTCAATGGACTTTTTTTTTTATCCTCATATGTGGAAACAGAAGTTCCATAAAAAGCAAAACATCTAATTAATAGAAGACTGAAGTCATCCTCCCCTTTCGAACACATTAGTTATAGATGTACTGATTTTTGGAAGTTTTGAAATGCATGTCCTGCAGTGAGATTTGACTTGAAAATGAGGTTCCCCTACAGGCCCTGAAAAAAATTGAATTCTCCTAAATGCAGCGCCACAAAATCCCACACGACACTGGATGCTGCATGACAGCAGACCAACCTGAGGTGCTTGGAAGGGCTTTGCTGAAAACAAACAAAATGCTTAAGAATGCTTTTCTTCACTGTTTTACCCCCACCTCCTGTGGATAATAGTTTCTAGTACAGTTATGGACACTTAAATCACTGTGATTAACCATATTTTTAGTATTTTTTTCCTGTTATGTGGAATATGAAACTGAAGTGAAATAAATTGAACTGAATTAAAAACGTACTTATTTTGTGAAATATAGTTCAAATGTTCAAAACAAGGTAAAGCTGACACTTTAATCTGAAATTCTATTGCATTTAAGATTGATTTCTGGGGGATTGAATGAGTACAGAATTTCATTATGATGAGTTAAGAGGAATTTGGTCTTGGCATTCTTTGAAGACCAGAATTCTTCACACCTAAGCAGCTGAGGATTGTTGGCTGTAGGACTGTAAATGAACTGCTTTAAAAACTAAAATGAGCTACAACTGTTTTCAACTTTGAGATCTGAACATGCTCCCATTGAGATGAAGAGCAGCAATACCTAGGTCATTTTGGATTTAAATTTCAAATCTGCCAGGGGGTCTCTCGACAGACGCAAATGAAGGATTTTTTTTTTTTTTTTTTTTTTTCCTTTTAATCCTTAACTAATATTTCTTTGTGCAAAGGAGTTGAAATAATTTAAAATTATTTCTCTGGGAAGAAGTCAGCTATGTCTTTACATGTGTCAACACATCAAAACCAAGGCAGTTTCAAACATAGTATTGTAATGTGTAAATAGCAGTCTTTCACCTTTGAAGAAACTCCTGCTGGAAATTACAGGCTATTTATAACACAAAGATCCAACTTTCTGGTTTAGCACGCACTACGCTGGGCCCTACTGCTCTGTAGAAATCATTAACGTCTCCTCCTTTTAGATCTGTCTCAAAATACCAGCTGCTTTAAAAATATTACTTTAAAATGACATCTAAGTGTGTCACAACAGCTACAGTCAGTATGGTATTTGTCACCCTGTACTTTTTTTAAAGGCTGTTTGTCTGTACCAACAGAGTTCTCATGGTTGAGACGTGCATTTTGGAGAAGTTTAGGAGTAAAGGTTATTTCTTCAGGATATGTGAGTAAACGAATCCAGAATGCTCATGGGAGATGGATTCCTTGAAACTTGTCCTCTGACACAACCTTTGATCTGTGAGCTTTTATTATTTCTGGACTCTGTCATTTATGTGAAAAGATACAAATAAATATATTTTTAATTCCTTATAAAGGGGTTATACTTTGCTCTGTCATGCAGGTCCCATGCTATTAAAGTAATCTCAATTTATTTGTCAGAATGGCTGTTTCAAAATCCCCTGAGGAGTAAAGCGTTGTCTCTTACTTGGATCTCTAATTTAGGTATTAATCCAGAATTGTCACCTTTTCAGACAAGTCTTACTTATATTAGAATGTCTCCTTTTAACTACAGCTTGCATGCAGATTACTTAGCATTTATCATGCATTTCCTGACTAGGAAATTTAATCATTACAGGGCTAAAAGTGATTGTTCTGGATTGCAGAAATCTATTTTCTCCTTTGATTAAAAGCGTGTCTTCCTCTTCTTTGCCTTGACGTTGAAGTACATTTTAGTCTGGTTTCCTTTTAGACATGTCAAAGACCGTGGTTTTTGTTTTGCTAAAAGATGACCTCTGGTGTATTAGAGGGACTAGTGCTTTGCTTTCTGTTTTCTGTAGAGGACCCTCTTTTTAGACAGGGACTTACTAGCCATTTTCAACATCTGACAGGCATCTATGCAAAGAGAACCAATTGTGAATCCGGCTAGCATTTAGCATCCCAGCGGGGGGTGGGGTGGGAGGCATAATAAAAAACCAGTGCAATCATACAGCTCAATTATACCCTGCCTACTTTTTTTTTAAAGGCCACGTTCTGCCTCTTGAGCACTACACGTGGAGTCCTACAGTGCTCAAACCTTTCTGCTGTGCTCCCTTGGGTGGTGGGTTTTTCTCTAAGGAATCTTTGTGAAGTTGATCAAAACTACATTGCTTCGTTGCCTTTCACTGAAGGCTCTGTCCTTGGCGTACGGAAAGGAAGGAACACAACTCTTCTCAGACAAATGAATCTTAAAGGCTGTTCAGTTAGAGAGTCAAGCTTTGCTTGCAAGTCTAACTATTGTCAGGCTTTTCTTTTGTGTTACTATTGTTAACATAGCTCCCTGCTTCATCTTCTGGCACCTTCATCAAGATTGCCTTTACCATGTAACGTTTTCACTTAAAGAAGAAATGAATAGTTTTATTCACTAGCAGCATATCATGGGCAACAGGGCTATGGCCACATAGTCAATTAGCTTATAATTAATTAGAGAGCTGGCTCCAGAGAAGTTTATGTGAAAGGGACGCCCTTATTGCAGCCCCTAAAACTGCACTATTGTTTAGAGGTACTTGGGTCAGTGTTGACATCAGCTAGCTTGGGTGGTAATAGCAGCATAGTTGTGGGACCCTGAAGTCTTGTCCAGGCTGCACGATACGCTGAAGAAGCAGGGTGGATCACTCCCTACTGAGGTCTGGGCTCCTGTAGCTGGACTTATACCCAGAATCCGGAGTAGCTCACTTGCAGCTGCTTAGAACAGCTGTGCTGCAGTGAAGAAGCACCCTAAAAGATTTCAGGTTGTTTCGATTTCTTTCTGAAGCTTGTTGTCTGCTGTAGTTGCTGGACTCTGTGTTGACTGCCTTCCTTTATTTTGCAAGGGAAGCTTCTTTCCTCACCAAGTCTGAAAGTATGTTGTAAAGATGTATATGATGACATGGATTTGGAGTAAGGCTAAGCAACAGCTGAGTTTTCTTTACATATTAGAGAAAAAGACCGTCTCTACAGTGTTGTGAAGTAATACTGCACAGTGAGGATCAAAACCACATAATGCTTCACTTGACAACTGGAATAGCAATGTGTAAATGCTTATGTGAAAGGAAGCAACGTATGCTGTTATGATAAAAACAGATGTGGCTGACTGAAAACTTTGAGGGAGACTTGGCATTTTTGTTTCTTTTCATCTTCTTGTGGTATTGCTGATACATTTATTTTATTTCTGAAGAGATGGACAAAGTTAGGAGCCAGCAGAATATATTTTCTTTATAAAATCTGAAAGAAATTGTTACAGGTTCTAGATGTTTGCTATGAGCTTATAGTATAAAGAAACTCATAGTTAAAAGCAAAAGGGAAGTCTGTATACCATTTGCTATTTTTCTGATTCTTCAGCTGGTACTTAAACTTGTAACCACTCTATTTTCAGGATAGTGGGAAATCTCTGAAAGAATTACAGCAAGTTTACTTCTTTATTAGGAACGTGATATGACAATATTGGGAAAAGGTGAAGGAAGAAATGATATTTAGCTCTGTTTCCAGGAGATTTAAACCCTTTTGTGGTATTCTAACATACCAACAATACCAAAATAAATTACAGCCTTGGAATAGCAATATCAAAATCCATTTTGATATAAATATATTTTGGAGTGTAGTAATGTATAGCAAGTTTTTGTAAGACTTCAAACTCACTAGAGAGCTGAAGTCACCTTCAGGTCAGAGCATAAATACCATTAATAGGCAGTGCCATGAACAGAATAGTTTTGGACAGAAGGTAAAGAGGATAATTGAGAATCTAAAGCAACAGCAAGAGCTTTGCTTTGCTGTCACTAGACTACTGCAGTGTCTCAGAAAAACAGAGTTCTCTGTGCTGTTAGAGGCACAGTGTGCTCAGTAAGGAAATGCAGTCTTTTTTGGAAGAATTACGTTTTTATAACTAAATATAGCACTACATGAAAAAGATACGCAGACACAGTTACATTCTCAGATATAGTTTCAAAAATTAAAGGAGTTTAA
Source organism: Platalea leucorodia (assembly GCF_965183815.1). Taxonomy (NCBI): domain Eukaryota; kingdom Metazoa; phylum Chordata; class Aves; order Pelecaniformes; family Threskiornithidae; genus Platalea; species Platalea leucorodia. The sequence continues at coordinate 14,955,231 of NC_138828.1, read as the reverse complement.
AAATGTTGATCAAGAGCAGTTTGTTTCATAACTTAAGGAACCAGCTGTTCTGAACAAAGCTAGAAATTCTCCTCATTGCCATTGTGTAGCTTAAGTCTAGAGCACAGAGGTGGCGGAAGCCAATTATACACAATTGCAAATAAAACTGGAGGAGCATGATCGTTAGCGGTGAACGTGCTGGAACAGATCATCTAACGTTAGCAGTGGATTAATGCACTACCAAAGTGTAAATTGCACTGAGTGGATGGTTAACACATGTAACCATGCATGTGCTTCTGCAGTGGAAATATGATGCCTGTGAGCTGTACGTTGATGCAGTCAGCCACTTTCCCGAGTCTCTTGCATCTATCATACTTAAACTCTATAAATAACTGGGGTTGTCCAGGCTGAATAGCAAAGCTGCAATATGAAATAGGCCTATTCTAACACGTCAGAAGAATTGAAAGCCATGCTCAGGAAATGGCTATTATTGCTGCTGGTAATGGCAATGCAAAGTTACAGCCTAAGCCTTTGCATTTATTTTACCTTCTTGGAGAAAGCATAAGGATGCAGTCTGAAAGTGCTGTACCTAATGCTCTAGTCCAGCATGAGGCTTTCAGTAAAACACAAAAGACACAGAACCTAAAATTTCTTTAGTACTGCAAAACCCAGGGTGGGCAGAACTTATTCTGAAATAGATCACTTCTGATTTTCACAGTGGTAATTCTAATCAGATTTATCACTTCATATGCAAATAGGATGATGAGTACAGCTGGCATCTCAACTCCTGGGCATGATCACGTATCCCTACCCTCCATCAGCATACAGCATTTTTCCCCAGCAGAATTCGTGTATCTTATTTCAATGACTCCTAAATAATCGTATTCTTTTAGCTGCAAATTAAGTGGGTAATGATTGATGTTTTTCTGGACAGCATATTGATATATTACTTAGAGTAAGTACTGCTAATATTGGTGGTGTTTGTGGTTCCCCTCCGCCCCCAAACCTGTATTTGTAGAGATGTCATAGAGATATCTTTCTTTATGCTTCATCTGATAAGACTTCCCTGTCATCTCTTTCTCCTTGGACTGTTGGTAGAAATTTTCTTTCCGCTGTTAATTACAGGCATCCCCTGAAGGATACTAATTATATTATGTATGTGCATTTCCTTGAGATATAACTAGGTTACTTTAGCAACCAGCTGTACATTCCAGAGAACAGATATGTATTTTATTTTTATACAAGCCTCTCATCCCCAGAGACAGGAACAGTGGTCTTGGACCTTTTCTTAGGTAAAAGTCAGTGTACCTTTTCTTACTTGTATACGTGGTCCAAACGTAGTCTTCTATTCCGTAGAGATTCTTTTCATTGCAGACTTTACCCGAGTCTGAGCATCTGTTTAAGTCACTACTGTTAATGAGTGTCCCTACCTGTTTCGTGACTATGTAACTGTGCCCTCATTTCGCGATAATGTAGATATTATAATTTCTGTGGCTGCATCCTTCGATATTCAGTGCTGTGCGGTGAATTTTACTGGGAGTCCACATTGCAAATTGTTGTGGGAGTAACTTCTCTGTTCTTTTGGTCCCTAGGTAGAGGTGTTCTTTACTCACCAGCAAACTGAAGCATTCCTGCTGACACATGAATGAGACAACCAATTAGTAGTATTTATGATAAACCAATTAATAATATTTATTATGGTACGCTAGCTGGAGCGGTGCTCATTAACACCATTCTGTGCTAATACTGGTCCTCAAACGTTTGTCTCATTTGCTTTCAGGCATGTTTTGCCACGCAGAGAACACATCGCTGTCCTGTTCTCATCCCTCTTGCAGTTGCGTTTATGATCATAATTCAAAAGCTTTCCTGTATATTCTGAAGTTGGATTATTCCTAAGCCTTTATATGTGTCTGACTGAAGATATTCTTTTCAGCAAGCTTGGTTAGCACTGTGTGTTGAGCGGTGATGTGCACTTTCTTCTCTTGTGCCTCCCTACCCTCCTCAACACCTCCCCAGGGTGGAGGAAAGAAAGCTGTGTACTGTTTAGTGTTCTGCATGTAGTACAGGTCTGAATGTAGTGTTCTCTTATTTAATGTGTCCTTTTGCCCACTAAGGAATAGCTGCACCTCACTTAATTAGTCTATCAAGACAGACTGTACATTATTATTTATAAACTAAGTTGCTTTGGGATAATAATGCTGCTGCAATGCCAATGAAATGAAAAAAAATTCTGAACATTATGTTCACATATATATGTGTGTGAGACACACAGGCTTCTCCCATGCCCCTTGTCTTCAGATACTACTAATTTTCTGTTCTGTTTTGAGACCGTACAAAATAGCGCTGGAGGCAACAGGCTGTGGCGGTTAATTCGCATCCCTTGCCAGCCCCTTGGAATCTGTTTTGGTTTGGAAAATGGGAAGGAATGAAGCTGTGGGAGATGATGGTGTTTCTGTCATTGGTTAGAGAAAAAGCTACCTGGCAAATTGCCACGTAGGCTAACATACACATTGTGTGAATCCATAGTTTGGGAAGACATTCACCAATGTGCTGTAACTTCCCCAACTAACAAAAATAAACATTGCAATTTCAATGCCATTTCCCAATTTTTGGGCTAGTCCTTGGCTTCCTTCCCAAACAGCTCTGTGAACTCTGAGCTGAGGATGTCTTTCAGTCCCTCTGCCCATGTCGTTTGTTCCAGCTGCTGGGTCTTTTTCAGTTCTGGGAGATGCTGCATCTCCCCGTTTCTCTGCCAGATTAATTTCTTTTGGCTGCAGTGGGCTTAGTGCTTGGAGCAGTGCTGAATGCCGAAAGTGCAGAATTGTTATAGTTTCAGGGAAGGTAGATGATGAATTTCCAGACTATTTCTGTTGCCTTTTTTTTATTCTGTTCTGTTGGTTTTCCCCCTTTTTATTGTTATGTAGTCATTGGGATGTTTTAGTCTTTCTCTCTGCTCTGTTCCTCCATACAGGTAACGTTTTCAGAAAATTCTCCCTGATCCCATGAATTGGTCACTGAAACTGTGAAGCAAGATTCTACTGTGTTTACAGCATAGCCCGGTTTTGAGGAAACAGTAACCAGTCTTTCTCTTCTGTTGTCTTTACATGTGCGCACACGCACACAGAAGGATGAAGAGCACAGCCAGCATGTTAGCGCAGCATAGAGAACAGTGAAATATTCAACGTGGCAGGACTTGAGAATCAAACATCTACTTGTGCAGTTTGTGTTTACAGCACGCGTGGTTTGTGTGCATCGTAGTGGTGCTGGAATGTACAGGACAACGTACAGACATGACTGATAGAGAAGGAGCACTTGTTTACTGTGATTCATGGAGGAATAATATAATTTTAATAGGAGAACAACACCAGTAATGGAAATGAAATAACAATTAATATTCTCTCTGCTTTTATTCTTTAGAACATAAGTGTTGAAGGATAATGTTGATTAAGTGTTATCTGTTTTAAGGCACTTCAAATGGTAAGGCAGTTTTATATGTAGACCACAGAATTTTACAAAATACATAAGTATTTGTAAATATATTCTAGAGCAGTTCTTTTTCCTTGCAGCCTGTCATCTTGCTCTACACATAGTGATTACTTTGCTGTCTTTCTTTCCTTCTTTTTCTTTGCTTAATATGTAAAGGAGTTGTTTCTTCCTGCCATCTTGACTTTTTTCTTTGTTGATATAAAAGCATAAATTATTCCTAATGCAGTTCATCCTTAAACATTCATTGTACACTGATAGGCTTAGCAGAGATGGGATCACCAGGGGAATGGATGACTCAGGCTTTTACACACTGAGTCAACAGTCACAATGAGTAGATTCATGTACTTTTGGCATGTAAGTACAAGCTGTCACTTCAGTTCACTGAGTTTTGTTGATGAGTTTTTCCAGAATTAATTCAAGCATAGTGAAGTATTGAAAAGTAATGTGACCTATGTATATGGTCTGCTTGGGTGTAGGTTATGATGGAAAGTGTATTGATGTTGTAACCTGCTTTCATGGTGTTACATTTGCAATTAAGAAAACAGCCTTAACATGCCTTTCATGTTTGTATTTTCATCAGTTTCTTTTTGAGTAGTATGTCAATAATGCCCAACGGATGTATTTAAGTATGTAACATATAGCTGATATTTCACTTTCACAGCCATGGAATGTTTCGCTTTGTCCAAAGAGTGTTGACTGTTTCTTTGAGAAGACCCAAGATGTTCAGAGATACTGCTAGTAAAATAGTTCAAAGGGCAATAATGCAGTGTGGGGCTGTGGAACTTTCCAGGCTGTGAACAGGATATAACAAATGTCTCCTATTCTTTGGCATCAGCTTAAAAGTAGTCCTTGTGTTTTGTTAAACATTGCATCTGGGCTGTTTTTAAGGGAAGTGATGCACTGTGGCTCAAACTGACAAATTCTGTGTCACACCAAATCTTCAGTTCTCTGCCAGTGACAACCTTATTGAATATCCTCTCTGACTGACAGGGCAGTAGCCCAGTGTCACAAGAGACAAATAACTCTGTCGTCAAAGTAGATGCAGGTTTCCTTTTATTTCATTTATCCTGCTGCACTGCCATCTCCCAAAGAGTTCTGATACTTTGTGCTGATCCTCCCCATTGGAAATATGCAGATGAATTATCTTCATGTCAGCTCTACCCAGTGATATTCAAGATCATACTGCTAAGCTGCCTTTTTACAGGACAAGTGTCTAATGACTGGATTGCCCTGCTATCACAGAAATTAATTGTCTCCTATGCTCAGATATCACCAAGGTGGTGACCACTTAGTGCAAATCTTCTTCCTATTGTTAAAGGTTTATCAATTAGGATAAAAGCCTGTGCTCTTGGTTGCTAAAAGAATTAGTCACTTCTAGTTCATGTATTTGAGACATCCCACAAGTAAATCAAAACATTATTTATGGGGGATTTACCTCCATTCATCATGCACTGGTACTTTTTACAAGAGTTCAGCTGTAGGGTTCCTGCCAGAGTCACTGGTGAGGTTTTTTGGGGATTTATTTTTGGTTTTCCTAGGTTTCTGTCTCTTTCTGTTTTTCCTTTCTGGTGTGTTCTTCTCATCTTTGGAGGTCCATTGAAATTGTGGGCTGGCTAACCTTCTTTGTGGTGGGTGTGAAAAATTTGACTATATCTGACAGTGTTCCAATTTCTGGTGGTGAACATGAGCTCTCTTGCCATTCCTCTGAAACTGTGCTTTACTGTGCTGTATTCTAAAAACATGGTTATAGAGTGGAACATCTAAGGATCGGGTGGTGGCGTAAGATCAGGTTTGCAGGGGGAAATGGCTGTATCCGGAAATTTCAATGATCTGATACTGCATCTGCGGTCACCTTTACAGAGGATATAGTTCAAAGAGGGTAGGTGTCTGCCCAACCTTTTGTGCTTTGGTAACTGCTTTTCGGTAGATCTACTCACATAGTTCTTCAGGTCATATCAAGTAGTGCTAATATTTAGAGTCATTTCAATAATGCGGTGAGCCTTAGTAGCAAGGAATTGCTGGCAACTTGCTATTCGAGTCTGGTGCTGTTATATCAGCTGTTTCATAATAATACACAAGCTTTTATTCTTATCCCACTTTTACCACCAAATTGTGATAGGGTCAGTTTGAGACTGTCTACCAAGAGATTTCATTGGCAATTCGGGCTAAAGCAAAAACTTCAGAATATTCTCTGAAGGTTAGATATAATTGTTTCCTTGTTCCCTTTTAACCGTTATGGAAGAGTGGTAAAAAAGCTTCAGCCAGTTTTCCTTTTGTTTCCTCAAGCAGCAGGTCCAAGGCCAAATTTAAAAAAACAGTATAAGCCACGCTGAGTTGGCCTTTTGTAGGTATCGGAGCTTTACTCGCCTTGGCTTCTCATCAGACCAGGTTTGCTTGCTGTGAGGATAATCTGACTCACCTTTCAAAATGTTAAAGGTCAGCTGCACTTGAGGAAGCCCCTGGTTAGCAGTGACTCCTAGAAAATGTCCTCAGCTCTTTCTTGACAATTAGCCTCTCCGAAACCATAGGCTTTTCTTTTCTTCCCTCAGGCTTCTAAGGTCCCGGTGTAGTTTGATGCACTGCAGAAAGCCCTGGGTAGATCCTATTACAGTATTCACAGTTGCATATTCCTTATTGAAGAATGTAAGGTGAATGGGTTTTGCTTTCGAGCCAATGCACGCCCCATTAGTCCACGTCCCTTCTGCAGAGCAGCTAATGGTGCATTTGTTTCTTTCCTCCCTTTTGTTTTTTTCTTTGGTGCTTTCATCCTTTTGGTTAGAAGGCATGAGATGTGTTAGTCTAAACAGTGAACTGAGTCACCTGCGTGACTGTGAGCCCAGGATAAAAATGAATTATTAAACAAGAACTGAATTTCTCTATATTTATTAGGTAGAATGAGTTTTAACAATGATGTCGTATAGCCAGAATACAATTATTCTTCTTATTTATATGCCAGTCACTGACAAAAGAATTGGTTATTTTGCTGTCTGCTTTTAGGTATGTAAATTTTTACTCGATGATTAATTCTACTAAAAAGTTCATAATGTAGTATCAGACTATATAAACTAACCTAATCACTGATAGCTTTTAACTGGTTTAGAATGTGTTTAAAATGGTCACGTACTGTGAAAATTGTCAGACAAGAGATGATCGAGCTAGGCTGCTAAGAGAGATTTCGTGGCTAATTAAATGAGTGCTTATGTAAAATTACCTGCTATTGCAGTGTGTGTAAGTGTGTGCGTATGCGCACGCACATCCATATACCGGAGCCGATGAGCCTCTGGCAGGGAGCTTTGCAGAAGCTGCAAGTATTTTTAGTGGAAACGAAATCTCAGTTCAGTTCTGCAGCATGTGACTTCCTATTTCTGTAAGTTACTTCCAAGGGACTTCCTCTGTTAAATCGGCTTGTCTCTAGAGATTTGATCTGGAGCCGGAGTGTAGTCTGCTTTGTCCCTGTGCCTGTGACAGCGTTTTCCCAGAGTTTTCTTTTGAGTATTTTATTTTTATTTTGTACTGTCTCCAGCATGCAAGGATCTAGTGGCTGCTACCCGTGATCGGAAGCTGAATACGTTTATACAAGTCTCAGTGGTACATCCAGCAGAGCACATTTTGACGAGGTATTCAAGCACTGAAATCGTGGAGGTGAGAGTCTTTCTTATTCAATTAACATGTTGATTAATGAATTGCTCGTTTCTTCCTTAGAAAGTGAATGAGAAATAAAACGAGTTAGTGCATAGTCTTAGGTAAGACAAGCACACTCTGGCAGTTGGTAAAGCATACCTAAGAGTGTTCTGTAGTTCTTGGCATTTAACCAGGATAAACAGTTAGAAATGAGCTTGGCTTTTCATGAAAGCTCTGTTGTTCCAAGTAGAGGCACAGCAAATGCTCTGGTTCTCCAGACGTAGGTCTAGAATGAAAAAGGGAATAGTTGCTCTCATGAAAGGACAAGGCAATGCAAAGTAAAACTAAGTTAAGAGTACAGTAAGTTTGCAAAGTATTTTTAAATTGTGGAAGAACATAGGTGTATTATACGGTCTGTTATCCTATCTGTTTCTTGTTCTGTTTTTTTTCCATTGGAAAGCTGACGCTTTTTGCAATTCGAAAAATATTAGCCTACTTCTATAATTAGTGAAAAGCCTGTGTGTTCGTAATGGCTGTGACTTTATATAAAATAATTAGTAACTTGCATCACATATTACAGCAAGAGTTGTCTGAGGCTGCTTTGCTAGTCTTCACTTTGCCCTGTAAGCGTCAGTGTCAGAAACAGCAAAATTGGTTCACAGAGAAAATTAAGTGTGAGCAGGCAATGTAGGTGTAACTTGCTTAACTTACTGGAGAGACTCATTAAGAACAGGGAAGTCTTGTTGTAAACACACACGCGATTTTGCCAAAGGCTTGTTTTAACTGTTAAATACAATGAGAATATTTCATGAGCTCTTTGTGTGATCAGTTTCAACCAACTACTAATTATATTGTTATGCTTTCAGCCATCAACCATGCTGAAACTTCTTAATTCAAATATCTTGTATCTCATTGCAGACTGTCTGGAATGATGTCATTCAGAAGATGGAATATTTTTATATATATATATATATATAATTTTTTTTTTTTTATAGAAGTTGATGCAGTTCCTAACACAATGTCCTAGATCTGAATAAATCCCTGCATTTGTTGTGTCAAGGCTCCCAGTTTCATAGTCAAGCTTTGGGGGAGGGGAAGGCAGGGGCACAGAAAAGTTATTTTCTTCAAGAGAAATTGCATTTATCATGCAAAATCCTTTATTTTATTTAGTAGAAAATTTAAGGATACTAGCCTGATAATCTTTGGAAATTGAGTATAATTAAACATTAAGAAATTATAAACAACATTTTATATGATTCATTTAATTGTTTATATATCTGAAACGATGATATAGTTACTTCTGTGTACAGCTTTTAGGTTAATCATAATGTTACAAAGCACAGGAATGTTATCTTACTCCACTACTCCAGTATTGTAATCCTCTCCCCACAAATCAGTATCCTTAATGTAATACAGGGAGTTTCTATAGCATTTCTATAGACGTTTTATTGTGACTTAATTAAGATTTGTGTGTGTGTGTGTAAGTTATATCTTTAGTTCATTTAAATTAATATGAAATTGCGGTACTGCCAGAAAGTATCGTGGGAGAAAGAAAGGGATTATTTATTACAGGTTGTGTTCCAGGTACTAATACCTGCTGGCCGAGCTGTTTAGAGGCATGTTGCTGGCCTCTGTTTCAGAAGCACTGAACATCTTTTCCAGTTAAAAAATTTTCCAGAAACTTTTTTTTGAAACTTTCCTAACAAACTTTTAAAGTTGTCCGGTTTTCTTATTGATTGGATAATACTTAGCTGCTCACATCTTTCTGCTGTAGAATGCTAACTTCTTTTAAAGAGCCCACAATTTCTGTACATCCATAATGGCATACTACACATTGCACAGCTGTTACCTTACGGAATGTTTGCTCATGTTACACAGGGTACAAGAGATCCACTGTTTTTGACTGGTGTGACATTCCCACCGGAGTACCCCATCTATGAGGAGACTAAAATAAAACTAACAGTCTATGATGTCAAAGATAAATCTCAAGACACGGTAAGTGCTTTGCTTCATTTCTTGCATACATCTTACTGAGGATTAAGTTTCTTGCCATGTTGTTCTTTGGCTCTCTTTAGCAAGTTTGCAAATTGGGGAAATAGGTTTATGTAGAATTGGTTTTTCTCTTATACCTAAAATGTACTTTATTTTTTGTTATTGTATCAGAGAATAGAGAGAGAGAACCATGTACTTAAGACGGACCGTTTGCTGTTGTGTAATTGGTTACATGAATCAGCACAGGTATTCCTGGCAAATAAAAGATTACTCTTGTGTGCTTTTTGATGGCAGAGAACATATGGAATAGGCTGAGATAACACCACTGTGAATAATTTTTCAGAAATATGTTTCTGATAATATTTTACTTATATGCCCAAACCAGAATGATAATAGAGCCTGCAACCTGATGTTTGAGAGAGATAATCATATTTTATTTTAATCTCTTGCATGGTGATACCCGCAGCTCTCCTGTGGCTGCTATTACTGATTTGTAAGGGTCCAAAGTCTTCTGTGTCACTGCTAAAGGTGAACCATTTTGGGTTCCAGTGTTGTACGCTTTCGGTTACACTGTCAGCTTCTTACGCTGAGAAACAGTTACTCACTTGAGATGATATATGGAGGTCACTGGGACTATTTGAGTGATTTAACTGCCAAATATAGACCTTGACTGCCATTTTATGTGCTCCAGGTGTTCTAAGACAGCCTTACAGAGCTAGAAGGTATCATAGGACCTATGGGAGATCTGTGTTTTTCTTCTGTGGCAGCAGGACTCCAGCTGATAGTTTTCTCTTGGGCATCAAAAATGGCCCTTGACACCTGTATTTAATTAGCTGAATTGCTCTTTACATATCTGTAATTGTCCCCCAGTACGATTAAAGACTGTGCAAGTTCATGTCATGACTGTATATGCATTCATTATCCATAAGAAGAAAATTAAAGGCATAACTTACAACTTGAAAAAGTCTTTGAACTGCTTACATAAGTAAAGTTATACGTTTCGAGGACTTATAATTTTTCTCAGGTAGGAAATAGTTGATATGTTTGTTTAAATTTTGGGCTTTTGTGAGCAAATAGGTTGGATCTGTCTCCTCACTGTGTTCTTTAAGGGAAATATGTGGAATATTTTAGACATAGAATCTGGATTTCTTTCAGTTTATAGACTAAGGTATTTTTTTCTGTTTAAGAATAACTGGGGAAGAGGCATGTATGCACAATTTCACAATGTATATGTCTTAGTTTTGGTTATGGTTTAGACTACAGGGGCTTAAAATGGGATCTGCTGTTTATTCAATAGAGTTGTCATCTGTGGACAGAGATAGGAATTGAATGAAAGGAGTTTGACTTTGTCCCTTCCCTTCCAGTTTCTATTGTGACTGACAAATGATGGAAAATAATACCCTATCTGTAAGCAAAAAAAGTGGACTTGATTCATAGAGCTATCCCTGTACTACTACTCCTTCTAGTTGCAGACCTCTATGCTGCCCCTTATACAGGACAAGATCTAGCCTAGAGAATGAATATAATTTGATAAGTTTTTGCAAACTTTTAAGAACTTTTTATAATTGTTCCTTACAATTGTAGTACAGGACTCGATTCTTTCCCAGAGTCTCCCATTAACGTAGCTTGTGAGTCACAAGAGAGAATACCTTTCTCTTTTGTCATAGCAGTTATGTAGTTCCTATGTAAAACATTCTAGATCTATTGTTTATAATACCGTTTTGTAGGGGAAAATGTTAATCCCATCTCTGGTTTACATACATTTAGCCTTTTTTAGTATTCAACCATTTTAAAACTGGACGTAGGTAAGAAAAAATCAAATAAGCTGTAAGGTTTAAATCAAGGTAGACTGCAGCATGTGTGAATGACCCTGGGCCACCCAGGTTGCGACTTTGTTTGCGGCAATATTTGAACTTCTGTTTGCATCTTGGAATATCAGCCACAATAAAACTAATGTCTTGACTTTCTTTCCTATAATTGCAGGCCATTGCACTTTTCTGTTAATTCAGGTGACTTTTTTGAGTCTGGAGGTGTATATAGATTCATAAAAGTCAGGTTTAAATGAGCTATAGCTTGAGACCATTACCAGCATAGCTGCAGCTGCACTGATGTCAATGCTTGCTTCATGACCCAAGAAGTGGGATGTCTCCCTTGGGCAGGAAGCCTATTCCAAGTGCTGTGGCTTCACAGGTCTGGTTATCCAGGCTACAATAAAGCTGGCTGGCTTGGTCCTCAAAAACTGCTGCCGCAGCTTATGGCCGTAACATGTAGACCCACCATTCCTCCAAACAGACAGTTAATCTGTGGAGGAGAATCCAAGGCTGTTAGGTATGCTCTGCTCTTCTAGGCTGTGCTTCCAGACCAGTCACCAGCTCATACAAGTGAGCATTTATGGCAGAATAAACCTTGGATCTGGCTGCAAAATATTTTGCAGAAATTGGGGAAAAAAGCTGCAGTAATAAGAATTCCCACAACATGAGGGCTATACTACTGCTGGTTACTTCAGTTAACCAGTTCAAAGTAGCTAATATCCTTCATCACAAATACATACTTATTCTTTTCTTATTTCTCTTGTAATTAAAATGAAGCTAAAGGAAGTGAATTCTGTGCATTAATTAAACTCAGCAGACTTTTACTGCCACTAACAGAAGACTGTAGAGAAGATGGGGAAAGGGCGGTGGGTACATCACAGGGTAAAGCATTTTCTTGGTTTTTTTGCCTAGACCTGCCTCTGTCTATACACTAGGTCTCATTTTTGAATTCACTGGATTTTTACTATAATACAAAAATAATTACATACTGCTCAGTCTGTGCACACAGGTCATAATGCTAAAGTGAAAGGGGATGCTCCCTCGTGAGACACAACCAGAATTTTTTTTGGCACTGCTGACATGCTACTTGTGCTGCCCTTTTTAAAAAGATTTAAAAATAACCTTGCAATGCTTGCATTCCTGTACCAGAAAGCAGACAGTTAACTTCACTCTTGCCTGTCATTTAACTTGCATTATATAAGAAGTGCAGTTTAATTACATTAAAGTACTGTGCAGCTGGTATCATATTCACTGTGCTTGACACACTGAATGTTCTAACTGCACTTTTCACTTTTTATGCATGTCTGTCTGATGTTGATCATAATTATATCTTGGCTGTGTCAGGCTTTCTGTAATTGAGGCTTTTTAATATAATGAAACACAATTTTTCTGTTTTGGCTAGTCTTCCTAAGTTAGGGTGATTGGTTACTGTAAGTTTTCATGTAAATAGAAACTTTTAATAAAGACTATGCTATTCCTTCTTTACTTAGATAGAGTTGGAATAAAGAAGTTAATAGAGTGTGTTTATGGAATATAATTTAAATATATCCAGTGAAGCGATGCATACAAAGCAGTAGGTAGTGCCATATTCTGAAGAACATAGAGCAACATCTGTTTCTACATCACAAAGATTTTCTTCCCATATTGCCATGAGCAAATTTATGTTTCGCTGGCTTGAGCTGCCCTGTCTTTGAGATTTTAGATAGTTGGGTTTTGTCTTAATGCTGGGGCTGCACCTGTTCTTTAAGTCATTGTCCAAGAAAATGGGAATTAGAGGCTCATATGCTGTTTAAAATATTACTTCTGTACCACTTTTGCACAGGTGTGCTATTCTTATCTTTCCTATAAGCATGCAGGTTTGCCCAGTTTGGTCTAGCGAGTTTTAAAGCTGAAGCTGGATTCGTTCTCTTTGAAGATACTGCTTGGCACAAGTCAGGTACCACTGCCACATGACAGACCCGCAGAAAATACAAAATAGATGAATTTGTGTTAAGTTAAGAGGAGGGGACGCCTAGTGACTGATTTAGGAGGCAACAGTCTGTTCTGTGTTTAGAATATATGTACTTGTGTCCTGCAGCAAGTGTTCTGAACTTCATTGTGTAGAGCAGCGTGGCTGTATTTTTAGGCAAGTACTGTAACATTTAGCTGTGGTGAGGCTTTTGTTTGCTTGTTTTCCAACATCGGTTCTTCTGTTGCCGCATCTACATCTGATTTGCGTTCGTTTAATGCAGTTACACCTACAACTTAAATTGTTACTACACTGACTTTTCTATCTGTAAAGTGGGTTTGAAAATGTTTGCGTCTTGTATGATGGGATTGCGTTTGTTTTAATGCAACAAGATCTTGAGGTAAACACTGTTGTAGTGCTCTGGTATGACATGTAGTGAGTCGGGCCACTTCCTTTTGATCCACACATGGAGAAGTTCTGGAAGCAGAGGATGGGAGCCACTTTCCGTATCTGGTGACAGCTTTCTGTATCTGGTCTCTGTGTCACCTTCACAGATTCCCCTCACCTTTAGGAGGAGGTGGAAACCGGGAAGCTTGAGAAGAAGCTTTAACAGCAGAGGCTTTGTATACCATCTAGGGTTAGAGACTTAACGGATGCTTTTGCTCTTTATCTTAAAGACCAGCAGGTAGATCTGATCTCCTTTGGATGGATGTAACTACTAGAATTCACATGTGATATTGAACATATAAACAACCACTCTAATGCTGCCTCCTGAGAACAAGGAGAAACTGGACTTATACAAGGCACTTGAAATATTATATGTTCCACAGTCTGGTCTTGCACTTGTTACTTCCCAAATTTTCTCTTGATCACTGAGAATAAAATTAGATTAAGTTGATAATTTTAAGAGCGGTAGGGATAGAAGTGCAGCTTTGGATATGGGAACATATGTTATAAAATGACAATTTTAGATTATCTGGGCTTCGAATTACATGTCTTTTAGCTGTTGAGGTTTGAATCTTCTATTAAACTTGCTCACTATAAATGAAAATTTACGAAAAGTTTTTCTTTGTGTGTTTCTTGATATTGCAAGTATCCCTGGTAAAATTGAATCACACCGGGGCGAGTGGGAAATGAAGACTGTCTGTCACAAAAGAGGCATTCTGAGTTCAGTTGTGAAGCTAAATCTGAAGTGACAGCATTCCGTGTTCCCTCGTGGGCATCGTTCTGTGTCACAGAACCGTCGCGCAGTTTAGTGTGGTTTGCCATCTCTGCTGAAGAGGCCAATGGCTTGAATATTAGGAACGCTGCAGAGCAGTATGTGAAATACATTAGCAGAGATAGATGTGAAAGCTTGCACATCACCTACCTGCACTCGGCCTATACCGGAGTGCTCTTAGTCCCTCTCTCTTGTGAACACTAAAATTAATGAAGCTGGTTTTCTTTAAAACTTGAAGCGGTGTTGGAAGTGCTCTACTTTGTTTAAAGAAAAAGCACTTCAAATTCTTCCTTTTCTCAGTTCTCTTCACTGTCATCTCTGCAGGATTTGTAGAGAAATATTGCCTTAAATTAGAAACTCTTATTATCTCATTCTTCTTAATAGAGCAGTACTGCACAGTACTGCGGTCCTACCCACAGAAATACTTGCAATAAAGATTTAGATATTCATGTTTCTTTTCAAAATCATGTAGGTTTTTTTCACAAATATATACTTGATGATAGATTTAGTTTTCCTTCTGTGTCAAACTCTATATTCTTACTAAACGCCATTACTAGAGATATTGGTGTGGGTGTGTGTGAAATCGTTTTTATTCTTCTGCGCGCATGCATGCGGAATCCACCTAAAGCATTATTGTCAGTCTTTCTCGATATTTTTTTTAAAGTCTGGATATATAAAGGGAAATTCAAACTGCTGACTTCCATTTGGGTTTAGATTGAAATAAAATCTTTCTTTGAAGTGGCTGAGGGTATAAGAAGGTTTCGTATATCTTGGTGGATCTGTAAGAGAATTGGGGATAAGTGTCAAGACCAGGAAAGTTACAGGTATGGACTTAAAGTCCATTTGTAGCCTTACTGCTCTTTGTGCCTAGCCCTTGAAAATTCAATGGGAGGATTTGGCTTTGCAAAAATCTTTCTCCTTTTGAAAGCATCCTGCTTTTCTTCCTACTTTTTCTGCTACCCTTTTATTATTCTTTTTCCTAACTGAGGCAAACTCCTCCCTATTGCTGTATCTGCAGGGAAAGTTGTAATCTGCTGTTCATTTATTTTCCATTTTCTTTTCCTTTTCTACTTACTTTGTCAATCAAATGCTACTACTGCCTCACGTCAGGCAATGGTTTGCTCTAAGAGCTGACTCTTTGGAAAACTGTTGTAAAACTACATAGTGATGAGACCAGTTGTATACTGTAAAAATGTAAAGGGTTGCCTTGGAAATTTCTTAGAAATAACAGAACCAAATGGTAAATGATAATGTTTTTTCTGTAGATTTTATTTTAACCAGCTAAGGATTTCAATAACATAAGCATTATTGTTAGAATCTCTGTAGCACTATCCAGAAAGCTTGCAAATGTATCATTCTTCCATGAATACTTTGTATATGCATGTTCATAGATACCCTTCATTGCTCTATCCCTCACTAGACCACCACAGAGCACATCAGAATAGTTTAACGAATCCAAGGTGGTTGTTGCACTGCCCTGTCATTTCTAATGACGACTTTTAGGGTTTAAGGGGCATGTGCCTAGTATAGAAGGCCGGGATGTTTTCCTCTGAAATATGCACGCTGCAATGAATAGAGGAAGAAGAGCATGGCACAATGTTTCTTCAGTCAGTGTGGAGCAACCTGGCTGTGAAAACATGACCTCAGGTTGAAGAATATGTTCATTCCTCCTTTACTTGCAACTGAAAAATTGTACATTAATAGAAATGAGTTAACCAAAGAAACTGTATTAAATGCTGGAAAAAAAGAAAAATAAATGTTTATAGTGTAGCTTCTGCCTCTTCATCTTCACTAAGGAATTTCCATTTTTCTCAAAGCCCAATTCAGTACTAATGGAAATAATTCAATGACTTCCTGAAATTATTTTGATTTTTCTTTTATCGTATTTGTTATCTTAATTTTTTAGTATCTCGAAAATAAAACTGTTCTCATATTCTCAGCCATCTTCCTTCACAGAAAGGCACTTACAAATATTGATGCAAAATAGAAGGTACAGTATATTTAAAATCTAGTCCTTCAGTGCGTAATATCTAATATATTTAGATGCAGTAAGGATTGAAAGGATGAAAAGAAATGTATATGGAGCAGTGGTAAGTCTGTTCTTGCTTTTGTCTTAGGAAAGCAGGCACTTAAAAACAGTTTGGAAACAGATTTTTCTTTTTAAGTTTTGGGGTGTGTATTCTGGGGAATTGAAAACAGAACAAATTCCACCTATTAGAACAGATTTTTCTTCTTCTACCATGTGTGTCTCAAAAGTGCTCTTTACAGTTATGGATATGCTTGTACCAGTAAATGTTTGCGTTTCAAATTTTGTACTTATAAAGCAGAGCAAATAGTTCTGTTTAAAAATGAAGTAAGAATCATACGCGTTGGACGTAACGTGAGACACTATCTTCTTGAGCAAGTTTTTGTTAGAAGAGCATAGTAAATTGCTCTCAGAGTAAACTAGTTAAATGTTTTGTATTATGCTGTATTTTAAATATTTGATGAATAAACATGAAAGGCTTGTGTAATCATTTAGGAATTCCAGTGCCGCTAGAAATGCATGTATCATTGAATTTTACGGTAATCAAAGCCTCTTTATGTAATCATTATGCAGTATATTACAGAAACAAATTCCCATGTGGCTGAAATTCTCCATGCTTGGCTTTCTTCATCCCAGAAATGAGGATTTTGTTTTGATCTGTTCTTTGTTTTGTCCTGTTCACCATGGATTGCATGATCATAAAAGAAGGGAAAAAAGACCTGCTTTCTAACATGCAGTTTTTTAAGAAACTATTTGCAGCTTGCATAGTGATGGCTGGCAAGCCAGGAGAACGAAGGACAAATACAGTCTGTAGCATGGTCAAAATTTAGTGCATTTGGTTCTCTCAAAATCTCAACAGCATAAATGCGAATGAACATTATGAACATCAGCAATTGAACTCAAGGTTTCATTGTACAAAGCAGTTACCATATTGAACAGACTATCAGCTGCTTTGTAGTGTTACGGCACTTTGTGGTATATGAGAGAGATTTCCGTTCACTGAGGAGTAAACTGACTTCCCTCACCTTGAATTTATTACTTATTGATGAGATCAGGGATCATTACCAAGGAGTCACTGGTACAGTGACATTAGGTACGATTAGATTTAATCTTTCGGTGGTTTTTTTCAGCATTCTGGGGTGTTGAGAATTTTGTGGATATTTCGCCCCCCCCGGAGTTCTTTTCATCACAGTCATGGTATTTTTAAAGCCGGAATAGTTGAAGATTTTTATAGTACCATGCAGCTGTTGATGTTTATTCTTGCAGTCTTATTATCCTTAAATCCTTTGTCATATATGCAGTCTCACTAATGTGAAATGAAAAAGCTGCAAGTCATAATTATCCAAACCATTTTAATAAGATTTCTTTTTTTCCTTTTCTTTTTTTTTTTTTCCTCCAATTCAGAGTAGGGAACGCTATGGCTTTCTACTTTATTTATAGTTCCTTCAACTAGTTTTGATTTTTCTTCCCCAGCTTTCTCTGCAGGCTCCAGCATATTTCAGTGAGGCACAGCATTTAAAACATGTGTTGTAATGGTTCATAGAGCTATCAAGGTAACTTAGTTTAGAGCAAAAGCAAAGATACCAATTAGCAAAGACTGTTCTATCAGTTTTGACTGTAAAACTTACACCTGAGCCATATTCAAGTGAAATTCAGAGGGCTCTCACTGGAGCGAAATTAGAGAAAAACATTTTGTCTACAAGTTGGTAAGCAGGCATGTTGTCATGCACACCAAGGAGTAGTATGTTTGCAGCAATTCTAGTGTATGTATTCTTGTGAGATAAGATGAAAAATTTTTGAGGATGTGTGTATTACATTGTTCTGACTTGATATGTACAATCATTTCTCGTGGAGGCTGAAGTCTTCTCACTTTGTGTGTCTCACTGTTACATATGGTTCTCTACATTGCTCAGGTTTTGGGTTCTACAGCAAGAGTATGGGCATTTGTCACTGTATAGTTAGGTGATACAAAGAAAATCACTGGATCTCTGTGGAGTAGAAGTAAGAATGGAGTGTACTACCTTCTCTCTCCTGGATCTATTACCACAAAATTATGCAGGTGTTACTGTCTAGCAAGTTTATGTCTGTACTGCTTCCACCAAAATCTGGGAGCAGGACCAGAAGCAGCATGGGATCACAGCTCCTCAGTTTTATGTTCCCTACTTTACCCTTGAAGCGGTCAAGAGTACTGAAGTTTTCTATATGCATTGAGAGAGAAAAGCTAATTCCTTTGATTGCAACAGCATCTGCACCATGAGCAGTGGTATGAATCCGTTTTGTCTTAAAATGCAGATTTGTAAGTTTGGGTTGGGAGAAAACCATTTCTCTGTTGAGATTGCTTCAGACAGGATTGTCTGCTTCCTGACAGAAAATCTGTGTCATGTGGGAGAAAGGTGATTTATTTCCTGTAGAAGGCAGCAGTCAGTATGTCTTTGAGGTGCTTGGAAGGCTTAGATTTTGACACGCAGCTGCCTTAATGAAATCGAGCATGGAGGTCCTTGATTTGTTATAGCTATAGATTCTCACTGCCTCCGTTCCTGGGGAATAACTTGGCAGCTTTTCAAAAAGAAGTAATTGCAAGGCTCTCGCTCAAGAAATTATCTCTGAATGTGGAAGCTCTGGACAGTTACTGCCCAATTATTGCTACCCTGTTCTGAAATAACATCACCCCTGTGACAAGGAAGTTTCTGAATAATTAACTGTGCCCAAATGGCTTTCACGCTTGGGTATGACAGAAGAAAGACTGTCCTTGCAGTATGAATTAACATATAGGTACGTACACCCTGTTGCATTGAGACGCTTCCTGAAAGACTTTTCCCTGTGTGTGTGTACAATACTGTGCAAGGCTTGTGTCCAGAGTTTCATTGTCCATTAAGACAACCTTGGCCTTATCAGTTAGCAATCCTCTCCTGGTGGATAAATCTGTTTTGATTTAGAATTAGCCCTAGTATGGAGTATTTAGTAGTAGTACAGTGGTGGATTCCTTTCCCCTGCTCCTTTCTCAGAGTGTTCTTCAAGCAGTGCTCATTGGCCCCAAGAACAGGCCCCTGTAGGAAGGAGCAGGGGCCTTAAAGTTTTCACGTCTGTTTTTAGACATGTGAAACATCGTAATCAGCAGTACATTCAATACGAAGAAGACAAAAAGCCTGTTGACTCCAGTTGCATTAAACTCCACAGGAATAGGGTACTGGCATTTTTAGCGTCTATCTAAAATATTGTCCCCCAAAATCCACAGAGGAGTTAGAGAGACAGTAACATGAAGTGAAGGGCCATCATCTAGTTTGAAAAAGCAGACTATTATT
This sequence comes from Platalea leucorodia, assembly GCF_965183815.1. NCBI lineage: Eukaryota > Metazoa > Chordata > Aves > Pelecaniformes > Threskiornithidae > Platalea > Platalea leucorodia. Next base: position 14,935,847 of record NC_138828.1, on the reverse strand, counting down.
TGCCTTGGTTTTGGTTTGTTTCCCTCCTCCTCCTGCCAGTTCATTTTCCAGATTTGCAGTTTGGTTTTCTGTTGGGTGTGCAGCCTGTTTTATATGCCTGAGATGAACCATGCTCTTTTCTTAGCATTTCTGAAACTCTTAGATGAAGCTGTTTCTAGAGTTACCTGAATTTTTTTTCACTTTTAGTTACACAGACTGGACATATGCATTGAAATACTGTTGAATATGCCTCATCTGTCCTTTACACAGGAAAAACTGGAAATTCAGGTGATTTGCACAAAGTAGTTCATACCGCTTATGATCTGAACTGAACACTTAGCTAAAGTAAAATAAGATATTCTGGACTGTCAGTCTCCTTTTCAAGAGAAATTGTCATGAAACTTATATTTACTGTATTTGCATCTGTGATATAGTTGTAGTGGATCTTATGGGACTGTATAGCTTAGACACTCCTTTTGATTAGGTTATAATTGTTGATGTGTTTGAATTATTACAAATGGAAGGGGCAATAAATTCTTTGCTTCTTTAGCAAGTGGCTGTCATTTATAGCAGTTTATTGAGATGCTCTAAGTTAACCTGCACAGCATTACACTTCACATTTGATCAAAATGGAAGTGGTTGCTTCTGACTTAGGGAGTTCAGCACTGTAGGTGCTGGCTGTTTAAGACCGGGTGTTTTGTAACCTGACTGCTTGGCACTTGCCACAACTGAGGTTGCACTGTCTGAAATCAGATGCAACAGATACTTTATATAGCAACGGCAACTAGTTTATTATGGTTCTAGGGATTGGGAAAAAGTTCTAGGTTTGAAACAAATTGCATAGCTTTATTAGAGATATAAAGCAAAGCTTTATTTTATAAAGAAAAGCAAACATGTATTTTCAGATGGTTTTAACATTTATTATGAATTCTAGTTGAGAGATGATGAAAGTAAGCATATATGGTTTGGGAGTGCGTAGATGTTTTTCTCTACCATTTTCCCCACCAAGTGACGAGAGCACAAGAATTTGACCTGGAAATAAGCAAACTTTATTTTGAAAATGAGCTTCTGAGGCAACCTCTGGACTGTGGAGCAGATATGCTTTGCAGTAACATCCTGTAGTCCGTCCCCACTGATATCCAGCCCTGGAAACCTGGGAGAAGAGATGTGGTGAGTGTCTGGCCAACGTCCCAACACAAAGTGCATACTGGGAGGTAGATGCTAGGAAGAATCTCAGGGTCTCAGTTGCGGATGTGTTCTAGAGGACCAATCTAATAGTGTATAGCAAGGTAGTCCTGTCATATCTATCTTAGATGACACACCACACTGAAGTAATTTGTTCGGCTGTTCTCTTTCATGGCTGCTGAAATTTGATTTGGGCACATGATGGGTGGGAGACGGGAAGCAGCTGGCCAAGTAAAAAGATTAGTAGGGACGTGACAGGAAGAAAGTGTCAGGGGGGAGGGAGACTCATGTGCAGAGGCAGAGAGATTGAAGTAGAAAGTGTGGCCAGACTTTGACACGTTAAGAACTTAAATAGCCCACCCCTTTCTATCTCAGGTTTGCATACTGTTAAAGCTGGATTTGTTTGTTTGCATACAAATAGAGGTGTAATATCAAATTCCTTTGATATTAGCTATTGGAAAGAGTATTGACACGTGTAAGGCCATGGAAGGAGTTACTGGAGAAATAACCATCAGTACTGTGGAGCCTCAAGATGGTACATCTTTGTCTTTGAGTTTGTAGCGCAAAATACAGGATTAGCTAAAATATGAGTAATACAAAGGCTAAAAAGTTGTGTGATAGAAGTACAAAGCTCAGGTAAAATGAAGACCAATTGTAGGGAACTACAATTGCTTTGCTAATCCAGAGTTCATGTAATTACACTGTATACCTGCACACTCTTGTTTTCTGTGCCTAAGGCTTTCAGGTTAAGCGGTGGTGTTAGCGTCATTTGCTTCCACAGTTGCTAATATAGTAACGTTGAATATCATAAATTCTGATGGTTTTTTGGTGTGTGATGTTGAGTATGAAAGTTGGGGGAGGGGGAACAAATTCAGTTTCAGCCTCTATAAACATGGAACTTAGAGCATTAGTAACTAAAACAATTGTAAGTAAAGTGTGTGTTTTATTTTCCTTGAAAAATGCAGCCAGTATATACCGGTATTAATAGCAAACGAAATACGATGAGTTATGCAAGTGTATTTCTTACTATCTTTTTTAAAAATATCATATTCAGAGAATATTGACTTGTGTGTAGGTTGCTTACCTACACCAAAATAGTAATTTCAAGTAACTTTGATTTTATTTGTGATTTCTCATATATGTGATTTATTCATGGCTCATTCAGATTTAGTCCTTCAAATTATGAGAAAAAGCCTGTAATACTTTGTTAAAGCCACTTAATTTTCAAATGAAATATTTAAGTTGCCTTTTTCGAAGAGGGAAACATTTTAATTACTATTGAATTAATGTAATACATTATTATTGGTGGTGGTGGTGGTGTTGGTGTTATATTAGCACTTATTTTAAGCACATAAACACTTTGTCCCAAATTGGCCTATGCTGATGCTGTAAGACCATTCACCTGTAATAACACCTCACCTTCCCAAAGAATACAGTGGTTTTGGGGTGACATCTGATTTTGGCTCAAATTTCTCAAGTTGATTTATTTTCTTGACTTCTACGCAATGAAACCTGTTTTAAAAGGCAATATTAGACAAAGCAGCCTTTAAGTGTTTAAAAAGAAAGCCCAAGAATGTTCACCTTGTATGTTTGTTTTCTCTTGAAGTGGTTTTGGTTTGGTTTGGTTTGGTTGGGGGGATGCTTTTAGGGGGAAAGGGACTGTTTCTAGTAAGATCCTTGGCCTGATGGTACCTGACACTTGCCAGGTCTGGCTGGCTGGGTGAGTCAAAATTTCCATGTGGCATAATTTCTGGAGCTTGGGCTGGCAGGGAGTCTGAGGGCGGGGTGCTGCTTGCAGCCTGGAATATAGGTTAGTATCTGAGCAATAATAGCGTTTGCAAGAGAGAAGGCTGAAATTCTGAAAGGTGCACATATTTACATGAAGTTTTTTAAATTCGGTTTTAGAAGAGGGCTTCAGTTGTTCCTTTTTAATCTCTTCCTCCTTCTCCCAGTTTTCCGATCACTGAAAAGATTGCTTTTAAGTGGTTTGTTTTATAAGCTGGGTGAAAGATTGGAGTTTGTCCCTCATGGTCTAAAAGAGCAGTGTGTGCTGTTTAGTGCACTGACTTTTTCTGTATGTTGTTTGTGGAGTCAGTGGTAACGAAATCCTAAGAAAAATGAGAACAGTCTGTACTGAAATTCTGAATAGCATTGAAGGTTTACTACATGTTAATAGAACAGTTGCTATGTATACAGGAGGAACTTGCATATGCGTATTTACAGTCATACAGTCTTTTAGAAAAGGTGCTACTTTTCGAGGTATAGTTTCTTCAGGATGTTTAAAGAAAAACGGTGAAATGTGGGCTACCTTATCATATATCTTTACTTACTTGTTAGTGCTTTTTTCTATCTCTAAATCTCTATGGTCCTCGTAACTACTAATTAAGTTAACTGTCTTTCCTTAACCTTTCTGTTATTAGAGAGGAAAATTGAAGAAGTAGGGCTTTTATTGTTACATTTGGTTAGCTTCAGATCCAGAGTTGGAATTGTACCAGTTCTGTTAACCAATCCTTTTCTCTTATGTCTGTATCTGAAAGTGGAGGTGATGTGTGACTGCAGTATCTGGCGGTGTTAGTTCAAACACAGCGTTGTTTGTAGCACGTACTGAGTTGCTCCCACTTTTCTCTTCTGGGGTTCTATGAAAGTGTTACTATGTTCAGAATATTTTGATACTGAATATTAACTTGCAGCAATTTATTGACTGGAAAATGTTTGTGCAGGGAACGTCAGTGACTGTCCTGTTAGTCTGAAGAAATCCACATCCATATCCCCTATTTTTAAAATAAAAGCCTCATGGCAGCAGGTAATTATTTTAATGTTGAAGATAGAACTGAACATTAGCGATCTGTAATTGTGGTTGTTCTTATGACATCGTATCTTGTGTGTAGCACCATTGCAGAGTTTTGCCAAGTGTGCAGCCTCTGTGCATGCCTCTTGACGGCAAGCTTTCTGTACTCACTTTTGCGTAAATCTTTATATATAATGTGTAGGCTGGAAGAGAATGAAATGTCTTTGGAGTAAGCTGGAGGGTGCTGAACCTATGATCTGCATGGCCCTTCAGCTCCTGCCCACATTGCTTCTAATAGTCAAGCTCTTAACTCAGGCTCAAAGTGTCAGTGCTACGCAGGAATAACTCAGTGTAGGGGGTACCTGGAGAAAAGGCTGTAGTGCTTTTCCCTCCATGCTTGATCTGGTCAGACAGCTTCAAAGCTTGGACAAGCCTGTCTGTAGTGTGGGTTAGTGTGCTTACACTGTGGAAAGCAGGTGAGTCCATTAGAATTTCTGTCGAAGAGACCCAGCCACATCTGAACACATATCAGTAAATTAGATTTATGTGCAGTGCTTGTTGTTTTTAGGAAAACTCTCAGAAGTATTTTACAAACTGAGACGTTGTCTTTGGTATGCTGTCGGACCTCCAGCAGAAGGTGCGTCTGCATGGCAGTATTGCACCAGGGAAATGGACCTTCTTGTCATGTGTGAATGTAGTTTCTATATGCAAAGAAAGAGAGAGACACTTAAGTTAAATGTACTCACCTCTGGAGTTAACAACTGACTAAGAGATGGCAACACTACACACTGCTTGAAGATAAGAGCTGAAGTCATACCTTACTGAAGGTAGTGGGAGGCTTTTGACAGGCCAGTATAGCTATTTGAATCAAGAACGTGGCCGGAGCACAGGGAACCGGACTTGTGTTTCAGGAGTAAATCCTCACGATGAGCAAGGATGTATTGAAGTAAAATGCATTCAGAATAGCAATGACATTCTGTTTCACAGAATTCTCCTGGCAGTCTTAAAGATAATATTAATCGCAGTAGCTTTTATGATGCAAAATGACGTTTGCAGTACGCTAGTACAAGCTGCATTTCCTCCTCCCTCTCCCCCCTGGCTATTAATATTTTTATAGGGTTTGAATTGATCTCTGGATGTAATTGAACTCTGAAAATTTCTTCTTAATGAAAATTTTCTGTACTGTAAATGTATATGAAAATTTACCTAATTATATCTCCAGAAATAATATTGGAATCCAGTATTTTCAAAAAAACCCAGGGTACTTAATCAGCAGTCTGCCCTTATTTGGAACTGAAAGGGAATTTGTTGAAAAAAGCAAAGAGAAAAAGGAAGGATGGATGCCTCACTGATCTTCATGGAAATTGTTAAATTCCCTATGAGCTTTTGATATGCTTATGTTGTTTGCTGTTGGAGTTCCTATCTTTCAGTTCCAGAAACTTGGAGTTACTTCAATAGTGAATCAAACCTGATTTGCCATGGCCTTCCCAGCACCTTCTGGTGGTGTGGGGACACCGTTTCACGGGTGCAGCCTACACCAGGGCAACCAGCATGGCAGGAAGCTGGCGGTGCAGAAGCAGCAGCTCTAAAGGACAGAGGAGCTAAAAACTTCACAAAAGGATTTTAGTCAGCTTTATTTGGTCTGCTGGCAAATGTTGAGGTTTTTGAAAAGTGCTCTAAAAATAACAGCTTCTTTTCAGTGGCGTTATAGTTTGTGACAGCCTCTGTTTCATGGTCCTACCTTGTTAGGTCATCTTTTAAAGCACAAGACACGTTACCCTTGAACAAAAGAGAACTTTTTGGTGTGGATTTCATTGAATATTTTTAGTTCAGTTGGCAGCTGCAAAGACTGAGAGTGTTGATTCTTACATAATTTTTGTTCACCTTCAGAGTTAGATATCCGTTACTTACTGTGTTTTAGCATAGGTACACCATATCAGTGCAAAAAAAGAAGGGGGGAAAAAAAGGCAGTTTTCCTGATATGACAACGTTATTCCCTTAACAGATAGAGAATGCAACTAACCTACTTAGACTGTTGCTACTCATGCAATAGTAGTCATTGAGAAAATCATAGCTTATACACTGGACTGGAAAAAACCTGAAAGGCCTGGAATGGTACTGGATTGTCTAAGGTGCTTTTTAGGAATCCAACATGAGTTTTTAATTTTTCTCTCTCTTCCTCCTCCCCCCCCCTTAGAACTTTCACTGTAGCTGAAGATTATGTTAAGACTTATGGGCTGAATTTATAAAGATATTCAGACTGGAGATATTTATACACCTAAAGATGCCAGTGGACTGCTGTATGTTTTCTAATCAAGTTAGGCATCCAATTTTCCATTATTTAGCCACTTGAGGTACTTTTAGTCTCCCTGTACCTACTTAGGCACTTTTAAAGCTGCCTGAAGAAATCTGTCAGCACCTTTTTCAGATTCTATGTACATTTGAAAAATGTAACCCTAACTTCTCCAGATTGGTGTCCACTGTAGCATCTCTGTTAGAGTACAGATGTCCACGTGCCGACACAAAAGCAATATGCTCCATAAACTTTCAAGAGAGAGGTCAAATACCTTTTCAAGAGTTAATTGACCAGTGGTCTGGGTGGAACACATTCCTGGCCATCAGACCACTCCTCAGACCCGCTCCTAACAGTTGTCTTTAGTGGGAAAATGCAATAACAGCTCTTCTACAATCAAATGTGGGGTGGGGGATATATTGGCCTACACAATGATACACGTTTTCAGGGAATCTTTGGGCAGGCTGGGGAAGAGAGGTGTCTCAGTGTCCAGTCCTTGCCTTGGTGATTATTTTACAAAATTGAGTTGAAGAACTTCAGTTATAGGGTTGATAGGCTCTGGAAAAAAAAAGAGGGAGGAACCCAGGTCTTAATGCAGTTATACCAGGTACATGTACAATGAGAAAAATACGGTGAGGACTGAAGATCAGGTAGTAGCACCTTTGGAACATAGAACCTGGAAACCGACGTCTGGCAGGTTTATAGGCAATCAGCAACATGGCATCAAGATAAATTATTTTCAGAAAAAAGCTGCTGTAACTGTAATGAAGTAGTAATTCAGCAGAACAGACTGTTTCCATTGAAGCATTTTGGACTGAATTCCAAAATATTGCTAATGTGATCTGCAGCTTCCCTCACATTTCTGTTGGGAAACTGAGTAAGTATCACTGTGTCTAGTCTCAGTTGCTCTAAAATTCTGTTTACCTTTCTTTGTACTTGAACACACAGATGGTTGCTATAAGGTAATTTTGTCTTATATGCCTGGAGAGAAGCATAGTGTTGAATTTGGTTCTAATTTCACAACTAGCAATTACGTAATGTCTTCTGTATTTTGTAAATGGACTGTTCAGTTCAAAAGCTTGCTTTTTTTACTATACTATGTAAAATTTGTGTATTCACGCTGTGTTTGGTTTTGTTTTCTAGAGGGGATGAAGATTTATGTTGGTTAGTTCAGCGGGTTAAAACCATCTTAAAATTGAAGTTGAACTGACCATTCAGAACAGTGAGAACAGGTGCACTGAATCTGAATGGCTCTTCAATCTTGGAAAAAGAATGAAGATTTTTGATTTGAAAGAGGTGAAGCAATAATAAATATGTGACAAAGGGGGATTTTAGTAAATAAAAGGGTTAAAGACAATTAGTAAATTTGGATTCAACCTGTGCCCTTGTTTTTTAATTAACAACTTAGCAGTTAAACTTTTGAACTGAGGTATAAATAATGTCTTCGTTACTCCTGTTCTTAGAGTCACAGGAAAGTCTGTGAAGGCTGTGATCCTTTGCTTCTAAATCTTTGTTATACAGGACCGCTGGAAAGGAAATTAAGTGTTTAATGCAGCAGTGAGAATACACTTATGGAAGTTCAGCTCTGTCAGCATGTCCGTTCTAAATTCCTGTTCTCTGAATTTTGTTGGGCATGAAAACTGGCTTCAGGCTGAATATATAAAGATTTAAGGCTAAACTCTTACAAGTATATGGGGATTTTGATGCAGGAATCTCTTACTATGACAGAGTTAATATATGTCATAATGAATATTTTTTTTAATGAAGTTTGGTTGGGTTTTTTTATGTTCCATTTAAAGTAATTGAAAGGGAGAATAGGATGATAAGAAGAAATGAGGAAAATTGTGTGTGGGATAAAATACTGATCCTGTGCTCATATGGATGTATGTAATTAGCACAACAGTACTCTATTACAAGCAGGACAATACTCATACTCATTCGTGTACCTCAGGACAAAACAGGAATTTGGATTTGTCTGAATCTGTCCCTCTGAATATTGGATGTACACAGGCTCGGTGGTTAAAAATGATGGAGGCTTCATAGCAGGGTATTTCTGCTCTGGTCCAGAATAGCAGTCATAGCCCTCAGGGCAAGGCAAGCATAACTGCAGTCAAGCAGTGCCCAAAAGAATTCAAGAGGAGTAAAGCTCAAAGGGGATTTAAAATTTTTCAATTACATTCAAAAATATGGTCTTTTGGAGGGGAGTGTTCAGTTAAGTTGAAAATTAATCTTTTTCTGAAAGAGAGAGAATTATGCTGAGTCGCAAGGTGATCTATTGTTGAATAGTTTTGGTATTGTCAGTGTCCAGAGAGTGACTTTTATCTATTTTATCAGTGTATGCTAAGAATATCTTTTGTGTCAAATATAAGTGAGAACATGAAATTGGAAGGTCCATTGCCCTTCTCTATCTAATTTCCAACGGCACTGGTTTTAAAGTCTGGGAAATAACTGCCTGAGTTTAAATAGCTCTTCTTTTTCCTTTGGTGTTAATGCACAGTTGCATTCGTTTAAAATAATCAATACCTCCTTTTAGCTGTTGTTTCCTGATGCTAAATAAATTTGAACTATTTCAGTCTTCTTACCTAAAATTGGTTCTCCATTCTTACCAGCATCCTTAATCCTGTTTCTTGAATATGAATGGCAAGTGTACACAGTATTGCTGATAAAGTGGAAATACCTTTCCTGATATATCTGAAAAGCATGTTTACTTTTTTCAAAGTTGTTGATGCCTCATACTCAGCCCGCTTATTAATGATACGCTTAAGTCTTTCTGCCGCTGTGTTTTCTGAACTAACGTGCCTCTAGCTTGCAGAGGAAGTGCTAGTTGTTACTAATTGAATGCATCGCCTTGTACTTAATACGGTTATGTTTCTGTTACTCAGATCTTCCGTGTGTAATTCTTTCTGTATCCCACTGTGGTTTTACTTGTCATAGATTCTGCCTTTTAAATTTCATTATAAAGCTTCTACAATTTTTGCCGTAGTGTTCAGTGAAAATCTGAAATAAAATTAGCCCTTCCACTGAGTCTCAAGGAACTCTAATTACTGTTTCAACCCTACCATTTCCTGATTAGCCAGTCTGTTAATCTCTCTAATTTCTTTCCAACTGACTAATAATTTTTGAAAAGGCACTATATCAAATGCTTTATTGAAGTCCAGAAGATAAGAGCTACTGCATTTCCTTTGTCTAGACAGTCAGTTATCTTATTGAAGGAAAATAAGAAATCAGTCTGCTTGATCTCCGTTTAATGAACATATGTATTTTTCTAATAAGAATATTTACATATATGTATGTATAAATATTACGGCAACCATCAGTAATACAGTCACCCAGTCAGTGGGAATGTAAAATCATGACTAAATCTTAAATTACTGGAAAGATCTAGAATAACTTGCAGCTTTTAGTAAGATGCCAACTAGACGATCCACTATCCTTGTCAGCCTACGGATGTTGGAGAAGTCTAACTATGAAGAGCATGAAATGCTGTGAACTGGTGGGACTTGAGGAAGAAGAAGATCCAGAACTGCATTAACAAAGGTCTGAATCATAACTGATGGGGTTCTGGAGTGGTGGGTGGTTTGTTTGCTTTTTTTTCTTTTCTCCTTTAGCATATTTGAGAGGCTTGACATCTGTGAGATCTTTCTGAGATCTGAAGTTATGTTTTTAATCTTAAGAGTCTAACATGCAGGGTTAGCTTCTGGTTTCATTATTTTATATCAATTGATGGTTTATATTCCCAAATACTTTCCAGGGTAAACAATACACTCATTGTTTTGGTTTTCTTTTTACGTTGGGCATCATAGTTATATTTCCCTTTAGTACCTATCTAGATTCTCTTTTACAGACCCAAAGCCCCTAGCGGTGTTACTTCAGTGTTGTCCTGGGTTTGCTTCCAATTCACATTGACGCAGCTAAGAGCTGCCCTTAATTGTTTTAAGCAGTATCTATTTTACAAAAAGCGTGAGGTTTTTATATTCATAATTAGAAAATACATGTTAAAAGCACATTTTTCGTTACACTTATTGACTCTTTCCCCGTTAAAAATAATTTTTGTTCAGACTGTACTTTCCTTACTAAATTGCTGCCATCCGGTATTTAGCTGAATCCATTTTCCCGTGAGGTATCTTGGTGGAAGGGCTATTCTGATTAAGTGTATCATAGTTAATTAAAATGATACTGTAATTTTGTTCTTTTTGTTGTGGTCTAGGAATTCTGAAGTGTCAACATCAATTTCTTGTCTCCTTTTATACTTTTTCCGTTGTTTTGCTGGCTTTGAAGAAAATAGCCATTAGCAGCTTAGACATTGTTAGGGCAGAAATTACGCCGGTATATTGGCGTTCCTAGAATAGAAACCATGTGTGTTACCTTAGCAGTAAAGTAACTGCAGTCACACAGTTTGTTTCAGTGACTGTGATGTTACTGCATTGTTTGGTGTTGCGTTTAGGGAAGTGGGAGACGGAAGTGAAATTAGGAGTTAAGATGCTCAATTTATGCCAAATTAAGATGCTTAATTTAATGCCAAAAAGAGGCATTATTATAAAAGAAACATCAAAAAGAGCCTTGTTAAATACAAGGAATTAAGACATTTTTTTCGCTTCTTAAAGTGTTAACGTATTTCCTGCTTCTTTTACTGGAGAACAGAAATGAAATATGCAGCTAGTGCAAAAACTTTCATTGACACCAATAGGCATGGAACTCGGATTTCAAATCCCAACATTTTGAACTGTGAGTGAAAAATATTATTTTTATCTTTCTTGAAAACATTTCTATTGTATAACCTGTATGAAAAAGTTTTGAAAAAGCAGTGTACAAAATAAGAATTTTCTTTCACTGAATCTAACTTCAGTGGTTTTGTTTTCCAAAATAATTTTGTCATTATAAAACCCAAGACTACTGGTTTAGTAGTAAAAACCAGTTAAGTAACTGGTTTTAGTGTATTAACAACATCTAAGGTTATGAAAGAAAGGTGGTTAAGCAACCACGGCTCTTTAAACAATTTCATATGTAGTCTATCTTCTGTCCTAAGTCAGCACCCAAATTCTTCTTCGGAACAAGAAGATGCTCATAGCTCTGAGAGGCCCACTGTGTTTTGCTAAACGTGTTTCTAAATCCTCTGAGGAGATAAATCATTTGAACAGCGTGCTGGACGAGAGACAGTATGGGAGTTAGACATCAGAAGTCTCTGAATAGCTTGGCTTTTAATATAGCTCTGCCCAGCTGGATTATATGGCTGAGATGCATGTTTTTTGGGGATGGTTTCAATTAGGTCTTGGGCTTTGAAGAGGTATTAAAATAGTACAGTGGTTGGAATACATAAATGTGTTCGTTAGGGGGATACCCCCAACTGTGAACAGAGGAAGGAAGCTGAGTAATCCTGTGGTATGTGGAATGGGAGACAAGAACCTATGTTCTTAACTTTGCCCCAGGCTTACTATGTTATCACAGGCAAGTCACAAATATTTTATTTCTCTTCTGCAGAGTCTTTGATTTTTATGGAATTACTCCCAGTGCATGAGATTAAATATGTTTGTGTACATTGCTAGAATCAGTGTGTCACATAACCAAGCTTAATGTCTGAAGATGCTGAGCACCAATATAGCGGCTAGATAAAGAGGAGTTTCTGCCTCGATACAAGGCGGGCAATACCTAGGTGTTTTACAGAGAAATGCATGGGTTGTTATATAGTTAACTTTCCCTTTTAACAGAGGATACTGTAAAAAATGCCCAGCTTCTTCCATCCGTTTACCCTTTTTCATTTTCTAACAATACCTGGTTGCAAGGAAGGTCTCTTGTCTAACAAAATTCTGTCATTTTTATTGTCATTAATAATTTTAAACAGAGGAATGCCGAGAAGCTTAGAACAGTTTGGAGTCTTTAATACGCTACTCCTTGCCTTGTTTGGTTGTTCCCACATGCAATTCTTGCGTGTAGTCTGGGATGTTTCAAAAGCTTCAGCTTGAGTCCTTTGTTCTTGGTTAAAGGATATCCCTGCTTTTAGATAATGCTGATATCAAAGATCTGCATTCTAACTGAGTGGAAAAATTAAGTGTTTCTTCTTTCTTCCTCAGGATGCCGGTGGGCTACATGTGGCATTAGAATTGAGTTCTCATCCTCCTGTGACAACTTACTTGCAGTTGGCTGGGCATACTTTTTTTCACCTCTTCCTAAACGCAGTGGGCATACCACTGCCAAAAGGCAGCTTTCTGACAGCATTGACCAGTGAGGAGTTTTGAAGTGGCACTGTTCATGTTCCTTGTAAAAGTATCAGTCACAGAGAGGAATACTTTTAGTTTTCTGTAGCTAAATTCCCCATAAGTAACTTGTTGTATCTCTGGCAGTCTTGGGGTGTGTGGAGAAGGGAAGGTTACTGATTTTTTTTTTCCCCCACCCCTTCTACTTGCAGTGTGCTGACCAGGATGGAGCAAGAGTGCGATAATTTAAAAACAGTTTCTCAACAGCTAAACCAAATAACAGGACTGTAATGTGTTTCTTTTTCTTCCTCAAAGGTTTAAAAGCACATAGTAATAAAGATAGTAGAAGCAGAATTTTTCTTTTAGTGGTTTTGTGGCTGGAGTTCATCCATCTACCTGAAATGAACTGGGATCCGTCACAGAGAATTGGTACCCGAAGCACTGCTGTAGCTTCTGGGTTTATTAACCCTTTGTTGCAGGAAGGGATATATTGGGGTGCAAGTTCCACAGATTATTACTATGGATGATGAAGAGGAACATGATTGGATCTGGCATTTAATTTACTACCTAATTGAGCTACCTTTAATTGAAATGTTACTGTGTGTAATCTTCACTGAAATATTTTGTGTTGTCCTACTTTGTTGCCAGTCATCCCCTGGGGACTTCACCTTGATTATTTACTGCAGCTTGTTGTCGCTTTTTTGAGTGCGGTGGTGTTGCTCATTTTAATATGCAAACGTGGAGAATTTTTTTTCTTTAAACTTGAAACGTGGGTGTCAGACTCTCCTGATCTATTGTACAGGAATTCCTGTAATTTGCAGGAGCACAAAGCCATTTGTGAGAAAATTTTTTTCATACATGGGGAGAACAGATCTTATTCTCTGTAAGTAAAAAGCAGGAAAGTCAGGACTAGATTACAGAACAATCAGTTAACTCAGACTGGTGTGTGTGTATTTTCATGGAAAATGACATATATAGTATAAATACAGCAATTAAATACTTGTACAACAAAGAATTTCTGTGGAACCCTATCATAAATGCTGGTATATAACACCCAAGAATATGTTTGGCCACACACTGTGGTGAGTATTAAAAGAAAGCTGAAGGGCGTATTTGTGAACTTTCATCATTTTGAATTTGAAACTCTGCAGATCCAGTCTGCAAAGGCTGTAATAGAAAAAGGCTGCGAATGTGGAATTCTAGAAAAGCGGAGAGGACTTTCCTTTGTGATGTGAACTTGATGACCATGAACTGGCTGCTGTAAGTCAAGCACAGGGCCTAGTTCAATTTCTGGTTACTAAAAAAGACAAAAAATATGCAGAAAGGAGTAGAGCTCTTTTCTGAGAAGGGATTCAGCGTAACCATGCTGACTCCTAGTGTCTCAAGAGCAAGTATATGTGCTATATTGGCCCTGTGCCACAGGGCAACCTTCAGCTGTGCCCTGCACGCAAGAGGAATTATTTTGCCTGATGATTCATGGGTTGCCAGCGGAGCAGGATTTATAAAGAATGTGTTGGGACTGTTTGTTATCAGTGGAGGATGTGGGAAATTTAGGGGAGAAGAAAGTGAGAGGAAAAAATACTGCTGTTAATACAATTGAACTGCGTAACTGGAAGCGGCTTTTGTTGTTGCTCTTCTATATGGAGGCACTGCTGGAAACAAACTGGGCCTCTGCTCAGGAAGTGTGGTTTTCTTAAATTATATTCATTAGGTACTGGTGCTTATCTTTACAGAGCAATGTTTTCAAGACAAAATGATGGGCAGTCTGCAGATTTTCTTTCTTGGAAAGAGTAGTTTACTGAGATGGCACTCTTTATTTCTTAGATGAAATGAAACAAGAATAGTAGCTCTGCTCTTGAGAGATCTTTAGCATCTGTAACACAGTAGATTAACAAAAGGTTAAAAACATGAATAATTATCTGTCATTTTAAAGGGTGGATTTTAGGAAAAAAAATAATCTGCCAGACTTGACTTTTTGAACTGTTTTTTCTGAAGTTTATTTTATTTGGTTGTTAATGGTAGCTGTAGTACTGGCAGGAGATCTCTTGAGTGTAGGCACTTGTCAAGTGAATTGCATGATCTTCAGTCTGCACAGGAACACAGAAGGATTAACAGGAGATCTTTGGCCACAGAACTAATGATGGTAATGGTGATGTTGACACTTCCAACTGCTGCTTCTTAACATGGTCTTTGGAAGAACTGAGTTTGTTTGAATATAAATTATGGAGTATTAGTATTTTTAAGTAGAAACTGAAGTTAGAAGTAAAATAGGCTCTGTCATTTGGATAATCCGTGGAAGTAACAAACATGCACCAGAAAGTGGTCCTGATGCATGTCCTTCAGCAGCAGTGGGGCTTTTCCAAAGGCTTCTACTAGCTGTGTTTACAAATAAAACTAATGGTAATATTTTTTTATGAAGGGATTTCTTCACATATGTTTCTTTTTTATGCCTATGATATAAAATAGGGTAATACGTTTTGCTTTTGTTTTACGCATCAGTTGTAAAAACTTCATAATAAATTATATGAAAAGAAAACTTCTGTGGCAAACTTCAGTGTTAAGTTCTTGGTAGTGAAGCATGGAAAAGAGTGGAAGTTTGGCGTACCAACTCAGGAAACTTTCTGTTCGGGGGAGTGCATAAATCCTGGAAAATTGCTTCTGGTGTGTGATCCTTACTAGTACTGTCAAGGCTGAGATGTAAATATCAGCTTCTCTCTGCGGGGGCTTGCAGCTCTCTGCGTTGATCTCATTGTTGAGGGAAGGAAAATCATTCTGTCTTCTAGGAGAGAAAGACCCCAGGAAGTAGATACACTGCAGTTGGCATATGAGTTTGGAAGAAGAGCAGGGTCTGGGTGTTTCCTGGGTGTTGTGGAATCTGAATTAATTCTCTCTGACAGAGGCTGAAAATACCATTCATTGTGTCTTCTTGTGAGCAGTGGTGAGATATTAAGCAAGGTGCTGTTTCAGGAACTGCATGTTTCACTGCGGCAGCATTTCCAGTACACAGTTAGCATGGGAAGAAATTGATATGTACTAAGGACAAAGGTGCTATGTAGGAAAAGAAATTAACAGCTGAATTAAATTGTGATGGTAGAAACAAAAATTATCATGACAGAAATGAAAGGACATGGGGAGCAGAGTATTGGCACCCAGGACTTATGATATGGACTCCAGCAGTCCAGGTCCTCAATTCTGCAGGGTGAAGGTATTTAGTTTTAAATGGATGTTAGATGGCTTTTCAGAGATGAATGTAGATCAGAAAAGAACTTCCATGAGGTCAAAGATAAAAGGCTTCTAGATTTTAAGTACTTGCTATTTTGCATGATGAGTGGGCTTCCTCTCTTCCCACATAGGTCTGTAATTTTGTCACTCTGGTGTTTGTGAAACATTCTTCATGAATTTCATTCAAGAGGTCTTGGTTTCTTCTCTCGTATACAAAAAAGAAGGCAAGTGTTGTTAACTCAGAGCAACCCTGAGATTTCTTGGGACTTTGGGGGACCTTCATATGCCCTTAAACTCTCAAGATGTATGCAATTGTGGATTGCTCACAGCTTTGTGGAGCGATGATGGTGTAGAGAGTGGTGCATAATTCACTGCCTTTCTGTGCCATGATCTCTGCGTAGGAGGATGAGAATTTTCAGCTGCAGTGTTTAAATCAGACCTGTCATGCGCATTTTGTTAATCCAAATATTATCTTGAGCTGAAGCCTCACACGCAATTTGAATCAATGCTGGGCTTTCCTTTTAAATGAATATTCAGCTATTATTTTTAAATGTGGACTTTCAAATAAGTCCAGGTATGTTTTAGTTTTTGCAGGGAGTGGTGTACTGAAGATCATTAATGTTGGTCTTACTCCACTCTGATCTTTTCAAAAACAAGAGAGATGGAATTTAATAAAGTGCTTTTTACTAACTGCTCTGTGGTGATGCTTATGCTGACAATTTTGGAGTTAAGGTTCTTGCAACAGTATAAAATTAGGTATTATTTCAAGATCTTTAGTACTTAGAGCAGAGTGACTTACTGAATCACAGAATGCAATAGAAAGAAATTAACCTCTTTTAGACTGTGTCCACTGAAGGCATATAAATAAACAATTTGTATACTTTGGTTTAACCTCTCATTTTCATGCTTGTAGCTCTGAGCAAAGACGATTTCTTATGATGCCTACATTTATGTGCAAATAGAAGAAATTGTAGTAGATTTTAGCAAATATCTATGGGAATATTTATTTTGCTTTTGCTGATTTTTTTTCCATTAAATTCTTAACCCATTGAATTTTTAAAATATTTTTGCATTCAATAAAGTTTTGTTAGTTAAAAATGCTGAAAAGCATTTTGACCCCTTTTATTCTTTCTTTTGAGAAATGAACTGTGTATAAATGATAGAATAAATCTAGGCTTGCTTCATGGGTGGTTTTAAGATGGGGGAAAAGTTTCAGTATTCATTTCAAACAAATTCTGATGATAATAGTACTGTGCAAAATAATCACCAAATTGGGGAATACATGTGAAGATAGGATTTTTCAGTCTTCAGAAAGATGTAATAACCTGTTATATAGGCAGTTTCAAATCATGTTTATAAAATGTCTGTTTCCTCCCTTAAGTTATACTCTCTCCACTGTATTATATATCTTCTCATAAAGTATCGTTTATCATTAAGCAAGTTTTTTCATTCAGATTAATCCATTGCCTGTAAAACTAAAAACTTCCTTTTTTATTATTTTTGTTTTAAGTTCTCCTTTGCTTTCATTTGGGACAGCAATGGTATTTAGAGAGCTGCTGAAATGATACTTCAAAATAGAATGCTTTCCTGAATCAGGACGTCTCTCCTCTCTCCTCTCTCCTCATTCTATTTCTCATGTTCCTCAACTTTAGTTGGAATACAAATAGCTTTTTGTAGCCTGTTTCTCTGGTCATTTTACCTATCCTATATCCAGATTTCTTTGTGGTCTTCAGTTAAAAACTTGTTTTGTGAATTTTGGGGAAAAAGCCACTGACTAATACAATATTTAACATAACCCATAATACAACACAATTAACTATTTGTTCTTGCGTTTTATTAGTAATTTAAAATGCAGAAAATGACATGAAAGCAATAAATAAAATGGAGTATTACTCAAAAATACCGTATCTCTTGGTGCGAGACTGACTAAATTTGTAATATCAAAATACGCTAGTCCCACGCATACATATGCACTTCAAGTAGTTGATGCTAGAAGAGCAAGTATGACACACAAGTCTTATAACTACTCTAACATGACTGATTCTGAATTTAATTTCCTATGTATCCACTTTCTTGTCAGCTGTTTTATCCTGTTCTCATTTGTTCCACTCATAGGTGGAATAAATTACAGACCTTGAGCAGAGTTCATCTTAATACCTCCAGTATTCACTGCCCTCCTTACATTCTCATATTCTGTTTTTGTCATTTGTAAATGTGGCTGTTGTTGTTCTAGATAAGCATCCTGATTGCTTACCTGTAGCATAAGAAATAAAAGTCATAAATGGGGACGGGGGATGTTTGCGGGTGGTTTTGGTTTGGGCTTTTGGGGTTTTATTTTTGGGGTTTGCTTCTGAATGAAATTGTACAATTCGGCTGCTGGATGTGGCTTTTTTAACATTGGCAATTGCATGGGTTTTATTAGAAAACTAGGCACATGAGCCTTGACAGACATGCTAAATTAGTTCATGTCTTGAAATGCTTGCTAGAATTAGTTACATAAAGATTCATGCATTTTATCCAGTGGGGTTTTGTCTTGCTTCTAATTTTTGTTTAAAGGGCCCATCTGCAAGATGGCTGAGTTTGGGCAACTACTGTAACAATCGCGTTGGATGCAGAGGATCTGTAATAATTTATGCAGAATTTATTGTAGGAGTTGGAAGATGCTCTGTGAATACAACATTATTTCACGTATAAGCTGTTCTTTGTTGCATATATCTTTTTCACTTTTAGATATGAGTTGTGGAAGGGGAAACCTCTAAGCATTAATTTTCTAGAACTACCACCATCCTGTCAGCGTATAGGATGCTCTGCAATTCAGGGCACTATATTAAAACCTGTCCTCAAGCTGAAGAGATTACCATATTTTTACATGTATAACTACCATTCATATAATTCATCTTGTATTAAAATGCTTTTCTTTTATAAATAATTATTCCTTCTGTCAGGGGAAAAGATTCTACTGTGTGTTAGGGGAAGGAGCAAGGAGAAATTGTAGGTTGCTCTGTACTTGGATAAAGCGAAAAGGAACACCACTATGTTAAAGCCTGGATTTTCTAAGCTTTGCTGTATTACTTGTGCTTGAGTGTAACTACTGCCGTTCCTGTGAAGTTGATGAATTAAAATTATTTTGATATGTAAGGCTACTAACATGGTCTTGGAAGTATAGCCTATGTGCTGTTTATTAAGTAGATAGAATGTCCTACTTGTTTTCAAAAGTCCTTCTCAAGACATTGCAGTATCTGTAGTCAGCCATTAAAAGTTATGCAAATTTACATCATCCATGGCAAGATATATCTTGATTTATTTAGACAGAAATCAAATCTGTGTCATCTAATCTACATGACATATAATCATTCCTGCTAAAATGTGCATGTGCTTTTTTTATCCCCTACTTTTGTTGTACGCTCACTTTCTAGTGAATTTCTAATATTAATTTTGATCTCTCTGAGAACTGTTAATGATTTAAAATGCAGATATCTTCCATAAGCTAGTTTACCTAGACTTGGACCCAAATCAAATAGAATCTCATACACCTCCCCAAACCAACTCGACTTTTAATGAGTTGACTGGTTTTGGAAGACTAGCTAAGGGTGTTTACTGAGAGAGTATTTTTTAAAACTGGAGTTTCTGTTCTGTGGCATTGAAATACATGCCTTCTTGAAATTTCCAATTCCCATTCCTGGTGTCAATTTGTATGTATCCTGAGATATGATACTGACTTTAAATCTCTGCACCCTACAGTATTTCATGTCATTTGCTGAGGAAGTAAAGGGTGAGTCAGCAAGCGCTGTCGTCTTAGCAGAGCACTGTTGGAAGCAACAAAGGATGCGATAGTGAAAAATTATGCTGTGCATCAGCAGTGAAAGAGCAGTGTGTAAAATATGAAAGGGGGGAAAGCTGTCACCAGAGTTTGTGCGATAACTTTTCTGTCTCCTGGTTGTGGCAACTTCATTTAATGAGCTGTAGCGTTGTGGCTGACATTTGGCTGTCTCACAGAAAAATATGTCTGGTGGGCTAGAATGGAGATGGCTTGGCTTTGAAACATCAGAAAAGATCACAGAGAGAGTGTCTGTTTTCTTACCTAACTTACGGCAATTTGGGGGTGCTCTAAGGGTCTATAGGAGTAGATAGTCTTTTGTTAGACAAGCAGATATGGTGGAAGAAACAAGTTTTCAGGAGCAGAAGCTTTCTTGAGTTCCTGAAGGAGACTTCATGTGCCAAAAAAATTGTCTGTTTCTTTCCGTCTCATATCAGCTCGTCTAATAACAGATACTATCTTTCCCAGAAAACGTCATCTTGCTGAATTTCCACGTAAGAAGTTGCAAGATAAAAGCAAGAAAGAATCTATAACTGACTTCTAGAAATACAGGCATGGTCAAATTTCAGAGCTAAACGTCTTTGCTAAGAGTACTATTCCTAATATTTTCTGTTTATTTGCTGATAAGGCACGATTGAAACAATGCCGGAAAATTGCCACTTTTCAGTTTTAGAAAAAGTTAATCTATTTTATTTTTTAAAGTGGTGAAAATATTTAAATATATTTGGTGTTTACTCTGAGCCTTAGGATCTTTTTGCATCATCGGTATATAAATTCTGAAAGAAACAAATAATGACTTTAAAATATTTACCTAATGTCTTTATTCACACTTTGTGATTCGTAAGAGCCAGAATTTAATTACTTACCACAGGCAGCCATGACTATCAACTTTCCTGACCCTACTTACCAGTCTGAAAGTAGGGTGCTCATAGCTTATTCAGTTTTAACTAAGATCTCTGCAAGACCTTGATCATGCCTATAGAAAAGGATTACCATGTCTTGCAGATTGCAGTTATGCTTTAAAAAAAAGTAAAATTGACAATGTAGTGGGGGGAAAAAAAGAGTTTATCTTAATATGGCAGTTAAGCACAGTGACACATACTCAGGTGAGGAAAGCCAGTCTTTCTGTAAAATGGTTTTGAGATTAAAATAATGCATTTTATATGGAAGTGACTATGAATATAATTTCCCTGATAAAACAATGAAATATTCTTAACATAAACTTGTCTCTGTTGCAACTTTGAGAAATAAAGGAACGGTGTGGTGTCTGCTTTTTGCCTTGTCTTGTAGGTACAAAGCTATGTTTAGGTTGCTGCAGAGTAAAATACGCCCATGGTGATACCTGCTTCCAGTGATACCTACTTCTTGCCTTTAAAGCAGAAACTAATTTAGACTGTGAGAGAGATGAGATATCTGTCTTGAAATCACTTCTGAAGCCAGCAGTGAATTTCTTTAATAAATAATAAAAAGGCTTTCAGTTTCTCATCTCAGAAGAGAGAGGGGTTGTGCAAAGGTCAGAGCACTGTCAAAGATTGTTTGTTTGTTTACAGATGGCTGACAAGTAGGTTGGTTGGTTGAGTATTTATATACTTAAGAACTTACTTCCAGTTATGCAGGTTGAACTGTTTTAGTCCAAGAGCAAAATGCTTTCTCAAATGAAAAAATGAATTTGGACATCTTTTCTTTGTAGATAGTTTTGGGAATGTTTATATTTGGATAGTTGGGAATGTTTATATTTGGATAGCTGGGAATGTTTATATTTGGATAGCTGGGAATGTTTATTTTTCCAGGAACTTCCTGAGGTTCCTGTGGGAAAATTCCTTGCTCCCTTCAAGTGTGGATTGTTAGCAATGTGAATAAGGCATGTGGGAGCCCTGGACACAATAGTCATTCTCATGACAGTACTGCAGTTTTACACGTTGGAAGGGCCATTATCTAGAGAAGTACAGTTATAAGCTTGATAAAATGGACTTTTATTAATAGATAGATCCTGTCTACTAAGGCAAAGAAAATAGACCTCATAGCAAGCCCCCAAAAAATTTATGTACTCCCTCTCGTCTGTCTAACCTATATTTATGCCTTCTACTACAGTAAATCTGATGAGCAATTTTACCCAGAGTTCCCCAAAACTAATTACCATCCGTTAGGTAAGACCACCACCAGACCTTAGCCTCCACTATTCTTTAAACATTATCACAAACTGTCATAAGAACAAGAGAAAAATCCTTACTGATAAATCTTATTTTCCCCACTTTTCTGGAAATATATGTGAAAGTCCTTCAAGCTTCCACTTATTAGAGAAAAATTTGGTGTGTGCAGAAAGCTCCCGATCTCCTAAGGGAAAAGGGGTTGCCGGCTGAGAGAACTCTTTACCCACGGAGCTGCTTCGAGGCACTCAGTTTGGAATAATATAAATGGGATGAAAAACAGTAGTCTCCAAGTACATGGCCCTGTATTTTCTATTAACATGAACTTTTTGGATGAACTAAGACTTTGTGCATTGGAAACAAATTACATGAAGGACAACGCAGGTAAATTAGTTGATCAAAGTGTGACTGAGCAGCGGATCTAATGCAGTGGAGAGAGGCAAACAGGATTCCCAGATGAATCCAGGGAACTACATTCCATACACATAAGTTAGGCCTTTTCTGGAAAGCTGTCGGTAGCATTCGTGTTCAAGAAAGATGAATTAAGACTGGAACAGATAGGGTGATCTGGGGAATGGAGAGTCTATTGTATGACAGTATATTGGAAAAGCTTGGCTTATTATCCTAACAAAATGAAGTACGAGAGGGCATGTGATTCCTTTCTTATGAATACATCAGGAGACCAGTATGAGGAACAGAAAATAATTACTTAGCTAAAAGACCATGTTGGCAGAAGAGCAAATGAGTATAAACTCTCCGTGAATAATGCTGGGCTGCAAATTAGAAAATGACTCTGAACTATTATAGCAATCATTTTTTGGAATGACCTTCCAGTCAGAAGGGTGGGAGAAGAAATTCAAATAATTTCAAGGTGTAGTTCAAAAATGTGTGAAGCGGGTTTCATTATGTGGTGTCTGTGACTAAAATATTGAAACAAATGATCTGGAGGTTCTTACAACCCTGTGTTGCTAATACTTCTTTTTATTAAAATATCGGGCTCTTGATTGCTTTCAAACTTTTATGACCGCTTTTGAGGGGAGCGGGGTTAGTCAGAAAATGTGTACTCTATGCATATTCTTTCATACAGTAGAGCTGAAACAGCTTTCTCTGCTTCTCTCAACATCTCCTACGGATATGCAGAATACTGGCGGATGTGCACGGCTTGTAAACAGGGCACAGTCTTTAGGGAAACGATGTTATTCATTTTAAGTCTTCACAAAAGTTTTTTCTGATGGTGCTACTGCTGCAGCTGCATGTTTGGGGAACTCTGGGTAAAATTGCTCGTCAGATTTACTGCAGGCACAATCCAGTGCTGGAATTCCCTGAGGAAGGCACCCAGTGGGAAATGAAAAAGGTCGAGGCTGACTGGCTGAGCAGAATTGCTCTAAAATGTTCACTTTAAAATTTAAAAACTCATGTTAAAAAGTTACCTTAAAACAAGGGAGGGAGGGAAAAAATCTTTGACTTTCTTTTTGGATACTCTTATGATGATTTTCTGCTTCTATGGGAGCTGATAGTTGTTAGTTCTGTATCTCACATAAAAATGACTCATTTAAAATATTGAGCTTGAGGCCCCCATCAGGCAACGCGTTCAGGTATTGGCAGAGGGATAATATCAGCTTCTAGAGGGAACTTAGGTGGAGGATGTGGACCGGGGACACCACTGCTCCAGCTGCGCAGGGTTTCAAATTCTGAGTTCTCATTTTCAGCTGCTCCCATGAGTCAGGAGACTGAGGGATATTTTGTATAGAGTATTGAAAGATCTGGACGTGTTTAAGGCAGCAAGATTTTTTTCTGTTTAATATGCAAATAACCTTCTGCCATTTCAGTAAATGTTGCAATCTGTTGAGGAACTGGGAGTGTTGGAAATACCTATACTAGATGCAAATATAAACTTTGTGTCTTGTAAGTAACTGGCTCATCAGTGTAAATGGTGTCATGTTTAATTTATAGTAAGATTTCTGAAGAACTTGATGCGATTTTTATGGCAATAGATACAAATTATGAAATGCAGATTTTAGCATACTCAAGAATAGACTACTTATTCAGTAAAGAAAAAATAGGAATTTCAGTTCATTTTGTCAAGATATTCAGAGTCAGAGTGCAATTTTTATTCAAGTTTTGATGCAGAAGATTGTGTTCTGGTAATTTTATATTGCTATTGAGCTCATCATCTGATCAGTCCAGCAATATTTGCCTTAATTTATATTGTGCGTCATATACTGAAGTGAGACTGTGTTGACTGGCTGCTCATCAGACAACTGTATGTGCTTTTTACCACCCTTGGCTTGTATCCTCTCAAGTGTCCCCTGAAATAAATGGTTAGAGTACAAGTTCTTTCCTTGGCTTCTCTAGCATGGTTTTTTGGCACAGGTTCTCTGATACTCATATGGAAATGAGATTTTAATTTTTTTTTTTTTCTATCCAGCTGCCTCAGGCCCTGTGAACAGTGCTGAAAGCTTTCATTCTAGGAAGGCATTTTTCCCTGAAATTCTAGCTTGAACACTTGGGTTATAGTCTGCTGCTTCAGGGGAGCAAGATGCTCAAACAGACAGACTGAGAGATTGCCAGATCAGTCATGTTTTGCTCAAGCAATATGCACAGCTAGATGGGGGGGGGTAGAAAAAGTGTGCGAGAAAAGCCTATATATGTCTTTCTACGTCCTATTTTCTTAATCATTCTGGAGTGAGTATTCTTTGGGATGTAATTTGTCAGAACATCCGAGTTTCCCTGGCTGCAGTTAACTGCTGCTTTTTTTGGATTGTGGAGTCTGTCTCAGTGATCTTTGGGTAGTGGAATTGTAATAACCAGCCTGAGGTATTCGGATTTGAGCAAGTAACAACTCCCCGTTGGCTGGCCCATATAAATGAATAGCCAAAAAAGCTTAGGAGTGCTCCATCAGTAGCTTGCTGACAGAAGCTAGAATTTGCCTTCTGTGACTTTTATTTCACAGTGAAAGCAAGCAGGGAAGAGCAGGCATCACAAGCACTTTGAAGGCGATTTTTACTCTTCAGATTTTGCAGATTGTTCCCAGTCCGCAACAGAGTTTAAAGGGGTCATTCCTGGAAATTATGACGGGGGGGGAAAAAGAGCAACTGGCCTGCTGGCTGATTGTAATGACTAAGGACTTCAAACATGATATTATATTATATTGTATAAAAATTATAACTGAGGAAATGCCTAGAATATTCAGTACCTATATAAGACTACAGAAGGTTTCTTCACATGGTTGGGCTTTGCTCAAAAGAACTGAGAGATGGAGGAAAAAGCCTGTATTTCATTATTTTGCTACCACTGGTCATTATAATGACTGCAAAAATTCGACCTTTTAAAGAAAAGGTTGACTAATAAGCAACCAACCAAACTGCAATGCGATGCTGCCTCTGTCAGTCAGCATTTATCATTGTGGGGGACCCTGAGCAGGTGAGCGCCGTGGCGCTTCCCCGTCATGGCTGGATGCGTTGCAGCTGAGAACGGATGGCGTTTCAGACCCCTGCAATGCTTGAACCATCACTCGTAGGTGTTTCTTCATGGGTGCAAACTGTGTGCACTGAAACCACAGTGCAAGGGTCATCTTTTGCTAGCAGCAGTTCACAAGGGGAGTGATGATGGTCTCATCATGCAAAACAAGAACGTTTTGCAGCATAGGTCTGCATTAACTCTTAGCTGGGAGTTAACTCGGTGCTGCAATTCATGGCTTTTTCTTTTCCCTGAAAAGCAGTGTGCTGCAGCAACTGATAGTGGCAGAGTATCTGTACCCCAAGTTTCAACAAAGAGGAAAATAATTACTAGTAGGAGAAGAGCATCTATTTTTAATGATTTTAATGACTCAAATGTTAATTATCTCTAATTTATAAAGACCATTTTTCTTTGTAACTTCTCTTCTCTGACATAACCATACAGTTGATGATCTTTCTCAGTGGGGAAAAAAAAAGCTGTTTCAAATAGGTTAAAAAAATTGAATCTAGTGCTCATGCTGTGTACTACGTTAACAAGGTAAATAAACAGTTTCTTCCTTCCATTTTTTCATTGCATACACTGAAAACATATTAAAGATTATTTAGATTTATAGGGATCGATTTGACAGCTTTTTCATATCTACGTTGACTCCGAGAGATAAATCAGACTTAGGACTTTGCCTTCAAGGATTAGTTATTTATCATATGAATAGCTGTGGAAGAGAATAGACCTAGATACAGGGAGGTTGTTGTAACTGTGTTTCAAATGTGTGATTTTCAGCTTTGTGTATTTCAGTTTCGGAGCATACTGGGGAAGAAGCTGTGTCTGTGATCTTAGTGATTTGTGGGAGAAGGAGCCCTAACAGGAGCTGCCTTTTTCCTCCTAGCACATCTTCAGTACAGTCAGTTCTTAGTTGTGTTTGGTAATTGGCAGGCCGAGTGTCAGCAGCTGAAGCTGTGAGCCATGCTGTTGGGCTCTGTAGCCAAGCTGTAACCTCCTCCTGGAATCTGAGCTATAGTGGGCCATCGTATGGGTACGGTCAGAATCGTTTTGCCTAGAGGCACGGTGCAAAGTAGTACAGCTCTGGTATGGCTGGCAATTACGCTGAGTTAACAAGCCTTGGTGGATCTGGTCTGACTCTCTGTACATGTCCCAAAGCACTCAATGTATAGGTTTTTCTGTTACTTGGTCTATTCCAGCTTCCATTTGGATGTTGCAGAGGTGGCATGCTTTTTGTGATGCACTCAATACAGAGAGAGTTCCTAAATAATCTGTTATTTCTGAACGGTGGATTTCAGTTTTTTGAAGGCAATTCTGATCACATGCCTAAGCTGTAAAAAGAAACAAACAAAACTGTATTTGTAATCAAATACTCAAGGCTTTTGTGTTTTTCTGCTGGTTGTCCGTACACCTAGTTATGCACCTAGATAAGCTGTTAAATTCTGTTAACCTCGGTCTTTGCTCGGGGGGATCTCATAATGCTTATCTTGTACCACGTGTGGTACTCTTCTCCAGAAAGCATACAAAGATGCAGCCTACGCAGAGAAAAAAGAGATATTCAGTTGTAGAGAAGTTGGAAAGAAAAGCAGTTTATGATGATTCTTAGAGACTGAGAAGTTTGTCTTTTCTGTTATCCTCATGTTATCTCTTGAAAAGTGTGCCTGGAGGTAGTACGTAGTCTCAGTGCTGCACAAATGAATGATTGTGACTCCACGCTCTGCAAGACAGTCGTGATCAAACACTGCCTATAAAAAGTATCCAACCGTATGCAGATACGCCTGCCCTTCTATTTGACCCTTTCAGATAAAGAAACAGCTGAATCTGTCACTTGGTATACAGCAAATAATAGGGGCATACATATCGTAGGGAAAGTCTATACATAGTAGGGAAATATATATATATATATAATATTCTAGAATTTTTATTTTATATTTTATTAATATATAATAAACATATATTATACCACTGCAAAAGCATTGCAGTAACGTTGATATAGCTTATGTTCCCTTTACTTGTTTTCATCTTTAATTTAATTTTAACATTTGTTAGTGTCTCTGCATAGCAACTTTTCCATTGTAAAACTGTAAACCCTGCAATACCCCATTCATGCCTATTGGGAAAAGTTTTTCTTTTTTGCTTTATATGGACTCCTAGAAATAATTACGAACTAAAGGCTGGAAAATGACTGTATTAGCATTGTCCTCCATCCAATAAGCAGGTATCCAGCAAAGTATTGATGGAAGTGTTTTACTTTGCTGACTACGCTACGTTGATTGAACTATTTAGCAAATTGTTAATCTATATGATGAAAATAAATAGCTGGTAGATGTACAGTGTCTCATCAATATCTTCTTTTAAAAATGAATTTGCTGCATGTACTGGAATGGAGTCTATCCTATAAAAGCTGATCGATATTGTTGCAGAACCTAGTAACAATTTCAGCATTTTCAGCTCATCCAGCACATATACTTGAAGTCAACTTCTTTGACTGAAAAGTTACAAGAAATATAGTTGCTCCCCGACTCTGATGAGTGGTGCCGCATGGCTGGCAGGCAGGCAGGCGGCGGTGGTGAGGGTGGGCACTGACTGTCCATAGCAGCTCCCTGTGGAGTTGGGGTCATGTTAGCAGAGCACAGTGCTCGCTTTCTCTGCAAAAGGGCCTGTGGGGGAAAGAAAGGTGCAGATGGTCACTGTTGCAGAGCACCTCCAGGTAATGTAAAGGTAAAATTGTCTCCGCATGTTGTGTTCTTATACTACTACCGGAGTTTTCTGAGGGAGTGGAATTGTCAATGCCTTCCTGGAAGGTGCTATATTGAAAGAGTATAAGTCAATTTTTCAGCGACTCCTTTCAGCTGTCTCTCTTATCCTATGCTTTGCCTGATGTGGTGTGTACCTAGTTATTGTGAGATACCAGGAGCATATAACCGTGGTGACAGAATAGTGCCAACTTATTGCCAACAGCAGTAAGTACTGGGAAGTCATTGGAAGCCCCTGGTGATTTGATGAGGTAAATCTAGAGTAACTGAGAAAAGGATCTAGCATTATTTCTTTGCAAAACTTAAGTGCCTTCCGAACATGGCCTTTGATCATAAACTGAAATGCAAAGGCTTTAATTAAGGGCAGGCACAAAAGTTGCAGTAATGATAATGATTCAGTCTTCTGAACTTTGACAGTGTGTGTGGATGTGGGTTAGACTGCCATGAATGAGTGAAAGAAATGTTCTTTTTAATCACGTAAAGCTGCCTTATACTAAAGGACAGTTAATTATAGCTGAATTTAGCATTTATGCCTAGAGAAATTTGACACTTAGATATGTCTGTGATAAATGCACTAGAAAGTATAAGGATAGCTACTCATTGCATATTGTTCTATACGAGATTTAAAGAAAACAACATGTATTGTGATTATCCACTCTAGTACACTAGCGTTCTTCCCGGTATGACAAGCTGTGGTGTATACAAGATAGCTCTATGACTTTGCAAACTAAATCACTGAAATGAATGCTTGTCGTTAACGTTTTGCATTTGACCTAGGTTACAAGCTGTCTTTCTTGCTTACTTTTTTGATCTCTTCATGCATCTCTTGTCTGGGAAGGTAAGGCTGTAATGTGTGTTATTCCAGGGAAGTTCAGTCTTACCCCAATTCTGAATAAACTCACCGTTCAGAGGTTTGCGTTTTGCTCAGGAAAACGTAGAGCAAATAATGAGAAAACTGATTCATTCTAACAGAATAATGGATGCATGACATTAAAATCTGCCTTTTTATTTGTATTTATATTTTGTAGTTGTTTTAGAATACTATTGGGGCCATTAGGGAAAAGTTGGTTTATGACAAGGTTTTAAAAAGTACGGCAGGTAATGTACTGAGAGAATATTTGCTCTTTCAAATATTGTATTTCTTTTTTTTTTTTTTCTCTTTCATTTTGTGAATTGGGACTAGAGCTGAGTTGTTTCTTATGTTTTATATTTGGTTGCGAACTGTCTGACTTTCTGTTTGTAATGATGCTTGCCTGGGCCTGTGTGGACATCTCCTAATGGGACTCTGATAATTGCAGTGTTCTGACAATTTCAGTATGTTTGGGAACTCAACCAATAGACAACCTGAAAGGGACCTGACCATAGCTCCCATATATGTATTCACATACACATATATGACTTCTCTTTTCAATGAATATTTTAAAACTGTTTCTAAAAAAAAAAAAAAAAAAAAAAAATTTGCACACACTTGGATCAAAAAATCTAGTTTCCTTTCAAAAGAAATATATTTCAGAGAGAAGAGAGGCACAGTCTAATGCCAGTCCGATCAAACGCAGTATTTATGTACATTTGGCTGTATGACTGCTGGTTATAAAGTGGTTAAAACCAAATGAAAACAAACAAACAAACAAAAAACCATGTAGCTGAACCGAAAATTATTTTAGAACTGAAAACTTAAGTTTGTGAATACTTTTTCTACTCCTTTCATTGTGACACTAATGAAATTGAGCTTGGAACTGCAAACAAGCAACAGAAATTTTTCCTTATTTAACTCCATTTGGAATTACAAAATTTGTTTTTGTTATATGGAAGGCTTATACTGTAGGTTTGTCAGGTTTTGACATCCCTTTCCACTTCTCTGCTGGGTTAGAAAAATAGAAATAAGTTCTCCTGAACTAAGACTTTATCCAGCAAAAGAAGGAATGAATATTCTGTGATCCTAAGTGTATGTTTAATTCCATTGATTTCAATAAACATAAAAGATATTGGGCTTCCTCTTGCTTTAAAGCACAACTTAGTGTCATCCAAAAACAATTGCACATGTTTTAAGATACTTGCTGAACTGCTTCTGGGTTACAAATGCATCTTCCTATAAATCAGTGATGAAGAGGAAGGTTCATTCTTAAATGATTTCTTCATGTTTCTTGAATAAATATCCCTAATAACTAGGAAGTGGAAATACCTCACTTCCGTGTTGGACCAGATGTTATCTGTGTGAGGCTAGCATATAGAACAGCTTTTTAGCATCTTAAAATGACGTAGAAATTTTGGCCTGGCATTGATACCCCTTCTTTCTTTTGAGAAACAGATGTGCTGTAAGTTATTTCCCCAATTTCCTCAGCCCCCAAAAGGGTAAGACAGGTGTCACCAACAAGGAAATATCAGTAATTTTATTTTCATTTGTGACTTGAAGTATTTACAGGTGAATTTTAGATATGAATTTTGTGTTGAAAATTTTGTACTAGTGTTCTGTAGAAAGCTAAATGCTTTGGAGTTGCTAATGTTATATTAGTGGAAAAAAATCCAAATGTAAAATTACATCCAAATGAGGTCTCCCACAATTTCTAAAGTATGCTGGCCCTCATTAAATTAATTATAGCATTTCTGTACTATCTTCAGGCTTTTGTGGAGAAAAAAAAATGTTCTCACTGTAGAGAATCAAGGGATAAGAGCTGACTGAGAAAAGCTATGGTTCTACTTTGTCATGTCTCTGTGGTAGATTTTTGGTTGGCCCGTTCTAACACGTTGTATTTAGGATAACAGACAGACAAGTAAAATTATCTTTGTTTTAAAGGAGGGGGGTTTTTGTATAGTAAGTTGCAGCTAGAATAAAAGAATTGAGGGACCCATTTGAGGGCATGGGAATAGAATTCAAAATGAGTCTTTGGCTGACAGATTTGCAAAATGAGGTTGAGTTTTACTTTGAAATCAAGCCAAAAATTTGTTCTTGGGGGGCCATGCTGTAAATCGATATCTGCTATTTAGACTAGGTAATCGAACAGATGTGAATGCTCAGTACATGCTTCCCTTGTGTGTTGCTGAAGCTGGCATCCTTGTACCAGCAAGCTAATCCAATGGGCTATTTTGGCTCAGGCAGACCATGTTAGAGGAGTGTTACAGAGGTTTGCTTATACTTCTATCCCACTTTTACTGTTTAATCAGTACTCTGTTCTCAACCAACATTCAACAATAAAATTATATAGACACTAAATCCACCCCCCCCGAAACCTGTACTGTATTTTGGCAAATACAGAAGTAAGAGGAAGTCAGGTTGTCCCATACTTTGCCTTGTGAAATGAAAGTGGTTATGTACAATGGGAGCTCCACCCTGCAGAAAATGCAGGGACAACTGGAGGCCCTGTGTATGGGAGAATACAGGGACTTCCCTTCTGTGAATGCCTACAAATACCTGTCACTTCAAAGATGCTCAGGAAGTGGTAGGAGGAGACAGAGCCGTACATTGTATGAGACTGGGGATCGGGATGTTTGTTGCAGATCAGCCTGCAAAGGCAAGTACTTATTTGGAGAAAATACTTTTTAATGTATCGTGTGTTCTTTCATTCGTGGTTGAAAATTTTGGTTCCACATAACAACTCCAGATGAAGAATTCTGGCATTCAAGTTAGAGCCAGAGAGTCTGATTTTTAGGAAAGGAACAACTGAGCAAAGCCATTCCTTAGAGAACCAGGAAAGTTCGGAATGATAATTAATTGGGTGGTGGTGAGAGCTTTCTCCACAGGAACCAGAAGATGTTGTGCTTAAATTATTAATTAGTTGTTATTAAATTATATATACATATATACCTTCCTTTAAATTTATCTCCAAAATGTAGAAAGTATGAGGAAAACATGCACGAGCACTTCTGTCATTCTTATTGGAAAATAACAACAAAAAAGTAATGTTTCGTTTGCCTTTTTTTTTCTTTTTCTCTCTCAGGTCCGCACCAGTGTCCTACCTGATCACAAGGAGCCAAGAGCAGATGTTGGAGTAAGCAATTTTTTTTCATTAATCGATTTCCCCACCCCACCCCCCCTCATCAGCAGACACAGACACACAATGAAGAGAAATGGTGTTCTGCCTAACTGCTAAACAGGAGCTGGCAAGCTTTTTTAATAGTAGAAATTGGGTTAAATGAATAAAAAAATCAAGGCAGGAGTAATAGTCTCAGTGATTGATGTAATCCCATTCACATATTTCTTGAAAATCCTTATCAGCTGAAATTATCCTGAGGCCAGCACAACTATCTAGACTTCCTGCTAGTGCCATACAAGCAATCTGGATGAGATTGAGAGCTTGGAATCGTGTTGCCTTAATGAGCCTGGCCTGCTGCCTTCTGGTTTTCATGTGCAGAGCATAAAAAGTTCTGCTGTAGGAGTTGCCTTTGGATTCACTTTAAGAATCATAGAATGCTTTGGGATGAAAGGGACCTTTAAAGGTCATCTAGTCCATCCTCCCTGCAATTGGCAGGGACATCTACGACTAGATCAGGTTGCTCAGAGCCCCATCCAGCCTGGCCTTGAAAGAAAATTACACTGATGATATATGGAGGTATATGAAATATGGGATATATGAAATTACACTTGTGATATATGGAGGACTTATTTTTCTGTTGTAGGTCTGTAGAACTTTTGGCAAAGGCATTGGGATGTCATTTCTGGCTCTGAGAAGGCTAGAACGTCACAGATAATATGGTCACCTTAAGGCGGGGGGGAAATGTTGGTCCTGCTAGAGCTGAATAAAGGACTAAACACCATCTGGTGCAGGTATCAGACCTATGTCTACAGACATTTAAAATAACTGGATTTTTAAATTTTTAGCCTACGGTGTTGACTTTCCTGCATTACCAGGGCTTCCGTGGCATAGTTTCCAGGACTTCAGCTAGTGTTTGAAAAATCTGTAGCTTGGCAGCAAGTTCAGTCTCAGTGAAATAATCGATGTGTTTCAAATTTTCGTATAGCTATTATAGAGACTTTTCTCTTTAGCTAGCTGAGATTATTCATCAAACTACTCAAGGCACATATCTTAAGATTTATGATTGTAAGTACCCCACTAGCAAAATTACAGAGGGACATTATTCTGTAATTAGCATTACGGGAGCAGTTCTGTTTAAAGCCTACTTTTCAAGTCTCTCCAAGTCACATGTGCAAAGTTTGATTGGTTTGTAGCCTGCCAGTTCAGGCCCCAGGGTAGACTATTTGTATCTAAATCGGCGTGGAAAAAGTATTCTCCAGCATTGTTTTAAATTAGACCCCTTGGACATTAGCATAACTCTCTTCATTTGGGTCGTGGGATCATTCACAATTTTATTTAATTTTGCATATAACTCCTAATTGCATTGTCAGGCAAAGAAAATTTTCTAAATAAGCATAAAAATATGAAACAGACAAGTAGTAAGTTGAATTTTTTAAGCCCATAAAATTATTCACCTTTAATTTCATGACCCTGGAGAACTAGATATGACACTCCGAGATGGTTAGTGGGTACAATGACCAAAGCTTGTGCTGTGTGACTGTGTAAGAGAGCAGTGTAATTGCTTCTTAGCCCTGATCATATGAGGACTCCAACTTAGGGTTCTTAAATGGATTTATAGTTCTATTGTGCTGCAGAAAGAAGCCCTAAGTGACCCAAGCTATTATGAGTTTCATTACAAATATCCCTCTCCCTCTTTCCAAATGGTAAGGTTGCAAATACAAGCACTCAAATGCCATGAAATGCCAGAATAAAGGCTGCTATATAGACATTGTGCTGCGAAATGTGTTCTTATTGTACTAAGGAGGATATCCTCTTGTAATAAG
The DNA here is from genome assembly GCF_965183815.1 of Platalea leucorodia. Classification (NCBI taxonomy): domain Eukaryota; kingdom Metazoa; phylum Chordata; class Aves; order Pelecaniformes; family Threskiornithidae; genus Platalea; species Platalea leucorodia. The sequence goes on along the minus strand of NC_138828.1, from coordinate 14,902,216 downwards.
ATAACTAATCTGATCTAACCGTGCCACCGTAGAGTTTTAGTGAAGAAACACTGTCATGTTGACTGATCTAAAGGAGGGCAGAACTATCTGTGTGTTCACTCTAGCAAGGCTGTGCATCACCGTCTCACACCTGGATGTATTTCTTGTAAAAGTACATGTTGCATTTTGGCAGTGGAAACTAACCATGACCTTGGCTTGTATGGCTGTGGTATTTTTCTCAATATATTTCCTATAGGCCTTTTTTCTTCCGTACTTCCTGTTCAGCCCTTCCCAAATCCACTGTTTTCCAGCCTTCCCTAGACTCTCAGCTTGCGTCTTTTTTCCTTTGCTGCTTAAGTGCCAACCAAAGCACAGGAAATCTAAACCTGTGTCATTGATAGGAATGAGCCACAACTGCTGACTTAGTTTACCAAACTGAAGACCTAAATGGAGAATTGTGAGTTGAACTGTACATTTTATAGGCAGGAAAACCTATCTTAGTGTAGAGCTTTATTGTTAACATTCAAATACTCAATATCCAGCTGGTCCTCCTGAAAGAAAGCAGGCGCAGGGTTTTTTTTACCAGAGGAAGTTACGCTTCTCAGTAGCAACAAATTCTCATCTGTTTTTCCCTGAAGGGGAAAGTTGCTCTCTGCATGCAGCCTGTATTGACTCAGAGCAACTTGATTCTTCTTGAATTTGTATATCCAAGAGCATATATAATTTACCCTGGAATTTTACTTTGCCATTCCAACAGTGGAGTAAAATTAGTGTAATGTAATAAAAACAAACTTTGTGTACTACTTATTGTTTTCTTGCAAAAATGCAATATAATCTTATGATCTCATTATAATTTATTCAAAGCAAGTGATACTGAGTTGCATATTTGAAAGATAAATGGCTAGAAGATGGCTGTAGACTGTTACTTTCTTTCCCATTGTTCCCAGGGCAAGGATACTACTGTTGGCCAGGTTGACCAAATGAGATTTTGAGCAATGTGCAGTGGGATATGATCAGAGGGTAAAAAAATAACCAAAAATCAAAAGAAGATGAATTTGTTTTCCTCTCTACACTATTTTCTTGATGACGTGTGAAGCTGATTTTGATGAAGAAGATATAGTGGTGTAGCTTAATTTTAGACATTCTAGTTTCATTAGGATGTTTCTCTGTGCTTGTACTGCAATGAGTAGGTCCACCGTACAATGGAAATAAAGGAAACAAGTACTTACAAACACTGCCGTAAATTAGGGGAATAGAACATTTCTATTAATAAACTTGCGCTGAACTGAGTGTAAAAATACCTTCTTAGATACATTCGTATTTGGAATACATAGATGGTAGTGCCTAAGGCTTGAGGAAAAACCATAGCAAGAACAACTTTGGTAAAACACTGAAAACTTAGCATTTCTTGTAATCTAGAAATCAGAAGTATAGAAAGAAGAAGATGCCAAATGCAAATGCTTGTACTGAATGAAAATTTTCCTGTGGCTGTACATTTTACAACCTGTATTTTGTCAGGTTGTCAGACTGTTCTTAATGAAAAATAGAGATGTTCCTGCCCATAAAACCAGAGTTTAACAATTTACTGATGATCATGCTACAGATGCATTAAAAATTTCTACCGGATAGTGTGTCAAACTAGTATATTGGAATGTAATATTTTTCTAGGTACCAAAGAAAGATTTCCAAGTGTGATACCAAAAAAAAACAATTAAAACTAAAAAAATTAATAGAGATGTTATCTTTTCTTTCTGCTTTGTTTTGTAGCGAAGCTTCCTGGGCTGTACAACTTTTAGAGTAGGAGACTTGGTAAAGTCAAAGGAGCAACAGTTGACCCTTACCCTCAGGTAAGTGTTTTCCTCTATTGTAAACCATGTTGAGTTAATAACCCATGGCATTTGATGATTGCTGCTTGACTGTGTTTGAAACTCCATATTACTTCGGGTATATTAGATGTCAACTTGAAGTGCTTCTATTTCTACCATGCACAAAGTCAAAATTAGGTACGAGTTCTTTAAGCTGGAGCTTGCCATGTGTCAGATTAGAAAAGGTTAGTAATTTTTTGGTATGATAACCTATGGAAGCATTGCAGGGAACTTGAAGTAGGGGATGTTCTTTCAAAGTTTCCTTTAGAAAGGAGCATGAGGTTCTCGGTTTCATTTGCTGTGTGTGGTTTAAAGAATTAACACTGTACAGTTTGCTGGTTTGGTTACTAGGCAATTTAAAGACAGTGGACCTAATGACTCAAGGCTTCTCTCATGTGAAATTGGTTGCAGTCTCCTAAACTCATTGTTACGTGCAGCCAAACTCAAATGGCAGTGGGGTGAGTGATGTACAACTCTAATCAGTGACACAGGGTACAGTGCTGCAGGAGGGTCAGAGCCAGTGTTCAAAATCTAGGGCTGGGCTGAACAGATATTTCTTAAACCTGTTCACTGAAGAAAAAAATCCAGTTTTCACCCCTGATACTGACTTGCATGACTTAAGATGAATCAAGATACAAATCAAAACTTTTTGAACATTATGGGAAAAATCTGAGGCAGTGATTTTCAGAATGAGTTCACTGGACTTCATGTAGCGCAGGGATTTTGTTGAGCTGATTTTTGCAAGCACAATGGAGGCTTATTTGGGATTACTGGGTAGGTGCAGGTAAACTTCACAGAGTAACTGCCCAAGCTCACCATGTTTCTACATAGGCAAAATGTTGGGAGGAAAGAAGCTGTGACTAGGAAAACTGAGACACTGGTACATGTTCTGCCTGGGATATTGTACATAGGTGCTGTAGAAAAGTTGTGTTGCATTCTTTATCCTGTGTGCATGAAGCCAGCCTTGATTTGGCTGAGGGCCCAAATTACAACCCATTCAGTGATGTTGTGGTACTGTCACTATGTCAAGGACACTGCATTTTTTTAAAATCGAAACTTCTTGAAGTATTTTGGTTTTATTACTGCACCTGCCTTCTTATTATAACAATAGTAGTTGCATACATGTGTGTAGTTTACAGGGCAAAGTTAACAAAATGCCTTGATTTTAATTTCCCCCAAACACAGAAAATACCATGCTGAACAAGCAGATAACTGTGTTTTCTAACAAACAAAACTGATCAGATAAAATGTAAACTGACTACTCTCTATGGAAATGTATGGCTAGATAAACAAACACCGACTTAGTGTTTGTAAGAGTCTGTTCTTACAGAATTTCAAGTTGTATCAAGTTCTTTGGACAAACTTTGCCTCTCTGATTGACATACTGAAAACTTGATCTGAAAGAATGCCTCTGACAGGTGCCATAATAATTGACAGAATGTAAAGTTTCAGGAAACTTTGAAAAGAATAAGTATTTTGTATTTAACCCATCTAATTTGTAAACCAGAAGTTCAGATGGATAACTAACAAGCAATAGATGACAGATTGCTAGGTTAGTTTCAGCTGAACCTCTAAGCCTTTTCAGATTTGCTTTTAATTAATATTTTTAGTCTTGTATGTCCTCTTTGTGCAGCTAACATTAGAAGACAAATATTGTACCAATTCAAATTTGCAGATACATTAAATGGTAGGTTCTAGCTGGTTGGATTTTTTTTTTTTTTTTAAGAAAAATAATCCTAACCTTTTAAATGTGCTATTGTTTTCCTGATTATGGCTATTCAGCAGCACAAAATCAGTAGAAATTATCCACATTTCTTCAATGGCAGTTTAACCAGAGCAGACTACTAATCTAATCTTGCTTTCCTCTAATTGCCCTATTATATTAGTACCCCTCAGGAGGACAGGGGATGTACCAGGCCCTTGTCAGAGCATGCAATTCTATTTAATTCCTGCTGATATACTTTGGATGGGAGTTTACCAGGGAGTGCCTGTGATTGAGGTACTCCTTTGTTAGATCTGAAGTAGAGATTTAAGGATCCAGAAATAGCTCTGTGGCATGCCCTGTAAATATTGGTGTAATTATAGAATCTGGTTACTTTTTCACTGTTTTTTTTCAGTTATTATGTCTTGCCATGATCTTTCTGAGGTACAATGTAACAATATAGAAGTGTTTTTAAAGGAATATTCTTGTATTTTTGTCAGTTATTTTGTGGAGGGCTGGCATACATCTATAATTTCTTGCTGTTGGCAAACTGTGCTCTGCTTTTTCCCTTTCCCCACCGTTGTACCTTAATAGTGACCAGGGACAGAAGTTACAAAACCTGTGCAAAAGAAGTTTTTGGTTTGATTGTCCTTTCTTCTCTGTAAAGGTGCCCTAAACTGATGGCTGAGTGTTCATTGTAGATGTGTGCACCTATATCTGATCGTCAAAACCTGAACAGGTCGATTTGTAGAGTTGCTTCAATGCTGACAATGTACACAACTTATGTTAGCAGAGGAATTTAGTTACTAGAGACTCGGGATTGCAGTTTCCAATATGAAATTTATAAAAACAGAAATGTCTTCTATAGACTTGAATGTTTCATTTTGCAATGGTAATGCAATGCCACTTGCTTCCAGCTTTCTCATAGGGTTGTGATGATGAACAGGATAAAACGGGCTATTGAATAAAACAAAGGCCGTATTCAGTAGCAGAATAGTGTTGACTATATGTTGCAGTGTATCCAGTTTATTAAAAAAAAAAAAAAAAAGGCAAGCAAACATCCTTTTCTATTTGTAAATGAGAGTTAGGTATAGTGATTGCTATTTGAGTAATTAATAATGATGGGTTTTTTTTTAGTTGCTTTACATTTTAAATTCGGTTTAGAGGATCTTTTTGCTATGCCTTTCTCTTAAGCATAATGTGATTTTTTTGCTTTGGTTGAGGTCTATGGCCTTTTGTACGGGGCTATCAATTAGTACTTCCATTAGCTGCTTCCCCTGTGGTGGTAGTTTGCCCTTCTTCCAGGAAAGTGCTCTTTAGCTTAGGTGATTTTGGTATGATTTCCAGTAAGTTACATGTAAGAAGCAGCGAAGGAAAAAAGATAATAGTGCTCTTTTGTGCTTTCTGCAAAAATAAGGTCCATCTGTCTGAGATGCTTCTCTTAGTAGACAGTATAAAAGTGTAGGTAAGCTACTTCAATATGAAACTAGGGTAGTATCGGTACCACTCGGATCCTTTGGCCCCTGTAAGCAGGAACTTTATAGCGATGGAGCTAACCACACAAAAACAAGAACTAGGATGGAGTGCATGAATGATACAGATTATTTGAGAGAATGTGCCTGTGGATGTTTGTCAGTTGTGTACTGTACAGACTTTCTTTAAACATGTGGCTGTACTTGACCTCTTGGACAATATCTATTTGTCTATCAGTCTGCTTTTTTAGCTGTCTTATTTTTATTAATCTTGGGGAGGACCGAACCTCTTTCCTTTAAATAAAGGAGATAAACCATAGTTATTTTTGGAAAGTTCAAAAAAATAACTCCAAGACTCTATTAAAGAAAGTCCCCCCAATTTCCCTCCCTTCTAACACTGTCCTCCAAGCACCTTGTAGTTCCTTGGGCCAGAAGACACGTTAACTCCACTTCAGTAGTATTTACATTCACAATGTTTAACTAACTAGAGAGAATTGGAAAGCAGCAGTTGTTAATGTACATATAACTTCCTTAGCAAATGATGACTATAAAATACTACATATTTAGCTGCTTTTCCCTATTAAAATTCAGTACAAGTCTGCCTACAACTAGTTTTACTTGGTCTCCATCCTGAAATTGTTCCTTGGCTGCTTCATGTCATGTCATCCGCCCCAGGAGGCAGGTGAACAACAGCTTGGCTTTATAAGCCATGCAGATCTCCCATGCAGTTGAGGTGAAACTTGTTTTGACATGAAGCTTAATCAACAGTACATTGAAATCATGAAAACTGAGAAGGAATTGAACAGCACAAAAACTTTGTTTATTTACCTTAGAATGCAACAGAATGTTATTTACCAGTGGACTTGTTTAAAAATGGTATTGATTGCAATAGACTCCACTGTGAATTCACAGAATAAACATTTCTATGCAAGTACAATAGTTTTGTGCTTGCGTATTTCAAAATATATTGCATCAGTGGAGAACATTAGGACAATCTGTATGTTAGTCTGTACTAATCACATTTATTGTGTATTACGGATTGGAGAAAGGGGCTGCCTGCTAGACTGAAAGTCATGCAGTTTGCTTTTCAGGCAGTCACTCACTTTGTCATTTATAGTTAACATAGCTATGCAAATACACAGTCTGCTTCTCTTTGTCTTTGTGTTCTTGAGCCATTGTTTTTTGGAAGAAAGGTATGGCCATGGGAACCAATTAGCAGGCCTAAATTTGCATATTCAACATGCAGCAATGAGACTTGATGAGAAAAGCATTGTAGGCAAATGGCTGCTATTCTCAGTCCATCTAGCTCACTTGCTTTTGCACCACTAGCTTGTTACCTTCTTTATCTCTGGGTGCCTGGGTCAGCCTTTTATTGTTAGAATTAAGGTGGGCACGTATTCCTGCTGCTTGTGATGGTGCTGGCTAGCTTCTTCCCTCACATTTGAGGGAACTGATACTGACCTGGTGATCCTTAAGGAAATGGGATGGTAAGGAAATCCATGTGTATAATAAACTTTAATAATATTAGAAGCATTAGTAAGTAATTGTGGTTTTAAACCTGAGCAGATTTCATGACGGCTTCAAAGTCTCTGGGTTTGGCTCAGCTAGTAAAATAACAATGTTGCTTTTAACGCTGACAGAATTATTTTTTTAAAGTTCAAAACATACTGTTTCACTCAGAATCACCTCCACAAGACTGGTCAGAAGATGGGTCTTTGGTGACTCCAGCTTAGGCGAGTGCGGACTGTCACAGGATTATGGCTGTGGTAGGTGGAGTGAGCACTGCAGTACGCAGTCATGTTGGACTGAATAGTTAGGGATGGACTGAAACATTGCCAGCTTTGCTGCTGAAGCCTGCATCCTATGACACTGGATTCTAGATCTGGTTTAGAAATCACTCTTCTAATACTTTTCATTGGTCATATTCCAAATGCAGAATGTGGGCAGACACCAGCCAATTGGTGCTCCTTGTGCCAGGCTGCTGAAAAAAAATCAGCAATTTTCCAACTCCATAAGCCAGCTGGAGTTTGAGCCGTATATGGGCTTCTTCACATTGACACTTCTTTTTTTTATTTATTGCTGTATTCCCCATCCCCACTGTCCCTATGCAGGTTTGTCAAGGTGCAGTCCTTTGTCCGGTGGGTCTGTAGTATCTCTTGTCTCGTGACTGTAAGCAATTTGATGCAGGGACAGTCTTCACTGCACCATTTGAGTGCAGAGTGTGCTTTGCAGCTTTATTAAACTACAGCAAATAAGCTGGTTCTATCATAATGCATTATGAAGTATCCTAAAACCAATGAATTATTCTTCTGATGCTCTGTTGAACGCTGCGTATGTGTGAGATTGTCTCGTCCTGTCTGTCCGGGCAAATGGCATGAAGTGTATATGTGTGTGTGTGCACAATACTGTTTCTGTTAGTGCAAAGTAAAATAATACAGGTTTTTATCTTATTTAAGTGTGATCACTAGGCTTTTTTTATTTTTCCCACTGCGTCACTTCTGTTTCTCACTTTTAATTTTCTTTCAAGCGAAATTTTAATCTCATGATGCTGCTTGAAAGTTTTAAATGCATGACGTGTCTGTTGTTTGAAGACTCTTACGCGCCAGTGGTATTTTAAATTCACAGTGTCTGACACAGCTAATGATGGTTTCTCCCTGGGCATTTACAGAGCTCTTTGTTGATTTGTGTGCCTGTAGCATTCAAAAGAAACTTTGGTGGCTTTTGTTTTTTAAATTGTGTTTTCGTATTTCTGTGTGGAAAGATAAGAGAAATGGAGGAAGGAGTACAACTACGATGCACCAGTCCCACTGTTTAGGTTTATTCTGTTGCGCTACCTTCTCTTGCAGATACTGCATGTTTCAGGCTGTAATATTACGCATGTATTAGACCACAACAGGAGTGATTTTGAGAAGAAAATCAAGTGAAATTAGATCCATCATATTTTTTAAACATGTATGGAGAAAGCTTCTAAATACATATCGCTACTCATGCAGGCAAGCCATGCAGTGCTTGCTGCCGAACTGAGGCCAAGCCTCTAATAGCAGCAACGAGGGGCAATATTTAGTGTTCTAAAGAAAGGGAGAGAAGGACTGAGAAAGCATAACTGGCATTTCCGTTTTATTTGGGTTTTTTGCCTCGTTGGCTTATATCAGTTCATTTCCAAATTGAGCCCTGGTTTGCTCAACATTTGTTTATACTCTTAATTTACTCTGATTGTAATTTTAAATCAGATCTGTTTTATGTAGGTCAGTCTCAGACTTGTAGGTCTCTTTGACCTTAGAAAAATGTGTTCTGTAAAAAAAGGATGGGTAGGATTTTACTTTTGGAAGTCAAATGAATGCAACGTTTTCCTTTCAGACCAAGATAACAGCAAAGTGCTGTTGCATATTTAAGTCAGCCTGGTAATGAGGTCATCCGCTTGACACTTTGATCGGGACATGTTACGCTGTTGAAAAATTTTCAGTCTTATGGCCACACGCTTACTCTGATTTTTAAAGGTATATGTGATTTGCTAACATCTGTTGTATTCCCTTTCTCCTTGGAGATGCTGTAGTCCATTTGTTGAGGTAGCCTAGTTTGCATGCTGGTTTGACACAGGAGGGAGAAAACAAATGAAGGCAAACCACTAAGCTGTGGCAACTCAGGGGGATGTTCTTCATTCAGAAGACACTTAAGTTTTTCTCATGCATTTCAAAATTTTTATGTATTTTTGCTCATAAACACCCCTTGGTCATTGAACCCTTCTTCTTCATTACTTCTCTTTTGTATACTTTGTTTATTAACGTAGGCTTCTTTGGTTGCAAGGCTATCTGGAATGGGTTCATTTTTAATTTTATTTTATTGTCAGTAATGAATTTGGCTTAGAGCAAATGACGTAGTGACACGTGTAAAATATGAAGAATTATGTGTATTTTGCAAGGTTTTATATAAGAACATATTTAATTTGTATAGTTGCAAGATGAGTGTGTTCTACTGAGTTGCATATTAAAGCATAATGGTTGGCAACCAAAATAATTATTTAAATTTGAAGCTGGGGGGTAGATATAGTTTGAGACTTTACTGTAAAAAGGAACGTTTTGATTTAGCATGATAAATAAGTGTCCGTGGCTGAAAAGACTAACGTATGTGCTTAACTTTAGTCAGTGTAAAGTGCTGGCATACTCTGACTTAATTAAGGCCTTATACTGCATGCAGAAATACAGATTATGTAAAATTGTGGGAGCTCAATGCAGAGACGGGGTCCTCGTGCCTGGGGCATGAGCAAGGACTCTGGGAAAGCCTGCACATGGCAGAAGGCAGCACGGCAAAGCTGAGCTGGGCCCGCCCTGCCTGGGAGCGGGAGACGATGCGCTGCGTGCCGGCGCGGTGCTGCTCGGGGGCTCTGGGTGCCTGGGAGGCAGCGGGAACTGGTGCTTGGAGTCGTGCTGCGCCAGCCGGGCCTGGGGCGGTACCTCCGCGTAGTACCGCACCGTGCACGCGGCTGTACCAGCGGGCCGGCGCGCGGACTGCTGCCTTTCTCCTGGCTGGTGAAATGAGGAGAAGGGTGTTTGGGGGATTTTTCCTTTCTTTACTAATATAATGTGAGGACTGTTTTTTGAAGTTCTGAAAGGGTGTCTTTTGAATAGGGTTTTGTTGTTTTGCTGCGGTGAGGATTGCGCTAGGAACGTGGCAGTTCTTAGTGGAAACACTTTTTTCTAATATTACTGTTTCTGAAAGTCATTTTTTCTTTTTTATTGCCAGCCCTCTAGTCCCTCTTCTATGTATTCCTTTGTCCTGCTTCATCACTTTTCATCTTCACTTCTGAGATGATATACAGTATTGCCCCAAATCCATTTGTTGTCATTCTTCTTCCTCTCTGTGCTTTTGTAGTTCTGCTAAACTTATTCTTGTCATTTCTTTTTGCCAATTTTTGCTTGGTGGCTGCTGTTATACTTTCCTCGTTATTATTAAGTGATCTGTTACCCTTCTTCCCTTCCTTTCCTAAAATCCAGCTGCTCAGAATAAGCCAGGGGAGATAGATAGTGCCGTTAACCTTGGTATTTTGCTACCAGTGAAAGCTGAGAAAGCATTCAGTGTCTTTTTGGAGTTTAAACCCTTGTTTCGTCCAAAAGGTAGTGAGCAGTTCTCTTTGATTGGAGATGTAAATGTGAATTGCTATTTATTTTTGCCTGGTTGGAAGTAAACTATTTGCAGAGATAATAAAGGAATTCACCTGGAAATACATTATCTTCTCCTGTATAGTTAAAGAAATGGGACTGATTCTGAATAATTACTCTGTGGAGGGACTACAAAAGGAAAAGTAATATTCAGATTAGTTTCATTATTTCAGTTTAGCAGGAGGTTTATTAGTATACTGAGCATGTCCTTTCTTCGCAGGTTATGTTAGGAAACAAAGCAGTGTACTGTGCAGTGAGACTGCAGGTCATACGTCAGGTTGCTGGTGCAGTATGTTACAGCCCTTTCTCTGATGGTCCACAGACAGAATAATGTCTAGGATGAAAACTGGGCAACGTTCGTGGGTTCTTCCACCATTTATAGCACTTACCCATCCTCAGTTTCATGATGATAACTTTCATTGCTATAAAGAATTTGGAGAAAATACAATATGCATTATTGTTAACATTTGCTTTATGATTGTAAATAACGAGTTTAATAGAGGTGACTGCGGCTGTACAGAATGGAGAGGGGACTAAATGTTTACTGACAATATTTTTACCGAAGGAATGAGGTGCTGCAGGTGACCCAATGTCATGGGTTTTTCTTCCAGGACTTCTGATGGTGGAAAGACAGTTGGTACCATTGAAGTCAACCTTGTGAAGATGGGAGAGCTAGAGGATGGGGAAACAGACCACATCACAACAGATGCCCAGGATCAAAAGGTAGAAACTCAGTTCATTGCACAAAGTTAATTAGAATGATCAGCTGTACCAATTGCCTAAATTACTGATTCCAAATTGGGTTAAGGGCTTAATCAAAAATTTCTGCAATAAAGTACTATGTACACTTAATCTCCCTAAACTAAAAATAGTTTTTTATGAAAATGTACAGAGTAATACTCTATCCTCAGTTTCCTTGTCCCTCCCCTTCTTTAGGAAAAAAAGAGCTGATTTTTATCTCAACTGACGACATTTAATCACTCCTGATAAAACTGTCCATAGAGACGCCATAAATCTGACTTCTTTTTCCCTTGGACAGTTCCTCTGTTTTCTGCCCTTGAAGTCCCGTTCACGTGGATTTTTACGTGCAACCTGTGCTCACAATACTGAAAACGTGGAAAGAATGACAGACAGGCAAGCCAAAGAAGAGGTGAATCCCCTTGCAGAGGGGCAGGTTCAGCTGCATTTCATGGGAGCACACAGTGGTGGGGAAAATCAGCGGGAGGGATGGTGCAGCAATGGTGCCTCAGAGTGCCAGCATAGGGCAGTTGTAACCAGAGGGTGTATGTAGCAATTCTGAATTGGGGTGCTTGTGGTGTGGGACAAGGGGAAGGACAGAAGGACTTGGAAAGAGCAAAAATGCTCTTAAGTAGGCAGGTTGTTGCAGGCAAAAGCGGTGGAGACTGCAGCTGGAGATGATATGGGGGGAGTGGATTTGAGAGGAGTGGAGAAGCAAAGGAGGGAGGGTGGAACGGATGGGCTGTCGATGATGACAAGAGGTGTGGGCTTGGGAGAGATTCAGAAATGACTGCTCAGAATGAGGAAATCGGGGTTTGAATGATTTGCGGTTAATAAAAAAGGTCTCTTTAACTGGGTCCCTGATTAATGGCAACTGACATACCTGTACAGAGTTGCCACCTCCTGGTATCTCTGCCTCTGCAGCCCCCTTCTCACTGGCAGATATTTTTGCAGTCCCGATACTGTGGTGTAGTGCTATACACTATGGTGTATTCTGCTCTTCATGGGGAAAAAAAAAAAAAAAAAAAAAAACAAAAAACAAAAAACAAACAAACAAAAAAAACCCCCCCACATTAGATAATGCTACAGAGGACTGTCGTGGTTTAACCCCAGTGGGCAACTAAGCACCACACAGCCGGTTGCGCACCCTACCTCCCTGGTGGGATGGGAGAGAGAATCGGGGAAAAAAAAGTAAAACCCGTGGACTGAGATAAAGACAGTTTAATAGGACAGCAGAGGAAGAGAAAATAATAGTAATAATGATGACAAAAGAATATACAAAACAAGTGATGCACAATACAATTGCTCACCACCCGCTGACTGATGCTCAGCCCCTCCCTGAGCAGCAATTGCTGCCCCTGGCCAACTCCCCCCAGTTTATATACTGGGCGTGATGCCATACGGGATGGCAGAGCCCTTGGGCCAGTCGGGGTCAGCTGTCCTGGCTGTGCCCCCTCCCAGCTTCTTGTGCACTGGGCAGAGCAGGGGAAGCTGAAAAGTCCTGGACTGGTGTAAGCACTGCTTAGCAACAGCTAAACCATCGGTGTGTTACCAACATCGCTCTCATCCTAAATTCAAAATACAGCACTGTACCAGCTACTAGGAAGAAAATTAACTCTATCCCAGCCAAAACCAGGACAGGAATGTAAAATTAAGGACTACATTTTTTTGTTTGGAAGTAACATAGAAGAATGTATTTTTGGGGGAAAGGGCATTGTTCTGAATATCTTTTCTGCTCAGCCAGAACAGTCTGCTTTTGGGCCAAACTCTGAGGACGGATTTTACACTTCTTTTTTCACCATTCTTCTCAAAGGTCCTCCATGCCCTTTTAAAACAATGGACCAGTGGGACCAGTTCCAAAGAAGCCAACAAATGCTGTGAAATCTTTTCGGTTTTGTACTATAAAACTTCCACAACATATGCAACATGAACTATTTTTTCAGCCTTCTCTTTCATTTTGCTTTTCTTCCATTTCAAAATGTGGAATGAGACTTCTCAAAATTATTTGAGATGTAATTAATGAGCTGTGTCTAGCCTGGGGGAGCCAGAAGGCTTTAATAGCATCTTTATATGGGGTTCTAATAGTTGTCAAGAAAGACCAACCTTGTAACAGCTGTATTTTCTGTGGTCTTTAAAGGAGTCCTTCGTTTTTATGGATTAGTTGTATGATGGAGTCTTAGTTTATATGTTCATAGTGAGGATGCAATTGTGAGAAGGTAGAGATATTGAATTACTTCAAAGAAATAAGTTGTGAATTAGCTTTGTGAACTCGTTAGATAAACTGTGTGCAGGGAATTCCTCATGGAAGAGTAAGGTGATAGTTAAATTCAATCTGAGATATCAACTGGTAGAGAGTACATCATGTCTTGCTCTTTGCTTTGAGCTCTGCAACAGAACATCTAGAAACTGGGGAAGCCCTGGGAACAGAGCTCCCTATCACCTTTAGAGGCTATCTGGGTTTTTTTTTTTTGTCACTTGGGGGAGGAGGAGCATTAAAAATATACATCTTAGTACATTTAACATAGGTTTACACCGGTTGATTTTTCCATAAACTTTTTATACTTTTATTTTATACACTAATCTTATCAAAGAAATCTTCCAATTCACTTATGTAACAGATGACTTTAATCACAAACTGCAAGCACATTTTAAACACTTTTTGTGGTTCCTGCTTTTCCCTTGTTTAAAAATTCATGGAGTGCTTTCTGACACTGTGCATGTGGAACCTGCCTTGTTAAAAGAAACCTCTCTGAAAGCACAGAACTTGTCAAAAATTATTTTAACCTCTGCCATTATGTTGGTAGGAAGCCTGTTTTATTATGGAATAACTGATCATATTTTGCCATTTTCTCTGCAATAATTCTGATTGTGTTACAGTATGTTGGAACAGAAATATACAGATAAAAATGGAAATTATAATTAAGGGTTGAGAAGTTCTATTATCAGTGGCGTTTTTCAGTCTGCCATTTATAAACTGCTATGAATTTCCTTGTAACACCTGAATGTGTTACATTTGTGGTTGCATTTCTTTTGTAGTGTGCATTGGTTCGTGAATGTACAGCCACTGAAGGCATAAGTGATAAAGACAACTTGCCTTCATTAAATGCAGGTAAGTATTCTAACATGCATAAAAGATGACTGTTGCAACTCTATGTCAGATCCTGAAGATATTGCAGAGATTTGGGGCAGAGCTCTCAAAAATCTCTTCAAATGATGCACAAATTTTTAAGTTTAATATTTTAATGTTTTATACATATTTGACAGTATCATTTTACTGACAAATGTCAGAAAAATTTTAAGAAATGTCAATTATGCTTTCTGAAACACTGCTAAAATCTTCCACTCTTACATCTTTACTGGCAGTCTTGAAAATCATTGAAGAGTGACTTCGGTGGTCATGGAATTAACCTCATAAGTTTTTTTGTCATGTCGTTGCATGACATTCTGTTAAAGTAATTATGCATTATTTGCAACTGAATACCCCAGAGAATTAATCTCTCTCATAGCTGATGAAGTGGACGTTTTGGTTTGATCTGGAAGCTGTATGTCCTAAAATGAAGTAAGCTGTTGGCAAGGCATTCTCAATTCTAGGTCAACTCTGGGCTTCAGTGTACAGTGTTGAATAGATCTATTTCTCTTTCATTATACTGAGAAATGTTACGCGCTGATATGCTGCACCATAAAAGTTTTATTAGCCCAAGTTTATGAATCTCCATTACTCTGCCGTAACAATGTCACAAATAAGTTATATGGGTCATCTGAAACCACAGCGCTGTCAGGAATTCTGTGTATTTGCTGCATACAGTTGGAGAGAAATGTTACTGAAGTTTTGAAACCTTTTAAAACCTTTGCTGAAACTTTTTCATATGACTTCACTGACAGGACGGGAGACTTATCAGACTAGCTTTGCAGTCTGAAGGAAGCACTAGAAACCTTCAAAATATAGGTTTTTCGATGTATGTATGAATCCTGTAATTTTTTTTCTGTGATTTGTTGAGACTAGGTCAGAAGCAGGGAAAAATTTTTTCTTCAGAACTGCCATTTCTTTTCATTGGTTCAATGTGGGACTAGATGTGTTTATGGAAAAGATGTTCATTGAGAATTACTAAATGCACAGGAACTACATCTGGCTCCGGAAATTCCTGAACTGAAAATAGCTGGAGGCAGCAAGAGTATCTTGCATCCCTAGGTATCTATTTATGGCTGCTCTTGGAGACAAGATACAGAGCCAGCTGAACGATTTGGTCTAACTCAGCGCAGCCATTCTTTGATTCTGATTCTGTATGTCATCCAGATAAGTGGGTCTTAAAGAAATGACATGTCTGTTCAGAGAAAATGTTACTGATTCGCAACTGATTTTTTGCAATTTGCTGCCTCCATTGGGTGAGTTTCATTGGGGTTTTTTGTTGAGTTTTTTTGGATGGGGAAATGCTGTAGTTTGGGGTATGTACTTCCTTGGAACTGTTGGAACTTCCAAGGCAGATGTCAGTTTTATGAATAATGAAGTTTATATCACTTTGTCATGAAAATTTGCATGTGATTCTACAGTATATCTAGACAGCGCTTAACATTTCTACGTTTATTGCTTTCATGTACAAACACACACCATAAAACCGAAACCCCTACCCTAGCCAACATCGCTAGGGTTACAGAGTCCAATGTACCATGGAGGTTTTTTGTCGTTTTTGGTTTTGAAAAGAGTTGAGGGGAAAGAGCTGGACTGCAGATGCATATACAAGAAATGACAGCAGGCAGGATATTGGAAAGAGTTTTCAGTCACAGGAAGTTTGTTCTAATAAATACTTATCCTTCAGTCGGTTTCCTGTACTTGTGACTTCCTCTTCTCACCCCAGCATTGCCTCCACTTCCCTGCTGACACCCAGCACCAGTTCCAGGTTTTGTCAGTCCCGCGCCTTTTATTGAACTCCTGATTTCTTTTCTTAGAAAATTTTAGCTCTTGTTTTATACTCTCAGCCTCTTTGCCCAACCAGTCAGGCTTCTTCCCCAGCATGCCTCCATGACTGAGCTTCATGTGGATCAAAGCTCTCTGTGTTCCCTGGAGACTGGCTTTCTTTTATGGGTACTAGTGCTGCCCTTAAGCCTATGGTACCACACACTAGCTCCGCCCAAAAACGTTTTCATCCACTCCATACGAATGACGTGCACAGTTTTGTTGGTATTAGAAGCTGGGAAGGATGCCAGAATTTTCAATAAGGTCGACCCTCGGTGCATGTATGAGGTGTTAAGTTCAAGTTTTGAGTTTTTACATACTGAGATTTCTTTCCCAAGGCTTATGTCGTTGTCAGATCTGGGTGGATTGCCATGGATATGGTAAAATGCACAGCTCTCTAAAAGATTTACTGTCAGAATTCAAGTTCATAAAGCACAGAACTTCCTGTTGCAGATTTCTGGCCTCATTCTGTGCAGCTGGACCATCTTAACTGAAAATTTCAAAAATAATCAGTTTAAGCCAGACAAATTTCAGTGTGGCAAAACTAGAGACAATCAAAAACAAGGACTGAAGGGAAAGGAATAATATCAGTAATGTGGTAGAAGTATATTACAGGCAACCTGACAACATCAACATTGCCTGCACTACTTTCCCTGCTGTGTACGTACAGAACTAGCTGCAGTACAGTATATATTCCATATACATATGTATTTAGAACGCGTATACTGTTGTAAAGATTTCTGGTTCTTTTTGTCTCATGTTGTTTATCAGGCCTTCAAAACTATGAAACTGAAAAAATACCCCTATGTGAATCTTTGAGCCTGTAGGCATAGATGCACATTGGCATTCTTCTGAAATTTAAATCTTAATATAAGGAACTCGCAGCCCTCAAGTGAGTTATGAGGCACTTATTGAGTGAGTGGGAATGAGTATCATATTTCACAGAGGCTTATCACAGTTCCATTTATACCCCAAGAGATTGAATTTATATGTCTCAAAATTCAGTTATGTATTTATAACACTGGAGAGTTTGCCAATTGTTTGCATGTAAACATATTGCGCTTTACGATAAAAAAGAGAATAAAAGTAATTGAAATTAAGCAAAAATTAAGGAAGTTGAAATTATTCTTCCTGAGATAATACGCGCAATACACCTATGCTACAAAGGAAGGTATAAATAGAAACGCTGTTAGTAAATTAGTATATGGCAGCGGTATGCTTTGATCTATGTTCGATAGGGAACAAAAATGAAAACAGAGTATTCCATCTTTTATTAATTTTTTATTTTACTCGCAGGGGAGGCAGTGTGAAGGATATTGCATGGAATAAAAAGCACAGAGGTCTTTAAATTTAAAAATGAGAATGTCCAAGAATATGGATGGTTAAATATATGGCGTTGGCTTTTAGGCCTCACGACATAGAGAAAGGCTTTTAAAATAGTTTTTTCTCTTTTTAACCACTGCAGTTCATCTGGATTTTTTTTTTTTTTTTTTAGTGCCTTTCATGGTCACTGTCTAAATACAGGAAGGATTACCTTTATGAAACTTTAGATCATTTTAATAACTAGTTTTTATAAAAGCCAAATCTAGTCTTGCTATTCTTACTGTTTGGGTAGTTTTACATGCCTTCTGGATTTCTTACTTTAGACGACTTGTTGTAATTAGAAAGCAATTATTTTTGTAATTGGAAAGGAAAATAAATCTGAGATTTTTATTGAATCACATGACTTCAGTAGTTCAAGAAAAACATAAAATGTGCAACTCTTATTGACAATCTCAAGCTTCAGCAATAATGCAGATGGGAATTATTTGGATTCCATGTGAAAACAAAATTTCCAGGCTTTTTTCTGAGTTTGTAAATGAAATTTTCTTCATAAACGCATGGAGAGATGTTTTTGCCATTTTTTAAAACTTGCAACACACTTGAGATTATCCCCATCTGAAAATTCAGACTCAGAGGTAGTACCTGAAAAGTAGTTTAATAATTCTAACAATGATAAAAGTCACAACTTTTAGATCCTCATTTTCAAAGTGATGCCTAGTTTCCCTTGCTATCATGCTGCAGTCGTATTGGATTTTTTGTTTGGTTTTGTTTTTTTTCCTGTGATGGTGGTGGTCATCCTGGGGAGATGAGAGGAAAGAGATGGTGTAGCTACGTATGTGCATTAGGTTCTCACAGACAAATGTGAATTTTTGCATGTAATAGATTCTGAGTGCAAATTTAATGGCTGTTCTTGGAAAAACATCCTTTGATAGCTTCTTAGGAAGTAGATACAAAAAAAATAAACTAGAGAAAAGAGCCTTTTGTGTCTGGGGCATCATCATTTGAAATGTCCTAGTAAAAAGTATCAGCCTGCTTCCTAGTGAACAGGTGGCACTACAAACAAAACAAAACAAAACAAACCACAAAAAACAAAACCACACACACACACACACCAAAAAAAAAAACAAAACAAAACCAACTCAAAACCACCCAAAATTATCACCTGTTTTGGCAGGTTTCTGTTTAAGGGCAGACCTGAATTAGCCCTTAGTTTCTTGAGCTCTCCCTGACATCTGAAGATTGTCATTCCCTCTCTTGTTAATGGAAGATGATCGGTGCTATGTATCTGCTTTGTGGATTGACAGAGGCTGTCAGTATTACTGACAAAACTGATTGTGTTAATTAGAAGAATCTCAGCAAAAGAGGAGGAAAATAGGGAAAGCATTACAGCATATTTTAATCAAGTAATGTAATAAAGCCCAGACACTGGGGGTAGGTTGATCATAGGCACAGGACTTGGAGATGCTTTTTTATAGTGGACAATAGTTAAGTCTGTGTGTTAAGGATTCTCAAGCTGTAAAATGTGTGTAACATTGAGGTATTTTGAGTGTTAGTAGTAAACAAAAATGACTGTTATTCATATGCCATAGCTATCAAGCATCTATTGGGCTTATTTCATAACAGTAAGTCAAGAATTTAGTTTTCGTAAGTAAAGTCACTAATAAATAAAGGCAAAATGACTTTAAAAAGGCTTCCAGTTTCTCATCAAAGACTAATGATTAAAGAGATCTCAGTAGAGTGATGGGAATAGAAAACAATACATCTGCAATGACTTAAACATGGTTATTTACAACATTCCTTTATTTATGAGTTGCCAACAACTGTTTTATTACAGATATCTTTGAATCAGTGGTCTTGTTTTAGGCCTTTCCTGAAGGACTTCTGTTAAAAAACAGTTTGATTAGGTAGACAAGACGGTTTTTGTATCTTTGGTAACTTGGTCTGTGTTTTTCATTCTCTATAAATCAGCCTACATAGGCAATAATGGTGACAGTGAGTTGTGAAGCTGAAATTTCTATCAGTAGATGTCATTTTGACAGCAACAGTTTCCTCGCAGCACACATGGGAAATGCATTCCTTTGAGTTATAGACCATTCAGTGGCAGATCAATGGGAGCCTGCTCTAAGGCAGCTTTTTCCAGAACGCTGATAGAAAGGTACTGCTGGAGGATTTGGATGGCTGTCCAAAGTCATCCTTAGTCAGGAAGCAGTGGATGTATGTGTTAAATGACAATCATTTGTCTCCCAGTAAACTTACCAATGTAGTCAAAACTTTTCTTCCTCAGCTTTTCCCCCATTTGCTCCGCCTGGAAACCGGGGGGGGGGAAGGAGGGAATAGAAATTTCCCACCTTTATTATAGAGCATCATTGTAAGATCTGAATGGAAATGTAGCCAACATGTGAGAGCTTTAAGATAAAAAACGTGGTGGGTTTTAAGCATAACCTTCCAAGACACTGACTAATGTGATTTTCCTATGTCAAGTTACAGTAGTGATCAGAGAACAGTGTAACATATTTACAGGATTGTGATATTTATTTCTATGTAGTGGCAGTCTCTTGACCATGTCAATGGTCAAGTTTCCTTTCATGTGGGTGCACACCATCTATTTGTGTTAATGACTTGTGTGTGTGCGTATCATGGAGAAGATGCATCTGATATAGCTGAACTCTGAGGTATGCTTCACTTGTCCCATGCGAGTTATTAGCAATGTGAGTGATTCTAGCAGATGGTAAGTGATGGCCTTGACTGTATGCAAGTTCATTGTTTATTTGTGCATTCCATTTTTCCTAACTGTATCTCAAGTGTAAGAATAGAGAGCATAATTTACATTCTCAGTACAGTGAAATCCTAAATTCACAGATTACCTACTGTGCAGGTAAAATGTGATTTATCTACTGCACTAGTAATATTTTGTCCTCCACCTGCTGCTATAATAAATTAAATAAAAATTTAACGTCTAAAATTAATTCTTGAAGCAAGGGGGGGAAATAATGTATTATTTTTGGATGAAATTGTTGTCATAAATTTTCAAAGAGTCATATAACCACAGTAAAGCAATGATATATTTTTTCCTTTCTGCAGTGTTAAAAAACCCAATCTGTAAGTTATATAGATTTCCTACTTCTGACAACAAGTGGATGAGAATCCGGGAACAGATGGCTGAGACCACCCTCTCTTTCCATGTTCCTAAAGAACTGATAAATCTGCACATTAAGGAGGACATGAGAAGGTAAGGAAGAAGAAGTAGCAATAGTACATAGTAAATTTTATTTTTCTGAGTTGGAATAATGCAAGTGATGAGCTAAAAATATTAATTTGTAGTACAATATAGGCAAAATATAGTGATCTTTTTGGCTGCTAAGAATTTACAGCTGTAACTGAACAATAGAATTGATTGCTCAGAATTTTTGAGACTCCAGGGACTTCATAATTTCTGAGCAATGAACTGTGCTAGAGTGCAGTCATGACTTTTAAATGTGTAAGCATCAAGGTTTGGTTAACAATATAAATATTCTGAAAAGTTAACATTTTATAAAGAAACACCACATGACAAGGGTGTGAACTACATCGTAGTGTGTTTGGCTTTGTTTTTTGGGCAGTGCTAATATCACAGACAAACATTATGCAAGCAGTGGAAAATGACGTGTTTGTAGTTAACTAAGGAGCAATGATAATATAAATCACGTTCCTCTAACTAATGTAAATTAGTTGGCATAAGAAAAGGATACCAAAGGAATGTAATTTTGAAACCTTTGTTCGTGTTTGGCCTTGTAACCAGGAGGGACACCTGAGGATCATTATGATATGTGTAAACTGGGGAAAAAAGAGGATAGGAAGCACAAGTGTCCTAAAATCCTTTGTATGTTCAAATTCCCACTGCAGGGACTTAAACGGCAGCCTGTCCTTGAATACTTGTAAGTTCTGCTGATACAACTGTGGAAAAAAAATCAATATTTCAAGCAGTCCAGGGCTTCCCTGAAAGCATACCTTCTTTTCCCAGTGATAATGGATAGTGTAGAAGAAGATATTGCCTCTTTCCCCATGAAAGTTCTCTCATACATAGGTGGACATCTGGTCTTATGAATAAGAGTAACGCTGTGGGCTCGTGCTGCATCCCAAAGCCATCCTGTGCACTTTCAGGCAACTCCTTCCATCACCGGGGCTTGCCTGTGGCTGTTTACAGTGGTTGGTTGTCCTGCAATAGGAGCTTCCTTTCTTTCAGTAGCAGCCCCATCTGCTGCTTCTGTGTATGATCTTTCTATGCCAGTAGAACAGCATGTGGGAGACCAGAATCTTGCTTTTAATAAAGTCAATGGACTGATACATACTTATGCATGGTGATGATGAGTTATAAAAATCATATGAATTGTTATAATACTTTATTTTATTCATTTAATACAGTGTTTAGGCATTTATGGCCTGATCTGGTTTGAGAATACTAATGTGTAAGGTTTTTTTAGTAAGCAATAAAAATAGATTATGCTGACTTGCACAGTTCATCCACTTCCCAGATTTTCATTTGCCCCATGGGTAAATGCCTTTTAAATGTTAGGGGATTACTTTAACCACTTTTACTACTACTGCGTTATTCTCTCCAAAGGCATAATGCAAGTAATAGCGCTTGCTGTTATTTCGTATTATAGCATTCACCTCCTTGGATAAAGTCATAGTAAAGAATCACCATGATTTGGTTTTTTTTTAACGATTATTCAATACTCACCAAAATAAAGAAAAGCTTCAAGGAAGAAACAGAAGTAGAAGTTGCTCAAAGATTGAGGCAAGTGATTCTGATTTTCCTGACTGCTAATGTGGTTAGCTGTTCAAGCGTAGTAGAAAGCGTGTGTGAGAGAGAAAGAGAGACAAAGTGATTGTATCAATCTAAGGGAGGAGGTAAGACCAACCAAGAGGAGCGAGAACTTGTGGTAGAATACTAGCAGATGGTGGGAATAGGGCTGTGTGTGTCACCTATCATCGTACAAGCTTGTAGGTTGGACCCTTCAGCTTTCTATGCGCTTTGCTTTTTGAAATAATTGCAAAGATCTGTGGACACCTTGCACTTGTAAAGTAGTAAAACAATGTTAGGAGGATATTGTGATGTTAGTTCTTGAACTCATACAAAACTTACACTGTACCATCTCGAGGCTGTTCTCTTCTGAAGTGTTCTTCTCTGCATCTTTTTTCCCCAGTTATTATAAAAGAATAAATGTTGTCTCAGAGGCCACTTCTTATCATCCTCAGCCTGTTTAATTTTATTCCTATTGTGGCTTCAATATAGTCAGGTCTGAAGCAATTACCTATGAAAAATATCCAAGTGAAGTGTTAATCCCATTCAGTATTGTATTTTAAATTGTAATTTAAATTCCCTTTTCTCATAGCTCTTAAGATTGTTGATCTCTTGATAAAACTACAGTATTCATTGTTAACCAAACTTTTTCATTTACTGACATGATACTCTGAAATATGCAGCCTCTAAGGATGTTAAACTTTGTTTTTCAGCATGAAATAATGTTTTGAAAGATATGCATGCATTAAAGATTTTATCCTTCAAACCTCCTTCGGAGAAGTTTTAATAGGAGCTATACGGTCATTTTTATTGTTCTAATAAGGGTCATGCAGTCTGCTTTGCTGGTTTTCATTAAGAAATTATTTCTGTTTCCTCCTCAAGGTTTTTCAATGAGTCCTTTCCCCTGTTTTTAATATTTCTTTACACAAATCTTGTCCAGATATTTTGCATCTATTGTGCAAGACTAGCCAAGTAGTTCTTTAATGATTATAAAAAAGACTTAGTAGTTGGCAATAATTGTTCAGGAAGTTGGTTGACCCATGTAATCTAAGCTTGCGGTTGTAGATGTAACTTGTGTTGCACTAGATCAGCACAGCAAGAGAATTAGGAGACTGTAGTAGACGTTGCAGTACACGTGTCTTTCAGATTTGCCACTAAAGCTCTTTTGAGTCCCTTGGAACGAAACTCGGCTTCGGCTGAAAGGGAATTCTGCCTGCTTATTGCTGAATTTGGCTGATGGCGTTTGTGGTCACAATCCATAAACAAATTTCAAGGATAAATTGCTGAACTTTCCTTGAACCCTCTCTCCAGAGTACAAAGCACGCTCAAGCTTTCCTCCTGCATCGGTAATGGCTGTCCTGTCCCACCTCCAGTAGCCTTTTCTTGTGCAAATCTATGCTGTTTGTCTGTTTTCTCATTTCTTTCTTGTAACATTACAGAATGAGGACAAAGTTCAGACTTTCTGAAAGACGTATGTTTTCCTACTACCTTTTAATACACAACTTCAGTAGACAAATGGAGACCCAGGCAGAAATGCCATGTTTTGGGAGTAGGTATTGATTTTTCTGGGCCTCTGCATATTGTTTTTCACATGACTTATTTTTGAGCAATTGCACTGCAAAAACATTACATTGATAGAGGTAACAGCATAAAAAAAGTTATTCTGAGTAAACTTACTGTGACTTTTGAAGCTGTTTGAACCGACCGCATTTAGATAGCCACTGTTAACATGCTATCCAATTAAGGACTTTTAGAACCTTACTTCAAGTAACTACCTAGCACAAATGTTCACAGAAGTCATTTTTTTCAACACTTAAAACATCTCCAAACGTGTCAGTAGAACGTAGCTCCAATACATGCATATGCACTATTTACCCCATTGTGGATCAAAAAGGGTACCAAACCTTTCTCGTCTTATTCTCCATCACTTACTGCATGGAGGAATACAAGTATGTAAATGTAAGTGTAACCTGAATTTTTGTGAGTAGTGTTTAGACAATTGCCCCCCTCAAACATGATCAGTTTAAAAACCATTAATTTATAAACTAAAAGATAAAGTATATTGTAATGTCTGAACACTACATAATTCTCTGTACTTTTGATTTTGCTGTTCATAACTAATTTTGGAAAAGGTGGCGCCTGTGAAAGTCTAAGGAGTTTTCATGTCAGACTAGTGAAGTAAAATGTGCTGGGCTTCACTTTGTTATTGGGTGTTTACAGTTGTAGTGCACTGGAATGGAGTAACATTACCTGATTTGTTTTATGATACTTACCTCTACATAACATTACCTATTATTCAGCAGTGCTGAAAGCTATAAAATGTTAACTTACATACTGACTGTCCTGTCAGGGGGTTTTGTTGTTGTTTTCTGCAAAATCCACCCAAGCATTAAGACTCCAGAAAATCATTCTGTACCAGTCAGCAATGCTTCTCAGAGACCAGCTGCTGAAATTTCCAGATGTTACATTTGTGCACAGCATGCCCAGTCTCAAAGAAGTCCATATTGGGCAAATGATATAACCCCTAGGTTGTCTTAGAGCCTCCCACATTATAGTGAAGGACAATACAAAACCAAAGCAAAGAATAATCTTCTTCTCAAGATTATAACTATTTTAACACACTAAATTCTGTCACCACAAAAAGCATTTGAATTTTTGTTGTTAACTAGAGATTTTGCGCTTACCCATACTTACCTGTGGTTCTAATAGCACTAAGTTGAGTCCAATTTCGTCAGTTCATGTCAGTGGGGGTACAGAGAATATAAATTAGAGGCGTTAAGGCATTAAGGTGATTAAAAAAGCTTTGTACAATTTTTTTATGTTGCTCGTGTCATAAAGATCCTCACTGTTTCTTTTGAATGAGGCACTCTGATTAATAAATTGGGGAAACAGGGAAACAGAAACCCACAAAACTGTTTAAATGCCTGAGTAATCACATGCAATTAACAATGTGATTAATCTTGCGACATATATGATTTCAAGCTGAAAGAAAAAAAATGAAGTTATAAATAAAAACTATGAGAGTAAAGTGTTTTTGCTTATATCATAGAGCTGAAGCAACATTGTCTTAAGCTGATTCCATTGTTTCCTGATGAAACAGTAAAATTTAAAAAACAACCAAACAAAAAAAACAATTCTAAAACAATTCTGTACACCATTTCTAGTTACTAAAATACAATTTAGGATTAAAGTGTAAATGCCACAGATGCCATTCTGAGTATTACTGGATTTGAGACTCTTTGCAATCGTGTGATGCAGGAGAAATTATCCTCTGCTATGAAATGTGAATCATAGAATTAACCTCAAATGATCACGCTGTTCGAAGATCTTGAGTCTTTCAGAGATAAACCCAGGTAATAAAATATCCAAGGAAGGAGAAGAGTTTTAAGGCAGGAATGAAGAAATGGGTTTAATTTAGCTTATATATTGTCTACACTTTTGGGTAATAAAAAGGGGATGGTGGTGAATAGAAGTGCAAAATGAGCTTAGAAACTCCAGCTCTCAGGAACAGTATAAAATATTCTCAAACCTTTGCAAATCCCAGTTTCTTTTCCACATATGCATAGAAGAAACGGGTTTTAAAATATTTTTGATGTGTTTGGTGGTTTGGGTTTTTTGGGTGGTTTGTTTGTTTTTTGGTTTTTTTGGTTGTTTGGTTGGTTTTTTTTAAACAAATGTTTAAGGAATGCAGAAGGTAGGCACAACCTACATTTTAGTTCTTAGCTACTTGTCAGGTCAGGCTTACCAGAACCTGAAATAGTTTTGGGAAATTCTGTAAGAATAGAAAAGCAACTGTTTTCAAGAGGTTCTAAATGAAAACTATTAGGAAAGAAAGAAAAATATCCTTTTATTCATTTTTGTGGTAACTTCCCCAGAAGGGATTAAATCCTCCTTAGTAATTATTTATCTGTTCTAGGAACAATATGGTAAAAAGGCCACGATTCTTTTATTTCTGGAGAGAATGTTGTATTCTTTCGGTGTGTTATTGTCTGTATTTTACAGGACCATAAGTTGTGGTAAAGAAAAATGAGAGTAATTTTATCTGCTTCTGTTCTACAAAAAAAGATGAAATGGTTATCCATAAACATGTACAATTTAAAGTAAATTTGTTAGGAAAAAATAATTCCTGTGCTCTTTTCCTTAGAAGGAAGCTTAGAAGCTTCCTTTACTTATGGATGGTTGAGTCATGCCCCAAAGCTTATGGTTTATATTTACTTCAGAGCTCCTGTTTGATGAATATGCAGAGCTCTGTCGCCTTTATAATATTATAAAACTTTTGCAAATATAATCTGCAGAAATGTCTCATCTTGTTTTGAATCCTGCTAAGCACTTTGCTTCTGATGTTTTGTGAAAGTGGATTTCGGAAGCTAATTTTGCTTGGTGGAGGCAAAAAGCACTTCTTTTTTTCAATTTTGAATTGGTCATGTTGGCTTCACTGGGAATCGCATCACTGGATTTTTGAAGCTGAATGAATCAAAAGTTACTACTTTGTCTTCATATAGCATTTGTGGTTTATGT
Organism: Platalea leucorodia; assembly: GCF_965183815.1. NCBI lineage: Eukaryota > Metazoa > Chordata > Aves > Pelecaniformes > Threskiornithidae > Platalea > Platalea leucorodia. Next base: position 14,875,729 of record NC_138828.1, on the reverse strand, counting down.
GCTTTTATCACATATCCTCTTAATTATCTCTTCTTTGTATAAATAGACTGATCTTTTCAACCTCATCTTTCAATTTGTAAAGATTTCTGCTGTGTCCTTAATGATGCAAATGACTATTCCTGTTCCCTTTTCTGAGACAGAATAATCAGATCCAAAAGAGTTCTTTGAGGGAGTGCCTGCTTCTGACTCATCTTGCTCAGCTTACTATCTTGCTGCTGGTTTTTGCTTTATTTTCCTTTTATTGTCACTGACCACAGGTTTTCACTGTGCTTTCCACCATGGTGTCTGGACTGTTGAATCTAGTGGTAGTTTTGGAAAAACAAGTTCATTGGGAACATGATTTCAGCATTAGGACTTTCTTCAAGAAATTTTTGAACATGATGCATACCACTCTTTCAAAGTACTCCTTACAGAATTCAGTATTTTGCATTTTCAGCATTGAATATGTTTCCTTTAGACTTCTAAGCTGTTCCTATATCCTCATATCCAAAGTGATGAGAAAGAGACTTTTTCTGTTACTATGGTCATTAGAGTGCATGGCGCAAAGCAGATTGTTTAAGTAGAAATTATCAGTGTGAATAATACAGTAAATTCTTGGTGCCTCTTCCAGGTACTTTTAGTAGTTTACTATAATGATGCACCTAAGGTGTTCTTAAAAATAAAAAATAAAATAAAAGCATGAGTTGATAAATCAAAAGGCAGAATGTTAATCTGAGCCTTGGGAGCTTAACCATCATTTGATAATGGGCTTCATTGAATATTTTATTGGAAAAAAAAAATTGCATGTAATTTTACTTCGAGTCTGGCAACAATATTTAATTGCTAGTCATCTCAGAAATCTTTCCAGTCATGTAGTGTTAACACATCTCTGGTTTCCCTGATGTAGTTGTTCATAAAACACAGGTATTTCAGTCCAGGCACAGATCCTCCCAAACCATCCTGCCATACCAGTGTAACAGCTTGCACAGTGACTGTACTTTCTGTCAGCAGGGGAAGGCTGGGTAAGGCTCAAGTCCCCTAAAGGGCAAAGTGCCCACAAATTGTAGCTATGTATATCAGTAAGTCATTCCGAGTAAAAGAAGTTTTTGGTTTTTAAGTAGGAGCCTGAAATGAAGGTTCATGACATTTCTAATAGTGCTGTGGGATCCTGAGGAGTCTCATAACTTACTCTTAGAATTTTTCATCTCTTTAAAATTGTGTTGTGTTAGCACCAACGATCATTAATCTTTATACTAATGATCGGCGTGGTATATAGTGCTTTCAGCAGATCAGAATCCAATATTGAATTTTTGTGCCATAATGGCAGAAAAGAATTTTGAAGAAAGGGTAACAGGTAGATTTTATTTTTTTTAATGAGGAACTGCTTCCAGCCATAATGCGAATTGCTCAGTGAAAGCCGGCATAATTAGCCGACTAAGGGAAAGAATGGATGTGCAAAACAAAGTACCTGAGAAAGGCTTAAAAATAAGCTATTTAGCCCATGTTTGAAGTGGAGCAGGAGGAATGGGACAGACTGTTCACATCCACATTCTGGTTAGATACAAATGGGGCAAGATTATGTCAAGGCCACCAAGGAAGACATTGAAGTAATCAAGGCAGGAGACAGTGAAAGTTGAGACGCGCTCCTGGGTGGGAGTTTCCCTTGTGCATTGACAGAAAAGACTATCCAGGAGACAGTTTGAGGGGCTGAACAGCAAGATGCAGACAAAGCTTGGATTTGATTCTGTAAGAAGGGTTGAAGTTGATGCTGAGCACAGGATCTGTCATGGTGATGAGTGCAATTACCTGGAAAAGACTTTGAGAGGGGATTTGGAGATGATAAATAGCTCTATTCTAACAATATTGAGTTTGCTCTGAGCTTACTGCTCTGTTGACAAGCTACTCAAAATCCCATGGCTGCACTGAGAAGGTGAATCAGTAACCAATTTGCCCTCTGTAGAACCAATGTATATAATAAATATTACTTTTCTTCTATAGCACAATTGTTGTTTGACGTGATTACTGGTTGAAGTGTGCTTTTGAAGTTATTCAATGAAATAAGTTCTGGTATAGGTATTATAGTATTATTAAAACAACAATGATTTTTTTTTTAAGATTGTTATTGTGGGTATTGGTATGAACTATAAACTTCCAAATTTGAAAAATATTATGTTTCTTCAATCTGTTTGTTTACTTTTGGGAGGGGCCCTTCATGGTAATGATAATAAAGCTTGGTACTATGGAATATTGTTGATGGAGCTTAGCTATAGGAAAGATAATTCTTTTTTCAGCCATAACGCAGAGTTGTACTGAGTCAACAACAGCAGTGACAAAGAGTAAGAAATCACAAGACACAAATAGTATCTAAATCCTGTGTGTGGTATATTTGCATTTGAAAAAAAGATATAAAATGTGCAAGAAGGCTGGTTTTGGAGGAATAAGGTCTATGCCATAGAATCCTGTTATCTCATGGTTTTGATTTTACTGTATTTTTAAATGAAAATAAATTTAGAAAAGGTAATATTTGAAGTTTCCATGCTATACGTGCTCTAGGTTACTAGAAAACTGCACGTTTACTTTATTAAAACCTTGCAGATAAGATGTGTCTTTTTGTGACATACTGGTGGCTGTATTTTGACTTCAGTGATGCGTATGTGTTTCTGAGATGAAACAAATACAAGCCTTGTCGACAACGATAAGAGTAGGATTTGACACTCCTTGAAAACATGTTAAAGTTAGTATCGTGGGATTTGAGCTTTCCCTTCCGTTGCTGGTGGTGTCAATGGAGTTAACTCATAGTCAGCCAGTTAAACCACTTTTGGTTTTTGGTTGGATGTTTTAGTCTGAGATAAGGGGTTTCTACTCCTGCTATTGCTTGGCTTGAGCATGGGACCAACAGCTCCAGGAGTGGGCTTAGATAGAGGCAGGGGAGCAGAGCCCCAGGAGTGGGTTTCCCGTGGGGTAGAGGGCTCTGAATGTGGCGTATTGATGTGCCCACCTCCCCCTGTGCAGTATTTCTCCAGTCTCTGCAGAATACTGTATTCCTGTACAGGAGGAGCAGTGAAGTTTTGGAGCTCAGCCAGGTCTAAACATTGTTCCTAAAACTATTAAACGAGACAACAAATATTAAAGCCCAAAATATCTTCACCACAAATAAATAAAATTGTATACCCTGCCAAATTTTATGAGCTTTTCTTAGGAGGAAGCCCTGAGATTTTCATTTAATGGGATGTCTCGTTTTAAGCTGCTAAAAACTTGCAAGAAAAATGGTGGTTGAAAATGGTGGTTTTGTCCTCTAACTGCTGATTATTCTTATGCTACAGCATTGCCAGTTGGTATCGATGGAGGAAAGTTGAACTGTTTCATCTATTTCTGTTCTTCAGGTTGAACAAAATGGAAAAAAAGTAATCATACATCCTTAGTAAGCTCCCTATGAGTTCATATATTGTAATCTTTGTTTCCATTTTGATCCTTTCAAGGATGTGTATAAACAAAGTGCCTAAGTTCTGCTTCCAGTGCAGTCTGTTTGATTTTGGTTGTCGTATTAACCAGGAGCAGAATTATGCCTATATAGCTTATTTTACTACTATTCACTCTAATGCAAAACTAATAGTGATGGGGAAAACATCAGTGTATCAGTGTGGGGCTTTTCTGTTTAAGAAATAATTTTAAAACTTTTTGGCTAGTGGTCAGAACTGTTGCGCAAGTGTAGCTCTGTGTTCCTGTGCTGCAGTCTCATTGGTCTTTTTCTCCCCCTTTCTGCCCCCTCTCCCCCGTGTTCCCTTTTTCTTCAGTAATTTTCCTGTGTGCGAGAGCTGTCCTCTAGAAGTCTTTTTTGAGACTTCCAAGAACTGCAGTGAAACAGTCTGCTTGATACTTTGAGGAAAATGAGGAAAACTAGTTGGCTGGGTTGCGCAAGTTTTCTCCTGAATGATTTGAAGTGTTTGAAGACTCAAGATATTGCATTTTCAGTTTCTTTAAAAGCAGGTCCCCCAGAGTGCCTCTGGGATAGATATAGGATGAACTTACTTTGCAAGTGGGGAAAACAAACGGAAAGCCAGTGTACTGTAACTATGCTTGTTTGTGTAGGAAATTAAAGTGATCTCTATTTCACGCAGGTCAGCTCTCAAGAGTGTACAGGAAAACTGATAATTTGCTAAAGGATTTCCTTTTGGATTTTCAGTGACATGTTTGGTTACCATAACACTGCTGTTTTGACCTGATGAGCACAGCTGTGAGGCTGAAGATTAAGTTTTAGGGGACTGGTGGGTTTTTTTGGTTTGTGTGTTTTGCTTTTAAAGCTAAAGAAATGTGGTGATGGCTGGTGTGTTGGTTAAACTGACATTTGTAGAAACACTGCTAGTACTCCCTTTGTGATGTGTATGAAAGTATCCAAAGAGTAGTGTGTATCAAAACAGCTACACTGCAAGCGTTGGAACAAACTTTGTATTCTTTACGATAGTGTTTAATATTTCTTCAGAAGAAGTTACTAGCTGTGAATGCAGCTCTCTGGAGCCTGGAAGACTTCCTACCTCCAGGGAAGAAATAATATTTCAGTTTGCAGGCCGTTACATTTGTACCACATGAGTTTTGAACACAAATTACTGTATTATTCACTGATTTGACATTCTTTATTGTGTGGCTGAATAACAGAGCTGAAATCAGCAGATTTTACAAGCGTCATGAAAACAGATTTTATTTCAATTAGGCAGTGCTTTTGATGTTTTCTAACAAACTATGTTTTGATTAATTGGATTAATTTGGATGAGTGTTAATGGATTAATGAGTTAATTAGTGCCTTCTCTTTTTGCCTTTTGATCCAGGAATCAGGAACTTAAAGACTTGGGAGAACTTGCTCCTCACTGGGACAATATGCGCAAAAGTGTTATTGCTCACTGTGATCAGATGTTGAGCATGTACCAGGATACTCTTGCAGAGCTTGGGAAGCATACAGGTATGAAAGTAGCCTCTCCTCTTCTGGAGCAGTTAAAACTTAACTAGACTGATTGTTATTAAATAGTGGCATATTCAGCAGGAATAAACACATAAAAATGAAGTATTTGTAATCGTTGTATTTCTGAAATACTCACAGGTGCCCTATTTCCTCTTCTATTTTTTTCATGCATTCCATCAGTTTTTCACACTTAACATGGCACATGGTTATACAGCAGCCAAAAAAAATTGGAAAAGTGGGGGTGTGTGTTTTAATTGCAAGTTCCCTTGAATTTACTGCTCTGCTAGTATTGAATACCATCTGCCAATTGAAACCAGCCTTAGAGGTAGTTTTGTCAGTTTTTCTTGAAACTTAAGTTACATTTAACAGCCTACGGGATAACCGTAAGATCTAGTTATGCTTTGCATATCCTTAGTGTAGTAGTTGTCATTGCCCACGTTGTGCCAGAAAATCACAGAATTAATATGGGATGGGCAGTCTGTCCTCAGTCCAGAAGTAGCAGTACGTACCACCTTGCTTTTTCTCACGTGGCGATGGTGGTCTTATATTCCGATGTGCGCTGGGTGCTTGTTTAGTTAATATCTGCCGGAGTCCTGTGGCCAGGGACTGTAATGTGTCATAGTGTTTGCATGCCAGTGGAATAAGACAGCATCAGTGACAAATGTGCAGAAAAGGCAGCTGGTCTTTTCCTCCTGTAGTAATTCTTACTCATCAAAAGAACAAGAAAAACCTGCAGAACAAATTATTTCTTCTTTGGAATTTCTTTTCTTTTGATTGTTCACAAATCATTCAAGGAACTTATGATAATTCTTTTCTATTTCGTGAGACTATTGGAATTATTTCTTGAACAACACTGTATTTTGAGCGAACAAAAATTTCTGTCTGTTCATAGCATGCCTTTCTGCCTCTTCCTGCTCGTGCACCCCCCCACCAGTTTTTGAGATGTTCTGGAAGGAAATGGGCACATTTGTTCTGAATTACTACAAAAGCCTTGTTTTAATTGCTGCTTTCTTACTGGTGTCAGATTTCTAACCCCAATCCTCACAGTCCCCATCTCAAATATGTGTTTTTGATGACCATGCTGCCATTATTGCTTGCATATGCTGTTTTGCTCTGTGTTCTCACCATTAGATGTTCCCACTGTGGCCTTACTCCCACAGTTGTGTGTGTGTGTAGGCCTTGCAGTGCATGTCAGAAGTAAACACTGTGCATTGTGTTGCATATACATAAGTTTGCAACCTAGAATATTTCTGGAAAAGGTATACATTATGGTTATGAATATTTGTAAAAAAATAGAAGTATAAATGATGATAACATCTTTTGAAATATCTGATATATATTTAGGGAGATTTTGCAGTGTTTTCTTAGTTATTTCTAGCTTTCTCCATAGACCAAAAAAAAACTTTTTGTATGTGTGTATACTGAGTAATGGAGCAATCAGGTTTTAGTTCAATATACAACTAAAATGCATAGCAAAATAATTTCTTATAGAGAATTGGGCGCATTTACTTTTATTATAATGAATCTGCTGCATTTAGTAGGTGAGACAAGTCTTTCCCTCCATAATAGGCATTAAAACTATACTTTCTCATTTATCCATAGTCTTCTAATACGGGACTGAGCATGGTATTTCTCATTCCAAATTGCTCTGGGATAGCTTTCTTCATCACAGAAAAAGAGAAATCCTGTTCTAGTGTATGAACAAAAACCCGTCTCTAACTGAAACTAAGCATTTTGGGAGCAGTTGATCACCTGCTTACATGTGTGGGGGGAAAAAAGCTCACCTGTTACACTAAATGTTCTATAAAAATTTGCATTTTGGTTGCAAAAGTGGAATTTCTTGTATTTATGATTGTTTACCATCATCAGATTATTCCAGTTCTGATTTTGGCAGACTACCTGCTGATCCAATATGACACTTCCTATGTTTCTGTGTTTTAGCTTATATGTATATCTATATGTATATATGTATATGTATAGTTTTAATGCTTTGCTAATTATATTTTGAAAGCACTCCGTAAAGTATCATATGCAAGGTAACAAATGCAGATCATGAAGGAATCAACGCAATAATTATCACTCACAGGAAAATATTGAAATGAACTTCTGAGATTAAAAAAAAAAAAAAGACAATGTAATCTATTAAGCATAAATCCTGCAAGGCCTATATTATGCCAGGTGAATTTGAAAAGGGTTGGTGATGTGAAATGACCTGTCTTAACTGTGGTTTGAGAGAACTACAGTGGACCAGGAAACCTGAGATTATTGAGGAGGACAGAACCAGCACATATAAAAAAAGAGTAGGAACATTCCTCCAAAAACAAAACAAAGCAGAAAACCTAAGCAACCCATTAATTGTAGTGAAGATGAGAAATAACGAGGAGGTGTTAATTTGGAGGTCAACACTCAGGTGCGTAGGTAAATCTCATTTCTTCAACAACCCTTTTTTTCCCCCGTTGCTAATATGGTGCTGGTAAGATACTTGTTTATACTTGGAAAACCCCTGATTTTACATCTTGTGTGAAAAGTTACTCTAACATTCAAAAACTTATTTTATCATGATCAGTGGGATACATGCACATTCTAAAGCCAAATAATAGCACAATCCTTCTAATGAAGACAATATTTGCTTTTAACCCTGCACTATAGCATTTTTATTCTTATTAAATCACAAATTAAATTAGATGATAAATCCTCTGAGTACTGAGTGTCCCTGTACAGTTGTTCCATAGAGGTCTAACATTTTAAAGTTATAAATATAAAGGGGGGGGGGGGATTTCTCGTGTATACATATGTAGAGCTAGGCTAAAACCTCAAATCTGCGTTTTGATCCTGTAGGCAATCTAGGATTTGACTGCCCAAAGTAAAACAAACTCTAGAACATATTCTTATATTCTTCTGCTGTCCGTTACTTGACTTTAACCAGATTTTTCTCTTCCTAGATCATTTGCAAAAAGTAATTACAGTTCTCTGTGAAGCAGAGATTAACCTCCCTGCATACAATTTTCAGAAGTTTGTGCCTACTGCTTCCCCCCCCCCCTTCCCAAAGGAATAGGATGGATGTGGATAAAATCCATTGCATGTTTTAGAATGTCCTGGTTCCTCTTCCGTTCCCATATGGGATGCTGCTTCTTTATAAACAGTACACATTGTAACTTCAGAAACCAAGATTACAGTGTTCGATAAGAAAGCAAGACAGGCATAGATTTGACTTCATACTGTAGTTGCACAAAAAATTATGTTGAGAGAACATTGTAGAGACTGGAAATTTAAGTATTCACAAGATAGAAAATGCTAAGATTAGAGACGTGAGTACAACTTTAACTCAGACTTTTCAGGTCAGCATATTTCAACACAGTCTTTACTTTCCCATTGTCAGCGATTCAGGCCAAAAAAGATTTTACTTTACAGTTCAGCCTATGTAGGCTTCATACTTTATCTTAGCACATTGCCCGAGTTTGGGTTGAGGCGGTTCTCTCCATTCTGAAACAGCTTGAAAGTTGCAGTGCTGTGGAATACCTGTGCATCTGCGCTGGAGATCCAGATCCTCTCGGAATTAGGGTTTGAGTTTGCGATCAGCAGTACTGCTACTTAAGAACTCAGCAAGGTTGGTTTACTAAACTAGATTAGACTTCTGTTATCTGGCCTTAGATGCAAAATTCCTGAGTCGGGTCATTATTTTGGGAAGCCTTATTTTAAGACAGGACCAACTGGCCACATTCCTCTAGGAAAGCCATGGAGTGCTTTTGCATCTGCCTTTACTTCACTACCATGTTGGCAGCCAGAGATACGTGGAAGCACTAACTCGTTGACACTCCATCCCTCCTTGGTACATCAAAAGCAGGTTAATGTTAAAATGTTTAGCATTTTTGTTTTGTTACTCAGTGAAAAATTGCTTTCCTTTAACAAGGGGCTTTTTACATGTATCTTATCACAAACTATTCTGAAGGAGCAACTCCATGTAAGTCATCTAGGTGCAAATATCTCCAATCTCCTTTTGTATCAGCGCTAGGAAAGACTGTTCTCTTGTAAGCAGTGTACAGAAGGGGAGATAGCATCTGTAAATAATTTTTTTTCCAAAATATTTCCATGTTCCTCCTATACAGTCACATGTTGGGTTTTCTGAGAGAAACCTACTTCATGCTCAGCTGAGCTATTTGTGCAATTTAATGGAGAAGGCTGTTAGTAGACCACTTCCTTTGCTTTTAAAATTGAGAGATTGCAGTGAAAGTATCAGGAGACTGCATTAGTGTTAGACAGCAATTTTGGCTTAGCAGCATATTTACTGAAAATGGAGGATTAAGGAAGTTAGGACTGTTTCAAATTTGAGTTGTTTTAGCAAACATTTTTATCCTCAAAAATGGGGGAGAACTTTAGAGAATAGCAAGTATTTTTGTTTCAAGGAAACATAACAGGAATCTAAAAGGGTTAGGTAACATCAAAACAAATAATTTCAGGTTAATCGAAACCACAGATTTGGTGATTTTGGGAGGGAGTAGAACTTTGAAACGTTTTTTGTTTGTTTTAGTTTGACCCGAAATGATATCCCCCCGGGATTTTTTTTTTTTTTTTTTCCATTTCAGTTGTCAAACTGAAAATTCTATTATTCATCCAGCCCTAGGAGAAGAAAAGACAGTCGAGGTTAAGGCAATTGAATATTGCTCTAGAGAATTGGATACTATCCTTGCCTCTGTCACAAAGTTCCTGTGTGCCACTAGGCAAGTCAGACTTCAGAAGTGGTTAGTGTGTGTGTGTTCTTCTTTTCTGGAAGCCTGGCAATAGATGCAAGCTGTTTTGCGAAAGTACTCAGTGCTTATGGATGTAATTCAGCTCAGTGGGAGCTGTGCTTCCAAAATGGAACGTGATGTTGCATTGTAATGCGTACTCTGTAGAATGAGATCCTCCATATCTCATATTGATGCATTGTTTCTTAAATGCTTCGACCTTAAGTTATTCTTTGCCATTGGAATGGATAAAATTATAACCCTTTTACTCAGCCAGTTAAAATTATTCTATAAATATTTGTAAAGCCCTTAGAAACTGTAGTGATGCATGCAGTAGACAGATTTGAGGAAATTAATAATCCTGTCTTTGTGGGAGGCTTGAGCAATATATTTGAATCCAGATACCGAAGTTAAAGTTGGAAACAAAATATTGAATCACTGCTTTTAAAGTGAGCAGCAAAGACCCTAAGCATTCAATGAGCTGGAAGAAGCTAGTATGTAATATGTCATTGAAGTCTATTTCACAGTTCCTCTGCAGGTGGATGTCGGATGAAGGTTGCATCTATATTCTGGTATTTCCTAACTTTGAAGAGTTTAATCTTGCAAAAATAATATCAACTACTATTTTAATAGATGGAATGTAGTTTTCTTGGTCCTTAAATACAACTTACCAAGTTATTTAAAAACACGCAAGCAAACTATACTGAAAAATTGTTTTATCATATGGATGATAGTGGCAAATGCAGATTGCGATATTAATTCCACTGCATGGATCTCTCATACAGAATAGCTGACAGCAGTGGGTGGTTATTATCCCGTATGTTTCTGGCACTGGGCAGGAAGGAATTCTTGCTTCACAGGTCTTCCCTGAAAAGAGGAATAACAAAACTCAGTAATGCTTCGTGTGTTCTACTCCAGTTCAGGATAGAAGTGTACTCCAGGGAGAGCAGGCTCTTCTCCCTTCTACTCTTTTGCTGGTCCCTTTTAATCTGCTGTCATCTTATTCTCCTCTTAGCCTGCCAGTGTTTCCTTGTCTCAGATCCAGTTATCATTCCTTAAGCTTTGATCTTGGTCTCAGCTGAATTCTCATAAATAATCTGCCCCCTTTCTGTTTTCTTTCCTAATGATTTGCAATCTCCTCACCCACATTATTCCCATTTCTTTTCTGATACAGTTCGAGTTCCCTTCACTGCTCCCATAATTTTGTCTTTCTGTGCTTTCCAGATGCTCGTTTCCCACTGCTATTCCTCATCAATGACTCCAGGTTTCAGCCTGCATCCCCAGGTTTCCTATAAAATCTGAATCTTTGACTGCTGTCAGTTGCTTTTCTTGCTACCTTTGCTCTTTGTTAAATTATTATTTTAAGTTTCTAAGTTTAGGTAGCAGCCTGAGTTGGTCTGGAGTATCATTGGTGCGCTCTGGCAATGTGATTTGCATTGAGAGGCTTGTGTTGGCATCTATGGCAGTTTCAGCAGATAACCTCTAGCAAATCTTGATTGAGCAAGTCAAAAAGAAGAATTTCAAATATTTCCTTTATCTTTTTTTTTTTTTTGCAAGAAAAGGTTGAACCTTTCCAAAGATTTTTTTTTTTTCTTTTTAAATCCTATCTGAATCAGAGGAATTTTAGTCCAAATGATTAATAGTTGACAAAATGATGGGGGCGCTCAAAAAATGGTCTAAGTAAATGTTGGGCTGCCTGAGTGAGAAGAAAGGACTACCTCTCTTTTGTAATCTACACCCTTTTATTTTATATATATGCTGTATCAAATATCTCCAGGTAAATTATATGTCAGGCTTTAATTATATTCCTTTATACCACCATAGAGTTATTCATAATCTCATACTTTTGAAGTATGCAACCAGACTTTTTTTTTTCCCCCAGAGCATTGTGCTTCTTGTGATTCTGGCTTTTTAGAGAGAAAACTCATTTCTAGCTTTTCTTAAGCTAGTTTATGTTTCTTTATTTGAACTTTCTAGGAAGAATGCATAGCCTAGTCAATGTAATACTTTTGTTTTAAGAAAAAAAAACTGTTACTTGGTGAAAGTGTAATAACATTATAGCTCTCTACCCCTGTGTTTTTTAGCGCAGAATAAACATAATGCACATTAACTGTGACATTGTTTCCAGCAGACTGCAGACCAATTTCAGACAGCAGGAAAAAATGTCTATCACCTAGAATAAAAAATTAGATTGTTCTGTGAATTAAAAGCTCCTTTGTTGCTTCCAATATGGATACATGCTGAGACTCGGTTGGCGAACCATTCTTCTCGTAATATACAATTACATTAAAAGTAAATTAAAGACGACTCCTAACATACAAATATTGTCCTCGCGTTAAAAAGAAGACAAAACATATGCTGGGTGCTTAAGATAATGATTCTTTAAACTTTTGTTTTTCAGGTTCTTCCTTCAAATCAAGCTGTAGCAAAGGAGAAAAAACATTAGAATTCATCCCAATAAATCTTCATCTGCAAAGAATGCACGTGCATAGTCCTCGATTGAAAGGTAAAGTATATTCTGTGGAGAAATTCCCTAAGTATGACAAAGTATGCTTTGAAATACAATTAAACTTGCAACTGAGAGGTATGGTTTCCATTTTAGCCCTTTTTAAGATGTAAATATCTTAATTTATATATCCAGTTTCAAGGGTGAACGTTAGGTGGACGTGTTTTCAGATGAAACCTTAAAACCACAACAGAACTGAAAGGTATGCTAGTTAGGGAGATGAATCTTGGTCATTTTGAATTTTTGACTTAATGGTAGGGTACTGGCAACAGTCTTGTTAAACTTTGTAAGTGGGACATAAAGATGCTACAGAAAAAAAGCATGGAAAGTAATAGTATTAAATTGATTTTTTTTTTTTTAATTTTTTTTTTTAGTAAATTTTTGTGTAATTTCAGCTTACATAGATTTGGAAGAATGCTGAGGAGAGAAGAATATCACAAGAAACACAGTGACTTTTAAAGAAAATTCCGAGATTCATTTCATGTTGCACGTGTTTTGCCAGTCAGTGAAGTTTGTACAGCATTAGCTTGTTTGTAAGATTCATGCAGTATGGCTTGATACAGAGGGTTTCTTGTATGAGTAGATTGTTGCTTGGTTTTTTTGTTTCTTTGGTGGTTGTTCAGGTTTTTTTAATAAAATCACAATCGAGCTTCCAAATTCATTATTTAAAAATCTGTACTGCTGTACAAGTTTAAAGTGGTTTATTTTTCACTTTGTTTAATGGGCTTTCTCTGTGGTTATATCCTGCCTTCATTTTGTGTACATATCTGGAACCTGCCTGTCTTCCTGAAGGGTTTGATTTTATTCTCTCAGGCCTGTGCATCTGCTTCTAAAACCCAAGCTTCCAGTTTTGGATGTTGTTTGGTATATTTCTAGAGCAGCTGAGTATGTACTGTCTGTAGAGGACCACGCTTAAGTAAATCATGAGATCAAAGAAGTGACCAGCTTGCCTGTCCTCCACATTTCTCTACAAATTCTGAAACTGGCACCCAGACATACTGTCACTGAGTTTGATCAGGAGTCCTGAGTCTGTGCTGAAACTCAGGAATTGGGTCCAAAGTTAAAGCTATGCAAGGGATTTCTCTGCCTCATCTTCTGAAGCCACAAGTTTTGGATACTGACTGCAGATCTTGGAAAACTAAGGAGTGGTTAATTCAACTTCTTTTAAGTTCTTTTTTTAAAATAAATTCCAGGGGTGTCATAATCATTTTGCTCCTATGATGCTTCAAACAAATAAGTAAATGCAGAATGTATATTCACTAAAATGTATTGGTAACTTAATGCACGGTTAAAAATATTCTGTTGTAGCAGTGCAGAACTAATACTGTCATGATTCATACTGACACACTGCACAATGTTCAGTAAGATTCACATCCTTCTAGGGCATCGGCTTAATTTTTCATTGTGATCCGTAATGTCAGTGTATTGTAAAAGCCAGTCTTAGCTGTCTTGTTTTTAAGGTGGTTGGTTTTTTTTCCCCGCTGTGCCACCAGAGATAGCACTAGAGCACAATATGTTTCCTCCCGGAGATTACCAGGATGAACTGACCAGCCTAGGCGATGAGAGTTGCACAGTTCCATTAAGGACAGTGTTACTTCTAAACTTAATGTATCCTATTTCTTAGGAAGCCTTAATGAGCCCAGCGCTGCTTGTGCCTAAATCAGCTTATTCAGTGCTACCCTGTGCCACGTAAGCATTTGCTTAGTGTTAAGTGCAAATATCTCACTGATTATGCTGAAAATACTGCGAACTTCTAATGCCTTCTGGAAAGGGGGATAATTTTCTGTAATGTCTTCTGTGATTCTGTTTAATACAGAATTCTGTTGCTGCTGCTTGCATATAGTTTTAGCAGCATCCTTTACAGATAAAAGTTTATATTGATACATTCATAGGAGCAAATCATAGTGCAGTGAATAATTTGTTGATAAATTGAGATCTATTAAATTTGCTGTCACTATAGAAACAGGGAAATTACACTCTGTAAGGTTTTTGCCTTATAAATACACTCTGCATCTAAGCACATGGTAAAACAGTAAGTACAAACAGTAATTATGGGAGTATTATTGTGTGAACTGCTGATGTCCATCCCCTTCTGATTTGGAACATGGGGACTTCTGATTGTCTGTTAGATACTGTATTGGTTCAATATTTTGTTACTTCTTTTACTAAACAACAGTGCCTTCAAACATTTTAACAAGATGGGGATTTATAGTGACAGGATATGACAGCAGAAATTTTAATTTAGCCGATGTTTCGCATTTATTTAGTTAACTCAAAAGCATTTTTAGATTTGTAATGACTACAGGTGGCCAGAACCTTAATTTTATGTCTTTCCAAGAAAACCTCTCTGGGAACAGGGCACTGTGTGTTTATTTGTTAAATAAAAAAGTGGAACAAAATATGCTACTTAATCACCCACAATTTTTACACTATTTGAGCTTTGTTTTGTTTTTAATGAATTTTCTCCTTTCTCCTCCAAAACCACTTTGCTTGTGGCATATGGTTAATCCGTAATTGAAAAGGGTACAGAAAGAGAGAAATGTTCGAATCATCTTCTAAAGTTAGAACTTTGTTTAAATTATAAAAATTTTCCTTTTTTCTTTAGCTAATGTTCACTTCAGTGATGTGACAATTAGATAACACTCCTCTTGTTACACTCAAGTTTAGAGACTGTGAAACATTAATAAAGAAGAGAACTTGTGTTAAAATCAGGGAATTTCTGCCTACACATATTTTTGGAAGACTGACACCTTAGTTATGGAGAGCTCTTTTTATTTCTCTATATACAAAATGGGTTCCTCAATATGGTCAGGATATTCTCGTAGCGCTATAGTGTAAATATAACAAAAAGTAATTGAAGATTGTTATTTGTCTTTGGAGAAATTATTTCTGTATCTATTACATAGCCACTGTCCCATCTGTTTAGTTTACCGAAATAAGTTTTGTTTTATGAGCACTAAAGAGCTGTGTCTTGTATTAGATACGTACACTTTGAACAGTTTGTAGCAATTGCTAGTCATTCCAGAGTAAGCAGCACTTTGACATCAAGTTGGTCTTTCTGATCTTGTGCTTTGCTTGGCATGTATCAAAGGGCACCTGGAATATAACCAGGAGACTTGGGGGGGGGGGAAGCATGTAAACATTCACAGAGGTGGTGATGAAACAAGCTGATGAGCCATAAAGCTGTCATTAACCCTTGCACTGTCGGATACCTTAATTGTGGGACTGCAAGATAGGTTTCAATCCCATCTATCGTGTGTATGCACATGGATATGTGCTTTTTTGTTCAAGATGCTCAGTAACACGTTTATTTTTACTGAACTTTGATTCGGGTTGTTATTGGGTACTGACATGGAATAGAAAATACCTGTGTGTTTAAACTTCCAGTAGGAACAGCTTTGAGAAAAATACTATTTCATTATGGGGTAACTGTGCCCCATCCATGTGATAACACCACATTTTGCTCTGTTCATCATACTACAGAAGTTAAATTTATATATTGTCATAGCTTTGCTTTTGTCCCTGTTTATACATTAAGTGTGCTTGTTTTAAATCAATTTGGTGGGCTGAAGAGATTTTTATTTTGCTTCTGGTCAGTGTGAGACACTGACTGCCTCCTGTGAAGGCAAACAGGTCGCTTCAAATTCGAGATTGAGCTGTGCTTGACATAAAAATCCCTCAGTTCTTTAAACTGGTCTGATAAACCTTAGGTTTATGGAACTTCTACTGTGTTGCTGTGGTTGTAACCATGTTGCACAAGCAACATCCTTTTATTCAGGAAGGAGTGATGAGCAGGTAGTTTATATTTCTGCATGGTGAAGGAGTTGTTGGTTTTGGGCAAGTGTGTAACTGGTTGTTAGTGTTTCACTTGTGTAGGTAGGAGGTGAGTGTATCTTTGAGTGAGAATAATTAGTATGAAATGATGATTGATTTAAAGCTCAATTTCCTTGCACTCTAATCTTTTGCATTTTCTTCCTTCAAATTCTGAAGTAATTATTTGAGGAAGGGCTGAGGGCTTTTTTAACATCTACTAATTAACAATTTTGGGGGAGCACACTGACAATATGATACAGCTCCTACAACTCTGCTGCAATTGAAACTTTGCCTGCGCTGTAGAGGGTTGTCAGCACTAGTCTGTTCTTGAAGTGGACGATGGTTGTGAGTTACTGGAGCACTCCTGTACCAGTGCACTCATGCTGACACAGCACGTCCTTCATAAGGCATTCCTCCCAAGTCTTGCCACACTTTCCAATGTACTGTGCTCTGGAGAGTGGGAGCGAGACTTCCCCATGCCCATCACCAGGGTCGTAGACATTTTCTTCTTCTTTGCCATCCCACTCTCCCATGTTCGCTTGCATAGAGTGGGTGCTGAGCTGTTCTGGGTGTGTTTGTGTCTCAAACAGCTGCTCCTGGACCATGCTAAGAGGAGGCCACGGGCTGAATGAAAGCTTTCTTCTGCGTAAATTCCCCCAAAGTAGCTATAAGCAGGGTCGCTATTTATTTTTAAAACAGAGTTGGAAAAAGCAACAAGCTTCAGTCTTTTAAATGTAGTTTCATGAGTTATCTGTAAACATATTCAGAAGCCATTATCTAGTTAACCTGGTGGGTTCATCTCTTATTTTGATTTCAAGCCACCATTGTTTTGAGCAATAGAACTACTTATTGTCAAGTATGGATGGAGCTCTAACAGCCCAAGATTGTGTAGTACGGATAAATCTCTGTGAAGACCTGAAAGAATGGTCTATTTAAGAACCTTGAAGCTCACCTGAGGCTAATGAAATTATGTCACTTCTCCTTTTAAGTGGAAATTGAAGAGTCACCAATTCATTAGAGTTCAAATCAATTTGAGCAAATATGCTTTGCAATTCAGCTATGGAAGTAAAACATAGTTCATTAACTGTGAATCATTTGTACAGTGTTCTTGCTTTTAGGGATATTTGTCATCAGGATGCAAGAAAAAAAATCTATTTTAGGAGAGGATTAGATTTTCATTTACATGGAAAGCTTCTTTGATGAATAAAATAGTTCACAAAAAAACATCCTCTAAGGTTTCTTTTAGAAATACGTTTTAAGAATGAGGCATTCTGACCTGTATTTTTATACCTCCAGTGAGCTTGGGCACAAAACAGGTACTGCTTAGTGCAAATGTAAATTCTGCAAATGTAAATTTAAACTTTGAAGGAATAATTTATTGTGGTTTGGGATGTAACTAAATCTTCATCTCTGCACCGACAATCAACCACAGGCACAAAATGAGAGGCTGTTTTTAAAAAGGTGTTTCATCTCCATTTCTGTAAGCATACATCCATACAAAAAGTTCATCACGTATCTCACAAGACGTCAGGTACATACAGAGAGTAACAACAGTGTCTCAGCAAAAATCTCAATAGTATAGTTTATTTCCCATTCTGGTAGCTTTTTAAGTGAAAACAACTGACTTGCTCTTTGTTTATAAGCATATGTAAAAAGTAAGTATATGTCATAGAACAGAGCTCTTCAATTTAGCATTAAACGGGTAATTATATCTGAAAGTGGAAGCTAAACACATGCAAACTCAAAAAGAATTGGAGAATTTTACTAGTCGCATTGATTAATCATTGGAGCAACTTCTGTGGGAATGCAGTGAATTCATTGTCACTTGAAGTCTTTAAATCAAGATCAGATGTCTTTTTTTTTTTTTTTATGAGATGCCTTCACTCACCTAGAAGACATAAGCTTGATGCAGAAAACATTAGCTGTAATTCTGTAGCCTGTATTATTGAGGCAGTCAGACTATTCCATCATAATGGACTCTTTTGACTAAAATGCATGAATCTGTGCATCTCAACATGACTACAAGTTAAACAATGGAAGGCGTAATAAAGTGAAATACACAAAGGGCCAATTTACTTGGCAGCTTTGTAAACTGCAGAGCTAGACTATTGTTCTACACTGTGGCATATAATTTAGATGTAGCAATAAATCAGGTAAACTTTCTAAGTTGTGCAGGTGGCTGTATGGAAAGATTGATTAGCTCTTGGGCCTCCTTGAGACACAGATTCTCGATTATTCCTTGGAAATAATACAGACTCATTGTCCTCATGTCTTGTAGAGTAGATATCATAGTGTTACCATACGTTGGGCATAGGCACATGCAAATCTCTGTGCTTGTCTGTTCCTGTTCCAGATGCTCTGTATGATGTCATCACTGTGGGAGCCCCAGCAGCCCATTTCCAAGGATTTAAGAATGGTGGTCTCCGAAAACTACTGAGTAAATTTGAGGCAGAAAGACGAAAGTAAGTATTTTTGTAAGTAGCTATGAAAATATCATTGCAGTTGCATTAAAATGTTATGAGCTCACCGAGTAACAAAACAGTTTACCCTGCTGAATGCATGGAAGATAAAAATCTAGTAGGATTGGACAAGGATGCATTCATAAAATAGTTCTTTTATCTTCCCTGCTTTGCTCGACTGCAAAATTGAAGCACAGTTTACTTTTAATGTCAAGACTTATTTTGAACACAAACTCAAAATTGTGAAATTTTCATCCCATGTTTCAGGAAGCTTGAGGAATATCAGTGCTTGAAAACATGCTGTTCAGAATGAGATCTCTCTTCAGTAATTCTTGTGCTAAGTGGAAAGTAGCTATAGACAATTTTTCAATAAAGAAACAGTAGCTTAAGGTAGCATCTTCATTTCTGACAGCCCTGGGCATATGTGAACAAAAAATATTTTTAGCACATCTGTGAAGTAAATAAGAAACTACTCTTTTTCTTATTCTTCAGAAAGCCAAAATGAGACTAAGCAAAGATAAAGGCCTTAACTAGGGTTTCAGTTCGTTGCTCTACTCAAATACTTTGTTAACCACCGAATACGTACAGAAGTGCTAGTTACATATTTTGCTAAGAATTGGACATGTTTGTGCTTGTTGCTATGGCTGTTAAGAAGTTTCGAGCAGCCACAGCTGTCACTGGCAGCACCCATAGTTGTGATTGCTCAATACTTGGACTAACTGTGCCAACCCCATACAATCAGCGGCACAGCATTTGAAAGGGAGTGCGGGAAGTGCTGTATGTACGCTAATCTAAATCATCACGACACTCCAAAGAAAATGAATTCCATTATATTCAATGCTCAAAAAAGTTTCATAGGTACAGTATCATAAAGAATAAAAGGAGAAATTATAAAAATCTACTGTTGACTTCTGGGTTCACTAGAAGTTGGCATCAATGCTAAAACCAAACAAAACCAAGCAGATATATTTGCTTTGAAAACTCTATTATTATTTTTTCTGTTTGCACTGCATGACATAAAAACCCTATTAAATCTTCTAAAGTCTTTCATTTCCCTGGCCACCTCTGGTGACGAAACTTGCCAATGAAACAGGAATATCACTGATCACATGAGACCCATGAATGGACTTTTTGTTAACAGTAGGTACCTATTCTGCTGTCAGCAGACTGGTATAGGCAGCCTTATCCCCATGATATGGAGGCCTATGAAGTACATGCTTCCTGATGAAGAAAATGTCTAAAGACATTTCTTAAAGTATCAGCTACTTAACTATCTGATGAATATAGTTGCAATAGTATTTCATGGGGTTTTATGATATTTCATAATAAGAAGTTGAAGTCATAAAGGACTTTGCAGCTCCAGCCCTCAGTGTTCAGCTTTCAGAAAATGAACCCTTTCTCACTTGCATGGTCCTTGCATATCCACGTTGGCAGAATGTGATTTCCCAAAATGGAGGGTAGCTGTTGAGGCAAACTTGAAATTATCGTCTCTGATTTCTGTTCATTGGAGAAAAAAGGGAAAATGCCTTATAAGGAAGAGACCTGGTCTTTCTTGAATTCTTCGTGGGAGAGCACATAATGCAGTATCTCATAGGAACGAATAGACAATGCCCTTGTTTCTTGCTTGCCCTCTTTCTTACTTTCTTACAAGGGGAGAGGATAAGATGATGGGCTAGACTCCTTTCTTTGAATCCTGTGCAACGTTACATGTCAAAAGGCTAGGATGGCAAAGGATACTCCGTGCAGCACAGCCTCTTCTCATTTTCATTCACCCTTATTTCACTGACTCAAACCATGCAGACCTCTAAGTTGATAGAGTATTGTGTTCAGGAGCACTGGGTAAAGCTTTGCAGGTTTTATCAAGGCATTTCGTAGCTGTTTCAAAGTTCCTACACATCACTTTATATTTGCTCTGCTTTTTAGACTTTTCTGCATCCCTCAGAAGCACCTGTATGTTGGTGACTTTCAAGGACAGGACCTTTACTCTGACAGTGCAGTTTTATTTGTTTCTTTGTTCCCCTGGAAGAGCAAAAGTCTGTCTTTAGGGTGATATGAGGAGGGTAACTACGTTACTATCCTGTCAGACTCTTCCTAAAAAAAGAGCCTGAGTCAGGCTAACAAACTTAGGTTTGAGCACTGAAAACAGGGGACTGCAATTTGTAGCGAATCACTTACCAGACTTGAAGAAATGGTCACTTAGTGTATGAATTTCCACAAAGTAGAAGGGAGGAAACCTCCAAAATTCGTCTTCCTTTCTATCTTTGAGGGCAGCTCAGAGAAAACTCCACATTTTTTTTTTTTTTCTTCAACTAGAAGAACTTGTATGAGTCGAAAGACAGGAGAAAGCAAGCTCTAAATATGATTTCACTTACTTGAATATTCAAGAGTGGGTCTACTTTAAATAGATACATGAAAGGAACATTCTTATTCTTACCATGGAGAAATTTCTCTCACTATGGCAATGACAACTTTATTTTGTAAGCACCTGTTTAACTGCATGAAGATGCTTTGAGGACACATAGCGTTTCCAGGGGCAGCTTTAACAATTTAAATTTTCTGTTTTACAATGGGAGCAGCTTTTCTGAAGATTCGGTTGAAGGGAGAAGTGACACCTTGAGATATCAGTCAGAATATAAAATGAACAGAAAAAAATGCAGATTTAGCAGCCGTTTCCTGTAGGCTAACTGAGCTGAAGACCTAGAGGAAGGTGTGGGAAGAGATTATTTCTCAAGCCAATCCCAGTAGCTTTCAAGACTGTTAGTGCACATGACAGAATGCCTTGTGTGCCTTTGACCTTCAGGCTGATTATTAGAACTGTTTAGTGAAATATTCAACAGTGTCAGCATATCACAAAATATTCCTTGCTCAAACCTATACTCGTGGAATTAACAGACAAGAGGAACTGTTAACTGGTAGCAAGGTTATATCCCGCTTTGCAAGAGCGTAATTGCATTTGCAATTGCCAAACCAAAACAAGAGTGAAACATATGTTTCATGAAAGTTTATCTAACAGAAGAATGTGGAAAATGTGTATCTGAAGATAGGTCTGGCATATTTTCTATTACATAGAATAAACATTTTTGTGCAGACAAAAGAGGGGAAGGTATTGTATAATAATATTTATTAAAAATGCAGTATTTTTGCAATTCTTCTCTCATTTGTTAACACCAAGCAGGTCATATTAAAAGAAAAAAAAAGGTAACTTTCTAAAAATATGATCTCAAATAAGAGGGGGAAAAGTTTTTCAGGTGAAAAACAAGACTTAGTGGTATGTGATCTGAAGCCAGGTCCATTGCTTTATAACCCATTCACAATCTGTACCGTTCTTTATCTGCAACAAAGAGACAGATAAAAGGCTTTACCACTACAAACATCAGGCATGTCCATAAGGCATGACTCTAGTATGTCTGTCCCTTTAGTAGCTAGTAGTGAACTTCATAAGACCAGTAAGAACAGTGGATGTTTTTTTTTTAATCTTGTTTAGGCGTGGTAGTATTTAAATTCAAATAAGTGAAGTGTGGTGATTAAGGTATGCTAAATCATTGCAGACTATTAATTATCTGTGTATGATATACATTTATTTTAGAATTTTTTTCATGATGCTGTATTGGTTTGTTCTTTTTCTTTTTTCCTTCCCTATTTCTAGCTAAAAGAGAAAGTCAGTCAGTTGTTCAGATTCAGTCTTCTGTTGGCCTGCTAGTATAGATTATTTCTCCTTCCAGCAAATAGAAGGGCTTGTCTTCTCATCAGTTTAGATAGCACAGCAAATTATTATTTTTAGAGCTCAGTTGTGCAGGAATGTTTAAGGCAGGCATTCTGTAAGTTACACCTATATAATGCCTCACTGCTTGAAATGTTCATAAATCACTTTCAAGGTACACCAAGGACTTTTTTTCTTATTTAAAATCTAATTTGATGATCCGTGCTTTAGCCAAAACACGTAGACTTATGGTTACAAGATTTTTTAATGCCCCAGTACTAACCATCAGGAAAAACAGAGGTGTCCCATAAGCTGCATTAGGTGCTGTGATTCACTGTGGTGAATCACATTGTACACCATTTCTAGCGCATTCTTTAGAAATTATTCTGCTTTAAATTAGGACAAGCTTAAAGCTGGAATAGTCCTGAAAAGGATTTTCTGTTGATTTTTTTTTTAAAGCCATAAAAATTTAATTTGGGTTTGAACTGTCTAAAAGGACCCTTTTTTGTTTGACGAGGCCTAGATTTTTTGGTCAAGGTGTGAGGTGTGCTCCTTCACTAACATACTCTTTACCAGAGATTTTATTAATGCTGAGATCTTCAGGGTTCCTATTACCTGAGTTTCATAACCTTCAACCCATTTCCATTCTCTAAGGAACCTGAAATGGTACTGTTTCACAGAAAATCCCAGAGATGTTGAAATAATGATGATTTGTGTTTGATCTAGTTGTAACCTTTATTCTCAAAGGGAAACCGCAGCCTGTCATGCATAGCACTTTTCACAGAGACATTATTCTTTGCACGCGCGCGTGTGTGAGAGAGAGATTAGACTTCATGGAGATGAACATTTTTTCACTGACGGTAAAATCAACGTATTAAGGTTGTTGGAAGTTTTGCTGAGAAACTGCCAAAGTTTGTGCTATTCATTGAGATATAAAAATCTCATGACAGTATTTTCCAGTCACTAGGCTTTCTGGACAGAATTGCCTGAAGCATTTTCTTAAGCAGGCATAAAAGAAAGGGCACTGGGGCTGGAAAAAGAAGGGAAGAAGGAGTTGGGGGAGCTTTGCATGCAAAGGTTAGAAAAGACCGTATGTTTTGGAGAGCAAGAAACTATTCCATATGCATGGACTCTAGGAGTGGCAGGAGGAGAGTGGATCCATGACTTTGCCATCCTTTCTTGTAATGCGCACTTCAGTGGGCTGCCAGGAAAAGGCTCCCGCTGAAAGGCACCATTTAGCCTCAGGCTTGTATTGAGGCACAATACCTTTTATCTTCTGACAAGAACCATGCTTGGTTACCTTGCATAAGATTCTCCCCTATGTTAAAGGGGAGAATATATTTGCATCTTTCCACCAATGTAAAGATACTCTGAAATTAATTGGAAGAACTGTTGAAGGCTTTCCCTAGGCATTCAACCTTCCTGGAGTGAGCCTTCCTAGGAAAATTGACTGTGAGATTCACCTATGCCACTCTGGCATCTGTCCTACTTAGGTCTATAGAGGGCTGATGAGGGGCATCTTGACCTTTCTTTTCACTGAAATTCATGTGCCATTACCAGTTGAAGGCGTTGATGTAGAATTATTCCAAGGGTCAGTTAGGAATGAAGAGGAAATAGAAGAGCGGCAAGAGAAGCTCTGTGCATGCAGCCTTAGCCATTCCTTCAAGATAAGGATTCGTGGAGATTTGGACTTGATAAGTAAAGATAGATTAGCCAGAACTAATAACGTAATTTCATTTTCTTCAGTATTCAAAGTTAGAATTTCCAAGTTTGTAAGGCGATCTTAGGGAAGTTAAAAAAATTAATTTGTACTTCTGAACTCTCTGAGGCCTGTTTTCAAAATCTCAGCACTGATTGTATGGTTTAGTTTTATTTCCTGAGGCAGTGAATTGTCCTGGCTTTTTTATGTAATCAATTTATTTTTGATTGTAACTTCCCACTTTAGACAGAATACATGTGATGCATAAATAAGCCACTGAGTTGGTATCTTCAGTAATGTAGATAAGCTTGAGGTTATCTGGGGGTAGATGTTCTTGCTGTGTATGCTTTAACTGTATTCTTGGTGTTAATGTCTGCAGTTTTGACTGTGAAAAATGCGAGGTCAAATGTTCATTGTTGAAAGAATTTAACCCAGTCCCAGATGGTGACAATTTAACTCAGTCACACAAATTACTCAGTTAACAGCAGGAGTGGAGTTACTCAGAGTGTCATTAAAAAATAGACATTTAGCATATTGCAGTATTTATTCTCAGGCAAAAACTTTGTTAATTTAGAGTTGAAATTGCAGGCGTAGTCAATGTAATCTTTACTCAAATTACATGACGATGTCATTAAAGCAATTTTAAAGCTGAAATGACCACTGATAGTCATGTGTACATAGTTAATGGTGGTGCCAATATATGGAAGTGATTAAGTGTGATTTTATATGCTTAGTGAAAGCTTTGAAACTTAACCCAGAAGACATTATTACAGACTTTTTCAAAAGGTACATGACTAATAATATATTTTACATATCAAAGGTAGATTTTCATAGTGCTGCTGATTTCCCGCACTGGACCTACCCATGTGGCCTTTGCCCTGATGCAAAAGTTTCTTCATACTTGTAATTCCTTTCATCTGCTTTCTGCATTAGGACACCTGTAAAAAGTTCCTCTATATTTTCTATTGGCAGCTGCTTCTTTTAAGTAATACTACTTTTATACCATAGCTATATGCGTCAGCAAGCTCTAAAAATAGTTATTTATAAGGAAACTAATTTAAGTTAATTGGAAGTAGTAATGTCTTTTCATGAATGGTAAGGCCACAGAAAATCTCAGGCTAATCATAGACTCAACAGTTAGAAACTTCAGATACTCCCAAACATGTTGTTTCTGAAAAAAAAAAAAAAAAATTACTCACTCTCTTGAGGGGAGAGGGGAAGTTGCCCTCAAATTCTGAAAGAAACTGAACATTTGGAGTCATCTCATGCTTTCTGACGTTCAGGAAATGTTAAAATTAGCCAAATAATGAGGCCTGATAGAACACTCCATTCTGAAGAACGAGTCCTTCTCTCTTCTCGGTTTCCTTTATTTAAAAGCTATGACTGACTTTATTAGAATGAGAACTATCCACAGGTTTAGTATCTCTCTTCCCTCTTTTCTTATAGCGTTGTCTGTAGCTTTTCTGCTGCAATATTCACTAAAGCTTAGAGCTGTGGGAGATCAGTGAAAATGATCTGGGAATTAAAGGCTGAGGGGAATCCCAGAAAGGAGTATGCGCATGGTGAGCTTGATAACAGCGTTGGCCAGATTCAGCCTGCAAAAAGGCTGTTTGATAAAGGGAGGGAGAAGCCTGAAGGGGAATTAGAGAAGATTATTCAGCACTGTGAAGTATTAAGACTTTTAAGACTATGTCTTCACTACAATTAACATAGACAATTACTCTTTGTCCCTGCCCTGTCTACTGAGTCTGACAGCTTGAGAGTTGCAGTGAATGTAGAGATAGATCTAATTTTGGAAGTTCATTTCACCAACAGTGTTGCCACCTTGAAGGCAGAGCTGTAGCTGTTTCCGCACTTCTCAGAGGGCCAGGGATTTTTTTGCCCAATTCATTAGGAGAGACAGTTTATACAATTCATTTTGTTGAAATATTCAGAATTCTGACTTCTGCACTCAGCAGTCTAGTAACTCGTGTAGTGGACTGCCAGTTGGAGACACGTAGTAATTTTGGTGTGGCTGGTAGCATGACTGATGACGGCAAAGCTTCGCTGATTCAGATGCCGCTCGTCCTGACTGCCTCTACAAAGATTGGTATCTAAAAATGGAGACATTGGGACTATAACTCAGCAAAGTACCTAAGCAAGAGGCTTAATTTTAAGACTGCTTGAATCTATCCTTATTTGCCAAAAGACTTAAGCCTTTTAAGTTTTATGGAAGTGACTTCATTTGGACTTCTAAATGTGTGTTGCGTATGTCCTTTATTGAATTAAATTTAATTTCTAATTTGTAGAAAACTAATGAGGAGAAACTGGAAGGGACACTAGAAGACACAAAGGGGAAATGGGGGAGTGAAGAGATCTGGAAAAAGACTGAAATGAAAAGCAATGCGTGAAATTCAAAGGATTGCAGGAGTGTCAAAATTCAGGTCTTGATGTGTGAAAGAAAGAAATTAAATCAATGGGGAAAGGGTGGAAGAGACTGAAGGATGAATGATGAAAAGACACAAGAGGAAAGAAGGGAGATACATACAGAAGCGACTGAGGAGTAGTATGTACATTGCTCTGGCATTGGTAATGTTCCAGGAGCTGCTTGGTTATGTTTTGCCTGTGTTAACATCACAGGTTAATATGAAACTGCAAAAGATTTGGGTTAGTTTCTCTGAAAGACTGAAGCAGGGCTTTATAAAGGGAAGGATTATGTCCAAGGGTTTAAGGTGGGGAGATGGATATACAGCAAAGAACCAGTAGGTGTGTGCATGCTGTCTAAAATGGTATTTTGGCATAATAGTATAAAAGGATATAGCGTAATTGGTAAGTGTTGGGGAAAAAAATGAAGGATAGGAGAAGAAGTCGTGCAAAAGAATTGCAGTAGTTTGTGAACAGTTAAAAGGAAAGTAGGAAGTTTGCAGTATGCATTTGTGTGTTTTTGTAGTAATTAACACCCACACCTCATTTCTGTGTCTTTTCTCGCAAATTAGACACATGGTTGTTATTGGAAATAGCTCTGGTTATCACCAGTTCCTGGACATCACTGATGCTAATCAAAACATGGTGTGGGCCACTGATCAATTAAACATTAATGACTCATTTTGAAAGACTTAGTGAGGTAGTTAATAGTGTGATGGGGAGTTCAGTTGGAAAAATAAGGAGCCTTATGCTCTTTGAGATCATTACCTGACTTGGTCAAACCTTTTGTTTCTCCAGAATTACATTTTTTTAAAAATAAATGAATAAAAATCTGTTTTTCTTATGTTAAGATCAGTCACTCAAAGGGATGATTAGGTTGAATAGTACTACTTGGAGCGTTTGGTGGTGGGCAGTCTGTTGTCCTCTACTGTTCAAGCAAGGATTTGTTTTTACTTTTAAAGGAAGGAGCATTTCAATTATATCAGTGAAGTTCAGGTATCTGTCATTTTTTGCAAAACTAGTGGTAAGATTTTTAGCACGTTAAGCATTTTTATTAATACCAGAAATTATTTTGACATCATGTGACTCTTTTTCTGTTATTACAGTACTGGATACCAGTGTATTTACTATTCACCTGAAAACACAGCCAAGGCAAAAGAAGTTCTCAGCAACATCAATCATCTACAACCTCTCATATCAAGCCATGCAGACCTGCTGCTTAATTCTGCAAGCCAGCATTCTCCAGACAGCTTGAAGAATTCTTTAAAGATGCTTTCAGAAAAAGTAAGATTCAAATCTTCACTGCAATGGAAAATGGAATAATCAAGTCTCTAACTGCTGGGTTTTTTTTCTGCATAAATTGACTTTCATAGCATCAGGAAATGTTAAATAAGTTCTGCTAAAATAAGCTTCAAAATGTTGCTATCAGAAAAAGAATATTATTTAGCATTTCTGTAGGCTTTCCATGTAGAAAATTAATGAGATCTATAAAGTTTGTCTTTATTTGAAAGTATAATTAATTTAATTTCATATGTCTTTATTATCCTCTAGTGGCCATATACTAGGGTTTATCAAAAATAGATTATTGTAAATAATTTTGTGGTATGATAAACGGTTATTTTATTTCTCTTTCTGTGATACTTCAAATTACTGCTTGTGGGAGGTAGTTCAAGCCAGGTTTGTGCATAGGGTTTAGAATAATAGCATGACCAGAAATGGTGATGCAGTCTGGAAGAAGCAGCTAGGAAGTTGGTGCCAGGAGGTCTCAAATTTTAATCCTCTTTCTCCTATTATACTCCTCTGTAGCTGTAGGCTCTTCCTCATCTTAGTTTCTTTAGCTCTAAATTAAGGAAGATAATATTTTCCACCTGTCTCAGAGAGTGATATTGGAGATTAGCTGAAGTCTGAAGTACTTTTAAGCATATGTTATCCTATAAAAATATTAAGCACTATAGCTGTGACCAGAGGGGTTGAAAAAAGTTTCCCATCGCTTCATGGGCCGTACCTTCTGTAATGTGATCTCAATATGGCTTAATAACACTATCAATAACCATTTCCATATATCTTCAGCTATTGGGAAGTGGCAACCCCTGTGGTCTGTTGAGCACTGTTATCTCAGCAGTACATCGTTCAATGGGAGAGTCTCAAATCTGAATATTGAGCTCAGCCGCATACTGTGAAGGCATTGCATTGGAGCCACGGGGGAGATAAACATTGCTCTCGGTTACAGATGTGTAAATCCACAGTAACTCTGAGAACACTGGAGTCACTGCGGATGTCAGGGATATATAGGAAAGTAGAATTCAGCCTGGAAATCAAAGGGAGGAATTTAGGGTGGTTTTTTTGTGGCAATTATAATGTACCTTTCCATGTAGTACTGAAAGAGGCCATTTTTAGCTGCGCATAGAAAAAGTGGAACTGCTCTGTTAGCAGTTAGTTCAAAGAAAAGTAAAGCAGATAAACAAAGAAGTGTTTGTTCTGAAGATTCAAGACCTGGTTGCTAAGGAATTTGTATGTTAGCTGTAGCCATTTGCTTTGCCCTTCCCACCTTTGCCTGTCTGGGCAGGAGGAGTGGACTATTTCGGAGTGGCTGCAGGCAGCTGTGATGGTTCAGACCCACTGTTTGAAGCATAGCCTATTGGAGAGTCTGACTAAGGGCCAGAAAAGACAATCCATTCACTTTGGAAAAGTCACAGATATTTTAAATTTATCACTGGTGGTTTAGTTGTATTATGTTCATATCAGCTTTTCAGGGCCAGGATTAAATTGCTGGTTAGCATATGAGCACAGGTTGCCAGAAGTGGAAGCACGAGTCTGACCCGACGTAGTCCACCTGACAGCCCATAGTTTCTATCTAGCGTCCACCTTTTGCTTGGAAGAGATGAATCCAGTTGTCTGAAAAACTGCTACATGAATGGTTGAATACCTGCTTCCCTGTCTGTTCCCAAATTTACCCTGAGGGGAGGACGATAATTGAAAAAGAGGGTGGGACCATTGCTGAGGAAGCTAGCGTGGAGGGCCAGCTGCTTGTAAAGAAGGGAAAAGAGTTGGGGAGGAAAGGAAAGACTAAGAAACAACTTCAGGGAAGGGCGATATTAAGTTTCAAAAACCCAAACTGGGTGAACCCACACAGTGCTGCAGTTAGATCCCTCATGGTTAATACAAAGCATTATCTCGATATCCTAAGATAACCTATCTGTATAATCTGGTACAGTATGCGTGAACCAAGACTAACAGAGTGTCCCTGGTTATATTTTTGGCATGCTCTTCTGGGTAGAATTACGTGATGCCTACCTGCATTCTTGAGGCATATGAGGTGCTTCTGCTCTCCCACCTTTTGTATACTTTTTATATGTAAAAAAGAAATGTTCTCTTACATTTGAACTTGATAGAAATTTAGAAATTAAATAGCTGTTTGAAGAAGCCATAAAAATGATTTGCCTGGTGATTAAATTGCTCAAGTTTATTAAAAAGCATATCACTTTTTATTTTAAGATAATGTTAAGCTCGATACATAGAATAATTCTTTCTAAAAACATTCAGTAGCAGTGAGTATGTCTGAGCTATCAGTAATGTGAATTACAGTTAAGTATTTATGTTAGAAATGGAAGGACTGGCTGTATGCATTGAAAGTGGAAAATTAAATCAAATAATTCCACTGCTGCTTCTTAAATTGAGCTTATTTTCTCATATTAAGCATGGTTTTACTTCTCCATATATGATTTGCAATTTACTGTAGTGTTTTCCTGAGGCTAACCTTTTATCAACGGTTTCTGTTAATTGATTAAGGAAGCCTTTAGCTGTCGACAAGTGTATCAGCATTTGCAGCTTGCAGAAGGCTTGATGAATTCATTTTCCAGCTATGCCTATCTTTGTTTGCAGAAATATTCTTTAGTCAAGTATCTAAAAGAATTTGCAAAGTTTTCATTTCTTTGTATAGACTTGTTTTGTGATTTCAATACAATTTTATAAATAGTGATGTTCTGCAAATTTAGCTGTACTGAGCTGTAAGAAAATGTAGTTAAAATGTAGATTGTTGTTAAACCAATGGAATCCTTGAATGGAATTTAATTACAGAAGCATTTTAGTCTCTATATGAAAAAATGGAGGTTCACTTCCATGCTAGTTTGCTTTTTAAAATGAATTTTCCCTATAAAATATTTATATTAAATTAAATTACTTAAACTTTTCAGACAGTTACCTAATATACCTTGCAGTCACACTGGGCATTCCTTACTTCAAGCTGCCCAATACTTGCAATTTTCTGAAATTTAAAGCTTTTTGAGTCTACCATGCCTGATTCAGAGACCTGAAATGATCTCAAACGGACTTGGAGGGGAGATACAAAACCTCAGCAAAACCATGATAATGTCATTTCTAAGGACAGACGAGTAAAGTAGTTTGGACTCTGATATGGAACTGTAGAACAGTCTTGAAGAGGAGCTCTGCTGTTACCATGCAAGAAAAGACAACTCTGCAAGTCTCACTTTGCCTCTTTCTTATTGAAGATTGGTAGGGTTTACTGGCAATATTCCCCAAAGACTACAGATTCTCTGAGCATGCACCATATGGAGGCTGGAAATACAGAAAATTGTGAAATTTGTGAAATATATGAAATTGTCCTATAGTGCAGTTCAGGACTACCATGAGGCAGTCCTTGAAGGGCTACGTATAAGAAAACTGTCTCTGTTTAAGCACCCTTTCCCACAGGCAGCAAGTTAGTAAGGAGGAGACAGAATGGGTCTGGTAAAATTGCCAGGGAGATGAGTAGTGTTGCCAAGCCTAATCACTAGGGAATCCCAAATCAAGTCTGAAAGAAGTCCTGATGTTGGTTTAAAAAATCGTAACTTAGCTTAGATATCCCTAAGGTTTTTATTTTTAAGACTTTTGAGTTTTATTTGCAGCAAATTTTCAGCCTTTCTATGTGCAGCCATTAAGGATCAAAAATATCTTTTTCCTAAACATCATGAAAATGGTAAAAAGCAGAAACTTCTCAAGCAGGTACTTAACCCAGCAGCTGGAGCTTTAAGAAAACCATCCATTATTTAGAGCATTGTGGTCTAAATGTCGGTAAACTTTTGTGGGGGTACTGAGGCAGGAAAGCAAGAAAGATAAGGTGAGTTGGAGCAGAGGCATACAAAAGGGGAGCAAGTACTAGCAAAAAGGGATGGGTGAAGAATAGAAGCAAGAAGTGCAGAAACTGGGAGAAAGATTTGCAGGAAGATAGATGCTGACGCTTGGAACTTGTTTGGTTTGGGGTTTTTTGCTACTTCTCCTCCAGGTTTTACATAAGAAGCATGAAAGGGCTGAATGAAGCTTGTCTGGGCAACCTTTATTTCTAGCATTTCCTAGCTTTGTGTGACTGCTTGTTCAGGCTGGTTGCTCTGACTCTTATCTACGTGCTTTTCCGCATGCCTGTTTAATTAAGATTGTGCGCCCAAAGGCAGTTCAGCACCTGAATCTGCCCATGACAATCCACTGTGTTCTGGGCAAATAGGAAGGCAGCTACATCCCACTGACCTGGGATAAATAAATTCAAGTAATTGTGCTGTTAAAGAAATGAGAAACAGTGTTTCATCATCACCTCTGACTGGGGAGAGGAGCTATGTTGATGTAACCAAAATTGTGACTCTCCCCAGCTGTCTGTCACCGCAGCTTTGCTAGCGGTTACCACCCTGTAGTGAAAGGGAAGATGTCCTTGCACCTCACCCTCTCCTGTTCAGTAAGCTGGGTCAGCGGACGGAGCGGATAGGCCAGCCTCCGAAGCAAGAGGAGTAGCGGAGGTAGGGCCACATGTTCTGTGTGACTGCAGGAGACTGGCATCTGTGGCAGACTGGTGGCAACAGCAAGTGCTGTTACGGGGAGACAGAGTCTAGAGATGCATATGACCATATGCAGAAAGCATTTTCCTTTTCTTGTTGGCGTGGAACGGAGATAAATAATGCAGGGAGGTTGGAGGTTTTTAAATACGGTAAACTTCCAGCTGTCACAGTCAACAAGAAGGATTTAGAAAAATGATACAGTGGTTGAATAACATCTTCAGAGAGCCTGGAAAAAAATACTTCAAGGTTTCCTTTCTTTAAAAATAAATAAAATAAAGCTAGAAATCAGGTGTCATCACCTGCCCTGATATCTGAGTTGATACTTACATGTACCAAAATTTATCTCTGGAAACACTGCTTTTGCAGACACTGCAATCTCAGCAGCGTAGAGTGGTGTGTTTTCATTTAAGAAGATCCTTACATTTGTTAATCACATTTTATCTGACACTTATTTGGAAATTATTGAGCAGTGGTAGGTTACTCTTGGAACTGGTTCTTGTAGAGGCTTGTCTCTGCAGGCAAAATTTGGAACTTGAATAAAATAGGATTGTGTGAAAAGATGATCTCTGACAGATACTGTATTTTGTGATAATCCTTAGAACAATGGAACTGTAGAACTGTTGATGTCCCAAAAACCCTTGAATTTTTCCTCATTGTTTGTTGGTCTATTTTGTTTTCTGCCTCTCAGGCAGGCCTGAAACAAATAACCACTCTGCCTAAGGGTAATTCAGTGTTATAAAACAGCTATGTTGCAGTATTGCATTCTTTGGTCTAACCTTTTCATTCTTTTTTTTTTTTTTTTTTTTTTCTCTTCTCCTAGACAGAGTTATTTGTGCACGCATTTAAGGATCAGCTGGTCAGAAGTGCCCTTTTAGCACTATACACAGCCCGGCCTGGCTGTGTCCTGAAGAAACCAGCTGTGCCTAGAAACAGTGCAGAAGAGGGGAGTGATTTACAGCACCAGGATCATCCTTCTCAGATGAAAAGACAGGACTCTATACCCCATCATTCTGAGTATGATGAGGAAGAGTGGGTAAGTTGTCAGAAACTCTTGGTTGGTATTCAATCCTAAGCCCTGCGAATCAGCATAAGCAAATACAAGCCCTAAGTGTCCTTGTCACATGTTATTGGCGGGGAACAGGAGTGCAAAACCTTGAAATAATATTTTTCAGATGCATTGTGTATTTTGAAACTAGCTTGAAAGAATTTTCCTAAATACAGTGTGCTTCTGTGCGACTGCGTGGTTGTGGATGTAACAGTGAGGAGGATGAATATCTTCTTGCCCAGACAGGAAAATCGTCTTTCTTTGCTCTTACTTGAGTTCTTTTTGCTAGTTAGGCAGATTTAAGGAGACTGGAACAGCATAAGCTGTTATGAGGGAAAATTCTTTTTTTTTTTTTTTTTTTTTTTTCCCCTTTCTTTTTTTCCCCAAGACTGAATATAAATAGTTTAAATACACCCGACTTAACCCTCAGCAAAACAGAGCTGTTTTCCCTTAGACTGTGTTCTTAGAGGATGTCTGAGATTGCATAAAAGAATTAAACATGGCTTTTAGATTTTAACATTCTTAGCATATCTTTCAAAGATATGTATTATTTATATGGCTGAGATTTTGTAAATTAATTATTTTGGTGGATGTGTTCACAATAGATGTGCTTCATTGTTACATACACCCTGAACTCAAGCTATTTTTATTCAGCTCAGGCTCATACTTTCAGTTCATCACTGTATTCTAATAAATGTAAAGGATGCCAGCATATTAATCTCTATTGTAAATAATTAATGACTTGTGTGAGCTACAGTACTTACACTTGAACTGTAATTTTTGTCCGTACCACAAATAAGGGAAGAAGAATATATTTCTTCTAGAGAAAAAACAATTATGTCCAATGCCATGCATTAAGTAGTCATGAGACTACTACAACAATAAATAAATAACTCATTCTTTTATTTGTCTTCTGGTTTTAGAGCCTTGAATTCACTTTTTCATGTTTTCTCAACAACCTGAGGGGCTAGAATGGGTCTTCTTTCCTTAAAATGAAAGCCAAAATGTTTGTTCCCAGCTGTTGAAACAATCAGAAAAATAAATATCACAATAGATTTGATAAAAGGGAGAAATTTTGCATTGGAAAAATGGCATTTTTGTGCAAGTTGTATTTTAATTTAGTACTTCTGTCTCTGCAAAGAAGCTAGCTTTACCGTATTTCATTATTGATTTTTTTAAAAATTTATTTCTGCCAGGTGCTTGGTCCTCATCTATTAAAACATATAAGCACATCAGTTTAAAGTGTATCTATTTTTTCTGCTAAATTACTAAGATTACCTGCTTGATTAAAATTAAGTGTATCTTTAAGCATTTTCTGAATTAAACTGAGTCAGAGTCACTGTCAAACTTGAGACAGAATAAATCTTAGAGAAATTTTGGTTTTTTTCTAAATTTGAAATATTAGGCTTCTGTTATTTTTCAGTTGTTTCTGTCAATGGAGATAATGAATAATGCAAGTTTGAATGATCAAATTGTCATTAGCATGATGAAAAGAGAAAGAATAAATGCATGTAAAATTTGAAAAAATGCTTAATCTACTCTGAAAGTCAACTATAAAGGAAAAAAAACTTCGAGATACATTGCTTTGTATGCACAGTACTATATCCTCCTTTGTTGTTGGGTTTTTTTCCCCACTCTTATCAAGCACTAGACTTGCATTTTACAACCGGAATTTCAGTTTTAGTTTTGCCCGAAATCTAAATCTGTGATGTCCAACAACTCTTTAAGCTGACCCTGTTCCATCCACTTCCAATGACTGCATTACCTTACGGCCATCATGAAAGTGAATTCAAGGCAGTGTTTAAAAACCTGGTGAGATCCACACTCTTCCCTGGCATCCAAATTGATCTTTAAGGAGTAACTCCCAATTTCTTAACTGTGCAGGATGCCCTTTCACTGAGTGACCAGTGTTTTCCAAAAGCCTTCTTCTCAATAGCAATACCGTGTTGCACTTCTCTTCTTTGGTACCAAGTACAAATATTCATCCCAGAGTAGCTGACAGCAGTATGGATTGAGCTATTTATATTGGTGCGCTACATGTAGGCAGTAGTATAGCATTACTGTTGAAGGAAAAATATTTAACTTGAGAGTTTTAGATTGCCTCTGGGTAGATATTCTCCTCTCTTGCCCAGCTGCTTTTGCTATCCTAGAACCTCCCTGCAAGAGGGAACAAACCATGTTGTCATGTATAATACAAGAAAAGGTGGGCACGTTGCCACTTGGAGCTGTTTCTGCCCTACATTTCTGACTGACTATTTAACATGGTTGGAGCTACAAAGAACAGATAAAATGGCATTTCCAATAAATTGTGTACAAATACTGAGATGGTACTCAGCCACGGGTCTGAAATACTGACCTGTGTACGATATATTCCATTCCAAAGCACTGTCACATCACAAGAGGGTGTTAATCATGCACGTTAGTTAAGATACTTGCTTTATCTATCAGCATACCTCAAAAGGACCTTAAGGTAATACATGGCTATCAACCCACATGAAGAAGACACAGTATCTTCAGAGCACTGGGGAGTGCCACTGCTGTGTCATACTTGGCGCGAGTAAAGCACGCAACTGTAGTGGTGTATATGGAAGGACACGAGAAGACTGAGAAGCTCTGTAGTGAATTTAGAAAGCCTGAGAATGCTTTAAAAACAAAAAGACAGCCTCTGGGACTCCACTGGCCACCAGTGCTTAGGAGGAAGCCATCCAGTCAGCTGCAGTGACAGGAAAATAGTTTCCGTGCCTGCTCTCTGAAATGAGGGAATTGAATTGCCTTTTAATGACACTCCCAGAGCAGATGGAAATAATTACATTTTTTGAATTGGGTGGATGAAAGAGAATTATTTTACAGGTTCGTTTTTAAATGTCCTAAGAAAAGTGCCCAGCTTTCTGTGATGCCAAGGCCTAGCTTTTCATAGGGATCATTATGAGTATGCATGCATGCCTGCCAGTGCCACAGCAGAGGTGGCAACAGAAGTGCAACTATGGTCATTTCTGACTAGTAACAACTAACCACATGTGCCAGGACTCCTTAATATCCCAAATGGCTTCTGAAATTTGGAAGAAGTAGATGTCAATGTGCCATTTCCTTGTCCCAGTCTGCCTTGTCCCAATGGGGTCAAGCCCTGTTACAGATTTCCACTTTCCCTGTCATTGGCCTGACTTTTCAGCTTAAAGAAGCAGTAAGGAGCGGGAACCAGAGACCTTGTTTCTCTCGTTCTTTCACACTACGGTAGTAAACTTACTGTGCAATTAGCTCCACAGCAACTGATGGGAAAACTGCTATCAGGGGAGAAGCATCCTCCTGAGGAATCTAGGGTCTCACTACTTCAGTGTATCAAGAAATAAGACTTATTTTCTTCTGATCCCTCACTTCACACAGAGGGCTTATAAGAATGCTTACTTGAGAGGCTGTGGGTGTATTTCGTCCTTTAACCTGACACATGCTGCAAAATGATCACTTGTGAGGTAGTTCTCAGGCAAATTGAAAATAGACCACTCAAGATGGTGAAAGGTGGGTGGAAAGTGTGCTAGGCTACAGGAAAATGTTATGGAAATAGTAAGGGATGACGATGTGAAATGAATGGATTTCTTCTCGCAGAGAATAATAGGGTGTCACTTGATTTTCATTGACTGGAAACTGCACTTTTACTCGAGACTTGTTCTTACCAAACTGCAGAATTTCAGCAGCCCTCTTGGAAAAATGTGCCTATCTTTGGTGGAGACAGAATAACGTCGCAATGAATGGTAGACTATCTCCTTTTTCTGTCTGCCTATAATGATAGCTTCTAATCCTAGGAACCTCCTATGTGGAGAAAGCAAGCTGTGGGACAGGCTCTTGCTCCCTCTGTCTTACTTGTCCATATGTAAAAAGAACAGATATATGATAATAAAAGTGAGCTTTCTGTCAACAGATGTTTATGAATTTTGCTTCTAAACCCTCGGGGAATGTTTGTGTGAATATTGTATAGACATCATCTCAATGCTGGGTTAATAGTTGGTTTAAAAAGAGAAAAGTGTTCTTTCCAAAATGAAACAAGGGCTCATATTTGTGTTGCTTGTGCAATAACTCCAGATGCTCATTAACACTCTGTGTTGGGCTCAAACTCCCCCAGCAGAGGGAGGAAAGGGAAATCCCATTGCAGCAGCCACACTGAGCAACATGAGTTCATACACCTCAGCAACTTCAGTGAATAGAAAGACTGAAGTTCCCTGTTACTCTCTGGTAAAACTTGGAGCTATTTTGGGCCAGATTTTTTACTATTTGCAGTACTTTGTTGCTCTTCATAGAACCCTTCTCCCAAAAATAATGCTTGTGGGTTGTGGAAATCAATGATTTCACCCATATTCTAAATGTTTTTCAGGAACCCTTGAGGTACATACAGGATGAAACTTTTGAAGGAATCCATACCTGTGTTCTGTCTTTGGCTTTAAATTGTACCTACGCATGTGAATATCAGATAGTCACGTGTCTAATGGTTTGTTTCATGCATACAGGTGCAGATATTTCCACTTGTTGCATTGTACATGCAGTACTTAAATAATTTGTGGATTAAATGCAGTTCTGTGTGAGAGTGACCAGATTCTCGCCTCTTGTAAATCAACAATACCTTTTTCATAATATAGTTAAGGCATGGGTTTATTTAGGGAGAGGATCAAACCATAGTTTCTACATCCGCCTATAACAGTAGATGCTCCCTTGTCCTTAAGGCAGCCCTACAAGATCTTTCCAGGAATCAGATTTGGGGAGCTGGAGGAGAGGATCTGTGTTGCTGTACAGATTCGGCACGTACACCCTTCTGTCTGCAGGCCTGTGTCATGTCCTTCAGGGCAGGATGCCCGCTTGTCACAGGGTGTGCCCTCAAGGGGAGGGAACAGGGAAAGATCAGATCCCTCTAGTCAGGATAGTGGCCTAAGAAGCATGGCATGTAATTAAAAACAGATCTGATTCAATGTTTGCCTTAGTAGTAGTTCTAACTTTGCCTTCACCCAACTTCCAAGTGTTACCATTTATATGGAACTATGGTATTTTTCTGAGTTTTCAGTTTTCTTTAACCTTCTGTCTTGTTGTTTTTTGCAACTCCATTTTTATGCCTCAAGGCCTGACGTATACATAATGCTTCTGGCTATTATATTGTAAAGTAGAAAGAAAAGCAGTGATATTATCTTCCCATTTTTAACCCTCAAGCAAAATCTGGTTGCTCTGCATTGGTTTCAGAATGACTCAGCATTAAAACATGTACATGAGGTTTTTTTGTGGGTTTGTTATGTTTAGGTTTTAGTCTGATTGCTAGCCTTGTGTACAGCCTCATTTTTTGTACGGCTTGGTTTTTTCCTTTTTCTTATTCAACCCCACAAAAGTAGGTGCAGGAGCTTCAGTTTCTGCAGCATCCAGCACCTGAAGGACCCTTCCTGTATCTCTGTTCCATAACAGCTCTTTCTTCCACTCCACATTCTCTCTCTTGTTCTCCGTTTGTACAGAATTTGTTCTACCACCCTATTACTTCTGTACTTTTCGTATTTGTTATAAACTCAGTTAAGTGTGATGGTTGCAGTTTGTGTGAGAGGTGAAGAACGAAATTGAAATTGTGTTACCTAATAAACATGTCATGACAGCAAGTTTCTAATTCTAGTCCTTTAATTTTACCTTCACTTTAACAGAGTAACTGATGTGATAAAATAGAGGGTACGTTAAATTATCAAAAAGAGGTTGTCAAGTACTTATGGCAAAACTGGCAGTTGTACACGGGATTTGAATTGGCAAAGCTTTGAATGTCTACGCTCTTGCTGTATTATTTCAGATAGACAAACTGCTCAGTTCCTTGTGATTGGACCTGAAACTTCACATGCATTTTCATGTAGAGGTTGAACCACATGTGTTTTCCAGTGTCTAAAAAACCTAAACAGTTTCAGTTCAGGCATTTACGCTGCAAGAAAAAAACTCCATGAAAAAGGCTTAAGTTGATAGTAGGCTGAAGAATGAGAAAAATGGTAATATGCTGACACCTAATATTTCTAGTAATATTTCTAGTGATTTGCACATCTCTGTCTCCACTTTAAAGTGTTAATAAGAAGTTAGTATTGTCTCTTTTTTTTTTTTTTTTTCTTCTTCAGTAATGTGCAGTGATAATTATGCTCTTTTCAGGACAGGGTGTGGGCCAATGTGGGAAAGAGTTTAAACTGCGTTATTGCCATGGTGGACAGACTGCTTGAAAAAGACAATATCAGGAACATTAAAGAGGGTGAAAATGACCCTTCAGCAGCAGATTGCAAGGTGTTGCATACAGGTGGTAAGCAACCTTTTTTTTTTTTTTTTTTAATCATTGACTAGAGTAAATAAAAATGGAAAAAGTCACAGAAATATGATAGAGAAGAGTCAATAGTATCTTTGATGAGAGGAGTGCTGATAGCAAGGTTTTGCACCGTTGTAGCCTTGAGTGATGGAAGGCTATTTATCAAATTACAGCTCCATTGTGTGCTCAAAATGCTTGCTGTGCTCAATTTTTTGTGCTACAATGAAAACCTTTTGAAACCACAGTGTTTTCCATTGAAGGCTGACGTAGTTTAATTTATTTTAGATTTTACTTGAATACACCATTTTGAGGAAAAAAAATTGGAATGCGTCTTACCCCGTAGGAAACTTGTAAGGAAAGGTGAACATTCTGTTTCGGTGTCATTCTCCTGTAAACCCTTCCATTTTTCTGAAGTGATATACTGATTTTTGTTTTCTGATTTGCTAAAATTCATGTTTCCCTGAATACAGTTGTCAGTCTGTGTCACTGCTGAAGGCTAAGTTGAGTGATTCCATGAGTTGATGCGAAGAAAACTTTGTCCATAGCAGATCCTTGTCACCAAATCTTCTGATCTTCTCCTATTGCTACATTCCTTGTTGCTTTCTCTAAGCAGAGATTAGATCTGCTTCGTAAGGCTGACGAGACTTTCTGATGTGCAAGTGTGTTGCAACAAATGAAACAGCTCCTTACTGATAATGGCAATAGTCCAAATATAAGGAAATCAGAACCAACCCTTGTGCCACTCTCAGTTAAAAAAACCAAAACAACAAACAAACAAACAAACAAACAAACAAAAACAACACCACAATCACTTTGTTTTAGAGAGCTTTGTATAATTTTGGCTTTTTTTAAATTGTGTATTTTATTCTATATTTTCCTTTACATGTTCTTCCCCCTCCCCCTCAATTTTAATGACATAATTTTATATCAAGGGTTTTAAAGTTATTAGAACTCATTCATAATTTCTTTCTTACATAACAAGAATTAAAACTATTTTTTCAACTGTATATCATTTGTGTAGTACTGGTGAGTTTCGTGCAACAGATTTTGGTTGTAGCATTGATTTTTAATGCAGCTGCAACATCACCATTTTTACCAGTATGAGAGATTTGTGCTGGCGTCCTGGAATTCTTGTTTTCAGTGCCAGATGTGTTGGACTTGGTTTTGTATGAGTAGTCCAGAGACCAGCATATTTCTTATCTGTTTGCTTCTCTGAGTTTCTATCTACTAGACAGGTATCCCTATAATGTTAGAGATAGAGATGATATCATCTTTGTTTTCTAGTGAAGGCTTGTATCAACAGAGTTAGCTTTCTACATTTTTCAGACTTTTTGCAGATAAGAAGGTACAAATAATCAACAGTGAGGTAGGTGTGGTTGTCAACTTGAAAGAATCTGTTGAAAGTGAACCCAAGCATACTGATTTTGATTAAAAGAACAAAATTGAATATTTGTTCTTGTGCTTAACTCCCTTCTCTTCCCCCTGGTGCTAGCAAGCGTTTTGGCTATTGTTAGCAGAAATCCAATATGTCTATTAGAAATGTGTTGCAGGTAGAGTCGTAGTACGCTTTCACCAACACTCCCCCCAAGTTACTGCAATGCATTTGTGTGTGTATACATAGACATGCATGTACTGGTTTTAATCTGTATTCCATAGTTATGGAATAAAACTTCGTATTTCCCCCTCCTCCCCAGTCTGAAAAAAGTCATGATTTAGGATCATTCTTTCTGGGTGCTTTCTGACATGCTTAGCAACATGAATGTTTACAGATTTTCCTCCACTCTCTTCGACCCCCTGAACATTTCCTCTGTTATTCTGTGTAAGCCATGAAATGTACTTAGGCAGTCCACTTGAGTCTTTCATTGTAGTTACAAAAAAGTGTGCTCTTAGCTTTGATTCAGGCTCACACCTGTCCTGATTTCGGCTGGGTTAGAGTTAATTTTCTTCCTAGTAGCTGGGGTAGTGCTGTGTTTTGGATTTAGGATGAGAATGATGTTGATAACACACTGATTGTTGCTAAGCAGTGCTCACACCAGTCCAGGACTTTTCAGCTTCCCCTGCTCTGCCCGGTGCACAAGAAGCTGGGAGGGGGCACAGCCAGGACAGCTGACCCCGACTGGCCCAAGGGCTCTGCCATCCCGTATGGCGTCATGCCCAGTATATGAACTGGGGGAGCTGGCCCCGGGGGCAGAGAGCACTGCTTGGGGAAGGGGCTGGGCATCGGTTGGTGGGTGGTGAGCAATTGTATTGCACGTCACTTGTTTCGTATATTCTTTTATCATCATTATTATTTTTTTTTATTCTTATTATTTTCTCTTCCTCTGCTGTCCTATTAAACTGTCTTTATCTCAACCCGTGGGTTTTACACACACCCCTCCCTCCCCCTCCCCCCCCCCGATTCTCTCCCACATCCCATCAGGGCAGGGGAGGATGAGCGCGTGGCTGTGTGGTACTTAGTTGCCAACTGGGGTTAAACCACAACAACAGCTTACAGAGGCAAATGAAACACTGGTTAGAGCTTTTAGCTCACAAAGCCAAAAAAACTTAAAAGTTACTTCCCTTTAAGTACTATAATAAGTAGTCATCAAATAGAATGAAAGGTACCTCTTGCTAAGCAATAATGATAATTGTAATGGTTCGAAAATTATAGATGTGTTTCATTCAGCTGAGGAGTTGTCTTCTGGAACCGACAGGCCAAGGCCACAAAAAATATCAAGATGTTATGGCACTGGAATAAATTCTTCTCTTTTTCCCTCATGTCAGGGCCTTCCCTGTTTCTCTTGAATCAGCACAAGTACCCTTCTGTGGGAGCAGAGTCAGTGCTTCTGTTGAGTTGTGCTGAGTGTTCTGCAACACCCCATCACATGGAAACTGCTGGAGACTTGTGGGGCAGATAGTGTGTTTTCATGTTCTGCTTTTTGAGGAAGACATAATTTCCTAACAGTGTTTTCACGAGAGCGTTGTGCAGTGCCTTTGACAGCTTATAGGACTTAAAGGTCATTTAGAAATGGAGACATTTTAAAATAGCTTTCTTTTATAGGACTTACTTAAAAGATGGAGCTTTCTGAAGAACCATCCAGGTGTGTGCCAGAGTCTGTTGCCTAATGGTTTTCAAAACCATTGCATTTGAGGCCAGAATTTTTCATGCTTGAATTCTCTATGAGAGTGTCGTTTTAGATGTTTGTTTTAATCCGCACCTCTCTCTCTTAAGTTTGACATGAAGCCCTGAGCATGCACCGCGAAGCACCTACGTAGGCGTTGAGATTCTAAATTTAGGGTTATAAATTCTGCCTTAATTCTGCTCCATTTTATATTTGAAGCCTGTTTGTATGGGTTCATAACTTTTTCCTAGATATAAAATAATACTGTATTTACACCCATACATACATTTCTAAAATTACAGAATTTTATGCTGCGTACAATTCACAACCATGGCATACATGAAAAGTTTGCCATATCTTGTGATTATATATTATACTGTAATTTGAGCATAATGTATTTAATTAACACTGCAAATGTATGGGCACAGATAGATCTTTGAGTCTGAAACTGCTTCACTGCTGGAGTTGATGCTAGGAAAAGCTGTGCTGCTGTTTGTAAGAAAAATGAGGAATACCTAGGTTTTCGTCAAAAACATTGAAAA
This sequence comes from Platalea leucorodia, assembly GCF_965183815.1. Lineage (NCBI taxonomy): Eukaryota > Metazoa > Chordata > Aves > Pelecaniformes > Threskiornithidae > Platalea > Platalea leucorodia. The sequence continues at coordinate 14,832,690 of NC_138828.1, read as the reverse complement.
GAATGCCTTAAAGTATGGGATGAAATGTTTGCTTATATTAGTGACCCTGACTGTTTTAATACATTTTTTTTTCTAGTATATAACAATGAAAAAGATGTCAAAGAATGCACACATGTTCGTTTTAGATGGTAGAAAATTTTATGACAACAATTTGATGGTTTTGAGCAATAGCATATTCCTATAACTATAGATGTTGTCATAACATATATTCAGAGCTTCCTAAGATAGGTTTATATTTGCAGTCTCAGCATTGACATTGTGTGATCTTGTTCTTTTTGTTCTCAACAGGCTTATATTTATTGTATGGAATCTTTGTAATCAGAAATATTGGTGGCACCTTTTTCTTGTACTTACCTTTCAACATGAATTATACCTTCCTTAGCCTAACTTTTCAGGCATTATGACCTTTGAGAGTATTCTTAAGACTGAATTTGAGTTATCAGTTACCAAGGTAACATGCTATGGTTTCATCAGTTGCAGGATTATGATTTCTCTGCAGGATAAATCAGGAAGAGTAGATGGATTTTAAAGAAGAGGGGTTATTTTATTCTTTTAACTCTAGGCTGGTTTGCCTTGGAGAACTACTTGACAACATTAAATTCTTCTTATTTTTGCCTTTTCATTTTCTATGGGAGTCAGCATGTGAAAGCCTGTCCTGCAGCATTAGAGGTGCCAGCGAAACACAGTAGTTTGCTCTTAGGCTCATACAGCCCCTGACAGATCTCCATGTTTAGCTGTGCTGCTGAAAGAGGCTTTTGTTTCCACCTGCTCCTTCTGCCACACCATCAGAACTATCATCCAGCCGTTCCTCTGCTGGATCTGTGGAGGACTCCCTAATTTGCTACATACAAAATCCACCATGTTACCTCAAACAATTTAAGTTGGCAGTGTGATTGCACCTGGATTTTGCCTGAAGTGAATTGTGGAATCATAAACTATGTTGCCGGACAGATGAATTGGCCAATGGTAACCTTCAGCATAGGTAGCAAAGAGCACCTGGGGAATGGTGCAGTATTTCCTAGCTGGAATGAAGGAAAACGTCTGTTCATAGCGACATTGCTACAGGCATATGTGGGTTAATTTCTCTTGAATAATCTGATACCTGATGGGGACTCCATAGGTCTAGATTAAACCTTTCTGTCTTTCAGTGCCCTAGGGATGGGCACTGCATCCTTTCAGTGCATCCCTCCCAGTGCAATGCTGGTAGAAATGTGAAATAAAACTGTGTTCTGGTTTTGTTTGCATCTTCAGAAGAAGAGCTTTTACTGTAAGTTATCATTTAGTCAGGAAGGTGGAAAATTCTGTGTTGGTCTGTGTTCGCTTGAGTAGCAGACATTATTTATTTTGAGGAAACAAAAACAGTTCTGAAAAACTTTTTCTTACCTTCCTTTTCCTCACATCTTTCTTTCCTGTTCTCTTAAGCTTGTCTTTGCATTAGCTCTGTTTCTACACTTTTTTTTTTTCTTTTTCCTCTCACTTTTGTATCATCCTTCTCTTTTTGATAGGGTCCTTAACTAGGCTATATGTAGCCCAGCATATGAGACAACCCCTTCAGCAGTACTTTCTCTAAGTAGTTCAGCTATTGATGGAAGCTTAAAAATGTGTAAGGAAAAGGAAGACTATTAACTAAATCAACAAACTATTTTTTAAACAAGACATGAGAATATTTGGTTGCACAATGCTTCTAGAGCAAGATTTATCCATTCCTCCTATGTTTTGAGTGTATTAGATTTCCTTAGCTTTATGGCTGTTATTGCCATTGCCTTCTTTCTCTGTTTCCATTGTGACTAAAGCTGTTGAGACACCTGTATATGTATGATTAGATGGTTTCCATTTTCACTGTTAATCCATGTGACAGCGTAGAAAATCTCAGATGATTACAATGGAATAATAAATCCCCAAGAATTCAAAATTGTTCTTCTGAACACCAAAACTGTACAAAGTAGACTGCTATTATATTAACTGCAGAAAAAACAGGAAGACTTAGGCAGGTTTTTGGTGTTCCTGTGAGAAATGCTGCAGAATTATGAGCATAAAACCTCATCCTTTCTCAAAGAGCTTAGCCCTCATACTGCAGTTGAACTGAGCTCCAAGAGCTGAGTGGCAAGATGAAGAAGTAGGAAGCTGACCTTTCTATGGTGCAAAATCGAATACACGAACTCTACTAAGTCAGTTTTTAAACCTCCCTTAAAAAAAAAAAAAAAAGTCAGAAGAATCTTCCCATGCCTAGGTGAGTAAATTCAGACTCTGTGGGCTGATTATTTCATGCTGTTTGTGCTAGCTGCTTTTGAGGTGGTTACTGCTGTTTTGGGTTGGTTGGTTGGTTTTGCTTGCCTTTTTCATTACGACATCGGAGTTTGTCTAATGTTCAGTTTGTGATGTCAAGACAACTCCTCATTTACATTGTTTGACCTCTGTTATTTCAGTCCTATCATAGGTTATTTGTATGTTCAGGTGATAAGGGAATAAGCGATTAGCTACAGTAAAAAGTTAAGTCATGGGTAGCTGCTGTTATCTACATTTCTAGGGCCCTCTGTTCCTTTAAGACTATGATGTTATGCTTTCTTCTGCTTTTAATTCTTTGTTTAGTCTTTAACTTCATACCATTTAAATTTTGAGCTGACTTGAAGCTGTCAAAGATTTCCACTGAATTTTAGGTGGTGCAGACAGCAGTGACAGAGTTGGCTTTTTTTCTCTGTTGCCAGGGCAAAAGGAGATAGGAGTGCTATTCCAAAGCCTTAGGGCTTTTCCTGTTTGATTACCAGCACATTTTAATAAGCACTTCAATGGGTCTGATTTTGAAAAGAGCAGGAGCTTGCTTTTCTGCCAAACTTTATCAAATTTAACATGCAGTTTGGCATATTGCAACTTGAGTATTACCATGTAGAAATGACTAGCTGGGTGCTTTACAGGTCATTTGCCTGTGCAGGCATGTTGATTAAGAGAACATGGGACTGAAGGGCGTTTTCCAGAAACCAAAGGGCAAATCCTGTCATAAACTGAACTTCCACAAGTCTGTTAGCAATGGAAGTAGAGTATTTACTCAGTGCTTGCGCTGCACGTACTCTTTTGCTTTAATCTTACACTACTTGAATGGTGGTGATACTACTTCTTTTAGTTTCATCTTTCCATTTTTCATTTTAATGTGTTTTTATACCTTGTTTTAGTTTCCTTTCCAAAGGCTGACTAGCACGATATTTGAATTGAGTTTCCTTGCTTCATTAGTAGGCTTTGACTCTTTTGTTTGAACGCTAAATATACCAAACAGTGCAGGCTGCCCTTGCCATTTGAGCAGCCCGACAGTCACCCTGTAGTCTCCTTGTTGCTTATGTTCTTGCTCCTAATGTCTTTTTTGAGATGCGTACTCATTCAGTTAATTCTCCAGTCTTTTTCAAAGGATTTTCTGTTGTGTTGAGGATGTAAGTCTTGCAATTTTAACTTAAAAGAAATTTGACACCTGAAGTGTCAAATGTGTCTAAGTCCTTGAATGCGTTAAACACAAAGGCAATGATTTGTACCATTCCCTTCCCTAAGTGATTCTACAAAGCTGTCATCAGCCTCTGTAGGAGTAGAGGTCCTGAGCCATGGTTGGCCCCCTCTGTCATCTTTCCAGCAACAACTGACTCTGAGCTGACCGCTAGTTTTCTCATGAAGGAGGAGGTGTAGGGCATCTTGCACCTGTCCCAAACTCTTCGGGACGGGCAAGCAGTGACTCATAACCAAGCAGTATCCTCACATGTCAACAACGTTGTGGCAAGGCAGATCAGGATAATCTAAACCTGAATTTAGACCAAGATTTTAAAGCTCCCTTTACAAATAATATCTCTCAATGAATTTCATTAATATTCCATATTTATCCTTTGCATGCAAGACAATTTTATTTTCCCAATTCTAGGGAATTTACTTGTAAGCTTCAAAATACAATGCCTTTTTTTGTTTCATAAACTTCAGTTTCACAGTGCTTCTCAGTTTCAAGGAGCAACTGAAAAGCTGCGGTATTTGCTGTAAGTGCTTCTGATGGATATTTGGAGCTTTGTGCATTGTTAATGAATGACCCCGATTTATATCCTTGCTGGAGTATTTGCAACAGGACATCCTGCATAACAAGTGACATATGGCAATCTTAACAGACCAAAGATTGAGCAGCTGTATAGATTTTTTTTTTTTCCTAGAGTTGTCTTTTCTGAGACCTCAGTCTGTGATACACCTCTTATTTTGATCTTAACACACTAAACTTGCTTTAAAATAAAAGAACAAACATGAGAATGTACTAGTCCATTCATAAATATTCCGTTTTCAAGAAACAATGCAATCCCTCTTTTAGATTTGCTAACTAGCTCCACCTTCTGGGGATTGGACATCCTAACTACCTGTGAACAAGAATTCTCAGTGGAAGCAAGGAGTAATTGTTATGGATAACTTAATCACATGAGGGTGATTCCCTTCTGGCAACTGCAATTCTATTTATATTCTATAATAAAATAATTTATCTTTCCTGAGTCATTAAGGTAAGGATTCCTACAAACTTAATATTTTTATTGTTTACTGCAAAGCAAAATAAGTGTGTAAGTAAAGCACTGTATTCTTTGGGACATTAAATACTCAGTAGGATTTATTTTTAATATATTTAGCATTAATGTCCTTTAGTGAAAAAATGGCCTTGAGAATCTCAAATCTTTGAGTTCCTTCTTAATGCAACTATTACTGACAAAATTTACTTATGTTAGTAACTTGGTATTCCAAACATGTAGTCTCTACCAAAAAATCCTTGTGAAAAAATTATCTGGAAGCTACTACAGGGTACATGCAAAATAATTTGGAAAATCATAATAGAAGGTAGTTATCCATTGTTTACTGCCAACCTGGAAGGCTGCATGAAGTCGAATCCACTTACATTTGTTCTGGGTCCAGTATTATTCAATATTTTCATTACTGACTTGACTTATGAAATATGGATGATGCTTATAAAATTTGCAGATGCTTAAAGCTGGGAGAGGCTTTAAGCACCATGGGAGCAGGATTAGAATGGATCTTGACAAAATGGAGCACTGAAATATTAGGATGCAGTTCAGTAAAGACAAGTACAACATTATGTTCCTAAAGAAGCAGAAATACACAGTGCGGATTGACTGGTTAAGTGGCAGCTCAGCAGAAACAGATCTAAGTGTTATGTGACTTGTGGCCAGTATGTGACCCCCTCTTTTATGAAGAAGAGTGTCAGTAAAGCTCTTTAGCCCTGTCCACATAACCTGAAATTGTAATAGCAGGTTCACAAAGTGTGGCTAGTTCTAGAAGTTCAGCTTTTTCTCTCTTGCCCTGACTGTCAGTGTACTTGCAAGATCCTTGGCTGTGTCTGTATCCAGCTCTGCTTTCCCATGAAAGTGGAACAGATGCCATTTAGCTTTACCCTCAGGTCTACTTTAAAGTGGCCAGGTATGATCCTTTTCATTTTTTGCTCAGGTCAGAAGCAGCCAACAAACTCTATTCTTATCACATACAGCCCTGTTCACTGGTTTAGTATGCGTTGCATCTTCTTATCTCATTCTGCTGCAGTTGCTTTCCTTGGCATGCATTTATTGATTAATTTAATAAATTACTGTAATTTAAGACTAGAAAGGGGAGTTTAGATTGTCTGCTCTGTCTAGCCTGACTTGCAGTATGTCACACCTTTTCTACCTTATTTCTAAATTTGACTGTCTCCAGCCTTTGGTGGTTCTTTTGCTTTTATTCCCTAGAATAAACATCCGCGTTAGTACTTGTTATTTTCTCCTGATGAAGAGGGGAAATCAAGTTGCTTCTCGGCCTTTTTCATAGGCTTAAGGAGATTAAACTCTAAATCTCGGTAGCTCTCCTCTGCAAGCTCTCCATTTTTTTCAGCAGTCTCTTTAAGATGTGTACACCAGACCTTGGCACGCAGTGTATCCATACCCTCTTAGTCAATGGCATGTATAAAATCACTTCTTTTTGCTGGAGCATGAAACTGGAAATGGCTTATGTTCTGTTCTGTTCACGATAGCTCTATCTTCATAACTGCTGTTTTCCAGGGAACTTTAGTCTGTATTACTCACAGTTAAATACGTATGACCTGTGTTAAAACACAGGTTGTCTGACCATAAAGACATTACTTGCAAAGGAATGCAAGTTGTTCTCTGTGACTGCTCTCTCCGTGTTCCTATGTCCTCCTTCCTGTGCCTTATTTTTTTGCAGTTTCTCCTGGTTTTCAAAGTTCTCTCCAGTCTTCTTGGCTACGGTTTTATTCATTTACATATTTTTCTGGAGCATAGCCAAATTGACTTTGCAACAGGCAGCTATGTCTTCCTGCCTAAAGAACTTCTTCAGTACTATGGAGTCTTTCATTGGCCTGACTCAGAATGTTACCTGAAACAATGTGCTGTTATCTTCCACCTAATTACAATTTAAATGGAACAGATTTTAATTATCATTGATTCTTAATTACACTAATCTACAGAAAATATGAGTCAGCAATGGACTGTATTAAGTCAGTTACACTCCCTATTTTTATATAGATTCTTCTGGAGTGTTGATTTCTCTTTCATTTTAAACTATAACAATGAAACTGAGATGTAGATTCTAAAGGAGGGTGATAATTTATTTTTTTTTATTTGCTCAACTTAGGGGGGTAGTCAAAACCATATGCAACAACAATGCAGGTCTGATTTTACTAAATCCTGAAAAATTCAGGAACAGCTTGGGTAATTGGGCAAATTTGAGTAAGCTGTTCTGATTTTCCTCCATTCCCAGCTATCACTTTGTTTCATTTGTAATGTATTAAGGAGTGCCATTTTTCAAGCATTTCACTAGCTTGTTTTTTCTGGTATCCCTAGCATATATTCTAACAGAGCAAAACATATTACAAAATAGTTCTAAATCTCTCTGCTCGAAGTAGCTAAAAAAGTAATGAGTTCAATATCTCTGAATATTTAAAGAGAACAATATAGAGAGAAGCTAAAAAGAAAAAGGAATGTGACCTGAAGGTTAGTATTTTTCCAGCCTATACATTAAACAGATAATGTGCTTCCAGATATCTATTTGTTCTTCTGTTTTGCCTTCCAGCACCTACTTTTTCTTAAATATAGGCTCTTCCCCCTTTTTTTGTCATGGTACTTCATTTGTTTAGATAGCAAGTTGTCAGTGCTGGAAAGAACAGATCTTCATCTCCACTGTATTCGTCTTGTGCTAAATGAGTTTTCACATGTATCTCTGTATGCTCTGTTTATGACACTTTAATGCAAGTTTTACAGAGGAGTTAGGTCTGTTAAAAAGTCATTGTTTCAGGATATAGTTGGATTCAGACCAAGGATTTAGCCCCAGTCTCGGTGGTAAGCTGGAGTCCTATCTCTAAGCATATTCTCCAGTGGCGTTTGCTGTACCACAATGGTTAGGATAGAGCTGCAGGGTCGTTTTGAAGCGTAGGACGATCTATGCAGCCACGGCAGCCCTCTTTCCGTTCTGAAAAGGATTTTCACTGCAAGTTTTCTGTTTTGGAACAGATGATCTGTCTTGTTGTAGGTGACTGGTACGAACAGCTTTATCCCCTGGTGATTACGCTGAAGGACTGCATGGGAGAGGTGGTGACCAGGGCGAAGCAATCGATGGCCTTTGTTCTGCTCCAGGAACTTGCCTGTGGTTTGCCACAATCTTTGATGCTGACCCTAAGAAGAGACATCGTCTTTAGTCAAGCAGTAGGTTGTCTTGTGTCACGTATCTCTTACTGTTGTTATAATTAAGCATGCTATTCATGCCAGTGTTTGTGTTTTTCTTTTTTGGTGGTTTTTTTCCTTTTTCCAGTTTAACACAACTTTTTCATATATTTTCCATTAGATCCACTTCAATATTTTATAATGCGATACAGAAATTAATAGTAAATGGAAATCCATAGTAACTGTATCACTGAGAGAAGTAGGTCTGCAATGGACTGGAAAAGGTTACCTAATCTCCCTTTTGCACAAAGAAGGATCTATATAGCTATTTTTAGTCTTCCTAGATTATATGCCAGTATCCTCACCCATAGGTGAAGTTCTCAAGTTTAGCCTTGAGTATTCCTTGCTGGTATTCAAGCTAGGTTGTTTTTTTCTCCTGCTCACCTTGGAAATGAAGAAGAGATTATTTGTTTTCAGTTTGTAGCAGTATTTTATGTGTTTGAAGCCTATTAGCATGTCTCCTCTCAGACTTGTCTTCTCTTGGTAAATAACTGAAGTTCTTTTGATCTTCTCCTGTAGATCATGTTTTCCAGACAGATTTTTCTCTAAATGATTCGTCTAATTTCTCCCTTAAGTTACATGTTTTTCGTAACATAATTAAGGAGTTAGGGTGCAACAGCCAAGGAGATTGAGTTGCATTAGGTGCCTGACTGCTTTCAAATCCATCATAATTCACGGCCTTATTCACTAGCCTGCCAACGGAGGTTCTAGTCTCGCTTATGTCAGTGTAAATAACACTCAACCCCACAAAACAAATGAAGCTTATCTAACGTAAAATAAGGGAATATTTCACTGCTTTTTACACCAAAAAATGCCTCAGTAATGTATTAATATGAAATTATGTATGTAGTCACTAAAAAGAAATATCTATGCTGTTTTCTCAAATATCTAAATATTACTTCTGTTGTGTATAATGACAGCAAGCCTCATTTTAACTATGTTATAATGGTACATCTGTTAATTTCACACTTTTTCATTGTCTTTGTAGCTCGCTGGATTGGTCTGTGGGTTTATAATCAAACTGCACACAGGTTTACATGACCAAGGATTTTTACAACAGCTTCATACTGTTGGATTGCTTGTGCAATATGAAGGACTCCTTAGTACGTATAGTAAGTATTGTTCTTGGTTAATCTCTGTTCTGCTTCCAGTAATTTGACTTATTGAACCAACAAATATTATCCTTGGGAGACAGTAGGCTTCCATATAATAGCACAGTTGAAGTAATTGATACTGTGTTGTCAATTCTGCACCAAAAAGTACTCATTTGTTTTATTCTCAATTCCTCTGAGAAGACTAGTTGCTGATTATTCCATGCAGAGTGCTGAACTACATTGTCTGAAATACAGGAGACTCCTTCCTCAGTACAGCTAGTGGAACTTTTGGTTTTAATAAAAGCTGTCTCCGTTCGTGTAGGCATTTGGCCTGACCCAAAATAGCAGGTTTATAAAGCTAAGCCAAACAGCAGATTTAAACAGTTACTGACTCTATCAGCCTCTGCCTTGACCGTGACAGTATTGGTTATGTGAAGATAGCTTGAAAACTGTTTGATTCCTAGCTTGTTACAGATGCCATCATTCGACAGGTATTTAAAAGGACGTTTGGAGGGAGAAACTGCCATATATATGTTTCAAAATGCTTTGAATTAGATGTATTCGAATCCTTCCCTAAATTAGAGATTTTGACCACAGTAGAGGGATTTAGCGTTTGTGCAGCTCTTTAATGCACAGGCAGTTACAGATCCTCACTTGGAGATTGCTGTCAGGCTTCCTTTTGCACGATTCTCATTGTTGTTATTCTCAAAACCTTTGTCCTCCATCAGCAGGTCAGTCTTTAAAAACACTTTCGGAATAGACAAAAATGGCTTTTCTGAGGTTATTCTATGCACATATAGAGCAGGCTGATTTTCAGGGGTGCTTAATACTCATAGTTACCATTTAGGCCACAGAGAATTGTCAGCAGTTCTAAAAATCAGTAAGCTTTTATTTAGGTTACTTTAATGTGGATTTAGGGCTGTGATTTTTAGGTGCACAGACTGGAAAATATAATCCTCATATTGCTTTACTATAACCCATTCAGTGACTGATCTGTCTACTCTGTTAATAACCTCTGTAATCTTTCCATATAGGTGAAGAAGCAGGGATGCTAGAAGACATGGCTGTGGGAATTTCAGATTTGCAGAAAGTAATGTTTAAAGTCATTGAAGCCAAATCAGAAGATTTTTTGCCTGTTATAACTGGAAGGCGGTAAGAACTTTGTTTCCTGGAGCCTATGGCATGTAGTTTTAATCTGTAGCACATGAAAACCCAGATAATGGTTTTCTTGTCGCTGAGTTCTATTATATGGAAAGTGCAGTAGTTTTACTTTTTGTGAGGTGAATGGAGATGTAATGAGGTAGTAGGATTTGTAAAGCTAGTAGTAATATGGGCTCTGGGTTACTTTCCTGATGAAAAGGTAAAAGTTCCAATTGTATTAATACAAATTAATCAAAACAGTGTCCGGGTTGTGCAGAGTTTCTGTTGCATTTTTCATATATAGATACTGAATCAAAGAGAGTGACAAGGTCATTATTTACAGAAATGGCCTCTAACTGAAGAAACCTTGTTTTTGAGGTGTCCAGAACCTGTATTTCAGTGTGACAAATGAAATTGCGTTTCTAAGAGTTAGGCCTTGATTGTCTTAAGATGGAAACTGAAAAACTCGGATGCCAAAACTTAGTGCTCACTTTTGAAAAACGAAGCCTGTCTTAGTTGCTGAAGATCACACAGGACATACGCAACCTCGGAAATAGTTGCGTAAAGCCACTAATACATTACGGATCTCGCATGAGCTCTGCTGAATATCAGGACGTAAACTGAAATACTTCATTAATTGAGGCTATAGGAGGGCTAACAAGATTGTTACACAGGAGGAATGGGTTTTTCATCTTCATTATTATTCTAGTCTGAAGCTCCAAATGTTTTTACTTTTGCAGAAATCACTTCCTTAATAGTATCATTATTCTTAAGATGACTGTAAATTAAATTCAGCTAAAAGCAGCAACTTTTAGAAAAGATATGTTTCCTCTGAAGGGGGCTTTCACCACTGATTTACTTAATTATTCTGGATGATTCACTCTCATCCTATGGGCCTTCTGAGAAAGGATTGAAATAAATGGCAGGAAGGCCGGAGTATGATAGGCAACACATCAGGCATAATTAAGAATAATTATGATGTGTAGATAAAACAGAAGAAATGCATCCTTTGTAAATCACAGCAGTCAAAAATCTTGAAAAATCCAGCAGCTACATTTACTGGCTTGCTGCCATTACTGCAGCACACTGAACTGTCACACTAGGAGGTCCTGGGTTTGAAAGAGACTTGAGCTTTAAGCTGCCTCAGGCATTCTGGATTGATGGAGTAGTCAGTCTTTAGGAAGAAGAGTTACTGCCTGTGATTGCTGTACTGTACGTACTGGCAGGTATTCACTGGATGGAATCGGTATCAAACAAAAAAAAAAAAAAAAATCTTTAAGGCTTTTGTGGAGAAGCTCCATTCCTGTTAGAGCTGTGATGAGACAGCTCCTATCACACAGCGTTGGAAGTCAACCATAAAAAGAGAAGACAGTGGAAAACCTAGTTATTTTCTTATTAACATTTAAAAAACCCACAATTGTTAGGTCATTTCTGTTGTTATATGATGTGACTCAATAAAGTGAGACTGTAGAAATGCAAGACAGAAAATTAAGCTAAAAATTCTTATCGTGCAGTCAGAGCGTTCACTTGTAATTGTTTTTCTAGGGAAGTGCTTAAGACTGAGATTCTGTGTACACAAACAAATCAATCCAAAGAGCGTGGCATTGACTAGCAGTGCGCTAACCTGCTGAAGTGGGTGGCTGACCCCAACCATCCAGCTGCAGTGAAGTTCTGTTCAGGCACTCAGGTTCTTTTATTATAGGCAAAAATGGTTAACGCTTACTTTTATAAAATTCTTTGATAGAATGTATTTGATTGTGTGCATGAACCTTGAGGCGTCACAGGGTTTGATACCATGTTTTCAACGAAGCCCATGAGTGGACTAGCTCTTACATCCACATTAAAGTGATCTAAAAAGTTGTTACTTGGCTAAAAGAAGAGCTGGGTAAAGCACCTGCCAGCTGAGACGCAGTGACTGACCACGTGTGCATTTTTTTTCTGTTGCAAAGCAAAGGTGCGTGTAAATGACTTGTTTGGTGTTTATTGCACTGAACTCAGAGCGTGCAATTTCAGCCAACTGCAAGTAGCTGCAGGGTCTGTGGCCCGCAGCTGCGTTGGGGGTATTTTTTAGAAGCTTTCTAGCAGGACTGCAAGTGTTTGTTTAACTTCATATGTGATGATAACAAATATTAGAGAATAAGGCAAATAAGGTTAAAGAAAGGGATATTCTTAAGTAGTCCTGTTTTAGTGAAATCATATACATTTAAATATTTAATACCTAAATTTATACAGTTCGTTCTGAAAGAGATGATGATTTAATATTCACTTTCTTAAACATGCTGGATTTCTCCACCTGATTTATCTCTGAGACTTCAAAAAAATGTTTTGAGGGAAAAAAAAAAAATGGACAAGGGGAAGCTCTCAAATGGTACTGATGTTAATTTATTATGCCTAAAGGTCAGCATTTCTTAATGTTCTTTAACACACTGAAAGATTTGTGGTGATTTTGAGGGTGTGAAATGTAGCAATGCAGTAATTTGGTGGCATTTTGGTTCAGTAGCATATGCTCTTTGAATTAGACTAAACCAACATTTCTTCACAACTTCATGAAAGCACTCCATCACAGAAGAATGTTCTGGTAGCACTGGACAGCAGCTAGGAGAGCTCACATGCAGGCTGAGAATGAATGCTGCTATGCAAAGACCATTTGTACGGAGTTCTTTACGGTCATTCTTGCTAACTTGCTATTTCCTTCACATGGGTGAATTAATTAAACAAAACACAAACCAAATAGACTTACCTGGGGAGTAGAACTATTTCTTTTTTTTTGCCCCGCACCCCAAGACATGTGTCCTCCATTCAAAATGATAACCCCCCTCAGTAGGGAACATCTGGCATTTGCTCAAAGATTACACACTAGTTCTAGCCCATATCAAAGCATATGGTGTTGCCCTAGCTGAATGTAAGTACTTGTCAGTCACAAGTCTGTACTGGATCCATTTTATTTTGTTCTCAGATATATGGGGAGGATAGAGGTTCAAACATGACCACTAGCTCTTCTAAGCTGAAGCTTTTCATCCAAACAGCTGCTCTGAGATAGTGCCACTCATCCCTCCAGCTTGCCAAGGGTGTCAGAGCTACTGCAGAAACTGCCCTTTTTCTTCAAGGTTTTCTGCCTTTTCTCCCCCAAATTCTACACGTGGGTAATCCAGATTATATTTTAATTCTTTAGCAAGCACATGATTGATTAAAATAACAGTTGGAGGGACTTCATGGTAGATTATTTGGATAGGTGCAAACAGCTCGCCATCTTAAGTTTACCTGCAACAGTTGTGTGACTTCCTAGGCCTGGTTTCTGTAGGCAGGATATAGATCCTCCTTCCCTGCTGTTGCTGTAATACTCTTCCTTCTTAGTGGTATACCAGATGTGCTCTGCAGGAGAGAAAATGTCAGTCTTCGTTATCAGTTGGCCCTCTTTGAATGATTAAAATGGCAAATCCTGGAGACAAATGGATTTGCTTCTAGTCTGTTCTTTTTTTGTTAGACTGATTGCTCTAATAACAGAAAGAAAGCTAATTAAAAGCTAAGCTAACAGCATGCTGTAGTTTCTGTTGTGAGGTCAGGCATCAATCCTCAAAGACAGGTGAAACTCAACTTGAGGGTTCCACATGATCAGAATTTGGACTGGCAGCCAAAGTAACATGTTTTTCATAAAGTCAGACCAAACACAAACATAAAACCAGAACTGCTATATATCTTATCCCTTCTCCTAAAATAGGATTCATGTTTGTGTAATGAGCCTTCAATTATTATCTTCACAGAGTCAATTTTGTTATTGGTGATGCTTTCTATCCGCAGGGAGAAAATCCAGCCACTGAAGAAAATGGCAATTTTGCTTTGGGTTTTTGTGAAAGGTTTTTGCTCATATTACATTGAGAGTGGATACAGGATCAAGTTGTGACTTCTGAAAGGAAGTTGTTTTTGTAACTCAGCAAGGTGCATTTTAAGAGTTGAGGCGTTCTCATTGATATTTTGGTAGCGGAAGGCTTTTTTACTGCTTTCATCTTTACTCCTATTTCCACTTCAGTACAGAAGTCAGTATCAAGAGTGTACAATTATATATACCTGTCTTTTTCTGTGTAGCTTGGTTATGCTCTTAAAACAAGCAAGCTAAATTATCACATTTTATGGTTCAATACAATTAAGGAGAAAAGGGGGGAACTGATTTATAAGTCTACATGTTCTCTATAATTTAGAAGGTTATCATTTCAAGCAAACCAATCAGTATTCCCATCCTTATTCTTTTTATTTTTTCCTAGTGAACATTATGTTATAGAGGTCCAGCTTCCAGCAAAGATGTTTGAGTTGCTGCCACAAGAGATTAAAGAAGGAAAGCTACTTCGCATGTATCCAGTACTCTTTAATGTTGGAATCAATGAACAGCAAACACTTGCAGAGCGGTAAGAAAAAACTGTGTTTCATTTTCTGTCCAAGTATCCCGTGCTAGTACAAGATATCTGTCAGGATTAAAAATAAATCTTTTTTTGTTATTTGCTCTTGGACCATCTCACATTGACTCGGCATGTATTTTTAAAAATATTAAAGGACATAAGCACAGGCTATGAAGTCCAAGTGAAGATACGACCATATGCAGGACTTTATTTCACAGTCAACACTAAGTTTCCTTTGGATATAGATATAAAATGGATTTCTGTTTCATGGATGTAGAAGTTTGTGTACAGTACTTTGGCCTTCTCAAATATGAGTTTGAAAATTTGAAATGATTATTATCTTAAAGGTGGGGTTGAAGGTGTTGGACAAGTCATAAGCTAGAAAGAGATATTTTTTCTCAGCTTTTTAGGGCTTTTTTCCAGGGTTGAGGAGTGGTAGTTAATAATAGGGAATGCGTTAGTAATATGTTGTAGAAACATGAAGGCTGATGTTAAAGTTCTGATGTGTTAATATTATGCCTCTGAAAAGATTGCTGGAAACTAATTAATTAGTACAGTAACAGTCAAAGTTTCACCAACCTATTAGTTTTCCCTTCCAAGAGAAGGGTATCTGTCGGTCATGTTAAATTACCAAGTTTGTGCAATGCTAAAACTGCAAGGTAGACATCAACAATGAGACAGCTACCTTTTTTTTTTTTTTTTTTTTTTTTTTAAACTAGTTTTATTGACAGAGCAACCAAGAGACATAATACGTATGTTTAGATTGCATTCACTACACACTCAAAAGCAAAAGTGTAGCTGGGGAACTAGAGGGAAACAGTGAAAAACCATTAATGTGGACAATAGGCAAGAAGTTAAGAACAACAGGAGTTTCACATCCTGTTCTTTATAGACAGCAGAGTAAAAGGAGTCTTTTAAGGAAGACTTCTAAAGAATGCCATCAGGTAGCTTTGTGGATGTTTATGGGAGACTTCTCTGAGTTGTGAGTGGTGATGTGTGAGAAAATTAAGGTAGAAAATTGAAATGGGAGACATAGGCTGAATGAGAAGACAGTAAAAACTGGCATTTTACTAGTGAAAGAGTTGAGTAGCTGGTTAGGGAACATGAAACATTCTTGAAAATTAAAATAGCTTATTCTTGATGCCATAAAGAAGGGAAAAGTGATGCTATGAGAGGAGTGATATGGCCAAAGTGATGGGGTACAAAATTAACTAAATCAGTCATGACAATTGTGACTAGGACACATCACGTTTTTCCAAAATCAGGGAAAAAGAGTATGCAGTAACCAAGAAGCAAGTTTGTGAGAGCTTACGTGGGTGGGATAGGCAGGAAGGCATATGTTACAAATCTCCTGAAGAAAGATTTGACAAGATTTAGAAATAGCCTGGATATATGGGAACTTGTAGAGGAGTCGGTGTGAAAAGATGTCTGGCTTACAGGTGCAGTGGCAGGAAGAATGGTAATATTGTTCACAGCGGTGATTTTACGTTGTGCACAAAGCCAGCCGTGAATGAAAAATTAATATATGTATATCTATAAATATAGATATATTAATATCTATATGTATCAAGCAAATCCAGTTGGATTATTCCATGCAGAAACAGCTTGTCCACATGTACTTACAGGTGTCAACATTAGACTTATTCAAAATATTGCCTAACTCCTAAAGCTGCACATTTGTCTTTGAGATTGGAAACACTGCACATGCTTTTTGGTAAAAAGTATTTTTTTGTGGGGAAATGAATATGAGAATAGAAATAAGCGTTTGTGATAAATTGCTAGACAATGTTACTTTATTAGATGCAAACATCTCTTCTTTCTATAAAGCACAGTTGAGAATATATCTGGTTTAAAAGAAATATTCTCATGTGGCAGTGCAGCAATGGCTCCTGAGGAAGTAGCCGAGTCTTTTCCCTCTTTGGCCCATTTAAATATTTGATTCCCTTCTGCATGATGTAGCAGTACATTTAATATCTTCTGATTTGTGTCCCCTTTTGTCTACCTGAATTTCTCCCTTAACCTGACCATGCCTCTCTTTCTGTACTCCTCCGTTTCCTTTTCTGTCTTCCTTTTCTTCATTTCAAGGCTATTTTAAAGATGAGTTGCAAAAACTTGTCCCTAACTGCCTAAGGGACATTCCTGTCTTTACATTCATTTATATCTCTCATAGTAGAGGGACCAGGAGAGGGGGGTTTGGGAGGTATTTTTTAGCCTATGTGAAATTTAACTGAGAAATTTTGGTCTTGGAAAGAAAGATGCTTGCCCGTATAGCTATAGTCATTCATGGATAAGCGTAATGACATCCTGATGTCTGGGTTTTCTGTGAGGTGCAGGACAATGAGGATTTGGGTGATGTGTTCCCAGCAGACTTGGCTGCTGCAAGAAGCCCCGTAAGATACTCCTGAGCCAGCTGCAGCACTGTAGAGCAGCCGCTGAGGTCTGTGTGCTGCAGCAAGCTGAAATGCAGGCAGCCGAAGTCAGCTAGCCTGGGGGTCGCAACACTGTGAAGCTTAATGGTGAAATCATGGCTCAACAGCAGAGAAATCGTTCTCTCATTAGTTTCGCATACAAGAAACCAAGATAACTAACGGCTTAGGAGCCATGTAGGGCAGAAAGGGCCCAAAGAAGTAATCAATTTGACTATTTATAGCAAATATTCTCAGACCAGAGCAGAAATTAGTTCTTCAGAAGGCTTTCCACCTGACACTTGCATCTCTTTCATCTTGTGTGGCTCCAATATTGTCCAGCTGTGGTAGAAATCAATATACCTGAGCAACAGCAGCAGTAAGAGATGGAGGAGTTGGTGTTCTCTGCCTGTGGTGCCATTTGAAATTCCCACAAAGAGCCCTTGTATTTAGGGGAGAAAGGGAAAAAAATGCCTAAATTCCCCTTGCGTTTAGGGAAAAAGAATATGTGTTTTATTGAATATTTGGCTGTAAATGGATTACTTTGTCCATAAGTTTTTGGAAGAATTATCCATGAGTGATGACCTCATTCCCAAATATTAGTTCCAAAGCACATGAGAGATTAGCAACTGTATGTTTGATAAAATCTAGTACATTCAACACAAGGGAAAAAGAAAGTTATTTCTTTATGCAAAGAAATCATTCTGAAGGCTAATTTCGCTTTGTTTTGGTTTTGGGTTGGGTTGGGTTTGGTTGGGTTTTTTTCAGCATTTTACTGTGCTTTTTTTATAGGTTTGGAGATACCACTTTGCAGGAAAACATTAACCAGGAAAACTTAGAACTTCTAAAAGAATATTACAAGCTGTTTACGGAAAAAATGCCTCCTGATTGTGAGTACAAAATAATGCAATATCCAAGTGGCTTTGAAAAGGTTTGATCGGTGGAAGATTATAAGATAGTAATATTAGCACAATATTAGTGTGCAGCTTTTAGATTTAGGCCTCAGTCCCATAACTTGTTCCATAAAGTTAAACACTTTGTGCCTGTACACAGCCCTGCTGAAGTCAGTAGTGATTGCAGGCCCAAGGCCAGAGCAGAAACTACAGGGAGAGTGAAACAGAGTAATGATGAACTAAACAGCTCTTTTAAATTATTAATATAATATGCTTTTTAATATTTCAAGTAGAGGACAGTCTGTACCTACTATATTTGTACAGAAATACTCGGTGGGAATTTTCATCAGTTTCAGTCACTCTCTCCATTCTTATTTTGAATATGTATTAAGGTATGGCAAACCACTGAGAACTCTGCAAATGCAAATATAAGCAATGAGCCGCATCATAATGTCACTGATATTAATAGCATGATTCCATTAGAATAGGCCCTATATTCCAATTTACAGAAAGTTGGTATTTTAAACATTACTTTGTTGAAAGCAAACACTGGAAAGACTATTTTTATCAATCTAATCCTGTTAAAGTAGTCTTAATGCCTAAGCTATATTCACAAATGTTGCAGATTTTACAGGCTGATTTTAAATAGCTTGGATTTAGGTCTCTGCTCCTTCACCTTGGGCAAGGGTGGGGCATATCTTTTGAATCTAAAGATCTATCATCCTGCAGGACATGTGTGTAGTTCCTCATGGTGAATACTGCTGGTTAAAGTCCTGTGCAAAGCTTCTGTTCTCTTACAGAACACCTTGTGTTGATTACTTTTGCAAATTATCCATTACATGTATGTACTTGAAATTATATCTAATGCGTCACTGTATATGTGAACATGTTTATCTTTTATATCAGGGTGATTTTCATTTGTTAATCATTTTGACAGAAGTGAAAGCTTTGTTCCTAAATGGTGGGCAGTATGCCCATCCATCCACCCACATCTCTAGTATTTCTAGGATTTCTACAGAGAAACTCATACAAGAAGTTAGTAATTAATTTAGGGGAATCCTGCCAAGAAAGCATCCTGAAAAACTAACCTCATCTGGGGTTAGGTCTAAGGTAGATCTGCTGCCTCATAAATGGATCTCATTATATAAAAGCAAAAATTTGCATGCAGATAGTATTGGCTGCTTTTCATTAACAGAAACTAACCTTGTACTGTCTTCCCGCAGAAAGGTTATTAGTGAGCCATGCAGTCTTCCTGGACTTCTTCCAGACTGTGCAGGCTTTTGAGAACTACGCTGGTCTAATTCATCATGTCTTTTCTGGTTATTATTACCTTCTTGCTTTTTCTCTACCTCTAAGATCTGAGTCTGTTCTTTGTCCAGATTTGTACAGAACATGAAGCACCTTCTGGTTCCATTGCCCAGTAGCTCCCTGCCGTTATACAGAATCACTCTTTTGGCTTTGAGGAATGTGCCTTTTAAACCAGCTCCCTGGAAAAAAGTGAAGCTCTCCAAGTTGTTCAGCTGGGGGAGAACTTCGATTCCTCCCCTGCTCCCCCACCTCTGTGCTCAAGTACTTAGAAAGATAAACCTCCATCCAAGCTGGCAGCAGCCCTGTTGTAGCCAAGTGAGAGACGTTCAGTATTGATGGGCTTCTTGATGGCTTTGTCACACCTTTCCAGATAGTTTCCTGGAGTGCCAAATCCGTGCTACAAAATAAGAGCAGGACCCAGCTCACAAAGCTGTAAGTTACAAATGGGGCTCAGAAAGCCAGACAGAATTTGAGGACTCGCAGCCCTGTTGGCCAGGCTGTTGCATCCACCATCCTTAGGCAGCCTCACCTGCCTGCTGCTTCATTCATGTATTCCGTTTCAAAGAATCCCATTTTCCACTCCCATAAAGGTATTGCCACCTTTGCTATTAGTTTTTCCTCTCATCTCTGTAATTTCCATTGCCAATAATATTCTAGCTTTCTCTCTATTCCCAATTATTCAAAGCCTTCAGCTGCATGTAACTGCATATGCCAAATGCAGTTTTCTATCTTCTTTTAGATGAATATGCACTTTATCATTCTCCTGTTTCTTAATCTCTTTAATTCTCCAATAGGAAACTCTGAAAACGATAAATAACGATGTGCTCCCAGAAAGATTCCTACCAAAAATGCCAACCAAATGTAGTTCTGGTTTAGGCACCAAAACAGTACTGCTTTTATAGAATAGCTAATGATAGTAAGGGGACAAAAATGTATGATTGTTGTTTAGTAGTACATAATTAATTGAAAAGAACGGTTTTGAACTCAATTTAAACATCTGACAGCATGAAATCGGAGAAACCTATGTTGCAAGTGATATTCGATGTTGCTGGTTTGATACCTAACACCCACAGCAACATCAGTCTTGCCAAGTATTGTCCCGTGTGAGCCGAGGGGTGCATGCAAGGTTTAGAAATCCTGCAAGCAAATAAAGATTTTCTTCCATGGTATCATAATGCATGTAGCAGTACATGCATTTTCAACATAAAGTCAATGAGTCTGTTTTGTACTTGCAGGCTTCTCCCCCTTGTAATCTATGAGAATGATTTGACAGTTTAATACTGCTTTGTGACACAAGAAGTTTAAGCAATCGATCACATCCAGTCAAGATGCAGCTCCTTTGGCGACATGATAAATTAGGAGAATCTTGCTTTACCTATGGTGAAGTCATCTCTCTGAGATGATGCATTTTCTGCTGTGAACCAAAGGAAAACTGCTTTGAAGCAATAAAATGTTTACATTCTCGTAATCTGGAAGCATCTTTTTACAGTACTCATTCTATGCTATGTGTTTTAAAGAAACAGATGCAGGATAAGTATTATGGGCTAGCAGGTTGTGATGTATTTTTATATGCTCTGCGTTATCTAATTGTATGATCAGGAATTGTAATACGCAGATAAAACAATCCTCACTAAGATTATTACAAAACCAGTTTCAATGTACTTTTCCTGCATTTTTTTTCTCTTTGGCAGCGCAGTATGAGTAAGGCAACTTAGACATTTTTAGAATAGTTCTTTCTGAGTATATTTAAATTACTTCTTACTATGAATCATGGATAAAGGAAACTACAGAAGTCATTAGAGATAAAAGGTAAAAGCCTGTTGATAAGATGGATCATTCCAGCTGTGATCAGGTTAGGAGAATGGATTTTGACCTCCATTAGTATTTGCCTCATTTTTACTCTTTGAATTGAAAATAAATCTTAGGTTTTGGGTTTGAGGCTTGGGGTTTTTTTCCCACTGGATGGAACATCTTACTTTTTTTGGCTGAAAAAATACATCAATTTATCAGTTTGGTTTAATTTTGCTTCAGCTGGTTCTGAGCCTTTCTTTGGTGATAACTAATATTAAATTTATTTTTACTTCACTTCCATAAGAAGAAATAATTTCAAAAAACAGATTTTGGTTGTTTCTACTGATTTTCAAAACTAATGAAGATAAAGGTAACGTTAGAACAAAGCCCTCCTATATATACACGGAAAACAGAAGAGCAAATTAAATTGCCTACTCTTGAATTCCTTCTAGGCATCTATGATTAATAAAACTTTAGTTCAGCTGCCATACCCAGGGCAAGTAGGTAAAATTTTGGATTTTAAGTAAACCTGAAATTATTTTGTATTTCAAAATCAAAGTCCTATTTAATTTCAGATTGAGAAATATCCTTTGTTAGATTGGGGGGGGGGGCATTTAGTGCTGTTTAACCCTTCTGTTATGTTATATTAGGAACTAAAGCATCATTTTAAAACTAAAATGAGATGTTCCATTTTGAAAACAAAAGCATAATATTTTGACTTAAAAAAAATCATCCCATCAAAGCAGGTTTTAATACACTCGGTTATTTCTCTACTCATTTCCACTGAATGTCTGTGATAGTTGATGAACAGAACTATGGCAGATTTGAATGTTTTCACCATCCATTTATAAGATAAAAGTTGAAGACACTTTAATTTTCCGTGGTGGAGATCTTAGGGAGGACAACCCAATACTTAGAAAGAAATAAGGTTCGCTTATTCCCTAAATATTAAGCTGGTGCTTTCCATCCTATGTTTCTGAATAAGGCTGTAAATAATAGACCTGTTCTTTAATGTGGGCATTCTTTAGTGAGCACAACCCTATCATCAACCTTATCACCCTTTTTTTTCCCAGGTCTACCACATTTTCAAGAACAAAATGATTTAAAGGGATTGCTAGAAAATCTCCATCAAAATATCCAGGCCAAAAAGAGAAAGAACGTAGAAATCATGTGGCTGGCTGCGACGGTAAGCTCTCTTGTTTCAAATACATTCACGTGATGAACTAATTTTCACTTGCCTGCTGATATTGTACGTGCAATGGATTTTAGGGATATGATTGGAAAACTCAATGATTAAAGTAGGTAGATATGCTGAAATGGCTCTCTAGCGTGTCCGTTCTGACGGTCTCTCATCCCACTTAGGAATATATCTCTTCTTCCTACACTTAAATTACAGATACTTTCTTTCTGTCCCTTTCTTAACTGGTAGAACTGGCTAGAATTCAAAGCGAGAGATGGTCTTGGTCACTTTGCTGTCCCTACATCCTCCAAGCCCTTTTCTGCAGAGCTTCTCCTAGCCAGGCAGTCTGTGGCCTGTGCCACTGCTTGGGGTTGTTTTGTCCCAGATGCAGGCTTTTTCATTTATCTCAGTGAGTGCTGTAACAGGGAAAAAGAGGTTTGCTTTTTGTTTGGGGCATGTTTTTTCTTTAACTAACTGAGTCTGGTTTTCGGCAGAGGAATCCCTTCATCCCCAGTATGGGCAGAATCACTTCCTTGGATGATCATGCATAGCTGTAAATACATCACCTCATATGAGAGAGACAATACAGTATTCAGCTACAGTACTAGCTTTTGTTGTTGATGTTTAAAATTATATCCATTCTTTGATAATATAAAATTTGGTTATTATTTTCCTTTTATTGTTTAGTGTCCATAAGCCTTGAGGTATGATGCAAGACATGATTGCTTGCTCTGGGTTTTGTTTAATATTGCTGCACTCAACTTTTGATTTTCTGTAATGAAGGTACTTATGTTTTATAAATAAGTGTTTAATTGTATCGGTACAACTTTTAGTCAATCACATTTTATGGCTTTTTTTAGCCAGTGTCACCATGACAGCCACTCCAAGGACACGGAGAGCAACACCAAATAAGCTGGATATGCAAAGGGCAGATGTTCAGGCACAGGGAGAAAAAAGAAGAATGTTTATTAAACAGTGAATAATACTTACTTTGCTTTATTCACATAATTCCTTTTTGTTTGCCAGTTCTGTGGGTTTTGCACATACATGTTAAAAAAAACCAACACAAGAACCCTTAGATGTTTATAAAAAGCTCAAGCTTTTCAGGAATGTGAAATTCAACCAGGTGATTGTCTTAGATTTCGAAAAGTGCCCTTGGTGTCTCTGCCCATTTATACAAGCAAAGCCTTGAGTCTTTGGTATCTACTGAAATTGAAGCAAGACCTTGTGTTTTGGGGAACTTTCAAATGCATATACCCTTCAAGGCAAATAAATATTTGATACAAAATATTAATAGCATTTTCCATGACTTTTCGTTAACACCAGGAACAAGACAATATTAACTATGTCTTTGTGTTAATAACACTGCTATAATTTTTTAGATTGCTAATAACACTTTGCCTTGTGGTTAATAAATATTATCACACGCTATTGCAGTATAAATCTGTTGTGAGTAAAAATATAAGCTTTTCTTGCAGTAACAGTTCTGCAATTACTATGAAACATTGCTTTTTAAAACAGTAAAAGATAAATCAGTACAGGATAATGTAAAATGAGCTGCAAAGACTATGACAGAATTTACTTAATCTTCAGACACAGAAAGTTGTCTTCTACCATCTATTCAGGATTCTCTGAAAATAATTTCATGGGTAAAAAGCATTCTTCGGACATACAAACCATTTCAGATTTTTCCTTCACTATATTCTATTTCTCTTTACCTTACTGTAACCTTCTGACATGAGTACTTCTGGACCCATTGATCTACACACACTGTTATACTATGTTACATTTGTTTATTGGAAAGGCGTGATTCCCTGCTGTAAGGACATCACTTTGTTATTGCAGTAGATGTATGAGATTCTACATGGATATGCATATGTATCTGCACCTGCGTATAGGCCCTGTTGTAATGGGACTGTGAGAATACATCTGCATTTTAAAAGTCAACTTTTGCAAATGGTATCACAAACATTTCTTATTCTAAATATAATGGGACAGAGATTTAAATGTTACAGCTTTTTATTTCCTAAGCTGCACCCTTCATCTCCTGTCTGGTATCAGGAGAAATAATTAGAGTATTGATTTATCCTTGGCTTAGTCTGCATGATTTTATATGCTTTCATCATCCCTCTTTAAAATTAATCACAATCCTAATCATTTAAATCTGTGTTTGTAAGGGAGGCTTTCTAAAGCTCAGATAAATGTTAAGTCATTTCTCCTCCTCCTATATCTTCAGTATATTTGGGGAAGAAGTGAGCAAAATTGAGGATAAAATTCAGGCAGGACACTAGTCGTAAGCTGTGTGTTTCGATATGATGATATTACCATATATTTGCTGTTGTCCCTTATTAGATTTCTAGAGCATCAGATCATTGTGTTTGCCCATTTTAATTATTTACTTTGTTTAACTGCTGATGCTTAGGGAACTGAGTCATTCTGAGGATTTATCTGGGCCAGCCTATCAGGTTAACCTACATTTCTCCTTAAATCAGAATCTAAGGACTTTTTAATTCGTTTATTTAAGTTGACAGGTTGTTTTCTATTTAATCCACTTTAAAATGATTGAGACATTTGTACTGAACTTCAATGAAAAATAAGCTGTGGTTATGGTCATTTGCCTGTTGTGCCTGGAACGCTGCTCAGTTCAAAGCTGACTCTCACTGGCCAGCGCTTTATATGTATGCTCTCAGCCCAGATTTGGGATTTAGTCTCCTCTCCCCGCATCGGAGGCCATCGCTCATCCAGAATGATTTTTCTCCTGGTTTTTCTCTTCTCTTTTTTTTTGGCGTGACTCATTCACTTTGAATAGTCGCAATGACTCGTGGACTTCAAAAGAGACCAGTGTAAAGAGAATTAATCTCTTCAATTAAGCAGTTAACTTCTTTCACAGTGTTATCAGCCCTACTTGATACTTTCTTTAAAAAAATTGTCTTTTAGTACTTTATTTAAATATCAATGCAACTTTCCAAATTTTTAAACAGATTTAAGTTTTAAAATTTTGAATTATAGGAGGGAAGGAACACTCACAGGTTCTCCTTTTCTAGCCTGTACTACTTTGGGTTCAAAGTTAGATGCAATTAATTAATTCCCTGGATTCAACTTTTGAGGTCGCCCTTACCATGATATCACAAAGACCTTAAAGACTGTAAGTATTGTCTGGGCCATTGATTTTAATAGAATTTCTGAGAATGGAATTAACGGATGAAAAAGTGCTTATTTGCTGAAGTGAGATTATGAGATCATGTTCCAGTTTCATCCTGCAAAATCCCAAGTAAACACTTGATAGCCAAGCTGAGAAGTTCCTCAGGATGCGGCCTAACTGCTGTAATTTATTGCCTTGCCCTATTCTCACAACTATTTCCTTTTCTGATACTGTTACAGCTCTGATGGTCCAGGGGCAGGAGCCAGCAAAGCTGGGCAGAGGCTATTACCTTTTCATAGGACAGGGCACCTCAGGGGAAAGGTAGACCCGTGCTTGGGCACGCCAGCTCTCCTTCAAGTTTTTCTAGTAAAATATCGTTTGAGCACAAAGTATAAACTAATGGGCTGGTACAATGAGAAATTGATTCTTAATGTGAGAAATTATAAAAAAATATGTCATGGTTCCCTTATCCCATATATTTTTGTCAAAACGTACAGAGAAAGTAGACCCTCCATGGCAGTCATTTGTGTTGGGCTTTAATTGTTCTGGGTCACGCATTGGTCAGTTTTACTATTGAAAACAAAAGACTGTGTTTAAATTGAGTACATAGATGTGTCTGAATCCATACCCTCACGAGGAGTTAGTCCTCTACGTTCATGAGTCTGGGTTAAAAAAGACTTGCCAAAGTTTTTCTTAGTTTTTTCCACATTCATGGGGTGCACAGACAATTAAGCTTTAATGGAATAGGGTGCCTGTCACAAAGTGAGTAAAAAATGAAGCAACTTTCCCTTTTATAGTCTGGGCTAACACAAATGCTTTTTATTTCGAGTTCAGGAAATTGGATGCAATGGTTTGGTAAGCTGTAGTACATGTAGACATTTTAGTGACTTGCTTAAAATGCTTAGGACTAAGAACAGTAGATTTTTTTGTTGTTGTTTTTTTTTGTTGGGTCCACTGACAGTTTCTTGCTTCACTTGAGGGGGGGTGGTGTTGGGGTGAGCAGGAGAGACTTGATTGCGACTGCAGTGCAAGGTTGTGTGCAGCGCTCTTTTAAAATCAGTAAGGGCTCCTTTGTCCTCAGTGGACAGGTTATTTGTAGGCTTGTCCTGCTAATGAAAGCCCTGAAGATCTGCTTTTAAAATGTGTCATTTGGACAAACTGGAAATGGGCTATAGATCAGTAGCTATAATCTTTTGGTGCTAATTTTGTAGAGTGTTAATGCTGCAAATTCATAAACAAAAGATAAATTTACAGTTCTTTTCAGCACAACGTTTTCACCTTTTGTGGCACTGTGTCAGGCCAGCATGGGCATAATCCTTAGAACATGAAAATTCCCAAGGCAGTGCTAATAACTGATTTAACTGCAAAGGCACATGTCAGCAGCAGTGATTCAGGTTGGAATTACTACCTTTCAATAGCTACTTTTTTCTTGAGAAATACTGTAGTTCTCTGTATTCATTGTCTGTGAGTGCAAAATTGTGGGAGTTTCAGAGTCTGCCTAGGGTGTAGAGAACACAAGGTGTGACAAGGGCAATCCTTTGAGGTCTGCCTGTGTTTCAGATTTGCCGTAAGCTGAATGGAGTCCGTTTCACCTGTTGCAAAAGTGCCAAAGACCGGACATCCATGTCAGTGACGCTGGAGCAGTGCTCCATCTTGAGGGACGAGCATCAGCTTCACAAAGACTTCTTTATTCGGGCGCTGGATTGTATGAGAAGGTATGTGGAGATTATTGCATGTCCCTTGCATGTTGAGCTAAGCCAGGAACGACGGTACAGAACAGTCTAAAGCCGGTTGCAAATGCGTGATAGGCCCCAGTCCTGATTTAGCAGAGAGCTGACCAGCAGCATGCCAGCTGGTAAGTCACTTTTGCATGCAAGGTCTTTGCAACTGTGTGTTTTATCACTAATTAACAGGTTCTGAGATAGATATGTGAAACCTTGTAAGTGTCGCTTCACTGCCTGTAGAATTTGACCAAGGTAAATAGCAGTTATTTTAGCAATTTCTTAGGCTTTCATAAGGCTTAAAATTTTAACAACATTCTATGACAATATTGGAAAAAAAAGTTACTTT
The DNA here is from genome assembly GCF_965183815.1 of Platalea leucorodia. NCBI lineage: Eukaryota > Metazoa > Chordata > Aves > Pelecaniformes > Threskiornithidae > Platalea > Platalea leucorodia. Next base: position 14,805,555 of record NC_138828.1, on the reverse strand, counting down.
CTGGTTTAAGACTATTTTTTAAATGTTTACACACTCATTAAATAATTTGTATAAAATTTAGACAGATATTGTGAAAGCAGAATAAGCATTTGTTACAGATGGCAATTCTTATTAGCTCATGTTATTAAAAACAAAAGAAAGACCCAAGTAGGTTTGGACTGGTGGTGGTTGCTATGAATATCTGATAAAATCTTTACTGTGCTTCAAAAAAAAAAAAAAAAAAAAAAACACTTTCATTCTAAATTACAACTATGCAGAAATTGAGGGTGATGTTATCAGGAATGTGTAATTAAAAGATGCAAAGATTTCGGATTATCTGAATCTTCGATGAATTAAAAAAAACATTGAGCAAACGAGTTTTGATCATAAAATGAATCCAGATGCTATATTCTCTAAAGAAACATTCCTCATTGGCTTTAATGAGTACTGCATTGTATTTTCTAGAAAAGTTTTAAAAAATGTATCCACAACATTCAAATAATATATAACAAAGGTCACTGCAAAACTAATAGAAAATCTTCTGGTCAGCCTGCAAAGTAGTAACCGAATCATATCTTGCACTTACGTGAAACACAGATTGTTTGCATGTTGGATTTGCAAAGATCATTAAGTAAACAATCATGTTTAAAGTCTGTAATCGATAATCCTTGACTTAATATTTAGTATTGTCAGACTAGGTGTTTAATGTCTAGATTAATACTGTAGGTTTACACGTTGGGTCCTTTTGTCTTTTGGCAAAGACAGGTATTCTAAAGAAAGAAGGTAATGTTTACAAAGAGTAATTGAGCAGAGGACCGAGATGGCTTAGATGCAGAGTTGGTTTGCAAGGTGCTAGTGTAGCGTGATGTATTAAACTGAGGTGTATCGTGTTGTAGGTATCGTTAGCTTGCTTAAATCCCTTAGTCTGCGGTATTTCAGTGAGTGAATGACTTGTGTGCAGTCTTTCATAACTACATGTTTTATCATTAACGAAAAATTTCTGAGTTTTCTGCGTTAAATTTCATTTGTGTTGGCATTTCAAGTATGGTTTGTTTTGTTGTGTGTTTGTTTGTTTTTTTTTTTTCTTTTATGTCTCCAATAAATACAAAAGTGTGTAAGCTACATTAAATTACCAGATACGGGCAAACTAATTATATAAAATCATTATTATGTTAGAATAACCTTGAGTAGTAGATTGGAAAAGTTTCACAGATATAAACCTGATTTGAAGGAAAAAAAAAAAAAAAAAGCCCTGTTATTTATACAAACTAACTTGTTAGTACAAAAGTGTAGTAGGTTGTGACTTCGAGTGCTTTTATATCATGTAACTGATGTGAAAGCTGAGAAGACTAACACATTAGTTGTATTTGCCGGGAAAAATAAATTGGAGTCACAAAAGAATGCTGAAAAGCCCAGAAAATCTGGAGAAAACTTTAAAAAATAAATGAGCAGATGGGTATATGGGGTTGAAGCCCCATCACAAAATGTTAATTCTGTGGTTTTGCTGTAGTTTTAAACAGAGAAAAGCTTTATCCTGCTAGTAGCCTGTAAATGAATTTGAAACAGCCTTGAACTGCAGCAGTTGCTCTGTTGGTTGGAAGGTAACAGTTTTGACTTGGGTGGTTGGATGGTCTGGGACTTAAAACAAGGGCCTTGCAAGTAGTGGCAGTAGCATACAAAATAACCTGCACCATCAGGATAATAAATAAATAGATCTTTTGCCTATGCTAGTTTCTATCTGTAGAACACTGGTCACACAACTGAAGGTTAAAAAAAATGAGCAGCCAACTTAGTTTTTTTTTTTCTCATGAGCTGGTGAATTAAAGCCCAAAAATTCAGAAGAGAAGAATAAAAATGTCAAATGGGTATACATAGCACTTAACTCTATGGTGCTCCCACCGAGAGCTGGCCAGACAGTTTTCGGAGCTGCCTTTGGGCGCTTTTTGTGGTATCTTGGGTGCTACGGACGTTCAGCAGGGACCGTCTGTCCCTCCCCACCGCCCATCTGTTGCTGGAGGTACTTCTGGAGCAGCGCTGGAAGCCAGGCAGGCCTTCCTCCCTCTCCGCCCCTGACTAGGTAGCGTGGCAAGGACCGTCCAGCTGGGCTCTCTTCGTGTAGGCAGATGGAGAAAGGTGAATTGCAGAGAAAGGCAATTTGAGAGAGCAAGCTGGGAAGGAAAGAACAGGCAGGCAAAAGGGAGGGGAGAAAAAGCCCTAATTTCCACAGGAAGAGATATAATGGCGGTTCAACTGAATCTCCTGTATTTTACTTGAGGGAAGTTTGGCAGCTACGTTTTTGAGGTTTGTGTGAATGAGGTCAACAGACTTGTTTGGTCGTCATTGTGATGCTTGCCCTTTTATCCTTTCTTTTTATTTGGTTACTATTGCAGAGTGTTATTTGAAAGATTATGCTGTGCATTTCTAAGCTTTTCATTGACAGCTTGTAGAAGCTTTTAGAATGATTTTCACATCTAAAAGAACCTATTTTGTTTTAAGAGCAGACAGAGAAAAACTCTGTTTGCCATTTAATTCATAATTTTAACAATTTTCCCCTGATGAATCTTCTCTAGTTAAACTCTGTCAATCAAATCCCTTTATGCTGATTGCCACAAATCACTTTAAAGCCTTTCAAAAGAACAAGTAGACAAGAAAAATTCGATTTTAACATCCAGAATCCTAACAGATTGATCTTTGAAAGGCTTCTTTCAAGAGTTAACTGTAGGAGATAGAGAGTACTGTGAAACAAAGTGAGTTGTAAAAGTAAATGGCGATTCAAAAGCAGCCTTTATTGGAAATGTCATAATTTTGAGATATGAAAATTATAAAGGTGCCTGTGTAGCTGTAAAGCTTTTTCTTTTCCTGCCGGCGCTGACACAGCTTTGGTGGCTATTGTGAAAGGGAAGCATGTGCTTATGGCTTTGTGCTTTCTTGCCACCAGAAGTTTGGAGATGCTGGACTTCTGCATGCTGCTGCTTTTCAGCTTCTCTGATGTCCCTAGAATTTTGAGCAAACCAGAGGCAGTTTCAGATGTTTCGGTTTGTTTACTTCGATGTACATTGCACAGCGCTGTTTTGGAAAATACTGCCAGTAGCTCTTATTTAATGACTTAGTTTGTAAGTGGAATCAGTGTCTTGTAGTGATAAACTATATGATGTTTACTGCTTAAAAAAAAAGAAAAAAAAGCTGTGCAAAAATCCTTCCATTAGTTGTCCCTGCAGCTTATATAAAATGTGGCGAAACAATGATAGGAATTCAAGCTTTATCACTTACAATATATAGTATATGGTTTTGTCTTCTGAGTGTAACTCTAGCCATTATGATGCTGCAGTTGATATGTACGCGAAGCAGCTAGTCTGTAAATAATTCTACATATTATGGTTTCTTTGGTATATGTATGTGACTTCCATTGATCTTAGTGACATGCATAGTGCAGAATGAGGAAAATGCATACGTTATCCTCTTTGTATCAAGTGCTTGCAATTCACATCATACTAAAGTCATATTTATGATGTTGCTGCCACTTTCAAATCATCAATTTTTGCAATTATCAATATTCTTTTCTTATTTTTCCATTCACCAATATGTAAACGTTGCCTGCCATTCAATGTTAACTATATTCTAAGAGACAGTAGAGAGACAAAACTGATTTACCCGAGTTCATTGCAGTACCTGTCACACGATTCTACTTTTCATCTTTAGAGCTGGCCACTGCTTAAGGGAGATTGGACCCTTGTAGGCAGCACACTATGAAGCAGTTCTATAAAACTCATTTGATGTTTTCTTTTTTTTTCCCTTTCTTTTCTGAACCTATTTAATTTTAATGTTTCAGTGACGGGGCCCCTTCTGGAGGCCTTGGGTAGTACGTAACCTCAGAATCTCCTGGGGTTTGAGCATGTTTCCAATAAAGCCTCAAAAGTAAAAACAAGCAAAAGAAATGACAAATCCACTGTCTACGGTGAAGCCTCCAGGCTTTCAGCCTTATCATTCTTGGAAGGGCACAATACCTGTCAGATATTTCAGATACTGAATACAAAATTTAACTCAATGTAGGACACACTATTTTCACCAGAAACAGTAGTCAAGGATATTTCAGGTTATTTTTAGAGAAATTGCCTGTCAAAAATCTGATTGAAGCACAAATACGCAGAATGAATGGTCTGGGCAACAAGGTATGGGCTTTTGATGGCCCGATTATGAAGCAAATAGGTCATTTTTAAAGAGTTGTTTGAGAGCATCTTTTCTTAAAGATCATCTTAAAGATGTGCGAGTTGAGAAGGAGGGATAGCTGTAATAGCTCTCTAATCAGGGACTTTCAGATGTTCTGGGCGGAGTCAATAGGCCCAGGCTGAGATAGACCTCGGCCACGGAAGGGCCTGTACCAAACAATGCAGTGTTGTGATTGCTACGTGGACTGGGAAGCAGGAGCAAAGGGACAGGATGGGAGACCAGGATCCACGTGCAGATCTTCCTCTGCCTTTCTCCCGTCTCCCAGCTCTCAGCCTGCCTCTGCGAGCTTCTGGCACTAGGTGCAGCGCGTGAGGAGTCACACAGAAGAAGCAGCACATGTTCTCCTCTTACCTTTTCTTTTTCCAGCCCATCTGACCTTCCCCATTTTTTTTCCTGAGAGTATTAGCGCAGCGTAAGCAAAACTTAAAAGGAGAGCCTGGCTTCCAACATGGATTTTCCCATCATTCTATGGTTCTTTAGAAACTTAACATTTATATATTTTGAGGTACAAACTTCAGACGGAAAGATTTGCATTACCTAATGTATTGAAAGAGGCCTGGCATTAAGTAACAGCAAGGTCCAATTTTGGTGCATTGAACCACCATCAGTTTTGTTTTCTACAACTAAATTACTAGTTTTTTAAATAGCAACAGTGTGCAGAGGAAAAGAAAACAAAATGGAGAGAGATGGTCACAAGATGTAATAAGAATCAATGCAACTGGCACCTTATTGGACTGTTTTAGGATAAAGGTCTATTTCTGAGCATCCTTCTGGAAGGAGGAGAAGAATTGCAGACAAAGTATCAAACAGGAGCTTGAAAAGGCTGTGTTAAATCTAAGGTTTTCTAATATAAGTACTCAATTTCACAAAATTGATCTTTATAATGTGTCTTTAAAGCAATTCTCTGGTTTTTAAGACTTTTTAAAAAAAAGGCCAAGGAAAAAAAAAAGGAAGGAAACCCAAACACACTTTATTTGCACCTTATCAGGCTCAGGAAGGTCATCAGTGAGGTTCAGGCTTCTACATGGGAAAATTAAGTAAATAAAATCGGCAGTTGTTTTGTAATATAGTGTCACTCATTTTGTCTGTTTCAGTGGGGTCAGATGTTCAAGTCCGTGTTTTGCAGGGGAATGTTCTCTAGCTGACTACAGAAGTTTCATTTCTCCTGTACCTCGTTTCTCCAGCTTCTTCCCAAATGCTAATTTCAGACTTTTCTCACCAGCACCCCAGTCAGAGTCCTGAGAACTCTCTCATGAGAACTTCCTCATCTTCCTCTTTTTCACCAGACTATTGCTTGAATATTTCCCTCTGGTTGCTCCTTCCTCCTCTGCGACATGCGTGGCTCCCTTTGTCTTTCTTCTCTTCGGAGCTTGGGCGCTGGCCTCGGTGACAGTACAGAGAGAAAGCAGAGAGTCCCCCTGCCTCATTGCTTTTGCTTCATATTGCAGCTGTTGTCATCTGCCCTGCCAGGGAGAAGAACTGCAAGGAAAAGTCTTGTCTGACCCCGTGACCTGGCAGACGTTCAGCATAGATTGAATCTTCAAAGCGTGTACCTGCTGAATTTTAACAGGTCTTTGTTAGGAAGAGGCGATTCGAGATCTTGCAGGAGTAGGCTCTTACAATAGTTACATCTCTCATACCTTTATTGCCTTGGTGCAGAATATCAAATCCTGCTCTTCAGCACGGAGGTAATAGTAATCACCTCAAAAAAAAAAGAAAAAAAACCCCAAACAACCAAAAAAAACATTGTAGGTTTGAATTTTATCCATTCAAAATGAACTAACAATTGAAAGTAGAATCTTAATGGAAAACATTGTGTAACCTTAATTACAGTAGCCCTTCCCCTGGAACCTATAATAATATTCTTGAGTTGATCGCTGGGGAGGAAGGGAGTGTTGAAGGGGAAACAGTAAAAACCTTTGCCCCTCTTTGCAAGGAATATTTAGAGATGTGACCCAGGCTACGTCACCGAAACTCTTAGCTTTTCAGCAGGCAGTAAGCCAGAATTTGTGAAGTAAATGCGTAGTTTTCCTGTCAGTCCATGGGGGGAAGGTAGTGCCATAAGCAATCTGTATTGTCTCTAATTTTGGACACCAGCATTGGGTGAGCAAGTCCTTGAAATGCACCTGCTTCTCCTTCATTGATGACGTAGGAAAGGTGGGTACTTCAAGAAAATTCAGAACCTGGCAGTAAATTTTCACTACTGAGTAGTAAAACATACTAATATATCAATTGCAGTGTATTACAGGAAAAAGAAGTTCCTTATCCATTAAAAAGAAAATGTTTGACCATGTTGGGGTTTTAGCTTTGTGACAAGAAGAAAGAAACTTTGATTCCCTGTGATCTTTTTGCTGAAGGGAGTCCTTGCCCTTTGACTTAAGGATGTATGTGACAGACTTCTCCAAAAGAGAACCAGATGTAATGGAATTCCAATCAGAAACTCACCCTACTCTGAGTCCTTCTGCTCTGATTTGTGCTTTTTGTTTCCCACGGAGATATCAACAGGGTAAATGATTTGTTAACTAGCCCGTATTAGTATTTGCCATATCTTGACCCAAATGAGCGTATAGGGAATTGAGCTATGCCTTCCCTTTCAGTGAATGTTTTAATTATTCAGTGTAGACAGTGATAAAGGTGTGTAATTAATTACCAGGTGCACACTATGATCACTTAGTTTTCAAAACCAGCCAAATGCAAAAACCTTATCCGATAAATTTGCTTTCCCATTTAGTACCACAGTCGGTGTTTGGATCCTTCATAGTGCAGCAGTGAAATTAAACACTGCATCTTGATTAATTAAAAATAGGAAAAGGAAAGTGCTTACACTCTTTGCATTCCGAAAAAAGGTCTTCTAATGTAAAGTGTTTCTGTCACTTTTGTCATACATAGATTACAGGACTATAGTTTTCCTGGACTTCACCTGCCATGGTTAGGCAAATCTAGCATGCAAGCAGTCAGATTATCTGAAAATATTGTTTGGTGTTCACTCGTGAGATTCTTCTAGACATCCACGGAAGACTTCATTAATTGCCTCATTCATTTGGTGCTCTAGTGCTTATGCTATTGCTTATTCAGAACTTCCCTGAAAGACTAGGTCTTACCTGAAATCAGAAACTAGATGCGTTATACTCACCAGAGTGAGTAATACTAGGTTTCTTCCTATTATATTTCACTTCTATTAAGATTTTCTGCGTGTGTGGGGAAAGTCCTGTATGCATATTTATTATCTGTTAAAACTCCGTGTGCCACAGCTGAATTACCATGGCTTTGACCACATACAGCTAAATCTCTCAGGAAAAGCAACACTGCCAAGTCTAAAATTTAGATAAGAAAGGAGCAGGAAATGAGAATAAGTGGGTAGTAATAGAATACAATAGCTGGTTAAAATTATCATGGATCCAATCTCGTCAAGAATTTACCTGCCTCTAAAACTATATTCTTCTCGGAATAATATAACATGGGCAGGGAGAGCTTGTAATTTCCTTCCTGCAGTCCCAGCCGTGTACAGACTGTGGAGACATTGGAGGAGACACAGAAAAAGAGTAGCAAGTCGCTGCTGTTCTGGAAAGGGTGTTTTGTCACAGAAGATTCTGCCTTTCTTCAGGAGAAAGATGATGTAGTGTCGGGCTACAGCTCTAGTTGGCTTATGTAGAAAGCAGGTAATAGAGACATTTCTAGGTATATTTTTGCTCTAGTTTTAGGCTCCCTTAATCCAACTTAGTTTCTTTTGTAGGAATATTCTCTGCTCAGATAATCATCATCTCTTCTCATCCAGTATCCCTGTTCCAGTTTTCTTCCATAAGCTCCCTGCTCCCCCCCCCCCCCTTCAGTCTGCTGCTCTGTTTCCTCTTCCCAGTGAGCGTTTCCCTGTTCCTTACTCTCCTGCAGTATCACCTTGGTGTATGATATTTTGAAGAACTCCTTTGACAGTAGCCTTGCTCCGCTCTGTTCAGGAGTGAGTTTTAGTAGTGGTTTCCCATTGTTACTTTCTGTGGCAGCTCTGATTTGGTGAGCGACGCTTCGTAAACGTGTCCTCATCGTTACAACCACCGCCGGCAGACTTTCACTGGCATACCTAGCAGCAACAAGTTTCTCAGTGTCTCCTTCCACTACGAGTCCTGGTAGCTGTTTGCACTGGAGCGACCAAAGGAGTTTCCATTTGGACGATTATGTACTTATTGTGGATTTCCTACTTCCATGATGTAACCTGTAGTCGGCTGGAATTGCACCCAGCAGCATTATATTGCTATCCTGTTCTCTGGATCATTCAGAGATAAATTTGGGAGATAATTATGGGAACTTGCATTCTTAATAGCCTAAGTTTCTACCGTAATCTGTATGAATAGGAAGCATGTGTTTATAAAGAAGTTAATGCAAAGGAAAGATTGAAGTCCTCCCAAAATGCACAGCCCAATCACTCCACAGTTGACTCCTACCGTTAGAACATTAAAGTGGTTTCTGCAACCCTGGGACTTAGTGGTGCTGTAGTTGTATTGTCACTCTCAACATACCTGATGCCAAAATCGCTGGGCACTGGTTTGGCTGTGCATCTGCGGTGCTGTTTTTGTGCCCTGCTGTGGGCTCGCTTCCCTGCCAGCTTATCTTCTCTCCCCGACCTGGCTGTTGCCACGTGTGTATTGTCTTCCAGCAGTGGGAAAAGCACCTGGGTTTTATCCTCTGTTGGAGATGCTCCTAATGCCCCAGGAAGGTGCCAGAGCAGAGTTTCTACCCGTGCAGGTGTGCTGGGTTGACCCTGGCTGGATGCCAGGTGCCCACCAAAGCCACTCGGTCACTGCCCTCCTCAGCTGCACAGGGGGGAGGAAATATAACGAAAGGCTCGCAGGTTGAGATAAGGACAGGGAGAGATCTCTCGCCAATTACTGCCACTGGCAAAACAGACTCGACTTGGGGAAAAATTAATTTAATTTATTACCAATCAAATCAGAGTAGGTAATGAGAAATAAAAACTAAATCTTAAAACATCTTCCCCACACCCCTCCCTTCTTCCCAGGCTTGACTTCACTCCTGATTTCTCTACCTCCTCCCCTCCAGCAGCGCAGGGGGACGGGGAATGGGGGTTGTGGTCAGTTCATCACACGTTGTCTCTGCCGCTCCTTCCTCCCCAGGGGAGGACTCCTCGCACCCTTCCCCTGCTCCAGCGTGGGGTCCCTCCCACGGCAGACAGTCCTCCACGAACTTCTCTGGCGTGAGTCCTTCCCACGGGCTGCAGTTCTTCACAAACTGCTCCAGCGTGGGTCCCTTCCACGGGGTGCAGTCCTTCAGGAACAGACTGCTCCAGCCTGGGGCCCCCACGGGGTCACGAGTCCTGCCAGCAAACTTGCTCTGGCGTGGGCTCCTCTCTCCACGGGTCCACAGGCCCTGCCAGGAGCCTGCTCCAGCGTGGGCTTCCCATGGGGTCACAGCCTCCTCTGGGCATCCACCTGCCCTGGCGTGGGGTCCTCCATGGGCTGCAGGTGGATCTCTGCTCCAGCACCTGGAGCACCTCTGCCCCCTCCTCCTCCTCACTGACCTCGGTGTCTGCAGGGTTGTTCCTCTCATGTATAATCTCTTCTCTCTCCAGCTGCAGTTGTGCAGGTTTTTTTTTTTCCCCTTCTTAAATACGCTGTCCCAGAGGCACTACCATGGTCGCTGATGGGCTCGGCCTTGGCCAGCGGCGGGTCCGTCTTGGAGCCGGCTGGCATTGGCTCTGTCGGACATAGGGGAAGCTTCCAGCAGCTTCTCACAGAAGCCGCCCCTGTAGCCCCCCTGCTACCAACACCTTGCCCCGCAAACCCAATGCAGCAGGGTCCTGGGATCCCAGGCAAGGCTTAGCCGAGGCTAAAGTGCCGTAGCCTGGGGAGGTCAGAGGGTGGGAAGGGAACCCCTGTTCCCTGTAAATTCTGTCACGGGATGAAATATTTTGGGTATATGACCCAGCCTCCTAGTTAGATTACTTGTTAATGAGGCAGGAGATACTTCTGCCTGTGGTACTCAGTCAAGCTTCACTTACCCTTGTGTTAAAGATTTCATAGTATTGTGGTATTAGGGCTATTGTTGTTGGGGTTTTTTGTTGGTTTTTGGTTTTTTTGAATCGGTTATTTGTAGCCTTTCTTCTTTTATTCCTTAAAGGAGAAAATAGCACTTCTGGGCACTAATTTGATAACTCTGGAAATACTCCAAACATCTGTAATTTTAATATAAATACTGTTAGTGACAGGACTAAAGCTTACCATACTGATACAGTTAGCTCAGTGAAGGAGTATGGGGTCAGGTTTGTGTCTCTTTTTAGGGTGGTTAGAAGTTTTCTGTATCCTTTCATGGCTGATAGACTTTCTTGGGGAATGATTGTCTGAGGCCCAACAGAAGTTCTTCCACAGTTGGGCATTTATAAGAATTCTCCTTCTCTTTCTACTCCTCTCATTCACCACACAGGTTTCCTGATGTATAAGCAACTTCAGTTTGATGCTACAGCCTCCCCCTTTGACAGTGTCTCTGCAGCTTGACTGCGTATTTCCTTACACCGGTGAGAACATAATAATCTTTGAGGTTTCTTATCTCTCATATGAATTTAGCTGAACTCGGTCAACGTGCTCAAAGGTTGTGTGAATACACAGATGCATTTTCCTTCCCCTCAAGCCAAGCATTAACATGTAACCTTTGCTTCGACAGGAAGGCGGACTAAAAAGGCAGCAGCTAATTATTATCAGCAGTAGATCAGTGAGCCGCAACTTGCTTTAACAAAAATAAATATTTTCTCCTCAGCCGCAGACCCTCCCCAGTCAGCAGTCAGCATTGTCAGATATGAAGAACTTGTTTAGATTACTAAAAAAAAGAAAGGATTAAGGAGCGATTTGGTCACATAGTCACATATTTGTAAGAAAGGCCTTGCTCTAGGATCATCCGATTAACAGTTTGTCTCTTGGGTAAACTGGCAAGTCTGATGAAAATGTATCATTCCTGTCAAAATAATTTTGTTGTTTATATGCATTTTGCAAAAAATCATTCCTCCCTGCTCCAAAGTAGTTGATTTTTTTTTTTTTTAATTTGAATCCATTTATAACTCATTGATAACTGTTGACAGTGGAGCATCTACAGAATACAAAGTAATCAGCAACAGAAATGTTTGCTGAGCAGCTTCCAGCAAACTGCCTTGTGGTGGGGCGATAAGCAGGAGATGGGAGTGTCCACAGTAGGTTGTTGTGGAATGTCTTTCATCGTACATTTCAGCCAGGAAATAAAAATCAACACCTTTAGTCTGGTTTGTTTGGGGTTTTTGTTTGGTTGGTTTCTTTGGGGTTTTGTTTTAGCTCACTTAGTTTAACCAAGACTGGCATAATCTCTGTCCTAGGGGGGTTTTTCAGATAATAAAATGGCTGTTAAATTGAGTTCCTCAGGAAAGCTAATAAAAATGGATAAACTGGCACTCTGTCAAAAGCGTTATTGGCTCGTTTTGAAATGATCAAAGTAGCATCACAGTGCCTTTAAAAAACAAGCAGTGACAATAATATCTCATTCTCAAAGGTCCATGAATTGATTCTGGAATTCCAGAAGAGTGTGCTTTGATAATATTGGTTATAACTGGTTAGAATATTTATTCATAAGTTTTTTTAAATGTCTTTGATATGTTCAGTGTTTGCTCTTTCACCTTTTGTTGTCACCGATACACACTTAGAATATGCTCTGTCCTACTTGTATGTTGCTACTAGTTTATGTTGCCAGATATTTCTAAGATGTCTTCTCTCTCATTTAAGATCTTATAATAAAAAAGATGTAACATGAGTTTGTTTCCTGAAGAAAATGTGACACTTTCTAATACCTTTTCGCTGATTTGTATTGGATTCCCCACTTTCTCACCCATGTAGCAACTGCTAACGTGGTAAGCTGCGTATGTACTAAATGCCTTTCATTTAATAATCGCTAGTTAAATATATTAGAAGTAGGTCAAGAGCTGAGATTTTAGCAGATGTGCAAACATGTCTTAATGTCAAATGTTCTTGACTCAAAACGCTTATAATTGACAAGCAGAGGGTGAGGTAAAGAAATGCATTTGTATCTTTTTCACTTTCCGATGGGAGAAAGATGGTATAGAGATGTCAAGTCACTCATGACCACACAGTCCTTTCCTTTGTTGGAAACGGAATTTGGATCTACTTTTTTCTTAAACAGAGACTCTTCTCGTTGTCTGGTTTATTTAAAATAAGATTTGTGTTGCTGGACTTGAATGTGCAATAGCAATGCTTATAAGATTCATTGCCTTCCTGACATTCACTGTTCTGCACATTAATAATTCTCCTTTCCCATGCCTTTTTGCTCCTTGGGTTCATGCTGACACATGACATGCAGCAGTGCCGGCTGCACAGTTTAAGCCTTTCCCTCCTGGCCGCTGCCCGGCTGGTGTGCGTGCTGCCTGAGTGTTCGTGGATAGCCCTCCCTCAGCGTCATGCTGAAGAAAGTCCTCTCTTGCTTTCTTACTGCGTTGCTGCCTAGGGGAGAAGGTTGCTCCCTACGTCCTCTTTCTCTGTAAAAATTTGCTGCTACAATGGCATTATCAGCAAATTTGTAGGCAATTGCTTTAGATATAGTTTGGCGTTTCTGTTAACACGGATTAACGTCGTTTGCCATATGAAGATGCTACTTGAATTCATTCTTAAAGTGAGCTAGTATGCGTAATACTGCTACTACGCTGTTTATTTTCCCTCTTGTGCAGTGGAAGCGGCCCAAGAGGTGCTGCCAAGTAGAGAGGTATTTATTTTACATCTGTAGGATTGGGTTTCCCCCATCAACCTTCCTCGCTGCATTCTGTAAGATACTGTCTTGTGTTCTCATTGCAACTTACTTCCTTCTGCTCTTTCTTGAAGGGAAAATTACATGGTTTCATGAAGCCCTTAGGGTGGGTATGGCCTTATGCTTCACACCTACTTTGCTCCACAGAAGTATTAGAGTATTTTTTGTGACCGAGGTTTTTGTCTGTCGGGCTGTAATTTGTATAATTTTAATCTGGTAGGTTAAAAGTCAGTAAAATATTTTTCTGGCTAAAGACGATTTAAGTCACCTTTTGGTGGTGCCTTGACAAGGCAGCATTCCATACAGCGAAGTTTTGCCTCCTAAGTGTGTTGGTTCGGATGGTACAGCGCATCATGTGCGCACACGTGTGATTATAGCCAAAGAAAAGGTACAAACGGAGGAAGTGGTGCGTTCCATTTTGTCACATGTGGCTGTTTTATCATGTGACTTAATGAAATGAATTTTTACAAATGGCTTACCAACTTTACAAATATTTTTACAACACAAGAAAGTTTTTAAAGTACTTTATTTCTGGATCACTGTGGTTTCTGATTGTTTTGCACACTTTGACCGGCAATTAAAATTTAGTTGAAAGACTTGAGATCTTCATGTTCTGTCTTGCACTGTAGCTTTACTGTCTTCAGGTGAAGATACTTGTTTGTAGATAAAGATTTTACTGAGGTAGAAGTGCTGGGAAAATTTGGTCACTTCATATAATGTGCTAGAGCGATTGTTGGTGTTTCAGGGAGGATAACGAAACTTGAGTGTACTTGCATTTTTCAAATCAGACACTTTCTCACTTTCAGACAAGCACTCACCGGTAAGAGGGTGCTGAGCAAACGCACAGCACGGTAGTCGAGAAAGGTATTTGTAGTCTTAGCTGAATTTTTAAAAATTATTTTGTGACAGAGGTGTCTCCAAGTCTATATTTTCAGTCCCAAAGGCAATCGTTCTTCCTGCTGTCACGAAGAATCTTCCTCTGTGCAGCACAATAGGGATAACAAAACTCATTTCAGTCTCAATTTAATTCCAAGGTAGAACTTGAAATGAGGTGGTAATGAACTTGAACTCACAGTTTTGATTATCTCCTGCATTCTTATAAAAGCGCTCAGACACAGCACAGGTATTTTCCAGACATGGTTCTGTTCTGAGAGTGTTTGTCTCTTCAGCAGATTAAAAACTGAAATTTTCTGCTTTGCTCGCTGTTACAGTTAATGTAGTAAGAACATTTGGAATTCAGCTCTTGGGTTTGAATCGGATATACCTAAATACATATCCAAAAGAAGAAAAGATAATTGTCATGACTACTGTAATGTGATAATTCTGGGAAATAATGAGTTAGTAAGACAAAGAGACTGATCCTCTCAAATGGAGAATGATCAAACCAATTAAAACCATGTGGAAAGCAAAACTCACAAACGTGTTTCACAGCCCCAGCTGTGCAGGCCAGTGGGTACTGTGGTGTTAACAGCCACCATCTCCCTCAAATTCTTTGGATTTGGACATGTGTGTCTTTTCTAAAATACTGGTTTGTGCCACGTACGTTTAATACACTCATTGACAAACAGCCTTTACCTGAAATAAAACTGGCACAGCTCCAGCAAAGTCAAAGGAACTACAGCAACAAACGCTGGCTAGAAATTTGCCGTCAGAGGTCTCCGGTGGGCCCTGTCCCGTCCCCCGCTCCAAGCAGCCACGCCAGCCGTATCACAAGCACGGAAGGGAATGCAGATCTTCATGATGCTGTGATCGGTCCTTTCTGGCCAGTCTATTCTCCACTAACAGTCCATGCAGTTAGGTAAATTGAAAGGCATCCTCCCTCCGTGGATTTGGCTTTTCTGGGCACAGATGAGGTGACAAACCTTCCCTAATGTGGCTTTCTGTAGTGTGGACTTCACTGATCTCTACAACAATACAAAACCAGATGGAGTAACGAGCCCACACTGGGCCAGCAGAAGTCAAAAGACCTTTTCCTAGACAGGACCAACACCTGCTATTACGGTAGGCTGCTTTATGCAAATGCTACCATTTTGTTATTACTGCATTACGAAATGCATTAAGCATCCAATTTCCTTTGTAAATGAGGCAATGTATTACCTCAATAGCTGCTTTTGAAGCTATCTGCAACTTAAAACACAGATGTTAAAACTAATGGAACTAAATGAACCCCCTCTGAATTGTAATCCTTGAATAGAGAAGTGTTTTTAGTAGGGTCTTTTTAATTATAAAGTTTATTAAATGAAATACATATTACAATGGAGAGGAAAAAGTCAAATGATCTTTTATGGCAAAAATAGAAACTTTAAACTTGCTATCCATACTTCATTGGGTATGAAATGCCAAAAGAGAAATAAAAAGACATTTAATCTTGTTGCAAAGCTTAATGTTCTGTACCGCGTTGTAACGTAGCCCAAACCAGACAATTGCTGGCTCGTAAATCTTTTTTTTTTTTTCTTTTATTCACATTACGGAGAAAGATCAAGACTGTCCTCTAAAAATAGTCTGTAGTCAAGTGAGCTTGAAAGTTTATGTTGTTAGCCATCATGTTCGACCGTATTTATGGTGCTGGAAAGAAAATGCGAGGTTTGTGTGGTTCATTTTTTAAGTGATGCAGTGGTAGCGCAGGTATGGGCAGGGGATCATAAAGCTTTGTAAAGATGGGGGGAAAAAGCCATTGGGCAATTAACCACTGGAGAATTTTTTTCCAGAGCCCGGTGAATTCAGTGCAACGCTCAGAATCAAGCTGTTTCTGTCATAAAACTTGAGATACCTGTTGTATGAACATCTAGGTTAAGAATTCCTGTTCCCAGTACACACCATGGAGGATGGTTAACTACCTGGCTTAGGGGCTCGGAACCCCTCCTGTGGATGTTCTGTAGACATATGGGAAGCCTGGGCTGTTAAATTTGGCACCTAACGGCTTGCCACTCCAGGTTAGGGAGCGTACGACGCGTTGCCTTTTGAAGGATTTGGATCAGATCTTGGAAGTGTATTTTCTAGTTATCCTAATAAACAACTGAAGGTAAAATAAAGGTGGGAGGGCATGGGGGAGATTTTTGCAGGCATCAGCACACTCCCTGTTGTGTTTTAAACATAAATTTGTCACTGGACACCAATTTATTTGTTTATTATTGTGGGGTCAGGGAAGCCAGAAGTTATTTGGAAAAAAAAAAGAAGTTAAAAGTTCACTGTTAAATTGCTGTTTAACCTTCAGCTGCTACAATATTTGGGCTGCTTCCTTTGTTTGTCTGTTTAGTTGGTATGATAAAATAACTACGGCATGCTTTGATATTTTGGGGGTAAAGGTCCACTTTTGTTAGTTTCCTTGTTTATATGGAAAGCAGTAGCCCTTAAGCAATGTACTTAAAGTGTCATTATCCTAAATTGCTGGGGGGTTTTATGTATAAACTTTTTAATTTGATAGCTCTTCTGGACACAAGGTTACTTTAGCTTACATAATTTTGGGAACACTATGAATTCTGAAAATATTTAGCCATTTGAAATAGATAGATGTGCAGAAGTTGTTTTTTTTTTTCAAAACCTGTTTCAGTGTTTCAGTAAATGTTGTTATAATTTTTCTACCATTGTGATTTGATGTATTTATTTTTGAAAAAGAACTTACTTATAGCTAGTATTCCTTAGTAAAAATATGCAGCTAATCATTTGAACGAACGGGAGGAAGAGGAAGCTTTCTAAATAAAGTATCTCCTCGCTAGGGGAGTAGAAGTTTGGTAGATAACTCTTTCCTTGCCCTCAGGTTGTCTGTTACTTCTTCAGTCGTTAATTATTCTGAACTCCAGAGAACATTATTGGGCCAACATAAAACTGTCATTTTTCCACGGAAATTTCCATTAGCTGTGAGTAATTCCAGTTTAGGATGGATCATTGTGTTTTAAATTTTCCACAGTGTTCTGTATGTATTTCATTACTATGTACCCTACCTGGGAAAATGTAATTTATTATTTCACGCACCAAATATTCTGTCTGCACTGATGTACATACTCATCTGACAAGCGCGATTGCTGGCCTGCACTCACGTGCCCGTAGCTTTGCTTGAATCCCATATTGCCATCCTTAAGTATTCATGCAAACAGCAAAACTGAACAAAAATAGTTTAGAGCATTTCTGCTACTTGTTTGCTTTAACCATGTTGGAAGAGAGTAGGAAGGATATTATTAACCTAGTGGTACATAAACAGTGCACAAGCCAACTCTGCTCCCTGTGCATATTGATGAGATAACAAGAAATGTTTGTGGCTTGGCAGTATAATTTTTAAAAATTACTTTTGCTGTTTAATTGCAGCTATTGTGTTTTATTGATTTTTATTTAAGCTGTCAGTAGCAGCGCACTAATAGCACATTACAGAATTTATTTTTAACTAACACAGAATTAAATACTAATAGAATGAGACAAGCATGATTCCAGCATCCTTTCCATGTGCTGGCTGAGCTCTGGTGAGATGATGTGAAGCTGATTTAGTTTTTCGTAAAGGTTAATTGAGAGTAAAACTGTGAGAATGGTTGAGATCTTTTGAAAAAGAACATTGCATACCTGTCCATATATATTTGTGTTCATGGCAGAGGGTAGTTTAAGCAGTTTAAAAATCTTGGTCTTTGCTCTGTTCTTACCAGTGCAGTAAATCTATGCTAAAAAGGGAAATTGTTGAGTTACTAGAAGCCTGCAAGTGCTGTCCAACAGCCGCAGAAACACAGTAGTAACCAAAAGAGGAGGAGCGCAGCAGCCCGCTCAGACTAGAGTCGGTGGCTGCACTTTTTGATAGTTCCTTGACCAGGAGCGAGTGCTAGAGAGGGCTGTGAATGCTGACACGTCTCACCGGGCCCGGAAAGGCGGCATCATTCCCAGTGAGGTTAATGTGGGATATGTTACAAGATAATTGCAGGGCATTAGCATTTATTAGAAATTAAAAGGGAAGCAGACTTCCTTAAGGCCTGCCATTGTAATGGGCATTTGGGGAGAATGAAGTGATTCTAATTAACAACCTATGTGCTTTTTCGCTGCACTGTAGATTTTTCTGTTTGAGCACCTGGCCTCTGGCTCACAGTTACTCAAGCCAAACACTTTAGGCATGTGAATAAATGTTACTGTTTTTCTTAGTGATTAAAGAAAAACATGACTAGAAACATGAGCGATACCAGGATTAATGTCTCTCAGACTTGACTGGGTTGAGAACTGCATTCTTACAGAGAGTGTAAAATAGGAGGTGCTGAAATTGCCCCCAGCACAATCTCATTCAGTGCTGTCTTCTAGGGACACTGAAGTTATTTCAAAAAACGGGTTTTCTGGAAAATTGGTGCAGTGTTTCTCTGAAGTGGGAGCACCATGAGATGATGTCTTACTGAAACGTTTCTTAAACCGTTTTCCTTCCAGCATGCAAAATAACCAACATATATAATAGAGTAGAAAAATGCACTGTAAACAGAGATAACTCTCCACCATCTCAGTGAGGGAAGATTTATACCCTCCTGCTACCTTCTGTGTCCTATCCAGGGGAAGAAAGGAAGGAAACACTCGAACATTGCTGCTGGCTTGCTGCTTCTTCAGAAGAAAATAATCATAGATGACAGGTGGATAAGTTTTCCGCAAAATCTTGGATGTTTCCAATTTTTTGTTAAATGTTTTGGAGTTTTCATAGTAAAACACCCTCTTTTCCCCAGTTATAAGCATTTTTAAAATAGTATACATTCTGCTTACTTGTAAGTGATGACAATTACCACCATTAGTGGAAAGCCCCCCTGCTGTACTGCTTTGCACTTCTACATGCAGCTTGTTGCGGAGGTGCTTGGGGACATTCATTCTTTACATATCTCTGTCCCAGCAACTCCAAAGTTGCAGGAATTGGGAGATTTCTGTAGCTTTCTGCAAGCTGCAGTTCCCAAGGCATTGCAGTGATAACTCTGGTGAGAGAATTTCCTCACTATTGGTGCCGTATTTGAGAGAATGGAGTCTGCGAAACAGGAAAAAACTGATTTAAAAAAATAGTATGTATCTGATAGTTCAGTCCAGGTCAAGAAGTAAATTGGCATTGTTTTCATCTGTCAGTGACTTCAGCTCATCATGAACTGATACTGCTAGTGCAGTGAACTCTTCTTTTTCTGTTCGGGGAGTCCCGAACATAATTCATAGATCATATCCCGAGAGCTGCATCTTTGATCTTTGGCAAACTGTGGATTGCTGTGACTGCACTGAGCCAAACCGTATCCTTCATTTCTTCATAACAGTAAGGACAACGTAGCATTATTATAGAGAGGAAGATATTTGCCCTGTGTTATAATTTGTGTGTTTACTCCTTGCTGCTAGCAAAGGCTTAGGGATGCAGGAGGTAAATACACTGCTTATCGAATCTTTAATCTATAGTGATCTCAAATCTTCAAAAGGTCATTTTTTCTGGAAATTGTAGGAGCAAAATTGTACGGGTTTTCATGTCTTCACTCTCCCCATCAGTGCAGTGCTATTTTTGCTTAAAAAGTGATGGTCTATGCTAATATTCACTTTCTGAAATATGATGAAGGGAGCTGGAAGAGTATGTCTGAAACTTACTGAGAAACCTGCAGAGTAGTGACAAAGAGAAAAAGCTTGTAAAATATACAAATATATTGTTCCAAAGATTTCAGCTTCAGTCTTCCTCCTTGGTACTTGGGGAAGAAAAGTACTTCCTTCTGAGAACAGGCTCCAAAACACTTTGACCATCTTCTAAAGTAAAGAGAAAACAGTCACATCCACTCTCTTAATTTCCCATAGAAAGGGTTTGTTCTTCAAAGTCTCTGTATATTACCTATTACCAGAAAGGACAACAAATGCTTTCAAGGCACTTCATGAGAATTTCAGCCGAGCCCTGTCATTTGCTCTGAAGGAAGTGGATGGAAAACATAGTGCATTTGGGGTTCATATAAGGTGTTGCTTGCATTTTATAAAACTCTCTCAGTTATGACTGAAATCAACCTGCTAAAGGAAAGAGAAGGTGGTTTATTGGTAGGACTGTTGGGGTGCAATCTCCAGATGGCTGCAGTCTGCCTCCCAGCCTATGCGTTTTTGGGTAGGTCATTTTGGTTAACCACCTACCTGGCCTAAGTAGGGGAGCTTCCTTTGCTGCATTCAGTGCTCCTGGTACCAGCACTTGTGTACCAGCAAAAGTCAGCTTTAGGTGCGTTTTTCGTGATCAGGGAATCTACATGTGCACTAACTCCCCTTGCATAAATACACCCACGTACTGTGTGTGGTACTGGGGCTCAAAGAATGGCTGGGATAAGAGCAGATCAGATTTCAATCTGTTAATGTGTTTTAAAAACAATAGTATCAGTATGTGGGTTGAAAGTAATTAATGAACTGGCATTATTTACTTGAAATGGAAGAGTAGTTTTCAGATCTTTCCTGTGATTTATTTTATGACTCACAGACTGGTTAATCCCATGAAGAGATTATGTGAATTGGTGTCATCAATCAGAAGCAGTCACATTCCTCCTTTTGTATATCGCAAACTGAAGTTGCAGGTACAAAATACTAAGTTACAATATTCAAATTTATACTTATTGCTGTTCAACACCCTCCTCACTTACAATGACCCGAATTACAAATGCAACATAGATTAAGTGATCCTCTGTTTACACCAACAGTTCTCTCTGACCTTAATTTTGTCATCCTACCGACAGATTTGAATGTCTAGAAATTAATGTCAGATTTTAAGCATCATTCTTCATGCGTGACTGTTTAGTTGTACAGCAAGCCTTTTCTGCCTCTTAAAGCAGCTTTGCCACTTGTCCTCACCATGGGGGGAAAAAAAGGCTAAAAAAATCTTTGCCAAAAGAAAAGGGATGATTCATGAAGATTTTTCATGGTCAACAGAAAGTATTTAAAACCTGATTAGACATAGGAAAGAGAGAATTTATCATGGGTTTATGTTTCACTGTGCTGTGTGAGCTAAATGTCTAATCACATCCTCGGTAAAAATCCCTTGCTGTGACAGAAACAGAGTGGAAATAAGTGTGACTCACTAGCCAATCGTACTGGTGCCATAACCTTATGGAAGGGAAATGTCCTGTATGTTCACAGCTTACTTGAAGGATGTAGTCGTCATTGTTTCACACATGCTCAGATCACTAAGAAACCTGAGATTTGGCTTATGGGTTGGCTGGGGGTGCTTGTTTGGTTGTTTTCCTCCACAAAGGCGTAGGGCACGTTTGCTTTAATGTTGGTTGCACGTTGGATTGAATTTCAAACTTTGCAAGAGAAGTTTGTCAGGGGAGATTTTGCAATTTTGTCCTGAGCATTTCCCACGTATGTAATCCTAATACTTTATAGAAGAGTGTCTGGGAAAATTATTAGAACCGTATTTTTTGATAAAAAGAGAAACCATTGTAGAATTGATGGGGAATACCGCACAGTGGTGTTGGTGAATAGTAGAGTGAAACAGCAAATCCTTTGCGGAGTATAATGGAGGTGAAAATCATGTTTCAGAAACCACTCAGCTGTCTTGACAGGTGAAGAAGAATCTCTCCCGCAAACCCGTCACTTTTCAGTTCTGAAGCTAATCTCTCACACGGTTACCAGAATGACTTTCCAGGACTTGAAGCCTCTGCCCATACTTGTAAATTAAAAACCACTGGGACACGATCTCAGTGATTTTAGACAGTGAAATTATTTAATGTTTCCTGGCACGGTTTTGGCTGATTTTAGCACTGTCCTCAGTGGTTCCTGGGCAGTTTGGGAGTTGGCACAACCGAGGGACTGTTCGCATGTGACGGCCTCTGGTCAGCAATTGCTTTTGGCAGATAAGGAGACATAGGCACATAACTTGAATTTGGTTTTGCTGTTCGGCTGCAGCAGCGGGGAACTGCTGAGGGTGGGTTTAAACTGCTAATGTAGGTGTCTTAAAAGCAGCAGTGAGGAAAATGAGTTGTGATTCTAACTGGAATGTTTTGTTTATTTTTATAATATTTTCACTGTATGAATTTTGTCAATGTTACTATTTTACCACATAGTTACTCTTTAATGTCGGGGGGTGGGACGGGACACGACACACACGTTGTTGCAGGTGTTCTGTATTACAAAGGAAAATATTCATTCTTCTGCAATCAGTAGAGATTTCTGAAGTGCTGGGATTAACACTGATGGAGATGTATGTTAGCAAATAGCATATGTTTTGTGCATATTAGATATAAAGCTTGAAGCTGCGCTTTCATCTCTTTTTCAGAGTTAATGGTATGTTAGAAGTAAGCAAGGACAAACAGTAGGGGTTTTGCTCTTTGGTGAGCCAACAATTTTGGGACGGAATGAACCAAACTGGAAATTTTTCTGGTTTTCAGATCTGTCTGAAATGCTGTCTAAACAAACCAAAAATGCTTAACCTAGCATTTAATACTTCAGCATTTTCTCTTTGACTTTCTCTAATGTAGGACGATTTTGAAACAAAAATTGCATTCATAAACAAGAAGTCAAAATCTCTTAGACCTTCCCCCTTCTTGGGCTGAAATGGTCAGGTATGGTCTGATGTCATGAATAGGTCTCAGTTAACCTGTACTACATTTTCAGGAAATTTATTATATGCCAAACAGTAATCGAGCTCTAGCTATATTCTCTAATTTTGGTAAATAACAAAATACCCAACTTGGGAACTATTGTTGTTAAACTGTAATCAAGTGAACAAACAAATGGTGCTCTGATGTTTTATCATTGCACACTAGTAAACAATAGAGGAGCGTGTGCTTTTGCCCTCTTTTTTTTCTAAGTATAGGTATTTTCCTAAATTTTACCTCAGAATTAACTTAATGTCTTCCTCTCAATTGAGAGGGGGACATATGATCAGTTAATAAATTGTGAAGTCCTGGTTCAATCTGTAAGACTCCACGTCCTTCAGGAAGGATGCTGCAGAGCAGGACTGCAGGGAGGTGTTTCCGTAGCCCAAAGCAGGAGTGAGTTGTGCTTTATGGCCTGCAGATGCGGGGTGTGCCTCTCTCTCACTTGCCCTGGGAAGTTCAAAACCAGCTAAGCTGATAAAACTTGGTGGGAAATTTGGACATTTATAATGAGTTTGACTTTAATGAGAATACGTACACAGCAGAGGGAAAGAGAGCAACTGTGCAAATTGAATTTTGACTTCACCATTCCTTCCAAAGAATCTGTGTCTGTCAACGTGATCCCATAAAACAGCAGGGTTTTCCAGGATGTGGTTGTGTGCACGGAAACCAAGTGTCTCCTTGCCTCTTACTAAGTACTACTGCAAGACAGCGTGTTGATTCGTCTGTTGCTCTTTACTGAACGATTATGGCCTGCCCATAATGGTGTTTAAAATCTGTACCGTGGCCTTAGCTGAGCCTCCAGCACCCTGCTGTTTCTAGCCAGCTCCTCAAAATGGAGTCTCTTTCTCTGGACAGACTGAGAACCCATAGTAGCAGCACTATAGTTTTGAGCACAAAAAACTGAATTACTGTATATTAACTGTTTTTCAAGATCTAGGTGTCATGTCATCAAGACTATGTCACGAATCTGCTGCTTGGTCAAACTCGGTGGACAAGCCTCATGTTATACGGTGTGCTCTCCTTTTTATTTCCTAAATAATGGCATTAGAAAAGTAATGTGTTATAACCAAACAAGGGAGAGAAGAAGGGAGCAGTGAAATAGAGGATGCTGGCAAAAAGCAAAAAGAATAGGGAAAAAAGTTGCAGTACAAAAGGTAAAACAAAAAGAGGGGGGTTAGTATGCCAATTTGATAAACATGTTAGATTGTTCGTATTGGTGGTGTACGTTTAAATAGCAGCTGTCTCCAAATCACTGACTGAATTCATCGGTATTGGTAGATCTGAGACTGCTCATCAATTTCCGTAATGGCAGTTGTTTGTTTTGAACCAGAGCAGAGATTATAGGATCACAGAAGCAGCAAAAATTGATTTCTAGCATCTTTTACTTTATTTAATACCATCTAGATCTGAGGAAAAATATGTAAGTTATTGACAACAATATGCATCAGAAAAATAATTATTGTAAAGATTGTTGATACAGAAAATGTCTCTGACAGTTCTCTTCCTATATCTTCCATTTTGAAACAATGCAGAAACATTTTTTATTTTTCACAGATTGGTGGTTATATTGTATCAGCTTTATCTTTCAACATAAAGGGTTGTTGCCCAGTATTCCTTTATACGTTTTATCTGAGTTCTGCTCTGATTCAGCAATCCTCCAGGACTAGGCTGAGATCTATTTATTTCCTTCTGAATCCCATTTTATTCTTCTAGATGTTATAGTGCAGCATCTTCATAATGGCCAGGAGATGTTCACAAGGATCCCATCTTTCCCCTTTGAAAAAGTTAAGGCTGCCTTCTAGAACTGTAGTGCTGTGCGTTGAAACAGTTGATTTTTCTCTGACGCATTTCAGTGAATTGCAGTAACATGTATAATGTAGAAATTAAGCTGCTTTCACTCCAAAAACTTGTTTTTTTTCTTTTTAAAAGGCAAGCAGACAGTATTCTGTTTAAAATCTTTGAGAGGACTGAAAACACTCTTTAGAGAAGCTGTTTCTTAAAAGTTCTGGATTGTGATAGTCTTAAATAAAAAGAACAGGCAAGTAAGCAAAATTGTGTAAGATCGAGAACTGTTAGCAATCCCTTCTATTTGAAGAAACGTCTGTGCTGCTGTTGTTGGATGGGATTAAAGAGAAGCATCTCACTTTTGCCATTTTTCTGTGTCAGCACTGGGGTTTGACAAGAAAAACCCAGCAGGCCCGGAAACTGCTTGCTTGAGTCTGTCTGCCAAAAAGGAAAATTCCCCCGAAGTACGCGTGCTATTAGACATGAATTCAGACTGAAGTCACTGCTAGCACACAGGACCCTTGTGTTGATAGAAAGATGCCTATCTATTCTACCTGAAGCACTGCTTTAGGACAAATTAGCGTTTCCAGTATCATTAATAACCGGAGCTGGAAAAATTCTTAACAAGAGAAGCATGTATCCCAAAGTGTTAAAATGCATCTCCTCCAAAAACCTTGCACAGGGATGTCAGTGGGAGTGATAATCCAAAGCCAGCATGTGCCCTCCTATGTGTGCTTGACTTTATAAGGACTCTTGAGAGGCTTCGTTTTTCCTCACACCATTTTCACTGTCTCTGCTCCACTGCCTAGAGGTTCAAACAATTTATCATCTGAATTTAAAAACAAGAGAAAATACCTGCTGTTTTGCCTTTGTCTCATTTGATAGGCAGGCAGCATTATCCCAATAGGAGTTTAAGATGATAAAACACCAAGTGAGATCGAAGGCAGACTGAAATGGTTGTATCGTCATTAAACTTACAGCACCCTTGGCTGTTATGATGTATTTGTGCTGTGTTGTAAGCCTCAAACCAACAATTTGAAAGTAAATGAATAAAAATAGTACTATAGGTTAGAGAGGTGTTCATGACCCCAGATGTTATGGATTTAGAATCTTTCACTATTCCTCTTAAAATTGTGTGTGTGTGAAATAAAAACTTGCTGGATATTTTGGGAGTCGTCTTCCTTCCCTTTGGTGTGAATTCAGAGCTGCTAGAGTACGGTTTGTGATGGAGAGAACATGCAAAACTATGGCTATACCCTCACACCATAACAGGGTCAGATATCACTGTTCTGGTTGTACTGAGTGTCAGTCAGAAGCCAAGTAAATCTGGCTGACACGGCACCAGCTGGATTCGTGCTGTTTGCAGTAAAACTTCTACAGGTTTTGATGAGCCAGGGGAAGCAGTGTTGTCACGCTGCTGACAGCTGAGTGTGGGGCCTCGCTTTGTTTAACTAGATACATTAGTCACTGCGGAGAACACTTGAAGATGTGTTAGAAGACATTGTCACTGCAGTGCATTGAAAAGTATTAGCAGAGCTTAGCAAGGCATCTGACCGTGATCAAATATTCCTCTTAAATTAAAAGCATGTTTAGGTATTCTGCTCAGCCTGTTCTTAGGTAGCTAATAATGGAGTTGGATCTTCTTGCTCTATTTTGAGGATGTCTTATTGAATCATGCATGGAATGATGTGACTAATTTGTGGAACAGAAGTCCCTGTGCATCAGCTGTTCACTGTGGTTTTCCTGGGGGGAAGACAGGGCTTTTTATATTGAAAGACACTGATCATTCTTTTCTGCATATCAAAGAACAAATGTACTGTAGGCTTTTCTATTGAAAAAAAAAAAATAGAACAAATGGCTTTTATCTGTATTGCCATCATTACATCTGCATAAATCTCACCAATGCTAATGGGACTTGTAGCAACA
The DNA here is from genome assembly GCF_965183815.1 of Platalea leucorodia. Lineage (NCBI taxonomy): Eukaryota > Metazoa > Chordata > Aves > Pelecaniformes > Threskiornithidae > Platalea > Platalea leucorodia. The sequence goes on along the minus strand of NC_138828.1, from coordinate 14,779,321 downwards.
CAGATAAAAGACAGTCGCACTATCAAGGAGACGTGGAGCAAAACGGAACAAGGCACACTACGGAGTAGCAGGGTTCTGCCCTGTAGGGGCACCCTACAAGCGTGTAACTCGGCCCGCTTAGGATCAACTACTGGCATGCAAAGCTAAGGCTCTCCAGAATGAAGTGCCTAACAGTGGCTAAGTGCAGTGGCTGTGCAAGCTGACTGAACGCTGAACTTCGTTGCTGCCTAGATGGATCTTTTCAGAGAAAAAAGAGTTTGGTCTCTGCATCCGCTCTGCCGTAGGTGTGCATATGAAGTCTGTGATGGAAGACACCCAGAAGGGCAGCACAAAAGCACCTGGACTCGGGGGGGGGGGGGGGGGAAATAGATGGGACTATGAGGGCTGAGCTACAGCTCTCAATTGTGGGCATAATGGGGGTAAGCTGAAACCAGCAGACGCACCTTGAAGAGCAAAAAAGGGGTGGGGGGACAGTGCAAAAGGGTCAAAGAGGCAGACTTGGGGGATCCTGTAGAGATTAAGAAAGGAAAAGGAAAACCAGCAAGCAGCATGTTTTTAAAAGTATGTAGAAATACATGATAAAGGAGAAAATTAACAAAGAGCATTTAGTTCTCACAACTGATCGCAAACGGTAACGTTATCACTGTGAGAAGAAGAGGAAGGAAGTTCTGGGAGTGGACCCTATGACAGAGGTGTTAACTGGAGTGGTCTGATACAGAACATGGAATTATTTATTTCCACGTAAGCCACGGTGTTGACAAAGTCAGCATAGCATACAGTTAGCTTCGTTCCTTGGCAGTTTCTGAGAGAGTTTTGTCTAAAATACTGTTTGAGTTCTGTCCAAGTTCTATCCATGGACACTTGAAAACTGTAGACCAAAAGCAGCAGACACGCTGACACCAGTAGTTGCTTTGACCTACATTCAAATATTAGGATTTTTATTTTTTATCTTTTATTTTGCTATTTAAAATAGTATGGGTTGTCCTCCTTATTAGTGTAACATGCAGATTGAATGTTCAAAGCAAAGAAAGAAACTAAGAAGTTATTATGTAGGCTTCTTTAAAAGGAAAATTGTGCAAGGAATGATTTTGATCAGCCCCTTTCCTAGGATCCTACCTGTAAATGCAGTTCTTACTGCTGTCTTCGATGTACCCGTCTCGTTTTACCTGGGGCTGTGTGATATTACCTTTACTGTCCTACAGCCTCTTTATGGTCTGCCAGCATTTTCTTTCTAGAAAAAACAGCATACTTGGAACATGTGCTTCTGAAAAAGCACTGTGTTGTAATCTGATATATTTGGATATTCTTAAGTCCGCGAAGAAAAATGGCAAGTTATCTTTTCATCCTAGACTATTCATAGTAAATAGAAAAATTACTGCCCAAAGGAAGTCCATAAACAGGACTCCTGAGTCTATGAAATAGAGTTAAGTTCAGAGGGACTGAAGAGGTCTAGTTGAAGTATGCATAATTGTACTTGTAGAGAAGCTACCAAGACTACAACACAAAAGATTGGCAGTGATGTGAAAGTATCCCTGCTGCTCTGGTAGGAAGGTGACCGCGCAACTTACGGTGATTCAGTAGAACTTTGCGGTAAGCAGATTAGTTCCTAGCTGAGTTGACTGAACAAGGTACAAGATAATTTTCTTACAGGAATGTAGGTGTAAGCCTTTAAATAAAAAGAACTGCTGTTGACTTAAAAACTGAGTCACCAGCACTGATGAACTTTTGAAGAAGTCAATTTACCATCATTTAAAACTATTTTAGAATAGTCGTTAATTCTTTCAAAAACGAGCATGTGCCCTTTCTATCTCTGCCTATGTATTTCCTAATAGATAGCGAAGCAGGACTGAAAAACCTGTGAACACCATGGAGACACTATTTTGTCAGTGTTGCATTGTGACATATTCGTGACCTTTTTTTCTTTGCTTCCTTAACTATTTTTTTAACTTCCTTATTTCATTTCTGTTCGGTGTGTGTGTTCATTTTAGTAATAGTCTAGTTCATGTCCTAAGTTATTTAATGTTAACTTGTGAATACTACTCCGAGGCACCTAGCAGGCTTAATAACATATTAGCCACCTAGTCATCGTGCTTCCCAGGTCAGCTGTTAGAACACAATAAATATATTGGAAGTACTTAGCATAAATCTGTTTCATCAAAATGGCTGTATAGTTTCTCTTTGTCAAAATACCTACATGTTGGCTTTCTTTGCTGTTTAAATGCTGTTCTATTTGTTCCTAACTTCCCCTGTTTAACAGCAGACAAACCCAGGGAGCACTGAATGAATCGGATGATCCCGAAACAGGCTGTCTAACTGATAACAAGCCAACTTCTCGACACTTCTATCCTGTCGCCTTGCTGCTTGTCAGCTCACACTTGCTGGTTGTGTGGCTTATTTTAAGTCTTGCTTTGCTATTAGCCAAATATCAATAAACTTCACTTGTGTTCCTTTCTTTTCTACAAACGGCAACAAACTAACTTTAGAAAAAGGAATTATGCTGTAATATTTCTACAATCTCAGACCCCAAGGATTCGTCTTTAAGATACAGATGTCTGAAATGTACTGGTTTTGTTATTTTTTTCTGAACTCTAGGAAGTATACTATGCATTGAGTGAATTGATTTGCTCTTTCTGTTCATGGTAAAGCTTTCCCACTGTAATTAGCTCAAAGAAAGCCCACTTACAATGCTGTCACTGTATACAAGATGTGGAATCCTGAATGCTTGAACCCCTCTTTCCAGAGTAATTAGTCTGACAAAAAAAAAAAATTAAAAATGAATTTGCACAGCACAAACTAACCCCTAGACAAATATTACAGGGTGGTGGTTTGTGAGACTTAACTTTCATGGTGTTATTTTCATTGTTATTAGCTGATGGGATCTTTTTTGTTTAACAAATGATTATTACTTTGCTACAACTAACCCTTTTCTGTCAAGTAACTAAATGGAATAGAGTAAGTTCTGTTTTGTAATGAAATTAACCTGTTTGTAACTGTTGCTTTAGTTGCTTTTGCTTTCAAGACACTTTTATATTCTTTTTAACAAAGTCCTGTTTATGTCTTGATGCACCACTTTGGCATTTGTGACTTTTGTACTGTATGTGAACAAACATCCTTCCTTTATAAAGCAGAGAGTTGGATTGGGCTGTTTGAAAAGCCATTCTCTTTTTTTTTTTTTTTTTTTTCATTGCAAAGCTGAACATATGGAAAATGAAGCAGAGATGAAACTTTCCTTCACAAATCTCTAGGGCCAGACTTAATAAAATGCCTTATTCCTAGAATACGCATTTTTAGGGCAAGTGTACTCTCACACATATAGTAAACAATTTGAAAAAAGTATGAGAAGGTTTAAAAAGCAAATATATTTCTGGAATTAGAACAAAATGTATCATTAAAGTATTTAATTTTTTTTTTACTAAACTTTAAACCTCAAGGGCAAATATATTAGGGGGAAAAAAATCTTATCACCTATTTCTGAGGGCAATAACTGTACTGGGCCTGGCCTTGGATTTAATTTTGTAAGATGTATCATCACTTGTGGAAAACAAAAATGTAGAGTTGAATCTTTGTTATTTTTACTTCAACTGTTGCTGAAACTCTGCAATGAACAAATAAAGCATATTTATTTATTCTGTGTTTCATGAAGTTGTACTTTTTCCCCCCTTTCACTAGAGAAGGATGCCGCATAGAGAATGTACTGAAGAATGTCAAATGCAGAAAGTATGCATTCAACATGATACAGCTGATGGCTTTCCCAAAGTACTACAGACCTCCAGAAGGGACATACGGAAAGGCTGACACCTAAGTTTAACAAAAATGTAATCAGGAACATACATCACGCTAATTAGTGAATATAAAAGCGCTGTTTATGACTTATTAATTGGGAATGTGTAACCAGTTGAGGTGTTATTTTTATCAGGTTTTATCATTTTACATTAAAATAACTCTAGTTAGTCATTATGAAATAAAATATCATGAAAAAGCACTGGACTGAATATTCTCAAAACCAAATATATTCAACTTTTCTTTGTGAAGTTGAAGCTTAGTATGACCCATAAGCCAGCTGGAATTAGTTTTTTGGGTCATTCAATTGAAGATTAAAAAGGGAAATGTCATTTGCTATAGGAACTAAGGTTAGCAATCTGGAAGGTGGCATTCTGACTCCGAACCAACACCTGAGATTTGATTTAAGGAGTCTCTTCTGCTGGAAATAGTGTTTTCTGGAACCAGCATAGCACCAATGTCTTGATCACTAATGATTAAATTCTTCACAGAAGTGTTTATGAAAGATACTAATGTTAATACCTGGGCTAAATATAATTTGGGTAATTACATTTATCTTCTTTACATGAGCATGGTAACTTCATAATATGTTTTTAGTAATTACGGCCTGTAATTTCAGTAATTCCATTCTGATTCCTTGCAGTTCATTTGGATGTATCCTTCTTGGCTTTCTCTACCACAGCCAAATACCACTTATTTCACTTTCACTTTCACATCAATCACATTGAAGTCAGGGGGATTAATTCTTCAAGTAAGGTGACCTGAATTTGACTTGTCATGTTCCCGTTTACTGTAAACCCTTAAAACTACATTTTCTTTAGTGGTAGGGAAAATGAGTTGTATATACAGGAGTTAATGTATCTTTAGGCTATAAAAACATGTATGTTTTTACAGAGCCTAAGATAAATGTTATAATTATGAGTAACCTGCTGTATTAGCACTAGTTAGCCACTGCAGCTGATTTATATCAAATCCATAATGCTGCATGTAGACACTCTAGGATGAAGAACTATCAGCTTTAAAAATGAATGTTAATGCTTCTGCCAGCATGTGTTAGTCCTGAAATTTGTCTTGCAAAGAACATTTGTGTTTTCTAATTGTATCTATTTATTGCCTTCTTCTGCCTCCCAGAGAGAAATACGATTAAAAAACCCCAAGTATTCACTGGTTACTGACCTTTATGTAATGCATTCATTTTGAGGAGAAAAAAAAAATCTAGAGCAGTAGCGTGAGAATTTTATCCTAATGAAACTGCACTGGGAATTTGAGCATCTGTAGGCAATTGTAATTGGCATGGATAAAGAAGTGAATGTTTGCTTGCTCCTATGGAAGTCAAAGAAATCTTGATGCACCGTGAGTTATAATTTGTTCTTTTTAATCCATTAATGCCCATTACGGGGTATAAATCTGTAGCTATACTCGTAAAAATACATATTTAAGAGCCTGATTCTGCAAACTGTAACTGGGTGATTACATGGAAATGATCTATCGTGTGAATACAATTAAACCCATCTTGTATATTTGCAAGATCAGGCTTTGGGGCTTGTAGGAGAACATCAGGAGGAGACCCTCCTTCCAATATTCATTGACTTCAGTGAAGCCAGGAATTCACCTATACAATATATTTGCCTAACTAATCGGAACTTTTTCTCAAAGTAAAGTGGGTCATTTAAATAGTGTTTTGGTGCATTTGTTGTTTATTTCTATTATATAATATGCTATCATGAATAACTTCTTTTTCTTCTGGGATGTATTACTTCAACGATAGATTTCAGAAGAGGTGGCATTGCATCATAGATAAGCTCAGGCAGATGAGAATGTAATGCCTTGATTTTTTTCCTGTCGTGTACCAGTAGAAGTGGGCGCTACTCATTGGGTGTGTGGATGTGTGCATAAATTTGCGTTTGGGTCTTTAACTATAACATAGTTGATCTGTACAGAACTTCTCTGTGGATTTATGGAACATAAATCTTCCTAGGAAAGTAATGTTTTGTTCTGTCAGACTGCCGCACTAGCCCTCACTATCTGCCACATTTATTATTAGCTTAAAAAAACCTACATACACAGTTTAGAAATAGTGATAAATTCCTCATGCACCTTTGAAATAATTGCACAGATGTACAATAGAGAACGCTGGGCTTCCTACAGTAATTCTGAAACAACCTGTAGAAGTCTCTGTGTGGATGGTATTCACTGGCGGGTACTACAGGTTCCTATAGTTCTTTATCTTAGTCCCATGGGCATTCTGTCAAGTTCAGAATATGAAATTCTATAGCTTGCCTTCTTATCAGGAAAATAATCTTTCAAGATCTCTCCTCAGCATTTTAATCCCACTTGGGTTCTATACTGCCATTGTGACTATCATGTTACCTTTATATTTAAGATGTTTTCCACATGGAAGCCATGTTTTTGGAGAGGCAAAAAAGAAAAAAAAGGCATTGGATTACTGTCCTTTTTGCTTTAACAGCTACTCCCAGTATGTTCCGGTGAAATTAAATAATCTGTTATTGGTTAAAGATAGTTAAGAAACCGAAAGAACAAAACCCACATCAGTGTGCTACAGTGAAACTTCATTGGGCTTGGGCCATTACAGAAGAGTAGGCTGGGTTTCGTGCTAAATAAGGCTGATTTCAAGCCAATTTTTTGATTGGAACATCTTTTTGTAGGTCACGAGACCCTTGTAAAACCCGCTGACACGGTTCCAAGTCTCCTAGAAGAGCCTCGTTGCTTCAGTACTGAAACAGGCTCAAATGTTTCCTTGTTTGGTCATTGCCTGCTGTGGGCTACTGCAGTCCGTATAGGCAAAGGCTGTGTCATCAAAACCGAGTTGTCAGCTAAGCATGGATTCAAAACTGGTTGTTTTTCTGGCTTGCCTTTTATGAAGAATCAAAAGGATTTTTGCTGCAGGTTGGTAGTTACGTTACTTGGAGTACATTTACTCTTTGTAGAAGCTACTTCAAGCCCTGTGCATTGTTTGAATGCCTAACAGAGGAGTTAAATCATCCCTGAGGTCTTTTGCACATATCCTTGTAGTTCACTGTGAATATCAGAGGAGTAAAATTAAGCAAACGAATTTTTATGAGCAAGCTACACCATTTGTTTTGCGAAGTGTTAAGGGAAACATACTGATCTTTGTGGCGAGTTCACAGAAAATGTTCGGTAACTGCCCTCTTAAAACTTTTGTAAGGTATAAAATCACCTGCTTTGAGGAGAGGGCAGCTCTTAAGGGCTAGAAGATGAACATTCAAAAATATATCTGGCATCTAAAGCCAAATCCTGTCTTAGTCATGGAAGATATTATTTGTAGAAATCAGGTCATCAGGATTTGCCTCGAGGAATCCTGAAATAAGGGCTTCTAGCTTTGAATATTTGTACAACGCATTACACGCTTACATGGGGTTTTTGTACCACAGACTAGTGTCTAAATAGAGAGCTAGTATAAAATGCCTAAAAAAATAAGGAAAGTTATTTTTTCTCAGAGATGATTGTAATACTGTTATAATACATAACATCCATAAGCCTGACATTATGAAGCAGGCAGGTCTTTTTTTCTGAAGTCTTCTTTTGGGGAATTTAAAATATGTTCTTGTTAATGTTTATACTTTGGCTTTTATGGAGCAATTAGGAGACAGAAATTTTTAATTATTTTATCTGGTTTTTGTCTATGTGAAGCTGTGTATTTTCATGGAATACTAGCAATGTATGTGTTACAAAGAACAAATAATTTAGGAGGACAGCTGAAACAAAATATTAACTGAGAAAGAGCCTTAATGAAGTCCTTTCCAATGTTAATTTTTGTACTGTCTGAATTTTGGCATTGTGTAACTGAACTAAGGAAATTAACAAACATTTCCTGTGTCTAAATCAATCAGTCCTGATGAAAATTCACGTATTTGCAGTGAAATAAAATGTAATGGTATTCTAAATCATCACTACTAATTTAGGTGTAAAGAAGTGCCACATATCATTTGGAAGCCCACTGTATAATATGCCTATTATGAGCTTCAGAAAATAAGCTTATTTTTATTTCTAGTTTAAATACAAGTTCCAGAAAATCCTATGGTCCGCTTAGAAAAAGCAGAAAATGCACTGAACATCAACCGGTGTAATAAAGAAAGAAATCGCATTAAAAACTATGCAGCAAAATTACTTGCGTGAATTAATGTATGTAATCAGTTAACAGTCTTAAACGTATATTGTGTCAGTTGGCGATGTTGTAAACTTGAAACGATTGGTATCTATATTTATGCCTTTTTTTTTTATTGTAAAGAAGTGTGCTGTACAGGCAATGCCATGAGACATGAATTTGCATCTTGCTTTTCACTTATTTGCTGCTTAAAAGCAATGTTGACATTCAAAGTGCTTTAAAATAATTTACTGTCCTTCAAAACACAAACTTACCTTGTAAATTGCATGTTTAAAAAAAAAAAATCATACAAATGCTTTTTGAAAGCAAAAAAGAAAAAAAAAAAAAAGAAAATTCCCAGACTTCAGTCTCTAGAACATTGTTTTTTTTCTTTAGTCAAGCAACACATTGACCGTTGTGTTGCCAGAGCATCCAGCTTACACTCTGCAGCACTCAAACATTTGTTTGCTCTTTCTCTCATAGCATCTACTGAGTAAGTAATACAACAACAATGAATTTCAGCATGACACTCATGATCCGAGATTAAAAACTTGCATTTGCTCAAATAAACATGAAACTTAATACTTCAGAATAAATAAAATAGAAGACACTTGTCCGTGTTCCAAACAGCTGAAACATAAAGCATGGGGTTTGCGTGCTGACAGGGAGAAAGAGGTACGGTAGAAATCTGACTGTGATAATAGCGCGCCCTGGATCGGTGGGGTTTGGAGTGGTGGGGTTTGGACCACACTGCTTTTACTTAGATCTCTAACTATTGGCAGTGGTGTTTTGTACTCTTTCCTTGCATGCAAAGTACTTGAATAGTTTTTGGCACTTCTGTTTTGTTTATGAATGGTCTGACTTCAAAATTTCTAAAATCCCAAGTTACTTTGGTACTTGTTTTCATTTTGTGTAGCTGTTCCTTGTAATGGTTCCTGTCTCACACTCTGGAGCACACGGGGCTATGTATCAGTAACGTTAACAAGACTTCAGTCCATAGTATGTGTTTGTTCAGAGAAATGAAGCACAACTATAGCAATTCAACTCTTTTTATATTTCAGGATTTTGCATTTTTGTTTCATTGCTGTCTGTAAGCCATGTCCATTGTACACTGTGTGTATATTTTTATTTAAATAAATGTGATGTCTATTTTTTATGTTTCTGACTTTTTTGTTTGTTATTCATTTTTCATTTTCATTACGGTGGCGTGCCCAGAGGGCGGATTGTGCATGATGCTGAGAGTGGGTTCCCTCCTAAAGGAGGCGGTGGAAGCCAACCCACAGGTCTCGTCCCTGCTAGGAGCAAGTATTTAAGTAAAGCTCCGATACAACAGTAAAAAGTCTGCAACGACCATAAATTAATTGTTCCTATTGTTCCTAGTCTTACTACAACTTTCATCTCAGAACCAGGTGGGTCCTGCATTTTCTAAATAGAAACAAACAAAATGTTCACATACCCGTAAGGAAACCCCTTTCACCTAACTATTGATCTGTAGAGCGTTATTCAGTGTAACAGAGGTGGAATCAACATCTTTCATAAAGAAGACTATTAAAAAGCCAACGTGGCGTGCTTTGGCTGGTATTTTGTCTTCATCTTAATGCTGGATTCTGGACGTTGGGGAATAAGTAAGGGTTGCTTCTATGCTTTTTTTTTTTTTTTTGAGTGGTTGTTGATAACTAGATTTATTCATATGACCTGTTATCACAATGAAAGGTAAGTTCTCCATGGTTGGCTGAAACGTAGCAAATAGACCTTCTTTTTGGGAATATGACAAAATGTGGCTCAGCTTCTGGATTATTAGTACTATGGTTAGAGGTTGTTGCGTAATTGACATTCTCTGTTTATACGTTAGTACGTTTAGCTGTTTTACTATGATATATTCAGTGAGATGTTAATTACCTGCAAGGTTCTTGGTAACTGTTAGAAGGCACCAGGAACTAACGGTTACTATGGAAATAAGTTATAAAGCTGTTAGCATTCAGCCTAGGAATTTTGTTTCTTACTAATAAAAGCAACAGTCTGTAAAAAATACTTTGTCTCACTTTGCATGCTTATGAATTTTATCTTCTGTATCAGCTGGGAACCACTTTTTTCTCATGACGATGTAAGAGAGAAAAGGAGAAAGAACCTACAACTATAATGAGATGATAGAGTAGTATGACAGTAAAAATATGTTTTCAGCAATTCCCTTTCCAAAGTTACTTTGGGGCATGTTTGACTAGAAGTATGACCTGATGTTTCTGAACCATAGTCTGCACTGGGCTGTCCGTTGTTGGCACTGAGAATATATGTACACAAACACTGCTTCTGCTAGGCAAGTCAGTGGGAGCTCTCCTGTGCGCTTAATGTTGTTCTGGGACAACCATTGTTAATGGAATTAAGGGCAATAAGCTTCTAGATGCAAACTGGACTGTGCGCTGCTTGCTTTGCCCAAATAAACAAATGCACTTCTGCGTAGGCTGTCCAAGTACAGTCCTAACCCAGGACATAAATGAGAAGTACACTTGCTCTGCTGCAGGGAAGATTTTTGGCATTTTTAGTGGAGAAGATGTAAACTGCTTCTAGATAAACTGGGATAAGAAGTTGAATTCAAAGAGTAGCTGAGATTTTTTTCATGTGTGTATATATATGTATATGTATGCATATTATAGATATGCTTCCATATTTTTTATATACTGTAGGATGGGAAAAGTCAGTTAAATAAGACCAATTACAAAATTGAACTTGTTATGTTTCTAGCAATTGAATACAGTTTTGCTGTTGGAAGTGTTGCACAAAAGATAGGTTCACATGAGCAAAGCTTTAGCAGGGCCTGTAGCACGCCTCGTGGCATACGTTAACTCTAATGGCAATAGTTACTTCTGGGAGAAAAAAGAAAAGGAGGGAGAGAAAAGGGAAGGGGAAGATGTTTCCCAGTGGCTCTCATTGGGGGCTTTTTTGCAGACTGAGTCTGCCATTCCTGTCAGGAGCGCTAAGAGCTCAAGCCTTGGCTGGTTGTTCCTGCTCATAACGCTGTCGGCCCTGACCAAAGTGGGCCTCATCAGGGCAGTTCTGTCTGCTGACAGGTTGTGAGGCTTTGTGCACGTGCGTCTTTGGGTCTCTAATGAAAACCAAAGGCTACAACCGATGGGCAAGAAGAGGGGGAAGGAAAGGGCGAATTCTGTGCCAGTGGCAATCAGCTGCCCTAAGAGCCTGGCGTAACAGTACCGGGCTGCAGGTGCAAGGCCGTGAGAATAACAGCGTAAGAACAAGGGGAAAATACTGCTGGGTTCGTTTTATCTTTCCCCAGCAAAGTCCACATGGATATCCATTTTTCATGCAAGAATAATTTGTGACTGCTGTAATTCACAGGACAAAGCAGTTTAAACCGCTGACTTGAACAGAATTAGAACAACTGTCATACATAAGCACTGATTGCCACAGCAGAATGTGCCCCTTGGGTGGTATCACTCCTTAGAGATTTTCTTTCAGTGTAAAGCTTAACATATTTTGAAAGAGAAAAGTTTTTAAGGTTTGATCCTGAAGTTGTTATTCACAAGCGAAGGATCAGAAATGGGGCACTTCAGGTGAGAAACTAACTCCAAGGACCAGATTTTGAGAGAGGATTCAGAAGCATTCACATTCCTGGGGTTTGGTTCAGAACTGTGAATAGCAAAAACATTTTGTTTCTGCAAGGCCCCACACAAGAAGAGCTTGTTCATAGTCGTGGTATATGATACTCTTTTAGTACACTTAAAAGTTGATGGCAGTTTCCTGTAAATGATTATAATAAATTGCTAACTCTCTAACAAACTTCCATGCAGAAGCAAATATATGCCTTTAACGTGGTCTCTTTAGAAGGGACACGTGCAGTAAAATATTCAAAAGCATCTGAATGGGGTCTGGTTTTGTTACTAAGACATAGGTTTCCATCCCATTTGGGCACTTAATCAAAGGAAAAAATACATTGCATAAATAACAGCTTAGTTCTTTTTTCCCTGGTGCTACTTAAATCAGGGTAGGATGAATCAAGGTAGATGCCCGACAGTTTCTATTTTAATTTAGTTTCTCTTCTGGTGTGGCGGGTGATAAGAGAAAGGCTAGAGAAGCCCAAGTTAACGAAATATCATAGCCTGGCTCTTAGTATTTTTCAAATGAGCAGAATATCAGGAAATAGTGACAAAGGATGTTCATAAATTGTGTCATCTGACTTGATTCTGTTTCCAGGTGGCGACTTAAGAGTCTTTGTGAAAAAGATCAGACTGATGTTAATGTGTGACACACACAGGACTAGTTTCCAGCAGCCAAATTCTGCTGCCCACCCTGTAATATGGCAGCTCTCAACCAGGCTCAGCTGGGACTTGGTAATCCCAAAAGAAACTTCTCAATAAGTCCCAGCCTTCTTACCACTCAGTTCCATGCATGATGCTTCAGTGTTGGGGAGCAACAGGCAAGCACAACCACCCCACCCCCCGCCCCGATGGTGCACCATGGCGCCTGGATTCTCATTGAGTATAGCAACTGTGTGGCTAGATGGTTATGGGATGGAATTCAGAGTTAAGTTTAGGGGATGTATATCAATCACCTGGCAGATAAACAGATGTAATAAAATCAGGGAGCAAAGAGATCTCGGACGAGTCAAGGACAGATAAGGAAGGTCATGTCAGCACCTAAGCTCTGCATTTTAGACTGCATTCAACCTTTGTCTTTGCCTTAAATATGCCTGGAGTTGGAATACTTTGTTGCTTCGTGACTGTGGTCGCAGCTACGATGGAAATAGACTACCAGTTTATCAACATATATATGAAAAATATCTTTGAACAAATGACAGGATTGTTTAAGAGTCGTAGCTGCTCGGCCAAGCAGGTGTCATGCACATAAATTCTCATACAGGCAAAATGATTTTGCAGAAAAATGGTCATACCACTTCGTACACTCGCAAAAGCAAGAGACCAAGACAGTGCTTAACTGAGGAGATAAGAAGTGAGTGCAAGAATGTATCAAGGTAATCTTTTTTACAATCGATAAGCATCGTGTCTCTGGATTTTGCATCCAAAGATGAAAAGACCTTTTAGAGGTTGATTATAAGACCTAATATAAACAGAAAATACTTGCTTGTTTAGATAAGTTAAATATTTGCACTGTTCCACAGGAACTTTTGAGCCAAACCAACCTAATTTTCACCCTGAAAACAAAACTCAAACCTCAAAAAATACCATTAAGTAATATTAAACAGTACTTTTAATGACTATCTTTACCTTCTTATGATACACCACCTCCACGCTTTGTTGAAACAGAGGGTTATTAAAAAAATAATTTTTAAAAAATTGGGGCTTTTCCTTTTTTAATATCAATATGGGAAAAAGAAGTGAGCGTTTCATATGAGTGGAAAGTAGCAGCTGCTAGCAGTTTTTTTGTGTGAATCCAGTTAGTGTGCTTAGCTATAAAATGCTGATAAGAGTTAGTTAAAAAAAAAAAAAAGTGAAGCACCGAGTTTATATTTATGTATTCATGGGCATAGTTAATGGACATCAGCAGGGAAGATGTGCTCCCACACGTTTTAAAAATCAACAGGAAAGCAGTGCACACAATGCAATTCCCTTCTGCATTAAACTTACTAAGTCAAATCAATTTTTATGAGCACATAGGCCAGAGCTCTGGCACTTAATTCCTTTTGATCTTCTGCCCGCTAAACTCTGCTTCCCACTGTGCTACCACACAGTTTATTTTTAACAGATAATTTGTTTGGACATCATTAAAAAGAAAATACTACAACGTCTAGCAGTACTAAGGCACTAAAATGCCTGTCAAGTTATTAACTGTCTGCATATGCACAAAAATAACCATTCGCACAAAGGGGAATTTTAGAGAGAAGAAAAATGCCCAATTGTTCTGTTCAAGAGAATTGAAGCAGACTACATACCTGATACTGACTTGTGCAAAGCCAACATTACAGATAACTCTCACTAATTTTCTATGCTCGAAGTTCAACTTCCAGGTTGTTAAGTGTCTGGAGAAAGAGACTGCTATGAAGTGACAGGTTTTGAAGGGAAGCTCCTGTGACCGAGTCAATGGATTTGTCTTGTAATTACAATGATGTTAACTCAAAATTATCCTTTACTATGATTAGTGCCCTGAAAGGCTCATTTCCTAATTATGGATTCTTTTTCCAGCCAACTACTACTTAGAGTGTCTTCCATACAGATAATGCATATCTCTGGGACTAGGGTTTTCATGCTGCTTAAATTTTTCTGTGATGAGACTCATAAAATGTTTTAAATATTCCAAGTATGTGTTCCAAGTATGTATTCCATGCTGTGTTTATACTTTATTAGATTTTTTTAGTTAGAAAACTAGTAGTTCAATGCTATTTAGCAATGGGCCTACGAACAGATGTTTGCTCTCATAGGTGTGCTCCACTTGCAGCAGCCAGAACTACATTAGGATCCTTGCACCAGTTTGAGCACCAAGGGTTTAAATACCCCCGAAAGCTGATGGATTGCATAAGGATTGCATCCCTTGTCCACTGATGTCACGGAGTCTCAGTAATGGCAGGAAACAAGATCATGTGCTCAAACACAGATTAACTAATTGCTCTGCATGCCTCATTCAGGGAGGTAGGTCTGGGAGAAGGGTGGTGGCATAGAAGCTGGGCCTGGAACTGTGTGGATCCCATAATCTTTGAATATTTTCACGGTTTGTGACTGCACCTCCATGGACTGGTAAAAGCTGTTGTAATCCTGTGGTCTGCTAGGTATCGTGACCTTCTTGTCTTGCTCTACCCCCTTTTTGCTTCTTTTTAATTAACGATTAATGATCTACTCAAGCAGGTGTGAGTTCATGTTCTCAGAAAGGACGGTATTACAAAAGATAACCAGATACATGAGAAGCGCCTTCTTTGAATAGATACTCTGGTGAGTCTGAATCTGGATCATCCATCTCTCAATAAAACCCGAGCACTATCAGCAGTATGATGCCACTTCAATCTTTTTGTATGTAGTTTTCCTCTGCCAGAATTTTTTTTTTATAATCTAGCTTCCTGCCTTTGTTTCTTGTTTGTGTAATAACTTGGGAACCTGGATGGAGAACTGGGTTAGGAGAACTGTTGTACAAGTGTTGCCCTTTGAGCCCTTGCAGAACTGCTTACTGGAGTACTCTTTAAAAATTAAGTAAATGCAGGCTCAGTGAATCTTATGTACAAGTCATGCTACCAGATGACACCTCCAAATCAGGGATTGGATTCACCAAGGGAAAATTCTGCATGACAGCTTTGCTTTTGATATGCCTAGACAATTGCAAGTATAGGGGACTTCAGTCAAATGTAGGCTCTTTGAATCAGTTCAGATTTTATTACACAGTAAGGATAATATGGCAGATTAGCCTTTTCAGATGTAGGCTATGTTAAGTAGAACACCTGCTTCTCCAAGGCCTGAAAAATTTATGTTTTCATGAAACTTTGTTAAGAAGGCAAAGTTATGATGTGGATTCCAGCGAGAGAACCAAAGCCTCGAACCCGTAACAAAATTATTCCAAACATGAGCCAAAAAGATCAGAAACTACCCACCTAATCTTCTGCAGCATAATCAAATGCAGTTCAGGAAATGTCAGGTATAATTGCCACTTACCTTCTTCAAAATGCTCATTTGTTTTATCTATCAGAACACATTTTGTTCTGACTTTTCTGTTCCATTTCTTTAACTCAGGCTTAACGTCTTGCATCCAAGGCAGGATGAACATAGATAAACTTCACATTTGTAGGTGCACACTTAATTTACCCTTTAGCGGTAAATTACCCGGGCCTCCAATAAAGTTTTGAAGTAACACATGCTGTAAGAATAAAATATGCACCCACAAATATGAAGTTAATCTATGCTTATGGAATGCAAATAGAACTATAAATATGACAACAGGAAAACAGAAAATGTGCTTTGTAAATAACATCCTTACAATGTTACTTGTAGCACAACACAACCCAGGATTTTGGTGAAGTCTTTATGTAAATTTTAAAATCAGTTAATCAAGCAAATAATTGATTCATTGGAACACAAGGTATGTCACTCTTCAGTATTCTATTTTTGTCCTAAATTTCATTTTGGACGGTATGGTTTGCTTTGGGGGAGGTTGCGGGGCAGGGGGACTACCGTTACAGTTTTTCTGGTAGACTCCTTATTTTCAATTTGTGATAGGGCCATAGATCAGTGGAGAATTTATACCTAATGTACTTCTTATTTGGGAAAAAAACCCCACTTCTCATTCCATCTGAAATCAGATATTAAACAAATGAAAGATAGGAAAATTAGCCAAATCTATCAGGAAAACTTTAAGTATCCTGGGTGTTGGCATTTTTGATCAGCATGCTTAAAACTTAAAAACTAGAATAGCAAGCTCAGCCCTCTTGCATGGAAGTAAAGACTTTTTTTTCCACTTCAACAGTTTCCTCAATCATTTTCTCCCAGTGCACTGCTCAGTACAACACTATGTTTGACAAGGAAATGTGTCATAATATCTGCTATTAACGTAATGTATTATTGAAACACCAAAATGAAGATGAATAGCAATTAAGGCAACTTATATTCTAGTTCAGCACACAAGGTAGACAGAAGTGTGTTATATCTACTCCTATTTTAAGCAGCTGGATGTTCGTACTTACGCACCTTTGCTTTCCTGAAGTAATCCATGTCACAGGAGCTTGACCTTGGAATGCCAGCGGTATGTTAAACTCCTCTATTACTTTGTCTGGTATTTGCTACCGTTTTTATTGGCTGATAATTTTCATCCTCTTCCACTGTCTAGAAAAAGACATAAAGTAAAAGGGCAAAAAGTATAAGGGCATCAGTGTAGTGCACAGTAATATATATTTTTCTTCATAACTATGTATACATATATTCCGCACCAGTGGGAATACAGAGACATCACACATTTTTCTCTTTGCCTTATTCTACAGCAAATTACCATCATTGCAATGAGGTTGAGACATAGACTTCAGCAGTGAAAATACTACTGATCAGTTTTCCAAGTTGCTAACTGAATTGAGATTTTGCAAATGATGCAAGATCTAATACATTGCCATCACAGTTCTGAGACTGCAATCTAAATCTAATGATACTTTATTTCATTTGATCAGCTGAAGGAATTGTGATGAATTCCACACATCAATATATGTTTTCCAAAATAAAATTGGACGTTTGTATTTCTTTCATTGATAAATTAGGTATCATTAAGACTATCAAATTTTAAAATTATGTGGTTTGTTTAAGATGGATCTTTTCTTTATTATACTTTTATATTTTATTAGTTATATTTGTAGGTAGTTGATAACTCATTCACTGTTTCTTTTCCCTGCAGAGAGTTTTATAACAGGCTATTTATATCTGCACTTATCACAACAAAGAGAACAAGACAAACAATAGTCCAAATAGATGGATATCGGAAAAAAAGTTGTGCACTTGTTCTATGTCATGTCGGATCCTATCATAACTGATAGAAGACCATAAATTAAAAGCAAAGGTTTTAATTTTACATGTGTATCCAAGTACCTCAGGCAAAACCAGCAGTTTCTTATTATGTCTGTAAGTGGGGAAGGTCAAAGTAAGTACTTATAATCCAACCATACCTGTCTGGAAGGAGATGGTTGTTATGAAGCAATGATAAAACCAAGAAAGCGCATTTGTGAAGGTATTCTACTGTTATAATTACACTAAACTGAAAACAATACCATGATCAAACCATTTTCACGATAACTTGTTTCTGGACTGAAGTTAAATCATAAAATCAAGTGAATCATTGAATTAATCATAATCTCCCTAAATACTGAAGCATTTGGTTATCTGAGTACAAAATCCCACTCAAGAAAAATCAGCTTTATTCTATAGTTTCCTAGGGCTGGAGGCCAGAAGAGATGAACCCCTCCATGCTTTATATTATAAGGTACTTCTACTTTAAACCCAAAGACCTTTAGTGTAAGGACTTTACTCTTCAGAAATATAAAATTAATTGATCGCAAAACCCAACGATTATCATAAGTGCATTGGTCCCTTGTTGTGGTATGTCATGGATGAAATAAAATATGCCCAGACAATCCCATATAGTTGAGAGCACGGAAAATCCCAAGGCCACTGCTAGTTTGTCTCAGGGAAATTTCTATCTGATCATGAGTGAGAGCCCATGCATGCATCAAGACTCATTAGCAGGACATGTAAGAAGCACCTGTGAGGTTTCTCAGAGCATTGGTCTCGTATACTGTTCTTCACCAGCTGTGGTTATTTTTTTCAGTGTTGACTACTGAATCCAAATCATTTCGCGTGAGAAATACAAGCTGAAGCTTTACCATCTTTGGATAAAGGAAGTAGCACTGTGCAGCTTAGCTCAGATCAGATTCATGTGAGGTAATCCTTAGTTTTAGGATAGGCAATTCAAAACCAGCAAGTTGCAATACATACCCAGCGTTTTTATGTTAAAGTGGAGACTGAGGCATGTGTTTATGTCAGCTAACTTTTGTTGTCTGATTTTCGTCTAGTTCCTAGGAGAGAAATGGCCACAGCCAGAGATATCTTAAATCCAACTGTTTGAGGAATGTGTGAACTGTCCTCTAAAGATGCTGATCGCTCTCTAGTTAAGAAAGGACTAGATGGGGAATTCTGAAAAATAGTTTAGATTAGACACCTGCAGTCAAAGTTAGGGTGTCTGAATCCTAGCCACAGTAGCTGCCAGCTGTCAGTGTTGTTCAGCTGTGGGGAAAAAAAAAAAAAAAAAAAGCTGCTGTTAAAAAAGCAAGGAGGAGCCTAATATATATTAGAATAGGTATTTCCGAGAATCCTCAAGGTATGGAAAAGCAAGATAAAAACTGTTTTGAGGAAGTGAACAGGGGGTTGTCTGGATGAGTCTGCATTATGTTGCCAGTCTGCAAAAATTCAGTACCAAAAATCCTTTTTAATAATCAGGAAGCACTTCTTGCATTTAGCAAGCAACAACATTCACCCTGGAGCGGCATTAAAAATAAGTAATTTATGACTGTGTTCCTTAATCCATTTGCAGACAAGACAGTAATATTAAAAGTTGGCTATTGGTCAAACTGCTTATCTACTTTAAATTTTTACTCGATGAAAGGAAGATTCAAAATGAAAGGTAAATTAAATATGCACTTTTCAATTTCATGTAGGGACTCTATTGGCTCCTTCTCCGTGTGCTAATTCAATAGCAAAGCATGTGCCAAGCTGTAATGCCAAGCTTTTTAACCTGTAAAGGTTAAAAATCATTGTTATTGAAAGCTACGTGGACAGCACAGCAGGTACGGCCATCAGTCGGACACCTGCCAGCCCCGTGACCCTGAGAGGCCGTGGGAGGGAATGCAAGACTGCCATTTTAAGAGAAAGAATGAACAGCCACATTGCTTTAAGCATCCAGATTGTGAGATTAAACTGTCAAATAAAGCAGCAGCATGAATACTATATGCTGAATTCCTCTCCTCGGGGACCTACTGCTCAGAGTCTCAAGGAAGTGTAAGAAGTTGCCTAGACTTGCACTGAAATTATATAATATTTACAGCAGTGCCGACAAGAAATTTGTTGACAGTTTTCACATCTGCACGGCCATAAAAAGCAATGGCATTCAAATATATAGCAGCAGGTTGGCTGCCCCGAATCTCCCCTGGCCTACACCCTGCCAAAATGGCTTCCATGGTGTTAAAGGAAGAAAGATAAATGAGGAGATTCACTCTTTGGAGATTGCTGCCTGTCAGTGAAATAGTGAATATTCAGCACTTCTCAGAAACCTCTTTTAATGACCTCTACTTCTCAGTCATTTAAACGCTAAGAACTGCAACAGCAGTGGAATAGCTATTTAAACAGAGGGTCTTGGCAACCATTCCAACCAAAATCAATTCCCTCTAGGAATATTAAACATCTTGGGATTGAACACAGAAGGGTTGTTTTTTGTTGGGGTGGGTTTTGTTTTTTTGGGTGTTTTTTTTTTTTTGGTTTCTCAGCCCTTCCAGATATCTTTCAAATGTAATCACTAAGGAAAGCAGCTTTGAATTTAATCCCCCCGATGGCAAGCAGAGCAGAGCACGTTGGGTCCAGTGCCAGAGGAAGCGCCGCAGCGGAGGAAAACCATCGATCCAGGCGCTTTCCTCAGTGCCTCACAGAGAGCTGCCTCCTCGCAGACAGCCTATGTAGGCAGGCAGGTACGTCGTTAACATCTAGAGAACTGGTGTCTTTCGGATATACCCTGGTAAATTAATTTGTAGCTTGAGAGGTAGTCAGATACGCGGAAAGAAAAAGCTCCCAGCAAGAGCCGACATCTTACCTTCCCCTGCACCACCACC
Organism: Platalea leucorodia; assembly: GCF_965183815.1. Taxonomy (NCBI): domain Eukaryota; kingdom Metazoa; phylum Chordata; class Aves; order Pelecaniformes; family Threskiornithidae; genus Platalea; species Platalea leucorodia. Next base: position 14,759,114 of record NC_138828.1, on the reverse strand, counting down.
ACTCGGCATATGGCTGCCATCATGTAGCGAGCTCTCTGACCCAGCTTCCTCAAAGACAGACTCTCTGTGTGGTAGGGACGGACTGAGAGGGTTTTCTGAACCTCGGTCTTGCTCTTTTTTGCTGGGGGGCACGGCTAGCTGTGACCCTGCTGCCGAAGCTCCTCGGGGCTGTTTCCCTGCAGGGGCGGGAGAAACTTCTGGAAGGTGTGGGGAGGTGGGGGAAGCTTTGGGAAGGCAGGTGAGGGGAGAGGGGGAAGGAAGCTCTGCAGCCTGCGTGGCGTCTGTGGGAGCAGCTCCTGCGAAGGAGGCTGGAGGCTTGCGGCGGGGGTGGGCTGCGGGAGGGCCGGGGGCGCACAGCCGGAGCCTCTGAGGCCGTGACAGAAAGAGGGCTTCTCCTCGGCGGGGCCGGCAGGTCTGCGTCGTGTTCCCGCCCGGAAACCGCCGCCCGTCGGCTGGTTGAGAAGATCCCTGAGGGGAAGGCTCCATCTTGTGAGGACAGAGTAGGCAGGGAGGGGAAGTCCGTTTTCAACATTGTTTCCTCCTTTTCTCTTTCAAATCAGAGCTCTACGTGCTGTTTAAAAAAACCCAGCTTTTTCTAATGAGACTTGTGGCACAAAGTCTTTCTGCTACCGCTGTGGTGTGTTTGTTTTGAGGGAAGGGGCAGGTGCCATGGTGGGCTCGGGGCTGGTTGTGGGGTGGGGCGGGCAGGGGCGGCTCTCCCCGGGGGGACCATGCCTTCCCCACCTCCCATTTTAGCGGGCTGTTAGCATTTCCAAAGGGGACCGCACCAAACCTGTTGGTGCAGCGCGGTCACAGGTGGCAACACTGCAAGGAAAACTTAGCCTCACAACTTCAGAGTCCTCCATTTCGTAACCTAATGGCATATAAAAGTGAGTACCTTTAATTCTCTTCCGTCTTTTAAAATCCTCTTACAGAATGAAAAAGAACAATCGAGAACAACCTGCCTGCAGTAGATGCAAGGGTATACATAGGTGGATAGTTGTTTTGGCTACAAGCCCAGCAGCGTTTAAGTTCCTTGAACTGCTGCAATACCACCCTTGCAGGGTTGCAGGCTTTGCTGGCTCTTGCAGCAGAACCTGCCGGCTTGTTCTTCCAGGATCCATGGGCTCTTTTCCTACAAATACACTGCATCAGGAAGTAAAAACTGAAAATGTTGCATCCTTGGCATTGCTTGCGTACTCCGGTTTTTAAACATTTGCCTTACCCAACAAATACTAGATACAAAATGGCAAAAGAAACTATTGTTAAGAATTAATGAGTGCTTAAAAATCTATAGGTTTATAACTGTTTTTCCACCCTGATTTCATACTGTTGGAGTTTCTAGACTTCACAGAAGTGCTTATTGTGGGTGTTATCTGGATGAATCAGTTTTTCTTTGAGTGTCATGCTGGGGGTTCACTTAGCATTTACACATCAAGGCAAGGAAAGGTTAAGATTGGGCAAAGACTTTCCTGGATCAGACTGTTGTGCATTTTCTTTTGTTGCTGTTTGTAGCCACTTGTTCTGTAGCTTAACAATAGGGCATCACATTTCAGCAAGTATTGTAGAGGACAATGTTACCTTATTGCCACTTTCCTGATACCTCTTTGTTTGGAACCTAATCAGGGCCCTTTGGTGTGAGGGATTTAAATAGCTGTATCTGTGTCTTCAGGCAACGGTGGTTCTCAGATTTCAGTTCCTTATAAGCCTGGTTACGGAGTTAAAGATGCCTGGCAAGGTATGTGGATTTTGAACACTGTTATGCTGTTTTTTCACATTTCCTGGACATATTGCCTCAGGTGAATACACATGTGGCACATCAAATGTAAAACTTACATAAAATGTTTGTTCAGGCACTGACTTAGTAAACGCTTACCTCTGTGTAGTAGTGCCTTTTCTTTCACATATACAGTCTATTAAATCACTGTGTGACATACAAGCTGTAACAACCTGACATATACGGGATCTAAAACAAATACTTGAGGCTTAATTTTTGTTTTCTTAAATGAGATGAACTTTTGCCAGGGCTGGAGGCCAGAGCTTGTATTCTAGTGCACAATATAGCAATGCATCGAAAGTTTCTTACACTGACTATTGATTCTTGTTATTCACAGGCCATGAGTCATGATTGCATAAGAGCAAATAATTCACTGTAGTTAGACAGCAGTTACCATACAAGTTAGGCACCCTCACAAGTTAAGATTCTTGTGTTTCAAATCATTGTTGGGCTATGTGATAAAAATGAATTTGCAATGTGATGGTATATTCAGCAGAATGGTGCTATCTATCCTTTTCTTATCCCTGGAAATGGCTGTAAACCCTGGCTGATCTGGAAGCAATCTTAATTTTGTTTCGAGGACTTTGAAGTAACGAAGACTTTAGGTACTCTTTTGTGGTAGCAGTTGAGGAATTTGAGGTCACAGAAAAGAACAGAAGTGCTTGAAAAGCTCCTGTTCTGCAGTTAGCTAGGATCACTTGATGTGGGACACTAGTTTTGGGGCAAGATTTTGAAATGCCTTTTAGTCATATGGACTGCCACGGCTCTGGCAAAGTCACCAGAGTTCACCAGAGAATGAGAGGTGCCCTGGGTCTGAGGACTCTCTATAACACCATGACTTTTCATGGGAATGAAACAGTCTTATAATGCCACCAGGCTTATAATGCCAAAGTTAGGGCATTTTAGAGTTAGCGTTGGTTAATGGTCATTTGTCAATGTTTTTCTCCTTTTGACCACTCTTATGCTCATGCTTAGCTAACTTATCAGATAAAGTATGCTCATGCTTAGCCAGCTTATCAGATAAAGTAATTTTATTACGTATGTGGAATGAACGCAGTATGTGCCGGAAACGCAGTGAAGGTGAGCTGCAGACATGCAGGTCTTTAAAGTGTGCAAAGCTCTTGATGCTGTGTCCAACATGCACAATTACTGTATGGCACTGGCACTGTAGCATCAGGATTTTTGACTGAGGATAGAGCAGTAGAGCAGTGTCAGGTCCAGAGATAGAAACCAAAGACAGAAATTTACGGTGGACAATATTTTCAAGTGGAAATACAAACATGTTGGGAAAAGGAGAAGTGCATATTAATATTGCCTGTGCACTGAATTCCAGAAGTGGCCTCTGTAACGTTGCTTCCACAAAATATATTGTTCATGTTGGTGCAGCCTTGGCTTTGTGCACTTTCCATGCACAGAATAGCTTGAGACTACACAGCTAGAAACCCATGGAGCCTGTGCAGTGATGTCTGTTAAAACATCCTATTGAGTCTTGCAGTGCAAGAGTATTTTCTGGAGCCGCAATGTGTCCTGAGGGGCCACTTTAACTGTTTTTCTCATAGCCTTTAAAAATCTTTTCTGCTTTTCTCAGAAGAGTTCTCAGTTCTACTTATCTGTACGAACAAAGCAAAATTGACTCTCATTTAATTCAATTACGGATCAATATGTGTTGCTGTACTTAACAGGCAATAGTGTGGAGATGCTTGTTTCAGTTATCAAGTAAAAGTAATGAAGAATTTTCTCTTAGCCATGGAGGAGAGAGAAATAAAGAAGCAGTCACCTGAGCTATGAAATTTAACTATTACATTGTATAAAAGGGTAGTGAAAACCAGGGAAAAATGCATTGTGAGCATAGACAGGTCTGTTTGCTGAGGAAAACAACTGACAAAACTTTATATGCAACCCTTTAAAAGGTGTATGTAGTGACACATATAGGACAATTAAGCAGATAATTGACACATAGTGTAGTTTGGTATGACTGTTCCTCCTTAGTGAGCTATTATTAAGGCAGTGGTTTCCATGCCTTCAGTTTCATGTATGGAGGTGGACATGTTGTTAGCAGTTAACGATCATTATATTTTTTTGCTCCCACTAGCTTGAAGTTTTCTATCACCTGGTGCTGTGGAGCTTATATCCTTGATCACTGCATATGAGAGACAATTAATTTTGCCTAGAACTTTTACTTCCTCCTTTGTTCCATGGCTGCAGTCTAGCAGCTAATTTCACACCAAGGACCTAATTACTTTACCTTTCCTGGCATTTCTCCTCTGCTTAAAGCATTCATAAAGACTGTGTAACTGTTTCTGAAGTCCTTATTAGTGTTGAGACGAACTTGCCTGGCAAGGAAATACTTCAAGAAATAAATGTGAATGTGTGTGTATTTTAAATGCTATTGAACTCTTTAGACTAGTGAAATTGTATAGTGCTATTTTGCAACAGAAAAACTGTTGCCAGTGCTCTGTCACACACTTCTCTAGAGCTGAAGCAGAAGTGGGCATAATTAATAACGACAGACTAACAGTGTGCTCCACTTCCTAGCTGTCTCTCTCTCAGCTGAGATTTCTTTATCTTGGAAAAAAATGGATGGAGATGTAATTTTTTAAAAGTATGTCTCTTGTATATTCCAGTGTCTTTCCAACTGTTTCACGCCAGAACAAATTCTAGAGTCTCTTCAAGTCTGAATTTGGCATCCTGAACTCCAATAGAGTCAGGATTTTCATGTCTGTCACCTACTTCACACACCTCTCTCCCCCCATGTCAGTGAAGGTTCCAGTGTTGTATAAATTAAGCAGATTTCTTCTAGGAAACCCGTGGAGTGTGGCAGCATTGATATTCTGCCACTACATAAAGTACTGCAGCTCTGAATTTCTAAGCAATATGCAATGGCACTTGCAGCCAGTGTTATCAGAATATCCATTTCTTGTCCCTGCTTTTCACTGCCTGTCTCTTCTCTGCCTCTTCCTTGACCACTGACCAGAGGAGGGCAATGCTGCTTGTATGTCATTCTCCACTTCAACAGAGGATTCGTAAGGGGGCTTCTGGTAGGTTGTGCTCCATTTTTGCTCTTCTGCCATCTGAAAGCACACCCCACTCTTTCCACCAAGTGCTGGAGCAGAACAGAGGTGCACAGAGTGGGTCTGTGTGTTGCAGAGAGGGAGTGGGTGGGAGAAACATTTTTGCCTCGGACTGTTTCCCATATGACCTTATGCTGCTCTCTCCAGCAGGAGAAGTTTTAGGGGCACAACTCCAGCCTTCCAGTAAGATCAAATCATCTGGGGAATAGACAGTAACTGGAGGAGGTAAAGATAAACTTCCTCTTGCTTTTCCCAACCAGGTGGCTGAAATGACACTGAACCCTTGTCCAGTGTCTTAATAATAGTAAAATACTTGGGGATACTCTGATACTTTGGGACGTATCACCATTGTGGAAGATTCAAAGGGAACTGCTCAGCACAAGACTGCAAATGAGCATTCAAGTATAATACAAACACACTAAAGTTTAAATTAAGTGTTAAAAATATGTGCTAAAACTTCCAAAGGATGGAAGAGAACATACTCCTATATCATCTTTCCCCCCTTTCTCCTACTCATAATCAGATCTCAGCTAGTGTGATGTACCCAAACTGAGCCAAACTCTTCCATCTTTCAGTTCCAAGTGATTCCATATCAAAAGGTAAATAAGAATCTGTTTCAAGTAAACCCACATTCTAAAGCATGTCAAAATAGCTCACTGCTTCGCATATTTATAATTCTGTCACCTGGAAAAATTGCGGCACTTACGTCTCTATAGATTTTACAGGTAGAGTGGCTAGACTACGTAGGTTTCTGCAGCTTCTCTGTCTTTTAGAAGCGCACATAATATGAACAAAAATAAGGCTTTTCACTCAGATTTTAGGTGCATTCGCTCCCTTCAAAACAAAATGGCGATTACCAGTCTGACTACATCAGTGGCATATTTCTTCATCTGACATAAAAGCAAGACAGGAGTGAGAAGGGAAATCAGAACGTCTTCAACAAGAGATGTCTATTAATGCCAAAATACACCGACAGTGAATTTTCAGAACAGTTTCAGCCTCACTCACTTGCTGTAAGTAGGAACCCAGCTGTGTGATTTTGTTTTGGCATTAAAGTGATGAATTCTGTACAACTCAAAATTCAGCACTGAATGCTGGATTGATGTAATCTGAGACAAAGTTGATTTGGAATGTCAGGTGCTTTCTGATGAGGAAAGATTTTATCTGAAACCATGATCTGATCTGTCTCCCAAATATGATAAAGTTCAAATCCTCAAAACAGGTGCTGCAAAAACACATACGTTATTTATTTCTCTTTAGGCTACTAAGCTTTAGGTTACCAACTTTAGGTTGCTAATGATAAATACACAATTAAAGTATACTCATGATTAAGGTACTTGCAGTTAGACTATGTTGCCTTATATGTGCATTTCTTTTTTTTTTGTTTCAAGAAAATTCAGCTTGTGGATATGCAGGGTATTCTGGACCTATGGTTTTGTTTAAAAACTCTTCTTTCCCTTGTAATCAAATAGATTTTACATTTCCTCATCCGAACATCAGCATTGAAAGATTTGGAACCAGCTGTCATGCTAACTGATTGCTAATAAATCTTTATTAAAAACCGTAACAGTGAGATAATAAAAGTTTATTCTTCTCTTGTACTTAGTGATAGCGCTTAGAATTATTTCTAAACTCCCCAACGGTTTTCCTCTAAGTGAAGGGTACAACTTTAAAGAAGCATATTTTGCACTGGTTTTCTGCATTCTGGGGTATGTTAAATTAATCAGCTGGTTTTACAGGCAAAGTAGTGGCTGAAATATAAAAGGAATTATTGTTTAATTATCTCAGCTTTATGAATAAACCAGCATCGATTTTGTAGCCTTGTCAGAACAGAGCCCTCATCATCCTTGGCTGTATTTCATAGTCCACTGGAATAACTAAGCTTGGGATAGAGTTTACAGATGCCAACTTCTTGCTGTCGCACTGGATTCACCTTGTGCAAATTTCCAGTTCTCATGTACTTTGAGCATCCCTTCACGTTGTAATGGCAGAAATCCAGCAAGAATGGACCTTGTCCAGTTCTAGATGTGAATTTTGCCATTTTGGCTGTTGCATTGAGTTGCTTGGACTGAAGGCAATTGAGGGCCCCTAGGTAGTAGCACAGTTTATCCACCCATCTTCAGCCTCTTTGTCGAGCAATGTTCAGATGTTCTGCTTGGCACTGCCTTGGAGCCCACCAGTGTGAGTCCACAACATTGTATTTGTCAAAACTGTTATGGAGGAAGCATTCTTGAAAAACGTCATACAGGTTGTGTTTTCTTGCATCTAAATTACTATTTCGTGCACTTTGGGAGAAAGGGGGCAGAAGCATTATAATAAAATTGCTGCCTCTTGGATCAGGTTTAACTCGAAGAGCCTCTGTGAGGCCGGTTAAGACATGGCTGTACTTGAATTTTTGCCGAACAAGCTGATTTATGGGCTTCCCCACACAGAGGAGGTCTGCCTAACATTTTTCCTGACACACAGTTCCCGTATGAAGAGGTTATGTAGCACGTTAGGGAATGCATCATTTGTAGTGTCTTAAAAGAATATTCATGGAAAGGTGAGAAAGAATCCAGTACTTCTGAAGGGGTGTTTAAAGCCTCTGCCAACAAGAGCATCTTAAAAATTAGATACAGATTTACTTAGTCATTTTCCATCCAGTGCTGCTGACTTTCCTAAGCAAGAGGCTGATAATAAACTAATTCAGGAGTGGGTTCATGCCTGAAGGGAAATGCCCATGGTGCAGAAATAAGAATAAAGTGTAGCAAATCTGCTTCAGCTGCATGCTGGAGTCTCTGCAAAGAGAAGTTGCAGCATCCTGGCAAGAAGACTGCTTACAGCTAACAGGCTGAGTTTTGGGCATAGATTTTCCTCAAGTGGACAATAGTGGCGTGTCTCAGCAGCAGCCCATAAATGCAGAGGGGCTGATGAGGGCACTCCGTCTAGCTGTCTGCCCTGTCCGCGGCCTGAGCTCCCTTTGACCGGGCTGTCCTGATGGTGTGTCATGCAGCTGAAGCTCTGCAGTTTGTAGCTCAGCATGTTAAAGGTGAAATTGCATTGGTATTAGGCTACTTCAATATATTGAATTAAACTCGTTCATACCATAGACGTATTAGTCTCCACAGAAAAAAAACACAGTGCAGGTGTGGCAGGCTTTAATACTTCTTTGCTTGTGAGTCAACATTTCTCATGTCAGCGATGTTTTAGATTTCCTGGTGTAAAGAACCTTTTAACTTCAATAGAGATCAGATGCTGCTTTTCTTCTTCATCTTTTTATTAATCCCAAGTTGCCAACAGCCCTTGTAGAAATAGAAGATTCCATCTGGTTCTGCAGATGAATGTCTGACTTTTATTTAACCCAGTGAACACATACAGATCAAATTTGCTGTATCCATTCATCTGTACTTGAACTAAGAAAAGGGATGTGTTCAGTGCTGTAATGTAGTAAAGTTTATTTTTAATTAACCTGATTTGCACTTGTAAGTTAATGCTCATTAGTACGGCTCATTCATCGTTTATGTCTAGGGCCACTGGGGATGGTTTGATTTTCTACCTGCTTCGTTTTAGGCCATAAAAATATGTCCATTACCTGCAACTTCCAGGTTTTTCATTGAATTGGTACTAGTATTTGTAGGACTTAATATCATACAACAACACGGTTTTCTTAGGGCTGGGTCCCTGAATCCAGATTTCTGAACCTTTGTCCACTTTAGCTTTTGCAGTATGTAAATTATGGATCTGAGTTTTGCAGATTGGACCTATTTTTATTCTTCCTAAGCAGCTGTGAATCATCATCGAATAACTTCTCATTTTGATGGGAGAGCATATTGAATCATAGAAAACGGGCTTACAGAGCCCACCTCCCTCCCTCTTTCACTCCTGAGTGATGTTTAACTTGCTGGCATACCACTGAGATTCCAGAAGGAAGAAAAAACAATGCACCCTCCCTCCTCACTCCCCCCCAAAAAAATCTGGGCAAATTTATCCCAGTGACTTCCTGTCTTTAACCCTGGAAGGATTTTCCTAATGTCCACCTGAATCTTTCTGCAGTGGTGCAGGTAGTGAATCTTTCAGGAAACAAATGAGCTGCAGCAGAAATGGCCTGGGAAGGAAAACGTTGCACACGAGGTCATATTCCATGTTGCTACTCAGTTGCCACAAGCTAAAACAAGTACATTGCAAGAAAGTTCACTCTAGTTTCAGGGGTGTTAAAAGCAGAGAAGATTGGGACAGGATGCTTTCTGAGCTTGCTGGTTCCCTTAAAGGAACAAATAATGGCAACAAAAATACCCCTTGTATTCTATAGCTGCTGTCAACTGGAGCCGGTTAAAAGATACTTGCTAATGGTGTGTATAGTTAAGTATTTTCTTTCCTGACAGCTTTTCCTGAATAAACAATTTAAGTTGGATTTCTTTGCACTAACTAAACTGCTCTAAATGTGGTTCAATATTATTCTATATATACTTTTTATTACTCCTCAGTGCATAAGCCCTAATAACCAGCTAATGGTAATGTTTCCTTGTAAAATGCAAATACAACTTTTTGTATGGGAGCACCTCTCCCTGCTAGCCTACACTAAGGGAAATCAATGCACAAACTTCCTAGCATGGGACAAAGCAATCAAGTCATTTTTAGGACCTGAGTGAGTCAGACGTAAAAATCAGATTCCAGGCTAGGACAAAATAGGAGCCTACCAGATAGTCAGAGAGTGGTGAGTTGTTGGTGGAACTAAACCTCCTTCCTGAGTTATGTTGTTGTTGTCAGTGTGGGCTTAAACATGCTAACAGATAGAACCAGGCAGGTTCCTGATGTTGCTGAGATTAGGCAGCCAGAAAGTTTTTTTTTTTTCCTCAGGTGCCACGTTCACTTTCAAATAGGGCATTTCCTGAATAGACTACAAGCCCTCCTGAGCATTTATTCCTGCACGAATTGTATTGCTCAACATGAGCTGTGCTTTACCCCGTATAGATAAGTCTTCATAAAAGGCTGTGTGGGCTCTGTTTCATTTTAAGCCCCACTTATTTTGGTTTCAGATCAGTAACTAAAAACAGGTAGAGGCAAAATCAGAATGGTTTTCAGTGAAGTAGGAGTTTTTATAGCTATACCTCTGTTTTCTTTAATTCTTGTTTCGGATTTTTTTCTTCTGCACTTATGTATAGGTGTCTTGAATAAAGTCTGAATAAAAATTTACTAAGGGCATCAAGATTTCACGTTTTACTTTTAAAACTTAAATGTAAATTTATCATGGCTTTTAATGAGTTATCTTGTGAGTAAAGATGTAAAGAGTTGACCAGCAGAAACAGAGCCACGCAATAAACTGAACTGTTAAACATTATTTTTAGTTAAGAACAAACACTATTTTTGAAGGTTCTCCATGCTTTGATCATCAAGAGTTTTAATGGTCTGTATGAGATGGATAGCATTAGCAAAGACTTTGTGGAGAACTGTAAGCAGACAGCCTTTTAGAATGGGAATACATTACACTGTGTTTGACAAAGTAGAACCATTGTATACTTTTATTGCAGTGCTGCCATTATTGGAACAAAGAGAAACATCTTCTATATGAATATTCTCCAAGGGTAAAAAAGAAAGGTAAGAACACATACAACTAGTATATTCTCTTGACTGCTTTATTACTGCCTCCCCAACCCCCCCGATGATTTAGCAGAGTCCTAGTAAGAAGGAGGGGGAGACTGAAGGAAAAAAAGGAGATTGGAAAAGAAAGCTGTCCTTATGAGATGCTAACGTGTTCTTCAGGAAGTCACCTGTCAACAGAGAAAGTTATTCACTTTAACAACTACTGTCTTTGTGCAGTGAAGCTGCCGAGTTTTGACAGTTTGTAATGTCAGTGCTATCTTTGGGTCCTTTTACTCCACTTTGTTTCCCAGAGTGTCTAGTATTCTGTATCAAGTGCTGCTTCCCTTCAGGGCAGCATTTTCTGATAGTCTATTCTTAACTGTAAAAGCTCTCTTTTCGTTTCCCATACAGAATTTTCTCTTTAATTTATTTTTCTGGGACTAGGATTTTTATTTACAGTATGGTGTAATTTCTCAGGAGTCAAATATGTAAATTCAGAATTTCCAGAACCTGTGGACATAGAGGTTCTGCTAATATAAGCCATAGCCATATAAAAACCTCTAGAGCTGCATGGACATTAAACTAGCTGCGTGACGGCCAGCTAAGTCTGATAAAAGTGTCTGTTGAAGCCGCATAAGGGGACTATAAAAAAAGCCCTCTATTTCTAGCCATGTCCAAGCAGTATCCAGTTGAAAATTCTTTGGTTCTGAGCTTCAGATGTGCCAGCATTAAATAAAACATAACTAAATCATCAAGTGAACTCCAGAGGAATACGCCACCATTCTTCCCCAAGCTAATTCAGCTGCTTTTATTTGTATTGTGATAACTCCTACTGACCCTGCTCAGAAATGAAGATCATTCTTTGCCTCCCACTCTAAACTTTTGCATCATAAGAGAGAGCCCTTGCACAAACTGGATTGTGAGGCCAGGTTCTAAGGGGCTTGACTGGTTATAGTGTCCAGCACTGGGATGAAGTTTTCCTCTTCTTCAGTCTATGTTGACGTTTTATGATAGAAGGAAATATTACAATTCTTTTGTAAATTTTTGTTTTCGAAGCATTTAATTTGAAACTGGTACATAACAATTTTAACGCCTAAAAACTACTTCCCCAGCTCTGAGTTGTCGAAGGTATTGTTTTTTTATAACCATGCACTTGATAACGAATAATACAAAGACTCATCACCCTGCCTGTGTGTGACTTTCTGTTTAGCCACAAACCAAACTAAGTGGCAGTAGTTTGACAGGCACTTTTTTGGTATTATAGTCCTCTCCACTTCTTTTTTAAGCATTTGTAGGATGGATTTCCATGGTGAAGAGACTGACCAGATGTAATAACTCCCAGAAGGAGTGTAACTAAACCAAATAAATAAGATTGCTTAATTTCACCCCTCCAAAAAAAAATAAAAATATCCAGCTATCAGGGAAAGCTGAAGGGAGCATCTTACCTCGAAGTGGTGTGACACAAGTACCAAATGCAGGACTCCTTTCATCAAACTGCTATGATGACTTTTCTATTCCTTGCAGGGAAGCATGTTTGTAGGATGATTTGAGACTCTCACCATCAAAAAGCATGAAACTGCATAGAACAGGTATGGTCTGTGGGCAGTTGAGCACGGTTCTGCTAACCTGGCTTTCCTTCTATATTTAAGGTGGCTTTTTTTTTTCAAAGACCAAGCATAATGAGTTCTTGCAATTTAGCATGAGTTGTGTTGTAGTTAGTGCTTTTCTGTCAAGCTCTGGTTCCCTAATTTCTCAGCATTCGTGAAAATAAGTTCGTATTCACTTCCTCTCAGATTGCATTATGACAGTAGAAAGGAATCACCATATGCCATAAAATAGAGTGAATATGAAGTTTCGGTATAGAGCATTCAAAGGTTACTTAGAAGAGTTAACATGGAAAATGTGTTGTGCTAAAATTTATATATTCATTTAAAAATTAGGGGAATGAAGGGTGAAAAGTTCGTATAGCTGTAGGGTTTTATGAAATGTCTTGTAGCGTTGTCCAGAAGCTTGTATGAGAATTTACAGTTTGCATATGTATTATTGATTAATAAATATACATTGTGCTTAATTTGCAAACCTTGGAGTACCTCTTCAGTACTTGAATGTAAGGGAGGATGAGGGTGGTATTTGAATTTTATAGGTAGGGAGTTTTTTTCATGAGTCCTGGATTTTAACAGGAAGGGAAGAGAGTAAACTGTAAATCTCATGAAATGGATCAGTCAATTTCTTATGAACTTTGGTTTCATAAGACCATTTTCTCGTCTCAAACTACTTGCCCGTGTTTCGTAAGCAGGTTTGTACTGTGCCTAGTGGTGGAAGGCAGGAAATGGGACTGCATTCCTCTAGTTCTCAGCCAGTAAATCCCTAGCTGTCAGATGTAACTTGCACCCTCTATAATACCCAGACTGAGTGACTTGTACTTATAAATTAACGCTGTATTTAATAGTTTCCCTGGTGCTAATGTCCGTTGGGGGGTCTAGAAAAGAATCCTGGAATTTAATTGTTGTTAGTATCATGATGGTATATGTTCTGACACAAAACGAATTTGTATCGTGCTTCCAATAGTATATGGATTTACTATTATTGTGTTATTTGTTTATTGTGGTATTCTCTGGACCTTTGAGATGGAGACTTAATAAAAATAATTAAATAGTGCTGTCTGTAGCAGCAACAACAGTAATGAGGAGTCAGACTAATCCACAAAGAGAAACTCAGCATACTGAAAAAGATAATCTAAGGAGTAATCACAATGTTAATACTAATACCAAGTTAATCCTCTTGAAATTATAAGCTTACTCAAACCCCAGCACTGGGCATGAAAACTCAGTGCCTGAGTGCAGCTTGAGGCCTTTCTTGAGATCTGAGGAGCACGTGCAGGGGTTACAGGCTTTGAGAGTGTCAGAGGGCAAATTTCATGGGGCTGGACATTGCCCCGTGTCTAGCTGACAGTAAGTGGTGTCAGAGCTGGCCTACACTTGAGCAACACTGCCTTTCCATGGAGGTTATGAAAGAATGATTGCTTTTTCTCTGTGTGAAGGACTCAGTGGTTTATCAAAATATCATGCTTAACTTCCAGCTCAGGATATTTCTGCATTTGAAATAAGTTCAAAGGTGAATGTGCATTTAAGAATCTTATAAAACAGCTGAATGCTTGCATAGGACTTCTTAATTAACCCCTCTCAATTGCTCTGTGGAGTCAATTTTACTTTAAAAGGTAGGAGGATTAAGAAACCCTTCCAAAGAATCACTTGCAAGCCATAATGTATGAGGGACAGAACAGTGACTGAATCCATGGGTCCTTTGTTATTAACTGGTGTAAATTGGCAGCTGTTCCCCTGATGTCTAGTATTTAGAAGTGCTGAGTAACTTGAGTCTAACTCTACCTTCATAGACTGAATATTTTCTGAGAAGAAAGAAGCCATGCCTCTGATGCTAGACAAGGAAAATCTTGTGCTTTCAGAATGATAATGCCAGGACTGGATCTGTCCCAAACTTGCATTGAGCTATTTGGATTTTTTCCCTTATTTTGTATGCTTTATTCCTCCATTGCAAGCTGCTCCATAATGCATAACTCTACTATTTCACCTCTTGCTGTTGTGGCATTTAAAAAATGTATACCAAAAAGCTGCTCAGGTAAATGAAGATTCCTGGGATGGTGTGTTCCATCTTCTTGGACGAAGTGGGACTGGCAGTAGATTAATCGCTGTAAGCACTGGCATTTTTTACCCAATCATGGAGTTGTAAAAGCAGCAGTCTTATCTTCTTTGCAGCACTGGAAAAAGCAACAGTCTGTCTTCGTTCCAGCAGTGGGAATTATTCTTCTAATGAGTTAAATGGGCAGAAGGCTTTCAAGGACTTGCTCTGCACCTTGGAAACTCTTCAGTACCATAATGCTCTGTTTGACACACAAATGTTCTGCCTCTTAACAAGAGCCAGCTGATAAGGTTTCTCCTTGAAGATCTGCATAACCATCTTGAAAGCCCGTCTGTGAAACTCCCCATGTAGTTTCTTCCATCTCTACCCAGCCTATCTAAACTGAAAGGGAAGCAGAACTTCAAGGGGTAAGGCTAGAAAAGGTGGATTTTTCCTTATGAGAAATGTAGCTCTTTGGACTTCCTGGCTGGCACCTCTGCATAAAATAATAAGCTAAGTCTAGACATTTTATATTCCTTTTGACTTTCTGACATTGTCATTCCCTCAGGCAAACTGATTTTGTTGACTAAGTCTGCTCGGCACCTTACACTTTTTACAGCTGGTAGTTGGTTCCTAGGAAAGCTCTTGTTCCTTGTTGGACCCTTATGATGTGAAACAACATAACAGCAGGTATAATCATTTCTGTTTTCCTTCACTTGGCTTGAAAAATCTGTGGAGAGAGTGATAAGGAAGGAGGCTGGAACATCTGAGAAGCAGATGTCCGTTGCAGGTAATTAATGCATGGATCTGGCATACCCAAGAGTTTTATAAGGGATCTGACACACGTCAGGATGCAGCTGACTGCCTTCCCTGAAGCTCCTTTTCTGTCAGGCATACTTACCTTTTGACGTATGTGTAACTACCGCTGGGTACAGAGGTCTCAAAGTAGGAGTCAGATAACTCTTGTCTTGATTTATGGTGGGAGGGGTGAGAAAGGAGGCAATGCTCTTCAGGTGAACAGTTTGCCTTTTCCTCCCATTTATGCCTGAGCATGGTTTGATCCAAAATGAGCAGGTTTCTGTCACTGTTAAATTTCTTACAGAATTCACAACAGATTAATCAGGACATTTGTTTGCAAGTATCTCTGGAGATGTTGCTGGAGAAAGCAATAATGTTTATGCTTATAGTAGATTTTCTGCACAGCAAGTCTTGAACAAACTCTTATGCTATTTTCTGATTGGAATAACACTTCTGTGGCTTAAATGTAAAACAGGAAATCCCTTACCAATTCTGCAATTTGAAGTGTCTTCAAAGTAGCTAATAAGTAAGTGCATTTTTCAATGGTCTGAGGTTCAAGTTTAGTATTTTTCTGAGCTTTTTGCAATGCCAATCCTTCCCTTCCACAGTGTATAGTCTAGAACTTCTCAGGAGCTGCCTATATCACTGACACGCTTAGCTTAGTTGCTTAACGTTTGAAACTGTATTTTGAATTAAGGATTTCACAGATTCTGCAGACAACCCTACCAGATTATTTTCAGGGCTCATCTATCAGATCAGCTGAATACTGAAGGAGAAAACAGCCTTTCTCAATGCAGGCTGAAGAACTTGGGCATGCAACGTCATTGGTCTTTTTTTTTTTTTTTTTCTGATCCTACTAACAAAGCAGTAGGATTTTTCCAAGTAACATGCTATCAAATCATTTAATATAGGATCATCTTTTTCAGTGGCTGCCTGTCAATTTACAACTGTATTTCGTATAGTAAATTACAGTTTTTGATCTCAGAAATCTACCCTGGAATGTGACCAGCCACCAAAATGACTTCTGGAATTACTGGAATTCTGGAATTCTTCAGTCAGCAACTAGCTCTGGTTTTCCAGTCTGCAGCACAAACACATGCAGGCAGGAATAACAGGATCTATTTTGTATTTTCTGTTGCGTATGCTACTTCTGTGTACAAAGTCTTTGCTCACACATGATTAATTTTTGTCAAGTACTGTGTGAGAATATTCAACTTCTTAACATTACGAAACAAAATTCTGGTTGGTTTGATCTCATTTTCAGGGTTTTCTTTTCTTTGGGAAACAGGTGTTCAACAAATATCCTCATACTTTTAAGACCAATTCTTTGTATTTTTTTTAAGATTGTAGTCTTTAATTAAATGAAATAATTGCCTAGTAAATACCTTTCAATTTAAAAAATGGCAGGCTAATTACTTGTCCATTTTGCGTTTCTGAGAGACAAAACTTTGGCTGTGAAATGGAATTACAATTTCTAGTATAAACTATGTTTGATGCTTTCATTTAGAAGTGATTGTACTGACAGCATGTATTCTGCAAGGGTCAAAATGACTTTAAGAACCTTCCTTTTCAGATTAACTTTTGAGGTTTTTTTCTTATCTGGGGATGTGAGGTACTTGGAGTGCCATAACTCCCCCGCCCCCTTTCTCTTTTAGAGGATAGGATGCAAAGAGATCTATCTCTACCTCCTTCACAGATGCACCGATGCTGATAAGGAGTGCTGTACTGGAAGATGTGGCAGCTGAGGGTAATTGGCCCATGGTTGCTTCAGCTGTACACAATTCAACAATGCCATTCAGTCTCCCTAGGGTCATCCAGTGTTGCTGGAAAACACCATGGCTTGTCAGAGCAAGCGGGCAGCTGGCAGTCAGGAGGTTCCAAATTTTTATTGTGCTTCCGCTATCCACTCCGCATAGGGTCTGTCTCATGACCTTCCAGCCTTAGTTCAACAATTGCGCTGCCTCCCTGCACAATGAGGGTAACGCCTGTTTAACCACCAGCATCTCACAGCCATTTTGAGTACTGACTTGTTAAAGCCTAACTCATTGCTCTCAATGCATGCATTGTTATAAAAACATGCAGTCCAACACAAAATATAGCAGAGGAAACAATTGGGGAAGAAAGCACACGAATAATGAGCAAAGAGCATTCCTGAGGAAGTGAAAATTCCTCAAACATTGTACAAAGCTGCCAACAAACAAAAGAGTTTGGTCCGCCAAAGCTGATGCTGGGACGCTGATACTCAGCAGATTAGAGAAGACAGGAAGGAAATGAAGATCTTGAAACATTACACAAAAAGTCAGACTATATACAAACATTTGTTATCCGTGATGCAAATGGTTAAGATAGACTTCTGAAGATTAAAGGAGTTGTTATTTTGACAAAAAGCAAGATTTCTCTTAAGGTGAAGGGGAATTACTGCTGTGCAGCTAGATGAACAGAGCAGACTGTGCACAGAGCAGCTGCCAATACTGCTCCACTGTCAGAAGAAAGAATAGAAAGAGCAAGGGAGGAGTTACAAAGAGGGCAAGAACACAGTAGCTGAATTGTTAAAAGCCAGTTAGAGAAACATTAGCAAAGCATTGGATCATATGTACCTGCTCATGTATTTGTTTTTAATCCTTCTCCTCAAAACCCACGGCTTCCTGTGATGAAACCAGAAGCCCAAATTATCTCTGCCTGACGGAGGTTGATGAATTTTTTAATGCAGGAATGGAACCTCACTACTGTAGTATGGGGAACATAACACCTTGGAAAAAAAAGTATAAAGGATTCAGGCAATAAAAGAAGTAAAGAACAGGAAGTAGTAGTGGGTGGCTAGATAAAGGCAACATTTGTACTAACTGTGTGGAAAGTGTTCCTGCTGATGCAAATTATACAGGTGTCTATATTGTTCAGTATTAATACTGTAAAAAAGTTATGAAAGTTATTATCAAGGAGTTATGATTGGTTTTAGAGAGGGGGCAGGTGTGAGACAATGCAGCATCCTGATTTGACCCATGAATGGGATTAAAAGTGAGAAAGAAGATTGAGGTGTTTGCTGTCTTCAGTGTTTCTCTGGATGTACTTCAAGTCAAGAGGAGTGTGTTATAGAAACAACAAAGCAGCAGGGTGTTTTCTGCATAAGATCACTACTGCTGTAAAAAAAATATAAGAAATAACTGCAGGGGCACTATAACCAGAAGGGGAAAATCAATTAACAGCCAAAAAATTTGGTGTGATGCAATGGTATCTGATGTGATATTAAGACCTGGATTTTCACTGTACTCTTCAAGTGCAGAGAGAGAAATGTGAGCGAGTTAGGGAATGTGACACTGGAAGAGCTAATAGAGAAACCTTAAACTCGGATTGTATAGACAGTCTTTCACTGACAACGGTAGCAGCTGTTGTTTCTTCTAGTTATCGGACACATGTACCCCTCATTTTTAAAACAAAAAAAGTAACTCTGTGTTGTACCATGTTCTCACCCCCTCACTGCGTGAAATCCCTCCACCAGCTGGGAACTCGGCTTACACTCTCCTCTCTTTCTAGCCTTCTATTCCAGTTATCAAAGCTGGACAATCCCTGAGTATAACTGGAAGACACATTTAATTGATTGTGATAATTCTTAGAAAACTGGATTCAACTTAGACAGTAAATCCATGTATTTGGATTACTATACTTACTGTAAGTGTCAAGAAGATCAAGTAATTGCAACTAGGAAAAAAATGCAGAATATTGAAATGCCTCAGCTGAGAAATAACAGAATAAGAAAGACCCATGGAGGCACCCAGGGGGCTTGATAAGCCCTGATGGTTCAGCCAACACTGAGATTAAAATGAGATACCCCTTAACTGTTAAGTGCTGCAGAGAAATTGACAAAATTACAGTATAATAAAACATTGCATTTGATATCAAAGTGAAGCTTTATCCAGACAGTGCACTAATAGTACTACTCTCTGGAGTGGAAGGTGATGCATAAAATAAAACAGACATGAGAAGGCTGTAGGCAGTGCAGGTGAGAATTATTCAAAAGATGGCAAGTGCCAAGTGGAACATTTTAAAATCAAATGTGGGTGTTAGAAAAAGATTAAGGTCTGAAGTCATGGGACAGGAATAGCTACAGAGAGATTAGGAACAGTCCTAGAAAAAATCAAAGGCAGGCCAGCCCGAGAATAATCACTGAAAGGAGGGCAGGATGCTATGCAAGAAACGTGCCCACAATGCCCTGAACCGTGCAGTAAGTCCTAGCCAATGGATGCACTGTACTGGCACACGGAGACAAAAAAGTTGAGAGATCGTCACAGTACGCTTCCCAAGTGACAACCCTCATGGCAGCAGTCGGCTGAGTGCAAGAAGGCATTCCTGTGCCCTTGAGTCCATTAACCTCTGCTTGACAAGTCATGGCAGTGACTCTGACTGCTTACCTGGTTCAGACCTCTGTTTGCTAGAAAGAAGGTGAAAGAAGATGACTTTCATGTCCTCTAAAATATAAGGCATCAGATATAAGTTTATACAAAAGTTATGAATACTAATTATAACTATTTCTTTTACAGCACAGCACTTGTCACTTAATAGCATGCTGTCAAAGTGAGATGTCACAAAATATATACAACAAATACTTTGGTATAAAACTGAATTTGCATCCATTACATCTGACAAAGAATGGAATGAGCAATGTATTTTTGGCAGGCAAGTAATTAGCGGTTTTGACAAAAGGACTGTTTTACAGCTCAGACAATTAAACTATTCAGTGTTGCTCTAACTGAGCTTAAAGGAACACTCTTTTCCCATGTCTTGCCTCCAAAGCTATAAGAAATCTTCAGCAGAGCAGCACTACCTTCCGTACACAGCTCCTCAGCTCACACACCTGGAGTGCTGCCATACAGACTGTGCCTTGATTTTCTTGTTTTCTTGCCTCTGTTACTATGCCCTGCCGCTGTGGCCCCTCCTTGTGTGTTAGGTTCAAATTCTTTGTTCCTGTTTGCAGGCTTACGCCAGGTAGCCTTTTCTGTGCCAGCGTTCCCATTAGCGTGACTCTTCTGTTACTCTTAGAGGGATTTTAAGATGAAAGCTCTTGGGGTGGAGGAACTCTCAGATAATAACATAATGAATGGTATATAAGTTTTTGGGATAGATTCCAAACCAGAGGAATGCAAGTTAAGAAAATATTACAGACTTTTGGGGTATAAATATGAAATGTTTAACACATTTTCCCCTTTCACCATGTCCTGGTTTCAGCTGAGATAGAACTAATTTTCTTTCTAGTAGCTGCTATAGTGCTGTGTTTTGGATTTGTGCTGAAAACAGTGCTGATAACACAGGGGTGTTCTTGTTACTGCTGAGCAGTGCTTACACAGAGTCAAGGCCTTCTCTGCTTCTCCCACCGCCCCACCAGCGAGGAGGCTGGGAGTGCGCAAGAAGCTGGGAGGGGACACGGCTGGGACAGCTGACCCCAACTGACCAAAGGGCTATGCCGTACCATATGACGTCATGCTCGGCATAGAAAGCTGAGGGAAGAAGAAGGAACAGGGGGATGTTCGGAGTGATGGCGTTTTGTCTTCCCAAGTAACCATTACGTGTGATGGAGCCCTGCTTTCCCGGAGGTGGCTGAACACCTGTCTGCAAATGGGAAGGAGTGAATGAATTTCTTGTTTTGCTTTGCTTGTGCACGTGGCTTTTGCTTTCCCTATGAAACTGTCCTTATCTCAACCCACGAGTTGTCTCACTTTTACTCTTCGATTCTCTTCCCCCATCCCACTGCGGGGGTGAGTGAGTGAGCAGCTGTGTGGGGCTTAGTTGCCAGCTGGGGTTAAACCACAACACACCACCAAATGCCAACACAAAGTACTTAACATCTTTTCCATTTGTTTCAGTTCAATACATTGTCTTCTTGAAAACACACATCCTAGAAACAGACTGATTTCAGTATAACACACAGCAGAATAAAGTTCAGATTCTCCAATGCAGCGGGACTTCGACTCTGGTAAGTGCTGTAAAGATGATGGTATTCCATAACTGAAAATCAGGTGTGTCGGCTTGGAGGGATGGTGATAATGAATGGATTAATGTTGGCAGGCATGCTTTGTGCAGGTTTGAATCTTGCTTCAGTTAGTTATTTGCTCATCATGACTGGTATTGTTCTGAAGTCATGGACTTGAGAAGGGCTTGTCTGAACAAGAATATGCTACATGAATTACTTGAATCAGTTTATAAACCTGCAGTGTTAAACTGTGCAAAAGCATGTGTGGAAACACTTGGTTTGTTTTTTGGCTTTGCTTTGGTTTTTTCTTTAATACATTGTAGGTAATCACCTCAACATTTGCTTTCAGTGCAATGCTCTGGGAAAAGATCAGTTGCCATCCTGGAATGAACACACAAGAAATTTTTAGGTAGAAACAACAGAAGTGCATTGCCTGTATGCACACCATACGCTTGCTGCTAAAATACAGTGCTCAGTTCCGGTGTCCGTATAAAATGGAAATTAATAGAAGGGAGGGGTCAAACAACGGGCTACATATATTAGGCAGAAAGCAAGCTATGTGCATCTTATAGAATTCAATGTGCTTTATTTCTCAATAGGTCTATCAATAAGGCTGGATAGAGTTTTATTATATGTAGATGTCTTTGAATATGGAGATACAAAATATGTTACAGTAGGGCAAGGGAGAAGGATGGGCTTTTTGATCTCAACAGGAGCCTAGCAGTATCCTGGGGCTGCGGAGTGATGTAATGGTCTGTTGGAATCTCTTAGACAAGTTTATTCCTTGTATTGGAAAGAGGATAAGGTGGTTCTTCTTGCATTGGTATGTACGGAGGATCTGAGTAGCTGTGCTCATTCCCCTTCTTCACAGGTCCTGAACATGGATGAAACTCTTCTGTCTCCACATTGAAATAATGACTGCAACTGATTGTCGTGTGTCAGGACTTCAGCCAGGTGCCTGAAGCAATCCTTCTTCCTCTCGTGCTTAACTTGGTTTCTGGTATTTTTGTTTTTCTTTCTCTGAAACATCCAAGTTAACTTAGAGTTGTAGGTAGCATACTGAATAGGGCAAGCAATCTGGGAGACGGTACAGAGGCCCCTCTCAAATGCCTTGACCGTATGCCCTACTAATATGTTCACAGTGATCTTGAATGCCTGAAAACGGGTTTTCTTTCCACAGGTCAGACTGCCAGGCACTTCTAAAGATCTTTTAATCCACTTTCCTAAGAAAACAAGGTTTATGTAGTCATGTCTGCTTTTGGCCTCCAGTAAGCTCCGTAGTTGTTGGCTAATTTTAGTGAAATGACAGGAAAATCATAGTGCCAGAGACATTAAGCTTCCATAGCTTTTGGGCAGCTGGGTTAATGCAGTGGCAGAAGTTGCATTCGCCAATGAGAACTTTCTGTGTGGCAGACGCTGTAGCAGACACCAAGGAATTCATCCAAGAGATACATATCTCTCAAAATCTTTAGACCCGCAATCCATGGAGCTACTAATTTGCTCTTGGCTTTTTATATGGTATCTTTTCTGGGATTATCTTGGTATATCTCAAGTAAATTCCTAATCTTGCAAGGCTTTCGGGTCTCATCTTTCCTGTTCTCTACCAACAGCATGGCTAGTCCTTCTTTTTAAGGACTAACATTCTTGCTTTAACTGGAAGTTTTAAACATGTTACGGGTCATTTCTGTAACATTGGCATATGAAGGAGTCGGGTCTGATGATCTGGCATTGTCGTCGGGCTTTATTTAATTTGAAGCAAAAGCTCTGCTATGCAGTTTACCCTGGCTCTGCACCACTGGTTATACAATGGAACTTTCTCATGTAGTTAACAAAGTCTGTTCTTAGAGTAATATCCATCTTGTGATCCTGAAGTACAGTAAACATAAGAATCTATTTTCCCAGTGAAAAAGGAGGTCTGGATTTATCAGGATTATTTTTTTCAAATGGAAATTTCTCTATTGTGTCTCAAAGGTTGCAGCACTTAAAAGAATGTGCTGTATTCTAGAAAGACTTGGATCTATCAAGGCAAATTCCCTGATGGTAGCTAAAAACATCACTTAGTACTATGTCTACAACTGAGAGGACAAAATCACTGTGGTAGTCATACAAGGTGCTGCTTTTGATCATAAAATGAAAATTAATCAGCTGAGGAACTATGATCTTTATGTGCAAAACCAAAGTAAAAAGAAGCAGCTTTATATAAAATCTTTGTCCTATTCACTGACTGTAAGTGTTTCACTAGCATTTCAATCCAGTTTTCAAATTTACTCCCTGGCCCTATTTTATTTAAAATGCATTAATTTTACTATTCATCTTTATTCTGTAAACTCTGTGATGGCAATTTTGGTTATTTGAGTGACTATTTTAAAAAAATAATATATTATGTTCATTGCTCTGTGAATGCTACCATGTATCTTTCTGGATGAAATTAACCCATTTTGTTATTATGGCTTACTAGACTGGTAACTTTTGAATCTCATGGCAAAAATGTGTTTTCACAAAACATGCTAAGCTGATACAGAACATCTAATTTTCACTGTTTAGAAAATATTATTTTCTTTTTAGAAAAGAATGTGGGTGAGAAAATGTCAGTAAATGTGTTCCAGAAAATCATCACCTAAAGTGTTACATCAAATCTTCTCTGGATCCTGGTAAGACTAGTAAGTCATTCAACCTTGGTTCACTGACAAAAGAAATCATTGTCAATTCATTTACACATTATCTTCAAACTCAGTGCAATGAAATGTCATACCAAACCTACCATATATATTCTCAGGAGAAAATCAATATAACACATGGGTTACAAAAGCTACTAATGTAATAGAAAAAAAAACGTGATCCTATCACTACAGAAATCTTAGTAACAATTTTTAATGACAAATATCTGAAAAATGCTTTATTTCTCCTTACTAATTAATAGGGACTCAAAGTGGAGTAACATTTAGAAAAAAAGTGTTTTCGTCTTTTCTCTGCTTGCTAACCCTGGGACTCCATTTTGATATTAAATCTATGCAGCTAAATCTGCATGTTTCTCTGACAGCCACTGATTTTAGAAAAGATTCCATGTAGCCGGTGTAAAAATCCATCTTTATTTACCTATGGTAATACAGAAAATATTTTTATTTTACAGGTAGCCTCTTTTCCCTGCATGATTTCACCAAAGATTTCCAAGAGTAGGTATGACTGACCAGCACACAAAAATTTCTGCTGGTGGCTCCTCAGAGCAAAATGAGAACTGTCTAAACTGGGTTAATAGATAAGTTTGGCAATCAATAAAAGAGTAACAAAGAAAACATTTTCCTTTCAGTTTGTAATATATGTTTCAGGGTTTAGTGTTTAGTTTTCGGCATTTGGGGTTTTTCAGTTTCGTGTAACATTTTCATATAGAAACTAGGATTACAGAGAAAAGGAATATTTTGGTACAAACATCTTGTTGAAGGCACTGACAAATAGTTTGGGATTTTCCCCAAGTCTGATAAATATTCTAAAAAGAAATACACATTCTTGAAAAGCATTAAAGCGAAGAGGGCTGCCCATATCCCACACAAATGTACAGCCCATGCTTCCTCTATATATGGTACTGCCTCTGACGTATGAGAAGCTGACAACTGGAAAAGTAGTGTCACACAAATAACTTCATCAGAAAAGAATAGCCTGTACTAGCATTCCTTTCAAGTTGTGTGCCTGTCAAAAAGTGAAAAGAAAAGGTTCACTGAAAATTCATTTTAGTTTTTTGTAACTGTTAACAGAGGTCTGCTCTTTCCTATCATCTTAAGCATACCTGATTCTGAAAAGAGGTGGCTGAATGACATCTTACCCTATATTCTTTTTCTGTGTAGGTGCCAGCAGGTCATCAAGCAAGGATTTTCAGTTAAGGTAAGCAAAGGTGAATAATAATTCACCACAGAGATTGTTCCCAGTTCTGCACGATGTGTGCACCTTTCCTTATGCAAAACACTAACTCCATGTGAAGTGGTAACACCAAGAATTCCTTTACAAGAACTGACACAGGCATCTCAAAGCATTCAGCTCTGCCCTTGTGCTGGCTCTGCAGGTTTTCTGTGTGGGTCACCATGTAATGTTTTACTGGCTCCATGTACCACTTTATGTCGGAAAGTGACAATGACTGCTCCAGTTAGCATTTTAAATAGGGAGGGTAGGAAGTTAGAAGTTGAGACCACCCAACAGAGAACAGACTTTCCAAAAATGATAGGAAAATGGTAGTAGGCTTTTAGCCATGTGTTGGACATAAAGTTTTTCTTAGAATTGACTGACAGGATGGGACGGGATGTTGTCAGATTGCATGTTGCAGCTCCATTAATGTCTGCTTAATTTGTAAATAGAGACAGTGGAAAAAAGCCCACAAAGCTTGGTCTTTTCTGGAAGCCTAACACAGCCAGGTGTAATATAAATTAATTATCAGGTGATTCTTACTGAGGTTTTTTGGTAATGAAAAAAAGTCTCAGTGCCAATATCCCTTTTATATGATTGGAGCTACTGATATATGGCAGATTGTTAACTTTTTTGTTCTTAGATCCCTCTGCCATCTAGGTAGGAAAGCAATCACGCAGTGCTTCCAGCGGGGTCTTCGGGAAACTTGAATTACAGCTCATAGCACTGTAATTAAGACTTGGAGTTGAGAGTTTGCCTTTTACTTGATTTTGCCTTTAGCTGGCAGATTAAGATATTGTTAAATTTCTTTCCTAGGTTTTAGAGCTTGGAAGAATTTCCTTCGAGTACAATGAAGGGATCTCTGGTGCAGGTTCAGACTTGTCCAGCTTCCCACTGTTGGCCACACAACTCCTGAAACTGTAAGAAATTTTGAAAAAAACTCACCACCTGGGGACAAGAGAGGAACCAGGTATCTTTTAGAAAGGCTGCTTCTTGCCTTCTGAAATTTCAAGGACTAAATGGAAACACTTTCTTCCAAGGACAACTGGTAAAGGTGTTCCCAGGTCCTCCTCCTGCATGGAATATGGGCAGCCATGTTTGGTTCAATGGTCTTCAGGAACGTGTGTCCCTTTTTAAAATCTTCATCAGACCTGGGGACTACCCCACGAAAGCAGCAGAAAGCAGATTGTAAGCGCTTCTTGTTTCCTGTATAGAATAGTCACAGCTCAGGATAGAAAAGCCATTATTGCACTTGGAAGAATATATTAAAGAAAAAAAAATAGACAAAAAAACCCAGGATTCCTGTTAGAAAGTGTAAAATCTGTTCCTTCTAGTGAGAGAAAAAAAATGTCTCACTAGAGATCAAAAAAACCTGATCACCACAATAATTATTCTTTTTGTCACGGCTTCACATAGGAGATTGTGAATTGCATGTTAAATTCTAAGAGAAAAAGAACCCTGGATCGTGTTTATGATACCTATACGGTCGTTATGTTAGGAAAGGATCTGACCGGTGCAGATTAAAACTGAGCTCCTTTAAAGAATGGGTTTATGCCATTCTGCTTGAAGGCTTCTGGGAGTGAAACTCCCAGAGTTTTCATGTCCTCAGGGTATCATGGTTTTACTTTTCTGAAAAAGTAAAGGAAAAGATAATTTGGAAAGCATTAGATCAGGTTTCTGAGGGGCAGTTCTGGTACAGTATGTGTCTTGCTGAGATCTATATACTTACTATCCTGATTCTATTAACTAAGCTCTGAAAATATGCTTGTCTATTTGAAGAAAATCCTATGACACAGAATTTTGTGAAAAAAAGGATATTGTAGAAGATAAAACACAGCAGAACTCTGAAGCTCACAGGAAGGAGTAATTCTGAGAAGAGGGAATGGAGAGGGAAGTCTAAGAATCTCAAGACCTGCACTAAGATAGTAAAAATTAAGATTATTAAGATTATTCCAGAACATAACACAATGCCCTTTCTTTTTAAAGAACCCCTTCACTTTCATGACAATAGTCTTTTTTCCACAAGGCAACTTAAACTTCCATCATTAAATTACTTTTCTATAATATACTACAGAAATACAGTTCAAAGCTAATAGTTTCAGAGAATATTACATCTATGTGTAAAACAGAAATTAAGAGAAACCAGTGTTATTCAAGAAATGTTCCCTGTTTCCCTCAGCTATCGTATTTGATGTGTATTAATTTTTAGAAGACAGCTCCAGGAGAACTGTTTTCTTAAAAATAAAATCGATGCATAAACTTGTGACCCTTGTCTTTACTACTGTCTAAAATCCTCTGAGGTTCTCACCAGACCAAACAGATACTTTTCTCTTAGCAAGAACTCAGTTGAATAAAGAAGAAAAAAAAAATCCACGCCCAAAAAAACCATCTCTTCATAGGACAATATATTAAGCAGGGAAATAACAAAGAAAATTATACCTAATTTAGACTGACAATGTTTTCCAACCAGGCAGAATGAAGTGAACTTTTTAGACAGGATGTTGGGCTAGATCCTTAGAGGATGTAAATAAGCATAACCATCTTCTTCTTTATGAGATAAAGTCAATAATTTTATTTTTAAAGGGAGTTAAAAGAGACAGGACTTCAGATTCTCAGAAGCACAAAAGACCAACGTAGGCAGGATAGGGGGCGTGAGGCTGGATAGGTCTCACTCCTACTATCTTTATCTTGGAAAGCTGCAAAGGATAAAACTGACCTGCAAATAATTCAGATCACCTTGACTGGTCTAAAGCCTTTGGTTTCTATGAGGGTTTTTGTCATTCATTCAGGGACCATGAAAGTACATTATTTCTGGAATGTCATCACTCTTCTACTTGAAAGGTAGCACAGAATCAGCACAGTCACCATTAGAAGCAGGGAATATATTTACAGAGTTATTTTATGACCTGTAACAGTCTGCTGTACAACATCAAACTTCTCTGTAATGTGATATGCTTTCCAACCTCTGGACAAGGAAGAGTCAAAGGATTCACTGAGTTTGAGAACCTTAACCTAGAACACATTGTGATCTTCAAGACAGAGCATAAAGAACTTCAGTTTCTAGGAGCAAAATGGAGAGTCCTCTAGACCCTGTGTTCTGCTTTCTCCTTACCCAGAGAGAACAGGCATTTTAATGAATATTGTAGGAGTAAGATGTTTGGATGAATATTAGCCATCTGCTTGAAGACAGATTTCCTGCTGTGGGGGTAAGAAAGTGAGAGACTGATTTGCTGGAAACCTTGATCCTCTCTGGTACAGAGTTTATGTAGCTGGCACCAGGCTTCGAAGGATTGGCTTTCTTCAAGTGATTTAATGTAGTTTGTGTAAACTGCTTTCTCTGAATACAGACTTGACCGAACTGACTGTACTTCTTCCATAGAGGATATTCATGAAAACATGTCACTCTTGAAAACATAGCTAAGGTAAGACACGTTTACAGAGAGCAGGAACATAGAGCAGTAATACTGTTCACAGAGTATCCCTTGCCAAGATGTCTGAGCTTGTATCAGGACGATATTGTGTGTGAATGTACATCTCTAGCATCAGTCTGGCAGTGCTCAGGTGCAAGATGATGTGGACCTTAAGTGTAGTCACAGGTTCATCACAAGAACTTGCAGCATTCACATGTCCATGTGAAGGTCCTTTCTGGATATTTTGCAGCTAGCAGATGTTAGGAAGCTGTTTCCTACTGCTTATCAGCTACTAGACATTGCCTCCTGACAGAGATCTATTGTCTGAAGGTCTTCATACCAAAGGATAGTATAAGAGGATAGTATCATTCACGTTCAGCTAACCTCTCTGATTTTGCCCTAGAGGGAGCTATGACGTCATTGCCCATTATAGTGGAAGGGCAGTTGAACTGCCTTGCAAGTGACAGCTACTGCTTCTCCTCTCAGATTTGATACTTGACTTAAAATAAGGCTGGACTTACCATTCACTAACCTCTCAGATGTGAGTGCAAAACTTACATTTTAGCAGGCATCCAGTGAATAAACTTGATCAAGATCTCAGTCAGAGAGGCATGTACACCCAAAGTCCATGGAAACTTCAGAGATCAAATAGCCAGTCTGTTTCCGTCAGCATTTGGCAATAGCTCAGAGAAGCAATTACTGTATCGTAAAAGAATGCTTTTTTACTAATGTATAATACGTTCTTTGTCATTTCCTTAGGGATTGAAGGCTGCTTCTTACTACGTGTTTCATTTCAACAGAAATAAGAGGAAGTACAGGATTAACGTAGTTTACAGCTCGCTTTTTCAGACTACAGATGTCTCAATACACAGTTGCAGCCAGGTAAGTACCATTATCACAAGAGAAACTACCAGTTCCGGGATAATGGGAGCTAATTTAGCATCATCCTGCTCATATATTGATGTGGGGTTTTTTGTGGTTGGGTTTTTGTTCTGTTTTGTTTTGTTTTTTTTTTAAATAGGCCATCAGTGGAAGTCAGATTTGTTCTAGAAACAGAGGGATTTGAATAATACTAAAGTGTTAGGAAAAAAAAGTTCTACTTTTTGTTATATAAAAATTGTGAGTTGTCTCCATAGTATATAAATGCAATGCAAAAACTTCTGTTATGATTTTATAAATATCAATAAGAATGA
Organism: Platalea leucorodia; assembly: GCF_965183815.1. NCBI lineage: Eukaryota > Metazoa > Chordata > Aves > Pelecaniformes > Threskiornithidae > Platalea > Platalea leucorodia. The sequence goes on along the minus strand of NC_138828.1, from coordinate 14,729,817 downwards.
GTCAATTAATGTGTAATTGTGCCTACAAGGGCTCTACTTGCAAAATGTACAATGTATAAAGAACAAAATGAGGCCTTCTATTCATTCAAGGAACAATTGAAATTAGGCTATGCTCTGAGTTGTCCATGGCAGAAAATTAATCCTTCCTTCCATTTCAAAAAGAAAAATTTCAGGTTTTTTATGTTTGAGCAACTGAAACACCTCATAATTCTACGGTATATGAGATTTGGTGGAAGCCTCATTGACATAGATTGGAACAGATCCACTACCTTCAGCGAGTCTTGAAGCAGACTGTCACATTAAAGATTTCAGCAACCAAAAAATTGTTTTGAATGGAGTTACATGACAAAATACTAAATACCAATCTTGATTTCATTTAATAAATTCCTGTGATGTATGGTCCTGACATACGTGTGTTTTCAGGTTTTCACTTAAAGCATTTGAAGTTTAGTTGCATAATGTGATTTCATACATTGAAAGATTGTAAACAAGTTGAAAAAAAATAAGCACAAAAACATTTTTTCCAAAAGATTTTTTTGGTGAAAAATATCAGCGTTAAGTGTATTTTTGACAAAATAAATTTTGTTTGACAATTTGAACGAGATCTAAAGTTTCAAATGTCAGCTTAAAAAATTCTCAAACTGAGACTAGTCTGTGAGCCTTCAGCTTGTTCTTGCTCAGTCTATGAAAAAAATGCTAGAAGAAACTAAGGGATACCAACATGCCTTTACATGCATTTCGTCTGTGGTCATGTTTTAATATTCTAAACTATGAGCGCCTGTGACCTATCTGCTATTTCTGTTACAAATTATTGCAGTAGCTTCTGCTCTGAATCATGTTCTGGACACTGAATAAAGAATGAAACCACAGCTGTGCCAGAAGGAGAGACTTTGTCTGCATTGTCCCATGAGCCTGAGATCCTTAGCGTTTGGACGATAGGCCAAAGCCAACTTTTGAATATATGCCTTCTGCTGTAGCTGGGTTCTTCAGGTTCTCTCCTTAGGAAAGTTGGAAGTGATTTAAATTCCTTCTTGCTCACTTCATCTCTGCTTTTGCACTTGCTTCCTTGATTGACCAATGACCCAATTTTTAATCATAATCTTTTTTTGCTGTGATAAAATGTAATGGCAAAATTCCCAAGAAGGTACTCTGCTGGTCCTTCAGCTTTATTCAAAGGACTGCTTTTCCCCTTAAAATACTTTGCCTCTTTCCCCAACAGACAGGGCATGGGACAAAAGGGCCTTGACATACACTGCTGAGTAAAAAATATCCATTTACCTCCAATATGAACTTTCTCACTTTCATAATTAGATCCATCCCACATTAATATTTTTTGCTTCTGTTTTGTACCTGCCCTTTAGGGGTAGGACTGCAAGAAAAGCGAAGGTAAATTTATGGTTCAGAAGAAACTGCCAGGCTAAATTCAGAGCTGACCTGACACAGGCTGTCTAGTTAGGTATGGATGTGGGTCCCAAAGGGGTTTCGTAAAAGATAGTACACTTTCATTAATTTAAGTTGTTAGAGACAGAAAAAAAGTAACACTTCTGCTTCAACAACCAACACCAAAAATTGCTGTACAGTTCAACACCATTTCGTAGGATTTCCAGATAATAACAAATATTTTTTGCAAGACTTTTCTTTTAGAATTTGTTCTACAAGCTTTAATTAACACATTTGGCAGTCAGGGAGAGTGGAGTTGTGGGGGTTTTGTTATATTCCAATTTAAAACATTTGGGTTTTTTGGTTTTTGTTTTTGTTTTGTTTTTTTTTTTTCAAAATGTGACTGCATTGAAAATCATGGTAGCTTTTTGCTTCAGATGAGAACATTCCATATCAGATGAGTATAACATTTTGGTTTGGTAATTCGATATTTGCTTTTGACTATACAACTTTCTCCCAGTTTGTCTTGCTGAGAAATCTTAGGTTAAACTTAAGTTAAACCATTCCCTAATTTTCTCACGCATTGCTTTTTCAGAAAGGATAAAACACAGATTTTATGTTGGATTTGACCCAGCTGTGTTTGATGACATAAATGAGGGCAGAGGCTAAGCGTGACTGTGAAATTGAGACCTTCTAAAGAATTCAGCTGTGGGCACATGAAAAGCAAAATGATGCAGCTTATTCACAGCCTCATCGCTCTTTTGAGTTTGTTGTCTTTGATATGATGATGATTTGACATCAGTAAAATAGTCAAACATATTTTAAAATAAAGAAGGCAATTGAGGTTGAGAGATAAAACCGGTAAAAATTGCAAAGTTTTCATCTTTCACTTGTTTCACAAAGTACATAGTGCCACAGACTGAGATAGGGATATTTGTAACTTTTAGCCTTAAATGGTGACTAAGCTGTGTGTAGGTAACAGAAGCAGATAAGTTGGCTCCCAGTCAGAGGAAGAGAACCTTATTCCTCAGGAAAGACTTTGACCATCTGAGATAAAACAACGTCTGTAGAAAATTAAATTTGATTTAATAGAGAATGATGAAATTGATAGAAAATTCTATTTTAAAAAGCCTGAAGGTTATTACTTTCTTTAGGTTTCTACAGCAACTACTGAATTGGTGTGGTCACTGTTCAGTTCAAGAAGTGAGAAGAGGAATAACAGAGTGGGAGGATGTCATCACCAACAGAAAACTCCTCCAAGAGTAAGTTTGTAATTAAGTCATTACGGATGCTGACTTAGGAACTGAGGGAAATCAATGTTTCAGGTTTGTACAGCATTTAAGCGGATACCAGCAGATCCAGTAGTGAGGAGTGAAATGCACGAGAAATCATGTGTGCATTGGATTTGTTCCTGCTGGGCTCACTAACGTCAGTGGCAAAGTTCCCACTGACAATAAAGTCACATGCTCAGGTCCAACTGCTCATGTTGTTGTTTGCTTTTTGTTCATGAGGAAAACACTGAGATATGAAATGGGCAAAAAAGTTTCATTTGGGTAATTGTGATCTTCAGGAAGTCGAACAACATTTTAATCTGACTGCAGCTGCAGTATTGGCTGTTTCCCTTTATACACGAGACATTGATTAAACTGCCTGTACAAAAAATATCTGACCTTTCTCTATTTGCACTTCAAATAAAACATGCCCTTTATTGTACCAGCAGTGCTATTTATAATACTGGGGGTAACAGAAAAGGGATAGAAAACTTCCTTTTACACGTGTAAGTGGGTTGATGAGACTAGCAATGTGCCTTTTGGCTTGATTTTGTCTCTCTTTAGAACAGGGGTGTGTGAAATTGGCTATTAACTTTTTCGTGTTGGGCCTCTTATTGTCTGCTAAATATGTAAAGCATGAAATGTAACCGATGGTGTTAAACACATTATTTTAAGCACAGCTCCCAGATACTCACCACTGAATAGATGCTGGAAGATACAGTGACTTCTGTATGAGAAAAAGCATTTTTCCTAATAGGTGTTGACTGGGGCTTGAAGTTTAGGCTTTGTTGGATTACCAAAAATTCCTTCCTTTGTATTAGTGATTTGAAGTATTTCCTTATCAATTAATATAAGTTAGGTGAGATATACAGTCATCCTCTATCAATAAATCCAGAAAGAGAATCATAGTACTCAATATCAATTACTCTGTAATCTTTGTAAATAACTGAGACTGTTATTTCTTCAGGGCAGTCACTGTCTACTATGTTGTGTTTGTACAATGCATAGCATAACATGCCTCTGCTTTTGGTTGCCTTCCTAGTGCTATCTCAATACAAAATAAGTAGCATCATTATGATTCCATTATTTTTCCTTCTTCTTGTAATCAGTTTTGTTACAATTCACAAAATAACATCACCAAGACTCAGAATTATCACTGCTTTAGCCATAATATGAGAAATGACAGCAACAAGAAGCACTGTTCTTTCTTCTGAAAGGGAGTCCCCTGATAAAAGTAAAATTTAAGACCTTGAAAGGCCATTTACTATTTATAATTGATGTGGCTCTGTGGCAGGTTTAAAATAGAGGAGAGTAACGTCTAACATTTATATCACTTAGATAAAATGAGTTGTGGGCATTAGCAGACTGGGTAATGAACCATGAGATCTACTGATAATGAAGTTTAGAAGGTCATTGTGGAAGCCTGGACACAAATATGTTTGAAATAAGCTTACTAGCTCAAAATAGATATATCATCACTATAAATTGTGAATTCTAAATTCATGAACATGCTTGCATAATTAGAGAGTAAGAGCAGCAATAATAACAATAAATAATATGTAATCATTATTAAATAGGAGTACATTTCCCTATTCAAGAAGTCTTATTGGTACTGTGGTGAGGAAGTTCATAGGAGACTGAGATGAAATCAAGACTCAGACCATGATTTGTAGACATTCAGAATTTGACTCCCAAGTTTTAAGATTTGTCTGCAAACCACATTCCTGTTACTTGTTCTTGTGCTTGTCATTTTTTTAATCAACCTCATAAATGCATAAAGTATATAGCATTTTAAATATTCAAAGTACTGTAGAGACATCACTGTTAATTATATCTCTTTTATTCCCCCACAAAAATAATTATTTCTTACTCCTCACTGTCTTTTTTTCCCTTTCAGTGAAGTATTATATTCAGTGCTGAATATTGAGAATTTTCAGGGCCTCCCGAGTTAGATGCCTGATTAACTCCTGCTTCAGATTTGATGAGATCTTTCTCTGCCTGTCCTGAAACTGCTTGAACAGACTGGAGAATGGCATGTTATGAAGCAGAGCTGTAAGTGCTGCAGACAGGAGGGCAGGGCCCACAGCCGAACAGATGGGAGACAAGGTCTGAGAGAATTAGGAGCAAAAGTGTTCAACATACACATCCTCCTGAAACCAACTTCTCCAACTTCTTTGTTAATTGTCTTGCTGTGTTGCAGTAATCTTTATCGTAATTAAATAGCAAACCAAAGAAATCTGAAATTGCCCTAATGGGAACCTGATGCTTTCTTCACATCCCAGGAGGTGCTTTAGCAGACACATACAGAGTATTTTCAAAATACTAGGAAAGAAGTTTGGTATTGTCAAATGTTCGGGAGTGAGAGAGGAAAACATCCAAACTTATCTTTGGAAAGCCTGTTCGGTGCAATACAGAAACATCCTTGTTGAAGTGAATGATGTAGCTCCATCTTTCAGTCTCCAGAGAAAAATAAAGTGCAGTGATACACTTTGTAGGAAAGTGACTTGATAGTGATGTTGACTTGTGTCTCAGGTCACAGCCTCTTTGCCATTTCTGCCATTTGCACGTTAGCCCCATCTCTAGCTCTAGTTTGGGGTGAATCAGCTGATTCCCTAGGTAGGAAGACTTAGGAACAGGGCAAAAACTGACTCAGAGATTGGATTCAACCAGAGTTCTTTGCAACTCTGACTTCAGGCTCAGACACGCACCCAGCTATCAAAGGGAATAGCCAGGAAAATCCAGGGCAGAGATCCTCGATGGCTATCAAAGCAAAGTCAGTAACACAGATTGGACTTCAAGCCTTAAGAATCTGCGTTTGCCACAGACACTTCTCATGAGCATATACGATTGTCTATGATTGTTAATAGGTTTTGATGTCCCTTATTTATTTCTGATGAAGCAAGTATGACATCTGTCGGTATCTGTCTTAGGTGAACTCTCTATGATAACACACTCCTCTAATAATAACAGCACTTGTATGCATGCTTGCCTTCAAGGCCCGAAATGTGATACAGCTGCTATCAAATTTCCATGCACTACTGCTTTTCAACAGTCAGCCTCTTCCAAGATAAAATGAGAAGAGTTAACAGTATTTCAGGATGAAAACAGCAACTTGTATATACGTACAGCTTGCCCAAGCAGGGATATATCATCATTTTTCTACAATGTCAGCCTGTAGGGTGCTGCAAACTGCGTGTTTAGCTTGTGTCTGAGGTTGCAAAGATGGACTGCTATAGTCTGAACAATCCATCCTTACCCCATCTGCTGCTGCTAGTAGGGTCAGCTTATGTGAGGATGAGGAAGAGAATGGCAACCCATGTAAGTAGCCCCAATCCAAAGCAGACATTGTCCCTACCACCACATCTGCCTCAGGCCGGCCAGGAAAGAGTCAGAAAGCTTCACTCTCTCGGATCCCCAGATCCTTTGGGTTCTGCTTCTGGTCCTGTCTTTTCTTCCACCCATATTATCAAGAATCTGTCTTTGCCCTTCCTTTGTTAGGGAAGCTGCTGGGAAGGAAGACTAGTTTATCTGAGGTAGAGAATGGGAGGTGGATGTTAAGGTAAGAAGATGCCTTTAGAGGCAGGGAGGACGATGGAGTTCTGTATCTTGGATGGGTTGGGGGGTATGGGATGAGGTAGAGTGGAGAGAGAACATGCCCCAAGAGGGGCAGGCTGAAGAAGGGGGAAAGGGAAGATCCCTGTCTCTCTCTGCACTTTTCAAAATGTCCCTCAGGCACAAGACCTAAGCCTCCATTTTTACATACAGTCTTTCCCCATATCTGACTCCTTGCTCCCGGCCTACTCAGTTAAATCTGAGTACCCTCTTGATACTCTTCTGGCTTCTCCCAGCCTTTTCTCTCCCCCAGCTCCCCATGCCATCTCTTCCACCCCTGAAAAATACAGTCCTTTTTCTCCCTCAGGACAGCAACATTCAACTTTGCTTTCAAAGCTGTGTAGCTTTGAGTCTTCTCTGCTATAAGGTAGTCCAATAGTTTAAATGGGGAATCATCATGTTCTTAATATGTATGATACTTAAAATGCGCTGCCAACTTCTTTCCTACTATAAGAAACATTCTGGTAGGAGAAAAGGAGTAACAAACTGACTTCAGGCTAGAAAATAATTATAATCATAGTGAAAGTAACTAACTGATTTTCTTTAAATGCTGAAATTCCAAATAGAGATCTTGAAAAAATACTTCAATGCTGCACAGAGCTGCCCATTCCATCAACATTCTTTACATTAGATTTCAGGGAAACAGAGTGCTAGCAAAGGGTAAGGGCTTTTTGTGTTTGCTGAAAAATAAATATTTTTTATTAGGGTGTGACTGGAAAGTAATCTTATGATGAAATGTGCTCAAGTATTTTCAGGTACAGCTTGTTCGAAGGAAAGTACTTGAATAAAGGGAGCGGTCTTAAGTGTGATCCCAAAGGAAACTCTTTCCAGTGCGTAGCTAGGGGAACATATGCCAAGGTGAAATATTCCATTATCAGATATAAAGTATCAACTGTTGGTTGGTTGCATTCTAGTAATGAACCATCTTGAAATTATAGATCAATCTATCTTTGATTCCTACGCTGTGTTTTAATGCACACTGAGCTACTTTCTCTGTACTATTCCATTTTGCTTAATTGTCCATATTGTTGTTAAGTACCTAAGAGAGTCAAGGGGTTTTGACTGAATCTTGAAAGAGTGCACTAAGCTATATAATGGAGAATTTCTGATCTACCCTTACATTTAAAATGTTGTAGTCTTCTATCAAAATATTAATCCAGATGTGACCATTAAAGTCTGAAATTCTTTATACCAGCTTTTATTGACCATCAAGCAGATGTGAAATCTAGTTAAAATGCGTAAAATATGATATGAAAAAAATGAGTTCTTTTTAAAACCATTCCTTAAGATTGAGAACACATATCATATATATATGTATACACACGCACATACTATCATGTCCACAGTCATAGTAATATTGGCATATTGTATTTGTGGGCTAAGTTAAAAGACCACAGTGAATCAGAAGGCTGTTTCCAGGATGCTGGAAGAATCGGGACAAATTTTACACAAAGTATAACTAACTATTTGTTTTCCTGTCCTGCATGAAGAGAATCATTTCTTGGTGATCACCACAGAACAAAACCAGGTCACCGTCCACTAGCAGCTGTAATTATTTCTTAGCTGCAGTTAAAGAAAACTGATATTCAAAAGCCAACTGGACAGGGTTATGGCCAACCTCCTCTAGATGGCTCTGCTTGAGGAGCGGGGTTGGACCGGATGACTTCTAGATGTCTCTTCAATCTCAACCATTCTGTGATTCCTAAAACAGAATTTATGAAGATGAAGCCTTTACCTAAATGGAATTCAAAGACAAATGTTTGTTATGCTTGAAGGCTAACAGACAAACATTTCCTGGCATTTTCAATGATAGTTGAAACCAATCCCATGATAGTTATCTGCTTCCTTTGCATATTTTATTAGATAGACAGTATCTTTATATGCTTCTCTACAGACAAAAAAAATAACACTCAACTCTGGGGCTTACTTACAGCTACAAAACTATAAGGTTTGTATGTTGCTAAAGAATTATTGCAACTAAATTGCCTGCCCAATACAACTGAAAAAAAAAAAAAAATCTGTATTTTTATTAACTTTAATTAAAATTTGCAAGAAAAATGTAGGTATAAAGTTCTTTATTATCTTAAATGAGTTTTCATTAGAACTTTGATCCAGCAGAAATCCAGTCTAGTAATGAAACTTCTTAAGCATACTTCTCCTACTAAGTACAGCACTATATACACCTTTGGGAATTCATTACCCATCACAGAGGATCTGAAGCATATGCTAAAAATGGAATAATAGGAAAGGACGAAGTGTGCGAGCACTGAAACACAAGGGTTGTTTTCAGTCTTTGACTTGCAGCTCTAAGTTCAAAGAGAATGTTGATCCCTTTGTTGAAATCCAAAACAAGCGCTAAAGCAGTTTACTCATCAGGCACAGATTCTGTGGGGAGATCAAGACAAAGTTCTACTTCAGAAAGTGACAGTTCTTGTTTGGGATCCCTAGCCTAGGTCTAGATGTTGGAAAAAGTGTAGTCTGATAACGTTTAAGGGACAGAGCAGATGTTTTTGAGATAATCATATTAAAGAAAATGCAACTTTGTGCTGGAAAAGCTCTGATTTTCATTTGCTAACTAATTGAATTATTGCTCTATGTATGTAAAATGGATTTTCAAGCATATGTAATTATGGAACTGCCAATGCTGTCTCTGGGATAAGAGAGTGTGCCATTAAGTTTCCCACTTCTCTTCAGAAATTTCTTCAGAGACATACATATCTTACATGTGGCGTGATCTGCACATCTGCATCATTAGGAAGTCAAACTGCTCTGAAAAATATACGTTGATGATCACTTCATTATCAAAATCTCTTGCTCTAGAATTATTCACGAACTGCTGTAGTAAGTCTGTAGCCAAGTGCAACAGAGAAGGTAACACTGTAGTGTATTTCTGAATAGAGGATTGGGCAATAAACAGGACTATGGTTATAAATCATATAAATGTCATGAGGCAGCAAAGCAGAGAATTTAAAAGAAAAAGGGCTATTACTGCTGACTGATAATTTATCTTTTAATCTAATTTTCTCTGAGCAAAGATATACCAATACCTCTGAAAATGGCTCACCACAATATTTGGTGTTTACCGCTCTGGCTCAAGTTCTAAGTATTACTTCAGCACTTAATTTCAGTTATACTGTTGTACCACCTCTGCTTAATAATTTGTGTTCTTCTGCAGTGCCTGCCCTGTAGATTTCCTGTCTCTGTGAAGCTATAGCCCGTAAAGATCCCAATAGCACATCTTTTTCCAAGAACTAAACAATGCTGAAGAGACAGTGTCCTAACCTACAATTCAAAGTACAAAATCAGTTAGTCTGTAACAAAAGGACAAACATGCCTCAGACCAAAAAAAGGTGTTTAGTTTAGTTTTTAAAAATCAGATTTTATTTGACTTGACATGAATCATAGGCTTGATTCAAGTTCAGGAACTGAACTGAAAAAGGAAGAAAAGCTTTTTTAGTAAAAGAGAGTGGCAAATTCAAGCATGCTACAATTTTTATAGGACACCTGTCACAGCCCTGTTGATGCATGAAGCATAGGAAAATATGAAACTCTGATTATATCCCCCAAAATCTATTTTAGAAGGTAAGCAGGTGGTAGCTACTTCTCCTTTACACACTTATTTTGTATATTTACAGCAACTGATGATTCCAGATTGGGGGTGTTGAGCGTGTGGGGAGTGGTTTTCCTTTGGTGACTGCTGATTTCTCTGGTCTCTTTCCTGGAAGAGAAGCCTAACAAATTCCTCTGTTTATAGTATGAAATAGTATAGAGTATGAAATTATCCTGAACACATGGATTGTGAGCCCTTTCATCTCTGTCCTGTGATCTGGTAAAAATGTCTGTCTTCTCTGACAGATCATCCTAAACTCTCCCTTTTGATGAAATCTTTGCCATAACATGGGTGCAGTGTTTGCTGGTAATACTATTTATTCTAGTTTGCTACACACCCATGAGAGAGAAGCAAGTGGGGAGGTCTTGCAGTCGAACTACCCTAGATTTAAACATGTATTTGAGGTGGGTCATTTGTGAAAAGACACTAAGCATATTGGATAAAAATAATGTACCTTCCAGCTATTTTTCATCATGTGTTACAACAGATCTAACATTAAACATTTGTTTGTTTGATAGGCACTAGCATTGATTTTAAGTTGTAAATAAATTTTCCTATACTGTTCTATTCAGCATAAAATGGGCCTTTATATTTGACTGATAAGTCACTGAGCTGAAATCTGGCCTTGGCTCTGTTGGTGTAAATGCTTATCAACGACACACTAATGCAGAATCAGTAGATCTGCATATGAAGAGTTCTTGTTATAAAATACAATATTCCAGGGAAGTATTAGTCACTGTTTACAATTGAGCAATTATCTGGCTGATATTGCCCCTGTTGTATATGTGGTTAAAATTTATTCCTAATGAATTTTTTTTTCAAGACATTTCAATCCTCAGAAATAATTTTTCGATACAAATACAGAGATAATTTTAATACAAATTTTGTGTTTGGCTTCTGTGGTCATAATTTAGATATTTGATTGTGGGATGCTTCAGGGTATCAACGTGTAGGAATTTTTTTTATTTCCCGTTAGTATTTGTCCACTTGCAAAAATCTGTTTTTATACACAAGTATAGCATATGCCCTGATACTCAGAGGATATTTTAAGGACTAAGGAATGTTATTGGAATTATTTTTTTATAAAGTTTGTGCTAGCCAAATATAGATAGCAACTTTTTAAGGTTAGAAAACATGAAGCTGCAAGACTATCCCATTTGATCTCTATTTATACATAACTTCCACAGATTTTTGCCTGTGCTCCTCCATTTCCCCCCTTCTGACCAACAATACAGTTCCCTCCAAATCAGTCTGACATTTATGAGATGGCTATTTTGCAGGCTCAGTAGATATAATACTTTTGAAAGATAGATTTTTATTACTTGTTTCTTTAGTCCATCCTATTCCTAGATCAGGAACCCAGTAATGCCTGCTTGTTTGTTTTTATTTTTGTTAGTGCTACTTCTTTTTTTTTTTTTTTAAGTACATATACTCTAATAATTGTATTATGGATGCCTCAGGTTTAAAGAGAGACACCGTTGTGATTTAGGCTAATAGTTATAATTTATCATCAGCTGCCTGTTCCATGAAAAATGTTCCACAACTGCATGTGTTGCAAGAAGGTTTTGTTAATAAACTTGGTATCACTTGAACACTTACAAGAAGATATTATATTAGTTCAGTGAGCTAGACTGTGATTCTATTTACTGCTACTGTTAATTTGGCCTATCCCCTTTGATATCCTAGAAGAACACATTTGTTCATTAACCCTGATTCTCTGGCTATGGTGAGAAACCCTCTTTGGGACTGCATGCACATCGAAATGGGGGCACAGAGGAATCCATACTCAGTTTGTTAACCTTGTAGTTGAGACTACAAGTTACTTCCGGCCGTGTAATTTGGATTGCTCTTTGAACACATGCTTCGTCTGCGCAGAACTGCAACGTTGCTTAATTGCTATTTTCCCCTTGGTTACTTGGTTGAAAAGTTCAGTTTGTCACAGCTAATCTTTAATCCGCGGCAACTCCCAAATGTATTTAGTGCACTGAACATATTGAGTAGTACATGTCGAGGCTAGAATAATAAAAGGTCATTTGTGTGCAGTGAGGTATGATTAGGGTTCTCTCTATTGTGCATGGCTCTGAGCTCAGATACCTACTGGCAACAGTTCTGTACTGAAAGTGCATAGCATGGGTACGGTGGGTTGACCTCAGCTAAGGGCAAAACTCCCCCCCATCTTCTCGCTCACTCCCCTTCCTCATCCGGGCATGGACAGAAAATAGGATGGGAAAGCTCATGGGTCAAGATAGACAGATTGCTTACTGATTACTGTAGAGGGCAAAACAGACTCAAATTGGGGAAGACTAATCTAATTTGTTGCCAATTAAAATAGATTTGGGTGTTAGAACCAAATGCAAACTTTAAAACACCTTTCCTTCCCCCGTTACCATGCTCAACTTAATTCCATCACTCCGGACTCCTCTACACCCACCCCTGAGTAGCAGCAGGGAAGGGATTGTCTGTACCTAGTGGTTTCCCTCTCACACTGTTCCCCTGCTCTGGCATGGACTCTCCCCGTGGGCTGTAGTCCTTCAGGGAAAACCTGCTCCAGCGTGGGCTTTCCATGGGCTACAGTTCCTTCAGGAAACATCCAGCTGCTCCAGTGTGGGGTCCTCCATGAACTGCAGGGGATATCTGCTTCAGTGCCATAGAGCACCTCCTCCTCCTTCTCTGACCTTGCTGTTCTCTCTGCTGTTTCTCATTCTTTTCGTTCCTGCCTCCCCTCTCTTTGTCTGGCTTTTTTTTGGCCTTTCATAAATACGTTTACAAAGAGGTCCCACATACTTGGCTGATGGGGTCACGTGTGGTGGGTCTATTGCAGAGAGGCAGAGAAAATGTCTATAAATTGAGTGCCTGTGCTGCTGGTGTAACCAAAGTTGTGTGCAATTTGCACACCTAGTTTGCCTTGCCATTTTGTAGGGGCATGGGAGGGGATCGCAAAGGGAGGCAGCCCTTTAGCTGGCTAGCCAGCAGCTGTCATATGCACGTAACTCACGCTCATTATGTGATTTGCAGAGAGAGTATTTGTGGAGAAGGAGTAGAGAAGTTGCAAAGGCGGGAAGGAATGAGATTAAATTTGGGTGCAGTTTCCTTGGGATTTCCCATGCCCTCCCAAGATACAAGCTGTAGTGGACCAGCTGTGTCCTGCCCGAGAACCATAGAGATGGGCTGGGAACGGATCCTTAGAAGATGGTCTACAGGTTATCCACTCAGTTCCTACCATGGAAGTATTGCCCTGTATGATGAGACTTCTGATCCAGAAGCAAGTCCTAAGCTTAAAAAATGGGGAAGTTCCTCCATCCACTAATTGAAATTTTGATTTGTAGCACTGCTGAGTTAGAAATGCCAGCTTTTAAATTTGGTGCTAGTATAAAACAGATTTTAGTGCCATTTTTTGTAACTAAACAGTGGATTTGAATTTAAGTTTAAAAAAGTGTTTACCTGAAAGATAGGTTCTTATCTAGCTGAATGGCTGGAGAGCTAGCTAGGTATTTTCAATAGCAGGGGATTAAAGATGCTCATTGGTTCTTTGTTAGTTGATTACAGTTAGTATACAGCTGGCAAAAACTTCTAGTATTGGATTTATCTGTTGGCTGTCGTTTAACATTGTTTCTCATGTATGTTTATATGAATCCCTAAGAACATCACGCGTCTATCATTTCTATGTTGCAAAGAAGGGCTATTAGAATAAGTAGGGAAATGACGTATTTATTTCATTAGAGATACAAAGAAGATGACTAATTTTGGCCTTTATGAATATCTTTGAGGTTAAATAGCAAAGAAAAAAGAATTATTTTAATTAAAGAAAATACTAGTTGACCCTTCTTTTGATCCTGGGATCAAGAGGCTGGCCATGAGTGAGTTTCCCACTTCTCTGTAGTTGGGATCATCCTTTTAACTGAGAGTTGTATCTCAGGCTGAAATGTAACCTTAACAGCATAAAGGTTGCTAACAGCGCCTCATTTCAGTTACTCTCTCTCATTCTCTTTTCTTCTTGCTTTCATAAAGTTCTTTCAAATTCCTGAAAAGAAGGGTTTGAAACAATGTATCAATGATAGCAAACTGTCTTAATTTAAGCTGCCCACAGCAGTTGAAGGCTGGTGATGACAGCAAAAGAGCAGAGATGCACAACCTTCTGTAAATTCTGCTTTTCGACCCAAGGAATTCACCTCACTGCTCTATATCTTCCTTGTTACGCTAAACAGGATATTGCCATTCTCTACAACCCAAATTAAAGTCTGTGTCCTGGAGACACAGTCCAACCCTGAAGGTGTAACCATCCATTCTAAGAGATCTCTATAAAAGCCTAATTCCTAACTGAAAGAAATGCAGGAAGGGAGAGTGTAAAGGAGGTGATAGACAAAAAAGTAATATACAAAATGCAAGGTAATAAATAGTAATCCGACTCATGTTCAAATTGAGATATGATTAATATACTTTGGTTACCAAAATGGTTTTTTGTATTTTCTTTTTATTCTTTATTTAACCCTCTACCCTCATCCAGGATGTTGTAGGGTTTCTTCCTAGAAATGTATTTAACTGCTAACAGTTGGGATGCTTACAGTGAAGTTATAGAAATTCTGACCTAAGATTTACAGTAACATTCCCTGTTAGAATATATTCTGAGAAAACTTTGAGTATGTAAAAATTGGGTTAAAAACTCCCTCAATTCTAAAATCACTGGTATATATTTTGGACAACTTGCCTCTCTGACTTTAATAAGTAAAAGACACTTTCAGGTTTTTTTCATCAAGGAAAAATACAAGAAATCTCAAGCATAAGGTGGATTTAACCATTATATTAGCAAAACAGGAATGAGTTTGTACAATTCATTGTAGAAGTATTGCGAAAGGTACATATCAGATCATACATATCAGCAATCTTGAAAAAAACTACACAGAAACACTGTCTTGTATTTAAAGGAGTTTATAGTTTTACCCTTACACAAAGCATATCTTTTGGAAAATTCTTAATCACTTTAGATATAGCCAAGATTTTTACTGTTGAGCTGATTTTGCTGGATTGACTTGAGAGCCATTTCAGACTAACTTTAAGTTGGCATTTTTTTTTTTTTAGACAGTGAAAGTTGAAAATTCCAGTAATTCTTTTTGGAATACAGAATAAAAACCACTGTAAATTTCCCTGAAGTCCTGAGAAAGTTTGAGAACGTAAGTGTTTTACTATTTATATGTGCTAGTATCCCACGCAGTATTATCCTAGGGCATGAGAAAAATGAGGACTACTTCAATACACATTTTTGGACATACGTTTGTTACCCTCTTTTCACAAGGACATCAGTAGTCTTATAATAAAGCTGGAACTTAAGAAGTTGCTTAAAAGACTGTTTCTGAAGATGTAATAAGTTTCTGTTAGAAAATATTTTCAAATAAAAAAATAATTTGCAACTCTGCTTACAACCAGAAAACAGCCAACAATAGTCTTTAGCATTAATAGATTTCTGAGCTTTCTTGATATGCTTTTTGTTGTAGCAACAGCTGTGAGTAAATATTGTTTGAAATAAACATATTTTCCTTGCAGAAATGTTGTCCAGCTGCACTGTTTAAGTTACAACATGTGTCCCAGTGTCCTAAGTATTGTGCAAAAACTGGTCTGGAATACTTTCTGGCAGCATCTGAGGAGTTAAAACAACTTTTTGGGTGAGCATTGTTTTGCCTTTTTGGACAATAAAAGACATATGTGAGGCTTTTTGTTATGTTCTACTAAGTAACTCTAAGATCTTTTTGCTGTAACTGTAGTTATAAGTGATCTATTTGATACACTGTAGTTAATTAACAGAAAACTTTGATACAAAGTTAGGGTCGCCTGGAGGTATAATCATGCCCTTCTGGAATGGCTTGTTTGACAAAACTCCCTCTCTGATGGCCAAGAATGCACGGACAGCCTTAAGCACTACAGATTTCATTGCCAAAGGAGACTTGCCTGCACTGAAGCTGTATTCACTGTCTCAGGCATAGCTGCTGTGAATATTGGAGGGCTTAATTAAAGCAGTTTGGCAGCGAGAGAATGATGCAGTCTGGAAGGACTTCACCATGATGGAATTAAGTGAAACTTTTTTCTTGCATGGGGATGCACATGGCATGAAGAAAGGAGTGGATATGCATCTTGAGATTTAATGTCTCTTGTTCAGTACTGCTTCAGCTACAGAACCTAGGGTGGTCTTGCTATTGACAGCAATTAGGTTGGAGGTGAGTGTAGCCTGGGTGTTTAATGAGAGGAAAATAAAAGTGTAACACCTTTAAGGAGAAGAAGGCTGTGAAATGAAGCACCTACAACATTTTTTACCATGAAGCAAGAAAGTATTTTAGTGTGGGAAGGGTAAAGGCAGATCTTGTTTTATATTGTTCATAAACAAAGGTATTTGTGGCATGGGTTGCTGTTGAAAACAGTGTCTGAATGTATAGGCTACTTAATTCTTACTCCCTACTTCTCAGAACCTTGAGATCTGCTAGTCTCAGCATTCATGGACATAATATTCAGCCAAGGAAATAACTGTGTTATTCTTTCATATCTCAATTTCCCAGGGTTTTGTTGTTTGTGGTGGTTACGGAGTCCCTTTAGGTGTTAGAGATCACTGTTACCAAGGCAGTTTGCACTTGAAATGCTACTTGTAGCTGGGCAGGGAAAAAGGAGGCTCTGGTTTCAACATATATGGCACGCCTTGTTATTGGTCCCGATTTGCAGGCTTGGAAGATATAGCTAACAGCTTAGTGAGGGGAGTCACAGATATCCGTGTGTCTTAATTCCAAATCTTGTCAGCTTTAGTATTTAGTGGTTACAATAACTTGAAGGACCAGAGGAAAAAAATAACAACTTTCTATGCCTTCACCCCTTCCTTGTGTCTCCTTATGGCATATTTGGCAGCAGTGGTATCGTTTTTGTCCTGTCCCTTTTTGTCACTGCAGCTTAAAAATATTTCTTGCTTTCTGGCACTAGATGCAGATTCATTTATTCATTTAGTCACCTCAAATAAGCTACACTGTGCCAGCCGTCCTTGGGGCCAAGGAATAATTCCTCACCCTTTCTTTTTATTTGTATAGGCATAGAGGCCTTTGACAATGAGACCAGGACTTTGGAGTTGTTATTTAAGGCAGCTTGCCTAGACGAAAATTATCTATGTAAACCCCATGTGCTATGATAGCCATCATCACCATCCTACTCAGTTGCTAATGGGAATTCTAGAAACTCCAGTGCAGAGTCAGAAATTATGACTTCTAAAGAACTGTTTCAGGAGCCATTGGCTGTTGGTGATTGTGTCCTTTTCCTGTGCATTGAGGAGCACAAGGAATCATTTCCAGAGCTTGGTCTTACTGTCAGTCACCAGACAATGGAGATCCTGTACAAGCGTGTATCTGGAAAAGCTTATGTCCCACCTGCTGACACAACTGATACCTGCTTTGTGGAAGTTTATCTGCTTGAGATTCCTTCACCAATGATGAAACAAAACATAGACTAGCCAGAGTTATCAGTGCTTTCAGAAGATCCCAGAAAGTCATGAGGGGAAAAAGGGGGACGTTAAACTGACAAAAAACCCTTTAGGTCTTTAAGCCAGTAGTTAACACCTGTACCTTATATGTCATAGCTGGAGAACGTAAAACTTACAAACAACTTAAGAAATTCAATTAGTTCTGTCTAAGTTGTCCCAGATAGATCTTCAGAATTTATTAGTGATATAAAATACTAGAGGATGAGGTCCTAAAAAGCAGTTATGTCACGTGATAAAAATACAGTACAGCCAAGGGGTTTTGGATAAGTTACCTTATCCAAATGCTTGATACCTACTGCTAGGAAGATTGTCTAGGGTAAAATGAAGCCCAGTCACTGTCGTGCAGTAAGCAGTGTAAGAGAGAGAAATGTTGTCTGAAGACATCAGAAAAAATTTAAAATGGTGAATGATGCATGAAAGCAGGAAGCTTGTTACAGAAAAAAGTTGCAGAAATTATTCATAATGATCTAATTTTCTTTGAATTAGTTGTAGCAAGCTTGCCAGAGGAACAACCAAAGGAAATATAGATTAATCTCTCATTTGTTATCTTGTGACTGAAAGATGAAAAAAAAAAAAGATTCTTGCAAAATGTAATGTAAAAAGTCACAATTAAGGTTAATAAGGAGAAGAAATTCCCAGCTGTCATAACTGATGATGATGAACAGCTGCTGTTCAGTATTGCTGCCTCAGAGGATTGGGGAGTTCCATGTACTACTAACTGGGTAAATATTCAGTGACTTGAATGCTTGGACCAAAATCATGGTTTGACTTCTCAGTACTCCGTTCAAAAACAGTAGACTCTATCAATTATAAGAAATATTAGGAATTTTTTTTGGTGGGAGAGAAAATTTTGCCTCATTGGGAAACTGATGGCTCAAAAGATCCTAAGATGGGATTACTAATATGTCCTGTATTACTGCAAGACTGCAGCTTTCAAGCTAACTGAAGGAAGTATATGAGTCTTAGACGAGCTGAGAAAGGCAACCTTTAAAAAGAACGGTTTCTCAGTTTTATCTATGGCACAGAGAGCACCCTGCTACAATACAATGTTATAATTTGTCCTGGTTTCAGCTAGGGTAGAGTTAATTTTCTTCCTAGTAGCTGGTATAGTGCTGTGTTTTGGATTTAGGATGAGAACAATGTTGATAACACACCGATGGTTTAGTTGTTGCTAAGCAGTGCTTACACCGGTCCAGGACTTTTCAGCTTCCCCTGCTCTGCCCAGTGCACAAGAAGCTGGGAGGGGGCACAGCCAGGACAGCTGACCCCGACTGGCCCAAGGGCTATTCCGTACCGTATGGCGTCATGCCCAGTATACAAACTGGGGGAGTTGGCCAGGGGGCAGTGATCGCTGCTCAAGGATGGGCTGGGCATCAGTTGGTGGGTGGTGAGCAATTGCATTGTGCATCACTTGTTTTGTATATTAATAGTATTACTATTACTATTAGTACTATTTTACTTTAATTTTTTTCAATTATTAAACTGTTCTTTTCCAACGCACAAGTTTTCTCACTTTTACCCTTCCAATTCTTTCCCTCATCCCACTGGGGGAGCAGGGGGCAGGATGAGCGAGTGGCTGTGTGGTGCTTAGTTGCTGGCTGGGGTTAAACCATGACATCCTTGTTTGTGCCATATTAGAAACATTATAATGGCATAAATATATTTTAAATTTCTCTTAAATTCTCTTTTGTCACTTTAACAAGATCTGTCATTTGTGGTAGCACAGCCATTAAGGTTGTGTAATGATTATTGACATGCAATATTTAATTTTGAAAAGCCCAGTACAGTTGCTTCTTGAAAGGCATTGAATAAACAAAGCTGCAAGCCGATGGCTTCTGTTCATCTCACAACAGGAATACTGTATTTGGGTCTAATGCAGGTTCCTTCAGCAATACTGTCGCTGTATTTTAAAATTCGATTTTGAGAAAGCAACTTGACATATAAAAAGTTAGTTGCAGTTCTTTGTTTTCCTCAACTAACAACTTGTGAAAAAAGTGCATTAGAAACCATTCTCAGAGTACTTACAATGTTTTTATTTTTACTGGAGGCAGTCCTTAGAACTATGGAGTTTTTCATGCTTTTTTGTTCTGATGACCATTTAACATTTTCTGATGGACAATAGGGTTGTTTTTCTTTGTTACTTTTTGCTTAGGTGCCCTGTGGACCACAAGCTGAAAATCTCTTGATTAAGGCATATGGTAGTTGACTCTGCACACATACGTACACAGGCACACATGTAAAATAAGCAGTAGTATATGAATAAGCTCACCTGTTTGATGTAGGAAAGTGGATAAGCTCTAAGCTGTTCCAGTTAGAAGCAGATAAATTCTGATTACTCCTTAAGACTCCAATGAATTTAACAAAAATAATGCCCCTGCCTTAAAGTGCTTGGAATGGCAAGATATGGGTAGGTAAATACAGCAAATATACTAGGTTGAAATAGGTGTCTTTGAGCCTGTAGATGCCTACTGGTAAATCTGAAGATTCTAGAAGACTAGAACACTCAGTGTAAATAATTTGCAATGGTTTGAAAACCAAACCAAACTATCTTTTAATTTTGCTTGTTTAACTTTTCATAGTCAGTCCTTGATCCACAAAGCAATACCTGATTTTTTGTGAAATGTGGATATAAATTAAAATGTCTCTCTATTACAAGTGGTAGATGGAACATTTTCTCTTTCTTGTATCACAAAAATTATAACACCTGGATTTTTTATGTGGCTAGTGCTCATACTATGTACCTGCCAACATAGATCGAATGTGCAGTGCAAGCCACAAAAAAAATTGCATTGGTTGAATAAGCAGAGTTAGGAATTTTATTGATGGTAAACAGTATGGGGATGAACACATAAAATGATGTGATTATATTGCATTAAAGCAACATTATTTTATTATTAGATTCTGGTTATATTATGTGTCATAAACAATATGTTATGTATTATTATATTATTATTATTTTATTATTATATTCTAACATAACCACAGTTTTCATCAATTAATATGTTCTGGCATAGAGCATACCTCATACTAGAGTTTGACCAGTGTCTATTCAAAAGCAACACTGTTAATGTATCATGGTATAAAACAGCTGCACTATTTGTTCATAAATATAACTTAGATAAAATAAAAAAAAAAAAGCTTTCTTTTTACTAGGAAAAAAAAATCAGTTCAGGTTAGATAATGGTAAATTCACCACATGGACAGAGCAAACAAAACACCAGAAAATACAGATTCTTAGGAAGATGGAATAGTCAAAACGTGAAATAAAGCGTATGTGTATATGTATGCTTTTTAATATATATATAAAATATTTTTATTTATCTATATATGTATGTGCTGCATGTTGACCCCCTGAGCTTCAGATAATTTTCCATACCACGTATTATGCACATTTATTTAATTTGAAAGGCACAACCACTTACAGAAAGATACAGAAAGTTTTGGCACTGAACAAACTGGATAATTCTCAGCTCTATTTCATGAGGTCTAAAGAAAGCAGTATTTTGTATAAAACTAATCACGAAGTGGGAAATCAAAATTACTGAACCTCTTTTTGTGCTGAAGAAGTTAATGGCACAGGGAGAAGTGATGTAAGGCAGAAGAGTTCCAGTCCACTGCAAACTTTGTTAAAGCCTGTAACTTTGACAAATACTCTTCTGCTCAACAGAAAGTGCAGATAATCCTTTTTATGCTGTAAAAAAGTGGTTGATGTGAGACATATGAAAGGGAAGTGAGGTTGCTGGAGGATTTATTAAGCCACATAGCAGGTTGGTTTATCTGTGTGACTACAAAGTTTCTGTAATTGTACATCGAGACTGAACTCTGACCTGTATATATTGAAGTGGAAAGCCTGGAGAAGTATTGAGTCTCACTAGGAAAAGAAACAAAGGGGCAAAATTTGTACGGTTCAGGACTTTGTGGAATTACAGTCTGGGGATGAAACCATGCTGTTGTTTTTTCTTGCCTAGGGTATTTGAATATGATGAGAGACCAGCTGTATTACAAGATATATCTTAAGTAAATCCTTGGTTTTAGAAATTTGAAAGAGCTGTGGAGACATCCCATTGGAATATAAACCCATTTATGTTCACCAGGGAAATCAGATTTTGAAGGAACAGGACAAGAGATTCAATTATTTTCTTGGGTGACATAGCATTAGAGTCACAGTTGATAGGAAGTCTGTCATGATCCATTTCTGTTGGACGTATGTTTTTGCAAATGGACTCTAATAATTTAGTTGAGGATGAAGGTATTTACATCAATTAATTTCTTTTGTCCACGAGGACATGTTCTAAAGATTATTCCTCACACCTTAGATAACTCCTGACATTTCTTCAACTGCTTCCCTCCCTGTTCACCATCTGGCTGAGACTTTAATGCTTTTACCCAATAGTTAGTCACCCTCCAACTCTGAAAAACCTGATTCAGACTCAGAAGGAAGAGAACCAGGATAAGATACTGATTTGTATGCTAAAGTTAAAATAAGCTTCTTTAGCCTTAGGTATTTCTCAAGAAATTTCCCAGAAATCCCCCTGATTTCTGTTTATGTTCTAACTTCATTCCTTTTTCCCCCATATGTTTTTCACTTTCAGAGGTAATGATCTGCCTACGCCACGGTACAGATAAGTCAGTCATTTAAACAGATGTTTCATTTTTTATTGTATTTACCCATCTTCCCCCCTCCATTTTTACCAATCCAATTGATTCATGGTCAGCTTGACCAAGGAAATACCACCTCTAATAAGCATTCAGAAGAGGATTAGGTTCTGGAAGATTTTTACTTCTTTATGTCTTTATTTAAGGTGTTGATTATTGGCCTAATTAAGCCTTTTGATAAGGAGATGTGAATTCTGCAACATTTGCAGGTTTTGGAGGAAAATAGTTGGAAGGAAACAGCTTAGAGATGCTAATTTGATCTTATTATGGCAAAATACATAACCTACTCACTTATGGCTTTCTCTTCCTCCTTAAGTGCATTTGATAATATTCCATAGAGAGCATAGTAACAAAGTTTGTTTCTTCTCTGCCTCTAGAGAAGGTATAGCTCTTTACAGATGACAGAATAGTCCCCTTTTAAGTACGGCTCAGTGTCACGTTGATCAGCCTCCTGATGCTGTACAGAAATTCTGGTATGCAATGCTGTTTGTATTGCTAGTAAGGTATACCTTCATAGGGATGAGCTGCAAGCAAAGGCCACTTTGGATAAAAATTAGTACTATTTCTATTCTCAAGAACAGCAATAATGACTGAGGATACAATGAGGTTTGTGTCTCTTGCTTTGGCTTCATCCACTTGTTCTGAGCAGCTACTTCATTCTCACATTCTTAATCCTCCTGCCAAGCCATCCCATCGTGACCTTGGCTCAGGGACTCAGGATGGGAATTTCCAAAGTCTTCCGAAAGCCCCCTTTGGTGCCTGTTAGCGGGAAGATATGAATGATTTGACTGCAGCTGTGGGAAGTACTCTTTGAAATGTACTGTTTAACTTTGGAATTGCAAGTGTATCCTTATTTCCATTCAGCCCCTTGCCAAATTCTGCTACTCAGAAAGAACTGATGCCGTAGATTCACGGTGAGTTGGAATAATTTTGCTTTCACTGTTATCATTTAAGGTGGCTCTCACTTCTTTTCCTTCGTCCTGTTTGCTTTCATTCCTGTAGTGGATGTTTCATTTTTCCTGTCTTTCCGATACTACAAGTAAGAGGTTGGCAGCTCAGTCTCCTTTGAGTATAACTGTGAGAAAAGTAAATCTTATGATATCAGAGTTATTGTTAATTACAGCTACACTAATCTTAGATGACTTTATTATAATATTATTTCTATCTATTTGTTCCCTATTATTCCTATAAGAAATGCAACAAAATATTAATAGCTCCATCCCGTTGTGGTGTTGCCCACATTAAACTAGGAAAGGATGGCAGGCAGAGAAAGAGATTCACAAGGATGACAGGGCACTTAGTTTGGGTTTAGTGGACAGTAGAACCACAATATCTGTGATGCAGCTGTCTAGATAAGTGAGTTGACTAACAATTGTACATGTAATTTACGTACTTGGAATGGGTAGTGATGTGATTATCTAGTGCTATGTGTCATAGGAGAGCTAATTTGCAACATGTCTCTGTCCTAGTCAGTTTACATGGAGGTCATAACCTACTAGGCTGTGATTTTCTGTGTAAATGCAAACATCCTTTACCTTGCTGTACAAAGTAGATGATACTTCTGGAAACATTCACTGATCCTCTGGTGTGATAGGAGGTTAATATTGTTGCTCCAGTGTAGTCACTTGAATCCCTATGATCTGCTGTACCTGCATGTCTAGTATTCCTACTTAGAGGCAGAAGTACTGAAAAATGGAACAGGTTTTTGGTACTCAAAAATAAAACTGGCAAAACATGCAGGCAATGGTAACTCAGTGACATTTTCTGTTAAGGCATGGAACAAGATCACTATTTTTCAGGTGCTGAACTGGACTTATGAAAAAAACCCTGAATCTCTATTGAAATCTCTGTTGGGCCTGTTCAGAAAGCTGCAGCAGGAAAAACAAAGAAAGAGGAGGCTGTTGCTTTCCGGAGGTTAAATCAACATACACTGTACTGGCTTGAACAGTAGCTTCCCTCCTTGGCTTCTATTAAACTTTGGATCTGGACCCTTGGTTGAAGGGTTGAAGCAGTTGAAACACTGCTTTAGCTATAGAGAATGCCTGTTGATACATATAGCAAATACACTGTTTGCCCTCCTTTGTAAGTGTTACCACTGTACATGGGGCTAACTGACCCAAATGTTCATTCTCTCTCTGAGATTTTGCCACATGGAGCTGGAATGGATCCTAAAGTATGTTTCTAACTATTGTTTTCCTCACATAGCCATATGAACAAGATGGATAATCTGAAATTGCTGCTGAGCCCCCAGCTACTTCACTGCAGGCAAAGAATCTCCTTTTTTAATATTTTCCCCAAAACAGTGAAACTTCCAACAAGAGAGGTAGCTGCAGTTTGGAATTTGCCTTTTTCACACTACCATTAATGATTCTGGCTTTCACAAAGTTCTCATTTCCAAATGAACTTGCATCAGTGAACACTTAGATCAATCCCTTAAAAGGGGATTTGAATGGAGGAAAAGATGAAACCACTCATACCATCACTCCAGTCAAATGAGGAGTCACCTCTTTCTGTCTGGGCAAAACAGACCATCAGCTATAGACCTGCAGTACTCTATTAGCCTGCCCTTCGCTTGCTCTTAAGGTTCCCATGGCTGCTGGCTTCTCACAGAAGGCATCTTCCCCATTAAAATAGCATCTCCTTGGTTAAAGAAGGGACAAATGGACCACTACCTCTGGGCAGTGATTAATTATTACAGACTTATGCATCCACATAGGTAAATGCCTAAGAAGGGCCACTCAGGATGTAAAAGCTTACTTTGGGTATCAGAGGAGAATACTCCTTCAGTGTACTCAACGGCAATAATGCCATATTACTAGCTTAATTAAAACACTATATAACCTTAGTCAGAAATTGAACTGACTTAAAAAATTGTGGGGAAGCTGTCACGTACTACTTTTAAGGTCCAAATGTCTACTAGGGAAATGAAATTGATTAAGACATACTGTGCCCTGTAATTGTAAAAGACAGTTGGACGTTGCAGAAACTGAAATCTATTGATCATGCAGTGTAGATGGACTGCTTAAACAAAAATCTGGACTGCAGAAATTATTGGTTAAATTCTCTTATTAGATTAGCTAGTAAATGCCACATAAATGTCTAGACCTTGTGTAGAAGAAATACTTTCCTCAACCTGGGGAAGTTTACTTCAAAAGTAGGCACCCTGAATTAGTTTTTACTGTTCTGCCTGCAGTACTATCAAGTCAGATTGGATTCATGCATGTCTTAGTTGTATTGAATCTTTTCCTCCGGGATATGTATGAATTCCTTCACTAAAAAACCCACCAACTTGACCTTAATTTAGTCCATCCTTTATACTGATCAGATCATTTCTTGTAAGCATGGGATTCAGGATGTAGTAAAGCAAAAATTAAAGCAGTAAATTGGCAGCTTAGCTCTCAGGAAAACAAAAACCCCAGGAGAAATACTGGAGAACTAGATTAGCAAATGGCCTTTTATGGTTCTAGAATATGCATCTGTAACAGGTGGACATGAAACAAAATAAAAGAGATGTGGCCAACATCCAACAGAAAGCAGCTAACAGGGTGGCAAGCTGAGTGGTCACAGACTTAGCAATATTCTTTTGGAAAGATACATTCACTGTATTTAGCATACTTGCCACTGGTAAATGATTTAATGAACAACAGAATAAAAGTAATCAGGTAACTGATTTTCACAATGGCCAAGATAAAGAAAACTATCTGAGCAAAGGAGCTGTTTTTTTCTCGCATCATGAATACTGCTGGACTGTGTCTCAAGCTCCCTCAAAGCTAGAAATAACAAAAATCCCTTTATCTCTTTGATTAAAGTCCACAGTTGTAACTTGGTATTACCTTGCCTATGCACGTGACATCAGGTATGAAAAAATCATATTCAATGCATGCCATTGTTTTAAGGAAAAATTTAAAATGTAGGACCAGTGTACTTCATCCAAACTATGTAATAAACACTTCTTTCATTGATGTTTTGCAGTGGCAAATAATTTGTTTATTTCTTCTGTGATACCTCTGCCATTGTTTAATCCTGATACCGATGTGCTTATGAATTTACCAATCAGTTAGTCTATAAGTCACCTGGAAGATGACTTTCACTGTGCTCACATTTATGTTCCTTCTCTTGTAGTTTACCGGACATTCAGCTCCTCAGAGTGCTGAAGACTGACTGTTGGGAGTAATCCAACAATAAGGCAGTGTATTTGTTGCTGTAATGAGATTGAGACTTCCTTCCTGGTAAGTGGACAGCTGAGTGACTCAGCCATTTATCAAATGAAGACAGAGAAATGGAGGTGCCTGGAGGAAAGAATTACTTATTATGGATAGCAGTTGGTATGATATGGTTATGAATCATGAAGAAAGCAGTTACTTTAGAAGGAGCTGAAAGAAGACTATGTAACATTTCAGAACTACCAGGGGACGGGTGACGTTGCACTGAGTCTTAGAAATACAGTTATCATGATTTCCAATAACTGGTCAAAAGCGATTCCTGCCTTCAAAGTTCTTATCCCAAAAGGAGACCAAAGTTACAAACTCTACTGCATAGGAAAGATTTCTACCCCATAGAATTATTTTTTTAAGTGTGTAAGAGACTTGGTCACCTCCTTTATTCAGAGAATGAAATTTAAGCTACTTTTCTTTGGTTGAAATTTAGATTGAAATCTTTGGTAATTGCTAGAGGAACTGTAGTAATTACCATAATGACTAAGGTAGTGTCTGTGTCAGAGGTAACACATGAACTAACAAAGCATGTTCTGTTGTTGGACAGTGGAACAAAGCACCAGCAGTACCATGAGAAGACTGGAGATAATTTTTAATACCCTTATGCTACCATTGTACAAAAGGGAAAACAGGCAAGGAAGAATCTTTAAATAAATATTCTAAATTTTTACTTTGAATTCTTAGGTAAAACAAGTAATTGGGTTTACCTGAAAACCATAATAGAAATAAATATATTAAGAGAGAGCAAATAGACCTTTAAGACAAATAGGCCTCAGCTTGTGTTTTGACACTAGCTCGTTGAAGGAATGTTAATGAGAAAAAAAATAGCAAGGAGAACTGTGAGACATGAATAAGAACAGAAGTGAGAGATGAGCTAGGATCTTCTAGGAGCACAGATGGTAAATGGATAGATTTCAGATAACAAAAATAGCTATAGCCAAATGCTTTAACAGGGTGTGATAACTTTATATTAATAATAATAATAGAGGAGCTTGTCTCTGAAACCCCATTCAGTTAGTCCTGAACTGATGTTCATGAGGAGGTTCCCACTGCAGATATCCTGAGATCTTCTTAAAGAATTTTGTTGAAAGGTTTGTAAGTTAAGCAGGATTTCTTTTCCCATGGACTTAGCAAAAAATAAAGACACCGTAAGTCAAGAAGAACCTTTAAACCCTGTAAAATTCCTTTCATTTGTATTTCATAAGTAATATCATTTGTATGTATTCAGTTATGAATACATTGTAAATTACAGGGATTTTATTATTCTTTGTTTACATGTTATGCTACGTAAGTAGGATTGTAAGTGATATTCTTTCCAGTTTACTGTTGCCAATAATCTAACTTCTCTGAGGATGTTCGTGGAAGAATCTTGGTTCCCAGCTTGTGTCTTTTGGTCAGTGTTTGCATTCCTTCTGTATAACCTTTACAAAACTCTGTATAAATTCTGTAAAATTTTTTTCTTCATACTCTTCACATTCTTTGCATTTTGCTGGTGTTGTGGAATTCAACTGAAAAAGAAAATGCAATAGTAAAGCAGGATATTGATCTATTTGTTCTGATAGAGAACTAACCCTTGTTTGTCCTGGTTTTGTGAATAATTCCAATGCAGTCAATGGCTACAGAAAGCATTGCTGGAGGCTTCCACAGGACTTATGTTCTGTGCAGTTCCTGGCTTGCTTTCAAAGATACAGCACTTCAGTGAGAGATGCAAGTGGTTCTCCCTTTGAAAATGAGGATACATTTCTGTATGTGTCTGAGCATACCTGACTTTAGATACTGACGTTGCAAACTGTTATTTGTACAAGCACATTCAAACACCCTGACATATGTATGCATGCAAAGTCAAAAATACTTGCTTTGATGGGAATTCTGAAAGTGTTTTTCTAAAAAACACTGAATTCTGCTTTTTCATTGTTATATTTGTAGCTTTTTCGTTGTCATATGTACAGGTTACTGGATCCCATTCACTTTCATCTGTACCATCCCAACTTTTATATAACAAAAGAGGTATTTCTGCTGCTGAAGAAACTCTTTTGATTTGCCTTTTTTCCACAGGCTGTTGGCGTTACTTACCTTGTTATTTTCTAAGCTTGCATTTCCATTTTTCCATATGTTCAATACATCCTGTGTTTTACTACAATTTTTGATAAGACATTCTTGAAGAATCACTTTTGTCTCTAAGAAAAAGCATCTCATTACAGGTTCTTGGCATTCTTTCTGAAAAAGATGAAGTTGTAATAGTTTTACGATTAAAAAGGAATAAGTGAACATAAGATATAATTTACCACGAAGTGGCTGATTTTTATTTACTGGGTATCTCTTCTTACTATTCGAATACTTTCGAATATCTGCAAAGATTGGCTATGAGAGCTAACAACATAAAGGCCAGCCAGTTTGCTAAGATGAGGTGAAACATAGTGTCTTGATGAAGAACATAGAAAAATAATTAATTAGGATAGGAATTTGGGATATAATTAAACATAGTGGAATTAAATTAGTATTATTCTTAGTAGGTCTAGCACTTTAATTCAGAGATGTGAATTCAGAACAGGTAAGGGAGAAGAGAAAATAGATATTACCTGTTTTTCAGAAATTAAAGAAAAAGAAGCAGAGGTACTGATTTCTCCAGCAAATCAACAATAAAGCCAAGAAGAAGTCCCAGGTTGTCTGACTTTCATATCAGACTGTCCCATTTTAAGAAAATCTTCTTGACATTACCAGGTATTAAATTGGCCATTACAATGGATTAACCTCTCTGGCTCAGTTCAGTTAAGAGAATGTGTGTACGGGTGGCAAAAGCAGAGAAATGCACAGGTGGATGTTGACAGTTACTGTCCATATTCTACTTCTCCGGTATTTTATTCCATTAAATAATTCACGGTGTTAAATAATCATCTTTGGAACTATTTTCTTTGTCACTTTTTTCCTCCCTCAAATTACAAAGGAATAACAACATTATTTTAGCAGTGTTTGCTTTGATAAGATCATTTTGGTTCATCCCTTTTAATTGATTAATTTTAATAACAGGCGATTCAATAAAAATAATTAATACCTGCTTACATAATTTATTATAAGTTCTTGAACTAACAGAACTGGTCCTTTCAAGGCAAATTATTTGATTTCTGAAACTTTTCTCAAATTAGACCAAGGCTGCTATAGGAGAAAGTTGCTAGTAAAGAAATGAAGCTACCATATTAGACCAGTTGTGGTCAAATTTTAAGTTTACTTACATCCTCATCTGTGTTTGCAGTATATAAGCTGACATCAATGTCCTAAAAGAAAACAAGAGATAGAATTATAAACATTAACTAACACATTTGGAGATAATAAAGCTAACTGTGCAAGAAATGGATTAGCTCCAAGTTCAAAGGCCCAATCCATCCAGGTACTGGGAGCCAGCAAGTCAGGGGATCTTACAGTCACCTAGTCACCTGCAGGATGGGCTTCATTGTGAGGAGGACTCATCAGAATTGAGTCCCACAATACTTTCTCTGAAGGAACTAACTCCCAAGCCCACTGGCCCTCTTCTTAGAAAAAGTGAGAAAGAAAATAATATTTAATTCTGAAGTCTGCAGTATTTGGTCAACTCCAGTTCCCTTTAACCATCTGTTCCTTTGCTTCCACCCATGAAACAGCATTATACAAACACCATCCCTTTTCCTGCTCCCTGCTCCCTGTCACTGACTCTTCTTAGCTGAGTACAATGCTAAATATTTAATTACGTCTGCTCCTATGATTATATGAAATGCTGACTTTTTTGTGAACTTACTTTGGATGTCTTGATCTGCTCCAAATCTTTCAGAACTTCCGCCCACTTGCAATGACCTGCTGCTGTCTTTGGTACAGAAGCACTAGAACAGAAGAAAACCAGTGACCATGAGGCTAAACAGTAGGTATACACAATGTTCATGCTGAAAAGAGTCAGAGATTATTAAGATACTATAGATACATTGTTTACATGTATATATACATATGGTAAATGTGTGGGCCAAGTGTATTTGACAAATCGTAAAATCATATAGATACCTTAAAACTGTATCGCAGCCAATGTGTTTTTTAAAAAGGCCGGTTTTAGAGAATGTAATGCAAGAGAAAGGTTCAACTACTTAATGTAAAAATACCTACAATTCTTTCAAAGTATAAAAAAAAATTCACAAATTTCAGTGTCTCTTACACTTCTTCCCCCTGCTACTATGGAATTTCTACCTTAAGCCCTGCAGAAATATTATTTGTCATTTTAGATGTAATTTTTTGTGTACAGGAAAGCTTCCTCCTTCTATGGAGAAGATTTTGCTCAAAGTGAAACACTAAAGGGTTGAAGATTTCCTTCTCCTTGGAAGATTTTTGGAATTTGAATTGTAGTTTTAATGTGTCCCCACTTGGATCGTTACTTTGGATGCCTTTCAGTACTGCTGTACTATAAATAATACACAGCAATGTAGGGAAAGAGACCACTTGTTTTGAGAAGCTGGTTTAAAACAAGCAGTTGTTAAACACTTAAGCCTTAACCAAAGGCTCAAAAATTACAAGATTTTGGGGAAAGGAAAAAAAGGGGATTTATAACAAGAATCAGAGGACACTTACCATCTTTTTACCAGGGAGAGAAAGAGAGAAGAAATATCAGACCTTAGGAAAGAGATCTGACTGAAGGGGCAGAAGGAGAAAACAAGTGGGGCATGTAGGCCCTAGAAGCAGGGCCAGTTTTCTAAGACAGGAAACTGGAGTGAGAATGGAAGGAGGCATCTCATATACATAATTTAGCATACATATTTAAAAATGTTCACACGTAGTGTTTTTTTCATTGCAAAGACATATGGCAATTGATGGAGGTCTTTAAATGCAACAGTTCCAACAGCTTGAGGGTGATCACAGAGATTAGGGCCAAGATGCATTCTTGACCAGACTGAGCCTAGTCAAAGACAGAATAAAGTGAGGGACTGTGGCCTGTGAAGCAATGGGGCACTGCATATCATGGCAGGAGAGGATCCACTCTAAAGCGACTGGAGGCAAGTAACAGCTGTAACAGTAAAAATAAATAATTTGTATTTACTATCTAATTAACATTGACTTTGTAGTTACCATAGGAAGATGATGATTAGTCCCATCTCATTCTTTAAAAGGCAAGAGAAATGGCTGTTCAGAAGAAGATACAGCTGATATTGCAGACAAATACTTTTCAGGTGTATTTTCTGAAAGACACAACCAAGATGATAGCTTGTCACAATCTCATTTCACAGAATTTTGCTTTAGTACTGACTTAATAAACCAATTTGACAAGACATCCAATCAAGACAAGACTACCTGTTGTGTGTGGATTGAAAGACCAACTGATTTGTAGCTTGCAGAAATATATAATCACTTTACAAAACAGTTGGTAGAAAATCAGATTCCAAAGACACACTGCAAAGATCTGAACTCATTCTGGGCTCCCTATTTATTTACCTGTTCATACTACAGACTGCAATTCAATGCAGGGACATTATTAAAGAACTTTTGTTTTGGTTTCCATCCTCGAGATCTTTCCGCTGGCTACCTTTTGCCACCCAAATTCTATGAATTACCTACAACTTTTACCCTGAATTACCTACAACTGTTACCATTGCCTACAATATTGTGGTTGCATATATTTGAAACTCTGCATCGAATACATCAAATGCTATAGTTATGTGTATAGATCTTGAATACAGTATTTAGATACAGTATATATTTATACTTCTTTACATAGTGTATGTACACCTAAGAGTGGGAAGTCATGCATTTAAGAACGCTGTCAGTGGAGTCTGGCAACTGTAAATAAGGAGGAGGTGAGGGCTGTGCATTGACCATCAGCAAACATTTCATTGTGCACAACCTGGGAACCTTGGTTCCAAAGTCACAAGTCCTTTGATTTAAGCTGATACAGTTCCTTCACGGAGCTAGGTTAATTACTTGCAACAGTGCTTTTGATCCAAGGTTTTGTCTCTTATCGTATGTGCAACACTTTTACACTGATTCAAACAATGTTTCTTTAGCAGTAGTTTATTTATGTACTAACTTGTAAATGAATATTTAAGAATGAGCCAGAGAACATAATAAAACAAGAGCTAGCACTGTGCAGTGGTAAAAATATGAAAATGGGAGGTCAATCTATACATGTCAGGTTTGCAGCTAACTTGCTGAAAGCCACCTAACTGTTATTAAAGCATCTACTGGCAAAGCCAGGAGAGTAATACTTACATGTGTCACAGGGCACTTCTGAAGAGTATTTATAACAAATATTTGTTACTCTTTTAAACAGAACATGTTTAAAATACATTGCAATTATTTTGTTTCCAAAATCCAAAGATATAGCCGAAATAGCACAGTAACCTAATGTTGTGGTTTAACCCCAACTGGCAACTAAGCACCACATAGCCACTCACTCCCCCTCCCCTCCCTCCCACGGTGGGATGGGGGAGAGAATCGGAAAAAAAAGTAAAACCTGTGGGCTGAGATAAAGATGGTTTAGTAGGACAGCAGAGGAAATGGAAATAGTAATAATAGTAATAACAACAACAGTAACAACAACAACAAAGATAAAAGAATATACAAAACAAGTGATGCACAATGCAATTGCTCACCACCCACCAACTGATGCCCAGCCCATCCTTGAGCAGCAATTGCTGCTCCCCAGCCAACTCCCCCAGTTATATACGGGGCATGACGCCATACGGGATGGCAGAGCCCTTGGGCCAGTCGGGGTCAGCTGTCCTGGCTGTGCCCCCTCCCAGCTTCTTGTGCACCGGGCAGAGCAGGGGAAGCTGAAAAGTCCTGGACTGGTGTAAGCACTGCTTAGCAACAACTAAACCATTGGTGTGTTATCAACATCATTCTCATCCTAAATCCAAAACACAGCACTATACCAGCTACTAGGAAGAAAATTAACTCTATCCCAGGTGAAACCAGGACACCTAATCACTACATAAATACCACACTCAATAATGGAAAGCAGTGCTAGACCCTTTTATTACCTGTGTGTGTCCAAAACCTGTTAAATAAGAACTATGTAAATGAATGATAAATAGATAATCTAAATTAAAGTAAGGCCAGATGAAGTAATATCCATCTTCTGAACTATTTCAGTATGGGACATGCTGTGTTATTGTTACCCAAAGTGTGTCTAAAAAAAAGGCTCAACCTGTTACTGTTTCCACAACAAATGGAAACTGAAAATACGTGACTATTAAAACCAAAATATTAAGTATATATAAATATAATAAATATTTTCCAAACATAGAAGAATGTAATGGGAAAGAAATATTAACTGCTTGGTTATGGTCAAAAGAGCTAAATCATTTTGCTATAGTATGACAGAAAGGCTGTAACATTTCCACAGGTAATATTGTTTTATCTGAAATTTGTCATGGTGTTGGTTTTGTTTGTTTGGTTGGTTGTTTTTTTATAATCTGCATACTAACTGTTCTTATTTGATTTGCCAATCCTTGAAAAATATCCTCTTTTTTTGCTGGCTTGTTTTTTTTTTTATTTAATTGAAGTTCAAAAGTAACCTTATGGGGAAACTCAAAGTACATGCAAAGAAATTTAAAATCTGATTTGTTGGATGCAGCTGAAGAAAACATGTTTTAATCCCATGTCTAAATTTTTTAAAACATGTTTTAACAAAATTATTTAAAATGTGTTAGAAACATTTTACAGTAGGTAAAAATTTTGATTATTTACAAGCCAGTTCTTTATCAACGAGATGAGGTGGCTATAAATGAAAATATGAAAGACTTATGTTGGGTCCATAAGCAGCTTTGTGTTTCATAATTAGTATTACGGGGCCTTAAAAAACTGATTTGAGAGGGAGTTCCAGTCCAAATGCATTGTCAAATTTATGCTGTAGAACAAAGTGTTCAAGGTGAGGAAAATAATACATTACCATTACTAATGAATAACGGGCCAGGGTTATCATTAGTTTGTCATTTGTTTCCTTTTTTTAAATAATTTTTCACTGTGATGACAGTGGAACACTATTCTTAATGGTTAATGAAGTTGTCTTTATCTTTGGTTTTCTTAAATACAGTAGGTAACTATTTTACTGTAATGAAATAATCATTGCTAATTTAAAGTACAAGCTTAGTTTTTAGAAGTAATAGAGAACTTGTACTGATTTTAAAATATGTAAAAAATATACTACATGCGTACTCTGAAGGGTATTCCATTTGGTTATAGATAAAGAGGTTCTTAATGTCCAGTAGATCAGCTAACACATTCCTTGCAGCAATTCAGGGCCATTTTCTACTTGAATTTCTTAATTATTTCATCCAAACTATTACTCAACAACACAAGGAATGTTAGCTCACTTACATGCTTTGACAAATTATTCTCCTGCCTTGAACACACATGGTTGTAATTTAAAAATATCCTTGGCTAGTGTCAGTTTTTAATTTCTTACTCTGTTTAATCATTAACCATTTCCTCTCTGTTTTCATTACATCTCTGATACTTTCTCTTGTTTTATGGAAACTTGAACTTTGGACAAGGGAGTAACTTATATTTAGATACACTAATATTGTTATCTGTAGCTTGTGTCCTGATAACCTGCAGCTCTAGGTATTAAAGCCTTTGTAAGTGAATGCATGTTATTCCAGAATGCAATTGAGAGTTATGATATACTATACAATAACCTGTTTGGAAAAGGAATGTTGTTTTCTTATAAGGAAGTTAAAATGAAGCACCTCAAAAGTGGTTACCACCGAGTAAAATCTAAGCCACAGTAGTACTGTTTTCTCTTTAAAGAAGCAAACGTATAAGCAAATGACAAAACTTTTCTTTAACAAGGCAGAAACAGTTGCTGATTTTGCTGGTTTGGCTGTCACAAAAACTATAATCAAAAAGTCAAAAGAAAATATTCGTAGCTCTTTACAATATTTAAGTCACATCTGAAGGAAAGTACTGAAAGCTAAAATTACATGTCTTTGCCTATATACCATATATCTAAATTTCTTATTAAGATCTGCTTATAAATTTCTCAGTGAATCCTCAAGATGTGATATTTATAACTAAGAAAGTTTAGTTCCTGTGCAAGTTGGTTTTATCTGCAAAGGTCCACTATTTTTTATTGCTTATTTTGAACTGTATTTTTATTTTTAGTTAGAGAATTTAGAACCTGAACCTGCAAGCCTTTGACCACTTCTTGTTTATGTGTGCATATGCTTTCAATACTGTTCTTCGGTCTAAAACAGCTCTTTCCTTCATTGGGATCCCTCTTTGATAAATAAGTAGACAGCAGTCTTCTCTCAACCTCCATTTTCCTAGACTATTGTACTAGGTCTGGAGGGGATGGAGTTAACGTTCTTATAGTAACTGGTAGCTCACCAATGTTTTAGGTATTGCTGAGCAGTGCTTGCAAGGCCTTCTCTTTTTCTCACTCTGCTCTCCCCTACCACCCTCACCAAGTAGGCTGGGGGGGCACAAGAGACAACATGGCCAGGACAGCTGACCCAAACTCAGCAGAGAGATACATCATACCATATAACATCATACTCAGCATTAAAAGGAACAGGGGACTTTTTCAAAGTTAACCATTTCTCAGAGACTGCCTGGGCATCGGTCTGCTGGTGGGAGGTGGTGAGTGTTTGCTTTTGCATTACTTATTTGTTTTAGTTTTTCTTTTTTTCTTATTAAACTGTCTTTATCTCAATCTCTGAGTTTTTCTCACTTTTACCCTTCCAGTTCTCTCTGCTGTCTGGCTGGAGCGGGGAGTGAGCAAGCAACTGGGTGGCAGCTTGGCTGCCAGCCAGGGTCAACCCACTAAAATTATACAATGCAATCTCTTGAAGACATTTGCCTCCATTTCAATGATCTTCCTAGCAGTCCTCATCTGCTTCATTTTTCTTGAAAACAAGTGACCAGAAGCATACAACGTACTGAGATCTCACAAAGGATTTAGAAACTGGTGCTAATATTTTCACCTTCCATGGGAAATAGGGAAATGGCTAATGTCAGTGTTTTCTTCATGACTGTATCACGCTGGTGGCTCATACTTCAATAATATGTTCCCCTGTCAGAACTTTAAGTCCATTTCTTTCAGAATCCTGGAATGTCTGAAGAATCTTTCACTATTTGCAAAAAAACCCTCCCCCCCAAAAAAACCCAGTGTAACCTGCTTAATTTTTGATTATTCTCAATTTATCCCTAACTTCTTGACGTCTAGCACAGACAGCTTTTTTCTTGATCAGTCCTTTCTTCTTTTGCCTCTGGGTTTTCTGGCTAGTCTCAATGCTGCTGATAGGCGTCACTAGTCCTTCCATTCCTTGCTGCTGTAGGCAAATCATCCTCCTCAGACTGGTCTCTCTTGTGGCACCCTGTATTCCATTTTTGTTCATCCTTGTCTTCTTGGTTTCCCTTTCTTTTTTGTGTGTATGATGTGTTGCTCTTCCCTTATTTGTTACCACGTAATGTTTTGTTTCTGCCCATTTCTCATCTTCATTCTCTAGTGCAATATCCCTCTTGTTGCACATTACTTATCCTATTTTAGTCAGTCCCTACTTCTGCCCTGTTCTACAGATGTGTGTCCTCAACTCTTTCTCTTTTACTTCTTGTGCAACAAAGGGCTGTAAATATTCTCTTCTCTGTTGCTGCTGCAAATTTCCCTCTAAAATTGTACCTTCACTTCCAGCTCTCTCTAGTCCTTGGACATTTTATTGAGCAACATCTCAGCCATAAAGTGTTTTTTTTCAGATCCATATTCAAGTACCGTCTACATTGGGCATACACCCGTTCATTTGTATGGTTTCTGCAATTCTTCTCCTTCAGTGTCTCTTTTGCCGCAATAATTACAGGCTCCGTTAGAGAACTCTGCCGCCTTGCTCAGCAAGAATCTCATCCTATGACTCTTGTTCGGCTGTTCTCTGTTTGTTGGCTCCACTAATTAATTGTTCTGACCTCTTGTGCTAGGACAGTCCCTTTCAAGGGGACCAATCATCAAGTATCTGCATGACTAGAGTCCTGCATCTATTTAAGGTTGTGTACTGTGCATAATATTCGAGCTCCTTCTCTATGCTCGGAAGCACACACACTTCTCTATGCTCAGAAGCATAGAGAGTATTTTAATATCAGAATCTATAAGATTGGGAAGGAAATCAGATGTTTTTCCCATTTGTGTCCTAGTCTTGTAAAAAAGAAGTTTTTAAAAAAAAAATAAATTTTTTTTTTTTCAGGAGAGAGGCTGTGGAGAGTAAAGATTTCATGAACTAATGGAAGTGACTAAAAAAGGAATGGAGCCCATAAAGAAAGCAATACTTCTGAACTAGATAGATGTTTCAGTATTGAGCCCTTAAATAAGTAATCTTTAAATCAAATTTTCATGGATCACGAGTAAGTTTTAGAGGAAAGACATGTTCTTAGTGTCTTGTTATGGAGTAAATGCTGGAAATGCATTGTTGTTAGGGAGTAAGTGCAGGTCAAAGGAGCAGACTCATTGAAGGATCTCTCTGCTCTTTCATTCCTAAGTTCCTCTAGGGAGTTTAAAGGGAAAAACCAAAGGGAAACAAACAGACAAACAAAAACCCTGAATATGAATTAGTGTCAGAATGTATTTATTCTGATGGGATAGAATTCACAGATAAAACCAGAACCACGTTAATGTACTCCGAGACAATAAGAAACTCTGTAACAGATGCTACCTATAGGTGCAGCTCTCTAAACACACCTTGAGAGTAATCTCATTTGTGTGTTACCAATATTGACAGAAAGTAATATTTGTCTATGATCAGATCTAGTACCAGGGCCTTAAATCCTTTCCCAATTTCTGCAGACTATTCCCATCTATCGAAGAAACATATTTTACGGCTCTGGTAAGTTCTATTCTGAACACCACTTGATGCAGCAACCACTAAAAAGTTGCTTCTTTGCTATCACGGTGCCCGAATCCATTATGATTCCACAGCCGTTTTAGTTCCTCTTCTCCCTTCCTACCCATCTTTGCATAGAAGCCTGGGAAGTCAGCCCTCAAGCTCCACCAGGTGTTACCAGCAGCTCTCCTCCTCAAGGTTTGAAGGCAAAGAGCAAGCGTTCCATGTTTCTGTCTAGCTTGGACTTACTGATCCAGAAAGGAAGTCAGTGGAATTACTGTGTTAAACTGAATCACATGCTTGAATGCTTGTCTGGATGAGAGCCAAAACATGCCTTAGATTGTTATGTCTTCAAGCCTTTATTCCACAAAGCTAAAGTGCTTTCTCAGAAATTTTGTATTTAGATAGACTTAGGCAGGTTAAAGCATTTTTGCAGCTGCCATTTTAAAATTGGGCATTCTTTAAGTGTTATTCCTGTTTGATTACTTCCCTTTCACCCTCCTCCCCCCAAGAACTACAGCTTTCCTGCTTTTTATTGTACAGTGGTGACTCTCCTGTGGAGTACTATTCTACCTAGCTTATTCCGCTTGTATGTGAGTAGTGTTGACCTTCAAAAGAGTATTCTCAGTAATCAGCATGGCAGGAAACTCTTTCAGTTTAGTCACTTATGCATTTATGTGTTCTTGGTTTGCTTAAAAACTTGTTGATTTGCTTTTGACAGTCATCCAGTAGGACTTCCTTCTCCTACATGCTCTTGCTAACTGGCATTTAAGCCAGAGAGTAAAGTTTGCAATGCCTGTTTGAAAATTTTGCCAGAAGGTCACAGAGCCATTGCTATGCCACTCAGTACCTTAAACATCAGAATTTGAAATGTAAGAAGTTAAATATTTCCTTTGACCTTTTTTTTGCAAAACATGCTTGAGGCCTGGGGCTCATACCATTGCCTTATGAAGATGTGTCCTTTTCTTGGCTATAGGCGAGAGTAAGTTTGTCCTTGGTGCAAAGAATGATTTTATACCTTTCCAAAGAACCTTACAGTCACAGTAGCAGTGAAACCCAACAGAAGTGCTGCAGTATTTAGGGATAAATATTACTAGTTGAATAAGTATGAATATTATAAATTAAGAGCTTTCTTTTTACTCCATCTGCTTTCACTAATTTTTCAGTCACGGTGTCAGAACAATTCATACTCCATGACCACAGGCCTCTTCCATTAATAGATCTGCTTGAAATAGGGGTGCCAGGTACCTAGTTACGTGATTGAGAGACCAGGACACCAAACATGTTGTTTACTTCATAAGTTAGAATTATCCCTTGCCTGTCAATTCAGGGTCTCTCTTAAGCAGTTTTTGCCAGCTGGCAAAATCCAGCCAGACAAGAAAGCTAATACATGCAGCTTTCTTTTTACATCCTTCCATGTAATGTCAGTCTTTTCAAGGTATCAATTACTTATTAAATTATGAAAGATCAACTTAATGCTGTTTGCTTGACAAACAGGGATTGATAAACAGAGAAGCCCCAAGTTTTTGTAGTGGCAAAATTAATGAGTTAAAGGCATAGTCAGTAAAGTAAAGAGGAAGTACACAGCAAACAACTCACTTGTAGGGCACAGATGGTTAGCTTTGACCATTTATCCCCAAACGACCCCCCTTAGGATGCAATATGCAATAATTAGTGAAGAGGGCTTTCAGAGTATACTCTCCCAGATTAGTAAGCAGTTGAATCACAGGAGATTCAAAATGTAACGGACATTAATAAAACACAAAAAATGAGCCAGAACTAGTCAGCGCTGAAGTTAGTTTGTTTAGCAAAATGTGCCCTGACCTATATATGCCGTTAGGCACTCCCTGTAAACATTACTTGTGATATTTTTATGCCACGGCAACAAATATCCAACAGGGAATGAAAATACAATTAGGGATAAAATTTTTGTGCATTTAGGGGTAGGATGTTAACATCTAAAACAGAGCCAAACAGGGAAACTTATAGTAAAAAATATAAAGGATGTCATGCATAAAACTGTCGTGCGGTTATGCACACTGATGCATAAAAGTTCAAAATCCTGAGACCATAAAATAGTTATCACAGGAGCAACTGCTGGACAAATAATATCTCAGTCTTAGCAAAATACCGAGCTCAGAGACTGTGAATAATATCATGTGCTAATAGAGGTCTGTAACACACTTGTAAGAGAAGACTAAAAATAGCAAATGCAGTTGTCAAAAATGGTAAAGTAAGACAGTATTTTCAGAGCTTTTCTAAAAAAGGAAAATTATAATCTATGACCCTCTCTTACAGCGATACTTTTACTGGAATTTACTGGATCCTGAAGTAAACAGGCAGGATATAGTTTGAGGTATTGTACTTTTTCTTGTGCTTTTATTCTTCTTTAAAAAGCAGAATGAAATCCTAATGTCTGTCAATTGCATAGTTTACTGAAACCAATGAAGTTATTTCCATTTCCAGAGTTGTTGAGAATTTGACCAAAATGTTAACATCGGAAAAACAGATTTATTGATAAACTGAGGAAAGCAGCACACAAACTTCCAAAAGAAATATTGTAAACAGATCAATAGGCAGAAAAAAATAGTATCAGGATTCAAAGAAAGAAGAACAAAATATCTCTACTATAGATTTGTTTAATATTTCTGCATAGGAAAGTCAAACAAATTTGGAAAGGAAATTATTTCTGCTTTATATTACTCTAAATCACTTATAAATAACAATGCAGTAGGCCTTACAGCAACTGAGCAATCGTCCTTAGTTTCTTGCCTTAGGATACAGGAAAAGTGATTACTGGAAAAGCTCTAGCGTGTGCTACAGAAGCCTCCCCCTTTCATGTAAATTTTGAATGTATTTTTGTGGAATGTAACAAATTATGAGATTGCACACTGAACCACTTTTTCTATATGTATGCAAGTGGTGAGTGCAATACAGTAGGTGTCATTATTAGAGGTTTCTTCAGTTTGTATGGGTGATGGTTTTCCCTCATTTCTTGGCAGCCAAACCCAGGATGTATAGAGGAATGGAAGAGGTTGTGTGTGTGCAAACTAATGAGAGCTGATGCAATACTAAATTATATTAAGCTGACTTCTGTATCATAGCTCTTAAAAAAGAATAAATGGTAGTCGTAGTTCTTAACAGTGCAGCACAGCACTCATCCAGAAAACTTCAAATTTTCTTTCCAACAGGGTAAGATGAGTCTACTAGTGAGTACGTTCATTTAAACAAAAGTGTTTTTTTGAAAGATTGAAAAAAGTACTTCACAGGGATGTTAAAAGCATTTGTATATAAAATAATTGGCAATACTGCAAAGCACAAATACATCCCTGGGTGCCTTTATATTATAAAGCTGTGTGGAACAATATTATTGAAAAGGAGTAAACCCTTGGATAAAATTACAGGTCTGCACTCTGGGATGGCTTACGTCATTGATTTAACATACAAGATGTTAAGCCCAAAGCAACTCACTGTGTTGACAGTAATTAAGTGATAATAAATGTTTCCAATATGCTCATATAAGACGCAAGAGAAACTGTAAGAGATGAAATACACATTGTATGTTTAACCCATGACCACATTGCAAAAAGTCAAGCAATTCTGTTAAATGAATATATATGTGTATATATATTATTTACAGAATTATGATTAGTCTGCTAAGTAAAAGAAACATTTTGGGAGATAATGCAGCCTGCCAGAAAAATGCTTACAAATTGGGAAGTGCACATCTTCAGATCAACATCAGTCAATTAAAAAAAAAAAATTAGTCTAGTTTTCAAAACAGACTGCTGAGTCATCTTGTTGAAAACCTGTTTTACATTAAAGCTTCTTTACACTCAAAGGCCTGCAGAAGATCCTGTTGTAAGTATGTCACACATAATGACTCTTCATTAGCCCCTGCTGGTCTCCAGGTAGTATATAACTTATGGTTAAGTTGTAATAGGCAGATGAGAAAGGGTTATAGTCCTTACAGGTTAAAAATTTGGTACGTGTCCCTGATACGATTTAGAGAAGGACATCAAATGTAGGAATAGCAGAGCTGACTGTAAGCAAAAGTCCTCTAG
Organism: Platalea leucorodia; assembly: GCF_965183815.1. Classification (NCBI taxonomy): domain Eukaryota; kingdom Metazoa; phylum Chordata; class Aves; order Pelecaniformes; family Threskiornithidae; genus Platalea; species Platalea leucorodia. Next base: position 14,687,690 of record NC_138828.1, on the reverse strand, counting down.
GCCTGATGTCTCCAACCGCAGCCAATTGTGAATGCCAAGGGAAGAGTATACTGATACCTCCCTGATATATCCTCCAGTCTCCAGCAAAGGAGAATGCAGATAACGCTTGTCAGATTTGGGGCTAGTGTTTTCAAGTTTATAACTTCTCTAGCTTTTTTTCCCTGCTGTTTACCAGCATAGATAAATATTGGCTTTTTAGTGGATTTTTTAGAATTTTATGTAGCAGTTTCTTCTACGTAAATATTTTTTTCAGCTTACATTTCAAATTTTGACAGGCAATGTTAAGTTCTAAACTTAAAATATGATGGTTAGTAATTTAAAAATGCAAAATGTTACATTAATGAGGCCTCTTCATAATGTAATTTTCTGAAGAGTACTCCTTTTGCAAGCATGTATAACCTAAGGGTACATATCTTTCATTTTTTAGGTCAGCTTGTGTTTTCTAAAAGCTACAATGTCACTGCCTTGAGTAAACACACATATTATCTTCAGACATTACAATGGAACAAATTCTGGTATTTACCCTTTTCCCAAAAACAAGTATTTCATTTCTTTGTGGTTTCGACCTATTTATTTTTGTTTCAGTTCACCAGGCACTGTGAGAACATGTTCATCATTTGAAATAGCTAATTCAAAACTGAGCAACCTAGTTGAAAAAGAGAACACAAACTTTCTTCTCTCTTAGTTGCAAACTACAAATAAAAATAATGCATGGAAGGGCTATCATTTCTGATTCTAAATACCTGGGACAATGCACCATGCTTTCAAAATTACTTTTGGTACCAAGGCAGGCATGTATAGAATTCTTCAAGGATAGACCCATAGACCCAAGCTTGTGGTCAGCTGAAGGGATGATAGATATGATAAATATCACTTTATTCTATTGGTTTCAGTAACAGTGAGGCATTTATAGTACTGAAATGCCTAGCATATTTTTTCCAAAGGTGCTTCCCTGTCTTTCAGAAAACCTGAGGGATACTGAGCAAAAAGAATAACCAATTACTTTGAGAATGCTCCTTTTTTCTTCTATATCAGAAATAATTCAGCTATTCATACTTAACTCATACAAGACAAGATTCAAATATTCTTTGAGCATGTTACTTCCGTTCCCATTTCTTTGGAATAGAGACTGACAAAGGTTGTAAGCAAATTACAAAACAAACTAGCAAGCAAAAAAGTCGTCATTCACCATCTTATAGGATAAAAACATTGTAACAGTTAAGAATCTGAGTGTATAACTTACAAAATTGCTTAAGAAATATGGCACGTTATGGTTTTTTCTGATTAGAAATATTAAGTAGTACATTTAAAGAAAAAGGTTTCTTTTACTCGCCAGAATTTTTAGTGGTTATGTGAACTAGAGAAAATGAGCCTTTCTTTAGAAAATAATTGAAGTATAAACAGAAATCAAAATTAAGATCCATTATTTAAATGAAGTGGTTTCTGTTTGCTGATATTTAAGTCAGGACAAAACAGGTGTCTTAAATTGCTTTGAGATAAATCAGTCTGTCCCAGTCCTTGGATGCTACCATACTTCCAATATGGTATGAGCACTGAGCTGTTAGGACAGGTACTGGCAAAAACCTTCAGATCCTAGAAAGCACAGAGTATCACTACTAGCCCTCCATCTTGTTGGATCACCTTATTGTTGAAAAGTCACTTTTACTAAGTGTAATACAGAGCTTGAGTTGGCCTTCTCGACATTTGTACATCAGTTCACTTTCAACGCTGTGTCTTACTCAGAGTGGTAGTCAAATTATCTATTAGTTTCTTCTTAAAAATTGTCACATATGCACAGCACATAAATTTGCATTATTGTCAAGTCATTCATCTTTAGCTGGATGAAAACTACTAGACAACTACATTGTCCTCGCTGTGACCCATGTATCTTGAAATCACGCGCAGTTTAAAATGAGACCTGAAATATTCATATGTCATTTAAATTATGCAAAATAATCTACAGGCATCCATAAAATCTTATGAATCTGAGAGATATTTTCAGTTACATGAGGGCAGGAGATGAGTGGGCATTTTGTCCTTCAAAAAAAAAAAAAAAAGACGACAGAAAAAAGAAGAAAAGAAGGAATTGTTTCAAAAGTAGTATGTGAGAATAGTTCCATAAAGATTTCCTTGGGAAAAAAGTCTCATAGGTACCTGAAGAGTGAATGTTTCAGTAGTGTACATGTTCTAGACGTTTCTGTTGTATCACCACACATTTATAATATGTTCCAGTACTGTTAGATAACCCCTAACCAAGACAGTAAATATTAGCATAGGGTTTTTTGAGTACAATGCACAAGTTGTGTGTGTTTGAGTATGGAATAATAGAAGAGAGAGAGTAGGAAAGCCAGTAAAGCTCCCTGGATTATACGTATCCAACTGCTGCAGATTGTTTTCTCAAAGCTCAAGATAAATTTGTATACTAGAAAGGAGAGCTACAGTTTGTGTTCTGATCAGCTAGAGAGAATGCAAATGGTAACAGCAGATACCCATAACAGAATTTTCTACTGGGTTTATGTCCGTGGGGAATTCAGAGCCAGTGCATCATAGCTCTTCACTAGGGTTTCCCTGTATTCTCTCTAGCTCCCAGCTCCTTGCTTCTACCTGGTAAGGAAATGAAAGCAAATGAATTGATTTTAAACTACTGGCTCCTACAGGGAGAAACGATGGCATCAGCTGGTGACTGTGTATAAAATCAATGTCTGTAGTGATGACCCAACTATTTTATATTCCCAAAACATTTTTGACTAATCAAGCTAGGCATCCATTCAGTTACAGAATAGATGTGGCAGAAATCACATTTGCACCAGAACACAGGGTAGGTTCAGCCTATGCAGATCACCTTCTAGCTCCTGGTGCTATTTTCTGAAGTCATGGTGCTGAACAAAACCTCTAGAAGGTCCCCTTGATCCTCAAGCTAGTAATCAGAAGTATTCTATACTAAATGATATCATAATAATTTACAGAGACAACACGGATGTTTCAGGAGTCCTCCACTTGAAATGGAGGCAAAAGTCATGTAAATACAGCAACTTGACATATGTTTTCCTTCAAAAATAACAAATTCATCCTCTCCAATGTGCCTTGTCCCACAGCTGAGCTCCGAGGCATCTTGTTATACAGAGCTCGCTATTGAGAATAGTCCTCAATTCTCTTTCTCCTTCCAGTCTTTGTCAGCCCCAGCTTGCACATCACTCTTCCTCCAACACATATGCATACACTGTGTTTCTGGCTAGAGGAGTAAGCCAGTCCCCCTCATAAATCAGGATTGCGAGGGCAGAGACTTGTCACGTCTCTCTCGTCATTCAGGAGTACTAGACCCCAAATGTTTCATCGCATCCTGAAAAACTTTACATTGAAAAATTCCAGCCTTTGTGAAAGGGTGGGGTGCTCCTGAGATAAAGTTGTCAATGAAAATGTCTTCCAAAATCAGGCCAAATTTATTATCTTCACTGTATTTTCTTCAAGTTTTACCATACAAATTAAATAAGGGTGTGTTCTGTGATAAGCTTTTGTTTCAGCTTTTACAGAAAATGAATGCTGGGCTGACTCACTAAAGTCTTTTGTTTTAATCTCAGAGTTAACCTACGCAGCGCCTTCATAAAGGTACGTGTCTCTTACTCTGAAATAGACTCCTTCCATATGGTATTGTTAACTCTTGTATATTTGAATTCTATTTTTAGAAAGGGTGAATGCAATAACATTTTAACTATGTAATTTGGCAGAAATAGAACCAAGCACTTTGATTCGTGCACCAATCAAAGTAGAATAGCTTAATGCATCCCTTTAATAATCTAAAGCTTTGCAGTTTTTATAGCGCTATGAGATCTATTTAGATGTTTTCTAGCAATGTTTTGGGTCTGGTATAAATTTTCTTCAATAGTCATATTCTGACCTGATAGCGGCATACTGTATATCAGAATCTCAGAAGCATATGAATGGTTTTGAAGATTTTTGGAAGAAAAGAATTTGCCCATTCCTCCTAACCATCTCTGATGTGATGCGGCAGATGTACATTTTTCTAAATTTCCTACCCACTTCTAATTGTCCTCCATGGGTCTGCAGGAGCTAAGCAGAAGTGAGCAAAGCCAAGTACAGGAGATCAAAATCAATGGAAAAAATACCAGGAAGCTTCAGCAGTTTTCCCAAAGCTGTGTTTGTTTACTTTAATTGTAATTATCTCCTAACGGTGTGAATTTCTGAATTCATAGCATATTCATATTCCTTTTGTTTTACAATTGCAGAGGATACTGATTAACATTCAGTCAGAGGATAAGCTCAGTTAAAGGATACTTATTGAGTCATTTCCAAATTGTGGTTAAAATTTCGCTAACAAAATTTCACTAATACACAGCCAACTCTGTGTGTCTGATTTTAGTCTTTTTTAAAGTGGAATGAATAATAGGAATTAATTTCAATAATTTTATATGCCAGTTAGTTACTTGAATACCAGCATGATTACTATCAGAAAAAGACAATAGCTTCACTGAAACAAACTGATTGTATTTGCCTCTGTTTGAACTCATTTTTTAGGAAAAAAAAGTGGAGATATCACCTGCATTTTTGAAAGACTGAAATTTTTTTGAGAACTCATACTTTATGTTAATACTATACTACTTTTTGTCTAATGGTAGCAACTGAAAACATCCGCTAAAATGGCACCTAGTGTGCTATACTCTAAACTATGTAAACTTCTAATTAAGGTTAATGTTTTCCAAGAGAGATTACAGAACACCTCAACAAGTCAGACAAAATGCAAAAAGGAGGGAAGTGTTATGTCATTTTTATTGCTGGAGAACTGAGATATTGCTTTAATGGCCCCTGGTCACGCATAGAATTTGTGGAGATTTTAGAAAATGAACTGAATTCTCCTGAATGCCAGTGGGGATTTTCAGGTGAACAAGCATCCTGCTCCTTAGAAATTACATTAGTTTCTCCTCTGGGCTCACACAGTGGAATTGTTCTTGAGAGACTGGCTACTAAACCAAACACTTCGCAGTTAAAATCTCAGTGACACCTAGGCCAGGTTTCAATGGTCTTGAGACACTGCATTGGTTTATTATGCAGTACCACAGTACTAATGCTGCAGGCTAGAAGAGGCTTCTGGGATTCCAATTCCTAGTTCCAAGGAAAAAAGAAGAAATGCCAATCTCTTTTTTTTTTTTAAGAGAGCTTTGCCTAGCACCTAATGCTTCTAAAGAAGATTTTTCAACATTCTTAGGCAGCTATTTGTCTCATAACACATATGACAACTGCATATCACAGCTTAATCTCTTGTAGTAACGGCATGTGGCCTCTTGCTTCTTAAAATGGAAAAGGATATGAAAAAGAAGATGAAAAACTTTCAAGGACATCTAACCATTGCCTGTTGCCAGCATATTCATAAAAACCTCTGTAATGGTAGCTGCTGGGCAGAATGGGTAAGTAAAAGATACCACTGAATTTGGATTGTGCCTGACCTTGCTACTTCTTGAATCAATTGTTTTCTGCTGACTTACCAAAAATTTAATCCTAATTTATTTGGCACTTTGAGGATTTTTTTTGTGTTAAAGACTGGCAGATAAAATGGCCAAACTCAAACTTTTACAACCCAGAGAATGTACTCTTTTCTCCTGCTTCTTTCTTTGTCTGCCATTGCTGCAGACATCTATAATTTCCAGACCCTGTTGGTTACTTCACTTGAAGTTCCCAGGTGGCAGTGTGAGTGGGATTTGAAGGGCAGAGCAGAGGAAAAAACATCTGTTGGGGCTCACTAAATGTGAGGAAGATAATGTAGTATTTGCTGATATGAGAGATAGGATTTGAGGCTGACAAACAGGCTATCCTGTGTGGTGGGATCATCCGTTGACTATTCTGAGGAGACATAATATTGAAAGCTGAGAAAAAGATCATGGGATATCTACAATGGAAAAAAACTCACATCCCAGACCTTCATATTTGAAAAAAGAATGGTAGCTGGGAAGGGAAAGGACGAATTATTTCTAATTAAGTAAGTAATGATATTAAGTGAAGTGAAAGGCACATTCTGCCGTAAGGCAAATAAAGACAGGAAGAAATGACTTAAGTCTAAAATGCCATAGCATACCTTTCAAATTACATTGACAAATGTATCTGCAAATCAACAGCGAATGAGGTAAGAAGTATTGTGGATGATTAATACGACTCAGGATCTTAATTTTGACATATTATTTGGTCATCTCTCCTTTGCATTAGTATCATGATGCAAAATGAAGTTCACATTATTTATTACAGTGAACTTTAAAATCAGACCTCTTTAGTAGCGTAGAGAGTTGTGTCTTGGAAGGACTAAATCCACGAAAATATGCTGGGAAAGTCTAAGATCAGCCAAATTATGTTACAACCTTTCAGCATTCTGAATTCTGAATAGAAGCAAGACACCAGGACAATGGGGTAATTCTCTAACTATGTGGAACAGGATAATGAGGTGAGAAACATCTCTTTTGTATGAAACAAAATGAGAATAACTGCAGGCTCAAAGATGTAGTCCATTAAATAATATTGTGTTTGTCTGGACACGTTAATAAAAAAATTTTTTTAAAAGTAGAATCATGTAGTTATCCAGATAGTGTATGTAGGAAGCTGGAAGTCACAGGAGTCATCTCACTATTTATTTTAGCTAGGTTTTTCTGGGGAACACAAACAACTGGTTAAATAAGCAAAATTTCAGAGCAATTAAAGACACAAAAGTATACAAAGCATACAAATCAAGGTTCTCAGTCTTTGCTGAAAAGTTTGCCTGAAGATGTGACTAGGAGACATGAAGAAACACATACTTGGGATTCAAGAGAGAGGGAAAATACTTACCTACATAAGAATTTAGTCAAGACATAAAGGCTACCAATTTTACTTTTGCAAAGAGTATCACGAGACATAAATGGTCTGGTGCATTGTGTTATGTTGCAGTAGAAACAATTACTTTCATAACAGCCTGTGCTTAATGAGTTTAGCTGGAAATTGTCTAATAGCATAGACAAGAGAACCGAATGTTAATATCTACATGGCAAATGTCTTTTTAATATGTATCTGTATTTATTTTTTTTTATAACTAACAGAATTCATTTGAAATAACTGTTATTTCCATAGCTGTTTTTCTTTAAATCAGCACATACAAATGGCACTGTGAGGTCTTTTCCTCCCCCCCTCCACCTCCCCACCCCACTCCCCTGCGGGATATCTGTTAGAAACCACTGGGGTTTTGTGATTGTAGTCAATCCAACAAAATCCCATGTTCCCTTGGACTTCATGAATCACCTTTCTTGAGCTGAAGTGAAACTTCCAGATTGTATTTAGGGAGGGAGCTTTGTTTTCTTCAAAAAAAGGAGTGCTAATAGACTTCCACTTGAAGCTGCTTTCATTTGAAAGTAAGTTGCCATGCTGACATTGTCCTCTCTTTCCTCCTGCAAAAAACCTGTGAATAAACGTTTCCTGGATCAACTTAATTCAGGATTTCTTGGCTCAGGAAACTACCAGTAAATGTTGGGAAAAAATGATGATTCATAACAAGGCTGTGCTGGATAGTGATATGAAATGGCTACATTGCCTGGAAATGAAGCTTATTATCATAAAAATCCATTCAGAGACAATCTAGAAGTTAAAACAGTATACCAAGAAGATAGTTCCACCTCAGGACATAGTTTACTGCTAATCCCTAGCTCACCACTTTGATGAGGACAGATCAAACACCAAGGCTGTAGATGAGTAGATTACATCAGTTAAGTGGATACTGAAATCTTGGCTAACAAACTTTTGCAAGGCATGGGTGACAGATGGATTTGCGCAGTTTGGATTCCTGAGATACATCAAGATCATTAGGACTCCTGTCTGCACAGCTCTTCAGGTTTCGCAGTCCATCTGCATGATATTCCAAGGCTCAGGCATTTACCGCACCCCATTACCCTGCCCCTGATCCAGTCACCAGACAAAATGGATAGGAGGGAGGATCTCCAGAAGTTGTAGAATGACCAAAAAGTTTTCTGCTGGGAGGTAGAAAAGGAGTTTGCAATGGTTAATGATGAGGCTAATTAGTAACATACAGATGGTGTCTGTCTCAAGTGCCTGAAAAACTTTCCCTATTTGACACAATACCAGCAAAAACAAGGGAGGAGGCACTTCCGCAGTGGTTGGGAAGCAGAACTGCTGAGACTTTTGTTGTTCATGCAATTTAATCCCTCCTGCCAGCTGAGCACAGCACCAAGGTAGTCTGTAAGGAAGCTAGAAGTTGAAGGGTTTTATGCAGCTGTTCCTTTAAAAACCACATTATGATGCTGCATTAAGCCTTTGTCAAATATACATGGTTTTTACCAGAAAAAAAAACAAAACAACTGAACACGAACAATGCAAACCTTACACCATGAAGTTCAGCCTGTAAGAATAAATATTTCAAACTTCACTGAATGTAACAATGCAGATGTAGTGGGCATGCCTGCAAGTACTGACGCCATAGGTCTGAGTTAGTCTATGCTACAATAAACATAGTATTTCTGTCTGCTGTCCTTGACATTTGTGCAGAAAGGCAAGTAGCAGAAAAAGAGGTGGGGTTGAGTGATTCATCATCATGAAGCTCAAGTGGGGGAGAAGCGCACGGTTGTTCTCAGCATGTCACTAATTTTAGGCTGTAGGGCTTTTCTGGACTGGAGTTTTAATTGGAATATTCTCCAGCAGGACCAACCATTTCTGCAGTTACTCCAGCAGCTGTTTCTGGACATTCCTGTGTTTTTCAGTACTGTCTTCTGACAATTTTCTGTGCGTCTCCCTTTTTTCCTAGAGGCTTCTCTCTTCTTTCATTTTTCTGATCCTTCTTCAGGATATGATAATGGAATTGATCTTACTCTACAGGCATGGATGGTGAGCAAAGCAAGTAAGAAAAGGGATATTAATCTTTGTATAGAGATTTGTCTGTTGTTCTGAAATGGAAAATGGTCCTCTCTGTGAAAGAGACTTTGCTTGTTATCCTCACTCAGGAACTAGGGAACAGAATATATTAATATTACATCCATTTCTCCTTGGCAACAATGATGAAAGTTGGATTTTTCATCAGGTTTGGAATGTCTGTTCCATGGTTTTCCCCTTTGTTCCCACCACCATCTGGAAAGCTTGGAGAGAGAACATATCTTCATTCAGCTTTGCAAAAAAGGCCTGATTCAGGCTTAGGCTGTTGAGTTGGCTGAAGGACTGGAGATGTTGGAGCGAGGACAGAACAAGGCAAGTCTGCAGCCTACCCAAATACTGAAGGAAAGCTGTAACTTGGAAGCATGTCTCCAACAGGCAACTTTTCCAGAAAGGAAATAGAGCAACACTCCCATGAATTGCTTTTGCTTTTCTTGGAAGTTTCTCACATCGTGACCACGTCCACCCTGTTATATCTTACCTCCCAAGATGATATAATTAAAAACTTGTTGTGCAGTAATTCATAGAAATGCCTGCTGAAGTTGCACCCTGATTTCCATGCTCACCTCTAGTTTGTTTCTTTTTAGGACTTTGATAAATTTTAACTCTTATACTGAAGAGTTATATGGTTGGTGTTTGTCTTAAAAATAACTTTGAGGGGCAATAAGAGGAGTGAGTACACCTGGAGCTTTTTTGGAGGCTTTCATTTGCCCAGCAACCTTGGTAGGCTTACAGTACAGTAGAATAAATCTAGTTTACAACTGGCTAGATGATTACAAAGGTGTAACAAAATACTGCATATGAAACTACATTCAAACATGAGTATGAATTAGCTAATAAAAGCACTGAAATTGTGTTCCAGTTATAGACCTAAAGCTGATTGTGTTAAAAAAAAAAAAAAAGTGCTTAATGTATTGAGGATGGAAAGGCTGACAGGAGAGAATAGTGGAAACCAAAAAGGCTGCACTCGCAATGGCATTGTGTTGTCCTTCACAGAACTGCATATCCTGAACACCAGAAGTCAAGGGTTGTGTGCAGGGAGTTTTATTCCTTCAGTAGATAAATAGGCGTAACACTTACTTTAAACTGGCACAGAGTTTCATTGACTCAACTGAGTAAGGAACAGGGATTATAACACCTTTCAGAGAAAAGAAAACAAATTAACAACCAAGATCAGGGCTGATTTATTTCATTTCCGTGAGTGAGTGAGTGAATTATATGTACTGGTGGCATTTCAGTGATCTTTTTAAAAGTAAATTTTGGTATAATTAGAATGCAAAGAAAGTATGAAGATAAAGTAAATGTATGTGTAACTCTGCAAACATACCTGACAATACATTTTATTGAAATGACTAAACCACTTCCTTTTCTCTGAAAGACGTAGAAAATTCAAAAATATTAAATCTTCCTCAGGTCCCCTGATGTAAGTGAGGGAGGGAATCCTCTAATCGCAGCCTTTGAACTTTCAAATTCAGCTGAAGAACCTTACATTAGGGATAATGAATCAGCTAACGTGTAATTTAATCTAAACTTGTAGATTCAAATCATATGGTGAACTATTGTAGAAACTTTTAAGAGAACGAAAAATTCTGCTTGTACTAGTGACTGCTAGAATCAGTGGAGCAAGACACTGGGTGAAATGTACATCTCCCCCCCTTTATTTACTTTGTTCTCATTTTTATGTTAATGTAACTGTTTCTGTTAAACATTAATGTCAGGAATAAACTCTTATTCAGCAACCTCCTCAACAACAACCTTCTACAACACCACTTAAGAGCATCACACAGCCCACAGGCTAGCACTGGACAGGAGCTCGTTCAGTGCATGCAGAAGCATCCTTCGGTACACTAAGGATAAGTAATTATTTATGAGCCTGTAGATTAGTATCTTCTTTGACTGCTTTCCCACCAAGTTCCCAAGGACCAGCTACTCTATTCTAACCCTTTATTTATGGCATCTTTTCTTCTAGCATACAGAGATGACTCATAGCAAAGTGGCCAACAGACAGAGATTCAGTTACTCAAAGTCATTTTGGCAATGGAAGGCTAATCTGATTTCTGGAAAACAGACTGGGAACCTTGGGTCCTGAATTTCTGGTAATGTTGTGACTACCTGTCTGTTCTGCAGTGAGTGATACCTCTTTGAGCTGATCTCTGGAAACTGTTCTGAAACTTCTAACGTTATCAGAATCTTCTTAGTTAGCTTTTGCGCAGTAGTTTCTAAGATAGTATTTTATATAACTAATCTCTGTTAAAAATAAGCGAGAAGATAGCTGAACTACAAAGGCGTCATCCAGTTCAAATCTTTATTGATCACTAATGATTTAAAAGAAAAAAATCTTTACAAAACTGTTACAGAGTGCACAATAATATATTCTCAATGGATGGAATCCACTCAGCTTTTTTCCTCACAGTAGACTATTCTACCATAATTTACTATTTGCAACTTATCTGCACTTTTTTTTTCTTTTAACGGGCACAACGTAGATGTTAATGGCTATATGTTACATCTGGTTTTAGATACTAAGCCCTATTGGGAAGGATGTTGTCTTTTTGTTTGTACCTTCACTGTGTATAAATATGAGAAATAGCATAAAATTATTAATTTAAGAGATGATAAAGTAACAGCATAAATGCCAGACTAATAAACTTGCATATACCTTTAAAAGGAGTGGTGGTACAGTTGTATTTTAAAATGTTCACTGTCTTTAGAAGCAAACAGAATCGCTTCCAGAAGACGTGAGATTTCTTTTCAGTTATCATGAAGGATGAAGGAGATTAAATAGGTAAGTTACAACAGAGGCAACATTACTATGACCGAAGGGCAAAATAAGCCTGCTTACTGAGATAGTCACACGATCCCGTGGCTGCATGTTGCTACATGAGTAATGGCATTTTATATTCTTTAAGAGCAGTAGGGGAAATACTATAATCAAAACAATACTGTCTGTATTTGTATTTGAAATGCTCAGCATAAATAGAAACTTACTTGCTTGTGATGCGTTTCATTTTTTTACAGGCTTAGAATCGCAAATAACCTTAACTTGTTTCACATGTGCTATGGGCAATCGTTGTGGAAGAACTAGCATGCAGTAACTTGTACCTGCTCAAGACAGTGGCTTGTAACCTGCTCTGTCTTCATCATATACCATATCTTCAGCACCCACTGAGAAGTGCCAGGACCTGCTTTTTTATATGAGAACATGGGCAGGAGACTGAAAATGTAGGGACAAAGGCTCAGGGAGTTATAGTCTGGTGTGGAGAGATGGAATATGATGCAGGAGAGGGTACGGGTGTAGACAAGAAAGAAGCAAGTGTAGAAGCAGGAGCACTATAACAAACTGTAGTTTTGAAAGGCCTGTGACAAGTAGGTCCATGCAGTAGTCTAGATCACAGTACTAGCAGACACATGAAGCCAGCCAACAAGCGGAAAATACTATGATCTCCTAAGAGTGATCTTTTCTCTTTTACGTCAGTCTCCCAACAGAATATGAACAGCAGAATGGTAAGGAATTAGATAAACACAGAAAACAAACCTTACAACCAGTGACTCTCTCAATATGTGAGAGAGATTTGGGGGTGTGACCTAGCTATGCTACATTCTTCCCCTGTCCCATAAACTGCTGCTGTCCGCTCTAATCTTCCCAACTTTCCATAGGCTACGTTGGTGTGGTCTGAGTTCCAAATTTTTCTCCATAATCCGGACGGCTGTTTTTTTCCTGCTTTTAATAAAAGCTAAGCTAATCACTCTGGCATTTTGCATGAAGTCATATGAAACTATTGGGTAATCAATGATTAACTCAGTTTTGAGTTGATTAATTCTTTCTGTGACCTGCAGAAAAGCAGCTGGTAAGCCAACGGAAAAGATGAGCTCTAATTTCAAGTATAAGCAATTACACATTTAGAATTGAAGAAGCTAAAGCAGCTTTGATCAAAATTAGTTCTAAAAAAAAATCCACCCTGTCCTAAGCGACAACTTCACTGCCATAACTAGCTCGGAGACCATTCAGACAATTCCTGTTTGGCCTTTCCCTCCTACCTGCATATTTAGGCAGACTGGCTTTGCACGGGGGACCTATCCATCCATGTTGGCAGGGAAGGCCAGGTGGGATGGGGCTGTGGAGGCGTCGTGGAGGTGCTGTGGTGGCAGGGCTGTATGCACGGTGCCTGCCTTGGAGCCCCGCTGCAGCCCTTGCGCGGGTGAGGGCCCACAGCTGGGGCACTCGGGTGTTTCCTCCATGGCAAGGTACCATGCGCTCTGTTTCAAGTGTTTGAAAGTGGGAGAATCCCACCGCAGGCTGCCAGGTTCCTCAGCAATAGGCCCCACTGCTCAGGAAAGGAGCCTGTCTGGAGGCAGGGAAGGACGGGCCTGCCAGTGGGGAGCTGCCTGCAAGCCTGGGGGATATGGAGTGCCGCATGCTAATGGCTTTTGGATTACAATGAGGTCACCTGGCCACGCTGCATACTGGAAATGCAGCTAATACAGAAGCATCCAGAAAGCCCATTGGGGAGCTCTGAAGAGCGCTACAGAGGCTGGACACTTGCAAGGATTTTCCTCCTGTATTAAACACCCTTGAGGGTCGGGGGTTATGGCCTCACATGTTGCAAAAGGTCAGCTAGGCATAGGCATTAAGTCCAAGCAAGAGGGAAAGTCTGCTAGAACTTGCTGTGCCAGGAATCAGCTGTGAAAAACATAAATGTGAAAAAATCCAGACCTATTTACTATGTAATTCTGGTACAAGCAAACAACAAGGAGTGAAAAAAACAAAGCAGAAAATTATAGGGAGCTAGTGATCTCATCTACAATACTGGAAATGTTTCTAAGCTTTAAATTTGCTGTACTACCTAGTTTTCTTGTTGGGCTGTAAAATAACTTTTAAAGCTTTGCTGAAATTTCCTCAAATGTCATGTTGTTTAAGTGACACTTACCTGACTCTCCAGCCTGCTCAATGCTCCAGCAGAGTTTCGTGTTGTCCGCGCCATCCCCAGTGTCCTGCCTGCTGGAACATTACTTAGAACAGAAGCACAGAATCTGGATCAGGAAAGTACATTGTGGGACCTAGATGTGACAAAAATAAGTATGTATAATGTTGCAATAGGGTTCTGAGTGGCGCTCAGCCCATCTATGAAGAGCATTCAAAGCAGGAAGTTGCTGAAATTTCGCAAGTAACTTTTGCAAGTCCCCTTTAAATCTTCTAAATGAAAGGAAAACACAAGAGACAGACTTTTTAAAAGGGTTATCTTTATCAAGATAGTAGAGACCCATCTTTGAATGCTGCAATATAAGGGGGGTTCCCCCTGGAAAATGTATATTGTCATCAAAGGATAATTTTTTGTGACTTTTGATAATAATCAGAAGAGAGGTTGTAGCCCAGGTAGCTAGTATTAAAGTCATTAACATCAATATAATTCTGCTTTTTATAAAGGGCTGGAAGAGGTCCCCTAATTACTACAACACAGCATGACAATTGCTTTTAATAGTTGCCTTTTATGTAGACGCAGTATGGTCCAGCTATGCAATTTTACTTTTGTTCTCCCCTATTTTATAAATTAAATTAGAAGAGAATAAATGAGGCAAACCATATGGAACCAAGGTTGGGTCAGCAGCAATCCACTACATCACCTCCATTTAAGCAGTGTTTTCATAGTAAGGATCACAGCAACTGTCTAACCAGCTCATTCCCCTTTTTATTACCTTTTACAGATGACACAATAAAACCTAACTGGAATGTTTCCCTTCTCTTTTAGAAACTCTTTTTTTCCTAGATTCACTTTCAAATCTTGCAAATGTTGGAGTTGGAGAAACAAATTTTTGTTCAAGCTACTGGTTTTATATTCATAGCAAGACCTTGAAGAGATACAGCAAAAAATGATGAAGGCATGTTGCCAGAACAGTTTATTTGGACATTAATATTAGTATTTTTTTATAAAAGGAATCCCAACGCAATCTGCAAGAAAATAAGTTTGTGAAGGAGGCTGCCTACAGAAGTTGTGGAAGCTCCATCCTCAGAGGTATTAAAAAATCAACCAAGACTGGGGCAACCTGCTCTAATGTTGAAGATAGCCCTGCTTTAGGTGGGAGGCTGGAAGAGGTGACCTGTAGGTGACTCTTCCAATGTAAATTATTCAATGAAATTAGGCCTTGAATTAAAAAATGTGATGGAGGAAGGAAGGACAAATATGCACACACACACAGATGTGTGATTGCATAAGCATTATTTTCTTAGAAAATTAAATTAAACACTGCTAATTTCAAAGATATGGGCTGGGAACACAGTCCGGTTTCTATATATGTAAAGGGGCTATTGCTTACAGTTTTGTTAGCGCCTTCTGCAAGTGGGTCTCAAACAATTAGACTCAGTTTCAGTTGCTTTTAGTTTGGTCAAGCTGAAATTGTTAGAGCTGAAATTTCCTACACTGAATTACTTACTCAGGCTAGTGTTTTTCTTTTAAGTCCCATCAAGAATAGGTCAGTTATTTCCAAAAGCAAATTAACAGAAATATGCATTTCTTTCTTATAAAGAAAATGTTTATAACCATTTAATTAAAGCTGTGCTTTTTAGTAATGTGCTCAAGTTTGGCAGCCTAGAAAACCTGCATAAACTTGGCCAAGTCATGAGTGGCTTAGTTTACATAATTGCAGAAGAGATTTATTGGCACTGTGTAGTTGGTCTCCAGCAGTTTCTTCACAATGAACATATTCCACCTCAGAGCTTCAGAGGCAAGCAGAACTTTTTATATTAAAAAAAAAGGCTTCCTACAGGAACAATGTGGTGAATGCTGAGGAACAGAAATCAGTGATGCTGCTGGTACACAGCAGTGGAATTTGAGTAGTATGACTGAGTGGAGAGCACAGCAAAGAATTAAGACAGGGTAAAGGTGAAAGGAAGGAGGAAAGGTTGAGTGTAGCAGAAGTGGGAGGATTTATGAACACTAAAGCATATTCTTCTCAAGAACTTGAAACTTAATCCCGTGCTCGCTGCGTTCCCATGAATTCATAATTTTAAAAAGGTATTAAATCTTTAATCACAGTATGAGGTAACGATTTCCTTTTGCTCTCACAGGATTTATGAACAAAATGGATTCTGCTCACCGAATGGGCCAAGCTCCTGGAAGAAAACTGTATAAATGTCCTTATTTGAAAAAGGAAGACATGTAGAAAAGGAGGCAGAAGATCACAGAAAGAAAAGCATGGGTTCAAGGACAAAGGCAGCTGAATGCAGCCCTGAGGAACAGAGTCCTGTCCCTGCCTTCATCTCACCGTCTCCCTGTGATTTGGGCAAGTTCCTTAACCCAGCTTTTTCACAAGCAACAATCATTTTCCAAGTTCCCTCCTACAAGAAATCTTGGCTTTAAGTTGCTTTGTATATCGGCCCTTAGGATGGGATGCTTCATGCTCCCCAAGCGTATATTTCTGGTCATTATAGTCAGCTAGCTCAGATGCAGGTTTCTCCAGCGTAGATGCTACAGTCTGAAGAAATGAGTGCCCTCTACAGTGCTTAGTTCAAAAAAGCATTGAGATCTCACAGCTGCAACAGAGCACACTGGGGGCTGTATGTGAACACAGACAATCCTAGGGAATGCTAAACAATCTCTTAAAAAAAAAAATCCATCTCCAGGTATCACATACTGGACCCAAAATCATTAAGTTCTTCCAATCTTTTTCAATTTGTAAAGTAAAATTCCCATTTTCTTATCCTTCAGGACCTTTGAGAAAAATGAACTAATTAGTGTTTAAGAAGCAGATGGATACTGTACTGATAAGTGCCATAAAGGGAGGGCAAAAAAAAAATAAAATTAATTATTCTGGATTTACAACATGGTGCAAGGAATGTGCAGCAAATCAGACATGGGGCCATACAAAAGAAGAATACATGAAATACAGAATATCTGTTTTTCCTGGTTTTCCTTGTTTGTATATATTTTACACTCTAGCCAGCGTAAAATCACATTTCTTGTGCCCATGTAACTAATTACAGTAAGATACAATGTAACTAAGGCTGTAGACCTTTTTTATTAAATAAAAAAAGTTTAAAATTAAATAAAATGAGTGAAAGAAAGCTGTAAGCAGCGAGGCAGCATGTAAACCCTAATCTAATGGCTTTTACCGTCACCAGCATGCAGTGTTGGTCATCGCAGGGCAGGTTTACACTTGGAATCCCCAGGCTGAGAACGGGGACCAGTGCCGCCCTCCTTCCCATCCCCTCTGCTGCCCAGTGGTGATCTATGCTGCATGTGGCAGCCCTGAGCACAGCTAATCCTGTTAACTCTACTATCAGCGGTAACCTAACCTCAGGAAAGTGAAACACTGTTTGGTCTATTTACCCTGCCAAGAAGAAGCATAAAGAAAAACTCCACCTAGCAACCATACCATTACCAAAGTACACTAGCAGGGAAACAAACCGTACTCTCTGTTTTTCTGCTGCAGGCTACAATAGATAAGCACGTGAGAGTTACTGTGACTCCCATTCCCGTGTTCTTAAAAGCACACTACGTGCACTTGTTTTTAACAGATATGCAGATGTCTATTATTTTAAAATACTTTGACACAGCCTAATAGGACATTCAAACTGAGGCTACATGACTCAGGAGAGAGCCACTATGTCTTATACAAACAGATATAATTAGTTATTTTTGAACAAGTGTACTTATGTTGATACCTTTTACTCTTACAAGCAGGTTGGTGGCAGTAACCAACTGCAGCTTTCAGATGTCAGGAACATAGATTTCCATGTTCCTCCAATACCTCTCCTCAATCCTGGAAGGGCAGGTAAGGTTCCTACTTCCCCTTGCAGGAAGACAGACAGTGACGCTTTGTCACTTGCTCGAGATACATACAGGCACCACTGGTATAAGTGCTGTAATTCTTAATTAGCCAATGCAGCATCAAAACAGGCCACTGAGCTCATGTGTAATTTTCCATCCTGTTGGTTACAGAATTGGTATTGTGTTAATAATAGTTAACAACATATTAACAGTTAATATGATATTTAAGATATGTGAAGTGAAACCTTGTCAATGTTGTTATTCCTTTACATAAAATGGGTCTGTGAAACAGAAACAACTCTGCATGAGTTGTTCACAAGATCTTTAGCTCAACAACTGCATTGTCATATTTTGTATCTGCACAAACAGGATCTGTGGCAGATGGTGACCTGACATCATCAATAAGTTCAAGTCCCTTCTCCAGCAGAGACAAAAAACTTCTCCACACTGTCCTTATTTATAGCTTAAACTCTAGGGAAGAAAATTACTAAGCACTTGACCTTCACAGCCTTCTGGCAGTCTGCAGCCAGGAAAAGGTGCAGTGGCAGCCATTTCTGGCTAGCGATTTAGAATATGGTAATCCCCCTACCCAAATATAAATTACAGCCAGTAAATTTGCTTCACTTGTATTTTTATTTACAAAATGGAATCCTAAAACATTTGATGAATTCTAGTTATGGGTGGGCTCGTTTAGCAACTTTGGTATAAGGGGGTTTTTTAATTGTTGCAGGGTCAACCCTTCTAGTCCGCAGGTATTTTTGTAAAGCAGGCTTTTAAAAACAGTTCCTCAGTGGGTGAAAAAATCAGCCATTTTTTGGTAAAGAATTTTTAAGCATTGGCACTAGAGTTAATTGATAAACTACTAAACTGTTAAGTTGTAATTTATAGATGCTATAATGGCAAACAATGTCTGAGTGATCATCCTATGCTGCCACTAAAGACATACCTCATCTGTAATAGCATGAAATACTGTAAGATGGTTTGTAACGATGCGTGTATCTTGTTACCTGCTGATAATAACCTATCGGCAAGGACAACAGTTTAATTATATAGTACATCTCCTGCTGGCTTCCAAATATTTCTGCTGCTCTGCACTGATTTCTTAGCTAAGAAAAGAATCAGTCTCCTTATTTTACACTAGTACATTAATTTATGATTGGAAGACAGAAAGCTTTTATTAGCTGCTGAGGTGCCTGAATTCTTTGTGTTGTCATCATGATATAAAAATCTAACCCCAGCTGCCCATAAATCCTGATGGATGGTGGAGAACAGGCCCCAGATTGGCTACAGGATGCGGAGGAAATCCCAGACTAGACCTCTCACAGAGATGTGCAGAATGTTATCTCAAAGGTGGCACTCAGCCCTGGCCAAATGGGATCTCTGCTTACGCTGATACAGTACAGGCAGCTTGGATGAAATGTCTTTCTCTTCTAGTCCTTCCTTCAGATTCACTCTGAGCGTGGGATCATAGCACCCATCTTGGGAACAGCACTGGCCCAGCAAGAGCAGAGGAGACTTCAGTATGCAGGAACCCTTGAGATGGGCAGCAGCGGCTAAGGTTCAGTGTTTGGCACAGAAGCAGTGAGAAGGTAAATTGATCTGGGATTAATGATACAGAATCAGAAGTCCTTTTGTCTGTGAAAGAATAATCTGTGTGTCTGAGTACTGGGGGCCTCCAACATAGTCCCATCCCTTTGAACTCCTGCTGAAAAAGGAGTTTTGAGCATATATTCCCATGAGGACCTATTAATAGTGCTTTCTACCAGAATTTGGTCTTTGCAGAGACAAATATATCAGCTTGTTTGTTAATATGCCAGCATTTATTCTTGGAGTGAACTCCTGTCCTGTCAAAGCCTAGAAAATGGGAATCAGAAGTCTGGGTTGAGTGAGAAGAATGTCTTTAAATTTGGGAACTACCTCTAAAAAAACCAAGATGTTGCTTCATACACATTTCTCTGAGTAATAAGTAGCTGATAATAAATAACTGATAGTAGGCATTTTCCCCCTCCATTTCCGAGCAATTACTTTTGAAATACTTTTGAAAATTAGAAATATTTTAGCATGCGTGCACAGCAAATGGACATGTTTGAGGTGTTCTTGCTCTGCCTAACACACTACAATTTAGTGTAGAGAATTGGAAATGTATTATAATAAGGAGAATTGGCAGTGCATTACTGTCCTGTAGTTAAAATAACCTTTAAAGTCACTATCTTCCATTATGAGTTTTTAAGTGCACAGAAAGACTTCATGAAAAACATGAATGCAAGGGTATTTGTTCTCCCAGATTTTAGCTCCTACTGATGGTGCAGTGATGAAATAGAGGATATAGCAACAAGACAATGTCATGTAAAAACCAAGAGGAATAAAATATGTACTTCTGTGCAGACTAACAAGTTTGTTCCAGCAGCTGGGATTGGGCTGCTGTGCTTTACTGATCCCTGCAAGCAGTAACACTGTGCTGGCCTGCAGAACAGTGATCTACTTTACACCGCAAAACACATTATTTTGATAGAACAACGTGTCTCACAGAGGCGCTGTTCCAGATTGTCCTTCTCCCTGCTGTTCTGGCTGCAGCAAGCTGAACTCCCTGAGCACAGATGAGGGAAATGTTTGGCTGAACCCTGCAGAACCCTGCAGCCGGCATTGGAAGTTTTGTGTCAAATGTATTACTGGCCATGGCCTGGAAGAGGCTGCAAGCTGAAGTGAGAAGGAACTTCACACTCTTCAGAAAAAATCTAGCATTATGTTATATGTACTACCCAATTACTCCACATCAGCCTGTACCTCTGTCCCCTGTGATCCCTCCCTATTTTCAGTGAAGATCTAGGAAGCCTCAGAATGGATCTGACCACAATATTCTTTTTCCTGGATAATTCACAGTCTTAAAGACAGCAGGGTATAATGTTACACTCTAAGGAGGAGGCAAAGCTGACCATTATCGTTTGAGTTTGCAGAGCTAAAATGATTGTGACAGGCTATAAAATCATACTACATGTTCTTAGAGTTTAGAACAGTCCAGTAGGCTCCCAAAGAATGAATTTGATAGGTCTGTTGATCTATAAAGAGCATTTATTTATACTAAGTTGATCTATAATGAAGTATCTCCTTCCAAGATAAAATAACCAAGTGATACCTTTCCATTTATCTAGCACATGTCAAATAATAAATTGGTAACTGTACATAGAAATAAACACATTCATAACGGGCACAGGAAGTGCTATGCTATTGACTGTTTGGAAAGTATAGCAAAACATATTGTGAAAATTATAATCAGGAATTTCCTCTGCAATATCAAACTCTCTTAAAAGTAAGGAAGACAAATATACCTGCTGTATACAGATGGAATCACAAGGTAGTGGCTGTGCACAGCAAGGAGAATTTCCTATTACTGGCTTTTACAGAGGTAATTTTGCAGGTTTTAACAATACAATCCTTCACAAATTTCTGCCCCACATGTCCTTTTCCTCCTACCTTTTGGTTTCATTAGGTCGAAAGTGGTATTTTTAACAGCATACTCATAAGTACATTTGCTTACTCAGGTTTACTACCAGCTAATACCTCCCTATTATACTGCTATCAGCTACAGTGTCTCTGGATCACTATTTGCAGTAGGATTCCACTTGACTGCAGATTTTCAGTTCCCTGCCTGCATTTAATGCTCCTTCAAGTGTGTACACTAATGTGGTAAATAACTTTTCTCCCAGCTTTTTAGCTCTGTCCTTGCTATGTTAACTAGGCTCACAGCAGTATCTTTGTTTTCTCCTCTTTTTTTGCTATGTGAATTTGTTTGTTAGAAAACCATGACAAATTTTCACCGGCGAGCACCAATTCTCTGTATTTGCTGATGTCTCTCACACAGCAGAACCAGAGGAACAGGTGCCAGGTACAAAGTTAAATACAATTCTTAAACTATGTCTTTTATATTTATAACAAATCTTACAAGACAATTTTAAAAAACATTAAATAATTGGAAGCTAAGCAGTATGAGTTCCCTCATCTTTTTAGCACAAGAAAGAAAGAAAGAAAAGCAAGAGGATGTTAAAAGTGTAAAATACTCACGAGCCTCGGTAAAGCTGTGCAGCAAGTTGGCGCAGAAGTTAGGATATAAGTTTGCATTAATGACAGCAGCAAATGCTCCACCCCCTTCTCCGTTCTGTTTTACTTTCAGTTGTTATATAATAATGTAGGGCTATATTTGTACCTAACACAATGTGGAAATTATTCTCACCACAGACAACAGATCATAGGGATTTCCTGCTGACATTTCTGAGCAATTTTCAAACTTGGAAAAAAACCCCCAAAACATGGGGAAAGACATGCCTGTGATTTAGAAGGCAGGCAAGCGACTGACAAGCACAAAAGGCAGCTGCTTGCTGTCCCAAGCAGCAACATTTATGCATGCTGCCTCTTATCCTTCCATAAAGGGAGGAGAACGCACAGTTTGTGCCCTTGTCTCTGCACAGTCCTGTCCCCCTTTGTAGCTTAAGTGTATCCTCCCAACCAGAGCTCCGAAGAGTTGCTTGCCTTGGAAGCAAACACTGTAGCTTTATGCTGCAACTCCTCCTCTTTGCAGCTTGAACAGTATTTACTGGGGCAGCCACTACAGGAGGGAAAGAGAAGTTGCCTCTCAGGGCAACCCCAAGAAAGAAGAGCACAGCCATAGAAAGGGATTGGCAGGACAGAAAAGAGTTTCTCCAACAGGTACAGCATCTGGCTTGCTGTGGGACGACAGCGCACAGAGATGTCATAGGCCCAGGTGACATCAGAAGAGGATCCTTATAAAGGAGCTGAAAAAATACTCTGCAAATTGCACTGAACTCAGAAGTTGTGGATTTTAGCTGTTGAGATAAGTATGGGGTTAGTGCCTATGATAATCACAGAGCATGGCAGCTGTAATCCTAAAGTCCTGCTTAGACACCTCATGATCAAAAACCTTTCTACCTTGAGGTAAACTTTAATGTCCTGAAGATGAGGCTCAGCAGCTCCCTAGAAGTACTCTCAGGTTTCCAGGAATCATCACTTACCTATGTAAGGGCCATGCACTCCAGAGGCAACAGTGAAAACGGTACTTCCTCTCTGTGCAATCTTCTTTTTGTCCTCTTCCGCGTTATTCTGGGTGTCCGGTTATTATTTTGTGTATGTCACGCTCTGTGAGGTGGTAAAAATGCTCTGCAGCTTAATGAGAGGGTTTTAGAAATGGCTCTGTCTCCTTACTGGAGAAGAGATGAGTTCCTAGAGTTGGGCCTTTCCTTCCTGTTTCTCAGTGAAATAACATTTTTTCAGGAACGCTATTAATAAAACCTGGTGAGCAATACCAGTTAGTTTCCTGTGCTGGGATATTCTATTACAGCCAGATTCGGAAAATCTACTTAAGGACCTAAACAAGACTTCTGTATCTTGAATAGCTGTCATATAAGACAGAGAAACAAGGATTGGAACTGAGTGTTTCCAGGGAGTATTCTAGATGGCTGCATGACGAATCATTACATGAGGGAGCTTGCTGCCATTTCTCAGCCCCCCTGCACACCGTATCCTGTGGTCCAACACTTGGGTCCTGCATCTGTTCTGCAGAGAAGGCACCGAAGTGAAATGCAGCCACGCTGATTAGCTCCTGTACAGGATCTGGTTTGCAGTCACTACCACTGCAAAGAACCTTCCAGCAATTTAACACAAGACAAAAAAGCAGAACTCACAATTTCATGCTCTCCAGGGACTCGGCTCTCTCACATGATGCTGTATCAGTGTCTCCAGAGAAGCAACTACTCATGTTCCTTGTACTCTGTCTCAATATAGAGTGTTAATATCACTTTTTAAGCAGTTGTTGCAGACATGGGAGGTGAAATCTGCCTCAACTGGCAGCTGTTAGAAAGCTGGGCAAGATTTGGAAGAGAAAATAAAAGTACAGGCTTGGCTGGAATTCTTGCCATGAGAGAGTACAAAAATGCAAGTGAAAAGGAGGTAACAGCATTGCAGGAAAAAACACCACCCCAGATAACTATGTAAACCAAAGGAGCATACTCATTTATTAACTGTCTTGTGGTGAGGGCACTTCTTCTAGGACAGAAGTGGTCATAAACACCTCTGTTTCTTCAGTTTACTCCAGCTCAAAGAATGCGAGTAAATGATTTCAAGTATACATATGAGTGTATGTATTTGGACTTGGGATCCTGAAGTCTCTCACATTTGTCACTGTTTAAAACTGAAAGAAAAAAGATTGTTTTCCATTTGTCTTTGCTTTTTGATGTGACCTTTGCTATACTATAATTTGTCAGGATTGTCTCAACTAGGAAAAATTTATAAGCCAACAGCCAAAAACAAGCACACAAAGCTTTAGGTATTCATGAATTATATTCTGTGGGAAAACGGGATGTATCACTCATTCAGTTTTTTTTTTTTTTAAATCACTGTCCAAACAGTTTCCTTTGAACACTGCAAATATATAGGGTGGATTTTTTTTTTTTTTCAAACTACTTCTCTGAGTTTGTTCTTTTTTTTTTTAAGAACTATGCTTTGCTGGCATTTCTGAAGTTAAAATATGTCAATTTCTAGCTTAATATAAAAACTGTTCCTAAACATTACAGTAGTTGTATATAAAAATAATGCAAGTGTCAGTATGTATTACATCACAATAGGGTGGCAATACCACCTGCACTCCCTCAAAATTTAATTCTCGTTCATTTTCTTAACTACACAAAAATGTGGTTCCTAATTACACACGGGACGTTTTATAGTCATCTAAACACTACTAACCACATCAAGGTGTTTATTTATAGCGTAAATTATTCTCATGCTCTCCTACAAGCAA
The DNA here is from genome assembly GCF_965183815.1 of Platalea leucorodia. NCBI lineage: Eukaryota > Metazoa > Chordata > Aves > Pelecaniformes > Threskiornithidae > Platalea > Platalea leucorodia. The sequence continues at coordinate 14,663,213 of NC_138828.1, read as the reverse complement.
AATACCCCTTTCTAATTTATGCAAGTTTCATTTATAGTGGACACAGGCTATTTGGCAAGATATTGGCAATTACTCTCACTAATGAGCTACTAAATTGTAATTTAGTATTGTAAGTGTAGTGACAAAGAATGTGAATAACTTATATCATGCAAACAGTAAAGTGAAAATAGATGCATGAATGTCATTTTGAAAATAAAACAGGATATCTGAAAATTCAAACATGACCATCCTGATTTGAAGTAACATTGCCCAAACATTTTGTGCGGCCATATTCTCATGAAATTAATTCCTTTGGAATCGGTGTTAGTTCTGTCGCTGAACACCAGGAGAGGAAGTATTGCTACAGGAGCAAAAGTGAAGAAGTGGGAGGGAAGAAGGCTTTTCCAGAGCAATGTGATGTGGGTGGTTATACAAAAATGCCGTATTTTCTGAAGGTAGTTTGGAAAAAAAGGCAATTCTTGCAGAGCCAAATCCCTTCAGGGTGGCCCCCAACCAACCCAGCTCAGAGCCAGCTTTCTTTGCTGAATTTCTGAATGCTTAAAGATGGGCCTGCACTATGCTCTTCTCACCTCCTGTCTCAGTATCAGTTCTTTTAAAAAAATCATCTTGAAATGGAAGCCTGCTCTGATAAGACATTATGCTCTGATGAGCATAATGATTTTTATTTTTTTTTAATGAATTCCAAAATTTTTAAAGAACCTGAACCCAAATGTACAGGCAGATGCAGAGGACAGTAATTGCAATTTTAATAGTGTCTCTTCCTGAGTATTTTTTTATTACAGTGTTCCTGCTGTGTTTGAATTTTTGCTGCAGAGCTGAACTAGTACAACCTCAATTATCAACCTCATGAATTTTTGCATAGGAAAATGAAAGAACTGTTGTTTTCTTCCTGTAGGTGACAGAGTGGATATAAAGAGCTGATAAGCAGGTACAGCTTTGGCTCCCCCCACTCCCAGTGTGGCAGCCAGAGGAGCTAACTCAAGGGCAAAACAGCCTTCTGCCTCTGAGAAGTCACATCCCAGTCATCCCACCAGCATTTACCATTACTGCATGTTATTTCAGCTAAGGTGAGCCTCAATTCTAGTGATAGTGGCCAGCAGCAGAGTGCCTTACTCCTGAGCAGGAGAGGACAGAGGAGAACTTGTATGATGGGGGACTTTGTAAATCTGTCTTTGATATATGCTAGAAAGGTGCATTTCTGGAAATTATAATCTTCAGCAAATCGTACACATAACTGAATTTGGGAACTGTCCTGCACCAGTGTCGTAACAACACATAAACCAGTCTTCAAGTCTGAAATAATCCTATGGCGGAGTTATTGCTGTAATAGAACATGTAATATACTAAACATGGTACTAGGTGGGAATGTGTGCCTTCTGCAAATCTAGGCAACTTCTTTTCATGGCTGGTATAGGACTATAGATAATCAGTCTCTTTTTTTTTTTTTTTTCATACTAAATTACAATGTGTCCTAAATTATAGACACTTCAGACTGGTTATTAAAAACTTCTGGCATCTCAAAAATGCTATTTCATTTCTAGACACATCTGGAGAGACATTAATATTCTGCCTTTCAGAAGCATGCACAATATTTCTGGCATGTTATAATTTATCAACTATTGCCACTAAGCATGAGCTATTTCTATTTAAAGAGTTAGTGTTTCCAAGCAAAACCATATCAATTGCTAAGTTAGCAAAAAGCAATACAAAGGGAAAGGCATTTAATGCTTAAAGTGAGTAGGAATGTGTTTCTGGATCTGTGAAAAAAGCTAATGCAGAGAAATGTGCAGCTCTTAGTTGGAGTCATGTGAGGAACCTATAATCTTAAGCATTTTGATTAGTACCCTGTGAAAAAGCACTATCCTATTTAGACAAAATATTTGCAGTATTGCAACCTAAAAGTTTTCCTGAAAGAGTTTCTCCTTAAATTGCATGATAGATACAGAAAATCCTACACAAAATAAAATAAATATGTGAATAAAAAAGCTGGCTAACATCCCAAAAAGCATGTCTTCACTGTAGCGGTTCTCCCAAGTTCTACGTGTGTTATTTCTCTCCATGTTAATCAGCCCTGAGTGGAGTGGCCAGACCATAAAACTCTTGTAGTCCACACTGTCTCAGTGGTCTCTGATGGAGAGAGATACGTGCCAAATCCACAAAGCTGTTAGAATCAGAATGTTACCTTATAATAATGAAACTGAATCACTTGGGGTGGGGGGGAGAGGATTTTCCTCAAAGCTGTTTGTCAAAATCTCTCAGTCGCAGTCCATGTAGACACTCTCTCTGAGGTTAACAGCCTGCTTTGTGGCTCACTTTGCCATTTGTAGTTGGAGCTTTCAGGAATGCTGGAGAATTAGATCCTAACCCATATGATGATGCAAATAAGTCAGACCTACTAAAAAGAAATAACATACAAAACAGAGGGCTGAAAGAGGAAAGAATGCAACTGAGTAACGATGTGCATTACATCAAGATTATTTCCCTTTTTTTCTCTTTAGTACTAAAATACAATAACCTACAATAACCGTGACATATGTTTCATATTTCTCATTCGATAATACTGGTTTATAGTTTCATTATACTGTAATACAGCTGGTCTCTTTAATGCTCAGAGCTTTTGTGACAAAGGTAGAAATCACTCAGTAGAAAGTAATTTCTATATAAATAGAGAAAACAAGTTATTTAGCTACCACCTGGACAGAATGTATTCTAAATACTTGAAATTTAAGAGACTCTGCACAACATACTGTATTTAGCCAAAAGGAAGGAAAGGGCTTTCTCCAAGTAGTTTAACTTAAAATTAGGAGTCATACCAAAATCAAGGTTGTCTTTAGTTTTGTCACATCGCTTTCAGGTTACTAGGGTATATAGAGAGCCTTTTCATGTACTATGACACACTTGTGCAATATTAAACTCCCACATGACCCCACAACATTTTGTTCACTCCTTTCCATGAAAAATCAAGGTGCTTTCTGTAGGGAATCTTAATATCAGGCATACTATGTACAGAAAGGATGAATGCACTAGGAGTTATCAAAACTTTGGCTAGTTGATGATAGCGTTTTGAAATTGGCTATCAATAATTGGTCATTTGTCATTTCATTCCTGGGGTTTTTTGATAGCTTATTGTCCTCAGAGCAGCAATTTTTCCCATCTGTTATTTTTTACATTTCCCCAGAGCACCTGTTATTCAGAAGCAGCAGCTTTCTCTGAATAGTATGCCATTGCTTTTGCTGGCACTGTGTATGACACAGAAATGTTCAATATGGATAAGAACAGACATTCCCCATTTTTAACCTCCACTGCTCGCTCTGAATTCTTCTATCCTCTGCCTTGTGACTGTCTAGCCTAAGTCACTGAAATTCATTGTAGGAAATCGTACAATGGCATGTAGCAACAGAAACGTACAGGGCAATTCCAGTTTTCTCCATTATTTCCCTGATTATTTATCTGTGTGTACTTCAGGTACCCTGAAAACAGCAAAAGATAAGATTCTTATGGACAGGATTTCCAGTATCAGGCCATCAAACTCTATTTATCTAGCGAGCAATTCAGATGAATTTTCTATATCAAGGTCCAAAATGGGATTGGCTTGCAAATGCAAACAGTGGCCCGCAGAAGCAGAGACTGCTGAGGGTGACTTTGCAGCTGCTCAGACCCATGGCCAGGCCAAGCCCATCCACAGGGAAATGAGAAGGTCCCTGCTTCCCAGAGATAAAAGGCATATGAAGCAACTTTTAGTTGTGTGAAAATTTCAGTGCTTCCTAATATTGGCATGTCTAGCTACCCCTGATCTATGACTTGCAGTTCTTGTTTCTATTCAAGGGGATTCGCAATCTGCTCGAGATTGCTCAAAATAGAGAAAGACCAAAGACTGACTTCTGGGCCACGTCCTAGCACGGAGCGTAAAGCAGCAGCAGCCCTTTAGATCGCCACCGCAATAAAGTGCGTCCAAACTGGGGAAACTGGCAATAAGCCAAAAACTTTGGTCAGTATGGTTGGATCAAAGTTTCTGTGCGTTAAAATAAAAGATGAAAGGCGCTCAATGGATTATGATATTCTCTGCAGAGTTGAAAATGTGGGAGAAAAAAAAGCAGCTTTTTGTAAAAAAACATTATTGAAGAGATGAGACTCAAACCATTGTTGCTAACTTTGCTTGGTTTTGTGTGTCTCCAGGAGCTACTCGTACAGTACTTTGCCAAATATAACCATACAGTAGCATCCAGAAATATCTGAAATATAAATAAAAATCATATATACTGAATTTTAATCAATATAGGTAAAGATGTTTTTTCACTGGAACAAAGTTGAGACTTCACTGCTGTGAAAGGGAGTTAAAAAGACTGTAGAGGATATCGCAATTAAGAATGCAAGTACTGATATGTGGCCATTAGGCTTCATGTATGTATTTAATAAACAAATCAAGCTTAAACTTAGGAAAATACATTGCCTCAAAAAGATTTCAGTTTGTGAGAGTGCAACTACGCATAGTAATGCTAGTCCATAAATCCTATGTAATGAAGGTACTAAGTAGTGAACTTGCAAGATGTGGACAAGTAGTCAGTGTAGGCATACTCCAGAAGAACAGTGGACTTAATGTCACCTGAGAGAGGCTGATAAAATCTCTCCAAAATCTTAGATACAGAAAACGATGACATTTCTTGTCACTTCCCAGGTATCTCAATTACTGGCAATGTCTTGTCATTTGCTTTTTTTTACCACAGGATTCCTTCTGAAGTGACTCCCGCTGAATTTACCAAAGAGCATCTATTTTTGTGCAGCTCCCAGCATAACTAGTTTCCTGTCATTAGAATGAATGTTGTGTGGCTTAGGGGAGGGATAGAATTGAGTTCCTGCTGATATTATAGTTTCTTGCAAACCCTTCCATGTATTTATACCAGTGGAGACTGTGCAGTTTCCTGGATTTACATTACATGCAGCTGGTACATAAAATTGCATGCTTTACTTGTTTCATTCCTGGGTGACTGTATGAAATCAATTTTAATCTGCTCTCATAAACATATCAATAGAAGTTTAGACCTAAGAATCTGATAAACACAGTTGTCTTCTGGCATGCCAGAGGAGCAAGAGATCCATTTAATCTCTGGCAAAGAGGAAGGGCTAAGTCTTTGCACTGAATGTATGAAAAAGTGATTTGAAATTTTGATGATGGTGCAAGTTCATAATACCCTAAACCCCAAGGTCTCGGAGGCCTTTTTCATCACCAGTCACCCCAATTAGCAATAGCTATATTCAGCAACTTTGAATAAAATCCTGTATGCTCTACTTTGGCTGAAATAGGAGGTTTAGCTTAAAATGATCGGTTTTGCTAATTTGTACATGTCTGAGAAGTAGGGTGAATATATGAAACCGATGACCTTCTCAAGGCTGCCTAGGGAATGTAAATGGCCACTGTGTGATTGCTGAGGAACAGGTAGTGTAACTTGAGGATTTAAAAGTACTAGAAATATTAATATATTTCATCTGATTGATAATTTAGAAATAACTACTTCCTCACCTGAGAAGGAGAAGAGCTGGTTTCCTGTGGTCATTCACACTGTGATTTCTGTTTGCTTGAGGATTTCTCTTTCCCCCTCCGCCTGCCTCTCCCACCCCGGTGGTTGCTGAAGACCTGCTGACATTATTACTCACATTTAGTACTGTCTGAGATTTTGTCAGCAGAGCTTTCATTTGATAGCTGCATCACAAGTGAAAGTGCTTGAATAATACTGGATGTCCTACCCGTATTCCTTTCTTTCAATTGCGCTAGTTCCTCTGTGAGCAGCACTCCTGAGTCCACCTTTCCAAGAGGTTGTGCCCCCTCATGCTGGCAGATTCCTTGCTTGCTTATATTAATTTCACATGACAGCATGTGAAAAAGTCTTACTGAAGTCAAGACGACGTGACAGCTACTGCTTCTCCTCTATCATTTAGACTTGTTATCCTGTAATGAAAGGAAGAATAGTTTGTCATAATTTGTCCATAACAAAATGTGTGGGCTTCTTCATCCTCCAATTTCCATTTTCTCTGACCATTTCTTCCGGTAGGTTTTCAAGAGTGGGAGGCTACCTGTCTGGACTGTAGTGCCCTCATTCCTTCTGCCCCCGTCTTGAGGACAGTCACTCTGTGCCTGTTTTCTACCAGCTTGGACCCTAGCATGTCAATCAAAGTTTCTGAAAGGGAAGGAGATAGGAAACCCACACTCAGTCAAGCCAAAGGTCTATTAGTCCAGAAGGCAACCTACCTGCTGTCTGCTGGCCAGAAGCACGTGGGGGGCGTGAGAGCAGAGCGAGGGCACAGGGACCCTTCCCAGTGATACCCTTGTGTCCTCCGGAGGTCTCTCAGACAGCTTCTCTCTTTCAGGCAGCTCTGCAAGCTGCCGCAGTCATTCACATCAGATCTCAAACAGGGGTCCCGTTTTGTTCACAGTTGGTTCTATTTGTTCACTATTTGTTCTCTACACTTTTCCTGCTAATGAGAATTTACTTTTTATTTTTGGTGACATGATCTGTTGTCTGTCATAAACAAATTTAAACTTTTAAATTTTATCACTGAAGCTCCAAGTGATTTTCAGCTGTGGTGTCTTGATAAGTGAAATGTTGTACATTATTTTTAAAATATTCATGTATCTAAAAATTATGGTAATGCCTCCTTTTGCATCTGGTGGTAAATGCAGTATGTCCATTGTACGATACTTCCAGAGGCGTGGAAAGCACAACTATTTCCCTGTATGAATGCCCAGTTTGGCCCTAAGTGAGTGTGTATTTGGTTCATGAATGCTGACCTAGCTATATCTGTGCTGCACTTTCAGAAACAATTAAACCTTTCTATGTAAACATTTGGACGTGGGGCCTGGGATTTTTAATAAGGTGTAGGACGTTGCGTGACAGGCTGGCTAGTCTAGTCCTATGAACTGTTGCAAGCAAATGCCTATGTTTCATTTACCCTCATACCTTCAGTCACGTGTTCGCACTTCAGGTCTTGACGTGGTCTATTGCTACTAGTTTGTAGATTATACATCTAGAAAAGTTTTAAACAGAGGCAAAGTAAAAACTATTGTCTGACACTGATATATATATATACTTCACTTATATAAACACGTCCCAAACAGAGGATCAGGAAAAATAGTAGGCAATAGTAATTTAGAACAGAATAGAATAGAATAGAATCATTTAGGTTGGAAAAGACCTTTAAGATCGTCGAGTCCAACCATTAATGTAACACTACCAAGTCCCACTAAACCATGTCCCTAAGCGCCACATCTACATGTGTTTTAAATACTTCCAGGGATGGGGACTCAACCACTTTCCTGGGCAGCCTGTTCCAATGCTTGACAACCCTTTCAGTGAAGGAATTTTTCCTAATATCCAATCTAAACCTGCCGTGGCACAACTTGAGGCCATTTCCTCTCATCCTATCACTTGTTACTTGGGAGAAGAGACGGACCCCCACCTCGCTACAACCTCCTTTCAGGTAGTTGCAGAGACCGTAAGTTCTCCCCTCTCAGCCTCCTTTTCTCCAGACTAAACAGTCTAGCAAATGAACAGCCTAGCAAAGAAGCTCCATATCATCCCAGAGGATGTGTCGGAAAAGTATCCTAAATGACTCTGCGCCTTGTCCCTATTTACCACATCAACTGGGATGCATACCTTGCCAAAGAAAGGGGGCAATTTTAAGACATGGGAAAGAGTTAACTCCTGCATTTCCCAGCAAAGGCTCATGAGGAATAGCTTTGTGTCTGCAGCCATTTCTCAGTGTACTTGTAGGTGCTGTTGGTATCTTGCAAAGTTGAGTGCCTTCAAGAGGCGGATGAGATTGCAGAAGCCTTTCCTGGGATCAGGAGACAGGAATGTGCTTTTAGGCACATTGAAATGAAGAGTACCTGTGAAAGTTAGAGGCAGATAGGAGCTAGGATGAGATTTAAATAATAAAAACAATAAAATTAATCCTCAGTGCAGCTCAAAAGCAAATAAAAAGGGCATTTCAGGATTACAAATGACAGGAAGGAAGAAAGGTGGATTGGGGATTGGTAAAAAAGCGGGCAGGGAAGAAATTCCTGCAATATGATGTCAGTTTGATATATACGTATCTCTTAAGTTTGCCTGAATTCAATAGCAAGAAATAGAATAGTTTGAACCACACTAGTTTTACAAACAAGTTTTATTGCTCAAAACTTCAAAAACAAAATGTGAAGATGGATCACTGGTGTGTCTGGTGACACTAACTCTGTCTTGTGTATATTGTAAGATGTTCTTTTTTGTCCAGCTTTAGGAATCCTCTGGCATTTGTTACCCAGCTTTCAGAACAGCTTTTCACATAAATTTTTTTTCTTTTATTATCAAAATAAATGAGAATGTGCATGAAGCATAGCTTGACAGTGAACAGAGTTAAAGAAGTTGTCACAGTTTGCAGCAAAAACTGGAACATTATCTAGTTGGGGTTCAGTCCACAGAACACCGGAGGGTAAAATAGCTGCAGTCAGGGAAGGCAAGCAGACAGAGGACTGGACAGTAAATGTTTCATGTGGGAAATCCTTCCTGGACAATATGTCTTTGTTTGTGAAATTTATTGTAGTGCTGCTTCCCTTCCTGTTCCTTAATGTGGAGTGTGCCCAGCAGAAGCATTATTTAATAGATCATTTAACTGGGTATTTAGAGTGTAATTTGGAGGTAACATAGATTATATGCTCTCTTTCAGACAGACTCATTAAGGGAATTGACACTTTGAAAAACAGGTATTTCGAGGTGTTAAGTACCCTAAATTCCAATTAATGATGTGATAGCCGAGGACCATGCAATGCAGCATCTATTTTCCTCCCTTAATGATACAGTGCACTGTAGAGACATTCTAACTAACCAGGCATCTAAAAGTAGGATTCTCTGCATCTCTGCCTCTCTCACACAGAACTTTCTTGGTTACCATAAGCAATACTGAGGACATGGAAATGGCTTAAATCTAGGATTTAGAAATGAACGTAACTAAATACAGGCCTGTATCAGCCCTTCCCATACAGCTTGTATGTGGACCTCACCTATCCTCTCTTCTGAATGAGTATTGACATGGAGAAATGCCACTGACCACGAACATGTTTTCTGTATGAGAATTCTCACTGTTGCTACTACAAAGGCAGCTCTTCCAACACAAGCTAGAAGAGAAGTTTTTTTTCTGCTCCTTTTGACTTCTTCTAAGTATAAATAGCTGAATAAATGGTCAGAAAAGTCCCTATCCAAAATCTTTCTTAACAGGAATTTTACTAGATGCTGCAAGACTACAAGAATGGATCAAATAAATTAACAAATTGAGTGAAAGCATTTAGTCACTTTGTGACTAATGCATCATTCCTTCTAAACTCTTCTTACGTTGGGAGCACATAGCAAGGTTGTCCTCAGAGTTCTGGTGCTGGTTGCAGGGGGAATGAGTGTACCTAAGTTCCTATTGGCATTCTGTGCAGATATCCAATATTATTGAACTTTCGACTAATAACTTCTCTTTGATTCTTTAAGTATAAATAAGTCTGTACATGTTTGTATAACCTCTGAAAATGAGAGGGATTTTTTTTGTATGTATGTAATTTACTTGGGCATGAATATATTGAGTTGCTAACTGCGGATTTTAAGCTTCTGGCCTTTTGGGCCATTTGGATTCCTCTTCTCAGCACCTCTCTCTGTTCAAATCCACAGCCCTGAGCCCGCCAGAATTTGGTTAATTACATCCTTCCTTTCAATAAAAAGCACAGTGTCACTCTTTCCTTTTAAAAGTTAGTTGCTTGGCATTCCGGTTAATACTGTAGCTCCAGAAGCAGAGTACAGTGTGAGCCCTCAGTTGAATTTCTCGGCCTCTGATTTACGGTGCCTAATGTCTTGGCTTTGGACTGCTTTGAGATCAAGGTGACACTTTTCCTTGTGAAGCTGTTCCTACATGATTGTATCCTTTCTAGAAGGTGATATGTATAACCAGAGACAGGCATAATAACACTAATGAAATGTTTTAACTGGTAAACTGGATCCAATGTTGTTTATGACTCTTGCCTGAAGAAGGAGAATAAAGTCTGCCTGAAATACAACAGGCTGCTGCCAATTCCATGCCTGTGCTGCCTACAGCTCTGGGCACAGACTGAAGAAAGAGAGCATGCTTAAACAACCTGTCTGCTACTGGCCAGAGGAAGAGCAGCAAAGAAAACCTGAGCTTCTTGGAGGCCTGGGTTTGAGCTCAAATGTCCAGTTTCAAAAGAATGAGGTTAACATAGTGTCTTGCAGAGACCTGGGGTTTGTGGTGTATGAATGTGCTGTGAGAACATCTACTAGATGGAGACTTACCATCTTGTTTGTGAAATCCAGCTAGGCTCAGACAGTAAATTAGGAATGGCAATTTGGTGTATGACCAGAAATCTAATTGCAAATGCCTGGAGAAATGTAAAGTCAAGCCTAGTCAAGAGAAGAGGGATGTGTGAAGTTCGGTGTTTAAAATACTGGTTAGCAGCAACATGCCTGCAGGGGAAAGAATGGGGGGATGTACTAATTACAGTTTTGGGCATAAACGCTTACATTGCAGCATCATTTTTGTTCATATTAGCCTTCTCTTGGATCTAGCTTCATAAATACAAGAGCAGAAGGGAGAAAATTAAGCCAGATTGTTAAGGACAGTATTGTACTGACAACAAAGCTCAAGGAAAGATGATGACAATTCATAGTTCAGAGGAAAAGCTTGGAGACAAGAGTAAAGATACACCAAAAATGCTAAGGTAGGTTCTTTTAAAATTTCAATTGTACTTTTCTGTGTGTTAAGGGGATTTTCTCTCTCAGCTTCCATGGAAGTGGTATTTGTTCCTTGATGTATGCAAACCACTGAACTAATCCAGGTGTTTGCTTTCATAGTGTCCCAAGAAGGCTGAACCTGGGAGCTGTAACGTTCTTTAAAAAACAGAAGTTAACTTGATAATGAATAAAATTGTGGACATCACATGTCTATCTCTAGCAGCCTCCTTTCATTGACTTGCTGAGTTGTTTGGTTTTTAGTTTGTTTTTTTTTTTTATTTTGCTGTGTTTTATCTCTCCTATCTTTAAATTTCTTTCAGTTATGAAGCTATTTGCAAGAGATTCATATTAGCTCATTTAGACTTAAAAAAAAAAAAAAAAATGACCATTCCAATCCAATAATTCTGGAATTCAGTGCAGAAATAGTAATGTTAATTTTTGGATTCAGCAGGGAAAACTGTCCAGTGACATTGACTGCAGTACTTTTATCACTGCGCTTGCTGCTGCTGTTCTTTGATGTGTTGCGAGAATTTTTAAAATGAACTTTCTTTCCTGTTCCTTTAATTATCTGAGGTTGTTCACAACACCTATTTCTGCTACCTTTGAAACTGTTGTAAAGCCATATGCTACAAAGCCAGAGCGATAAGACATATGGAGACAACTTTGGGCAATACGCAGCCAGCTGGCTGAAAAGATTTTAGGAAATACATCTTCTTGCTTGAAAAAGAAAGAAAAAAAGACGGGGCCGGGGGGAGGGGGGAGGAAAAGAAAAAGCTTAATGGCAAGTATTTGAAAGCATTTAAAACCTCTCTGTCTATTAAAAAACAAAATTATTGCTTAGATCACTTTCTGTGATTCCCAGCTCAGAATTTGATTCCAAATACCCTGTTTTAATACTAATCAAATGTAGGTATCTTGTGAATGATCTTGGGGTTGCTGAAGTTAACAGGTCTCTTTTTTTTTTCTTTCCTAATGTCTTCAGTGATCTCGATATGAAGTCCTGTTTTCCAGTTTGCTTAATATTCCTTATTTCCTTGGACATCCTAAGAGAATTTTCTTCTTGTACAATATTTACTGAATGCAGCCATAAGAGATGTTTATGTTTTTTGTAAGATAAATTATTTTTTAGTGCTTCTAGATCCTTTTTTAGGTTTATAGCAATATCTTCATGTACTTTTTCATAGAATCATAGAATGCTTTGGGATGGAAGGGACCTTTAAAGGTCATCTAGTCTATCCCCCCTGCAATTGGCAGGGACATCTACAACTAGATCAGGTTGCTCAGAGCCCTGTCCAGCCTGTCCTTGAATGTTTCCAGGGATGGGGTGTCTACCACCTCTCTGGGCAACCTGTTCCAGTGTTTCACCACCCTCATTGTAAAAAATTTCTTCCTTATATCCAGTCTGAATCTACCCTCTTTTAGTTTAAAACCATTACCCCTTGTCTTATCGCTGTTGGCCCTGCTAAAAAGTCTGTCTCCATCTTTCTTATAAGCCCCCTTTAAGTACTGAAAGGCCGCAATAAGGTCTCCCTGCAGCCTTCTCTTCTCCAGGCTGAACAGCCCCAGCTCTTTCAGCCTTTCCTCGTAGCAGAGGTGCTCCATCCCTCTGATCATTTTTGTGGCCCTCCTCTGGACCCTCTCCAACAGGTCCACGTCCTTCCTGTGCTGAGGACGCCAGAGCTGGATGCAGTACTGCAGGTGGGGTCTCACCAGAGCAGAGTAGAGGAGCAGAATCACCTCTCTCAACCTGCTGGCCACTCTTCTTTTGATGCAACCCAGGACACGGTTGGCTTTCTGGGCTGCGAGAGCACATTGCCTGCTCATGTCCAGCTTTTCATCTATCAGTACCCCAAGTCCTTCTTGGCAGGGCTGCACTCAATCCTTTCATCCCCCAGCCTGTACTGATACTGGGGATTGCCCCGACCCAGGTGCAGCACCTTTTTGATAACATGTAAAATTAGAAGAACTCTTCTGTCTAAACATAGGCACAGAAATTGTCACTGATAAGCTGCTTGTCATCTTCTAGCTACAAAAAATGCTGTCTTGATTTTTTTTTCTGTAGTCTTTCCAGCTTACCAGATCTAAATTTCTATGCAATAAAAATTTCCATGCAATCTCCATGATCACCTGCCAGACTGCTGGTTTGAGACAGGATAATGGTAGCACAGATTTCTCAGCAAGTTTTGACTTCCTTTCCTATTGTGACCCATACCTAGCTTAGTAACTTCTGTGCTTTCTGATATTTATATTCTTTAGCAAGCATAGAACTGCCACTGTTGCAGATTAGTGCCCCAAGAAGTTCTTTGCAATGTGGCCTTCATCTAGGAGTCCCTGGATGGGGTTTTAACAATGCAAATGAAATTTTTTGCTTCTTCTCAATAAGCTTCCTATAGGAAATGTTCCTTCTGCTTTCTCAAAGTGGATGCTAATTTAATGGTTTGAATGATAGCTGTCAAGAACTCACCAAAATCTTGACAATCAATATTTTTCTCTTTCATGATTCCTATGCAATTCCAGCCTGCCTTATGCTGTCCCTTTATATAGGGTAATTGTTCTACAAGTTTTTCAGAAAATCATTTTTTCAGAAAAGTATGAATACTGACCCACTTAGCTCCTCTCTAAAAAACTCTCTGGAAGACTTTTTGTAATCTGTGCTGTTTCATAGGAAATATTTAGTCATCTGAAAACTTTTCTCCTGTATTTTCATCTTAAAAAAAGAATAAAAAAAAAAAGCTATGCATGTAAAGTAAAAATATATTTAACAATTTTACTACTCTTGGAAATACTTGCTGAAATTGCTACAGGAACATAGATGTTAGTCAATCAGTTTTAAAGGTGATCTATTCTTAACATATTTGTCCAGGCTTCAATACCACTTTCCTGGTGTTTAGAAAGGACTTTTTTATTTACTTTGATTAGATTAAAACTACTTGCCCATCTGGTTTTGTCTTCACAGTCTGTTTAAGTAGACTGTAATTAGAAACGACCTAATGCACTTGCTTGCTTAATTGACTAATAGTAGTCTTTGTTTTTATGGCATAACTGATACCAAAATAAATATTTAAAAAGTCTCTATTTAAGTTTGCACATATAAATCAATAATGTTAAATAGTCGATCTATAATAACTTGCTGAGGATACTGTAGAATACGCCTTGTCTTGGCTTTTTCCCTCTCTGAAACTCTTATCACAGAATCAAAGAGGCAAGGTTTGCATGGAGAAGCAGTATCTCCTCTTAGATCAGCTAGTACAGCCAAAAGGATGGGGCAAGCTTCCAGGCACTCTCTTCTGAAGCAGAGGCAGCAAGCTGCAATCTAGCAGAGATTAGGAACACCTGTCATGAGTTGAACAGCTGTCCTGGGTTGCCAGAGGAAGCCATGTCTGAGAAAAGTGTACTTTGCACTTGCAGAGAACAGTGGGATAATAAAAAGGAGAAAAGGAACATAGTTTTAGGCCAGCTTGGCTGAAACAACTCTACTGTTGCCACCTTTCTTGAGTAGGGTCTTGATCCTAAAGCACTTCCATTACTTTCTCAGAAACAATGAGAGCCAGCACTGGAACAGAGGAATTACTGAACTAGAAATAGCATCAAAGCACTGCTCTTACCATCAGGTTTCCTTTGTGCACCAAGCAGCCATCCATTGTCTCATCTTTGTTATTTCTTGCATTGAACATGTTTCTAGAAATCCTGTGCTGGCCAGAAGCAGCTTTTCAGGAAGACTGTGTCACCAAAGATCGTGGCGGTAAGAAAGCACAGCAGTGTATGGCATGGCAGCTCTGTGATGATATATTAGAGTACTTGTACTGCGTTTACTTGTGTCCTGCTGATGGATTTTAATGATTGCATTAACTTGGCCAAGACCTGACAAAGCTGAGCAGTGTCTTGCAATCAAGTGACAATGTTTCTGGGGATAGGCTTTGGAATGACTAACAGGACATGGTATGGTTCTGGCTATTTCCAGCCAGTCTCAACAAATGAGCTGGAAACCTTTTTGGAAGTTATTTCACTCTTTCACTGTTTTACTGTTCATACATATCTTAAAGAAATCTAAGAGGTATTTAGCCTTAGATAGCATTCCCTTGGCAAGATTCGAGAAGATATGTGTTAGAAATGCTGAGCTGGTACAGCCTGTATAGCACCACTGCTCACTAAGTCTGAGTCTCAGAATTCAAGCTTTAGCAATAATCCAAGTGTCAGGGAGAGTACAGATGGAAATGTTTACCTCACTGTTTTTCAGCCGATGTTGAGCAGTTTCATGCTGCATGTTTATTATTGCTTTCTTCAGCCCAGCTTAACTGTCTTGAGAGATAGTGATTCTGCAGTATCCTTGGCAAGTGTATTGTGGTATAGGTGGCCTTGCCATTCTGTAACTGTTTACCCTGCAGAATTGAAAAAATAAAATACTTGACAGTATTAACTGCAGATCTAAGTGGGTCATGCCATGCAAATGCCTCCGATTAAAAGCACAAGACATACTGCTATATTTGAAAAAAAACACTTTAACACAAGTACTAGAAATGTAAGTGTTAGAATATAATAAGCACTTTTGTACCCAAGTGCAAGTGCTGAGCAAATGCCCACAAGGAAAGGGTTAGCAGAGTAAATCAACAGAGATTAAATGCCTGTGCTTTCAAAACAGGGCTGAAATATAATATGTTGGATTTTTTTTTTTTTAATGGAAAAAGCTAATCCTCATTTTCAGGTACCAAAGATGTTCTGAGAGCAGATATTACATCTCCAGCTGCTCTGAATTTTACAAATTCTCAAAGCAGATAATAAGAACGCTTTGTTCTTTATGCTTTTCCACTGTCGTGCCCTGACTCCAGAGCGCTCTGTTTCTACTCTTTCTGACAATCAGTACTAGCAAGTGCTGCTCCTGTTTTGGTAGCATTTGTGAGAACAACCCAGTAGTCTGTAACTACCTCTATGAAGCTTGACAGAGTTACAAAACCGGCATCAATAGGTTGGAAGCTTCAGCAGCAAATGACCGGAAGGAAGTTTACAAATAAAGTTCAGAAACTTGGCTGACCTGATCACCAGCAGCAAATTTCCTTTAGGCCATTTGCTGCTGGTGATCAGGTCAGCTAAGTTTCTGAGCTTTATTTAAAGGCTAGGAGAGAGGTTTATGGGCAAAGTTCTCTTACAGTATGTTGTTTTTCTAGCATAGATTGTAGTTCTTTAAGAATTATTAAGGTTTCAGTGTAGGGTAGAATATGACAAGCAGAGATGCATATTTAGTGCCAGTTTATCCTTTTGCCTCATGGTAGGTTTCTCTGTAGTACACAAATGACTTGTTCAAAGGCTCGTCCGTCCTTCAGAGCAGAGTTCTCCTTGAGCTCTGTTTAGACGGATGAGGTGAGCTTTATGAGTGTTTTTCTCAATGCCTATGAGAAAAATGGTGACATGAGGTACCCGGTGGTACTTGCCAGATACTTTTGTGTGCTTTTGATGTAAAATGGTGTTATGGAGCTAGGTGGATTGTTCTGTAGATTTCCTCTTCAGGGGCAGTATCTTTAATTTTCCTTTGGATTTCCAGTTGTTCCTTAGGCTCTGTGTTGTCACAGCCATTGCAGTATGACAATCGCAGAGTTACTGTGTTATTTGCTGCAGTTGCCAGCATATTTTCCTGCATACACTGGAATTCAGTTAGCGTGTATTTTCACTTCAGTGAAGTCACTGTTATTAGCAGCTATTTCCCTAACAGTGTGTGTTACATCTCATGCTGGTCAGTCAGAATATAAGGATGTCCCAAGATAGCAGGTAATGGACAAATCTAATGGATTAAATTAATGCCTGTTGTAGTCTGAACAGCTTCAGCTAGAATTATTTCAGAAATTAACTTGACCCAGTATGTGAACAGAACTGTTATTATCAAGAGTACTAGTGATATTTTCTATTTTACTTCTATTATTAGAACTATAATACAAACACTAGTCCTTGTGAGAGTGACCAAGGGGAGATCTGCCCTTGCTGAAGTAAAGTCAGATGTATTCTTCATACATACAACCAGATCCTTGGCTGGTGTTATCAGCCCAGCTGATTTCAATGCATCTGCAGGATCAAACACATTCTCTAATGTCCTCCAAGAAACCAATATTACAATAGGTTTGCACAATGGTCTTGGCACATAATTACACAATTTAATGTGTAATCTGTTGTTTTATGCTGTACAGGCCAGAATGGAAGCTAAGTGTCCGGGTTGCCTTGCAAATGGTATGAGGCCAAGACTAGTCATGATAATATGCCTCTGAAATCAGTGAAAGTAGCAAATTGCTTGACGACTGGTTAATAGTTAGATACATGTCACTGCTCCCAATTGATCAAATGCCTGCCCTTTTGGTCCCATATTCCCCCCCCCCCCCCCCCTTCTTTTTTCCTTTCCATTGATTTTAATGGGTTTGGGGCAAATTCATTTTAGTAATGAAGAACTTATTATCACAGTATGAGAGCTTTGTCTCTTACAGATCAAATATATCAGGTGGTCTACTGCCACCAGGCTCTTAAAACAAAACAAAACAAAACAAAAAAACCCAAAGACTTTCTGGTAGTCTGAAGCAAATGGACTTATCTTCCTGATTTTTCCTGAACTATGAGTTGCTATCTTGCAACTGTTACTGTTGTATTGCATTTTGTTGATACCCTCTGGCACAGTATGAAGTTTGAGGAGTTATTAAGTAACAACATGGTCTTTAGGCTTACATTTTTTTTAGGGTGCAGAAATGGAATATTTGGATTTCTTCTTTTCCAATTAGTGCAATGTAGCTTGTTTGCTTGCTTTCTGAAGAAAAAGCTAGAGAAGAAAAATTCTGATATGGGAGAAAATTTTCATTTCTCCAGGAAATTCCTGTATTCTAAAGATCTTAGATTAGTACCAATATTTTAATGTTTTTCAAAGACTAATAGGGTGACCACTAATGCAATCTCAAAGAGAGTGGAAACAGTCTAAGAAGATTGTCTTGCAATTTTTTCCTGCCTAGCAAAATAGCTCTTTCATGGTCAGTGTACCATGTCCTTAACCATCTTTATGATTTGGCAGTAATACAGGTGTCAAAACTGGTTCAATGTCTCAGTGAGAAGTCATCCCTAAAAGGGAAAACCATCAAATGAAAAACAATAGACAAAAAACCAATGATAACATTTATTGACTCATAACAACAGAAGTCCTAGCTTTTGAGCCCTATAAATCTTATTCTCCTTAATCTCATTCCAGGTAAAAATTGGCATGGGACCTGGCTTTCAAAACGGGGGTGTTAAAAATATTCTACATTAGGACAGCATTTATCTTGCTGTTCAGTGGAAAAAAGGCTAATGAGGTATATGCTGTATCATTTTCCTGAACTGGGTCATTCTAGAGTATACTGTGTTGTATATTCAGTATTTTAATAAGCTGCTTTCTAATTGCATATCTGCTTTCCGTTAGCGGTGTGTATTCCAAGGGAGGCTCTGCAATGTGTTTGCTTAAAGCTCTGAAGTATTTGAATGTTTCTCCCCAAAAGGAATCTTTGTTTTAAGATAACCTTCAAAAACCAACAGCAGTCTACGGTGTATAAGAGAAACACAGATACTGAAGATAATAGATTCTGGCAGTCTCTGAGTCTCTTTTGTGCCCTTTGAAAATTAAGACTACCAGAGAGGGAGCTTTTTCCCTGAAGCATTTCCCTAATGTTTTCCAAATGTTGCTTCATCAGAGCCAAATGGTCAGAGCCACCTAAGAATCCTATTACACATGCACAGATTTTTTTTTTCCGTTCATTTCCAAAATATATAGCTGCATTCCTGAAGCTGTAACTGAGATAAAGCATGTGTAAAAGCTTTGCTTGTAGACTTCCCCACAGCTGAAGCTCAACCAATTTTCCTTCAAGGTGCATTAGAAACAAAATGTTCCCAAGTGTTACTGATGCTGGTGGCTTTGTATTATAAACGGTTAATCTGGTTCATGTGAAACATTCCTTAATTGGCAAGGAAACACACTTTCTGCATACCCTTGCACAAAATTCAGCAGGAGTTCAATAAATTACAATTCAGCTGCTGAAGAATAGCCAGCTTGGACTGCTTTGGGTATCTATATTTCACTTATTTCAGTATCCGTTTTATTATCCTATGCACTCAACTAAAGCTAAAAAGAAAATAGGGAAAACAGAAGGGAGGGAGAAGTCAATGGTCCTGTAAGACTAAAAGCAATAGCCAAGAACAGGTACAATAAAAGTTAAAATTGTATATACTTCAACCAAATTGAAGCCCGTTTATGTGTTGTACATATGCCAAGCTTTCCATCTGAGGGTCTCAATCATTTACACAAATGAGCTGACTGAAGGTATGAGTTCATGGTGTACTACACGCCTATTTACAAAAGTGCTTCAGATATAATTTTTAGGCATGAGTAAGTAGTGTATAATTTCTTGATGTTTCTTCTGAATCCTTCCCTTTTCTTTCTTCAAGTTCTATTGCTCCTGTCTTTGTAGCCTCTTTGTTGAGAAGTTTGCCTGGATTTTTGCTTGAACCATTTATGCCTGTCTTTGCTGGGACGGACATTTTATGGACAGTTCTCTACAGGATCCTGACTTTTGTCGCCAGACCGTTGAAGCCTACGTAGCATTGTTGTTACACTGGGAAACATGCTTCTCTTCTTGCTTCCAATGGTATGAGTAAGAAAAACTGTTCTTCCAGGACTAGACAGGCAGTAACAGGGACCAGTGGCAAATTTAATGGGTCGTTACTGAAACACAGCTTGAGAAATGCAGAAAACTAATCTAAGCTTTCTGGTCATAATGAGCTGATTTTCTTCTTTTGTAACAACAAATCAGTTGCTAATAGCAGATGATATCGTGTTAAAGGAAGAAAAGAGAAAAATGAGCTGAAATCTCTCCACCCATAAGCTTGGTAATATTAAACCCAGTTTCCTAATGTGCAAAGAGTTAATGTTTCCAACATGCAAACATGAGTCAGGAATATAATATATATTATATATATATTTTATATATATATATATTATCCTTCAATAATATCAGGAAAAAAGAAAAACACCAACAAAGTAGGCAACCAGGATAACACATAATGCTTAATTCATGAAATGTTCATAAATCTTTTCCCTTTTGAGGAAACCCATGAAGGCAACTACAATATCCACATACCCCTCTTGAAGCCTATTGTACACGTAGTTACTGATCCACATAATGGCTAATCCAGGCGTATGCCTTTGTATATAATTGGTCAATGTGTGTATAGTCAATGCATAATTAGTCAATGTACATGTAGTCAGTGTGTATTTAATCATAAGAGTATGCATAGTGTATTGTCTTGCCCACTTGAAATATTATATGCACCTGTTCAGAAACTTTGGCTTTATTAAAGAGAGAATAATATTAGAACACATTGTGCAAGGGACTCTTTAAAGCTAAGTCTCCATCCCAGGCTTCATTCCTGTCAGTGACGGATGAATCTGTTTTGTGAGCAAGACCCTATCGGAATACTGCTGAACCTAGAGGGGTGAACATCACCACGGGTGGGATCGGCATGCCCTTAGCAGAGGTCTGCTTGGTACTGCATCGTATCGGGGTTCCCAGCATCAGGAGGGATGTAAGATTTAATAATGTGCTAGAAACGTTTCTGGACCTTGCCTTTCTTACTGGGATGTGGAAAGAGCCGGCACCTCCCCTGTGCAAAACACCAGCCTAGGCCCCACAGCAACACCTGCCGAGTTTGGCATTGCCAGGCTGAGCTGGGCAGCCAGGTTCACCAGCGCCTGACAGTGACTGGCATTAGCGTCGGTAGCTGGTCCCCAGTTTCTAGGCACTTCCATCTCTGGTTTTTGTTCTGTACCTCGGCTCCTTCTTTCTTCTGCTTTGCAGCATTGCTGAAGTGGCTCTTTTTTCAGGTCCTAGTGAGAAAGAATGGTCTTCTTGCACATTTAGGAGGCTCCTAAATGGATTCTTGTCTCTTGGTTCTCAGGAGGCATCAAACGCTTTTCACACTGGACAGTTGCAAGAGACATTTTAACAGAATCTCTTACTTTTCTCGTTCCTTTTTCCTTTGCACCCCAAGCCTGGAAATTGCTGGTATGAAAGTAAATGCCCTCACGTCTATGCCCAGTTTGGGCATAGATGGTTTGCTCTGGTTTAATTTGCAGGACTGCTCAAACTATGTAAGCAAAAAAAGTGTCTCTCCTTAACATTTCTTTAGTCCCTTTCATTCATCTCTCCTCGCCATCACTGCAAAGCACTCCGGATAGGGTGGGGGAGGCTCCACTCCAGTTATCTCAGGGGTAAAGTGCTTTCCTTTCCTTTTTGGCCTGAGGCACTGGTCTTAAACAACGCTACTATTGCAAAACAGTGGCAGAGATTGATACCAAACATAAGAGTTCCCAGAGAGACTATTAAATCAGTGTTGACCTGAATTTAATAGCACATAATATTTGCATGGATTACAAGCAAGTAAACAAGCTTTGACAAATACATTGCATAAATGGACTTTGAAACAGAAAAGACCGATGAAGCATCAGAAAGGAAGCAGAGGCTATTTTCTGGAGGAAAAAAAAAGAAAAAAAAAAGAAGGAACATTTTGTAGAACAGCATTTTACTGAGTCAGAAGCTTTTTGCATCACTAATGTGCTATTTCTTGTCTTAGACAGCTCTGCTATAAAATGCTATTGGGAAAGCTTTTTAAAAACCTTAGTGTCATACCTTGTCGGGATCAACTGGGAAAAAATGTACTTCAAAAATCATGTAAGTGACCTGAAAGAACAGTGGAAAGTTTGTCTTGGGTTTAGTCCTCTTTCAGATGAGACATGTGCCCTGCTAACATTGAGATACTCCGTATTACTCTTTTGCAGATTCTTCATGATAAATACCGGAGGGAAATGGGAGTGCCTCTTCTAATAAACTATATTTGGGATAACAATGTGAACTTCAAAACAACAATGTTCAAGAGCTGGCAATAGGGCAGTACTATGTAAATACCTTGCTCCTTTGAGAAGAATTATTAGTTCGTCTTGAGTCCAGTATTGTTGGAGACGTGCCTAAAAGTGGCTGATGTCCCAAGTGGGAACTAACCAACCCATAATTTTCTGGATTATACTTTATCCCTTTTAAGTAAATCTTACCTTGCTTAGACAGCTACTTACTCCTTAGAGAGCAGCCTCTGTGGCACTTACTCCTGACAGCATGGCCAACCCTGGAGCGTGAGTGTTTTGACTCAGTGAAAGCCCAACGGAGAGATATTGTTATATGTTGCGAGAGTGCTTACAGTTCTACAGAGCCTTTAGCAGTGCATCTGGGTGCAGTGCTCGTCCCTGGAAACAGTGCTTGCTATGCACGTCTGCCACAGTTAGTGAACTGCCCAGTTGTCATTGTGCTGTATCCAGTGCTACAACATGCACTCTCTCTGCTCGGTACCCTTGTGTTGTTTTGTTGTGAGCAGGCGATGTATCCGCTTTATGTTGCAAAAGAATTGCTCCATGCCCAAGAGCATAGATTATACCTGCTTTTCCACCCACGCACGTTTGTGTGTCTGTCTACTCATGTATGCTATAGACCATTAGTTTTACATCAGTGCTGCTGTTCCTCGGACTCCTATTGGGGCACAGAACTGTTGCTGTAGTCGTTGTAAAGGATGTAATACTTCAAAATTGGTGTCCTGCTCATAGCATGTTTTTTTACTTTGTTTAACAAAATTCCAGTTCTCGAGTCTATTCTTACCTTACAGCACTCATTGTAAACCAATTGTTTTAAAAGCTTCACAAGTTGTGAGAGACTTATGCACTAGCGGAAGTCTTGTGAGTGTACACTTAATGGCTCTTAGTTCCTCAAAGGATATCTAATGTTTAGGGGATTTCATTTTGACTCAGCTGCAGCCTGTGAATATTCGGTCTAATATTCCATTCCCAGCACATTTAATAGTTGTCACACTTTGGCACCTTCTTTTTTGACCTCTCCTCTTTTCAGGCGGGAATGTTGTGATGTTTAAGACAATAAGTCTCTCTGGATCTGGTTCAGTTGACATGGGGTCCCTTGGCAGGCAGCTGAGGTCCTGTCTTCCTTTAATAATTGCACCTGGTGATGTGGCAAAGGTTTGAACGTCTGATTTGTATCTTCCGTCACAGTAGAAACTCTGCCTGACATTGCAGGTGCCACAGGTATATAAAGTAGGAAGGCTTATTTGGTCAGGTCGAGTGACCTCAGTTGTTTACAGTACGCTGCTCAGTGGCTTTGGGTTGACACCAGCTTTGGAGAAGAGGTTGTCATGCATTTGCTGCTGGTTTCAATGGCTCTTCTTTGCAGCTCTGCCTGGGCTCGACCAACTTGCATGTTATGAATCCTGTGCTTGGGCAGGCTGGGATGGACTGACTGATAGACACAGAGGGGTCTGCTCTAAACTCAATCGGCTGTCCTGCAGACTCTCTCCTTAAAATTATAGATGTTTTTTAAAGAGATCTTCTTTGGGAGAGAACAGAGACTTCCTGATTACTGTTCTCTTCCACTGTGTATTTCAAATGATATCTGGTACTTAATTCAATATCCAAACCTGTGGTTTGCCCTGCCCTGCTGGCCAGGTACGATTGGTATTGTGTACATCAACCGTAATATGTTTTAAATGATGGCATGACTTGCTTTTCTGAGTTTTCTTATTGGCAACTGCATTTGCTGTTTAGCCTCAAAATGAGGCTAATTATTCCGTCTGATTATTGAGTCTGATACTACTGCTTTATCAGTGCTCCTGAGAGTACATGTCAGCTGCAATCAACTGCCCATTGTTTACACACCCTGGCTGCAAGAATGGCAGCCAGCTTCTGTAGCCGGTGCGCATGTGAACTGAGTATCTCTGCAAGCACTAGTCACACCATGAACAACCTCTCCTTCATTACCATTGCTTCATAGCATGAATAACTGTTTTCTTTTCTTGAGGTAGCTGTGGTAACGGGTCCCCGAACTGCTGTTTCCTATAACTCTTACATCATTGCCTCTCAGCTGCCTATTTATCTTCCTATGAGGCATGATGTTTCCATAGAATATTTCCTGGCCCTCAACACATGCTTCCTCAGTTTGTGTCCCTCTCTTCCACTGGATCTCTTTTAGCTTTAGCCTGTGTACATGTTCTGTCTCAGTGGTCCTTGCTGGGAAAAAGAGAAGGTGCACCACAAATTGCATTTAAACAAGCCCAGGGACAGAAGTTAAACGCTATAAGAATGTCAGTAATGGGTTTAGCCATATGCTCATCCTTTTTCACCCTACTGGGATTCTGTCTATTGCTGAAGCAAGAGGGAGAGGGGCTAGGGAAATTCCAGCTGTCATCGAAACACACTTCTCTACTCATGTAGTTAGTAGCAGTGTACCAGGTGGCGTGCAGTACATTGAGCAGATTAATTTTAAAGAGTTCAGCTGAGGCCATCTATTGATTATATAGTAAATCCAACTTTAGAACTTCTAAAGCTGGAGAACCACAAAAACTTTTGAGGCCACAAAATTAGTAGCTTTCTTCTTCAACCTTAGCCAGCAGATTGTTTTGGCTCTGGCCTCTGTGAGAAATGGTCACCACTTGTTCCTTACTGTTTCTGTAGTTTTAACTGCTTCCAGCATTTGAAGACCAGGAGTCCACCCCAAGTCATGAGAATGCACCCTGTTGCTGAGCTTTTCCCCTGCAGCACTTACAAACATGTGAGGAGCCGACCAAAGTTAGGATGAGATTCTTACACTGTCCATAGGCACAGCACAGGGTGAAGAATATCTCAAGACAAGGTGGAGGAGATGACATTGCTTTGGCAACTCCATTTCTCATCCCCACACTACAGAGTTCCCTTTTGACTCGCTGTGCGCTGCTGGATCTGTTACTAAAAAAAAGAACTATGTTTTCCCATGGTAAATATCCCCTGACTGTGTCCTTTGAGGAAAAGGGGGTTTTATTCTCTGATAAATTGCCAGTTTGGCTAGGGCTAACCCTCAGAGTAGCTCAGTACTCTGAGGAAATGTTTAAAAAAAAAAAAGGAAAAGCAGAACAAAACAAAACCCTACAACTTATTCTGTGTTCAGAATTCCAGTTTGCACAGGCTAGCAGTCATTATCAAATGTTAGTGACAAGAGTTGTAATCTGAGTGCCATTGCAGAATGAAAATTTAGGCGCTGTCCCTTGTCTGCCTGCTCCTCTGTTTATCAGGCACTGATGTGCTGGGAAGAGATATTTGAATCCACAGGATGTAGCCACCCTGTTCTGTTAATCTTACAAAATCCATAGGTTAGGCTATGCATTATTAAGTATTATCTCTTTGCACATCTGCTTATAATTTTCGGTTTCTCTCATGCAGTTCAGATGCAGTGGAGCAGTGTCAGAGCAGGTCTGCTGACTGAGTCCCACTGACTGTAGGAGAAAGGGAGCGACCAAAGGTCAGTATTGGAAAGCTGCCATAGATCCCAGCTGCATGTTCACCTGAGATCTGTCTTACAGAGGCATGTCCTTCTCTTTCTCTAGGCACTCCAAGGAACAGAGGTCTGTCCAGTGGCTCTCTGAATGCATGACTCGGAGGTTCAGAAAGGATGGCCTTTGAATTTGAAAGCTGCTCTTGCAGTAAGAGAACAATTGCATGAACAGTGGATATGATTCATCTCATTTTATTTAGGGTGGACCTGTTTCAAGCTCTTCCCAGCTCTTTCTTTGCCTTTGCTTTGGATCCATAATGGCTCTGTCCACTGTGAAGCATGGTGACTTTCTGTGTTGGATCTGCCAATACGAACCGTTACGGAGAATCAGGCTGGGACACAGGTGCCTTGGCTGCCAGAAAAGCCTTAAATCCCTGTAAGACAGGGAAAACCTATATGCCAAGCAAAGTGAAGAAGCTGTTTAATTCTTCCCTGAGCTGTTTGCTGGTGCTTCGTCCTTCCTGTGTTCAGTGCTGCAGAGAGCAGTGCAGGCCTGCAGCACCCAGGTTTCTTCTGGCAACCTCTAAGCCAGAGCATGTTTCTGGGCTTTGCTTCAGCCACTGAATTCCCACTTGTGTGTATAAAGGAGCCACCTGTTTTGTTTATCAGGGCTGGCCTACAGTCAAGGTGGTGAGTAAAAAATGGGGTAGAAGTGATTCAACAAGAGAGACCAAAATAAAGAAGGGGCTTATCTGGGATACTCTTTAGTTTAATTTCTCCACTCACCTGCTGTTGTGCTTTTTGGGTCAGGGAGGACTTGTTGCTCCCCAATGCTCCGTCTTGTATGAGGCTGTCACTTTCTTTTAATGGTCATATCACTTAACAACCTCCTGCATAGCTGCAGGGAACAATTTGGAGTACATGGATTATACCATATTAAAGCGTGTCTGTACTATTAAGATGCCTGTCCTGGATGACAGGCAAAATCAGAAAGCATGAGAAAAATATCGGTCAGAAGGGCTCCACTTAAGCAACTTGTGTCACTACTGGGTTTGTGCAGCTGATCTTTTTTACTGCTGTCTGCCTCTTGGCCATTTGGAGAATTAAACAATACACAGTGGTACAGTGCAGAGGTATATTATATCTTCCTGCACTGAAACACTGCCCTAATGGTAGCCACATTTTAAAATGGAGCCCTCTCTGCAGTTCAGCTGGTTTTAAAGAAAAAAAAAATCTCTAATTGTGAGAAAGAAATGCCGAGAAATGTCAGGGTTGATGCAGCCTTTAAAGGTACCAGAAAAAAGTGGGATTAACTGTCACTAATGCTGGAGTCCTCAGTCTGGGTCCTGCAGCAGAGGGAATTCTGGAGGTCTTCTCTAGCTGACTGAAAAGACGACAAAAGGCAGTCTTGACCCCAGTGACTCCTGAATTTTGCTCCGTTTATGGTGCCTTGTTTTATGTGGAAGGCTTCAGCAGCGCAGCTACAGACTCCGCTCTCTGTGGAACACAGAGCTGTAAATCTACTTGCTAAGCAGAGCCCAACACACAAAACCTGGCTGGGAACAGAGGTGCGCACCCAAGCGCTGCCCCCTGACCTGCCCTGGCTGTGCATCTCGGGCTGTGCCTCAGCCAGCTCTGCGTGAGCCAGCGGGCTGCCATTAGCTGCCCCTTGGACTGCAGTACAAAGCACACGTGGGTGCTTTCTGTGCTGATTGCTAACCTTAGTTAATCGTAATCATAACCTGTTCTGAAAATGGAAGTGATTGCACTGACCAGGCCCCGGG
The DNA here is from genome assembly GCF_965183815.1 of Platalea leucorodia. Taxonomy (NCBI): domain Eukaryota; kingdom Metazoa; phylum Chordata; class Aves; order Pelecaniformes; family Threskiornithidae; genus Platalea; species Platalea leucorodia. The sequence goes on along the minus strand of NC_138828.1, from coordinate 14,636,330 downwards.
TGTTCAGCTGTATCTTGCCAGGCGCCCAGCTTTTAAGGGCATAAAAAGACGACTGCAATTTTCTCTAAAAAATTACCTGAAATATCCTTTGATAAAGCCTTTGGAAAATTTACATGCAATATTTTATTGTTTATTTTGACAACGAGAGAAAGAGGGATCTTCAGAAGTTCTAACTAAACATGAAAGGTAAAACTGAATGAAAAAAAGAGGATGTGGGAAAGGAGCTTTTCATAACAAAATCCTTTTCCAAATACTACGTATTTGTGGCATTTGGGCCAATTTTATAAAGTACCATAGTGCTGTGTTTTGATTATTATTTAGATCATTGAAAGCAACAGATTTGTGGGAAATGGTAACTATCAGGGAGATACTTTGGAAAGAGGGAAACTCCTTATATTGGGTTAATATAGATGTTACCAGATTCACTACTATAGAGGTATGCTTAGAATCCATATTTTCTGAGCATGTCACATAAGGTCCTTTTTCTTCCTCAGTATTTACATGTATAGATTCACATTATTTTCCCTTATCAGCTTTCTCATAGTTACTTTCAGCAATCTCTGTGTGTGACTATTTTCTATTAAACCTGTATTGGTATTATTTACAGATGCTTCTGTATTATTCCCAAGAAGTTTTTCATGTTGACTTCTTTATTTGTTGTAGTTTATATTTTTCTTTCATGGGTGGCTATAGGTTTTCCTGAAATGACATTCCAATTTTAACATTGCAATATAATGTCAGTGTTAAAATGTTCGTAAGCAAGAAATGCACTATGATAATTTAAGCCTCAGAAAATGAAGAGGAGATTATTATAAATGAAGCGGCTCCTCTGAGGTCAGGCAGGATTCAGCAGTGCAAGAGCTTGCTTCTGCCACCTCCTCTCACCCTGAGCAGCCCGTGATTTCTGAGAGGCCGTGCTCTTTCAGATGACTCGGGCTGCTTGCCCAGTGAAAGACTGTTCAGCAGGGACAAGGGGAGATGAATCTAAGAGTCTGCTGCCTAGAAGCTTTCTGAAAAGATTAATTACTCTGTGAAAGAGTCCAGTAATGAGAAATGATGTTGCTTTTGTCGTAGGCCGTTGGGTCCTGGATGGTCATTCCCATTTTCCAGAGCTAATCTCTAAAGTAAACAGTTTTCTTTTTGTGGACTGTCAGTGGTGTGTCACTGTGCAGTGACCTGGATGTGCAAGTGCTGTGGACTAGAGATCTTGTGGCCTCTGCCAAATCTGTACAGGGCATATCTCCTGCTCCCCAATGCCCCCTGCCATCGGTTCCTTTCAGTATGAAAGGAAGGAGATTAAGCAATTTGTCGCCGCTTGTTGAGAAGCGGCCTTTGCTGCTTGATGGCCAAATCCTTTCTTGCTAGCCTTTCTTTTCTTACTTCTGAACCTCTTTTTCATTTCAGCAACCACGCTTTGCTCCACTCCTTCTCCTGCCTTTTTTTGCCTTTTTCTTTTCTCTGCTTAACTCCTTCTTTCTTTACAGGATATGGCTTTACACGTGTGTGCATGCGCAAACACACACACACACACACACACACACACACACACAGAATTTAAGTAAATTGTAGAATCTGCTTCCAATAGACACCTACAGACCTTGCCATTTACCCAATTTTTCCTCTATGATTTCATATTGTTGCTGGTCTGCTGTCAGTCCCTGACTAATTAGAGTGATCGTGACACCAAAGCAGCATGCACGCACTCTTCCTAGTATTTTTGTCTTTAGTTGCATGTATTTGTTACTTCCTTTCTAAGAGATATGGAGCACCTTCCAAGGCACTGTTTCTTTGAAAATTAGCAATGTCAATGAATGATGTATCAGTAGTGATTTGCTGTGCAGGTGCATTGAGTCTTCCACAAATAATGATGAGAATGCTTAATTTAAAAATCTTGAATTTTATTAGAAAACTTGCCTTGGTCACATGAGAACTTTCACCTGGTGACAAATTTGCCTATATATCTACAGACAGCCCTTAATATGTGCCCCAAAAGATTGAAAAGACTGCAGAGGGAGGAGCTGAGGCTATCCAGAAGTCTGGTCCTCCATATCCCACAAAAGTCATTCTTTGTTCCTGCTGTCACGCTCCACAGCACAGACATCTTCCTCAGTGACAAGATTGGTGACTGCAGTTTGGCTCTGGGAAGAAAACCAGGTGCACAGACTCTATTCTGTGTACAGCGACACAGCTATTTATTTTTCAAGTGGTTGCCCTGTGACAATTCTTCATGAATAAAAAGGTGTAATGAGAAGATTCTCACTGTGACGAACCCTGCAGCACTTCGGCAGTGCTTCCACAGCTGATGACTGAAGTCAGTCAGAGGGAACCAAACCTTAGGCATATCAGCCTAATAAAGTGGATTGTAATGCAGCACTGTCACTTTTTGTCCCTGATCCTTTTAGGGACTTTATTTCTTTCTCATAGAATGATCCAGAAAGGTATCAGCAGGTGACTGCTCACAGAGCTCTTTCTAACCGAGGGTATCACAGTGATCCATTCCCACCTCCCCGAGGCAGCTGGCCAGGGAGCATACCACTTTATCCCAGCTGAAGGGAAAAGCCAGGGATGTTTGCAAAACTAAATACTCTAAATACAGCACACTCTGGGCCACATGAGGAACATGGCTTTCAGCCATGTATGTCCCAGGCTTTACGCGAGCTGAGATCTTGTGCACACACCTCTGAAAGGCTTAACCTCTCACCTTGTAATGGAGTGTTTCTAAAGCAGCCACATACTGTAGGAAACAAAGCCCGGCGCTCACCTCGTAAATCTTGTAACCTGAGTGCATGATAAGAAAATGAGCAGATGCAAAACTAAAGGTAGCATCCAGCTGAGCTTGAGAGTTTGGAATAAGTACAAAGGGAGTAACCACAGCATAGGGGCAATCAGTCACTGTCAGGTGTTATGTGCATGGGAAGGCATCAGTAAGTCTTAAGCAGAGATTTGAAGTGACTTTGTAGATTTTCTTTACAGGAAGCTTTTCATTTGCAAAAGGAACGTGATAAAAGAGGAAGGAGCAGTGCTAGAGAGCACCAGCAGCTGGAGAGCCATCTCTTATCTCCTTGGTCAGCTGCAAGCAAGTACTGACCGGCGCGTGCTTTGAGAGAAGTGGGTAATAGCAAGGTACAGAGCCTGTTTGATGCCTTAGGAGAAGAAAGAGGTAGATGAGGGATGCAGAGTGCGTGAAAATACAGTAGAGGTGGTAAGTCAGCAAGATAATTTTTACTGCAATGTGTTAAATGGTTTTGCAGGGAGAGAAAGATTTGTTGAAATGAGGAAAAGGAAGCTTCAGTTGTGGACATGTGAGACCATGAAAACCTAAACCGGAGCTTTACCAAAGAAAAAGGGGCTGGATTTTTAAGGCAGTATGCAGGAAGAATGAACATGATTTGTGTCGAACAGGTTGCCTCTTCTCTTGCCAGCTGTGCATGTTAAAGAGAATGCTGCTTTTTACCATTCACAGGTTACTCCTCTTAGAAAATTACAGAACATTTCCATGCCTGTCGTTATTTAGAAATGGTTACAATTAAGCTAATCTAATTATTTCAGTTCCCTCTGTTTTGGTTCCTCTTATTGTTGAAATTAGTTCCTCTGCTAGAATCTGCAAGCTTTTGCAACTTTTGTTTTACTCATTATTCCCAATGTAACCGTTTTGTCAGCATAGAAGTCCTCTCAGCTTGCACAGTATTTTTCTATAGTTCTGTCTTAGGCCATATAAGCTGAAATCCTGTGAGAAGCTTTTTGTTCAGGAACCTAAAACTTTAAGACTACCCAAACTGTGTTCCTTAATTTTTATCCTCTTGTTTATTTCACTAGTAAAAGCAAAAGCTCACACAACCGTTGGGCTTTTTTAATTAACCCTGATCTAGCTCCCACTAATGTTCGTAGAAATACTTCCTTCCATGTCACTGAGCCTGATCTGAGTAAAGTTAAAGCCTTAATAATACCAAGCTTACTGCAAGAATCCTGAAGATTGGCATAATATGAGCAAAGACCAATGCTTGTTATGAGCCGTAATGATGATATTGGTAAGAGACACTCTTTTAAAAAATTAAATAAAAATCAGAATCTGTTATGTTCCTACAGCTAATACCCAGGTTTGCTGGGAAAAAAGTTCTGTCTGGAACCATGAGAAATTGCTTAAACTCTCAACTATAGAATCCCTACTTTACCATACTGTACAGAAGGGATGTTTTCCAGTACAGCAGATGTTACTGAGGGTTTTCCAAATGTAGTTTTTACAATCTCTATTTAGCATAAATTGTAGTGTTCAATTCATCCTTATTATATGCAACCTACAATGAAAGAAATAACCCCTCTGGTTTGCAAGCACAAGGGAGGTAGGTAATAGGACACACCATGCCAGAGGGAGGTGATCAGCCAGAGGAACTGTAAGCACCTGGAGCCAGTTGTCTCTCCTGGAGGATGTCAGTGCTGAGAGGAGTCAACACCTGAGTTGGCCTAGGGAAGAAAGGTATGATGCCTTTGGCTTTTGTTTAGTTTACCAGTTTGTTTCCTTAACAAGATGAGAAGAGAAGTCAACGTTGGGCCAGGAGTGAACAAAAAGGAATATTTTGTATTGCTTTTCATTCTCAGGCAGAAAGGAAGTTCTCCAGGTCATGCTGATGTTTTTGTTGTTGAAAAGCATAGATGTGGAAACCCAGTGACTACAGGGGAAAAGAGAGTAATCTGGGGAAGGTACAAGATAGTACAAGACAGCCTTGCTCCTCTTCTTGTTACAGGGCCTGAGACTGAGGATCCAGTTTATGATGTTACGACACTATTCACAAAAACATTCAATAGGACTGACACATGGGGCTGTGGAAGTGAAGGTAACATATAAGGGCACACCTTCAAGCCATGGTCTGAAGTTTCTGACTTTTGTCTTCACGAGACAATACAAGTTTGGGGAAGATGAATAAAGCTGAGGCTGTGATTTTGCAGTCACTCTGTACTGACGCAAGCACAGGCTGCTGCCAAAGAGGCAAAGCCACACGTTTTGGCAACAGTCTGCCCTTATATTTGCTCAGGGTAACCAGGGAGTTATGCCCTCAGTTAACTCAGGCTTACTCGTTGACAGAAAATAGGGTGTTACTCTGGTTTGCATGTAAAAAGAAGCAAAAGACACAAAGGTAACGTTTTATAACTCCCTAATTACATAGGTAAGATTTCTCTTCTAGGTTTAATTCTTTCAAAACTGCTAAGGTGTTTGAGGCAATCTTATCTTACCTGCTACACCCAGTTTTTACATAAATTTGATAGTGAACATCAGCCATCATAGCAGCAAAAAAGGGGGAGAAAAAAATGATACCAGCAGGTTCAATTAGCCATGGGAGCCTCTTGTTAACAGGCATTATGCTCGCTGCGCCCACGAGGAGAGCAGTTTGTCTGTCCCCTGAGAAGGTGTGTTGGAACACGTTGGGTGCCTGGACGTGCTGGTGGCACCGCCTGCCTCCATCCCTGCTGTGCTCTGGCAGTAGGATCCAGCTGCGTGGCGAGCTCCAGCCTTTCTCACTTTCTTGGTACCGACACTCTGTCCGCAGGAAGCAGGGATGCGCAACCTCGGCTCCATTAGCTGCTGCTGGTTCCCGAGATGCTCTCCTGTCACTGCACTGACTCGAAAGGTCACATCTTCGTGGGCATGGTGCCGCCAGCTCAAACAGATGCACAGACTTCAGGAGAGGTACAGAAATGAATTATTCTATAATTAGCAGAAGAGAGGTACAAATCCAGAGAAATCAGCCAAAATCACTCCAGATTACTTGTATGTATTCCTCTGCATGAGTTTTTCATCCACTTGTATGGCATTCAGTAAATTTAAATCAAACTGAGGAAAATACTTTTCTCCTGAGCCCTGCACGCACAGTTTCTTTTCTTTTTTGAAATGCAGTCTCTTTCTCCACTACAGCCAGTTTCCTTCTTCCCTGTTAATCATCCACACACCCCACGCCGGCCCTTTCTTTTTTCTTGGTAGTGTCCAGTCCTCTTTAATGGTATCCCCTTGACAGCCTCTTCAGGCAAATGCCTGAAGTGGTGCCTCTAGCTGACGAGCTCTTTTGGTAACAGCCTCTCAACATACAAACATTCAAACAGTGTGAAGGACAGATGAAGGTTTACACACTGTTGCTAACTGTCCAAAACGTACGCCATCTGTGATTGGTTGGGGCTTTTTTTTTGTTACCCCTCCTCCTGCCCTCCCATTTTATACATGTCTGTATTTATCCACATTAGAGACTTGCCTTTCTTATCTGCCCAACACACTTTACAAGTGTGTGTAGACAGAATGCAGCACTATCATTGATGGAAGCCTGTACGCTAAGCGGACTTGAGAAAGGAGTATGGGCAAAACAGAACTAAAACAAGCACGAGATTAGTTTTGAGTAAAAGGCTGAAAGACTGAGAGCCTGGGGGGGTGTTTAATTCTGCGGGGTCGTATCGCTCCTAACACAAAACCTTCCTAGTGCTTCTCCCTTCCTGAGAGAGGAATAGAGCTTGAAATAGTGGAACAATATTGTTAGGCACAAACCATAAATGTAAGCTAAATGGTTCACTACAAAGGCGTTTAGGTCACTGGCTTTGAAGTTTGCAAATACAGTAGACAGGAGAACCGTAGGCACTTAGGTTTTCCCTGTTTGCGGTGGCTGACTCGGTGAGGTTTCAAACAAAAGGGAATGCATCAATGTTCTGTCTCTTCAGCTCTACTTCGCTACGCAAGGTGATTGTGCTTTTTCCACCTACAAAGGACAATAAAACGTTTTTGTCCCCCTTTAAAATTTTCTTGTGGGGTGATGCCTGAAAAAGCACTGATAGCAGGCCACATACCACAGAAGTGCCTACCCTACTGATCTCTGCTGTCTCTTGTTCTCACCATCTGTTAATTTGTGTTTTACGAAAGGTGTGAAGCAGAGATTACCTGTGTACAAAACCCAGCAGAGTACGGCTTTGATCTGTGACCCGCTCTTATTATCAAACTCATTAATTATAACATGGAGTTCCTTGAACACATTTTTTTGTGGAATACTGTCCCCAGGGGGAGTTAGCATATAATTTCCCCAGTGTCTAATGAAGGCTGTCACTCAACAGGTGCACAAATAGCATTCCTCTTCCTGACTACCGACTTTCATGAAACATGATAAAAGATAACATACAAGAGACTTTTCCATCTCTGTCAAGTTGAATTGCAGCTGGCCAGAGGTTCAGAATGATGAAGGTGGGAACTGAGAAATACCAGACCAAGGATCTATGTTTTGCCTTCAGATCTGCTAAGCTAAAAATGGGCTGCTTTAATTCCAGTTAAGGAAAAACGAAACTGGGATGATACCATAGCAAGCAGCGTGCAGAGCTAGCGTAAAATAGGCCACAGAGCAAAAGTAAGGCTGCCTTACCAGGCTGTAGCTTTAATGCTGTTCTGGGGTGTGGGACTCAGGGTTGTTTGTTTGTTTGTTTTGGTGTAATGCATTGCCAGTAATACATCTTTCTGCTAACAGAGGGCAATACAGAAGAGCGAACATGCACATACGAAGCCTACTCTTCTGTAAATGTGAACTCAAGCCATTTTTCCTTTGCTGCTTCATGTTAAGTCAGATCCATGTTTCTGGAATTCTTGTGCTTCATATAAAATCTTAAAGTATCTATAGCCAAATCTGTGATGAGGATACCCCAAATCACAGTCCTTGTGAAAACCTGCTTCAGTCCATACCAAGTCGCTGTCTTCATACTGAGCTCTCTTGGAACGAAAATCTAGAGGAAGTAAAATGAGATCTCACTATCTCCACTTTTTTCCCAGCCTCTTAGAAATAGTTCTATTAGAAGACAATAATTTCAGCAATTTTAAACCTGGGTTTAGAGGTTGTTGAAGGATTTGCTTTGCTTCATAAGAATGTGCTTCAGGTTCCTCATGCAGAGATGGGAGAAAAAAGTCATGCTGCCTCGTAGTCTGCAACGCTGATGGAGAGAATGCTGGGGAGACAAGCCAGTGTTTTGTGGTTTCTGGCTGGTTAACCAGCAATGGGATAACCAATCAAGTAAATAAATAATAATAGTATTTTTTTATCTTGTTAGATAGATTTGGATTTGGTAGGGATTAAATAGGAAACGTCTGAGCATAATCTTTCCTTAAGTGCACAGCGGCCACTGATATTCACGTTCTATGCCCTGGGTGAGAGGAGATTTCCCATTTGTCATTACTACTGCAGTGCTTCTGTTGACAGAGCGGCTGCATCTCTTGTCCCTCTACAGCAGTTGCACTGTATGCAACAACAGCAGCCAGCAGCACTGTAACATAAATATGTCCAAAATCATACTTCAATTTAATTACCTGTAAAACTTATTCTATAAAAGAGGGGGAAAGAATTCACTATTGCTTTCCTTAAATAGATCAAATTTCAGTAATAATCCTGAAGGTTCCTTTACCTTTGATTTAAAGAATGCAGGAGAGGCCTGGATAGTCACTAAATCAGCTGTCCCCTGGTAGGAGGAGCTTGGTACTGCAGCAGAGTTCAATGCTCTAATTAAAAAGTCTCAAGCTATCAGAATTTTCCATTATGAAAACAGAATGTCTGTTTGCCTCACAATTATGATGTTATCTTGACTTATCTCATATATCACAGACATATGGAAATTAATTTGGGAGAGGGAAATTTAGAATGTGTTCTTTTACAGCATTCTCTTTTGAGAAGGTGGGAAAAAAGAGCACTGACCCTTTAAAGGTCCTAAAATTTGTTTCCAGTGCTTTTGTATTGCATCCCAGTACCTGACTTTTTTTTTTCCCCATCACAAAAAAAAAACCCCACACCATCTGGATTTCTTATCTTGCTTAAGAAGTGCAATTCTGTAGGAGCTATAAAGGGCTTAAAATCTTTACTTACGTTGCAAATTCTTCCAATTTTCTGGGCGTAGGGCTTTGTACCACTGCCTGTATTTTCTCTAAGTAACCTGTTGCAGGTTGGTTTCCATTTCAAAAGAACCTCTTTCATTTGAAAGCATCGTTTCTTTTGTTCCTTTCTAAATATTTCTTGGAGGTCATATCTCTAAATTATGTAGGCAAATCTCCACAAAAAAGGTAGATCCTATCAGGAATCAAAGTCATGGAAATGGTATTCTCTGCTAAGTGGTATCTGGGCATGTTACTATTTAATATAAAGGCAAGAAGGTAATACAGTCCCAAGTACTTAGGAAGTCCTATTGAGAAGAATGGCAGAACTGAAGAATAGAGAAGCCATTTGATGATTGTGTTTTCAGCTGCAATCTGCAATACAAAGTTCTCTTGCTGCATATCTTCTTTTCAAGGTCTATTATAGAGAGAGAGAGAGTGTGTGTGTATATATATATATATATATAAAAAATTGTAAGGTATTGGGCTAGGCAGTAATTGGTGCATGGTGACTTGGCAATAATGAATACTGCGATTCCATAAATGAGCTTGTAAGAAGATATTTTCACTCCTTTGTGAGCAAACCTCCCTCTCTTAATTAACAGAGAGAGGGCCTTTTGTAAAGAGGAATAGAAACCACCCAGGGTAGACTCCTCTTCTGAATTGCCTTTCAGAGGAGCCCTTTTCTCCCTACTGAGAGCCCAGCCTCCTGATTTCAACATCACGATTAAGTCTCCAAAATTGGAATACACCAGGATAAACATCTCTATAAACAGACACTTAGGTGTGTAAGCCTATGCATGTTGAAACTAATTCTGAAAATAAACTCTCCTGAAGCAGACATTGCTTTCTGTAAAGCTTATTTCACACTTCACAGCTCACTTCACCTGAAACCACCTTTTTCACATCTTCTGTGTGGTTGTTATTCACAGAAGACTGTTACAGAACTAGGCTATATCTGAATGGCAGAACTTGGGCATGGTCCCATGCTCACAGACTTAAGCGCACGTCCAGTCACATCCCAACTTATATCAACCTAGAGAATGTAGATTTACAGTTTAGTTTCTGATGCAGGATTTTTGGCAAGTCTATGATTTGAGAATAAATTTGCTAATATTTTTAGTCTGAAATAACTTGATCTGCATTTGTAACTTCTCAAAGGAAATAATAAATACCTTGTTAAATGTGGAGATATTAGACTGTTAATTTTTCCTTGCATTGATTTTTTTTTTTTTTCTTTTTAAACATGCCATTTCTTTTTTATCCTATCTGAATTTTCTGTTTGGAAGAAAGAATCTCCACTTGCCTGCCACTGAATTGTCATGGAGCTCATTACCTCCGATGAGATGAGCAGTGGCGTGGAATAATTAAACTTACTTCCTGCTGGCAAGCGGGAAATCTTTCCACCCCGTTCCTTTTGATTTGACCTTTGACTAAACACATTTCTCTTTGCTACATGGATGGTATTTCATCCCCTGGATGCGGTGTGTTGCTTTATCCTGGATGAGGCAGTGATTTCTACAGCATTGTTTTCAAAACTATGTTTGCAAGAAAGAAAATGTGATCTTTTATATTGTTGAATGAAGACAAGATTTTGCCTGTGCAAATCCTTTTTAGATGGCAATAAAATCTGATTTTTCTGCCTATGTGAATTAATTTCGATACTGGAATTTCATTATTAATACTTTTTAATGAAGTTGTGTTGCTTTGTTTATACAATGTAGTGTTTAATCATGTAAGAATCTAAATCAGAGCTTTCTGGTGTAACCCACCATGTAAAGATAGCTCTTGAGAGGCTTCACAGAGACTCAGGAGTTAATTCATACTGAAATGAAGAGGAATAATGCTTCGATTATAAGTTTTTCCTTAGTTACCAGTAAAAAACATCTGACTTCTTAAAAAAAAAAAAAGCAAAAACCCTAGGCAAGAAAGTAATTTCCCTTCCTTGATTTTTCAGTCTGACCCTATTTTCTTTTTCTTGTTTTTCAGTGGAGAAACTTGCCTGCCAGGGATAACAGAGGAGAACATGTGGGCTCAAGTCCCTCTGTAGCAGAGAAGGGAGGATTAAACAAGGGTCGTCCCAATCCTGGGGGCGTTAGCTCACCCAGCACTGATGAGAACACTGTGCTGCTTGCGATTCTCCACTCCCAGCTGAAAAAGGCTGCTCAGTTTGTAAAAGAAAGATACTGGCACCTTTCCCCTCTGGAGAACGGATGGAGGTATGTCCCTAAAAATCCTGCCTCTCCATGCCAGCTTTGCCTTCTGATGCCCATAGGCATTTTCCTGGGGAGCGTGGGGTACCATGCAGACCCTGCTCGGAGCTACCGACTTCAGCTCGGGTTGCCTCCCCACATACCCCAGAGGCAGCGTGCACAAAACAAAGCTGCCTGGGTCCTGTCTGGGCTCTATTTCCAGTATCCCTGATAAGAACGCACCCACCAGTGAAGGGTCACCTCCCTGTCAGGTGGGAGTACGAAGGCTGCAGAGCCAAGCGCTTCAGGCTGAGTCTCTGGTCCATCCAGCACGGTCCCAATAGACCGTTGGGGACATCTGTGGCATCAGGCTGTGGAAGCAGGTCTGGTATCAGTGTGTTGTGCAGAGCAGGTGAGCTGTTTCTATCTGATATGTTCCTTCTGTTAGGACAAATGTTATCATTTGTTATTTTTAAGTATTGACAATAGTGAACTGGGACTGGGCATAACTCATAACTATGTGAGCTTAAAAACGAAGTGGAAAATCCAACAGCCAGCAACGTACATATGTAACTTTGACTTGAAGGAACATTTTTGTATACAAATTAAGCTCCTCACTTTCTAAAAATGTGTTCCAAAGCATATTAAAAGGTATAACTTTGAAATTGAAGCTGACTTTTAGGCAATAGAACTGAGGTAAAGTTTGCTAGTGGTATATCAGCACAAGATACTAAAAGAGCCTGTTAAACAGGATAGTGATGAATAACAGAATTCTGAGGAAAGTTAAGGATGAAATGTCCAACTTGCTAACCTCCCCCCCTCAAAAAAAAGAAACAAAAAACAACAAAAAACCACCCACATTTATTTGCAATCCTGCTATAGCTAGCTATTATTTACAAAAGGATTTTAGAGGTTCTTTTTGTTGTGCTTTGGGTGATTTTTTTTTTTTTTTAAATTTACTCACTGTAAATTGGAGATCAGTAAGCCTTGCTTCAATATAAAAGAAGTTAGATAAAATGATAATTAAATTTAGTTTTAAATAATGTAGTCCTGAGGTAGAGTGGCTTTTTAATGGAAAATAAAAGGGAGCTCAAAAGATTGGGAGTTAAAAATGTATGAGAAAATAATCTTATGAGGAACACAAAGCACATAATTGACCTCTGACAGATACTCAGTATTCAAAAGATATGGATTACCTTAATTTACTAAACACTTAAAAGGGATATAAATTCTTATGCTTCAGAGTTAAGCACAATTTCTAATGAATGGAACAAAGAAAAGAAACTTTCACTGTATATACGTGTCATTTTTTCATTGCCCATAAGGTAATTTCTTGGGATTCTTCTTCAGTACTAAATTCTGTTGGGAGCAGGTTGCTGGGGCTGATTCTGGCTGGTAATTCAAGTTACACTTCTGCTGTGCAAGTAACTGCAAGGTGAAGCAGATACAGTGCAGAAATGTAAAACATGGGAAAAGGAAACAGAACTATTTCCCCCTTTGAGAAACTGGTTACAGCACCAGCATGTCTTTTAGGAGATTTTTGTATCCCTGCTGTCCTCCTAAGATGCCCTAGTTCAGCCACTGGAAGGAAGACACATCCCAAATGACCCATTAGCAAAGAGCGGAATTGGGAGGCGCACACAGAAGAAAACAGGATCCCACAGGCCCTTTTATATTTTTTGTGCTTTGTGCAGGATTCACGTCAAAGGGAGTTTTGCTTTAAAAATATGTTTCTTGTTTCTAAAAAACCTTCTTTGTGAGAATGCTAATATTCTTTCCATAGCAAGGAAACTTTTTTCTTAAGCTTTGGCCAATGATCCAGTTTTTTCCAGCTCCTTTCCAATAAAGTTAGTCTTCTGAAGTCCCCAAGTGCACAAACAAGATAGATTGTAGTAAGCTCTCTAACAGCAGACTCTCATTTCACTGGAGTCGCAAGCAATATAATTTTATCCATATATCCAGTACCAAAAGGCTCTGATATGGTAATTTTTACCTCCTTTACTTCCCTTTCTCCTCCTTCCTTTGTATTCATCTCAATGTATTTAAAGCAAGAGACACATGGCTGTGTATATGCATTCATACTGGAGAGCTGAAAAGCACATGTGCTACACCCACCAGCGAAAACCGGAGACTAGGGCTGGCTTAGGATATATTCAGGCTGCTCCATTTTATCAGAAATAGCAGCTGAGAAGAGAACTGGTCAGGCTCCTCTCAGCAGAATGGTTTGCTGGATCGAGTTTGCTGTTACCACCTTTTTTTTAATTGCCTACTTGCCTTATAAAAGGCACCCACAGCTATCATGGACCCCTTGTAGTCAGTTGAATAAGCACAGCTTCTGGCTTTTAATGTGATTCCTTTCATAGCTTTCGATTTTCCTGTCAACTCAGAATTAATATTTTGGTAATACTTTCACGTACTGTCTTCCGGGGGCTCATACCCGTTTATTTTTTCAAAAGCTGCTGAGTCAAATTAAAATTCTAACAGATCTTTGGTTCCCTGATACCTAAGTTGCTCTTGAAAACTTTAAGCTGTAACTTGTTACATAAAAAAAAATTCAAAGTTTATATGTGTCATTTAAAAAAAAAAAAAAATGGTATTGAAGTTGCAAATTTTGACGTTCATCCTGCTCAAAGAAACTGGATTAAAACACAAACGGGCCTAAGGTCTATGTAAGCATTGTAATCAGAACAGGCAACTCTTTGTAATTCAGTCACAGCTATGGCGCAGAAAATTTCATCTCAAGTAAGAAAGGGAATATTCAAGAAAGTATTTTAGTTTTCTAATACCTCGTGTAACACAGAAGCAGCCCTGGGATGCACATCTAAGGCTGCATAATCCGGGAATTAGCTAAAGAAACAATGGCAGTAAAGATTCTTTAATTCAAAAAGCCAAGCGCTCAAACCACACAAAAACTGCTAAGAAAGTGCTACAAAAGATGAAGTGAACAAACTGCTGGCCATGTAATTATTCTCCCAGCAGGCTCATCAAACAACTCCCAGCATGCCCTCCTGCCTCTTCTGGGGATGTTTTGACTAAATCTAACAAAATAATAGCCGCAGTCACCTCCTTTTACAGTCACTTGCGATACAAATTGGATGCAGTGTCAAGCCCTTGAAGGAACTGATGGTTCTCATCAGCAGTATTTGACTGTCAGATGCAAACCACCTGGCAGACATGCAAACCTTTTGAAGGCAATTGGAAAAAACATCCATTTTTTTCTAGACTGAGAAATCCTCAGGGAGGAAGCATGCTGAAATACGTACTTCCGCTATGTTTCTTTTTAAGAGGAAAGAGATGGGGTTTTTATATCATTTTAGGTTGGTTTAGGAAAAGGTATCAATGCTTTTGGAAAATTCTCAAGCAAATCACTCGGTTCACTCTCCCTTAGCATAGGCATCATCTTTGTCCTCATTAGGAATAAGCAAGTTGAGCAAAACTAACTTTAGAAGCTGTTTCAAGGCACTTGTCCATTCATTATGTCTTTTAATCCTAATCATAAATATTTATTGTTTTAAGAATTTACTTCCAAAAATTGAACTAGAACTCAAAGCTTAATTACCACAGGTCTTTACCATGAAAATGATTCTCAACTTTAACACGCCTTGGTGAGACTTGAAGTGCTAATATAAATGTTTCTTTCATCCTCTGCATGACAAACCCAGAAAGTAGCCTAGAGCCAGAGCTTCACGGTTAGTTAGGTCTTTCACACCCATTGACCCTACAGCACAGTTTTGATAACTATAGCCATGTTTTATGTCTGAGTAGCATATAACAATGGCAGCAATTTTAGCAACTTGTGAGTTTTAACTGTAGAAAAAGCTGTCATATCTCCCAGAAGAATAACAGTATGATAAATTTGCAAGGTGAAGTGTGATTTCTCTGTGTCTTTCTGTACACTATCAGACATAAACATAAAGCAGTCTTACAACTCCTTTAGCTCATAAGAAGCTGAAAAAAAAAATCAGTTGTCCTCCTCAATGTACAGAAGTCTGATAGTTTTCACTAATAATGAGCAGTACGAGTTCACACAGCTCTTAGTCAGATTTTCTGGATTTGAATGAGGAATATCTTTGAAATCCACTTTTACTATCAGACATGAGCTTCCGAGCACCTCCCCTTCATTGTCCCAAATACAAGGCTACGTGCCTGTCTGTTAGTGGGAGAGGAGAGGGCACCACCCAGAATATCTGAGTAAGATCATGGTGGTCAGGATGGAGAGCTGATCTGTTGTCACCAGGAAGCTGCAAGGCTACACTAGGCATCCGTGAGACTTCAGGGTAGAACTGGTAGGAGATCCCATTTAGGTTTGGAGGGCTACAGCAAGAGGCTTTAGCCCTAATGTATTATGAGCCTGTCCTCCACTGGAGATTTCTGCTAATGTTGGATAGGCATCAAAATGCATTTCTCCCTCTCCCGACATGGAGCTGAAGCAGTACCTATGGCATAAGTCAAAATGGTCCTGTTGAAATCAGTTACCTCTGAGAGAAAAAAAGCATGATTCCTACTGCATGTGCTAGCTGTGTCTTGTCATACTTTTGTGGGGGAGAAAAGTTATGAATCTCCTGATGTTTCTGACTGCTTCAAAAGTTCATGTCCTTTAAGGTGAAGAAGGAACATTAACCTCTCTCTCTCCCAGCTGTGCCTCACATGGGTCACAGCATCTCATTGTCAGTGCAGCAAGGCATATAACGTGCAAGTTAGGAATAAGGACAAAACAAGGCCAGAATGAAAGCCCTGGGGTGCTCCTCCTGCTGCATCCCCCGAGGGCCATAGGAGCGTGTTTGGTGAGTGCCCACCCAGCACTGGCAATGAGCCCCCACCTCCTCCAGCCCAGGCAAGAGGCCCTGGCTGCCCCGTCCTAGGTAGGGAGGGAGCTATGCTTCTAGAAGTACTTGCTTGTGAAAAGATTATCAACTGGAAAACGTCGTCTTAACCACCTCTTTATATCACTGTATCCTCGTAAAGCAGATCATTTTAGTTTTGTTCTTTATTTTTTTTCCTTGCCTCTGCATGGTTTACAAGCTTAGGAGAGCTGAAAAATCCAACTTGCCTTTGGAGAAAGCTGTTTTCACTGGTGACAATTCAAAATGTTAGACTTATTCAAAACATGACATTTGCATGTCTAAGTGGATAGATCAGTTTCAGTGTGTGAGTTAGAAAGTCTGCTCTCATCTGTCATTGAGTTTATGGAAGTGTATGTTCTTGGAACAGGCTTCCCTATTTTTTAAGGTCCTTACCCACAAACTTCACCATCTCAAGTTACAAAATCAATACCGTGTTGACACAGTTTACCATGGTTTTTACAGCCTTTAGGGTAGTATGTTGGATAATGGATGACTTGCTCCAGATTTCATTGTAAGATCAAGTTAACAACAGGGTCATCCAGAATATTCCTCCTTTACACTATTTCAAGAATTGCAAATGTTCTTTCTGTACTAGCATGCGAATACAAATATGATCCCTAGCCTTTGTGAAGCTAAATTCCATGTGAGATAACTGGCAATTTCCTGCATCTTCCAGAAAGATTCCTTATCTTCTTCAGTCCTCAAGAGATCTGTTTCTCCTTTGTCTGGCCTACCCCACCACCTTTTCCTGGTCACGTTTGCTATGTAAGGATTGCTTCTGTCTCCACTGTCGCCTCTCGTTCTGGATCTAACAGAGCCAGCACTGAGACCAAGTTAATTGACTCGCGGATATGGCTGCAATGCTTTCCAGATCTCCTGCCTGCAGGAGCACAGGGCCTGCAGGACTTGCCTGCGTGTCATGGCCAGAGCTAGCACAACTGCGCCACAGTCCCAGCCTCTTTGCTGTCCCCAAAAAAGGGCATTTTACTATTCCCACTGAATTCAGTAGAGCCGGGATGTGGCAGCTGCTCCTTCTGCTCAGTCCCCAGAAACTTGTGTCTGTAGGTATAGACATCGTGGGTTCAGGCTGGACCATTTCTTCTGTCAGGATGGCCAGGAGCACAGGTTACAGTGGCAAGGAAGGGTGCGAGAAGACAAGTCCTCACCGCCTTCCTCGCACTCACGGGGATCCAGCCCCGCTCCATCTCTGCCTGCTGCAGCTGAAGGCAGAGCCAATCCCTCATCTTTCCAGCCTTATAGTCGTTCCCCTAAGGTCCCGAAGGCATTGACCCACTGTTTTATCTGAAAACTTCTAGTTTAAGATGCACTCTGAGAAAAAAGAACATTCTTTGTCTTTGGGGTATATATTTCCCCCTGCACATCTCATTACAGCCTGGTCTGTTTAAACATCAAAAGTGCCTGTGTAAATATATACAATGAGGCTAAGTGATTAGAATAATCTAATGCAAATTTCAAAGACTCTGAGCAGATCTGAGAAATCAACACTGTCATAAGTTTTATTTCCATAGCCTGAATGGAAGTAATATAACTAGAATACAGGTTGTACTTCAAAGAAAAGTAGTGTTGAAATTCTAATAAGTAAGAGGATTGCTTGAAGGTGGGGAGGGGAACATGGCAGGTGGAGGGAATACTCTTTCCCCGGTTGTAGATGCATTTTATTTGTTCATAAAGGCCTTTAAAATGTAATAATGTCTCCGCGAGCAGTGAGGCACTCTTTTCCATTAACTTTTGCCGTATACTATTTTCACACATCCTCATTCACCCGCTGAGCCTGGCTTCAGCTTCACAGGCAGTCCCTCCCCGGGCCATCACCCCGGCCTCTCCCGGCGGCACCGGCTGCGGCCACCGCAAGCGCTGAGGGTGAGAGCCATCTACAGGCGTCCCAGGGAAGGGAAGCGCTCCTCAGGCAGCACCCTGCCTTCAGCCACCCCTTTCCCACAGGCAAGGATCCCTCTTCAGCAAAAGAAAGCCTAGCAGAAAAGCAAAATACGGTGCACAGATTACCTGAAGGCAAGAAAGGGTGGGAGTGGCTAAGCCCCTACAAGATGCCACGAATCCAATATCTGCAGTTCTTGAAGTGTTTGTGGTCTGTCTGCCCTGTCCCCCGCACCTCCCTGATGTGGTAGCGTGTGTCACCGCTGAAGGGGACGATGGGGAAGAGAGTTAAGGTGTAGAGGCATTGTGTCTCCCGTCTGATGGGGACGTGAGGGAGCCTCATTAAAACAACCACTTTGGATCCCAGCTTTCACGAGGCTGCACAGCTTCGCCTGCCAGCAGCGAGCAGCAAGTTGCAAAAAAGCTCCCAGGCTCTGGAGCTGCCAGAGCAGAAGCTGCTGCCTCCCCATGAGGGAAGTGTGGTGCAGAGCAGATGGCACATCTGGTCCCTGAGCTGGTGCTGAGTCTCCCACCTCCCTTCCCTCTGCGTTATCCACCGAGACCCAGGGCAGCTCCACAGTCCAACGCGCTCATTTCCTCCATCGTCATCACTTCCACCTAAAGTGCGGTGGGTGCCTCGTCAGGGAGCTGATGGAGAGGTTGGCACACCAAGGCTAGGCATATGTCTTTTTTTAATTCTGAGGAGAGGCATTTTCATGAGAAAAAAGGTACATTTTTAGATCAATAATAGGTGAACAGTTCAGAAATAAAAGCCTTTCCCTGAGAAATGCAAATCATCTGGACTGCTCTAACATCTTCAGGGCTCTAATGATCCTAAGGCACTGTCTTTTTGCTGTCTGCAAAGCAACCGTAGCTTGACCTGTGAAGGACAATTTCATTTCAAGTGACCTGGGGAAGCAATAAAAATGCAAAGACAAAATGGAAATAAATATTTATTTGAACAATCATGGTACTATTTTTATTTGCATCATAGAGATCATTGACCAGTTCTGTATGATCTTTCCACTCCCTAGAAATTGCAATGTTCCACTGTAGCAAATGCACAGAGTTTAAGGTCAATGTCGAGTCATAAAATAGCTACAAGTACAATTTAAGCATTTGCAATTATGGGCAAAACAAGAAAAAAAGGTACTTTGTACTCCATCTGGAATTCTACTCGCTCTGTACACAGTGTTAATAAAATACAGATGCAACTCAGGCCAGCGGTAATTAACATCAGAAGCTGTTCAGTGGCCTGTATGAATTGTATTTTGTTGGTCTTAGCCCAGTGCCCATTAGACAGACATCTACATTACAGCCAGAGCCTTTGTGTCATTGGCAAAGACCAAGGGCCATAACGCATTTTCTCACTGAATTCCCCTTTTGGAAGTAGAGCTAATCACTTTTGGACACTGTGGGGCCCCTCCTCCTCGGCACTGCTCGTGCTTATAAAATTCGTGGTCTCTGAGGGCAGAACGTCCATCTGCAGGGCTGCTGGGTAAATAATAAAATTCAAATATGCATGAGCCAACCGAGAAAGCTGTGACTGATGTAAGTGCAGCAAGTAAAAACTATCAGACTGACTGTTTTACACGGAGAGGGGTGGTACCTCTTCACCACCTGCCCATCCAGAAGCAGTCCCATGTGCTGACTGCAGTCAAAGGCATTGCTGCAGACAAAAGACACAGCGTGCCTGCAAAGCAGCTCTCTAGGTGCACGACATCCAGCACTGTCTAATAGAACTCTAATCAATTAGAAGAAAAAGATTTGTAAGCACACCTCTCTTCTCTGCCGTGCAACTTCTCCCTAACCTGCCTGTGATTTTTCCCCATGGGAGGTTGCTAAATTCAGAGCTTAACACTGAGGCAGCATCTCCCATAGCACTCTCTCTGGTTTGTCCTGCTCTCTGTAAACCAGCCTGTACTTGCATTTGGCATGAGGGAGGCATAGGTTTCCAGTCCACATTTTGCAGGATCACCCTTTCTGAGAAACAGTGTCATTCACTGCCAGCGGAGCATGCCTTAGCCCACCACTCAGCCCAGCTTTCAAGCCTCATCGGATCCATATGCTTCGAACAATCAGGGTGATTTTTCTCCTAGTTTCTGCATGGGTATGACTTGTGGCTATCTCATCCATGCAATGATGGCCATATGCTCTTGGGTACTAGCAGAAGCATGAGAGAAAAGATTATGATCTTCAGAGAACTGTGTCTGTCGTTAGCGCAGCTGCCACCGTAACAGTACAGGGCCAGCGAGCTTCAAGTTTTCCTGTTAAGACTCGCTATTCTTCTATGACGTGACCTTTTTGAGCTCGGATTTGTCATGCACCTCACAGGTTGGAAATCATATCCTGAGCCATTAAATCCCCCAGTCCTATCTCGAATAATACGCTTTGTAGAAAAATTTCTTGAAGGCATTTCTGTGAAAATACAAGTAAATTTGTTTTTTAAGGCTGTAAGGATCTGGAAATATGTATTCGTTCACTGAGATGCTTTAAAAAGAATACAAAGCTTAGCAAGTGAAAATAAAATAGGTCTGATTTATACAGTAATACAGTAAAAAGGCTGTGCAGGAAAACTGCAAACAATCATTTTATATATGTTTATGCACATTAACTCTCTAAGTGATTATACAGTCTCTAACATCTAGATTTTCACGGGGTTTTGTAATGCTTCAAAGCAATATAGCTGCAAGTAGACAAGTATAAGTTTCATTTCTCTCACTTCAGTAACAGCAAACGCATATTTTTGCTTTCAGAAGCTGCCTCTTCTGTCAGTTGTACTTACATTTTTTTCTGCTTTTATGCTGATAAAATTCCACTGACATCAGCTATAGCAAACCTTCATGCTTCATAAATGTGTGACCAAGAAGAGAATCAGGGTCATACTAAACAAACAAATGTCAATCATCAAGGAATAAGTGGGGGTTTCAGCCTGCTCAGAGGAAAGGTAAGTGGAAGGGCCTTTGTATAACTCTTCCCCCATGCTCAAAGGTAATACGTGGATGGCTTTAGCTAAATAAAAGCTTGGTTTTTGCCTTCTTTTTTCCCTTGTGAAATTGGAAATGGAATTGAAAAGGCTAAAGCCACTGACATTTTGGTGTTGTGAAAGAGTGAGAATGTAAGCCAGAAATTAATGGAAATGCTCCCCTAAGTATATGATCCATTAAGTTGTTTTGCAACGCTGAGAAATGAAGCATAGAGCATTTTGTTGAAGTCAATATCCCATGGGGATGAAAGCAACAGTATGATCTTTCACTGCAACAGGCCAAGCCCTGCCAATGAGCACGTAGGTATAAATCCAGAATACCTCTAGTTTAGTTAAAGGAACCACCCTGAATTCACAGCGATGCAGCTGAGGACTAACCCAGGGCCTGTATCCCCAGTTCGGATGTCTCTGGGCCCGTGTGCCCAATGCTGTGAACCAGCCGGTGGCAGCTCGCTGGCCTCTGGGCAGAGAACTTCAGCCAGATGGGTTGATACAGGAGCAGCACAGGACATCACGGACTTCTCCTGCCCGCTCCGAAATGAGGGATACCTTGTTCAGCACTAGGATTTACTGTAGTTTTCTGAGTGACTTTTGTTTTGTTCTGACTGCATGGGGTTGCTTACCCTTTCAAGAAAATAAGATATCCAGTCAGTGGAGAAAGGGGTTTGTGCTATTTTTCTGCAAACAGCGTTTATAAAATTCAGTCTTTAACGCTTTGCCCACAGCTCTAGCACCGAAGGACGGCGTTTCACTCTGCCCTGGCAGAACAGATCAATTACCAGTTTTCACTGGTATGTATCTTGATGTGCTGCTGCCTTTTTCCTACAACTGCTGACTACCTTGACACTGTAGTTGCATTGCTCAGCAGTTTCTTCTCGATCTGCTAGGCATTTAGCTATTCACTTGGCGTTCCAGCATATTTTCTTCTGCTTTGCCTACAGACCTGAAGGGTAGGAAAAGGACCTCCCAGGCTTGGCCTGAGATGGATCTGAACCGGTGTTTTCAGGGGTGCTCAGCTGCAGCAGGTTTTCTTTTCAAACTCAACTCAGAGGATGAAATAAAGAAAAATAACTCTCTGGGGGTTTTCTTTGTACTGCATACCTGAAACTTGAATAAAAAGAGAAACCAGGCATTAAACAACTGCCAGCTTCAAAAAGTTGTTGGCACTGACAGAACGTGGCTGATCAATGGTGTTTTGTTGCTACAAGGGGAGCTTTAACTGAAGCTGTTTCCCCTTGGTATGCTGCCAGGGACAGCAGCAGAGGTCTCTTCTCTGAGGAGCTCAGGAGGGAAGGCAAAGGAGCCTGGAGGAATTCCTTTGTGGCAGTGGCTACAGACCAAGAGAAACCTCTCAGCCACGTACATTTTGTACAGCCAAAAGCTTAGTAAACATTAAAAGCAGGAAGCGTGCTGTTGAAAAGGAAGGCAAATCCATCATCAAATACCCTTTTCATGGTATTCTGACTTCAGGTTTTGTGAAATGGCAGGGGAGGTGAAACACATCTGAAGACAGTTGGGTACCTCTCCATCTTTCCCTCTGCATTTGGCATACTGCGATCTGAAAAGCAGCAGAATGATGAAGCCGCGGCTGCCCAGAGTATGGGCTCTCTCGCATCGTCAGTTCAAGAAAAGATCAGACCTCAGCAGGAGTTTTGCCCTAGTGAGGAGTCTTGCCCAAGCACAGCAAGAAGTTAGTTTGTGAAGGTTAGTGTGCCTCAACCTGAGATCTCCTGGCTGATCCCACGCTAGAGGTGCAGCAAGTCTGATGCTTCCAAAAACTGACATGTGCAATGCACTCCTGGAGCACAAACGTATGGGTGCTGTGCAGAGAGACTGACGCTCCCAGGGCACAGCAGACTCGCTCTCCTCTCCCCCCGGGACCAAGCAGTGCATTGCACAGCGAGCGCGGGCCTTGCTTGGGCTTTTTAAGGGAGGCTTCAGCCTCTGCTGTGAGTAGGTCTGGAAGCCATAGTGTCAGACTTGCAACATCAGGCCACATGTTGAGAGACGAATTCTGGCCCTACTGCACACAACACTGCTTTAGGGTACCCCGGGCCCGTGACCCAGGACTATGCTGTCTTGTACAGATGTACCCAAAGGAGCTTCAACCCACGTGGCTCAGGTGCTGCTGAGGCACCTTGGGCTCAGGAAGCTGGGGGCTCACCCACTGGCTTTGGGTGGGTTTTTTACCGCTTCACAGCTAAATCAGGTTTGTTTGCACAAGCTAAACCCACGCGTGACCCGCGCAGCTGACGTACTCCAGTTAGTGCCTCTCGGGTGGTGAAGGAGTTGTGCTGAAGTTAGCAGGGCTGCTGGTGTGACCGACAGTCACGTTTAGTAAGGGGTAGAGGCAGGACCACTGTCATTTTGCAGACTTAAAGTAACTCTGTCTTTCCAGTTCTGTCACACACTTTTTGAAGCAACGATTTTTAATTTTTCTTCTGGAAATAAAACGGATGCTTTTCATAAACAAGCAGAGCCCTTGGGTGCTGCATCTTTTTAACCAGATCACAGTGTGGCTAGAAACCATCTCTCAATATGATGACTTTTGCCTTATCTCTAAAGTAACACATTTGCCTGATCAATCGAATATAAAAATACAATGGCTACATGTTGGTTTTCTGAAATTCACTACATCTTTTGACTGTTACTCTTCTCCCCTAAGCTGCAATACAATTTTAGTTAATAACCTTCTCCTTCACCTTACAGTATAGTCCCACCAACGCTCCTTTCCTTTAAAATAAACTGATTTGATTTTTTGGCTGCTGCGGGGTGAGGAAAAGGAAAAACTGAGTTTGGAGAGGAAGCAGGATTGCTTTCGTGTTTTGCTTTTCTTTCTGTGCATATAAAATTTAGACAATAAGTAAACCTTTCCCACCTGTGATTATGCAGAAGTAGGTTACATTGCCTAGAGCGATTGCAATAACTCACTTGCCACTTTTACAGAACTCTCTGCTTTATTAGTTTTGTGCTGATAACTTTACAATTACTTTCCATATAAAAAGTAGGTAATCGAAATCACAAAGGTAGCTGAATACCTGAGTTACCATGTAAGCACCTGAGTGCATCTGAAACTGGATTAATACTATGTTAACTCTTTCATCTGGGCAGTGATGTAGTTTATGTATCAAGTAACTGACTGTTTTCCGTGTAAGGTGGACAAGTGACGGAAGGACCTCTTTTCCTGACAGTGCAACTTCTGTAATATTTAGGAGCACAAAGTTAAGACCATCTGGTCAGAAGCTACTCTTCTACTGATAAAGGAGCAATGGGATAAACCTGGAATCCGAATGTTTGGAGCAGTGGCATTAGTAACAGCAGAAAATTCTACGAATCTGCAGGATCTTCCAAGTGTTAAAGAACTTGGGTTTATTTATGTCAAAAGCTAGTACTTTCATGGCTTACAGGCACAGATGGAGAAACAGCTTGCACCATTTCGGCCATAATGAAACATTTCACAGTGGCTAACAGAATGCAAGAGTGAAATTAAAGACTTCTCTTTCCACTGCAGAAATAAGAATGAAGACCATGGGTTTCTGGTGCAGCCAGATCTCAGGATTAATCTGAACTGACTAAGGATGGCATGCAATTCCAACACCTCAAAATGTATCGCAGTATTCAGTAGACCTTCTCCTCCCACCTCTACTTAATATTCCACATCTTCAAAAGGCATTCCTTCAGTCCAGCATCCTATCAGTTTCCTCTTCCCTGCGGAGTGTGGCTGTAACAGCAAACGGTTCAGTCAGGGTGCCATAAATTTCCAATTAAGACGGCAATAGAGGTCTCATGGTATGTGAAAGCTCAATTTGGAAAAACTGTTTTCAGATTGGGCCCTTAGAAGCAACGTAAGGTATTTTGTTGTTCATATAGTAACAATTGGAAGCGGATACTTGGTATCTCAGCACATTTCCAACTTTCCCAGGATCAGTTGCACAACTCCCTTAATTTAAATGACAGGAAATTATCGTTTGCTTATTTCCTACACTAAACACAGAGGTAATCTGACCTGAGTATTAAGCGAGGGGTTTTTTAAACCACAGTCACTAATTCTACATTTACATATATTCATTAATTTTGTTTCTCAGAAGGTGGAAAGTCCTGTCATTAGCAGAAAACCAAAGGGTGCAAACAGCTTTTTGTGCTGGTCTTTCTGTTCAGCTTCAGAGAGAAATGTTGTGTGCTGTTAGCTTCGGTTAGCAAGGCTCTGCGCAGAGGCATTGCTCAAGAGAGTGTGGGCTCTGCCAGCAGCTGGAGCTTGTGCTCTTTGCCTTGGTCCTTGATTAGACTCGATTCTTTAGGCAGAAATGGCTCCCTGGAAACCAGTGACTGGTGCCGGGCTGAGATTCCTGAGACTAGAATTGCCTTCTGCTGTTCCCAGCTGCCAGCTCTCAGTAAATAAAAGTGAGTTGTACTTGGGCTCTCCGTCACTTACCATACTGCAAAAGCAACTTTCAAGGCTTCAAATGTTTGATCTCACATACTAAATGATCAATATTAGTGCCAGAAGGAACACTGACATTGGAAAATGGGCAACGCAATGGTGTGGCCCCTGCCGCAGTTTCGAGAGGCATGTCTGAGCCCCAGGGGGAGCGAGCAGGCGACCCCCCCCCAGGTCCTGCAGGCTCAGGCGAAGGAGGAGGTTGTCCAAAGACCACGTTCGCCCAGTCCACAGGCTATGTTTCATTGGCACCCAGCTCATCCTAACAGAGTCACGGCTTACTGGGTGCTAGACATCAGCTCCTGCAGTTCGACTGAACCTGACGGTGAGTGGGCAGCAGTGGGGTCTTTGGCAGGAGGGAAAAGCGCAGGGACTGAGATGAGCAAAGGACCACAGCCCACAGAGCGCTGTACGGCGCACAGGGAGCTGAAGGGCTGGAATAGATGGGTACAGGAAAACCATCCCTCAGGTTTATTAATAATGTGGTTTGACAATATTCCATGTATTAGAACAAAATGCAGACTCTACGCTTAGTCCAGTAAAGAACATGACAGATCATTTGGAAGTGGTACAATCACAGTCCCTGGAAGTATTCAAAAAACGTGTGGATGTGGTGCTTAGGGCCATGGTTGAGAGGTGGACCAGGCAGTTAGGTTAACAGGCTGGGCTCGATGATCTCAGAGGTCCTTTCCAACCTTAACGATTCTATGATTCTATGATTTGGCTTTTGTTCTCACCTTAGGATATTTCACCAAAGGACCTGAGCTTAGCTGGAAACAAAATCCCGTGTCCTGCAGCTTCATGGGTCAGATCACTGCTTGGGCTGCACACTACTTCTCTGTCGGCTCCAGCAACGTGTCACCCCAGGGCATGTTCTTCTGCTGGGCTGCAGCTTATGAGACCAGCAATGGAGCAAGCGGGAAGACCTCTTAACTTTCTCTATGAAGCTGGAAGCAAGCTGATTACCTGAAAGCCAAACACCTCCAACAGGACAAAGACTTTCAGCT
This sequence comes from Platalea leucorodia, assembly GCF_965183815.1. Classification (NCBI taxonomy): domain Eukaryota; kingdom Metazoa; phylum Chordata; class Aves; order Pelecaniformes; family Threskiornithidae; genus Platalea; species Platalea leucorodia. The sequence goes on along the minus strand of NC_138828.1, from coordinate 14,610,095 downwards.
ATGTTTAAATTGCACTGTAGGGGCTATGGCTCATTTTTGCTGTTAATAATCTGATACAGCTACAATTTTTTTTTTTTTTTTAATATCCAAAGACAAATTACAGCATATAAAAGACCATGAGGTTATATTTTAGTTTTCTAGAAGCTGAGATAGTCATACTAATATATTATGAAGGCATTGTAACAAGAGTGCTAGTATTTTAATGATAAAACATCCAGGGTCAGTAGAAAATATATATCATCATCTGCAAATTCATTTTAGATGTAATAAAATAGCATAGCATAGGAGATCTCTCACATTTTAAATAGGATAAATGTTATTTATACTTTTTATACTGCAACATTTTATCTTTTGAAGCAGCAGGAAGGTGCAGCAGAACTCGGTACTTGATCACACAGCATCTGCAAATGTGCAGAGGGGCCATGGCAGCTCATCTGACAGCAACAGGCAAAGGCTGCGGTAATTATCGGGCTTGCTGATGCTGAAGGCTGGCTTCAGAGAGAGGCCACGCTCCCCTGTCCCGTCAGGGAGGGGCCAGCTGGGCCCTGCTGACGGGGTGCAGGTGGGGAGGAAGGTTATAAACAGGGGAGCAGGCACTAAGTGTGCTGTGAGCATCTACGGTGCAGAGGAGCATGGGCTGGTATCCTGGTCTGGAGTCATTTTGCCTGTGGGTGAGTGATAGTTTAGCTTTCTCTACAAGGGGAGTGCGATGGTCAGCACGCGGCAAGGAGCAGAGATGGTTCGTAGGCCTGGAGAGGAGGGGGAAAGCTTGTGGTGGTGAGTGGTGTCCCTTGCGAGCGAGCTCTGGTGCTTTCAAGGGTGGCTACGCAGGGCCGTGGGAAGGTGCTGCGTCTATGTTCTTGCATCCCGTAGCTGAGCTTGGGGCAGGGTTTGAGCATCCTGCGGTGCAGCAGCCAGGACGGAGCCCAGGGAATGGCGGGTGTATGTCTGCTCTCCAGTACTAGCAGTATGTTGGGTGCAGGTCCACCCTCAGTTGACTAAAACTTACTGACTTAAACCAAGGCCAGAAATGTTGCTTGCTAGAAAGGCTTCTTAAGCTGTTAATTTGATCATGGCTTTGTGAAGTGTTGGACAAAAGAAGAACAGTGTTCTTCCAAAGGTGTGATAAACCTAGGTGGTACCTGCTACGTTTTATGTTGGCAGTATCTGCTTAGAAGTGATTCCTGATGGTAGATCAGAGGAGCGTGCTTGTGCAGTATTAGCATGTAAATGTCATGCTGGGATCTTTGAAATACATGTAACATCAAGAAAGTGGGGAGAACATGCAATGAATGCAATTTATCATCTAACTTCTAAATTATTCTTAATGTTCCAAATCTGGTCGCGGTGGTTGTTGCACTAAATGCCTAGTAAGAAATTGTACAGTGCTCCTTTGGAACTGTTAATGCTTTGGCAAACAAAACCCCCGACGTTAAGCTCTGCGTAATGCTTTCTTGGCCTGCGCGTCCAAACTTAAGAGGAGTGCAGAAAAAGCCAATTGTGAGCATATGGTATTGTCTCTGCATCCCTCTCTTCCAAAGTGCTCAGTACGGCTTTGTTGTTCAGCTGTTGATAGGGTAACATCTTTATTTATCTTTCTGTTGCTGTTTCTTTTTCTCACTTAAATCCATGCTCAATAGATTATTATATTTTTAAAAAGGAAAAAACCAGTAATAATGATGTCTGTATAAGCTTGTGGATACATTCTGTTATCCCCGAGGAAGAAGTAGAGTGAAAAATACCTTCTTCATGGGATTCAGCTTTGTAGTTGTTGTTTTTCCAGCCAGTATGCATTTAAAGAGAGGTAGAGGCTGCAGCGTTTGGGTTTCTGCAGGCTTCCGAAATAATCTAGTGAAAGGTCACGTTTCAGTTGTTACCACCTTGAACTGGCAGGAGAGCGCACCACTTTGATGCTGACATCAGGGGCGAGGTCCTTGCGCATCTCTCCTGCTGGTGGGAAAGTCTCCAAGGGGCTCATCCTTGGCTCTGCCATCCAAATAAGGCTCTGAATTTAAATCGGACTGGAAGCAGCCCAGGGGTTTATGTGCCTGACTAGCAGTGATTCACTTTCAAAAGAATCAACCTCTTTCTCTGTGCCAAAAATAAAACAGTAGGAAGAGCAATGGGCAGCTATAGCAGTAAAATATTTGTATTACCTGCTAAAGAAATGGTGGGTCTTTGGCATTCTAATGCTATAATAAAAAATTAAAAAAAAACCAACTTAGTGGTTTTGTAATGTGAAAATCTACAACAGATGTCATGTAAGATCATGATGAAGTCAAAATATTACTCAGGCCCTGTAGGCACTCAGTACTTCTCATTTCAGAGGGGAAACAAAAGTGAATTTCCAATTACAGTTAAGTTTGGGGAACACTGTGGAAGAATCACTGGCTTCAGAAGCAGGGTTAAAAAGAATGCAGCAAACATCTTCGTGTACTTTAGTGTTAGAAAATAGTAGTAAAGATAGCTACAAAAGGCTTTCTCATGCTTTGCGGCTGTTTCTCTTTTGAAAAAACTTTGTGCAGTGCTTAAAAATGGGATGGTTGTAAACTAACAGTAATCCTGCATGCTTATTAGGAGTAGCTTAATTTGGCGAGAGACTGAAATGTGATTTTTTTTTTTTTTTTCCCCTCCTCCCTCCATATTGCATGAGTATCTAATCAAGTAAATAGCTGCAGCAGACAAAGTACAGGCTTGTGAGCCTATTGTTTGTTTAGCAAAGGGAAACCAGTGGCTTTGCCGTGGAATGATCCTCGTGTCTGCGACATTCTCTTGCTGATTTTCTTTTTGTCTGTCCTGGCGATGGAAGCTAAAAACTAGGCCCTGCTTCAAAATTCAGATGTGTGGTAGCTCATTACAGTACACATAATCTTAATAAAGAAGTGTCATTAGTTATAAAATATGTTTACTCTAGAGTTTCATGGGTAGGAGATGGAGAGTCCAAGCTGTAGAGGGCTGTTGCCAACTGGATGGCTCAGGCTTGATTTTGTCCATTACTGTGTTTTCTATTTATGTACCTACAAAGCAGAGATGATAAAATCTGTCTGTGTCCTAATTGCCTTGAGCTTTTAGCAAATGTTTATGGACTATGTGCAGTCTTTCAGGAGATGAGTAATTAGATTTCTACATCTTGTTAAATGTGTTTTGTAGAATCTTCTCTCTTCCTGCTGTAAACAGCTTCTTTCAGTCTTGAAAGCACTTTCCAGTAGAATTGTTGAAATTTGGAACAAATACTTTTATGCTAATGGTAGCACATTAACCTCATGTTAAGCTTTGCTCCATCTTCCTCACTTCAGCTTATCCTCATGTTTTGTTCCATAATGCCTCTTGACATTTTAAGATGAACTGTAAATACTAAAGGTTATTAAATTGCTCCCACTTGGATAAATGGAAGCATTGCCATTGGTTCCTCTGGAAATAGGATCAGGACCCGGATAGATGCATGGAATGTCTTGTAAGACACGCTAATACACTTTCTGTCTGACCAAATAGGACTCCAAGCACTTCTCAAGCTTGTCCTCTCGTTCTCTGTGACATGCATGCTACTACTTGATCAACTGGCAATTGAAACTGTTCAGTACATTACAAAGATCTTCACATTAATTTGCTGGAAACAAAGCCAGCAGCAGGATTGACCAAAAGACTTCCAGCCACAGGTGCTAAATCACACCTAAGTATCAATGAAAACGCATTAAATCCACATAAGCACTCCACGAATTCCTAATGAGCTGGTGCTGTCACCGTAACAAACTAATGCCAGAAAAAAAGCTCACAGAGGTGGCCAGAGCTCTTGTCTTTTGGGGTCTAGAGGCACAATAAATATTACTGTGATTTTGATTCAAATTCTACTTAAGCTTTGTTTAAATGTTTGTCATAGAGGTGGAAAAAAGCTAAAGTAAATGTAAGACTTTACCAAGATCTTGGCTTCCTGGCATACTATACATACCGCTCAGGTATTCCTGACTACGTGTTCAAACTATCCTTCTCTCAGCTCAGAATTTCCTTTAATCAGGGACAGGATTTTCGATGGAAAAGTCAATGCCATGTACAATCTCAAGATTTTATTTATCTGACTCTTGCCCCACCAGGAAGCGCACTCTGCAGTCTTAAAAACATGGAGTCATGCATGGGGTTTTTTGTGTGCCCAGGCATTAAGTCCTGGATTCCAGTGACTTGAAAAATCATCTCTTTTTGACAGAAGCAGCTCAGCAGTCACCTGAAAGTACTTGGTGGATTGCGGCAGTGTCTGAACTAGCTTGAGATCCTGCGAGTGGTAAAACCTATGCCATCAGTACCGCAGCATCCTCACCTTCAGATTTAGCAACAGCTAAATCAGCTGCTGAATTCAGAAGAATAAGTAAATGGAGCGCTCATTTACATTTTTAGGTGTCGAGCTGGCTTACTGCCCTGTCAGTGCCCTACTAACAGTCCTCCAAGACGCTTCTTCAAAGCAGACTTTGAATAGCAATGAAAAAAAAAAAAGGAGCTGACAAGATTGGAAGTTTGTCCCAGACCCGTTTTTCAATAAAGGTAGGATACGCGTTCATTCTCTATTTCATCCTGTTCCTGCAATTTACCTTAAGACAACCAAAATGATGCACTTTCTATGAAAGCAAGCTCTGAGGACCTATCCCCAACAGGCCACGTGCTTTTAATTTTACCAAATAAGCAGAGAAGGATGAGAAACTGCAACCCGCAGCATCGTATCCTGCCTGTCCCATCACAAACTGACCACCTCCGTTAGTAGAAAACAGGGTCATGTTTCTCTATTCTAGCTTGAACCCACCGGATTACTTTAAAGCAGCTTAAACTTGCTTGTTTTGATCCCCCGGAGGCCAGCCACAGCAGGTCGAATACCTGGGGCCTGTTTCCAGCCAGGCTGCTAGCACAGGCGTTTTCAGGGGTAGGACCGGCCGTACAAAGAAAAAGCAAATAAATGCCTCTGTCCGTTGAGTGGTGGCCTTGCTAAACTACAGCAGGTATCCTGGGCATCTGCTGCAGGCAGCGCTGTGGCCTTCTCTTACGGCAGCGTCACAGGAACACGCGTTAGCTCTGGAGGATTGATCTTGCAAGGATCAGTGCAAGGACATCTCAATGAGAAAATGAGTAATTCTTTACTCTGATTATGATGATTAATTCTGTTACGTCAGCAGCCTTTGGCACAGCCAGTGACAGCAGCAGATTTCATATGGGAAAAACCTGATTCAAGAGCCAAGAACCTTAAAGGGGAATTTTGTGTGGTTAAGTAGTAATATTAATAAATGACACACAAGCAGCTATAATTTTACATATATGCAGAAATACACATACTTTCCTCAATCCTATATAAGACTTTGTACTGATGTATAATTGTTTTGCATTTGAAACATCAGCCAAGATAAAAACTGGTGTTGTTGCTGGAACTGACCAGCCACAGATGGACTCAGCTGTGGAAGCTTTTGGACCGCATGAAGTTGAGCAGAAATTCTGCCACGGGTGCCAGTTTTACAAATAAGTAATCCCTGTTGAACTGGCAGGCATCCCACTTCCCTCACTTTGAGTTTGGTTATGCAAAAGACTAATCAAGACATCTATCAGGTACGTAATTTAAGATGGGTAGGTCTCTGCTAGCACGTGTAACTGGATGGCCCTAGAGTTTCAGTTTTTGAAGGGGATTTGGCTTTCGGACGGTGCATTCCCTCTCCCGTTCTGAAGGCAAGCACTTGCCATGCACTGATCAGGTCGTGTCTCTCTCTCCAGTAGTTTCTTCCCTCAGCTGCCATAACCAAGTTGTGCTCTTTGTCAGTTTGTTTTTGTCTTGGATGCATTCCAGCTCATGTCTTTTATGCATTTGAGAGGCATTTAGGAGGGGAGTATCAAGGCCAGGTTCCTCAATCCTGTTTTGTTAAGAAATGCTCATTTGGCAATCCTAACATCATTAAAAATTATTCTCAATAGGGTATGCTCTACTGACGTATGACCTTTAGCTGTTAAGAAACAGTAGAGAAAGCACCACAAAAGTAGGTAATTCTATAATCAGTTCAGATATTTGTCAGATAACAAGAAATAGCTCTCTTGCATTTAAGCATGGCATTTAGAAAGCTGGAGTAAGACTTCAGGCGGCTGCCCTTGTATCTTGATCTGTCTGCTGTTAAAGTTGCTATCCTCTCAATGTTCCCCCACAGGAGGAAACTAAATACTATCGCTTAGATATGTAGCTTGGTAATTAACATGTTGACTTTCAAATCAGAATCACTGCAAACTCTTCTGCAAGGGTCACCTCCTCAGCTCAGACGTGCTGGTCGCTTGCCTTGTACCAGCAGATTTGCACAGAACAGTATTTGAACCCAGTGTTGTGAACACCCCTGTTTTCTCACCTTATCAATTCATATACAGGGGGTGTTTCCTAGCAAGCGTTTTATTTTTTTGTATCGCGTGCAAGGAAAAGAGTTGAAGGCTAGGCACAGAAGAAACCAGCCTTTTTGATCTAATGAGAAATTGTCTTATCGATTGTAGTGGCAGAGAGGATACACCAACATTTTTATTGCAATAAATTTTTTTATTTTCTGGGGTGCACTTGTAATGACTGCATATAGCCTCACTGATTAATATCTAATACTAAAAATGCTGGAAAGGTAATGTTCAAGTACATAGATAACTACATTGATCTGCCTTACCTACATAAACAAGGAAGTTATTTTAGTGTCAATTTGCACTTTGTACACAACCTGCTTTCCAGCTATTCAAGGGAGATCAATATTTATGATAATTCATTAGAGAACGCAGCTGACGTTTATTGTGCAGACCAAAAACAAAAATATGCAGTCACCAACCCACCACTACATTAATTTTATGAAATCAGTTAACAAAATTATTGTAAAAAATAACTTAATTTCTGATGAGCAAATGGAAACAAGTTGTACAGCTCTCCCACGTTTCTGTATTGATAGGAGAAAATGGCATTGAGCAGTTATGCTCAGTAACTCAATGACAAAACCACTTCCGTTGTTTAGGGGAATAAAAATATTCCTGTTTTCTCCCCCAGTCCCAAACCCAATATTGGTTTATTAAAAAAAAAAAAAAAAATCTCACTTGGAGTTACTGCAGAAGTCCCACACTCTTTGCTCTCTAACTTTGATATGTAAGTACCCGATAGAGCTACCCTACTGGCGTGTACACGATTCAAGTGAAGCACTGCTTGGCTCCTTCCAAGTGTTTTTAGCTTGCCAGTATACTCAGCTTAATCTGCTGGTTCCTCATAATGTGCATACCCACTAGCATAGGTCCTTCCTAAATTCAAATTGCTGAATACATCCGTGGTCTCAGTATCGGAATCCTTCCCTCCCTCATCATTGTCATCTTCATCATCATCTTCTGCTTCATATTCATCATATTCATCCTCACGGTCACCTGCATCTCCAGCCTTGCTGGAGGAGAGGCTCTTCCAGTAGGCATCATAACCAGAAGCTCCATCTGCATCTTCACCTCCAGTCTGTCGGCCAAACTTCAAAGAGCGCGCTGCAGACAGAGAAAAATCATCATGTTCCCACCCCTCAACAGCAATTTGAGCTGAGCATCTGACATTTCTGTCCATTTTCACTACTCAGCAAAGAGCATACAATGTTAGACAGCCTTTTTCTAAGTAAGTAAGTCTGACATTTTCAGATTTAATCCTTACTCTGACAGAACCTTTCTGCTACACAGTCTGTCCCCCTGCAGCCATGTTTGTATAAACAATAACTGCCCCTGGAGCATGACTTAAGTTTTAGGATAAACCTTTGGTACTCTAGCCAAGAAAACCTGTAATGGGATGTGCTTTGCAGACACGATACGTATTGTGATTTATTCAAGAGCAGTTGAGGTAGATTGTATGCATGTCATCAAATCACACTTTGAAATTCATTAGCCAGCTTCTTGCAGGTGACATAAAGGCTTAAACAGTGATTTTTTTTTTGCAATTTTTCCATAACTAAAATCTCAAACTAAAAAGCTTTCCCTGTATTGGAATCAATTGATGATTAAGAATGAGACTGCTCAATTTTGGAACTAAGAAACACAAAGTTTTTCCCAAAACAAATGCAGCAAAGCCTTGCAAAACAATTGAAAGTAATCGGACTTTACTCAGTGCTCCTATGCAGAAAAGTAGTCACAATGTGGTACTTGTATGGCGTGTTAGCTAGAGAAGCGGGCTTACTTGACATGCTCAGATCCTTTGTCTGCTGAGTTTCATGGCCACATTTAGGGCAGGGAGGCTCTTTTCCTTTTTCCTGCTTGAAAACCTTACTTCGCACATGATCGTCACAAAAACAAGCCTGTGGGGTGAAAGGAGAATAAAAAGGCTAAATGTTTTAATCATAGAAGCATACTCTTCAGCAAGAAGCAAGCAAAAAACTGTCTAACAGCAGCAGGATTTTCTGGTTGGGATTAAAATTTAATGAGCTCTGTCTGTGGTGGAACTGGAGTCTGTGCACAGAGCAACCACTTCTGTGTTGAACGTAGTTTCACGGCTTCCTGGGGAAGAGGCTGGATGAAAGTGCTAATAAACGAGTGGAGAAAGTAACATACTGAAGGACTGGATTATAGTGCTTGCCCCCAAGGAGCCTGGCAAACTTTGGTTTATGTTGGCAAGCTTAAATAAAACACAATCAGAGACGTATGCCAGAACATAACTATGCAGTGACCTGAAGGCAAGAATTAGAGATTGAAATTTCACATGTCGAGCACCAGGGTGCCAGTGAAGTTATCTGGAGATGGGAACAATTTGGAATATGAAATCGATGCCATGGGAGACTGCAGGGAAACATATGGAGGGTAAGAAGGCTAAGAGCAGGCAATGAACCAGCACCTGGAGAAATCTGGGCAATGCTGATGATGAAGCAGGTGGAACTTTTTACACAGAATTACTTCTGAGTGTGTAAAATCAAAAGCCTGACATCAACAAATTAGCCTATGCATGTGTAAAACTGGATTAGCTGTGGTGATTACTTCTGTTGGATCCAGGCTGCAGTGTTTTCTGGTCAGATCACTACTTGACTGTACTTAAAAAAAAAAAAAAAAAAAAAAAAAAAAAACAAAACCACCCTTTTTTTAATTGTCTCAGTTCTATGCTGGATCAAAACATATTCCAAAGCCTTGGATTCTGTTCAAGACCAAGGATTTGGTTTGTTTGCCTCTTCTTTTTTAAAAGGCCCAAACATGGTGCAGCCCCAATTTAAACACAGAGGGCTGGACAAAGTGAAAATCGCCTCATCTGACGTAAGGATGCACAACCCTGGTTTGTGGTTAACAGGCAAGCAGAGCTGAAAGCCCTTTTGTCCCCCGTAAGTCTGCCCCCAGGTTTCAGAAACTAATACAAAAGTATGAATATTTTTTAATAACGTAGAGGAAGGCTCGATACCAGCCTGGGAGGCTACGGAGAACAAGTCTAAAATCATGGCTACTTGCAATGGCCTTTGCTCTTTACCTTGCAGCGCAGGCATGAATGCTGCCCCAGCCTGTTACAGGAAACACCTGTTGGAGAAAAATCAATATGTAAAATTCAGTGCTTGGAAACTGCATATCTGTGGTGTTTTTAAAACCTTGTAAAAGCGTGTAATAATGTAATTGAGGCATTTATTTTTAATTCCCTGACACAACTGCACTTTGGCAACACGAATCAGTCGCTTTACCATACAGTACCATTTTACTAGATTTTTTTTTTTTCCAAGTCTAAGCCTCATTGCAATAATGTAATTTGACACAAAAAGTACAAGTTGAAGAGGGGAAAAAGTTTAACTATTTCTTGAGTTTCTAAACTTTTAAAAACAGAAGCTTCAGAACCAATTTGGTATTAAGTGATCATCTTGCTTTTCCTTTTCTCACAATGTCAAAAGAAGGAGCGCTAGCATTTTACAGTTGCTTTTAACAATGCCATGGCAGCCGTTATTACCTTTATCTCACTTAAATGGGATGTGAGAACACTTAAAGCTTGCAAACTTCCAAACCGAGAACAGTTGTTTTGCTCTGTATTTTCTGTCATGTCCTCTGGAAACACACTTTATTGCACGCAACTTCATACGAAAATCTGTGTTAAAGAATTGTAGCTGGCACAGAATCGGTGCTCAAAATCTAACTTGTCTTGAAGCTTCAGACTGGTTTCTTTACTCCACTAGAGGGACTATAGTAAAGGCAACCACACAGGAATAGCCAGCAACACGAAGCTGGGTGAATAGTTACTCCTCAAGAAGTACTAATATGTATCTTATCAGTCTCTGCAAGTACTCATTCCCTTCCACCTTGCCTTACCCCTGTGCCAACTAAATTTTTGAATCTGAAGTAATAAATATTATGAGTTCTCCACATGAGCAGGACGGTTATGGGATTTAGTGCTCTGTCATGTGTTTGAAGATGGAATTGGAAATGCTAATGTGTGTATATTCAAACATTTCTGGAGTATCTGCACTTTAAAAAACTTCTCTCAGATAGCGATGGAAAGTAACAGCACCTTTTTCACAGCTAGACTGGGATTTAGACTACAATTGCATGACTGCATTTAAAGTTTACATATTCTGCAAAAGTTCAGGTTTTATGACCTTGTTACCACATGCTGACAAAAATCCTGCCTCTCTACCAAGACTGCACTGTGCCATGAAACGTTGACCACAGTGAAAACCCTCAAAAAAGCAAGTTCTCTGTTCAGGGTGTGACATCACATCTGTGAATTCAAAGCTTCCAACAATCACTGAAAAAACATTCTTGTGGAACAGCTGTTGCTGCTTCAGTATTGCTATGCAGGAAGATATTCTGGCAGAACACATCAAGGGAAGCTAATCAAGGCTTAGAAAATAGCTGGCTGGGAAAAAAAGGATGGGAGATGAAAAGGAGATAAGAGATTTCTAAAGACACAGACTCTAACATTGAAATCAACAAACATTCTGAATTGGGAGAAATCAATTAGGACCCGAGATCAGTCAGTTCTGAAGAAACCAGTCATGATAAAGAGCACCTTGAATTTCTATCATAAGACTTGAAAATGTTATAATGGTCAAAAACCACACATGCAAGTTTTGGAAAGGACAAATGCTTGTCTCATGGGATAAACCAAACAGTAGTTAATGGTGGGTAGAAAAGAAGTACTTCTACAAAAGATTAGTTATTTCAAACATGCATAGTCTTGGTTTGGTTTGAGGTTTGTTGTTTTTTTTTTTTTTTTTTACTTCCCTTGAAGTTTCCCTGTTTCAGCCAGAGATGAGTAGTGGATGAGGCATGGCCATCATGTGCTCTTACAAATACCAGTTTCAGTTTTGTCCACGCAATCAAAGTCAAAAAGGACATAAAGTCTTCAGCTACCTGTTCTTTACTCAGTAAAAGTGGACACGTATCGACATTCGATACATGATTGACACACATGTCCACTGGCCAGTGAAGAAACTAACACTGAGCTCATGCTCTGGATGAACACTATTTTTGTTACTTCCTTCCGTGCTCACCCTGTCTCTCTGAATCAGACAATGACTGCTTCCTGAGCCATGGCCTTCCTCAGGACTTGCTGCTTTTGCAAAATCGGCAGATGCAAACCCTCCACCAACATACAGGCCACTGACAGCAATCTGGGAAAGTTCAGCCAGGCTAACAGGTGGTATTATTTAAGGCAGCTGTTTTCCATGAGGAACAGCTATCTAGGAATAGCTCATCATATGGTCAGAAGACTGGAAGAGAGCTCCTTCTTGCCTGCAGAGCTTTGTAGAGTAAAAAAGCAGCATCAGCAGTTCTAGCAGTTCTGCTGCAGTTCTGGCCACTGCCAACACTGCAACTTCAGAGACTGCTGGCTCCTGCAAAGGCAACTTCCCACGGGAGGCCTGTAAGCACCAGGCAGGGAAACAACTGCCACGTACAGTCTGGCATAGAGGAAGGTCAGAGACAAAAGCTCTAGTCTAGGTAAGTGGACATCCAGACCAAGCACATAGGAAAGAGGCCCTTTCCTCCAGTGGTGGTAAAAGCCATTTGAAAAAGGCGAGGGAGAGTATTCTGGAGCACAGAGGAAGCAATTGGAGAGTCTGCTTAGCTGTTGTGAAAGGGATTATAACTAACTTACATTTAAATGTCTCTGCTTCCAGAACTTGGCAGCTGGCTTGATGTTCAAACTGATCATCTTCACAGAGGAAATTGTGGCAAAAAGAGCAGGCGAATATTCTGCCTCCTAAAAGATTTATCAAGGCAAAATAATCAGCAATGGGCATAGGCATCAAGTTCTGCTCTGCAAATAATTTAGGCAGTAACTTTGACTGAAGACCAGTTCTTCCTTCTGTCACAAATGCTTTGACAAAGTCCTAAATTAGACACTGCCATCCATTATTACACTGAAAAATACATGTATCCTATAATATAAGACAACATAAATATTAAGCAAGTATTACTTCTAGTCCTTTTCTTCGTATTAATTCGACTGTGGCATTACGTATTTTTTCTTAAATCGGATCACATTCTCTCTCACCCAGCCTCCTTCCCGCCCACCCCCTCACCTCTGATGCATACCTGCAATAGACACTTTAAAGGATTCCACACACGGAGATCGGTATGGTTTGCTAAGCAATTGGGAATCCAAATACCTGTACTAGCACAGATGCATGGAGTGGGAATGGCAGAAAATCGTGTGTTGACAATCTGATGCAGCGCTTAATTATGTGAAGCACTCAGCTGATAGGACAGTTAATACTTTAGAAGACATAACCATCCCCGAGTTGAGCACTGTATGTTGTTGAGCAGGTCGTTTACATTCCCCACTGCATAAGGTCTGTTTTTAAAACGGGAAGAATGCCTTGCTTCGAACAAACATACTGCAAGGACTAATCAGTGAAGATTAAAAATGCCACGTTAAGAATATAGGTACAACAACTTAAGCAATTTGAGGAGAAAAGTATTGTTTAGGTTTTCTTACTTTTAAGTGTGAGCAACCTACCGTGGTCCCAGACACTTCTTTCGCACTCAATACATTCTGCATCTGCGAGAGGGCAGATACACGCGTGTGTGCTGAGACACTTCCTCCCGTGACACACCCAAGCTTCACAGAAATCACAAATTGCACCCTGTAATTACAGAAAGATATCATCCTGGGACTTGTGCAATACCTAAGGGGAGACTCTTATTCCATAACCCTGAATGTATCCAAGTATCTGTTCTCTCAGTGGGTTCATTCCAGTTGAGCGAGAGAGTATGAACTGCATCTGTATTCCTATCAAGCTGCTCCACAGTTCATCTTGTTTGTTTGATATTCATTTCTGCAGCATTAAATATAACGCAAAATAACTTGGTTTTCTCCTTTTCTGTTTTTTTTACATTTCCTGTCTTAAATCTTATGCATGAAAACTGTGTCCTCCAGCTGAAACCTGAGATCCATAAATGATAACAATGTTCTGGCAAAAATGCAATTTCAAAAGAGACCTGAAAAATGCCACTAGATTCTTGCAGCTGAAATCACTCATTCAGATTTTAAACCATGCTAATTAGAACACAAGCTCCAGAGAAAGCAAAGATCAAATAACTCATTAGAAATAGTTAGACTCTAACTTTCATTTTGATTAAGCTACAAGATCTACACATCAACTATCCCTTAATTGTAGCATTTAAGAAGCCTTCTCAGCCCATATGTAATAAACTACCGTGTGCATTACATGCACACAAAACTAAGAAAACAATGGTGAATCTAAATTAATTGTTGATGAAAATATTGCACCAGTGAAAGCATGGAATGTGTTTAGGAACTTCAGACTGGAAAGGCCGGCTGTGCTACTGAGAAAAGCTGACTGCTGACTGGAGGCAGAAACAGGACAGAGGTTTGGTCCATACCGTATTTAATCCAGAGGCTATGACATGTCATACCTTGCTTTCCAGAATGGAGTAAGTAACTTGTCCTTCTCAACAAAAATGCAAAGGCCATAAGCTATGATTATCTCTGTTAAGAGCCCAAATTATTATTTTTTTTAAATAAAATTCCCCCCTAATGCCATGGAACAGATTCCTCTGTCATACTACTGATGGTTTCTGCAATACTGACAGGACAGTGACAAAAGTCCACTGGTTTCTACAGAATGATCCTAGATCTTAGTGGAGACTGGGAATTGGCTACGGGCCACGTAAGCTCCAGCGCTGTTAATGCGTGTGCTTACGGCCTGCCACCAACACAGATCTGTTAGCATCCAGGACATGTGTCAGAGTTTGCAGGAGTTGAATCTATAAATGCAGAATTTGGGTTTCCAGTATACGAGGAAAAATCAGTTTGTGATGGTAAAATGAGGAAAAGAAAACAAACAAACACACACCAAAAAAAAAACCAACCAAAACTTGGCATGGTACATGCTGTCATTCCGTACATCTGTGTTATCTTTTTCAGAAAGATTTGCATAGAATAACCCCATAGTGCAAAAAAGGCTGTAATTTTGTATACATACCACCATTGCTAGTCCAGTACTGTATACGCCAGCATGTTTTATAACACAGTCCGAAGACTTCATCATGCATTTGGTTTTTCCTGTTTGAAAAAAAAGGCAAGCAACCAGAAGAAAATTATATAAAAATAAAAAAAATTAGAATGTATGTTCATATAAGAGCAGTACTTCAACTAAATGCCTGTGCTTAAATGTAAATCTAGGTAAAAATAACACAAACACGTCTGCAACACACCCTTACATCTCCCTTAGATCAAATTAATTATTGTCTGTTTTCAGCCAAAATCTCTTGCCCCAGTCCTGAGACAGAGCAAGACAACACGTTGCCTTATTATGTTTTGAGGCATTGGCAAGAATTTCAAATGTCAAAACAAACCAAAGAACAAAATTAAGGTGAAAGTCAAGCAATGACATCTTAAGAAGTTGCATTTAAAACTGCTGCTAGTTCTCTCCCACCATAAAAGCAGCATGTGCTGTGTGAAAAGCTGAGGTCCTCTGAAAAAACATGTGCACCTGATGATTTCATTACTTACAGGTACTTGGATGCTTGGGTTTTTGGTGGTTGTTGTTGGTTTTTTTTATTTTTTTTAAACCATCTAAGATATTACTTCCTAGACAAAATAATTCCCTTTAAATGCTGGGGATGGGTGGGAGAAAAAGCCATACTCTGCACTCAAGTCATTCTGACACAAGCAAGCAGTTAGGGTGACAGCCTTCCCCTACTCCTTGCCTCTGACATAAATAGCTCTGCCAGAATGATCCACGCTCTGTATGCAGTTACACAAGCAAAAAAATCTTGTAGCTAGCCCTGGCTACTGCAGTGGAGTTTTATCACTGATTTAACTGCCCTGCCACAGACCCCTTTGGTGTCTCTGTTATTGCCTGCTTAGAGAAACCAAGGGTGCCCCCTGCAAACCCATTCAGGAGCTGACAAAACCAAATTCTGCTCTGAAAATGTAATTAAATCCCAGTATGCGGCATCAGCAGAGATACCAAATGGCACTTGGAGGGTGAGGAAGGACCAGTGGTGGGCTGAGCTGGGCAGTGTGAGGTGGTGGGGGTATTACCGGGTCTGGAGCACTGCAATACAGCTACCCTGCTCCCATCCCTCAGGGCCTTCTCTAAGAAAGATGCTGTTGGTTTGTAGGGGCTGTCCCCAACGCTTGATTAAGCGCCAAACAGCTCTAATGGTCTTTGCCTTGGAAAACCCTGGGACTCAATGTAATTTTGTGGTTGTTACTAGGAATGCTTTTCCTCCAGAAACATACTGTAGATTAAGATAAATTCAACGCACAGGAGTCAACTGCAGATGTATAATATACTGTTAAATAGACAGCACGGTTTTGTACTTCACTGCATGATGACAGAAGGAAGACTTATAAAGGATGACACGCTGCCACTGCACACTAACAGCCTGGCTTCCAGAAATGCTCAGTATCTGCAGGTCCCAGCAAAGGCACTGGAAGCTGCAGATGTCAGCAGCTCTGAGAGTCAAGCTACAAAACAGCCAAATTGCTTAATGACAAATTGAAAATCTGCAAGGATGTGTCGAAACAGTAAAACAACAAAATTCACCTCAAAGTATGAAATGATTATCAACGTTCCCTGCAAGCAAGCAGCTGTTTAAAAGAAACAAGGGCATTTTAGCCTGATTCAGAGCCAAGTTCTGTCACTAGGAGTCATTCTCTTGTTATTTCAAAGCATTGGCCCTTTAGCACATATAAATAACATGAGCAGCATATTACATTACAAAACCATGCAAGGTGAATAATGTACTGTTGCTTTAATTGATATTAAACTGATCAAAAATTATATCAACCCCAAACAGCAGTATTTCTAGGCACCTTGCTGGCAGTCAGAGCATTTTTAACTTTGCTGTTGTCATGAAACAATATCTGACACAGTCAATCTAGGGAAATGGTCAGTCGGATGTTCTCAATCCTAAAAGGCAGTGAGATAAATTCTTCTGAACATCAAATACTGAAGACAAGCCCGTGACCCAGACTTGCAAACCTCTGGGGGTCACAAGCACACGCATTAGTGCATGACCAAGCAAGATCTCTTCTCAAGGAGGATATTCACAGCAGACTTAAAAGAATCTGCTCCAAATATCACAAAGGTACTTTAAGACAAAGGTAATCTAACTGCTGAGAGTTTAACACCACAAATGGGACTGAGGATAGTATGTTTTCCTTCATTATTTCTACTTACCACATTGTGCACAAATGGGTAATTTTTGAACAGAGTTACAGAAGTAGCAAAAAGCTCTATTCTTCTGTCGTCTAGGCACATGGAGGGGAAAAAAAAAAAGAAATCAACCGTTAAAAAAAACCCTGTAAAATGTTTGAAACCAATTAACATTAAGCTACTGGTTTTAGAAGCGGAAAAATACTTACCTTTGGCACTTATCACATTCCTAAAGAAAATAAATAAAATACTGGTAATTATTTTTATTCTGGGTAAAATACACAAAATGTACAGACCCCACAGGGACTCTGAATTAGGTTCTGATTAGGAACCAAACTTTTTATTCGAGTATCATACATCTGATACAAATGTAACCTTAAATATAAAGGAAGGATGGCAGGAAGAATGGCACTCTAGTGGCATTAAATAGTCAATGTAATAATCACTGGGTTTAGATAATTTAAATTCAAGTATTGTAATATAAAAATACTTTAGGCTATTTTACCATTGAAGCATTACAAGGATGTTTGGCTAAATCTATGTTGGCTCTTGAAGCCCTTATCTGCTTTTCACGTTCACGACGGTTCTCAGCTTTCTTACGAGCACCAGTCTTCTTTTTAGGCATTTTTCACTATCTGTGGGGGGAAAAAAATAGGTATGCAATGAATGCGCACAAACCTATGTATGTAAATACATGGATACACATGACACATCCAGCACTAAAATTGCATTGTGGAGTTCCCATGTTAACTCTGTTTCATCTCCATTGGTTTCCTTTTCTGAGAGTTTCTTTTTCAAACGTAGAATAAGGGGCCAGTCCCTTAGGAAGAGTCACGTGATGAACCATGAAGAATCTTGTGATCTGGAAAGGACTTGGCTGTCTTAAACTTTGTACTTAACTATCTTTGAAGTGTTTTGCCTTAAAAAAAAAAAAAAAAAAAGGCAAGCTATGTTTTGTAGGGTTGTTTGTGATGGGTCTCTCTGGTTTTGGTTTGCCTTGCCTATTTAATAAGGACAATATTCAGCTCATTTTCTCTTTTATTTCTCTCTCATGCTCACTAACCACTTCAATCAGTTAAAAAGCAATCCTCAGGTAAGCGAATCATGGTGTACTGCAAAAATGCAAATTTCACACTTCTTAAAGGCTTAGAAAACAAAATGTCATTATACAGATTTAAAAGCTGTGACAAAGGGATGTCTGCACTGCTTATTTATCATTCCACCACATTAGCAATAACGAATAGATGAGCATGCATTGCTTTGAAGACGCCACTGTTTCCCAAGAAGGGCCTAGGCTAATCTAATTCCATCTGGTTCAACACGTGTGTCTTATTTTAGCATCCTAGGAGGGAACCAATCCAATACAGTGGTGAGACCATCAGGCAATCAATCAGACCACTGCTCTCTTGTCACCTCCACAACGAACTGCGCAGTACTCACATATGCTTAGTCTACTCTGTGTTTATAATAAATTAGGCAAGTATTGTCCTGACTTCATGAAATGGAGAACTGCGAGATTAAAGCTGTGATCTGATGTTAGAATTTCTCTCGTAACACAAGCACTCAAGATAGACACCCTTCCTTACGCTCCATCTTTATCATCCCCTCATTTCTGCTGATGAAACTGTTGTCAGTGTCACATTCTACACTAGATACAGGTTAAAAACAAAAAACCCAAACAACAAGCACCCCCAAGACCCAGATTAGCACAATCTGGTGGGGGAAGACAGTGAAAGGGGTAGCAGTGGTAGTTGCTTAGCAAGCATGGGAATAAGAAAGCAGCTAAGGAAGAGGCGAGGACCTCTCCACTGACCAAGAAATTGCCTTATTGAGCAAATTTCTAAAAAAACACTCCCAAGTCTATGGCCCAGGTGGGCACACTTCTTTGTGCTTGTAGCTACCAAACCATACTTCCTTGCAGATGACAAGATGGCTAAATGTTTGGAAGGGTTTAGCTCGTATTTTGGTACCTCACTACAGTGCTTCTGTTTTGAAAACCTGGCCTCTCTAGCAAGTTGCCCCAACACATATTGCACTGTACAACTAACCTGCAGTTCTTTTAGCTACAAGTACACCTAACGGCGCTCTGCCTTTGATTTCCCAAACTGCAGAAATATACTTTCAAACAATTGACAACTGAGCCTCAAGTGTCATCTTAAAATCTCAATCTCCGCTTAAGGAATTTGAAGAAAATCGCTACAGACTTGGGGCTTGGCAGAAATCAGCCCACATGATGGGATGGCTCTGCGCAGGCAAAGTTCTGCTGATGCTGGTGTGTCTGGGTGGCTACCAGGGGCCGCTGGCCTGAGGAAATGGGAGGTACCTGCTCTCCCCAGCCTCATCCCTAACTCCACGTAGACAGACACGCTGGCATCTGTAAGGAGAGCTGCAGCATCAACAGGCAGCGAATTGTGGCAGCTTAAACTTGGAAGAAAATTAGTATCTTTGTTCAAAAGGTCTTATAAAATAAACCCAACAATCAACCCAACAATCCTAACTTTCCCAAACAAAGAAATATATTGTCCTGACCAAATACTAAAATTTGGTTTTGATAGCACACATAAATCAGTTTGCTCACCCTGCAGCATTCTGCACCATGTTTAAATTGTATTAGTGTCACATTTTGTAGTCAAAATCATATTGCTGAGCTGCTTGCTAGCAACTGTCATTATTCCAGAGCATGGTATTTCTGACACTGGGAGTCCAAGATGAGGCTGCACACTAATTTTCAAACTGCTCGAATGCTGATTTAACAACAGAATCTAATGGTTAGTATTTATACCTTGACTTCTTCACGTTACCTCATAATCGAAAGCATCAAAATGACAAATTGTTTTCATGACAAACATTGTCTCAGTGATTACAGAGGACATAGATTATAAGAAATCTTTAAGACGGTAGTTTTTAGAAAGTTGCACTAAACTAATAACAAAACTGCAATGTCAGGTCCTTTTAACAAAGCTATCAAGTCAATATGGGCTTTCAAACACCATCCAATAAATAACAACATCCTATAGATCAATATTCTATTGCTTTTTCCCTCTGAGCTTCCACTTAAGATGTCTGTTGTCTTTGCCCTGAGTTCTAAACTTTTAGGGAATTTACCATCTTTTAATTTTCTGACTAGAGCTATTTTTTAATTTTCTGACTAGAGCTTAATAGTGTTATGATGCCAGAAATTGATAGTAGAAACTGTTTACCTGCAACTCCTTTCAAATCAGGGTATTGCACCTTTTAAAAGCACTAATCAGTATTTAAAATGCCTCTGCAGTATGTTCCACCTCCACTTTCCGCAACGCTTCTGTAATCTGAGGCTGATGGATGACCCAAAAATGTATTCAGGCACCACACCACCATTACTAAATGCTCAGACAGGAAAGAGCCAGTGGCATCTGTCTGCAGTCCAGCTCCCCCGCAGGGTGCATGGGAGAGAAAAGTGCCTCTGGGGCGGGCCTAAAACACCAGGTCCAATCATCAAGGAAATGTCTACAGCGAGCTACTCACTTAAGATCTGCTGGAAAGATTGTGTGAACCTTTTGCTTAAACAGAGTCTTTTTGCTGAAGGCAGAGACTTAGAGCCATGCTAGCACCCTCCTTTTCATCTGTGACGCTGCTGTTAGAGAAATTGCCCAGGACGCAGTAGGTCCATGCTTGGTTCCCTCCTCAGCCCCAGAAGGTATGATCCTGCTGCCCTACAGAGCATCTGAGCTCCCGAACGGGGAGCAGTTCTGCACGAGTGGTTCTTCTCCATTTGAAGTTTTCTACTCGGGAGCAAACTGCTAGAGTGACTGGGTCAGAGCAGCAGCAGGAGCGAGCGTGACTCTCCAACTTAATGGCTGATGCTGTGGCACAGAAAGCACAGAGTTCAGATATCAGGAGGCTGTGTATGAGGTGAGCAGTAGTTCGCAGGAAAAGGCCTAAAATGTGTTGCGTGCGTACTGGGTCCCCAGTACTGTGCATTTCGTTCTCTAAGTTTCACCTCCTGTTCCTCAGGTGCTGTGTTATTTGCTAAGGTAAACACAGGCAAGGACAGCAGAGTTCCCACCACAACTCGAAAGACCGCTTGTGTATTTTACCTGATGGTTGTGCTATCGAAAATACATAAACAATGTCTAGCATCTAAATTCTGCTGAGGTCGTAGCATGCCTATGCCATTTTTCCCCCTCTTGAAGATTGTCCTTGATGAGGTCCCAAAGACACACGCTAAGTTTGCAGCAGACAGGAAAGCACATTGCACCAGCAGATTTCTGGATCTTCTGTGCTGAGGACGACATACCCTTGCGTCGTATTATCTTATGTGATACGCTAACCACCCTGCTGTCACAAATACAATGAACAGCTGTATTCATCTGGGGGGCAGGGGAACTGTCGGGTTACTCTTGTCAGGCCACGCAAATACTAACAGCCAAAAGAGACTTTCCATATTCAAGACTTCTTGTACTTCACCACCAAATAGCTTCTACTTCATGCATAGAGGGATCAGGGTAAATTTCCCAGGTCACATCTGATTCTATTCAGAATTCAACAAAATCTGTTTTACCGCTTTGCAAGCATTACACAAGATCCCAGTATTAAAAAAATATGTATGTATTAGCAGTATTTCATACTTATGTCATTCCAGTCCGTGACGCCTCCTAATAATGAAATCATGTCCAAGGCGCTGTGCTTTCAGTGCCTGCCTCCACCTTTTAGTAAGGCGGCGGCTAACCGCACGGGCTGCTGCGCTGGCGAAGGGCCCAGCTGTGCACAGCGTTCCTCGGGCACGTCTCTCACCGATTCCCCCCTCTGGAAACGCACCTCGGCCCCGCCGGTAACGGCCGCCTGCCCGCCGGTAACGGCTGGCCCCGCCGGTAACGGCCGCCTGCCCGCCGGTAACGGCTGGCCCCGCCGGTAACGGCCGCCTGCCCGCCGGTAACGGCTGGCCCCGCCGTGAGGCCGACGCGGTCTCACCACCTGATTTAAGGCTGTTAGGTGAAACGCCAGCAGCAGGCTAGCTTTTCGCAAAACACGCGCACACTGCAGTTTTTCAGCTTTCGCTATTTTGACCTTATTTTTTAGTATTTTTACCTCGGCCCCCAACCCGTGTCGCAACACGTTTCCAACCTGGATCGCCGTGCTCCGTGTTTCCCGGCACTTATCTCTGGGGAAGCCAGCGACCGCTTCGCTTGCTCAAAGGGGGAAGCCGCGGGGGACCGGGACCGGGACCGCCGCCGCCCCCTCAGCGCCCCCCGGGCCGCCCGGCTCCAGCGGCCGTGCGGAAGCCGGAAGCGGTGCGGTGCGGTGCGCTGCCCGGCCGGCCCCGCGCGGCGCGGCGGGAAGGTTCCGAGGGCGGCCCCCCTCAGGCAGGCCCCTGTCCCCGGCGGGCCGCCGCCCTCTCCCGCCTTTCTCGTCCCGGCCGCGGCAGGCAGCCGCGGGGCGAGGGGGGGCACGGCCCGGCGTGCTGGGTCGGGGAGCCTGAAGGGGCAAAGTAAGCAGAAATGGAGGCTCGGGGAACCGGGAAAGCCTGAGGCTCTGTCTGACGGGAGTTAGGGAGGGAAAGAAATGCCAAAATAGCAAGTCTGCGCTTTCTCCTCACAGAATTGCAGTGTCCGCGGGTTGGACATCGAATGGTTGGGAACCGAGAAAGGGCACGATTTCCACACTGCAGAGAAAGGTGTTGCCAGAGTTTTGGAAGGAGACATCATAAAAAATGGTAAATATATGGATACCGAAGACAGCACTCTTAAGCAGGAGTAGTTAGCACCTGCATCTTGTGTACTAGTAAGCACTTGGTGTTATAACGCAAACTGATTTGCATGCACTTGCACCTTCTTGACACAGAAAAAAAAAAAAAGCCAAACTGCTATCTCCACATGAGTGTCTGTGTTCTGAAGAGAAATTAGGAAAAAAATGTCTTTTGGTGTTATTTTGAGGATCCTAATTAACGTAATCTTCCTCCTCACTTAAAATATGCTGTTGGTTTCACTGTGGTTGGGAAATCATTGAAGTTTTTATAAGCTGCTTACATGGATGTTATTGTTCAGTGTTTGTTCCGTTCTCAACTTTTGTTTGCTTTCGTAGGGATTGCCCCACAACTTTCGCTTGACAGAGACCAAATGTAGGGCACGGTAATTGCAACAATATGTTGTGATTGTAGTTGATTAGGGTTGGCACCTGAAAAGTTATCTCTGAAATCTTTCATCAGTGCCTCCATCTGTTTTCAGAATAAAGTGTTGTTTAATCTTAATGGTAGGAATATAATGTAGCTTAAAAAGGGAAATAATATCCGTACCATAAAAAAACCCCTGTATACAGCTCTGTCTCGCCTGAGGTTATGCAAGTCATGCTTTGTCACAGATCGACTTGCCTTTCAGAAGGAGAGTTCAACTGTTTCTCAGCAATTTCTGCTCATTTCCCAACTCAGCCATCTAGAGGTCTGGAACCTAGTGGTGCTTGCTTGACTTCTGCAAGAGCTGTGAGCTCTGGAGCTTGGTTTGGTTGGCACACATGAAAGATACCGCATGAGGTGTGAAGCGGTATGAAGTATGTGGTGATGCTGTATGGACTTGCTGCTCCCTTTTCTTTTTACGTAGGATGAGCACTTACTTAACTCCTCCTCATAAACAGCATACAACACAAGTAGAAACGTAAGGATGTCTTTGAGTCATTTTAATGTCAAAAGTTCTTCCTACAAGCATATTTATTGCTTTCGTGCGTATTGCCTAGAAAACACTTCGTGAAAATCATTAATGATGTATTGTATAGATACTTAAATGAAGATGAGTGCAAGGATCACAGAGCAGTTACATTCCAGTGTGTTTCATAGTCTTTTGCCTAGGAAGGGTTTGATACATGTTTCGTATAAATTAGTCCTAGGGCAGTGTTTTATTTCTTGTGTGCTTTGATCATCCATTCACTCAGGTGGGGCAGTTGTATTGCTTCAATTGTACGTGGTCATGCTCTTCTTCCTGAAAGTCTGCTGCTAATTACAGAACGTGATTTTGGCTTAATGAGAGAGGCAGGTATTCACTGGCCACCATTGCCTTTCCCGGAAGACTCTCTTAACTTTTGTGAAGCCAGGGTTGTATCTCCCACAAAAAATTGTTTGCTTGTCATGCTTTTCTTTCGAGATGTAATCTTCACACCAGGTTAGTGGGACACACAGAGAACAGCATTATTGTTTAAGACAATAATTCATGATGATCACTCAACTGGGCATTTCTCCTTTGTAAGAAAGTGGATGGAGAAGTAATTTTTAACTATTGTCAGTAGCCATGGCTACATGCTGTTTAACTAACAACCTAGGTAGAAAATATGATCTTTTGTATAAGACCTTAGAGCTTTTTTGTGTCATTCTCCCTTTTCTTAATGAATGCCATTAATCATTAATATTCTTTTATTCTGGTGGTGACCATTCTAGTCTGTTTTAGGCAGCCATGAATGCAAGAACACAATGAGAATAAATAATATAGCACTGGCAAAAAATACAAACAGAAAGCTTTAATCTATTTTAGAGTAAGTAACCTAGTCAGCTAATCTGCTTTCATGAATGAGTGGAGCTGTTGAAGAAAGGACTTATATACATCCATAGGTGTGATAATTGTCCTCTCATTTGAATGGGCATTTTTACATAAACAAACACATGAGTGAAAAAGAGGGAAAAATCTAGAAAACCCACAAGGAGACAGGTGGACACTAAGATTTTTATCTTAGTCTCACTTAAATGGCTTTTAAGCAGTTTTATTTTATCCTGTGGACCTGTATCTGCCTCGATTATGTTCCAGAACCACCCTCTAGATGGCAGGAGTTAGTTACTTCGCTCATGAACAGTAAAATATCTTCTTTCCAGAACCAGTAAAGTGGCCTAGGGCTGCAATACAAGTGAATAAAAAAAAAATTAGATGAGAATAGCCAATTCAGAGCTTACAGAATTGCCATTAGCAATACTGGACTACTCTCTGGGGGATTATTGTGGAGTATTGTTGTTTCAAAGATACATGCAGAAAGTAGTGAGAGTCACCCTCATTTTTAAAGGTGTTTTCAGTGACTTTTATAAGAGAAGCCATGGAAGGACAGTGTGTGTGTGTCTCTGAACTATCGTAATTCCATATTACTTTACAGACAATCGGAACTGTCATATTTTTGCTTAATGGCCACTGTCTGTCTAGCTGAGAAGACAGGACAAGACTCTGAGGGCCTCCCTACGTTGCTTGATGAAGGTATTTCAAGAGCTTGCATGACAGCACAAATATCCATGACTGTCTTAACCCTAAGCTGTGCTACCTGCAGAGTAAAAGCTGTACACTAGAGAGAACTGGCAGTGAAAGTCACTCTTGTAAAGTAAATGATGCAATGACAGCACAGCTGTCTTGGTTGGTATTTACGCGTTCAAGGCATGCCCTGCAGCATGCATTGTTTTTCATTCCTGTTTTACTGTGCTACACTGCCACGCATCTCACAAAGTTAGTTTCACCTATGCAGAGGGCCACAGGATGCCAATAAATCAGAATCCCTCCAAAATAAATTGCTGTCCAGGGTGCATAACAACAAAATTTTGGGCAATGTCTTTCCACCTCGCTTCTTTTTTCATTCACATTTTGGAGTCATGGCAGGGCAGAGCAGTAGCACTATGGATTACATACTGACCGCTGGTCAGATACGCATTTTTAAGGCAGTAAATTCACAAACATTTCAAATGGGAATAATTCAGTGAGAAGACGTGTTGGGAACAGTTGTCTGAGGGAAGGTGGGGGTTGCTTTTTCCAGTGACAAAGCTGAGTGGTACCATTGCAGCTCATGTGGGCACCAACCATCTTCAGAATTGCCCTGCTCACTCCTTCGTCTGCTCATCTCATAGAAATTCTTCCTTTCCAGTGAGGGCACGTTTTGGGGATGGACATTTCTTTATTCCTTAAGCTACTCAAGTAATAACAAAGGATTCATGCCATCTCACTTCTACTATTGAAAATTATTGAGATCAGAAAGGAAAATCAGGAAATTAAGCGTGTGCACAGTCTCTATCAGAATGGCAATATTCTGGGAGAGATAGGACCTTCATATGCAGTGACACTGGACTGTGCCGGATGGCAATGAAACGTTTTTACTGCCTTTTGCTGTAATATCTCAGTCCCTTTAAAGATACAATAAAGCGTGTTAACTATCAACTTGAAATAAATACTGACCTGAGTTGTTGTAATTTACTTTTAATTTAATACACTGTGATTTCTTTTCCTCTAAATAACATGCTTATTCTGATCTAATTAAGCCCCTATTATCTACCTACCTATTACCATAATTATCTTCATTATTGCAATGTCTCCTTACAGCATTCAATCTGTTTGCCTCCCTGGGGGTTGCATTGTAAAATGGGTGCAGCATATACCTTTCTAACTGACCTTTGAAATGGCATACATCAAATTTAATTTGTTTTTAAATCCTGGCCTTGCAGCAACTGACCTTAAAAGTTATGTCAATATTTGTTTGATGTAAGATAATTTTGTCTGTAGACATTTATCCTTGCTGATTTAACTACATAAAGAAAAGCAAAACAAGGAAAAGAACTTGAGGCAAAAATCTTTACTGATGTCTACTGAATTGGGATGTTCAAATATAATATTTTAAAATGGGCCTTCTTGAATTAGGCGTTGGAAAGACCTTTTGTGTGCGCATTTTCTTTTCCCCTTGCTATTACAACTGATGCTTACAATCATTAATCTTAGCCCTGGAAAATTATCCCCCAAGAAATTTCTAAATGGTTATTTTGTCTGGTCAATGTTTGTGAAATGTATCAAAAGGGAAAAGAAAACAAAAAAAGGAGAGCAAAGAGAAAGAGAGAATTTGCTGTTACGTGACTAGAGTCCTGATTCAGGGAGCCCACTCAGTTGTCAATTTCTTTATTAAAATCTTTATTAATCTTTCCTATGATATTCAAGTTGTATATTTTCACATTTCTTCCTTCACTTCAACAAAGAACTGAACGGCATTTTATTGTGGTAGCTTGTTGGGGCTTTTTTGTTTTGTTTTTTAAGATGAAAGACATGCAGTAAAGCTAATGCTGGGATTTCTGTAACGCATTTAATGTGGTATCATATGTTAATTATCATATGTTAATTAAGATTGCTGAGGTGAGGGGATAGTGCGGGACTAATCAGTTACTTATTTTCTAACAAAAGGGGTAAGCAATAATTACTTGTGATGGAAAAAGAACTTGTTGGCTCGTAGCAAGTTATTAGTATTGTTTTTCCATGATGAGATTGTAATGTCGTAAATTATCTTGTTTCTCTTCCCTCTGACCCCATCAAAAGACTGGCACATGGTGATAAATTTGCTGTGTATGTGACACTGGGAGGCTTTGTGTGTGAAGAAGAAGAGGGAGATACCTGATAGAAATAAACAGGAGCACCTGTGTGACAGAAATGGAAAAAGTGGAAAAAAAAAAAAAGAGGTCAGACAGTGGATGATTGATGACAAGAATTTCTCTCGCAGTGCTGGAGGCTTGTCAGGTGGAAGTGACAGAGGAGAATGAAAAATGTGAATGTTTTAATTGGTCACAGGATATGAGATTAATTCACCTAACTTCAGCTGTGTAATGATGAGCTCCTGGGTCTGAGCCTGTTGTCCCCCTCTCCCTCTAATCACCAGAGAGAGATGGGCACCTGAAGGAGGTCAAGCAGGGTGCCTACCAACTGTCCGTGCCAAAGAAAGTAAGGTTCTAGGGTATGCTGAAGGTGGTGTTTCCAACAGGGCTAGCAAAGAGATAGTGGTATCAAAAAGGTATCATGAGACATTATCTAGAATACTTGGTACAGTTACCCGAGTTCAGCCGTGATCTGAAGTGGGGGCTGCACAGCTGCAGCTGTACCCCATGAGTTAAGAGATGTGTTACACTGGAGGATGCTAAAGCAGAGAGGAAGGAGGAAGAGGGGCTGAAGTTTCTGTAGACTTCCCGCAAGTCCCCCTATAAGCATGGACCAATTAATACCCATTTATCCTTGTTCAGGGTACAGAATTCATACAGCCAGGTGGAAGGAAATTTTGCCAAGGTGATCAGGAAACTAAGAACCCCATCACACAGGAGGAAGCTGAAAAGATGTGCTGTATCTGGCAAAATGAACAGTCAAAATGGGGTGGGGTGGGGTTCCATCAGTGTGCTAAGTAAGGGGGGTGAGCAAAAAGCCCGTTCTGGCACAAGAGCAAATGGGTATGAAACTTTACAGCCTGGGGCCACATGGTGCAAGAGACATAACAACTGTGGGAGAGCATCAAGGTTCAGGGGCTGTAGTTGTGTGATATGTGAAGAGGTGGTTTAATCTAGAGAAGGGAAGGCTGAAAAGATCTAATTGCTGTTTTCAAGCACCTAAAGAGAATTTACAGAGAACACAGAGCCAGACTTTTCTCAAGGGTACACAGTGAAAGCATGAGAGGCAAGTCACAAGCTGCAGCAAGGGGAATTATGACTGGTATACAGAAAAAAATAGTTCATAGTGAGAGTGGTTAAGCAATTGAAAAGCTGTACTGAAGCCTCATACATTGATGACAAGAAACTCTTTTGTAATTTAGAATGGATATTATTAAAATAGCACAATGAATTAGATTAGAAGGGACCTCTGGAGGTCACCTAGCCAAGTCTCCTGCTGAAAATTTCCATATCAAATAAGGTTGGCCAGGGCCTTGTCTAGCTGAATCTTAAATGTTGCCAAGGATGGAAATTGCGCAACTGCTCTGGGCAACCTTTTCCCAGGCTTAACAACTCTCCCTGCAAAGATCCTGAATAGGAGGATCCTGTTGACTTCAAAGGCAGCTGGATTATGGCCTAGATGAGGCAGAGTATTTGTTTGCCATCATTTTCTTAAATATCTGTGCTAACAAATTCAGCATTTCAGCTGTTCCATGTTTTTCCTCAGTTATCGAGCTGTGTGACATGTTCCTCTTTTGTGTCACTTCTTATCTAGATGGCAATTTTTCTCCTTTAATTATGGCTTTTCCTTGTTCAGTAGAATTCGGTTGTAGAAATCTTATGCAAATACGAACTGAATGGTTTTCCTGTCTAATTATAGCTCCATTTAGATGAGACTAATGTCAGTGATACTGAGTGCTGGCTGAATTAAATACTGAATTTATTCAGCTAATGAAGGCTGAAGGACAGACTGTTTGCTTTACGGCATACAACATGGGTGGTTTAGCTGTTGGTTCAGAGGACTGAAAGAGGATTTTTGCAGCAACAGTTCACTTCCCTGATATTGCAGGGAACCCTCTCTTATCATCTCTTTCACAAACT
The DNA here is from genome assembly GCF_965183815.1 of Platalea leucorodia. Lineage (NCBI taxonomy): Eukaryota > Metazoa > Chordata > Aves > Pelecaniformes > Threskiornithidae > Platalea > Platalea leucorodia. Next base: position 14,581,250 of record NC_138828.1, on the reverse strand, counting down.
TAACAAGCTCCCATCTTAGTTGCCCTCACCGTGTTTTTGAAAAGCATTGCGGATAAAGAACAGAATGACACCCAATGTTTATAACACCATCACTCAGCAATTCATCACATACCGAACTTCATGCTGTAGATGATGTAATACCTGTGTTATAAATGAGATGTTTGAATGCAGGTAATCGAGTGTCAAATCATATGCTTATGGCACCGTGAATAACAAGACTTGGAACCGTTTCTAGGCATGGACATCAGTCCTCAATATTCTGATTGATTTAGAAAACCCATTTGGTTATGTTCCACTGCTGTTAGCTGATATTCTGACGATAGTTTCTATTCATTCTCATTTGTATTTTATTTGTTAGATTTCATTTATAGTACAAAGTTACAGTAACAGTTCTATTGCTTCTCAAGTACCTGTACATTTAAGAGTTACTGAAGTGTCACTATAAATAGTCATGTGCTCACAATGTTCACTACACTCCTTATTTATATTTATTGTGGAGTAATGAATCTGTAGTCCTACTCTGAGCTAGAGCTTATCAATGGGTGATGTATTGTGAAATACATTTTCCTTTTATAGTAAGTGTTCCAAGTGTGGTGGTGTTAAAAAGCAGAGCAAAAGCCTTTTTAATGGAGTATAAGGGGGAACTGAAGAGTTTGTTTCAATTATTTTATTGTATTTGTGTATAACACTGGTGGAAAACTGCAACACTGAGGTACCTAAGGTAAAACTCTAAGACAAGGACAAGAAAAAAGCAAGCAGTTTCTGAAAACAGCATCCTGGACTGGCATCTGGTTTCTTTGCTAATTTTTACTAGGTTATAGTTCTTTTTGACAAGATGGAGTTCTCTCTAATCCGTGATAGATGTGCAGTCTCTGCATTGAGTGCATGTCTGATGGGTCATTGGAAGCATCATCAAGGTGTCTGAGGAGTTGTTTGCTTGTTTTATTATATTTCTTGCTCCTGTCATGTCACCGGACAGCCCGATGCCATCTGCAGCTAGGATGTGGCTGTGTATTTCATATGAAGTTAAATATTTGTCTACAAGGAATAGGGCCTTGAGGCTATGAATTTGCTATTTGCATGATGATGAGTGAAGATTGATAGCAATAACTTTTGGTCACTGCCAGGTTCTCTTGGTCTGACCCACTCTGACCTTGAAGACCTTCCAAGCATCCTACAAAAGCTAGCTGCATAACAGATTTGGGCTGCAAATGGATGGATGGGATGCCCCTGCCAGCCAGTAAGTCTCCAGAGCATTTCCATTTGTAACATTACCCAGCTGAAGTAAAATGTCACCTCCATTTGTTTTTTTCAAGTGGCTGCTTGGTGGAGTTTATTTGCACAGTGGTATTTTTGTCACTGGTCAGTTCATTTTAAATCTAATTTGTTTCAGAGAGCTCAGACCTTTTAAATGAGCACACTTTTTTCCAACGTTAAATCCAGCTAAAACAGCCTAGAATGAATTGGAGCACTGGCCTAGAAAGGAAAGGCTTCACAGCCCATTACTGATTCCCTGAGCCATCTCATCCCCTTGACTGTCATATAATGTTTGTTTAATGTAAAATTTCCATATAAAACAAAACAAAATAAAACCCGAAAAGCAGAACAGCAGCTCTTTGGCATTAAGATATTAAAATGTGAAGGTAGTGAAAATGAGATTTCCTTTCATAAGTACATTAGCGACCTTAGGGGAACCCTCAGCAGCAAAATGCTACAGCGGTGAGAGAAGGCTCCGCTCGGAGAAGGAGGTGGATGAGCGTGTTTGGCAGCGTGGGCTGGAGTCGCTGGGGAGTTTTGTTTTCAGCTTCAAGGGAGAGGAGGCCCTTCTGGGAGCCTGCAAGGATTTCTAAAATAAGTGCTCTGGGCCAGTCTGTCGCTGTGCATGATGTTACCAAGTATGTCTGGGCAGGAGTGTGTCACTGTGTTACTGAGGATTGCTATGCATAAGTAAGCACGTCATTTTGTGAGTCACTGAGGATTTCTATGCATGAGTGACTGTTTCTGTGCTCGAATATGAATAAATAACATCCAGAGCCTCCAGTCATTCTAAAAAGGTTTAATCAAGGCTATCAAATAACTGGATTGTCAAATAACATAGCTTGCTGAATTTATTCACGAGCGTTCAGGGACCGAAGTAAATTCAGCATCCCAGCAGCTTCTCCCAGGTCTTTTAAAGTTCCCAGGAAGATCAAAGAAAGACCCCTAATTAAGATCCTTAAAAGTGTAAAACCAAAATGGGATCGCTTGGGCGGAAGGTGGAAGTTGAGAGTCCTATGCACGTATCCCCTTTCGTGGGGTGCTCTCAAGTTCAACAAGTGTCTCCGCGGTCACTGGTGGATCTGTAGCTTCGCAGGGTATCAGGCATTGACTGTAACTTTCATCCATTGGTGGGCTGGGGATTGGAGGTACTTGGCAATGAGGAGAGTGTGTGTAAAATGTGAGTGACAGCCTGCAAATACCCGCTGAAGGTACCGGGAGAATGCAAGGGAGAGAATTTCAGAGCTCGCTCCCTGAGCATACGTTAACATGACGCTTTACCTAGTTGCATTTTCACGCAGGCCTACCGAGGCTGGCGCTTTCAGCGAGACACTCGCCCCAGCCTGCCCCTGCGTCCCGCTGCCGCTGCTGTCATCCCGGCCTTGCTTTACCTCCGCCTCGCGCTGGGACCCGGGGCACGCTTGTGTCACAGCCTCCCCCGCCTGCAGGTCTGTCATTTCATCTTAATCTCTGGGATGCCATCGCTCCCACCCACCATGGTGTGGCACAAATGAAGTTAAATGAGGTCAGTAGGCCGTTCTGTGGATGAATATAAAGACATCCCAGGAGTGAATACAATACAAAGAATTAAGACACCTGAAGGCTATCCACAGAGGTCAAGTTAGGAAGAAATGAATGGCTGAAAGGTTTATACAGCGGTCTTCGAACACAAGTTATCAGGCCTGAGCCCCTCTGTCGCAGCCCTTTCCCACGGCAGGCTTTCACAAGGGGAGGCTCTGAAGTCACCCTCTGCGCCCCGGGGAACCAGGTACTTCTGTGGTACACTTGCAGCAGGCTGAGCTCTGAGTAAATGGACCTCTGCTATGAACCTACCAGAGCTTTTCTAAAAGGCTATTTTTTTCACCACGGGTGTCACAGACTTGGTGAGTGAGTCTGAGTTTGGCCCTGAGAAGGCAAGATGCAGGTTTTGGAGCAGTACTCGTTAGAAAATGGTGTCATTTTTTTCATTTCATAATTGGGTAGGCACAAGCGTAAGGAGCCTCAGTGAATATCTGTGCCGTGCATCCCTGGAAGAGCACTGGGAGGGTGTCCTAAAAGAAAGCTAAAGAAATGAAACATTCTTTCCTCTCCGTAACCCAATCCGCCATTACATCAGGCTTCCTTGGATTCAACTTCAACAGTCGCTCTTCAGCCTGGTGCTGATCTCATCCAAATGTTTGGGTAGCTGGCAGATGGCATTGTTTGCAGCCGAGGTGAAGCTGATGTAAAGTTTGGACTGATTTTCTTATTGCTGATACTTTATCTTTGCTATGGAGCAATGTACACTAGAGGCTTACAGAGAACTCTGTGTGACACAGCCCATCTAAGAACAAAGCTGGAACTGAGGTGCTAAAATAAAAGCAGTTATTGAAAGCTAGTCAAATATTATCTGCAGAGAGTTTGGTGCCCTATCTCTGTTGTGCAGCTACATCTCTTGTGCAGCCGTCGCAGTTAATAAATAGGGTGCGGGAATACTACAGCCATCCTTGGAAAAGAAGGATGCAGAGATAAATGCAGATAAACACGAAATACAATTATCCAGCTTGGAAATGGGTTGCCACACAATTCTTATTGCCTTTCCTTTGGGGAATTTTACAGAAACAGACCTTCCACTTTCATTGTCTGATAGAAGATGACACCTCCCACAGCCTAATACACATTAGCAGCCCTCAAAAGCTTTTCTTCATTATTGACTGAAAGATAACATCCTCGCTGCCTACCAAATCACTGACTGACAGGGCTGCGAGGTTTTCCCTAGCTGAGGCTTGTTGGCAGTTGACTGATGAGCAAAACCTCTCGGCCAGCCCCGGGTAATCCCAGGGGTGCCCCCGCTGTGACTGGCAGCTGGGGGGGTTCTGCTCTTCCAGGGCAGGCGATGGAGCTCTCCGGGCTGGGCAGCAGCTGGAGCTTGTGGTGGCTGTGCCACGTCTGTTGGCTCGCATCCTGGTTTCTGTCCTGAGCTCGTGGGACTTGGCCGTTATCTCGGGTTCTGTTTCTGGCCATGGGTCCTCGGCGATATAACCTTGCTCCAGCCCTTGGCCCTAACAAATGGGCGAGATTGGTTGCACAGCCTAAGGCTGGCACTTCAATCCCCTCTCAGCCCATATAGTTATAGGGTTGTAGTGGTAAATCCCTGGTCGCTTGTGGGTCTGCACGCCTAATCCTTTTTCTGCATTTTCAGCTCCTAGCTGTGTTTGCCTTTCCTGTTGCAGCTTTTCTGCCTTTCATTCTGATTTCAGAGCTGACTCCTACAAACTGGAGGAAAAGTAAAATTGCAGTTCTTCTCATGCAAGAAATTCAAATTGCTAAATATCTCGTCTTTTTTTTTTTTTGCTTTGAAATAGTAACTCATTCAATAAAACTGAGCAAAGTAGAACTGTGGAAGAGAGAGAGGGAGAAGGAAGTCTCCAGAATATGCTAGGTGTTTGAGTGCTTCCATAAGGTGTGTGAGAGAAAAGGGCAAGATATGCAGTCCCCTGTCATCTCGAGCTGGGGTATGTGCAAAGATCACAGCTGTGGATAGTCATCACACAGAAAGGAAGCAAGCAGGAGATTTTTTTTCCCTGTGTTTTGAAACACACTGGATTAAATCTTTGGCACTAACAAATGGGACTTCCAACCCCTCCCTTTGCAATGGCTTCATGAAGTCATATTTCTGAGTAACACGTAGCTGATGTAGCAGGTGCATCACTCAAAGCAGAGGCAACAGCCTAAAACCATGGTACGTGCTAGCAAGCTGGAGTACAGCGTGGCCACATGTAGCATGTCTGCACTGGCCAAGTCCAGTAACAGAGGCATAATGTAAGGCAGGAGAAGAAACACAATTTCTTGAAGTGGCACTAGCTAAACCAGGGTATGGTGTAGTCTTTGTAGAACCCCTTTCCCTTGTCACTTGGGACTCTTTGCCACCTTCCCTGGTGTAGTTATGCCTGTAAAACTTGATAATGCAGGGAAAGCTTGTGTGGCTTTAAGCGATAAACCCAGCTACACTTTTTGGTTCCTTATCTAGCTATCTGCAGGGAATTAGCAGACAGAACAGATAAGCTGAGAGAAGATACGACAAAGGATTAGTAGATACAGCTAGAAGAAAGGCAGTTACTTTGGGTAGGAAGTGTTTGGGGTCAAATGCTGTGTTGAAGCCATGAGCAGAGAAATTTGGGGGGAGGGGGTTCCCCTGAACACAGAAAGAATCAAGGTTTTGTGTAGGATTTCTGAATAAAAAGGAGTGAAAACTCTGTCATCAATTTTCCCTTGTTTCATGAAATGCGTGGGGGATATTGAACTTTGAACTACCGAAAAGGGCCTGGATTCACTACTGATTGCAGAGCTGTGCTGGATTCATCTGTCTGGCTATAAAATAACTGATTTAGCAGAGTAATGAAAGCTAGCATACTTTTGTAACGCTTGGGCATTAATTAACAGAATATCTGTGCATATGCATAATATGATTTAGCAGACAATGTTCATTTGATGGAAGGTGGAAGATATGAAATCTTACGTTAAAGATAATTGGTATAAGCATTAAGAATATTTGGTATAAAAATTAAGAGAACTTTGCCTGCGTAAAGTATGTTGCAATTTTCATGGGAAATACAATAGAGATGTAAAACAATTGGAGTTGGTTTTGTTACACTACAGGAAGTAGCCGTAATAAGTTAGAAAATTTTAGACAGTACATTTTTTACTACATTCCTCTTCATGTAACATAAAAATGTATTGTCAGGTCTAGTAATCTAGTTAGAGTGTTCAGAGTAGTTGAATGTTGGACTGTGATTCATATAGTGTAAAAAAATAACCAACACTCTACATGAGGAGAAAGTCATCTGTTTGACAGAGATAGTCAGTAATTACAGCTTTCAAATGTAAGCCACAATACTGCGCTTTTCTTATACGTTAGTTGTATACAATTATTCAGAATATCTAACACATTTTGTCTGTACTGCAAGTTGAATGTACATCAGGAGTACATTTATTTCTCCAACATAATTCTTTTTCAGTTTGAATCTCTGTTTCTGTAATGTTAGTTAACAGCAATGCTGGTTAGAAAAAGTGAGATGAGGAGAGTCACGGATAAAATATGAAATAAATATTAATTGTGGAATTCTTTATTAAAAATAATTTTAAAGTACAATGACAAATATACTCTATAGCTAGAAAATTTGCATGTTGTAATATATCCATGAAATTAATGAATTGGGTTTCTTTCCTTTTGCAGTATCTGTCCTGCAAGCTTTTAGTATTTCAATAAATCCTAGCTGCTTGTGAGAGCAGCCTGACACTGGTGCTAATTGAACGCTACTGGATTGTTAGCTTTGATCTGTGATGAGGTTTCCATGGTGATATCAGCAGATGAGACTATGGCCACTACAACAATTTCTTTGTGCTGATGTGATTCTGAACTGCCTACCTAGCTGAGGATGAAATCCCAGCTCTGCGGAAAATCAATAGGCGTTTGCGGTTCATTTCAGTGAATGTGATATTATCTCTATCATGACGGGATTTGGAAACGTGCTCTGGAGTCATATAGGTCCCAGATGAAGGCAGTCTGTAGTCAAGATAATACTTTTGTTTTAAAGTGTTCACTGTGTTGCTAGAAGCCAGATGGAATTTGCTGACGTTCAAACCCATTCCCAGACTGACCATGTCTCCACATTAAATAAGTTATGCAAGCCATTTCCCTCATAACTTAAACCCTTAGTCTGTGCTTATTCGATTTCATTGCATAGAAGCCCTTAGAATGGAGTGGGACGATATTGCATAAGGGATCATAAAAATACAGAAGATCGTTCCCCTTCAAAGAGCTTACAGCTGGATACTGATGAGCTTATGAGAAAGACTGGGAAAGAATGAGGTAAGGAGAATTGGCAGTGATCAAAGGAAATCGGTTGCCTGACTGCATTGGGTTTGATATTTTGCCATTTGAATAACTGACATTGGTTTTAAGGAGGCTTTTGAAGGAAGACAAAGTGATTTGCGCTTCTGTGTGAAGCAGGTGGAAAAAAGCGTGACAGTGGTTTTTGGAAATTGAGTGGGCAGCAGAGACTGGCAGCGTGGGCAGAGGGATGGCAAGGCGGGTGAGGATGCAGCAGGGGCGAACCCAAGAGAGATTGCCATGCCCCTCAAGGCGAAGTTGGTAGCAAAAATTTAGTGTGACCAGGAAGGAAGAGCTAGTGGAGGAATATAAAGAAAGGGGGGGAAAGGGCCAAGATAAGATGATGATCTTATTTTAACAGTACTCTGAATTGGCCTAAATATGGCAAGACTGTATTTGCCAGGCCAAGACAAAAGGAAGCGCCTGTACATACATGAGATGGGTGAAGCCCCTTTTAGGACACGAGATGGGCTCCTAGATAAGAATTTTTACGTGCAAGTGTGGTTAAGAAAGTCTGTACTTTTCAAGAGATTGTGTGAAAAGAAATTGGCAAGCTTTAGATGTAATCTCTGGAGGGCTCTGAGTATAAAACAGTTTTCCAACTTTTCTACCTTTGTATGCTAGCAAGACAGCCTTGTATCAGATAACAAAGTAGAGAGAGAAGCATTTCTGTAATATTTCAACTGTTTTTTAAAGTTGAGAAAGGGACAAGGGACAGGGTTGATCGTAGAAGGTCAAAAGATCTCTTAAGGAAGGACATGAGCTGTGATTTTTACCATCCATTCTTTTGGACTGATAAGTAGCTGTTTTTCCTAGCAAGAAAAATATCCCAAATAATATCCTCTTCTTCGATCCTTGTGTTAAAGTTGAACTATCAGTGTGTGGAAAGGTTCAAGAAAAAAATTTAAGGGAAGTGAGAAAAGATGTATTAAAGATAAAGGTACATATTTTAAGAAATCGCTTTGAATTTATTGCAGAAACTCTTTGTTTTGCCTTCTTCATTAAAAAAAAAAAATATCAGTTGTGCCAGGTTTACGTTCAGTTCTTTAACTCGTGTAAATGTTGAGTAAATCCAATACACTTGCGAAGACACCAATGGTTTTCTTACCAGACTGCAGAGAAACTGTTCTCATGGAGCAATGATGACCTCTTGTGGTCATCTGGTAAAGCTTCAGGTTTGTCCCATGTATAAAGGCGTTCGAATTTTTATTAAATTGGGGAGAGTCACAACATTGGCTGCAACACAAACTATTCCTATACGAGTCCTTTATTTCAGTGGGGAGTACAAGCTGACTCTCAGAGAGTATGGTTTTGCCTCTTTGCTAGAATTTCACTCATGTCGAGGTTAATGTTCGAAGCTGAAATGGTTTGGTTTTTGGTTTTTTTTTTTGTTTTTTTTTTTTAATCCATAAAAGTGAAACAAAAAAAGCAAATAAATTTTGTGCAATTAAAGCCTTCTAGGTAAATGTTCCTATCAGTGTAAATGTGTGCAACCCAAAAGTTGTGGCACTGTGCTAGAGTACAGGAAAGTATTGTATTTTCACTGTTTATGCTGACTGAAGTACAGAGACTAAACATTCTGCATCAGCTGGTGAAAAACGTATTTCTGAAATTACTTCCTTATAAATAATCTAACTTAAATTCACATTGGCTAGTGTTTTTAATGATAGTTCATGCTCACAGTGTTCCCTTAGAGTTACAAAATTACCTTTAATCATGTAAAAAGCTTGTATTATTTAAGTTGAAATTGTTTATGTTCAACCATGGACCGAAAGTTGAAAATCTTCTGACTGACTTGAAATGTGGTTTAGACCAGCAGTGGGTTTGAGGGAGGAAACTCTCTCTCTCTTGTATAGCATCAAAATTATTGCTAGACTTCCTTTCTGCCTCTGCTAGGTAGTGCAGTATGCTGTGCAATGGGATGTGTAAGTAGCCCTCAGTGGCTGTGTACAGACCTGAGGTATGTCGTTTTTCTTTTGTTATGCGTTGCCAATGGAAATGTAACAGCCGTAGCCTGAAGATTGGGAAGTCAATATAAAAAAATTCTCATCTCAATATATTAGTGAAGGAGCACATCTAAACTTCTCAATAACCTTGGGAAGAAAGGCTTGATTAGAAACATACAGACAGACTTCATTATCATGAGATGTCATCGTAACTGAGAGTATTGGAAAACTCAGAGACTAGACTGTGAGGTATTGCAGGGTGCATCTTTCTGGTGGTTGATGCTAGCACAAAGCAAAGATCTGGTGCTTCAAGATTTAAGACAGTCATTTCTGGAAGGCAGTATAGTATGAGATGGAGGCAATGATGAGAGGACAAATCACCTCACATCAGCTTAGCATTGGGCTTTTTGTACCTTCCAATGTGTTTCCTTGTTTTGACCATTCAGAGGTGGGATGCTGATTCACGTAGATTTTATGTCTGCTAAAAGACATCCATTTCCAAGGTCCTATGAATAAATCACTAGCTTGATCATCAGAAAAAAACAGACCACCAGAAGAAAGCAGTTTTCTTTCCGCACAAATCACTCTGATATGCATGAACACAACACAAATATTTCCTAAATAGTGTGGAAATGTTGCCACTACCTGTGGATTGCAGCACACCAGGTACGTGAGATGTTTATTTTCCACCTACCCTGGTTGCTGCATCTCCATGGTTAGTGGGCACAATATTCTAGCGGTGTTACCTGGCCTGTTGTCCAGGACAATCAGTGTCCACAGGACACCAGAAGGTCTGCAAGAAACCCAAATTTAGAAACCATCACACATGCACATTACTACACAGTCAGCCAGGCATGAAGCAGTGCCTACACGCAAGCATTGTCCTGGTCTGCTCCTAACCTGTGTCAGTGACAGACACCTGCCCATTGTCCCTTCTCTCAGGTGGCCAACAGGCATGGGACACAAATGATGGATTTTCTTCTTTTGGTTTGTTTTTTTTTTTTCCAGGAGTCAGTAGCCCTCCAGTTTTGAAAGGCAGAGAAATGTTGAACTGTGGCTGCTGCTTGTAAGTTCCCATCTTGATTTAAAACACTGTGAGGGAACACTGGTCACATCCCTGGGGTCAGCACTAAAAACACAAGAGCAGCCTGAAGTTACTTATATGAGCCGTCAGTTCCTCAGGGGGCTGATCCATAGCCACAGATGAACTCTGGGGATGGCTATCAAGTGCTTCCTTGTACTGAGGGACTGGCTAGCTACCAGGTACCACATAATTGCCCTAAAAGTTTTAAACATATTTACAGAGGAGGTGGAGCATTTTCATGTTGGTGCACTTTCCCTTCTGCTTTAAAATAGAGAAGGAAGATACAGATGATTGTGTATCTGAGAGGATACTCATCCAGAAGACATTTCAGCAACATGAAGGTGCCAAATGAATCCCCTGATCCTAAAAGACATAATAAATAATATTTTTTTAAAAAGCAGAACATTGGCAGAAAATTCGCAAGTCTAGCTATCTCTGTAAAAATTGCACACACATGTTGGCAATCCTATGATCTTCCACCCCTCTTAAGAGTGTCAAGTAATGTTTCTCAATCACAGCCTGCCTTCCCTTCCCTTCGCCCCTGCAGCGCAGAGCCCCAGTTTGCCCCCGCATGGTGAGGAGAGAAGGCTGTGAGGCTTCTCCGGCTTCAAGGTGGAGAGAAAGTCTCTGTTTGCTTTCTCTGACCGCTTTGGAGGTCCTAGCAGACCAAAGGGTTGAGGGCTTCCTGACAAATCATTTCAGCCTCGTCTTTCCCTTGCCTAAAGGCTGATTTTCTAAAAGCTGGACTATGGAAGGCTTGATATTTGTAAAATATAATAAAATATTTCTTAGACCTCTCCGGGCTATTTAGAAGCAAGCAGGCTGTTGAGAGAAAACTTCTTGTTAGCTTATATGTGTCAGCTTATATGCATTCAGTTACTAAACCAAGCACTCTGTTTAGGACCGAAGTATTCAAGGTAAAGAAACCAAAACAAGGGGATGCTATGCCTGGAGAAAAGAACCTTGGTTCTTCTCTAAATGCATGTTTTACATTTATATATACTTTTTGTCATGCACAACATGAGCGGAGCAGCCTACCACCTATTGAAACATTTTGCTAGTTTTGTATTGACGGTTTGGATAGTAAGAGGAAAATGATTTATAGTGGAAGTAACATTTGCCTATGTTCGTGGGTAGCTTAGGAGTCAACTAATGAATTTGTACAAACTTACTTTGAAGATAAAAGAATTAGTTTGTAATGTTTGAGAAGTATAATGGAATATAAACCCTATGTAAATTCTTGAAATGCTAACAAGTTGAAAAATTACTTTTTTCTTTATGTCTCATAAAACATAGATCTAGGAATGATATCTGATATTAAAAACAATATTAACAATTTAAATGTTAATGACATCATTAGCGTTGTAGGAAATCAGAATAGGTGATCATAATGGCCCCTCTTACAGGAATCCTAATTAGTCTTTGCAATCTGTAACAAAAACAAACCAACCCATACTGACTCCAGACAAGCCTTTTATTCTCCCAAGACGATGTTATAATGAACCATTACATTGACTTGTATCACAAAAAAACTTTTAGTCTCTTCACAAAAAGAAGCTTTTAGACAAGATATTGACTAAGGCATACGCCAAATAAAGGTGCAATGTAATAAAGGGATTGGAGCAATTTGAGTTTAACTCTGTCAGACAAACAGCAGTGTTATTGCAAACTGCTGTGCTCAATTCTATATTAAAAAAAAAAAAAAAGCCCACATCAGAGATTAGAACTAGAACTTGATGAGCAAACTTCCTTGAACAACTTTTTTGCTAAAAGTACTTATAAATCATTCAACAGTTCTTACCCTGCATGGAACATTTCTCTGTCACTCTAGCATGGACCATTTCTCTGTCGTTCTAATTGTAGTGGTAAATGTAGTGGTAAATGTAGTTTATAAATGTATGAGATAAGAAGACACATTACAAAGAATAGGGCTATTATCTAAATTCTAAATGCAATGTCTGAAGCATTTGAGTGATGAATTCAGAACACTCACTTTTAAATACTAGCCTTATAGGAGGACAGAGATCTAAAGCACAAAGCAGATGAGAAGTGGTAATAGCCCTAAATTAATAAAACCCATCTGAGCTCTATCAATTTTTTAAATAACAACTAAGTGTACTTTTTCCTTTAACTCTATGTTCAAAGTCTTCATAGGCTGTAGTCTGAGTCGCAGTCCAGGTGACAAATATCCTTCCACTTAATTTAAAGAAAGATCCAATGAAGGAAATAAGAAAATGAGACAGCAAAATCCTGGGCGCTCATCTTTTTCATGTGCTTGGCATCCCTAAGATTCAGTGCAATTTTCATTGCACCCAGTGGTAAAAATACTATTTGAAGAGGAATCTTAATATCTACATATGAAAGTGCTTCCTTTCAGCAGTAGCACTGCTTCTAAGAACCTGTTGAGTCACAGATTTGAGCAGCAAACAAACTTTAATAGCATATGCAGGAACATCATAAAATATGCTTAATGTGACACAGCTACACAGCATTTTGGCCGTAACCTATAAAAATGGAAGTCTGGATGTACTGAGCTTATAAATCTGTCTGTGACAGCACCATCTGGTGTCTTTCAGTAATACTATTTATGCTATTTTTAGGGGAGGGAGAGGAAAGAAATATCCTGTCAACTTTTAAAGCTAAGTTTGGATATAGATAAAGGGGATTTCCTGGATCATCCAGTTCAAACCTTGCTATTGCATGCAATCACTTAATAATTGCTTCACATCAGTTTATCATGTCTTCTTTAATTCCAGTTAGGTAATGAGAAAATTTCACAGATCTATTAATTAAAAACTTGCCTTCATTTTTTGTGCATTCATTTATATACAATCAACTTGCAGTCTTTTTCTTAAGTGCCAAATCCTAAATTGCTATTTTCCTTCCACTGCATTTAGCCTTCCTGATATACCAACAGAGAGCAATCACATTCCCTTTGGCCTTCCCCTTGTTGCCAAGCTTTTAACTTTTTCATAAATAATTCTTCATTCTCTCTCTCTCCAAGCTGCCCTTTTCTGCATCTTCTACAAGTGCAGTCCCCTTACGCACGGCTCCAGGTGGGTTTTCATGGGGCCTCATGTGAGAAGATTTGTGTGCCCCCATCACTGCTGATCCTGACTGCTAATGCATTTTAAGGCCACATTTGAAAGGTGGTGGGAGGGGAGGTGTGTGTGTTAATGGGATCTTTGTGACATTGACATTGTTATGAACCAGTATCCCAACCAATGAGCTTCTAGTTAAGAGCAGAAATATGTTTTTTTAGTCTGTAAATTCATGAGCCGGCATTATGTACTATTGAATTTCATCACATCTCTCTCAGTCAGATCAATACGTTTCTCCTGTATTCCATACATGCCTTTCCCTCTGTTGCCGATGGCACCTTATTTTATGTCATCAATGAATTTCCCATTTTGTTTGTACACACCATGCTCATTAATCATCATATTAAATATGATAAATCCCAGGAATCACTCTTGGAAAACCTCCATCAGTACCCTCACACATCTCTTTTCAGCAGAATGTATTACTGTCTCCCATTTGGCCAAGTGTCTGTATTTGCTGCCCATGTGGCACTGTATAAATGCTCCGTTGAAGTTCATCAGCAAGGCGTATTAGTGTAGGAAAATGCCCAATTAATTCAGGGATATGCTTCCTGTCTCTCGAGCAAGACCAGGAATCTCTGCATGTGTCTGAACTGGGCCACGTAAACATTCCCACCATTATCCTGGGTATATTTATTTTCCATTATTGCATTCAGAGGCTTGTTGGTGGAAGTCTTGACAAGCATTAGCATCTCAGTGTCACTGGGTACACTCAAGTTTTGCTCTGGGTGTGGCAGCTTTATGGAAGTGTTACACTGCAAAGGAAATGTCACTTGTAAGCACAATCTCTGTATCCTAGCTAGGATGTGCACATGTAACTTGTCCTCTCTCACACACCTACTATGCTGGCAATTAATAGCTTCATTTTGCCAATGGTGGAAGAAATTTAGGGGTGTCCTTTCAAAAGCTGAGCCTCCCCCTAGAAAACCTTTCAGGGTGACTATGCCGCTCAGAACTTGTAGTGTAGCCTTGGCAAGGTGAACATTGTCTTTTGTAGCTCTGTACCGTCTTCTGCTGGTGATTACTTAAGGAGCAAGACGCAGGATGTCTGTTGAGCGAGTAACTTTGTCCGTGTGAATACTACCTCTTCTGCAGCATATTCACTGATATGTTCCAACAAAAATAGTATGAAGCAGGGTTCTGCCACTAATTTGAAAACTGCAGTACTATTTAATATATGCTGTCCACAATAGACAGTGTGCTGCTTCTGCACAGAGACAGATCTCTGTGTTTATGTCATGCATTAGAGAAAGGCATGTAGCTGGCAACCTCTACTACCAAGACTTATCATTATACCACAGAAGTTATGAGCCACCTAACTAGCACTTAGCATGACTCTCTTCATTCCAGATCACATGAACTTTCAGCATGAGGCACAGATGATCGCTAATCACACATTTCTATGCGGTTTCTGCAGCAAATACCGCTCTTTACACAATCTTGTCTAATACATTTCCAATTTGTCTGGTGTTATGGAAAGAATCTCTGTTAAAAGTTACAGCTTCTTTTAGGTTCTTCACAATATTTCCTCTGGAAGATGATTAAAACACTAGGAACTGGCACCGTTTTCGAGCTTGAATTCTTGTGTGTTAAGAAATTCTGCCTCAGCAGGACTGCGCTTCACTCTGTGTGCGCCTGTCAGCACCAGAACAGCTAGCACAGATGCAGAGATACAAATTTGAGCCTTATCCCACACTTAAGCTAAAGGCTGTGTCCAGTCGGTCTGGCTGACCGTTCAAGAAAGAAGAGGGACGTACCTGGATGCGATGCTGGTCACAGTAGTTCCCTCCCTTCCCCCTACGCTGCAGGCTATGGAAGATGGTAAGCTTAATAACAGTAGTTTATTAGGTCCTGGTAGACCTTTGATATATTTGGTTACACATGCTCTGCCTTAGGAGACAGGTAGGAAAGGAGCAGTAAGTAAGGTGAGCTCTTGTAATCAGGTTACCGGTGTGCTGCAGACGAAGCCGCCCGGCTGGGGTGGCGGGAAACACCAGCCCAGTGCTGACACCTTGGCTGCCCTGCAGAGCTGGGGCTGGATGTTGTCAGTTCACGTTTTCTCAGAGTAAGACGTTTAAATAACCCCCTTTATAGGAGAGCAAGGAAAATAACCTAGTAACAGGAGAAAACTAACTTTTTGATATTTTTACAGAGCAAAGGAAAAGCCAATATTTTGCCTGAGGGTTTAGTAAGCCTCTATAGGCGAGTAATGAGAAATGCAGAAAGTGCCTGAAGTGTAAGGGAGCTGAGTGAGCTATTACGGAAGAGAAAGAAATTGCAGAAAGGAGACATGTTTCTTTCAAATGTTCTTTGTTTTTAAGAAGCTGTAATAGAAGAAGGAACAGGCAGAAAGATGCTCATCAGCAGCAATCTCCTGGGTTCTTGGAGCTTACAAAAAAAATCTCTGTAACAAAAGCAGACGCTAAACAAACATGATAAGACATGGCAATTTTTGCCTCTGGGACACAGTGAGCACCATCTCACTGTGAAAACTTAATAAGGATCAAACAAGATAAAGCTCCCTTCAAGTCTTTTCATAATTTTTAAATGAAAATGTCACTTTCCCTATAAATTCTATTGAACCTTTCCTATAGCTCCCATGAGGAGTTTATCTTGGCTGGAACACAGGCTTTTTCTGGAACTTTACTCTGAAGATTTCTTTAGAGCATCAGAGCATTATCAAGAATATTAAATTGACCTAAGTAAATGAAACCAGAACTACAGTAGCAACTATAGTAATTCAAACAATGTTACAGAAGAATGAAGCAGTATTCCAATCTAAGGCAGGATTCTGTAATAAAGTAAGTGACAGGCAATACAGCTATTAGCATATGAATAGGAAGATGGATGGAGTATTAACAATGTCACTTAGGTCAAGAAAAGATGTATTGCTCAATTAACTCTCTAAATGAACAAACTTGCTAGGGTTTTTTAACTCAAAGCACAATACTGGCAGCGAACGGCTGAGGCGATGGTATTGCTTTATCCTTTGCGTGGTCTCCCGGTGTTAACATCTCTTCTGTTCTTCTCCAGCTGTAAACAAGAATCAATTTCAGTCTCATAGCTAGGGAAGGCAAAAGAATGCGTTTTCCTCAGCACCTGCAGAGAGATGGTATTTCAATCAACTTTTCCTGCTGTCCATCAGCATCAAGAAACCTTCAGGCTGAAATTAGCTCTAACCCTAAATCTCTCCCAGCTGGCACCTGCTGGGGTCCTGCCCCTGGGGGGACTCATCACACTCAATGCAGAGGGAACTGAGCTGCTGACCGAAGCCTCCTGAGAGTAGAGGTGGGATTTCTCACCTGCCCTTTGGTGTGTATTTTCCGTAGGTTTGCTTTTGCCTGTGCCCAGCTCAACACAGGATCACTGACCTTTGGGTGTATCTAGGTCCTATATACAATAAGGCATCAAGTTTGCACGCTCTGAATTGCTTGCTGGAGGATCTTTCCCTTAGTGGTAAAGGGAGCCAACGCACCTAATTTAGGCTTTTTCAATACCCTGCAATGCCATCTTCAGTATTCTTCTGGATTAAGATTCCTAACTTCCAGGTAAATCCCTACTTCAGCAGAATTTAGGCAGCCTAGTCTTTGAAAGCCTAGCTTTTAAACCTTTTGCCATTTTGCCTCTTGGCAATGATTGTCCCAACAGGCTGAGATAGAGGTCTCCAAAACACCATGGGATTCCATAACAGAGGGGCTTAGCAACCTGGAGGAGATTCCTCATCTTTAACTGAAGCAATTTCTAACCATTGCCTTTGAGATTGTTTGAAATTTTGGGTACAGACACAAAATCCAGCACAATCTAAGCATAAAAAAGTTACCTTATAAACCAAAAAGAGTATAAACTAACAAATTTTACCTTGTGAAAGGGCAATCTAACAAAGTATTGTGGCACATACTAGAGGTAGTCATGTAGTGAATTTCAGTCTGTCATTTGCTCACTATCCGGTGTTACTGAAATCCAGCTTCTGAGTTTCTGTATATCAAGAATCTGGAGCTGGAGTTCCCCACATGCTACTTCTCTTCTACTTACTGACCATATTTCACACACTCAATTTTGAATATGATGGTATTGTAATTTTATACAAGGTATAGTTCAGCTGGAATTACTCTCGCTTCAGAAGCGTGGAAAAAGGGGAGGAGAATTTGTAATATGTTATTGAAGTCATAAATAACATCCAAAATTCAGAGATACACCCCTCCACGCCAATGATACAGATACTGTAAAATGATTTTCAATAGTATTTTTCAAAGATTTCAAAGTAGAGATTTTCAAAGAGTAGATTTTCAAAGTAGAGATTGTGCTTTTTACTGTAATCCAGGCAAGGTGATCTGTGATCATGCTGGATGAGTGCCTTGTATGCTTCTGTGGAGGCTGGAGTGGGACAAAAGTCACAGGGTTTGGTTGTTAGCATAGGCCAGGGTAAGGTGGTGGCAAATGTCTTGTTGGCCTGAGAGGAAACATGTTTACAGCTGCTTGGACGTTCATTGAAAGTTCGGTGTTCTTGTGCTGGGACCCGAACAGAGCTCTGGGGAGCCAGGCAAAGAGAGTACCTCAGATGTTCCTGTGAACAGAAACAAATAATGTGGGAAGAACCACCACCAACTGTTATACCAAACTGGGTGATTGTAAGTCAAAGCATTGATCTAGTTAATTGTAGTTCAGCTTTCAGCAACAAAAGTAATCAAATATTCTGTTGTTTTTCATTCAGGAGTAATTTTAAGGTGAGAAGCGACCACTAGATTATAAATTAATTGTGAAGAATTTCATATCTTGCACTTAAAGCATGCTCTCCAGTGGTATTTTCGTTCGTTTGTTTAATTTCAATGTAAGAGTAGATTGTCTTTCACTTCCCAGGACAGTCTGACTTCTGAATTTTCTCCAATGGACAATCGCTGTTTAATGAGCTACTTTTGCTCTAAGGTACGTTGTCTAGTTTAAACTTTGGTTCTTCTTATGCCTTTATCCACTAGTTTAAAGAGCCTATTAGCACCTGCTGTTATATCCCGGTGATGGTACTTATACAATGTAATCATATTGCCTCTTTTCTTGAGAAGCTGAATAGACTGGGCACCTGAAATCTCTCCCCAAAGAGGAATTACTTCAAATTATTTTTAGGGTTCCTTTCTTAAACTTATGTAGTATTTCAATATCCTTTTTAAAATGCAGATACCAAAACTGGAAAGCTTCCAATATCTGTCTCACTGATGCTTCATACAGAGAGAAAATTGCTTCCCTACTCCTACTTGTTACTCCTCTGAAACATCTGAGGATAGCTGCATCCTCTTTAGGCCCTTTTCCCTAGGGGTACAGCACAATTCCTTCCTACTCTGACCACCAAATCCTTCCCTGTGTGCAGAGTAAACCACACACTCCCCAGTTCTGCTCCACAGTGGCTGGCAGTTTCGGTCACCTGGAGTCATATTTCTGCGTTGAGCTCTATTAAAACACGTTCTGTTTCAACTAAGCTCATCTTATCTCGTGCATAATAGGTTACACGTGTAATGAGAATGTCATGTATCATTGAATATCACACTTTTGAAAAACCTGTTATGGCCATGGCTGTGTAATTTTACTAACCACACTGATAATTTCCTCACAAAAACATGAATCGTGTTTGCTTTGGCAGGCCACTTCCCATAAAAACGAACTATCCATACATTGGATTTTTTTCTCTTGTTTTTCATGGGGTTGGTTAACGTTAGGCTAACCGGCCTGTAACTACCTGGTGGCCATAATTAATTTTTCTGGATCAGAAAGACCAAACAGTCTTTCAAGATTTTCCTGTTATGCCAAGACTTACTTGAAGTAGTGTCAGAGACCTGGTTATTCCCTCCGCCCTCCTGCCCACTCTTTTGGGACCCATGTGTGCCATTTTTCCACGTCTGCTGTTTTTTGTATGTTCTTAGGAGATGATGCTTAATCTCTCTTTTATGAGTCAAAAATCTGGCAAACACATCCTCCCTTTCTTTCCAAATATAAACCTGGAATATTTATTCAGCATTTAGACATTTTTGCCTTCTCTTCTAATACTACTTCTTACTCTCCCAAATATACAAATACTTCATTGCCCATAGCCCTTCCAGGCACAGATTTTCTCCTTATGGCTTTTGCTTCCCTTGGGAGATCTCAACACTATCTACTTAATGTTGATTGCCATCTACTTTCATCTCTCAATGTTAGTTCTACATGGTAATTTTTTCTTTTCAGTTTTTGACTTCACTTCTCCAGGAATGGGCTTTGAAGGAAAGTTATCCTCTTGCTTGATGGTAGGCTTTTTGGCAACCCACCATATTTCCCCTGTAAACTTCTCTATTTTATTCCCCTATTCGCCTGTACATTTTTCTCCCAAGTTCACTTTTTTCAGCATTGGGGAAATAACTTTTTCAAAGCAGCTTGTGCATATTTGTAAAATATGGTTAAGCCTGTCGTCTGTTTGCTTAGATCAATGGCAGCTATGGACATAAACTGGAAACGGGCAAATATTGACACTAGCGAGATACTCAGGCATTGCATCTAAAGGAAAGGGAATGGTATTTCTAGCAGCAGATTTTAATAACGAGGGGGCTAAAATAGGCAATATCTATTAATCTGGTGAAACATCCTTCTGTTACTGAACGTAGTTATGGAAAAGCAGGATTTTTGCTACTCACTTGCACTAGGATAGACAAACATAGAGTCAGTTGTGTGTTGACCCTTTTGAAAGGTATTTGAGTCTTGGCCAAAATCCTTTTGGGGGTGTTTTATACACTAAAAATCCCCAAATCTGGGCTTTCACTGATGGTGGAGTTCGAGCGTTCCCAGAGAGCGGCTCGGTCGTTCTTCGAGGTTTCACCTTCGCGGTTCTCTGTGTCCCTGTCAGTAGCGCACCCAATTTTGGTCAGCGTGCCTGTATAGTAAGAAATGTATTTGGTTTGTATGGTAAAACCTGGCGTACAAGCGATTATCCCTCTAAGCTCTGCGGCACAGTTACATTATAACACTGACTTTTGCAATTTTTTTAACTTATCCCACAGCAGTGAGGAAAAGAAGGGAAAAAGAAAATCGCAGTTAAAACCACGAGCCGGCTGCGCGACCGACTTCATGGCAACGCGCCCCGCAGCCGGGCTCCCCGCGGCTCCGCTCTCCCCCCGGGAGAGGCGCGGCCTCGGCTCGGCCCCCACCGCCCTGGCGGGGCCGCCGCTGGCGCTGCCGCCCCTCTGCCGCCAGGTGCCGCCGCCGCCGCGCCGCCCGCTCCTCCCGCCCTCACACGGCGGCCGCTCCTCCCTCACGCGGCGGCCGCTCCTCCCTCCCTCCGTCCCTCGCTCCCTCACGCCGCGGCCCCCCGCCGCCCCGCACCCCGGGGAGCGCAGCCCCTCCGCCGGGCTCCGCAGGGGCCGGGCCCGCAGCGGGAGCGGCGCCGCGCGTTTGTGCGTGCGTGTGGAAATCTCCCCCCCCGCCGCCTCCTCCTCCTCCGCGCCTTCCCCGCCCGGCGGCCGGCCGGGCCGCCAGCAGCGGGGAGGCAGCCGTGCGGGCAGGGCGAGGGAAGGGAGAGGGGAGGGCGGAGACGGGGCCAGCCCGAGGAAATCAAACGGCCCCGACATGAATTAGACAGCGGGCTGCAGAGGGGAGGGCCCCCCTCTCCTCCCCTCCCTCCCTCCCTCCCCGCAGGGCGCCCGGCGGGCTCAGCGCCGCCCCGCACGGAGCCGGCTGCTCGGGGCGCGCCGCACGCACACACAGGCAGGCGGCGGCGGGGGCGGGCCGGCCGGGGCGGGGGGGGCCCGGCAGATGAAGATGGCAATGTCCGTGATCCAAGCGTGCCGCAGCCTGGCTCTCTCAACATGGCTGCTGTCCTTTTGTTTCGTGCATCTGCTGTGCCTGGACTTCACCGTGGCCGAGAAGGAGGAGTGGTACACGGCCTTCGTCAACATCACCTACGCCGACCCGGCGGCCGGCAGCGCCGAGCTCCGCAGCGAGAAGAGCGAGTGCGGGCGTTACGGCGAGCAGTCGCCCAAGCAGGACGCCCGCGGGCAGGTGGCCGTCTCCGCCTCGCCCGCCGACCGCTACGCCTGCGACCCCGGCACCCGCTTCAACGCCCCGGCGCCGGGCAAGAGCTGGGTGGCCCTCATCCCGCGGGGCAACTGCACCTACAAGGACAAGATCCGCCACGCCGCCGCCCAGAACGCCTCCGCCGTGGTCATCTACAACGTGGGCTCCAGCAACGCCAACGAGACCATCACCATGCCCCACGCAGGTGAGTCCCGGCGCCCTGCCCGCGCTCCGCGGGCGCACCCCGGGGTCTGCGCTGGGTGGGCGGACGGGCTCCATTTTCCGCTGCGTGGCAGCCCGCTCTGCCGTCCCGCATCCTTGGGGTGGGAGCTGCTGGGGGGGAAGGTGTCCTTGCACCTCCTGGCAGGGAGCAGGGTGGGCTGCGGGCCTCGCCGGGCGCTGAGTGCCCATCCCGGGGGCCGTGGAGCACCTCTCCGTGCTGCCACGGCAAAGGATGGATGTGCCACTAGCAGCAATGCGCGCTGGTGCTCCAGGGGTGAAAAGTTTGGGAGATGATGTAAAGTTCGGGTCTAGTCGGAGGAATGGATGGGACCCTGAGCCCGCTGTGGGGCACCGATGTTTTGGTGTGTCCTGAGGATCCTCTGGCAGGTGCCGTGTGGGATCGGGTGTGATTGAGACCTTCAGAAGAGGAGAAGCCTAGTGTTTATGGTGCAGGCTTATCAAGAGGTGCAATAAAGTAGGGAACACAGCGTCCACTGTCTTGCCTATGATAGTATAAAAGCTGTGGGATCGCGTAGGAATGCCGCGTATCTGATTTGGTGAGAACATGAGCTATTTTGTCCAGGACTGGGGTGGGGTGTGGGGAGGTTGTCACTCTCCCAGGTGAACGCTCTGATGGAGTTTGTGCTCGTAGTGTCAGCACATGGGTGCTTGGGTCCCAACATGTGCTCGTCAGCTAGAACCGAGCAGAAAGCCGGTCGTCGGAAACAACCCTAACCTAGGGTGATGCCCACAAAAAGCGCTGTTTTTGTAACAATGTCTGATCTGAAATAATGTTGTTTTAAAAACAGATCACCAGCTTTATATTTAGGGACGGTGTTTTCTGCCAGGGGTCACTGGTCTTTTACACCAGCAGCCTATGCCATGGAGACTAAAATGCCACCTATTGTGAAATCTCAGTTTGGTTTGCATCCAGTAACTAATCATGCCCAGCTGTTTCATGCCAGTTGGATCTTAACAGAGTTAGGGGTAAATTGAAACACAGAAAGGCTGAAAAACAGGATGTTATTCTAATGCCATTTTAAATTTCCACAGAAAACTAGCTGGCGTTGATGTGCTGAAAAACAATTTGTTGCCTAACTATAATGCTATAATACTGCTGATGCAAAAGTAGCGCTTTTGGAACCGCTTGTGTGCAGCCTCTTTAAGAGATTAACCATTTATTTGAGCAAATTCATGTTTCTTTAGTAGCATTGGTGGAAGATGGGGTTTTTTAGTGTTTTCCATTGGTTTTGTGAGACAAGCACTTCATAACCTCTTGAGCTTCTTAAAACCGTGCTTTATAACCTGTACATGGTTTAGTAGCTGTTCAGATTATACTTCTTGGTACTTTAAGTATCAGAGATTATATCCTAAGCAGTATAAAGTAGTAGGAGTTTGGCATACTTACACACCCTTAAAGTAAAGCTCAGGCTGTTTCAAAACGTAAGATGCATCACTTGTTCTTGTCTAGTGAGTTTCTCTAAAACTGCCAACATGTTGGATCAATTAATGGTTTGCCTGTTTTTAAAGTATGCACTAAGCTGGTTTCCCACACAAATGGTGTTTTATTAAGAAACAGTGGGAGTAAAAAATGTGTCTAACCTTTTAAAATGTTAGAGCTTTTGTTTGTTTTAAAGTCTAAAATGAAGTAAGCAGGGGATCTTTCGTACTGAGTGGCCTCAGCTTTCAAAAATACAAACACTGTATCACTTATCTTGGGAGCAGCTTCTTTTATGTCATATGACTCCTTACAGTTTATTCTGAGAATCCTTTTTGCGTACTGAATTGATACCCAGCAGTGCGACTGTACAGTACCAGACACTGAAATGAAAGGAAACGTGCAGAAAATAACCTGGACTTGTTGAACGTGGTCAGTGAGACTGAAGGGCTTTGCTGATTGATGGTATGAAGTTGTCTTCGTTTTAAGGATTTTTGTTCTGTGAAGTTGAAAAATGGTTGTTGGTCTTACCTTAGGGAAAACCTGCCCTCTGTGTACAGGCAAAACTCAGAGGAGTTTTACAGCTTAAGTCTGCTGGAACAGGAGGAAAAATAGTTATTCTTAAGTATTTAACAAACTAGCAGGGATTCAGAACTGGATTTATCTCTACTCTTCCTGTTGTACCACCGTTACACTGGGACAAAGTGAATGTACAAGCTGTGTAAAATTATCTTTCTGACTTGCAGCCTTTGACATTTGCTTGGTTCCAGTCTAAATGATAGCACAAGATTCAAGGGAAGAATGAATCAGGTTCTTGGTTTCTGAGTTCAGCAGCATCTGCGATGCTCAACCCACGCCAAATCTTGGAGTGGGAAGAAGAAAATTCCATCCTGGAAAATACTTGGGGGGTGGGAGGGGAGGGTGAAATAGGACCTAAAAAGCAGTTTCAAAGTCGAAAGAAATATGATGTTACTCCCTCTTTTTTTTTTTCCTTTCTTTTCTCCCACAGATTTTTTTTTTGAGGTTTCATATAAGCTTAAATAAACTCTGTCTATACAGAAAACAGTATATCCTGTTGCATAACAATGTGGCTCTTGCCCTTACTGAAGAACTATTACTCCTATGAGAGATATTTTTCCTTATGTACATTCTTCTCTTCTGATGCTTTGCCTTCTTTCTTTTACTGTCATTTTATCTCTTTGTGCTTTTTTTTCTGCTCCTCTCACCCCCACTCTCGTTTCTTCAACTTTACCCTTGTGCTTCATTCCCTCTCTTGACCATGTTACTGTGCTACTTCATAGTGCTTTGCCCTTGCCACTCTCTTCCCAAAGTTCTTTTTCCTGCCAAAGATCTTACTTCACAGCTGCATGTTTAATTATATTTCCTGTTTTCTGCTACAGTGCATGTCAGTGACCCTTTGCTAACATGGTGCCTTCTGATTTTAAAATCTATAGGCAACTGAAGCAAGATACCATTCTTGAATTTGAGGGAGGGCTGGTAGACCCCCCCACACACACACTCCCCAGTCAAAACCAGGGTGGTATTGTATCGAAGCTTGTTGTGGAAATCTTCAAATACAGCTTTCCAGGATTTATTTATAGTGCACCAGACAGAACAGACCAAGTGTTCGATTTGAACCAGTTCACTCAGAGTATTGAAAGCCTTTGCTTTCAGGGAGCTTGTACGTAGGTGACTGCTTGTACATGCAGAAGAGTGAGGTAGATTTGTGACATCTGCGTTCACAGGGAGTGCAGAGCTCTGTGGTTCTCGCGCTAGGACACGCTTAGCTTTTGCATCATCTGCTACAGCCTTTGCAAACCGGCATCTTTATTTTTATTGGCTTGAAGTGTGGTATAGGAGCTGCGAGCCCAACTTTGTTTGCTTTTTGACTAAGTACACTTCAACCAGAGAAGGAACAAAAGCATCTAGAATTTCTGTTTCAGATGCTTTTTATTTCTCCTAAATCAACTTTTCTTGTAGAAAAGTACTCTAATAATATAGAGCATGTTCTTTTTCCTCCAGAAGAATAATCCATGGTGTTGGCCAGGGTTTCTGATTGGCATTTTTTCTTATTCAGAACAAATTAGCTGTTATTTAGGTCTGAAAAGGCTCTATCCACTGTCTCCATTTAATAACTTAGTATTAATTGGAAGTGTTCTTACTACCTGTTGTAGCACGTATCCTAACGCTTCCTCTGAGCTCTGAATAGATACAATAAGGGAGCCTTCCGGAAGATGATTCAAGATGAGAACTTCCCTCTCTCCAGCTCTTATTTGAGGGAACCTAGGTTGGCCACTTCTAACTTGGGCACATGTCAGGTGCTTGGGGCTAGGGAGGGATGTTAACTGCAGCTGCACACGTGATTCATATGTGGGCAAAAATCAAATCTTTAGTATTCGGTACAGCTTGTAACATTCAGTTTGAATTCTGGGGTGCATCAGGATATCTTACAGAATGGATATGATGATTACGTGAAGTAAATTACATCCTAAGTATTTCGCACTAGAAGCATATGTGAGTCAGGCAGTTTTGCATTCTCCATATTCTGCTTTTCCAGTGCATGCCATCACAAATTTTAAGTCACGTGCTGCGTGTGTGACAGCCTGTTTTCAATGAGAGGCAGATGCCTCGTTTTTTGTAATGGCTCGTACACACTGGCAGCAACTGTCAACTGTATCTTTGAGACATGAATCTCATATGTGGTCTAAGATGACTCTGACTTCTTCCCTCCCTCTTTGGCCCTCAAGTGCAGCATGTGTGCACCAGAGTGCATGAGGAGGGCATGGCCATCCCACTGCAAAACCAGGTGTGTCCCTCCACACATACTGTGAATGTGGCCAGCCTTGATTTGTGCGCATTCAGTTCTATAACAGTTTCTTTCCTTGTACTCAGATTTTTGTTCCACGATCAATGACTAGTCTTGCCCTTTACGTGTTTCAAGATGTGTTGGTAGTAGTTTTGGCTTTGGGCTGCCCTGTAGATTTGTACTGATGTGCAAATTAGAAGTTGAAGATTTCTCTCTTTACAGACTTAATTCAGCACTGTAGCTACATTTGTTCCTTTACTAAAACAATTGTTTTCCTAAACTTTTGTTGAATTCTAATGAGGAAAATGCGCTGACAGCACTCACACTGAATTTACATATGGATAAGTGTGAATTAATCAACGGTTGGAGATTTCAGGCTTCCAGGGCCTGCTATAATTATTTTCTGTTCCAGGCACCCAGGATTCATTCCCCAGCTCAATGGGGGAGGGAGATGGAGATTAGTGCATCTCTGAGCCTTACCCATCATGAAATTGAGGCATGGCTGGGGTGGGCTGCCATCCTTAGTAACTCAGAGGAGCTCCTGGATCCATCATGTAGGCCTGGCTTTCAGTAGTTTTTGAAAATCTGGTTCTTGATATTTATCAAAATTAAGGATTTATAACATTGGCTAGAGCCAGCAGTAGTGCCGACAAGCTGTCCCACTGCGTTCACTAGTGAGCCACACTTCTGCCTGCTGGTTCTGCTGCAGCTCAGTGCTCGACTTCCCTACTGCGGATGTGTTCAGTTATGCCAGGTGGTGGGGGGACTTTGTGGTGTTAGGTAACTGGTTTAGCTTTAACTGAATTAAAAGGGATGAATTTGACCTACAAGGACGAGAGCAACAAAATAATCTTAGTCTCCGGTACTACTTGGGACAGCCACTTCGGCACTGGGGCATTGAGTTTTGTCATTAGATGAGACTCGTTCTGCCTTGTTGAATCTCGCATCTTCTTTCAACCTCATGACTGGCTCGTGTATCCCCTTCAGAGCCCATTGCAGTCAGTGGAAAGACAGTGAGTCCACTGAGCTTTGGATCAAGTTTGTAAGGTACAGCTTTCCCTATAAAGTGGTGAAGTATCGATTCATTGAAGATTGCATTGATCCTCCAAGCTTACTGATTGCAAAAGCAGTTAGATTTCTGCATGCTCTTTGGTTATCTGCAGCGTTTGTTTGCAGTGATATTCATACAAGTGCTGTCTTCAGATCTCTGCAGTAAGAAGTGACACAGCAAGAAGAAAATCTTTCTCAGAAATAAATCAGCATTGATTCTAACCGCTGCCTGTTAATCTGGAGCACCTTTTGGTATACTGTCCTTAGGAGAATGGCTTGCTTTTGATGAAGTGATGGTTTGTTCTAGTGCCATTGGTATTTTGGCTTTAAAATGGTATATGTTACCTTGGGTTATTAGAATACTGTGGCAGCCTGTGGCTAGTGTGGCAACTCCATTGTAGCTCACTTAATTAACGCAGATGTATATCTGTGCTGCCCCCTTCATGGTACGTCACAGAGCACAGGAACATTTTCAGCAAAAGGGAAGTGAAACCTACGGTGAGTTCAGTGTTGGCACTTTAAGAGTCTCTTTTCCTGGTAAGAGAAGAGGACACTTTCTACTTTTCTCACGTAAGCGAAGGACTAAAAGAACCCGTTATTTTGCCGCACTTGTTTGATGGAGCTCATAGTGCATTGTCATGTGAGATGAGCGAGTTTCAAGTGACCTCTGCCTCCTTACACCGCAAGCCAGGCTGGTGAAGAGTTAGATCTTTATGAAGGGATAGCCCAACGACTTCTCCACTCTCCAATAACTTCTGCATAGCTAACCTGCACAGAAACAGCATTCATTTCGAGACAAGCCCCACTTCTGCCCTTTCAGTTGCATTTGAGTACTAGTCACTTGATGACTTCTTTGGTACAGAAGGGAGCGAACAATACGATCATTGACTCATAGAAATCAGATATGGAAAAGACCGAGTAGTCCATGTAATCTCTCACTTTACTAATGCAGGACTGCTTCCTACAGCGTTACCATCTACTGCTGTCACAGTGCTTTTTTGCTTAGCATCTTGCAAAGGAAAGCATCTTGGGGTGCTTCAGAACCAAATGCAGTTTATGTAAGCAGCAGAATGGTGCTGAGGCAAGAGGTATAAAATGTAGGATATTAAATAGTAGTACTATATATTGCAATAATATTTAATTCTCATAACTTCCACATAGTCATCTTGGCAGAGGCATAACTGCTAAAGGATAAGGTTTAAAGGCAACTGTATCCATTGTACCACACACTGTAGGGGAGTATATGGCAATTGCAAGAAGAAAGAGGAGACAAAATATTTTGTAATTGGTTATGTCCAAACAGGCTTACTCTGCTGTGTCTCGATTCCATAGTAGGATGTGACCCAGGACTTCATTAGTGCCCAGCTCTCTCCTCATTTCTCTCCATAGTGTTTTGGTTTCTCTGGAAGAGAAATCTAGATGGATAGGCCACATGTCAGCCACTGCGCAGTTTGACCAGGTCCTGAATGTGGATGAGCCGGGGTCACGGACCCCCCAGGGTACCCTGCTTGTTCATGAGAGCATTTAGGTGTAGCATCTCAGAAGGTAATTCTATTAAGAACTACAATTTCTGTTACCTGGAGGAGAAAACCCAAATCACTTAGGTGAAACCTCAACTTTTAAAATTTACTGTATTAAATCTAGCCAGCTTTATGTCTACTGTCTGACCCACTGCCCATATTAGTGGATGCCAAGCTTCATAAACCTACAAGTTTGCTAATGAATTTGCTGTGAATTGAAGCTCATCAATAATAGACTTACTGTTCTTCAGTGCATTTTGTGGACCACTTAGAAGTAATCCTTCAGCCAGGATAGACTGAAAATTACTGCTTCAGGTGAACTTACTACCCTGGTGGAAACAATGGTTTTTAGTTCAAAAATGGATGACTGGAAACACCTCTTCTTTCACCAGTTCTCGTAGATGGAGAAAGGTTGTAAAGGTTGGTTTGCTTATGAAACAACAGTACTATGCAGCTGTGTTTTACAAGAGAGGCTTAACAAGGGCATTATTTATTTTTTTGGCCCTTCTTCAATAAATTATTTGAGATAGACCTTAGAAAACTGAACTGAGGAGAACTGAAGGAGATCATGAAAAGATTAACCTGTTTGTTTTATTGCTATTCTACATTAAAATATGAAAAGCTGGCATCTTTGATTCTTTGCTACTTAAAGATATAGCTTT
Source organism: Platalea leucorodia (assembly GCF_965183815.1). Lineage (NCBI taxonomy): Eukaryota > Metazoa > Chordata > Aves > Pelecaniformes > Threskiornithidae > Platalea > Platalea leucorodia. Next base: position 14,552,264 of record NC_138828.1, on the reverse strand, counting down.
TTCAAATAATTTTTTCTTTTCCCTCTCAAGAGTGACTTATAAATACCATCAATAAAGTGAAATGCTTGTTCATTTGCTTCTGACAGTATAATCATAGTGATAATCAATTATACTGCTAGACCTAAGTGTGTGTCAGAGTTTCGATCTCAAATTTGATGTGTTTAACTGTGTTTATGTATGTAATATTCCCTGCTGTAAATTGGAAAGGTAGCCTATTTATCTTAACCTTATTTTCAGTTTGAGACAAAATTGGAGGAAAAAAATGTTTATCTTTTTAGTTCCCCAAACACAGAAACTTAAATTACGGCCACGTAACTCCATAGAGTCCTTGTTTGAGTATATCTTGTATACTCCTTAAACATGGATAGATGCATTGCATCTGCATAGGAATGTAGTTCCTCCAGGGATACATGGAAGAGGATGAGTTGGCAAGTGCTCCCTTGTGCTACACACTTAATGAGACATAGCTTTTTAAAATTAATTCATGTTCCATAGTGTCTCTAAGCCTTTATCATGAGAGAGGACCCCTGTCACTGGGGTACTCCATAACAAGACAGCCCCCTACTACTGACATAGTTGTCTATGAACCATCATCATTTATCCCTGAACATTAGCTTAATTATATAGGATATTATTCTTCTTCATAATTTGTTCCATACCTTGGGCTTCCTCCCTTTTTATATGCTCTTTGGTTTGCCTCTTGCTGTTCAAATCTCTCCTTACAAGACATCTCTTTTTTGCAAGTCATTGTAAGAATATCTCACCAGATAATATATGTATTTTAAGGAGAATTATGCATCACATTGATCTCCAGCTTCCAGTTTTATAAATCACACATCATTAAACTGTGCCCTTCTATTTATTGCTTGATCTTGCAGTCCTTGTCAAAAACTTCATTTCTAGTGCGGTCACTGTTATATTATGTTGAACGTGTCTGACATTACACAGCAGCACTAGGAATGGACTCGAGCCTAGTAAGTAGATTCATCTTTAGTTAATATATATGTCTAATCTTAAGATTACTGTAAAATGTGTCAACATTAGTTGAATGTGTGTTGTGGGTTGGCTGGGTTCAGACACAGTACAATAAGCTGTACAGTTTTGTTGTTTTACTTAAATTGATTTGTGGAGCACTTGAGAAGCTTTTGCACCTAGTTGTCACTGTCATACTAGCAGAGCAATTCCAGTTCCTCATGATCAAAGCTCTGGGTGTCTAACAAGTTTCACTCTAAAAGATTTCTTGGATTTTCCAATTATGCAAGAGGTCTGTATTAGTATCTGATAAGGATCTCTCTGGTTTTGTATCCTGTGATGCCGGCTAAAATGTTAGTATTCTTTTTCCTTTTGCATTTCAGTATTTTCTATTAGAAGACAGAAATATATTTCTGCTTTTCCTTTGCTCTTTCAGAAGGCTCTGTATTAAAGAATCTTAAATATTTCACCATATTTCTGGGGCATGTCTGTGTTCGTACTCAAAAAAAAAAAAAAAATCTTTAAAACAGAACAGTCTGATGCTGCAGTCCAGTTCATGATTGCTTCTTATACTTGTACAGAATATGCTTTCCCTTCTTGTGCCTTTTTAAGCTTTAATTTTACGCTCTCTGTCTCCTAGTTTTACCTGCCAGTGTCATGTTCCTTGAGTAAGGCAGCTTTTGCAAGATTGTGTAATCTCTGTGCCTGGTCTCTTATCGCTCTTTATATGTCCATGTGTTTGAAGTGCCATCTGGTTGTCCATGAAATTCATACCTTTACTAAATACTATATCAAGACTTCTCATGCTGGAAAATGAGAAGCTGTCTAAGTAAAATCCATTATGTCTTGTTATAATATTGCTTTGATGTCTTTCTCTTGCCTTATTTTTCCTTCAATCCTCTATCCTCTTCATCTTCTATTTAGTTTTTTTTCTCTTTTGGGGGGCGGGGGGGGGCAGGGAGTATAATTTCTTTACTTTCCATGCTTCCAATAAATCTTTCCCTTGGACTTCTCGCCCATTTTTTTTTTCTTCTTCACGTCTCTTTTTGTGGGCTCTGCACCTATTTTTCATCTCTTCTAGTTTTTTTTCCCTTTCTCCCCACCCCTTACCAGCCAAAGGCTATTGCTTTACATACAAAGTTGACTGCAAGGGGAAGCAGAGCAGCATTATGCTCTTCTGGTTGCTTTTCCTTTGCAGCTGACTCTGGGTTTAAAGAGCATCTGCTGACTGCTGTCTGCTGCTCAGGGTGGGCTTGGAGGAGTGGGACACCCGCAATCGGGAGGTGTGGCAGTGCCGTTTATGAACAGAAGACTGCCCATCAGGCATAGCACATTTGCTATGCAGAGAATGGCTTTGTGCTGAACACTCCTAAGTCTTTTTCATGAATTCTTAAAAGACTAAATTATGGTCCCCTCTATGTAAAGAGGCAGATCCTGTTCTTTCATGCTTTTGCAGAAGATGATTAAGTTTCTCCTGCTGGGTGCTAGAAAAACTGACTGGGAATTTTTCCATCAAAACTGTTTTTCTTTAGTAGCAAAATAGATTTTTTCAACAAAAAACTGTTTTGGAAAGTTTTTGCCTTCCAGAAAAGATCTTACAGTTCTGAGTTTGAAGAAAGATTTCATTTTAGTAAATATTTAATGTCTCAGAATTTCAGGTTCAGAACAGTTTGGTTTCCCTTTCCTTTTTTGATGATGTATTACATTTTAATCAGCTTCTACCAGCTTTAGACACTAGTTCCACCCCAGAGCACAGACCTGACGTCTTCCCAACTCAAATGTTACACTTCTCCAGGAATCAATGCATGCATTTGATTACAAGTAATATTTAAAGAAATTGAACTCAGGTTTGCAATGCTGAATTTCTTTTCCCTGTGACAGTGTGCCAGCAGCTTTCTGTCTGCCCATAGCTCAGTCCCTACGCTGTAAGATCTTTGGCCCTTGCTGTGTGTGTATATATCCTTACCAGCAGGCTAGACGTGACTTTAGCACTGTGTCTAGATACACGTGGCAATGATACTTGGTATGAGAGAAAGATTGCCCTCATAGGCAAAGACATAACAAGGATCAGTAGTTGTCAGTGGAAGTGAGACAAATCCAGGCTTGTAGGAAGATGCAATTTCCTAAATGGTTGCCCATAACTTAATGTTATTTGAATGGGCTTGGATAGCTCTCTAAATGTCCCATCCTGGAAGAATTACCCCATTCTCTGGGAAAATTGTGGTAGTATATGTACAAGGAAGGTTAGAGAAGGTGATCACGGTAGTTCCTTATGGTTTTAAGGACTGTACCTCTCTGGAACTACCACCCAGCTCTTTTCCACACTTGGAGATTGTCAAAACAGCTCTGGCAGAAGCTCTGCACAGCGGGCAGAGGTAAACCTTGTGGCCTGAAGCATCAGCTTTTCAAGATGGGATCTCTGCATAGCACGTCCTTTATCACCTGGAAGGAACTTAGCTGGGTGACGGTGATGAACCCATGTCAGTTCGTTATTTCTTTGTGACTGTTGCTTATAGAATAAGAAGCTGCAAGAAAACGCACTTGCAAGAAAAACATAGTCTGAGCGACTTCTGTTTTCTGTGTCTGAAGATAGCCAACAAATGCAGAGAGCTGCCTGTAAGCCTCCACAAAACAAGCATTTGCTGGAGCGTCTGTCTTGCATCGTAAAAGAAGTTGAAAGCCTTTCTCTTCCAAAACTTCTATTTAAATGTTGAATGCCAGCACAAGGGAATATCATGATTAAAGGCAAGCCAGAGCAGCAAAGGTATCACAGGTGAGGATGAAATACTTCAAAAGCCAATGGTACCATCATTCACTTTGCCAGAGAAAGGGCTAAAATGGCCATTAGATGAAAGTCATGTGAATGAACCTGAATCCTGGAGAGATGAATTCATGTTGATGGGAAAATAAGAGCCGTGGAAGTAGTCTGTGACGCCTGTGACATCATCACCAGGGAGACATTCTTCTTCTCAGAGACTACGAAACTTATTTGATTAATCCATATATCTTAATCCCTGTTTCAGTTCTGTACTGACTCCCAGGTCTCACTGGTACGCACTTTCATGATCTTTGAAATTTTCTTGTTTGCTGCCTCATTGCTGTTTGTTCCAGTCCTTCCTTGCTGCCTTTACAGGTGGTGGGAACATTCCCTGAGATGATGAGGATCTTGGTCACCTTGTGCTCAGGTTTGAGCTTGTACCGTTTCTAGTTGCCTTTAGCAGTTTTGCATGTTGCTTGGTGTTTGAGTATGGGGGATCGTATTGCTCACAGAATATTGCCCAACTGGATCCATAGGTGAATTAGACAAAGCTACCAAGCAGCTTAACTGCATGGGAAAGTAATGAGCTGTGTCTAAGGCAGTCGGGATCCTCTAGTGTGTATTGATTCTTCAGAGAACTCCTCTGTCCTTTTCACTCCCCTGGCTTGCCAACCCCTGCTTAAGAAACCACATAGGAAAATTTCATTTTTTTTAGTGTTGTTTTTTTTTTTTTTCCTCTAGAGACATTCTTTCTTTTTTAAATCTGTTTAAGTCCCAGACAGTCTCTTTTTTGTCTTTTTTTTTTTCTATCCAAGTCTATTAACCAGAACTTCTTGACATCCAATTTATGAGAGTCCATAGCTTATTTTTAAGAGAAAAATATGACTGTATAACTATTTTTTCTGAATTTATAATTTCTAATGGTTGGTAGTTCAAGGAAATTTTTGGTAACAGAGAATTGATATTATCTGGTTTCTAAATACACATGACCTATCACTTCTTTCTCCAATAATTAAGGGCTTCATTCCCGTTAATTAATTTATATAACCATCTTTCTGCTATTAGACTTACGAAAAAGAACAAAGCAAGCACCGAATTTTTAGTATAGAATGTTTTCTGTTGATTCTCTTGTACATTTGATGTGTAGAATCTGTTCTTAGTTCTCAACCAATAGTGTGTTGAGTCAGCACAATGATTGGTGTTGGTCTATTTTGGACAATTTATTTTCTGTCTAGAGAACAGAAACACTTTTTCCCAATGCAAAGATAACTCTGCTGGTTTTATCACAAAGCTGTCGTCTTTGGCTCTGACTAGCCAAATCTGTTGTGGATTAGCCTGCAAAACAGGAGCTATTGTGCATATGTAAAGCAATAGACTGTTTGGTAGTAACGATAGCAGGGAGGCAAGCATAACTGCGTCTCACCTAGGCCAATACGGCAACTCCTAAAATCTCTTACTTGCAAATGAGACAGATACTTAAAAATCACTTCTTACTTTACTAAGGTAGTGATTTTGCTGTCATAAAACTCACTAGTAGGTATTTTAAAAATTAGGTTAGACATTATTTCTAATGTCTACATTACATTAAGGTAATTTGGAGAATGCTTCATGTCCCAGTTCGAGATGATGTTTGCACAAATGGTTATAGTTAAGTTCATGGTTAGTTCTTGCTAAGAATGGGCCAGAAGTTGAGCACCTTGACTAAATGTGATTGAAAGTGGTTTTATGAGAAAATGTCATCTAGGAAAGAGGTAGAAGTGTCTGATGTAGCCCAGAGGTTTATTACTAAGAATGTTACTGTGGTAATCTTGGGGGATCTTATGCCCCCCTGTAGCACCGTGAATAAATAGTCAAGGTCCTTCCAGTAAGGCGTTTTTATTTATAATTGTAAATATAAGAGATATACTTTATATGTTTCATAAAAGAGGTGCTTTATAAATACCTATTAAAAGAGATGCTTTGATTATTTTACATTTCTCCACATAGATTGGCTTGTGCTTTCTGGGTTATCAGAGATGTCTGCATCACAGTAAGAAGCAAAGGTGCCTCTCTCAACTTCCAGTGAACACTGTTCCCCTTCCATCTGAGGAAGAGTTGACCACCCTAACCCTTTAAAAGCCAGGTGCTGTCTCTTCTTACCTGTGTTTTATTTCGTGTCTGTTACCAGTGCATGCGGAGGAACAATCATAGCTGTGAGAAGTGTCGATAGCTGATTCGTTATTTGCAGATGTCTCGGAGATTTCTATCAACCAGTCAGTTGTACCTGCTAGGTGAGCTAGAGGAGTTCATGTAATTTAGAACAGCCAGACAGCATTTCTTGCTAATCAGGGAGTTGCCTAATTTGGAAATACATACATATCTAAGGCCTATCAGATACACAGCAGCTCCATATCTTACACCCATTCCAGTTTGGGAGTAATATTGTAGTGTTTTGCAGATTTGGTTCCAGCAGATAAAATTTTGCATCCTTCCTTGTGGCCTTATCAGTCTGGTAGCTTCATTTTGCTTTGAGAAATTCAGGAGGGGTTTCCTTGATGTTCCCGATGGTACGTATCGATTTTGAACAGAACTTTCAGCCACTTGGACAGTTAGTTGTTGGGGTTATATTGAGAGGATGGGAAACTGAAACCAAGGAGGAGGGAAGTGTAAAATTAACAGATATTCCTCCATTAGACATTCCTAACAAGTTAACTGCCACATTTAGTTAGAGGGATCTGCCTGGAAATAATACAATACTTATTTTTAGTAACCTGTAAGTATGTAAGCATGCCCCACGACAACTGTGTTAAAATCACAGTAAGACTTGTCAGACTAGTCAAATATTAATGTATAATATGCAAATAATAATGAATACCTCAGGTGATTCAGTAGTGTCTTCAGTGCTCTGCAAATCTGCATTTATCAGCACAAGCCTCAGAGGTCCTCCATAATCTCCATCTGAAGGGACATCAGTGGGAGTGGAGGTGATTAGTATCCATTTGTGGGTGCTGTGCTTTTCACAGGCCTGGGCCTGAGTTTGCTTTCTCCTGTGTCTCCTTGTTTAGTAAAACAGAATTGGAATCCCTCCATCAGAGAATTATTGCAGGTGTGATCAATTTGAAAATAAACCTGATGTTCCTGCTGTTATCCAAGTTGTCTCCACCTGGTGACAAAAGTTTCAGGATCTGAGAGTGCATTAGGTCTTTATTCAAGTGCACAACATTCAGTCAGCTGCAAAAAAAAAAATAAATTACAATTTCATTTTTGTTTTCCATCTTTAATAACGGCAATGTCCCTATCACTGAAAGGGATAATATACACAGCATTTAAGCACCCTCAGGCTATAGCAATGAAGAGATTGTACCTTTTACTTGTGGAAAGATGCTATGCTGTGCAGACTTGGTGTCATGGAAACTGGAAGAATGTATGAAGTTTTAAATAGGCGGATGAATTTCAGATCTGTTTCTCTAGCTACTTTGAGGAAGCACACAAACGTCTTGGCTGGAAAAGTCACAAGAAGTTCACAGGAAAAAAAATTCTCCAGCACCAATATGATGGTCTCCATAGTTATTACATGGGGTATTGGGATTTGACTGGGCTTTAAACTGACTTTTCACAGGCCATATTTTCTTTATGCAGACTGCTTTCAGGCCAGCTAAGATGCTAATTTCTGAACTTTCAGGTTGGCCACCATTACTTTAAGAGTCTCCCAAGTCCCCATTTCATTTATTTACTTTTTTTTAATCTTATTAAGAGAAAACCAATAACCATCCTGTAAAATTCCAACTCCCAAATTTTCCATTAGAAAAAGCATTACAAGTTTGCTGATGGCCAGCAATGCACTTACCTATGCCGTTAATTTGTAACCTCTCCTTCTGAAATCCTAACCCTGCTGAAGTCAATGCCAAAACTTCCTAAGGATTTCATTGCCAAGTAGTTAAAGCAAGAAAATAAATACCTGAACTCATTATATATCTTCTGCTGCCCCCATAGTATTTCACACATTGTTGCCAAGTACAGAAAAGCCCCATTCATCGCAACCCAATAGAAATAGTTCCAGTCTTTCACCAGCAATCTCGGTGAAGTATTAACAGTCTTCGTTTTATATGAATTGCACACATCTATCGAATTCAAGTAACACAACAGACGACACCAGGGCTTCCTTAAGGTCATTTTGTAATTGAGTAGAATTATGGGCCAGCCTGTGAGTGCCTTGAAGCTGTAAGTATTAACTTGCATGAGTTCTCCAGCTCATTTAATAAAAGGTCCACCTGGCCTCAAGTGATTGTCTAAATTATGTAGCCCTTGTTACATTTATAATATAGGTAGAAGTTAATTTTCTTACTGTTTGAAGTGCTTGAGAATAGTAGGTCATGTCTTATGTGTATTTCTTACAGCGGGCTTCAAAACAAATTTTTCTGAGATCTACCGACAGCTAAAATTTAGTTCTTGCAAGGCTTACGGCTTTTGTGTGAAATGAAAGGAACCGGGGGGGTGTGGTGGTGTTAGAGCTGTGTTGCAGGAAGAGGCTGAAAAGCTTGGTTTGCAAGATGCACATGCCTGCTCGCTCATCTCAAGAACAGGGAGCAGCCAGGCTCACAAGAGCTGCGAGAGATGTTGCTGCCTGACAAAAGTCATAGCTGAGATAAAACCTTCTAAATCTCGAGCAGGTACTGGCTGGACACACTGCAAAAAGACCTGTTCTATGCTTGAAGGCCGAGAGCAGTATGGTTTTCACACCTTTCTTCGCTAACTGGTGTGCTAAGAAGGAATGGCAATGATGACAGCCTTATCACGGGGGGAGTGCTTCAGTGATGGTTGTTAGGAGAATGCTCAAAATTAGTATGTGCAATCTCCAATGAAGGAGTAGAGCCTACGTTTTATACCATCCATCTATATACCAAATAAATGTGGACAGTTGTCACAGAAATGGTTACAGAAACAAAGTCTATCCACATTAAGTCTAGCAGAGGTCATTCTTTACCTGTTTCCAGTCTGACCAAGTTAAGATGGCATTTAATATGGGCTGAATTTGTTCCAGACAGAGGATTAGTTATTAGATCTTGAAATATGTGCTTGGTTGGTGAATTTTCTTCTTTTTTTCTTAATTTTCCTGGAAATACCGTTCAGGTGAAGAGACAACTGTGCAGGCAATACTCCATGGCGATTTTGGTGCCTTTGTTCTAACATGCATATTGTGTTTTGAGTGATGCTGAGCTGTTTTGAGAGCTTGTGGGATTTTCAAAACCACTGCTACGTTAATCTCATTTGGCTCCTATAACATGCTTCAGATCACTCTCTCTTTTCAGGGTCTGATGACAAGATATTGAATGGTGTGATTTGTACTGCAAATGGTTTATTTTCAGTTTTCGCTACACCTTCTTTTGGAAATCTGTGACTGTTAACCCCTTTGTAAGTCTTCAGCATGCCTTATTACAGTGAATTTCTTTGCTAATTGAGATGTTTGCTAATGAGAGAATCGCTGTCTCTCAGTTAGTGTAGGCATTGCTGTATCCTGAAGACACTTTGCCTTTTGATCTCTTTGATCCAAATTAATTGTAGGAGGCTAAATGCAGACAGAAATATCAAATGCACAGCTATGCTTAACAGAAATGTTACAATTACATAAAAGTATCAGAAATCAAGAGAGAGATCCAGATAGGTGATTCAGCAGAGAAATAACAGGGTAGCTGAAGTTCACGATTTGAGCTGGTAGTTCTGATCTGCTCGTACTTAGGCACTGAGTCATCCAAGGCATAAAAGCTAAATGAAGAGAGAGCACATAAGCCATCATACAAGAACCAAGGTAACTAGAATTACCCTCCTTTCATGTCCTCTCACATGTGGGCAGAATTGGTCTCTGATGCAACCCAAACACAGGAATATGAGCAGCAGAAATATTACCAGCAGAGGGAAATTTCCGATAGTTATGACTAGTATTCCTCCTGGGGAGCCTATATGTGTTTTGTTTCTTGTTGGGTTTTTTGGTTTTTGAAGGAGATGGGAGGTGAAACAGGTATGTAAAATAGCATGCAAATGTCCGAAACAGCATGATACAGCATCTGAGTTGCATATTCAGGGAATAACTAGAAGTTACCATTAAACTGAAGACTGGCTTAAAACAAACCTTGGTTTGGATTCAACTGTATAACTTAAATACATCCGTTTCACATCTTCAGCTGCGTCTTGTGTACTAAAATTTGCTAAATTTGGTGCAAGATTTAGTTTCTGAACATCTTAGAACTTAAGTGTTTCATATCAAATTCTTGTTTCAAGTCATTTAAAGAGTTATGAAATTCACATTCAATCTAGAACTCTAATCTGAAATTTCTGGCTCTGGTACATGTTCAGATAATAAGATTTCAGTAGGGGAGTATGGCACTTACCTTATCTGTTGCAGATAGATCCAGCATGGAAAACCTTTATAATCAGCAGGTACTATAAAGAGATCTGCTCTGGTATTCATTTGAGTATTAAAAATAAGGAATCTAATTAGCAATGTACTGTGATATCAGCATTATGTTAAGTGCATTTGCTTTCATCATCCTCAAAGCTTGCCTAAATCTCACCGAGAAATGATGGAAACCATATAATGAACCATATAACAACATCAGTCACAGCTGTACAAAATGTAGTGTGGGCAAAAATGTGCTTTTCTGTGAAGCCTGCAAATACTGACAGGTAACTCTGACAAATGCTTTGTTTCAGAAATATGAGCACATGCAACGTGCTCTGAAGAGATCGTTTCAGTAGAGCATCATGAATTTGCCTGAGAAGTAAGGGGAATTTATTTCTGACTGAATAGTCAGAAGCAAAGTCTGTATTGCCATGTTCCTATAAAAGGAATAGTACAGAGGAAGGACTCTGCCTGCTTAAAACAGATTTATGCACATAACTTCCATCTAGGCATCTAAATACCTTTTTTTAGGAGTAGATAGCGTGAATCCTTTGCCTGTAGATACAGATGTGAGTATATGCCTATGTGTCCTTATTCACACACACGTATCTGTAAAAATAGTAACTTCCTCCAGGGAGACTGGCTACAGCAGATAACCCGCACCTGGTCTTGAACTCACAGATGAGACAAGGCATGTAGATATCAGATATAGTTATTTTGCCAATGAATGATCTATGTAGACATAAACAGCCCTAATTTGAGTCGACATGGCATGGTGGTAGTACTTTTGTGGGTTGCTTTGGGATTCATTTCAACTGCAGTTGTGCAGAACATGGAAAAAATGAAAATAGAAATTTTAAAAAGCTCTCTTTTTTTGACTGTTTCAAAGAAGCCCCTTTTCTGTGCTCCTTTCTGATTTGGAGGGGACTGAGGAGAGAGGGAGGAAGCAAAAATATGTCTCAGCTCTAATCCTTAACCTTTCAGGTCTTAGAATGTACATAAAATGTGTTATACAGTCAACTCATAATGCTGTCCTGCAGCATGTATATGCATAGGTGTAACAGAGTGGGGACAGGAATTTGTCTTCTATTCATTAGCATTTCAGAGTACTAGAAGCAAGAGATTCCATCTGGAGATGAGTTTCTCATAGTTTCTGGGTACAAAAATGGAATAAATGTTGTTCCCATATTATTCTAACTGCTTGATTAGAAATGAGTCAGCGAGTGGTCTCTGTCTTCTCCATCTGGACGTGTGTACTCCATGATGAGCTCAGATATGAAACTAAAAATTCTGTTAAAATGTTTAGCTCCTCAGCTAAAAAGACAAGGTTGTTTGTAGGAAAACTGTAGAGATTAGTTTTACAGTCTTGGGCCCTCACGCTGAAAATACTCATGCGGGCAAGTACCTCATGCATGTAATGAACTTGCTTGATCTATTTATAGCTTTATTCAGTGTATGTTTGTACCCAGATGGTGCTCCTTAAATTTCACTGGGCTGTGTGTATGGGCAGCAGTTCACACTACAGATCACAATGCAGGACAAGAATCCAGGTAGCAAACAAATATACTTAATTAAGTAGATGTTCACAGTTAGTTAATACAATACTTATGACTTTTTTTACTGGCGTCTCTCTGCAAGAAGGATCTGTAACTGACAGAACTTGCAAAATTGCTTTTAATTACTTTTTTAAAATTTTGGATAATTTTCTTTACAAGGATAAATAAATAACATTCAGTTTTAAGAATGGAGAAACTGACAAAAAGGGTGGAATAGCCAAATCTTGCGGTGTGTCAGGAGCAGATTCCAATCTTCCCGAGTCCCCTTCTCTCAGTAGTAATAGGTCATTTCCATCCCCACAGCACCTTGCTTCGCCAAGCTTGTTCTTTGCCAGTTTTGGTTCTCTATGTTTACTCCTTCCATATGCTTGAACTCCCATCAAGATTGGTTTGATTTCTTTTACAATAAGATTCTCTGAAATTTTCCTCCGTGCTTAACTGAAGTCCATTTGTATTCGCTTCTTCCATAAACTGTTCTCGTAATTCCATTTAAAAAATACATTGTCATTTTAATACATATTCTGAAACTCTACATCAATCTACCAATTCACAGTTTTGTAAATCTCAAAAAAAAAAAACGTAGCTGTGAAGGGGGAACATAATCCAGGCAATGAATGCTTACAGTGAACTATAGTTGGAGCAAATGCATTTCCCTGTGCCCCTCCCCTCCTACTGAAATAATAGATTTCATGTTAAATATAAAATTTGAATAATACACTTTTTCTGGACACCTCCAGCTACTGAATGGTGTTTCATCTGCTGATATTCTGATACTTGCAAAAGGTATCTGGTACGCATGAACACACCTAGGATGGCTAATTTGAACACTTGCAGGGGCAGAGATTATGACTGTGTGTAAGGATGCCTGCAGCTGTCTTTGAGAGGGTTACAAAGGAAAGCTCGCTATGAGTCCAGGCTAAAAGTACAGGGTTTTTTTTGTTTTGTTTTGTTTTCCTGTGCAGCAAGTGTCAGGAGGCTGGCTTCCCTTGTGCCGTTTGTTACTTTTAAAACCATTTGAAAATACAAATGTAATGATTTATCTGGGTGCGATGATTGCAAAGTATTTTCTATGACTTTTAGCAGGATAAATTACTAGATTGGGATTACATCAAAGAAACTGTAGGATTATTAGCGTTACAAATCTGCTTCTTGATCAGAACTATTTACCACATTGATTCAGCACATTGAGCTCGAGGTGGTGAGATTAATGTATTTCTGTAACGTGAATGAAACCCATCTCAGGTTCTAATACAGCCTCTTGTGCACAGCATATAACTTGACTCTGGAAGTAGCTAGCTGCTATGAGGCGCTGATTGCCAGTTTTAAGCTAATGGTAATTCACTGATTCTAATTTAGGAGACACTAAAAGTTACAGAGAAGCAGTGAAGAAGGGAATACTGCCTCTTTAGTCATAGCACTCCCAGCAGTAGCTCCGTCTTTATTGTAATTTCTGTACATTTGGCATGAAACCTTTATTTTTTAGAAAAGATTTTTGTCACTGCTCTGAGAGGACAGAGTTGAAATGGAAAACGTCCTTTGAAAAAAACCGGCAAGATCACTTTAATGAACTTTTAAATTTTTTCAAGACATTCATATATATGTATGGGTTTTAATACTGTTAGAAGTTTCGCATTAGTCTCCTCTGTCCTCCTTGCTCTTCTCTCCATGGGACAGTCTCTCCTTTCTTGTGGTCATGAATACCCCAGGTAGGACAAATTCTGCAGATTGTCTGCAGCAGCCCTGAGACAACACGAGAGTTAAGGACCCAGTGTATTTTCTTCAGAAGCATAGACGTCGTAGCAGTCTCTCCCCATTCTCCCTTGCTCTCTTCCTTCCTTGTCTTTCTCCAAGCTACTTGTTTGCCATTCCCATATTGCAGTTTTCTGCCCTTTTAGCTGTTCCAAAGTGAGCTGGGCTTTAAAAAAAAAATTAAAAATTAAAAAAGAAAAAAGTCTTGGGTTTTAGATCATATCAGACCTGAATCACCCTGCAGTCCCTTAGTACCATGTTGGCCCAGCTGAACGGTAGGTGAGTGGTGGTGCTGCGGCAGGAACAAGCAGCTGTTGGTGGGAAGGGTCAGTAACTTTGTAAAATGGCTTTGTTCCCAAAGAAAGTGTGTGGTGAAACTGCATATGGATTATGTCTTGAGTTGAGCATCAAATGCAGCTGTGTTTATTACACTGCAAAATAGAGCAAGAGTGTGCAGGCAAAGCTCAAAAGCCCCTTAGTGGCTTCCTAATCTGAGGTCAGTTGAGAAGGGATTCCCCTGCTCCTGGATTCAACTTCCAGCTTAGAGGAAGGCCCTGTACATAGATCTGCTGCATTCAAATGTTATTTGAAGTGGTTTGGGCTACAAAAAAAAAAAAACAGCTGATAGCTGTGTTAGAGGACCAAGGGACTGGAATTAGTGTAAATAACTTACATGTCATATGTGGGTGTTGGACTGTCCATATAATGTGTGCATGCCCCAGCTTCCCAGCCTCAGGCTGTTGACCTAGTCCTTCCCTGCCATACATCCCTGCCATGCTGTTTTCTTATGACAGCACTTCTATCGCAGCAGCTGCAGCTTCCCACTCCCCAGATCTTGGCATGTCCTGTGGGTTGGCTGGCTTGATGATATTCCCTGTTACAGCAGAGCGGTCTCTTCCTGCAGAACATCTATCATATCCTTGATGACCTCCTGTCCCGTTAGCAGTGCATCCTCACTTTCAGTCTCTTTCCTCTCTGTTCCGACTGTGATTTCAAGTCACGTCACATGCCACGCTGTTACAGAGCGTGTGTTTGCTCTTTCTTAGCCGTGTGCTTGCCTGATCACGTTAAATCAATGCTTTTCCTAAGGGTGGTCTCTAATTTTCTTGCAGTTTCAGTAGCTGCAGCTTGTTCAAACAGCTGTAATATTCTGACATGTAGTAGAACTAAATGTAGAATGTCTGTCTTTCCATCCAAAACATTTTAAGGAGCAGGGATTTTCAAAGAAAGGTAGCTGAGGTCAGGGAAGAGCAGTTACCTATGCTGGAAAATCTGTGAAAGCATCTCGGGTAAATCTGCCTCTGGCTTCTTGGTGGTGGTGGGGATGTTAATAGTTCCCAATAGCATGTACAAATGCAGTGTTCATGCTCGTTCTTCACATGACATGGCTGCATGGCTGTTCATTTCCTACCCATAGCCCAGTCAGATGTGGAGGAGCTATAAGTAAGCTGTATAGTAAGTGCAACTCTTCCCAAGTAAGCTTTTCTGATCAAGGCTACAAGTTGTATCTTCCACTCTATGTGTCTTCCTTCTGTCCTTTATGACTTCAATGAAAATCAGAAGCAGTTTTCTTCAACTTTCTTTTGTGTGCATAACAACTTCCTCATTGCAGCTTCAGGGAACCATTATGTTTTTCTGCTCCACTCTGCTATAGTCATCCGGCCTCTACAGATCGTCAGATGCTCTTCAGACCTACCAGAAGTTACTTAAATAGCAGAAACTGAACATTGCAAATCATGTCAGGATTGTGAAAAGCTGCCTCAAACTCCAAGTCCAGGTCAGACCTGACCTGGAGTTGTTGGCTTTCTCTTCTGCGTAGACCTGAACTGTTACAGGTATGGCTCAGTCTGTCTTTAAAATCAAGGCAGACCTTATTTTGTGGAGGTGTATCTGATCAGTCTAGTACATGAGTACCCTACTGCACAGCTCTTGCTAATGGCAATGAATTATCTGCTTAAGTTTCTGTCTGTATCACACTGTCTAGGCAGTGGATAGCGTCTTCTCCTTGTCGTCCTTCACATCTCTATTTATGAGTTTTCTTGTCAGTTAACAGAATTAATATTAAATCATTGCAAACAAATAGAAAATCTAGTCCTAAAGCAGTTATCCAACTTTCTATAAGACTTGGTGAATAAACCTATCTTTGGTTAAGATTCTGGACATTTTAAAATGCATTTGAAATTATTAAAATCCTTTTATAGACTATATTTTGTCCTGTTCTGTCTCCCTGTCAGAGATGTACTATTAATTCATTAACATGATTTTCTCTGTAATTTTATTAGCAGGCTTGGCAAAGGTGAAAATTGTAGCAATTGAAAAGGGGAGATAAAAAGTGAAGGTATTTGCTGACCGCAGTAAAGAGTGGAAAAGCATTTTTCTCAGCAAATGAAAAGGTTTTTATTTTATTTTGCAGATGGGAGATGTAACATGCTAAAAATGCGACTTAATATGCTTCCACATCTCATTTGAATAGACATCAAGCAAAGCAGATCTATATAGGATCAGAGTACTTGGCCTCAGTATTGCATAAACATGGATTGTTATTTTTTGGCTGTTTTGGTCTCCCACAGAGTCCAGCATATACTTTACATTTGAAATATGTGCTCGCGTTGCATTTGAGATGGGGTCCTTGTGTATCAGGAAAATTTACCAAAAGGTCTGTGATAGCAGCTGCCTTCATTAAACATTGCTTTTAATACATCAAATGTTACAGAGTAGGTACAGATTAGGAGAGAAACATTTTGCCTCTTAGGTCGGTGAGGATGGATGAGGAGTTAAAAAGCTGGTACTGGATTCTAGTATCAGTATAGGCTTATTGTCAGGCTGTTCATCACCAGCTGGAGAGCAGCGTTAGTAAAAATATCTATTATCACAAAATCTTGTTAAGAAGCGCATACTCAGGCTGCAATCATTATATCTTAATGCAAGAAGAATGCATTCTTTGGTTTTGGCTCTAGAAGAAAACGAAGTAGTTACCACATTAGAAGACAAGAGGCGAGCATAATTAAATGGTATTGTGTGATCTTATTTCACTTCTGCTTCCAGTTTTAGTTTTCTAAGTGCCATGTGTACCTAAGGCATCGCGGACAGTGCTAGCAGCGCTGGTAGCTACTTGTAGGAGAGCAGTTTATGGCTCAAGGCGGTTATTTATTTTGTTTGTTTAACAAACAGATTAGTAGAGTTGACTGTCCAATACATAGCTCAGTAAGGCTACCTGTGGCACAGCAGACTTTGAGCATTGAAACAGTCCCATCTGAAGTCAGAGACAACTTGTTTCTAAGGTTGGGCTTATGGTCAAGTATCCTTGTTGTATCAGGGCCTGTGACAAGGAGCCTTCTGAAGGAGGCTAATAACAAGTTTCCAGGTTTCCTTATTGTGTAGCACATTGTCTCAAAATTACATGTGCTGTGCCATCATTTCACACAGTTTCATTGACTCATCAGAGGCTTGTTGCCAACATTGTGCTTCATCAGTTACTGCCAGGAGAACAATCTCGTGAGAAGGCAGGCGTGCACGTTATGGAGCTATTCAGAGCTCCAAACAGGATGAGTGCTGAGAAAGAGGAAGCAGAAATGACAAAAAGCTACAGATGTGTGGAGAGCCAGAAGACTAACGCAGGAGCTGCCAAAGAAAGAACAGATAACAGCAAAAATAAGTGGAAGAGAAACACAGGAGTGTGGGATGTGGTAGAAATCCTTATGAAGGAAAAAGGTTTGAAATATTTGTCAAGATAGGAATCATCACCAGACCATGAGTGGTTTATGGCATTTCCTAAGGTCTTTTCTGTTTCACCACAGTTTGGTGATTTGATTCTATTTGATGAGATGATTTTCCTTCTGTTTATACTCATTTTCCCAGCTGAATGCTTGTGAGCTAGCAGAAGTATCATAGGTTTGTAGCCTTATATAGGATTATCTTGTTGTAATGTTTGATAACATTCAGTAGAAAAGGAAAGCTGATGGCCTAGAGTATTTGAAATGTAATTTTCTACAAGTATTTTAAGTGGGGTTTTTTATCAGTATTCTGAAAAGAAATACCTGTTCTTCCCTAGATCTGTGGAATTAAGTTCGGATGTAACACTAATATAATGAATACGCAATGACAAATCGGGGGCAAGCTTCGTCCCACAAGCCAGCTTAAGGTATGCTCGCCTAGAAAACAGCGGTGTGTTTATAACCCCTGAGGCCAAGCAGTGTTATCCTGGACTGGTAATAACAGCAGTGAGTGCTCAAGAGCATCAGCGGTGCCTGCATCGGCAGCAAGACTGTGTACTCCCGGCCTCTCCTGCTCGGTTTGCTACTGCACACTAACGCCCACTCCCTGTGTCTTCAGTGTTACTGTTATTTGTGCTAGCTGGAGTAAAGCGTGACAAGTAGGCAGCTTGTGTCACTGTACAGACATCCTTCTAGGCAAACTTGGTGGCTTGCCCAGCTGGGAGGTGGCAAAAGGAGGCCATTGCAGCAGCCAAGGAGTGCCAGAGAGCACAGGTATCTGTTAGCCATCCTGCTCTTTCCCCATATCTTCACGCTGTTGCTTCACACTATGAAAAGGTTCCTTAGGTTGTCACTTAACTGCGAGCAAGGTAAAGCACAAGTAACACAACTATCTGCATCGTGGATCCCGTCATTAGTGTTTTTCCTTCTGTCCTGTCTGTACTTTTCATGCCAGTTAGAGAACCGTCTCTAGCGCCCGCTGAAGCCTTCACTGAGGGCTGTTGTGCAGACAGGTCCTGCGGTGCAGAAACCTTCGGAAGGTGCATTTCCGTAAAGCTAAAGCAGAATCCTAAACAGCAGCCTCTTCAGGGTATTTCCTATCTCCTCTATGCAAAATATCAGTGTAGGCCAATCACAAACTCATTTTCTGCAGTGCTTGTAAATATAACGTTGTACATTTGTTAAGAAGAAAATGAGTTTGAATTTCCCTGTGAAATATGAAAAGAAGGTAGTCGCACAGTACTTCAGAGAGAGAGAGCTCCGAGATGTGTTCTAATGCTACAGCTGTCAGCCTCTCTATACATGCAAATGTCGTACTGTCAGAATTTAATAGGGTGAAATAGGTTTTCATTTTAGATGAACAAGAACTCCAATTATAACCTCTTACAATTCCAGTTACTGTACTCTGGGTGAATGTGTTTAACAGCAATTCAGTGTATGGCACAAAAAAAGTCCTTTGCATGTTGGCTGGAATTACAGTGCTAGTTACAATATCACACTGCCCCTACAATAGGGTAGATAAGGCCCTTCCATTAATCCCCCTGTATTTGGTTTTTGTAACTTATTTTTAACATGTCTTTTAAGCTTCAAGTTGTCACTCTTATTCTTAATCCAGAAGTCAGTTTCTCTTGGTAATTGGTGAAAGTCCCACCTGGCTAATTTAGAGCTCTCCAGGTTTTTAAAAATGGAGGTTTATGATTAGCTAAAGAAAAATAGTCTTATTCCGTGTTTTAACATTCCCGAAATATGCAAGATTAGAGCACTTAATATCATGAAAGAATGGTGATATCCATAATTGTAAGCATAAAATTTCAGTTGGCATTTTTGTTGTATTTCTGAAGGCAATTGCTTTGCTGAAAAGAATTATGTAATTGGTAGCGAAGTCAGTAAACTGTTACCAAAGTTGTACATGTGATCCTGAAACACCTATTTTGAAAGAGAATGTTCATGCACTGAAGTTAAAAAAAACTCTGCCTAGGTTTTATGTATCTCTTTGCATATTGAGATAAAAAACACAATTCAAATATTTTAAAGAATTCAGTTTATAAAAAAGAAAGCGTTTCCATTTTAAATTGCCTTTTGTGATAGTTTGGAATCACAATTAAAGTTCATTATAAATTTATATTTACAACCTGATGCATCTTCCTGTGCTACTTGTGTAAAAACAACATTGCTTTTTAACAAGATGGGCTAATTTGTTACATTCAAATCTATGCAATTTTACAATATTAAGTTTATATCTTGAAATCTATGCCATTTTAAGATACTAAGTTTAGACCTCCATTGAATCATAGTCCTGAGTTTTACAAACTGTGGCTCAGTCCTGGAAACACCCAGGAGCTTAGAGAGTGACAGGGTTGATGTCTGAGACAAGACAGGTAGGAAAAACTATTCCATTTTACTTTTCAAGGGGAGCCTCTACTGTGTAAAGTAGCTTTGGTGTGATACCTTCTTCTACTAAAGACATCTTCCCTGTATACACTCAAATTAATTCATGTTTATGGTATTTTTCTGTAAGGTTTTGAAAAGTTAACATAGCAGATAATTATCTGTCAGCGATAAGTTCACTTGCGGCTGCCTGTGTGCTTAAGCCTGTGTCTGTTATCGTGGTGCTGAACAGTTGTCCTGTGAAGACTGGAGAATACTGAAGGTATACCAAGACTTAACAGCTACAACAAAGCTTGACTCATTCGTTTGCTTATTTACCAACTGTGAGATATAATTTTATTTGTCGATTAAGAACATTTGATATGCAAGTTATTGAAAAAAACTGGTTAAAACTTCATGTGTCTCTTTCCTCTGAAATTCCTTGCAGAATAGGATTGTCTGGAGAAAACAGTCTGTTACTGCAGTCTGAAATGTTACTACTAGCATTAGTATATATTTCTGTTGTAACGGCTGAAGAAAGCAATTTGCTTAGAAAACCCATGTACCTACTATGGGCTTGTCATTTGTATAGCCTAGCAGCCTTGGTGTCTTTGTGTAGATCTGTGGTTGGTTTGCGGGGGGGGGGGGGGTATTTTAAAAAATACATATAAGATCAACACTGTTTATTACATATATATCTATTTCATGATCTAACTTTTTAAAAAAATATATGAAATGCAATACCTATAAAATAATACATAGCTATAATAGATTAAAGTATGTAAGAGTATTATTTATCAGACATTTCATCAAATTCAGACCTGAAAAAATAATCCATATCTGGGCTCTGTGATAAAAATAAGTGGGATATATTTTGATCACGAACTAAAATGAAATTCAGCAGTCTGTCAACACTGTTGATCTATTTCTGAATGCCATTTAATCTGGTAATGAAAGCCACAGTATCTTTTTTCTTATCCCCCCCCCCCCCCCCGCTGCTTAACTGGAACAATTTTTTCAGGTGGTAAGCACCTGTGACTCCAAATCAAACTGTAAGTGCCTTGCCTAGCATAAATTGAGAATTCTGCTTCAATCAGAAATGCTCTTCAACAAGTCCTTTTTATTGCAGAGATGACCGTCTGCCCTTGTAAGCTCTTGACAGTGCTATTTTAGGATGGTTTCACTAGTTAGCTCTGGAATGATTGGAACACATCTTAACAGCAACAAAAAACCTGATCTAAAACAAGTGCACTTAACTCTAGCTCTGACATGCTGGTAGATGATTCAACATCATATTGTGTTTGCTTCAGAGGAAGAAACTTTGGAGAAAATAATGTGAACGAACAGTGGAAGTGGCATTTAAGGCACGCTGGCAGACTTTAATTCCAGATTAAGCTTTACTGTCTGAATGCCAGTGCACTCACTTCCTTGCCATAAAAAGATCCTGTCTATCTCTTCACTTTAGTTGATTGCTGGAACGTAGAGAAAATGCTCACCGATGGAGTGAGATACAAAATGAAGTGCTGCAGATTAGTGCAGTCAGAATTTGCAGTGCATGGTGACTTCTGTCTCTGAGAAATTATCCGTTTAGGCATTTAAATGGGGCTTGGGGCAGAGAGATTGGGTTTTGGTTTTGTTTGTTTATTTAATGGCAATATTCATTTTATTGATGGAGAAATATGTTTGACAGCAGGGTATGCTTTTCACAAAATGAGTGTTTAACTTGTCCCACAGTAATTGATGCCTGGCTTGACCATGTCGTGCTCACATCCACTCTAAAATTACCAGGAAAAATGCAAGTGGAGTTGAGGGCAGAAACTTCTGCAGATTTACTCGCCTCCTTCCACCCCTAACTGGGGCTCTCAAGTTCAGAAATGAACACACTTGGAGAATTTGAACAAGAAATATTAAAGTAAGAGCCAATCAAATGCAGAATGTGTCACAGAGAGTAACTGATGCTGTCTTTTAGGAACAGCTAAAATATAGCCAGTTATCTCAGCACAGATAGCTTCAGGAGAAAAAAAAAAAATCCCTAAACCTGTGTCGTATACTTTATGACATAAATGTGAGTGTTTTTTCTTGTTACACGGTAAGTTTTTGTACATGCCATTCCTCACCAACTCCCACTGAAGCGGGAAATTACTCTTGAATCTCTTAAAGAGAGTGGGGAGAGTCGGATAGGGCACACTGGTCTAAATGGATGCTGCAGTTCTCTTCCGTGATCGCTTAGAAGAGGGCACGCCGTGAGATGCATGCAGCACAGCCTCTCACCACAGGTGACAAAATGGCACATTTTGGGGGCTGAACCTGTTTACGCTAATAATAGGCACTATTTTTGTTCAGTGCTGAACTGAATCATCAGGAATACTTTCTTTTGCTGAACTGCTCTGTCCTATGGGACAGAAACCTAGTAATGAGGTATTTGGATTATTTTGGGTTTACTGTGGCCAAGTTCAGGTTAAAAGTTTGGCAGTTTTCTCTGTGTGTTTTTCAGTACTGGCTGAAAGAAAAAAAAATAAATGCAACAAACTTTACATTTTAAGTGCACGTCCTTTTGCATGGGTGTAAATCTTCATTTGCTTGCTTTAACCACATTGAGCCATTGTAAGTTTGTTCTGTTGCGTATCACTGCTGCAGATTGTGTCAGTTTTAATGAGGAGATTTACATTATTATGCGTGCTCAAATTTGATACGAAAAGTTGCAAAGAGTGAACAGCTATGTCCTTCAGTGATTTAACTTTGGCTTCATGCATGGTCTTTTCTGAGAGATGCTGAGCACTTGCAACTCTTTTTGTTTTTTTTTTTCTTTAGTGAAAACAGTGGCTACTCAGGACCTTTGACAAGTGCGTCACAAATCTACTCGAAAATAGCCGTGATCCTCAGAAGCCCATTTCTTGGCATAATTCAGAACAAAGTAAAGGTGATTATCTCTGTGCAAATGCTCCAGTGTACAATTAAGGGCATAGTTTTCAGTGTTTCAACAATCAGAATGATTTTGACCCTGAAATATGCTATAGCGCGTCCCCAGGCTGCCTTCTCCCAGAAAGCATCACCTTAAGTTTAATAATATCAAACCTTGAGCAAAAAAAGCATTTTAAACTTGAAGTTTTTCTAGCTAGTCCTTTGCACCATTTGGATTGAATGGTTCCTTTGTCCCATCCCTGAGCATGTTTTCCTTAGTGCTGCTTATCTATAATGATGTGCTTGGTGGTTCAGGCCTATTAAGGAGGTTATTACAGCAATAGAATAATTTTCATTTGAACTTACTCAGAGGCGAATACAAATACCTATAAATAAGCAAAATTCACTTTCTTCATCTATCATTGCAGAGACATCTAAAAGCCAAAGATTCAAGAAAGAGTGGATAGCAGACAAAAGATAGTTTTGTTTACTCAAATTCATGAGTTTCTGTTCCACAGGACATTGGAAATTTAAAAAAAAAAAGGCAGGGGAATGCAGTTAACAGGAGACCGGAATGGGGGTGGGAAGTTGGAAAATGAACTTGACTAGGTGCATGCCCTTGTTGGAAGAGTTTCTGTAAATCACCAAATTATGGGCTCTCTGAGTCTTTGGATTGTCCCTTTTCTTTAATTTTAACATTGACCAAATAGCCTTTAGCAGGTCCAAGGAATGTGGAGTGCTTATTCTTTCTGTGAGAGCTGTTATTTAAGATGCAACAAGGTCCCTTAGTATGGAGGCCTAGGTACCAAGAACACTTGTAACATCGTAGCAGTGGTAATGAATTGACCTGCACTCGCTTCAGGGTGGAGTGAACACCAAGAGCTTCCCAATACTTATTGATCTGGTTTTGGAGAGTTTCCAGTGCTTTGTCCCATTTTCAGAGTACTTTCTGTTGCATACTGAGGATTTGAGTAACATGTGAAGTGCCTAAGTGATTGCAAGCCCCAGTGGGATAAAATTAAAACCT
Source organism: Platalea leucorodia (assembly GCF_965183815.1). Classification (NCBI taxonomy): domain Eukaryota; kingdom Metazoa; phylum Chordata; class Aves; order Pelecaniformes; family Threskiornithidae; genus Platalea; species Platalea leucorodia. Next base: position 14,528,845 of record NC_138828.1, on the reverse strand, counting down.
TGTAAGACTGAGCTCCCCCGTGAGATATCTCATACTTTGAAATAGTAAGGATGAATCTGGAAAAGATTATCGGCAGAGAGGACACACGTGAGACCAGAACTTGGCCAAGAGATGTACAATATATTGATGGTCAGGAATAAATGTTTTGGGTGTATTAAGAATCTGGTTTTATAACACCCTTTAAACAGGATTAAAATGGAAAAATAGGCAGATCGAGGTAAACGATTTAGCCTTCTCCCATGAAAACATTGAAGACATACTATCAGGTTCTTACTGGTGGGTAATTTGTCTGCTGATAGTGATGGATCCTTGATACCTATTCATTTTGCACTTTGATAATTCCTCTGAAAAGCTGGGGCAGTACGGCAGTAGCCTGTAATCAGTAGCTCACAGAGCACCAAAAATCAGGGAGATGTGGACTCAGGAGAGCCGGTATTTCCCATTTGGAGTTGTACTGCACACACTCCCCAGTTGCCAGGGGTGAGCGTACAGTTGTCAGTGGTGATGACTGGGAGGAAAATCAGAGATATAGTTTTATTTATTAACACTTAAGTTGGGTTTTTTTTTTTTTAAAAAAAAGTCACTCCATTATTTGTGTTATTGGGAAATATGCTGCTTACAGATCAGTGAGAAGATCTAAGTGCTGCTTAGGCCATGGGAACGAAGTACTTCAGGAGGATGCACAAGGAAAACAAGAGATTTCAGGCTGTAGTTTTAGGAACTGCATGGATTTGCAGTCCAAAAATCCAATTTGAGTGAAGTTAAAGTGGGATCTCTCATACTGGACCTCTGTTTTCATGTCAGAGCTCGCAGACTTCCGCAGAGCTTCTGGTACAATCAAGAGGCTTTCCTAGCAGATGGTAAGGTGAAAGTGGGACAATAGACTCAAATACTGGCTGTGGTTTGTCTCCGTGTCTGCGCTGTGATTTTAGTGCAGTTGGGAGATGTTTGAATTTCATTGTCTATTCAGCGATTGAATAGTATGGTTACTGGAATGTTTCATTAACCACCCTTTAAAAACGTTTCTTTTCAGTCTTCTCTTCTCCTGTTCTGAAAGCAGATAAAATATTTTAACGACGTCCAGCTTTTAAATTCTTATGAAGGTGTATTTGGTCAAAGAAGATGTTGCATTTCCCTCAGAAAGGGTGAAGGTTTCCTCACTCTCTGGGTGAAGGTTTAATCAGAGTGGATGGAATTAAACAGAGATTATTTAGTACTGCTTAACGAGCAAAGATTGATTAGTCAGGTATAAAGGCACAGTACTCTTCCTTTCTCTGAAAGCCTATTTCAGATCGAATTCCTCAGTTCAATGTAAAAGATGACTTGATCAGCTTGTAGTGAGCTGTAGCTAAATTGTACGTAATGAGACAGGGAGCTGTGTGTTGGAAGCGTCTGTCTGTATGTGTGTGCGAGTGAGAGGGGAAGGAGGGAAGGATTTTAGCTTGTTTAGAAAATAAAATGCATCATTAATCTAAATATGACAGTAGCATAAGCTGTAAGAGCTGTCTTCCAAACAGCATGCCATGAGCTTGCTTTGTTTGCTGCTCTCTGCCAGCTGCAATCACGTTTTTGCCTAACTGCTGGTTTGCTTGGATGGACCAATCGCTGCCTCTGCCAGAAAAAAGCATTGCGGGGAAAGACTGTCTGAAAAACGTCCACGGAAAGAATAATCTGCTGGGATGCAGTGTAGTGGGAATGCAGAGAAGAGAGATGCCAGTTCGTCACCGCTCCCAGCTGAATCTGAACACCGTGGAGAGACTTCATGCCCTCTGCCTGGAGTCTTAGAAAGAGATGTGCATGTTTGGTAGTGATGGGGCAAAGCTAGTGGAAAAAAGGGATTTGATAAGAAAAATCTGGCTGCAAAAGCTGGTTTTGTTTCATTTTTATTCTTGTTGGGGGTGACCTTTAGAATGATCACCTTTCTAGTTTGCTTCCCTTCTTCAAAAGCTAGATACAAAGGTAGTTACAGGACAGAATATGAATAACTAATAATTTCATGTATTTGTTACCGCACTGTTTTGCATACACAGTAGTTTTCTCCCTTCCCTGAATAGATGTTTTTCCTTTAAACACCCTGCAAGGTTTTGGTTTGTGGTTTTTTGGTTTGCTGCTGTTGTTTTTTGGTTTTGTTTTTTTTAATAACAAACAGGTCATGGGCAGGAGAGTGCAAAAGCTAATAAACATAAAGCGAACAGCAATTATGCATAAGAAATGCATGGAGAAATATACATAGATGTACAGGAAGTTTTTAAATAAACTGAATATAAATACAGTGGAAGCAGGAGAGGCTGAACTGCTGCCAGGAGGATAATTATATAATTGATGCGCTTGTCTATGAGACTGTTTTTTTCCGCGGTTTGATATATAGCTCCAGTAATGAGGTAGGTCTCACTCCAAGAATTTGGTCTCCTGTTCCATGTGTAAGCTTTAGATATACTTGGACAGCTCTATGAGGAATATGCCTGCAGCCTTTTGGAAATGAAACGCAGCTCTTCAAGGTAACGCGTACCGTGTCTTGCTGGTTTCTGGGCCACGCTATTTGCCACTTCCCATTCGGCGGAAGATGGCAGTGGAAGTTGGTACAAACAGAAAATTAGAGTCATTTTGTGCACACAGCGATTCGCCTCTCCTTTCCAACAGGAGTCATGTTTATTTACATGTATTTTCCTGATTGCTTTTGTAACTGAGTTCTCATTGAGCCTCCTTTGCAAATTAATCATACTCTTCATCTCATGCTTAAGCAGAAACTGATCTCAAGGGCAGATTGATGTGCTGATGAAGTCCGTGAAGGTCAGAAAAAAGGATGAGGTTCATAGGTGTGTGACTGGACGAATCAGGTTGTTTGCTGTTGTGCCACACCAAAGTACTGGTGCTTTGAAAAATAATTGAGTCTAAGCTGAATAATGCATTACCTGGGACCAATGAGATGACTCTGGTTGAAAATTTATTTTACTGTTCTGTTTCATTTGAAGATTATCAGATATCTATTTTTTTTTCCCTTGCTCTTTCTTTTAGTTTTCTACTATCCGAATTCTCTTCGTGTCTTTGGGCTTTCCTTGTAACTTTGTTCCCTCCTCGTGTGCACGCATGCACACATGCGTACACACTTCACAGGAGGATGTTGAGAAATTTCCAAGGTCCAGAGCTCCATCATTCTCTTTCAGAGGGGCAGGAAGATGAGAGGTTCCTCAGGATTTCTGTTTCCTCCTTTGCCTGTATTTCCATCTTGTCCCAGCCAAGAGTCCCACAAAGCAGTATTTCTTTGCTCGCAATTACTACTACCGCAGAAGACATTAGCATTGCAGCAGCCTGCTGGTGAGGCAAAGTGTCTCTCAGACCCTCCTTGAGTGAGCAGTGTGTCTCTGCCACGGTCCCAGGGCTTAACACCGACAGACACATTTCGATGAATATTTTTTCTGTAGTTCTTAAGAGAATGCTAATTAGTAACTAACAGCAAAAGTCCAACGTACTCCTGTTTCCTAGCATTCTATCTCTTGAATCTCTGTATATTTGTGTGCTGATTTATGTTCTCCAGTGACAATTAGATTGTCAAATCTGGAAATCCTGCATTTTAATAGGTAAGTTTAAAATAATTAAAAGCGGTTTGCAATTGATACGCTTTAGACAAAAGCACAAAGGAGACTAGTTTAACGATACAGACCAGAAGTTCTAGATGAATCTCCCAGAGTTACGCATGATTGTGCAATATGTACCTGAAAAAGAGATCCCAATGCGATGGGACAGCATCTGTTCACTGAACCAAAAGGACCGGCTCTTCTGCTCTGCCAGGCTTTGCTTTGCCACTTACACATCAAAGCTGGCATTTAAACCTTTACTGGAGGTATGATTCCTTAGTCTTGAAAAGGCACAGATCTTGAAAAAACAGGCAACAAACCATTAAAAGGGCGTTGTACTGCCAGAAAACGTGGGTTATATGCATGCAGCCTCAGATGGGAAGCGTGCCACCAGGGTCACTTAAGTGTTACCGGACTCTGGGAGCGGGATTCAGTCACTTAAACGGGGATTTCTAGTACCCTTGCAAGCACTGTAGCATACCCTGCTGCCCACTGGGCTCCCGAAGGTCCTGCGTCGTACCTGCCGGCCCTGTGCAGGTTTCTCACACACCCTAAGGAGTGTAAAGCGGCACTGGGCACCTCTCTTCAGGCCACTGAATTTGGTGGCAGAAGGAAGTGGCTGGGGGGCTACTAGAAGAAATGCCAGGAGCTGGGCAGCAATGAAAGCACAGCCAGAGCACGTGATAACGGGGGTGTGAGTGAGGCAAATAAAAAGAGTGTAGGTGCTGAGGAGCAGGCAGATAAAGAAACTTAAAATATAGGAGCCTGATTTTTATGCATTGACATGTGTTTCTTGACAGAAAATCACATTAGCTACTTTCCTCCTGCAGTTACAGAAAAGTAGTTCAGGCTGGATTTGTCTTCCCGTAGATCTTTTCCTGTGTATAATATGTTGCTGTGCTGTGGGTTAGGTTTGTTGACAAAATTCCTCTCCAAAGGGTTTGCAGTGTGCAAACTCACTTATTTGTCAATACCGTACGTGACTAATATGAACCAAATTGATGTTTCAAAACTGTTTGGAAGTAGGCTGGTCTTGGCATAAAGAGATATTTTCAAGGAAGTATAAAGCCAAAAATAGAGGTAAAGAAACTATATGCAGCAGAGCCATGACTGGAGAGTCATTAGCAATGATGTCGCTAACTAGGCCACGCTTAAAAAAAACCAAAAAAACAAAAAAACCAACAATCCAAATGGGAAGAAATGTAGCACATGTATGCTGCAGCGGGAAGCAGTATCTGGATAGGCTAATGAGAAGTGAGTGCCAGGTTTATGAATTTAAACAAAAAGTTCATGCATTTAAAAATCTGGCTGTAGACAGAACAACTTGGGAGCAAGTCAGCTTCGTGGCCAGAAGGAGAACGCGAGCGCTGCTCAGGACGGAGCCGAGCCAAGTCAGCGCTGCTCAGCGTGGCGGGCAAAACTGCGCTTTGTGGCAGGCCAGCCTGGGCAAGGGCCCCCCCAAAGGAAGAGGCAAGGAGGGAGCCAGTGAAAACTAAGAGGCGAGGACCCCAGAGAGGGTGTTTTGCAGGACCGTAGCTGCAGAAGGCCGGTGCTTGTGCAGCGCTGTGGCTGCACCTCCACGGTGGCTGCCGAGCCACGTGCTCCGAGCGAGCCCTGCCACAGCACCGGCAGCTGGCCTGGCTCTGCCCTTCCCTGACCTAACGCTGTCCCAGGCATCGGCCTGATTTGTCTAAGCCTAGACCTTGCTCCAAGTTACCCCGTGAATTACTCACTATTATTCTTAATGAGTTGTCAAGAGCTAGGTTAGCTCGGATCTTAGCCAGCAATATGTGGTCAGTACATTTACATTATTATTTTTAACTTTGTAAAGAGACTGTTGAATATATAGCTTGTGTTTCTTCTGGCAGTAAAAAAAAAAAATTTCCTTTTTAGCACTGCCATATCTCTTAATGTCCTCCTCTACCTCTGTGGTATTTTTTAGTTATAGCATCAATTACAAAATAATGTCTTAAAGTTTTGCAGCTTTTTACACAATGATAAGATGGTGATTTCTTTCACCAAGGGAGGCCATTGCACTAGGAACCAATTCTTCCTACTCCAGCATCTGGAAGTGAAAAAGAAAACGGGCCCATTTTGTTTTGTGGGTGGCCCCTGGCCGCCGGCACTCAGGCGCTGGGGGATATGCCCAGGAGCAGGCGTCTCCGTGCCTGGGGAAGCGTCACATCTCATACAGGTACGTGCAGTGAGCTGATGTGCCGACACGGTGAGCAGCACAGGGCAGCTGGAGAGGAGGTTGCTGAGTGACAGGGAGCAGGGGTACGCAAAGTCTCTCCAAGTCTGCATTTAGGTCCGACCCTTTGCAGCCCGTGTCTTTGGCAGCTCTTGTCAAAAATATGAGTCATTTGGCTGAAGACAGGGCAGTATATGCTTGTACAAGGTCCCAGGGTCGTCTTTTTTCTTTTCCTAGCTCTAAATGGCAAAGTATATGGGACTCACTTATATACTTGAAACAGGTGTTACAAAGGCCAGTATTAGCAAGGTGTCACAGCTGAAGAATAATTAAGACTGCCATGAGGAAGAAAGGTGGATTAAAACTTTTGCAATTAATCAGATTAGTTAGTTAGCACATTAAGTCAGGATCCAATCATGATCCATAAATAAGTATGTCACAAAACTTATGCTTATTGTAGATAGCAGGAATAAAAACATTGTTGGGAATACTGCTTGGGAATATAAAGGCACTGTGACTGAGTTTTAAATCTGCTTTGCAAGGGTAGTTTTGATATTGTTGAGTGCTATTGTTTCTTGACAAAAAGGTGTATTAGACGGTGTCTAATATTTGTGTATCAGTGGCATTACTAACCTTGTGATACCATAAAAATTAGATCTGCTTAATGTAACCACTTTTGAAAAAGAAAATCTTTAAATTTCTTATGCTGTTATTCTTTCATTTTTTATTAATACATTCCATATACCTTTTTCCCTAAACTTGTAGAGGATCGGTATGAAGCTGACCATACAGTATTTTATCCTTTCTAAACGATCACTTAAATTTACTCAACTTTGTTAATTTTGATACTTGTGCCTTTTATGCATCATTTGTTACCCTCTTTGCCTGGTATTTAAGCATTTTGTTTGCTCCAGGTATATATTGAGGGAAATCTTTAATATCCTTGGATGGCCGTGGATGTTTGACTGATTTGATTACCTTCTCTTGTCCGGTTTTCCCTTTTTTCTGCATGAAGCACAAACCTTATATTCATGCATATTCTTTCTAGTGGTTACCCTTACTTCCCTGCTTTGAGAAACTCCTGTAGAAGAGCTCATTGCTGCAGCCATTGCCTCTCTGACGTGTCGTTTGTGAAGTTCAGGTTCTTTTTTTGCTAATATTACAGTCATGGATAAATACCACTTACAAATTCTGCTCCTGTCCTTGACAAGGTGAAGTTATTAAGACTCATTTACAGCCTGTTAGAGGAGATGTCTGGAGATGAAGTCTAGTGCTACTAAAACATTAGTATATCTGTCTACTTGTTACTGATCATTGCTGTCAGGTGAGAAGACCTGTGGTACACGTTCCTCTCATCATCTAAGAATTTATTCACACGAATCTTAACCAGCATTAGTCTGAGCTGGAAAGAGAAGGGAGTCATACACCTGCCAGAACAAAGGCATGCCTGGAAAGTTCATGTTGCAATTAAACGTACAAAAGAAAAAAAAAAAACAAACCAGGAATATAAATGGTAGGCAGGTATGAAGACAGGTTAACTAAACATTGGGCTCTCCAGTTTCCGCTAGCAGAAACATAAGTATTTGCACAGAGGATGTTTTGCTTTTGTTTTCCTTTTGTTTTTTTAGTTAACTTTTTTTTTTTTTTTTTTTTTTTTTTTTTTTTTTTTTTAAATAAGCTATTTTCCTGTTTGGTTCACACTAGTTTTCAACTTTCCATTTCAGTGCTTTACAGAAGCCTTTTTTCACCCTCAGCACTGCGAAGGGAAGCTGCTGTAATGTGACCTTTTCAGAAACTAGGATCAGTGTTGCAGAGGACAAAGCTGTTGCAATAGTCCTCTGAATTTTGAGTGTTGACTAATCTCCCCCAATGGAAGAAGAAGTAATGATGCTAATTAATCCTCTGTAAAATACATTAAGAGCTCTGATTCCCATATAGTTAAGTTTCTTTAAATAAACAAAAAGTGAAGAGATACAATTTTAATTAAATACGAGTAAGATTCTTATTTGTCTATACGTGAATCTGTTTATATAGCATTGCTTATACCTGGAGAATGACTGCAGGAATGTCAGGAAGTAAAAGGAGAAAAGTTGAAAACCATTTTTTTAACATTCCTCTCCCTTCCTTACCCACCCCTGCAGTCCCCTGCTATGAATTTTATTTTAAGTATCCATTTCAAAATATTCTTTTACCTACACTGATATAGTCCATCCTCACATATTTCGTTTCAGGCCTCCAACCCTTTGAAAATGCAGTCTTTTCAGCCCTCAGCATTCAAATTTCCATCAGTTAAGTTCCCCTTTCCAACCCCCAAACTGAGACAAAAAAGTGCTGTAGGTTTTTTCTCTGTTACTTTCTTGTGTGAGACTTGAAAGTGTAGTCATTTTAAACTTTTGCTTTTTTTTCTTAAGGCTTTTTTTCTTTTTTCCTCAGAAAAAGCTCTGAGGTCCAGAAACATTTTCTAAGGAAAGTTGAGGTTCATGCATAATTACTTAATTTTTCCTTCCTCCACAGTGTCCTCTCATCCCCTTAGCACTTCTATCTAGCTGCTGAACATTCAGATCATCTTTTATCTGAGGACTTGTTTTTGGAGAAAAGATGGATGGCTTCCCCACAGCCCTGACACTGTCTTTGGACTGTTTTAAGAGGTTGCTGAGCATCCCACACTGGGAGCATCCCGCAGTCATTGAGTGCTTTGTCATTCATCCCATGGGCACTACCCAGAGCTTCAACAAGGTGTCAGGATGTACAGCTTCTGCAGCAGGATACTAAACGGGTGAGGTTTTATTTCAGGAAAGACTTGCAGAGCTATGTGTCCTCCGGTCTACTTTGTAGTGACGTTTGCAGGTGGGAGGGATGGGCACATATCGAAGTCAAGAGGGAGAAAGCAAATCCACCAACTTGCTAAATGAGATTTCCAACCCTAATCAGACCTTCCATCACAGTCAGGTTTTCCAGTTATGTTTACGAGAAGTTAATCAAGCCCAATATGTGGAATTTCTGGGTACATTCAATATTTTCATTACTTTTCCAAAATATGGTTCCAGGTCATAAGATTAACTATGCTTGTTACAGAATCCCAACAGAAATTTAAGACCCTCACTGTACTGTGTTGTCAGCCTTGTCTTTTACCTCTCAGTCATTTCATGTGTTTCTTTGAAGCTTTTCTTTTTTAAACCATCTTTTACATTGCGGAAATGAAACTTCCAAATTAAGTGTGAAATAGTCCCTTTGTCGACAAGTAACTTATTGCAATTCTGCTGTGTTATGGATATAGGTGTTCTTTGAAAGATGAACTGCTGTTTTTGCTCTGAACACTCACTCTTTCACACTTTGTACGGGCTAGGAAAAGGCTCTTGTACCTTTTCCCTTTCTTCTTTTTCTCCCCCAGTGGAGTATTAATGAATTATTCATCCAAAACTCTCAGAACACAAGGCATAAAAAGGAAGAGTACCTGAATTCCCCGAGATCTTCATTTTGCGCTGCTTTTCACTAAAAAAAAAATCCTGAAGTGATACATACATCCAGGTCTGCAAACAAGCACTATCGAATATATAATATGTGATCCTGGGAAGATCCATGTGTGTTTTAAGTGCAGGAGCCATTGACTTCAAAAACACAGCTACTGGTAATAAGCATTCTATATGAACCCTCATATGTTAAATATAAAAGAGCCAATTCTGTGGAAAGAAGCTGGACTTCTTTATTCTGCCAACCTATGGTTGTCTTTTCTCTTGATTTATTCCCTTATTTTTCTTAATTTTTTCGTTATTCCTTGCTTTGTGGTGCTTGCATGTAGAAACCTGTGACAGTTAATGATGGTAATAGAGAGAAAGCCAATAACTATGCATACTTGAAATCTCTGTTGTTCTGCTGGGAGCAACATTTCCAATACAGCATTAATTTCAAACGAGCTTGCTTGATGATGGAGAAGTCTTTTAGAATATTTGCTTTGAGACTTTATGCTTGGTTGTGTCAGGTATGATGCCTAATATTTTTAAGACTTCGTTAAAATAGGAGAATTAGGAAATCGGGGGGGGGGAAGGAAAGTAAAGATTTTTCTCTTCTTGATTTGAAATATCATTTCTGATGGCAGCCTGACTTCTCTTAGTCTAAAGAGCTATTGTGGAAGAAAAGTCATAACTGAAAATAAAATAAATTGTAAAGTTTTTGTCTTGGTGCAAGTTTTTTTGCATTTGCATATAAATTAGTCTCAAGGTTCAAATGTGATGCTTTAGAGAGTTGTCAGCAATTGTACCACCCTGCCTTTTTTTTTTTTTTTTTTTTCTCTCCCCTCCCCAGTGTGCTTCAGAAATTAAAATAAAGGCATGGAGAATTTTATTTCTCCTAACACAAAAAACCTGAAATCCTCTCATCTCATAAGTGATACATTTGGCATTTTCAATTTTGTGGCCCTTAACCATTATTCAAGGTGATCGTGAACAAAATTTCTGGTATCTGAGGAGTCCTTCTGCTGTTGAATCCTACTGCAAGTTACATTGCCTTGCCTTCCCCCCCCCCCGCTGAAAAAGTGCCCCATGGTAGATGTAAAAATATTGGTAGAGGACTTGGTTCTAGACAGTGCAGAAAGTTATTTCCTTAGTGTAATTTTACAATAAAAGCTTTTTCTTCTCATTCATCTCATTAATTTTGTTGGCTCAGTGTTTTCAGAGTGCTTCAGTTACAAGGCTCAAGATTCAGGAGAGGTCTTCTGCCATTAGAGCATAATGTGATGAACCACTACAATATTAATTTGTATATTTAATGTGGTTCATAGTATGTCCATTGTGAGTAGAGATCTTTGCAATTAGAATTATAGTACAGTTCCCATAATTGTTTTCTTTGTCTGGATCCACTCCTTGTTTGTCTGTCCTCCACTCTGAAAAGCCTGATCTAAGCTGGTATTAAAAGGCCAAGTTCTGCTGCATCTTATTTTGAAGGCTAAATGATTTAGGAAAGATGGACTAATGTTCTTTTCATCTAGAACATGGAAAACATTTTGTTTCAGATTTTTTTTTAAGTAAAAAAACAGTATATGTCAAATGTGGATTGATTTGGATAGGAAGATGCATGGAAATGGCAGAACATTTCATAGACATTTTTGCAGAAAATTTCATTTTTCATTCTCCAGCAATATTTTATTAATATTTTGAATAGAAATTAATTTTTTTTCAGTCTGTGTTGGCATAGATTCATTCTACAAGGAACAATTTTTAGTTGTCTGATCTGTCATCAGATCCATGAATCCTCAGCAGTTGTTTCTGCTCCTATATTTTAGCCACTTTTTAGTTAGAGAAGAATGAAGAATACTGTTCTGAGCAAAAAAACTATAATGGTGATGATAGAAGTTCTAACCAATTTTATGCAATGAGCTGTAACAAAGTTACTCGTGTTTACATGCAGTATGAGAACAGACATCAAAGAGAAGTAAATATACTAGCACTTGAAATTTGTTTAGGAGGAAAAAAATGTTGGTTTTACTTAAATATACCTATATTTTCCATTAATATAGAATGTGATTCTAATATAATGTAAGCCAAGATAATGTAATTCACTACATGTGTACCAATAGCTGGGTTAGGGGTTGCTTGTTGTCAGTTTGTTGGTATGATAGTGTCTACAAAATGATGCCTTTCTTTCTCCTGTACTCTTTTATGGATGCAGTAAGCTGTAACCCTGCAAAGCATCCTTGGTTTATAAATGGACTACAGCAAAAAGGCCTAGATGGTGCGGAAATCATAGAATGGTTTGGGTTGGAAGGGACCTTAAAGATCATCTGGTTCCAACCCCCCGCCACGGGCAGGGACACCTTCCACTAGGCCAGGTTGCTCAAAGCCCCGTCCAACCTGGCCTTGAACACTTCCAGGGATGGGGCATCCACAGCTCCGCTGGGCAACCTGTGCCAGGGCCTCACCACCCTCACAGTGAAGAGTTTCTTCCTTATATCTAGTCTAAATCTACCCTCTTTCAGTTTCAAGCCATTCCCCCTTGTCCTATCACTACCTGCCCTTGTAAAAAGTCCCTCTCCAGCTTTCTTGCAGGCCCCCTTCAGGTACTGGAAGGCTGCTGTAAGGTCTCCCCGGAGCCTTCTCTTCTCCAGGCTGAGCAACCCCGGCTCTCTCAGCCTGTCCTCATAGCAGAGGTGCTCCAGCCCTCTGATCATCTTCGTGGCCCTCCTCTGGGCTCGCTCCAACAGGTCCATGTCCTTCTTATGTTGGAGGCCCCAGAGCTGAACGCAGCGCTCCAGGTGGGACCTCACGAGAGCGGAGCAGTGAAGGAGAATCACCTCCCTGGACCTGCTGGCCACGCTTCCTTTGATGCAGCCCAGGACACGGTTGGCTTTCTGGGCTGCGAGCACACATTGCCAGGTCATGTTGAGCTGCTCATCAACCAGCACCCCCAAGTCCCTCTCCTCAGGGCTGCTCTCGATCCATTCCCCACCCAGCCTGTATCTGTGCTTGGGAAATGTTTGGTTTGTGCTTTGTCCCAACAGAGAAAACTGACCTTTTAAGTCCATCTTGCTATTAACAGGATGGTGGGATGAAAGTAGGCAGAGAAATGGGAAGTACACAGGGTTTTTTTTGTTCATTGGACATTGGAAAGCTGATTTCTGTTCTTTCTATAGTAGATCTAGGAAAATAAATGTGTACAGAACTATCTTCCATTACTCAGTTAACAATAGCATAGCAGACAGAGAAACAAAAAGGTAGAATAAATTCTTTCTTATTAGTCATAAAATATCATATTTTACCACTTGCTTCATGCTCAATAGTTATTCATTCAGTCAGGTTCCTCCCGGAGCACAGCAGAGGTGGCAGGATTAGGCCCAAAATTTGAATGACACCCTTATGTTCTGTTTAGCTGCAACATTATGGTTTAAATGGAAGTTGATCCATCTGGTATTTTCATCCTACATCAAAAGCTCCTTCTTGAAAACTGTTTGTTATGAGAAAGAATAATTAGACTGTCTAGTTTAATACAGGGTATTGAAATTGAAAACTGTGCCAAATACTTATGTAGTTACGGAGGAGAACAGGTCTATTGGCAGCGGCCAAAGTGATGTGACATCAAGGTCATCTATCAGTGCAACTTAGCGGAAGTTGGGAAAGTCTTTGCGGTGCATAGTGCTTTGGCTTTTTGCACTCCAGGGAATGCTGGACCTACGAAACACCAGATTCCTAAACAGCACCATAAGAACCTTCAAAAAGTAAAACACTGAAAACATACCATATTTATAGTGGATGTTTTTAGAGAGCGTAGCGTAACACAGTGGAGTACGATGTGTTGAAAAAGGTCATTGAATGTCTCTCTTGTAAATCTTTCATAAAATATACCCTTCCTGTCTCAGAACTTCTGTCAGCCTCCCATCTCCTGACTTTAACAAAACTTCAGTTATTGACATCAAACTTATGTGTGGCGGTACTGGGTACAGAAGCAATAACCTCTTTTTTTTTTTTTTTTTTTTTTTCCTCCTGCCTCATGGATTTACTTATTTGAAATGCATTATGAAGGGGATCCGCAAAAGATGAAAGCGTAAGACATTTTGTACAAGGTGTGGTCCAAATCCTTTTTAACTCCAGCTGCCTCCAATCTAATTACCTACTTTGTCCAGCTAGGCTGTTCAGACAGGAGGAGGAAACTGAAGAATTAGATTGAGAAGCTGAGCAGGCTGCTCCCAATTTTCTGTTCTGTTGAACCAGTGCCCTGGGAGTGAGGGACTTAAACACTTTCCCTGAGATCTCATTAAAGGGGCATGCTTCTTTGGTATTAGGTTTTGCGTTTGCCTTTGGCTTTCACCACGTACAAGGAGCCTCAGCACTGAAAAGATTTTTATAGTGTGTTATAGAGGAAAGGTAACTTTTACGTGGGGATGAAGAATTCCGTGTGATAAACCTCTTTAGCTTAGAAAGGAGGAAGATGGCAGGTTTTCTGCCTGTGGTGGTCCTGATTTCATTATGAGTGTTTTGGCTGGTTAATCGCTTTTTAAACAGAAAAAAAAAACAAAAACAAAAACAAAACCTGCAATGCCTTAACCAGATTTGAGGTGTCTGAGAAGTTGCGTGCTAATGTTTTGAAGAAAAACTACTACAGAAAACCTTGAAGGCCACACACATACACACGCAGAAGTGGGGGAATCAAATAGCAACTTGTGCTTTTTGGCAGTGGCGACTTACACGTGGATCCTCAAATGCAGAATGCCTGAGCCCTTGTGCCTGAGGCATGATATGTGACATGGCAGATGTGGCAGATCTGGGATTTCTCCTAGCTTAGACTGGAACTAGCATAAAAGTCTTTCTTGACCAAGAAGAGGTTGGACTAGAACCCCAGCTAAAATTTTGGGGGTCTATAGATATGTCTAAAATGACGTAAGACCATTTTTACTACAGAAGACATTTGATCATAAGAAAGACTTTTGGACTAGCTTTTAAGATCGGTTTGGGGAATCTTTGGAAATTTGGCCCTGTAGGTGGTATCTTTCCTTTCTGCTGAGATAAGGACTTAATCCTCAGAGGCTGATTGTGTTGAGATCCAAGGGTTTGGCTCAGAACCCGTTTTGTACGTTAATGATGCAAAATTGCAGGAACTTTGCAGGTTCTTTGCAGCCAGGAACAACTGAACTATATACTTATGGAGAAATCAGCCAGGCTCCCGCTAGTTAAACTGTGGTGGGAGAAAAGTTGCACACGTGGAACTTGACTCTATTTCCATTGAAGTCAAGGCATTTTCATTCCAAGAAGAATAGGATCTGTTTTGGTTTTCCTCTCAACGTTGGAAATGAGTCTCTCGCAGATTTTTGAACTCTGTGAAGCATTGTTAGAGATTTTTTTCCATTTAGTGTAACTCTGCTTCCACTTTCTGAATCTTTTTGTTTGTTTGTTCAAAATTATTATTGGCATTGTTAGAAAAAATATATATGCTATGTTGGGCGGGGTGGTGGTTAATTTTTAAAGAGCTGTTTAGTTGCCCGACATAATTGCAAGCATACATTTCTATATCGCTAAAGGCAATGACTTACACAACTTTAGCTTGAACTAAAGAGAATGTTTTTGTGATTTCAGAGCTGGTTTTATGACAGTATGAATTCATGGCTCCCCTACAAAAAAAAAAAAAACTGAAACCATATTGTTTCATTGAATGGTGCCTGTAATTTTTGGTGTGGCAAAGAACCAAAACATCCCTAGGAAGCTGTATGTTTGTTTGTCTTTTTATTAACAAGCTGTTGGCTAAATAAATTTCCATTGTTGAATGACTAAGACAGTCAAATATTTATGATGCAGACATAGGGCAGTTCCTTTTAAAGGCTGTGTAAGAAACATCTGGCCAAATGACTGAACATCTTTTGTAACAGGGAATTTCTGGGGTTAATGGTCAAGGATTCTGACTAATTGCAGGCACTAACTCTCAATGAGTGCCAAATGTGCACCTGCTTGCCTCTCTCCCTAGCACCTCCATAAATATGTTGCATGGATGATGTTCTGGTGGGTGGTTGTTTCGTACTGTAGCTTGAAGGTCATTTTTTCTGCAGCTCCATTTTGTTTCACACATCTGGGCACATCATGCACACAACAGGATGTCAGCACTGTTATTCAGCTGGAATCTGATGGCCCTACGTATGCACTAAATCAGTTCCTTGGGCTGTACTTACAAATTCTTCTTGTACTTATTGCTCTGTATTAGACAACGTAGTCAACTGTTTTGTCAGTATTTGTCAGTTCTTCAGAATTTCAGTGATTCTGTTCTGAGATGCCTTCCATGCCCTCCAGCACATAACATTACAGCCTAAACAAAGGCAGAAGGGTTTGCATTGACAATTTAGGGTCTGGATCACTACTTTGCTAGTTTTAGATGGATTTAATGCCACTGCAGGGAAGCAAGCCCAGGGAGGACGTGCTCTGCAAACCACAGTCCCTGTCTGGCAATGAAATTTGCAGAGAACAGGCCTCAAATACCCCTTCCAAGCCCAGTCAGTGCAGATCTCACCCCTGTAATCTGTACTGATTGCTGAGGTACCTGTGCTAAGCTGTGCCTTTGCCTTCAAGGTGCTAAACAGGCTTACAGAGTGAAATTCCCTCATCTGCATGGTCCCTATGGACCAATTTAAGCCAGGGCCTTCCTAGGCGTTTGGGAGATTTCCAGCAAGCATGCAGATTTGTTGCATGGAGAACCTACAGCACACATGCAGTGTTGCTGTACAGAGAGAGACGAGTGTCACCTTGCACTTGCAATGTAGGCTCTCGTGCACCTGTGGAGCAATAGGTCTTCTGGCTGTAGGGATCTTCAGAGATGGAGCCCCAGAATATAGGGTTGTGAAGATATCACTGCTTGAGTCCTCAGGACAGAGTTAGAGTAGGGCAGAACCTCTTACTGACAGCTTTCTTCGGGTGCAAAGTAGCAGGCCAGCAGTCCTGTGAAAATGTTTGGCTTTAATATTATAATGCATATATGCCAGAGAGAGAAAAGTGAAACAAAAAGAAATTTAAGAAAATTAGAAAGGACAGCCTACGGGCAAGTCGTGTGCCGGTAAGGAAACTAATAAATGGGACATTTGGTGAGCTAAAAGTAGTGGCCCTTATCCTCAGTTTAGGATTACAATAAATGCGTTGTTGAACTAAAAATCAATAAGGTGAAACTTTCACCTAAATAATTTTGTAATGGCTACTTAAATCCATAAAAACTTCCTCTGTTGTGAAATGTGGTATGGGTTAGTTTGCGGTATGACTTTGAGAATCGGGTACTTAACAGCACCTTTGTGCACGTCTCCTTTCCTTTTTGCACTTAGGAATTCATTCACTTCATAATATTTAGGAAAGACTTAAAGTGACACAGAATAATGGTTTGTTTCTGAAGCCCAGACAAAACAAATCAAGATTCCTAGCACCTGTGTAAATGTGATAAATTACAAAAAGCAAACTCAGGTCCTAATTTTGAAAAGCCAATGTACTGCTATGATGTTTTCAGCTTGTTGCTGTCCAGCTGCTCAGAAAAGCAGCAGCTGCTGTGCTTCATTGCCTGCTTCTTTCCTGGAAGGTGCTTTATGATTTAAATCACTTCCTTGGGTGGAAAAAAGCAGACGTCTCTAATTCAGCAACAGCCATTTACATTGACTTGACACCAAGAAATATAACCAATTGAAAAAGGATCACTGCAAGGATAGAGAAGAATAGGCTTAACTAATAAAAAGCTGCTGAAAGCAAAATAAAAAAAAGAAGACATATTACCAGGGTTTAACTCTCTACTTCAGAACATAAAAAGCATGCATGCAGTTTTATGCATTTAAAAGTAAAGTGTTGTTTGGTGGGGTTTTGTTGGTTTGTTTTTTTAAGGCAGGTTTTATAACTTTCATTGCTTATAGGTCTAGAATAATCTCTTAAATCAGAGAGCAGCATCCATGTGCTATGTGGGCATTTTAAGTAAAGAGCTGACTGTCACCACATGAAATCCTTTTGCCTTTTTTGGCTGGAGAAGAAATGCTTCCAGACTCAGTGCAAAGGCAAGAGGAGGACCAGCCTTATACAGCCTGATATTTGTGACTCTTTATGCCATGTGCTTTTAGCAGAGTGTGGCATGGCTAGCGGGTACCCCCCCGCCCCCCATCAGATTATCTACCAGTTAATCTGTTTTGTTGATGTGCTGAGTGACAGCAGCTCAGTCGGGAACAGACTCGGGGCGGGAGGGGGGAGCACTTCTGAGAGCAAGCTGTTTCAACCAGGCATTTTCCTTTTAGTGATTCGTAGGATTAAATTTCAGGCTGTTGCCTATGGTTAACAGCCAACGCGTTCGTCACGTTAGCTTTTCTCCTGAACTTCCCTTATGGAAAAAAATAGAGCTGTAGTTTGGCACCATCAGTCTCCCTTGACCAGCTTATAAGGCTGTGATTACCCTTTTTCATCGCCTTTTAATACTGCCCGAAACAGAGGTGGTTAAATTCACAATCCCCTCACCTTTTTTCTTTGTGTCTGTGTGTGTTTCTTTTCAGCATATACAGAATAGTTCTGAAATGAGCTGGAATTATCTATGCTACTGTTAACCTCCTTCCTTTCTAGACAGATTATTATTATTTCTCAGCATACGTGTGTATGTAACCATCCATATTCAAGCTATGTAGTAAGCCTCCTCACCTAGAGGCAAGGTGGGAATACAGGTCTTGTTTTGTCAACGTTTATTGCACTGTCTTTCTCTTGTTTCAGTTAAATCCATTAGTCTGTAGATCTTGATATGGCTCCTGAGTACCAGTTTATATAGTGCTTGGTAGTTTATATAATGTCAGAATGGTGAAGCCTCTTGTAGTCATCTTTCTCTCTTTTCATGACAAAGGGGGCAGGGAAGACCGAAGTCTAATTAGAGTGAATGAATCTGTGTCTTGTACGTGCTGCTCAGAGGCTTTGCTGTCTCTTATCCATATTACTGTCGCAGCTGAGGAGCACATCACAAGGGCACCCTGGTGCGGACCCCGGGTGCTTTATCTGTGTAGATTACTGCAGTGTGTTCGTGCAGGGTGAATCCAGACTCTGCAGCTTCGGCTTTCACAAAGCCTCTTCGCAAGGGGAAAACAAATTATGTTAGCTAACATGTAGCAACTGTCAGGAGGTAAGAGCCTAATGAAATTAAGACAATGTGCAGTTCTCACAGGTTGAAGCAAGTGCTATGGGGAAGCTGAGAGATAATCAGAGCCTGGTAATAGGCACTAAAACTACAGATACCTTGCCTTTTCCAGAACTGCATTTCGCTTTAGTCTATGTGTAAATGGTGTAAGAACATATTTTGACATCACAGAGATGAGATTTCAGCCAGTACAGACAGGGCTGAACCAATAACAGTGTAGGGGACAAGCCAAGAACTAGACAACCTTGCCAGGGTAACAGGAAACCTCAGCGTGGAGTCACAGGGTCATAATGTGTGTATTTTATTTGAGAATGCTGTGTTTGCTTAGCTGGACCTGCTAAACTTGTCCTAACCACTGTAGGGAAGCATCCTGTCTCATTATATACCTATGGTATTTGTATCTGGATTTTTCTGTCTGTGGAGAGTGTATAAATTGCACGATATTTCTCACCATGGTGTTTAGAAGATCCTGAAGGCAATAGATTGAGAGATGCCAAGTGGCCTTTTGGGAGGGCTCAGTGGCACAAAATGCTGGGAGAAGCGCCAGTTGTGGTGGTGAAGGAGAGGGTGTAGTGTCCGTGTACGAATGTGATGGCTTCAGGGATTGTCCAGGGCTGTGAGTAATCTGGGAGCCACCGTAGTCAGGAAAGAGTCCCCTTGGGCTACTGGATCGATAGAAGTGGATTTTTAGCTTCTAGACAAATAGCTAGAAGGGTCACAAATAAACCTTCTCTGTCTGCGATCAAAGCTGGTGGTCTGCCATCTCCTCTCCATTTCCAAAGGATGGCGAACAGCAGTGGCTGGAGCAGCCCAGGTTGTTGAATCTTCTATTTGTCCTCTCTGAGCTTGCTTTTTTCCCATGTTATTTTTCAGGTCTGCCCTATATATGACTCTTGACTCCTGCCCTAACCCTTAGCCCTATTGTAAATGTAACCCTTTCACTCTCCTTTGATTATCATAGTCAATCAGTCTGTTTCTAAGTCAACGCCTGTTATTCTGGAGGGTTCAACATGGAGAGACACCTTGTACAGTGCCACATGGTATCCAGCCACAGCCCTCATTCCCTCTGATTCAGCAAGCTGCCCTGAAAACCCCACTGAAACAAAGCACCCCTTTGGCCCGCTGTGGTTCAGGCACCGGTTTTATTCTGTTTTGAAGCCCAGCGTCGGTCTACCTTGGCCCAAGATACAGAACTGCAGAAGTCTTCTTTCTTTACATCCCCAGATGTCTGCCTCTCTTGGGTCAGTTTCTCCAGTTCCTTCTAATTAGACTTGTAAGGTTTTGCCATCAGAGCATTTGGCTAATATAGTATGCCAAACAAAGACAGTTTGAAGATTAACTATCTGCATGTCAGGAGTATGTAAATACTTACTATTTGCTTATGTAACAGGTTCTTTTAAGTGGTGACTTTTGGCAGCTACAGTTCAATTTTACCAACTGTTTCTTTCTAAAAATGAAGAAAATATAAGATAGCAAGAGCAGAAATTATACTTTTTAAAGTAAACAAGTTGGGTTTAGGGAGTTAATGAATGAAGCAACTATTGAAAGATGTAAAAAGCATTGTATTAGTGAATAGAAATGTGAAGAGCCATGTATAATTCAAAACCAAATCCCCCAGGAAGAGTTCACATAATGTACATGAACTGTTGAGAGGCTTAATAAACAAGGAAACTGAAAAGGGCAGCATCCGCTGTAATCCAGACGTCTTGTTAATGCATACAGGTATCTGCAGCCAAGCGAAGAACACTGTATTTAACACTGAAGTGTATCTGAGGGAGAAACAAGACAGGGAATTGATAATACCAGAGTGGTTAAGCACTTTAGAGTAATACAGCAGTCTTCTATTCCTAAAAGGCAAGAAAATTTTATCAAACCTCTGAAACCTTTTGGGATTCACTTTCCCAGTCAGGAGTAGCGATACAAGAATCTCTAAACTGAACATCTGAACTCACCGCACTCCAGCGGCATTATGTGTTAGTAACTATAGAAGCCATTACCAACATATAACCTGGCAGCATTTGGCTTATTTTCAACAAGCATTGTAGAGATCACATAACAGTGATACGAGAGTTTCGGTTCCTTCGGTGGTAACTTCTTCCCAGGGTCTTGGCAAAATGGAGAGCTCTAAAAACTTCATGTTGTAATCAAAGCTCCGGTGAACCAAACTTTGCTCCAAGTTAAAGAGTAATGTCATTGATCCACGGAAGTCACTTTGTATCATTTGGCCCAGATGTTACTTTTTTTCGCAGCTAAATCTGAAATGGGAATCACCATCCCAGCAAAAGCCACTGATGTAGATCTTCAATGTGATAGCTGAAGTGTTTTCTTTTTTTGCAGGGTCCTACTGCCCTTTAGCATTTTCGGTAGCGCTCTCAGTCAGGCTTTACGTAGCAGCTATCACCAGCTTGCACAGGCTACAGCTTCCAGCCAGAAGCAGGGCTCCCTGCCTCGGGATGACTGCTCTGCCTGGTTTCTCTGGGGCTAGGTGAAAGTCAGCTTTTGTTTGTCTTTTTTGTGCTCTGCTTTGTGCTGTCTGAGCTGCCTGACATAGGAGAACTGATTTAAAAGCTGCCCAAAATATTTCCTAATAGAAGGAAGTCTGAAGAAATCAGACTGAAGAGAACCTTAGATTTTTGCATGCATTTTGTGTGTGTGTGTATTTCTGCATGGCTGTGTACCTCCGCACATACGGAGAATGAAAATATAATGGACTGACATAGATTTCAAACCTCTAGGTCAGTGCGGCTCACTGTGGTAATTGCCTAGTGACCTCCCTTTTGGGTCCTTGACAAAGCCTGTCTTTTTAACAACACGCACTTCTGCTATGACCTCTGATTATGGATATAAAAAAAGTATTCCATTCTTGGTCTTTCTCTCACTTCTTGTCAACAAATAGGTGTTGACTAGCGTGGTCTTTATTCCCCGAGGGCTTTCTGTAACCATTTTTCAAATAAGTCTATACTGAGATGAACAGCTTTGTGGTTCGGGGCAGCCGTCGGTGTGTGGAGATCGAGTTCCTTGGTCTCCCACAGATTTTGTTTAATGACAGTGGGTGGATTGCTTTGGAGGGCATTCATTCTTTTTTTTTTTTAACCAAAGTTATCTAAAAGTGAGGCCACTAATCAGAATGAGTCAGGTGGGCTCCATTTATTGTTGAAGAGGAGAGCAAGGCATCTGCAGAGGGTGAATATCTCATCTATTTTGACTGTAGGAAGAGCATTGAGGTAGCTAACTTGTTACCAACTGAGTTGAGGTGACATTAATTCCATGTTACGATTTTAAATCAGACCACTCATTGATTTTGATGGGAGCACACCTGAGCACCCTCTTATTTCCTTTTCTGGGCACTGACTCATCCAACGTGAGGCATCCCATGTTTAGAGTATTAGATTTAACTTTTCTGTGTTTTTCTTATCTTTCCTCTACCGTTCAGATTGCCATATTCAGGTTTTGAGATGAAACTCACTAACAACTGATCTACAGAAGTGTCTCAAGCAGAATGCATTGTTTCTATGGGGTTTTTCCTACTTTTTCTTTTTTTTTTTTTTTTGGCAAGTACATTTCCACTAAATATTTTTAGGAGCTACCATGATGCCTGTAAGTGCTACAAACTAGTAACTGTGAGAGAATCATGTAAAAATAGCATTGGAAGGGAGCTCAAAAAGTCATTTAGACCATCTCTCTACACTTCAAGGTAGAAGCAACTGTTCTTACGGGGCACAAAGGTTTGGTTTGCATCTTTATTAACCTGAGTGCTCTTACTCACTGGTGCCCTTTCTGTACTGGCTTAAATGTTTTTCACAATGCACCAGGATTTTGAAAAAGGCACATCTTTTATTAAGATAGGTGCGTTTTACTTTTATTTTGTTTGTAGATGGGATACTGTCTGAAATGGCTGCGCCATATGTGTGGGACTCCATCTTATATTGTTAGTAACCTGACAGTGCTTCACAGAGCAAAGCGGTAGTCCATCTGCAGGGAAGAGAGAAGGTCTAAAAGAATTCACTAACAGACCTGAAATCTTTGTGGGTATACTTTGTTTGCATCGCAGTGCTGTGTTGAAAGAACATTAAAAAATTACCACTGAAAGTCTGGATAGGAGAAGAATTTCATTCAATTTTGGGTCTTTTTTTATTCTTTCTCTTTTGGCTTCTGGAAGTGGCTGTTCAGGTTTAAGTGTCTGGAGCATATTTTTGGCATAGAAGACTTGTATATTTTGACTTTTAACATACCAATCTTTGAGGCTGCCAGCCTCGCCTTCTGGGGAAATTTTATATAATTGGAGCGTCACATAAAGTATGTTGCTTTTTTATTAAATTCCTTTAAAGTCTTTGGTATTTCCCTCTTTTATTTCTGAAGTTCCTTCATTTCATGTCATAAATAACACTGAACTTGCTGAATCGCTGCCCATGAATTGCTTCAGGACTGGGTGAACAGAACAAAAAGGGAAGTGAGAGAGGATTTATTCAAACTTGACATTAACATGAGTGACTGACACCCTGAGGTGCTGCCCTAAATACTAAGAACCCCAAAACATTTACAAGAATTACAGTACTGATGTGCTACTTTAAAGCCATCCTGAACCTAAGCAGAATCAGAAAAATTAGCAGGAAAGACCAAAGGTTAACAGTGCTGCTGCCTCATGACACAGAGATTTAAACACCCAAGCACACAGACAGCAGCGTTATCGTTGTTAAATGTGTATATAAGGCAGTAACTTTGCACTAAAAAAATCCACATCCTTGTATTCTCAGAATTATCATCCTTTAGGAATGTGGGCTCTCAGGAAATCGGTTTTGCTTTCCATGAGCTTTGGCACCTCACGCAGGCGCAGCTTTGATGGTAAGTGACCACACGTTCCTTAGTTTCTGCTGCCCTTGCCTTGCGTCGCTGCTTGCACCAGTGGTACCCGATCAGTTCTGCCTACTTTGCGGTCACTCTGCGCTCCCGTGCCTTGTGTGGGTGCAGAATGATGCCATAAAAGCCACACAGCCATGTTTTTGAGGCTTTTATATTAACTGTCGGAATAATGCTGAGGTTTTTGCAGAGGATTATTGCAGACTTTGTTTTACATTTCCAAATGAAGTATGGAAGAAACATCTATATTCTTGGAGAATCTTGTATCTCCTCAAGTACTACGTGAGGGCTAGGTGTTTCCTCCATGTGGTGGTGACTCTTCTCCTGAAACCAGGCTAATCCCTGGGTAGTAGATACGAGTGATACAGTAATTGCCCTGTTAGTCCAGAATACCTCCCCATGGGGCAGGAAATACTGTTTTATTTCTTGATTTCGTTTCCAGCCTTTGCTTAGTGAATGTCTTGAGAGCCTCTGAATAAAGGTAATTCCAGGAGAAAGGTACTGAAAGTGTTTGCAAAGAAAAATGCTTGAAAAAAAATTGTTGGCTGATATTTTCACTGAAGGAGATTGCTCTTAGCTGCCCTGGTGTTATAAATAGTGGCTTTAACAAACACAAGATTTTCTTTGCCCAATGTAGCACATACTGGACGCGTATGCAGTTGCATGTATATCCTGCATATCCTAGCGTCGTTGGAGATATCTCAACTTGATTTGAATCGTGTGTTTTCTTAAGTCTGTGTTTCCAGTGAGAATACTTAAAAGGCTAAGAAGCATTGCATGTAAACATAAAGAAGATTCATTTCTCTGTATCATTCAATTATGAAGCATACAGCTCTATAGGGTTTGATAATGGTGACATAAAAATAATGGTATCTTTAAAGAAATATAGAGATGTTATATCTGAAAGGTACGTCAGAGCTATAACCCTTTTCTTCTCATCATGCCCACGTGCTTTTACAGCGGAAAAAGGATGCGCTGAGCAGCTGAAGAGGGATTTCTTTGTCTGCAGGGGGAGCGTTCTTCAATAATTATAACTCCTTTTAAGTAACTCTTCGGAAATAGCATCTCTGAAATGAGATTGTGGAGTTGCTTTAGCCAGGGCATATATCTGGCAGTGATTCATTCAGATGCTGTTTAAAATGGCTTTTCATGAAGTCTGCAGTTCTACTTTGCTGACAATGACAACCAATAAAATGCTGGGACGTACTGTAGCATTTTAAGACAATGTTTTGCTCTTACACCTGCCAGGACTTTTAGGGCCCTGTTCCCTTTCTCCAGGATGTCTGTAACTTCCATATATAATCAATAGGAATTGCTCATATCCTGTTCTAGGAAAATAAGGCCTGTGAGACAGTCTTTTAAAACCTATTGTCTAAAGAGCAGTGTATAAATACCACCAGGTTTTTCACTGGTGGTAGATGTTTTTCCCTCTCTTATGTAGACCTTTAATAGTTGGCCTTACGTACTAAAGGTCTGGTTCTGCATCATTTTAAGCCAGTGGGGGATTTAACTTGTGGGGAGAACTGGCCTTGTGGAGAAAAGGTGCATGACTTCTGAGTAGAAACATGTACCTCTCCTCCCTGGTTGTAGGGTGGGAAAATAAGGTTTATAAGACATTTGCTTTTCATGCATTATAAATGTGCTTTTGAGGTGTTTATATTACTGTCATAGCAAGGTCTGCATTGTAAAGATTTTTAAAAGAAGCTGCGTATCCAAGCTCCACGTAGATTTAATAATCATAAGGTCCCAGACTATAATTGTTTCTCTGTATTGCATTAGAATGCATTCCAGTGACTTTCTTCATGTGAAGTCAGGAGAGATAAACAGTGTGCCTCTATAGAAGTATAAATATTTTTCTCCAAGACATTTAGACTTTCACATGCTGTTGAGGGTTGTTTTTCTTTTTTTCTGCTGTGAGAAGGCCTGCATATTCAAAACAGTTTCAGGCTTGATGTGTAGTTTTAGCTAAGGGTGGGTGTATCTTGCAGAGCTTGAGGTTTGGTTAACGCTGCCAACTATTTCTGGGTTCACACAGTTCATTCGTCTAGTTGAAGCCTAAAAAAACACTTCTCCTGTGTTTCATTTGTGGAGTTTTTCCTCTTTTTAGTTTGCTTTTGTTTGTTCTGTTTTCTGATTTGAATTAGGATTTCTGCTCTGTGCTCGAGTTGGAACATCACCTTATGAAAGATTGTGTGTGTTTTGTAATGTGCAGCTTGTGGTGCCTCTCCAGTCTTGCTCCTGGAGCCAAGGATGACCAGCTCAATAACAAATATTACGGAATTCTTTAGTGAGACTGTCGCATGTGAACAGCAACATCTGGCGATCTTGAACTTCCCATCAAATAATTTCATTTCAGCACTCCGGTTACTTTAAGCCCAAATGCAAATGGTAGTTCCAGTTGCCATGGCAAGTCTTGGTCACTGTACCGAATAAACACACGCACGTACATGTCCTCGCTGAACGCTTGTTTGGACTTCTGTCCACGTGGAAAGAAACCCAGTAAAGTGCATATTTTGTCAAACTTTGTTCTTGTAATAGCTGAGTGCGTTTGAAATTAGACCAGGTAAGTTTACCATCCCGAAGTTTCAAAGCTTCTGAGAAGCTGGAATGCACATCTAAGAAATGGCAGGGTGCTTTTTACGTTTTTCTAATCTGATCTCTTTACTACATATAATCAAGCTTCAGTCAGTTTCTCCTGCGCTGTCTGAATAGGTTATTCAGCTCAAATTACATGCACTCCCAAAAAAATACTTTTTCCCCTGTCTAATCACCCTCACGGTTTAAAAATTTGTGATTTATTTGTGATTTATTTCTGATTTGAAAAGACTACCTTAGGTCTCCGGCTATTGATTTTAGCTATGCCTTTTTCCAGGTAGACAGAGGCCCTCTTACTAACCATTATTTTCTCTCATTCAGAGCATGTGTACAGAGAGAGGGAGGTATGTGTATACATGTAATCAAGTCACCTCTTGGTCCTGTTTTCAATAAACCAAGCTGCTGGCATTCTTCAGGTCTCCCTGAAACCCTTTCTCTGCAGCCGGGAGCAGTTGCCTTATTCTGCTGTTCCTCTCAGTTGCTCTTTGCTTCTGCTCACTGTTTCCTGTTTATAAATCGCAGGATCGTACTTTTTTTGCCACAAGGTTACCCTTGAACTCCATCCTGATGTGGCACTTTTTTGTTTGGTTGGCTATCCTGCCAGAAGAACTGCTTTCCCGGTTTCAGGCTCTTTATTTTTTCTGGTTTGTTTTTTTTTTCCTTTCCTTTTTTTTTCTCCTCCCCCCCCTTATTTGTTTGCCCAGTCTGGCTTCCTGGTTCCTAGAAATACTACCTTGCTTGTAGGCATGTATTAGGAAAAGTGTATTGCCTCAGGGGGCCAGGTGACACCTGACAACCCTCCTCTGCCATTCAGTCTGCCTTGTTACGCTATTTCATATAAGAAACAGGCGCTATTGTGATATGCACGGTTGGGCTGGGTTTTCCTCAGGAACATTACTATGTGTTGGGGAGTTACACAAAGTAAATGTAAGAACTGATGTATCGGAAGATATTCCTTATTCTGCGTTGGGTCATTAGTGAGTTGGATTGCTCTCTCCTGTGCTTTAGTGGAGCCAGAAAGCGGGACTTGCAGGCTAGAGCATGGGTGAGTCGGGGAAGCCAGAGCTACGTTACCAGCTCTGCTATTGATTTTCTCTGTGACTTGGACACCTTGCCCCACTCTAAGCCGATAATATTTACCCACTACATTACAGCCACTGGAGAAAGAAGGTGATGGTGTTACAGCTGCAGAGAATAACATCCAACCTTTCGGTGGGATCAGAAGCAATCATTTCTAAACAGGGTCAAATGAAAAAAGCAGAATCCATGGTGCAAGCCAGGTTAGTTCAACTCGCTGGTACTGCTAAAGACTGGCACAGAGAGAGCTCAGCGGCTGTGATGGTAAATAGAGAATTTTAGGTGCTTCCAGACATTCTTTTGCTATGTGAGTCAGGGCTCAGGTTGGTTATTTATGTAGACTGAACAGAAGCAGACAAGGTTAAATCATCCCTACCCTAGACTACTGAGCTGGCAGTTGAATCGGTCACTCAGAGGAATTTTAGCTAACACCAAGATAGCTCACTTC
This sequence comes from Platalea leucorodia, assembly GCF_965183815.1. Taxonomy (NCBI): domain Eukaryota; kingdom Metazoa; phylum Chordata; class Aves; order Pelecaniformes; family Threskiornithidae; genus Platalea; species Platalea leucorodia. Next base: position 14,501,499 of record NC_138828.1, on the reverse strand, counting down.
GGGGGAAAAAAAACCCAAACCAAACAAAACAAAAATCTAGGAGTCTATTTAAGCAAACCCTCTGCCACCCCAAAACAGCATTTTTAGGTGGCTTGTTCTCAATTTTGTCTCAATTGTTCTCAATTGTGACATAGTTATGTCTCTATTCCTGTTATTCTGTCTTTTTTGTCATATAAACCAAACTGCTACTGAATTTTGTGTGTAGAAAACCCTGACACCATAGTTGGAAATGGAGTTTGTTACGTGCCAGACCTTTTCCATGGTGTACAAAGAGGCCCTGAGAGTTTGACTTCATTCTAAAAGCTCTCTCTTTCTCTGAAGTTGATGTTTTTAAAAATTGTTTTAACCTGGTTTGCATTGGTGTAGGTAATTTAACTAAAATCAGATTTCAAACTGATATAGTTAAGCTTATGTCTGTTCATAACGTAGGAAAGACCTAAAATTTATCTTCTGCTTGATTTTTTTTTTTTTTTCCATTAGACATTTTAAGTGTTGTTTACCCTAAGGGACTGTAGGGACAGCTGGAGAACTGCAAAATTAACAGTGTTAGAGACTAATGAAATAAAACTTGATTTCTTGAGAAAGAAGGTGAATTTTATTATCTGAATAATATGGTTTTGCCCTGATTTTTGTCTGATTTATACTAGTTTTAACTTTTTGATTTCAGTATGTGGAATAGGTCCCCAGTTTTAAGTGACTTTTAACCAAACTACATGAAAATGAAGGCCAAAGGTTCAGCAGCTCTGCCCCATCCTCAGGATGGAAGGTTTCCCTGACAAGGTTCTTGAGCAAACAAAATCTCTCCGGCAAAAACTACAGAGACTTTATTATTCCTGTTTATGTCTGAGGTAAAGTGAAGTAAGACATGTCCCCCTCTATTTTGAAGTGTTTGCTTGATTTTTTGTTTCTTTATTTAATTCGGGAAGTCACTGGCATTTGGGTTTTTAACAGCTCATAAACAGGGGCTACAGATGTTCCCTCCTAATTGGTGTATGGCCTTCACCAGGCTGGGGCAGCGAAGAAACCTTCTGCAGTGGGGCTGGGTGACATTTCGAGGGAAGCAGCTGGCACCGCGCTGCACGTTTCCCCTCCTTTCCTTCCTCTGCTCCTCGTGCCCCAGCACGCGAAGGGTGCTTTCTTTCCCATTCTCCCCAGACCTGGAAGACGTGCCGTGCTGGGTTGCTGGTGTGCAGAAAGGTTGCTTTGCAGGCGAGATGTGAGGCTGTTGCTGGACCCATAGGAGTGGGTGTTTTACCAAAGGGTTGGGAAGGCATACAGGGAAGGGTTACTTGAACTGAAAAATAAGGACATTTCCACATTTCTTTGTAGTTTTCTCAACGATTTTGTTATCACTGGTGAAAAACAAATGAGGGCTAATTCTGCATGAAAGCTAGACTGCCACTTTTGCAGAAGGTACAAAGACTTGTGGCATCGGTCATCCCTGCGACACTAACATGAGGTGACAAAGAAGGTGGTTCAGGCTTGTGGCTACAACTTAAACTGAGCGTAATGACCAAAGCCTTTTTTCTTCCTGGGAAAGTCTTTAAGATGGCAGCAACTAGAAAAAAAGTGATGGCAAACATGCTACTGTTAATCAAACCTATCCATCCCCTATATGGAAAAGTATGTTCAAAGGTATGGAATGGCTTCCGTATGAGGAGCAGCTGAGTAAGATGGGGATCATTCAACTTGGAAAAGAAATGACTAAGAGCACATATTGTAGAGGTCTACAAAACTGCCAGAAAAATCTAATGGCACTGAGATTTGTTCAGCAATTTTGGAGGGTTTGGCAATGTGTTGGTGATACTCTGCCTCAGATTTGGCTTGTTCCATTCTGCTCATGTGTTCCTAGCCTTCTGCCTGAGATTTGGCTTATTTGTCCTTTTGCTTTGTTTTTACTATTCATTTTCACCGTTGTCTTTCTTTTGCTCCATTTTAATTCATTGTTCTTATGGGTTATTTTTAATCCTATCCCCCTGCACAGAGTGATAAAAGCAGTTAGTGTTTTTGCACCTTGGGGGAAGTTTTATCTGAGCGAGGCCAGAGGAAATCCCCTGAAGTAATTTTACAAAGTTCCCGGATTGCTGCTCCAAACCTGTTTCTTGCCCAGCTAATTTGAGGTCACTTGAACTGGAACATGCCCAGCAGCGTTGCTTAAAACCACACCAAATGTGCTGTGCTGTTTTCTAGCTCTTTACTCTTTCAGTCGTCTGTGCTTTTTAAATAGCAAACCACTCTGGCCCACGCAGAGCCATCGGGGTTGTAGTATGTGGCTTCAACCACAGTTGTCTTAATCTCTTGGTTTGGGGATTTTGCATGTTGGATTTGTAGGCAAAGGTGTCTGAGGGACGCTTCATCTTCTCTGGAGAAAAACAGGTGCCCTGTAAGGCTGCTTGGACCAGCAGGTTTGCTGGTGCAGGAGGAGGATGTGCACAGTCGTGCCTCTCCAAGCAGCAGACAGCATTGCCACGTCCCCTTTCCTCCAGCCTGCAGCCCTTGGCGCCCAGTCCTTGGGTCACCGTGAAAGGGGGGGAGAGGGGGCTGCAGGGAAGCTAAGGCAGCCTCGAGCTGTCCCTGTGTAATAATTCAGATGCCGAGGTGGAAGACCTTCAGCAGGAGCCCTGCCAACTGGTGGGATGACCTGCTGCACCTAGGAGGTGCTGGGAGAGATGAGGAGGGTGCAGGAGAAATCAAGGGTCAGAGCAGCACCGCGGCGGGGGCTCCGCAGTGCCCGGGGGGGCCCTCAGCAGCCCGCAGGTCCTGCAGTGCCTTTGAAGCTGCTCGGACTTGCACTGGGAACTGATGTAGTCCCAGTCATGGGGACCGGTGATGATAACCGGTGATTAAGAAACCCTCATCTGGTCCCCATCTATTTCCTTTAATGAATAGTTTTCAGCCAGAGTTGTAGATGAAGCCTCATGGGTTTAAGAGGTATTTTCAGCTGTGTTAAAAGTGTTTGAAACATCATTTTAGGACACAGGCATTTCGGTTGAAATGAGATTTTTGCATATGTATCTTTCTCCCTGTCTTGTTTTCTTTTTTTAATGGTTTAGAAAGTTCCTAATGATACTTTACTCTCCAGGGTCAAATACTGTTTTATTTTGCATACGGCACTAATGTTTTTTTAACACTTTCTCTGACGTTATGAGTAAATGGGCAGGATTTGTCACTACATGAAAAAAATCACTGATTCTGACTCTGAATTTAGGTTAAAAGCAGTAATTAATCTACATAATAATGGCTACATTTTTTTCTGGGTGTAGTCTCATGCTTATTTCCTAATTTTCTGTGTGTTTTCAATATTCTTTGTTCATGAAGTTTGCAAAACACAAACAGCACATAACTCTATTAGCAGGACATAATTCCATACAGGTTATTTAATTATGCAAACAGCAGCTCCTGTTACTTCCAGTGTCATTAATTTGTTTCCCTCATTTTATCTTTGAGTATTCCATGCATCTTTGCGCACCTGTAAGTTGCATTTCTACCGAACGTGTTCATGCATTGTCAAGGTATAGGATTAAAGTTCGGAAGGAGGAATTGCAGGTCCCTGCTGCAGTTAGCCGTGCTAGAGGTAGCTGGCCTGGTGTTCGCAGCGGGAAGCTGTGCTTCTTGCCAGGCTTCACCAACTCAAGCCTCTCCTGGCTGCCGGCACTTCCCCGTGCCGGGTGTTGTGGGAGCAGTCACAAACAGCGAGGAGTACTGCCCTCCTAAACCATGCGAGTATGATTAGCTGACTGTTTTTATGCCATATTCTGTGCAAGCATCTTGATTCACCCAAATATGGGCTTACCTGGGGAGGGATCTGTGGTTTGAAGGGAGGAGGGTTTAAAGCAGGGGTACAGTGACAAACTCGGCACGCATTTGTCCGTCCCGGGCAGGGAGTGGACAACGATGGCATCTGCCAGCTGTTGCTGAATTGCCCTGCTAGCAGAGGGAAGGGCACCTCGGGCAGGCAGGGCTGTGCTGAACCCTGCCTCTGTTTCCAAGGCAGACGTGAGCAGCTCCAGCCGTTCTGCTTATTCATCCTGCCTTTTTGGAGGAGGATCGGTGCTGCTCGCCTGTTGGGGATGAGCCTGGGATTTAGATGCTCTGCCCTTATCTTTCATGAGCCTTTATCAAGTTGTTCAGCACACTTGCTCTAGTTGCCCCATTTGTAAATGAAAATATATTTATATCTGTTCTAAGAGTGCCGGGCACCGTAACTAGCTTGTCTTTGCATTGTACTCTACCCTGTCTACGTAAGATGCTATTTAAGACATATTTTCTTTTGGCACGATTACAGTGAAGATAGCAAAGCAGCTTCTGCTTTAAACAGTGGGTGTGTTTTGCCACAACTCTGAAAAGGTTGTATTTTACTAATAAATTATCCCTGTAGCATATTTTGCTCTGAGTTGGAGCATATCCTAGCTGTAAGGCCTGCATGGAGTCTGTCTGGCCACCTTGTACATGAAAAAAATCATAAAGCATTGCAGTGCAAATTCCAGAACAGAGAACTTGCAACAAGTGGCATATGCCATTAACAGGATATGTTGTTTAGAAACTAAGGGAGATTTTTAGAGAGGTCTTCAGTACAAATGATCAGCAGTTATAATGAAGTGCTATCCTGGTTATGATAACAGAGTCTCAAAAATTTGTGCCTTGGGTTGGGGTCGGAGGAAACCTCTCTGAGAACCACCCGTTTTCTGTAATTAAGTGTGAATAAGTAACACCACTGTGGTTCATGAGCATTGGTTAGTTCAGCAGACTAATGAGCTGACGCTGTGGGAACCAAGCCCAGGAAAAACGCAGCTATCATGCTGAATTTGATTTTGTGAGTTATGTAGCTTTTTACTTCTTTTTCCTTTGCTGCAGTTTCTGCATAAAATCAGAGGAAGTCAATATATTCTGAGCTCTTACAGCCTTGGCAAGATCAGCGTTGATTACAAAAACATGAACAGAAATTTCTTTGTCCCTAAACAGTAATAAACAGTGGCTGAGACTGCTTTTCACAGGAAAGATCACAGCCAGAAGCATCTTGCCTCTCCTGGTTTTAGCATCGAAAGAAATGAACCGAGAGCAGCTCTGCTGGAGGTTATTGTTGTTCACATCAGGACCCAATAGAAAACTTTTGTATCTGTTACTTAAATACTGTAGCCAGTCATTAACATCAGTAGGTGTTTTTTCTTTACAGGTCACTTAATTATCCTACGCGATATCTGTGCTTCTGCAATGAAAAGCGTTTCGTGACAATAAGGTTGTCCAAGAAAAAAAAATAGTTTGCATAAAAGAGTTTCCTTCTTTTACAAATGGGAAAAGTGCTGTAGGGAAAAGGTGTCGCTCCTCTCTCTGTGGTTGCTGCATTTGCCTTTTAAGGAAACCTGATTTACAGTTAAATGTTTTGGAAGATGGGCAAAGGACCAAGGCGAGTGCTAACAGTGCCAAGGAGAAGCGGGAAATGAGGGAGAGGATAAGTTGAAGGAAATATCTCTCTGCTTTTAAACAGAGAAGGAAAACAAATTGGAAACATGGGTGGGGGGAGATGAAAGAACCTATGTCATTGCAAAGCAAGGGCTCTGGACTAAAAAAGAAAAAAGATTATATGGTGAAAACTCGTGTTCTGATAACTTCAGTAGCTTGATATCCACAAAAACGGAGCTACGTGCTGTTATGCTGTCTTTGCTTCTGGCCATCCCCTGCATTTTTTTTAACTCTCAGGCTGGGCACCCTAGAAGGGGGTGAGCTCTGCCTGCTTGGTGTGTCGCAGTTTTAGCAGCGGGGACGGGGAACGGTCGCGCTCTGCTTTCCTTTGCTGGCTGGCAGCTCTCCTCCTCCAGCCGGCAGGGTGCGAGGGCAGAGGGGGGCTGCTGCGTGGGGGGCAGCTGGGGGCAGGCAATGCCTGCGGGCCCCACAAGTGGGTAGGCAACGACTTCTGCATCCTGCTCTGCAGCCTTCCATCACTGGAGGGTGAAATCTTTCCCCAAACCTCACCAATCCCTTGCCCTTGATGGCAGTGATACCCTTCTGGGATGGGCACTGAGAGAAGAGGTAGACAGGCCCATCTGCAGGACCCAGGTGTGATGCTCAGTGTAGAGGGTGATGCAGTCCCTCTCTCCGGGCTGGCAGGTGCTTCTCCCATCTTGCTACTGCTTTCCTCTGCTTTGTGCCTGTGTTCACACCCCCAGGGTGGCAGCTGAACACTTGATGCTCACATATGGGGTGCACAGCTCTGAGCTACCAACCAACCCTCCTGCCTCCGCATCAGAAACACACCCTTCTGCCTTGGGTCAAGCCCTGACTGGGGCTTTGAGAAGCAAGAGGCACCAACCATCTTGGCCCCAGTCCTTTCTTGTTCATCACTAGCGCGCTGGTTTTGTCTGGGATAGTTTTCTTCATGGTAGCTAGTATGAGGCTATGTTTTGGATTTGTGCTGGAAACAGTGCTGATAACACAGGGGTGTTTTAGTTCCTGCTGAGCAGTGCTTACACAGAGTCAAGGCCTTCTCTGCCTCTCCCACCGCCCCACCAGCGAGCAGGCTGGGGGTGCGCAAGAAGCTGGGAGGGGACACGGCTGGGACAGCTGACCCCAACTGACCAAAGGGCTATGCCGTACCATATGACATCATGCTCAGCGTAGAAAGCTGAGGGAAGAAGGAGGAAGGGGGAGACGTTCAGAGTGGTGGTGTTGGTCTTACCAAGTAACGTTACGTGTGATGGAGCCCTGCTTTCCTGGAGCTGGCTGCACACCTGCCTGCCCATGGGAAGTGGTGAATGAATTCCTTATTTTGCTTTGCTTGTGTGCATGGCTTTTGCTTTCCCTATGAAACTGTCTTTATCTCAACCCATGCGGTTTTCTCACTTTTACCCTTCCGATTCTCTCCCCCACCCACCAGAGGGGAGTAAGCCAGCGGCTGTGTGGGGCTTAGTTGCAGGCTGGGGTTAAACGACGATAATAGGTATGGTTTCCCCACTCTGTCTCAGAGAGGGACTTTTTGGCATAAACAGACCTCTGACTTTGGCCCTGTTGTTTCGCTGTCATGACTTGACTTAATCTTTCTTCTCTCCAGGGGAGATACAACTTCCAGTTCCCAGTTAACGTAAAAGCAAGTCTATGGTTTGAGACCAAAGGTCCATCTGTCCCAGCATCGTGTTTCTCATAATGGCAAACAGCAGCTGCTTGAGGAAGAGTTTAAGTGCAGGGTGAACGTTAAGTCCTGTCTCCCCAGAATCGCTCTCCCAGCCTCCAGCAGTTTGTGGTCCCTGTGTGTCTTTTGTACTTGGTGGCTCTCTGATGTTTTGGAACACCAAGATCCTGGTTTTTAACCCCTTATTTTCTCATGTGAGGCCCTTCCTATTTTATTCAGAGCCACCTTTTTTACTTAAGAGTCTTTGATGAGGAACCTCACTGAATAACTTTGGACAACCTGATCTGTAGTTGCCCATATCTGTTATGAATCCTCATTAGAAACTGGTGTCCTTTCTAGTCCTCTGGCATTGAGACTGTTTATGCAAGAGATCATAGATGACAGTTTGTAGTCATTTCACCTATGATATATGATGTATTGACTATGTATTACTGTTACTTATTATATATTGCTCTGCTCTTTGCCAGTTTTTTCTATAGTCTCATTTGCTGATACTTCAATTTGGGACCAATGTCGTGAATGCCCCATAAAGGAGAGTTCCTGCAGGGAGCAGTCCTTTACCCAGTTTGATTTCTTACTGGTAATCCTTCCCAGTCGGCCTACAGAAGAGTCTAGGATGTTGTTTAAACAATATTATGCTGCTGCTTCTCTGAAATGGGTGAAGCTCGGAAATCAGCTTTTCTAAAATACTGCTTTGGTTTCCAAAAGTAATTTTTGAGATCACAAAAATGTAATTAAAGCCTATGTTTATTTTTAAAGGAGAAAAACAGGTAACAGCTGATACTCTTGTCAGTTTATAATTGCACCATACAGAACAGAAGAATTGGGACTGAACTCTCATTGGATGGTCTTAAAGACTTGGAACCCTTGTTGCAACTATGAAAATATTAGAACAATTTACATAGCATTAAAATTCAATTGAAATGCCATCTGATTAACCTATCTACCATTTCCCATGTAATTTCATTGTAAAGAAACCAAACACAGTTATAAAGCAATACTATTTTCAAAGAGAACGAGGTCTGTAGCAAAAGGTAGTATCTTCTGATAGCCTAACACACCATTCTTGGTTGTAGCTTAGACAATCACAACTACAGCACCATCACCATGGATTCCTTTTCATTCTCTCCAGTACTAATTTTTCAGCTGAACTGCTGTTCTGGAGAAAAAAAAAATATAGTATTTTTTAAAAAATAATGTCTGTGCTTCGCTCCAAATTTGCTTTATCCAGATCATACTGTAAACTCCATTCACACAGACGCAGGCAGCAGCAGGAGCTACGGCAGGACAGCGCTGGCGTGGTTGGCAGCACAGTAGGTCCTTGTGCGGAGCGAGCGCTGCTGAGCTCGCAGGAAGCACCACCGCCGAATTGGCTCACGCTGCGTGGGGCTGGCAGGACCCACAGACCACGGGCTGAGCCCGGGGAGGGTGCTCCAGAGCTAGGCATGGGCAGGCTGTCGAATTGTTTAGATCTACGTTTGTTTTGCTTTTTTCCAATAGCTGATAGTTACTGAAATTGATTCCTAAAAATGAGATTATTTCTTCAAGAAGTAAAGGAAGAGTTGCTTAGGTTCTTGCACCCTCCTGCGAGGTTTCTGTTCCTGGGCTCCGAGCAGGACTGAACACTATCTGTTTTGTCAGGGCAATTTCTGAACTCTAAAATAGTGTTTGAGTTTTCAGTAACAAAATCTGAAAAAGGAAATACTTTAGTACTTGATTTTGATGTACAACATAAAAGAAATCCTTATTTATCTTGGTAGGATATCTTGGAGAAGACTCTGTATGCCTCCCAAATTGGAATTCTATTCAAATAATTAATTACTTCTCTAAGTGACTTCTGACAGTCGCCAAGCATGAAAAATTAAATCGTCTCTTCTAAGATGTGTCAGAAACGTACCACTTTTTAGAACCTCCATCAAAAATGGACAAAAGCATTAAAGCAGCAGCCCGCCACTGCTGGGCCTGACTGCTAATTAGGAGAACAGAGGACCGTTTTCAGTATCACCCCTGAAGCTCCCAGAGCAGAATGAAGAAATATCACAGGTTTGTCAGCACAGCCTGTGGCCAAGGTGGAGAATTTACGTACATCTTCTGGCCGTAAAAATCTGTTAATTTCTTCTACAAAAGCCACTGCTACAGAACTGAAGTCTGTCTTTTCCCCTGTCACCAGTGGGTAGATTGTTACACTTGAAAAAGTTTGCAATTTTGCCTAAAAGCATCCCAGCTGAAATGTATTTCCATAGCCAAGTACTGTGTGGAGGAGGAAGGTTTGGAGAGGGTCTTCCAGGTCTTTTTCCAAAGTCCGTGTCTTGCCATTGAAAACACTCTCTGACTTTATCGCTGCTTCGCAACTCTCGTCCGCTGCCACGTGTAGGTGTCAGAGGGCGACTGGCGCCTGCTGCAGGCTCGCTCTGCATCTCCCCTCCCTCCGCGCTTCCTCCTGCTCTTAGCAGTTCCTTAGGAGATGGGACTCCTTCTCCTGCAGGCTGGGGTGAGGGAGAGCCCAGGATGACCCACACAGGAAGGTACAGTGCTTAGGGGATTCAGTACACCAAGGTCTATTAATTCCAGAGCAACTCTTTGTACGTGAATGAATTAGCCACAGCTTGGTGTGGCTGTTGTGCTGTCGATGGATCAGCCACAGGGCTACGCGTTTGGCCCAGTGACTGGGAAACAAGCTGAGCCTGTCCACAGCTCTCCAGCACGGCCCTTCGGGAGCCAGCAATGCCCAAGCCTGTCCACCGCCCGCTGATAACCGTGCCGATGGCCCTCCTACGTAAGGCCGTGGGATGCAGAGCCCAGAAGCAGAATAGCTGCCTGAAGACCGGCAGCACATTTTCTCCACCCAGAAATATTTGATTAGGTGAATATTCTGCAGTCAGTTAAAGTGATTTAAATCATCCCAAATGCCTGTAAGTTCTACCTTACTTGTTTTGTTTTTGGCTCATAAGGAGAGAGCACTGATATGTTAAATGTTTCCTAAGCCAAAAAAAGAAGAAGAAAAATCCATTCACTGCAGCCTGAATACCTTTGATTTATGAATCTCTGATTCATCCTGACAGCTACTTAAAAATTCATGTCAAACTCTGCATTAATCTTGGCCAGAAAAAGAAAAGAAATGTGTTAGGTAACGAAAGTGCCACAAAATGCAGTTACTATTGTGGGTGTGTTTAATGAAAGGCATCATTAGCATTTAACTCACCAGAGAAGCATCAGTACATATTACCAGATACTTTCTCTTTTCTGAAGCCTGTTGAACAAATGTGTACTTGGGTGTAGAAATGCATCTCTAACATTGATGTCTCATTACATTATTTCCCTTCTTTAATGTGTATAGTTTTCATCTATGTCAGAGCTTCTCGTGTGCCATTAGATACTGAAACTGAGATAATACAAACATTTTGTTGTATAAGGGAGGAAAAGGAAATAAATTACTTGCTCTTTCTTTTTTTTAATTTTCTTCCCAATATTGGGCATATTTGAGATTGAAAACTTAGCTTAATGACTTGATTGATCAAATAGCATTCTCTGTAGTGCCTTGGAGAAATTACCATAAACTCAATAAAATGTTTTAAAAAAAAATTCCTGATTATTATTTGTTGCTGATTTGGTTATTTTTTTCCAAAAGTGCTTCATTACAAATGGTAATGTTTTCCAGGAAAATAACCAGATAGCCTGAAATTTGAATATATTAAGGGTTTGAATATATAAAAGCAGCTGCTTTCCTCTTGCAATAGCTGTCTTCTACTTTGCATTTCTAAACGCAATTTTACTTAGCATATATCCGTGGCAATTTACTTACTCTCTTGTGTTTTTTAAAGTATCTCAGAAGGCCCTAGGCCCAAGGTGGCAGTAGACCATCCTGGCGGAGATGTAAGGAGGGAGCAGAGAAGGGAGGCGTGTGGCTGCACTCCTGTTCAAAACCAGTTATGTTTCCACCGTGAATTGAAGCCAGAAAGCTGTGCTGTAGCTTAATTAGAAAGGGCAGGTGATGAAAAACATGAATGACATTAAATTTATGCAGGAGATCACAATTTTTTTCCTCCCTCTTTCATTACTTTACTGCTAAAGAAAGATAGGACATTACTGTGGGGTGCTTGTTTTATTATTACAAAAATATTAATTTCATAACTGAACAATTGAATGTGATTCTTTATTTGCAATATGCCATATCTGGCCTGTGCCCATTATTTACACTTCTTCAGAAATACACTAAGCTATATTCAGCTGAATTAAACATAATTAAACATGTTGTTAAAGTTTTTAAAGAAATTTAAGATAATTCATTTTAATAAGATTTTACTTAAGATAATTAAACAGTTAAGATACTACCTGTATTTTCTACGGAAAATGTTTTTGTCTGTATCTCCCATTTTATAGGCTTTCAGGTACCATCATTCATACAGTGTCCCAGATTGTACTGAAGATGATGTTAGAGGTCCGTACCGGACAAGTGAGTGGTCAGAATGGTGGCTTTTGAGAGGAGCTGGTGAAATTAATTTTGGGATTTTTGGCTGTGGGATTTTTCACTATGGATTCTTTTTGGCTATGTGTGAGGTGGTTGCTTTGGTTTTCTTGCAGAGTGATTTTAAAATTTTTATTTTCTTTAAAGAAAGGGAAGACAACAAAGGCAGGCATATGGGCAGCCAAGCACTGCTCCAGACAATTTGTCTTATTGACTGCAGGAAAATTACTGGCATGGCACCAGTGCCCTTCTCAGCCACTTTGAGACTTGGCAAATTCTCCCTAGGTTGTTAGGGTAATGTTTGCATTAGCCTTTTGTAATAAACAGGTATCAGAAGAGTTGCAAAGGTAGGTTTATCTTGGCTGCTGAAGGTGAGCTCTTACTAAACAAATAAAGGGAAATAGCTGAAAATTATTAATGCTTTATGGAAGAATATCAGTAGAAAGGTTAAGTTTCCTGTCACGGATATCTAAAATTCTTGCCTCAGCCAAACTATTGATTTCCCCCTATTGATTGACTGGCCTGTTCATAATCAGGAAGGTGTTATGATGGAAAGTCTCATGAGAGGAAGAGTGGTGCAGTTTGCACTTCAAGACTTGAGAGAGGAGGGTTCAGTTCCCAGCTTTGCAGCAGATTTCGTGTGTGAGTAGCAACAGTCTGTCACAGCTATTTCAGTACTTCCAATTGATCCAGGCACCCAGCAGAATTTGATAAAGTTTCCACCGCGGTTAGTGTTTTACATTGAACGCCACCCACCTGTCTGCTTTAGTATATCCAAAGTCCCGCTAGACACCTCCTGGTCTTTAGCATCTAAATACCTTTGAAAACCTGGTTTATATCTCCCGGGGGTTTTCGGTGGAGAAATGTCTGAGCCAGCCCATGAGGACCAACGCACAGTGCTGCACCAGTGAAGCTCGGGCTGGATATCAGCTTGGAGGGGGATGCTGTTGGAAATACAAGTCGCCCTCTCACATCTCCATTCATGGCCGAGCAATCCCTTCCCGCCTCCACGAATGTCCCGAGGCAGGCAGCACTTTGTCCTCCTGCCACAGTCAAAATACAGGTAGCCATAACAACACGCTGGCTGATTTCCTGGGATTTCAGCTGAAATTCTGAAACCCCAGCCCAGCATCATCTCTCTGACTTCAGATACCCCCAGTTCGTACCTTTCTTTCTAAATGCCAGTTTGTGATCATTGCATATGCTGTCATTTCTAGCATGTTTCTGCATTAAAATACATCCTGTTTGTCCTTAGCCGCTCAGTACAATTCAGGATTTGACTATTGCAAAACATAGCTTAGGTGTAAAAATTGTCTACGTACTTGGTTTGTGAAATGGAAGAACAGAATGTCCCTAATATTAAACCATAAAGCAGTGATAGTTTATTTAGAAAGCCAGAAAAGGCATTTAACAAGCTACCCAATCCCTGATAATTTCAGACTATATTTGTCATGTACATAGGGGACATAAAATTATGAAAGGAAAATAGTTTCAGCAGCATGTGATGCAAGTAAAATGAAACAGCACCGTACAGAAAGGAAAGCTAGTGCAGACTCGAGGCTTGATAGATGGGTGGAGGGCCCATTTCACGGGGTCGTGGCTTCAGAAACATTGACAGGACTGTAGGAAGTCCCTGCCCCATCCCATTAGTGGAGACCTCTTTGCCCCCTCGGCTGTGCTGACTCATGTCCTGGTGGGGCCATGCTGCAGACTGTGTTGGCGGCTGATCTGGGCTGCAGTAGCATTTTTCGTGGAATAAAACAGTGCTCTTGACTTTAAACTTGCATCAGTTGGCAAGTCCAGCTCCCAGCAGGGGCTCCCAAATGTCTGCGTGGGCTCGGGCTGTGGGGAGCCTCCGGCGGCATGGGGCAGCGGGTGAGCCGGGAACGTGTTGAGCTGCTCTTGTCCCTGCAGCCTTCTCCTGTTGCCAGCCCCGGGCGAGGGCAGCGATGCTTTGGTGCCTTCAGGCTGTGAAACCAGGTGGGGGTTTGTGATTGGAAGTATTTCTGATCTGAATGTGGAGTTTAGAGGGGCTTCTCTGACAGACTCGTGACCCTGCAAAATGGGTTATGGTAAATGTACATGGAGTGTTGAATGCAAGGATGCTGGCTGCAGAATGTCTCCCTTTCTGCACTGCTTACAGCAATATCGTCTAGGTAAGCCTCAGTAGCACTGGCAATCCATGTTTATGTCAACCCATGAAACACATTTTACATATCTCACCGAGACTAGTTTATAGAAACACAGTGTGTAACTGGTTCTGGTTGAAACCTTCACCAGATCCATCTGACTTACCTTGTGGTGAAAACCAGCAGGAGAAAGGGGAGCTTTTTTGTTACTGTGTTTTGCCCTCTTTTTTTTTTATTTTTTTTGCCTTGCCACGTCCTCTTGTCACTTTATTATGAGGCAATCACTTGTTTTACTTCAGGTTTCTTTTCTCTCTCTCCTGTCTGATAGGCCTAGAAGATGTTGTAGCAATAATGATTCCTGAACCCAAAGGAAAAGAGATAGTGAGCCTCCTGGAGAGGAACATTACTGTGATGATGTACATAACCATCGGGACACGCAACTTGCAGAAGTATGTCAGCCGGACCTCTGTGGTGTTTGTCTCCATCTCCTTCATTGTGCTGATGATCATCTCGCTGGCATGGCTGGTCTTCTATTACATCCAGCGATTCCGCTACGCAAATGCCAGAGACAGAAATCAGGTGAGCGGTGCTGGAATGGCTGTTTGTGTTTCCAAAAAGTCACCATGGGATTCAGCTTAAAAGTAAAATTTGAGGAAATTGTGAATATGTGGTAAAAAAAAAACAAAAAACAAAACACCAAAAAAAACCCCAAACCAAAACAAAAAACAAGAAAGTGAAAAGAATGACGATATAAAAATGCCTGTGTTTGGGGAAAGCCAAGACTTTGTCAATATAGATGGGATTCAGGAAAAAAGAAATTAATGAATATAGCGTGTATATATTATGGGGTTTTTCCCCTGCACAAAACGCAAAAAATAGAAAGTTGATAATGTTTATTAGCAAAAAGATTGCCTTGGTACATATAGCTAAGTGACATAGAAATGTATATAACTAATAACCCTTGAGATCAAAATATAGTGAGGTATGTGAAGGTCTGTGTGTGAAACAAGGGTTCACGATAAGTGAAAAAAGAAAAAAAAACCAGAAAGTGTTTTCATTTTAATACTTCTTTAGAAGGGTCTTGGGCTTGAAAGGCAAACATGTCTCTGTTCATTTGACAATGATCACTGAACATATAAGTGCTGTAGCGATAGCCACCAATATTGTTAAACCATTGCTTTTGGTTTTGGCATCTTGTCCAAACCCCCTGAAAGAGATACAAAACCTACAGAGCTGGAGAGAAGTCAACAGCAGTGGGAATGAGCCCTAGGTCCTGAGGCCCTCTGGATTTATAAAGCGCTGTGCATCTTTATGGTAGTTCAGCAATGAATAATAATAGCAATGATAATAATAAATTTAATCTTTTCTTGTCTGGATGCAAGTATCTTGGCATCAGCAGAACTGTGAAGCTGAGGCTTCTACATTTCATTCTAATGGTACAGCAGAAAATGTTATCAATGTATGAAATCTGAGGAGATAACCATTTTTCTGCAGGGGAAAAAATGCACTGTAATTTGGAGATGTTTCTGGACCCTTAATAAATTACTCTTGGGGCAGGGGAAGGGTTGCCTTCCTTGCTCTGCAGAAAAAGTAAAACTGAGAATGTTAATAATCATCTTGTAGAGAAAAGCACTGCCACACATTCTGTAACGTGTACTTAACATATAGGGATCCCTCACCCTCCCCCACTGAAATTCAGGCATCCTCTGAGATAGAGAGCAGCTGCTCTGTATTTACAGACAGAAAGAATATATTTTCCTTTTAAATATACAGTATGAAATTTTGGATAGCGAGAATGAGACTATCCCAGCTGGAATTTGAACATCACTGGCAGCAGATTCGCTGTGTCTGTAACGGCTGTGATAATTTTTAGATGCTTTGGCTACAAAAGCACATGTGTGCCTAATTTATGTATGTGAGTACCGTAAGCGTGCTTTCAATCAAGTAATTTTACAGGCAGAGTAGCAGCGTAAATAGACATACATAAACATGAAACCAGCAAAATAAGCAGCTCATTCAGGTAATATGCTATAGTTTGGAACTCGTAGGTTTAGATATTCAAGAAGACTTCCTTTTCAGTATTTTCTTTCCAAAGTTTAAA
This sequence comes from Platalea leucorodia, assembly GCF_965183815.1. Classification (NCBI taxonomy): domain Eukaryota; kingdom Metazoa; phylum Chordata; class Aves; order Pelecaniformes; family Threskiornithidae; genus Platalea; species Platalea leucorodia. Next base: position 14,485,681 of record NC_138828.1, on the reverse strand, counting down.
CAAGACTAACATGTGCACAAGCAATTGTCCTGTGCAGAAGTTTTAGTAACTTTGTTATTATATTAGTTCTGTTCTTCAGAAGAGTAAGAAAGCATGCCTCCTAAACAATTATTTATTACTAATTTTTTGCCAAAGCTGTAGTAATGATACGGGGCAAACTAGAATTTCTTCATATACTTTCTTCATCCAGTTTTGCCTGACATCTCCTCTAATCTCTTTATTAGCTCTTGTCATATGAAAAATGGTAGTGATATACAGGCGAAGCTCGACCATTTGTGTTAATGAGTTGCTGTGGTTTGTTTTTTTTCTCTTTTAGTCCTAGCTATGGAATATAATGATGTAGTTAGTTCAGCAAAAGCTCAGCTTGCTTTTGCCCTTTCCATGAGCGTTCCTCTTTGTTTCCCCTAAAGTTCTGCTTGCCTTTTTTTTTTTTTTGCCTTGACACATTTTCTTGTAGCACAAGGATGGGATCACAAAGTTCTGTGTTAATATCTTGGATATTCAGATACATACAAGAAAAATTGTGTTGCTTTGCTGCAGCAAGATTCTTTTGTCATTGCACTCAAAAGCTTTTGCAATTATAACTTGCGTGTCTGTTTGTATGAGGGTATTGTGCTTACTTGTTGGAAAGCCTTGCATGTGTTGTAAGCACCTTCATTACTTTATTAAGCAACTTTAGGAAAGATGCTTCCTTCTATTTGTATTTGATCTACTCAGGCTAAAGTTTATCCAAAGGTTGAAATGTTTGGATAAACAGAGCATCAGATGAAGGGGGAGCCAGCTGGCCTATTCAAAGAAAGTTGTGCTATCAGTTCCTACCCCGCAATGCGATAAAATCTTGACTGTGCAGACTGACTGCGCTGTTCTGAAAGTGTGAAAAACTGTGGCTCATGTATTCGACTTCAGTTAAAATTTAAAATAATTTAGAAAGCTTAAATTCACTTTGACATCTGAATGACTTAAAATCCCACAGTTTTAAAACAAAGGCTTGCGAGGGCCCTATGCCTACCTCTTTAACCTCTGTCATGCATGCGTTTCCTAGGTTTGGCTGATACTGGAGTTGCTACCAGCAGCAGTTCAGCCTCCTCTGGATTGGTAGTCTGGGCACTGTGCTGAGGGAATGGGACAGTGTGACTGACTGCAAAATATGATTGGCAGAAAAAGCTGTTATCTCCAAGCAGGAGGGGTGTTGTACTGGTACATGAAAGCAAGATTTCTGAACATCTTTCCTTGGTCACTCCAAGTCTCCCTAAGTCGTGTCCCATTTTGCCTCTTCCAAGCTGACCCATTGCAACTATGTCTTCCTTTCATGAAAAACATGGAGTCTCCTTTTGTCAAGCCTCATAACCACCTTTGCCTCCTTGTCCTCTTTTACATAGTGACCCTTCTTTCCAGGTCCACTTCCCTTCTTGCACACAGCATAAGTTGCTGATCAGGCAGTAAACCCAAAAGGAACTGATTTAATTATCCATCAAGAAAGCAATGAGTCCAGCTAGTGAGAGAGGCAGCTAGAAAGACTGAAGAATCTCCTGGAAACATTTCCCATGACTCCACAGTGAGATGAAACCTAGACATAGAGCATGTACATCTTTAGCCACCACTCTTCCTCACCATGTGTGCAAAATCCAGGTTCATGTGCCAGAAGGAAGACACAGGTCACTCCAGTTAGGTGCCTGATTTTGATGACTGGAGAATCAGGACTTCAAGGATTCTCACTGAATGCCCTTGCCTGTTCGTCCCAACTTGACTGGGAATTAATGCAGCGGAGTGCAAAACTGTCTTCCATTATGGGTTTGTGCACCTGCAGCCAGGGTGTCAGCTACAAATATGGCTAGATTTCAATTTTGATTTTAATACATTTAATCTTGAAGAGTATCTCTAGCACAGACAACTGTACGGTACATGTGGAAGTAGAAGATAAGTAGCGATATTCACATGGATGAAAATCCAAGGCCTTCTCTTTTTTTCCCACCTAACAAGATGTCCAGGAAGTAGGTGGTTGCCCTGATGATAGGCCCCTTTGATACAAAGAGGATAAATTTGTGTAAGGAAAGCGTAGGCAATCTGATTTCTCAGTGGCTTATTCCTGGAGCTCTTCTGAAGAGGAGAGAGTTTCTCTGTGAAAGACTGCGGGAATTGTTTGCATCAAGAGACATCAGGTTGCAGAGGTAATTGAAAGCAGTTTGGAATTACATGACAAGTTAAGTCCTAGAGATAGTTCAGCAAAATGTGACTTGCTGTCTCAGCCCTGTAACAGCCAGGACACAGGCTTTAAAAAAAGAAAAAAAACCAACCCTGTCAGTGTGTCAGATTTCATATTTCACCAGGAATAGCAGAGTTCTCTTTTTGTTGTCTGTGAGACGGGAAGATGGCAAGGGGATGATGTTTAAGTGCCAGGCCTGCTGACCATATTTCTTCCATGTCATTTCTTGTTAAGAAGAGGTTTTCTGTAAAGTCATTTTGAAACCAGGTGGGCTCCGTGAGTTTTGTAGGATAGCAAAAGCCAAAGCAGGCAGTGATCCCACTGGGGCTGAGGGGGGTCCTGTGCATCCTGGGTTAATCTCCAGTGAAGGATCTCATTTACTATGTGACTGGCAGCATCTGGAGGGTCAAGCAATTATCTGAGAAGGAAGACTGATGGCCGTGGCTTTGAATGAGAGTTTTGGGCTATTGAATAGAGGCATCAATCTTTGAAACAGTCTTGGGAAGAAGCCTCCCATGATGGAGTCCGCAAACTTTATCTGTGGCATAGGAGATGTGCCTGATGCTTCATTCTGCACAAGGCACAAGGCAATCTCCTCCCTGCGAAGGTGACAGTTTAGTAAGGCCATTAAGAGAGAAGCACTTACCATAATTTCTCTTCCACAGCATCTGTGGTCGTTTACTTCCTCAGGAACAGACGAGTGATGCTTTCCATGCTACTGTCCTTTCTTTTGAACTAGTATCGCCATCTCCACAAGACCACTGCATCTGATATGCTTAACTCATTCTGTTCCAGTACTGACTGTTGCAGCCTTGCTAATGAGATTATGAGATTTATGATTGTAAATCTCTAAGCCTCACTTTAAACCCTTAAACTATTGTAATGCCTCTTATCTTTCAGGGGAAGTCATTGGTTAGTGATAGCATGCCTTTTGTTCAAATGGAAGAATCCTTTGAAAATATGACTACTCCAAGATATTCCTGTTCTTTCAAAAACTAAATTATTCTCATTTGCATGTAAGTCATGAACTTGTCTATTTAAGATAGATAAGAGAAAGCAAACATGAAAACAAGCAGATCAAAGATGTACATGAGTCTTTAATCTTGTCCTTTCCCCTTGAAGAACGTGCAAAAAAGAACTGAGACATTTCATTAGTTTAAGTAATAATAATGATAAAAAGAAATCACAAGCAATTCCCAAAGCAGGACATAATGGCTCTTGTCTTGCTGTATGTTATCAGTCTGTCTTTGATTACACTAAAGAAACAAATAACTGGCAAGAAATGTTTCCAGCTCTTGTCTGATCCCTTTATTTAAGGGAAACTGTGAGAAAAATGTACCACAGAAAAGATATTGTATAACTACAGGATACTCGCTCATGTGTAATAATTAGTTATGCTGGAAAGCTCATATGTAAATCTGGTATGATAGCCAAGATTGTTTTTACCTCTTTAGCCAGATCTGAAATTGCTCTTTGCTTTCAGTATTGCATGCATTTTGTCAGTCTTCCATGTCTTTCCAATCCAATAAGCTTACTCTCTAAATTTAATTCAGTGATTTTAATTGAATCTGAAGAAGAAAGTAGTAATTTATTAATTGTATCTGTATGGTGATTAGGTCTCAATTTACAAACTACATCCAGCTTCCTTCCATTTTTGGCTTCATGCTCTCAACCCCTCCAGCTGGAAACCCTTCCCGCTGACAGGCCCCTCTGAACTCCGGCACAGGCAGTGTTCCCAGCCCGAAAAGTTGAATGTCTTCTGAGTCACCAAAGCTCCTAAGACTCCCTCCTATCTAACGACACATGGCTGGAAACATGGATGGGGAGGAGAGGTGAAGAAAAGAGTTTAAGTCATTTATTGGTGGCAAATTGGGATGCACTGTGTCATGAACTGTTATAAAACTGACAAGAAGACATCAGAGTAGGTGTTGCTGCATTAAACTGTACTAGAAAGGCATGAAAAAAACTGGAGAGCGCCCAGAAGGGGGTCACCAGTGGGATCTGGGGACACGAGCACACAACATCCGAGGAGAGGCAGAGGGAGCTCGGCTTGCTAAGCCGGGAGGGGAGCAGAGGAGGAGGAAGGGCTCTGCTTGCAGCCTTCAGCTGCGTAACGGGTGGTTGGAGAGGAGGCAGAGTCAGACTCTTCTGGGAGATGCACAGAGAAAGGACAAGGATAATGGTCACATATTACAACAAGGCAAATTCCATTTGTATGTTTAAGGAAAAAAAAAAAAAGTGAGACTGGTTAAGCACTGGAACAAATTATCCCCAGAGGTTGTGAAATCTCCCTTCCTGGAGATATTCGAAACTTGACTGGACACAGCTCTGACTTTGAAGTTGACCCAGCCTTGAGCAGGGGGTGGGAGTACATGACCTCTCCAAGACCTTTCCAGCCTGGGAGTCTGTCTCCAGATCGCCTTGTTGTTGGGTTAGCACAAGCAAGCAGCCAAGTCCTTGGAGCACATAGTGCCTTGATACAGGCACAAGCTCGATAGCACAGGGTGCAGAGGTAGCTCTGCTGAGCAGCGATTGTATGAACTGCCCCATAATGTTCTCAGCCTCTTGCAAGAGGCAGGCGTCTCCATCTTCAGTGTTTGAGAACAGGGTGTTTTGCGTCAGGCTGTTATTACATATTTCAATCCTGAGTGACTATGACCCTGCCAGCACAGTAACAGTGTTTTGGAAATATGGGAGAACAGTCAGAAACATCATGTGGTAAGCAGTTCATGGTCCGCTGGAGGGAAGGATATAAGGCAAAGAACAAGCAAACCGTTATGTACGGATAGGATGTTACTGCAGGACTATATAGTGCTTTACCTGTAAGAAACTGCAGATGCTTTCACCTTGTTTTTATACCTTGCATTGCTCCTATAAAGTAGGTAACTCTGTATTGCAGGAAAAGAGAACAACAGAGATTATTCATGGTTTTTGTGGTTAACAAATTAACAGCTCACTTTCAGCACTTACATCTTGCTGAAGATCATGAACTAGTTCTGGAACAACGTAAGAATAAAGACCTTCTGAATCTTAAGTCCAGTGTTCACTCTGCTTACTAGCCCAGGCCTCATTTAACAATGTATTTTTTACAAGTATCATTAAAAAAGAGAGGGGAGAAGTAGGATACCCAAATAGTGGACTTGTTACATGCATTGCTACTCACTGGAATAGTAAAGGTGCTGTAGTGTAGCATCATGATGGGCTCACGTGCAGTCTCCACTGGAACTCCGTTAGAGCAGCTTTGCCTCATTGGCCGTGGGTTACCAGCAAGCCCGGAATACCTACTGTGCCCTTGTTGTGAATAACAGCATGACTGACCTCATCTGTTTATATTTATGCAGCACTGTCCTGTTTCATGTACAGTCACTTCAGATTATTAAGAAGCCTAGGGAGAAAAGGTGATGATTTCTGCATGAAGAGATACTCTTTGCTTAAGAGCAAATTTTGTATTACAGCGCCGGCTTGGAGATGCTGCAAAGAAAGCAATCAGCAAGCTGCAAGTCAGAACAATCAGGAAAGGTGATAAGGTAATTTTTTAAATTGCTCATTACCAAATGAAACTCTGTACTGAGGATTCCTTCAGACCACTGGGACAAGGAGGCAGAACAGAAATGGCAATTGCTTATTTAGCTACTATGTGTCCTTCAGGCGGGGAAGGAATACTGGTAAGTAATTTACGGGTGGAATGGAGTAGAGAGAGAAGAAGGTGATTCTGTGAAGATGCAGAAAATCCTGAAAGTTAAAATATGCTAACTAAATCTGCATGCTTCCCAGGGCAAGTTTCCAGCTGGAAACATGTTGGAAAATCTGACTCGCTTGTCTTGAAATGCATTATTGGATTTCCAGCATGCCTCAGTGACTGTTTTACTTTGTCACATAGGCTGTTGTATGAAGAGATTAGCTGACAAAATCAAAAAATTAAAATGATGAATCTTCTCTTTCCTGTAGGAAACTGAGCCAGACTTTGATAACTGTGCTGTTTGTATTGAAGGCTACAAGCCCAATGATGTTGTCAGAATTTTGCCTTGCAGGTAAGTTGAAGGTTGAAGGTGCTTTTGGCTTTGATAGTCTCTCTACTTCAAGACAGGCTCTGTTCTCACAGTATCGTGCTGATGAGATTACCTGAGAGCTTGGGGAGGGAAGGGTGAGTTTATCATTTTGATTTATTCAAAGTCTGTCCTGTAAAGATATCTGAAATGCCTCTTTATTCGACTTGAAGTGAAAGTAGTATTAATGGTGGTGAGAACCTGAGTTGGTAGTCAGATAGCATGATAGTCAGACATTTTGTCTGATCTGGACCTATTACAAAGTCTTAGGTAGGATTTTTAAACTAAAGGTTTTGATTCCTCTATTTTGCTCACTGGTTTTATATCAGTCCAGAATAACTCCCTTAGAAGAATTTGCCCCTGACTTCATAGGGTGCCCTGGGCACAACAGCCAGGGATAGAGCAGGCTCCTGCTCCCCATGGAGCCACTTCTTTTGCTGTCCTGGGCCATGTCTAGACGCTGAGAAAGGGGTGACTTTACCAAAAAAAACCACAAGCATAAGAAGAGATAAGCTGAGTAGAAACAGTAAAGCAAAAAGGGAATGTGGCAAAGACCATATTATCTGTTGCTGCCATGAAAATATTCTCAGGCATGTGGGACATGGAGGAGACAAGAAGAGCTTTTGGGCTTGTTCTTTCTTTTTTCTTCCCCTCATATGAACATGCCCTGTGCAGTACATACACTCGCAGTGATGTGACACAGGAGCGCAGCCTCTTGCCAGCCGTAACAGTTGTATTCATCGCTCTGTGCTGTTGTATTGTCATCTGTGAAGTGTTAGCTAATGAAGGATTTGTCTAAGGAAATCAATTTCTTAGGAAATTTCCTAGGAACGGTGCTTCCCTTAGGAGTGCAAGAGCAAGTGTTTGATTTCCCTAGAAATAGGAATCTCAAGTGCTGTACATACAGAACAGATTTTTTTTTTTTTTTTTAAATAGAATTTATTTCTTCTCCCACAGGCATTTTCACTGGCTTGAGAAACTGAAATATTTGTTTCTTTTCCTGCTATGTTGTTCCCTAGTAGATATTTGAATGTTACAAGCTGTCCATTTCTGTTCGTTCATGTGACTCATTAAATCTGTTTACTGACATCACTAAATGGCAAACAAAAAGCAACAGATTAATCATAAATTTGACCTACTGTAAATCCTCCACAATGACAAATGGCATGTGAACTCTTTTTTTCTACAAACACACACAAACGCATCACTTCATGAAGCAGAAATACAGAAAAATAAGAAATTACCAGAAAATGTGGACCTTGGCTTGACATCAAGCCTGTTTTCATAGAAGCATAATAAAGCTTGGAAATTTTGCATGATGGAGACAGGCAGTTTTTGGAGGTAGTTATACAACAGTGAAAAATATGTCTAAGCTCTAGCTTTCACTTGTGTCTCGCCTCATAATTCAATGAGGCTCCAGTCAGACTTTGTCATCCACAGTATTGAGTCAAGCAGAGTGAATAGGAAACACATAGTTAACAGGTGATGTTCAGTTCTTGGCTGACTTAAAAGGTCGCCTAGAAAATGACTCATGCTAAAAGGTTAGCAGCAGCAGAACTGTCTTGTAAAATACTCACAGTTTGAGCCTCAGCAGTTCTGAATTACAAAAACTCAAAGATCTTTCTCGAGCAGCTACTTCACAAACCCTGGCTTTCCTGCTACGCAAATTGTGAGGGCAGTATTTTACACATTCACATGGGTTTGGACTTCCAAAACAGGAAATGGTAGTCATGATTCTTTCTGCTGTTGTCAGTCTCGTCTCCTCATCGGAAAAAAAAAGAAAGGAAAAAAAAAAAAAAGAAAGAAAGGAAAAAAAAAAAAAAAGAAAAAAAAAGTGGATTAATTTCTGTCTCTGTTAAGTGAGTAGGAGTGTGTTATATCTTGATAAAGACCTACAGACTCTGTAGGTTTCTTCTTCCAGCATCCTCAGTTAAACTGTGTGCAGTTTCTAGTATGGGAACCTCATTAGGCTGCTGTTTTAATAAGAGGCTGGCATTTCACCAGGCCTTACAGAAACCAGCACGATATGACACCAGTGCTGACTGACCTTGATGTTTCTATCCAAGAGGTGCTCAAGATGTAGAACTTTTTACCTGCAAAGCCAAATATGCCCCAAGAGCTGCACATGCAAGATGCTGCTTTGTACTGCAGACAGTACTGGGAAAACTACTGCTAGCAGGCACACTCTGTATAAGTCCTCTATATCTTGAGATTTCTTTTGAAGGCTGGTGGAGCCTGAATCTCCTAAGAAACTGGTACCAAAAATCCACCAGCCAGTATTGCAGTGGATGAGCTCTGAAGTCACGTAGCTACGTGTTTACTAGTGCTTACGCGGTTTCCTCAAATGTCCTCTCTTTTCTGTTGGCAGAGAGCAGGCACTGGGATAGCCTGTTGTTACGTATCCTACTCTGGAGAGCTAGGAGGAGAATTCCAGTTAACTTGTACTTCTTCCTCTTTGTCCTCTTCAGCCAGCTCCCACAACTGACTGTATTAATAAACTTCACTCTACAGAATGTATTAAATAAATAAGGACTGACGCTTGATAAAAAAGAAGTGTTGGCTTGCAGCTGGTTTTATGTTTAATGGTAGCAAGCATCACTGAAGTTATCTTTGAGGGCACTGACACAACATCAAATATAACCAAGTTCATTGTTCCCAGAGTGACATCTCTTGTCATAGCCCTAGTTCCTTCTGCTTGTCCTCCATCTCTAGCTTCAAAACGCCTTTGTCTTTTTTACTCTGCCTTTGGAGAAGTTACTGGTGCCTTTTACTAAACTTTTACTAACTTTACTAAACTTCTACAGACAGGCAAGACAATTCTTTCAACCTCATCTCTACTGAGTTCTCCATAAGCTCTTTTTTTGGTTTCATTTCTCTTACCAATAAACACGCTTTCTGACCCCGTTCCAGCTCGTTCCCTTCCCCTGAACCTTCACTTCATGAACAACTGTGATTTCAGAGACCGCTTCACTCCTCCTTCCTCTTTTTATTAGCTTCCTGTGAAAATTATTTCATCACACACATTCTTCCCTCTGATTCCTTCCTCTCACTTACCTTCATCATCAGCTTCTTTTGTCCTTCCTTCTTCCTCAAAAATAAACGAATAATACCATATGTGCACCCCCAAAAGCCCACACCTCATTGGATACTATGGTGCTGCTCAGTCTCTCACCAAAACCCTTCTTAATCCTCTGCTTCGGCTCTATGTCTAATCCAGGCAACTGATGCTCTTACGTGGGGTCCCTAGGCATGTACCTCTCTTTCTGCTTTTGCCTCCTGTTCTCTTAGCTCATGCTTTTCTTCTGAGAAAAATTACGACTGCTAGGTTTGTTTGCGTACAGTTTGGAAAGTTGGGACTAGGAGTAGAAGGTGGGAGGAGAACAGTTTCCCTTACCCTGGAAAAAAAGCTTCTCAAAATTATGGGCAAGCTGAAAGCTTTACAATAGTTTTACAACAATGAAATTATTATTATTTTGGGGTGAGCCCAAAATGAAATTTTTTTCCTTGTATGATTAAAATTGCAGCTTTAAAGAAAATTTAAATACATTTCAAACAAAAGCAATCTCCAGTTAAAAAATATGAAGTGCTATTTAGTTAATAGTAAATTAAATGCTCTGGGATTTTGAGGTTCTTTTTCTCTGTGCTCTGTGAGCTTTACACAGCAATGTGCAGTCACAGAGTCGCAGAAGAGAGCAGGAGGGATCCCAGGAGGCCACCACCTCTGGAACAGCACAGGGGCACTGGCCGTGCACGTGTCATTCCTGGGAGTTTTTTTCCAACACATCCTGCAGTCTCCTGGGATGAAGGCTCTGCAAATTCCCCTGATAATTTATTGCAGTGCTTCGCTACCCTGATTGTGGTGAAGCTTTTCCTATTGTGTAACCTGGATCTCACTTGCTGCAGTTTAAACACATCACTGTGTCTTTTATCCCTGGGAGAGGTGCAGAGCAGTTGTTTCCTTTCTCCTTATGGACGTCTTTGTTTTGTATGAGGATTCTTACAACATCTCCTCTCCTCTCTCCTTCCTCTCTCTCAACTAATCAATTACAGTTCTTTGGAGAAACTTTTCAACCCATCCAAATCAACATAGTTTTGCAATGCATGTGGTTGCACACAACAGAAGGAAACCATATTTTTTTGTAGCTCTGACTGATTGTCAAAGCCATGTCCTGAGCCTGTGCTTGAAACATCTCTTCTGCTGTCTCCCTGTATGGGTCATTACTTCTGAACTCATCCACAATGCCCCTACCCTCTCTTTCCTTTTAAAACTTGCAACAGTCAGAACTGCAGAGGGAGAGGGATTTTTGTTGCAGTTGATCTTTTAACATCTTTGTCTTACCATGTGGCAGTGAAACATTGCAGTTGCTCTCTCATCTTACTTTGTGCTGACCCTTATTTTGCCTGAATTTGGGTGATAAACTTATCAGGACATCAAACAATTCACAATTTGTTGAAAGCCATAAGCATGTATATAGTGCTGTAGCTAATAACAAATAAAATAAACTTTGAAATCCAAATCTGCAAAGCCTGCCACCTCACTTCTCTGCACAAATGTTTACGTGTTCAAAAATAGATATTATGAGCACTCTAATTATATAATGTGGTACAAAAATTTAAAAATGCAAATCTTTATCTGATTTTCAGTAACATTCCATTTCTCTGTAGATTTCCGTCAAATAATCAAGTTCCTTCTGTTGTTCACATTAAATCTGAAAATAATAGAGCCATAATACACTGTGCTAATTTAATGTTGAGAAGTGCAAAGTGACATGATCTGTCATGTATTTAAATTATTCGGCATTGGTGGGATTTCTTTTAGAATATCGTTTTTTTGAAGCCAACTTCAGGAACACTAAACTTCAGTTTTTAAAGTCTTTAAGGCATGAAAGTTCCAAGCTTTTGGTGATTAACAAACATTATGAAATGCTGTAATACGAACCACAGCTTGACTGAGGCTTGCAAAGCTTGAACTTGAAAACAAAAGGAGACTTTCTAGTCCATGGTAAAATGGCTGGATGGAAGTTACGTATTTTTTATCCAAAACAGATTTTGGAAATCTGGTTTTTTTCAAGAGAATAATAAATATGTCAGATTTTGTAAATGTACTGATTGTTTTGGCACGAATGTGTTTCAGATATTTGCAGTTAAACATACTTGTTTATGAATTTGAGTATGTAATCAAAGAAAACCAATCACTATCAAGAATTTCACAGTTATTTCAAATAGCTGAAAAGCAAGACATTGACTTTCAGTACTCTCCGTGAGTCAACACACTCAAGGAATTCTGTTGGTTAGACTTCTAAATGTAAAATTACACGTGCCTGAGGACTGTATCTTTATGCTTTCACCTATTCAGAATGCTTGCCTGATGATGTGCTGAATATGTCCCTCCTGAGAGAAAAGGAGGGAAGAGTTACGCAGGACAGAGACCAAAATTTGACATGTTGTGCTTTTACCCAGTAAAGCAAGTCTTGTTTGGAAGGAGGGTTGTGGACTTTAGTAGCCTCTAGTAAAGTAGTGGTTTAAACTTCAAGTATCATGATACTTCATTTGTGTTAATCATGTTGACATACGGGATCAGATGAGGTTTGACAAAGTTTGGTATTGCAGCCAACTGATATAATTAGATTAGGTCAAACTTCCAAGAACAGATTTGCCCTTTGCCATAGTTGTGTGAAGTCGGGCCAAGTACAGGAATGTAATAATTTGCCATGTAGCTTTGTTCACAAAGGACCCGTTTCTTCTAGAAGTAGTGAGAAAAAACATCACAGTGAAAAGAATAAGATTCTGAGATTTCACACAGTTTTGGCTTTGAATTTCTAGTGTTATTTAGGACTGAAGCCAGCTAGTAAGCCAGCCAGCTAGTATGTGGACCGATACCGTGTTAGTAAGAGCCAGGGTTGCAAATCAATATTGGTGAAAGTGCACCTAAACATCTTCCATCAAGTTGAAAGGCCGTGTGTCTCTTGTGTGAGAAAGGCCGTGACACAATGCAGCAGCCAACCCATTCAGCTGGATACGTACCACTTAAATATTTAAAATTATTTGGGTGCATTAAGTGATTCTAGCTTTCTCAGAGACTGCGTTTCCTCGTGGCGGCTGGTATGTGCCCTGCGCCGGACGGAGCCTTGGGCAGCTGTGAGCTGTGCCCGCCTGCGGTTACCTGGCTGTGCTGTACGAGCGACGCGCACGGGGCAGTGACAGCACAGGGAAGGACAGGCTGGGTGCTGCTCAAATGTGAAAGTTCAAGCAGACTGAAACGTGGCTATCAGGCTCTGCCAGCTAAAACATGGGACACCTGTTGCAAGCTTGAGAAGGGAAGTTTAGAGCTGATCTATATGGTGTTTCAAAACAAGCAAATTAGTCTTACTTTACACCTTTTGGAGCAAGACTGTATGTGTATCGAGCCTCATATTTCAGAATAAAATGCCCTTTTTCAATTTTACTTAAGTTATTATTATTAAGTTATATTAGACAGTTGGACTAAGGTCCCTTCCAACTGAACTACTCTATTCAATTAATTGATTAAAAAAGATTTTTAGGAAGGCAAGTCAATTTTCAGTTTCCTACGTGCCATTGTAATTTCTGGCTACGTGCATGGTAGGAAACTTTCCTTCTTCTCTTCAGAATGAGTGGGGCTGAACAAACTTCACTGCCTTGGGCTGAGCCCCGACGCCTCTACTTGACCTACTCAATAGTGTTTCTTAAATCCTGAGCCACGTTCCTGTGTTTTATAACGTTCGTTCTCTATAACCACAAAGTAGCAGAATATGCTCGCAAGAGAAAATACAATCTGACAGTCAGGTACATGCACTAAATCTCTCTATAGTCAATCTCAGTTTGTGTCAGGAGAAGCTAGGCAAGAAGCTTTCAGTTCCTCCACCTGGATAATGTCTAAGAAAAGCGGCCCGCAGCAGCCACAGGGCCCAGGTAGTTGCTTGGTGGTCACCTCAGAGCGAGCACAGGATTAGCAACAACCCTTTCAGGGTTGGAATTGTTGAGGAGCTCACTCTGATGGGCAGCTTCTAAAGAGCAGGAAAGTCAGGCAGAATGTTTAAAAAGCATCATCCTGTTTTTTGCATTTAAATGAAAAGTAGCATTTTTTTTAAATTCACTTTATTTCCTTATGCCTGCATCCTAAAAAATACCAGACCCCCATGGCTTCACATTTAAATTATGTGTAATCAGGTTTGTCTGTAGAACCATCAAAAAATACTAATGTGCTTTTTACCTTTATCAGCAAGCAGGTTTTGTTTACTGACAGCCTTTAACATTTAAAGAATATGGGGTTTGCTGATGTATTTTGTGTATTTTTCCTAATTCTCTAATTATGTACATGTCTTCTTTTCCAAACTCAGTTGAGCAACAGTGTGCACATGTGCTTGAGATGCTGCAGAAATAATTTTACTCTTGTGTGCATAGGATGTAGTTTTGCAGTCCTTGCAGAGGTCACAGACAACACCATTTGGAATACTCTCACTTTACTGAATTCAGAACGAGCATCTGGTACTAAGTGGTAAATTGTGCTGTGGTGGATTTGAATTAAAATATCCTGGTTTTCATTGCAGGCATCTTTTCCACAAGTCCTGTGTAGACCCCTGGCTGCTAGACCATCGTACCTGCCCGATGTGTAAAATGAATATTCTAAAAGCTCTAGGGATCCCGGTAAGCACGTCGCAGAGCAGCCGGTCGGGGCAGAAGGGAAACATCAGCTACTTGGGTATATCGCTAGCCCTTTGCCTGTCTGTTCCCACCTTACTCTTCTTGCCATGTTATTGATTTATTAATTGATTTATTAAGGGGAGTACAAGCTGAAATGTCTGACTCTACCTCTCTTCTGCACCCCACTTTTATTAGCAAGCAAGAGTGTGTGTCCGGGTGTTGGCTGGGTATTGAGATTTGTGTGTCTGTGGTTGCCTGCTTTGTGGAGCAGAGGGTTGTTTGCTGGTGTTTTGGTGGATTTATAGATTCTTTCACATAGCTTTTGTTTGTGTTTTAAATGAGGACTGGATTTACTTTTTTAAGCATGCTCTCAGTTCAAATCTCAAAGCAGAAGGTCTGCAAATAAAATTTTCCCTGCTATCCTAGTCGAGGACAACTAATTGCTCATTCTTGGGAGCCAAATCTTTTTTTTTTGTCAGATTTCTCTTGAAGTTTATCTGTAGCAAGCTCTGTACTCCTAATTCCAATTAGGGAGCATTTCTCCCAGTAACTAAGCGTGGGGCGGACCGCATGACATACAAGAAATTGTTAAGCTCTTTGTTATTTGGAACATTCAGATGTGGCTAGAAGCTGCCAAAGCAATTGATCTTTTTAGGTTGTGTGTTTACATTCAGATAGTGCACGTCTTGTCTGCCATACAGTTTCCTAACCGCAGCTATCACAGAGATCAGGGGCTTCACCACGAAGAAGTGAGTCACTTTGTCACACCGTGCGAGCCTTGCTGCATGATAGTGAAGTTCAATACTGAAACGCTACCAGTTGATGCGTTAACAGGTGCTGTAAATACCCTCCCCAGTTACAGATGGTGACGTGCCAGCTCACGTATGAAAGAGCTATATAAAGTAAAATAGCTCATGTGAACATACTAGGGGAGCTGATGCAGCCATTCCTCAAGAGTTCCTTTTCATGGAGCCTAGGAAGCCAAGCAGGTTGCTGCAGAACGGGTTCCGCAGCAAGTGAAGAAGTATGTTTTTACTGAAGTAGGCGGATATGTTAATCAACCTAATATAATCCAAACTAAAAACACGTAATGGGAAAAAATGAAGTAGAGCGTTGTAGTTAGGGTAACATGTCATCACAGTTGGGCTACTTTTTCTGCTAAGCATGTATATTATCTTTAGAATATTAAAAGATGATACAACTGTTAAATCAGTATTTAAGATGTCAGGAAAGGCTGGAATGAAGGCTGGCTCTGCCATTCAGCATCTCTGCACCTAGGCTTAAATACAGAAATTTTTCCGCAGGTTCCGTGTCTCAGTTCACAGGCCTGCCAGTGAGCAGTTACCCAGGATTTTGACACCTCTTCTCCCTACCCAGTATATTGTTCCATGGCTTTCTTCTGCACCACGCAGGACCACACGATTTCTGCTCTCACACTGGTCCATTCACATTTCTGCCCAAGCATTTCATTAACATAGTCTTCATCCAGCTTCATAATCAGGGGATATAGACAAATCAGACCTCCACTTTTTGGAGGCCTGCGGTGTGATGTTAAGGTCTTTCCAGAAAGTTTAGTAGCGTTAGTATTTACATCCAGAATACTGCTCTCACTGACTTCACTGACAGCTGCTGAAGGCTAAACGTGTCCGCAGGCTGTCTGAGGCTGGGTACATCGAGGGGAAGGGAAAACATGCCCAGAGGCATGGTTTTGGTAAAGGTTTTGGTTTACATGACTGGCTTTTACTACACATGAACAGCTCTGTAGTGGCAGATATAGAACCTAATTGCCAGGAATAATTAAAAGCGCCATTCAGTTTCCTCAGCCATTGTTTCTCTTCTCACAGCTCTCTGTCGCATTCTCTCTGTACCACGTAGCAGAAGGGGGATCCATCCTGCTCCCCTCACAGAGAGCTTTCCACATGGAGCTTCTGTGGAAATAATTGTACTGGGCATGTAAATAAAGATACTGCTGTAACCAACATAAACAACTGGGTCAAATTAAGATGTCAGAATCAGCCTTAGCGCTGGCCTGTCTTAACACTAAAAATCAAGCACTTGGATGTTAATGTTCCACTAGCAAAGTTTGTTTAGAGGATTTTAGCGTATGAATTTCTGTAAAAAATTCCCTAGGTTGTTCTAAGACAACAAACTGAAAATAACCAGCACCATCATTTGGAGAAAGCATACTGGCTCCCGCCCGCATGGATCATCAGTTGGGCTCGTGAAGGGAGAGCTGCATGCTAGAGCCTTACCCCTCGAGCTGACTTACAGTAGGAGCTGTTGTCCAGGGGAACTGGGAGCAGATGGTAGCCTTCGTGACAGGGGTTTCCTCTGCTGACAGCAAAGGAAGTGGGAGTCTAAGAGCATCTGGTACCTTGGGGGTTAAAAATTCCTATAATGCTATCAGTTGCTCCTCTCCCTCTGCTTTCTCTGCCTTCTCTTTCTAAAATATGCCTGTGGGGTGCTTTCTGGTGGCACCGTCAGCTTGCAGGCACCATGCAAAGCCCTCTTCTCTTTGCAGAGTGTAGTAGTTGGTCCTGAATAAGCCACCAGTCTCTATCAGCACACATGAACTGATATTTTCAGAGACTCATAACTTAGCCAGATGTCAGTAGGCTGTTGTGGGAAAGGACATTTCCCTGGAAGAAGCTGTAAAGCTCTAGGGCTTCTCAGTGAGAGGTGGCAAACATTTCTGTAGAGTGGATAAAGCAAAATGCCATTCCCTAACCACATTCTTGAGTCTTGCTGAGCAATCTTAGCAGAAATTTCCACACACAGAAAAGCAGCCTTAGGCAGGCAGCAGTCTCTGATGGGATACTTGAGCGCAAATTTGCCAAAGTCCTTTTGCAGGCTTTTACAATGGGAGGGATGAGGACCTCGTACCATAGGCAGGGCTAATATGATATTTTTTTTCCTGCCAGCTGCCTGTTTGTCCTGTGGTTGTTATTAAAGAGCTGGCTTATGTGACTGTGGATATATTGCGCTTCATTTAGCAGGAAGACTCAGGATTTTCCAGGAAATGATTGGTTAAAACCCAAATATCCAAATGCTTCAATTCAGTTCACATCTAAACTCTCCATTTACTTTGTAACAGAGACTTCAAATATTATCTGCCCTAAAACCAGGTTCCCCAGGCTGCTGTGAGGCACCAAAATGACTGCACTCATTTTCACGGTAGCTGAGCACCCTAGCATCTCTGCTTTTTATCATGGCTCTCTGCAGTTCCAGAGGATTATTAACTATCTATCTATCAGCAAACAGCTGGCATTACGTTTTCTATTGTCTCTTTGCTGGTGAATCCAGCTCAGACTATACCTATTTTGGCTGTAATATTTGAAGTGAATTATCAGTGCAAGTGTCTTGCACTTTCAAAGAGCTACATTGCTATTGGGATGATCATATCACATAGAATAGTTTCCCTCTGCTTCTCCCCCTTTTCTGCAAATATCTGCTGGATATGCAGACAGCTGCATTTTTGGCAGCAGATTGGATGACTTGAAGCTATTCACTAAGAGCCTTCGCCAAGCCCTCAGAAGTCAATACAAAGCCTTCCCTTGACTTCAGTGGAATTGTGCCCTCAAAGCACTTACATGCAGGGAATGAGTGAAAGCAATATGATTAAACTTAGAAAATGTATCTGGGCCACTCTGACAGCAAAAGCCATAATGTATTTTTTTTTCAATCAGTATTTCATATCATTAGTTTTATAGTATGCTGCTTAGTTTGGGGTATTTTTTCCAACAAAAATGATTCAGGAGTAAAGGGGTTCATTATATCGAGCAATGCTGGTTTTGCATCTTTAATGTTTGGTTTGGCTTTCAATTATAATCCCCCATTTTTAAAGGTTTAAAAGTTAGTGATAAAACCCCATTCTAGGAATAACTGGAATCAGAGCAAAGGACAGACAACTGATCCCCTGAAAAAAATTTGAAATACTTTTTCCTACAGTAGAAAAGAAAAAACAGGCTTTTTTCTTTAAGATACACTGCCATCAAAGCCAAATTTAAGTTAAAAATGAAATTCTGAAAGCATTTGTTACAACAGCTAAGGGTGAGGGAAAGAGTGATAGATCTAAGGAATAATTTTGGATCCAGGTCCTGCAGATAAATGATTGGTATTTCACTTAGACAAGTACAGGTTCAATGAGTTTCATTAAAACCTGGTATAGCTGAAGGTGCCTTTATCCCAGTTCTGAGGAGCTCTCGCTGCTTGTGGATTAGACTGGAGCCAGACAACAACAATTCTAATTTTTATCCCAAACTTCAGTTTGTGGCTACAAGTTACCTGAGAATTGTTTAAAATGCCTGCCTTTTTCACTAGGAACATTTGTGAAAAAATATTTGTGAGGTAGCAATAATCAGAGAGGGAATGTATGGGAAAATAAAAAACATGCTAAGTTCCAGGTTCTGCAAAAAATGTAAGCATATGGTAACCTTCTATGCCTGAGTTCAAAGGGATTACTCTTGTGCTTAAAGCTAAGCTTCTCTTTAAGTCTTTGCTGTATCATATTTTGCTTAGTTTCTAGGTGCCTGCTGTTGGAGATAGGCAGGTAGTGAGATTTTCAAAAATGCCTTAGCAAGTGGGACAGCTAAGCGTACCAAAATCAGATCCACAGAGCAGAGTACATCCCCTCTGACTTTAGCCATCCGGACGCTGGATTTCCAGTCCAGCAGCTTAAGCCCCATCTCTGCTTAGTGCTGAGCAGTGGGAAGGCAGAGGGGGTAATTCGTACCACTTACCTGAGGGTGGGATGAATCACACAGCGAAATTGTCTCAAACCGTTGAAGTTAGAGGAAACCTAAGTGACTGATCCAGATTAGCTGTCTGACTCCTGGACAATAAAGATAAATGGGAACAACTTAACTTTACGTTTCGTAACTTAACAAGGTATCTGTGTAATTGCAGCTCGACCTTGCTATGTCCCTGTGTCATTTTGGAAGCTTCGCACCCTGACACACAGCATCCTCATTTCAGAATTAGCCTTGTTTTTGTTAAAATATGTTAAAACTTCAAAACCTGGTTCTTGAAATAGTTATGCAAACAATTTTTCTTCATGCCTTGGGGAGAACTAGACCTGGTTCTATGGGCAAATGGCGCAATAATCTGTTTCCTCTTAGAGGAAAAAGAGCTTTTTCACTCATATGTTTGTCACCAATGTTTATGGGGAGCTCCACAGAAATCACTGCTGTATGAATGGGAGCATCGGGCTTATAATAAGCCCAGAGAAATCAGGGCTAGAAACTAGTCTGACTGTTTTAAGTGCCCAGCTTGGACATAGTGTCACTGGACAAACGACCCTCATTGCCCCCCAGTGCCCACTTGAAGTGTCGGTGCCCTTTGTGAAGAGGCGCTCAATGTGCAAGAGAGGTGGGCACCACAGCCCCCCTCATTGCTTCCCTATAAGGCCAATGGAAAGGCAGACACCTGACTTGAAGAGCTTGGCTCATTCTGGAGGTGTTGGTGCGTTCACTATGTAACTGCAAGAGAGAAGTGTCTAAATTCCCCAGAACTGGGTTTCATCCTTGGTCTCTCTGAATCACAATGCAAGAAAGACCATGGATTGAATAATACTCTTCAAAGTCTCATTATTGCTTGTTTGTTTCTTTTCTCATAATTTTATTTTGTAGGAAATATAGGATTAGTAAAGGAAAAGATCTTTTGATGTTAAAAAGCTTGTCTTATAAACAGCTTTAGCTTCTATTTTTGCACCCCACACATAGATGCGCCCACAGGCAGTTCCCTTGAATTCCTATTCCTGAAAGCTCTGATATCAGCTCTATAAAATGTGTATTTAGGGAAAAGATAATCATTCCCCTTCAGCTACCGTCTCTGTTTACATTTGTAATCTGACTCAGCAGTCTGCCTATGTTGAACAGATCATATCAATAAGTGAGTTACTTTTTCAAGGTACACTCTCCCCAAAACCTTTAAAAAATATAAATAAGAATATTTAGAGATTGTAGGTGACACAGTTTAATACTGAATATTTGCAATGCATACTTCAGGTCTCTTTTCCAACAATTTGTAGTAAGAGGTTTTAAGTACATGAAAACAAACAAACTGTGCATGTTTATTCATTGTATGGTGCCATTTTCAGTACTGAAAGAAAGTGAAAAACCTGAAAGTGAAATGAAATCTTTTTATCAGGTGGAAGCTCAAATTTCTTTTTTTTTTTTTCTTCCCATTAGCCAAATGCAGACTGCATGGATGATATACCTCCAGACTTGGAAGCTTCCATAGGAGGACCACCAACCAACCAGATAACGGGAGCCAGCGATATAACAGTGAACGAGAGCTCTGTAACCCTGGATCCTCCGGTGCGGACTGTGGGAGTACTACAAGTCATCCAAGACGTAGACTCCTTTCCCCAGGTTGGGGAGGGTAACTTCACAACAAGCAGTAAGTTCCTCTTTCTGGCAGAATTTGCACTGAAATAAATGTTTAGGAACCCAAATCACAAACCGATCTCTAGTGTGGGAAAAAATGGCCTTTGAGGGCTTTTTCACTGGAGCAATGGCCTTACTTGAAGCCTACCAGAAATCTACAGGGTAAGTAAACTGTAATATCATGTCATTCCGCTGTACTGCAAACACTTCCAGCCTGTGTGCAAATCAGTGTGTTGAATAGCAAACTCTAATTGGAGTCCCCTGCATGGACAGAACAAGCTATTTCAGTCAACACAAAACAATATAAACTTAGGTCATCTTCAGCTATTGCTTATAGTAAGTGATCCCATTCACCATGACAACCCGCCAGGTATCACCTGGCTTCTTTGTGAAGCAGATAGGTGCATGTCCTTTGGCCTGCCATTCCTCACTGGCCTACATGTGACCTTGTGGAAGTTACTCTTACCTGCATATCATAAAATAAATAGTGAACGCAGCAACCACTTTTACTGCCTTTGGTCAAGAAAAAAAAAAGAATGTTGAATTCTGGTTTTGCCTTTCCTTTATCTTCTTACATCAACTTAAGTTTGTATGGTTATTTATTCATACTTGAACTTCTCATTCCGGAAGGACTGATGGTCAGAGTTCCTGTACTTGAAAACCTGAGCGTAGTGAAATAACGCTGCAGATTTGTACAAAAAAAGGAGAATTTTGGATGCTTTCAATGTGTTTAGTTTTCACTTGTTTAAGGGGCACCATTTGAACCAGTAACTCTCAAAATGTCTGCATGTCTCACTGTTCCTAAAAATGATGTTCTTTGTTGAAAATCTACCTCTGACAGTTTAAAAAGAATGTTGTCAGCTGTTTTGAGTGAGGGTTGTACTAGTCTGAAATTCTCATTTTTAGGTAAAATAGCAGATCAGTAGAAAATACATATCTGTGTGATACCAGTTGGTGTATTAGTATTGACAAGACTATTGTAGAAAATCATCAGATGTACTTGAAGGGAGGTAGAAGAATGTGATAAAATATAGGTTTGTGTATGGAGTCAGTGTAGGTCCTGGAAAAAACTATACATTTTCAACCATTTCTAGGTACTAGTATGTGCCTGGGCGTGAAAAAAAAAAGGCAAGTAAAAATATGATGTGTAAAAGGTAGGAGAAAGATGAGGGGACTAGGCTGAAATGATTTTACATTAGTCTCCTTACTCTGTGGAGAGACTTGATAATCCCATTTTCCCTCATATTGCAGCCAGTGTCATGGCAGTGAAAATAACTTCTGGAAACGCTGCACTTGCGACCTTAGCCACAAGTGACCCAGAAGTGGATTTTTAAGTTCTCCCTTTGTGGATTAGGTACCGGTTTCAGGTTTGGTCCTTTTATGGTCTAAGTCCTGGATCCAGCAAGGGGTGAGCAGCAAGGTTATAGGCCCAGCTGTCATCCATGGCCAGCCTGTCAGCTGGTGGCATACAACTTTCTCAAGCCTCCTGGAGTGCTGGCAAGAGCTGTTCAAAACAAGATGTTGTTTTATTCTAGGGGTAGTCTGTGCTTTTTGTCCCAGGATCTTGGCACACCAACAAGCAGTTCTGGTTTGTCATCAGGGGTGACAATGGTGTTGAGGCAGCCAGGGAGCACGAGAGCTCAGTAACTCTCCAGCCGCTCTTCCCCTCCAGTTTTGTTTCCAGAGTCTGCAGAAGGATCAGTGTCAGTCCAAACACATTTGTTCTTCATTTTTCAAGTTGCCAACTAAGTAACTGGATGAAAAAACTTGCTCTGAGCCAGCAGAGCCTGCAGGGCCTGCAGACATGCTTTATTTTGCCTTGGTGCTCTCTGTTTTCCCCTTACCTTTAATAACATTGGGCAATAGACACCAACACTGGGCAATCCTAAGGGCTGACAGCAGAGCCCATGGACAAGGAACTCACACCAAGACCAGTGGTCTGTCCAGGCACATGGGTAATGTGCAAATCATGGAGCAAGAGATCTCCATCACCTGAAGAGGCTGGCCATGTGGTCAGGGTTTTTTCTCTGATTATTTGAGACAGAGAGGGAGAAGAGAGCAGGGAGGGGAAACTGGCAGATGGCCTAAGCTCTGTGAAGGTTGTGAGCCTCACGCCATCACAGGGGTGGCTGGGGACCCACTGCTAAAAACAGACCTTTCCAGTTGTTTTGTGAGGAAAGAAGAGTCCTGAGAAAAGCTCAAAGGACCGTGGGAGCTTCCAAACCCTGGTGGGTGCCTGCCTACGCTGCGGCTGTCACACACAGTTACTCAGGGAACTCTGGTTTAATGCTTGGTTAGCTGTTGTCACTCACCCGTCATTGATATGTAGACATGAATCTTCATCTGAATTGCTTATCTGATATGTAGACATGAATCTTCATCTGAATTGCTTATCTCAAAGTGGAGTACAATACTTGAATATTAGTCAGTGGCAGGTGTTCAAGTTTACATGCTGTCATCACCACATCCAAAGTGGTGCAATTTGCAGTAGTTTACCGAAACAGAGCCGTTTGGTCCCTTTTTGCAGCAGAGCTGCAGCAAAGAAGAGGTCTTTGGTTGGGAGTTAGGGGCTGAGTTCCAGCTGTGATGGGAATTTGTCCCTCCAGCTGCCTCATGTGAATTGGGGTGTTCAGGCACTCTGAAAGGTAGAACTTAGCATCTTAGGCAACCTGAACTCTTAAGCCAGTGAAAGGGGAACGTCCAGGACCACTGTATAGTTGTGGTGTGAAACCAGATGCTAACTAGATCAGAGGGCAACTGTAGGCTAAATAACTGGGTCATAGCTGTCATATAGATGGGGCTTTATAGGTATTGTGTCTGTTTATTGGATTCAGGCATTGTATTTCTCATTTCCAGAATCCTCGTAGTTACACAACTGCAGAGCTTTCTGAGCGTGCCCTTTCTGTGAACTAGCCTGCCTGGGAATTTGTCAGCGATGACGCTGATTGCTCATAGGAATCTTTGCTGAAGTTGCTAGGTTCTGGCCTCTTTATATAGCATTAGTGACGGGAGTATACTCCAAGGCTGAATCTGTGCTAGAAGTTTTTCTTCCTCTTGTTATTGAATCTGTGCAGACTGCCTCCAGTGCAGTCTTGACGTGGCACCCTGTACCCAGCACCACGGGTCCTTGCATCCCTCCTTATTCCTGGCAAAGTTTGGTAGTCCAGGAGGTAAAGGAATTGCTGCCTTCTTTCCACCCACTTCTGCAATACTTTTTGCTTAATTGTTGTTGCATCCTTTTTGTTTGTTGATTAATCATTCTGGTATTGTTGTCTTGTTTGGGGTTTCATTTCCCTTTCTGTGTTTCCAGTGAGTATTCAGAGCCAGAAGAGCTCCCACAGTGTGTCTGGAGGGAGGATATTTCCAGAGTACTGTTCACATCGGGTGAAATTCTGTCTCCATTGAAATCTGGTGGCAGAGCTCCCACCTACTTCAGTGGGGCCAGATTTTAATTTCTGGAACTCAGCCAGTGCTTTTCTTTTTATTTCTCTGTGTGTGTTCAGCAGACATTTCCTCATCTCTCCCTCCCTTTTTCTCCCCATGCTCCTGAATAGATAATGTCTTCCATGGGACTCTGGGCAATATAGTGTACTATGAGCATCTGGATGGGACTTCATTTGGGGGCCCATCCCTAGGGTTCCTTGCTAAACCAAGCATCTCCTGTGTAGTATCACTGAGCACTTAAAAATGGACCAGCAGTTTCTCTCAGCTGTCTTCTACCAAGATCCAAGCCTTCATCAAGTCCCTGGGGCGTATCTACAGCCCCAAGTCTGTTCAGTATTTAGTCTTCGTGACTGTTTGCTCTCTGTGGTGGGATTTTGTGCAGGATCCTGGGATAGTATCTTGTAATGTGATATTTCTGTAATCAGTTGCTGAAAATGGATGGATGGAAAAATTGAAAAACTGGAATTGGAAAAAAAAAAGGGGGGGGGGGAATTGTGTGAAATACATAAGAGTTCATCTCAGCTGAGTTTCCTGCTTTGACCCTATTACTTTTCAGCTCTCCAGAGGGTATGAAAGAAGATAAGCTAAGGATCTTTTTCCACAATAATGCATCATAGCAATCTGTGTTGCCTAATTTTTAGTAGTGAGTAATGCAAAATGCTAACATCTTTGGAAATTGCAGCGCAGGTGGAATTTCCTGCTCTACAGATGATGTGAGTGTGAGCTGGACTTGGACTTGGCTAAGATCTGAACGTGAAGAAGCTCTGAGCTACACCAGCTTGGGAGGAGAGGAAGGTGGATTTGGGATTTGAGGACGACATTGCAATATTCTTTGGGTCAGGCTCAGCTGGGATTGAATGATATGGTTAAAAAAAAGTAGTTCGCTGGGAAAGTAGCATCTAGATATTTTAAAGGTTGTATGGTGACACTTGCAGGGGAAAAAGTAGTTATTCATTTTTTTCATCTTTTATAGCATCCGTGGTCATTCGTCTCCCTCAACCCATGCCGCACTTGCTAATTTCTGCAGTAGATAATATGCACTGCCTGAATCTTTGCTCTCTGTTGGTAAATACCTCTAGTTTTTCAATTTAGACAAGCTTTTATGTTCTTTTCGGCAGGATGTCTCATCACACTGCATAAGGCTTCAGAAATCCCACCAGCACTGTCTCTGTAGTTGGAGGAAGAGCCATAAATAATTCTACTGCAAACATGGGCAGGAGTTTTAGTACGAAAAACCACACACTCTCCCCCAAGGTGTCATATCACCTGCAAAGTCTACCAAGTTTGGCGGGCTGTACAGCAGTGGGGGCAGTCTAGAGAATGCTAGCAGTTCCTTTTCTGCCTCTTGTTTTGTTCTTTCCATAAAACCCTGCCAACGTATAGCTCATCGTGACTGTTAGGACACTTTCAGGTCTCTGATAGCTCTTCATTAAATCTATTAATATAACTTCTCAAGTCATTATTTTGATCTGTGTATGTTTAAAATGTCTTTGTGAAGAATAATCAGCCTTTGGAAGTGGATGAAAGTGCATGATAAGAATGTGATCCACTGTTGTCTTGCGACCACTTGACTGTTCCTCCTTGCTATTAATGGGGTTTTTTTAGGTAGAATGTAAAGGGGGAGGAAAAGGTGGAAAAACTCCCTAGACAGTAGTTAATACGGAAAGTTATTAACACTTGCATTAGCACCTAACACTGTCCTGGAGACAGAATACTGATGGGACCTAGTTAAAGATTGAGCAGATTGGGTCCCATGTGCCTGGAGTATGACATAAGTCCTAGTGGCTCTATTAAAAGCCTGTGTGGGGGTTGCACTAAATAGTTATCATGAACTGAAAATTCCAGTGAGCTGAGGTCCTAGATTCGTTTTGAGACTCACACCAGTGCCGACATAGCACTGGTGGTTTGAAAGGCCAGCAGTGGTTTGAAAGAATCACCAAGTGAAACCTAACCGGCACTAAAAATGGGCTCTGGATTATTACATACACCTACAAGACTCCTGCCAGGCTCTGTGAATGGACAGTGAAGTTTTCCTGTTATAAAACTGCTCTTCCTTTCCATATGTTAAGATGTGAAATAAGACGAAGTGTCTCTGTACAGCAAATTGCAAAAAGGGATGTACAAAAATGCTGTGAAACAAGGAGCAAATGTAAAGTCTAATTTTTTTTTTTGTTTTCTGTTTCACGTCTGCTATGTACACTGACGTTGTGTGCAGAGCAAGGATGAAACCATCGGTTCCTGAATCTCCCTTCTTCCCTGCAGACACACTGAGCTGTCTGTGGCCCAGTCAGGGGGCGTGGTAGGTACACGTGGTAGTCTAGCCTAACCTAGGGTGCCAAAAGGCTGCAGATCTTAAGAAACTTGCTTAATAATTGACTCTAGGGAGAGATTTAGAAGAAAAGGTTCTTCCTCAGTAGTGGAAGCTCCATTTAGAAGTCTGTCTCTACATATAAATGCTGTGGCAGTTACCAGCTTGCCTCTCTGTCCTGGATTACTTGTTCCTGCCTCCGTGTTGCAGCTACCTTGTGAGCCCAATCCAGAAGCTAACCAATTTCTTCCTGTTGTGGTTTTTTTTTTTTTTTTTTCATTTGGATCAGTTCCCTGATCCAGAAGTAGTTATGCCAGTACAACAGGAGGAAAGAAATGTGGAGCGCAAGAGAAGAGAGGGACAGATAAGCCAGCTTTCACAACACTGTTGCCAAAAGCAAGCACGCTATCTCAAGCACAACTAGACTCTATACAGCTGTCTGTTTTGCCCAGAAATCAGGATAAACAAATAGGCAAAGTAAGCATGAAGTTTCAAATCTCATTTGAATGCGCATGTCTGAGTATACAGGCATTTTATTAATGGTCAGTGAATATGAGAGACATAAGGGATTTATCCTCTATGATAATGAAACTCAGTAAGGAAAAGTGGCATTGTAAAAACTGATGGCACACAAGCGTGTCCTTAGAAACATCATTCCTCATTACTCTGAATGTGCATTGCACGTGTTCAGGGAAAAAGGGGATCTGAGGACTGGCATCAGTGATAACATAGCTTATATCTGTCTTTATACTTCACTGTCTTAAGCAGATAGCTAGATAAAACATCGAACAAGAAAGCTTTTAAAGCAAAAGGGACAAATAATATAGAGTAAAATATAAATCTGAACTGGAGAGAGATGAGATGACTTAATACTAGCTGGTCTCTTTGATTTATACTTGAGAATCAAAGCCTTGCCTTGCAAGAGATGTTTAGCATCTTGCATACAATCTGCTTGATTATTTAGGACTCATTCTCACATCTCTAATGTCTGCGGAGTTTTTATTCTCATCAGTTTTTACACAAAAGCCTCCACTGAAATTGTCAGGAAGTGCTGTTTAAGATACAATGTGCTGCTGTGATTCTGAATCTTTTTCTGACCAATTCAGGAACAAAGACAAATGGGAGATACAAGGAACCAGCTTGGATCAGCACCTGAATGTGAGAATTAAGAAGTAAGACTGAGTAACAGCCCTCTAGCTGGGCAGGCAGAGGAAGGGCAGGATTCCAGGGTCAGCCCTGCTGGTTGCTGCCATTATTTCAGACAGATAAGCAATGCAAAAGTAATGCTTGCCTGTACTGCGCAGACCCCAGAGACCTCTACCAGGGTCAGGCTCTGCTGTACCAGTCATTATATACACAGATAGTAACAGTTGGACCCACTTCTGAAAAATTCACAGGGAAGAGCGGGTTATAGCAAGCAAACAAATCTAATAAATTTAGTGGGAAAAGACAGACAGTGAAAAGGCAGCTGTGCCTATGGGAGAGTAAAAACACGAGGTGGAGACAGAGGAGGTACTCATAGAAAGTAGCACCATTTCTACAGCGGTCACCCTTCATTCTGCTTGCATGTGTTTTGTTCTGGTTCCATTGCTTCATAACGGAGTGTACATTTGCCTCAGTGCTCCCGTAGTGTCATGACCACTTTGAAGGTAACTCAAATGAAAGAAGTATGCTAGGCAAAAGCTCTACTGATGTACTGTTTCCAATCATTGGTATATAAGGTTTTTTTTTTCCTTATTCAATCTAGACTTTGAGTCTGTAAACGTACAAGAGAATCATTTGCACATGGAAGCCGTCTGGCTTCTCACAAGCATTTAAAGGATCACGTGCATGCTTACACCTGCACTTCTCGTGTTATAACCAGCAGTTTTGATTTCTCACAAAGCATGACAGAGTTGCATTTAGAGGCAGATTAAGTGGAAGAGGTTTGTGCCCGTGTGATGTTTTTTGTTTGATAGGTGTTTGTCTTTCAGGAGTTGTTTGGCCTGCAAGAAGCATCCAAAACTGCTCTGCTTTAAATTTTCTCCAGATCCTTCTAGGGACAACAGCTCAGATTTCTACATACAGTGTCTAGTACTTATGATTTCAGCCTGGGCAAAAAAATTTGGTAGTAGTATTTGCTCATAAAATACCAGTCATGTCCCAGTGTGTTTTTGAAACAACTCTTTCTTTTGTTACTTGCCTCCAACTCCAGCAAAAATTAGGGTGGTTCAGGGATCCCTTAGGGTTACCACAGTAACCAGGTCACTTCATCTAGAAGTGAGAGTTCTCACTAAATCTTTAGTAATTGGACTTGTATCTTTATTGTGCTGGATGTGCGCCGGTTTAAGTGAAGACAGTGCCTGAAACTGATGCTTTGAAACCGATAGGCCAGATGGAGAAAACGGCTTATGAGTGTTTATAAAAAACATGAATGATCAGAAGAAAAGTAGGTATGGCATGGGTGTTAGGGGAGGATTTTCTCCTGCCTCAGAGCCTGGGGGGAATGGGAGAGATGTAAGCCCTCACATTTTGGGGTGCTGGAAATAGGACCCACGTGGTTGTATTCTAGCCCAACTAGATGCCACCTTTGCCACTCCAGTGACAAGGCTGATACCCTGAGGAACATGCTCAGGCTGTACTCAGCACAGTAGCATCAGAGTTCCATTAATGACTATCCGGGCTTCCAAAGTGCCCAGGAGATACATGATGAAATATCCACCCAACTTGGCCTTTTATTGTGACTATCTTTTCCAAGTGCCAATACCTTTGACTGTTCTTTTCCTTTTAACTCATGTTAACATATCTGAGGCACTCAGCATAGAACATATGCTCTGTTGTGGCAATAATTAATCCCTATGTTAATTCACATATTAATGTGCAAAACAACTTAGCTGGAGATCTCTGGTGAATTTCTGCTCTATTTGCCACTGTCTAGGTAGCAT
Organism: Platalea leucorodia; assembly: GCF_965183815.1. Classification (NCBI taxonomy): domain Eukaryota; kingdom Metazoa; phylum Chordata; class Aves; order Pelecaniformes; family Threskiornithidae; genus Platalea; species Platalea leucorodia. The sequence continues at coordinate 14,456,708 of NC_138828.1, read as the reverse complement.
AGTGCTGTAAGACAATGAAAAACCATACTCCTACAGGAAAAATGCATGGAAAATGTATAGAACGAAGATACCACTGGTGAAGTCAGAATATGAAAAGCACTTAGCTAAAATAGCTTTATTAAATCGTAGTATTTTCGGGGCGGGGAGGGAGGGGGGCTATCACACAAAGGAGGCTTAAAATCTGCCAGTTCCTTGTGCAGGTAGTTAAATAATGCAATGTTTTCAGCTGCTAACGTTTCTTTGGCAGACAGCCACCAAATGTGGTATGTCAGGTACAGATGACAAACCTTGCTTCAGATTTTGCCCCCATGTGCAGGGGATTTTGAATTGAACTGAGATGTTGCTAAACTTTATTGCTTCTTTAGAATTGCTTTTTGAAAAGGCAGTGGCACCAGCAAATTGTCTTTCTGTGCATGAAAAGCTATCAGTCTGTAAGATCAAAGTAGTCTCAGAGTAGGAGATTTTAGAAAAATGACCCTCTGCCAACCTGCTCTGGGAGGTGTAACGTGCTCCTAGCTGCCAAGTAACCTGCAGCCTAAAGATACACTTCAAAGGAAACAGTTTTGAAGAAAAGCTATGACAGAAATATTATATTTTCAGTTGTTCACCCTCAAAAGTGTCTTGTTAAACTACTGTAATGGCTGCATATTCCACAGGGTGGAAACAATTACGCTTGTTTGTGGTAATTCATTCCTTCTGTTTCTCTCTCTTCCCCCCCCCCCCCCATTAATCCTTCAAGTTTTGCCTGATTATGACTGAAAGATGCAAGTCCATTTCCCTTGTAAAAACTGAAAATTTACTGGAAATTTATATTCATCTAAAAGTCCTCTTTCTAGACTAGACAAATAGTGTAACAATATTTTAATGTTTAATTTTTTCTGAAAGCTCCTGAGGTCTAAATATTCTTCTGGAACTGCCTGGGAACCTTCTGGAAACTACGACTTTTCAATGAGAAGAGTTGAAATTGAAGAACTTGAATGGAAAAGGAGAGGCAGAAGGGGTTAAAACCAAACTTAATGTCACAAAATTTTGACTCTAACTTTACAGTAGTGTTCCCAGGGGAAATAATAATGAACCAGTGCAAAGGCATTTACATTTTTTGAAGTTATATGGTTGGTTTCCAGGTTTTCAGAGAGCTTTTGTTATTTTTACTTTTCCAGGTACGTATTGCATAGGGTAAAATCTCTTTCTTCTGCCTCTCTGAAGAGTGAGAATGCTCAGAACGTAAAAGAAGGTGGGACAGGAGTATATATTCACTGAAAAGATTGAAACAGAGATAAAATGTTTTAATGCAGAGAAACAGTATTTTAAAATTACTCTGTTCCAATTTGAGTTTCACTTGTGGAGTGTTACGGAGGTCTTGATGGTAGTGGTGGTGTCCAAGTGACGTAATGAACATATTTTCTAGTAAAATTCCAGCTATAATTTGTTGAAACTTAAATTGACCTTTCCCCTCCGCTGGTCCGAGAAGAAACTCTGAAAATTGATGTCTTGGTCTTGGCCTTTCTCATGTTCTCGTGAGCATTTCAGCAAGAGTCCCTGATAAAAACAGTGGCTTGGAGGGGATTTTCTGATGCCAGAAGTTGTTCGCTTGAAACTAGATTGTGACTGCAAGCTTATTTGAAAGGAAATGCTAAATGGTCCTAGATTTGTATAGCCTAAAACTAGTTTCTATTGATGTCCCTACTGGGTTTCCTACCAGCCAACCCCAGGCCTTCAAGGGCACTTGGCCAGTGAGAAATTAGCCTGGGTGCTAGGACTGAGGTGCCCTTCTGGCACATTTAGTGGCCCTTAGGTGAGATTGAGTTCCCTCTTTAGTGTTAGCCTTGCTGCTTATTGTCCTGGTTGCCTCTCTCTGGGTTTTAATTGTCACATCTAGCATTTTGTAAGCCAGAAAATGGAGCTCACTTTTTTTGTGGTGTCACTTGTGTGAACCATGAGCAAGGAAAGCAAAAGGAGCTAGTTGATTAAGGAGGGAACACACACGCGCTCTTGCTTTATGCTGGTGAGACAAAACCGCTGGTTTCACATCGCAGGTCAAGGAGTCAGGTCAAGTAAAACTGTGCTATGTTCTTTTTCATAAAGGCCCATTTTGGGAGGAAAGGGAGACAGGCAGGAAGGAGACACGGGACCGGAGGGAGACTCACATTCAATTAATTCAAAATCTTTAACTCAGAAAGCTTGTTATTTTGGTTTCAGTTTTTGTAAAGGCTGATTTTTTTTTTTTTTTCCTTCTTTACATAAGGCATTTTTATAAATGTATTTTCAGGTAAGAGTGAAATGTAGCAGGCCTGGCCTGGCAGATCAAAGATTTATTTTTTAGCGGGAAAAAACAAAAATGTTGAGGTATTGCAGCATTGTCAAAGAAGCATTCCAATCAAAAAGAGATTGGCATCAATTGATTTCAGATTTCTTAGATGAACATAACAAAAGATAAACTGTTGACCTTTTTCTTTATTAATATTTTTCTTGATTGTTGTTCTGTACTCCTGTGTTTCTCTGTGAATGTGCATAAATATACACAGCCTAGCTTGTTAGAATTTTATCTGGTGCACTAGCCCTGCTGCAAGAAACGATAACATTTTGGACATTTCTGTTCCAAATAGACAGTGGTTCTGTATACCTCCTAGTCGTATTTTAATCCTCCTTTCATGTGCTTGTAATGAGTTTTAAATGTGCTTATTTTTCTTTCCTATAGAATGCTTTTGGTTATATGAAAAATATTGCTAAATCCTTTAAGCAAACTGTGAAAGCAACCTAAAGGAGATCCAAAGGGCATTTAAGAGGTTTTACTTTTCCAAAAAGAAAAGGTTTTGATACAGTCTCTGTTGGGGGGCAGGGTGGTGTCTCATTTCTAAACTAATGAAAAGAGCCACATTTCTCATAAAAACCACTATGCAGAGACAGATTAAATCAGTTTTTTTGCTTAAGTTTGCAGGAAGTCCTAGGAAATGTTCCTGCTGGAAATCATGGGCTGTTTCTGGCTGCATAGATCTACTTTACTCTTTCCGCTAGTACTCACGGTTATACAAGATTTCTAGATTATACCAGCACTGACAACGTCATATCCCACCTGCCAATCCATACATGTCAGCAGCAGGTTGAGTGCCGACCCACAGCCTGGCAGAAGGCACCTTCTGCTTACACCTGCCCAGCGGCACACAAGGACCTTCCTGGTACAGGGACCATGCCCATAGTGGGAAGCTCGCACTTTAGGAAGCCTTAAGTACAAAAGTTCACTTTTTGATAGGGAGCTTTCTGTTTGTGGCCATGGTCAGATTCACTTCTGAATCAGAGAACTGGCCACAGCTGTAGGTAGCAAATGTTACTGATCGTGGAACTATTGAGTAGGCTGCAGGGAAGATCAGAGCTGGAATAATTCCTGTTCAAAAACTGCATAATTACCCTGGAATGTAAAATGTGTTGCAAGGTTTGATAGGCTTGTGAGGTTTAAGAGAAAGGAACGTTAGCAGCTGAACTCATCTGTCATCGTAGGATGTAAAAAAAAATTTAAATCTCTGTGGGTTGGTGTTGCATGAAGGGCTCTTTTGAAAACCAGCTATAATAGCTTTTAACTGACATCCGGCTGCGGTTCTGCACTGGCAAAGAGATGAACTAAGTAGCTGGGGAGCTTGTACAGTGAATGATGCTAATTGCTAGCAAATCTGAAAGGGATTATATCGTGCAGCCACTACAATAGTGGAGAGTAGACTCAACTACCCAGGACATCCCTTCCAGTGCAAGTCTTCTAAGCCTTCCTCTTTAAGTAAAGAGAGATACTCTGTGCATTAAAGAAATTGTGCTACTGAAGCTATTTTGAAGCATGGTTTCTGCACTATGCACCCTTTCTTGCTATTGTTTTAAAACAACATCATCACTTAGACTCCAGAGCAGATGAAGAATCTGAAAACAGTGCAGCATTACAGGTTACTTATTTTAAAGGAGACATTTATGGTAGCTCCAGCAGTTGGTAGTGACTCATCTTAAGTGTTTGCCGGTGCTCAGTGAAGGTCAGGGCTGTCCTTCCTGTGCGCGTATGAGGGAGGATCAGACACAAGTACCTACCAAGAGTGCATCTGAACACAGGGCACTAGAAATGAAGTGTACACTGTTTTCGATTAGGGTAAAATTTCCTCATGTAAAGATTCTGTGAAACTGGATATTAAAGAAAGCTTCCTTGCAGAATTTTTAAATCATCCTAGGGGCCTCAAAGGAGAAGTGTATGAATGCTGTAAGAAGCCTGTAGGAAGATTCAAATTAGTAGAATATGTTACTCTGAAAGCATCTAGAATTTATTTTAAAAAACTACTGCAATTCTAATGAAATTAAGGGGTGACACTTCAGCTTGTCACGTTATTTTTCTTCATTGCTAATGCACATATAAATGGCTGAAATTGTTTCTTCTGTATGGAAAACTGGATGCTCGTATTTAATTGATCATTCTATTAATTCTTAAGTGGTTTGCATAGACATAAAAAAATGCCTGGCTAACCAACTGAACTGTCCCCTCCATGTATTCAGAAAAATGTCTATTTAACTATGTGCCCATCTTAGCACATATATAGGTTACGGCTATAGGATACGGCTGTAGTCATCTGTTCAGGTTCTTTGTTCCAATACATGCATCAGACCTGTCTACAGAATACTGTACTGTTGCTGATGCCACACCATCAAGAACGACTATATCTTCCAGTACCTGGGGGAGTTTGTGAGACTGAAAAGCATGCACTTTGCTTTTAAGCAGGGGATTTCTTACAGAGTCACTGAGGCACTGTACAGTTGAGGCTCCGTGATTCTGCTTTTCTGTTGTTGTTGTTACAAGAGATTTTTCTACAGCTGAATTGCACTTAAATCAATCTTTGTCTTTTGAACTACAGTAAGTAGATAAGCCATGGCCTATGACAAAATATATAATTAAGCTGTCCAATTCAAATCAGGTTGGACAGTCCCGTAAAGTTCAAGAACATATTTTCTCTGGGTTGTTGTGCTGTTTCTGTCATGTATTCTCTGTTTTTATGGACTTTGAGAATTGATCTTTAACCAACTTTGGTCAAATGTCTCCCCATTTTTGGGGGGCATGTACCTGACAGTCCTGTAGGAGCGTGAGCATGTGACAGGAGACTAGAAATGGTCAAATCCTGCAAGTCCACATGTGGCTGGTGGGAAGCAAGACACTGATTTCACTGCGAGGTGTCAGGGGGGAAGTGTGACACACAGTGTTATGGTCTCTGCACGTCTGTTGTTTGTGGGCACCCCTTGGGTAGCGTGGGGGATGCTGAAGCTGTGTGAATGGGTGACCACTGAATGCCATACTAATCTGCACAGACTTGGCAGGCATGGTGGTCCCACAGCTGTGCCCTGCTTCAGGCATCGGAGCTGTTGCTGCATCAGAGCCAGACTCGTTCTCAGGCATGTTGTTTCCCTATGCTGAACAAAAAGGAAGACTCTTTTCCCCTTAAGGTAAAAGTTACACTGTTAAAAGTTGTATTTTGCTAGTGACAGCAGTAAAAATCACATATCCGATATGCGGGTTCCTCCACCACCACTGTGGGATTTTTCTCTTTTGGCTTCATTGCAGTGTGCATTTTTTTCATATCTAATGAGAAGACATCCCTGGGTGAAATTTTTATTATGGACATTTCTAACGGAATTAAATTTCAGTCAAGCATCACCATCACCAACATGCGTGGTGAGGATGGGGACCCTAGCGACATGCACAAAATTCAAGAGGAAGTGCTGGGCTAATGACTTGCCCCTTCATCCTGGAAATGTCCTGGAGCCCAGTGTTAGCAGCACTGGAAAGGAAGGCAGGACCATGCGTGTGAGAGAGGGAGAGAAGATACACATGCACTTTATTCAAGTAATTCCATCACTGTTGAGCTTTTCAGCCACCTCCTTGTGCGTTTTCTTATTAAATCCTCTAATATATGCACAGGCATTTTTGTGATGTCTTTGCATAAGGATGATCTTTGTAACTGCTCTTGAAAGTTGTGGATATGATTCCTCAGTACTGTGTTTTGCTAGTGACCTAGGTTTTTTGAGACCTTATGCAGTAAAAGGTATTTAAAGAGACAGATTTGAAAATCATGCACATGCTGCCATGACAGACGAACTCGGCCAGACTAACGTGAGCTTTTCCAACCCCCTCATTCAAAAATTAACAGGAGTCGTCTTTAAAGCAAGCTGTTGTTTTCTGTTACAGCTGTGTGCATACTTGCGGTTGAGGAAGCAGTTCATAGCGATTAGGCAGAAATGGGTTTTTTTTCTGCTTGTCACAGCAGCCTGCGTTTCACATGAAGTTCTCAGAATTAATTGCCCCTGTGCAGATTTTCACTGGCTAGTAGCCACCTTGTACATGAGCTGAAGCAGAAGTGAGAAGCTTCTAACATCCTTGAAGAAAAGCTGCAGTAATCTGAGATCTCTTACAACAACCTAGCCAGGCCTTGCTCTGCAGGTCCACTTTCATGTGCTGGTCTCGTTCTGTGCCCTTGGTGGGTTGCTCTTCCAAGCACCAAACGCCCCTTCTTGCGTTCCCCTGAGTGCCAGAGGTGGCACTCCCACTTCCCAGCAGGGCCGCAGTCCTGGGTGCCTTTGCAGGATCCCACATTTCTAAATTACCCCATGAAAGGATGTTTCTTACTTATATTCCGTAAGAACCGAACAGAACTGAAGTTTCTCTTGCCATTACATCCTCGCTCGTTCAATCCAGCACATGATATGTCTGAGTCAGGCTGTAATTTCCTTCTCCTTTCAGGCTCGCAGGAAGCAGAGTGCACTGCTGACACGGGTTTTTAAAATATGAATAAGAAAGTTCAGTCACAATAGCAGTCACCCGTATAGCCCATGGAAACTGCGATGCACACGATTAAATTGTGTGATTATACTTCTTCGATGTAAAAGTCTCTTTATTATGAGAGCCTGCCAATAGACCATATAGCGTATAACACGTGCTAGTACATACAGCATTTAACTCTACTTTTGTCACATACCTGCTGTCTCTTCAGTTTTTTAAATGGCTGGCAGTGTGATTAAAGGAATAGCAGAGCTGACTCAGGATAGGTGGCAGGAGGGTGAGCTAGGGCAGGGGAGCTGGACTTCCACTTCTTGGCTCTGTCATGCTGCTGGTACACGGAACTATACATCAGCTAAGTCAGAAACCTGGTCTGCATACAGAGAAATTAAATGGAAGAATAATAGAAATGATCAGAGAATAATAGCCGCACATGAAGTGTTTGTAGTAGTGCTTGGGATGGCACGATAATAGTGATTTTAGTTCAGTCTGGGCCTAAGAGACATTTTTGTGGGTGAATTTGGTGAAGAGTTGAATTAGACTTTTTGTTTAACATGAAATGGAAAACGTAATTTAATGTTTCTTAGGATTCTTGGAGTGGTGTAGGAAATGGCAGGATGTTACTAAAAGTAGCTAAATTCTTTCAGAATTAAAGATCTTTGACTATTTAATATATTACCAGACGTAGCTAAGGTACTTGAGAATCGAAACTGTCATGTAGTTACAGCCCTGTGCTTCAGTATTTGTTAATCTTTTCCCTTTTTATGGGAGATCTCATTTTCTGATTTTCAATGAAATACATGAATAATTTTGCATGTTCTACATAATAATAATTTCTAAGAGGCTGTACAGTGAATGAAATGCATTCAGATTTATTTCTGAAACTTACTGTGGGCATCAGAAGAACGTGCTGTCCTGACCAGAGGTGCTTCTGGTGCAGGATTTGGGCACTGAGGATGGCCGGTGGTGAACAGTAAGGAGGGTGTGCAGCGGCATCCCACTGTCACTCTCCCCTTCCAGAGAGTGGGAAGGCTTGGAGGGAGAAAGGAGAAGCAGCTTTGCAAAGGTTTAAGAGGCTGGATGCCCTGTTGTGAAGGAAGTAGGGTGGTTCTTGTCTGGCAATCAAACAAGGGGAGAGTGTGAGACTGAAGAACGGGGTCAGTCAGAGATGGAAGAAAATACTTTGTAGTGAATAAGACCAGATGCACAGATAAACTGTGAAGGACCTTGGCTATGGGTATTGGCTGATACAAGAGCATAGAGGCTGGTGCAAGAGGCCTTAGTGTGATGACTCAATTGACTGTTCAGGTAACCTTTCTGATCATATTTTGACTGAGTTTCCAATAGGAAAAAAGGAAAGACCAGTCATGGGAAGAGAAAATGGTATTGCAGTATCTAGGCCACAGAAGGAGTTTCCCTGCTGGTCCCCGGGCAGGAATGTGATGAGCATGACCCATAAGAGTAAGAAGAAAGAGCAAAGTATACTGAAAGCAGAAATACTAGGTTTTCTTGTGGTGCACTTGGCGGAGGCATGTTCATTGTATCACAGAGAGGGTTGGCAGCTCCCCGCTAAGACGGCTGATCAAGAGTTCCCAAAACATCAGCCAGCCTCTCCTAGAGAGAAGACAGATCTCCAAAGTGTTGAGTCCTAAAATAATGTTAATCGTGCTGTGAATTTCAAAGGCTTTGTGTTCTGATTCGCGGACAAAGTCCCAAGGAGCTAGTACTTGCTCATTAAAGATAGATATATCAAATGAAAAAATGCTTTGCTTTTCCAGCCAATCAGGTCCAACTGTCTCCATGCAATAACATCTGGTATGTGTTCTTGCCCTTTTGCTCAGCTTTCTGCAAATGTGTTTGCTATCTGCTCTCTGTGCTTTATATCATATGTCCTCATTCAGACAGATTTTTTTTTTTTTTTTTTTTTTTGGAGAGAGCGTTTGGGTGCTGATAGTTTCTACGCTGTTTATGAAAATGAGTTTAGTGGTCTTGCCAAAACACAAAATGTCTTCTCAGGTAACTGGTGTTAAAGTTTATTACTTAAGTACAACATGTTCCAAATTTAGGCTTCAGAAAATTGGTTGTATTACTAATAATTTCCCCTTTGCTTTTGATGCTTGACTTGAGATACAGGGACATGATTTCCAGGAGTGCTGAGTACTTACAGCTGAAGCTGAAGTTAGTAGAAGACATGCTTGGGGCATACAATGTGCAGGTTAATGCTGTAACTGAAAAATCAGGTTTACAATGTCTTAACTGGGCACCCAGAATCAGTGAATGCCTTGCAGAGTCGTGACTCTCCATCTCAGTAGCTCATGTCTATAATGATGATGATGATGATGTTACCCCTTCGCACTGCAGGCTGTTTGAAGACAGAGAACTATGTCTTCAGCCGTTTTCCATTAAGAGATGCTGTATGTTCTCCCAAAACATATATCCTAGAGAAAGATTAAGGGAAGAAAGTTTGTTGCCTTCTCACTCAATAAGAAGAAAAAAACAAGTTTGCTTTTGGGAGGGACTCTAGTGTTTTATGTCATATCCAGGCCCATCTATCACGTCTCTCAACTGCTTAGGGGTTTGATCCAGTTAAACACATGTTGTCTTGAATGAATCTTGCCAGGTCATGGCATTTGGTTCGTCCTGGTGTGCTGATATTGGGTGCTTTTCGCAATATGTTTCAGACATCATCTGCTTTAACCTCTGGATGAAGCCCTGTTGCCGTTAGTACATTCACAGAGCTCTGGCTTGTTATTTATGGAAAAGACTCTAACCTCTTCTTCCAAAAGTAGTTACCATGCTCAAGTACTTTTTTCCCCTTGCTGCTCAGATAAGTCTCTCTCTGATGCTAGGGAACAGCAATAAAATATTTCCCCAGTAATTTGCTCTCAACTGTAGCCAGCCAGACTTCTTCATCCATTTTATTAGCCTCTGTGTACAAAAAAAAGGTGTTAGTAACAGGTTTTTTATAACCCTTTCTCGTCAAACATATTCCCACTACTTCTTTGGCGTTAGAGATTTTATAGGCGTTTTTTCCATGTGTTTTATTTCAGTCGTTTTGTTAGTGCAGCTATGGCCTGTTCTAAAGCATTACGATTATCAAGATGATATGGAAGGAATTACTTATAAAATGATCCAATAAGAAGTATTGGATGATTAATTTGAGAATAATTTTAAGAATTGGTAGTATTTTTAAAGAAGAGGGTCTTAGCGATAAAATTAATTTGATTGGTACTGTTGTGGAAGGAGTTGGCACTTGAGGTACTAACTGCATAGGACCCTGCTCCTCCTCTCAGACTGTAAGCTGCAAAGCGATGCTGTGGCAAGGCTGCAGGAGGAGGGAGCAATAAACTGTAATGGTGGAGTGCATTCGTGGGCAGACAAAGAAAAACAGAGGGCTCTAGAAATGTCTCTCTCCCTGTCATAAATCAAATGTGATGAATAGTGTTCTGGTTGTTCTGATACTGGAAGCAAAATCTGGATAACACTGCTTGCGTTGGCAGTTCGTTGTGGCTTCATGCTGAACAGAGTCCGTTTTGATAAAGGTCCCATATCAATGCTTCTAATGACCCCAGATATATTTTCTTCTCAGGTCCTCAGAGCTCCAGGAGATGATCACATTTCTGGTTTCTTCTGGAGCAAAATGCTTCTAGACACATCTGACTGGGGGCAATGTTTGTTTAGTAGAAGTGAGCCCCAGACTGGAATAAGATTCATACTAACACATACATTTTAGATATTTGTCTAGATCCAAGAGCATAGCTGTCACCAGCGATTTCATGTTTTGTCTTGGGTCTATCTTCAGAAAATGAAGAGTTCTGAAATAAGGTGTATTTCACAGTAGTGAGAATGTGAAATGAATAATGAAATCAAGTTCCAAGTTTTGCTGTATATTTATTGTCAAAACAAGGTTTTAGACAGAGTCCCATTGTCCGCTGTACAATTTCTGCCAGCAAAGGATGGGATAGTAACTGATAAATTTTTCACAGCATTTCATTAGATGAAGAAATCAATAATTATTCATTCCTCCTCAAAGCTGGGCATTTACCATCAAGAACGGAAGATCTGTACAAAGCAAGGCTTGTTTCGTGTGCTAAATGCTCGGCTTTATAGCTAGGCAAATAGGTTACACCTAAGTCAGTAGCACGGTAGCAGCTTTTCCTTACCTGCTGATTCCTGTGACTGTCATAAGATGAAGAAAACCATTAGCAGCTGCACAGCTCTGTGCAGCGGTTTAATTGTGTGTGGAGCAGGACTGAGCATGCTGAATTAGTTCACGGAGAGCTGATAATAAATGAGGGAAGGGAGACTGACTCCCAACTGCATGGTTTATTGCTGTGGCCCATGTTTTTAATCCGCAAGAATAGGAGATTGGTAGCTTTACTTACACTTTCAGTAGATGAATTACACACTTGGTGGCAGCTCTCATTTGACGTGTAATAATCGATACTTCTCTGCTTACTCACAAATTAGTGTAATAGCAGAGAGCTACCTGAAAGCCCAGAGAAGGAAAAAAGTCTGTCATCTTGGACAAACTTTGTACGCATTCAATGGTGAGAAACTTTTGCTGTACAACATTTTAGTGTATTCTATTTTTCTGCTGATCTCCTGCATGCAAATTGCTTGGGGACCTTTTTGAGCCCAGTCATGGGGTTCTGCGGCTTTTCCAGCTCCGTGAGCTTGGGGGAAATCTCAGCCTCAGGGGCAAGCAGGAGCAACTTTAGAAGAGCCCCGTGGCACTGCCCATGTCCTAGGGACATCAGAGCACAGTGTCAGATGTGGCCTCCTTGGGAGAAGCACAGTGGTGAGCAGGAGCGAGGGCTCCACGACTGCAAAACCCGCCACACTTCTATCAGCTTGTTCCTCATCCATGAGTGGGTCGTTACTAGTGTATCTTGATTTGTGCCCTTGCCTGTATGCTTACCTACACATGGCAGATGAATGTTTTTGTAAATGAACTTTTTGCTCACAGTTGAGTGCTTAGGTCCCTCCCAAGACTCTTGCAAACAGTATCAAATTCTTAGAAACCTGTCATCTGACCTTTTTCTTGTGGAATATTTATTACAGTACAACAGCTACAGACTTAACTCAAAGTGTAGCAGCAAAGAGTAGCAGCAGCAGTAGATAACTATTACTAGTGCGCAGTCTTACTGTTTTTAAAGCACCAGGGTAATTAGCTATTTTCATCCTTGTTTGATTGCAATTATACTCAAATATAAACATCACTTAATGAACTTTGCAACAAGTAAGGGCTGTACCACTGTTATGTAGGGCAGTTCCGTATCTACGTGGTGATATTCTTCCTGCATTACCATAATTAAATTTAAAGTAATATTGGCTAGAGAAGGAGTTTATTTTATTGCACCTCTCAAACGAATGTGTGTCAGGGAATATAAGTGAGTGGAAAAAGTCTGTCTGGAAGTAGGCAGCCTGCTGTGGTGTATTGTGTTTCGCTGACATGAGAGGAATGTGGCAGTGAGGTCTACAGTTGCCTGCTGTAGGCACTAGCACTCGGGCTGAAAAGCAGCTTGGGATGTGCCTTTTGCTTCATTAAGCAAAAGGCTTTATGCCTGTGACATGAGGTGCTATAGCCACAGTGGAAGTATTATAGTGTATGTTGTTAGACAGGATTGCCAGTCTCAAACATCTAAAATCACAAGTCAGATACTCCAGCATAAAATCTGTCTAGAAACTAGGGATATGGTTTTTTTAAACTCTATTTCCTTTTTACTCCTTAAGATTCGTTTAGTTTTAAGTGAAAGCTGAGATCTTCACTGAAAGTTGAGATCCTTACCTGACTTCAGGAGCTTTAAGAAAAACACCAAATTTCAAAAAACTTGCAAAAAGGTCATAAAAATTCTTAACAGTGAGTCAGGCATCTTCTCTAGAAGCTGTGTGATTGTATAAGCTTTGTCATTGTAAATAGGATCTAAAAATCAGGGATGCAAAATGCCCGCTAAGCTCCTGGCACTTGCAGTTTAGTTGGGGGTTGCTTACCTTTAACAAATGTCACTAACTGTGGTGGCTCATGTTATTGAGCAGCTGGCCAAAAAAAAACAAAAAAAAAAAACCACACCCAAAAAACCCCACCACCACAGTCTAGAAAGCCTGTGTTGGGGGGGGAGGCTGCGGTGAAGCCGTCTGTAGACTTCGCAGGCAGAGTTGCCTACAGCTGAGCTGTATCTGGTGTAAGTTCTGCAGCCTCCCAGAGTTTCCTCCTGGGCGTGTTGGGGTCAGGAGCAGGACTCCTGTTTACAAGAGCAAGCATGTAACGCTGAGGGATGCATTAATTTCCTTGTGTTGTCTGCGTCTTCCAAAGAAACATCAGTGCTAACCCCTTGCTGAAAGGGAAGGTGTAAGGGCTGGTGACGTCCGAGTTCTTCTCCCCACTGCTGAAGCGGCAGGCTGTAGCTTGAGGATTTTGAACTGCTGCACTGTTAGCAAGCAAGGAAGGTGGAGCATTCATGTTTCTAGGCACTTTCGCAGTGCTGGAAAAGCAATGCCAGGGCATATGTGTGGGCATTTTTAGGATCCTTTTTTCATTGTTCCTACTGACCTGCGCTTCAGTCCCAAAGACAACAAACTACAAAGCCTACACTTTGGAAAGACTAAGATCCAAGAATTTGAATAACTGTGTAGGATTTTTCATGTAAAATTCAAGTTTGCTGGTTTGGAAAGCGAGTGCTCCTGTACCTAGCTGAGACAGTTGGTAGGTGAGCTGTAAATCTGCTTCTGTTCTATCTGCCTGTCTTGAACTCAGTTGAGATCTTTTTCTGCTGTGCAACCCTAGAAGAAACGACGATTCTTGAAATAACATTTCAGCATCATAAACACTTCTCATTTGACGCTATGACATTTGGTGTTGGCAGCTCAGCCTGCCTCTTCAGCATGCGTGTGGCTGTCACCATTCAGCCAGTCCTTCTTTCCTGCACAGCTAGTTCAGATGAAAATCACCTTTCTCTCAAGAGTGCTCCAAGCGGCTGTTTATCACAGCTAAGCCTCAGGAACTCTGTCATGCAAATATAAACTTGCTCTTAGGTCAACATTTAAAGCATCATTTTCATTGTTTTCAAGAATCCTATTAGTTACAGAGGAATGATAAATAATCCAGTGGTCTGGAACCACATCGTTCTGGCTCAGGGAGCTGTTACCACTACAGATGATGCTTTAGGTCTTGGAGGTGCATGCGATGCACTTTTGTACTCTTGGGTCTAGCAGTTCACCTAAGGGTCCGATGTAATTGAAGCTCACTGAAGGCTGTAGGAGACATCATTCACTTTATAAATACTTCCTCCACCTCCAGTGGAAACATTTATAGTCAGAAGCAATGCCTTGAAATGTTTTACTACTGTCATATTGTTAGGAAAAAAATATACAGATATAAAGAGGTTGTGTGCATTAATTATTTATCTTGCAATCAAGAAAGTATAAAAATAATCCAGGGTGAAAATTGGGAAGGGTTGTAAAGGAAAGCACTAGCTCATTCAGTTTGAATAATGCAGACCCCACTCAGGCTTTCTCTGCAGAACATGAGGTCTAATCCCAGCACAAGTAAATATATGTTTTTTTCTCTAAAGCAGATTTAAAAATCATGCCGCTCTTGAGAGGAGACTAATTGTGCTCACTTAGCTTCAAGTGAATAATTAAACTGTGTAGAGTTATTCTTTTCCTGGCTCCACTGTAATGTTTCTTACTTATTAATTCTTAGTTATTCAACTTTTAGACTTTTTAGCATCAATCAAGCTCTGCTTCTATTGTCTGAAAAATAAAATACGTAAAGGAAAAATTGCCACAGATTTAAATACATTGTATTGTTACAGTATAAATATCATCGTTGTAATTAAACTACTTGAAAATATGAACCATCAACTTTTTCTCCCAGGGACTCAGCCACCTATGGGATTTTTGTGCCTTTGAAAACCTCCCCAGAGATCTAGTGTGCTTTGCTGCTTCTGATTGTTCTTGGAATAAAATTAGCTTTTAGTCCTTTAGAATCTGTTGGCTTTATCTGCTACTAAATACACACACAGTAATTGCTGTGGGATCAAAACAAAAACAAGTTACTCCTCCTACGCTTGTAGTTTTGATGGGACTTGCAGTTTGGCAAAAGTCAATAATCCGACTCTTACTGTATTTGGGGTCATGGTGGATTAAGGTAGATCCCTTCGGCCTGGATCAAGAACCTGCAAGGTATCTTCAAACCAGAGGAAAGGGTGAATAGAAAAGAGACTGGAAAAGGATGAGAGAAGGCACCTGAGAAGGCAGGTAGCCTGGTCCTGAGTCCTGGGGCGGAACTAATGACACCCATGTTGCTCCTTCCAGACATTAGCCTAGCACCCTCTTAAAAGTCTCTGCTAACAGAGATTCTGTCACTTAACGAGGGCTTGGGCAGATTTTTTTCCTGTTAGAAATGTTTCCCTGATGGCCGTCTCGCTCCGCCAGGTGCCTGTGCCTTTGTCCTTGACTGGCTGCCTTCGTGGGGAGAGTGGGATGATGCCAGGGTGAGGAAGTGAAAGGGGACGGGGAGGGAAGTGCTCAGGCGGTGGGAGGAAGGTCATGGAGATGAAGGGCCTGGATGGAGAGCCCTGGGAGGATTAGGAGGAGAAGAAAGTGCTACCCATCCAGGCTCCTTGTCATTGTGTTTCTCACTACTGATGGCTTCAACTTTCTGATATTTTTGAAATGCTTTAGACAGATACTGAATAAGAGCAAAGTTTGGAATCTAAGCACCACCTCAGTGGCGGAGAAACCTCTGGGTCCCATCTGTAGAACTAAAAAATAGTAATACATTGACAGAAAGATGTGATCATAATGCCCTTTTTCTATCTTTTCTACCCTCACAGATGAACAGGAGCCAGCAGTCAGCAGTGATTCAGATATTTCATTGATTATGGCAATGGAAGTTGGACTGTCCGATGTGGAGCTTTCCACTGATCAAGACTGCGAAGAGGTGAAGTCTTGAAAAACAAACAGAGATCCAACACTAAACTACAGGGAAGGGTCACAGGGAGGGACCGAGTCAGCTTTCTAGGATTTGGACCAGTCATGCACATGCCTCCAGAGCACTGTCACTCCTGCACACTCCATTCTGAGATGGTCACGAAAAGCAATAGCAACAGTTGTGTCTGCCTGGATGCAGTTTCATCATCTACATACGTTCATTTTGTTCACATGGGAGATGAACACTTCCAGTTTACCCACGTGCTTGAGAGCAGTCATGTAACTCTTCAGTGGCTCATAAATACGCAACTGAAATGACAGCTTGAGTGTTTTCTACACTTGTTTGATCCGGTTTTTGTTTCTTTTTTTTGAAAAGACATATGTTTGTTACGTTTTTTTGTTTGTTTATAGTTTGGTATGGATGGACACTCTGTTTTTGTTGACTGACCCCAGCTTTTTCAAGAGTTCAATCCAGAAATCTGAATTCCCGTTCACTGGTCACTTCATGATCTGACTCCAGAATTTATCATTGCCTTGTTGTTTCTGCATGAAGTACACGTGGTTTCAGAAGCATGGTGCACCAGCACCCTGCATTAATGTGAAGCCTGCTTTCATTAAGTGGGAGCCTTGGAAATGGTATATTCTGAAGGCCTTTATTTGTAACAGAGCTCTGGATTAACAGAGATTGCTGAGATTTGGGTTAAAACTGTATTATGTTGGCTTTTACTTAGAGCTCTGTTCTAGAAAGTATCATACAGTGTGAAGGAGAGAAAGAAAAGCTTAAAGCTTCACTCCGTCCTTATAGTCCTTTGCTATATTTTATGCTATTAGCAGTTGTCAGTACATTAATGGTCTTCCTTCAAGTCACAATTCAGTAGCTGGAAAAGAAGATGTAGTATAACATCATGTCTTTTCTTAATTTTACAGACCAAAATCTGACCGGTAGGCTAAAGGAGTGTCTGAGAGGTTTCCAGAGACTGCTTGTTAACAGCTCTGCATTACGCAGATGACAAGAATATTCTTCGAAAGGGTCTAGAGATGCTGATATCGGTGTCAGAAATTGCTAATGAAGCAGGAGGCAGCTGTTTGGAATGTTTACTTCCTAGTTTGATTTGGTTTGTTTTTGTTTTTGTTTTTTTTTCCTTCCTGCCTTTCACTTCTTATGTTTTGAGGGCAGTTTTTGCCTGCTTGTTGTTGAACACAAGAGTTCAGGTGGTTCCTTGCCCTCCAGAGTCCCTGTCAACATTGTTGCAAGCATAATGGAATACTTGCAATTTATATATAGACATACATACCAAAATATTTTAGGTAGAGGGGAGGGAATTTGAAAATAAACAGAACTAACATAAATCAAAACACCTAAATAATAATGACCTGTGGTGATTTTTTTAGTTCATCCTGACCTCTGCTTTCCAGGGGAAAGCTTATTGTTACTTGTTCAGCGTACGATTTTGTTTTTCAGTCAAAATACTCAACTGTGAAGAAGCATTTTTAGCTTACTGTTATACAAGAGTAAATGGTTTCTGATGACAGTCAGATGGTTTGAATCACATTACTGCCTCCTGAGTAAGTCCATAGAATCAACAATTCATCTTACATCGAAATTTCATGGAGAGGTCAAATGTTTTGACTTGATGGTGTCATGGCAGCATCTCAAAATGCAACTGTTAGAGTTCTTGCTGCATTTAATCTTCTTGTGGATTTACTCGTTAGATGTGGAAACCAACTTCCAGCCAAAACTGGGTTTGTCAGATACTATTTAGGAACAAATCTGTTTATTCCTAAAATTTTGGCCAACTTGCTTCTTTAGTACAGGAAGAGGAAAAATTGTACTTCATGCTTTTCGGGCCAGTTAGAACTCAGTTCATTTTATAGCGTAATTTTTTTGATGTTCTTAGTCACTAAATAGCAGGGTAACTTTGAGGCAAAGGAGCACAGCCTAATCATCCCTCAAAACCACGATCCGGAAATGTGCCGTTACATTTTTCTAAGCCATTTGAAAGGACATTGCTTTTTAATTAAAGAGATAACAGGCAGCTGGAAATCTGCTTTGTTTAAAAAGAAAGTTAGAGATCATTCCAGAGGATGCAGCTAGGTCAGTCTTGCCAATATTTGTGGGTCTGTAATCGTATTTTCCTTATTCTTTAATGTCTTCTCTGTTCCTTTCTGCTATGGGAAAGGCCCACAGCGTCAGGGGAACTGACCCCTACACAAAAGAGTTTGCACAAGGTACCACATCAGCTCCACTTAAGCTCTGGAAATAACGCTGAAAGGGGATTTAAGTGGCGCTTACACCAAATACTGGCCCTTCACACAGGAATGAAATTCATCTCAAATGACTGCAGGGGAAAGAGCGAAGCTGGTTCTACACAGTCAGGTCTCCCTCTGGAAAGTACACACACTGGAACAATTTCTTCTCTAGCGCTGGAGCCTGGGTGCTACATGTCACAGGAACATCAGGAACACGATGTCCGAGTTGTCAGCGATCCTTTAACATCCGCCCGCTGCAGCCCAGCATGCAGGCAAAAAACTCCCGGCCGAACTGTTTGGGTTTCAGAGGAGCTGTCGCAAAGTCTTCATTTTGTTTCACAAACTTAATTAAGTTAATCTCAATGGATAGATCGACCAATTATCTGTTGCTGTAGCAGAGTCGCCCGCAGCACAGCAGAGCGAGCAAGGTCTGTGGAAAAGCAAGGCAGGAGGCGAAACTCCCAGCTGATACGGCACTGCATCCTTTGCCCAGCAAAATCATTAAAGGGAGCTGTGCTCAAAGGGGCATCACACTGATGGTAACCGAGACCCTGCCCGTATTTCTAGGAGTTAGTGAAGGATTTTGGAGAGGGATCGCACTGTGCATGCTCTTTTCCTAAGGATCCCATATTAGATGTGGTCTCTTGGGGTCCACAGGTGGCCACTGGCAGAGGCAGGCTGCTAGGCTGGCTGAGACGTTTTTACATATCACCATACTGTGGTCTTTCAAAAGCGGCGTCCTAGCAAATCTGGGTCAGGAGTCTTCCTGCTTTTGTTTTCCCAGTTCTACCTGCAGTTTCGCTCAGGAAAGATGTTTTTCCGTCCCTGTCCTCAGGTGTTCTACAGCTCTGAGCGCTGTGAAGCGATAACGAGCACAAAGCCAGGTTACACATCCCTGAAGCCAGAACTTAGGAAAGCACCCAAGTAAATATTTTCTTCCGTCCTTCTTCAGAGAAGCACTTATGACTAATTTTGGACTTGTACCAAAATCATGTTATTTTCAACAGGTCTTCTATGAGCATAACTAAGCCCCTGTGTCAAATGGAAATATTTTCCTATGGCAGGACCTGGCTGACAATATTCTTTGTATATATAACCTGTGAAATGCCTTGGGAATTTGCGGTGCTTCATAAATATTAAGACCCCCAGATGTATGTTTGTAACACGTATGAAAGCCTTAATTCTGCAGATCTTCATGCCCATGCACATTTTTGCTTACGTGAGTCTCTCCACTGAGATTCCTCGCAGGGTAAAGTTAAACCTCCCGATTTTCAGCTTTGGGCAAGATTAGTCCCATCCTGAGCATGGTGTGAGTCCTCAGTATTGCTGCCCACTAAGCTTGGGCTTCGGCATTAAATACGTTGGATTCAGATGCCGGGGACACAGCACTGCCTGTTCAGACGGGAAAGCAGCCTTTAGCATTCAGCCAGGAAAAAAACAAAATCCTCTGGTGCCCTCTGACGAACAAGTGCTCATGCACATAACTGTGCAGGCTCACGGCGTGGGCGGCTTTGCCGTGGCTGCCGCTGCCAGCCCAGCGTGGCCGGGGCAGAGGGGCACCTCCTGCGTGGGGCCAGCGGCCAGGGGACGGTGCAGCTCTCTGAGAAAGGCCCTCTTGTCATGAAGCTGACCTTGTGGCTCTGCGAGCTCTTCCCAGCCTGTCATCTGAGGCTCGTTTCTTTTCCGTGAGCGAGTCGTAGGTGGGAGAAGCATTCGCCTTAGCGAGGCTCATCTTCATTCAGGCTGGGTTGCAGGATGGAACTTGGACAGACAGAGACTGCGCTCTGAATATCCTTTGCTTTTTCATGGGTTTCACTAAACTGCCTTCCCAAAGGTCTGTTCAATAGGTAGGACACACACAAAAAATTTACGTGGGCAGATTTTTGCACTCACAACCAACCTAATGTGTGCGTGCGGGTGTGCGAGGCACCAGCTCTGCGTCCCTTCCCCACAGCTGACCCATTCTGGTGGGGATACAGATCTGGCACTTGCGGAGGGTTTGGGTTTTTTTTTTTTATTTTCTGACTGCTTTAGAGCCTCAAAACCAGGATCAGGACAATCATAGCACTGCAGTTCATTCTTTAAGCGTTCTATAGAATTAAATTGCCATGTATGCATATAGAAGTACAGTGCTATGACTATGGAAACTGTATTGTAGTGAAAACAGAAGCAGCTGCCATTTTTAGACTTTTTATATGAGGGAGATTGTGGCACTAAAGAAAAAGGCTTTATAGAGGAAATTTGGAAAAAAAAAAAAAAAAAGATTATTGAAATCACACATCATAAGAGGTCCCTGGGATCTCACTACTTTAATGACCCCTGGATCAGATCCAGAGGAAGTCATTGCAAGAAGGGCCGTACTTCGTCTCCTGTTGAGTGACTCCTTTGGGATACATTCTTCTTTTGTTAACAAAATGAACCCAAGCACCAGAGATGGATCCAGCTCTGAATTTAATCTTTCTCAAAGAATATGCATTTTGTGATCCAAAGGTTTTGTTATCAAACCTGTAAACCCACCCTCTTTCCACCCTCGCTAAATAAAAAGAAATGCTTGTCCAATTTGAAAAATGTCTAGCTCAGAAGACCTTTGCGTATGGGCAGGTTGCCCTGGCAGGTATCTGCAGATCACCTAACACTTCTGTGTACTTTTAGTCATCAGTACAACACAGTTAAAGATTTTCCATAAAGTGTGTTTCATTTGCCGTTCTTGTTAAACCTGGAGTGCAGTCGTCATACAGATTTTCCAGAGTTTTGCCTTACAGACTTTTTCCTTTGAATATATGCCACAGCCCTTTGAGCAGATTCTGTGGTTAAAAGGCAAAGATCGGGGCACAAGTCTTTATATATAAATCTCTGGACTGCAAGTCCTTGTTGTGGCAACTGGTCTGTACTGAAATGACGACAGAGGTTATGCGTACCTGCGGGAAATGCCTTTCAGCCCAGGCAGCTGGGAAGCTCCCGGGCTCTTTTTGTAAGAGGCTCTTTCCTTCGTGGTCTCTGTCTGTAGAAGAGCTCATGACTAAGCATATAGTTTGAAATAAGTCAGGAATAGGAATTTATAGGCTGTGCAAACCAAGAAAACCAATAGTCATTTATTGATTTCTATTCGTTAGCAATAATGGACTTAACCATTTGTTGTTCTTGTAGATCCCCATTGTAGGGCCGAAGTTACCAGTTTGCTAGGAGTAGGGCCCAGGACAAGCTGACACTCTAAACAGAAGAGGGAGGGCTTGGTTTGCTGTTGGGATGCATCCCTTGCGCAGGACTGAAATGGCAGAGAAATCCAGCCTGTTCCTTCCCAGCCCCTCTCGCAAATGTTTGCTCTAGCGGGAGCCTTCGCTGCTGGGGAAGGAGATGGCGGGATCGAACTAAGGCTGTGCCGCTCCCTCTCCGGCGTTTTGCGCTGCCTGTGTCTCTCCTTGCAGGTGGGACAGCTCCCGTTCTGCACGGGGGAAGGAGCCAGCCTAAGTTCAGCTTAAGGGCTTAAGGAAAGATAGGCCCAGGGGTTAGGGCAGCCGAGCTTCTTCGTAACCACTGCTCACCGTGATTGCTGCTTCACTGAAGAACGCTGAGCATTGACTCGTTTGGTTTATAGGTGCAAAATGTGCGAGCGTGTATGGGGCAACCAGCGTGACAGAAATTAATGGGCTTGGTTAACGCAAGCGGTGAAAAACAATGTCATGAAATATTTCAGGGGCGAGGGAAAATAAGGGTGAAGGTCTTGTTTTAGCAGACTTTTTAAATAGGGACAATTGATCCAACGCAAGCGCTTCTTTTATTTTACCAAGCTGTTACCTGAACTAATTGATAGTTTCGCAGTTGGAAGAGGAACGCCAGATGGACTTTTTAGTCCGGATTTGTTTGCGTAGCAGATGGCAGCTGCGGGCTGGGACGGCGAGCGAGGGAGAAGGCTGCCCTCCACCACGCAGCTTTCCCCGCCGGGCTGGAAACCCGCTCCGCTCCCTTTCTCTTCTCTGGCACTTCTTTTCCAAGAAAAAAACCTTCTGAGCAGGAGCTATATTTCAAAGGGAGAAACAGAGAAGATGAATGAAAGATGTTGCGGATTTTGCATGAAAAGCCAATGGGTGAATTTTCCATCTGAAATTAATCTTGCCTCTAAACTATTTTAATTGTGAATTGGTGGAAGTTATTTCTTTCTGGAGTGAATGCAAAAAAAAAAAGGGGGGGAGAGGAAAAAAGAAATAGCGTTTTCCCTTTCTTGTTTATTTCTTGATTCTTCTGTGTAGCATTAAAAACAACAGCAAGATTAAGATGCTTGTCTGCTCTGAATGTATACAGTTATTTTGGATGTCAAATACGTAAATGTTTTGTATGTGTACGTAATACCATCCTTACTTCTTGTTTCATGTTAGGAACCTGAAATGACTGTACCGTTTTATAATTAGAAATGTAAAGAGGGGACAGTGGGTGGGAGGGTCTGTTATTTTTATAGCAAGATGTTCCTTGTATTTAGTGAACATTTAAAATGGTTTTGTACTTGTCAAAATACACATTCCATCCATTTCCAGAAGAGAATTATTTTTATTTAGATTAGTTTTTAAGCAAACCAAAAAAATGTGGCGTCCCACTTGTACGCAGTTCATGAACAGAGCAGAAGTATCCTGGTTTTCAGTGATGGCTCCAAAGCTTTTTCCAGCCGTGTCTCTTCTCAGACACAAATGCCAATGTTAAAAAGGGAAGAAAAATCTCAAGCGAAAGAAATACCATATGGATCAGTGCACAGCTTACCGAAATAACTTCCAGTTTGGAGACAATGGTCTGTCCCAGTGAAATTCTCCAAGGTAATCAGTCCTGCTCTGGGCAGCAGGACTGGGTTTACTGGGAGGCCTTCAGCCCTGCCCCTGCCCGGCGGGGCTGCCGGCCCTGGCAAGCTGGGGGGTGGCAGGGTTGCCACGCTCGCGCGCCGCGTCGCCGGTTGCGCTGCGGCTCCCTCGGGATGGGAGCCTGGTTTTGGCTGAATTTCTTTTGCTGGTAAGGCAGCAGGTTTCTGCAGGCTGACCACGTTGTGTTTCTTTTGACTCTGGAAATCAACCCTTCTTCTCCACGTTAAAAAAAAAAGTTCCTTTCTCCAGACATCTTGTGCTTCGCTTTGCAAAACACCTAGCAAAGACCATGGCAAAATCACACAGTGGCATTTGCATAGGCGGTTCTTTTTCTTGTAGTTAGCTTTTCTCCCCCCCCCCCCCCGCTACCTGTGACTTGCTGCCAAAACAGTGCAGTAGCAGTTTGTGAAGCAAGCCTTTTTTTTTCTAGCATTACTTTCCGTACAGTATTGCAAATATACTTTAACTCTTTGCAGATATTTTATAATGTGTACATCTTCCCCTCCAATGCACTTTATCTCTCTTGAAAAATGTGGGGGTCGGCTAACTACCATCTTAAAGGGATTTGCCTGAAATCATGAGGCACACACTTTTTATTTTTTTTCCTTCTTGCTTTGTTATATACTGTAAATGCTAAA
Organism: Platalea leucorodia; assembly: GCF_965183815.1. NCBI lineage: Eukaryota > Metazoa > Chordata > Aves > Pelecaniformes > Threskiornithidae > Platalea > Platalea leucorodia. The sequence goes on along the minus strand of NC_138828.1, from coordinate 14,433,249 downwards.
GAGCATGGACAGTGACTCAGCTGGGGGAAGTACCGAAATGTTGAGGCTAGCATTTGGAAGCATTATTCAGTAGTACAACATGGCTATTTTTGTTATATAGAGGATTATAATGTAAATATGTGAGACTGTGTTATTATGTACTAGTAAAATATTGCAACTCTCGAAGTTAAGATGGTGAATTCCAAGGAATTTTATTGCAAGTTTTTTAATAAAACAACTCTGATTACTGTGTGGTACATATTTTCTAACGGACTGTGTAAAACTGGCATTTCCTGACGTGTGGAACTTGCTGATTGTTTCGTCCTGAACTCGGCCGCGGCAGCCTTTGGCGTTCGCCGGAGGCAGAAGCTATAGCGGGAAGGGACCCGAGTGGCCGCCCGGCCTCCGGGCCACCCCTCCAGCCCCAGTCGCTGCTCTGGTCCCCCCGTCCTTCAGCTTCTTTTGATCAGAAAGCAGCGGCTGTGTGGGAAATAAATGCCCCTGCTTCCCTGAGGGAGAGCCGCAGCCTCGCCCCAGGTGCTGGGCACGATGGGTTAAAGTAGCTTTAAAGGGTGACGGCTCTGCCATGCCTCAGTGGGAGTCGCGCTGCCGTAGTGCGGGGTTGTCCGCTGCTCTTCCCTCGCCCCATCGGCCGCCGCTCCGTATCCCTGGGAGCAGGGGGCCGTGGCAGAGCCCCAGGCGTTGTCATGCCATCCAGCAGAGGTGTGCGGCTCGCAAGAGGTTCGAAGCACAGTAAAAACCCTGCCTAAAAGAAATCTGAGAGACTTGAAGAAAAGTTTTCCAGTCGATGCAAAAGAAGGCAGACGGAAATCCCTGAAGGAGGGCCAAATCCTGGCGCGAGCCACAGCCCCGCCGCGGGGGCCCAGCCTGCCCCCATCCTGGCCCACATTTTGTGCTTGCTGGCCGGTGCCGCCGGCGCGGATGCCTCTCTCCCCCAGCCGCAGCGGTGCGTTCGAGGCATCAACGTGCCAAATCGGGTGGGGCCCTAACTCGGCTTTCGCCCAGGAGCGAGGAAGGCAGCAGCCATGGGCTACATCGCACCCAGCCCCCCGTGCCTCCTTGCTCCCATGTGCCCACCCTCCCGCCGGGCTTTGCTCTTGCTGTTCACGACAGAGAGGCAGCAAGCTGGCTCAGAGCAGGAAAACTGCCTGTGATTTAATGTGGCTTTATCAGCAATGCCGGGAATTATTTTTCCCCTCCCAACCCGTGTCAGCCAGTTGGCGGCACAGCCTGGAGCTCCCCATCCCACCAGCCCTGCTCCGAGGGCAGAAGCCCTCCGCACCGAAACAAACCCCAGGCTGCCTTCGGAGGGAGATTTTAGGTATTGCTAGCCAAGGAACCTGGTCTCGCTCTTCCCCATGCTTCTCCCTCCCTGCCCGCTGCTTTGTTCTCTGCCTTCATTTAATGACTGGCCAGGGGAGCGAGCGAGCGGGGCCGGTTTGCCTTGGCCGGCAGCTGTGCGCAGTTGCTATGTGATCTGCACACACAACACAGCTGCTGCCGCCGGCGCGGATCTGGCGGGAGGCAGCGCGCCCGAGTAGCGCGGCAGAAGTAACGCAGCGTGGAGCTGCTGGGAATGGCACCAGGGCTATAAATAGCAAGGGGCGTAAGGCAATTAATTCCAGGATGCAAGCACATACTTAGAGCTTGGGTTACATCACTCTCTTCTCTACTGTATATGGGATTCGTTCCTGGTCAAAATACACAAATAAAGCTGGGCTGGCCTACGCTCTGGTTTTTTTTTTTCTCTCCAGAAGAAACAAGGCAAAATGTATTCACTCCTGTGGTTCAAGGAGGTGACCCTCAGACCCGTCACAGTCCATGGAGACAACTCGGGGTTCAAAGGGTATTTATCCAGATTTGCATGACGCAGGGTCCCTTCTGACCCGTGATACCCAAACCATGCTAGGAAAGAAAGCTTTGTGCTGCATGTTTGAGGGTGCCTGAAGGGGAGCCGCAGTCGCCCGTGCTGGGTCTTGGGGAGCCACTCCAGAAAAGCCACTCCGAGAAGGCAGTTCTGTAACATGGGGAGATCGGGTCTGGGGGCATCCCAGAGGGAATCAGAGGACTTCACAGCCCGAACAAAATCTAATGGGTTGGTGTATTTGTCATAGGTAAGCCACAGGAAATCAGTGCTCAGTAAGTGAGGGTGTAATTTTGCAACACGCTCATTCCTCAGCCTCCAATCCCCGTGCAAACAAGGTGCTGGCAAGCCCTGGCAGCGGCAGAAGCGGGCAAAGTGTCACCACCCTCATGTGCCTGGGCCACCCTCTGCTGCAGGCCATCCCATTGCTCCTCTGGACACCCTCCTGGGCATCGGCATCTCAGCAGCTTGGCTTCAGAGTCCATCCTCGCACCTGAGAGCAAAGGCAGGCTTGCACAGGGAGGCCGGCAGCGACTCGTGGTGGTTGAAGCCCAGCCCTCCTCCTGCTCCAGCTAGGAAGCATGCTAGCTCCTGGCAGAGGAACAGAGCAGCCATCTGGGAGCGGTAACGCCGTAGATGCGTTGGCAGAGCCCCAGAGCTCGTCTGTCAGAGCCCATAGCTCCAATGAAGTTGTTCCTCTGTCCCTGCTTGGGCCAGCTGCGCTGGCTCAGACCAGCAGCCGGCCCAGCCCGTGTCTGACTCAACCGAGGCCAGGAGCAGGCGCCCACAAAGGAGCAACACCAGGGCAGTCGCCTCCCTCCACATCGCTCTGGGTTTTGCAGCGGTCTGGTATATCCCTGTGGTGTCAACACTTCCCAGCCGCAGGGGCTGAGCCTGCTCGGTCGTGTTTGGTGGGACGCTGCTCCGTGCCTCAGCACGGCCTCGCTGCCTTTCTCCGGACCCCACCGCCCTTTCCTTAACTGCACGGCGTGGGGGTCCCAGCCAGCGCATGATGCCAGGAAGGGAGGATGGAGACAAGATAACCAAGGTATCACCCAGCGCCGTGGCGGGAAAGCCCCCCAGCTCCCACGGGCTTCGGACGTGACCTGCGTGCACCGACCCAGCGTGCAAGCGCTGCACCCCAGCCAGGTGCTGTGGGGCTTCCCCAAAGGGCGGGGCTGCCAGCCCCCCGTTACCATCGGTGTGAGAGCTGATGTTTTCTGCCGAGCCTCAGCTTTTGGAGGCAAAAGAGCGAGGGTCAGAGGGGAGGGAGGGCGAGGCCGGCGTGCAGCCCGGACGGCGGAGGAGAAAGCGCTCCAGCCAAGGAGCGATGAGGGGCGTGGATCGCCCCGGGGGCGCAGGCGGCTGCCTGGATCCCGCGCGTCCCCGCTCCGCCTCTCTCCAGCAGGAGGCTCCCCCGCCCCGCAAATCCCTCGCCCAGCCCGGGCACCCACCCCTGGGCCTGCGGCACCCACCCCTGGGCTGGGGCACCCACCCCTGGGCCTGCGGGCACCCACCCCTGGGTCTGTGGCACCCACCCCCGGGCTGGGGCACCCACCCCTGGGCCTGCGGGCACCCACCCCTGGGTCTGTGGCACCCACCCCTGGGCCTGCGGCACCCACCCCTGCGTCTGTGGGCACCCACCCCTGGGCTGGGGCACCCACCCCTGGGCCTGCGGGCACCCACCCCTGGGCCTGCGGCACCCACCCCTGGGTCTGTGGGCACCCACCCCCGGGCTGGGGCACCCACCCCTGGGTCTGTGGGCACCCACCCCTGGGCCTGCGGCACCCACCCCTGGGCCTGCGGGCACCCACCCCTGGGCTGGGGCACCCACCCCTGGGTCTGTGGGCACCCACCCCTGGGCTGGGGCACCCACCCCTGGGCCTGTGGCACCCACCCGCGGGCCTGCGGGCACCCGTGGGCTGGTGCGGGCCCCTCCCGCGGCCCCCCGGCGCCGCTGGGCTGGCTGGGGCCGCCGGCTGATGGTTACATCTCCATCCAGCGGGACTGGCTTTATTTATTGAGTTAAATCACCGAATAGTTACCGTGTGAAATAAGTGAAAGGCACCACTGGGGAGTTTTTCCCTGCTCTTCCTTGAGTGTTCCCCCTTGCGCACCGCCCGGGTCTCCCCCAGCCGATAAAGCAGAGAGCGCCCTGCCGGGCTTCCCCCCGTGGCCATCACACCGGCGGGGAAAAGCGCTCTGTCCTTCTCAGCGGCGTGAGGAAGCACAGGGGTCCCCCCAAGCCAGCCCCTCCAGGTTTGGGGCGTCAGTCGGCATGGGCCAGAGCAGCACAGCACCCTGCGGGACGGGACCGAGGGCTGGAGGTCACTTAACTAACTGGCTGCGATTAGCCCTTGATGGCCACTTGGAGAGGTCCCCCAGGGTGTATCTGCAGGAAAGCCCAGGAACGCTGTGAGCGCAACTGGGTTTGTGCTTGCTGCCACGTCCGTCGGGCCCAGTAGCCAGCAGATTTGGCGGAGGGGAGCAGGACTGCTACCCTGGTCCATAGACAGGAAAACCAAAGCAAAACCCAGCAAGGACACCTGCTGACGGTGGCTTTAGCAGCAGGACAGGGACAAGAACGGGGCTGGAGACCAGCGCTGCAGCCCCCACCACAGCCCAACCCTTTGGGTGACTGAGATGGCACATTTTAGCTACGCTTTAGCTTTTAAAGCATATCGGTTGAACTTCTGTTTGTGCACGCACTTACACCATTGAAAAGTGGGTTATTTTGGCATAGCTTTGGCTACAGATGGGTCTGTGGGGGCACGACAGACCCAGGCACGAATTCCTGGAGTCACCCTGCATGGGGAATTGCACTTGAACGGGAGAAGGACTTTTTGGGGAGGGGGGAAATCCCAAATTGGAGCATGATGCCCATTGTAGGGTGCTGGATCTCACTTCCTATTCTAGCCCAACCATGAGAAACCCCGATTTGTACACAGGCACCTTTAACTGGACTCAATTCAACCGAAATCCGGGTCCGCTTCAGTACCATTCACCGCCTCAGCCAACGTCCTCACCTACCCCGGCTGAGTTTCGGGCCCGCGAGGCACAGCGCAGGCAGGCGGTACGGCTTCAGGGTGTGAATTACTTCACCCCGCCAGCCCCGGTGTGCATTCACCTGCAGAGAGACGCTTGGCAGCAGCTCTCTTCACCCTGCAGCGCTGCCGGGGAGCAGGGGAGGGTGTTCGCACCCAGGCGGCTCCGCAGGAGCTTTGGGGCGGCAGGAGATGAGCTTCGCTTTCAGCCTGACTTGGGTGCGAAAGTCAGAAAATACTGAAGAATGGATGAGGAGAATTGCACGGAGGTGTGTTACAGTGCTGTTGTGATGAGGGTGGTGGTTTTAAAATAATTGTTCTAAAGGACAATAGAGAAGGGGCTTTTCTTACAGAAAATTGACCGTGACTGACTTTCAGCTGTGAAGCTGCTCTGAAAAGGATTGTTAGCACCGAGGAAAAAAACAAATCTCTATTTGCTTATGCTCAGTGAAGTCCTAAATACAAGCAGCTGCCAAAATTCCCCAGCTGCATGTGACGACTCATGAGCAATGCCCAGCCTGGGTCATTCCTGCTGAGCCAGGTGTGCGGGAGGGGGGATGCTCCGCAGGCTGGGAAGGCAAATGTGGTACCTGGCGGGGCTGGTGGTATAAAGCAAACCCACAGAGCCTGTGAAAAGTGCTGCTTGTTTGTTTTCCTTTTGCTTGCTGTGCCTTAGGGGCTTTCTTTGCCTTCTTTTTTGGTGGAAAAAAAGGGCTCAGAGGAACACCAGGGAGCTGTTCTTCAGGGTGTGAAGAAAAGACTTGCCTGTGCTTTGACTGGTAGGAAAATGTATTTTTTTCCCTGAAGCTGGTCGTCCCTTGCTGGAGTGGTCTGCCCAGCTCCTGGCCTAATATGCTCCTTGAGTGCACCTGGTGCGTTGCTGCCTGGGACCCTTCGCTTTGCTTGGGTTTGTCATGCACCCCTTATTAAAAGATAAAATGTTTTTCCCCAAAATCACTTGGGCTGGGGGCCTCCCCTGGTGGCTTAATTTGGGTGAATCGCTGACGGAGGGCTGAGTGAACCGACTGAGTGCATCCTCAGCAAACGGCCTGGGGGGTGATAGCTATTGCTTGAGCGCTGTACACGTGTTTTGCTGGCAGCCAGACTCCATCAATGGCGAGGGAGCTTTGCTCTGACCACAGAGTTTCTCTCTCCTGTGTTGAAGATGATAATCGTATGCAGCGGTGAGATCATCTCTCGTGAGATGAAATCTTGCCAGCGAAGGAGCAAATCCACGCTACTGAATCTCGCTCCTCAGATGTCTGAGATGTTAAACGGAGCAATTCAGAAATGCATTCAGCCATCTCCGAGATGTGAAGTCTGACTCCACACAAGTGACACGTTAATACAAACTGCATGTGGAGCGTAAATATGATTTTGACTTTCTAGCAGAAGAGTGTCAGCTTGCTTTGGTTTGCCCTTGATTGTAATGCCAGAAACCTTCCTAAATACCGTTACTCTTGCTGGTGTTAGGAAACATTATCTGTCTTGTTTATTCTCTAATTTGGATGGAAACAGAGATTACTCCTGCCTTTTGGTTTATGTAATGCTTGCTGATAGCCAGGGAGTCAAATGCTTTTCTTTTGGTTTAAATTCTTTACTGTAAATGTGGTCATCCTTGTTGCTCCTTTCTCACTGACTTTGTTACCCCCTTTCAAAGGACTGTGGCCCTCTGATACCAAACGGGGGCTGCAGAAACTGCAGGTATTCCAAGGACCTGACTGAGAGCTTGTATTAAAGTGTTTAAAGCTCAGACAGCATCCATGCTTCTGTTCTCTCCTCTTCAGAAGGAGGTGACACTGCTGACCCTCCTTTTTTTTTTTTTTAAAAAAAAGGAGAAAAAAATGTTTTGAAGGCAACATGTCAAAGTATTTCATTTTTTTATAGAGATCTCGGGGGTTCAGCTGGCTGGAGGGAGGATTCAGTGTTGTACATGGTATGTGTGCATTAAGGAAGAGGTGTTTGTTTGGTGTTTTTTTGATGGAAACCATTGGAGCTGGGAATCGATGGTCTTTTGGAGCACTGGTGTGAGCTGCAAGAGCAGGAGCTCAGCAGGGCTGTTCAGGAGGTGCTGTTTAGGACTTTTTTGCAGGAGGGACGCTGGTGGCCAGAGAAGAAGACCAGTAGCTCAGGCTGGGGCAGCACCTCAGTGGGAGAGACCCATGGGATGGCATCTTTTGAGTTTGATAGAGGAGCAGGAGCCAGACCTACAAGTTGCTTGCAGACCTGCTGGGTGCCTGCCTTTCCCACACGTGTAAGACATGACAATAGATGGAGTCCCCTAAACTTCCCTTCTTTTGTATGATTTTTGGCGTGGAGCCTCTTGGTCAGACCCAGTTTGCTGTTCCAACCCTGCAGGCATTGATGGCTTTATTCCTGACTCCCATTCAGTGAGGTTGCAATCAGGCCTCTGGTTCTTTGGGTTATGCTTATATTTCCTCTACCACTTACTTCTGCAGAAGTCTTGATGCTCAGGAGCATTTTCCCTCCTTCCCTGCCTTTTCTCCATTACTGCTGTAATTCTTTGTGTTGACCTGACTTTGAGCTTGTCATGTGGCAACAAATTATCACGTGCAAACAGCTGCAAACAAGTTATTATGCCTTAAAGATCTGATATATGTACTGCCTTTTCTGATGTAGTCCAACTTGCAAAGCAGAAGAAATGAGGAGAAAAGAAGGGGCATACCAGACGACACAGCCTCCTCATTTCTTTACGCCCCAGCAATATTTATGTGTGCGGAACGGCTTCAGCAGGGAATATGCCCCCGCTGGTGGTCAGGGCTGAGCCCCGAATAGCTGCTGTAGGTCGCTCACCCACCCTTGGGGACGCTTGAAGCCTGGGGCTGCCATGTGGAAGGGTTCGTCTTCCTCCCCATGTCCCAGCCAGAGGGAAAATGCCCCCCGTCAGTCAGGCCTCCTGCCGACGGGGCCCACGTCTGGGAAACCAGATAAACATGAGCGGCACCCAAACCAGTCCAACAGGGCATGTCAGGCACCGTACGGCATCCCAACGCCTTTTCCAGTCCCTTTTCCTTTGCAGGGAGCAATCCCTCAAAAGCATTTTGGGCAATACACAAAGGGGGAGGGCAGGAGTCCTCTCTGCGTTGTGCCTCTGAGGTATCCTGGCCAGGCACTAGCAGCAAATCACTGGCAAAAAGCAGCGCGGTTATTTTGATGTATTTCGCAGTGCATTTTTCTTTTTCTTCTATCCTTTTAGTGCAAGTTTTCAGCTGTTCATATTCTGGTCACACAGGAGGAGCTATTTTCTGCAGCAACACCTTTCTGCGTTGGCTGTGCTCATGCAGCTCTGGCCTGGTTTTTGCTCATCACTAAAAAGGTGGAGGAGAAGGTGGTTCTCTGTGTTTGGGGTGGATATGAATGAGCTTGAAGTATGGTGGGTGTTTTTTGGTTTGGGATTATTTGTTTTCCACCCAAAATCTTTGCGCTTTGGCTGTGGGGAGTCTATAATCTCCCTGCAGTTTGTACCTACAGAAATTCAGGCCCAGCAGCTGTGTGCCTCTCACAGCGATGGGCATCATCCACCTTCACTTATCATCTGCTCTGCACGTTCAGAGCACCACAAGCCCAGGCTCCTGGGCAACATGATGGCGGGGAAGCTTGCCCTACAGGGATGCAATACAAAACCCGCGTTGGCGATGCACGTTAGCAAGGAAAGCCGCTCGCTGTGTGTCGAGGGTTGTGCCTCTTGCAACCTGTCTTCGGGAGCTGGCGCGGGCAGGGGAGACATGGCTGCCGGCCAAGCTGGCTGCTTGGAGGGGCTGGAAATCCCACCGGGGTTCGTGTGGGCTGGTGTTCAGTCCTGTGTCTGCAGTGCTTTGGGCGCCTCCAGTCAGTCCTCAGAAAACTGATACCTGCCATAAGAAGCACCCAGAGAGCTGTAAATTTTGTAGGATACAAAGCACTTTCCACCCCCATTAAAGACGGTTTGTACAGGAAGCTTAAGGGATGTGTAAAATACTACTGCAGAAAACAATAATGTAGTTATTTACTCCTGCCTGAGATAAAGGCATGAAAGATGTGAAACCTAGAAGCAATGAAAGCAAATACCATAATGCAACGTCCTATTGATCTGTGGGATTCACTGCTGCTTAAGAGGATGGTGCCACAAGTAACATTTGCAGCTGTACTAACTAGAATTAAAATCATTATAGGATGGGAACAAATCAAAAAACAAGCTCCTTCGGCTTAAATCTTTCTGCTGCTCACTTGTTAGCTGGTGAGGCCCAGAAGAAAGGCTTTCTGCCATCCACGCATATTACTGCAGTGCCCAGTTAGACATGCTATGAATGTTTTATGTCTCGCTCTAAAGTAGCTCATAACATCTCCTCGGGAAGGCTGAGTGCCAGGCCCTCGGCTGATAGAAATCGATGTAGCGCCACTGACTTTGGAAGCAGGCTGCCCTTGCCCTGGGCTCAGCCAGCTCCCTCCCAGCCCAGCACTGGTAGGGATCTCATGCATGCAATAAAATCGTATGATGTCCAAAAAAATAGTAAAAAATGAAGGAAAACCCTACCTCTGCTGGCGGCGGGGCGGCGGGAACATAACTGACTGGCACCTCAGAGCAAGCAGGGGAGCAGGCACCAGCGACTCGGATAGCAGAAGGCAGCGGGATGGTGCAGTGCCTGCCGTGCAGGCTGGGGAGGCAGCAGGAGGGACGGTGTTTTTAACAGCCCCTCTGCGCCGGTGCCTCTACCCCCCAGCATGGCAGGATGGCTGCAACGGCTTAGCAGCTGCCTGGACTTCTACGGGTGGCACCCATTTGTGGTCGGAGGTAATCAGGAGCACCGTGGCACTAAGCAAATGATGAATTTTAATTATGGTGTATCACAGAGCTGTAGTTGAAAGCATTTTTCTTAATTGCAAGCCCTAGTTAATACATTGCTGTTAACAACTAGCCCAGCAAACGCAGATGTTGAATATTAGCACACTGAGCAAGTGTGAGCGCTGGAGGACCGGCAATAGGAAAGAGGCAGCTCGACCTTTCCCTAAGCACCGTTTCTGTGTGCATTATAACAGTTTAGCGTTGTGGATGCTGCTACAATAGCTTTTATTTCTTCCTTTTTCAGAGTCCAGAGAGGGTCAGGCTCTTCAGGAGCTGCCTCGCCACCCCCACGGAGCTTCCCGGCTGCCCACGTCCAGCCTGGGTATGGAGATTCCTTGCTGCCTGCTTGCACTCAGGTCAGCTACGTACTTGAGGGCATTCATGCCAAGCAATAGATAACTGCTTAGATGATTTCTTTCCAGTACGCAGCCAGAGTTTCCATTGCACTTCAGACCAAATATACTTTCTGCTATCAGAAAGAAAAGAAAAAAAAAAAAAAAAAGGCGCAAAAAAAAAAAAAAAACAGGGACTGCAGGAACCAGGGGGCTGATTCTTGGAAAGTTTTGGCTACTTTTGATTTGCATTAAAGCTGATCAATGGGGGCTCAGGTTGCATCATCCTTTATAAGAGAAACCCAGCTCACAGGAATAGAAGCTCCTCCAGTGATGTGCTGCTTCAACAGGCAGGTCTCGGAGACTGCACAGGGATGTAAACATGCAAACTCTAGCCTCCAAGGGTATCCCCATCCGCCCTCTCTGAAGTGATGCATAACAAAGTTATGTATAAGAACAAGGCAGTTCACAAAAGACGGATGCCTTCCCCCCACAACCCGCCCCAACCCCAGTAGCTCCTGTATCCTTGGACCCTACCAAACAGTGTTTACTCATTGGGTCTGTGGGTCTTCTCTTCACGACAACCCGTAGGGAGACCAGGTGGGAGCTGAGACTCGAGCAATGGACTTTCATACAGGCAGGGAAGCAGGGGCTTCAATTATTACCCACAGGACTGGCTGTGAAAAAAACCTCAAAATTTCTGGGTTTTCAGCTGTGCATCTAGGAGTAGGCACTCGCAAGGCTCTGGTTTTGTTTCCACCAGTCCAATAATGCGTGAGGGCAATGTTCCTGTGAGAGCCAGGTAAGAGGATTTCCCTTCCAGTTCCAAATATCCTGCTACCTTGCCATAACACCTTGTTTCCCATGTTCAGTTTCTTTTCTAAAGAGAGCCCCAAAGGCAGGTGAACAAAAGCCTTTGCCCGCTTTGACTCCCTCTCTCGTATGATGCTTCAGCACGGCTTTGAATGAGGCTCCGGTATCAGCCCACAGGGATTTTGCAGGCTCCGTAGCGCAGTGTCTGAGTCATACTCTAAAAATAGCCAGGAAAATGTCAGCCCAGCCAAAGTCATTGGCTGATTAACAATGAAGTTTCATGATTACAGCTACCTCCAGATACACTCCTGATCTTAACTATATATCTGAGCTTAAAAAAAAAAAAAAAATGGGTAGGGACTTTCTATTTAAAGAAAAAAATGTTAGAGGCAACGCAGAACCAGCTTTCCCTCTCCTCACCAGGAAGGTATGTGATTAACACAGCGATCAGGTAGTAAAGGGCGAGAGGGACTGTCCGGCTGGAAGTGCAGCATGTCCCTTCTAGCAAGAAGAATGAGAAAGAACTTAAAAACTGGACAGGAGTGAAGCTGAAGCAAATCTTTGGTCCTTGAGGCAATGCGGTACTGTGGCCGCTGCCTCCCATGGGAGTAGGAGATGGTCTGTGGACAACCGGGCTCCAGGACATGGTGGGGGAGCAGCCACGGTGCCCGTCTGCAGCCCTGGGAGCTGGCCAGGCACAGGCCGGGGGAAGCCCCCTTGTCAGGAGGAGCTGGGCTTGCCCAAGGAGGCAGCTCTGCTTTACAAGGACCCATCCAGTTAAAGTCTCCCTCCAGCACTGGTGTGCAGTGTTGTCAGGGTGCCTGCGGGCGAGCGGCCGGTCTCTGAGCTGTGGCCAGACAGGGGAGCTTGGCCAGAGCTGCTGATGGAGGCAGGAGAGAACGCCCCAGCGCCAGAAATGTCTGTCTGCTGCAAGGGCTGAGGGCATACCTGAAAGAGCATCTGGCAACAGCTCCTTCAAGAGCCTTGGAAAACAAATAAGATGAAACTAATAGCTCTAAAAGCTCATGTGCTGCCAGCGCAGGGGCTGCAATGCTGCAGCAGCACCTTGTGACGGCCACGTGTCCCTCGGGCCAGGCACACCAAATGGCTCGCAGTCCAAACGTGGTACAGACAGAGGCCCTGGGGAAAGGAGCTGCAATACCTCATCTGGAGAAACAAGGGAATGAATCAACAGTGAGCAGATTGGGCACTGGTGCCTGACAGCTATCACCAGACAGTGTACGCTTTGCTGGCTGAGTTACCTGTTCCTGTATTCGTTCTGGAAAAGGCTTTGCTCCTGGTTGCTGATTTCTTACATGGGGGGCTCAACCAAAGGCTGCTGCCCGCATGGTCAAGGGGAGAAGAGGAGGGATGCTCAGACATAGCCAAGCTGTTGGAAATGGCAAGGACAAGGGTGGTGACACTGACACCCTGTCCAGTAATGGGTCTGCTTTGTGTGCCAGGGAGGGAGCGTTATTTTACTGCAGCTTTGGCAGTCCCATCACATCCCCCTGCTGAGCTCATCACCAGTACAGTGCCCAGGCGAGTTATACTGGGAGCCAGGACCATACCAACAGAAGTACAAACGGGCACACTGCCCCTGCATACAGTCCCTAAGTCATCCTGGCAAGTAAATGAGCTTTTCTACAGCTTATTCTCAGGCAGTGAGTATGTTAAGTTACATGAAAAGATGTCTACCTAGGGTGAACAGCTAAACAAAATTGCCATTAATGGCAAGGAAGCAGGGGGGGAAGCTTTTAACCTGATATTTCTGCGGAGCTTTCCTTCGAAAGAGGAAGGAGATGCAACTCCCTGCCAGACCTCATCACGCTTGATGCAGCACAGCAGGATGCTCTCTGCAGGTGCACGCTGCAAATAGCTTTTCCACCTCAGAAGTCATCACCTTCCCCCCGCACAGCACGGCTCTGGCGTAAAATAAACAGTGCTGGAGTGGGGTCACCCTGTGAGAGGCCCTGGTGCCTCCTTGGGGTGGATGTGCCTCTGCATCCAGCCAAGCAGATGCTGGTGGGAAAGCTGCTGACACCCCTGGCATCACTCCCAGTGTTTGCCCTTTAAAGGTGGACGCATGGCACTGCCCGTCTGAGCCAGTGGGTGGGAGGGCTGGGCGGCACCCATCGGGGAGGGGGTCACATTTGGCACCCCATGGTGCTGCAGGGGTGTCCCAGCAAGGTGACAACAGCCGGGCTGCAAGTGCCAGCCCATCCCTTGAGTTGATGGCTCTGCAGGGGCAGCCTCTGCCCCCACCACGGGAGCTTCTTGTTTCTCCTGAGCTCACTGCCTCACCCCTTTTACTTTTAAGGTCACTGACACGTGGAGGAGCTACCTTCTTGTCAGCTTGCTGAGCCTCGTGGACATTGCCTCCAAGGCTGATGCTCAGCTGCTTGGCGTGTGAAACACTGAGGATGTGCAACTTGCTCTCCTGGGTCCCTCCTGTGCCAGGTAAAGGTTTCCATCTCTTGCAGAGGAAGCCTGACTCCTCTCCAAAAGCATTTCCCTCCCGGTGCACCACAAAAACCTTTGTGTGCCCCAGTGAGGGAAGGTGGCAGAGCTTGGCTGACCCCGTTCTGGGATTTTAAATAGTACCCCTTGTTCACAGTGCCATAGAAAGGTATATTTTCATGGTAAGCGGAGCAGCCCCCCTTTTCCAGCTCCTGTCCAGGCCTAGCTGCTATTGGAGATTAGAGAGGTGAGCGAGCAGCTCTATGCTTCCCAAAGAGGATGCAGAGATGGGGGGTGGGTGGATTCCTTGATGCACTCTGAAATCCAGATCTGCTGGAGCAAGGGCAAGGCTGCGGATCTGGATCAAGCAGTACAGGAAAGCCCGTGGCAGTGACCCGGCTGGTGTCTGAATTAATGCAATTATTAGAAAGAGGTTTAAAAGTTCAAAGGGATGAAATGTTTAAATCTTTCACTGATGCTGTGTACCACTGAAATGTATGCTATGAAAAAGAAAATATTTCTACCAAGGGACTTGTAAATAAGTATTCTTCCACGACTTCTGAGCTTTAGTACATGCATTTTTATAAGCTGAATAAATGCAAATTAGCAATAATGTTTCCCTGTTTTGGCAGTCCTTCCTCTTGCACTGAGGACAACGGAGGCGCAGCAGATAACGGGGGTATGTTTATCTATGCTAGGACAGGCCTCTTCCTTCTCAATAATCAAAGAATAATTTTTCATGCCATCTTGGTGTGGTAATGTGCTCTCACCATCTATCAGTCTTCCCCTGCATTGTAACCCCATCTCTCATCCCTCATAAATAAGTTTGAAAGCTGTGATTGTTAAGCCGGCAGTGCAGCTTTATCAAATAAATATTTCAGGAGCACAGATAACAAAGCGGAGCGAGGCAGGGGGACAGAAAATCTCCTCCATGATGGGCCTCGCTATTCTGGCCGTTACCAGACCACCTTCCAGCTGAGCATGTGGGTGAGCATCTGGAAACAAGCATGCGGGCACTCCCGGCCACCCAGGCCGTCAGCATAGGGGGAGATTGGCCAAGTTGGGATGCATGGCAACAAAATATCAAGTTGTTAACTATAGATCCCGAGAGTCCAGAGGCATATCTGAAATACATCGGCATAAGTCTGTTGATGTGTTGATTTGCACCAGGTGAAAGCCGCGGTTGTCTTCCCCGTGGTGTCACTCCAGTTCTACCCTGGTCTGGGTCTGTTGGGCGAAGCGACGATTGGCAATCGATGGAAAATCCCCAAGCCTCCAAATTATCCCTGCTGCCATGTTCATTAACTAAGATGCAGCCACTAAAGTATCATTTGAAAATATTTATAATAGGAATCATTTTTAATTTTGTCCTTCCGCACAGCACAGGTCTACACATGAAAATTAAGGTAGGTTATGGGAGGCTGTGGATTCATACTGCGATATTTGTATCTGGATGATTCCTTGGAGCATAATCTTACTCGGGGGGGCGGAAAAAGGAGTCCCTTAATCCAGATCAGTATAATCCACTTTCGGATTTATGCTTGATGAAAGCAAAATTATTCTTAAATGTGTCTGAACATGGGGTTATTTTGGAATGATTACAGAGGTTATTCATTACATTGGAGCTTTGTTCTTTGAACAAATTACCCAGATTACACTGACTTTATCTTTTTTTCCCCCCCACCTGTTTTTCTCCTCCTTCTTCTCCAATTACTTTGATACTCAGCTACTAAAGAGCACATGGGAAATGCTGAGAGACTGACTGACCGCTGGCAGCCAGCCCATGAAAAACTCAACAGGTCAGAACAATTTTTCTTTAGCACTGTTTTTTTGGTTTTTTTTTTCCTTGCTTTTTGAAACTAGTACTGGCACTTTATTGCCAAGACTATCTGAGGGTAAATGCCTCTCTACAAATCAGCTGGGTTTGTGTTTTTGGTTTTTTTTTTACGGCAAAGGTAGAGGAAACAGGTGTGTAACTATTTTGCACATTCTCCACCTGTGACTGGAGCTCTTATTTCTTGTATATGTTAAATGTCGTGGACTGACTATGTCACCCTCTCGTTATCCTGCCGAGGGCCTGCACAGGAGAGTGCTCTTGAGCTCCTTCTGCATTAGGAAGGCACATTTCTGCATCTGAGCCAAGCGAGAGACAACTCTAAGTTTAAAGAGAATTTATCTTGTTCATGATCACCGATTACAGGAAGCTTCCAACGAGGATGGTGGCAATTCATGGATCCCTTCAGCGTTGTTCTTGCCCAGGTTTGTGTTTGGTGTCTGAAGATGTGAGAAGTTCCCTTTGTATTTTTGGGGACACTTAACGCTCCCACAGGTTTGAACCAAGGGCGTCAGATACTTTTGCAGGCACACTCAGAGGGCTGGGATCTAACGCAAGTGGCAAAGCCACGTTCAACAGGTAGTGAGTGCATTTAGTGTTACAGACAGCTAAACTGTTGAAACTTGCAGGGTTGGCTCCAAAAGGCATTTTTGACTACACCATCAGTTTTTACGAAAACAATCAGAATGAGAAGAACACACCGTAAAAATGTAGATGGGCAAGAAAGCCTGTGACTGCTTTGCTGAAACATGCATGCAACAACAGGACCTTTGGTTACCCAAAATTCGTCTGTGTACGCGTTTGTGTGAGCCTGTCTTCATCTTCTATAGCAATTTCCTTCTGTCTCAAGAGCTTGCTTCCTTTATTTTTTCTTGCTTTTTTTAGAGAAGAAAAAAAAAAATCAATATGATTAAGACACATTTTCCAGTCTCTGAAAAGCTCTGTGTCTGTTCTTGCCTTGAGAGCAGTTATACTTCATCTTTTCAGAGCAAACCACAAATAAAATAAGTCATGAAGCTGTACAGAGAATGCAAAGTATTCCTGGCTGCTTCTCTCTCAGGTTTCAACAAATTGACTTCTGAGGTTTTTCCATTATATGTATACATACGTGCATTTTGAAATATGTTAGGACTGCAACTACTTTAATGATTATTTTATGTAAAATTGAATTGATCTGTTCTGAAGTTGTTATGCCAGATATTACCTTCAATACTTTTCAACCCAAAGTTGTCTGACTAACTTCCTTGATTTCCCACAACTGGTTTTCATGGCTACAGAAATATTCACTTCTGGGCATAGGTAAGCTGTCGGAAAAATTGAGTTCTGAGATACAAAATAGTTATTTCTCCTAAATTACTTGTTGTAAAATTTTGGAGATTGAATGCTCGAGCCTCCATCCCACACCACAAAACTGATATATGCAGTGACACAAGCTTTGATCTTTATGTGGAAGCCATCTGTACTTCCATAGAGGGGAAAAAAAAAAGTATCATATTTTATGGTCATTATTTTCAACCCTAATTTTCTGTTGCCTGTAGTTGCTGATTTGTAAAGAGCTATGAGCTGTGGACTTTTGAGATAGTTGCTGCACCTGAATGCTTCTGAATGGGGAAGAGAGGTGTTGTCCCCTTCCCTGCCCCCAACCACAGGCTCATTACACGGGCTGAGGTAGCAGCACCACCACCATCTCTGAGGAATGGAGTCACAGACGAGGTAAAGATGCTTTAGAAACAAAACTGAATGTAGGGGTTGTGCGTTAGTCATGTTTGATTTTTTATTTATTTATTTTATTATCATCTTTTATTTTTATTTTAAAACATGCATCCAAATGATGCCTTCTTTTTTATCATAGGGGAAGAGTCTGAGCCAGCCACGCAGGTCCCAGCAGCTGGGGGTGCAGAGGCCGACCTTCCATCCCTACGAGCAAGCGTGCGAAGGGCAGCGTGCTGTGGCCGCCCGGCCCTCCCACGAGCTCCAGGGACCGTCGGCATGCAGCTCCGGCAGTATCGCCGCCTTCCCGGTGACGCCATCTGCCCTTTCGCCCCCAGCGCGTAGAAGATGGAGACAGGCGCACCTCCAGGTTGTCCACTGCTTCTAGCTAAAGGATCCCATAAGCTCTTTGGGGGAGAAAAAATACCCACAGGTCATCAGGTATTTCATTGGCATTTGGCAGCTCCTGGAAGGGGACAATATCAAAGTCATTAGCGCGGGTTTACAAAGCTGTTAATAATGCATACACATACAATATGCATAATAATGCATAATAAATAATTTCTACAGAGAAACTAATGGAGTTTATCAGTGGGGGACCTTTAGAAACTCTGAAACCACTCTCTACACTATTCTATCTGGTAAAAATGTTCACTTGTTAAAAGGCTGTGGGCTGTCGTTAACAGAAAATTTTAATGTTTTGTACCTAAACTTGTTTGAGTCTTGGAATTGGTTTAAGATAGATTACGAGTTACCAGAAAGGAGTTTTATCTTTTTGTATGTTGGTATGTTTATGGACTGCTCTGTATAATTCATAGCTGATATTTTATGGGATAGTGTTTCCAAAAAAGATATTATATTTTAAAAAATATGCTTAACTGCTCAGCATAGCTGAAGATTAAGTAACACCTCTGATGCTCTACCTGTTGTGAAACAATTTCATACTTAGTCATACCCAGAAAAATTAGTGAAAGTGGTGAAAGTGGTTTCCTGTTGCGGTTATGTGCCACTAACAACTCTGCTTCCGGGGTGCTGCGTAGGAAAAAAACCACAGAAGCAGCCTTTTTTGTGCTTTAATGGAGCATATAATACTACTTTAAATGTGTATTTCTTGACAAATTATTTTGAAAGATTCATTCAATACATCTCTCTCTCTTTTTTTTTTCTTTACATGACAAAATAGAGATTTCAAGAATAACTAATTTCAGTAAGACAGCCATGGTGTGCACATGGATATACTTACTAGCTGTGAGATAATGACTTTTCTCCATGAGTCTGTTAAGTAACTTCTTCCACTCTCAGTCTTAGGTACTGGCATATTTTATTCCCTTCCTTTTTCATCGTTGTCATCTTTCATTTATTTTCTGTCTTCTTTGTTAACTGTTTTCCTCTTTTCTTTCCAGCAATAATTTTGTCCCTCCTGACATGAAACCCTTTCTGCACTGGTTCCTTTAATTTTTTTGTTCTTCTGGTGCCTCATCACCAGGTTCAGTCATACTTAAGCCCTCATCCAATCTATTTTCCTTTCCCACTTTAACTGAATGACTCCTCCTTCAACTTCTGAATTATTTATGTGCTCCAGATCACATTGGTTTTACCGTTCTTAGTAGGTTGGTTTGTTTTTCCCTTAGCCAGTAGCATGTCTCTTATTCTTTTCTCTGTAATGGGCAAATGATTATGCTGCTCAAATTGGGCTAACGCTAAGCAGCGGGATTAATGGGGATAAGGCTTGCTTTATGTGAAGTGATCTCTCATCAGAAGCCGTTTGTTTTAATCACAGAATCATAGAATGGTTTGGGTTGGAAGGGACCTTAAAGATCGTCTGGTTCCAACCCCCCTGCCGTGGGCAGGGACACCTTCCACTAGGCCGGGTTGCTCAAAGCCCCGTCCAACCTGGCCTTGCAATTTTTTATTTTTTTTTTTAACCTTGCAATTGTGCCCTGAAAGGAGGCAATTTAATTCTGCTGTGGCGGAGTGAGCCTGACCCTGCTTAACAGGCAGCTGAGCAGCCGGCTTATATCAGAGGCTCTTCCCCTGATTTCAGTGGCGCTCCAAGGACAGTACAGTATTTGGATACCTCGCTGGTATAAATCCAGATAATTCAGCCCTCAAGCTTACCTAGAACTGGTGCATGGCTTGTGCAGGCACAAAACAAAGTTGGGTGATCCACAGCTGTATTGACATCAACAGTAACCTTGTCCAAGAATGAACACATTCGTTTATGATTTTTCTATGATAAATTACCATTTTTCGTATTACTTAACATTCCTTTCCACATTACCTCCAGCCCCTATATGAAAAGGTGATGTACAGGTGAAGTTTGTTGCACCTGTGTCTCCATAGGCAATTTTCGGAATCCCCATTCATCACCTAAAATAACCACAAGTAAATGCCGTCTTTGGGGATGTGGTTCAACAATATGGTACTTGTAACTTAGGGCTCTGTACGGGATCCAATCCTGTGGAACATCTGATTCTCCAAATCTTGTCCAAAACCTGTGACTGATTAACTTTGTGACAGGCTTGGGGATAGATCAAATATTTTGTCCTTTGGAGCTAGCACAGGGCTGGCGTTATTAGCGTGCTCTGGTTAATTTGATGGCAAGGTGATCCTGCGTGGATCAGACGGCTACCGCTGGGTGGGCTGGCAGGGCCGGACACAGTTACTGATCTGGAGAGTGCGGCTCCTGGGTTAGGCTCGCCTTCATTGCAAGCTCCACCTCGCAGGCAGGAATGCTCCGCGTGGAGGCAGCTGCCTGCGAACAGCCTCGGGTTTCCGCGGGGTACAGCCCCGCAGACTGCCAGGTGGAGAAACAGCTCCTGAACTGGGCAGAGGATTTCTGACACTTCTGCGTGCTGTTTCACCACCTTCTAGGTGTATAGGAAGGCAAAGCGAGGTCAGGCTATGTAGCGCATACTGATGCAGGAGCAAGAGTAAATTGGCCCGGAAGACGGAGAAAATCTCTTAATTTGTATGTCTGTAATCTTGCCTGCAGAAATTTTATTTGGGGTGCTATGGGCACCTGGTTTGCTTCCATGCCTTCATTAGAGGGTTAAGTGATACACATGTTGCAAACTAAAAGCCAAGTTAATGAGTTAAGTGAAGAGTTTTAATTCCTTTTTGTTCCTGTTCATGCGCAAACACATCCAATCACGGTGGAGAAAGGGGAAAATAACGCAGTGATAGAGAAGACAGTGGCACTCCTAGGAAGCTGTGGGCCTATGCAATCACTAGCCAAAGTACCAAGAGATTTGCCTTCCACTGAGGTTGAAAGCCACAGCCGGAAAGAAACCACCCCTGACAAAAGGGAGTTGCCTAGAGGAGCTAGAAAAGGAGACAGTTGGAGCAGAAAGCGATGCACTAGCCCTGCAAAGCACGGGGCACATCGCTCTGGCAGCACTTGCCAGGATCCAGCAGAATTGGCTTTGCATACACCTTGCCGTGAATTGCCATGATGTTTTTGTTGACTGAATTCTGCCGTGGTGCAAGAAAGCCAGTACCAAGGCAGTGAAAGAATCTGCCAATGTTAAAACACTCATAGTTTGGTGTGCTGCCTCAGTCCTTACTTTTATTTCTTCCTTTTTGTCTTTCAGTTCTTCTCCACCCCTTCTTCCATATACTTCTACTAGTTGCTTTTCTCTTTCTCTGCTTTTTATTTCTGTATTTATGCATCTTTCTCTTCTTTTTCCTTCAACATTCAACCATTTCCTTGTACGTTCTCCTTCTTCCATTTCTCTCATCCCTTTCTTTCACTTCGGTTTGCAAATAGCCAAGAATGGGTTGAAGAATGACGCATCTTCCTCTCTTAGCCCCCGGCAGAGATTACCAGAATGGCTCAAAGGCACAGTTTTGCCCTGAACTCTGACGCTATCAAGCAATGACATACGAGGGTGTCACCACTGATAGCAAATATTTTGCATAGTTGCATCCAGGCAGGGTATGAGCCTCCACCAAGCACGTTTTTTGGGGGTTTAACAGTGCTTTTGCTGTTGCTGCATATGCGTATGGGAGTAGGTACCCTGGTGCTTTCTACTAATATGTTTTGATCCGGTGCCACAAATACGGGAAAGCCTGTCTTTGCCTCGGGGGGAACTGTGGGAAGACTTTAGGACCTTTATGGATACCTGGAAAGCAGGCAACTACTGAGCTGAATTAACCTGGAGCCTAGGTTGCCATGCAGCTGACAGCCACTTAGACTAGGCTAGATCTAGCTCAAAACACCTATTGTACCAGAGGCTGGCTGTGCGATGGTAAGGGGACTGGTGGAGAAGCTGGCCGAGCGCCCGGGCTAGCACTGCAGCCAGTAAAAGCAGGCGTTTTGTGTGGAGACAGAAGCCCTGACCCCAGATTCCCAGCAGCTGCTTGGTGGGCAGGCAGGAGGAGTGGGACAGAGGGAGAGCAGCAGCCAGGAGCCCGCCAAAGAGCTGCTTTCGTCTGCGCTGCTAAAATTGCGTGTGACTTACTGTGGCTTAATTAACACAGAAACCCAAATGAAGACAAGCTCCCTGTAGCCATGCAGGTTATAAGCAGAACAAAATGATAGATATTAGCCTTTTAATTGGATATTACCTTAAAATGAGAGCGTTTGTTTTACCTTGGAGGTACCTCAGTTCCGTCAGTAGCATACGTGGCTCAGAAGTCTCTCAGTTCTTTCTTTCTTACATCTGAACTTTAACCTTCCTGTTTGTCTCAGTTTTCTGAGACATCTGAAACTGCAAGTTGCTCCAAACTGTTGCAGTTCAGGACTGCTGGAAATTCTGTCATGGGAATGTGACCACAGTATGTATACTGATAAATTCCTTTAAAAATAAAATTAGCGAATGGTTCACTAGATATCGACTGCCACCCTTTATTATTGGCAAATGCATCTTATTATATATAAATACATACATACAGATTAATAAAATGTATATCTATATATTTACAAATGCTCACGTTATTTCAGTGTTATTTTTTTCCTTTGCATAAGTTACTACAGTTTTCATGAGCTCAAAATCCTTACCACAAACAGGGCTGTTTGTGGGGTTTTTTTCTCCCCCTGAAATGTAATGTGTAAAATTACAGTTTACATCAATATGTAAGGTTCTACAGATATAGCTTAACTGGCAGCGACAAGCAGGGTGGCAGTTCAGCTGAGGGTACCTAGCCTCTATACTAGATTTCTGAAAGGGTTAAGACCAGATTTGGGTATGTACGTGTAGTGGAAAGCACAGGCATGATCCTCTCTGCTACAGCAGATATAATTTCTCTGGTGTCCTAAATGCCTTCTCTAACACAAATTTCCACCCCCAAAAAATTAGAAACAAGAAGTTCTTCACACAGACATACTTCTTCCTGACGATTGATTTCTACCATCTCTGATACGTTGCTCTCTAAACTATAGTAAAAATGTACTGGGTTTTTAGAACAGAAACAATTTTAAAACTTCTGACATGTTTAACAGAGAAGTTTCATTTCTGATACAGATCAACTTTTACATATCCTTCCTGCTACATCAGGGTAAGTGAGCAGAGAAGAGTAAAAAGATGTCAGAATTACTATAGGACATTTTATGAAACTACACAAATCACTACAAATGCTGTTAAGACCAACTTGGACATAACAGTCCATGCGAATTGCAAACCAAATGAACACCAAAATAAAATATTAATTGCATTGAAAGCTCTTGGCGTAGTCCATGTTGTAGTTCAGGTTGCAATCCAATTGCCATAGCTGTGCATGTTCATGACTTGACAGATATGTGTGACTTTCTCAACAGATTTCTTTTAGAGTGGATATTTTCCACGACCGCTCTCAGTGGCTGTTTTCAAGCAAAAGAGGAAAATATGCAGAAATTCTGCTTCTCGGTTTTTGAGGTCTGCACCACTGGGAATATCCACCTGAAAATGATCCCAACTATACTTTTCTACAGAAAGCTGCTGCTAATACACCTAGTCAACTGCAACATTTGATTTATTGTAGATAGTTTTTCCTAGGCGGTGGGATGGAAGGGAAATTGTTATAAATGACTGAAGAATCATTTTTAAGCATTCCTGAGGGGCAGCTTATTCTTACCAGCTGGTCCCTTATTCCCTCACTCCAAATTCTTCCCATACAGCTCCATCAGCACAGGGAGTATAGAGCAGCTCCTTCCATAGGAGCCATTAGCACAAGACATAATCATGAGCAAACACATGAAGTAATCGCCCAGCCCGCAACAGCAATTTCTTCCGGCGGGGGGGAGGGGGTGTGAGTTGTTGTATTCTGCAATATACCGCTAGTTTTGCATTTTTATTTTCAAACAATCAACCTCTGTATTTTTCCGTAACGTGCACAATGAAGCCTGCTTGCTGGTCATGTGTTCCTTGGCCAGCAGGCAGCTGTGCAGAAAGTGCATCAGCTGTGCTGGTTTCTACATTCATTTGGGTGGACACCCTTATTTGAGCTCTTCACTATGGATGTATTGTAATACCGAAATAAACTGCCACTCTCTTCTGCCTACAGGGAGAAGAAGTGGTTGGAAGAAGGTAAAGAAGATCCTAACGAAGAAATACCAGGCTTTACAGGCTGGGACTAGAGAGGCAAGAATGACCAGATGAAACAGAAAGGCTGAGGGGTGAGTCGTGACTGGATCCCCTCCCTAACATTCACCCAAGCATGGTAACAGCCCCCTGTAGTGACCTCTGCAACTCCAGACAGGTCAGGAGCCAGCCGCCGGTGCTAAGTTGATGAAGCAACGTGCCCATGGCCAGGCATATTTCAATTCACTTCCCCTCAGCTACCACCTTGGAGGGATCCCGTCATTGAACAGAGATGGGGTAGGGCTGAACTGTGCAAGTGAAGGGGGGCAGTTGGGTTGGTTTGTTTTTTGAAAGGAATCAGAGTGGGCCTTCTGTGCTTTTTCACAAAATTGTTTCATACCTTTTTCTCTTCCTGTGGTAATCAAAGACTTTTTATCTCCCTCCACCTGAATATCCTCTTCCAAATTTCCTCAGAATTAAAGATTCATTAAGAGTCCAGTTGGCATCACATTGTCTTACACTGAGTACCACCTCATCCCAAAGTTATAGGCATGCATTTCAAAGCCTCCTTTGGCCACACCTTTTTGGCGAACCCTGAAATGTATGTTTTCTTTTTTGATCTACAAAACCAATAATAATAATAACAACAATAAAAACTTGCATGCTTTCTTCTTCTTTTAGGTTTCAGAGAGCTAAACACACAATATAGTCTTGTAAGCCCATGATTACATATAGGCAACAGTGCTCTATGAAACTGAAAAACATCTCAACGTTATCCAGGTCAGTGTTTCTTTATATGGTTCGTTCAGGAAATTAGCACAAACCAATTAATGTATTTGATTTTGCGAGGCTACGTGGATCAACTGCTGTGGCAAACCTGGCCTGCTGGGTTATACCAAGTACAACGATATTATTTACGGGGGATTTTAATGTGTTCAACTAGAACAGATGTGATGTTTTCAAAGAATATGCTAAATTAAGCATATTTTATCAGCATTTCAGGAACCATCTAGTTCCTTTAAGATATATAACAGGAATTTCTAAGTACCAATTCAGATACCAGCTGCCACGTAATAAACTATTAAGCATTCAGAAACATAAACCAAGATTCCCCTTTAATGTATTTTCACTGATTGCACTAGAGTTCTATTAGAAATTTATTTGGTGTACACTGCATATTCTTCTATTTTATAAGTAAGTAGAGGACATCTCAGAGGCACTTAAAAAGAAACAGACAAAAATAAAAAAGGTAAAATGAAGCAACAATACACTGCACAATAATTCGTGAAATATTAAGGTAGTGATTATTCAACTATACCCTATTTACCCCAACTGTTTTTTAAAAAGGGCCCTGGTAAGATCATCAAGGAGTTCAATCTAAAAAATTATGTCCCCTGTTTGATGCATATTCAAAAGTCTATCATACATGTGGCACTGCGTCAGAAATAGGTATCAAAGATAATTCATTTTCTGAAAAGCCTGTTCAATTAAAGAGACATTAGTAGAACTCAGAGCACAAGTGTATATTAACCTTTCCTTTATAAAACAAAACAAAAAACCCCAAACCCCACAAATAAACAACCCCCCACCCCCATGTATACACTCACTCTGAACAGACACATCCACACCCACAAATTTTGTTACCATCTCTATGCCAGCACTTGCCAAACCAACATCTTTGTTGACTCCCTCCATAATCA
This sequence comes from Platalea leucorodia, assembly GCF_965183815.1. Lineage (NCBI taxonomy): Eukaryota > Metazoa > Chordata > Aves > Pelecaniformes > Threskiornithidae > Platalea > Platalea leucorodia. Next base: position 14,408,149 of record NC_138828.1, on the reverse strand, counting down.
CATCGAATTATTTGGTAATGGGTAAGGGTCATCACAATTAAGCATAAGAATTGCAATTATAATAATACATTACTGTGGTTCTTATTTATTAACTCTGAGTTTGTAAACCAAACCAAGGGGGAAAATTCTGCATTTTGCTTCATGAGGTCTCCCTGCCCAGTTACGCTTTGGAGATCTGTGAGCCAGTTTTCAGGTTTCTGGTTTCAGCAACAAGAAACATTGCTGAAGACCCCAGACTAACAGTGAGGAAAGCACTAGAGTAAACTAACTGCAAATTTAATTAACTCTGTAAATCATTCAAAACACAAATGAGCAAATGGACAGCCCAGTACCCTTGCTTTTCCCTGTGTTTCCATAGGTCTAACATAGGTTCAGTCCCCATCTCCGATGGAATGTTGCTTCTCTAAATAATTTCATATCAGATGTGCAGTCTAGTTTAGCATAACACAGATAATAAAAACAATGCATAGAAAAGCAAGGAATGTCATCGGAGGGTTAACAAAACTTATTCTGAATTTAAGGATAAACCAACCTAGCCAGTTTATGAACGGGCAAAGTTACTTAAGTCTTATGACACATAATAAAGTATTTAAATTCAGGCACTTAGCATATGTAATTAATGAAGAAGTTCTGGAGTAAGTAATTACTGAGTATTAGCACTCTTAAAGCTAAATTAAGTCCAGCATTTCTCTGTTGTCCAACATAACTTATGTTGTCCCTCAAGAAATCTATCATCTCCAACTGGTACAAGTTATTAATTACAAGAGCATGTAATGAAACCATCAAAATCGTTAAAAGAAACCTCATTCCTTGCCAGTGTTTTTCTTCAAACTTTCTCACTCCTGTCACGCTGAAGAAGCAGTGCCAAGGAAGCCGCTTGCTGAACTGGTTCGGTGACTTCTCATCTGCCTGACTGCTGGTGGCTCCCGAAGGTGCTAACAGGAAGGTGCAAGATGGAGTGGGATCGCGGGATCTGCGAGAAAGGGGCAGATCGTGCTGCCACCAAGACGCAGACCTCCCTTTTTTCCTAGCATTTCACTGAAGTATGATAACAGTGCCTTTTTCAGGACACTGTTGCACTTAAAATATGAGCTGCCATCAAATGTTTGTTGGCTTTCCACTTACATTAGTAACATTAGTTCAGCTGTGTGTAGCCTCCTAAGGCATATTCAAAGGGCTGTTGTTTTTCTTCTCAGTTTTATGATTATGTCAGTTTTGTTTTGTTGTATGAAATTTTAATAACTTCTTTGGAGTTTTAATTCTTAAGCTTTTTCTATTTTCATTCCACTGGAAAATAGCAGATGTTGAAATTTTTATACATTCGTCCTTATCCTGCTGTAGTTCCCACATTTAAAAACAACAAGCTGTGTTAGTTAGTTAGTTAGACCTAACAAACTATGGACTAGTTAGTCTGTCACTGAACTTTGTTACAATAACAGAATGATTAATCTGCCACAATGTTAACAAATAGTTCCAGGATGAGAATATAATTGTATTTTATCTTGAACAGTCGATATGTGGTCTCGTGGAAGTAGGTCCTGTCAAACAAAGCTTGTTTCTTTTTTTGGCAGGGTAAAAGCTTTGGTCAATAGAGATAGTAGAGTTGGTATCACATGTCTGGATTTTGCCAAAGCAATTTTAATTCTAAAGACGGATCATATATGGAATTAACTTGGTCATAACAGCTGGGTATAAAATGAACACACAGACTTCAGAACAAGGGGATAATAGTGAGTGGGATGGTTTGTAGCAGTCCATATATAATTTTAATATTATACATGATCGATACAGTGCTAAAGGATATTTCATGACAATGTTTCTAAATGACATAGGGATTGACAAGATAATAAACAGTGATGTAAGGTCACTGCTATATCAGGACCCAGATCATTCACTACAGCCCAGTGCTTATGTCCATAAACCAGATATACGGCAAAGAGTGCCAGTTATATCCAAAATATGGGTGGCTGCTTTGGAAAGCTCTTCCTGCATGCAGATTTTGGATGAAGTGATCAATGTGTTCCCAGCGCAGTGCTGTGTCAAAAAAAGGTGATTCAGACAGAGTGTCTCCAAAGTAGCAAAGACCTTGCTTCTGTCAAAACAAAACAAAAATTGGTAAAGCTCTGTTAAAATACCGTGTCCAGTTCTGACACCTACGCTTCAGAAATGATCGGAGTTCAAAGGATAGTATAGACCTGACAGGAGAGCTGGAAACGGAGAGTCTTATCTGACGCACCTCACGAAGCAAGGCAGGCCACAAACGGCCCTGGGGGCTGTGGGCGGGCAGCTGCCTCACCTGCGGAGAGCCTGGTGCACCGACACTGCTTTGTACAGAGGAAAGTAGCCAGGATGATACCTGAGGGTGGTTAAGTATAACGTCTTGCCAGAATGAGGGGAACTGCTTTTTATCAACCCGCAACAAGTTGTCCCTTTGCCATGGGAGAGTGGCAGAATCTCACAAAAGACTGGCCTAAAAAAGCCATCACTCACAGTGAGAGAAAAAGTAGTAACTGGCATATTCAAGAAGAGCTGTCATAATTATAGGGAAGTGCAAAAAATTGCATTGCAGAATATGAAATTGTTTTCTTTAACCTTCCTTGGAAATGTAGGTTCCTGAACCAGTCTGAAAGCGTGCAGTTTGTTTCTCCTGAATTTGACAGTCTTGCCAGGCAATGAAAATTTTCTGGGAAGAGAAACAGGCAACTGGGTATTATCTTTAAAGTTGATATTTCCTCTCAAATACGCAAACATAAAACAATTCAGCTGTAACAGACCTCCTGGCAGGTAGGTAGCTGTAGTAAAAGCCTCTTGTTGAGTACGGTAAATTAGAGAGTCGCTGTCGACAGCTCCTGCCTGAGGGTCAGGTGCTCTCCCTGCTGCCTTGCTGCGTGCCTGAGCCGGTCCAAACGCTGCTCTGCTGTTCCACCTCCGGTGTGCCAAGCTCCAGAGCTGGCCGCTGGAGCTCGGTGGAGATCCACCCTGCTGCTCTGCAGGTACCCAGAAGCAATGCCGGACATTTCCCTTTTAAGAATCACCACATCAATAGGAACAGAATGCCCTGCTGCTAGCCTGTTATTTTGACATCACCTTTCACTCCAGCTACATTAAAGCAGAAGCCAATAAATGTTTTCATTTATGGCATAGAGGACAGGCGAGAGAGGTTACAGAAAGGAAAACGGTAAAAAAAAACGCATGAGATTTGTTCTTCTGCAAAGCAGCAAATCCAAACCTCTTCTGTCAGCATCCTTTTAATGAGGTGCAGATGCTTACCTAGCCTATGCAGTAAGGGCACATTTTGTCCTCTCAAATTGCTTTCGTGCAGGCAAACGCGCCCCCACCTCTTGTTGCAAACTCCTGGGGCTTGTTTGGGATTCTTTCTCATCCATTCTCACTCCTTGACCTTGAAATATTTTGTTTCCGGATTCCCTTGGGAGACATTTTGACGCTGTCCTCCTGGGATAGTAAATGATATTTCTGGCGGCCCGGTACTGAATAGCTGCCTCAATCCTGCAAAAATTAACTCTTTCCGATCAGGCAGGTCGTGTTCCAATTTGGAGTAAAGACTTGACACGTGTTGAATCTTTTACTCCATACAAAACGTACATCTTGCAGCAGGCACTTGACACAAATGGGACTCACGCATGCAACCAATCCATTAATGGCTTTTGAGATTAGACCCAAGGAATATAAAATTATTCGGGGATGATAAAGGGCTTGAGAGTGACTGGCCCTGGTCCCGCCTTTGAGGGCTACGGTGATCACAGCTGGGAAGTGGGGAGCTGCGGGCAGCGGGTGCTGTGATTTGATTACTTTTACTTGCAGGCTTGCTGGACGACCCAAAGCAAGAATCACTTTGTATGATTCAGTTTGCTCACCTGTAAAAGTGCTCCTAATACGTACTGGCAGGAGCATGATAAAAGTGACAATGTTTTTGAATGCTTTGAGTTACTTAAATATGGGGTGTTAGGGGCATATAAACACTAAGGTTTGTGGCGCTTGAGCTGACCACGCACTAAGAAATCTCAGATACGTTTTTTTTCTCCCCACGTTCTGTTCCACCCCACATCCCACCTAAAGCAATGTCCTCCAGTCTTTTAAAGCTGTAGTACTATCTATAAAATAAAACACTTCTCACAAAAATCTAAACACCCTCCCCCCCATGTACAAATAAGGTATTGATTTACAGCAGTTGAAGGCCCTAAGCTCCTAGATAACGATGGCTAGGTGCTTCTCCATGCTGAGGCAAGTCCTCCTGTAGGACCTACACAGCTATTGTTCCAACCTGAACAACGTGTGTGTTTCTCAAAGACAATTTTTGACATCCTGGTATTTTATCTTTGCTCCTAGTCAACTGAATGGCTGTCCTGAACCACTAGCAAACGCTGGTTGGCTGTATCTAGAAAAAGAGGTCCATTGTAAGAAGGTCTCTGGGGAATAAATGGTAAAATGTCTGCTTTATTTCATCTTTTTCCTGCTTGAGTACTGTTATTGTCCGTTAGTCTGATGGCATTGCGCACAATGGTTGTCCTTCTAGAATCGTGTTTATTTTCTGTCCTGAGAGGTTTATAATATAGCGTTATAAGAAATAACTCCTTAGTTTGTATTGGTATCTGCTGCTGATTAATTAGTTTTTCAAACCTGAGTGGCATATGTTGAAGTTTTAAATCTAATGGCATAGAGATCTTTAAACAGTCCCATTCAGTGTTAAAACCACACTGAGGTTCCAACCTGATAAGTATTTTCAACAAAATACTACAAAACAAGCTGGGGCAATTATTCCTTTATTTGCATCTAAGATTTTTTAAATTCCTACTGTAACTCACAGGACTGGCCAGAAGTTCTTTATTTTCTTCCCAAGCTACCTGATGAAAAAGAAACTTTTCAATGGAGCACTAAGATCTGAAAAAATACACATAGACAAGCATTTTACGTGAGGGATAAAAATACGCGATAGGCAAAAATATTACAGGAGAAAATATTTGCATTGGCTTCAACAAAAAGGTCAGCCATGATAGAGCAACACCTATTTGTCATACTGTGCAAGCAGATCAGGTTTCCATTTCAGAACGCCTTGATACTATCTACAACACAGCAACAAAAAGACACCTCATTTTAAATGCCATTTACTTGAGTGATGACATTTTATTTCTTTCCAGTTTTATTCAAATGTTCTAGAACGCTTAATGGAAAATAAATAGGAAGGATGTTAGAAGTTATGCTTTTGGTGTTCTTTATGCCATCAATATATGTCACCCTACTCGCATCTAAAACTGACTAATTGGCACTAATAAGGCCTGGCAGCTGTTTCCAGTGCTTACAGTTTTGCATGCGTAACTGTCTGTGCCCGCTGTTGAAAAGGAAGTTAGGAATGGGAAGCGGGAGGAGTTCCCAGCCTCTGATCATGCTCTGTTCCTTCTTGAGGTCAGCTGCCCTGTTCACAAAGAAAATGAACTTCATCACCAGCTCTGACTGCAGCAGAGTGTCATTTGGTTATTCTTTCCTGAAATGTCGGTGTGGCTTCAGTAGTTCTACTGCAGGTTGTTGGCGGTGATGACATCACTAGTATGTAATGCCAGCAGCAACCCTACAACAACACAGGAGCATTGACGAGCCTTGTGTGTGTGACATCCTGCCTTTACTAAAGGAAGCTACTAGGAGTTTTTGCCACTACTTTTAGCCAGGCTAGAATTTAATTTTCAATCTGTTATTTGGCATGAAGGTTTTAACTAGAGCTGCTTTAAAAAAAAAAAAAATCCTGAAATTTCTTCTCAAAACCATAAGAAATTTGCTTGTTCAGAGATTTTCCTTTAAAAATACTACCCCCTCCCAAAATCTTCCAGTTAAAAGGACAAGGTCATTTCAACAATACTAAAATTCAAAATAATCTGACTCTATGATAAATTCGGAAAGGGTGAAGAAGCTCTTCTGCATTCCCATTTAGATCGCAGTCTCCTGCCTAGTGACAATGACGAATACTCCCCATGGTGCAGCGGGACCAGCAGCAGTACTGTCAATTTTTAAGCGTTCATCAGAGACGGTCACTTCCCTCTCCTGAACTTTTTACCTACACAGTAACAGCCGCATGACCGCTACCTCCGACGAAGACTCCTTTCTCCCGTGGCCGCGTGTCCATCCCCACAGGGTGAGCGCTGGGTATCCAGCTCCACCCCAGCACCAGGCGACGAAAGGCTGAACGCTACTGTAAAGCTGTGCCCTGTGCATGAAAAGTTTGTGCTTGGAACGTGGTCTTGTTATTTCCTTTGGGGTTTAATTTACTCTTCTCCATGTCTTTAATAACTGAAGGTAAGTATCTGATCAGAGAGTAACAGTTTTCTGACTAAAGGGAGGCCAGCGAGTCTAACTCAGAAATCAAAATAGCGTTCAGAGCCGCAGGGGTCCGAAACTTGTTATCTGTACATGCTATACCTTCTGAGTGTGCCTGGCACACCTGCCAAATACACCGGTTTATTTTAGGGCTTTTCAGGCCCTCAGAAATTCCCCCAGTCTTAGGCAGCAGGCACGACGTGGCCTTCAGCAGCAGAGGTGAGCTTCGAAAGCAGCGCCGGGCACGGCAGAGAAGGGGTACGGCAAAAGGGGCTGCCGCAAGCGGGCAGCCCCACCGCCTCCCGTGGGAGGCTGCTTCTAAGTGGAGGCCAGAGCCCTCTCTTCCTTCCAACACCCGATGTTACACACTCCTCCGCGCCACGGGCTGAAACGGCCAAATCCTTCAAGGCAGGTGGTTAAAAACGGGACGTAGCTACCTCCTCCCCAAGCGACCCTGCAGATTAACCCCAGGGGCGGGCCGCCAGCCAGCGATGGCTGCTGAAGGGGCCAAGCCCCTTCGGCGCCCCGAGGCGTGCGGGGGAAGGACGGCGACGCGGGACGGGAAACGGCCGCGCTGCGGGGAACGGCCGCGCTGCGGGGAACGGCCGCCGCGGCGCGCACGCCCCAGCCCCGCCCCCCTTCCCGGCGCGCGGCGGCCCCGCCCCACCGTGCGCGCAGGTGCAGGGAGCGCGGCGCGCGCCCCCCGCCCCGACAGGCAGAGCGCGCGGAGGCGCGCGGGGTGCGGGTGCGCGGCGGCCGCCGCCGGCTTTGTGCGGGGAGGCGAGCGCGCGGCGGGCTGCGTGGCGTCACCGCCGGCCGCTGATGTCACTGCCGCCCTCGGCGCTGCGGCGGGTGCTGCCGGGGCCGCCGCCGCCGCCCCTGGCCGCTGCGGCCGCCCCTCCGCGCCCGGCGGTGGGCGGGTAGGCGGCGGGAGCATGCGGCTGCCGCCCCTCCGCCCTGCGCCCGCCGGTGCCCGCCGGGTTGCGCCGTCCGCCGCGGCGGCCGGGCATGGTGGCGTCTGATGCGGAGGGTGCGTGCGTGAGTCACCGCGCCCCGCGGGCAGGCAGCCGGTCGGGCCGGGCTTTGTCTGCGCCGGGAGCATGTGGGTGAACCCCGAGGAGGTGCTGCTGGCGAACGCCCTGTGGGTGACGGAGCGGGCCAACCCCTACTTCATCCTCCAGAGGAGGAAGGGGCACGGAGGCGATGGCGGCGGCGGGGGACTGGCGGGTAAGGGCGGCGGCGGCGGGGTCCCGGGGCCGGCAGGGCAGGGCAGGGCGGGGCGGGGCCGCGTTTCGCGCCCTCTCCTTCAGCGGCTCCCCTGGGTGGCGGCGGGTCCCGCCGGGATCGCGGCCCTCGGGGAGCCACGGCCGCCGTCCCGGGGGGCAGCCGGCGCCCCCGCCGCGGCCGAGGGCGGCGGCCGGTGCCTGGCGGGGCGGCGGGGGCCGCGCTGGCCGGGCGGTGCTCGGCCGTGTGCAACGGGTGAAGCTTTCCCCGAGGGTTTACGCGCCGTGAAGCCGTGTGCGGGTGGTCACCGGCGTCCGATGCCTTCGTGCGTCAGGGTGTGACTTGCCCAGGTGCTTGCAGGTTTTATTTTTGAACCTCCAACAGGCATTGTTTAAAATAAGACCAAGCTGTAATTCACAAACGCGTACTATGAGAAGAGATTCGCTTTGGCTTCTGCGTGTTCTTCAGGATGTCCTTGTAAAGTATGTTCCCTGAATGCTTTGTTTTTGACCACGGGCAACTGGAGATGCTTCTGTAGATGTTTGGGTCGTACGCATCTTGGTCTCCGTAATACTGTGCATATACCTTTGTCGAAACCTTTCATCATTTTTAGGCAACGTGTGTGCATTTCTATAAAATTGCAGGTACAGAACCCGGTGGTGTTACCACCAGTTCTTGAATTGGCAGAAAACAGTCAAACTCGTTCTCTGAAAAGCTGTGGTTTCTTCCTTACCCACTTGCATTGCAGCTAGTTCTTCAGGCTAATCAAAATAAACATATGGACTACATCTATGTTTGGTTCAAGGTCCTGTGCATATTTACTGGGAGATTAAGTGTCTCTTCAGCCTTTGAATGCTCTGTGGACTTGTAAACGATTTATAATCTAAACTTACACTCACTGTAAAGTGTGTTTTCATGTAGGCTCTTGAGATCTTCAGTCTTCTTCAGTGTTGTATGTTGATAAACCACCTCATTCTTGCATGGAAAGTGACCAGCAGCCACCCCACCTTGGCTGTAGATTTTCTTTTTTTTTTTTTTTTTTAAATTATGGGCAGTGTTGACAAATCCATGAAAAGATTTTCTTGCCTTAAAAATTTGCCCCTGCTGTGTTTACTGAGGAATTCTCTGCAGACTCTCCTTTCATGGATTACCCCTGGCCTCTTAAGGATTTCTTCCTCTGTCTCACTGTAGGTGGTCCAACGAGGCGTTCTTGTACCTTTCTGACTTTGTTATCCTTGAATTAGAGACTGTTTGAGACACCCAGTCAATTTTCCAAACATTTTTTAGTTATTGGGGAAACATTTTGAGAATTTTGGGTTTGCTCTTCAACCTGTTCGCACAGTGCATGTTTATCTAGGCCTTCTTGCAGTTGTACGTATAATAGTCTGATTGATGATACCACTGTACAGATGGAGGGATCGCTTTTGAAGATATAGTCCTTGAGTGGGAGTAGGATCCATAAATGTGCACACCTTTTGTGAAGGTCAGATAAACCAGCAGCATTTGATAAGGGTTCAGAATACAGAAATAGTTCTGTCTTTGTTTCTGCATATTTTTCCCCTTGGAATTTAGGTAGGTTTTGTGCACTGTATCCATTATTTCAGTATGCAAATGCAGTCTGTATAGTGAATATTGATTTAGAATGCAAAAGTTCTATGCATATTTTGAAAACTGCTCTCCATGTAGCTTTTATTAGTGTCTGTGCTTTGCCTGTGGGCAAAGCTGTGGGATTGAGGTAGTAGCAACAAGTAGCTAAACAATTTCTAGGGGTTTTGTTTGTATGGGGAAGGGATGGAAAAAAGTTGTAGCTGTTTTTCATTATGTTGCCAGAACCATAACTAAACAAACACTTGCTACTAGCAGGCAGAAAGTGATTAGTGCTGGCAGTATTTAAAGGGCTGTATGGGAGCTTGTCAGACCTTGCCATTTTAGCACATGGGTTTTTGACACAGTGGTCGACAAAAGCTGGGAGAGGAAGAAAGAATGATGTAGATGTAGAGTATCCAGGCCACTCCCAGCTTGGTAGGCACAGTAGGAAGTGGAACTTAGAATTATTTGTTTTTCATGGAAATACTGGAATTTTGCACCGGTTGTTCTAACAGCTGTGGTCTGCCCATTGAGGGCCAAGGCAGGTGAAGGAAGCCAGTGGATTCTTGTTGGTAGGTAAGACTGGCTAAAAGCAAGGTATTGAGGGACCTAGCCGATCCTGAGGGTTCAAAATAAACAAATCTGCTGAAACGGTCAACAGGCTACATCATTTGTAATAACGATAACATGTAGGGTGATCCTGCGGAAGTTCTGTAGATCATAACGATACATTTCTTGTGACAGAGGCGGAGGTTGAACATATAGAAACAGAAAAAAAGAACCTTTTGTGGGTGTGTTTTGGTTTTGGTGGGGGGTTTTTTTGTTAATTGCACTTTCTGTAGTGACATAATCCTGAAATTTGCACAGATATAATCTAAAAAGTTATCCACCCGTGAACATGGTATAAAATTTGGCCTGGTTGCTCTGTGGGAAATCAGATTGTGTGTCCTTGAAGTTGACTAGAAATATTGTATGTACGATTTTTTCGCTGTGGTGAGAGTGGTCTGAATTTATATATGCAAGAGAGGATGTAAATACAGCTGTCACTTTTTTTTGTGATCTAGCTTCTGCTGACTTGTACTCCCTCATTATTAACTCTTGAAGTCATTTGTCTTAAATTGTAGAATGACAATTGACTTTCAAATTGATGAGGCTGTGGGCTTGATGACATGAGGTGGCTTCACTCTGGAACTTAAACAGTGGTTCGACAATGAGAAGCATTGATTCTCCAGCATTGCCCTCAATTCTAGGTTTGCTGTGAAACTAACGCATCAGCAAACTGATCAGAGTTAAGTGTGATGCCCTTCTATTCATCTGCAAACATGTCAAACTTCGAAGAGCTTAAGTTGGGGCTGTACTGTAATGCGGTTGTGTTGGCATAGCTGAAAGAAGAGAGAGAGCGCTTTCCTGTGGATGAATGGGAATGAGGAGGGAACACTGGGGACAGACCTCTTCAGAGAGCGCTGTGGCTGGATGCCGTGACTGTGAAAATGTGGCTGAAGGCCGATGAGTACCCTCGAAGCAGCTGACGGGGTCTCGGTGTTACCTGTTCTCCATCACTTACCTCCATCCTGTGGATGGAGGTTGCCATCACCAGAGCAAAGTCCAGAAGACTGGATCTTTTAGGTCTTTCGACACGTCTCGGTCTAAAAACAAGCAGTTTATATAGCCTTCGGGGTGGGTGAAAGTCATTCTCCGTGTCTTTATGTGGAAGCAGAAGAGCAGTGCTTGCATTACCTGTTCTCCTGGATCCACTCTGAGTACAGCAACCCCTTGCAGGAAAAGGAGTATCCGTCGCTTTGGAGGAAGGGGTGAAATATCAGTCCTTTCTGTACTGATTCTCTCCTCTTGGGCTCGATTTATGCATCTTAGCTGAACAGAGAAAGCTCTCTTATTTAAACGCTCATTTTGTCATTGGAGACATTTTCTGCACTTATTTTAATATTGGATAGTAACAAGTTAGAAGCATGATGATCATGTTGTTGTGTGTTAGGGCAGTGCCTAATTAGTGAGTCCCTAGAAGTCATCTCTGCTAACAAAATGTATCTGAGTTTAGTTTACTGTAGCTCTTCTACTAAGCAGCGTAGATTCAATTTTATACTGAATTAAGGCCTGGGCTCTTTTAAATGATTGTGTCTGTGTCAGTACCGGTCACATCAGTGTGACTTTCCTTTGTAAGCATGCCTTAACTTAAGGATTGTTTGGGTTTTGTTTTCCCTTTTAACAAAAGAAAAATGGGAAAGACTTATAAATTGGATTTTAAATTGGGTTTTCATAGCTGTTCTGCAAACTCACATTATCTTGCATCGCTGCACTAATCTTCCAGGACAAAACCAAAAGATGTACTTTTCTGCTTTAAAACTATTTGATGGTTGATGAGCTTTCTCCATAAAGAAATTGCTTCATGGCTTGTACATAATGCCATGCCTGTATTCTGCTTCTGTGTGGCCCTCACTCAAGCGTTTCATCTTCCTTTTGTTCACCAACAGGGGGAAAAAGTCTTTTCTTTCCTCTAGTTTTCTCAAAGGTGCCGGATGTTTTAAACCCTCCCTCCGTCATACCTATTCTGCTTCCCACTTGTCCGCCGCCTTCCCTGGGCAGCCTGTATGAAATCCATCCTTCTCCAGGGGGATCCAGTGTCTTACACAGCAGCCTGCATCGGCTGAAGCATTTGGGGAGAACATGAACCCACATCTCTCCCATCATTTGGGCACCGTGTGCCGTGTATGACCATACTACTTTCATGGATGTAAGGATCTTGGACATGTCATGAAGTTTCTAAATAACTAAAAGGCTCATGGTTTTGTGTTATTAAGTATATCTTGCATTCTGATGCAACAAATAGGTTAAAAATGCCTCTAACTGCTTTCTGCTGTACTGTGGTAATGCTTGCCAAACTCTTTTTATTTGGAAACGATATTGCAAGGAATTAGTGTGACTAGTAGTTGACAGCAGAGCAATGTATTCACACAGAGCTTACAGGGAGAGATGGAGGGTATGGTACCATTAGCTTGTGACTGCTGTGCACCTTTTGCATGTGTGCATTTGTGTGTGAAGTGGAGATGAAATTCTAAGTAATTTTATTTAAAATGTTGTTTTAAGATCTTTTTGAATCCCAAGGCAAATAAATTGTTCTTAGTTTGCAAGAGCTGTTTTTAGGAGTGAATTATTTTGCACATAGGGTATTTATTCTTACAGCTGGGACGGTGCATGTGTGAGAGATTCAGTACGAGTTTGTAAGTCCATGAGACGTTGCCAAAGATGATTCAAATGCTTAAGCAGAAGAGAGCAGATGGAAATTTGCTGACTTCTGGTCATAAAAGAAATTGATGAAGTACTGTCTTTCTCCCCAGATATTTTTGCAGAGGGGGTTATCATGTAATTTCCACATTGGAAAGGCAGAAAGGAGAGGTTCTGAGCTCAGCTGGCTGGTGCAAGCCTCCAGTGTCAAATCTAATATAATTTTTAATACTGTGACAGTGTTTTATCTTAGAACGCTTTTCTGCAGCCTTGCTGGACAACACAATTAGCAGCTCAAATTTGGAGATAAGATTCTATCTTGCTCTTAACCTCTCAATTAAGAGGGTTGAGGATGAGGTTGCTTGAAAACCTGTTTATACTTAAGATTTAGAAAAGCTTTTGGCCAGTATATCATCTGCCTGATGAAAGGATGGTACATGCTTTAACAAACTAGACACTTTCTGTCCTTGTTGACTCAACAAGGTAGGATTTTGCATGTCAAGCTTGGTACACTTGAGTAGAAAGCACGTGCTTTCTGATACTTGAAATACAGTGTTTATCAAAATGCATGCAATTAGCATAACTGACATGAGTGGTCATCCCATCCATCGGCTTTCCGTGTTCATTTTGACTCATGGGGTGGAAACTAGTCTCTTCCGCTCCGCTCTGTCATTTGGTCTTACACCAAATCTGCTCTGATGCTGCTGAGCTTCTCGTTAGGATCCGCCGTGGGTGTGTTTGCTTCTTCACACTAGTAGATTTCCACTTCAAGAGGACATGCAGATGTCTAGGGTTGAACTGCTGTTTGATTCTCCAGATTGAGTCACCAGTCTTTCTGTTGAATTCCCAGATGCTTTCACGGGTGCTTAACTGGAAGGTGTCTCATTTCCTGCCTAATGCTTCTCTTCATCTCCGGTTCTTAGAGGGAATGCGCTGTTTGCACAGACACAGCGCCTGAGATGTTGCTTGGTGTAGCTCTGGTTTCTGTACTGTAATGCTTCTTGGTCAAAGACCTTCCTTGATGTTAATTCATCTTTTACATTTTGAGTCGTGTAACCCATCAAGGCCTCTGAGCTGAGCTGTCGTTTGCCATTTTTGCCTTCTGACATAATGTTATTGCTTGACACATGGAATTCAAGGATGGCCCGCTGTTTCTCCTGACATTCCTGTTTGTATGAAACCCTGTTGGAAATGTCACACGGGATTGCAACATAGTAAGCAATAACCGTCTAGGCCTCTTGGTAATTTTCTGCCTTATAACAGAGTTTGTATTGCTTACAGGGTTTTCGGTATTACTCTGTTCCCACGCTGAAAGCTATAGAGAAAGTAGCACTTCTTCACATCAGTTTCCATATTGCCGTCGCTCCACTGTCCAGTTATGCATCCTTGTAAGAATATATCATATTTCACAGAGGTTTGGGCCCTTGGCAGTTTCGGTTAACGTTCTGTAGAATTAAAAACTGTTCCACAAGGCATGCTGGTATGTATTTTCAAATGCTTTTGAAAGTTAATTAAAACGTACGTGTCCTCATATGATTATCGTTCTTGTAAATATTTGGTATAGGCAGAACCCATTCAGCTTTCTCAGTTCTTCCCTAAGCTTTGTGACCTCTACTTTTTTTATCCTTCATAACACCACACTGTGTATGGCTTTTCCTGTAATAGACAGGAGTTATTGCTGCTGCTGACTTCGCTAAAGTACAAGGTGTACAAAGGGCTGTAAGCATTTCACTGAAATATTGGTTTTCTTTAGCTCTCTGATTACTAATCATGCTTCTGATGTCTGATCAATGTTGATATTCAGTAATCTGCATTTGCATTTTGCCTTTAAATCTGGTGCTGAGGGTCTGGAGGACTTCTTCAAAATCTTTCAATTTGTTTTCTTTTCAAAAGAACTGCTGTAAGTATTTTCTAGGCCCGATTTCTGATTGTTCTTTTCCCATTTTTCTGAAGTTTCCAGATAGGGGTGTATGAATTCCTACCACAGCAGCAGTCTTAGTTTCAGCTAGGAAGTTCCTAATGTGTTTTTCGTTCTTTGCTCACCGTCCTGTCTCGTGCTTCCCCTCTGTGTTTTCCAGTATTTCATTAGCCAAAATTCTTGAGATTTTCTGTTCAGCATCATTTCTTTCCCTGGCAAAGTGCCTCCCTTGATAGCTTATTGAAATCTGATCTATCTGCAGGTATTCAATCAGAACAGTTAGAATTTGAATATTATTTTTTTTTCTGAAACTCTTGCTTCTCTTCAGATTTAGCTTGTATTTGACCATGCTGTGCTTCAGGACTGTTCCTTAATTCAAGCTGAACTTACTGTGCACGCTTCAGTTCTCAATTTGTACCATTGATTTTGTTGGCTAGATTCAGATTACAGTTGTTATTCTTAGTTTAGTGGTGGTGGTGGTTGTTGTTTGTTTGTTTGTTTTCTTCAATTGCTTACTTGATTTGCTCTTTAATCGTATATTGTTTATCTGAATCTTACTGGTGCAGATGTAGTTGATTTAAACTTTGCTCTTGGGTGAAAGCTGTTTAATTTGCTTATGCTACTCTGAGAGAATGGGGTACTTAACAAGAATTAGTTTTGAGTAGAATTCAGTGACTTCCCTGCTGTCTCGGTCAATGGTTCTTGGTCATGGTTTTCCCAAGCGTTGTAGGTTGTGGTTTGTTGGTTTTGTTTTGTTTGTTTTTACAAACTTATAAGTAAATTTTTAAATCCTAGCTTGACAGCATTTATTAACTCAATCTCTGTTCTTCTTACTGTTTCTCCATCACTTCATATAGCCTGCTGTGACTGACATGTAGTATAAAATTTATTTTCTTCAGATGTATGAGATTATTTGTTTTTTTTTCCAGATATCAGTTTCCTCTGTGTTGTAAGCCTTCGCATACCTGTAACTGTCTAGCATGTCCTGCCGGTGCTCATCTCTCTACTCAGCCTTTTCCTACTTCTGCTAGGTTTTTGCTTCAGGTCAAGTCAAGTGGGTTTGTTTCTGGGAATTTATTGTTTGGATGTATCATTGTGTGAGTTACTGTGCCTGGACATTTCATCATCTGTAAACTGGGCCTCAGTGGAAATAAAGCCAATTCTTTTGCTGTATGTATCTGTATGTAATGATCGGTATGGGTTGTGATGCACGTTCTGGTTTCCGCTCTGTTGAAGAGAAAACCAGCGAAGTTTTACAACTCTAAAATATTTTAAATGTTGCTTAGTAGCTTACACTGAGAAACGTGGTTACATCTTACAATGATTAGGGCCCTTCAGCTTAGCAGACAAAGTTACAAAAAGTTCTAAAAGCTGAAAGTCTAAACCCAGTCAGATTTAGGTTTGAGTTAAGATACAGATTTTTACATGGGTGGTCACGAGTTGTTTGGACACTTTGACAAGTACTGTGGTAGACATTCAATTGCTGATCACTTTTAAATTAAGATATTTAGAAGATACTCTCATTCAATCACAGTTGTTAAGCTTGAAGGGAGGCTGACAGCTTTATCCTGTAGTAGTCAAGCCAGATCATCACATTGGCCCTTCCTGAGCTTTTTTTTTTTTTTTTTAAAAGATTAGTGGTTAGGTTTGCAGTCTTCTCTCATGTGTGTTTATCAGCCTGAAGACAGAAGCAGCGAGCACTGTTTTTGCTGCTTGTGTCGCTAAATGTCAGCGGAGTGGCAGTACTTCCTCAAAGGCAGTTTCGCACACAAACATGTTTGAAAACTTGCGTGCAAAGGAAAGGGTGGCTGGGCAAATCGGTGCTCTATAAAACTGCACTGGTAGAAAGAAAGAGCAAGAAAGGCAGGTGTTGGGGAAGGCTTAGCAAATCTTAGGCCTTAATTTCATTGGAAGAATTTGTTTTTCTTGATACCACATTACATGTCCATATAAGCCAATGCTATATAACCCACATGGGAAGACAGTTATCAAACAAGTATTTAGAGGTTATTTTGCTTTCATTTATATGAATGAACACCTATAAAACAAAACTGTATAACCCTTCATAAAGTTCCAAGGGTGATGTTCACAATGAAGAGGTTATTTTCATACTTTTGTGGATACTATTACCGGGATTGGAAGTTTAACATTGTAATTATTTTTGATTGGTGTATAATATGTACTATTCATTTAGGCTCTCCCATGGAATGAAATCAAATAGAAGTGACCCCCCTCTTTAAAAGGATTTGTCCATAATATTAGCTATGGAGTTGAGATTGTTGCTCTAGGTTAAGTTTTGACAGACAAGTAATTGGATGACCTCATCCTGTAATAACAAATGAGAGAGCTAATCACATAAACACGTGGGCTGCCTTGAGAAAGAATGGAAGAGTAATGATTCATGATAGCTACTAGGAAAAACAATAGCTTATACTCTACATTTTAGCTATGTGTTGTTATGAGTTATTGTTTTTATAGTCCAGGAAGTGACACTTAAACTTTAGGAAGAGTTTATTCATTGTCCATGAAATCAATATAAAACTGAACGCTCAGGGTGCAAATATGACTTAAGTCGACCCTATTGATTGAGGCTTTCTCAGAAATCAGCTGACATCTACAGTCCAAATAGATCCCTTGGATGTTTCAGGTTTATGACCAGAGCTCATTATGTGTCCATCTTGCCTTAGCGGAAGGAGAAGGGGTCACCAGCACACTTTAAACATTGGGAACCGTTTAAGCAGTGTGTGTTTCATTCAGTGTTGGAATGTCACAATGCCTGTTTTGAAAAATTCTTACTAATGACACATGTGACTTTGCAATCTTTCCTAGTTGCGGTGTTGAGCTCATACACAAATAGGCTGCTGACATCCGTGGGACTATTTGAGTGATAGCTCATGAGCATGACTCCAAGAGTCACGGTCTGACCTGTATTAAATCTTAGCTCTTTTGGAGGGTATACTTATGTATTTGCTATACATGCTAAAAGGATGTATGCTGTTTGTTTAGGCATTTTTAAGATAAAAATCTCTTAACAGAAGTTGCCTTGAGAGACTGTCAGGCTGTAGATTATATTAGTGTAGAGCTGGGAGAAGGATATGGCAGGGCAGGGCTTGGCTCTCAGGAGCCAGGTGAATAACACATGGAGGGGAGGGTGTCCCTGGGTGACAGTACCAGGCACAACAGTGGCAACAACTGCGGAGTGACCGGCTGCCAGCTCTAGGGCAGGCTTGATGCAAGTTGCCTGTGACACTGAAGAACGGATGTATGACCGGTCACTGGTGTGGCTGGAGCTGAATGGGAAGTGTCGCTATCTGATACCCTCCCGAGCTTTTTGATAGTGTTTGTTGTGCAACAAAGCCGTGGCTGCTGGTAATTTTTAAGGTCTGAAGTGTCATTATTTATTATCATTCATAAACAGTAAATAAATTGGCTTTGGTGTTTTACTAAGGTGCGCTAAAGGTAATATATAACCCAGCTCTTCGCTCTTGAATATGTAATCCATTTTAGTTTGAGAACCCTGTGTATTTTAGCAGGTAAAACACTGCAGGCTCACAAACATAAGCCTAAGATTGCTATCAGGGGGACTGTAGAAAGGTGATAAAGACCACTTGATCTTTGTGTGTGCTTTATTTAAATCAAAGCATGACTTTTTGTGAAAGAGGGTTACTGTTTGTCAGTAAGAAAATCCTTTTATAATAGAAAAGATTGTTCATGTGTAAGGCGCATAAACTTGCTTTTCCTTTAAAAACACCAGAAATCATTTGGCTTAAAGGGGGTCTCTGTTATGCAGGAGGCCAGGCTTCATGTGGTCATAATCCCTTCTAGCACAAAACAGTTTGAAAATTGGTTGCTAGTGTAAGGATACCATCATAATTTAAAGTATGAGTACAGACTACTAATCTGTATACTTTGTGCAATGGTTATAGGCTCCCTCTCCAGCTTACAACTAAACGTGAGGCACAGTGGTCAGATAAGTAAAATGTAGTATGGTTTGTTCCTTCAGCATAAATTGCATCAGGTAACTCAACCCCTTTCCAGTAATACCCTCTAGTGCATTGTATGTCCTTCCAGTAACATGATGCAAGAGCAATTGCCAGGGCCCCCTAGCCAGTTGTGGCTTTGTATTCCCTGGTTTCAGATATTACATTTCACTGCTTTTCCTCTCCTAATACCTATATTTTACAGAAAAGAAAGAAAATATTGAACAATTTTCGGGACCTTTGCTTTAGAATACAAGTTTCCAAAAGAGGAAGCTGGCTTTATTCAAAAAGTTGTATCAAACAGAATAGAGGCATTATCCCTCTGCCATGTATAGGTATGGTTGCTCTAGACGTTTGGCATGTGTGTCTGATGAGACTGTTCCTCCATGTAAGGTTGCTTGTGCTTCAGCGCCTTCAGGATTGGGGCTGTCATCAGTTAGCCAGATACTAATCCCACAAACTTTAGCACGTGCTTTAAAACTTTGCTCATGAAAACTGCTTGCTTGAACAAGGGCTTGCAGATTTAGTGTTCTTAGATTGGTAACTCCTTCCCTTATTTCACTATGTAGTAGAAACCTGATGAAATAATGGGAAGAAAATTTGCAATCGGTATAGTCACATGGTTTGATGCCTGGATAATTCACTGGCTCTTGCCCAAGGACCAGTCTAATCTAAGGAATATGATTCTTTTTTGCCTCTTCTGTTTCTATAGAAACTTTCAGTTAGTTATTTCTTAATCATGTTTCAAAAGCTACTTGCTATATGAAGAATTAATGAACATTATTAAAATAAATTGTTATTCTTTTTTATTTTATTTTATTATGATCACTTCATGTAGAAATTCCTCGGAGATTATCAGTTTGAACTGCTGTGATTTCATTCTGGTTGCATCACATGCCTGCATTAAAAAACAAACAACAACAACAACAACAACAAAAACAAAACCAAAAAAAACCCCAACAAAAACCCCAAACCCCCCAAACCAACACTGACCTACAATGCAAAATGGAACCATTCCTGAGGGACAGCAATCAGGGGTAGCTGCATGATTACAAGAGTAAATATTAATTGGCTTTAATGTATATAAGAACACATAAATTGTTTCTTAAATATCACATGTATCAGCTATCAAAACAGCTATTTCATGATATGAGTAAAATTTTACTGATAAACTGTCTGTTGCAATTAACTTGGTAAGCTAGGCTTTGAATTTCTGTGGGGTCTTCTGGAGTTCTGTGAATTTTCTCCCTTTAACCTCACTGCATGGATATTTCTGCAACCTGTTTCCATTGCTGAAAGGGCACTGGGCAACTCCTACTTACTGCACCAGGGGAAAGTATTCTTTCTTTCCTTTTCCTTACCTACCTCCCAGCTGTTGTTTCAGTGCTGGCTAGGTGTGTTGGGTTTTTGTTTGTTTTTGTTTGTTTTAAATATAGCTCTCTCCACATTTCTTGAATACACTGCTCTATCTCACATTGTTTCTGTTTGGTGGGGCAGGGGAATGTTCCTCCTCTTCTGCTACCTCCAGTACCTCAGGAAGAAGGAGGTAGGATGGGAAGCTCCTCTTAACTCGATGGTGCTGTCAGGAGGTTTGTTCTGGCTCTCTGACCTTAGCTGCCTATCCCAGTTTTTACAGCTGCAGTGCCCTCCTAGAACTGGTGGCAGAATTGGTTGGTAGGACCACCCACACACCAACAGATTTGGAAATACAGCAGGAGGAAAGAAACAAGCATATTTTTAAAGATTACAGGGACTTAACAGTGTATCTGTACCTCAGAGAAGACTACATTTGGCCAGCACACAACTTTATTTAGGTATTACATCATGCCTATTGCATATTTAGTACTGTCAGTAGTTGCATGAAACGGCAAAGCATGAAGAATCTTTGGCATAAGCCCTGCCGCATGTTTGCAGCAAACCCAGATGATAAAGGTGGTGTAGTGTCTGGCTTGGTCTGCACTCCAGTTGAGCAATGCCCTTGAGCTCAGTAGTAGCTTTAAGCATTTGAGGATCTTTGCCCATGTTTGAAGTGAAATGTGCACACGTGCTTTCTGGACTAGGGCCATACTGGTTTTGTGAAGCTAGAAAGGAGAGTATATATAACAGAAAAAATGTTGAAAAGAACATTATAACCTACTGCAGTCTGCTGAGTTTGAAAGTATCTAGGAGGGCTGGTGGAGGATTGTCAGAGGCAGCTCATCAGTGTACACCAATAGTCAAAATGCATGAGAGATGAGGGTTTAAGATGGCAATAGGAACAACTAAAGCTAGTTAGACTAATGAACATTGGGATATTTTCCATTATTATTTTGTGTTCATATCCTATAATCAGGAGACAGCTCTCTAACACTGCTTGCTAATGAATGACCTGATGTTTTGTCCAGACTTGTTTCTCGTGTATTTCAGAATTCTTGGATTAAAAAGTGGTAGATATTAAGGCATCAGGAAGGAAGAGATTACATTTGATCTGGCCTGTGAACATCTGTATAAAACAAAATACAAATAAAAAACATAGAATGGGGGGAATACAAAATCACTGATAAGTAGGGTATTTCCAAATCTCAGTTTCAGTTCGGATTTAGGGGATCTACTAAGATGGAAAATGGGTAGTGCTTTTATATCTTTATGATGCATAAGGCAAATCTGAAAGAAGAACAGCAAGGGAAGCAGTCTTCTGTACCAGTTATGACAATCCAGAATGAGGAACTAATAAAACTATGACAGTAAAAGATGAAAACAGACACTTGAAACGAGAAGAGGATTTTAACAGGAGAGTTTTAAACTGTGCTCACCAAAAAATCATTCTATTTCAGCTTTTTAAAAAAACTCCTCATTTCTACCCCAATAAATATTTACAAAAAAAAAAAAAATCTTTGAAAGTTCATCCATCTGTTTTCAATATGTGAATTTGTTGAGAACTTCAACATGAGAATTTAAATCTGACATCTCTGCAGGGGAGATGAAAATTCTTTGTGGAGGTAAAAAAGGGGAAAACTTTTACATCTTTTAAAAATAAATAGGGCTTCTTGTGGGCGAGGGTTTGGGGGTTGGAGTTTGTTTTGTGTGTAATTTCATATTAAAATAGGATCTAGAATTTGTGGAAACATAGTTAGGAATTACTGGTAGCATTTGGTATTGCAACTGTTGATGGCTTCCTCAGTAGCAAAGAATTTTCAAAGCTACTTCAGGAAAACAGTATGGCTTTGTCTTTCATCAGTATCCTTTCAGCTGAAAAACAGCCTGACTGTTAGGCATTTTGATCCTTTCTACCCTAAAGAATCAGACCATTAAGTAGCATAATTATTTTTGCTGGAAGTCTTAGTTTTTCCTAGCTGACATTTGAGTTTTGAACCCTTCTAGGGTGTATTGTGTGGGGTTTTTTGTTGGTGTTGTGGTGGTTTTTTTGTTTGTTTTTCCCCAGGGCTCCAAAAGTATATGAAATGCAGAAAAGAACAAAATAACTTTTAAATGTGGTTTTATAAAACGGTTACCTTCTGCTTTGCTTCAGTTTGTCTGCCTTTATGCTGGAATCAATGTGTGTTTAAAAGTTGAAGTCTTGTTGAAACTGAAGATTTTTTCCCTCTCGAGTCACTTTCCCTCATTACAACATGAGGCAAGAAGCGTGGAGATGAATGCATAGGTGTCATGGTTTAACCCCAGCTGGTAACTAAGCCCCACACACCCACTCGCTCGCTCCCCCCGGTGGGATGGAGGAGAGAATCGGCTGAGTAAATGTGAGACAACTCATAGGTTGAGATAACGACAGTTTGATAGGGAAAGCAAAAGCCACACACACAAGCAAAGCCAAACAAGGAATTCATTCACTGCTTCCCACGGGCAGGCAGGTGTGCAGCCACCTCCAGGAAAGCAGGGCTCTGTCACGCGTAATGGTTACTTGAGAACACAAAATGCCATAACCCTGAATGTCCCCCCTTTCCTTCTTCTTCCTGCAGCTTTCTATGCTGAGCATGATGTCATATGGTACGGCATAGCCCTTTGGTCAGTTGGGGTCAGCTGTCCCAGCTGTGCCCCCTCCCAACTCCTTGTGCACCCCCGGCCTGCTCGCTGGTGGGGTGGGGTGAGAGGCAGAAAAGGCCTTGACTCTGTGTAAGCACTGCTCAGCAGTAACTAAATCACCCCTGTGTTATCAACACTGTTTCCAGCACAGGTCCAACACACAGCCCCATACTAGCTACTATGAAGAAAATCAACTCTATCCCAGCCAAAACCAGCCCAATAGGTTTGCATTTTGCTGTGGAGGGTGAAATGGAAGGGGGGGAGGGAGGGCTGTGGAGCCCCCTCCTGTGGGATCTTGGATGATGCATCGCCGTGTATTCATCAGAATTTCCTGTTCCATAGGTCTCCTTGTGGGTACTCTTGATGTCGTGTTGGACTCCAGTGCCAGAGTGGCACCGTATCGAATCCTCTACCAAGCACCAGACTCCTTGGTCTATTGGACTATTGCCTGTGGTAAGGACAAACATACAGACATGTGGATTTTTATTCTTCCTGGGTACTGTGCCACATAACTAATAGAGCATCCTGCCTGCTGAGCACAGTCATTTCAGGACAAATAAATAGGTCAGGATGAAAACCTGCTCTAGTGGCTAAATTAAGAAGCTCCAAAGCTTCTAAAATTCAGACCTTGAATGCCAGCATGTATGTATGTGTTATGCACAATGACTGAGTAAAACCAGAAATGGCCATGGAACAGAGACAGAAGCCTCTGTTATTTCCCACCCTTCATCTCCCAAGTATGTGCCCAGACAAGCAGTCTAGTAGCCGTCCCTCCTCCTTGCATGTTCTTCTCCATGCCCATGGCTCACTTCTACAGCACTTCTAAAGTGCAGCATTCCTGGGTGATGTGATATCTCTAAAGAGCATGGTAGGAGGAGTACCTGGGTTATAGCCCCCAAATTACCCAGACGGGGCACCCGGCTTCCCTTGAAATGGAAACCGGGAAGATAGCGCAACCCCAGCTCTCACCCAAGTACTGAATATCCGTATGGCATTTCCTGGATAGTGAGCTCTGTCTCCTCCAGGATAAATACCATCTAGATCCCAGGGATGCCCACCTCCTGGACATTTATTTCAGACAATGTGTTGTACTTCTAAATATGATGTACTTAGAAATTCAGCAAGATGGTAGCTAAATTAGAGTTTAACAGACAAGTGTATGTTATTACATGGATGCAACAACTCTTAAGAGTTTTGCTCTTTAAGGCTCAAACTTTCACATCTCTAACTGTAAGACTGTTTCTTCTGTCATTATAGTAGTTGGTGAAATCAATCAATTCGATAATCTGGTACATTAAGTAGGATTTTTGCATGCATCAGATCCTGTGAATACTAAATGCTTATTTCTGTGGTCAGGTGCCTATTGCAAGTAGCATAAAGCAGTATGTAGTTAGTCTCTGGTTCTGCTTGCCGGCTCTGAAGAAAGTGTCTGAAGCTGAATGCAGAAGGTCGAGGTTATTTAGCTTTGATTGGCCAAGGTCAGATCCTCACTTTGATAGTATTGCTTTTCAATCTTAGCAAATGGAAATTTTTGAATGCAGCTCTTCTAGCTCTAAAGTTTCAAACACAGCAGCCAGAACTCTGTTCATTTGAAAGAAAATTGAGAAAGGACAAATGAGAAGTGCACACATGCCTGTTATCTCTTTAACAGACTGGTAACTTCCAGCACCCCCAATGCTGCCTGACATTCAAAAATGCTAGTTAATGAAGCTGTAGGCTTCTGGCCTAACAGTGCCCTCTCATCTGTGCCCATTCTCCCAGTAAAATTTGACATTTACATTATTTGGATGACTTTTTTCCTCCAGACAAATGTTTTCTTTTGGGAAAGGAAGAGGAGGAGGAATGGATGAAGGTTTGCCATAGATCTAATAATTTTAGCAGTTCAAAGCAGGCTCTATTCTTATGAGCATATGATTTGTGTGTCTGGCAAAGGTGATACCGAAGCTGTGTCATGTTCTGAATCCAATAGGAAGTTTTTGAATAGCTTGTATTAGCACAAGTAACAGCCTGGAACAGGCTGCCCAGGGAAGTGGTTGAGTCTCCATCCCTGGAGGTATGTAAAGAACGGATAGATGTGGTGCTTGAGGACATGGTATAGTGATGGACTTGGCAGTGATAGGTTAACGGTTGGACTCGATGATCTTAAGGGTCTTTTCCAACCTTAACGATTCTGTGATTCTATCATTCTAAGTATTTCTTGCTACTTTTGATGGTATCAGACCTGAAAGAAGGCATCGATTTAAACAGCTGTGTTTCCCTCTGCACCTATTAGTACCAACTCGCTGAAGATTTTAAAATTCGTATAACATAATTTGCCTTTAGTGACAGCTAGTAGTAAAAACAGATATTCATGAAATTGTCAATATTATGAAGGTCATTTCCAAATCTTCATTTAACTGCTTGCTTTGTACTGTCAGCTACTCTGCTGTGACCATAAGTATTGGGACCTTGCATGTCAGCTTTCCGTGGATCTCAGTCATGAGAAAGAAGGGTAAAAGTACTTGCCAGTATGTTTACGCTATTTGTGCACAAGCAGAGGTAGTTGCAAGTGCACGTACAATCCCTTCTTCCCTTCATCCAAATGTCAGCGTGCAGCGATTAAAGAACCTCTGTCCCATAAACTTGAAAGGGAGCAACTGAGAGCACAAATTTTCTTGCTGTTTGCAGACTCCCTTCCAAAGAAAATAACATATCACTAAGTTCTCAAGAAAATAGTGTTTCTTCAAAGACATTCGTACTGTGCGCATATTCAGAATTGAATTTTTAAGACTTTATAAGTAGGCCATGTGACTTTTCTTTAAGTGCATTTTCAGGTTTTTTGCATGACACGTATAGATAATTACTATAATTTTATACCTACAATGTATGTCCTCAGATAACCAGGGCCACAAAATTGAAGGCGGATGAGTTATGGCCCCAGAATAAACAAATGTAACATATGTGTTGAAATTTATGCTGCTGCTGAACTGTGAGGGTTTTGTTTCTCTTCTGTGACAGATATTGCAGGTTTTATGTAGAAATATGGTACTGTGTTTACATTTAAGTTAGTTTTAATAAGTGCTCTTCAATTATGAGTCTTAACCCTAATTGAAATTGCTAAAGTAGTTAATGAATATATCTGTGCTTCCATTTTGTGGAATGTTTCTTGAATTTTTAGTCTCCTGATATCTAGCTGGTTGATTGGCTTAGTTATTTTTGTTGAATTATAAGACTGCACTGGCTTAGTCTCATCCCTTGAGGAGAGTAGTGTGGCTCTTACAAGAAGGTAAAATTTTACAGAGAGCAAATTATTTATCTAAGCAACCTTGAAGCTGAGCTGCCCAGTGTTGCCTAAGGCCCTGTGCTGTGGTTATTTTATGAACTTGCAACTAAAGCAATTCCTTCTGAACTGATCGAGGGTTGTTACCATTATACAGGTTACTAAGGGATTTGGCTGCCTTTAGCTATGCAACTCTGATTTGTCCGGCATTGTACAGCTGTCCCTCCCTGTTCCCTAGGGGTAGACTGCTGGTTATTTGGTACTTGTAATCTCTTATTTTTACAGAAATTTGTCATATTCTCCCCTGCCTTCCATAAAGCAATAATCTCCATCTTCAGTAAGTAGCTCTACAGAGTGACTGGAAGAAATGTGATTGTTTCCTATTCATTCATGCTGCATGGCATTTGGTCTTGTTCTGTACAAGAGTATTCTGGGGGTAAAAAATAATCCAAGGGGCTTTGTTTGCTCTAAATAGTCATTTTAGGTGTTTAGACCCCAGATTTGTTTATAATTCATTTTGGATGTGAATTTTCTTGGGTATTAACTCTACTGTTAGAGTGCTGTTGAGTTTACCAGCTGTAACTATTGTCTTCTCCCGCTCTGCACAAATTGAGGTTTTGTGAGGCCACTCCTGAACCTGCCATTACTGGCAAGAACAATTTTAGGCTCCCCAGAGTGTTACAGGTTGTCTTGCAGTTCATTCTGTTAAGGCAGCAGTTCAGGTTGACTAATAAGTATCTCAGGTAAGTATCTACTTGGGAGAGAAGACCGGACATGACAGCCTCATCAGCTGTCTCAAGTTAAACCTTTCCTATTCTCAGTCACTGACTGAAACAATACTGACATTATACTTCTGAGTGTGTTTGAAAGCACATTTATATAACTTGTTAGTTTTCTTCTCAGTCCTGAACTCAGTCATACTCCCTCTGTACCTTCACCTCTTACTTTATACAAACCAACCCAGATGCTAGAAACCTAACCCTGACACCCAGAGATGTTCCCATGTTGCTCATGCTGTTACTGCACCCCACCTGCCAGGCAATTGCCCCTTCTCATCCTCTCTCCAGCACCATGCATCCTTCCTCCATCCAGCTCTTCTGGTCTAGACCTCCTTTAGCTCTCCAACTTCTGTTTAACACGCTTATTAGTTTCCTCCCTGAAGACGGAGGAGAATAGCTCAGTCTACCAGGTATGCTGGCCAACATTACACTATTTCAACCATCGAGCGCACCATAAGCTGAGCGTATCATTTAGAGGAGGGGACGGAGTGTTTAGGAGCCTACTGTATGCGTTGTAGCTATTTTCCCTTTTATTTCCTGCCAGTCTTGAGGGTTTTGTATTCCAAAGTGCAGTGGTTTAACTGTTCTTTTCCCTTCCCTGAGAGTTAGAGATATTGCTTAATTTACCTAAAAGGCCAGTGATGGCAAAATAGTGAATGCTTTTAATATGCTAAGATAGGCAAAGACTTGCCAGTAGCAGAGTTAAAATAGACCTATAGTTTAAAACATTGCAGCAAAAGTGTTTTTTTAATCCTGAGTGAACAAAGCAAAGAGAAAGATCTAGACTGTGGTGATAAATTGATGAGAGCTGGGGTGTGGGTTTTGGCCTGATTGCATGATCTGCTGTAGATGAGACTGGGAGAGTAAACAGTAAGATAGTGGAGACAAAAAGCAATTGAAACAAGGAGATGGATTGCTATAATCAACCAAAGCTGTTTCGTAAGAAGTGATGAAAAATAATTGATGAACCGCAAACAAAAAAATAGACAGCTGTAAGAAATAGTTTGTCATGATAGTGCATCTGCACTGCTTGTCTCTGCTCTTCAAGAGATGAGCGATTTTTCTGATGACAGTCTGGTTTTATATACATAGCTCATGTATTTCATCATTGCTTTTTACAGCAGTGTAAAAGCCAAGAAGAAATAAATTAGTCTTCAGACCACCTCCTGAGTTCCAGAAAGGTCTGGTTGCATCCAGTAGTTTTAAGGAGAAGCAGCAGTGGCGATCACTTGTGGTTCTGAAATATTGGTTACATATGCAGGCTATTCTGCAGCATGATTTATGTACCCATACTACAACTAGAATTGTGAAATTCCCCTGGAAGTTGCACTGAATGTTGTGTTCTGTTGCTTTCATTGGAGTTGTGTAAAGCTCTGATTGTATACTGTAGAAAGAATATTTTTCCCCATCGTTTGTTGCTGAACAACAAGGAAAACGATTGTTTGGTATGTATTCAAGATGGTTGCATTGAGTTCTTCTACAAACCACGGAAACACTTATGCGCAGACATGTGACAGTTTGTGCCTGTAGTGAAGCTGAAGAAGTTATTAGCAACAGCTTGTTGTAATTGAACCTCTTTCGAATGGTTGCTTCACATGATCCCCTTCGCTTTGTTGGGTTCTATAGGCATTAGTAGGTAGGTACATTTACTTGCTAGTTCTGAGTGAAATGAGCCAAATTTGTGATTTGAACAAAAAGATGACGTAGTAGTGATGCTGTTTCCTGCCTGGATTGAGATACTTTTAATCAAGCTTCAGGTACAGATGTTCCTATGTGAACATGTAATGTTTGTTTTCTGAAAATACTTAAAAGTCCCAGTTTTGACATAGTTCCCTCAATATCCTTTTTTGGGGCAACAATTTTTTTGTGAGTGCTTGAATTTATTCTTCCTTTAGGGTGGGCACAGAGAGATCCTGAAGAGCACCAACAACTTTATTCTGCGAGATGTTGAGAACGGGGTCAAAATGGAAGTTGTATTTATTGCAATCCATCTCAAGTAAAATAGAAGCAAAAGTTTGCATATATAAACTCTAGTTCATACAAGAAGCTTTTTCATCCCTATTCTGTACTACTTTACAGACCACACGTATGCTGATTCCTCAGTATCAAAGATATCTCCCTTGACCCCTTTTGGTCTCCGAAGCAAACTAGGGTGATCGAAGTTTAGTTTATTCTTTCATCATTAAAAGCAAACCACCTCTGACAACCCCCATCCCCTAAAAAGATACAGCTTTCTTCGAGGTCTTTCAGCACTGTTCTTTTGAGGAAGACACGTTGTAACAGACTTGTCAGGAAAATGATCCTTTTCAGCTTTTACTCTTCAGATTTTTGTCAGTTTCATAATTTATAGATGTATATAATGGTGAAGAATTAGGAGCCAATGGTAGAATATACAACTGTTGGGTTTTTTTTGTCAGCTCCTAGCAGATGCAGGTGATACCTTTGCTAACTCTTTAATGTGACATTGGGCAGCTCGGTGGTGTTATTGTGGTTAGAATTCTACGTGTAGGGGGGTTTTGCTTGTGATACTGACATAAGTAGCTTGTGCTTCTCACAGAATAATCTTGAAGATTGCTACCTATTATGAAATTCAAGACTATGGGAGAAAATTTTGGAATTTCCAGGGACACAGCATCTGGTGAAATATTGCATCTCCAGTTACTGCCACGTTTTATTAGAGTCTTTTGATTATGATTAAGAGGACATTGACATTGGTGAATTTCTTATTTTGTGACTTTTTTTTTTATATACAGGTTGCTCAAGGAAGGAAATCACTGAACACTGGGAATGGCTTGAACAGAATTTGTTGCAAACTCTTTCAATCTTTGAAAATGAGAATGACATAAATACATTTGTCAGAGGAAAAATACAGGTAGTTAAATATATTATTATAAATGTTGTTAATGATAAATGTGACTGTGGAAGGAAAACTGACGTGAATTCTAAACAAATTTGACCTGGTAGTCCCCAGGCTGCTCCACCTTTTTGAAGGAAAGACAGATTCTAGGTAGCAACATGTATGTAAAAATTAGGAAAATGGGGGTTAGTGCACATAACTACAGTAGTGTGATTAATATAAATAAATATATATAAAATATATATATAGGCAGGTCTTCAAACATTATATGTTCTAAAATTAATTACAATGTTGCTTCTGTCTTAAACTTTGACAGTTTTTTATGTAACTGCTTTTCCAGTGCAAAGCTTTAATTTTTTTTTTTCATGCACTCATCGTATAATGTCTCCTTACCCTCTTCTGTGTAGTTAAATCCTGTAGTGTTGGCATTTACACTTCGTATAGGTGTTAGGGGTTGCTGGTTGATTTTTTTGTTTGTTTGGTGTTGTTTGTTTGAGGGGGTTTTTTGTTGATTTTACTACAACTCCTTTTTCTCCTTATAGGAGAGATCGTAGCTATACTGGTAAAAAGTACTTTATCCACACGACAAATTATCTAAAAATAAATATTTTAGTAAAAGATTGCTTGTAAGCAAAATTACTGTGCTTGGTGCGTATTCTAAGCATTGGCTTTGTCTCATTCCTCTTTTTAACATTTCATGTAGTAAGTCAGCTGTCTTAAGAATCCCCTAGTTGTTTGTGTTTCACTAGTGAATCAGGTATGAGGGCTATAGATGATCACGGAAACACCTTATGCAAGAAGACATCTGTCTTGTGAAATGTAATCCTTTAAGGAAATTGTTACTTTTTAGAGCTGGACAAATATTAAATGTGAATGATGGTTCGCTGTCTTCCACTCTGCTTTCCATGTAAATGGAGCAATTTGAAGGCAAGAAGTAACTTTCCTTTTTGTAACTTTAATATAGAAGGCAACAGAGAAGATTTATAAAAGAGATTGGGAAAATAAGTGAGTGGACCAGAGCTTCAGTAGAGAACAGAAGGAACTGTAGTCTTTGAGATGTCAAAAAGCAGCTTTTCACAAGACTGCTGCCACTTCAAATTTGATGAAGAAGTGTCTGCACCTGAAAGTGTGAATGATTTTTCCATCCTACCAGTTAATCTAATAGGAGATTTTTTTTTTCTCTTGCTCTTTTCTTTTGCTCAAGATCCACTAAGAGGGGTCATAAAAGTTGTTTAATATTTTCCCTAATGAATAACAGATCCTTTTTTCCTTTGACTTTTTTACTTCCTTTTAGAAGAAAATTTTCTGGTGAAATCCTATCCCTGTCTCCCCAGGGAGCATATTTACATGGAAGGGGAAAATCTTACAAATTATAGGCTCTTTACAGAGTTGTTAGGAGTATTTGAGATAGGCCGATTGATTTAAAACAGGGTACTGGCAAGTGGTTGGTGTTTGGTTGCTTTTGAAATAGGCATGGAAGGGAGCAAGGCATCAGAAAGACAGCCTTGAATAGTGTAAATAACTATATAAGCAAAAGAATGAGCAGAAGAATAAGGGATAAGCAAAAGACTTTCTTGACGTTGCAGTAACTCTTGTGGCCTCTGGCCCAGACAGCAATGGTAATTACGATATCCGATACCCCATAGCAACTAACATGCTGTACTTCTTTCACTCCCCACTAGGGCATCATCGCTGAGTACAACAAAATCAATGGCATCAAGGAGGATGACGATACAGAAAAATTTAAGGAAGCCATAGTGAAATTTCACAAGCTATTTGGGATGCCAGAAGAAGAGAAATTAGTGAACTACTACTCCTGCAGTTACTGGAAGGGGAAAGTTCCCCGTCAGGGCTGGGTGTATCTCAGCATTAATCACCTTTGCTTTTATTCTTTCCTCATGGGCAGGGAAGGTATGTTTTACAGTGGAATGGTGGTCTGTGCATCTAAGAATTGTTAGGAAACCTTCTGTAGTTGTTACTGTTCATGTGCCGAACTGCTGGGGGTGCAAAGACACAGCTGAGGAAAAGAGGAGCAGGGAGCAATTCCCTGATTGTCACACTGCTTAACTGTGTGCTTGTTCCCTTGTTTGTTTTGTATTTCTCAAAGTAGTTCTCTGTAAAACAATACCTGGGCATCATTTAGAGGCATGGTTCACTTCAGGGACTATGCCCAAAAGGGAATAGGGATGAGATCACACCAGTTTTTGGCTCCTTCTGCTCTTATACAATCCTCCAGTACTACCCTGGCAGACTTTGCCACCTCAAATGCTGCATTTACTCTTGTACAACACTGGGGCATCACAAAGGGCTCAAAGCAGATGCAGTATCACGAGCTACATAGTGTGGATGCAACCAGTCTGCTCTAGAGGGAGTTAATCCTGAGCAGTGTGGAGGTGAGCGAGTCTGCAGTACTTGGGTGTGGGCAATGGATCAGTCCCAGGTCTTTCTATTTAGCTGTGTAGACTTACCCTAGTGAATAACTGGATTTTTTTTTTTTTTTTTTTTGACAAAAACAAATGTAGATTTAGTCCCTACTTTAAGGACAATATCCTAACCTGTAGTGGTGTTGGAAAAGCCAAGGATCTGTCATTACTGTAATATTTGAAACTTTTTCATGTATAAAAATAATGCAAGCCTGTCTGATGTGTTTAGATTGTGTTTCTTTGCTTCCATAGGAAAAGAGGACATCAGAGCCTGAGCAAGTTCTGTGGCCGTGACAAATTATGTTAGCCCACCTAGCTTTGTAATGCTTTTGTGTGGTGTTTTGTACAGAAGTAAACGATATTTAAACTTTTATCTGCTGTTTGTCAGGTGATCATAATTTGTACAAGCTGGGTCTATTTATGCTGTCCTCCCAACTTTTCAAGATGGAAGAAAATTTCAGCTGAATACATTTTATAGGAAGAGGAAGTTAAATGTTTTTGAATATGCTAAATTTTGTACTGAATCTTTTTTTTGTTTGCTTCTGTTCAGCGAAGTTAGTTATCCGCTGGGTTGATATCACTCAACTTGAGAAGAATGCTACACTGCTCTTCCCTGATATGATCAAAGTGAGCACAAGGTCAAGTGAACATTTCTTCTCAGTATTCCTTAATATCAGCGAGACATTTAAACTAATGGAACAGCTTGCCAATATAGCTATGCGACAGCTTTTGGACAATGAAGGATTTGAACAAGACAGGTCATTACCCAAACTGAAAAAGAAATCCCCCAAAAAAGTATCTGCACTAAAACGGTAGGTAGCACTGGCTCTTAGTCATTTGTTTCTCCTCAGTCCTTTTACTTGCAGCATTTTGTCCAAAAGCTTTCTAATGTTGCTGCCATTTACTGTTACTCCAAAAGGAAGGATTGATTCCAGCCGTGGTAAAATGTGAATAATTATTTAAAAATAATTACTTGGTCTCCTGTTGAAACAGGAAAGGGATAACATTTGAATATGAACATGTTGCAAAAATAAAAGAAACATATTTGAGCCAAATTCTCATTTGTTTAGAAGTTCTGTAACATATCTCTCAACATTGGCTGCATTAGGTATCTGTTGTAAGGCCCTTTTATGTTACCAGGGGAAGGTAATAAAGTGATTTAAGTGTTATTAAGAAATGTGCCTAACATTCATACTTGGTCCTATAACTGGAACTGAAAAATTACTTTAGATGATTAATTCTATCTAGAACTTATTTTAGGTAACAGAGATATAAAAAATGACATAAAATTCTAAGGGATGAAAAATAATCTGGAAAATATTTCTGCTTCTTTTATAGATATCATACTGCAATTTGATAGTTTCTTGTTAATTTTTTCATGATTTTATATGTTGGTCATGTTAGTGAATCATACAGAATTGTAACCAGTGCTTGCTTATATTTCTCATTACTTAGTGACATCTGACATGCATTATATCACTACTCAGTGTTTTGCACTGAATGCATTATCAAGATTAAGTCTTGAAATTGCTAACAAACTCTAGCCCTAAGGATTCCATCATGTTAATAAATAAGCCTCAAAGAAGCATTTTTGGTGTAATATTACAGGCGGTCATGTGTTATTTAGTAATAAACGGATTCACTGTGTATGTATTCTCAGAAAGTAGGGCTGAATGTGAAAAGATCACCCAGTCTCTCCCCTCTGAGAAGTCAGGATCAATGTATCTAAGTCATTCATGGCAGAATTCTTTTTTCATGTAGTTTTAGAGTCTTCCAGTGGTGGAAACTATACATCCCCTATATGCAAACTGTTTCCACTGTTTTGCTGTACACTCACTGCTTAACTGAGTTGTATGTTGCAGGTAACTTGCAATGATTTGTATAAAATATATCTTAAAATGTATTATGTATTTCTTAAAACAAGAAAAGCTTTCTGTGGGTTTTTTTAGGGATCTTGATGCCAGAGCAAAGAGTGAGAGATACCGTGCATTGTTCCGACTTCCCAAGGATGAGAAATTAGATGGACACACAGACTGTACTCTCTGGACTCCATTCAACAAAATGCATATTTTGGGTCAGATGTTTGTTTCTACAAACTACATTTGCTTTACTAGTAAAGAAGAGAACTTGTGCAGCCTTATTATCCCTCTTCGAGAGGTAAATATTTGTATTTGTAAATTTATAGGGCAAATAATAAAGCAGTATCCTATTGGAAATTGCATCCTAGCTTTGATGGTTTTTTTTATTATTGGAGAAAAACCTCTTTTCATCCCTTTAATCTCTTGTGAGCACAATATTCTGATGTGTTCTAAGTAATATTTAATGACTGTGTATCTTAGTTCAAAGCAGCTACTACTGAAATTCACAGGGAGTTTTCTCTTGTCAGTTTTTACAACCCTCATGAGTCCTTCCTCTCCCATAATTTATATTCTGATCTGCAGCCCCACAGTACATTTTTTTTGTGCCTCATAGGGAGGGAGGGATGATAAAACTTCCTAGACTGGTGAGTGGAACTTCTATTAAAGAATCTGTCAGATAAAATTTGCCTTCGTCAGATGTAAAAAGGTTCATAATCCTAAAGATTTGAATTATCTCTTCACACAGACTTACAGTCATTTATTCCTGTATATGGAAAATTTTTGTCAGCATTTTGAAAATTGGTGTGCTTCCCTTTTTAAAGCTGGCTGCTTAAAGCAGATGTTCAGTA
The DNA here is from genome assembly GCF_965183815.1 of Platalea leucorodia. NCBI lineage: Eukaryota > Metazoa > Chordata > Aves > Pelecaniformes > Threskiornithidae > Platalea > Platalea leucorodia. The sequence goes on along the minus strand of NC_138828.1, from coordinate 14,373,834 downwards.
AAAAGAATTTGTTTGATGAAATAAAAAAAAAATTACGTTGGGGAGGTTTTTATGATTGACTTGATTTGTGGGTTAATGGAAAACCGTGTAAAGTAAGTCTTGGAAATAGTAGCAAAGCTGATGTAACCAAGGACATTTTGGCTTGACTGAAGAACCATGGAATATTTCAAGGCGCTGTTTTCCCCCACAAATCATGAAGAGTTGAAAACAAATGGTATTTGTTTGGAAACTTTGAAGTACAGCTTCTCCACAGTGTGTTGCAATGACTTTGGTTATTTGAGGAGAGACATTTGATTATGGTTGCGCTGTTTGTCTGGAACTCCAAGGGAACAACAGTCCTCCAGGTAAAGTGGTGGAGGAGGAGAACAAAGTCTGCATTTAACAGGACCTCTTTTCCTGGATGCAGATTCAGCAACTGCTTTTGATAACCACAGCCGCAGCAGCATGGGATTCAAAGCAGCTCTAAAGCTTTAAGACAAGTAAATATCTCGTGGTTTAACCCCAGCCAGCAACCAAGCACCACACAGCTGCTTGCTCATCACCCCACCCCAACTCCCCCCAGTAGGATGGGGTAGAGAATCGGAAGAGTAAAAGTGAGAACACTGTGAGTTAAAAACAGTTTAATAACTGAAATAAAAGAAAGTAAAATAGTAGTAGTGATAATAATATACAAAGCAAGTGATGCATGATGCAATTGCTCACCACCTGCTGACCGATGCCCAGCCTGTCCCTGAGCAGTGCTCTCTGCCCCCGGGGCCAGCTCCCCCAGTTCATATACTGGGCATGACGCCATACGGGATGGCAGAGCCCTTGGGCCAGTCGGGGTCAGCTGTCCTGGCTGTGCCCCCTCCCAGCTTCTTGTGCACTGGGCAGAGCAGGGGAAGCTGAAAAGTCCTGGACTGGTGTGAGCACTACTGAGCAACAACTAAACCATCAGTGTGTTACCAACATCATTCTCATCCTAAATCCAAAATACAGCACTGTACCAGCTACTAGGAAGAAAATTAACTTTATCCCAGCCAAAACCAGGACAAAATAGCTGAAGGAATAAGTGCTTTTGTGTGAACAGGTTAAGTCTGAGCAGCAGCAAGGAGCACAGTAACACACTGGGTAGCGCTAGTCCTCAGAACAACTGATCAGTACCCTTAATAATTAAAGGGAAACTTTCTATTTAATTAAAGCTTTGGGTCAGACCCTAACCAGACCCTTCCAGTATTCTGTGATATCCTGGAGATGTTTTGACAGACAAGACAATAACAAAGCACTGATTCAAAAATGATGATGAGAAAAGATGATTTTCAGTGGCTGACTGCACTGCTCACTGCACCCAGTAGGTGCAGTCTCCAAGATCAGCACTTCAGATATGGGTGTGTCTCTACCTGAATAGGAAATAAGTGGATATTTGTTCTCATTATAGCAGAGCATGCTTTCTATAATGTCTGTCCTGTGCCTCTAGAACTTGTCTTTTTTGTGCTGATTATGCTCAGAGTTTTGAAGTGGAACAGAAAAATGACAGGAATGCTTTTTAGCTAATTTCAATATGCTGTTAGTGAAGGTCCTTTAAGTTAATGAAGAACTAATAGCTTTTTAGTTAACAGAAAGATAAAAGGAAGTTGGAAGGACAGAGAAGTGATTTAGCATCTGAGCAGTGCATTGCAGTCTTTAAATACGTCTTCAAAGAAAATGTTGTGTGAAAAATGGTTATCGTATCCTTTTAGCTAGAGAAATATTAATATTAGAGCACTAATGTCTCACCATTGATCTCTATTTTAAAAAGGGTTAAAAAAAAAGAGCAAAAGTAAAGGTCCTGGTAAATGGAAGTGCACCCTCTTCTATTCTGAAGGCAGTAAGACAGTTTTCATTACTTCGGAAATTTTTTAAAGTCATAAGCAGTGGTTAAAAGTACTTATAATTGTGCCTTGTGTTTTGTTCAATGCATGAACTGGACAAACTTGATTGATTCGTTTATTTGTTTTTAAGGCTAATAATTGGTAATGTTTAGAACACACAGCTGTTTTATAATTCATCCACAGTGCATGACTTATCCCTGAGATTTTTTTGTGTTAATGTGCTTTACCGAAAGCTCAGGGAACCAGTGCCCTGTGCTCAGTAGATTGTGGTGTGAGTGCTGTTTACAGGTTGGAGTTTGGTTAGGTTAGTGACCCTCTCACGAACAACTGAAGGCCGAACAGAAACCTCCACCTCCCAGGGTTTGGTGCTTTCCTTTGCAAGGAAAGACATGGGGTTAGTTTCCCTTTGTTGCAGGTTTCTGTGTACCGTGAAAATACAGTGGCAGTAACAGTTGTTATCACAGTGTACAGCTATAATAGAGTAGAACAGGAGCGTTAGCCAAAAAGAAAGGCTTAGTCACATACATATATTGGCAATAAAAAGTAAGCAAAAGTCTCTGTTGATTCAACCTGTACTGGTGTTGGGGAGCAGGAGAGGGATTCGGAGGTCCTACAAAAAAGTCCATAGACCTGCATCCCACAGAAGAAATTTTGTTTTACTGATTCTTTTAAAATAAAGCCTGAGGAAAATAAACTAAGCAGTGCAAAGGAGTTTTGCTGGAAAATGTACTGAAGGCAGTTGTTTGAGGGATGACAGTCTTCATCTTTCAGACTTGTAAGTCCTTGTATCCAAATCCTGTTTTCCCGCGGGGAGATGTCCATAGTGATTCGATATGAGGGGGGAAGGGGCATGGGTTTGTTGTATTAAGATGGTTTCTTAGACCAAGCAACTTGATTAATTAAAGATCTTAAGCTGTAGCTACTGTTTCTCCCTAGGTGACAATAGTGGAAAAGGCAGACAGCTCCAGTGTGTTGCCTAGCCCATTATCCATCAGCACGAAAAACAGAATGACATTCCTCTTTGCCAACTTGAAAGACAGAGACTTTCTTGTACAGAGGATCTCAGACTTTCTGCAACAAACCACTTCAAAAATATACTTGGAAAAAAACATTTCTGGAAGCTATATCAGCTCAGATGATGAGGTACGTGGAGGAACATGAATCTTACTAGAAGAAGGGGATTTTAACTAGTGTGGAGAGAAAGAAGCCAGGAAAAACCTTTTAAGTTTTTGTAAAACTAAACCTTTGTACACAGATACGTTACCTCTTTTGTGTTAATGCCTTTAGCTTCCTTCAGCTGAACAGTTAAAATGTTACAATTAGGATATCTATTTTTTTTTCATGTTAGACCTAAGAGAAATGACCATTGCTGAGGAAGAGCTACTCTAACTCCTGCTGCTGCATTCTGAAATTACAGTGTATCTTGTTGGAAAGCGTCATAGTTAACTAACTGGTTAATTGAATAACACTGTTTAATATCTTATCGACTTTTCCAAGTCAAAGCGTAATCGTGGAATTTTAATAATTTGAAGAAATTATCAGTTGATATAAAACTCTTTCTATTCAAGACTAGCTGCTAAATTGTATCCTTTGATTCTTCAGAAAACAATACCTGAGCTGAGCAAGTTTGCATGTGCGCTGCTAGCGAACTTTGGAACATTTGAACTAACAAAAAAAATCCCCCTGTCCTGGGCATCAGATGGCCCTATTCTGAACCACCTCCCGATTTACCTATGCAAAGTAAATGGTTCTTAAAAGATATGATTAGATAAACTTTTCTCAGACACTTTGAATATCAATGCTTCTGCTGAATTCCTAGGTTTTACTTATGAAATGTAGGTGCTTCGTATCACCTCATCAGATCTGTTAAACCCAGCAAAGTTTAGCAGTTCAGATCTCAAAGCAGAAAAGGCTTTTGTGGTGTATCATTTTGGTTTTTGTGCAGGTAGATCTCATGTTCCAAGTCTGTACTAAGCCATACCTTAGTATTGTGCTGAGTAGCCCTACCCTGTTTGCTATGTAAATCTTAAAAGTCAGTTTTTTACTTGCTTTGTTGATGGTGAGGTATAATTGGTGTGTCGTGTAGTTGTATACCAGCGCACATACGCATATATGTATAATGCTGAAACTTTGTCTTGCGTTTTGCCCTAAATGGATCTACGTATTCTACCTACTGAATTATAAACACAAATTAATAATTGAAAGCATTATTATTATATGTAGTAATAGACTACATATGTAGACATGCATGACTACTAATTTCAATTTCAGGCATTTGGTGTTAACTGCTATACGAGATCTTACTGTGATAAATTTTCAAAGCTGTTTGAGAAGTCAGAAAATCCTTTTCATTCCATATCACAATCTGACAGCGTTGAATTTTCTATAGAACATTTTCTTAAGTGAGGGGAACAAAATATTTATTTTGTGTATGTCTGTATAAACATATATACAGATATAAACGTGTGTGTATGTGTACACACAGAGATATAAATATATGTTATATATAAAATCTTACATTCTGGACCGTCGAGGAGCTACCTGGGGAGCCAACGGTCCTATGATGTTGACAGGAGACCAAGGGAGCTGGTTTAATTGCCCAGGGCTACTTAAAATGAACACTACCTTAGCAATTCTAATTAGAGGATTTGATTACTTTTCCGGGGTGAGGGAGGGGAGCTATTGAGAAACTGGAAACAATTTCATTATTCTATACTGGTTTAATTTCTGCTGTCATACGCTCAGCCTGTGAATGTGCCTGGGTGATTTAATTTGCTCAGTTTTTGTTAGCTGTTAGCATGTATAAATTTTGAAGTAAAATGAAGTAAAAAGTCCAGACTCTGGCTTAGCCCCATGTCTGTGTTGCTTGTGACTGCTTTCTACAGGTGTTTACAAGATCAGGTAGTTTAATTTCTGCCAGCCCTCATAAAAGCCTCAGCTCCGAGTCGGAGGGAGAGCGGCAGTTCAATCTCAACGACAATGGCATTCCAACAGCAACTCAAGCTTTAATGACGATGTATCGGCGGAGGTCACCTGAGGAGTTCAACCCCAAGCTGGTAAAATGCACCTCTGAGTGCTGTACCTGACTGAAAAAGTTGTTAAACTATGTTTTCTTTAAAATACATGTTTCTGACCCAGAGGAGTTTCATTCTGTCATGGACAGTTAAGAGGCAGTATTTTTCACAGAAGTAAAGCATTGAACATGCTGTCATTTTACCAAGACAGACAACTTCACTACATTAAAAAGTAAAGTTGGATGTAAATCGAGGAGAGGCTGTATGCCTGCTCTTAAGTGCAACTGCTTCAATGATACTTTTTTAACAGCAGCTAGGAAATGGGAGGAGGCAGCCCATTAAGAAGAGAATTGGACTGTAGCCAAGTTATTCCTTGCTCCCTTGGAAAGTTAGGACGTTGCAGGCTTTTTAGCATGTAGCGTTTCAGCGGGGCAGAGTGTTAGAAAGAGTAGGTGCATCTTTATGCCTGCCTCTTTGCTTTTAGGCTAAAGAGTTTTTGAAGGAACAGGCCTGGAAGATTCACTTTGCTGAATATGGCCAAGGAGTCTGTATGTATCGCACAGAGAAAACCAGAGACCTTGTGCTGAAGGGCATTCCAGAAAGCATGAGAGGGGAACTTTGGCTACTATTTTCAGGTAGGTATTCATTCAAATGTGACTGTGGGATATAGGCAAAGCATGAGGGAAGAAAGGATTTCAAAGATGTTTGGAGGTGCAATAAGTGTCCAAAAATATTTGGAGCAAGTAAGGCTGTGATTGTTAGCAAGCACCAGACTGCTTTAGACAAGAGTTCTGTTTAGACCGGTAAATACCCTTTCTCAAACAGGCTCAAATAATTAGGGAAGAATATAAAAAAGCAGAACGCACACTCTGTTACCAGAAGCCAGCAGTCTAGGGGCTCCTAGATGTTCAGTAGCCACCTGCAGGCATACTTCCCATTTGTTTAATCATTTCTGACTCCAGCTAAGCTTCTGGTCAAGCTTTTGGCCAAAAGCTTTGGCTTTTTTGGCCAAGTTGTTGCAAGGAATTCCAAAGTTTAAGCATGTTGCATGGAACCACTTTTTTTTTTTTTTTTTTTAATAATTTAAAAAAAGTTACTTTTATCTTTTTATTAGGTTCCCCCAGTATGTGAAAAATGGTGAGAAAATATTTCTGTCCATCTTCCATGCCATCAAGGATTCTCTAGATCTTTGTGCCATTAGGCTTTTTTTCAAAGTTAAAGAATTTTATTCATTTTGTTACTAGTTACATGCAAAGCAGTCCATACCTCAGTCTTTCTTCATAACCTTTCATTTACTATATGCCTTCTCTAGCTCTGCCCCTCCCTGACATAGTTACCACAGCTACCCACACCATTTAGGTTATGAGCACATGAGGGACTTTATATGATAACCTAATGATGCTTGCTGGTTTGTTTTCTATTTCTTCCCTAATAATGCTTAATCTTGTACATCTTCTGTTTGCTGCTGGGCATTAAACAAATGTTTTTGGAAAATATACACAGGAATGCACAGATCTGTCCTGTGTCTGATTAATAGCTAGTTTGGACCAGTTTTCATGGGGTATGTATAATTAGTATTTTCCATGTGCATTACTTTGTGCTACTGACACTTGATTTCCTTTGCTGCTGAAATTTTCATTTCCAAAGAAGTTTTAAAGTCAGCAGTGAAATCTCATAGCAACTCTGCAAGCATGCGATAGTATCCCTAAGACAGGGTAAGTGCCCTGCCCAAAATGACAGAGTCATTTTCAGAAGCAAGAATAGAGCTCAGGAGTTCCTATCCCTTGCTTTTGGCCGAGATATCATACTTTCTGCAACCAAGCATTAATTTACTTCCTCCTCAGGGCAAGTAGCTTTCTCAGAGGCATGTTTTGAGTTATTTAGGATAATCAAACCCACGGCCAGCTGCAGAGAGAGCTCATGATACCATGTGACTGCACAGCTGGTTTGTTCTTCATGCCTCTTGTTTCTTTCTGGCTGAAAGAGGGAAAGGCTTTATCTTCTTTTGGTTTTGGGGATTTTTTTTTCACCTCATTATAAATTGCCTCTAGAGAAGAAGACAAGAAGGGATGATACCTCAATCACCTAAGAACATCCCTTTTTTTTTTTTTTTTTTTAATTGCCTTTACAAAAATAACATTTCATATTTGCTTTCAAAGTGCTTGTTGGTAACATTCAAGATGAAAGGGTAGCAGAAGATCATCGTGTTGGGATATGGTATCTGCTAACCCTTGCTTTTTTCTTCTGGTTTTAATACTGTTCTCCCACTCCCAGGAGCCATTAATGAAATGGCCACTCATCCTGGCTATTATGAGGACCTAGTGGAGAAATCGATGGGGAAGTATAATCTTGCTACAGAAGAGATAGAGAGGGATCTGCACCGCTCCCTTCCGGAACACCCTGCGTTCCAGAATGAGATGGGTATTGCTGCTCTAAGGAGAGTCTTGACAGCTTATGCTTTTAGAAATCCAAACATAGGATATTGTCAGGTAATTGAAATACCTTGGCACTCTTTCAATTTCTGGAATTCCTGTTCTTTCCTTATGCTTCTATTTCTTCAGTCATGTACACGAGTATTTGGCTGTGTGAAGTACATCGATACTTGTATAATGCTGTGAGGTAAAGCGTCGATGCTGCAGAATTACAGTAATGCTGAGGTCAGAGGGATTTGACACAAGGTCTTGCTCTAACAGAAGTATTAGCAGCGCATGCTGAGAGATGTGCATAGTTTTCTGTAAGCATATTTTCTGCCCATAAATCTAGAGACTGGACAGAGGATAACAACAGAGCTGTCCCGAAGTGCATCTACAGAAAATGACAAATGGACCCTGAAGAAAGGTTATTTTCTTTTAAGCAGCAAAAAAACCCCACAACCTTTAATTGTTCCGCCTTAAAATTTTTACCTACTTATTCGATGTATTAGTTGTAATAACCCTCCAGAACCTCCTTTGCTTTTTTTCAATGATGCCATTCAATGATACAAAACAAAACTTAAAAAAAAAAAAAAAAATAAAGCACCTTAGAAGATATCTTATCACTGTGCATCACAACCGTGTGTTGGTAGAGTTAATGCTGACCAGTGCATGGTTTTGGGGTTCTTATGCCTGTGATTCAGGTCGCTTTAGTTTCTGGTCCCAAATCATTCTTTCTTGCTGTGTAACTTTGACTTATCACCTGGGCCCTTTTTTGCCTTCCTACCTATTTCTGCAAAAAGGAAACTTGAATTTATGAGTATTAGGAAGCCTGATTAATGTCTGACTGTTAAGACTCCTAGATACAACATGAGTAAGTGTAAGTGCAAGCAATTCTAATAGATACCATCATAAATTATTTCATAACAAATATAATAGTAATAGCTGCAATAACTTTTTGTAAGGGTTGTTTAACAGAGGAGCAGTAGAAAGACACTGTGATTCCTAAAGCTGTCACAGTAATTGTTAGTAGCCTTGCGACTTGGTCCGTGGCATTCAGAATGCTGATTCACAGTTACAGGGGGAATCCAGGCACTGAAGTATTTCATGCATGGTAGACAAGATAAGACGGAATAGCATAGACTTTGGTGGAGTTGTAACATTGTTCCGAGCTTCAGGTGAAACCTTAGTTGCTGTTTCAAACAAGTAATGATCAAACTGGAGTCTTAAAATGTTGCAGGATCTGAAATGAGCAGCTAATTCCTTAGGAGGTGAACTGAGAAGAAAATGGTACCAAAATACTTCATTTGTTCAGACTAACAGAGGTCTAGTCAGAGGCTGTAAGGAAATAATTCAGAGGTCATTGTACAATGCTGTGATATTTGAAATGGAGTGAAACAGCCGTAAAAAACTGTCATGTACACAGTCAAACGTGAGGAGTGAGCAACAGCAAGAGACTTCTGTTTCACTATGCTCTGGTTGTTCGTGACTGGCACTATTACAGGCATTTGCCTCAGGCTACAGATGCTGTGTCTTGACCTTCTCATAGGAGCAGAAAGGATGGGGAGTGCAAACTGCCTCTGCAAGGAGTGGTACAGTAGTGGCCACCGTTAGTGCTGTAGGAGGCATTTTGTCTGCATCAGACCCAGATTCCCCAAGAGCACCTATTGGCAGAATATCAGCAGCAGTGTAACTGGATGCTTGCAGGCCTGAGTAGGCCCTTGATTACGAAAAGAAATCTTGATTATTTCTTTTTCTTTTTTTAAAAAAAAAAGCTAACAATTTTTTGTGGTTTCTTTCAGACTTTCTTAAGCCTTCCTTTGAGCACTGGGAAAACACTGCCTGCTGTTTTTACAGGAAAATACTTGAACAGTTTGGGGTCTGCAGGGGGAGATGTAGCTAATTTCCTAACCATAATAACCACTTATCTGCCCAGTTACTGTGCTAGATATCGAATGAATGGGTCTAGCAATTTATATTTCTCTTTCTTTTAGGCTATGAATATTGTCACTTCAGTACTCCTCCTTTACGCAAAAGAGGAGGAAGCTTTCTGGCTGCTGGTCGCTCTGTGTGAACGTATGCTACCTGACTACTACAACACAAGAGTTGTTGGTATGTTATGGGGAAATTTTCTAAAATGACAGTACAAAAATTAACCAAATTAATTGGTATTATTTGTATCGAAGCAAGCGTATGTGTAGAAGCATGTGTGGCGTAGACACAACTGTGAATGCTAGTGGCAAGACAGCTTGCTCAGGAGCGTAGAAGGAATTCCCTAAAGAGGTGCTGTGATAGCTAATGGTTCTTCACTTAGGATTAGATGGCATTCTAAAGTGGGTTTAAACAAAGTGAATAAAAAAGAGATGGGAGGCTAAAATTTGAATTTTAGATGATCCAGTTATCTAATTAAGGTAAGGTGGAAACAGGAGCTTTGGCTATTTGCAGTAGGAGTCTTTGTGCCTGTTTATCTCTGATTTGAAAGCGCACAAGTGTCTGAAAGCTGTTGTTGTCAGATGACAGTTTCCTTGTGTATGTGGAAGTGAATGGCTCTTCAGTTTATCATGGAAACTGTCTTTACTGTAGCTCACAAATGCTTGAGGTACTCATTCAGCCTTAGAAATGATTCTTCCTGGCCTTGCTTAAGACACCTGATGTTATGGCATAGATATTTATAACACAGAGTTCTCTTAAAATAAATCCAAACCCTCACAGACAGTCACCCTGGCCTCCTTCAACAGGCGATGCTGAGAAGTGTTATTCTAATTAGTATCAGTAAGTACTAAGCCATTGTAACTTCTGTAGGTGCTAGAGCAAATTGACCCCTTTGTTAGCTCTTATGAAGTGTATAATTAAAACAAAAAAAACTTATTACAGTTCAATTGGTATGTACAGCTCCGTAGTGGAATAGAATCTGTTATTTATCTGAAAGTGAGAAAATGTGTGTTAGCGTCATGTAGAATATTCTTAGGTTTTGTACTTATATAATGTAGAATATGTGTATATATTTTTCTCCCCTAAATGGTGTTGTGGTCAGTTGCTCCTGAATTAATGGACATCCAACCTTATTTATTTTCAACAGGAGCACTGGTGGATCAGGGTGTCTTTGAAGAGTTGGCTCGTGACTATGTTCCACAGCTTTATGACTGCATGCAGGACTTGGGTGTAATATCCACCATTTCCCTGTCCTGGTTCCTCACTCTTTTCCTCAGTGTAATGCCATTTGAAAGTGCGGTGGTGGTTGTGGATTGTTTCTTCTGTGAAGGAATAAAGGTGATATTTCAATTAGCGCTCGCTGTCCTCGATGCTAATGTAGACAAGCTGCTTAACTGTAAAGATGATGGAGAAGCCATGACAGTCTTGGGAAGGTATTTATTACAGAAAATAAAGTCTCTTCATTTTATTTTTCTTTTTGCTTGCTTTTCTGATTTGTGTTCCTCTATGTTGAAATACTCAATTTAAACCAGTACAACATATGTAAATCTTTTACACACTTATAGTCCCCTTTCACCCATATAAGATACTCTTTATATTATCTTAAAACAATGTTAAGTGACCAACAAGATATAAATTCTTCTTTCAAGACATTCAAATAAACTTCCCAAACCTGGTTATAGAAACTTATTTTGGTTGATTAATTTAGTAGATTATATGGTTTTTGTTACTTCATCTTTTGCCTGCTACCTTTTAAATGCTGCTAAGAAAAAGCCTTGATCTCAAGGAAAATTGTTTTGAGAATGGAATGAACAGAACTCAGAAAAATTAGGTAGACTCTTGAATGAGTAGATTTCAGTGAAACGGGAGGCTGATAAATAGACCAGATTGAGTCATTTAATACAAACTAGTACTGCTGAGTGTAACCTCTGATTTCCTCGTTTGTGGTAGTAGTGTTTAGTTTTCAAGATGCTGCTGAAACTTCGGAATTTTTTTTCCTAATAAGTTTCATTAGTATAGCCTTACTGAAGTCTGTTTTTAATTTCTTTGGGATTAAAGAAGACTGTGGTTGTGTTTTCTCTGAAGTAAGCCCCAGTGCTTGCTGAGGATTTAAGTGTTCTGCAGGGTAGAAGACAGATGATCTACAGCAGCTGTAGCGGTGGGAGGAACAAGCCCTTAAAACCCCTTACAACAGTTGGGCAGTAGTAGGATGGGGCGGGGTATGTAGACTGAAGCACACTGACCCTTGTTCCCATGGTGTCGTCATTCCTTTGGCATATTTAAACAGCCAGAAGCAACAAACCTGTTCAGTAAGCCACTTGTTTGTGACTAGCTATATTTGAGCTATTTCTTGATAAGGATAAGGAATTACCAGGGTTACCTTAGCTCTCTTTGAGAAAAAACAGTGTTAGGATTTGTCAAATAACTGATGTTAAAAATCATGTAGTTCATTAGTAGAGAGTGGCTTGATCATTTTTACATTTAATGATCTGTATGTAACCTTTATTCTGTTAACCCTCAGAAGGGAGGCGGGTACAAACGAATCTTGGGTTTCTCATTTCTGATTTTTTTTTTTCTCCCACCAGATATTTGGACAGTGTAACTAATAAGGACAGCACTCTTCCACCCATTCCTCATCTTCACTCACTGCTCAGTGATGATGTAGAGCCTTATCCTGAGGTGGATATCTTCAGACTAATCAGGTCTTCCTATGAGGTAGGGTAGGATTTCTTAATAGGAACTTGCCGACCCACACTAGCTCTGCTTTGCAGAGGAACTTCATGCTCTATAGTTTGGCTTTGCTTGGAACTGAAAGAGTATCAAAGAAATATAGACTCATCTCAGAAGTCTGAAATGGAGCAGGGGAGAGGGGTTAGTCTGTCTTTTTTCTTTTAACCAAAACATTTAATTGGAGCTGTTTTGTACAGGAGCCTGCAGCATGAAAGGAGAGCAGCCCGCAACCAAAAAGTGATTTACAAACAAAAGGCTGAACTTGTAATTCAAATAGGGTTAATTCTCATCTAAGCTTTTTCACGCTTTTCCAAACTGAAATATTAGTAAAATCTTATGATTTCAGAAGACCTATCATTTCTATTATCAGTGGAACTTTGTTTCTTTTACTTTTTTTTTCAGCAAATGCTGATTATGACCATGGGCCACTAGCTTCTGTGTTATCACCAAAGCTAAAAAAAATTCAGGTGAAAGGAGCTGGTAATAATTAATATCTGTAAAGCACAGGACAAAGCTGGCAAAAAACCTAAAATTTGCAAACCAGTGTCATTGTCCTTAAATTTTAAAAATAAGCCATCAGTTAAAATACTCCTGATGATTACACTGACATATTAATTTTTTATAAAAATTAAAGAATAACTTTAAAGAGTTATTCTCCTTAATTTCCTTTTTTCCTTCCATTGACATGCAGGGTAAATTAGTATTTTTAGTTTGAGATGTAGGTTCATACTTGGCAATATGACAGCTGTTTCAGAGGCACTTCCTATGTCCCTTGCTTTAATAACATGATATCTATTTAACAAGGAGGTAGGTAGTCCTTAGCGTATTCTACACTGAAGGGCAAACTGAATCAAGTTACGTGTATAGTTCTTCTCCTTCACACAATATTAGAATGGGGAGAAGGATGTTTAAGTGAAATTCTGTTTCCCTTGTATTTTTCCGATTTCCTCATTGTGAAGGAATATATCCCGATATATTCCTCAATATATTCCTCATCGTGAAGAAATATATCCAGCTGCTAGGAACAAAAATAAATCTCGAAAGCTATCAGGATAGAAAAGCTTCAAGGCATCTGTTACTCAATGACTGTTACATTCCTCAATTAGTTGTGTGCAGTCAGGGCTGGGAACTCACTGTTAGCTTTGTTGCAACTACAAGGAGCGAAATGCCAAGTAAGCAGGCATATCTTTGCGGTTAAAGGTACTTGTTGGGTAACCATCTATCCTTAAGCTTTTAGATATTTATTGTTTACAAAAAAAACAGGAAGACCTGCAGCTGAAAAAAACGTTTTTTCTTGGAGTCCTTTGCCCTGCCTCAAACACACACACACACCACCTGCAAGGAGGGGGGGAACCTTGTCCCTTGCAGAGTGTCCTGTGATATTTGTCATGGGAGCATGGTGAGTCTGACAACTTGGTGAAGGTGTAGTACTGGCAAAAGCACAATATTTGGATTGTTTCATGAAGAGCTACTTTCCATCATGCTCTGATCCTGTCCAGCTCTTAGGTAATCATGTGAGATGCATATATGAGAAGTCTCCAGTGAGAGCTGAAGTGATGCAGAGGAATTTTTTTGTAATTAAGCAATTAGCACCTGTCTCTGTGATGATACTGAACTGACTTTCTACTTTTAAGAGAGAAACGTTCTTGAAATAAGGGAATATACATAACACATTTTACGCTGCCAGTAATTTTTTTATTTACTAAAAATACTTTTTAGTAAGAAATCTATCTTTTCATTCAATTTTGCAATTAATAGAGAAGCCATAGAGCTTGGCATTACAATAATTATAATAGAAGTGACTGAAATAATGCATAATCACTACAGCTTTAAAAGCCTGTGCATAGCTCAGTAGCTGTCAATGGAGTGTAGACTCAGATAGTCAGAGCTGTGCTTAACTCCTTTGTGTGTTAGTTAATTTAGAAAAAAATAAGCCTTAAACACTTAAGCTACATCTATAGTAGTATCTGGATCTTGGCCATTTTAACTAAACAACTGGCGCTTAGAGGTCTATGCTGTTGAAAGGTTTGATACAGTTTTGACCTAGAACAAGTGACATGCTTCCAACAGTTCCTTGTGTGATTTGGAAGTTAACATGGGCAAGGGACCATTCCCAGAAGGTAATTGCATGCAACCTTCCTTTTCTGTAGGCTACATGAGTTTTAGTTGTATGGATGTGGACAGACCATCTCATTTGGCCTCTGGACCAGAGAATCAGCCCTGATTACTGGAATAGATGTGGTCTCAGAGCCACAAAAGACCTCTCTTTTCAAGGTTTTATGACCTCTGTGATGCTTGATATTCACGGATGTTTATCTAGATTCCATTTTTTCAAAAGACTTACTTATTTGCAAAATGCTCCAAGTACATGAAACATCTTTTTACTCCCAAGGTACATGATAAAGGTGCACAGCTTTGCAGATAAATGCAGCTTTAGCGTTAATTTGATCACACAAGAACGTGCTAGCAAATTATTTATGACCTACTTACGTAGATGCACTTGCACTGGAAATATAAATCCATCCTGTATGAAAGCATATCTTGCCACGCCCTTTTAGTTTTACATGTGGCATACTCGGTGTCTGGCATTCTTGTCTGTCTGACAGGCATATTATATGTCTGTTCCTGCTGGTCATCTGTGCATTTCTAAGTATGTTACAAGTGTTTCCTTGATGGCAAAAAGCTGCTTATAGTTCACAAAAATAAATATTAGGGATTAGGCATTCCACTACATGGGAAAACATGGAATATTATTCCTAATAGGTTTTCCCCTAGGATGCTTCTGTAGTATATGCAGGAGCTCCCTGAGACTGTTACCTGCATTGTGGAAAAAAAACTTGTGAAAATAGGACTTGGGCACTTGAGAGAATCTTTTTCCTAATGGAAGTTGCATTCTTAATGCTTGGATTCAGATCCTCACGAACGTAAGGACTGGTATACTGTCTCAGCCATTAGAGATCCAGTTAGTCTAAATCTCTTCTCTCTCTGTAGCAATTAAGAGCTATTCCACGACAAGCTGAAACAAAACCCTGCAGAAGGAGTTATGAAACAATCTCTTCAGAGATTTGGCAAGCAAGAAATTTCTGAGATTATGGTTTGAAAAGTGAGGATTTGTAACTTAATAAAGACCTTTCAAATTAAATGAAAATAAGTTACTGGGGAAAAAAAGAAATCTAGTGATATATTCCTAAAGTCTTCGTAACTTTGTCATGTGTTAGAAAAATGCGTTAACAGCAGTTTTTTTAAATGTACCATTTGTCGTATATCACATAATTAAATTAATTTCTCAAATACTTTAAAGGCATGCTAAGTATTCCAAATATTAACACAAAGACTATCCTGTACTTCTTTTTATCTTTTAAGAAATTTGGAAGTATCCGAGCAGATTTAATTGAACAAATGAGATTCAAACAAAGGCTGAAAGTTATTCAAACCCTTGAAGATACTACAAAGCGCAATGTGGTAAGTACTGAAATAATGTGCTTTGCAAAGATTAAGGTCAGTCAGTTTCTGAAATTTAAATTAGCTTTTAAATGAGACATGGATTTCAAATCCGTAACTGTTAATGTTATATTTCAAAAGGTACGAACTATTGTGACAGAGACTTCTTTTACTATCGATGAACTGGAGGAACTGTATGCTCTTTTCAAGGTAAAGCTAACTGAAGATAAGATCATGGGCCTGCAGGAAATGCAAACATCTATTTTTTTTATATGGGACTGTGTCTTTTCTAAAGACTAGGTTGAGTCTGTGAGTTACTTACTGTCAGGTATCTTAATACAGACTTGAATTAGCTGCTGTGTTATTGAATATACAAAAAAAAAACCCAACCAGATTTTAAAAGCTCAGGAAATAAGTAATACACTAAACGATTTGTCTGTGGAAAAAAATGAATATACTGATGAATACTATTGTAATGAAAAAGTGAATAGATAGAGGCTTTTGATCAGTCTTTAGAAACTTACATATGTCTCTCTCTACCTGACCCAAGTTTTGGAATTTAGCACAGAAATACCTTTATTCTGTTATCTCAGGCAGTTTAATACTTCCGTATCACAATAGCTGATTTTTGCCATTGTTAATGCTTTAATGCATACTGTATTACATGGAAATTTAGTGTCACAAAGTGATAGGTCTTTTTAAGTTGATTGTACAGCAATACCATTAGATCCACAAATTTAAAGGTGAGCAGTTAAAATGGTTTAGCTTCATGTTCGTGCACGGTGCCTTAAAAACAAGATACTTTCTTCTTCTGCTTTGTTATAATGGAGATTTTTTGGTAAACCATGAAGAATTTCTTTCCTTTAAATTTCCCATCTGTAATGTCAGGTCTTACAACTGTCCAAATCCTGCAGTGCCTTCTTTCAGTCTTCCATGGAATCAGTGAGACCAAGTCAGACAGTCCACCCCGGCTGATCACTGTGCCAGCACTAGGATCCCTTTCTCTAAGCTTCTGAATCATTTTGAATTAGATTCCACCAAAATCAGTTCCAGAACTTCCACTGACTTCAGTAAGACTGAAAGAGTAGGACTTTACACAGTATTTTTGAGACTATACAGTTTAACAAAAAGTATTTCAAATAAACAGCTATTTTCATATGCTCTAAAATTAAAGATTTCATGAGAGTCCCCTTTCTGACTTGCCTGTGTGGTGAGGTTGAAGGGGGTGACTAAGCACAACAAGCCTGCGTATATATGCAAGTCACAGCTGCTTACTGCTCTCTTCAAAACAGGTATTTCATGTTTCATCTGCCTAGGAAGCAGAAAAAGTTTTGCTTTATCTTGTTTTTTTTTTTTGTAGAGGGATGTCTTTTTGTGCTGCTTAGAGGAGAAACCTTTTGCAGAAGTGCAAAGGCTAGGTAGATGGAAATACATCTGCTAGTGTTGTGTTGTTTTAAGAATGTGTGTGTGAGTTGTTTGGATTTTTTTTTTTTTTTTTTTTTAAATCATTGATAGCTATGAGTTGTTTACAGACGTGATGATAATCTCACAGCATTTACTTTCTGTTCAGGCAGAACATCTGACTAGCTGCTACTGGGGAGGAAACAGCAATGCTATTGACCGGCACGATCCCAGCCTGCCTTATCTGGAGCAGTACCGTATTGACTTTGAGCAGTTCAAGGGGATGTTCGCTCTCCTCTTTCCTTGGGCATGTGGAACTCATTCAGATGTATTAGCTGCACGCTTATTCAGGCTTCTTGATGAAAACGGAGACTTGCTCATCAACTTCCGCGAATTCGTCTCTGGGCTAAGTAAGGAAAATTCACAGCACTCTCAAAATAGTCTGACCAAACCAGTTTGTTTCTAAAGGGGATCCTGTCCTTCAGAAACACAGATGTTATATTAGCTATCAGATAATGAGTTTGAGTTTGACATATGCCAATTTGCATGTCACCTTTGTTTTAAGAGCTGTTCATGCTACCATTCAGTTCATTTTATCATGCCTGTGACAGTGGTTCCCACTGGGGTTTAGGCTGGTCTCAGTAGGTGCACCTACATTAGCCAGTGGTGTATCACACTGGGAGAAGGACCACACATGAACTACACGTCTGTTAGGGTCTGAGGATTTCCCTGACCGCTAACTCTCAATATGAAAATGACCTGCAACTTGTGCGCTTAATGGTGCGATTACTTCTAATCAAAGTATTTCCTTTGGGAATGTCTTTTGTGTGTTCTTCTGTAATGTTCCTCTCTCAGTGACGCTGCAGTTTGTTATCTGCTCCTTAAACTTTCCCTGAAAGCTGGGAATTTATACTTGTTGTCAGTGCTACCAGCTCTGGAAAGGGGAGAGAGGCAGTATTTGCTCCTTTGGTTGTTCAGGAAGAAGACTTTTGAGAAATTTATGTGCACATAAAAGGAGCAGGGGAAGGATAGAGTGAAGATGCTAGTCTTGTTTGCCCCTGAATAAAAGTGCTTCTCTTCAGAAATCTGCCGACACCCCACATACATGTGTCCTGGTGTGAGGGGAGGGTGTTACACCTCACAGCATGTGCAGTGAGAGGTATTACCTACATTACTTCTGAAATCAATAACCAAGACTGCAGACTATAAGAAGAGAGCAGGATGGAAGACACCTAAAGAGGAGAAAGTGGAGGTGCAGGTCAGATAGGGAGGCTGAATGTCGTTAATGGAGATGACGGCCCATGCAAGTCTTGAAGAAGCAAGATTTCAAGACATGAAAGTCAATATTGCAACAAAGGGAATGTGCAATCCCCAGGATTAACATGAAGAAGCAAAGATGAGGCAGGAGCTAGCCACCCCTTTTTTGAATATAGCAGGAGTTATTCCCTGTAAATGACCAACATCTCACCATCTATCTTGTGTTATTTCACAGCAACCTGACGTTTCCTCCAGCTTTACATTTTGATCCTTTTTGAGAGCGAAAAGTTTCCCAATCTGGCTTTCAGCAACTATTTGTAACTGTATTTTTAAGTATTAGGGCTCCAAATGCAGCCTTACATTAAACCTTCTGTAGAGCAATGGTAACATGTGTTCTCTCACAGGTGCAAAATAGCTATGTGACAGTAAAACTGATTGCATACCTCCCTTTCGCACCATCCAAAAAAACAGTGCTTCCTGTGATGCAGTCCTGAATTGTATCTGAGGAACTGTTTACCAGGGAAAACTTAATGGCCTTTTGAGACATGACCCATGGATTAACTACTCTTGCTGCTTACAGGATGCTGTCAATAACAATCAACCAATTACTGGTTGAGACAGTATTTCAGCATTTTTTAGAACCAATAATGAGTAATAAGAACAAGGAACAGTGTTGACCACTGTGAACAGAAATGAATGTAAGATGCACAAGTGTGGCTATAAGCCAACATGACTGAACTAAAATCTTCAATGGGCTAAACAATCCAAACTGCTCATTCTGCAAACCCACATTTTTTTCAGAAACTAAGCCCAATGTGGCATAGCTTGAAAACTTTTTTTTTTTTTTTAAAAAGTCAACCCCCCGACCCCTTTTTTGTTTAAGAAGCACATGAATGGTAGCAAGGACAGCACAGTCAACAAAAACAACATGGGATTTTTTTGAGCATATTTCACAATGCCCCAGAACTTTTTAAAATTCCAGAAACATGAGCTGCTTCAGTCTGCCTCACCAACCCAATATGCCTTGGGTAGGAAAATCTCCTAAATGAGGAAGATCTGTTGGAGCAAGATGCATCTGCTCGACGGGGGACTGTGTCTTGTTACTCAAGTCTAGCTTTCCTAGAGGATGCATCCTAGTCAAGTACTTCCTAGGCTTGGCCCATCTCAGAGGGTGCTTGTTGACGGCTGAAGCAGCCATGGCACCTGAAGCATTTCAGTTTCACAACTCTCTCTTTCAGTGGCCTTATTCCATGTAACCATAAGGATTCGTTCCCTCGAAGCCTCTCTTTGATGCCGCTGACTCCTTCTGGGAGCTCCATGAAGAGGAGGTAAAGAGGGGTGCTGCGTGTCCCAGCATGGGCTCATGGCCCTTTCTTGTGTCAGCATGAAATCCTTGGGGTATGAGAGCACTGTAATTCCACCTGGGAATATCCATTTCCTTTTCATAGCCCCTGCAGCAAGTAGCTCAAGAACCTCCTACTTCGGGTGCCTCTAGGGCCTCAGCTGAGCAATGATGGAACAACCTGGCATATTCTTCTGTACATTTACTCTGTGTTGCGTTACTGCAAGTTCAAATAAAGGAGTGATCTTGATTAGTTTGCTCTAGGAGTCGTGCTCAGAAAGGGTTGTCAGCCTTGGTTATGAGCTGTTTGGAGTATTCACTTGTGAAGAAGCTCACCTGCACCCCCATGCCACACTGGATTACAGCATGTCAGGTGTTGACTCAGGATCCCAATAAGCTAGAGAGATTTCCACATAGACTCAAAGTGGCCCCCTGCCTCCCATCATGTTTTTGCAATACTCCCTTCTCCGAGCATGCAGCTCTTCCACCTCTCCGGTAGCTGCTGGTGGCTGCAGCACTCACCACAGCCTTGTGCAAAAGTCAGCACCATGAAAACTGTATCTCTCAAGGGGTACCTAAGTGTACTTTTTTTGTTTGTTTTTCTTTTCCCTGAAAAGAGCTTTTCTCCAAGCACAGGTTGCAGGAGGATGTTCGGAAAGCAGAGTGTCAACCTCACCACTCCTCCGATCCTTTCAGGGAGCTAAACACTGTACAAACACTCTGCACCTCTCCACCTGTGTTCAAGAGAGGGGCAACTGAAGCCAACGCTTTTGTGTTGCTACTAAGTTTTATATTAACAGAATAAAGTTCTAACCTGTTTAATTACTTTGTTAATGGCCTCAAAGAAGACAGGGGGAAAACTGTACACATATGACATTATGCCCAGAAAAGACCTGACACCTGCATAGTGTTGACAGAAGGAGAACAGTCAGAAAGGGGGGCTCAGTGAAGGTTGTTCCTTGTCATGCCATGAAAAGGGGTTGTGGGGTAAGAGCAGGTGTGTCTGAGGACATTGGTTGCAGTGTGACGGTGACAGCTTTCACTGTTGCTGTTTCAGGTAGAAAGATTCAAAGGACGTAGTCATGCTCTCTTCCAAGCACAGTTTCTCCTCTCACCACAAAGTAAATTTAAAACTTCCAGATAAAAACCAGCAACGCATCATCTGAGACTTGTACTGCAAAAAGACAAGGCTTGTTGAAAGTTGCTGAAGGTTTTAAGACCTGTGACGCCAGAGTGCTAGGAAGGAAGTATATCTGGTTGGGACTAAGAATGGGCTTACCACCGCCCCAGTGCTGTTCACAGGCCCTCAGCGGGGTCATCTGCTTTGCTGTTGAGGGATGCAGGGGCCATGCAGGAGGCCACTGAATTCTCTGGGCTCTCCTACAAAATTATCCCTGTACCGCAGCGTGCAGGTCAAAATGGCAGCCTGAGCTGAGATATCCACCCATACAAAGGTTGTCCCTTACTCTCTATAACAGGGGCACGTCTACCAGAGGTCCATTCCTCTTCTGTTGTCTTTATGAATGTAGCCTAATATTTTTAATGTTTACTACAGCATCAATCCTCAGATCTTGGGTAGCCCGCATCAGCTAACTGTCAGGCAGTTCCTGCAAATTGCCAGTAGCCTGTTCTTCCCTTTGTAAAGCTTTCTGACCTCTGCCGGGGGAGACCCAGCGGGTTGTGTCTGAGAGAGTCCGGATAACATCTGTGGTAGACTTGCCCAATATTGCGTTGTCTTCATTCACGTACATTTTGATGGGAAAAAGGGCCTGACATTAGGAAGCACACACAGATTCATCTCAGGCAAAAAGCGAAAAGCAGTAGCAGTTGAGTTTTTTTCAGTTCTCTTCACATCTGGGGACAGGGAGAGGAAGAAGCTTACGTGTGACACCAGATACCCTGCGCCCTGAATCCTATTTTGGTGAATGCATCCCTAGCTGTTGCTGGAGGACGCAGAACTGCATCCCATTTTGTGCTTTGGTTATTTCATGTTGTCTTTGGCAGTGAGGCACTTCACGTGATACCTGGGTGCATAACCTAAGACATAGTTTCACCAGAAGAGAAAGCATTATCTGCACGGTGTGGTACACCAGATAGGAACATAAGGAGGTTTCGTGCTTAAAAAGGACCAAGGTCAAAGCAAAATGGCTAATGTAGATGTACTCAGTTCTTTGGCCGAACATCTGTGTTTATTGTAGTCTTAAGCTTTACAATAGACTGTGATTGTTAGTATTTGCCAAACCAGACTTTGTAGTTTGCATAGCAGAGGTAAGTTGACACGGTAGCCTGTAAGGTAAAATAAATCTCTGCGTAACCTGATTAATGAAGGTCAATTCATTTGTTTATGAATTACATGTCACGAGATTTATGAAGAAGTCTGATAAGTGGTTATTTCAGTAAGTTAAAATTAACTAATATCCGTTTAATTAATTGGAAGAAGGGGCTACAGTAGACTCCTTGGATTTCATACAGCTGATTGTAGTGTAGACCAGAAAGGAATAGGGGTTGAGGTGGATAAATCACCTCAAAGTATTGCCTGAACATCAGTTTAGCCCATGGCTAAGCTGTGATAAATGCTGTTTACTTGAATTTCTCTCTTTTTTTGGTAAACATCTTATTATTCTAAAACATGTGATGCTATTATTGGAGCCTCAGATTAGAAAGTTTGAAGTCCACACAAAAAGGTCTTCTTAACTTTCAGCTGGAGGCCTTTCTGAGTGGTAATGTGATGATCATAGATTATTTTCAAGCACTAGAAAATAGACATTTAATGAAGGACCCAAGGTTGAAGTACAAAATTCAGGGTAAGGTAGTCTGTGTTCTCTTGCTATTTCTACTGCAGACCATATGATCTTAGAAGTCAAGTGCCTGCCTTATGATCTCAGGCTGTAAAGGGAACATAGTGCTGACCAGCGTGAATGTAGCAGCTTCTAAAATGAAATATTGTAGCAGTAATAAATAGAACGGCATTGAATGCTGAGTATTAACATACTGTATATAATGCTGTTTAGGTGCAGCATGCCATGGAGATCTTACAGAGAAACTGAAGCTACTGTATAAAATGCATGTTTTGCCCGGTAAGTAAATGATGTTAAAATAGCTGTCGTCTTGTTGAGAACAGAAATTTGGAGCAGAGTTGTTTATGACTAGCTTTCCCAATTAAAAATTAATCCATGGGAATTATTGTAGCTGTTTATGCAGCAGTAAAACAAGAGAGCTGCTACCATAACCAGACGTGGATTTGGAAAATCTGAAAGCACCCATGCAGCCCCCTATTGCTCCAGCCACAAACAGGCCATTTATATGTGTCTCTTACCTGTTTAGCCGGGGCTGGCGTCTTCCCCCATGCATAACAAATACAGTATTCTTCAGCATTTGTTGCCATAATACACTTTATTTAACAGTGAAGCTAGCTTAAAATGTTCCTGCATGCCCTGGCTACTCATTTCTGTCCCCAGGCCTTCTTGGTTTCCCCTCTGGGCTGGTACCACTGTTTGCAGAGGGAAGCTCCAGATCGTTTCATAGATGTGTTTTCCAGGGAGCTATACAAACTGTTGGACTCGGCCTAACGAAAAAGGCAGTTTAGGGTGGAGAGGGGATGGAAACATCTCAAAACAGTTTTGCCCCTGAAGAAAATGATGTCTTGGAACGATATCCTCTCTGGCTTGTCACGCATGTGCCGTAAAGAACCTATTGCTGTCCGCATTGAATCTCCAATTTAAGTACGTTGCAAGTGTTTGGGTGCACATTTACATCCTCTGGTAAAGATATCTAAAAGCTTTGAGAGGATATTCACCTTCATGTGCTTTGAACATGTGTCCCTGATTGCTCCCAGCTGGCTCTGCTGGAGGTAGGCTTGAGTGATTCACTAATTTAACTAGAAAAAAAAAAAAATATTGAGCTATAACAGAAGAGATCCATTTTTAAGAATGCGGCTTCTGGTGTTTGGGGACTGGTAAGCTCATACCAAATCATGACAGACTGTCTCCAGCTAGGAAAGGGTTCATACCTGCTTAGGACACGCTGAGCTGCACAGAAGAAAGTAATGGAAGTAGACATGGGAAGATGGGCAAGCCAGCCTCTGAAGGCAAACAGCTACTTGTTACTCAGACAGTATCAGCTATCGGGGAGGAGACAGTACAGGTCCAGTTGTTCATGTCCTGAGAGCTGAAAAGAGATGATTCCTAACCCTCACACTTTTAATTCTACATCCTCGCATCCTCACACTTTTAATTCTAGAAACTGACATTCTAAATGTATCGATGGAAATATGTTCTGGTTTTTAATTAAAGGGTGGAATTTTTAATGAAAGAATTTCATTATATTACTTAGATCCATCCCCTGAGCAAGAAGAACCGGACTCTGCTTTTGAAGCTACTCAGTACTTTTTTGAAGACATCACACCAGAATGTACACACGGTAGGCATCTTCTGCCTCGGGTATGAAAAGATGACGTAATACATTTCAAACAATATGTCTTTTTAGGAAGCTACTTTTTTATTGCATTAAACTTTGTAAGTGAAGTATTCTCTCTAAAAATAAGTATGTAGTCTTTGTATGTATTTTGATATCCTTAGAGGTGCAGACGTGTGTACACTAAGAACTCCCCTGGATTGTGCGTTGCAGAAGTACTCTCGGAATAATGTCTTCAGTGTGTTGCAACAGAAGTAATTTTGTGATAAGTGCAGCGTATATGCCTTGATGGAGAATAAGAACAAATATATTGGCTTTCAAGATATATTTGGATCAGAACTTAAAATACTCTAAAAAACTGAAGCCAAAAGATATATCAAAGTGTTGTTCAGCAGTTTGAAATCTTTTTGTGCCCTAATGAGAACATGGGTCTCGTCACTGTTGTCTTAAGTGGCATTCTCTTTCTTGAGATATTGGATACTAAGTTTCTCTCCTAAGATTCAAGAAAAATATTGCCCATCCTTCAGATTACAGGGGGAAGGAAGGTTGTTTGAAAATACAGGTAGGAATTAATAGACTAGAGATGGCAATTTTAAGTCCTGATAGACAAAAGAAAATGCACTAATATAATCACCAAACATAGTATTGTGCTGTTTGTGTTGTGGTAACAGAGGCTAATCATTGTACCACACAAACAAAAGCTAAGGTGGTCCCTGTCTTAGTATTTATATTATCAGTTATATGGAATTTGTCAGCAGAGTTAAGAATGAGCAAAATTCATCATTTAGTTCTATCCTTTTTTACTTTGCATTTTCTGCAGTGTAAACATTTTCTTTATTTTGCGCTGTACGCATGAAAAGTATGTATGTATCTAAAACCGCACTGCTCTCTCTCTCCCCCCACCCCTCCACTTCCCAGTTGTTGGCCTAGACAGCAGGAACAAACAAGGAGTAGATGATGGGTTTGTTACAGTGAGTCTGAAAACAGACAAAGGTATGCATGGTGTCTCCATTTGAATTACATCTTTCATTTCTTGTAAAGACGCTCCTTTTGAAAATGGAAAAAAAGTATTAATTTAAGGTTTCTTCATGGACTTTTCCTGCATCCGGGTAATTTGTTGACAGTAGGCAAGAAGAGCTCACAAGAGAATCGAAATTATCTGAGAATGTGGAGCCAAGAGAATAAATCCAAAGCAAAAAACACAAAGGACTTGCCTAAACTGAATCAGGTACTTCTGCTGGTACTTATTTTTCATTAACTCTAAACTTTCTTCACATACCTATAAATATTCAATACATTAACACTGACTAAAGGTTTTCTTTTGAGGCAGACACTTTTTTAGCAGAGCAGCAGTGAGCTGATTACAGAAGTTGTTTTCAACATACTGTCACTGGCATTCAGCTCCCAAAACATCCTAAAAATGAGATACACGCATATAGAAATGAGAACATATTATTTTGATCTCTAGCAAAGGGTGATATGACACTGATTATCACCGGCTAGCTCATAATGTCCAATACACATTACCTGAAAGAAGCGTTTTACGGTTTGTAATTTATACTGTCAGTCTCATTCCCCTTAGATCCATAGCTGCTAAGGAGGAGGAGACCCACTGGGACAGCCGGTTCCTCCAGAGCTTAGAGGCAAGGTTTATTCCCTGTAGAGCAATGCTTCTTACTTAAGGTAGCCCTAAGCAAATCCCTTCCTGTTAAATTCATGAGTTTTGAATTCGAAAAGGCTCGCATCTAACTAAGTTACCACTGTCAATTAAAAGAGTGCTGAAGGTCTCTTATTTCATTTTTCATTACTTCTCATTAGTTTTGTCAGACCCCTAGTTGTACTTACCATCATTCCTACAAGAAAATCCACCAAAATGAATGCCGAGTGTCTCACTGCTTACCCTCTGTTGCCCTCCTGTGGCTGCAGAGAAATGAATTTGTCATCTGTTGGAAGAAACATCCAACAGTTTATTCTAAAAAGCTTTGGGAGAGGCAACGCATCTGGCTGCCCAGTCATAGAAAATGCTTTCTAGACTGCACCTAGATTATTTCCAGTTTCGGTTTAATCACAGGAACTGCTGTGTCATACCTCCATTCCAGACTTTTTAAACTGATTGAGGAGGTCTCAGCCTGATTTGTTTGCTGCTTTCTCATTCATGTTTCCTCCCCCTGTGTTTAGGGACAGTTCATTGAACTGTGCAAGACAATGTACAATATGTTCAGTGAAGACCCCAATGAACAAGATCTGTACCACGCTACCGCTGCTGTGACAAGCTTGCTTTTGGAGATCGGCGAGGTTGGTAAGCTCTTCAGTGTGCAGCCCACGAAAGAGACAGACAGCAGCAGTAACAGTTGCGGCAAAACTATTCAGAGCGAGCTGTTTCAGAAGAAAGAGCACCAGCAGTACCCCCTCGAACAGCACAAGCCGTTCCAAAGCAGCCTCGTCACCAACGATGAGGAGGCCGTTTGCACCGACAGCGCCCTGGGCATGCAGATGGAAGACATTAAACTTGAAGACTCTTCTCCCAGGGACAACGGAGCCTGTTCTTCCATGCTCATTTCCGATGACGATACAAAAGACGATAGTTCGATGTCCTCCTACTCTGTACTGAGTGCAGGTTCGCATGAGGAAGAAAAGCTGCACTGCGAGGACATCGGTGAAGACACCGTTTTGGTACGGAGCAACCACACCGCTTCTCTTCGTAGAAGCACTAGCATTGACAGAGACTGGGCCATTACCTTTGAGCAATTTTTAGCCTCCCTTTTGACTGAGCCAGCGCTGGTTAGGTACTTCGACAAGCCTGTGTCCATGATGGCTAGGATTACTAATGCTAAAAACATAAGGATGATGGGTAAACCAATAACCTCGGCCATTGACTATGAAATCTCTACTATGTCGGGATAAAAGGCAGTCGGGTTTTTTATTTTTTTTTTTTATTCTGTATTTATTAGTACCTGGCACAGGCCCTGGTATTTTCAAAACATGATTGTTTTCACTAATGTGAAAATGTTGGGGTGCAAACTTAACTATCTTGAAGTATAATCACTCTTTCTGTGGGAAATGTTACACAAATGCAAATTTTATTCAAAATACAGAAAAAAAAAATAACAGTTGTCAGTGAAGTGTGTGTATTATTAACCTTGCTGTCAATATGAAATGGTAAAGATTAGTTCTTAATTTCTAAACGTAAACTTAATGCCGATATTTATGTGCATTTTTAAGATAGACATATATAGGGATCTGATTCTTGGGGAAAAAAATGAACAAATCAGGAAGTACCTAAAATTTAAAGGGACACTGTCAACCTGAATAGGACCTCAGGTGAAATTAAGTTCCAGGCAACATCCCTGAAGGATAATTTTATTTCGTAGAACTTTTTTTTCAAAGAGGATAATGGGTTTTAACGTATGCTTCAATTTTATCTTTTTGAAAATATGAAAGACCACTTCAGTGACACCTGCCTGGCTCCTGACTTCCTCTGCTTGAGACTGGTACGCTCAAATCAAAGTGAGAAGTCCATCCCAAGCCGAGCTGGCACATCAGGCAAATGTGGTTAAACGTGATGGTTTCTGCTCCGACAGAAGGCAGAGCCCGTTTGCCTTTCCCTGGGTTCAGCGGCCTCTGGCTGCACCAAACCCAGCGGAGAGAAAGCCCTGTCCCAGCTGCGGCCACCCAGGGAAGATCTCCAGCGTGACCCTGCCTGGAGCTGTATTCCTGACCAGTGGACTTGGCAGCTTTGCTGGTGCGCTCCAAAGACAGCGTGTGCAGGTCCCAGAACAGATTGGTAGAGTCTCTTTTTAAAAATTGAAAGCTGTTTTTAGAAGTTCAAAAATATATATGTACTTCTAAGGCTGGATCTACAGCATATATAGCTTAGCTCTGAAAACTAACCTTTACCACCAACCTATTATATCCTTGTTAGATTAAGAAAATAAAAACCTGTATTGCATAAGTCTTCATTTACAACAGTGTAAAGTAGCAGTAATGAAAAAAATCTGCAAGATAATGTAACTGAATGTTTAAGTCTTACTGAGAACACTGTCACTTTATATAAAATGAATAGTATCCTGTATCAACTTACTGAATAATATGTTAAAATGAAAACTGGAGCACCTGCACTTTGAATCCTTGCTTCTTTTATACAGATATTCAGGATTTTTTTTTAGATTTTGTTAGCTGTTTTTTAATTCGTATTTGTTCAGTTCAGGATCATGCCTACATGCCTAATCTTTATTTGCTGTTTTGAGAATATTTTCTGTACAAATACTGTTGATTTTTTTATACTCCTGTATATTGCATCCATGTAACTTGCAGATTTTTTAGCAGAAGCTGTTTAATTCTTTCGTTTTAAAAGAATGCTTTTAAACTGTCAGATGAGGTGGTTTTTAACCACAAATAGGTAATGTGAACAAATAAAGTACACTCTGCACAGATTTGATTTTTAACTATTAAAGTCATGCCAGAGGGAAAAGTAGGTGATTCTGTTTTATTACACCAACAAATGACTTTGGATCTTCAATAGCAGGTTTCAGAACAAAACCACTTCTTGTTTCCCCACCTGGTTTTGCTTAACACTTGAGTGTGTTTAATTCCATCTGCAGGGAGCAAGCCATGCAAGCTTCACACCACCCACTTCCAGTAAACAGGTTTCCCTGCTATGCTCACATTTGGTGATGACAGTTGTTACTACTTTTTAAGACCCCCAGATATTTTAGGACCCAGCTACGCTTTGCTATAGCTCACTAGGCACGCTTTTAAGGCTTTGAATATTAGAATGTTTTTTACAGGGTACTGTCAGCCTCCGAGCCATGGCAGTGACAAAACAGGCATGGATGTGCTCTATTCAGTGAATTACATTTTTGAAACTTAACCATCTATTTGTGTGTGCATAAAGTTAATTTGCAAAACATGGCTGTTAATTTCTGAGCACTGCTCATATATCCCTTGTCTCAGTCAGTTTACTGTTGATTTTTTTCTTTTGTTGGGAATAGAGTTCTCTCCTTTATAATTTAGCCATGTATAGACTACATATAACAGTATGGAAAAGTAATAGAGCCTTTCTGCATATGAGACTATGCGGACTGATTTACGTGTGTATCAAATAATGATATTCATTTGAAGCCATAATCACCACTTTGAAGAACAAGTTATCACAGAACTCTTCAGCACTAAGGATTAGCATCCTTAAGCGGACTGTTGACCTTTTTAAGTTTGTAGATCCCTAAAATATTTCTCTTTTAGGTGTCTGTCATGGTAAAGTCAATTTAAGCCTATCGGCAATCTTCCACCCACCCCTAGAGATGCACAGACCACAGATAAAAACCATTTATTTCTCTTCCAAGGGCTTGCCAGCTTTGCTCCACACCCCCCCCACGGGCTGGGGATACATCATGAAAATTATTTTGCTGTTACACCTCCTGTAACAAGAAGAGGCATCCGCAAGTGGATCTCTGGTGTAACAGGAGCCGTTTTACAAGGCAACTTCTTTTTATTTTGCTCCAGTAGTCTTCCTTACCTTCCAGATCACGTCAACAAAGCTCCTAAGTGTAAGCTGGGTCATCTTTAAGAATGGCTTTGCTACAGGTAGCAGCCAGGTGAGCCGATTTTCTCCAGATTGTTTGGGGTGAGGCTGCTGACCTGATTGGGGCCACGCCAAATGGCCACCTGGCAGTCGCCTATTTGATGACAAGATCTGCTGTGACTTGTTCTTTAGTAGCTAGGTGGGAGCTGGTGAGAGGAAAGCTACGGAAGAGTTCAGCCGACCAGCGTGCAGTGATGTGAAACCTTCAAGAAAACGTGAGTGAGTATTTTTAAAGTCTTACCTGTATGTGTAGGCATGCTACATAAGCGAGTCTCGGTATGGCTTTAGAAGTGCTTATGTCTTGTGCTTTGTATGCTTTGAGATAGAGTCTCTTCAATCTGTGAAGTGTAGAGTTTAGTTAGGGCTGTTAGTCTCACAGCTGGGAGCGGGGAAAAGGAAGATCTTTTTCCTCTTCAGAACTGAAATCTGTGACTGGATGCTGCTATGTGCTGCTTTTCTGGCTCGGTAGGAGCCTGGTGGCACCAGGGTGCTGCCTGCCTGCCAGGAGACAGACAGCAGGTGATGGAGTAGTGGGAGGTTATTTTATAGAGCTTTCTCTATTAAAAAAAAAAAAAAAA
This sequence comes from Platalea leucorodia, assembly GCF_965183815.1. Taxonomy (NCBI): domain Eukaryota; kingdom Metazoa; phylum Chordata; class Aves; order Pelecaniformes; family Threskiornithidae; genus Platalea; species Platalea leucorodia. Next base: position 14,343,884 of record NC_138828.1, on the reverse strand, counting down.
AAGCCACAAAGAAACATTGTTCTCTTAAGTTTTCTTCCAATCTGTCTTCCAATGTATTCAAATGCTGATAGCGTATGAAAGTTCAATGGTGTTTATTTCCTTCATTGTAGCATCTCACAGCTCCTGAATTCTAGGCGTTGGAGCTGAGGGTTGTGTTTGAGACTTGTAAAAGTTTGTGTTACGTGAGTTTTGGGCAAGCAGACAGAAAGCTCATTATGCGTTGTATTAAACCTAGTGAAAATTTGGCATCAAAGCTTTTCTAAAAAGAAAAGCACCTTTGGGATTCTCACACAGTGATGCTGGAGCTTCTGATATTGTAGATGTCGTAGATCGGGTGTTGTGTCACATATTAGGATGACGGAGGCTGGTATGTAATGTATGGTGTGGTGTGTAAGGGGGCTGTAGGAGAGGATGGGAATAGCCTTAACGTCGTTGGTCAAGCAAAGAGACGGTGCTTTTGCTTGGAGGGCTGTGCAGCTGGCTCTGGTTCCTCAGCTGGGTGCTCTCCAAGCTTCTGGGTCCCTCCTGTCCCAGGGTCTTCATTATTAATCTTGCAGCAGCGTTTTGAAACTGCGGTAACTGGGTCTCTCGACAGTAGCTGCGATACAGAAACCAACAGGAAACTATTGTTTGAATTCCATCAGGATACTTACAGTAAGAAAAGGAAGCTGGTGCATAAGCACCATAAGCCTACAACCTGCCTAAATGGGAAAGAAATAGATCGGAGAAGGCACCTGTGGCTGTACGGTGTAGTACAGGTAGGGAGCACGGCTTGCCGAGTCCCCACCGATTCGGGTTGTATGCACGTTGATCAGGCCCAGTGCTGTTACTCTCCAAGCTGCGGGCATCCCTGCGAGTGACTTACCCATAATCTCTGTCTGCTCCGGTTCTTGGTAATTCAGTAATAACGAGGTACGCTGTAGCTAGAAGATGTCTTTTATCAGAAATGAAATGTTAACTGTAAAACACACTTGATGCTGTTGTATCCTTTTTTTTTTTTTTTGAGAAAAATGACCAGTTGGGCCTAGACTGAAACATGTGGAAAAAATTAGAAAATACTGAGGAATAGCATCCAGGTTGGTAGGTTAGCTCAGCCTATGGTGGAGTATCCTTAGTATCCTTAGTATCCTTAGTATCCTTAGTATCCTTAGTATCCTTAGTATCCTTAGTATCCTTAGTATCCTTGCCTTTTGCTTCGCTAGAGCCCGAGGTTGCATCATCCAGGGCCTTGCTTTGGGCCCTGGCATCGACACCTGATGCTGTGGGCGACGGCTGGCCCGTGACTAGAGCTCAGCAGTTTGGATACGGGCTGGGGCATAACGTTATAGCAAGAATGGAAGTGGAGCAGTCGCATCTGTTACTGAGCCTTATCCTCTGGTTGGAAGAAAACACTTCTTTTATGCAATTTCTATTTCTTTCCACTAGAAGATAGTCTTGAGTCAAATGTTACCTACTTCAAGCAGCAATGGTGACTTTTAATGCTTATTTAAAATGTTGATTTATTCAATAGTGAAAACAGAAATTAGCCCAACAGCAAATAATTAGAACAAAAGTGTGGCAGTGAACATTACATTGGAATATGGCTAATAATAGAAACGTGTGACACATGCTGGTATCGGCAGCGTCGTTGTACAGGAGTGTTTCGGTGCTGGGAGTACAAGGGATGAAATACCCTCAGTTAGTCTTAACCGCAGTGCGAGATGCTCTCAAGAAGCGGTGGCAGATAACGTCTCAAAGCATGTCACATCAGAAGGGAATTTAACTCTGGTTCTTCTCTTTTCCGTGGTACTGAACATCTCCATTTAAAATGTCCTGAATAGCTGCTTCCTCAGCCCGTTTTCTAAAATAACTGGTATTTGCGTAACTGGACCAACTTGACATTTGGGGCCTGGAGGCGTGGGATATTTCTGTAGTGCAGGGCCCGTTCTATGCTTCTGAAGAAATAAAATTGCTACAGGTGAGATCTCGTGGTTCTCAGGTAGTGGCACTTTGGTACATTAATAGGAGTGTTTGGTCTCCAGAATTCAGGAGCAGAAACAAAGGCTACCTGAGAAATACAAATGGAACTGAAAAACCCGAGTAAATTATTTACCATAGCTTGTATGGAGATGAAGGCATGGTGGAAGATACAGAGGTAAAAATATTTTCTTGGCTTAAAAAAAAAGACATGAAAACAAATCAGGGCTTCTCTCTCTTTCTCCAGAAAAGTTCTCTGGAGTTCTTCTCCAACTCGCAATTTTGTTCCTGGAGTTTTTCCCTCCTGGACAAAAATGCTTGCACTTCGAGCTAACTCCAAGAGTTAACTTCCAGGTCCTTCAAACAAAATCCTTGTGGTTTTTTGCGTTTTGGTTGGATTGGGTTCGATTTGGGTTTTGTTGGTTTTTAAAGCTTAAACAGAGCTTCTTTGAAAGCAGGGATTTCAAGAGCAACTGAAACAAAGCAGTAGTAAATCTCTACCACTTGCAGCAGAGTATGGCAGCCTACTTGTGTAATATTCTCTTGCATTCCGTAATCAAAATTCTCATCCATCGCTAAAGAAAGCAACGTAGTGCTCTAGCTAAAAAACTCAGCAAAACTGCTCTCTGCCTCCTTCCAACCCAACACGCTTTTTGTATAGCCTCTACATCAAGGAAGTGAGGTCTCCTTTCTATGGTACGGACCAAAAGAGTTTGAGAAAAGGGATGCTGGCACCTTTCAGGTCAGGTGTAGAACAACGCGAGACGATGGCGGGAGAAGCCCCTCGGCTGGCAAAGCAGGAGCCTTTCCTCTCGCCTCGTGCTGATGCCGTTGGTCTGCGCAACGCGCTGCAGCTGTGGCTTCGGTTAGGAGTAACAGGTTGAGGGAGGTCGGGGGCGTGAGGGAGTGCTAAAGGCCATGATACACACAAATTCATGACGTGTGTTGAACTCGGACTTTCCCACTGTACGATATCCTGCTCCAACAGATGGGTGACGACTTCAGGTGGACTTGCACGTAAGCGTGTTTGTCTATGGTATCAGACTAATCTTGAGAGTTAAAAGCAAACGCTTCTGTATGGCTCTCACACTCGATTTCAATCTTATTCCTTTCTTCTGGTGTTTGATTTAAGGTATGTATCTTGGATGGTGATTTAAAAACAAGAAAATGTGCGTGAGCCAGCTAGCCTTTGTTCCAGCTGGTGCCGTTTTCCAGTTCAGCTTCCGTACGCGCAGCCTACCATTTCAACAGTTTGTGCTATAGCATTATTTCCTAATACTGCCTTTCCTAGGCGCAGACGCAGGCCCGGTGCTGGAACCACAGACACCTCTGAACAAGCTCTTGGAGCTGGAGGAAAAAAACAAAACCACCACCACCAAAAAAAAAAAAAAATAAAAGATGATAGGATAAAGCTTTCTCTCGTACCACAGTGCACGTGCATGAACGGAGAGCCTGGCTAACTGGAAACCGTTATGTTTTCTAGCAGGCCATAACACACTGACGTTGATGCCATTTTGGAATAACTCGTTCTTTATTTGCTACCACTGTAAACATCTCTTTCCATTACACAGACAGCACAGTTTACATTATTGCTTTTAATTGTGGTAAACAGAAACTTCTATTAGTATGCAGCTATCTAAGCACAGTGTGGTAAGAAGAAACTGCCCACAAGCTGTCTTGGGCTGGTTTCTTTTGTTTTTCTTCCCTAGCGAAAGACAATATAGAGACTGGCACAAGGAACATCAGTCCAAAGATTGATCACCACTGTACTACAGCAACACAAAACAAGTATGACAGAAAGAAACAACAGGTTACATCTTTACCACGCGTCCACTAGCAGTATTTTCAAGAATACTGACTGCTGAACTCCCACCTAACTAAATACAAACTTTTTCATCACGATAATTCTTAAAACAAGGCTAACCAATTTTTTTTTTTTTGTAAAATGTTTGTTATTTAAATTAGGATGGAAAATCTGGAAAGTGAATGCTTGGGGCTTTGTGTGTGTGTGTGCACACGCATTTAATTTTTTGTTTGCATTTGTTTTGTTTTGTTTTTCAAAGAGTGAGAATCCAAAACTATTTATCTGAGGTGCTTAAATTGGCCCCTTTTCCTGTTGTCCTTTAGGACGAAATGCCCTGTTCTTGACACTGCTGTATCAGATGACAGAAGCGCAACCAGTTTAAAAACATCCTCAGTTTCTTTCTTCCTAAGCAGCGCTGCCTTCAAATCGCTTTCCAGTCAAGTTGGTTACTTACCAAGCAATGTGTTTACTTATTAAAAGACTAGATTTTTACTGTTGCTTGTCATAAACTTCTACTTATCTTCAGATTAATTTGTTCAAGGAGTGGCACCATGTTTCAAGCATACACTGAGCAACAAAAGTGGAGGTAGTTTGTTAAACAGTTGCTACAGGAACAACAACAAATTTAGAGAACCACCTTGTCTTCAGTTTTAGATTTTTTCCTAAAATTACTATTGCATATAAGCTTTCACACAGTGAATGCTTTAAAGAGGCAGCAAGTTAGAAAACTAACAGTACTTGCAAATTCTAGATAATACATACTTTAAAACATGACAGTTAATAAATAACAAGAGAGTTTACCAAGGTTTTAAGACTCCTAGAATAAACCATGAGCAACAAATTCTGATGTTAAACAAATTGATTATATCAACCTGCAGAAAGGTGGCCTACCTCCATTTTGAATCTTTCATAAGCTTAGGATTGTCGCCCTACAACAGAGTTACATAAAATACCACTGACTATACTACTTCCCTTCCCTAGACACAGTTTTACCTTTTCCCATATATTTTCTAGCTACCACCGTAATACGCTTAGCCTACCACTGCTGCAAAACAGGGACTCCCAGTACTAGTCTACGTATAGTGAGTGACTCCTAGACAGAAGGATTGGGCTACTTGATCGTACAAAACTACATGCAAATTCTAACTCTTTACTGGGAAGGTGTACTGGAGCCTAACACAAACATTCACCTTAATTACGACATGCAAACTAACGTGTTCCTGTATATCTCACTCATCTGATGATGGTTGGGTTTAATTTTTTTTCCTTGTGTACTGCCACTGTTTACTCCCAGCTCACACTTTGATTTAAAAAAAAAAAAAAAAGCTAATGAAAGATGCATCTCACATTGGGCTCGGTCTACATTCTACACTGAAACGTCTTAGGGGTGTGACAGGACATCTGAAACACGATGGTTGGGCTTTAAAAGCCTCGGCAGTAAATGTCAGTCTCCTAGTGAACAAGGAGCCCAGTGACAATTTTAAGGGTGTAGATTATTTTTGCAACTGTTGCAAAAAAAATAAAAATAATAAAAAAAAAAGGGTTACAGACAGCAGCACAGGGGGGAATGTTTTAGAGAGATGGCTCAAGCAATTTTGTTATTTGCTAGCAAGCAGCAGATGAACAGAATAGGATCTCCTTTCCTGCTGCTGCTAAACAGAAGGTCACTTCTGAAATTCAAAAAGTCAGTCTCACGTTGCTTGCAAAGGAGATCTATGAGCACCAGCAAAAATTATCAGTGAAGGAAGACAAACGTGACAGAAGCTGGGGCTAGAAAGTAACAGACACCTAACCTCTCAGCCACTGGGGAAGAGTCCACTTTCCCCTTCCTTCCTCAGATTTTAGGAATGTCCAGTATCTACAAGGGTCAGAGAAACGGAGCTCCACAGCAGGACCTGAATCCCAGAACACTCCCCACAGGATCTCAGCTTTTTCAGTGGTGAGAATTACAGGACCCAAGTACCTGGGAGTAGCAAAAGAACTAGGCTTCCTGCGGAGTCCGTTCTGTATCTAATGTAGTCAGTTCAGCCGTTCAGTTTACAAGCCATGGCATAACCAGAAATACTCTCCCTACAAGCATCTTCACATTACTTTTTTTTTAGTAGAATAGCATCAGCCCAGCAGAGATGAGATGACCCCTTCTCCACCCTGCACGTTAAACTTAACAATTGTTTAACTCTCAACTATACCTAAGTTATCATAAAAAGAAAACGGAACTGCGTTAACCTCCTATGTATATACTGTCTACCCCGAGCAGGAGCTTTCCCACAAATGAGAGATCACCAACACTTACGGGATCAAGAGCAACGGGGTGGATGCGGTGCAGGAAGTCACTAGTTACACAATAGAGACTCGCAGAGTTACTGCGGTGGGAAGGCAGCTCTGGAGATCACCTAGTCCAACCCCCTGCCCAAAGCAGGGCCACCTAAAGCAGGCGGCTTAGGGCCATGTCCAGTCGGGTTTTGGTTATCGCCAAGGAGATGTAGTATTACGTATTATAACAACACATTTAACACTTATGTAGTTTAACATCACTCGTTACAAAACGGGGTTCATCTTTTTTTCTTCTCGTGTTCGGTGTTGTATTCTTCGGGAATCTTTTCATGATTAGGCATTGACTAGAAGTTAACTAATTTACCTGAGATGATTTAAAAGAAAGAAAAAAAGGCATAAAAGCTTCTATTAGCATACAAATTTTGTGCCACTGTGTGCTATTTAGGTATACACCAAAAGAGTCTTTCCCAAATAACTCGAGCTTCTAAGGCTATGATCTGGTTACAGAATCAAAATAAAACACTGATTGAATAAAGCAGAAGGCACTTATTTAATAGTAGGTTTTAGAAAACGACGTGATGGTCATACCAAACCTGTTTGAAGTTGCTTTAAGCAATAATTAGCCGCAATATAGATATGAAGTCCTATTGACTAGATTGTCTGAGGACGCCAAGATTAAGGAACGTGGCACAGTTGCATCCCTTCCATGGAAAACACATCTTTGTTAGAGACTTGTACTCCAGTGTGAATTTACTTTCACAAAATAGAGACTGCAGCTGCAATAAAGGTTTTTAATGAGTGAACTTTATAAAAAGGCTAAACTAACTCTCTTGTACTTCCCACTGAGAATACCCCATTCGCTGCTAAAAGAAAGGGCTGACAACAGATACAAAGTCAAGCAGCCTGAGCGGCTAAAGTCAGATTAGAAAGAACTGAACATTTTTACAGTAGGAATATTTTTAGGAGTAGCTTTAGTCTGAGGATCTGATCCTCACACTGATGACTTGTGGTTCTTTTTGTTTGCTTGGAAAAAACTTAGTTTGCAAACATAGGAATTTGTTGGTACAAATCCATAGATTAAAAAAAAACTTCCTTAGCCAGAAGTTATTTCTAGTAAGTTCGTCAGCATGTTGATGGATTAAGCCTCTTCTCCAAACTCATAAGCGACTAATACATCCCCTTCGTGGACCTCTTCATTACATAGAAATTTAACATTGATGAGTGAACGATCGACAACATGTACAGAACAAGAACACAAAAAGTTTAAAACCAGAGTAATTTGAACTAAAAGAAGTTTTTAAAAGACAATTAACAGTCAAACCTATTCATGGAAAACATGATGCGGCATAAATACCCGCTTCATGTTCCTGCACCAAAAATTATAAAAGAAATTGTGAAAGCAAGTGATCCAGAGGCTCTTGAGAATTGGAGGTTGTTTTTTGTTTTGTTTTGTTTTTTTAAAAAGCTGTCCTTTGGAGAATAGCATATAAAGACCTGTAAACAGAGGCTGATTGTCCAAGCTTTCTTAACTGAATTTTGATTTTTTTTTTTAAATGTAAAAAAAAAAGTTCTACTGTTAAACAGTTTTTGGTGAAACATGCAAAACTTCCATCCAAATGCATAATTCCATTTCTGATGCAGAACCTCATAGACTGCAGAGGAGTTAAGGTTTCTTTGTATTTTGTAAGGTTAGTATCACATTACAATCCAGTAGAAGTCCCTTAATTTTTTCATGGAATTTCTCTCTGTACTGGTTGAAGTGCATAATGCTTTCTGGTTCTTCTTCAAACCAGAACTTGTCAAACTCATAAACCAGATAACCTGTGAAGAAAATAAAATACAGACCTGCAAAAATGATCTCCACATTTTCTGCCTTGATCTAGCTAGACCTAGAATGATCCTTTAGACTCTATTTGATCCCTTTAAATAGGGAGTGTCCCATCCTGGTCAACAGCTGGTCAACAACAAACCAAAGTTTTTGGACACTGTAATAATGAATAAAAAAAGAGAATACTGAGTTTTCAGACTACAGTCTCTAATATATAGAAAGACACGCAAATTTATGCCTTAAATGTAAATTCCTGTTGCACAATGTTTAAGCATCAGGTGCGTTTCCAATACCTGATCCAGAAGATAAAACAGCTTGCTCTGGCTAATGAGAGTGGAAATGCACTCCAAAAAACCTAATCTCTACGTTGTAGGCCCCCCCCCGCCCCCCAGTAGTCTGTACTGAAGAAGCTACAGATACTCACAGTAAAACTGATGGAAGTGCTCCATCTGCGGCAATCCAGAGACCGTGTTGTACAGATGAGTCTTTAAAGCACCATTCTTAAGCAAGCTGTATGCCATTTCTGTCAGATTGATTCCGACTATTGCATAAGAATATCTGCAACACCAATCATAGGTCACGTTTTACCTTACGGATCACAGGACTTAAAAGCTTCCCCGAAGCAGTCTGCATTAGCATAACTGTAAGAGTCAATTTTTCCTATGATACTTGTTAGCAAGCTGACTCCGGCCTACAGACCACTCTTTCCATTCCCTGGTGCATCCAACCATGTAAAAGTTATTTAAAAACGCTAGGTTCCTACACAATAGTATGGCAAATAATGAGATGCTAATAGATTAGGCAATAATGAGATGGTAAGGCTAACCAACATTGAGCTCAATTTGCTCATTTGAAATCATTAAATCTGCTGCAACGTTAAGAATTGGACATCAAAAACTTTGTTACAGTATAAATGGAACGGCCATCTCAACCTGTCCTTCAAACCGAAGAAAATTTGTTTTTCTGTTGCATGGTATAGAAAGCACCACAATGGAAATTCTTAAAGGACTGTTAAACCAAGTGTTTCTGGGGGAAGGAAAAAAAAGAAAAAGATTAATTTGTGTCAATGATATGGGTATTTAATTGATCTAAATGTCTCGGATATCCTATTCATGACCTGGTTGCACAAGGTAATATTATTTACAATGGAAGTCATAAAAGCCTCCCATTCTTGGTAGGTGATTGAGTTAACTGGGGACTAGATGGATGAGGTGATACACGCAGGTTTACTAGCCTTCCTCTATCTCACTGGTTCTCGAGTATATTTCCCTGTGAAATGAGCTAAATGTTTTAATATGCAAAGTTTTCAAAAATGAAGTTAAAGTTGAACAACAGTATATACTTATTACAGAACAGAAACCTAGCAAAAAAAGGGACCTTAAGAGATAATCTGTACCATCCCAACACAAGATGAGTAAGAAGGTGAAAAGTAAGTGTTCATTTTTAAATCTAATCTAAGCCTATTACAAATAAAGCTAACTAGGGTGTTAAAGGTGTTCACTGTGTTAACCAAAGCCAGTATTTTGCAACATTTTTGTCCCAACAAGTCTATTCTGAAAAAAGCAGCTGCACATATTTCCTAGCCTGAAACCGATTTCTGCAGTTGGTTTCTCACACTTTTCTACTTTGGTCCTTTTCTTCATCCTTTAATGGAAAAATCCACAAATATTTTCCTCTTTATTTTCAGGACATACTTGGCAATCTTCACATGAGCTCTTACACAGAACAAGACAGAAAAAGTCCTATAGTGACTTACCCCAGCTTTGGGTGATTCGAATGAGATAGGATCTGACGAGCTTCGTCAGTGTAATGCTTACTAAAATACCTGCCAGTGTAAAATAGGATCTTCCATTATTTTCTTCAAGTATCATATGAAAAAAACATTCATGTGTTCAACATCAAAATGTGTAGCTTGAAGCTAAAGCTAAATACTACTCTGTACTGAACAATGGAACGAAATGAAAACCAAGGAAAAGGTGGCAAATTAAATTATATTCAGCATAAATTTTTACTAACACAGTAAAAAAAAAAAAATCACTGTGATCTGAACATCAAATATGAAGTTCACCCAAGTCCACATATTAGCTTAGCAAAGTTGTGCAAACCTGTTATTTTTCATTACAGTAATTAATTCAGGAATTTTTAAAGCTTTTGACAAGCTACTTTCTAAGTTATAGCCTACCAAATCTATCATATGACAACAAAAAAAATAAGGTGTCTTGGGCAACTTTCTGTTCCTCCCTTCACTTGTTGGCCTCTACCCGCCCATACGTTTACAGATATGCAGCTGCTAGAAATGTTGACTTATTTAGAAAATACTGTTTTTCACTGTACAGAAGCCACCATTTCTATTTGCTTCTGTTCAGCCTTTATTAGAAATAGCACTAACTAGAGAAAATACATAGATACCGAAAATTAATTACAACAGAAATTAAATACTTCTTTTCACTTACACCAGATTCACTAACCCCAGCAGGCCCATTCCTCTGAAGTCTGTTTTGGGATCATCACCTTGGAAGCCAATGTCACACCACTGCTTGGTGATTCTGGCCTTCAGATTCTCATGAGGCATCAGCAAATTCCAAAGCTGCACAAATATGCTTCCATGTTACGCACAGCTGCTAAAGTATGCCAAGTCCCATCATTCAGAACACTTGCTGCTGCACATTAGAAACCGTTCACCAAGGAATAGGATACAATCTGCATGCTGTTCTTTTCTGTTAGTGGCAATCTCGAGTCATATTACAGTGGCTCATTTCAGCAATTATCAAAATTATTCCACTTAACATTAAATGTGATATTTTCCCTTCATGGAAGTTATCATTGTATCAATATTATTATATATTAATTATCATTTTATCAATACTAAAGAAACACAGACTTGTTTCACTTCAGAAATTAATTTATGCATCACTTTCTGATAGGACAGCTCTGAACTGAAATACAAATTCTCAACGAATGCTTACTTAACACGTCAACGTTGGGACTCACACAGCAAGTTGAGATAATTATGAAATGCTAAGAAAATGACATGCTAATATATTTGCACAGTAGAAGCTATTTTAAAAAGCCTCAAGCAATATTAGATTACTTGTTTGCTGTTATTTACCGTTACCTAAAATACATTACTGATAGTTGTTATCTTCGAGCATTAAACCATCCTCTTTGACTGGGATGCAGTAATAAGAAAACACTAGTGTCTTTTTTATTTATTAATTATTTGTTTACAAAGTTAGACAAGTGCATAAGGTTAAATACCTTTTTAGTTACAATCCTTCAGTGACCTGTTACAAAATTATTTTGCTACTTATGTGTTGTTGTTATGTCTGATTTCACACAAAATAATTCCAGTGCAAGTAACTCTAGTTTACTAATTTGTTTTGATGTTGGATTTTAATGTGTCACTTCTACAATGGCTTAGCAGTTCACAAGTAGAAAAGAGCTTTAAATAGGCCAGCTGGTAAGAATACTACCAATAAATTAAGTTCACTCAATCTGTTGGACTTGGAGGGGGAAAACAACAAACAAACAGCTTTTGTATTTAAAAGATCATCTTCACCTCGATTAACTGTTCCTCATGTTCTTCGTTATCCGAATCGTACGGGACCTTCCTCAGATTTTCCACATTCAAATAAAGTTTTTTATAACCTGATATCTGCAGTAAGGATATATGCAGATTTGTCTTAAACCTGAAATAATAACAAAACACCACACAGAAGCTATTAAGAGGCATAGTTAGCCATAAATTCTTGCTTCAACTACCAGATAAGACCTTTCTTATGTTAACGCAACATGAACACTAGAATTGGGAAGTGCTTTATGTTTATCTTTCAAACTACGGCATATTGGTTAAGTATACTGCTATATAGATCTTTTTTCTACTTAAAAGGAACTCTAGCCGATTCCAGTGCTGCACAGTCAGGCCCTATTCACTTAAATTATGGAAGAAAAAAAAATAACTTAGCTAAAATCTGTGATGACACAAGAAAACTCCATATTTCAAATCTGTGATGACACAAGAAAACTCCGTATTTCATCCTGACCCCTGTACCTTCACCTACCCCAAACTTTTTGTAAGTCTTAAAGTGAAACTTTGTCAGAAATACTTACAGCTTCAAAGAAGCATTTCACTAAACTTTAAATTTTTGACTATTCACAATTTTTTGTCTCAATCGCTCATAATTACTTATGCAGATGAATGCAAACATTAACCAGGCATCACTATACTCTCTCAAATATATCTAAGCAACTACATAGTTCATGTAATCAACCTATGCAATAATTGTATTACTTAGAAATAAGGAGTAACAGAAGGGACTTGCAAGATAGAGATGCAGTTATCCCAAATCCATGTCAATTAAAACTTTGCAATTTATTTTCTAGAACTGAAGAGGACATAACCATACCTTATTTTCTGATTTCATTCTAAAGATTTGTGCTGAATGGCCTAAATATTGTATCAGATTAAGCAACTGCAAGAACATGCCAAGAAGTCAGAATTATTTGCCATGAAGAAGTTATGTTCGGGTTCCAAACATACCCTGTATCCTTCTGTTCAATTTTCTTTTCTTTCATTACATCTCTGACACACTTCTCCACTTCAGCTTCCTCAACATGCACAGCATTTCTTAAAACCTAGAAAGTTAACACAGTAAAAAACTTCATGAGGAATGCAGAAATCTGTTATATACTTTATCCTTATTTCTCAGCTTCTGTATACCTGCCATGTATGTATTCTTTATCATAAAAGAACAGTCAATTTATTGCCAGTTTCCAATAAATGGGCTCAAATTGTGCATAAAAGACCTGCAATAATTACAGAAAGCATAATTTGTAACTTTGTCCGACTGTAAACAACGTTTACACAAGAGTCCCATAAAGACTAAATAAAAATCTCCAGAGTTCCTTAGTCTAGGTTCTTGTTTGTTTTCAAATACTGAATTGAAACATGTTCTTCCTAATCCAATTGAAACAGAGCCATAGAGGAGCAAAAGCGATAAAACTTCAATAAGGAAATAATACTTTGGAATTAGGAGACAGTGAACTAACAAAGCTGACGTTTCAATGCTGGGGTAAAACAAAAGAACTCAATGTAAGATATTGCTACTCTGCAGTCTTGTAGAGTAAAGGGCAAATACTAGTCATAATTACACACTGCCCACCTAAAATCAGAACAATTTAACTTCATCTTCTAAACTTCTTATGGTCACAATGCATACTTTAATACAATTCACGCTAACACCAAAGCAGCTTCATTTCAGTAAAGCAAAAGGTTAACTCTTTTAAAACTGAATGTTAATATATTTGATATAATCATTTAATTAAGAGATGCTAAAAGACCCACCCATACTGTGCTCTACCGCAACAAAGATGCTTGTGGCAGTTACTAATTCTCTCTCAACATCACACTGCAGTGATTAGCAAGAAAAAGGGAGAATGCAGTCACCTCACTGTCTAAAGAGGAAAAGTTTTGTTCAAGATATACAAACTTGAGGGTTTAAGGTGTTAGTTATGTCTAACTGCTACAGAAGAACTGGAATGAGCTCATCAGCTAAATGTCTACCTGCAAACTTGCATGACATTTTCTTCAACAATTCAAAACGCTAATGTATACACTGCATTTAGTTGCTTTATCTCTATTATTTATCTATATCACGCTTCTGGTTTCTAGAAAAACAGCAAAAGAGATTGTTGTGACAGGCAGAACTGACCCTCTCCAAGAAAAGCAGCTCTGTATAATGACTGGTCTGACCGGCTGCTAAAGAGCCGGTAATCTTTCAGAGAGGTGGACACAAACATGCGAGGGGACATGGGGTTATTTTTAAGAGACCCCAGCATAGAGAACCCAAAATGCTGTTCTGCCTTTTATTCCTCTACTTTCTTCCACCCTCAAAAAGTAAATGCACGTGTTCTTTTCTGGGATCTGTCTCTCAAAGAAGGTTTTATTACAGTTTAATCTCTAGTATCTTTTACCTTATTCTTTGATGATTCCAGTGAATGTTCTGCAATACAAAAAAAGTAAATGTCACAGTTAACTGAATTCTTTTAAATAATTGACAATAGGTGTTCTTGTGGCATGTAAGTATTAAAAAATTTTGCCTCCCTTTTATACAAGGAATTAATAAAAAAATTACTCGATCTTAAAATCAACAGGTATCAGGTAACTGAAAGCCTTCATTTACGTAGATTTTTTTTTTATAATCCTCGAGTACAATACTGAAAATAGACTCGGATTTTTTTAAAACAGCGATCAATTACATGTACAAAGACAAATTTGAAAAGGCGTCAAGACAAAAATGTGTCTCTTGATATTTTTCCATTCTTGGACACGTTTTTGTGTTTATTACTGAAGAATGAGGAAGCAAAGCCACTTTCTCAAGCTATTGTGAAAATGGCAAAAACTATAAGTAGCTTCTTAAATTACTATTCTGCATCAAGCAGAATTGTGCATTTAATCACTCCTCCTCCTTCCCCCCAAAAATGCATTTGTGTCTGCTCTGTGTGGCTTTTTTTAATAGCAGGAAGGTAAAAACCTACACAAAGCGACGGGAAGGCTCTGCGGAAAAATATAAGATTCCTGATTCACTTTTTGAAGCTCACTGGATTTACCTTAGCGAGCAGGTAAGGAAACTAGAGCTGGCACTCTGATTTACAACTCTCATAGAATAGGCAGGAAGAAGGGAAAGGTGCAAACATGGTCCAGGGGCTGCAGACTGCACTGGGGACAGGCACTGGTTTCCAACGACCGCTGTTCACGACGTTTCTAAAGATCTAAACGACTGGTTTAGGCGATGATGCTAAGCCCCCGGTTTAGCATCCTTCGTTACCTATGCTCAGCGTCCGCTGCGCCCCGGCCGCGTAGCCATCGAAGACACGCTGCAATTCGCACTTCCGAGTCAGCAGCCTCAAGATCCACTTCAGCCAAAACCGCAAGTAGTTGCTGTACAGGAACCCCCAGAAGCACACCAACATCTTCTGCCTGAGGAAAGACCCGCCTCAGCAGGGGGGCGCCGGCGGGCCCCTGCCTGACCCAGCCTCCCCGCCCCGATGCCGCCACCGCCGCCCGAAAAGGGCGGGGGGCAGCGCCCCGCCCCAGCACCCCCCGCCCCAGGCCGGGTCCCCTCAGCCTCGCGCCGCCCTCATGAGCCGTTAACGGTCAGCGCCCCCCCCCCCGCGCGGCCGGGCAGCCGTTGGGCGGCAGCCGTTGGGCTGCAGCCGGTAGGGTCCGTCCCCTCCCTGGGGCGAGGGGAGCGAGCACCTGCCCCGGCAGCGCCGAGCGCGGCCGCTCCGCGCCCACCGAGGCGGCGACCTAGCGGCGCCCGGCCGCCCCCCGCATCCTCCCGCCGGAAGCCGCCTCCCGCCTTCCCCGACCTGGAAGTGATCGGGACGGAAGTGCCGGCGGCCGTTACCGGCTCCGTTCCCTCAGCCGGGCGGCGCTCGCCCCGCCGCCTGCTGCCCCGCCTCGGCGGCTGAGGCTCCGGCCCCGCCGGCGCAGCCCGCTGCCCCTTCCCGGGGCTGTCGCGGCGCGGCTGCCTTGGGCTGGCTTGCCCCGTGTGGGAGCGGGCGGCCTAGCTCGGTAAAGCCGCCTCCTGCCCCAGGAGCCCCGGGCTTTGGCTGCTAGTCCGGGGTCGGAGGCGCAGGCCGAGGTGGCGGGCCTGCCTCCCTGGGTCGCGGCGCAGAGGCCCTCGCCCCACACGTTAGGCCCTCGGTTATGCCCTGCGCAGGCCTGGCAGCCGGGACGCTCCGCTCTCCCTGCAGGGCTGACCCCGCTGCTAACCGGGGAATTGGCACAGGCAGCCCAGCTCGTACCCGGGCCAAAAATCTGTGTACCTTCTCGCTAATTAATGCCTTCAGCTCGTTTGCGATGCCTTACAAAATACACTTGGGGATTGCTTGTGCTTGTTGCACTTGTTCAAGTGTTTACGAAACTGTGCTTGAAGACTTGTTCCTTGCCTCTGCTATAGCTGAAGGCAATGCTAATCAGGAAGACGTTATGAATTTAGTTGGGCTAGATGCTTTTAAGGAGGAGTTCTTTGCCGCTGCTGAACAGAGGTTCAGCCTGAGTGTTTCATTTAGTTCCGGTCAGTGCTTCCATTGTATTATAATTAACAATTATTTCAGTAAACATGGGTTGAGCAGTTCCTTTGAGGACAGCGGCAGGAATTCCTGTTCCTCTAAATTGTGTGAAAAATTTGGAGGGTTGAAAGGGAGCTGACAGACTTGCTTGACCACATTCTGATACGTTTTTTTAATGTGAGGAAATTGAAGTACCTTTTACACAGAATCAAAAGCCACACAGCAGGTCAGGTGGCCTGCGTCCCACAGAGGATTTCAGAGGGTGGACCAACACATTTGGCATCCTCCCTTTTGTTTTTTTACACTTGTAGAGGTGCAGAGTTTCATGTGGGGGAATCATTGATATGTCAACTTCAGTTGTTTGCAGATCTGATTCCTACTCTCAAAAACTGAGGAGAGATGATGCATGCTAAGAGGCAGCAGGTGGTAATTTTTTTCCGTGTAACTTCTTAGGTGAGTAATCTGACTTCTAAAGCATTGGAGTGCTACTGGACAAAAATAAACTAAAAAATATTTCTCTCTTAAAAAGTATTCTTACTTGGTGACGGGGTGGCACAATGGTTCTATCACATTACCTACATATAAGCCGGTCCAAGATAGCCAAAAACCAGAAAATACCTTCAAAAAATACCAAAGATCCAGTGCCTAAGAACTGATAAAAGAGATTGGAAGAAAGAAATTTGTCTGCGTTGCAGGACCTGCGTAAGCTACAGCTCCCACCTAGCTTGTATGGGAAACAACTCTGAGCAAATAATCCAGATAAGGAAAAAAAAGGTTGCGCTACACCTCCCATCTGATGATTTGGCAGAGCACTGCTGCTGCGGTATTTAAACACACCTAGGCTGAAAGGTTGTTGTCAGGAGAATCCTGGCTTCAGCAGCAGCGGGGCGTTACAGTTTGATGTTGGGAAGGCGGAGGAGTTGCAACAACATGAAGAAATGGAAGGGTGGTCAGGTCCCTACTGTCGGTCTTTATGCCCACGCATGGATTGCTCTGAGATCGCTCATTAGGAGCATCAGCTACCGGAATTAGAAGGTCCAGCAGGTGCATCCTTAAAGTGTGGGTCTATGCAAACAACACCGGGAAATTTCTAGCTGATGAGATTTTTGTTGATGTACACCAAAATAAAACCTTCCTACTGCTTCAAGAGTTTCACTTTCCGTTGTGTCTTTTAATTGATTAAATAGCTTCATATCAATATGATTAATTTCTTTCTGCTATTTATACTTAAATAGAAAAAACTTTTTGTGTGGGTTGTTTGTTAAAAACCAAAGTAACTACTTCTTCTACTACAGGTTTTGGAATTTGTTCCACTTCCTATCTTGTTTTATAACAGTCTTAAAGTTTACTGTAACAATGAATACACACGGTACACGATTGTTGTTTTCTCAGTCAGTTCTCTTTGCTTCCAGTCTCCAGGATTGATGTGTAGAGTACTTGGTGTTGACAATACATTGCAAAATACTTCTCTGGGTTATAATTAGACTTGTTGAGGTAAGCTTGACAATTTTTAAGGTCTCGTTCTAAAGCGCTTCTGAAATGTGAGAGTATAAAAGATGCAAGTTTTAGCTTATACTTTTTTTTGCTCATACAATGTTTTCTTTACTTAAATCTGTATTTTAAAGTAAAATCTGTAACCAATTACATTTATTTATTTAAAAATATTAAAGCATGCGGTTTTGACAGGTTTTTGCAGCTTTTTATAACGTTATTAAAAAGATATAGAGCTTATTTACTGTAAGGCAGGAGATAAAGGCGATTATACCAAACTTAGTAATTTCAGGTGTGTTAATTTCTCTTTAGGTTCCAAACTTGATCATCTTTTTTGGTGTATAACGAGCAAGTGTAAACACTTGGCTTAAAGCCTCTTTGGGTTCTTTACAGAACTGAGTGATCCAGCAGTGGGCATGTTTGATTTTACACAAATGTTAGTACTTGAATCATGCAAGATGCTTCTGTACCATCATGTTCAGTCAATTCATAAATTATATTAGGAGCATCAAAAAATATAAAGCAGTAGCTTAAGAGAAAACGTTCTAGCGTCCTCTTTTTGTGTTCGGTAATTGCCTTCCAGCATTGCCTTCACAGAGACTTCCGTTGAAGGAAAGATAATGACCTGCTGTTTACCTTTTAAAATTACATTTCTGAGGTGACACCAGGGCAAATAAAAGGGGACTTTAACCAGCAATATCAGCTGGATCTCTACGCAGTCAGAGCGCTTCCCATGGCAGTGACTATTACCTGTTGTTACTGGTCGTTATTCTTTGGTCGTGTACCCTCGTGGATGAAGGACAGCTGGAACGCACATGCGAAATAATCCATTACTTGTTTCACCCATGAGCCTGTATTTTGGTCAAATATTTATTTCAATCTTTCTTATCTCTACTCTTGCTTACACACAGATGTGTGAAAACAGCATCGAAAACGTGAGACAATCATCTTAGCAAGAAAAGACGTTCAGTTACAAAGCATGCGGACAAGCCTAGAAACCCCTGCAGGTAAGCTGCCTGGATGGAACTTGTCCATTGAATGACTTGCATAGTGTAAGTATTAGAGATTACTCAGCAACATGTTCTATACAGTATTTTTAAAGATGATCACTTTGTCAAAAATGCAGAAATTCTGCTGCTGGGAGGTAGAACTGGTCTGAAACATTTAACCCCCCAAAAAACCCTGCGCATCTTATCCCGGTTGTACATAGTTCTTCAGCACGTGGAATAACACATGAAGGGAGCACTGGGAGGGAGATACTAGGAAGCATGAAGCAAGTCACAGGGCCTATTTGCGAGTAGGTCCCAAGGCAATGGAAGTTCATGACGTTTTCAGTGATTAGGTATTTAAATTTTTTTTTGAGGAACAGTTAATGCACTACCCCATCGTAAGTCAATGCGCTAGTCTAAGAAGTCAGTGTTAAGTAAATGATCACCACAGCTCAGCATGGCTGAGTAACTGCATCTGCTTTAGAGTCAGCCTTAATAAATAACATCTAATGCATTCAGTGGCAGTCTCCACAGATGTTCCCTGTGCAGCGTGTAGGTTTGTTATCAGTTTCTGGAAATACGTGATTTTTTTTTTTTTTTTGGTTACTGGCTCTGAAAATAAGCTAAAATTAAGTGTGTGTGAGATTTCTGTTATTCTGATCTTCAGTAGCCCTCCTGCTTGACCACATCATTTACATGTTCACTTTGGCTTTGTAACAGATGAAACACTGGCCAGTCAATTAAAAGGCAATTTAGTCATTACATGTGACATATTTAATGTTTATTTGTTCCTCTTAGTTCTAAATCTCTATTTTACTGCAAATGTGCCAAAATGTACATTGATCCTCCATGAAAAGCAGTGCTTTGAGCTTTTAGTTTGTTCACTTGGAGAGGGAAATGGTGATGAGGAGGCAACAGCGTAAGAGGATTGAGTTGTAATCACATTGGTTCATAGGAACAATTACACATTCAAAGTGTAGCTTAAAGAAGATTCATCAGTAAAAATATCAAAAGATACAGTCAAAAACAGAAGACAGAGGGAATTTTAGAGTGAATAAGTACAGATCAGGAATAGCGAGGTCTAACTTGAGGTTTCACAGTGATTCATGGAGCCATACTCGGATTTTTAGTTCTCCATTTGTATCCTGATGCAGGCTACTAGCAGTCTCCTGCATTATTAATGAATAATAACATTTATAATTCAAAGTAATTAGTGAACAGAGAAGTAAACCCATCCATATCATCGTTCAAACACGGGAAGGTTACACTGACCTTGCAAGAGTAGCAGTGTACAACTCGGGGAGTCTAAGATTAACTTCCAAAAAGGACGTAGTTACGCTGTTGGTAGTGTGAAGAGTGGCGTATAAAGGCAGCATTCCCATCGGGACTCCGGCGTGCTGGTGTCTGGCACCAGTGTCGCAGGTTTTGGGTTGGCTTTACACAACACCGTGCCAAATGATTTAGGGTTTTGGTATGAGATGAGATGCAGTTGTTAAGTCAACAAATAGAGAAAAGGAGGGAAGAGATATTGAATCAATAATACAGGCATATTTTTATAAACCAAATTATATAAAATACTGTAAAGTTAGGGTAAATAGGGTGATAAATTATATATGCTGGTAATAAGGAAATAGGTGACATTAGATAGCAATCAGCTTACTGCTTTTATCAGCTGACCAAGTCCTGTGTGATTTCTGAAGTTGTCCTCTAGATCTTTGCGACACAGAACGGGAAACCATGTCTTCTTTATTGCGGGTGTGGAATGGGGGGGTGGATTTGTGAGCAGGTAGTGAGGCACGTCAAAGCCAAAGCCACCGACTACCCGCTGATCAGGTATGGAAAGGAGGGCCTTTTTTCTCATAAAACACAGGTGGTTCTGTTAAAACTATGTCCCTGTAACAGATCCTGGGAAGCCCCGTAAATAAGGTTTCCTTTCCTTTTATAAACGATGTTGTAGAAGATGTATTCTAAACAATGACTAATTTTTCGTTTGCTTATGGATTGCTGAGGACCTAAAAAGGACAAGAGGTGTGCCTGCCACGATGGGAAGGCACATGTGTGAAGCAGGGCACGATGGCAGAAGTGAAATACCAGTGCACATCAGAATTTCATCAGGTTAGATTTTGCAGCCGCTTTCCCTACTTTTTCTTTAAAGATGAACTGAAAAGCTTTGTTTATCTGACTCTGCTAAACGCACGCATTAATTGTACACTACAGCTTGGCTTCCTGATACAATCTTTTAAGCAAACAAATGCACTGTTGGCTTTAAATGAACAAAATATTCATAACCATGATGATGATGATGTGACTTGGGCTGAGCAGCGCCTGCCTAAGTGCTGAGCCCAGACGTTTTTTGCTGTGAAAATACAGCCTGTGCTTGCCGCAGTCAGGAGGTTTTTCAGCTGGGGTCGCGGGCTGCTGTCGGGGGAGGGCTCTGCCCAGGCTCTCGGCTTTGCAGCGGGGACTGGCGCGGGCGCTCCCTCCCCAGCCCGATGGCTCCGGCGGGGAGAGGGGCGGGTGCCCCCGCTGCAGCCCGCCGCTCCCTCCCGACGGGCGACGCCGCTGCCAGGCGGGAGGGGAGGGCGGGGCGGGGCGGGGCAGCGGGGCGCTGGGGGCCGGGGCAGCGGGGCAGGCCGTGCCCCGGCCCCGCCGGGCGCAGGGGGCGGGCGGGCGGGCAGGTTAGCGCGGCGCGGACACGCCCGGCCGGCAGAGCCGCGGCTGGGCCAGGCGGCGCGGGGCGTGCGGGTGGGCGCCCCGCCGGGAGATGCGGCTGCGGCACGGCCCGCTCCTGACGGCGCTCTGCCTCGGCGCCGCCTTCCCCCTCCTGTGGTACGCGGCCTGGCAGGGGAGCCAAGGTGAGGGGGGCGAGGCGAGGGCCGTCCCGTCCCGTCCAGCCGGGGCGCGAAGGGCGGGCGGGCGGGCGGCCCGGCGGCACCTGCTGCCTCCCGCTCGCCGGGCCGTCGCGGGCAGCGCGGCGCCGGGCTCCCTTCCCCCGGCTGCGCCCGACGGCCGGGGTCCGCCCGCCCGCACCGGCCGCCTGACGGCGCGGCCGTCCCGGGGCCGGCGTGCGGCACCGTCCCGGCGAGCGGCAGCGGGGAGGTCGGGGCGCAGGGCGGCGTCGGGTCGCCCCGTCCCCTCCCGGAGCTCCGTCCCCCCGCGGAGGGAGGATCCGGTAAGGGCTGCGCTGCCGGCGTGGGGCTCAGAGCCGCTGCCCGCGCTCCGCCGCTGGGCCTCCCGGGTCGGGCCGTTGGTGTGGGGCGGGGGCTGCCCCGCAGCCCGCTCCGCAGGGGCCCCGCAGCCCGCCGCTCTCAGGGCAGCGGGCGCGCTGGGGAAGCGGGGAGCCGGGGGCGGCGGGGAGGCTCGGCGCCGCAGTAAGGTTAAGGGTGCAGGTCTCGCCTCTTCCCCGGGGTCACGGCTTGGGCGCACCCAGGTGCAAGCTTGCCTAACAGCTTACAGGGTTGGATCCTTGGGTCAAACCTGCCCGATTAAAAAAAAAAACAAAAACAAACCAAATTTAAGAAACAATTTTTGTAAAAGTCACTAACAAGCATCCTGCCTTAGGGTGGAAAGAACGAGTCTAAAGGTGATTGCCGTGGCTGCCACTTTTTAAGTGGTTTTAGTTTTAATATTACTCGGGGAGGACAAAGTAGCATTATCCTTTCTGCAGTTGTATTTGTGCCTCGTGTACAGTCACTTTTCCGTGTGCGTGTTTCCAGCACCAGAATGCGATGTTCAATCCAGAGAAAAAATACCTGAGATTTTTATTTTTATTTATAAACTTTAAAATTACATAATATCTTTTTAATAGGTTATGTAGGTGGCACATGTTGGATAGATCTACAGAAAGCCACGTCCAAGATTCTCGGAGCCTACATAGGAAAGATAAAACTGATGCTGTTTTCCAGAAATAAATTAGATCTCTCCAAGTAGTACCTCTGAGGCCTGCAGACGTGGCTTGTGCTGTGGCAGTTTGTTAGAGGTGAGGGAGAGGGAGTGGATCTTTAAGTGCTCCCTAGATACACCTTTACAAAAGGTCTGGTTTTATAGATGCAGAAGAATTAGAATAAACTAATTAGTAATTTCTGGGATGAACACAAAACTCTGACTAGCTGTTAATTTATTTATATTAATTGTTTCTGTAACAGATAGAAGTGGCAGTAGAGATCTTGGCCCCACAACGGAATATTGAATAGAGTCGAGACAGTGCTGATCCTCCTGCCTTTATCATTTCTTGTCAGCTGTATGGTTGTCTTACAACACCTGACGCTTTTCTCAGTGGCAATCCTGCTAGGAGTGGGGAAGGAGGAACAGAAGTAAAACCAGGGTCTCTTAAGAAACTGAGATCCAAGAGACGATAGAATGAAGAAGGCGTTTGGCCCATCTGCAGTTACCACCCCTATCACCACGTTATCTTGTGGCTCGTATTTTGTGACGCCTCCTTACTGAAAGGCCATTTTCATTCCGCTTTCTTTTTGGCCTTTCTCTGCTGCCATCCCGTGCTGGGGCGTTTTGCTTTGGGGTTTTTTGTTGGGTTTTTTTTGGCAGGGGGAAGGGAAATATGTGTTATGGTATATATGTATATGTGTTGTTTTAACTTTTCTCTTTCCACAGTTGTCTCCTCCTCCACAGTAAACAGAGTAACTAATTCCTCTTGGATGGTATCATTTTCCTAATTATTACTATTAGCACCTGTTTTCTTAACAAACTCTTAACCATTACAAATGGAAATACGTAATGTTCAGAGACACATTCTCTCTTAAGCTTGGTAAATCTCACAAATATGTAAATAAAAGAGTTGATACTAGTAACTAAAGGAGGAGGTAACGTGACATGCCTAGAGCGCTACAGGAGTTGCCACTTTTCTCCCATCTCAAACTGGGATGTTCGTTTTCTTTTTTTAATGCCCTTTTCATTTATCCCACCCGTTACTGAGAGGTGAAGTACTGTCTCAGCTTGTCAGCTCCCATTTCTTTCACTCATTTGTCATATGGCTCATTTTCTTCCACAAATTTGTTAAATCTCCACTTCAGTTTCCTTCTCTGCTTTGCCCATTAAAGCGTTTAGGCTGCTCTTGATCTTTGACTACAGCATATCGCGCTGAGCAGCAGTAGTCTGTAGTATTCCCTCCGGTGTCTATCCAGTTATTGTTTCTTGGATTGTAGTGATGTTGGGATAGCAAATAATCTTTTTGGCTTGTTGTACAACTAGGACAGGGCATCCTAGCTCAAGACTAGTGGTCTTAAGTACTTCCATAATACAAGAAGTATCTAACAGCCCTGTCAAATATTGTTCAGTTTGTCTGCAGTCTCAGAGCCTTTCAGCCCTTGAGTATTAGCTTGAAGCGTAAATCAGGTATTAGCTCTGTCCCGATTTCTGTGCAAATAAAAATCAATACCTTAAGCCGGTGACCTTTAAACGCCTTATACTAAGGGGCTAGCTAGCTTGAGAGATTTGAGTTGAAATGTGTTTGCTGTCAATGACAGCAGTCAATAATTGGCTGTTTGGTACTGCTTCTAACTACGCAGTGCAGCCTGAGTGTTGCCTTGCAGTTGTGAGGCTTAACTTGAGTACAGGTAACTTGAACTGGCATGGCAGGGAAGATGCTCCTGCGTCACTCATGCACTTAAAAATGAAAGTTCAGAATCTACCAAGGTCACTAGACCTCAGCTATTGTGGATAATCCTATATACATTTCAACTATCCTTACAAAGATGTTTTCATAGTCACTTTTTCAATTGCTTTATAACTATTGCTTTATAACTATAACTGTATATAACTAAAAGAGGTTTCGTTTTAAATGGCTGATATTTTTGTGGCCAAAAGAAAAAAAAAGATGTAAAAATAATTACAGAGACAACTGGTGATGACCAGATCTTCAGCAAAGCCTGATACTGTCTGTCTAACTTGCATGGTGATTCCTTCAGCATCCTCTAGGGTGCTTGTGAACACGGGCTGCTGTTAGCAAGCAGTCGGATGGACTGCTGTAGCAATACCTGTTCCACATCCTGCATGGTTTTGCTGTGAGCTTTTTGGTCCCTCCCCAGGCCCCAAGCAAAACCTGTCTAAAGCAAACAGTGTGCATCTGGGGCTAGGAAAGGCTGTTGTCAGGACGATGCAGATGCTCTTACTGTTGTGCAACTGAGTTACAATCCAGTTGTTAATTCACCTGACCAAAAGTATTTGCTCTCATATAAATACTCTTCACATAGATTTGTAGTTATGGAAAGTAGCATACAACTTACAATATATGTAGCGATTTTTCTTGCACAGTTTTAGCTACTGTTTTGCTTGTAAATATTAATCAACAAGAAATATCACAGGTATACAAAAACACGAAAGTAAACGGAAGGAGGAAGCAAATCTTGATAAACAGTAAAGGAGAAGGCAAGAGTGCATTATAAACTCGTTATGAACTTACATAAAGTTTCTTCAGAGGAAAGACTATTCCTGAATAGAAAGAAACTTTGGTGTCTTGGCTGAATAACAATGAATTTTTTAGAAGCCACAGCAATGAGGTAAATCAGATCATCTCACATGGCAGCACTTCTTCATGTTGCTTGTAATGGTTACAGGATTAGATCTCTCTGAATGGATTTGTAACATGTTGCTGCCCTCTTCACCTAAATATGTGGGATACTTTATCCAAGTAAATTAAAACTAAGCTTTGTCTGGAAGTTAGGAGAAAGTGATGCTAAAATATGATGTCACAAGGACCTAAGTATGTTAATACATACGTGTTGAGTCAAACATTGTGACACCTGGATTTCTTTAGTTATTCCTTTGAGGTGGGGTGAAGAAGAGAGAAACTGTTCATTGCATTCACAAAAGTATACTTAAGGTTTATCAAATTGTTTTACATATTAAATTTTTCATTATTTCACAAAACTTTTCATCAGGAAAAGGGGTACAAAGGGTTAAAAAGGTATTTGTGGTGAAAGTAATTTTTTTGCAGTTGAAATATAGTAATGTACGTGCTAGCCCAAACAGCCGATTACACATTTCTTATATTTCCAATAATCTTCTGCCCACAGTGTGATGCTTTGCTTCGGCTGGCCAACCCCTGCTGCTGCTGTGCGCCCAAAGGCAGCTCCCCAGGAGGTTCTGTCATGGGTGACGGAGTTCTTTGCAGGTTTCCTGTCCAGACCCAACTGGCACGCTCTGGCTCAGAGCTTCAGTTAAATAGTGGCAAGTTGACAGATTTGATAAGGAGTCTTGAATTACATCATTCTCATTTCAGCCAGTACAGCTTATCCAGATTTATGAACATGCAGAAGCCAATTTTCCCGCCTTCTCTAGGCTTCTTGGGCTGTGTTTAGCCACCATTTTCCCCAGTTGTCCCAGTTGACTGGTAGGCTACGTCTTCCCTCCTTGCCTTCATGCATACGTCTCCTTCCAGTGGAACTGAGAGCATACAGAGGTTATTGCACATCTAGGTTTTGCCCCAACACGCGGTCAGGATGTGGCTGAAATGCACAGTGTGGTAAGGGAAGAGTTTCTCCAGTCCACTCATTGCTTACTCGGTTTCTTTGCGTAGTTTCGCATTTAAGTATTAAAAAAAACATACAACAACCTGAAATGGGACTTAAGACTTAGTATTTACTGATTCCAAATTTTATATCAAAATTCATATCCAAGACTTATAAAAGCTGCATAGTTTTACTGGCTTCTAAGTATGTAATTTACTGAACTAAGAGTCTGCTGCTTCTTGCAATTACTGCAAGTGGAATAGTGGCTGCCTTGTCCTCCAAAGTAGAGGAACTGAGTCATAAATCCTATAAAGATTCAAGTACAAAATGAGACTAGTTACTGTTGGCTTTCGTAGAGAAAGGGATGGGGAACATTTCAGACCTCTCTTTGTTTGCTGTGCAGTGTCTCATCACAACCTGTACTTAAACGAGTGTAAACATATGACCTTCACGCTTTCCTAATGTTGCACACTGAGTCTTGAGGAACACAGTTTTATCCAGAAATACTTTAGTTAGTGGCTAGGCATTTAATTAAATGTGTGTATAAATGAGTGATTGTTGCTACATCAGGCAGAACAGTAAAAATATTTAAAATACTTACCAGAACGAAGCAATAACCATTGCTCGAAGTGAATGAGTACTTTTTATTTATATGATAAAGGCCATATTCAAATCAGAATTTTCCACTGCTATTAAGAACCTATATCATATTACTAACATTACTATGTTAAATCCAAAGTAGACCAATTATGGGCAAACACCATGCAATAGCCGTTCAATTTATACATTTTTCCACTTATTTTAATGCTATTGCTTTCCTATATAGTGATGTTCTGACTGAATGTTTTAAGATCACTTTTCACTACATTCTAATATAGGAAAAGACTCAGATCTAAAATGAGGATTGTTTGCCAACGTTTAAGAAAATATTATTAGAACTTAAGTTGTATTTTCTTTGAAACAAGTTTGCTTATCTGTTTTCAGTTAGATACAGTATGTAAATGGTTCAGTAAAAAGTATTCTATGCCAAACCCAATAGCGAGTCCATGTCCATTATACAGTTGAATGTGTTTTTAAAATTCAGTTATTAACTTTGATCTGCCTTTAACTTTGTGAGGTGTTTGTTCATTTTAATACTGGAAAGCAATTGATTCTCGTCCTCTCTATGGGCACAGAGGAACCCTAACTCCCCCCGCAAATTGCTGGCACACTGCTTTTCTTTGATGTCGCTGGGTTAATGCAGTGTCCCTCCGCTGTCTGGAAGCTCCTGATGTGGATACTGTCAAAGACGAGTAGACGCACTGGCAGAACGTAGTGCTGCCTGGTTCCTCTGCTTGCTTAGATGCCTACATAGGGAGCTATAAAACCATGGTGAGAGAGTCCTCAGTGATTGTTAAGGCTTACCAAGCCTGCAGGTTTGATACTGCTGCGTCATAGCTGGGAAAAGGTTTCAGCCAGCCGGCTGAGCATTGTGGCTGCCTGAAATTAATCTTTCTCCTCCTACTTGTAGCCTCTGCCATCCACCATAGCAATAGCCCCTTGCAGCCCAGTTGCCGTCAGAGCATGGACAGGACAGATGAGTGGAAACAAATAGAAGCTGCTTAACCTGCTCACTTAACCTTCCCTTTTCGACTGTGTAAAATAAACCAACCACAGCACTGACTGACTTCAGAGGCTCCTGAAGATTTAAGACATGCTTAAAGCTCAACAATCAAAGCTACCCCATGTAGTAGTGTTCTGATGAACATTAAGCATAATGGGTGAATGTACCCTTTGCAGGTGAAGCGGCTTCTGACTTTATGGTAGTCTTTCTTGGCTGTCTCTAACCGGTTGGGAGACACAAATAATTCTGTGCTGTAATGCTATAAACAAAATATTTAAAGACCATGCACAAATTCAGGAAGATGTCCTTACCTGGAAAGGTACTTAAATACCCTTAGACTTTAGCACATTGTTGAATTTAAGCGTTTGCGTAAGAACTGGCTGTACCGAACTAAGACAGAGGCATTGTTTGGGGGATTTTTTTTTTTTTCCCCCTCCTTACTCGGAGAGAACAAACCCCAAGCTTGCAAAGCATGTAACAAGATTTAGAAAGGTCTCTCTATTTTAGATCAGTTACAGGAAGATAACAAACCACCACAGTTATTAGTGCAATGCATGCCTCAATGGTTTAATATGCTTCGTTAACCTGAACAGCGAGCAGGGGTTCCAAGTGCGGAGTATGACAAAATCTTTTGCAGTTAGTGTGCTTATATAGTTTTCTTCTAAAGAGGGCATTAACCAAAATTCAGTTTCTAAAAGAAAGTGTCTTTGGGTATGATAAGCAGTGTAGCTTGTAATCAAGAAATTGGAACAAGAGTCACTGCTGGACTATGGGGTGTTTTCTTCCCTCCTTTCTGCCACTCCCAATTTTCATTTTATTTTCTTTCTTCTTTGAATGCTAGGAGGAGATGATGGTGGGGAATTGTTCCACAGCTTTTAGAGATTGCCAGAAATTAGTTGTTAATAAAACTGGAAGCATTTAAGATAATAGGAAGTATGCGTGTGTGGAGCTAAAAGAAATAATTGGTTGACTTTCAGAATGAGTATTTGCTTTAGAGATTAGTATTGTTTCTAAACAGTTTCAGTTTCTGGTGCAGAAAATTATATATGTGTGTCTATTAGGAGATAACACAAGACTGCATTTCAAACCATTTTAAGTATTGCCATCTTAGAATTACAGTAGCCAGAAGCATATATGACAATGTGTAGTAAACAGTCGGAGGACATGCTGTTAATAGAGCTGAAAAGTTATTGCAAAAGCTTTGAGTGCTATCACTGACTCTGGCTTGTCGGTGTTTTTGTTTTCTCCCCTGGCTTGTAGCCAGCATAACCCCATTGAAATTTCCTAGTAGGCTTTCCTTGGCCCAGCAGAGTGGTTCATCTGCAGCTCACCCAGGGGAAAATAAGCCTTTACCTTCATTTACTTTTTGTAGTTTTGCCATAGGTCCTCATCTCGCTGTTTTCTGGTTTTATCCTGACGCTCCCCGTTGCTGATGGAACTGTTGGTAGACAAGGTGTTGCCAAGTCAGGCTATTGCTGGGGCAGACAGTGTTTCATGATACAGCCGAAGCTCCTTTCTCCTTGCCAGAGTAAGCTACGTTTGTGAAAAGGCCCT
This sequence comes from Platalea leucorodia, assembly GCF_965183815.1. NCBI lineage: Eukaryota > Metazoa > Chordata > Aves > Pelecaniformes > Threskiornithidae > Platalea > Platalea leucorodia. Next base: position 14,314,843 of record NC_138828.1, on the reverse strand, counting down.
GTCTGCTTCTTTCCAAGCAAGCTATTGCAAGCAGCTGTGTTAGCTCTGCGTAGATCCTTAGATACTTAGAGAGCAACACTTTCCACGCGCACATTAAAAACCATTCAAACTTAATGACCATTTAAATATTTAGAGTATTTAGCTTCATAATGCTTCTAATTTTATCTTAGCTTGCTACAATTACATTGGTAATAAATACTGTTCATGACAGTACCTTATTGCACAGCAAAATACAAAAAGTTCAGTACTGCTTTCCAAACACGTGTTTTTTGCCAGAGGTTTACTACTAGTTAATATTGCTCATTTATATATGCTGTAATAACACTTAGAACATTTCATGTTCTATTTTGAACTAGATATGTTCATGATAACAAACTCATTCTTCACTAAGCATGAATACTACGTTTCTTTTGTCAAACCCTTGCTTCCCCAGCTGTCAAAATCGAATGAGATAAGCAACTACTAAGAGTCTTATTCTACTAATCGAACAGAGGCTTCAATTCTGAAAGACTCAAAAATGTGGTTTCGTTCTTACATTACAAATTACAAATGCCAGCTTCTTTGGGTGCTCAGTGATAGCTGAGTATTTGTAATATATATTACAACCTTTTATTTGCCAGAGGCATCAATGATACTTTGGTACGCTCACCTGTAAGTAAGTAAATAAAACTACAGTTGCTTGGTGCTTGCCAAAATGTCAGCCCAGTAGTGACACTGGTAGTTTTGAGTCACACTGACACTGGATAGCTGAAAGGATTGTAAAGAGAGGGCCTACAATGTTATTCATCTGCAATTTCTTTACTGATTCCTCCTACAATATAGTTGTACTGAGTGGAATTTTAGTTTGGTTTAGCAAAATCTTACGCTATTACAGCACTGGAGATGTCAATGGAACAATACTTTCCAGCATTTAATTACGAGACACCTCCATTACAAAATGATTTATTCCCTTTTCAGAAGCACTAAGTTGCATCCTGTGATAACATGTATTTATCCTAAGACTGTGGGCTTGCTCTGTGGTGTTTGCATCTTCCCAGGAGCACGTGGAACTTTACTGCAGGTTAAACCTCCACTTTTTCTTGGTGCTTGATGCTATTTAACTCCTAATAAAGGCAATTGGAATTTAAATAAAAATGCACATCCATTACTCTATCTTTAGTTTACACCTCTGAATTTGTCTTGGAATTGCAAGATAAATCTCCACTGTGTTTACATGCATTGATGCTCTATTTGGAATCACTTTCTTGCTATGAAAACAGCATGATTAATGTCTGTCAGTCACCGAAATCAGCTTAAACCTTCTGTTTCCGTTTTATTCATATATATTCTAAAGCAAAAAGCTAAAGGTTGGATTATGGCATTGGAAACACAGCTGCGAAAGAAAAGCATAAACCAAGAAAGTGTATTCCTACATAGTAGTTGATGAAAGGGATCTTCCTTAGGTGCTCCAGTACTTTAGCTCATTTGGGGTTCTAGCTCTGTAGCCTGATGCCTCACGACAGATTTGTATTGGAAATCTATTTTAACCTTTCCCTTGCAGTTGTTAAAAGATGGACTCTCCATCTGTTTCCTCATTTGACCTTCCATTTATTTATTTATTTATTTATTCTCCGATTATTGTTTAGGGATGCCTACTTCAGTAAAGTAGAACTTTCGTGTTGCACACAGCTGAAATAATCCAGTTTTCCCCTCCCCTCAACAATGCTAAGTTTACATTCATAGCTGCATAGCACAGAATAATCCTAGATATGAACACGTTTCTTGCAAGCCAAAACATTTTTAAGACTATCAGAAAATTTTAGGAAGCATTCATTTTATGAGCATTTTACTAAACATACTTTAAATTTTTAATGAGACCAATAATAATAATACTACAGATCACATGTTTACTTCTTTTTTTCTGACTACTTTCTTCCTAGATATTTTAAACTTTGGGATCTTCCAATCATACATTTGTTGATTAAATTAAGGACTTGTGTTTACTGCAAATAAAAAACCCTGTTTATCCAAAATGCAAATTAATTCCAGTTTAATTAATCCAATTAATTCCAGGCAGAAATGCCTCTGCAAATCCTCACAAATTCTTATTATCTGCGCATTTTGCTCTTGGTCTCCTTTACAGGCTAGAATCCCCGGGTATTCACTTTTGCTGAGAGACAATGCTGGGTCCTAGAAAATGAGTCCTGCCAAGGATGGGAATCAGCACAGTCCACAAAGAGAATGGGAGAAGCATCTAAATAACAGCATTTAACTAAAAAAAAAAAACCAAAACAAAACAAAAAGGGCAGCATTATAAAATGTTTTTAAGTGAAGTAGAAGTCTCCTTCTGCCCTCTACTTTCTTTACTTCCTATTGCAAAGTGAGTGACATTATTGAAGTGTTGCCTTATATTAATTTTAATAAATCTAACAATCTTTAGTCGCGTGGCAGTGAGGCAGTGGAGGCACTGAGAGGTATGAGTCGGGTCTATCATCTGTGATAGCTGAGAAGTTCTGACAGTACTTGCTTCTTAGGAAAGCGGATCTGTAAACATAACATTGACATTATCTGAGAATACTATGCAGAATAGCACAGGTCTCGGATAACCATGACCGAGAGTACAGTGTTTCTAATATCGGTATGATTCTAGGGTATTTTATCAAAGGTGGGCTATATATTATGAGGGTATCCTTCAATCCAGAGCGCTGTTTCAGTTGTTACCTAATTAAATACATACAGGAGTTCAAATAACCATCTTTACTAATAGTTCTTAATATAGTCCAGGCTCTTTTTAACTTGTAGATGAAGGCTGAATACCTTAATATCTGTGTTTTAATCTTAACAGTGTTTTGCAAAAAGGACAAGCCATTACATAATTACACTGTTCAATGTGACAGGGGTCATCAGGATTTGTCACTTAGTGAAAAATGTTGTTGCCTTTACTGGATAGCACCTTCCCCTGCAACTCACAGTCTTTCACTTACTTACTCTGCTTCTTAATACTCTTCCAGACTTCTTCATTCCATGAATAAACTTTGAGCGGCCTCTCTTATTATTGTTTATACACTTCTGGTCATGTCTTCTTCTGAACCGTCTCCTATTCTTAAACTTTCTCTTTATTCCATCATATAATTCACCTCTTTGAAAAGAAATTATGTTCTCATTGCAGGAAATGACTTAGACATGTACCAAAGCCAGTTTCTGGAACTTCGGCAAAGACTGTTGTATGCTGAAAAGGAAAGTGAAAAAAGATCACACGAACTGAGCAGTGCCCTAGATGAAATTAAACGTGTAGTTGCAAAAAGAATGAACTTGACAACAAATCATACAGGTTTGTGTGTATAAAAATGTACTGTGTTAACGGTTCAAAGTTTTGTGTGGTCATGTTTCTTTATCACTGGTGTGGGGAGAAAAATCACCGATGTGATTATATTAGCATTAGGTAGAAGTTTCTACTTTAAAAAAAGGGTGGGGAAGTAATCTGTAGCCTTCTTTAAATAGGATCGGTTAGTAACTAAACAAATAAGGAGAGAAAAAAGGGGATGCAATAGACTGCAGTGGTGTCATAGTGGCAAAGCTGTACATATCGCTAATCTGGTTTCTCACAGTGCTTATCCCTCTCTTGCTGCCAGCTACAGAGCAGTGAATAAGCTATTTTTAGCAGCTTTTACAATGCCACTACACCCTGATAAATATTAGGGCTATGTCTAACCCGGACGGCAGGTACACTTCCTCAGATGTTCCACAGTCCTGGTCCCCGTCGTGTCCAGGTGGAGTGACTTTTTGGGGGGACTTTTTGACCATGAGTGCTCTGCCATCCTGCCAGCAGACTCCAGGCACCGAGGCGTGTGTGGTGGGTGCGCAGTCTCATCTCAGCAGGCAGACCACATAGAGCTGGGTGCTTGCCTGAATCCGGGAGCTGAGAGGCCCCATGAGGTCTTGCTGGCTAGATACAGCCTAAGAATGTTCCCTCTAGAATTTATTTTTATCTTGCAATTAGTTTGTTAATAATCTGAAGGGAATGTGAATGCTTGTAAGCCATGCCAATTAAAAGAAAACCTTTGAGGGGAGTTCCTCTGCTTTTTTTTTTTTTCTTTTTTTTTGGAGGGACACCAACGTGCAATTAACTTTACTCTAGTGATCTGGCTTCTTCCCAGGGGGACTGTTCAGATGTGTATAAACAAATGCTTGAGTGTTGGCAGGGTCGTGGCCTTACAAGCTGTAGAATAGAGACCATGTTGTCAGCTACCAGTAGCCCCACATACTGTGGACAGAGTTATTGCCTAATGCACATAATAGCAGTGGAGGAGAGTGCAAGTTCCCTTTCCCTCTGCTCTTCATTCTTATTGGAGCCGGCTGAATATCAGAAAGTATTAAAGCTGTCAGTTCACAGGGTTCAAAGCAGAAATTTCTTAAAATCACTGAATAGTTTTCCTTTTATTTTCACTTACTCTTCTGCTTTGCATTCCAGCCAAGTTTTATTGTACAGCAAAAATGAAAAGGTTTATTGTATGGAATAGAACCAAAGTCCCTTGCCCAACCCTTGATAGGTACTACTTCCAAATAAAAACGGAAAGTCCTTGAAAAGTTATGAAGGTGGTTTAAAAAAAAAAAAAAGATTCTATGCAGCAAAACTCCAGTATATTTATGGCAAAGCAGAGCGGGAGGAGTTGTGGGTCTCTTTCACGCTAATGTCTGGACACATACGTATATATATGTGTGTGTGTGTGTGTTTTGTTTTGTTTTGTTTTTTAAACTGTTTTCTGTAGAGTGGGGAATCTCTGTTGAGTCTTAACTTTCAGTGGTGATATCTTTTGGAAGTTGAAAAACTTCAAACAAATATTGCCCATTCAGTAAGCCTCTTGTCTTCAGTGATTCAAGCTGAATGAATAAAGCTGATGATAGTCATTTGTAAGACTTGTTCTCCTAGAATCATAGAATGGTTTGGGTTGGAAGGGACCTTAAAGATCGCCTAGTTCCAACCCCCCACCATGGGCAGGGGCACCTTCCACTAGGCCAGGTTGCTCAAAGCCCCATCCAACCTGGCCTTGAACACTTCCAGGGATGGGGCATCCACAGCTCCGCTGGGCAACCTGTGCCAGGGCCTCACCACCCTCACAGTGAAGAGTTTCTTCCTTATATCTAGTCTCAATCTGCCCTCTTTCAGTTTCAAGCCATTCCCCCTTGTCCTATCACTACCTGCCCTTGTAAAAAGTCCCTCTCCAGCTTTCTTGCAGGGCCCCTTCAGGTACTGGAAGGCTGCTGTAAGGTCTCCCCGGAGCCTTCTCTTCTCCAGGCTGAGCAACCCCGGCTCTCCCAGCCTGTCCTCATAGCAGAGGTGCTCCAGCCCTCTGATCATCTTCGTGGCCCTCCTCTGGACTCGCTCCAACAGGTCCATGTCCTTCTTATGTTGGGGGCCCCAGAGCTGAACGCAGCGCTCCAGGTGGGACCTCACGAGAGCGGAGTAGAGAAGGAGAATCACCTCCCTGGACCTGCTGGCCACGCTTCCTTTGATGCAGCCCAGGACACGGTTGGCTTTCTGGGCTGCGAGCACACATTGCCAGGTCATGTTGAGCTGCTCATCAACCAGCACCCCCAAGTCCCTCTCCTCAGGGCTGCTCTCGATCCATTCCCCACTCAGCCTGTATCTGTGCTTGGGTTGCCCTGACCCATATGCAGGACTTTGCACTTGGGTTTTACGTAACTTTGAACGGGGATTTATCTTAGATGCATTTCTTAAGAAAAATAACCTTCCATGTAAGTCAGTAAACCTGTTGCTTTGCTAACTGTGAGTTTTCAAGTTTTCTGTAGCCTGGAAGGCTGTTAACATGATTTTGTTGGCTAAAACTAACTGAGGTGGTGGTCTGATATCACAAAGTGCCCTAGCACCAGCCTCTCTGCACAACTGATAAAGCGTCTGGCGTATGAATTACCTTAGATAAATTCATAGGAGCTTTATTTTTCTTTCAGGGCAAAAAGACATACACATTGTAGGTAGCTAGTAGGGTATAGAAAAAATCAGCAACAGAGAACGACAGGCAAAATTCTTGTATGAGCGCCATATGTTGCCTGTGTCAGGAAAGCGAGATTTAAGCCTTTAGACAACTGGTAAATAAACTCTGGAGTGATCTTCAGTTTTGTTTCCAAGCAGTTTTCTTTAATATTTGAAAGACTATTTGCTATTCTTCGTAAATATAGTCTTCATTTTAATGCATTCAAATCCCTTTTTTAAAATTGCATGGTGCATACCATCTCTGCCCCCATGGGTATCTTACATTAAGCACATTTTTTTTTTGCAAGCTTATAATTGATTTTATAATGATCTTAGAATTAAGTTGTTCAAGTTTTTATTAAATTTATTTTAAAGGGTTTTTTTTGACCACCACGGGAACATTCAGGAATGTTTATACCAAGGAAGATATATTAGTAAATTAATGGTATCTGGTTTTTATATGGCTTATTTTTAAAAAATAGGATTATTTTTATAAGGTCACACTTGAGTTATTTCAACATGAGTAAATATTCTAATTATTTTCATCTTTATTTTAAACTAGTAAAGAAAAAATAAATATTCCCTACTTTTCTCTTTACTACTACAATCTTTTGGTTCTTGAATAGTTTCTAAAGGCCTGGATCTGGTTGTCCTTTTTGCCATAGGGCTTTTTATACCCTGAGAATTTCTGTTTGAGCCCTGAAAACCACCATGTGTTACATTTTGGGGAAAGCATTTAAGTTTGTTAAGTAATTAAGAAAGTTATTAACAGAATCTGTGTTTCTTTTCATTTAAAAAGTTGCTTGCCAACTCTGCAAAAAACAAACCATTTTTTTTCCTGCTGCTTTTAAAATAACGGTTTATTGTGTTTTAAGATGGCTCAATCCTGCAACTGTTTAGGCACAGGGGAATGCAGGCGGAGTTCCCAGGACGTTCAGGCTTGGAGCTCTGCACCATCGCCTGGGTGGAGGGGGTTGTATTGGGCAATTCCCAGTTTATTACTGCAGGAGGGTAATATATATGACATATAATCACTTCTGAGGAATAGTTCTGATTGAATACCTTGTGCGTGGTAATCTGCTAGTATTCAGTTGAGGAAAACAGTTAAAATAATAGGCTCCACTGCTGGCTTGTTATTTTATGTGTATATGTGGGTTTGTTGTTTCTTTAAGAGGATATGAAGTGGACAATGTTAAACCTCACCAGAAAACTCCCCGTGCATCTTACAAGCATGTACTACTATCTACCTCACCTTCGAGAACATAAAGATGCCATTTTCCCAAATGTTATTTTTGGGCAACAGAGAACTGGAGGTAGGAAATAAATTTTGGCTTTTATTTTCTATATGTTCATATTTTATATTAAGTTCTAGCAATGAAGCATACTCAAAGTTTGGAGGGGCTTTTCTCCTAAACTTTATAATGTTGCCAAACTGAATAAATTTTAATGGGAACGGCAAAAGCACTTTTACTACTCCCATCCCAATTTCAAGTCTTCCCCAAAGTATTCTAGTAAACCTTTTCAAATATCAACAAAAAATAGTCATAACTGAAAAGCAATATTATTTTTGTTCTTAGTCGTGGATCCATGTGGCAAAGATGCATTAGCTGATACTTTTTTCCCACAAAATTAGTATGAGTAAGGAGGCCAGGGAGAATTTGCCATTCACACAGTTTGCTAAAGTTAGAAGCAAATGGAAAGGTGATATGATCATTTGAAGGATATTAATAAATCTTCAGTGTAACTTTTTCATCCACATGAGAAATCAGTTGACACCTGCACAAATCATAATAAATTCCAGTGAACTATAATACAAATTATTAAGTTACATCTTCTCCTAAGTGTTGTGTGATAGGTAAAAAGAACATTCAAAAGCGATAAGCAAACAAGGAACTAGTCAACTATTTTGCTGAGTTTTGTTATTTTGTTGGAATTTTGAGTTCTTTTCTAGGGTGATTTTATATAAAGAAACATTGTCAGCACTTTTGCTTTAACTAAAAAAATAACTTGGCTGTGCCCATGACATGAGCTAGTGGTTCTACTGGAGTAGTGCTGTGGTTCTCACTGGAGTGAGATCTGTGAGCGCATAGATCCTTGTGGGCATGCAAAAGACCACAGGTAGTCAGCAAAATGATTTGCAAAAAGACCTCAGAAAACCAGAACCATTCACAAGCAAGCAAGGGTAAGAAAAGGGGGGGGGAGAGAACAGAAATAAAACAATGCTGCATTTCCTGCATGTTTAATTTTCATTTATTTGTACATGAAAATCACAATAGCAAGACCACACTTTAACAAGCACAGGTTGACCTTCAGCGTGTGAAACCAAACAAAACCCCAGTGGTTTAGCAAGTTATGTGCTGGGAAGGAATGTTGCAACTTTGGCATTTTTGAGCTGATGCTGGCACAAATGATGAAGTCACTAACTGCACCTAATCCTTTCCTTCAAAATCTGCTGCTTCCTTACCAGCCTCACGAGGTTTTGGTGAATAGGAATCTTCTGCAAGGACTAAGAATTTTACAGGTTTACTGAGCTATATTAGGTCACTGACTCCAGTAATGCCCTCACCAATGAAAAAAGAGAGGTCCTGCTTACAATCTAATGATGTAATACAGCACAGGATTGCTACTAGTGGAGTCTTTGTCAGAGGCAATTTCAGTTCCTTTCTTCTTAATAATAATGTCTAAGTTCCTTTCTCATTATTATGTCAAAGCCATGGATTCATATCACACAAACTGCTCGGAAAGATTTTTGAGATTCTGATTTTTGGATTCCTTTCTGAGATACACAGCGCTCACCTGCTGTGAAAACTTGCTCAGTAAAGCAGTGTTGGTGTAACTAACTCTTACTACTCGGATCTCCAACTCCATACCAAGAGCTAGCACTTATTTTGCTATACCCACTTTTGAAACTCAATAGCAGATACCTATGTATTTGCCAGAGGTAGTAATACCTCCAAGTTCTCAAATGTTGACAGTCTACACAGTGTAGACCTGGTGCTTATAACACAGACACAGGTGTCGCTAACCTGAACTTAGCTGGAGGTATCTCTCCTTCCAGGTAGTGAAGCAAATGCTGTCACAGTGCTATAGGAATATTAACTGTCACTGTCTCATGGTCACATCAAATCAAAATTAAAATGTAATTTCAGTTTCCCTTTACCTGACTTAATATTACGTAGCTTGTGGACTTCTTTCTTTGCAGTCTCACTGGTGATGGGTATTCCTACTGTGAAAAGGGAAAAACAACATTATCTGATGAATACACTGCAGTCCCTACTGTACGAACTTTCTGAAGAGCAAAAGAACGACTGCGTAATAATCGTCTTTGTAGCAGAGGTAAGTTTGCATGGAAAGGTGCAGTATGCTGATAGACAATATGGAGATTTATGTCTCAGTGTAATAGTGTAGGAGAGGCTGCAAAATACTGTTAGCTAGGCCTTTGGGAGGGATTTCTTCAGGGCTGGAGGAGATAGGGAGCAGTTAGTGCCTCGGTGTTCATATGTGGAAAAAACCCTGTAGCTCAGATGATCAAAGGGTAAAATGTCATATTACATTTACAAACACAGTTGTTGCAGTCAGATTTTTCAAATAAAACCATATGAACTCATTATTTATCTCTGGAAGTATTTTACTTCAAGAATGAAATGTAAATCCTCCACAGAAAAGTTTTGTAGAACCTGAAAAAAGTAAACTTAGTCTAACAAAAGTTCAGATTATTTCTCTGCTGCCTTGATATCATAGATCTTGCAAAGTACCTTGACATGCTGAGCCTTGCCTTCTGCATGTGCCTTGAACAGTTCCATGTTTGGGAGAGTAAACAGTGCTCAAGGTAAAATATTAGGGGTAAATGAATTTTTTCTCATTCCAAAATGTCTTGAGCACATTGGAAAAAAGCTACAGAAGGGAATTAGCTAGTGATAGTTACTTGCAGGTAAAAAGACTGCAATTATTCAGACTTCATATTTATTCTTCATATTTCTTTGTCCTTCCATAAACAACATTAAATTTCATACATGTATTCATTAACAGTTAAAGTTTGCTTTTTTAGTTCAGTCATCACTTAGAGCAGCTTTTGCAGCTGTAATACTGTCAAACAGAATACAGTTCACTTTATTAAGTTAGGTCATGACTTCCACTTTTTTGTTTGGATCACAACGATAAGCAGACAGGCCCAATTTTACCGGCTGTAGTTCCTCTTCCGCATAGTTTTCAGGAGCTGAACTTATTTTACAGTTGCTGTTTCCCAGTGAAGAGCCCTGGCAATGATGAACTTTGCCTAGCTGCCATTCAGATAAACCACCTATTGCTGGGCTTCAGAGTGTTCTTTGAGTTTTTAAAGGTTAACTTCTGAATAGTAGTTTCCCATTGTGGACAGTCCTGAAGTGGCACTTTCAACAAACAGTAGCTTTGGTTGTAGTAATAGTCCATTTCAGTCAATTTAGGATTAAACTGCCGTTGTAAGAATCAGTCTCTCCCCTTTCTCCCATCTCCAAAGTCACGTTCTTGCAGCTTCCATTTTTCAGCCATGCAGTAAATTAGAGCAGGTTGATCGTGCTGGTAAGAGAGGTGATAAGAACATTTAATTATGAGAGGGGGCAGGTGTGTTCCCTGATCATGAATCCACACCTTCCTTTTCCCAGAAAGTTTCAGAAGATCAAGTTAAATGTTTACATCATGGGTTAAGTCAGAGTAACTTATTGACTAAAGTGAGTTTCAAAGTTGTTAGTATTTTTGTCTTATCACAGTTCTTAGCACACTGCATCTTTTTTACTTATTGCAAAGTTAATATATAGCTGGTAACAATTATTTGTATATTTAAAAAAAAAATCTGAGCTGCTAAGACAGGTATTGTATTGCTTTCAAAAATCCATAAAACTTAGCACTGTTTAATATAGTTAACAGATGTGTTTTCCACAGTAGAACTGTTATTTTTATGAAACAGCAGCAATGAGAAATTATGTCCTCAAAATTTCCAGACTAAAAGCCGTAAGTTTGTTATATTAGGAAGAAACTCTAAATAAAAATTTTAAGTATCACTAGCTTTAGAAAATCTTGCTTAGGTGACTTTTCTCAACAGCCTTAGGCCTCTTTCGTGATTTTTGGATGATTAACCTGAAATGGCACTTTTTACTCATGGTTATATGACTGTGCTTTTTTGGCATAAGTGAAAGCTGTAGAACAGAATTTTATGCAGAAATGGCTTGGCCTTCTGCAGAAGCAGCGAAAAAACAAAATGCAGAAACCATAGCTGGAGATAGTTCAGTTCTACTTTCAACGACATTGAAAGTTCAGTTGGCTTGAAAAACCCATACTGTCCTTTAGTAGAAATGCCGCTATAACATATTGCTTTTGTTTGGAATGAAAAGAATTGGAGAATAAAAATTAAGTTTTTGCGTGTAAATATTCCCTACAAAATTTTGCTTAATACAAAAATGGGTGACATGAAATGAACCCCCCCCTTTTTTTTCTTTAGGTGAATGCAGAATATGTTAACAGTGTTGCAGAAACTGTTAAAACCAGGTAAGTCCCGTCGAGTGTAACACTGAACAGCTAGTAAACACATTTTGAGCTTTTATGGAAAGAATTAGAGCATTTCAGCCATAAATTACAACTCTGCCATACTGAAATGGAACTGCTAAGAAATGAGGCAAAGGTGCACTCTTACTGTGTGTATCGTAACACTTCAGAACAGAAGAATTTAATCAGTTTATTTTCCTTATTTCATAAATATGCTTTAACTAATCAGGCAAGGTTTCAACTTAAGCCTCTGATAAATATTTACTTGAACCTCAGTCTTTTCCCCATGAAATTAATGATGCAGTTCAAGGCACCCGAGGCTATATGTATTAGGTCCCCACTGACTTTGTGGCCCTGCAATGTATTCTGATGTCTGTCAGGTTTTTTAGGTGGTTTTGTTTCCTCATTTGCCTCTTTTTCATGAAGGCAATGGATTTTGGACAGCAGTCTGATTCTATTTATAATGTTAAATACTATTATATGATGGGTAACATGAGGTGGATATTCTTTGCCATGCCAAACTAATATAAGAGTTACCAAATGAAGGCTTGAGTCCCCCTGCAGTTTTGCTTGCTCTTATCATTCTTTCCCATAGACATTTATGGCATCATGTGCATGTGAAAAACCTTGGAGCAGCTTGAGAAGAGCAACTACTAAATGAAAATGTCTGGGCAAAAAAATACATTCATTGGTAAATTTATTTTGTCTTACAAAAGCTGCTTTCTAAGAAATGGTGTAGTGTAGCTAACAGTCACAAAACAGGTAAGGCTAAAGGCCCTGAAGCACAGAGGACTGAAAGAAGCGAGAGATGAAATCTGCGTTGTGCTGCAGTACGGGTGTTGCTGGTTTCTTCGGTGCACAAGCTCATTCATGAATTAGTGACTCTGACAGAACCCCACTTTGGCCAGTATTTGAAGTGAAACAGGCTTTCCTCTCTCTCCTTCTTTAAAATGACTCCAAGAGAGCTCTCAATCTTTGTATCAACATTTTTTAGTATATTAACAAAAACAAAAAAAAAAGTTGAACCAGATCCCGAGGGAGGTTGCCCTTTTCCTTCACTTTTGAGGCTTTGCTGCACGTCCTGCTCTACTCAAGGGTTTCCCAGACTGTATTTAGGGTGCAGGTTTCCTCCAGAAGGCTCCCCAAGCTCAGCCTGCTAGCTACGTAATGGCAATAGCTTCCTGCCCCCAGAGGGTTTAGCTCAGCTGGGAGTACTGCGGCTAGGACAAGGTGAAGAGGCAGTCATCCTCACTACCAGGGAGCACCACAGGGCGCAATACATACAGCAACTTAAGCGCTTGGCTAATTTTTATGTTTTCGTTAAGGTTTTTGAAAATACTACTGCAGAGGAGATGCTTTTTCAGTGTTACAGAGTAAGACTGAGATTCTTTTTCATAAGCATGCTTGTACTGTGCTGTGCTTCATTTTTAATGTTAGCTTTTTTTTCATTAATCATAGGAAATGGGGAACTCAGTTCTGTAAACTTATTTCAGTGATCCTATACCTATTAAAAACTGCAGACTTTTTTTTTTTTTTTTTAACGTATTTTGGAGAGAGGGGGATATTTGACTTCCAGGTTTGGCTCCCAAAGTTGATTATACATTTTTTTCAATGACTTTTTAAAAGGAAAATGTAATCCTTGGAGCAGAGACTAGACCCAGACTCACATACCAAACCCCCACTCCAGGGCAGTATCATTTTGGCTGGAATGTAGAATTGAAGTTAGAGCAAGTGTAAGGAGGCTAGGAGCTCTCGTGCAAGGGGGAACAGTTGTGTGTAGTTCTAGACAGTGGATTTGCTTGTGAATTACTGCTGCGTTTTAGCAACCATCTCAGGATTACAAGTAAGCATCTGTAGTGCAGGAGGGGCAGGATTTCCGAGACACACTTCTCTTCAGTGTTTTCTGTGGCTTTGATGAGTTACAGTCCTGCCTATTCTGACGGTTGTCAAAGACCCCTTCTTGGTTCCTAATTTACAATCTGCATGCCTTAGTTTCTTTGCTAGAGTTGTGAATTCCACTTACAGAGGAGCAGATCTAACTCTGGGGAGCTGCTGTCCGTAGTTGCCCTCAAAAGTCTTTTTGAGGAATAGGGTCTCACTAAGCTTCTCTTCACAGCTTCCCCAGAGAAATCCAGTCCGGAGTCCTAGAGGTTATTTCTCCTCCTCCTTCTTATTATCCAGATCTTTCCAACCTGAAGAAAACATTTGGGGATTCGGAGGACAGAGTAAGGTAAGATAGCTAAGAACTTTTGCTAAAAGTATAATATGGAAAATTCTGCAAAAGTCAACATTGCTTGAGCTGATAATGTTTTTGTATTTCAGAGCTAATGGACCTCAAGTGTACTTTTAAAAAAATTATTACACAAGGGGATCTTGAGAAAAGCTATGCTGCACACCAGCTTCAGGGTGAGAGCCAAGGCTTCTCCTTTGGGTCTTGACTCTAGGCATCCCACAGGTTTTAAACCAGATGGATAATGCCAGGAGGCGACAGGCTAGATGATCTGGTCATAAAGGAAAAATTAGGAAAATATTTTATGTGACAGAGAAGGGAGAGGCTCTGTGAACACACCAAGGAAACCCCATGTGGCCCCGTAGCTAACTGGTAACAATTACTGTGGGTTTAATTAATGACCTAACTTTTGGTGATCATGGACTTTTTATACCACTGTTAATAATATATCCTAGCTGGTGATTTCATTTGCTCATGTGCCCCAAATTCACTGAGACAGAGATTATAACCTAACAAAACTGATTTATTGGAGGAAAGGAATTTCCTTTTGATCAACAATAACTGATTTATCAGAAGCTACCCCAGCAATGCAGCAAGAGAGCTGCAGTACTGAGAGTTTTGGTTGAAGGAAATCAGCCAGTGTATATTCGGTTTATAGATAAACCCTCTATCTTTCAGAGCATAAACATGCTTACATACTTAGACTTAAGTTTCAGATATGACTAGATGTGAATCAGATACACTTTTATGTTAATTAAATACTGATAAATTACTCTCTAGTCTTTTAGCATTGATTATCAAGCATCAGCTTCATCCTCTGGTAAAAATGCGAGACTGTACTTTGTAGAAAAAAGTCTGTGTTTACATTTAAACCTGAAAATGAAGTTTATCAGCCTGTTTTCTATGCTGTTCATCAGTAAAAGCACTTAATTTTACATCTTTAAATAACCATTGTGTGTTGATCTCTACTGTTCATAATATAATGAGTAGAATCTTTAAGTCATTTGACATGAATATACTTGTTAGACATTTTGTTTCAGGCTGCATTGCTACAGATCAAAATTTTTTGCTTAGTTAATGTTAACTTTTATAGGAAAGTCAAATTATTTACAAATGTTTACACTGATTACAGAGGAATTTTTATTCACTTAACAATGAGTTAGAATACTCAACCTTACAATTTTACTGTAGCGAGAAAACAGCAAAGCATTAGAAATGCTTTTATTATAGAAATAACTCTTTGCAACCCCCCAAAAAGCTTATCAGAATTTGCTGCTTATGTTTAGGTGGAGAACTAAACAGAATTTGGATTATAGCTTTTTAATGCTGTATGCCCAACCTAAGGGAACATTTTATTTACAGGTATGTTCATGTTATCATTAAATAGCTGCAATACATCTGTACTGATTATTAGCTTTGGCAATTTTAATTTGTTTCAAAGGCCTCAATAAAAACAGCAATCTATTGTCATTTTCTGTGTATTTTGCCTACGCTTTTTACAAGCACCCACATATTTCTGTGTTTATATACATCTTGCAGCCCAGTACTATTTGATTAAATCCATCTGTACCTTCCTGTCATTTGTGAGGTTGAATAACAAGGTAACTGAAGCATGAAAGCCTTATTTGATTAGGTTAAGAAAGTCAGAGTTTAATGTGTTTTCACTTGGTGCAGCAAGACGGAGTAGTGGTGGTAGCTCCAGGTTATAGCCCAGATCACAATGAACCGAGAACCCCTTACAGACAGGGAAGCATACCAGTATAGTGATACTGGAGACAAGGTTAAACTGCAAGTTGGTACAGATCCTAAATTCTCCAGAGGATTTAGAGTGCTAGACTTCAAGAAGATCCCCATGCACTCAGGCTTAGGTTTAGCCATCATTCTAGATTTGTGCTAATTTTCAGTCCATAAAGATGATAGTCACCACCAGAGATTCCAAAATCTATCAGGACTGTTCAGTAATGGAACAGATCCATAAAATTTCATGTAGCTCGTGAATGTCAACAGTTTTCAGAAAAGCTCAGAACAGCATTTTGCTTAGTTCTTAGTTTTCCTGGGTGTTCTCCTGCTCAAACAGGCCTCGACTCTCTATCATGTGAGTACATCACCAGATTCCCAGAAGCAGAAGACCGCAAGAGCAGGCATCTCATACAATTCTTGTCAGCATTTAACACAAACACTTTTGAGCTGGGCTACTCAAGAGTCTATGCTCCATTCTGAAATTTGGCATAGGCACTCAGAAGACAGGTGGACAAAGAAGAATGTTGTCTATTGAACAGTTAAGGTTTACTGGAAAATGAAGTATTTTCCCATGACTTCATATATTTTTTAAGAACACCGCCCAGGTTTACTAATTGCACTAGAACATTAAGGCATGGGAAACATGGTAAAGGGAAACGTTAAGCATGCTGCCAGACACTTAATGTCCCTTTCTATTATACAGTTCTCCAAGCATTCATGTTTGCATGGAAATGACTTACGTATTTGTATTTTTAAAGAAATTTGAGAATATGCGTTTTCTTTTCTGGGACATTATATACAGACTGAACTGCATTATTCAGAGCAAAGCCTGGATTGTGATCGTCTGGTGGCTGTTATGGCTGCATTCAGAATTTTCTTAGAAAGAAACTCTGCTTTCCTCATACCATTACCTAGTATATCCAGTTCTTCATTTGTGTGTCTGGTCTGCAGCTGCTTCTGTAGCACAGATGGTGTCTGCCCAGAAAATACTCTGTAGAGTACAGGTGAAAAGAAGGAACACATGCTGCCATAAAGTTAGTTATGATCTCCCTCCATTTGGAAGCCTTGTATTAATGGGAAGCAAGTAACTTAAAAATCCCTTTCCTCAGCCTTGTACAAAGATTTACTTCAGTAATCTTAGGGAAAACTTGAATTAGCTTAGATTTTTTTTTTACTGTTTTGTCAGGAGTAGTATCATTTGGGTGACTGATATTAACTTCTGAGTTTTGAAAGAAGATAAGCATATGTAATTGCTCTCAATGTCTACGTGATATCATGAGTCAGGCAAGATCGTAGCTAAACAAACACGTAAATACTCGTTCTAGGATACTGCTGAATCAGGATTTAAGCAAGTAGCTTTGTGAAGTCCATGGAAGCTAACGGGTTTACACTGTGGATGAACCCTACCCACTGATGAAACATAATCTTTGGAAAAAAGACAATAAATCCCATCAGTCATCTCATCTCATCTCTTCTACTTTGCCTGTCTTCCCCCTCCCCCCCCGCCGCCCCGAACCAGCTCCTTTTGGGCTTTTTGTGAAGTTTTCTTAATCAATAAAAAACTAAGAGAGCTTTCAAATACTTGTTTCCACTTTCACTGTACTTCCCGGAGTCCACCGGAGCCCCTTGAGACACTTGTCGTAATGTCAGAGACAAGATAATGGGATCTTAACGTAGCCATAAAAGCAGGCATTCCAATCCCAACCTAGTAGTGAGGAGATGCATTTGTTCTTTGTGTCCATATAGACTTAATTCATTCTGAAGTGATTAAACATTTCAAATCCGAAAGCATCTTTGAGAAACTCAGATACAGCAGGTTTTGGGAAGTGTTTTCTATTAGCGCTCAGGTGAACCAAAAATAAAACATTAATTAAATCTTTTAGTATCTTCAGTTAAAATCTGTTATAAACTTCAAACTTAGTTAGCTGAACTACTGCTATGCTTTTTTCACCTCATGAGTTTTTTCTTTGTGGAGGCTGGCAGAGCTTTCTGTGTTTATATATATGTTTATACTGGTAATATATATTAACAGCAGCACTTACCTGTACCCCATTATTATAATTTCTCTCGTGTGTTTCTCTAATGGTTTGAAGGCCTGAGCAATAGCTCAGTGAAGTCATTAGGAGTCTTTGTATTGATTTTTTTTTTTTTTCTTCCCTCCCACTAGACTCTAGGTCAAGCCTGTTACTTGGTAGAGTTCCTAAAAGGAATAACTTTCATGAAAGTGTTTTTTTAGCTGAAATTTTCTTTATGCTTCTTCTAAAAAAAAAAAAAAAAAAAATCTTTATGGAATGAACTATTGGAGGTTTGTTTTCTGTGGAAAATGAGAGAGTAAGATTTTTCAGCATAATAGTCTTCACATATTTGTTGAATGGTGATTCAAAATATAAAAACACCCTAATATAATTTAGAAAGGAAGATACTTTCCTGTCCAATGCCTACACTTCCATTGTATGCTACCACTTTTTTGTTGCTTCTTCATTTTTACTTCTCTTAGACAGATAACCCACATAAGAAAAATGAATAGAAACCTATTTATTGTCTATCATTTAGGAAATTTACATAGCCTTGCTATTGTGCACGTATCTTTTTTCATCCCAAAGTACGGATGAGTGAAGGGAAATTAGCTGCGATCATGTGTTCTGCTGGCCTTCTCATGGCAATGGGGCAAATGGACTAGACAGTTCGTATCTTAAACTTGCTGATACAGCTGTGTACAGCCACTGCATAATCTCCGTTGGTAGATAAGAGCATATGAAAAACAAGTGGCTGTAAGTTGAAGCCAGAAAAATTCAAATTAGAATTTGGGTCCCACGTACTAAACGTTCAGGATAATTACACAGAGTATAACTTACAGAAAAAGAACTGATACTGAAATCTCTAAACAATGGCAGATGCTCTTCAAGAAGATGTGAACACAAATTACAGGGCTCAGTACAAGGTTAAATAAACAACTTTTAATGGCCTGTGCTACATAGGGTATCTCCAAATTACATTCTCCAATATTCACTTTTAACTGTCAGCTTCAGAAAAGACTGTTTCAGACTTCTCACTATGCAAAACTACTTTCAGTTCATGACCACATTCACACCCACTTTGCATCACAGCCTCTCTATTTTTCATCTTTACTACTTTTGTACGCTTGCTTCTAGTGTTTCTCGATATGGTGGTCTCACTAGGTTTTTGAGATACTTCTCTGTCTGCCTTCCGTCCTTTTTTGGGTGCCCCTCAATTTCTCTGAAACTCTCTTCGATTCCTTGCTCTTCTCCCTTTACATGTAGCTACTGGATAATCCTCTTAGCTCATTTAATTTTATGCAAGATTTCTTGTAAGTTGATGTTTTGGGGTTTTTTTGTTGTTCTCTTCTGCATAACTGTCACCTCAACTCAATCCTCAGATCTCAGAATCTGTTAATAAGCATTCATCTTGATCAATTTGTCTCCATCTATCTATTTTTTGTTATCTTACCATCAGCAAAAGCTGACAGGGACAAAATAGATCACTTAATCTTGTCTTTCAGACTTCATTCTACTTCCTCCTGGGTTCACTGTTGACAACGCATTTCTTTCCCATCAGCCCTACACTTGTAGTAATGGCCAAAATCAGCTAAAAGCTGTGGGCCTGCTCTCTCATGCTCTTGCTGCTGACTCTGTGCTGAGTCAGTTGAGGACACACATCCAGCAGGAAACCATGCATTTTTTTTCTCATAGCATTCATTTTCTACCTATTTAGCTTTCTGAATCTGATTCCGGCACTACCAGACAAGCGTCGGGGATAATGAAGTAGAGCAGTTAGATCAAATTAACTGGATCATTACACTGCACCCCAACAACATTTTCCTGAAGGCTTAGCCTCCTCTTCCTGTGCTTTTCATAACCATACCAAATTCAAACCCTGAATTACTTGCTCCTTAATTATTTCTGGAATTCATTTCTTTCCTTTGTGTCAGTACCTCTAAACTCCTTGTTCGGACTCACTGTCCTCAGCTTTAGTAACTGGAACAGCTTCTGGCTTTTCAGATTGCCCGTTCTTCTCTGAAAGCCATACCCAAATGCAGCTAAGGCCTCTCCCGTTTCCCTGATGGATGTCAGTCTCCTTTTCCGAGTATCCTTTAGCTGGCTCTACTGCTGTGTTCCGTCTCAGCCTTTACAACACCTGTATTGTATTCCTGTCCTTCAGTGTGCTTCACAACTTGCTTTCTACTAGCATCTCAGTAATCATCAGTTCTTCTCAGTCACATTTTAGGTACGACAAAGTCTGCCCAGGCTTCTCTACAGAGCTTTTAAACGTCTGCTTTAGACGCCTCTCCTTTCAGACAATTTGCTCCTGCTGCTTATCAATGCTTATACAACTTCAGTACAAACTATCTACTGTCTCCTTCCTTAACCTCTATCTTTCTGCTTAATGTTCTTTTTTAAGAGAGATCTCTTTAAGATAGGGAGTCCTCCTTTATTGAAAGTGAGACACACTCATGGTGTTATAGTCACAGCTGTAAGTAAATATTTAATGAATGATACTGAAACAGAGATATATGTAGAAGCTAAATAGCAATCCACTGTAGTTTGGCACAACTTCAGTACACACTGTACAGCAGTCAAACACAACGCAGTTATCACTCACATGTGGCAACATCACCACCACTTGCCTTCTCTTCTTTTCTTGCTCTTTTTTTTTTTTTTTTCCCACAGCTGGAAGACGATATTATAGCCAAACCTGATTATATTCAAAGTATAAAAAACTTTGCTGCTAAACAGTCCCAAGAGTGGATGATTCTCGAGTTCTCCCATCTTGGATTTATTGGTAAGTATTAAGACCTCAGCAGGGTCAATTGGATTTGGAGCTGTGTAGGTCGAGTAGGTCTCACTCGGAATTACATTTCAAAGCATGGAGGGACTCGCATATCAAAACTTCCTTGGTTCTTCAGGAAAGCTCCCACTGAAAGTCTTTTACTTTCTGTGCTCTTTAAAATTGTCTTTTTAATGCAGAGTCTCCTCAGCATAGGATCTAGTAGTTGGGTTCCCAGAAGAAGCAAATTGTTCCACCTCAGGGCACTATGTGCCCCTGTAGCGTGTAGTCTTTTTAATAGTGGAATTTGAACAATCTAAAAAAATCTGCTTCCTTTCCTCTGTGGAGCAGAACATGCACCCCGTATCATAGGGAAGGGTTTTGATTACATTTAGTAGTAAGTTTCTTTTTATATTTTTTCTTCACTTCTAATACAATTTACTTGTGATAACACCTTATAAGTGTTAGGTCAAACAAAGGTAACAAAATCTGCTAATACAAATAGAAAGAGAACTAAATAAACAGTGATAGTATTTTAAAAGCAACATTTTTCATATCTAGGTCTTAATTTAAAGATATTCAATATAGTATTGCCAGTGAAATTGCATGTCTAGCATTTTGAGGAATTATTCAGGCTTCATTTCATCTAACACACTGATACAGGTAGCTGACAGATTTGTGTTTGGAACTAGGATATAACTGCATGCTTTATTAGTCAGCTGGTTGACTATGTGGGAATATCTCCAGGCATGGAATGGAAATCTCTTCAAAATCCCAACAAGCTGGAGGATAAACAAATCTCCAAAGCTGGAGTCTGTGTGAAATTTCCACTAAATATCAGAATTACATCCATGTGTTTAAGGCTGGCATAAACATAAAGCTGGTGATTTTTGCACAGCGATTTTTGCACAGCAATAAAAATATCTGAATATGCAACTTCTTGTCTTGCTTTCAGGAAAATTGTTTAAATCGGAAGATCTGCCACTCATAGTGGATTTTTTTCTCATGTTCTATAAAGATAAGCCCATAGACTGGCTTATAGACCACCTGCTCTGGGTTAAAGTGTGCCATCCAGAAAAGGATGCAGTAAGTATGTCTATGAATTTATGAACATAAGTAATATTCAAACAGTTTCAGTGACAATTTATTTTTAAAAAGCAGAACAGAAATCTCTCAAACCTGACTGACTTTGGAATTTGTGGAGAAAGCATAGAGGCACGGTGTTTGAGGCTATTAGGGCATATGGAGAGGCCTGGCTCACAGAAATTCAGATTTCCACACCAGAGCTGTTTTGCCTCCATCAGCTCAGAACACGGACAGCACAAGCTCACATCTGCCTGCAGCTGGTCACGCTACACGACCCTGCAGCACCAAAGAAGACTTTGAATGTGTAAATCTATGTGGACTACCACTTCTCATAACATTCTGCTGACCATCTAATATGAAAGTCAGTAAAGCATATCATTTTGCTATCACAGTTGTTCTGAATTTTGCATACCAATTCCTTTCTTCCAGGAAGCAGAACTTAAGTGTTTTGCTTTAAATCTTTTACTGCCTGGGAAAAAAATTGACTGTTTGCCTGAAAAAAAAAATGGAGGGAAACATGTAGATTGAACAAACTAAATGATGCTTTTCACTGAAAATGAAAGAAACAGTTGTGTTGAATGGTAAAAGGTGCCATTTCTAGCACTACAGGTGAGCCCAATGACATGTCAGGTATTTCTTTATGTCCTTTTGCATTCTTTTTGTCACTGGTCTGTGGTGCTGGTCACTACTCTCACTCTTCTTGTATAACAGACTGTGCCACGGAGCACTGACCAGAGTTTCTGCTCCTTCTTGGTTTTTAAGGTTGAAGAGTTTTATTTGATGAGCGTAGCCAGTCCCCGCTCCAGGTGTTTGCGTGTTACTTTTGTGTTGATAAAGAAGGAAGAGGGGACAGATAGGAGTTGTACAGAGCAGGAGATTGAGGGGAGTGGAACAAACAAGCTTCAAGTTTTACTGTGTAGCAGAGGTGACTCCTGGGATAGCGGAAGGTCCCTGGTTTTACACTTAGTAATGCCACTGAGGAGTCTCGATTCCCACTTCATACGGATAGGAGTAAGCTTTGAAATCCTACTCCACGGGTTAGGCTGGCTCATAGGAGTTAGAGTGAGCCTCAAGGACCTCTAATTTAGGTTCTTGCCTGCCTGTGATTACAGAATTCAAAAAAGATACTATTCTGTTAACATCACCCATTCCAGATTGAACACGTGCCAACTTCCATCCGATAGATGAAACATTTTACTTTTATTTTTTAAATGACTGTTCTAGCTTCTAAGACGCAATTCATACCTAAAATGAAGCTGTGTTCCTGGAAGGCAGGCAGGCAGCTCGTGAGAGCCTGCTCTGGCCAAGCCAAAGCAGAGCGGTATCAGCAAGTTTCTAGTTGAGTTTCACTTCTGCAATTGCAATTTCAATTGCTGTGGGTAGCAAAGCCTATTGAGACAAGTCAGTCTCGTGCTGCCCTTGGCAGGGAATGACCAGTGGTATGACCTACTGGGACTGCTCATGAGAATGCAGAAAATGGAGGCTGGAAGAAGGACAGAGATCCCAGCTGCTGCCCCTCCTCTGCCTGACAGATTAAAGCAGTGGACTTCCCTACAAGCGCCAGAGAAGGCAAGCTGACAGAAATCCTCACGCTTTCCCCTTTCCAAGCAACTCAGAGTGTCACTAAGTGATCACACACTATGCCTCACGGGAGGGTCGATGGGGCACCTGTTTGTGGCTTTTATGTGCCATCCTGTGGTGATGGGCGTTTGGCACGTTTTCAGCCTGGGCTGACTATTGACATACCAAGATTCAGCTACATCTGCTCACCGAGTTGGAGAAGACAGTTTGTGATGCTCAGAGCCAGCAGATCTCTATGTGGTTCACAAAATTCATTATGATTACCTCCTGTGAACCATCATCCAGCTCTGGGGTCCCCAGTACAAAAAAGACAGGGACCTGTTGGAGCGGGTCCAGAGGAGGCCACAAAAATGATCAGAGGGATGGAGCACCTCTGCTATGAAGAAAGGCTGAGAGAGTTGGGGCTGTTCACCCTGGGGAAGAGAAGGCTATGGGAAGACTATAATTGCAGCCTTTCAGTACTTGAAGGGGGCTTATAAGAAAGACAGAGAAAGACTTTTTACCAGGGCCTGTCGTGACAGGACAAGGGGCAACAGTCCCAAATTGAAAGAGGGTAGGTTTAGATTGGGCATAAGGAAGAAACTCTTCACTGTGAGGGTGGTGAGGCCCTGGCACAGGTTGCCCAGCGGAGCTGTGGATGCCCCATCCCTGGAAGCGTTCAGGGCCAGGTTGGACGGGGCTTTGAGCAGCCTGGCCTAGTGGAAGGTGTCCCTGCCCGTGGCGGGGGGTTGGAACCAGACGATCTTTCAAGGTCCCTTCCAACCCAAACCATTCTATGGTTCTGTGATCATATAGCGTGGCATGTATCTATCAAGTGTAGTGGGGACTAGCAGGCTGCAAAGATGGGAGCCCTGACTCAATGAGGAGCCTTATCTCCGTTTCTGCACAAATGACCACACCAGTCCCGTGCTACTGGTTATTCTCAGCTGCTGCCACAGCATAAAAGGAGACATGCTAGAGACTACATTATCATAGGGGATGTACTGCAAACCCTGTCAGTAGAAAGATCACAAATTTATTTTCTTACAATGATTTTTTTCCTAGCAAAAGCATAGCGTGCTTTTCAAAGAAACAGCTGCCAATAAATCAATTTGCATGTATTGTGTTTTTACATTGTTTTGCTGAACATCTGTTGTGGACAATCATAAAAATGCTTAGTTCTTTTATAGCCTTCCAGGTCGTTTTGAACTTTCAATCAGTACTTCTGTGGAAACCATAAATCCCCCATGAGTTTTGGTGTTTAAGCCATCTGAGTGAAGACTTTATCACTTCTAGCTTTGGAAGGCATTGATACAGTTTATGTAACATTTTTTTTTTATAGAACTGAAAGCACTTGATTGAAGAGGCAAACATGTTATCCTCTCAAATCTAAAGATGTAAGACCTGGGACACAGAGAAGCTAAATGACCTTCCAAACTCATACAACAATTCTGTGGCAGAACTGAGAGTAGTACCCGGGAGTCTCATTTTAGCTCTTTGTTCTGTTCTATGCCCTTATGCTTCATTATGTGTCATTAATTACTGTAGCATGTTTGCTTCGTTGTATCAAACTATGATGCTTTATAGATATAGAGCAAAAAATTACATTTAAAGAAGTAATTTGCTATCATTCCAAAATCAAGAAAGTCTGAAATTAGTACCAATTACAGTTAATTCCCTGGTATATGTCCTGTCACAAAGTGTACTAAACTGGAAAATCAGGATTGAGAGACAGCATCTAAGGGCTTTATGTAATTATCAGAGAAAAGATACGTAACTTATAGTATAGTATAGTACATTATAAGCCTCTCAAACATAGCACAAAGAGCCAAAATGATAAAGATTGAAATGCAACCAGAATCTATCTCAAGAAGGTCAGTTTTCGTCAAAATAGTTTAATTAGAATGATATGGCAAGGCCAAGAGTTGAAATGAAATTTGCCAGAAACAGTTAAGAAAAATCAATCAGTTTCAGATCTGAGGTCCATTTTTGTCACTCTGAGGTGTGACTGATGGCATACAGTGTAGAAATCCCTGAATTAGTGGTAGTTGAGCTTTCAAATCTACATAGCACCACGAGTGGAATTACAAGTTTAGGTCTAGAAGCAGTGTATTTGAAATAAGGTGACTGTTGATCTAAGGATTACTCATTTAAATATGGAAAAAAACCCTGGACCCATACCCTCAACAACATCATGAAATTGCCTTGTGGAACTTACTTTGTCTTTTCTTTATTTAAATAAAACTTCACTGCCTTTTACTTTCTTTCCAGATACACTGTGAAAAGGAAAAGGCAAAGTTACGTATCCGTGCTAAGCCATCTCTCTTTCAGCATGTGGGAATTTATTCATCATTGGCTGGGAAGATACAGAATTTGAAAGTAAGGATAAGAAACTAATGTCATATTTCTAAATTATGTGCTTGTGTTCAAGTATTGCATCTTTGGCATTAGATGGCATTTCCATATCCAAGAACGCTGGTTTGCAAATTTGGGGCAGAATATTGAGCTGGCATAAACGGCAGGCGGGGCACACTGCTTCTGCACAAACACCTTTGAATATCTAATCCAAACACTTGTACCAGTCACAGTAGCGTTTCATGGCACGTAGGAACCCTCTTCACAGCACAAGGTTTCATGTGCTCTGCACTGTACACACACAAATGGCTGTGAGGGTTTGTTTTGGCCGAATAGTCCACAATCCCAATACGAGGGACTATTAAGAAGAAGGTATACTGGTAGGACAAGGGTGTGGCTATCGTGGCGGCCATAGATTTTTAGGGAGAGTTTGGAGGGCAAACAGTGGATCTACCATCTATCTGATAAGGACAAGAGCAATGAAGAAGCACCAGACTTCAGGGATGTCCTGATGGGGCCATTTAGACTAGCCGTGAGATGATTCGAATTGCTGTACTGGATCAGACTAGAGGTTCATGTAGCCTTTAGCAGAGACCAACATCAGATGTTCTGGCAGAAGGCATAAAGAACTATGAAATAGCCTGCTGTGGAGAAGTTTATTTTTAAATCTAGGCAACTGAGAAATAATCAGTACAGCTCTGTCTACAAACTGTAACATTGAGTCTCAGTGATTACACTGAAATGAATATTCTATTTCTATTAGAAATAGATTGTATGGTTTTTGACACTAAGGTAATTAATTTTCTGGAATAGCTTCCTGTAGTAATTCAAGATACTGGAGCACTTTTTTTTCATTGTATGAGTGAAATTGCATTTCTTTATATCCAACAGGATAAAGATTTTGGCAAAAATGTGCTACATAAAGCACATAATAATCCACCTGCAAAAGTGCATACAAGCCTAAGAATATACCAGCAATATACCCTGGAAAAAATTTATAACGGAAAAAACTATTTTTGGGCTTCAGCTCCAGTGGCAGGGGACTACATCAGCTTCACCTTTTTAAATCCACTAAAAGTTGAAAAGTAAGTATTACATGATATGGAATATGGAAGCCTACATATATCCAGTTTGGAAATGATCGAGTCTGTTCAAAAATCACCAGTGCTCAACAGTTTGCATAAACCATAGCCTTGTTACTGACAAAAAATCTGTGATTTGCTCTTTATCTGCTCCTCTTCTTGAATTCCCCTCCTGAAATGCATTTCTTCCTTGGTAATTAGAAAGCTGCTTATTTTTTTTTTCCTTTTGTTTCTTCAGTTAAATATTTTACATTCTCTTAGGATAATTCTCAAAGGAACTTGTTTTTAGCTAACAAATTTCATCAGTGGAGTCAGTGAAAGCTTTATTTCTGTGGTTGTCAACAGAAAGGCTGTTTGCACGATGTCAAGTCAAAGGCCATGTCCCAGACTAGACACTTATCAGTGTAGGTGAAAGCAAAGAGAAAATACCACTATTGGGGGGAAATAATGAAGAGTGAATTAATAAAGGTGGGATTCAGTTGAAGATTCAGAGACTTGAATGTAGGCATTTACTGTAGAGATGTCTGCCTAAGGTAGGTGTGTAAGCTCCTGCTATACATGACAGATAGAGATCTACTTGATACAGTCAGTGGAAGCTAGACAGCTATTCATCTCATGCTCCATTTGGTCACCTGAGTCAGTTGCTAAGTTTCACTGACTGTATCGGGTCTATCTCCATTGCCTGTAATGACAGCTTGAACACTTGGGTCACAGCCAGACTTGTAACTTCACTTCATCTTTGGATCTACAGCCAAGTCCCACCTTGAACATTTTTCTCATTCTAAAAGATGAAACTATCTATCTTCTCTGCTTTCACATCGTTCAACTTGGGTGTCTTTGAAAGCAGGAGACATCTGTAGCTTAAGATAGAGAAGTGTTTTTCAGAAAGACTTACTCTATGAACAATACAGATTGAGGTTGGCATCAAAAGAATCAGTCCTGCCTGGTTCAGCAAAGTTTCTTCTCCCTGTGTCAGATTGGAGAACAGATCTGAGTTAAAACTAACCTAGCAAGTATGATTCCAGGAGAGTGTCTCTGACACAAATTACCATAATTATCAT
This sequence comes from Platalea leucorodia, assembly GCF_965183815.1. NCBI lineage: Eukaryota > Metazoa > Chordata > Aves > Pelecaniformes > Threskiornithidae > Platalea > Platalea leucorodia. Next base: position 14,287,456 of record NC_138828.1, on the reverse strand, counting down.
CTCTCTGTAATGATGTTCAGAGAGAAAACTCCTTCGCTGTTGTTACACCTCCCAAAACTGGTCACAAAACTAAGAGACTCCCATTTCTGCAAAGATTGTAGATTTCTCATTTATTTAAAAAAAAAATCTAAGCAAGCAAGTCTGTATCTCCATCTAGTGAGCTGCACTAAATCACAGTTGTTATAATAAACACTGGTGTTCTGTGATCAACACTGTTAATTAACTAGCTTATAGTTTGGGAAACTTGGGTAGCCTATATTTTTGCATTTTCCTGCTACTGGGAAGCTGTACTGGATGAAGCTAACTTACATACAGTATTGCCTGATGGCTGGTCCCAGCCCCATCCCATTGCTAACCTGTGAAAATGTATCGTTAACCCTATAATGTTTGGTGGTCTTCTTAGGTCTTGGTTGTTTGATACCAGAGGAAGGAGGTTGATGCTTTAAATTCCCTTAGCTCTTTTTGGATCTAAAAACCTAAGAACTCTAATGCCAGAAATTTAAAACGAAACAGGGATTTTTTTTTTTTTTTTTTAAATCTGAGCTGTTGCTCATTGGCTATAAAGGAGATTATTTAGAAGCACCTGAATTGATCAGTATTGATAAGAAGGGGGATTCTCTTGGCATGTAGCATATGGTCTAGTAGAAACAGCCATTTCTGCTGCCATGGCATTCCAGGAGCCCATCTCACCTTGGCCTTAGGATGACAGGAACAGATCAGAGCCATTTAAACCTGGAAAGTTAGTTTATTTGGAACTTGAGCACTGAAAAGGGGGAACACTTGCATTTGTGGTTCCAGAGAAAGATGGTTTTAATACTTGTTCTGTTTAAAATAAAAAGCCTTTGATATGGTTTGGTCACACACTGGAAAGTTTCAATGCCTATTTCTGTTCTCTATAGCCCACAAATACTTAAAGAGAAGGTATTGGAAACTTTCCTTCAAAACTGGAAAGAATTACTTCCCTAGAACTTTTCTAAAGTATAAAATACCTGGAAATAATACACCTTTATCATCAGGTACTTATTCAGAAGTGGAAACATGGAGCACCCTGGTGATAAACTGTTTAACACTACCGTGGAAGTGTTGCCGGCTGATGTAAGTCTCGCATTTCCAACTGTAATACACAGTGCTATTTCATTTTAAGAATGATGTTCAGCATAAAATGTCATGCCCTAGAAAATATTTCTGGAGATTTTATTGTTTTATTTTTTACAGGAAACGCTAAGAAAAGAACTAGTTGACAATGGAAGTAAATTTAACTACCCAGCAACCAAAGATGGATATTTAAAAATAGGTAAACTGGTCGTTGTCACTTCAAAACCAGAAATTTTGTTCTTGCGTATAAAATGTTTCTGCATTTGAGTATTTCATTAACTCTGTAATAAATACAATATTCCAAGGTGAACTAGTAAGGAAAAGAAACCCTTTGTGCTACTGCATATTATATGATGTTTCACCAATGACTATCCTATTTTGTTTTAAATAATGAAGAACCCTACCAGCAGTAGCAAAAGCCAAGGCATCTAATTAGAAGAAAAACTAATTGCAGTCTCTGCAAGGTCTTAATAGGGTAATTGATTCTGGTTTGGATTTTGCAGCCTTAGCCAAAGACAAGGATTTCTTGTGATTATGACAGCATTAACTTGTGCTCCAACCTGAAAGGAAGATGAAGCATAGCGCAGCGTACCTTCCCCCTTTTCGCCCCACCCCTGCTTCCCCTTCTGCCTTCCTCAGGGCGGTGTGTGACTGCTCTTAAATGAACTGCAGATTCTCCACATGCTTGCCAAGGCCTGGTTTCTACTATTGCCTAAACTAAAACGCCACTATGTGAACAAAAATGGACTACTGGGAGATCTGCTTTGCTTGCCACTTTCTTCTGTCTCTTCTACCCCATAATTGCTCTCTCCTCCCAGTGAGCCACTGTCACCTCACCACCGGTTCTTGTTTGCTTTGATTTGCACCTCTCCCCACCTCTTTGTGGTTGTTTTGCTCTAATTAGAGATCCAAACCGAAATGCTGTCAACTCACAGTTGCACGTGCAAGTTGACAGGAAATTAAGATCATCCATGGGATGAGCGTTTTTCATTTGTCTGCAGTGATTTTAGGCCAATTTAACAAGGTTGGTTAAAAAGCATTGAGCTAGTGAAGGAATGTATCAGAATTGGTCCGTGATGCCTCATACATCTTTTTAAAAATAATCCTACTTCTGAGAAAAGCTCTTCTAGATTATTTAACATGACCATGTGTGCCACATGTCACTACTAACATAAATTTATTTTTTAACATTTGTAGCTATAGGTTCTTTATTTTCTTGTATTCTTCTCCAGCTCCTAGTTGCTGTAACTGAAGGAATGAATCCTTCTTGTTTATAGCTTTATCTTTCAGTTGTTAGTGTTGGACCTTTTCCAAAAGATTTTTTTCCCTAATGTTGCATCCCTGGCGTTAATTTACAATTTGTAATTTAGAGCTTTTGCATAAGTTGACTTGGAAGCATATTTCATTCTAATGTATGTTTGTATGGGTCTTGTTTTATTTTTTTATTTAGGGGCTTTTGAAAATGGAATTGCAGAAGGCAGTATCAATCAGTCAATAGGAAAAATACAGGCTATTCGTTTATCAATCAATTCTGATTCTCCTGTATGGGCAATACTTAGTGAGGTAAGCATGTTAATAAAAGCATTTTAATTAAAGCTTTATTAAATGAGTTTCAGGTCTTCCTACCATATAGTATTGATAATCATTAATTTTTATTTAATTTTGAATGGGATTTTGTATGGAAAAACTCACACAAGTGGAGAATTATATTAATTATTCAGGGGAGAAGTTAAATGTACTTCATAGAAAAAGTGCTGGAAATGCTCAAATGGGATGATTCTGCAGTTTCGCAGTGCTGTAAGTATAGCCACTGAAATTCGGGTCATGATAAACAAACCAACCAAAGGAGCCAGGGAGGCTTTTCTAGCTTTTTTCAGTCACCATCTTGGATATTAATTATAATTTACAAACATTTTCAGATGAACATGTGATTTTTTTATTCTTCAAGCTTCTCCCAAGTGTCTGAATGTGTGTGAACCCCTAAGCAGAAAATACTCAGCAGAAGTCACTGAAGAGAATTACTACAGCCTTAAACTATAGCCAGAGTTGGGAGGAGGGAAAAGCTGACGTCTTAGGCAATGCTTCTGCAGATTTTAGAAAATAATGTATTTTGGTTTTTTTCAGGTACATATCAAGACATCGGAAAACTGAAAAAAGTACATTTTTGACGTGTCGCTTGTTACAGATTGTTTGAAAACTAGGCTAACAGCAACAAAAAACTGGCTGGGTAAAAAGAAAAAATCCAAACCCATTTTAATTCTTAATACTGTGTATTAGGAAAGAGTTGAGATAACTATTAAATCTTTATATAAAGAATATTAAAAGCTATAAAGAACTCGATTATGTTGGTAATTTCTATAAAATGTTCTTGAGTAAGGTGTCATATATAAAAATCTCACCTTAGCTTGGCAACATTCAATATATATTATTATAAACAATTGATAAGGTGTTACAGGCTGTCTCAGGGACTAAAGCGTAAAAGTATGGTAAGTTTCACCCGAACTAAAAATATGGACATTTTTTTAAAATATTAAGGCACAGTTTTCAACTCCACTAAGAACACTGGTCGATTTTGGAGGGAAAGTAGAACTGAAGGAAAAGTTGTGAATATTCACTGCAAGTATTTAGAGCAGTCAACAGAGACAGCAACAACTTAACAATATGAAAATGGATCTCAAACATAACAGAAGAAGTGTGTTTCAGCCTTAATGTAGCATAAGCTATGTTTAATATTTTTTTAAATGGGAAGTGCCTACAAGTTACCATTTGAATAACTTGAAACTTGAACAGGTGTTGTTTGGAGAATTGTAAAACTTTTCAGTGAATCGTGCATTGAATTAACTGCAGGAAATAATAAGAGCATTATGTATAACTATATTTTTGTAGAAAGAAAAACTATTTAAATAAAATTTTGGATCCTGTAATTTAATAATCAGTATGTACTGATACTTAAATCCTGGTCACAAGGGAAAACTCCATATAAATTTGAAAATAAAAGGTAAACCACAGTAGTCTCATTTGAAATGTTCTTGGGAAATGACAATCCACCTTGGACATCTGTCTGTTAATGTGCAGAATTCCTGTTATCACTTCCTTAGCACTTGAAGCACGACTGCGCCCTCATTCTCCTGCACATGCCTTGCAGCCTAACAGCAGACAGCGAGAAATAAGCTGCACTGTACACTTCTGCATGGATTTGTATTAAATGGGTTAAATTAATGTAGAATTGTATTCTTAATTCAAGAGTTTTTATTTAGAGTAAGATGAAATTAATTTTCTTACATTAAATCAGTTCAGAAGGGTGTTTTTTTAAAGACCACCTCTAATAATATTTTGATAATTTACAGTATTGTTTATATACTGTGGTGCTATATATATGTGCGTTTAGATATATATACATACGTATTTCTTGGACCAAATACTGCAGCCTTCATTAGGTTAAGAGTTTAATGCAGGTTAAGAATTAATGCAGTAATCCAGGGTGCTTGGAGATGCACAGAGGGACACCTTTATCCATCAGCACTGACAGTAAAAAGAAGGGCTGAGTGAAACTGGGACGAGTGGATCGTTAAAAAGCAGCGGCTAAAACTGCAACTAGGGAAAGAAGGGAAATAAAGTGGCTCTGCATCGAACTGCCTGGCACGAGAAGGGCAGAGCTGCCTCCCTCTGACCCTACTCAGAATCGCCCTTCAGATCATCTTTTTCTCTGCTGATACAAGAGTCCGAGACATTTAGTCACGAAAACTTGTACTAAGGAATAAAATACAACTTAGATTACGTTAAGGGAAGACAAAATCGAGTTCTCTGAAGTCATTCTCTCTCTTAACCTGAAGTGCCTTAGCATCTTTGGGGAAAAACAGATTGAAGTGAATAGGGCCCCCTACCCAAAAAGGCAAAGCAACAGACAACCTACAGAGCACTTGGGGTTTTCTCCTGCAGAAACTTGTACGGGTACGAAAATTATTAAAGTGTCAGTCTTCTCCTGACGCCTTAGTTCAGTTCTTAGCATACCATAGCTTTTAGTAGTCTCTCTGAAATCGCATCGTGTCACGGGGATTATCTTCATCTTCAGGATCTTGTCAAACGCTCCAGAATGGCAAGTTCTTGTAAATGTGCTGTAGCTCCGTAGTCTGAATTGCCCTCTTACAAGGCCTGTTTCACCTGCCATCAAAAGATAAAAGAAGTAGAAATCAAAGTAGAAAGAGCATTTCTTGTGGAACATGTTACTAATTAAGTGTGTGATCTAGTAAAAACTTACAATCTTCTTTTGCCATCACTTTCACTGCAACAGAGTGACAAGCTGGGAGCAGTGTCTGCATTCAGGCTGCCTTATACTCACTTCTCACAGGGAAATGTCACTGTAAGGAGGAAATTTCAGAGTGATTATCAGTGAAAACACAGAAAATACTAAGATAATAGATTTTGTTAGCAAGACCTCTTATTTTCAGAGTGAAACGAGATTTCACTCTAACTGTTGAAGCGTAGTTTCAAAAAGCTGATCAGAATACTGAAATTATATTAGGAAGCGACAGGACTTTTTGTAAATATTTTGGAAATATAATTTTTTCCTTCTGCGCTGCCAGCTTTGGCCTTCATTCATTCTATTTTTACATATTTTACATAACTATTGCAATCGCAGAATACACTTCCCATCACTTTGATGTACACGAGGTTTTAAATGTTGAAATAGTAAATAAGGAATGCTTGCACGTGCGCCGTTTAAGTAAAACTTTGCTTAGTCCCGATTCTCCCCTGTGCTTTGTGGAGTGCAGAGGTTTTGCGCAGTCTGCAGAACCACGGCTCCGCTATAAAATCGAAGGAATCTCGTGAGAGAAACTCAGGATTTTCACTGAAGAAGTGATAGCTGAATAGCGAGCGTTGCAGCCCCAGGAGGTTTAAGACAGTGGAGCGTAATGGAAGTACGCATCCATGCTTCTGTGTGTTAACAGCAACAGCCACCACTGGCAAGCGAATCAGCCGGGTTTGTTCCTAACAGGCTCTGTTAGGCAAGGAGCGGTTACGGGACACGCGCGGCTCCCTTTCCACCCTGCGAGCAGGTTGCTACCTGTGGTTTTCCATTTAATAATCCCACGCGCTGAACCCGCGCGCGCCTTCGCCCACCGCGGCTCTGCGGCCAGTTTAAAGGCTGCCAAGAGGCCTCCTCGTGGGAAGCGTCCGTTCAGGTAACGGATCCAGGGGATGAGGAACATCCTCTGCCTTTACGGGTGACTGGTTTTTGCAGCGTAGGCATCGTGACTGTAACTTAGAAAAACAAAGGCAGTAAGCCTAAGTCAAAAAACAACTATGAAAGGAGTTTCAGACTCCATACCAGATCACCAAGCTCCTTCAGTAGGAAATTTTACTTCAGTACTTTCACGTGGTTTAAAACATAGTCTCAGAAATATTGACTGCCTCAGGCTCATCGTACATGTGCCTAATCAGCTTAAATGCCTGTGTGGGAAGAAAGCACATTTTTCAAGCTAATTCAATATTAATGACGGTTTATTCAACCTATTTTGATTTTCACTGGAGCACAGTTATTAATTTCTCTGAACGCTGTGTCTCCATTCTTGTCTTCAATCTTTTGAGGGACTTTTGAAAGGGGAATGCTAACATTTGTCTTCAATACAAAAGGCAGTTATGAACTTGGCTTTACCGATTTTTTAAAATGTTTTTATTTCCATTAATCACGTGGGCCCCTAATCTCATCAGTGTCACTATGACTTTTTGCACAGCTTAATGCAAGCACACATCTACTGTAAATGCTAATGGATGCTAAATGTACAGTGCGAAGACTATACTCTTAACAGGAGTATCTATTAAAATTAGGAGATATTTGATCCAAAGTTGGAGATGTATTTGCTTATTGAATTGAAAATCTTCTCTCCCTCATGTTTGAGGAAGTCAGTGGAGAGCGTCCCATACGCAAGGATCCCAATTTTCCCCAACAGTTACTTTTTCTGTAACTCATAAGGCACGCATTTGTTAGCTGTATTACTGGTTGCACAAACTAATTGTCTTGTCAGAGTGTTTTGGGTTGTGTGGGGTTTTTTTTAAACTATAATTTATTTGCATAAATGTAAGATTCCAGACAAATCTTTCATAGATGCCTTACAATGAACAGCAGGAATATTAACAATTAATTCTGCAGTAAGCAGAAATCTTTAATTCTGCAATCGCTTCTAAAAGGATGTATGTGTATTTCAAGCTACAAGGACAGTTTTCATCTGTCTTTGTTTCATGATGGATGGCTCAAGAACATTCCTTAATTTTTTTAGCTAGAGATGTCTTAAGGATTGAATTTCTGTAGGACTGTGGTACCATTTCTCAATCATATGATTCTAATGCTGATCAGAAAGATCTGTTATGCCTTAATTCAAATCCTTATTAAATGTACTTTTGAGAAATGGTCCTACAGAAACTTCAATCTTTAGACATCTCTAGCTAAGCCTTAGCAAGCGAAGAAATTGTGCCGCTTTTCTATGACATAAATATGCACTGCATTTAAGTTGTGAAGTGTACCTTTCTTTTTGGAGCTTGTAATTGTAATAATCTATGGCAACCTTAAGTTTTGATGACACTATCAAAAGAGAAATATAATCAATTTAAGTTTTAAGCTTGTGCATTAGTTTACAATGACCTTATAACACTTGAAAGGCAGAATATCACAAAAATAAATGAGCATTTGGATTTACAATTCATATTACACATTCTAATGATAACTCCGAACAGTTCTGAGTCAACAAACTAGTATGTGGTAGACAGAAACCAAACGGAGAAATCTATAAATATTATCTGAAGTTATAAATTATTTTAGGAGGGGGGAATCTTAGCTTAATGGTGTATAGGCCATAATTGTTACATCCAAAAGACAGTTTCCTCAAGATGGTAAGAATCAAATAACATAAACCAGATTCTTGTGGCCTCAGCACTAGCTGAGAGAGGCTTAGTTATGAGAAAAAAGTACCACTTTTTCTACAGCTATCAACATTTCTGGTATTTCCTTCCTTCTTTTCTTTCACAGACCCACCGTTTCATAGGCAATAGAAAGAAAAGCTCTGCATATGTGCCTTAATAAGGATTTCTTGGGCAGTGAAATCTGCCTGCGTTTGAGGGGGTGGCTGACGCTGCAATGACACATGCCCTTGGCTGCACAGAAGCGTGTTTTTCAAAAGCAGTCTTCCGTGTAGAGCTGCAGATGCACCCTTCAAAGAGATTCAACAGCAAGAATGAAAGGCAGCGGCTGTAGTTATATGGTTCATCTCACAAATATTGGCGTGGTGGTTGGTGTCCAGAATGAGTGTTGAGCTCGAAATAAGGACGGCAACCCCTACAGCCTTCGGCTAGGAGGAAGGCTTTGATGATGCACGTCGTCAAGTGACGCAGCGTCGCATGCAGGCGCACCAAACCCCGACCCAGTCCGTCAGCAGCCGGGCAGCTACAACAGCTACGCTCCTCATGATCCCTCCAGGAATCGCTTTTGTCTCAGCCCTCTCCTGCATGTTTCAAGCATCGGTGCCGTGGATAATGTTTTAAACGCTCATAAATGGCACGCTGCCCGGAGCGTAAAGATACAACTGCAGCAGCGCCAGAAGGCTCCTCCGGGCGGTAACCCCGGACCTGCGGTGTTCCGCAGGCCTGGATGAGGCTGTCGAAAAAATCAGTCAGGAATTAATGCAACGGCTGCTCAACTTGGCGATCCTGCGAATGCAGGCTGAGTCGCTAGACTGGGTCTCCAATTGTAATAAAGGGCTTTGTTAATTTGAGCTAAATTGCTCCAATTAGCAATGGACAAGCCGCCACGTCTTTATCCGTCCTGATCACTGACCGCAGGCGTGCGGAGCGCGACGATACCGCGCGCAAACGTGAGGTCGCACCGAGCGCGGCCATGACGGCAACGCGTACCTAAGAAACTCCCCGCTGGGGCACGCACCCGTGCACGGCAAACCCAACGGAGCCGAACCTGCTCGCTCTCTCCTCACAACGCCCCCTCACAACGCCTCCTCACAGGGGTGCAAGCGCGTTTGGCGCCAAGGCCGGGGAGCGGCAGCGCCTCCCCCGGGGCGGCCCCGGGCGCCGGGTGGCGTCGCCGCGGCGAGGCCGAGGGGCGGCGCGGGCGGGGGCGGCCCGGGCGGGGGCGGGCGGCCGATTGGCTCCGGCACCACGTGCGGGGAGGCCGGCATCGGCGGGCCGGGCCGCGATTGGCGGACGCCTGAGGGAGGGCGCCCTCGATTGGCTGCGGCCGCCCGCCCGCCGTCCACTCCGCGGCGGCGCGTTGCTGTCGCGCTCCGCGCGGGGATTGGGCAGGGCCGCGCCTGCCGCGCCTGGATTGGCTTGGGCGGAGCGGCGGCACCTGCTCCTCGGCGGCCGCGTCCCCGCGGGAGGCGGCGCGCATGCGCAGCCGGTGATGCCCTGGGAAGAGCGGCCGGGCTCGGCTAACGGGGCGCGGAGGGGAGCTCGCCGCCGGTAATCCGCTCGCCGCGGGGAGGGGGCCTGCCGCTGCGGTGGGGCTGGCCCTCGGCGCCGGGCGGATGCTCTCTGCCTTGCCGTGTTTGGTAACTAGGGCGGGCGGGGGGGGGGGGGGGCGGGCAGAGGCGGCTGCCCGGGCCCGCGGCGGCGGCGGCGGCGGCGGGAGGACGCCTGTGGGCCCCCTGCAGCCCCCGTCCTCTCCCCGCCGCCCCGCAGGTGCGAGGCTGGGCCTCCGCCGGCGCTCCGTGTGCGGCGGGGAGGCGGGGTGGGTCTCGGGGGGCGGGCCGCCGCGGGGGTGGGCTTGGGGGCCCGGCCCCGCTCATGCGGGGAGCCGCCGGGCGGGAGGAGCGCGGCCCCCGTGGCTGCGGGGCCGCCGGGGTCGCTCCTGTGGCGGTCGGCCTCCCTTCGTGGTCTTCCGAAGAGCGGTCTCCCTATAAAATGCGGGAAGCGGGCACTGCTTTTTGGGCACTGCCCGAACCCCGAGTGGCCGCTTGACTCAAACTTGGTTTTTTTTAAGTAACCTCTTCCTCGAGGTTTCACTCAAGCTGACTGTAGCAACAGAAGAGCTTGAAAAGGCACCTGCAGGAGTACGGCATTGCGGCTTGACTAGTTGCTAAATTACACGTTTAGCATTCATTTCAGTACAATGTTTTTGACACTTCAGCAAAAGATAGGAAAGTACAATTTTCACACAAAATAAATGAAAAAAGAAAAAGTTGTGTAAGAACACCTGGGTGCTTTTCATGGAGCAGCTGGATGCTCTCCTTGGTCAGGTTGGTGCCGATGCAGCTATATGGGGGAGGAACAAGGCAGCACATGGTTATGGATGGAAGAAGGGGCGTGGGGAAACCACTGCTTTCTGTTGCCCTGGGTGGAATTTGTATTTGGCCTTAGGAAAAGCCCATGTGTTGGTACTGAATGCAGGAGCTGTAGGCCTCTAACAAACAGTCTTATTCCCTTTTTGCTTGAGAATGCAGAACTCTGAGACTTCCATGAAAAGGGCATGACCCTCTTCAAAGTCCGAGGAAAAGTTAGTAATAATCTAAAAGATCCTGATCTCTATTTAGTTCTGCATCAGATGGAATAACAATGCCATTAATTTAATGGGATTTGTAGAACATGCAAAAGAGGTCTGAAGATTGACATACTTGCACTGTGCAGCCACCTGTAGAAATCAAATCCTTCAGGTGGGAAGGGACCGCAGGAGATCTCTACTCCCGCCTGCTGCTCACGGCAGGGTCAGCTCTGAGGTTGGATCAGGCTGCTCAGAGCTTTGTATGGTCGGTCTTGGAAAACCCAAAGGACTGAGACTAGGCAGCCTGTACCACTGCTTGCTTGCCCTCATGGGAGAAAAAATTCTAATATCCAGTCAGAATATTTTTTCAGTTTATGCCTGTTGTCTTTCCTAAATACTAGTATGTGTCTCAGAAATGGTAGCTCTAGGTGCAATATTATGCTGATGTTGCAGCACTGTTGCTGGTCCCAAGAGCATGCTTTACAATAGTACTGCTGGCTCAAATGTCTTCTGATGTGTAAATGTGCTGTAGTTGCCCATGTTCCCGTGGTAACGTGTGACCAAGCTATGCAAAAAATAAGTTTAAAATTACAGGTCTGAAGTTATATATGTTGGCAGAGTTGTCAATGTGTTTATCTAGAGAAAACTGAATATAAGCTGCCCATCTAAAAGGAACAATTAGGAATCCTCTTTTGGAGGTGTAATTATTATAGGATAAATTTCTGTGACTCAGCTTCTGTGATTACAGCTTTTCAAACTGAAGAACGGCTATCCAGTTCTCTCGTGGGCCATACTGTAGCGGTATCACATTCCTAATTGAAACTGCTGTCAGGATGTATGGTTTTGCAATTGCCTGTTTGCTGTAGCTCCCTGAAAGATGGTTTGGAAGTCACTGGTCTTTGGTGTTTAGGCCAAAGTTACTGTTAGTACTGCTGGTAAACGTATTCGGTGTTTGTGTGAGTGCAGTAGACTGGGATAACTCGTTTTGTTCTGCTGAGGAACTGTCAACGGTGGGGATCCTTTTGGCTTGTTTGTGGTCACCTTGAGGAAAGAATAAGAAAAGTTTTTCACAGGTCTTCATGTGTTAATTAGGAAAGTTCAGTAGGTTTTAAAGACAATTAAATGTGTAGTGTGAAGTTCTATTTTGAGACCAGAAACTCTTCAGCTTAGTTGAAATATTTATTTTACATTCTGAGACTAGTGCTGGCAGAGTTCACAAAAGTAAAAGATGTAATGGTCTTCTTTAAAATCATCTTTGCCTGGCAATTGAGTGGTAACTGTAAAAGTAAGAGATGTAATTGAAGACTGAATGGAATTAGGAACGACCTAGGCTAGTATCACGGAGTAGTGATAAGACTCGGCACAAATCAAGTGGAAGCATCAGGAGTTTTGGAAGGGAACTGTGTGGAAGGGTGAGTACTAGTCTGATTTCTTGGATGCCCTTCCTAGGCTGTGTATGGAACAAAAGTGGATGGGGCTAATTACAGTAAAATTACAGCAAAATTACAGCTGTGTATGTGAAAGGCATTTTGGATCGTACACAAAATACACCTGAAATGTATTGACAAAGAAAGATGTATCTCTTCATCTGCTTTAGGAGAAGAGGAGGAGACCACCTGCATGACAAACTAGCTAAAGTAAGGTAGGCAAGTTTTACGCTAAAAAGCAAGTCTAATACCTGATTAATATATGCCACTTCAGCTAAGAAGTTCCAGAAGGTATTGATACAAAATTCTTCAACTGTTTGTTCTAATACAATGATTAAGAACAAGAAAATGGGGGTGGGAAAGCTAAGCGTGATAGCCTCCAGGCAAAGGTGTTCAAAAGTACACCATAAGATTGAATGTTCATGTATGATAAACTGAATGACTTTAAATCTTCAGGGCAAGATTATTTTAAGTTCTAGAATTGGCCAAGGAGGTTTATGAATTAACAATATCTGTAGTTCTTGACTAAAATTTAAAAAAAAAAAAAAGAAAAAAAAAAAAACAACCCAAACCTAGTAAAATTTGCAGATAACTTTTGAGATGGATCACTGTGTTAATAACTGAGAAAAGAGGGAAGCACAGACATGCCATCCTCAAGTAAAATACACAGCAGGGAGAAAAGTCTCGCAAAGAATGGCATGGATTGTGGATAATAATGGGGGAGAAAAAAAGAATGGTAACATAATTAATGTAGTTTTGTGGAAAATAGGTGTTTGTCCCAAGAAGGGAGGCTTTTGATGATTTCCTAGTATTGACGTAGTACCAGTGTGTGAAACACTTCTTTATGATACTTCTGGGTTTTGGCTCTAAATATAATCAGTGCAGTCAATATTAAATTACTAAATCTTAAAAAGAATAAGGAAAAAAATAATTAGTTTTCTTTTTGGACATTTGTAGTACAGTCATACTGGGATGTGAGGTTGCAGATGTTATAAACTGAATGATAAATAATTATTGGTGCAATTCTAATGTTTGAATTGCTTAGCAAATCTGATAAAGCCAGAAAGAAAGAAAGAGACTCACACTTCCAGTATAAGGTGGTATCTTGAATTGCTGGGATGTTTAGGGTGGTAGTGGTAAACAATTTTAATCTCTAAAGAGTAATAATATAACTAAGAGGGTGACTGCTTTCTCAGGCGCAGAAAGCACCTCAGTAGCAGAATATTTAGTATGACTAGTAGTGGCTAAAAGTAATGCAAGGTTTTGAAAGTGTCTTAAAATAGCAAACTAAATATTAGTATTTGTCTTTCTTTTTAAATTTAGTGTGGATAGAAATTAATAAAAAGGATAAATACCTGTGCAGTGTTATCTAGAATCTGTCTTCCTTCTGTTCCAACTTCAGAAAGAAGCATTTTTGGCAAGACCATTGAGAAAACTTGCATAAGCACGTGTGTGATACTACACTGCTCCAAACCACTGGATACTCTAATCTAAAACTGGATTTGTGTGTGTTACAGATGTGAAACAAAAAATACTGGGCAAAATTCTTTTCTTTTTCACAGCAGATTAGATTGCGAGGCTGGGGTAGTTATTTGCTATTGACATTCATACTTATACAGATTAAAGATTTTCAGATTTCCGTGAAATTAGGAAGATATTTGCATTTAAGCTTAAACTTTTGTGCTTATTGGATAATTTTGAATCAGAAAACAATTTCTGAAACAATCTTATGCTTTCTTTTGACACAGCTGGAGTTGGTACAAACTCTGCACTCATCTAAACGTAGACAGTGGAATAAGAGCCAAATACAAATGAGGAATTCTGGCAGTGGATAGTAACACATCCTAAATATATCAATTTTATTTTCCCTAATGAAAGGGATGTTACTTTTTCCTAGACTGTAGAGACTGATTCAATTGGATTACTTGTTCAGATTGTTAAGGAATGAGAAAAATAAAAGCAGTCTTACTTAGTTCTTAAATATGCATGTATACTGCGGTCAGGTTCTTGCTAGATTTGTGGCCTGGCAAGATAAGGGAACAGGCTACCAGCACTTCGAAGGAAAAAGGGTCTGAGTCAGGGCTGTGTAGTAAGAATTTTTCAAATTAAGACATAGTACTTTACTAAAACACTATAGTGACAATACTTTATGGTCTTTATTTCTTATTATTTTAATGTCTTTTTTTCTCTTGTAGATGAAGTCTGGGGTAAAACTGAAATAGTATTGATAATATCCTTGCAACAATATTTAAAATTTAAAACTTTCAGTTCTTCAGATAACCAGGATGCACTTCCAGTGGGACTGGCTGTGCTTGGGTGTCCTGATAATTAGCTCAGTGGCTGCAGAAATTGAAAACGAAGAAAGTCTGGATGCAGATGTTGAAGTGGAGGATTTTGACAAGCAGTCTGAAGAAGCTGATGTTGACAGAGATAAATCTCCCTTAGAGGTAAGATTGCAGAAGTCTTTAGTTAAAGCTTGTTTAATTATAAGATACGTAGTTATAACTAGTAGAGAAATTGGTGGACAAATGCATTTAAAAAAGAGCAAGTTAACACGCAGTTGACAACTGATTGTCACCAGTCTGAGTTTTTCAGTTGCTGTATGTGACATGTACGACAAGCTTAATGAATGATTCTACTATGCCAAAGTGTAAAATCAGATCTCCTGCCTCTGGTGGATAGTTATGAAGACCGTTTTGCTAGTCTGGGCTTCAATCTAAATACGGAACCTTTTGTTGTAAGTCCTAACATGCCGTTTCTAGAGAAAGAAGCAGAAAGCATCTTGGTCTTACTGAGATTTTGACTTTAGACCGGTTTCTTGATTTCATCAGTCGCAGTTGCCTTTTGACACTATCTTTATTCCCAGAAAATCTTCCTGCATTTGTTATACTGTACTTCATGATACATGTGGGCAATATGCATAAATTATTTTTTCAGCTTTTTCTTTTTACTGTGTAGCCCAACTGAAATGTGCCAACTAGATAGGCAAACAGAAGAATCGAAAGCATGTATAGAAAGAAATAGGGAGGAAGCAGAGAACTGGTGCAAGTTCAGTAATTTTTCTAGGTTTTGGTTACACATATGATGTGTAACAGTACTTTAGTTAAGAGCTTTGAACACAGGAAGCAATTTTTAAAATTCACAGATGTGAAATTGCTCACTGCTAGAGAAATGCACCCAAACTGTAAAAAATGAGAGAGGCGTGGGGCCGGGGGGGGGGGGGGGGGGCACAGGGAAAGGTGTTTCATGCTGCTAGATGTTTCTAACAAACAAAATCTGGTGGTCTGTCTGGGTGGACAACTTCTGGAGGTATGATAGTGTATTTCAAATGGAAAATTGTGATTTATGTTAGAGCGTGTATCTGTACTTGTCTTTTAGGTTGTGTACCAGACTCCAAAGCCAACTGGGGAAGTGTATTTTACAGAAACCTTTGATGGAGTATTGGCGGGGTAAGTTTATGCCTTAAAATTATAAACTTTTACTTTCAGCAGTTTAACTTATAGTGGCAGGACTTATTTTGTATTCATTTTTCTGCTAGTATCTTTATAAAAATTAATTTTTACAGGGGTTAGAATTGGGAAGGCTGGTAATGCTTGCTCCAAATACATCATAATGTTAAGCCGGACAGTTAACATTTCAGGTATGTTGCTATTTTTTGTGTTTTGAGGAAGCTTTGAATAAACTCTGGGTTTATGGACATTAAGAAAAATAATATAATTTAAAGATTTAGCCAGTTGAGTTTAACTAGCTGCAAGGTGATGTGCATAGCCATTACACTGCAGTAGCAAACTCTTTCTTCCTCTTCATGTGCACTTAGGTATGTGTGAGAAGGCAGCGCCTTCAGCATTATAGATAAAACCTGTATTGGGGAAGACTTTTTTTTTAGCAGGTTTTTTTACTGATTTATTGTACTGCTTCCTGTACTCAATAAGAATTGGATATTTATGAGACTACTGAAGTGTTCCTAGGTAGTTTGACCTTACTGCATTGAAATTTCGGAAAAATCTTCAGGTTTATCGCAACAATTCTTAAGCCAGAAATTTTTGTCTTGTTTGTATCTTGTAAGTTTTTTTTTTTTCCCCCCCCAACACTATGGCAATGTAAGGTGGAATTGCTACTGGGTGACTTGTGTTGCTCAATGAAAAGCTGTGTATTGTGAGCTACAATCGGTTGCCACCAATGCACTGTCAATAAGAGCTAATATAATATATTACTTTCTGTTTCTGGGATAGACTTACTACTATTAGTTGGAAAACAACTTGGCTTTCAGTCCTCCTTCTAGCTCAGATGTAAAGGGTGTAGAGTATCAAGGAAAACCAAATGAGTACCATGTAAATGTGGTCTGTATGACCACTGACTTTTTTCTTTTTTTTTAATCAAGCCAGGTTAGCATACTGTCACTGGCTCAAGTTAAGTGAGTGTGCATCCAGGTAGAATCTGTGAATGCAGCAGAACTCTCTTTAGTAAGAGCTGGTGTGATGAGTTGTTAGAGTGCTTTCTTGCTATGAGAAAGGCTTTTAAAATGTGAAAATAAGTCTCTGTTTTTAAATGACAAATCAGGTCTTGTTATTGGTATATTTTTTTCCTGTACACTTTGATGCTGTTGAACAAAAGAACTAGCTCTTGATTTGTGAAGAATCATGAAACAAGGTGTTTTCATATGTTACTAAAATTGATGGAACAAAAACTAAATCTCCTGTGAAGAGCCAGGAAGAGAGGTGAAAGGAGATGCAACACGATACATTCATTATGGTAGAACTTAAAGCTGCCTGTTTTTTACTTCCTGTGAGAAGACTGAGATCCAGCTGCTGTAGGAGTGCGGTTATACCGTCATAAGACATGTATGTCTGTTGAAGATGCATGATTTAAACTGTAAACAAAATAACATGGTAGCAGGGACCAGTAACTTTTGTAAGATTGAATCTTACTCCCTTTTTCCAGTTGCTTCCAAACTCTTCTGTAGAGGTGCAGGGAACATCAGGCCACTGAACATTAATCTGTCATTACTCACATTATGTTTTTTCATATTTTCTTATTCTTGTTACATATTTAGACCAAATGTAGAAGGAAAATAAGTTAACGAGCTCCCATCTTCAGTGTATCACTTGTCTTAACGATATGTCACTTCTAAATGTTAAGAAGTGCAATACAAAAGCAGTACCAACGATGACAGGAAAAATGATTAAATAGAAGAGGTGATAATGGTTGTTAAAAAAGAAAAACAAACAAACAAACAAAAAAAAACCCACAAAAAACCCAACAATGGAAAACCTTGATTAACAAATGCAAAAACTTAACTGGGATACTTGAATGATTCATCCCAGTTTCTAGCTTTGTGAGATCTGTTCAAAGATTAGTTTGTCTTCCTACTAAATCTAATATTCAAAACTTTAGCTACAATGCTTGGAGTTTTTGGTCTAGCTGTACATAATTTACATAAGAATAACAAGTATGGGACTAAGATGTATGAGAAAGTAAGCAGCGTGTTGCCTTTCTTCCCTAAAATTGGGGAAAACAGTACATATAAATTGACTAGGTAAATCACCAGAATAGAGTAGCTATTTTGAGAATGGACCTTGAAAATCTTCTGCATGACTTGTAGAGAGGTTTCATTTCCTCATTGGTCTTTCTCCTGGTAGACCAAGGATCTAGTTTGCCATTTATACTGTGACACTTTTCCAGCATCTCTATTAACAGTGAACAAGTCTGACTGAAATTCAAGCAGAAAAGATATTCATCCCTGAAATAGTCGATGCAGAGGATAGTTCAGATTGAATGAAAATAGTTCTTTACAGAATTAATCGTGAGAACGTAGTATTGTAGCTGATACAATGAAGAGTTCAGGGACACTGTTGACTTAAGATATTCGTGTGCATGGTTCAGGATAGAACCACTGTATGACCAGATGAGGGTGGACTGCCCTTTTTTCCTTCCCCCCCTTCCCCCCTCCAAATGAACACTGTGTGCATAGTGTATGTGCGTATCTTTTTGGTAACCTCAATTTGATAAGCTGAGTTTGCCTTGTTCATAGTGTCAAGGAGATCAGGAATTTGTTTGCGCTCTTAGGATCCCCTGTGTGCAATGTATTTGGAATCCATTCAGTGCATAATTGCATTTGTCATTTGGACGCTTTTACCTGTTCCTTTCGTCCTCTGCTATGCATGTGTACTGTTACTGTCAGATAGTGTTAAGGTTTCTTTGGGTGATTATTTTCCTTTCCTTATCATATGGAAGGTTTTACACTTGAACCTTGCTATTTTCCATGTATTTTTGACGTTACGTGCTTACGTAATATTCTTACGTTCTGCCAAACTCAGCTTGTATATAAAACTGAAGTTTATTCAGAATAACTAAATTGCTTTAGAGTTATAATTGTATATTCATTTACATTCTTAGGGAGTATTTTGAAATGCTGTATTAGACTAATCTACTTCCATTTTTCATGTTCTTTGAACTACACAAAGTTCCATGATGCCGACTGTCAAAATCATCACACGTTCACAGCTTAAAAGTGAAAGCTGGTTTACCTGTACTTGTTAAATAATACAGCTTTGCACAGATAACGACTAGTACACTTTTTGTTTTAGGTGGGTGTTGTCTAAAACCAAGAAAGAAGACACGGATGATAACATTGCTAAATATGATGGTAAGTGGTTTTAATGTTTACTTCCACTGTGTAGTTTCTGATGTTCTTTTGCTCTTTGAGAAAAAACTGCCCCTTACACTGAACTTATCTTTGAAAACCTAGATGACATAGGTTGAAAGTGTTTGTATAATGACTTTTATCCTGAAACTGGCATGTGAAATGTTGCTCATTGGGTTACTTAGTGTGAAGGTAAATTTTTTTGTCATCCCTACGATCTATTGTAATGAATGATACTAGAATACCCTCTGGCATCTGAATATTCAGTATTGATTGTTTATGAATAGTGCTTCTTGAGAACTACCTTCTCTGAAATTGTGTCAGAGAGATTTACAACTTCAATTTCAGTTGTTAAACATGTTACTAAAGCAGCATGTTCTGTGTTGCTGCGTCTATCCTACTGGTTGTCTCCCAGTCTAGCCTCTGAAGCAAAAAAGTTAAACCGAATGATGTTTTTCATTAAAATACTTTTTCAGATTCTCTGTGCTTGAATGTAGCGTTCTCCAGTGGTTCTTGTACAGTTTATTCTTACAGTAGTCTAAAAAAAAATTTGGAAAGTAATAATGAAAAAGTTGTTTTGATGGTTTTTATCATGTGGATTTGCACCTGACTTAAAAATTCCTAGGCTAGAACTGCCTGCTTGAATGTAATTTTAAACTACAGATGTGCGATCTGTGGCAATACTTTTGCAACGTGAATTTATTTCATTCAAGAGAAAGTGGGGAGAACAGAAGTTTCTGCTGCAAAAGAAAAGTATTTGCTACCGCTCTTATGTCAAATGAAATCAATTAATGTTAATAGGAAGTGGTAAGCAAAAGTAACTTGTAGGATTTTGGTGTGCAAAACAGAACAGATGTTTTGAGGTTTAGCAGTTACCAGAAATAACTGGTAAGAATAAAGAAGTTGCAGAGGAGATATCCATACAGATGAGATGCTTGTAAGAACTGATGTCTCTGGTTACTTGGCCTCATATTAGATAGAAATTGTCTCCAATGTCGCAACAGTCATATTTGTTTAAAGTCACCCAGACAATTCAACATTACCAAAGTCTGTGGTGAAAAGACTTTGTTGAACTATTTTCCAATTTAATTTTTTTTGATCTTGTTGTTTTGCCTGGCGTTATTGCTTACTCTTTAGTTTCCAGGAAGGAACACTATTGAAGAGAAGGGAATTTTCCTCCCTCCTGTTTAGCAGCCTAGAAGAAACTAGGGATTTGTTGTTGACGTACACATCTGCCCTTCCTGATGACCTTTCACAAATCGCAGTTCAACTGAATAAAAGTAAATAGCGGTTTCGTTTGGATTTCAGTTTATGAATCTTCGCTAAAACACGTGCTGAAGAACTCATTACATTTTCTTCCTTTTGTTCATGTTGACACAGGCTTTTTTCAAGATTACAGTGAATTGTAAAAAGTAGTCTGTCTTTTGTGCTGTGTTCGTTCCCGGGGAAAAAAAAAAAAATCAGTGAATCTTGTGCTGCTAATCTCTGGGAAAATATAACTGCCCTTTTAGAAGTCTTGCCCACATGTGTAATCAACTGTATTTTTCCCAAAATTGGAGAATTTATAATTACATGATCTTTTATTTTTAAAGCTGTAGGCTTGTTTGTCTTTGAGATCAAATCTGATAATTCTTGGAAAGACTTGGGCGGGGGGAAGCTTCATCTCCCATGGGATTAGATTTGACCTGAAAGATTCTAATTCTATATAAGCAGGAGGGGAAGAACCATGCAGGTATCTAGCTTACACAGTGCCTTGTGGTTAATGCTTTTTATGTGACAATGGTAGGAATGAATCTGAAATCTGGAGAAATATTTTATGTTCCTCTAGGCATTGTGGGATACCACAGTCTAAAGATACAGATCAACAATATTAAAGTTTTCTTGTAGATTTCTGTAAATTTGAGAAGAGCAAGGAACATATATTTTCACATGTGCCATCTTTAAAATGTTGAAAGCTAGCATTATCTTAATTGACTAGAACTAATACCTTTTTGGTGAAATGGGAGAGCGGGCTTTTCTGTGTAGAGCTATGCATACCCAAAGTGTAGGCATCTCTTTAATTATCTGCCAATTTCTTAAGGCTGGAATAGGTTTTTACAACAAAACTCATTAAGTATGAACTAGAGCTTTGAAACAGTATCTATATTAGCAATGCAAGGATTAGGCTTGACATATCTGAAATGTATTGATTCTTTCATACAATATTGCAGTTGAACAGAGATCAAGTGGATATTCACACATGCTACAGGTTTCTGCAATAAATTCCATTAAATTTTGTGATGTGAAAACATTTTATGTTAAATGTGTGCATTTTTCTATTCAATTTCATTTGTTTCTGGTGTATTACGGTAAAGATGTGGTTCTTTCCTACTTTGGAGTCCATGGCTACCTTTTTTCTTTTTAGTTGGAAAATTCTGTTATACTCATAAAACTTGAGATTTTGATAATTTTCTTTCCTTTGGCTATAGCAGTTCCCAAAACTGGGATTTTTACTGCTGTCGAAACAGCTACTTGGGGAAAGAAAAAAGAAAAAGCTTGTCACTTCTTGTTGTTAACAACTAGTTGCACTTTTTTTTTTTTCTTCAGCTTTCTTTCCTCCTTGCTGTCTGAGCCAGAACATTGGTTTAGATGGATCTTTGGCATGACACAGGTTTTATTTTATTATCTAACTGTGGAGCTGGAATTCTAGTGGTTTCTAATTCTTGAAAAGTGCTGTTTAAAACATTCTGTCACTGATTTGATAGATGTGAGCAGCAGATTTGTGTACCATGAATGCTTTTTTTTGTATTTGAGTGCTGTAGAGCAGTTAGTTTGGGGAAGTGTAAACTGGACTCTAGTAATGTTTTTGTATCCATGGTAGAATTACCAGTAATGAACTGGATTATTATTGTTTAACTTCTTTGACATCAGATGTCAAGATTTCTTCCCTGCTTTGGCAACTAGTCTTTATTTGCTGTTAACTCTGCTTTCAGCAAGGCTGTGATTTCTTTACTTCAGCCTATGTTTTTTTCAAAGACATTGTGTGTGTGTTTTAGGCAGATGGGAAGTAGAAGAGCTGAAGGAAAACACAGTGCCTGGAGACAGAGGATTGGTGTTAAAATCGGTGGCAAAGCATCATGCAATATCAGCTATGCTAACAAAGGCATTTATTTTTGATAATAAGCCTCTGATTGTTCAGTAAGTAATCCCTCAGATTTTTTACTTAATATTTATTATTATTAAAATCTTGAAGTCAAGAAAGTAATGTGAATCCCTGTGGAAAAATACTGACTTCCATATAGTATTGACCTACCATATCCAGAGCTATCAGAACTGTAAGTATGAATGATTTAATAATCAATTTAACAGTTAACAAGTGTTAAGAAGTGATATTTAAACTCTCTTAAAATATTTTTGGACAGAAATCCAACACTTTACAAGATTGCTGAAAAAGCTAATTGATTTTCACTCTTACTCTAAAAGATCTAAATCATATGTAGTTTGAGTACAGCGTTTTTCCACTTACAGAATACTTCTGTGTAGTTCCGTAAAAGCAACTTGAATCTTGAACGCATTATAGCGATATTAGTGATGATGAACGCTATGGCAATGTGACTACTTTTTTCTGATATTCAGACTTGCTTTGTTGTACTTACAGACATATCCACATAACTCCTCTGACTATATTCACTGCATCACACGGGCCGTTTCGAAGATGGCACAAACTTTCTAGAACTCTTGCCCATTTCTACTTCACTTTGACGTTTGCGTGTCGGTTGATACCACCTTGAAACTTTTCTTACTGGTGATACCAACTGTAGCAATTGCTACCATGATGTTTTTTGACTGACATTGCTGCGGTGTTAGCTCGTGTGGCAATTAAAATCTTTTGGTCATGTAGAAGTGTTTTGACAGTAGTGACAAATACACAATCTTAATGTATTCATAGTTAGAACTGCAGATTGGACGTTTATTTGTATTTGTCTGATACTTGCAATTTTTTTTTTACCTTGCTCTTTGCCCAGATACGAAGTGAATTTTCAAGAAGGCATTGACTGTGGTGGTGCATATATTAAACTTCTCTCCAGTAGTGATGACTTGAATCTGGTATGTCCTCTTACTTAACATTTGCTACCAGTTGTTCATTTGAGGAATGCATAGTTGTTCTTGTGAAATGTCAATAAGAAATTATTAATTATAATAATTATAAATAATTAAGAAATAATAAATTAATAAATAATAATTAATAAGAAATTATTAATGTCAATAAGAAATTAATTCCTAATGCATGCTAAATTCTTAAAAGCTTCCCAAATGTTTAAGCAGAAGATGAGGCAAGATAATAATATACATATAAATTATTATATATACACAAAACCTTTGGAGTTGTGCATTTCTAATGTTTTTCTTGTTATAATTTCCATTTAGACTACCTATAAGCTTCATTAAAATAAAACTTAAAGTAAGCTATTTAAGATCTATATTCACACAATAAATCTCAAAATGTGAATTTCAGAAGGTTAGAATGAATAGTTTGCTGTGATTAACATACTCCTCTTAGTTCTGTACAAGTGATGTCTTATATCCAGGACAAAGGACTTTTGCATCTGTTTAGTCTGACTTTCTACAATAATAGAAGCCATAGAATCTCAATTTGTGACTTGTGAAACAATTTTTTTTACTGCATGGCACACAGCATAGCATCTTAGCAAGGGCCACAACTTGGATTTAGAAACTGAAAGTGACGGGCAATCTGTTTTCCCAGGAAAAGGTCTGAATAATCAGGTGTGAAAAATTAATAAGTGCCTTAGTATGTTGGACCATTTTGTAGATTGTTTATCAGTATATTGATGTGAACTTGCCTGCCCTTTCCAAACTTGTCTGCAAAACTCTTTATTACTATGCTAATGCAATCGGGTATTTCTCGCTTAAAATGCTGCCTGTTCTAGCCGAGTCTCAGTTCCGCCACATGCAAACTGATTGTTTCTGCTTTTAATATTTCTGCCACTACACTGGGGTACAAGGTGTCTAGCCTGTGATGGAGGATATTTTAGTAACTTTTTTTTTTTGCATTCAGAACTGGCAATGAATTATGGCCTGGGAGCTTGTGCAATGCAAATGTTGTGTTGACAGAGTAGGGGTGGCTGATACATCCAACAGTTGCTGCAGCTGCTTTGATGGGAGCTGGCGCTTTTGGTACATAGCAGCAGTTACAGAATAGGATTACGCAGTTGGACAGACTTGGAATGACCAGTGTGGATTCAAAATGTTACATCGTGAGCTAGGAGGAACTTGAGTTGACTCAGCAGTACAAACATGAAGTGGTAAGGGTACTTCCAATCCTGAAGCAGGTTGCTGTGGCCACTTAAAGGCTGACTACCCTAACTGCTACAGGTTTGTGGCTAATTGGTGTTGCCGAGGCAGCATTCAGTAGCATAGCGACAGAAGTTTGCGAGGCAATCACAGTTATAACCTGTATAGGATATAGAAATTGTTGGGTTTGAGATGCATCAGTCTGTACCATTTGGTAAGCTAGAAAGGCAAGCTAATGGAAAAAAACAATAGGGAATAGTCTGGGAAAAACTTGTAAGACGAGTGTGGGCAGAATTCATTGTTTCCTCTCTGGGTAAGGTTTTTTTCATCTGTGCTTTTTATCCCTGAGACACCTGTGCCTACTGCTGCCGCCTTAACCTATGAGGCCATAACCTTGACTTTCAAGTACTGAGGAGAACAGCAGTGAAGTGTGATGCCCTATGTATGTGCAAAATGAAGAGGAGATTGCTCAGGACAGGCTCAAGACATTGCTTTGACCTGACCCGCAAACCAGCGGTTGGGAAGAGCCACTTAACAGTGGGACTCTTCATGAGATGTAAGGGATAGTATGTACCTCTGCAAGAGTCTAGGAGATGGCAACATGCATAAGAAGTTGCTTGTAAGCATTTCTAACATGTATTAATAAAAGCTTTAGTGCAACTTCCCGGTGCTCCTCCTTTGTCCTAAAATTTATATGCCCGTGTGTGTGTTATGCTCAAGTAACTTGAGTACTAACAGATAAGTATTAAAAATACAGACTGCGGGAAAGCAAGTAGAGGCATGACATCTTTCATAATGGAAAGATGTGTAAATGATAGTAAAACTGAAAAGTTTTACATTTTAAAAGAAGGTGTGAGACCAAGATATTCAGCTCAATTACACGTGAAACTGTAATTCTCCAGTATCTGTCACCTTACCAGAAGGTAAACCAGAAGACAGCAGATGCATAGTTTGCCTGTTTATGGCCTGGCTCATAATTCATCCTGTACTGGTTTTGGAGTTTCACTGGCTATGTGATGAGGTAACTTAAAAGAGTCAATGTTCTCTTTCTTGTTTTTTTAACTTTAAAATTGGACATGTCTCAATGCTGTATATGTGCTTATTGCTATTAGAATAGTCAGTTAATTATTGTTAATTCTTAGCAGTGACATTTTCCTAAGACTGTTGAATGTTGTAAAAGGGACCAACCTTAACATGCATGCACTTCTGTAGTGCATAAAGTGAAAATGTTTTACTTTGCATTCAAAAAATTTAAAAATACAGACTCATTTCAAACAACACATTTATATCAGAATATATCTTTCAAGAAGAAAACTTCCAGGAATCAAGTGGTGGTCTTCCTTCAAGCAATTGCTTAAGAATATAAAGCAGCATGTTACTGCATATTCCAAATACAAAAATCACATAAATAGTTGAAAAATAGTGACATATTTAAACAGCTTAATGCAACATACTCTGAAGGAGAATAACTATATCTGATATTTTTAGGGTTGTTTGTTGTTGTTGTTTAATGTGGAACCAGAAGACTGATAAAATACTGGATAATAATATCCTGGTTTTTGCCTTTATTGAAAAAAAAATTGATACGAAGAACAGTAACTAGCTCCCATCTTTTAGTGTAATGTTTGTAGAAGATTATAGATACTTGGGTGTTTTGATTTGTGACAGGCACTTCCACTTAACATAAGGGTAAGGTCTAAATAAATATATTCATCTTCCCTTGAAGAGGCTTAAGCGATCTACAGTTAGTCCGTTCCCTGAGAACGGAGAGCACCCAGCAACTCAAGAGGACTGTTCAATTCCTTTCGTGATTTACCCTACCAGTTTTCAGTTACCTTTTAGAAAAAGGTAACTATGCTGTACGCCACAGCATCAAGGAAAAGAAGTACCCAAAATGACTTCAAAAAATGTACAGTATAACACATGCTCAGCTTTCTTGCTTCTACAGGAATACTTTTTTGACAAAACACCTTATACTATTATGTTTGGACCAGATAAATGCGGAGAAGATTACAAACTACACTTTATCTTCAGACATAAGAATCCTAAAACTGGAGAATATGATGAAAAACATGCAAAACGTCCTGATGTAGACCTAAAGAAATTCTATTTGGACAAGAAGACGCATCTATATACTCTTGGTATTGTTTAATTCTTCTAAGTTTAAATTGGAAAGGAGAGATGAAGAATGTGTTTCTGTCCACTTAAGCTTTGTATTAGAGTCTGCTTTTTTGTTTGTAATAGTCTGTTAATTCTGAGGGGTGGTTGCTTAACGATTTGGGCTTAAGTGATTTAATGACTGGGCTTAACTGCAGGACATAAAAGCGACATTGAAATGCTGCTGTTTAATATTCAATTACAGGAAAAAACATACCAGCCCTGGCCAGCCTTTAGCGTGAAGAATCGATTAATACTTTCAGTACTTACTATGATAATATTTTTGTTAAGAAAGATATTAAGAAACCCATAATCATCCAATATTCTAGGAAGGCATCAGAGTTCACAGGAATTCAGTTAAATCTGCAGTATGCCGCAGACAACTCCCCTCCACATGTTAAGAGTTCTCATTAACACCGGCGTCTGCAGCAGCGTGCGTGAACAGAGATGTTACCGCATTCTCTGAAGATGAATGAATATGGGCTGGTTTTAATTCGTGTGACATCTCTTTCTGTACCAATGAACAGTATGGCAGAGATGAAAGTTTTATTTCTTAGTTCTTTTTTTCCCCCTTTTTCTAATTTCTGAGGAAGAATAAATAATCAGAGAAGAACGGGCTAATCTGGGGTGTACTGCAAATCCAGCAAAATTGACTGCACTTTTGAAATTCCATTGAATAATAATGGAAGGCATGTTCAACTGCTGCGCCATGGGCAGACTTACTGTTCTTTAAAATAAATTACCGTAGCGTGCCATAGCAAACTTCCACTTTTAGATAATAGGAATAAGGGAAACAAAACACTGTTCTTACGGTAAAGGAATGCCTGTGTTCCTTTATGTGGGCTGTTCATTAGAAATTCTGATTAAAGATACTTAAACTCAGATTGCATTTATTCTGTTATAATTGTTCAAATAGACTCCCTAGAGGTGTGTGATTCTAATGCATTATGTGACTGATAACAGAAGTTTAAAAATCAGTTCTTTGTATTGTATCTAAAGTGATAAAATATCCATATTTGCATTTACGGATATTTTAAAACTGTTGAAAACTGCAAGAGCTTCATTAGATATTATCAAACCATAATTGTAAGATGGTTGCTCTGGTTTTCATCACCCATTTTTATACAACTGTCATAAAAGTGGAATAGTATTTACTTTGAATTAATAATCTTTGTTGTGTTGAATGGGCATTTGAGTATACTTGTTAAGCACTTATAAATGTGCTCACTGGTTATTAGAAATGGATCTGGATACAACATCTGTTACTGAGTCTGGCACGGATGAGTTCTGTGACCGTGGCTTCTCAGTTACTCACGCTTGCTAAAATACTCAAACATTTGAAGAGAATTTTCTGTATTGGCAGCCTGGCATTTGAGGGAAATGGCTGTCAGATTTGAATCAGAGAAAATATCGCTTTGATCCTTCAGCTGTGTTACTGACGCAGTTCTTGTGTTTCCATGCTTTCAGGTGTGAAATTGTAATTTGGTAGCAGAGATGCCTTTTGGGGCAGAGGTTTATCTTTCATTGTCTGTGTTTTTTAGATAGATAA
Organism: Platalea leucorodia; assembly: GCF_965183815.1. NCBI lineage: Eukaryota > Metazoa > Chordata > Aves > Pelecaniformes > Threskiornithidae > Platalea > Platalea leucorodia. Next base: position 14,259,809 of record NC_138828.1, on the reverse strand, counting down.
ATAAAGCAGAATTTTGGCCAAGTGGTAGGTTTTGGGAAAATCTCTTAGAATGTGCTTGGATGCGTTTCAGCAGTTGAATTTTGCTAGAGGTTTCATTTTTGGGGGCCTGATACCGGTCATAGATCCCCACAGTAGCGACTTCTATGTTTTGTGTCCAGATCCGGTACCTGGGTGGGGAGTCTGTCTCCTGCTCTGCTAGTGAGGATCCTGTTTGCCATTATTTGTCCAAGACTATGCCTATTATATAGGTTTCGGTTAAAGACATTTGTAAAATGAATGCTTCCTTTATTTCTTTAATACAAATTTCTTCCATTTAGTGCTAAAACCAGATGATACCTTCGAAATGCTAATCGACCAATCAGTTGTCAGTAAAGGAAGTCTTCTCGAGGATATGGTTCCTTCAGTAAACCCTCCCAAAGAAATAGAGGATCCTAGTGATAAGAAGCCTGATGATTGGGATGAGAGACCAAAAATACCCGATCCAAATGCTGTCAAACCGGATGACTGGTAAGGAGAACATTGTTATTTGTACAATACCTTTTACATGCAGGTTATTCATTTGAAAGATTTGACTGGTTTTATTTTGGTTTTTGCTAATGACAATTGGGATATGTTTCACTACTAAAAGCACTAAAGTTTGAAAACATACTTGAGGTGGGTACAAGGATCTGGTCATCTTCTAAGGAAAGAAATAATAGTGCTTTTTGCTGGTTTGTACCCTCCACGGTTGCAATTAATAACCGATTACTATACCTAAAAGATTAGGAAGAGGGTTGGGTTTTTTTCCACCATATTGTCTTAATTTACATTCAACGATTTCTACTTCCTTCTGCGTGAGCTACTGTTCATACGGCAACTCACGAAGAAGAGGGAAAAACTTAATGGAAAGACGTGACTGACACCTGCCAGTTGATGGCAGCAATTTCTGGGCTAAGTAGTACTTTGAAACAATGGAAATATAATTCAAATATATACAAAGAGATAATTGGATGTCTAATTCTCATGATCAGCGTTTCTGATTCTGTTGTGCCTTTGAAAATCATCCCTTTTGTGCCAGTTACAGTCCTGTGAACAGAACATTAGTTCAATGTCAGGCTGCTGTATTTTCTAACTTAAGTCTGTAATTGAAGGGATGAAGATGAGCCTTCCAAAATAGAAGATCCTGATGCAGTTAAGCCTGAGGGATGGCTTGATGATGAACCACAGTATGTTCCAGACCCTAATGCAAAAAAACCAAAGGACTGGTAAGAACTTGATCAATAAGTGCAGGTTGTTAACGTGTCTTGTAGATAAGCCTGCCCGTTCTCTGTGGCAAATTGAGTTGTGGATCAGAAGTCAACCCAAATCTCATTGTCTTTTGAGGTAGTAAGTTGGAATGTGTAAGGTATGGTCAAATATTTGTTGTTTTGGGGGGTTGCTTTTCAAAAAACATGAACATGCCAATTGCCTTTTGTTTTCTGAAGATATACAAACAAAAACAGAGTATGAAGGACCCCTTTGAAAGAATTTGCCACAGTGTTAAACCATGGAACAGCTTAAGCTGATAACTTGAAATCATGATATAATAGTCTCAAAGGGATCTCTAAGCGTCTTAGAGAAGAGTTTCAAGCTGTCTGTGGATGCAGGAATATAATTGCATTCAGTCACGCTGTGGTAGTTGTGAACATGTGACCTTCCTTAAAAAAAAAAAAAAAAGTGTTTATACTGTTGGGTGAAGTTCTGTGAGCTGGTCAAAATTCTGAGGTTGTTAGAGCAAAATGTGTATGGACCCTAACTTCAGACTGACTGCTAGTGTTCAGACCAGTCCGATCTCAAATCAGTTGTTTGTAATTATTTTTTTTTTTCCCTGTAGGGATGAAGAAATGGATGGGGAGTGGGAAGCCCCTCAGATCCCTAATCCAAAGTGTGAGACTGCACCTGGTTGTGGACACTGGGTGCGTCCCATGAAGAATAACCCAAACTATAAAGGAAAATGGAAAGCACCTATGATAGATAATCCTAACTATCAGGTAATAGCAATATTGTAGGTCGTTGTTAAAAGGTACGGTGTTTAACAGAGCAGGCAAGTCAAAGTACTATATTTATCTAGGCTTTTTTACAGTATATTTATATTTTAGAATGAGTCTGAATACCCTCACTAAACATTTTGAGCTTTTTTGGTTTTGCTTTTTTTTTTTTCCCTATAAGTGTACTGGAAAATAGAAATGCTTCCTGTATTAAAACAATTTCTCTGTTAAAAGTTGCTTTTGCAACGATTTGCACTGGTACCACTTATTTAATATGCTCTGTAGAATTGTATTCTGAATTTTGTTATCATTTAATGAAATATTTCTCTTTTTTGTTGGGGTTTTAAGTGTGGGTCTTCTAAATGAACAATTTTTTTTATTAAAAAAATGAAACCTTACAGTAAGCAGATTGACCTACTAGTTCAGTTTTAGTGGAGGCATCAATTTTGGATAATTAAATTCCCCTCCTCCCCTCCAGATATAAGAAGTAATCAGTTGGATACTAAAGAGAGTTACTTTGTATTAATTATGGCTGGGGAGTACTTGAATCTGATTTCTTTGAGCTTAAAATCCTAAGCACATTTGTGAACAGAAGTTGGCTCTAATGTGCACAGGTATCATAAGGCTGAATTTTCCTTCCCTAAAATTTTCCCTAACGCTTCTGGTTACAGTAGCCGTCAGTTTATATATATGAGAGATATATATAGATACATATATAGGAAGGGACCGTGTGGATCATGGGATGTAGTTTCCCTACAGTCTTAGACCACCAGACAATAGATGCTTACCTCACAAGATGATGTATAAGGCCCTTCCAAAAATGTATATGCCATATGCGTGAACAAAAGCCAAAACTATATATCACATAATGAGAGACTAGAGGAAGAAGTAATACCGATGTCCTGTTTTCATGCAGTATTAGGAAATTTGTTTCCTAGACTTACTCTAGGAAGTTTACAAAGACTGTGCTTGGAATCACCAGTACCAGGAAGAACGGAGATACTTTGTACAGTCAGTTATTACTGTAACCCTGCATGGACAAAAAAAAAAAAAAAAAAATTATTTTTAAGACATCTGCTCTAAGCCAGAAAATTGAGACCTATCTGCCAAAATCCTATCGGCTATATCCAATTCTGTTTTTATGTAGGTTAAACTCTACTGCTTGTCTTTTTAAATAATGCACTTGAAATAGTCAAGAAGTTCTAATTATTTTAAAATTCATTTTTTAGTGAGGTGTAGGTAATGTGATTACATTTTTTTCCTTAAAAGGGAATCTGGAGCCCTCGGAAAATACCGAACCCAGACTATTTTGAAGATCTTCACCCGTTCAAGATGACCACTGTCAGTGCTATTGGTTTAGAACTCTGGTCTATGACATCTGATATCTACTTTGATAACTTCATTATATGTTCAGAAAAAGAAGTAGCAGACCGTTGGGCAGCAGATGGCTGGGGCTTGAAGAAATTAGTAGCAAGTGCTAATGAGGTATAAACTTTACTATGTTCTTAATAGCCAAAAGTAGTGAGGGAGATGTACTGTTGGAAGAATTTTCTGTCAATTGATGCTGACAGAATATTAATTTGTCTGCAATTAATAATCTTGCTGAGTAAGTATGATAGGGGTTTTTTTTCTTATAGTTTGGCTTTTTACCTTTCCCAGATCAATATCCCCTTGAAATTAAAAGGGTACAACGTTTTACTTAAACACCTAGTGAGAAATTGGCTTTATTATAGTTAATGAGTTTTCTGCTGTTCGTGGTGATACTAGAAATTCAGTACCTGTCACCAAATGGAAGCCGAGTTACCTACACCCAAAGACCTCTCTCTCTTTTTTTGCCTTTTTCTCCTTTTCTTTTCACTTGTGGCTAACTCCATTATATATGTTCTTTAGATGTTTCCCTCCCATGAGGAATGGATAAATAGCCATGTGCTTTTTCTGTTTAATAACTTTAGGCCTTTGGCTGCTTAGATGAATATTATGCAGCTCTGAAAATAGTGCACGTATGTTTATGGAGCTGCATCTGTTCTTCTGTTTCTGTGTGGGCACCCTCATTGTGTTTGTATACTGCACTCGCCAGCCGCCAAGAGTTTTTTCCTAGATCCCTTTCCTGTGCGGTGGGATGAACTTGTCCTGACATACGGGATCGTGAGCCCCTCTAGTGGCTGCCTTTACTGACTGCAGTTTCTTTCTAACAGTCCTATATTTTCTTTGATTTGAGTGGCAAGAGCAAGCCTGCAGTTGTGGGAATGAAACGATGGGTTGGTGGCAAATGTGGCCAATTCCTGACAGCTGCTGTTTGTCACAGGATGAGCAGGTAGCAACAGCATATCTGCCCATGCAATAAGGAAAGCCACCTCATCCCATCACCTTGCCCTTTTCTGAAATGTTTGGTTTTATTTCTGGACCTGCATCTATACCTGTACACACAACAGCAAAAAATATTCCCTTGAGTCCCCTCACTCAAACTTCCTACCTTAGATGCCGATGTACCCTTTCCAGAGGTCTGACTGGACCAGGCACTTGCCTACCTCCCTCTACTGTATAAGTCAGAACTGGGTTGGCAGGACAATTTACTCCCTGAATAATTGGCTGTCAAAGGAGAGAACAGTGGTAGTACAGATGGAGCAAGACATTGCTCTTCAGGAGGCTGGCTGCTGCTCTGAGGCTCTTGATGCTTTGGAAGCTTTCAGCTGAGTTGGCACAGCGTGGGGGGAAAAATAGAGTAGCTGGGAAGGGTGTAAAGTGTGAGGTTGCCAAGACTCCAAATGTCGCTTTACAAAATTGAGTAGTGGCCAGTCTCATATGTTTGGAATACCAGGTTTGTTCCTTCTTACTTAGCACCTGCTATTTATCTGCAATCTGTCAAGTTGTTACTTTACTAGTATTGAAATCCAATATTGTTTTAGTCATTAAAAAGCAAAGGTAAAGAAGGGTTTTCTTTGGGCAATATAAAGCTTAAAATATATACAGGACACTTATGAACTTATTGAAGTGTTGAGAGGGATGTAAATGCAAAATCTTTTTTTTTTTTTTTTTTTTTTAATTGTTCTTAATATAGCCCGGTATGTTTAGTCAACTGGTGACTGCTGCAGAAGACCACCCATGGCTCTGGGTTCTTTACATCTTGACGTTAGCTCTCCCTGTTGGTCTAGGTGTGTTGTTCTGCTGGCCAGCAAAGGTTAGAGAAATTTACTGTATTTTTATTTGGTTTTATTCTTAATACTTTATTTGAAAACTCTTAGCATCTGTGCAACGATATGTACTTTTAATGTGCCATTGATATTATTTAGCTTACAGTGGCTGTTGTGTTTAATTCTTAATTTGAGTTTAAAGGTAAATTGATTTTTAATTTGTTGTAGAAAACAGATGAAGATATTGACTTCAAAAAAACTGATATATCTAAGCCAATTACAAAGGGAGAACTAAAACAAGAGAGAGAGGAGTTAGAAGATGATGAAATAGAATTAGAAGAAGAAAAAGAAAATGAAGATACTGCTGAAGATGGTAAGATGAGCAAGCCAGCTTGCAGTTTGATTAAAGACATGAATAGGACTAGCTCATGGATTGCATTGCCAGTAATTACAACCAGTTGTCTTAGAACATGCAGAACCTGCCTTGCTCTAAGTCTTCTTTTCCCTTTGACAATCTCCAGCAAGTGGCATTCCATGGCTAATAGCTATTTGATAAATACAAGCAGAAAGTAAGGCTCTCCTCAGTATTTTTTCACTTTCAAGAAATTAACGTGCTTCTGACAGTCTTTTTATGTTTGTAGACAGTGATGCATATTTTCTCCCTTCTAAGTATTTCATGTATTGAACACATCTGAATGGTTCAGATATATGTACCTGAAGTAGTTAGTCACATCGTTGTCCTTAAAATGTTCTGGAATAGCTTTCAGTCTTTAACATAAGCCTTTCTCCTTACTCCTCTATGGGAGGGTTGTGCCTTGAACTATTCTGTTGGTCACTGAATTTAGGTAACTCTTGTTAAAGCCTGAAAATACAGTAGACTTGAACATACTGAAGTCTGCTGCTTCCTTTGTGTTGCATTCTAGCAATGCATTGCGTGCCTGCAGAGGTCTGTCCTGCTGCCCCAAGGGAGAAATCCATGATTCCGTAGGTTGAGCTATACTTTGGCATCCAAGGATAAAATCATCTTGTGTTACTGTCTCGGAGATTATTGGTACTATTCTGCTATGGCTTTGATGTTCTGTTAGCATTTCCCTGAGTCTATAGTGATGAATAAAAAGCAAATCACCTAACTTACAGTGCAGTATCTTGACTTCCATGTGAAAATCCTTAGCTTCAGACCTCTGCAAGATTCTGCCTCTTACTTCACTTTTCCTTGGTAAGAACAAAGCAAGTGACAAGTGACTGGCATGGAAAGTTAGAAACCTAGCAGACATTCATGTTTGTTTGGTTTTTTTTTTTTGGTTTGGTTTGGGTTTTTTTTGTGTTTTTTGTGTGGGTTTTTTTTTTTTTTTTTTGTTCTTAGTACTGACATCACTCTCTATTACTGACTGAAACTTTGTGGGTTTTGCCTGTCTTGGCACTATGTTCCACGAGTGGTGATGGCTTCTGCCTGTATGACTTCAAAGTTTACTCAGCATCAGATGTTCCCATGCCAGTACTTACAGAATTGAGTGCGTTGTTGGCACAATCCTTACCACACCAAACTTAGTCCATCTGCCTTACCATTCGAGAGCCTTGCCTAGGCATTTAATTATTTTGGTTATGCTGCCTATATTTTTTACATTAGCATAAATTGTAGGTACAGCATTTCAGCATTGTATCTTCCTACATTTTCCTTTTGATCTTACTCTACTCTACCTGCTCTTTCCTTCTGAATTAGAATCTCTTTTCTTTTACCGGTCTTGATGCAGATCGTAGATACTTTTTGTACATAATATGTTACTGTTGCAAGGCTGAGATACCTGATTTCCAATATTGTTCTGTTAAGTCAGCCAGTTAATTTAGTTAACTACAACACATCGCTTAATAAATAATATGTTAAAGTGTGTGTTTGAATGTTAGAAATAACGCCCAAGCAATCGCAGAGGAACACTGTTTAGCTCCCACAACTTTTTTTAAAGAATTCCACTTGGAACAGCGGTTCATGATGTTCCAAAAGTAGGTTCCATTTTAGACCTTTACTTTTAGTTACTGAACTGAACACAGACTAAAACTAACATAGCTAGCTTTTGTATGACAATTCCAAGGTTTCCAAGTAAATTCTAGGCTTCAGAGGGAAGGATTACACTTTGCTGTCATATGACTTCCCAGTTTCTCTTTCTTTTATAAGAATTGCTTCACTTCCCTTAGCTTCCTGCCACCTTTTACATTTGCAGCTTGAAATCTTCCCTTTTTTCCTGTCACTCTTCTGCCTTTTCATATCTGAAAGCATTAGAGAATTTGTCTTCTGCCTCCTTCTGCTGATTCTTTTTGCTACAGAGAGAAGAGAAATGGAGGAGACAAAAAGAGAGCTTATAATGGATGCAAAGAAGATGGGAAGGGAGGCTTCTCCTTCAGGTACTGGGAAAGGGAAGTAATTTGGGCCAGGATTTGAAAATGGTCTCTCCTTTATGGTTTTTTCCCACTGCTTCCTTGTTGATGGTAGAACTTCAAGCTGGTGGATGCCAGCTTTCATCAGATATGGATGTGAGTTTCCTTTGAGATTTCTCAGTATGGTATCTGTAGTCATAAATATTTTCTACTAGTCTCTTTGAATCCTAATAACTAGTCATTATCTGCTTCTTTGTTTTGTGGAGTTGAAGGTAACAGGGTTTGAGCTGTGGAATACTGGATGACTTTAGATCCACGTTTTATCATGGGGCCATTAAAAGAAGAAAAAAGACAAAGCGTGGCACAATAGCAAATTTCAGAAACACTTGTAGATTTCTTTGGCTCCAGTGAAAAGGAGTTGCTGGCAGAGTGCTTCTTGAAGGGCACTGTCCATGGGATTTACTGTTTTATTTTGTTCCATGTTAATTTTTGTGGCACTGCTAAAGGATGATGTGCTCGTGACTTGTCTGCTTATCTGCTTTGTCTCCTTGCTTTCCTTGCTCTCTAGAAAAATATTCCAGGAAGTAAAAGAATGTTGCCAAGAAATGGAATTTCAGGGGCACAGTCTGAACCTTATTTGTGAAGTTATACATTTATTTATATAAAATACTGTTTAAATTAATATTAGACTAAATTAAAATCAATAATTTTAAATAGTATAGTTGTCCAGTTCTGGCTTTTACTAATTCTGATGTCTGAAGTTTTTTGGTTTATTTCATTTTTTTTCACTCTGTTGAAATTGGTACTTACGGGAGGTGCTGGATTTGCATCATTTAAAGTTTCTAATCTCTTCATTAGAATATGAGCCAAGCCTTTGTGAATTTTTGCCAAGCTCTTCTGGTAAGGGCTTATTTTTAGAACAGAAATCTTTGTCTACATCTATCTTAAACTATGATCTCAATTTTTTTGTCATATTTCTTCTTTTCATAACAGTAGCAGAGACATATTATTGTAGACATGTATCAGGTATATTTACAGATGGGAAAACTAATTTCTTAGAGCTTCACTAATTGTTATGAGCTATTTGGCTCAATTTATAGCTATACTGTAGGCAACGTTTTTTGGTACTCCTACAGAAGTCTCAAATATTTTAATAAATTAGGGTTTTCTAGATTTTAGTCACCAAGAATTAGGGGAGTCACATCTTATATGTGACTATCATCTGAATTTATATGGTCACTCTTGTTTCAGTTTTACTGAGCTGAAACAGTAAGAATTGGGGAGTGGGTGTTGGCTTTTTGGTTTTGTTTTTTTAACACTGAAGAAGTGTTTATGAGATGTAGGCGTGGCCTGACAAGGATAGAATTGAGCACTGCTTTATCACTCTCTTTAACTGAGCCACTGGTGGACTGTTAAGTTGTAAAATGTCATCTTATATCCTTTCTGTCATATTTAGGTATGATTTCTTGTTTACTCTTGATAGAAAGTACTGCAAAAGGTAGTCAATTTCTAGAAATTCTCACTTCAAGAGCTCAGTTTGAAGAAAAGGAAGAGACTTGCCAAACGCCAGTAACTTTTCTTTGAATCATGCTGTGGTTGCTGAGGTTTAGTTCTTATAATGGGCATAGATACCTAAAATGCAGGCACAGGCGTGCCAGCTCGTAAGTACTGAAGCCCGAAGTGGAAATCAAAACAGTTGGGTGCCTGGCCTCCTTCACAAAATATGCAGTATATAAGGAGTTGGTTACCCTAGAAGGGCAGCCATGTAGGTTGTGCCTAGAATTTGCAATATTTGGTGCATGCACTGCTCTTTAATGCAGTGACATGGCCTCAGTAAGAAAGGAGAAACTGCCTCTGTGTTGCTTAGCCTATAGTTTGTCCAGGGGATCCTGGAGAGTAAAAAGGTACTTTGGTTTTTTTACTTTTTCTCCCCCACCCCAGTCCCTGTCAGTTCAAAGGTCTAACTGATGCCAGGTCTCATAGAAAGCTTACTGCTTTTTGTGACTAGTTTCATCCTAGTAGTGCAAGCTGGACATACTTCAAGTGAGCTGAGGGGAGTACAGTGCTTTCCTGACTAGTTTCTGCACTGCAATAATGCATAAGAAGGGGGTGAGCACAGAGCTGCCTACCCCTCACCCAAAACAGCATGCTGAAAGAATTCCCTGCTGAAAAGGGGAGTTCCCTTAAGATGTAGGTGTCCCCCATGGTGGATGACTGATAACTGCAATATTGACTTTGCTATCTAAGTCAGAATTTAGTCAGATTTGGGATGCCTGAGTTGTCCTATTTTGGACTCCGGTCTCAAAACTATTTAGTACAATACTTGTATTTAAGGACTTCCCTAAAGGAAACCAACTTAAGATCGTCATTTTAGTCGGTCACTTACAAGTCTGAAGAGAGTATGTGCTATTGTGAAAAGAGGCTATGCTGAAGCTGTTAAAATTGGTTATTAAATCTGACCGTGATCAATTTCTACTAATTCATGAGAAGTCTGCTTTCACAAAGATGTTTTAATGGGTTATTGTAAACAAGCAGTTCATTCTAAAACTGAAATTGGCTGCTTTTCCTTACTAGTGTGTCTGGATATAGTGCTTTTTTAATATAGTTCTGTTTCCAAACTAAAATTAATTTCTTCTGCAGAAGAAGAAGGTCAAGGTGGTGAAGATATTGATGATGAAGAAGAAGAAAATGAAGTTGCAGATGGAAGTCCAGAAGAAGGTGATAAGTCAAATAAATCTGGTTCAGAAGATGAGGTAAGTTTAGGGTTTTTCCTCTATTTTCTCCTTGCCCTTGTCCAACATCGCAGTTCTAACTAAGCCCAGTTACCTACAACAAGAGTTTTTCTTCTTTTAATCCATAAAATCAATCATGAGGTGGGGACGTGTTTTTATTTGACACCTCAAATGCTCTGTATAGGTTTGTGAAACATGTCTCTTCCTGTGTAATTTTGGCTAGGAAGTGATATTTATTGTAAAGTACAGGTATAGTACAGAAGTGATCATGCAGGTCTCAACATGAAACGTTTCTACAGGAGTATAGTTTTTAACAGGTTATTAAATGAATTGCAAGTCTTGAAAATTTGTATGCTGCAGTGGATGTCAATCTCTTTTTATCATGCTACTTAACTGATGGAACATGTGCTTCTAACCAAATAGCCTTTCAGTGAGACCTAGAAAAACCTTAAGCTTTCAGTAATCTTTTTTTTTTTTTAATTCCAAAATAAGGTTTTGAGCAAAATGACCATACTAGTTTTGAATTCATCACCTGCAGTTTCATTTTCTTGTGCAGATTAATCCAGTCACCAGATAATGTATAAAATGGTTTTCAGAAAATAACATTGTAGAACAGAATTTGTGTGTGCTTTTCTCGCTCGTCAACTACTCATTATCCTTTCATTTAGAAACTCTGGTATGTCTGAAATGCTTTAGCTCCACCCACAGTATTTCTGTTGATCATCTTGTGCTTGTCACTCCCTAAACGAGTCCCTTCCCGGATTAGGGGAGTTGTTTAATGGAATGTTAACTCCTTTGCGTACAAAACTCCTCTAGGAAATGGTACCTTGCATGAGGTTGCATTGTTTTAGCACTGAAATTCTTCATTAATTACCCCTTATTCAGGACTTGCTCTTGTTCCCATTAGAAGATTTTTTTTTTTTTTTTTCCTTGTACATTTACCTAGGAATACAGTATCTGACGAACCCCATTAGGATGCATGTGACTCTGTGAAAGTAATAACAAGATCTGAATGGGTGTGTGCCATTACGCAGTATCACAATGAGGTTACGGCTTGCTCTTCTCTGAGTATTTTCGGGGTGTACAAGTTTCTGCCGTGAGTTAGCTAGTGACCTACTTGTGAGATGTCGTGCGCACCATGTCCTCGCTCGGGTTGTGCCACATTCTGTGAGCCGTTCCTTCTGAATGAGGGGCTTGCCATTAGGTGATGCAGGAAAATGAGGAAGCAAGGTGTTGTCTGAGAAGGGAGTTCATGTTGGAAGGGCTTTTCGTGCGCCTCTGTAAGCTAATTGCTTTTAAGCTGAGAAGAACACATCTGATTTAAGAACAGTTTGTTCTGTTTGTAGCTTTCCAAAAGCCACAGTTAGAATGTTTTAAATGCTTCTTGCTTAAGAAGTGGAAATTAAAATTAGCATAAAATGCACCTTACGGAAGTTGCTAAATTCATTTAAAAAGTCACCGCTTTTAAACCAATGAGTAAACGGGCAAAACCAAATTTCTGACATCAGTTTAGATGTAGTATTCCCTTCCTTCTGAACATAGAAAGGAAAAGTCTTTTACCCATTTTACTTATCGTTAGGTTAGTATTGTGGAGGAAAAAAAAGTCCTATCACTTAAGTGTTGCATTTAGTGACAATATGATTGGGGCGGTCGGGAGGAGGAATAAAGTAACATGCAGGTTTCAATAATTAAATTAAAATTGGTTTAAAATTGTAATGCTGGTTTTGTTTTGGTTTGTTTTCTTTTTCAGATGAAAGAAGCTGATGAAAGCACAGGTTCTAGAGATGGTCCACTGAAATCAGTGCGTAAAAGAAGAGTACGAAAGGACTGAGTTACTTCCAGCTAGTATTTGTAGGTCTAGATAATAGTAACTTTTGGTATGCCACTTCAGTGGGCCTGACAGCATGCAAGTTCCTGAGATTTGAAGGAAAAGGGGGGACTCATTGGTACTTAACCTCTGATTTTAATTCTCTAACCTCTTTTAACCTTCCCAAACTTCCTTGATTCCCTTTTTTAAGGAGAAATACTATGCGTGAAGAGTTAGCTGATGCTTTGAATTAAAAAAAAAAAAGGCGAAATTACAAGTTGGCCAACTGATTTTAAGGTGAAGATTCTTAAGATTTGAAGATTCCTAGAAATTAGTATTAGTTGGAGATAAACTTACTCTAAATATTTTTTAAAAACATGAATAAATGGTAACGTTTTTGCAGCTCTAGCACAAAATCAGCTGTTCACACTTTTCAGCTAAAAGAGGATGATGGTATAGATGTAGCATCTATAGCAGTTCGCATTGCTATGAGAAAAGGTTTTGTTCTGTGCAGAGCTAAATGCAATAATTGTTTTTGTATGATGATTTAGTGCTAGCAACAATTTTTATTGTAAATTATTTATTTTAGTTGATCTTGTTACATAGGTGGTCACCTGTTCACTTTCGAGATTGGTTACAGTAATTTATTTTTAAAAGATATTTTAAAATAGAATACTCATAGAACAAGTGGTAATTGATGTGACTTGTTTTACTTTTGAATGCAGATATCACATCTGCAGAAGTGATATACAGATGATTTTTTCAAACTTTTATAGTTCTCATGTTCCAAGCCAGAGTGGTATAACCTCTGTTTATAGAATACCTGCTAAGTGTACATTGCCTCTTTAAAAATATTTAATAATTCTTGCTTAACATGAAATTTATTAATATAGATAAGAATTTTTGATGGATTAAGTTTTTTACAGATGTGAGTAACTGGGCATTCTCATAATATAGTTTAAATAAACTGCATATTGTAAAAGAAACTTTGTTTTGTTAAAGTTCAGCTGTATATTAAAACAAACAATAAAACTGCAGTCAGTAGAAACCTTGCTGCTTGGCAGCTGCCTATAATATTAGTAGGATGTAAAATGCTAGCAAAAGCAGTCATACGTTTAAAAACAAGTAGAAATACATTAATGCATAAGGAACCTAACGGATTTCCTTGTGCCTAGCAAGAAGCTAGTTCACGTAAAGAAATATTTTCACAGCAAATCGAGGCAGCAAAGATTTCGTGGAAGCCTCTAACAAATGAATGCTTAATTAACCCTAATGAAGAAGCCAAGCGTCTTCAAGTGCTTGTGTTGAAGTGTTCAGAAGTTAATTACATTGGACTCTATTTTGTGTGAACTACATGAAAAGGCCTCTTTTTTGTTTGGTTTTGGGGGTTTTTGGTTTTTTGTTTCTGGTTTTTTGGTTTTTTTTTTTTTTTTTTTTTTTTTAAAGTTAAATGCAAGTTCCTTCCTCTTTATTTAGGGTCTACATGCAAAAGGTAGAGAAGTGGAGACTCCAGATTCCTCTTCCTGCCTGTGACTTTTCAGCAGTAGACAGAAGTTGTTACCAATGCGGTATCCTGATAGTAACAGCTACTGTCAGCTGTCAGGGAGCGTTTCAGCGCTACTTTTGAATGAACCTTGTCTGAGCCTGGTAAAAGACCTTTGGGATTGTTACAGCGTTTGGGTTTGGTTTTTGTTTGTTTGGGTTTTTTTTTTGAGTGTGTGTTTGTTTGTTTGGTGTGGTATAGTTACTCCAGGGATTGGTCACCCCACAGGGGATGCCAGTCTTCCCTTAGGGTTTCGAACTTCAGGTTCCTGTAAAGTCTTGGTTAATGCCCCATCAACATCTTTGCTTGTGCTTCAGTAAACGAGGAGCCATTTGTTAGGAGTAAAATGGTCTTGTGAGGCTGTGGCTCAAGGGTGCTGTTTGCAAGAATACTGACTCTGTAAGGCTTATCTCATTTTAATACTGACTTAATGACCTCCATTACCTGGAACCTGGAGATAGAAGACATCCTTCTGCACATCAGCCTACTTGGACCTAGTCTTATGCGAGTGGTTAGGGGAGAAATATCAGGGCTTTGGGGATTTGAGGCTCTAGATCTAGAAAGCCAGGCAAAAGGGGAACCCCTTTCCATTGACACTTGTAACACTGAGATTTCACCCGCAGTTCCTGGGTGTAGTCCATTTGTATCCAAACAGGTATTTATTTCAGGAAAAATACTTGATCTTGCTATCATGGCTGCTTGAAAGTGCTTTGAAATTAAGAAACTAATGATAATCCAGTTCCAGGATGCCTCGCCACTGAAACTGTCAGTCATGGTTGGAACTCCATGAGTATCGAACCTTCACAGCCTGCGCTCCCACCGGCTACATCGTAGCTTAGTAAAAGTGGTCTCACTGAGGACGCCAAAGCCCAGACCGACAATTTTCTGTATTCAGAGAAGGCTAAGTACAACTGAGGCCTTTTTATTTAATTACAACTGAAGCTACTCCTCAGTTAGCTTCCACCTTCGTGAAGGTATGATGAAGTAATAATTCTGGTTTCTGTCCACTGTAGAGCTCATTGCATGTGTAGGAAAAGGTAAAATCTCTTCTATTAACTTGGCTTAAAGTTCTCCTGCGTGGAGAGGTGCAAGTTTTAGCTTTGACAACACCGGATGCAGTCTACCAATCCTTTTCCTCTTTACTTCAGCCAGAACAGAAAAGTATACAGAAATCTAAGACTCAGTGGGTGAAAATACCAAGTGAGTCAGGAACTGGGAGCTTGCTGAAAATAGATTGATTAACCCAGGTTTAATCTTAATACTTGCTAATTATATCTAGTATTTTAGGTGCTTCAGCTATGTAGACACAATTAAGATGACGGCAAACCCTACTATTTTTCCACCTTTTGACTACAGATAGTTATGAGAAGTTTTAGGGTTTACAAATGTTAAACCAAACTAGTCGAGACAAATCAAAAGTTTTTATTTAGTGTAAAGTCAGAAATACAACATCTTTAAAATGTTCATAAGTTAAATGAAGGCCACAGTAGTGGGATGTAAAATGCTATATAGATGAAATGACTACTATATACACACCAATGGATAAAATATCACTATCCAATCTTACAATACAAAACCGTGATTTTAAGATTACTTGATCTTGGGGGAAATTGCTGAAGTCTAACAAGCGCATGCTCTGTTACCACTTGATCTGCTACAGTGCAGATGGAGATGTGCAGTGACATGGCTTTAAAGCTAGGATAACTGTAATGCAATGCAATCTTTACAAGTCAAGTGCTTGGTGTGATTGTTCTTTTTTTTTTTAATGCTCAAACCGTGGACTAACCATGTGATCTACTCTACCTGCTAGCAATTCTTGGATGAATTTAGAGTTCCAGATAGGCAGTAAAGTGAAAGAGTAGTCCATAGAAGATTAAAAATAATTTTGGGTGTTTACAGGACCCCATGACACAAATGGTATCAGCCATTTCTGCCTTGGTGGGTAAAACTTGTTTCATCATCAGGTTTCTTGACTCAGACTTGTAAGCAGCCCTCGAGACCGAACTATTAGTGTTTTGTTTGCAATGACCTGACTTCACTGACACTCCAGTGAGCGCTGTACAGCTGTCTTAAATGGGGAGAAATGGGAGACCTCTCCTTTGGGAGGGGGGAACCTCACAATGTCAGCTTACACTCGAGAGACAGCAGTGCTTAGCTGCTGAGAAACTTGGGGTCTGAGAGGGATTTATTCTACCATTACACCCACTCATTCAGTTCCTGCAGCTTTATTTTACAGAATTCATCACAACAAGGTTGAAAGATCCTTGAACTAGTGGTGTCATTTTGTTAAAAGGTAAAGTACAATGTCTTCATTACTGAAGGGACAGACCTCAGTTCTAGTTAACACCCATAAATAAGTCTGCAATGAGACAGATGCAACTGAGTACTGCTAAAACTTGCATCGTTGTCTGTGTTTCAGCTTCTGCTCTCCCTTAATACTGATTATGCCAGACATGCTGCCTCTATGGGAAGTGCTCAGACCCACAATCTGGGCTGAGCTCCTTTACAAAACCTGCTAACAAACAGCCAAGCCAGTAAAAACCAGGGCACCTTGACATGAGGCATTACTCAGAGCAGCACGGATTTGAGAGGCAAAAGCCACCTTTGTTCCACTACAGTCTTCTGCCTTAGATGTTTTTGTGGAGTGCCTCAAGAGGTACTTCACAAGCTCAGGCTCTGGGGCGGGAAAACAGTGGCTCTAAGGCCTGAAGCAAAGACGAGTTTGGCACTTCAGGAGGAAGGTGAAAGGTAGCAAGGAGAGACTTGTTCTCAGTTCCTCACTGCAGATTGTTCACAACGATCATGAGGAACACTTGACTTTCTGTTTCTGTAGAGCTTATTACTCAGGTTCTTATTTAACTCTTCATCACACAACTGAAAAAATTCAGGAAGATCACACATCATGATGCCGTGCCTGATCATTCTTTGAGGAAACAGGACGGTGAAAATGGGTTGAAGTGTTCACCTTATGAACGACAAACACTCCAATACTGCATCAATTTGGTATTTCCCTAATGTAAGTTGCTTATCCTTGTTCCTCTTCCCTTACCCTTCTCCTTCCCAAAAAATCTTAAGTGTTTTTCTGTACGCAAGCCCTGCAAATAATGTCATACCGTTATTACTTCATAGAAATTCTTAACTGGTTTATAGGTTTTTGTTTAAAGTTGCTTTGCAGAGCTACGAACAGTTCTATACAGTAATTAAATACATCTGAGGTGAAAAAGGTGATGCAATTAGACTTTGAATATTTTTATCAATGAGATTTCAACACAATAACTGTATTATTTTGCTAGTCAAGAACACTATCCTAAGCCCTCAAAGAGCGCCAACAGCCTTTTGTTTAACCTGACAAACTGAATCAGTTTTTAACAGGATATGCTCATTTTTCAAACAAATACTAAAGTTTAGTAAGTTTCTACACTACATTTGCACATTGCTTAATCTTAACAATACACAAACTTATGTCTCCTGTTCATAATGTTCTTAATTCTGTTTATCACCAAAGCTTATAATCTTCAGGTATCCAGTAAAGCCACAAACTAAGGTATTTTAGCTCATGTAGCCTATGCCAATTAAAACAAAAAAGACAGCAGCAATACAATGACATCATCTGTGAGTCAACCCTTACTTCCTTTTGCTTTTTGTGTCAGTTGTTTGGAAAACACTAGACGCTGACATCAGATTTTCTATATACTGTCCAAGAACTTGGTTTTCTGATTTCAGTTTCAAGTTTTCTTCCTTAACAGCATCTACTCGTGCCGAGAGATCTGCGAAGATGATATTATAAGAGAAATATTAGACTCTCTTGCATACAATAATGAATATGTTCTATGTGCCTACATCAAACTATTCACGCTTTTAATGTGGGAAACATTGCCATAAGGTATTACCTTATAAAATACTGTGCCACTCACAAGTTTTATCTGAAGCCCATTTTTCCTATATTATTTTGTAGTACAGTACTTTGACAAACTTGTTACACAAACTTACTGTTTGTATCTTTATTCTTTTCTTGAATTTTTGAATTAAGCTATTGCAAACTGAACTATTTGGAAACAAAAGTTGACCGATGAGCAGACTCAAAGATGTATGTCAACTAATGAGCCTGGGAAAGTTAACCGTATCGCCCCTTCTGCTTGATGTGTATTATGGGAGTCAAGCAAACATTATGTTGGATAAAAAGGGAAAAAAGTAGTTCTGAGGCCTTGCTTATGTACCTTCAACTGCATAAGAGCCATACTTCTGGACACTCTAAGGTAGGGCAGAACAGTAAGGTTCTCCTCTTTTGCTTGTTACTGTGTGCTTGCAAAGAATCTGATGTGTCAAACTGCTAACCTTCAAGTGTGTGCTGCAGTTCCAAAACTTGATTAATAAGCCGTGTTTTCTCTTCTAATTCCACCTGATTCTCGGCCTCAACAGCTGCAATAAATCATATAAGTTTTAATGCAACCTCTGTAACAGCTCGAAATTATATTAAGTAGAAAAAATAACAATGAAGAGCAAGAACATTAAGAACTTATACCATCCATGTCGGCGTTCATCATTGTAGAATGGGCTCTTTCCACTTTTGAAGAGAGTATTCCTGAGAGATGCTCTGCTTAAAGATAAAAAAAAAAAACAAACAACAACACTGAGGCAACCGTTAATGTAACTGTCTTTATATTTGGATTTTAGATGCGTTTTTTCTAATTGGTGTTGGAAAGCCACCACTTAAGCCTAAGGCAGAACAACATTTTTTTAATGTTCTTTATTTTTCCTAGAGCCTTATGTGGTATGTAAATACGATTCTTCAGGTAACTATGCTACGTTTACAAAACCAACTGCTCTAGATTACCCTCTAACGCATAAAATAACGGTTATGTGTTTCAGTGATGCAACTGCCGCCCTCTCAGCACCGATCTTTCTGGAATTGGCTGTTAAAGGGACGGGGAAGCAGACGGGGCCCCCTTCATTGTCCGCCCCCTTTCGCTGTTAGCACGGGCAGCCCCGTCGCGGCCCTCAGGCCTGCAGGACGTCTTCGCTTCGGGCCCCTCACAGCTGCTCCGCCTCCAACCGGGACGGTTAACGGCAGCGCTCGGGCGCCGGACCCGCTGCCGGCAAGCACCGGCCGCGGTTTGGGCGGTGGGGGGGGGGCGGCAGCGCTGCAGAGGGCTTCCGCGCTGGACCCCCCCGGGAGCCCCGCGGCCTACAGCCTCCTCCCCACAGCCGCCAAGGCCCGGCCGCCCCGCCGCGCCCCGCCTCGGCTCCTCACCTGCCGCCGCCTCCCTGCGGGCTGCGCCCCGCGCCCCGGCCCGGCCGCAGCTGTGCCCCTGCCTCCCCGCTGCGCCTGCGCCGCCTCCCCTGCGCGCGCACCCGCCTGCGCCCGCTCTAGCCAATGGGCGCGGCGGGGCGGGCCGGCGGGGCGGGGCCCCGGCCCCCTCGCTGAGGGGCGGGAAGAGCCCCGCCCGTCGTCCCCCCTGACAGGGGCGCGGCGGGAGGAGGCTCCCCTCACACACACGCACAAGGGCCGCGCCTCGCACCTCCCACACCCCGCCCAGGGCCGGTGCAGGCCAGGCGGGGCCGAGGGGTGCGGAGCAAGGGAGCCCCCTCGCGTCCGGGAGAGCTCGTCACGCCTCCGCCTCCCTCACGGGTTTTTTTTAATCCTACGCGGTCCTTTCCCGTTAAATCCCACTGAATTGCAGATAAAATAACAGAAGTAACTAGTAAGTACGCGATTGCATTAATATCAAGGTTTTTCTGATAACTTCGTTTTGTGCAGATGCCTAGAGCCGTGGCCCCTAACCAGCGGTTGGTCGCCCCCTGTTGTGTTCAGGAGAAATTAAGGGAAGGCAGGTGTTCTCCAGCGTGTAACTCCCTCAGGTTTAGGTAGGCTGGCAAAGCCTGAGGAAGGCTGGAGAAAACCGAGTGTCTGTGTGGTTGCAGTTAACTCTCAGGAGCTCTTGGAGAGGAGGCTCCCAGCCAGAGGCCAGCAGGGTTTACCTGCTCCGGTTCAACGCCGTGTAAACCCGGCCAAACTGCTTCTAGTCTGGCAGATCGATAAGCCGCCTGCACAGCAGTGTCCAGGTTAAGAAACCTGGGATTTAGCTCCTTGCTTCTGGGTCTTACAGCATTAGAGATCACATCCCACAGAAACCGAAGTAGCTTCGCATAGTTGCTCTCATCTACTAGCTCAGTAGCTCCAAACCAACACTGCTGTTTCTGTCATCTTTCCCTAGTTCCCCGGAGGGAATAACCATTGCAGAACGTGCTGCACAGGGTGCTCCCTTTGGACCTCAGAGGACGGTCTGTGAGGTAAAGGCAACGGCAACGTGCGGGACCTGAGCTCGTTTTAGTGGCTTCGCTGAAGTGACTGCACTGCATAACCTGTAGTATCTTTATAGGTACTATGTAGCTTGAACCATATGTTGCAGTGAAATAGATCTGTATCGTATCCGTATGTCTGCTGGAATATATCCAGTTATACATAAATAATTTGATGCTGTGAAGATAAAGGCATTTGGGAAGTCTGCCCTCTACTGCATTTTTTTAATACACTTCAGAAAGTACCTATTTCTAATATCTACATCTTCTGGGTGCCTCCACAATTTTATTAACATTGTGTTAATAATTTTTTTAACCTCGCAATCAGATAAATTCAGGTTTGACTGAACGCTGTTCATGTTATGAAAACGTATTTTAATTAGAGTCCTGCAGTCTGTTTGTACTGGAGAATGAGTCTGTCATTTTGAGTTTCATTAGCTGGTTTACTTAAAAATATAGCACCTTCTCTACAAAAGGCATTTTTAACCCCTGCAAGCAGTCCTCTCAGGTGGTGGCTGGGCTTTAGGAGCTTGTTAGTAACTGTCCTTGACTGCTGGTTTTTTTAATGACAGGTGCTTCTCACCCTGTTATGACCTTGCTTGCTGCACTTGCTATGTGGCAAGCCTGGCAATCAACAGGTTCTCATAATTCTTTCCAGCAAGACACTCTCCAGCACTTGGATTAAGGGGGAAAAAATATGGCCCGAGTCTGCAGGTGGATACAGATGGATGGAGAGCTTGCTGACCTGGTGAAGAACTTGCTGTGCTTAATACTATAAGAGGGGGGAAAAAAATGATTGAGGGCTAATCTTGGGGAAATACATCTCTGCTGCAGAAATTCCACTTCGCTTGCTGCATTACATTTGCAGTTTATCGCCTAAACTGTCCCAAAATGAGCAAAGTGGGAAAATCCTTGACATTAAATTATGGGATAGCATGGAAGCTAGATATATTGGCTCTTATGCTGTTGTAGCCAAAACAGAGTAGTAATTCCAAGAGTTGCTGGTTTACCTACTGTTTCCATTTTGGTTGGTAGGCTGTTGAGGGTTTGTTCTGCTTTGCATGGTTGTGGTTTCTGACTGTAGTATTTTCTTTTGATTCTTAACTCTGATGTTTGAGCCTGAGCAGCAGGCTGAAACTCCTTTTCAGAAGTTAACCTGTGTGAGAGTTTTTTTGGTTTCCCTTTAGGGAAAATTGTCTTTATCTGAGCCTCCACTGTTAGCATTGCAGAGGGGCCGTCAGCAGAGAACAGATGACGTCTTTAGTCTGCATAGCGCTGTGTGTTACTAGGTTAATGTTAAACAGTTGCACAGATTCCTCAGGTTTGTACCGCAGCATACACATTGGATCTCACACAATGCATCTTCCTACTGTAAGTGCTTAATATGAATCCCTTTACCCTAGTATCTGAGATTGTGCAGCTGGCTCGTGCTCCTGGGTCCCGACATTCAGAAACTGTTTCTGTGTGACCTGGCTATGTCCCAGCTCCTTACCATGGCAAGGTCCACGCATGTTACTTTTTTTCTTTCCCTGTCCTTCATCCCCTGTTTCCAAGGGAAGTATACCTAAGTCCTGAGCCAACAGGGAGCAACCCTGCTGTGCACAGCCCTGGTCTGCACAGTCCAGGGATCGAGACTGTTGGATTGATGCTGCTGGGTGCAAATTCCACAGAGAGAACGCCTAGCTCATCTTGCTTTCCCTTAAAAAGGTTTGCCTTCCTAACCCTCCCTCTGTTTTCCAGCACAAAGAAGTCAACCCGTCTTCTTCAGGATTCTAAATACCTGATGCCTTACTGGATTTAAACAAACAAACAAAAAGCCCAAACGCAACACACCACAGAAAAAAAGCCCACAGCCCAAAGCATTTTTTATGAGAAATCAACCAAAACAACAAAAGCTCAGCATATCACCCATTTGTTTTTCAAATTTCTTACCTCACCTGTTTTGCATTGGGTAATATATCATTAATGAAATTTGTTCTGCACTTAAAATTTGAAGCTTTAGGGATTTAGAGTATATCCCAAACAATAAGATTCCTTTTATAATGCAGAATGTGTCCCAGGGAAGGCACACCTATGCGTGTGTGCAGAGCAACCAAATAGTGCCTTGCATTTTAGGGGTGTGCTTGTTGTTCCCTTTTGACTGGAGGAGGCCAATTCAAGCCCTTGTATAACAATTATTGCTTTTATCAGCCTGTAGTATTTTGTTAATTCTTGTGTTAGAACGTGTCGTTTCTTTGTTCTTTAAGTTGTTAGCGTGGCAAGTGTTGTCTGGGGCCTGTTCTAGGAGAACCTGAAACAATCTTTCTAAAGACTGGCTTATGTTTGACAGGGATCTGGCAGCATTTGCTTCTCCGTTTTCCCCACTCACTGGGAGGGGCAAAATTAATGGGGTAAATACTAATTATATGTAAGTGTGAGCAAATTGGTCAATTTTGCTATGTGGCTGCTTACTTGGAGTCTTTGGAATATGCAGAACAAGGCTGAGAGACTGGGCACAACCCATGTTCACAGAGCTTTTTTTTTTTTAATCTTGTTTACAAACTTACTGCTCTCTACTTTAGAGAACATACACCTTATCAAGAAAATTAAATAATATTCACAAATACTGGAAAGTAATTGTTTTCTCCTGTGGAGCAGCATAACAGCATACTAATATCCACTCTGCAGTTTAAAAGAAGAAATAAGAGGATTCTCTTTGTTACCCGAAATACTTGAACACTGCCCTAAGTAATGTTCCACTGTTTGGTTTATTAAACTGTTTTTACACTACACACTAGATCACTCCAGGTAAGTGGATTTTCTGACCGAAGAGTTATAAAGAGAGGTCACCATTTTTAGCAAT
Source organism: Platalea leucorodia (assembly GCF_965183815.1). Classification (NCBI taxonomy): domain Eukaryota; kingdom Metazoa; phylum Chordata; class Aves; order Pelecaniformes; family Threskiornithidae; genus Platalea; species Platalea leucorodia. Next base: position 14,237,078 of record NC_138828.1, on the reverse strand, counting down.
GTGTCAGAGCTCCTGAAGTCAAAGCTGACTTGGATGTAACTAAGAAGAGGTGCTAATCCCTTTCTTTCTTACTAATTAATTTTATATTTTCTAAGGCATTTGGTTAAAGCAGAGGAGGCGTTCATAATGTTGTCATCTATATTAAATTTATAGGAACAACAAGTTTTACTTTACAAATGCAATTATCTATACTTGTATGTTAAGTTCCAATTAAGCTTTCCTAAAACTAACTGATGTTGCTGGCAAAAGGAATTAATTTATTCAGTTTCAGTGAAAGAGTATTTTTTGCTTAAAATAGCAACAATTTCCCCAGGATATGAGGCATCATTAATAGTTAACCTGAATGCATATCTAAGTGCAGTTACAAAACTACAGGAGAGAATTTTATTGCTCTGGACTCAGATTGTCAGTCATTGCTGCTAATGACAAACACTTTCAGATGTTTTATTTCTAAAACTCTGGTGTACATCCTGTTTTTGCCATGGTACACAGTACAAACCAACAAGCCTTTTACTTCCTTTTTGGCAACGTTACAGGCGCCCGCGTAAGCTGACTGATGACAGAGGCTTTACTGTTCACCACTAGAATAGAAATGTATTCTCCTTTTCATTAACAGAAGAAGGTATTGTTCATATTTCTGAGATGAGTTTGCTATTTGAACTGTACTGTTTTCTCCTTTAACTAATTGTTGCCACAAAGAAAAAGGCGAAAAGGAATACAAATAGCTTAATTCTTTTTCCGCACTTTTTTCCTTACTGTGTCCTTACTTATTGTCTGTGGTTTGGTAGTGCCTTAGGTCATGAATGAGAATGGGACCCCATCAGATTACATACCCTGTGAGCATACAGTTGGGAAAAAAAACCCAGTCTCTTTAGGAAGTCCACAGAAAGCAAGCCTTGGAAAGTCGTGTTTTCTCTTTAACCCTGAAGAGGCCTGCCTTCTAACGTAACCGCATCCTATCTTTTGCAAGATTGTACGTGAGCGCAAATGTTCTCATTTCTACTCTGACTCCACAAAAATGCAGTTTTTAAATAGACTGAGCGACTGAACTCTTTGCAGCTTTAGGCTGTGAGTACCAGCATGTATGACGTAATGATGGCCTGTTAACAGTTCGATCCTCCTTGTAATCATCATCTGTAGGTTTGTGGAAGGACGTTGAGCGAGGTTCCATAAAGCTTTACTGGTAACTTAATGAGATGAAAAACTGTTTGCCTTTCTGTAAGTTAGGCCTAAACATTTAGGGGTTTGTATCTGCTTTTTAAAAGGAAGCTTTTACATGAGAAACGTAGTCCCTAATGTTGGGTTTCTGTAAAGGGCATTTGAGAAGAGTAAGAAAATTTCTAGTTTTCTTTACAATGAAGAAAGAGCGCCTTGATTTACTTATACAGCATCGATCAAAAGAACAATAAAGTAATTTTTGTAGCTGTTGGGCATTGTCTCACTGTTTTGTTTTATTTTTGATTTGATTTCCTCTGTGCTTTTGTTTGAGTAGGTCATTTTTTGAGGGAACTTCATCCAGTGCTATGAGTTTCTAAATGAAAAGGTATTTCTTTCATTAAAGGTGAAAATATTTTCAGAAATGCTGTTAATGAACGCTTTCCTTGATTTCATGCGCTTTTGATATTGCTGTTAACTTATCGAGAAGTTTCTATCTTGCTACCATTTTGTGTTCATCGTGGAAGTGGTTTATTTTTAATACCTGTGTACTTAACAAATAGAGAAACGCTGCTGTTTTGAAAGAGCAATGACTATTAAATATTCATGCATTGCACTCAGTTAATCAGGCTCAGTAACCCCTGTTGCGTTGCCACAATGGCTTTTCACTGTACTAAAGAAACTTTGATATGAAGACTGTATTCTGATTATGCTTCAGATTGTACATACAGAGCATGTTGTTCTACTTGTCTGTTTAGTATCTTTTCCAGTACATTTTAAGAAATGGGGGGAAAGCCTTATGCAATTACAAACGTACTAGAGTTCATTAAAACCACCGCACCTTTGTGATCCTACTTAAAATTTAATTACGGAACGCTTCCTTCTAAAACATCAGGTCACCCTCAGGCAAAGTCCACTTATGATCTACATATTGCAAGTCCAGTTTCTGTATTCCTTGTTTGAACTTGCTGGTGTCCATCCTAAGGAATCTTTTTCTCTCTCATCGTGTAAAACATTTCTTTTATCCTTCCTGCTCTTCTGGAATTTATGTTCTTCTCCAGCCTTACAGTTACAGATATAAAGCCCATTCTGTTTGTTAGCTTCTGTGCTCCAGAGTTACTGGAATTAGGCTTAACTTCAACTGTTTCCTACAACGTATATGATAGTCTCTTCCTATTATAGGTTAGGAATTGTCTTATACCTTTCTCTCTAGCCTCCAGGCGTTCCTCTCTGGCAGAAGAAATGGACCAGGGTTATCATATTCACCATGAATCTTACTGTATTCTCCCTCTATGCCTTCATGCTAAAAGCTTGCCTGAAAATGTCACTTACTTTCAGCTACTCTGAATTTATCTCTCTGTTTTTGAGTGACTGTCCCCACCTCTTCACTGCTAGGGGAAAAGCTCTGATATTGGTAGCAGATCTTGGATAAGGAAGCCTTGTTTATGGTCCTCTTTGTGTTGCGAACATGCACTTTCTCTGACCTTGGGTGTGTTACTGCAGTCAGGAGTCTAGCAAGTTTGAAGGGCTCAGTTTCTGAGCTGCAGTAGAGTCTTATTTGCACTGTTGCTGAGCAGCTACTTTTATATCAGTGACATCTGTCAGGGCTTGGCAATGGTGAGTACACTTTGGTATCTAGTGTCGGTGCTTGAATGAGAGAGTTTTTAACTTTGTGCCTCTTTTCTCATGTGTATTAACATTTTGCAAGCTGCAAGGGTGCTGAGGTTAGAGTAGTAGAGGAGTCTAGTGGGTGTTTGCCTTCTAAAGAAAGCAACTTGACATCTTCCAAAAGACTAAGCAAGCAGTATGGCAAACACACCCATCCAGTATTGTGGAGTCACCCCTAACTCAGCTACTTCGGGATGTCTTGCAAAGACCAGACAATCTTGCCACTGTATGCTGCCCCTCATCTGTTCTTGCCATGTTATCAGCTGTGTAGCAAGTCATGAAACAGTGTCATAGGATATCTTTTCCGTACAGTTCTACACCTTGCTACAGGGAAAGAGTGAGAGTCACTGTCAGGAGAACCCTTCACTACCGCACAACTTGGACCAAGGTCTGCCAATTTATCGTACTGTACATAGTTCGGGTCAACCACATCTTGATGTCATTAGGCTGTATGCTGTATATACACAGTGCATTCAAACATCCAGTTCGGCACCACCACAATAATATGAAATTGCTAGAAAACTGTCTTCTGAAAATAAGATCAATTCCATGTTTTTTTTTTTTTTATATAGGAGGTAAAGATAGCATGTACAATAACATTCTTTACTCAAAAAAAGGGTGGAGGGGAATAGGACTTGTATTATTCATTAATAAGCAATCCAGATTCCTAGCTAGTGTAAATTACTACAGCTCTCTGGCAGCCATGCTGACATGATCAAGTTGATACTCTGGCCACACCTTTCTAAATAATTTATTATCAATTCATATTAACTCACTTAATTTTTTCCAGTATGTAGAACTGTCCTACTTCCCATGCCAAATAATTTTTATTCCATAAGCTAGAAGGGGGAGGGGATTGGGGGGAGAAAGGAGGAGGCAGTCTTTGCTTTTGTACTTTCTTTTAAAACAATTAAATGCTTAATAGTGGGGATTTAAATGGATCAGCTTATTTCCATTAGCAATTAATTTGCATCACTTCTTGCGAGCTCTCACTAGAGTATGTCAAAGAGATTATCGTTGCATATTCAGAGGAAAGGCTAGCATTATCTGTATTTTCTTTGCTAGTAGTAACTACTGAGTTTACATTTCTGTAACTTTTTCTTTCTAAACAGTGAAAGGCTGTATGTGCTCAGATGAGGAATGTATATTACCATGTGCTATTATGTGAAAACTGCGGTAGCCTCCATACCCCCAAAATCTCAATTCTTAACTAATCATAAACCTTATTCAACTACACAACTAGAAAAGTTTACTTGAGGGCATTTGCTAAAAGTACGTTGTACCTGGTAATTAGGATCTACAGGTTTCTGTGCTCACCCAGTACAATTATTCAGCCTATGGAATTTGTATTGTATCAGTAGATTACTGTATTTTCTTACCTGAATCATCTGCCAAAGAAATGTTGGTGAAAGTGCCATCCTCCTCATCCAAAGGTAACTCCATTTTGCTTCCTTTTTTCAAAGTTTTGGAGACGTGCATTAAGCATGGCAGTTGTCAGCCATTTTTCAGTGTGCACGTGACTTCTCTGGTTAAATCTTTAATGAGTCCAACACACAGGTGTTACCGCATACTGGTGGCAACCAGACACGTCTTACTCTGTGTGGTATCTCATCTGAACCTTGAGCTCTTTCCGGAAATTGTTAAGCTAGAAGGTTTCTGAGTTGTAACTGCTTTGTCAGATACATGCTGAGCAAACACTGTTATTGCAGGCTCTTTCTGTGAAAGAACTGTGTATTCACCCTAGTTGGATTTTTTTATTGTTGTTGTTCTTGATTTTCTCCAGGGCTGTGTATGTTTTTTTGTTGGAGGGTTTTTTTGGTAGAGAAAAGAGGGAACGTAACTTAAAGCGTTCAAAAAAAATGTCACTTATAGTCCAAGCAAATGCAATGGACAGATTTGGGAGTGGCAAATTTAAAATGTAATCTTCAAAACTGAGGAATGTGAGTCATTTTACTTACGTGAACAGTTGCATCAAAACCAATCAGGTAATGTGAACAAGCAAAGTTACATATGTGAGCGTGTGATGTTCTGTGATAGTAAACGGGAGGAAGGAAGAGAAATCAAGTTCAAAGAAAACCCCACTTTAGTCTTCTCGTTTTGCTTCTTAAAGAAAATTGGACATATGTTTGAACATATAAACTAGAAATTCACCTCAAACTACTTACCTCTTTAGAAATAGCTTTCTTTTGTACTCCTGGAGTAGAATGCTTTCTTGCAATTAATTTAAAAGTATGAATGGCCCTGGTCTTGATTAAAGACAGTATAGCCAATAGTGAAACCACTTCATTTTCAGGGGGTTGCATGTTCAGAATCTACCCTTCTTTTAATTTTTTGATTTGTACTCAGAAAAAGGCTGTAAGTTTAGGATGTTGACAAATAATTTTTTCTTACTTGTAATTAGGAACCTCTCTGAAGTCTCACTAAAAATTGAATCTTAGTTTTGTGAAGCACTGTCCAACTATAGAATGAGATAGTTCTCAGAATTTACAGATTGCCTTTCACACTTTCAGACATAATCTTGATTTGGACTCCTGAGACAGCCTCTATGTAGAAAGGTAAATGCACAGAACTTTGCAGGACAAAGGGCCTAAGACACTAAGCATTGGAATTGGTGCAGCTTACAGAAATTATATATGTAATGCTGCTATTTAGTTTTTTTCTTCTGAGCCTTTAACTGCTTAGTTTTATTTAACCTTTTCTGTTGGTGTCAGTGAAGTTACTGGTAGCTGCCTTCAGAGATTACTGAAAACCAAGCACACCTTGCATTTTCAGGATTGTGTTAAGAGTTACTCATTTTTGCTTTACATTGATCAGAACCAGTTCAAAATTCACCTTCTTGGTCTTGAGTAGTCTGTGTAAAGAGACCTACTCATTTCATTCCAAATCCTTGAGTATCACAAGGGGGATCTGGATCAGTTGGGTTTTTTTTCTTCTTTCAGTGATGCATCAGCATGCTTCAAAGCTCTCATGACGAGATAATAAAGGTAGGAAACATTTTGATTTGTTGTCTTTATGATGTCTTTTATTGTTCTCAGACATGTTATGTACAGTAGAAGCATTTCAACAACTCAGTTTGGAAGGGCAGATCCTAAAAACATAAACAATTATATAGTCTGTTACCTCTGGATTTTGTAAAATGACACACCTGTGGAACTAAGGGTTGCGTCTTCTCTGAACTGTGTAGCCCTCACCAAGGTTTAATTACCTTTTCTTGCCTGTGTCAATATTGTTCTATTATATTGGCCATACGGGCTCCCTCTGGTAGATACAATTTCCATGTAAATTATTAGCTGGTTTTAGACAGACTCTGAGTAGCCTAGTGAATATGGATGTTGTGCAGTTGTTATTCATGTCTAGATCAAAGCCATTAGTAAAAGTGATGCAGAGTAAAAGCTGCATTTTAATAAGAGCCAGTAAGAAAGACTCCTCAGGGTGAAGGAGAATATGATTCACGGGGGAGTTTGGCTGCCTCCTGTGAGATGTACTGATCCCCGCAACTTAGGGGGTCAGGCGCTTGCCTTTGTGCCAAGCGCGTTCCACTCCGTATGGCACCAAAGAGCAGGTTACCCGAGGAGTTATTCTTCCTGCCCTACAGAGTCAAGGCTCAAAAATAAGCAAGTGTTTCAGAGCTCATTAAAGCTCCCTCTCAAAGAAAAGCTTTTGGACAGATCGCTTGCTTTTTGTCCTCAATCAGTGCCTCTACGTCTGAAGAAGGAGAGAGCGGAAAGTATAGATACGTGTGTTTGGGTGCTTGTATCTAGTTGTATGCCTGTGTATATAAAAACCAAAGTGGGACTCAGGAGCTGCACCGTTTTACAGAAGGCCTTTGCTTTTCATGAGGACCTGGGAATCAGTTAGGTTTGTGGGAGACCTACACAGCTTGTGCATGAAAATGGAGCCTCATTTACCAACAGAGGGTGGGATGGGGTTTAACTAAGAGGACTCTACAGATGTGATCTTGTGTTTTTGTTGCCCAAAAGATTCTTCCTGTTTAAACATACACCTGTGTTCTATAATTTTAAAGGCACTGTAGAATTATAGCTGTAGCTTGCTTGGTTTTGTGAGTGCTGTGGTGAGAAACATTTTCTTTGGTGGTGGCCTGGTATTTTATTAGAGAAATAAGGTCTTTGGATAGAAGATGCCATGTAAATGTAAAGTACAAGTACCCATTTCTTGCTGTCACCGTGTTTGTTTTATAAGGAAGAACATAAAGGAGCAGCAGCAGGCAGAGGCCCTCTGACCGGCTTAGAAGAGAGCTGTGTAATGGAATTAACTGTCAGAGCACAATGAGTTTAGCTATTTCCATGTGTGAATTATTTTCACTGGAGTAATGGACATTAATGTAAAAGTTAATTCGGTTATAAAATATCAGTTCATCTTTCTGATGGTTTCATTACCGAGTTGAACAGAGGTTTTGGAGTACCTAGCAGCTGTCTGGCTGCCTTTTAAAATAGGTGGCATAAACTGTCAGAGGAGGTTGAGGGTAGGGGGGAAGTAAGGGGACAGCCGCTCCTGTGAGCCTTTTGTTTGACTTTATAGCAATAGCATCAGTTGATGTAGCCGTGCACTAGCCCAGTTTTGATGAGTATTGGTAACAAGCACATTAGCAGATCACTGTCTGGGTATGACAGTCATGAAAACAGTAGATAAATACCCAAGAACAGCTTCAGGTTTGGTATGGAAATGATTCTCCAAGCTCAGGATTTTGTAGCTGGTCAGGCAACTTTGTGTCAAGTACACAACTACAGGAGGATTTAGATCCTTAGATTTAAAACACCATAGCTAAACCTGCCTGGTAGTAGGTTCACATTTTTATTACTGGAAGTACCATGTAACTATTTCCTAATTAAAATGATTTAATAATGACCTGAAAAGGAAGTCAGTACAGATGTATGGAACGTTTTAGCTAAACCACAGCATGTGCTGTGACTCCTATTTATACTACCAGTCTAACAGTGCTTATAGTGTGGTTGAGGCAGACTTCAATACCGCTCATTTTTTGTAGGGTTCAGCCTTGCACTTATGAACTGAGCTACAACATCAAAACGTTCAGCAGCCCTTTTCACCTGCTTCCCTTGTTTCCTGTTACAGTGCTAATTTGTTATCTCTGGGAGTCCACAGCTGCGGTGCCTTTTGGAAACACTTTTCAGTGGCTCTATTTCAAATATTTTTCTAACTTGGAAAGGCAAAAGGGAAGAGTGGGGTCAGAGACAGGAGGTTAGTCAGTTGCTCTCTACACCACCCGGCAAAACCTCACCGACCCCTTGTTCCAAAGGTGTAATTGTATCGAGATGCCTGCTGTTGCTCTGATACTTTCTGAGTATCGATAATAGAAAAGATTTTTTTTTTTTTTTAAAGTCGGAAAAACACTCAAGTAAAAGGAGGTTTCTGTTGATGTCAGAGAATACTGGGACAGAGTCAGAGTACTCTGGGTAGGTTAGGTCGTTGTTGCAACACAGGTGTAATGGCTGATCTTCCATCAGGTTGCGCTGTACAATCTCAATGCGTTCATCTGCTTTGGTTATGCAGTGGTTTGATCAAGAATCCAATTTGAAGACAAGTTTTGTAAATGTGGATATATATGATGTAAGTGACACAGTATATTAAGTAAGCCACTAAAGGATTCTGAAATAGGAAAACTATGTTTTGCATTCTTGGGAGATATTGTATCCTTCTCCTTTTAGTCAGCACATTTTAAAAAGGAACCAAACCTATTCCTTTTGATTTTTATTTGTTTCAAGTAAGACAATAAGCTCTGAGTAAAGAGTAGAATCCAGCTCTGACCGTACAACTGGGTAATATACATTTGTGTAAATTTGCCGGTACTTTCTAGCATACAATAAAGTGTTTGGAATTATCTTTATACACAAAACATTATAAAAATGCATCCAATGTATCCATTTCACACTGTATATAAAACACAGCATTTTAAAAATATGTGCCTTGTTAGGAAATGACAGCTGCCAGTGCATTTGTTTTAATGAACTTTGACAGAAAGGAACTGTGGCACGTGTTTAGTGCATGCTAATAAAGCAGTAATCATACTAGTAAATTCACAGGATCTTCAAAGCTACTCTGACTGACACTGTATGACAGTAACCTGCTTGCAGAACAACACTTTACTAAGGTGGTGACAGAAGTGTATTAAATGTGTCATTTGCAGATTTAACCTGTAAACTGAGGTATATTTATACTTGTCAGTAAGTCTCCTAGGTGTATATTCTCCTCCCCACCCCCGCTTCTCTCCTCACTCACCACTTACTGGTTTAAGATACCTACAAGCCATGTTGTGGCTGAGAGAGTCTTGCAAATTTTGAGATACACTTTGAGGACATGTTGTGCAAATGAGCATCATTATTTGCAGATGCTGCTTCTGAAGCTGCATCCAAAATCGGCCACCTGGAAACCATCCACAACAAATGCCCACTTGCATTCATATCCACTCACTTATTACATTTAATTTTTATAAATGCATACGTGTTGTTCTTTTCTGCATGAGTAATTTTTTAAAAATTTGGATCTGCTGTCTGAAAATGAGTGACTTGTTCATAACATCTGGTATGCGTGTCTTAAAATAGACCCACTTTCCTTCACACTTGTCCATTCTACTCTCAGATTTCCTGTCATGCGTCTGTCTAGACTTGGAGAACATTTGCCCGCTAAATTTAAAAAAAAAAAATCTACTGCTTCAGACTACTTCAAATAATCCTTAAAGTTTAATTCTATTATGATTCCTGTAAAACCAGACAGCGAGTGGGCAAGGGGTAAGCCTCTCCATATTTTACTAGTGTGTCCTCTTCCATTTCCTGCCCCTTTCTCTTTCATCTGATAAATCTTCTCATAATTCTTAACTAGGTGACTTGGCATGTGCAGCGTGCAGCAGAACAGGACTCTTCACGGGACTCTGGAATGATCAATCTGCTTTTCCCTTTGAATGAAAGCCCATTCTGCTGCACTCCATTGATCTATAATTCTAGAGGTGGCAGTAATTCAGGAACAGTGTTGACTCAAGTAATTTCTACATCTCTAATAATTTTTCATTGTCTTCATTAAAGATACTAGGACATTTTTGGTTAGCTCACTGGAGAGTACCAGTGTAGAAACTGACAAGATACTGTTTTTTCTTTCATCACTCTTATAGTCATACTAAATGTTTCCTCCACCTCTTTGTAATACAGAGATGCAGAGAGTTCGGCAGTGCAACCCTGTCCTAGGGTATGTCTTCCTTTTGCTTTTGACAGTGTTCTCTAACGTGTCTGACCTCCAGCATCCTTCTAAAGTGAGCGTGACCAGTCAGAACATAGGAACTTTTCCTTCTTCTTGGTCCTTCCTAGAGCCCTCCAGGTCTATAACCAGCTAACCTGTGTGTTTCTTCTGTTCCACGGTGCAGTTAAATGCAAATCATTTCGGATTTTAAATGTGTAATCATTAAAATTGTCATTGTTAAATGGATGGGGGAGATTTGATCCAATCAAAGTTTGCTGATTAACCAACAATTAAATTCATATGATACTAATAGATTTTATTTTGCAAGAGGATTTCAAAAGCAGGTGGATCTCAATGCAGCCATAGAAATTTCTTGTCCAACAGTTCATGTGCCGAGATAGCTAGTTTGAGTGCTTAAGCAGTCTGGCTCTAGCAACACAGATTTCAGTGCTGGCTTCAGAATTGCTGCTAGCTTCAGGAGCAGAGCGGGTTGGCTTTCATGAGCCCCACGCTGCAGCGGCAAGGCGGATACTGGTTCGCAGTCCAACAGGGTGTCAGCCCACCGACTCTTCTGTATCTTCTCCCTGAATCTTAGCACTTAACAGGGAAAAAATGGGGGAGATATTTTAAAGTATTTTGCCATTTCAAAGGTTTTTTGAAAAATCAAATGTGAGTTCTTCGTGGCCTGATTTCTTCCTGCCTTGGGCTTGATCAGCTTCACTGCAAGTACTCTGACTGGGATGCCTGCTGTGGCTGCAGGCTTTGAAAGAGGGTCATGCGGAACCGCATATGCTGGTCTTGCATGCTTTGTGCACCAAAGGAGTTTTTCTTTCACAGGGTATTTTGGCTTGTTCATAGCTCAGTAATGTGCAACTGGTGAAAAGGACTGGGTCCAGAGTACCAGGCAGAATTCCAAAACCCCAACGATTTATTAGCTAAAACAAATTTGGCATTTGTCGGTTTCTCTGCTGCTGCCTGCCGCATGGCCTCTCACATATCTGAAACACTCGCCAAAGCGCATACACAGGCTGTTGCGCTTTGCCTGCTGAGCTGCCAGTGGAGCACCCTGCAGAATAAGGTGTCAGTCAGTCAGCAGTCAGATACTAAAAGGCTGACAATGAGAAGGATAAAGTCTATACATGTATTTGTATTTTTTTCAAAGTCCCATACTTTAACAAATATAATTGACGTTTGCATACGGATGCCCCATTTGAAGATCTCGCATTTCCTGTTGTCACATACCTGGTTTCTGGAACTCTGAAATTATTACGTGCTACTCGCAGAAATCCCCAGTGGAATGTAATCCTGTGACATGTTTGCGCAATCATTTTTGTCTTGCTTATTCTTGGACGTTGTCTATTTAAGCTGCAGCTATGGTGGCTTTTCTTTAGTACAAGTCTCCTGGACGGTTATTGCTGATGGCATCCATGGCCAAAGCTAGTCTGGAGAGATGAATTATTTAAGGTGACTAATGCTTTTAATGGACTTGATGATCAATAATGCTTATAATAATAATACAATAGCAGAGAAATCTCAGTTGAGAGAGACCTCATGTATGAAAAAACAGTTTCTGGAGGATGAAGAGATCTTTGGGCACATTTTTGCCCATATAAAATGGGCTATTTCCCAGTGATTTTAATAGAATTGTGCCCAGATCTTAGTTTTATCATAAGTCTTACAATGGTTGGAGTTTCCTTAAAAAAAAAACCCTGAAATTATGTGAGAATCTTTTTCTTCTCTTTATTTTTAAAATGCAAGACTTGTGATAAGGAATGAAAGTTTAAAAGAATGATACCTGTGAACCCTGGCAGAAGCTGAAGACAAATGAGAAGTATCTGAATGTATTAAGGAAATATTCTATTACGTTAAATCCAGTTCCTTGAGTCACAACACTTAAATGGTGGAGGACTTACTTCGTTCCCATATCTCACTTCATAAAAATGTTTTATCAAGGTGGTTTTTTTTTTATTTAGGCATTTAAAAAAATTTTGAGACTGTGGAAATGGTTGTTGCAAGGTATTATCTCTTACATTTGTGTTTGAGGGACTTCCCTTGCCAACTTTCCTGGGTGGAATCACATCACACTGGAGTGAAGGTTTCCAGTTTTGACTTGGGAAAGCTGAAAGTAGAAGGGGAAAAGAGAAAACAGTACATGTGTAGTGAACAAACTCAACTTCCAAGCCGAGTAAACTATTTAAGAAGGAAAGAATGAAGCTGTGGCAGTAATGCCAAACCCAAAGATTCAAAAATGCTACTCTGTAAATGGTTCAGCCTCAAAAATAATAAATATTGGGATTGTTTTATTAGCCTTTGCATTCTTTAGCCATGAGCATTAATGATTCTAACATCTCTTCAGGCCCAAGGAAATATTTTTTTTCTTTTCTTTTTTTTTTTTTTTTTTTTTTTTTAATAGAGCATCAAAGCTAAGATGTTATGCAAGTACATAAGTTCAAGAGCTAAGACTGGAAGAAATACACCATTATGTTAACACAGTCCAGGATAAAACTGCAAGAGATCTCATCTAGTGAGAACCAGCTGCAAGGCCCATGCAACAGTAACAGTACATATTGTATGTGAATGTCTGTTATCAAAAAATTCACCAAAAGCCAAGAAGCAGAAAAGTTGCTCTCAGACATTGCAAGCCTCGTGATGGAATTGTCTGGCATGGCCCAAAAGAAGGACCAGGTGAAGCAGCAGGAAGAAGTCTTCCTCTGTCTGTGCCCCAGTTGAAGTCTCTGTGTAATGTGGGATGGACCTGAAAGCTGTTCTCTCGTAGTGAAAAGCCAGGGACAGTGGCAGTAGCACATCTGTTAGCTTCCTGGGGTGTCGGGTCTCCTCTGTTTCACTTGAGGAGATGCAGTTTTAGCCACTGAGGGGAACCTGACCTTTAATGCCGTTTTGCAGGGTTAATCACAGAAGAGCTTTGTACCTACCCAAATACAAGGCAGCCCTGAACACTCCTGGTTTCGTGTGTCTTAGGGAAGAATATTTCTGTAGACTAAAGCAAAGCTGTGACATCTGTTTCTCCCCTCCTTGCCTCATTCTACTGCACACTTTTCTCTTCAGTATCCCAGCTTCACGCTTCCTCCCCAACCCTGCTCCCGCTCCAATCCCTCTTTCTGTGTACCTTTACCTTTTCTTGCCTTCTCAGCCCTCTTTACTTGATCCTGTTTCTGTCATAAGTCATTTAGTGAAAGTCCTGACTCCTGCTGAGTTCTGGCGGGCCCAGTACAGTAGGCTGCCTTCCGCAGCAGCAAATTATTGTTTGATGGCTAGTAGCTCACCTCTGTGCTATGGTTCTCAGCTCCCTACTCTGTGGTCATAAACATAAGGCAAGAGTCTAATACCTGCTCCAGGGGGGGAGGGATGGGTGGGAAATGTGGCCTTATTTTTCGGAAAATTATACTGAACAACTTAACATGAAATGATGCCTTCGCAGTGGAAAGTGAAGAATTGCTTTATAATTATATTATCATGACTTTTGTCCTTTGGGAATGAAATGCAGTAACTTCAGAGGTGGCATCCAGTGGAACAATTTCAGACAGAAAGTGACGGTTGAGTCTGCATGTACAAGAAATTAATGGATAAACACCTTTCCTAAGCCCCACGGATTCTTTGTAAAAAAGGCTTATTAGTTCCCTACATCCAGCTAGTATATGAAGAGCCAGATCCTAAGATGCCTACTCAGTTTTTCCTTTGACAAACTCTGAAGAAGAATTGTGGTTAAAAAAAAAAAACAAACAACCAAACAAAAAACCCCACCTAAGCAACCTCTCAGAATGTGACTTTTAACAGTACTTTTTTCTCATTAGTCAGATCAAACTGTCAGAGGGTGTATTTGCCTTACAAGGAAGAAGAAATGTGTTTTTTCTTAATAGTCTTTTCACAGAAGGTCCCCTTCATCTCTGACTTTCCCAACAAACTTCAGTCCCGTTCCTTGCATTAGTTCCCAGTGGAGTGGTAGTTCCACACTCCAGCAGTGTTCTGAATCAACAGCCAGTCTTCAGTGATGAGTTTGACATTCATTAATGCTAATTATTCATGCTCTGTGTGTTGTATACTTTGCATGTGTATGGAAACCAGATCTCTACAGCTATTTTGTTTGATTAGCTGAGAGTGCTACCTACGTGTTTCCTAAAATCCGTTGCTTTGTATGCAAATTATCCTCTCTACTGAAAGCAGGGAAGACATTGCCAAGCCATTTTGTAATGTCCCTAAATACGTGTCTAGAATTGTGGCGGTTGTCATTCAGACTGGGGCTGGTTCCAGGGACTACTGCATAAAGTGTTAAATTTAATAAATATTCCTATCTCCAGATCCACAGCAAACGTGGCACGAGATGTGTCATTCTTGAGGGTCATATCTTTTAGATAAGTTTTTAAACCGTGATTATTTTTTTTTGCTAAAGGTTGATCACTGATAGTTGCTCTGATTTCTAATTTGGTTAATTATGGTTTATCTAGCTTCCATCTTTCACCTGATTTTTAATGACCTTACATAAGCTGTATTTATTTACATCTAGAAATAGCAAGCAAAAAATCTGTTTTGCAATGCCACTTACTTTTCTCTTCAGGTATGTCTACAACTTTGTAAAAATTATTAAAATGGTTCTCAGTCTCTTACAAAAGCAAACCAGCAAGCTCTCTCACTTTTTGCTGTAAACTACAGTACAATTATACTCTGGTATTTTAGAACAAAATGTGGCCTGTGGTTTGCAAGGTCTCTTCCAAGACGGACCTTGCATAGGAATCATCTAAAGGATGCAATACCAGACTTCACTCCTCCAGAAGATATTTTCTTGCTATATTCTAAACTGAAGAGTGTTGATGTCTGATCCAAAGGAGGGCAGTGTTTTCTTTGTTTTAAAGGGAAGCGTTTCTTTCGGTTTGTTTGAAAAAGGAGTCTGATTGAGAGACTTTTCAACTTTTTTCTTTAATTGAAGTTTCTGTGACAGTTGTTGCTTGGGTCAGCAGAGAGCATGGTCAGCTTCCAATTACCAGTAGCTAATGGAGAAATACATTTTACTAAATGATTGCCCTGATATAGTGTCATTGATTTTAAATTATGGATGAGGCAATGAGTGTTTTCATATGCTCACAGAGCAGTTCACAAAGGTGAGTTACGCTAACATATTCTGCGACGTAGTTGTGGCATACTAGGAATGCATCTCTCATCAGTTACTACAGACTCGTTTGGAAAGTCCAAGGGTAGTTCAGTTGCATTTCATTCTGCTAAATATACCTAATATTTATGTCAAGTTTTGTAAGTTTTTGTTGTTGTTGTTGTTTTTGTGTTTGTTTTTTTTTTTTTTACAGAACTTATTTCTACTTAGAATAGAAAGTGGAACTAAACAAATCTATAAAAGCTCCTGCTTTAGGAGGGAACGTTTGCTTGATTCTAGGAGTGCCAGCGTAATAAAACTCAGCAACGAATTCTTACACACACAGACCAAGGAAGTCAGACCTCAGCATTTCTGGTTCTGCTTTTTGTTGTTCACCCCTAATTTTAGCACTTTTATGCTGTGAATCTAATATCCATAGCACACATCCCCAATTTAAATCAGTTTTGTGTGATGAGGCTCAAGTAAGCAATGCGATTGTCATCTGTGCACACAGATTTGAAAAGCTAGGACTTGGCATAGATGAATAAATAATAGGAATTCAAGCTCTTCTGGTGGCTAAGCAATAAGTATAGCAACTAAGAAGGTGTTACTCTAATGATGGTAGGACACTAAAAGCCGAGTTTCTGTGTAAAGCCATGATCGTTTACTTGCTGTAGCGCCCTAGTGTCACTGAGCCACATCAAGAGCATGGATTACTCACAAGAGGTAATTTAGTGGAGATGCACGCGCTCACTTTCTCCCTCTTTCTGTCTCTGTGTGTATATCGAGGCAAAACATTTAGCATCCAACAACTCATTGTCTTGATATCCATACTCATGGTAAGACTGTTAGAGTTGCACATGGGTCTTCACGGTTTTGTCGGACCAGATCGCTACGTACAGGACTGCACTCTGGTGCAGGCTTGAGGCAATCTTGCAGTTATTTTCCAGTAGCTCAAGCATGTGGCCATTTGTTAAGTATGGGGATAAATAATGTACAAATCTCTTAAATGCCATGATTTTAACATAGTTTTCCTGTGACCTCTTTTAGGAGGGCATGCAGTTTCTTCTCTATATGCTGACAGTTATACTGTATGGAGATTCGCTATCTAGGTATTGCATGTAATGTGGCAATAGGACTTATCTTTTAAAAATAATTTTGGTGATATTTGGCGTCTTAGGCCGTTTTGGACAGTTTAATTAAAAGGGTACTTTTTACAATTTTTTTCCTTTTCTGGAAAAGCAGTAGTATCATAAAGTTAATATTATATCTGATAAGAGCGTGTTTAGACCAGAGCTCAGTATCATGATGGATTATGTTAGAGAGCCACCCTTTCTAAGTCAGCACAGTAGCTCAGTAAGAGAAAGGCATGCTGAAGAATAGTGGATACTTCTTGTTCTCTGCTGCATGAGAATAAGCAGTGGCAAGAGAAGACTAGTCAGAGGTAACGAGAACGGTCACAATATGTTTTGGAAAGCCACACAGCATTTCATATAAGAAAAGAAAGAAGAATGCTGAAGTTAGCAAGGGATTTGAAAAGGACTCGTGGATTTACAGAACTTTGGAACAACTTCTGTGATGGAAAACATTTGATTTGTAGGTCTTCCAAAGCTTATTGAGAAATGTTTCAGTTGACTTTGAATTGATTCCTGAACTAATACACCTTAGTAGATAAAATGTGAAGTCATGGACAAAGGGATATGCTTAGTAGCTGGCTGGTTCCTTCCTGCAGCAAAAGATCAAATTCATGAATAGAGAACACTGGCAATATTAAAAAGTTGCATAAACTTTAAACAACACTGGAAACATGCAAGAAGGTGTAGTCATTCAGCATGCTTTCTTTTGAGCATAAATAGTCAAGAGACAATCGTTAATTCTCTTTGTACAATAGAACTCTTTGCAGAGTGAGCTTCTGAATGGAATTGTGGAAATAATAATGAGAAGCAAATTCAGTATGAATGTTTAAAAACAAGTTTGGACATTTTATCTATATCTTTTATTTTGATATTTTTCTAAATGTGCCCAAACTAGATAGTTAACAATCACAAAAAAGAAAAGCTGTATTGATATCACTGATGATCCCCATACCTCAAACTCTACCAGTTTTATTCAGATTTCATCATTTTGTACGAGTGCTTTGCTGATACTGTGATCCCTGTTTAACAGAAAGGGATATAGAGAATGCCTCCTTAAGCTGAAGTCTGGCAGCAGAACTGGGAACTTATTGTGAGTTTCCCATGTCCTAGTCAGTACTAGATCCATTATGAAACACATCCTTAGAAGAAATATTATTTATGAGGAGATATTAGAGGAATTTTATGGCTTTACCTTAGCAAAGCCACATGCTTCTGGATATTTAGGCTAGGTAAGTAGCAAGGATGGAGGAGAGTTACATGGAGTGGTATGCTAGAAGTAAAGGGATGAAATTTAAAGGGGTAAAATCTAATCCAAATCAGGCTGTTTTGACTACAGAACAACTGTAGTCAGGTTATAACAAGTGTGCAAACCTGCTCCATCACCAGAAACTCTGAGAACCAGGCTGGATAATATGATAGGGAATGTGTCTGTGGGGAGAGCTGGACTGGGTTGCGTAACTGGATGTATTAAATTCATTCATGTGGAACAAAGAATAAAGAAAAGGTCTGCAGATGGACAGGTGAGATGCTTACCTCAAATACTTGAACTCATGAGACACGGGGGAGGAAAACTGGGTTTGTAATGCTGAGTTTCCCTGTACCATAGTTGCCTTCATAGTAAAACTTACCTCTGGATTTAATCTAGAGTGCAGTAGTTTGTAAGGCTCTTGCTTACAAATGTGCCAACAGCCCTGACAAAATGCTTTTTCCTAATTTTTTAACTCTAAAATATTTTTGGTTTCTGCCAAAATAGATTTTTAAAAACATTTTGCTAGAAATGCTACCTAGAAATATTATGATGTCCTTCAGAAATGAGAAAGTGTGCCAGCATAAGTTACATAAATGTAGTCCTCCTTACAAATATGACTCGAGCTTACTGGCAGCTCCTCAGGCTTCGCCCTGCAGTATTTCCTCAAAGAAGCTGTGAACCTCTTTAGTTTCGTTATTGTTTATATTTATGTTGCGTACCTTAGCCGCAGATGGGGATTTCACTGTTTGCTGCTGTACAAATACAGAACAAAAAGATAACTGCTCCAAAGAAGTTGCAATTAAGACAAACCAAGAAGAGAAGGAAACATGAGGAAACAGTGGGATAATCTTGGCAATATGCCAGGCAGTATTTTCAGCACGCTGACAGTCTGACTATTGTCCAAGCTTTTCTTTAGGGCACCAAGGGAAAGAGGGTTCTGAAAGGAATTGTGGAGAGAGATAATAGGGCAATATTGCTGATATGTTGCAACTATCTTTAGGGATCTCCTAATCACCAGGGGAAACATGGCAGAAAGCTCGGGAACGTAAGGATTAGGCATGCAAGCTTGCATCGCAGTGGGATCAGAATGGAGCATCTCGGTAGGGCACAAGAAGATGAGGGAGGAAGAGAACTGGGAAGCCTTAGGAATCAAAATGAGTGAGCTGAGTTCGTAGCAGAGAAGGAGCTGCTATTTGAAAACTACAAGGAGAGAGATGGCCCGGTCGAAAGAATAAGCTAAGAGAAATCATCTTTGCAGTAGCATTTTGAATGAAATAAGACAGACAAGATTGCATCTGTCAAGGCCAAAGAGAAGGGTGTAGTGGTAATCAAAATGAGAATCAGAGTTTCAGCTGCGTGGATGGATAAGGAAAGTCATGGCTTAGATATGTTGTACAGCAAGAATGAACAAGATACACAGGTAGTCTGCTTGTGCTGAACAAATTAACTTCCAATGGAAAGTACAGGTCATCTGTCTCAAGCAGGTGTTTATTGAAACAGTTATCAAACTGTTCATTTGAGAGGAAGTGGGAGGAAGGGTGGCAAGACAGATGAAAGAGGTAAGCAGTAAACTGTAACAAGGTTTTTCAAAGCATTGCTTTCATACGGCAGCATACTGCAGCCAGATTCTGTCTGCATAAATCTGATTATAAGGTCAAAGTTGGTCTTTTTCATCACTGTTTCAGTGCTTCTTAAATCAGCAGCCTTGGTACTGTAACCTTGCACAAGTATTGTGTGTCCACGCTTAGGGGTGATGATTCTCATAAGCTAAACTGAAACATAAGGGCCCGCAGGACTCAATAAATACCCCACTGTCTCAAACGCCAGCAGAGCAGCTGACTGGGCTTAAATTATTAACCAAGCCCTGTTTACTGATTTATGGGTTTTCACCAGCCCTGTGTTGTGCTGACAGTAACCACTTACTAGTCAAGTTTGACTTGATTCTCCTTCCTTACTTGATAACGTTTGGGTCTTTAAGTGTTATTTACTGAAAGATGCCATTGGCTGGAGTATCCAGTTCATAGTTTTCTCCCAGTTCATGTACAGGTAAACCACTTTGTTCGTTAGAGTTAAGACTACAGACAGAATCT
This sequence comes from Platalea leucorodia, assembly GCF_965183815.1. NCBI lineage: Eukaryota > Metazoa > Chordata > Aves > Pelecaniformes > Threskiornithidae > Platalea > Platalea leucorodia. Next base: position 14,217,473 of record NC_138828.1, on the reverse strand, counting down.
GGCAAACAAGCGATCACCGAATTTGCTACTCTGGAAATTCTAAGGGTGATAATTGGACCTTTTCTTCTTCTGACATTCAATCCCTGGAATAAAGCTTTATTGTAAATTAATTTATATAGTTAAAAAGATACATAATTCTGTCTCGGTATTATACCTCACAGATGATAAAATTAAATCCTAGCTGAGTCAGTACCATGTTCTGTTCCAGGGATCTTTCTCATATGTTCCCCAGACAATCTTTTCTATGTAATACAATACTAGTTCATGTGAAAGCTAGTTTGTAGCTCAGAGAGCTTTCTTGGAACACTTCCCCATGAAATCTTATTGAGAGTTAATGTGAGGGAAGGCTGCTGGCTGCTCCAAACAAGAGGATCTCTTGATAGCTACTCCTTTTACTTGGTTGGGTGCCGATTATAAATCCTTAATTCACAAAAGTTGCAGTTGCGTGTAGTGACGTTTTAGAAATACAAGAGAGCAATGCTAAGACCTGGGAGTAGAGTGACTTAACTCAAAAAAAAAAAAAAAAGGCAGCAGACTTATTACACATGGAAGCAAGACTTATGGTTCTGAATAAATGTGTGGCTCCTTCTGTTCCTGAGGAGCACCCGGTGATGGAAGGAGAGGAAGGAATACACAGAGTGCTGCACGGTGAGACAGGAAGGAATTAGGGGTGGAAAATAGTGGCGATGTGTTCTGCTGTGAGTTATTTCTCTCTGGGTCAGTCACTTCAGCACAGTCTTTCAGCTACAATGTTTTCCTAGCAGTGAGATACCTGCCGTTGCTTCTGAGTTCTGCGGCACGCTGGCATCGCACCTGGCATCTTACAGTTCGTTTTCCAGGAAACAGTTTGACACCTGGACCTGTCACTGGGACTACTTGTCCTGTGTCCTTTTATAGGAAATGTCCAGTTTTCCCAGGACATGTTCAATTTTTCTGACTGTTATCATTTGTAGCATGTGTTGCTAAAACAAATTAGCTTAGGGAACTAAAGAGTATAGATCTTGAAAACTAACCCTAACAAATGCCCATGAGTGCTTCATGAAACTTACTCACTGTTGTGCTGCCCTTATGAGAAGTCCTGTATATACACACTGCTCCCCAAATGTAGATGGATAATTTTTAAAGGAGACAGATGGGAGTCATTCAGGCTGACTAAATGGAGCAAAAGAATGGCATTTGATTCTCTTGTTCCCACAGCCGTAGGGACAAGCAGCCTTTTGCATCGTGTTAATTTTTCTGTGGTTCATGGCAGTCAGGGAAAGCCATAACCCCTGTGATTTCATGTGAGGAAAGACTCTGCCCTGGAAGGCCTACTCAGTCACTGTCTGCAGAACACTTCTTGGCTTTCAAAATTCATATGTGCTGCAATAACATGGTGTCCTGCTTAAAAGTTTATAACTTTTTCTCTGTTTAGGATGCTCAAAAATCATCTAACCTGCCATGCAAGGTTATAGATGACATGATACTTCTTTTCTGTTAACACTATTTGGTTAAGATTCCACAATCCAAGAAGGCAGACAAGGTCTTTCCGCAATCGTTAGAGAAATTAAAATTCCTTTCCTGTCAGTTGTGTTACAGCAGAAGAATGTGCTGTTTTGAATTGTCTTCAAGAACCTCAGGATCCTATACTTCGCCTAGGTAGCTTATAGAAGAAAAAAAAATTAAACATTCATCAGGTGAAGTAATGTTTGTTTGGTTAATATAATCCATTGCTTCTTGAGCGGCACATTAATTTCACCCATAGTTCCAATGCTACTTGAGAGGCTTGAATAACATTTAACTCTTAGGTTATCTTGGGGTCATTTTATACCTGGGTCTCATATTTCAATAAAAATTTCAATGGGAATAGCAATTATGAACGTACTTGAATTATAGCTTCCCCTTTGTGAAGTTGCTGCAACAGGCATCTAGCTCAGGAACAAGGATTTGCCATTTGCTATTCATTACCAGAGAGCTGTTCCTCTTTTACCTAAAAAAATTCAAAACTTTCCCACACATATATCGTAAATATCTGTTGGTTTACTGCCAGTTAAAGTACTTAGTGTGTATTGTTACAGGACAATTATTTGCCTACAGAAATATAGTACAAAAATGTGATTGTTGCTACTGACTATATAGTAAGGTCTGTGTCAAAACATAGGTTGGACCAATGTTGAGCCCTTCTGAAAATCCGGTTTGAACTGAATTATTCTTTCTCATGTCTATAGTATTGGTTTCTTTTGCCAGGAAGTGTCAAAACAGGTTCAGGAGTCTCCCTTCCACTGCCTGGTCTATGCTCTAAAAACACAGTGTGATTACAAAATAACTCCTTTCCCCTCTCGGAGATGACAGGCCAGCTCAAAGTCTGTTTCCAAAGATGAACAATCTCTTGCACCGAATGACATTTAGCCCCTTGAAAAATGACTTTTTTATGGTCAATATTGACCTGTGATTAAAAAAAAAAAAAATTAAAGAGGTGCATCAGTTGTTGTTCTGTTTTGTTCTTTCCAGTACTGATCATAAGATGGAGTAACACTAATATTGACAAAACGATGATTTGGGTGCAGCTTTTCAACAGATACACACAATATGGATATCTGGATTTGTTACATACATCTTCGTTCGGTGTCATGGCTGGAAAGTGCATGTTCAAGTTCTTAAGAGTTAGTACAAATCAGAAACAAAAGCATCAGTGTGCTTGTTCGTTGAAATGTTTCCTAAGTTTTTTAAGTGTTCCTGCATTCAGGGGGACATTGTCACAGCTGATAACCTTCTCAAAACATAAGTATGCCAGATGAATTATTTTTAATTATATCTTGCTCTGTTTGGCATAACAGTAATAAGGCTAATTATGTAATAAATATAATTATTTCCTTTAAGATCTGTTTGGGGCAGGGGTGGAACACTTAGGACATCCCATGCTTCCCTTCAAAGTCTGTGTATTTAAGGCTCCTTTAAGTAGGTTAGTTCCAGTTAGTTCTGTTAATTTCAGAAGGATTTGGTGAGGTGACCCAGTCTCTCCCACCTTCTGTGGCAAAGAAGTTTTGGGACAGGAGCAGCGCCCCTTCTCCTCTCAGGTGGTGACTGTTCACTTGTTAACAATAGTTCTGGTTCACGTAGCAGTATGCGGAGTTATTTCTTCCTCTTCAGATTTCATGCTTTGATTTATGTAGGCAACAGAATAAAAGGAGCTTGAAGACCATGCTGTTGAGTGGAGATGAATGAACAGAGAAGAAAGATTTGGATCCTGGGCAAGTAGCAAACTTCCTGAGGGTTCAGTTCTTCTCCCCTTTCAATTTTATCCCACTTGACTTAGGGGCAGTACTTGTGCCAGAAAATACAGAGTACACCCTGAAGCCTCAGCATTATTTCCTTTGCTGTCAAGCTGTTCAAAGCATGAGCAGGTGTTCTTTAGTCTGATTGTGATCCAGCATCAAATGAGAAAAGTAGTGTCTGCTGCTCTCTTCCCACCTCCATCCTGGCAGATAAGCCCAAGATTTTTTCCCCCGCAGTCTGTGGTCTGCCTGCCCCTTGGGTGCTCTTTTAAACCCACTCCAAAGTCATAATCTAGTTAGATCAAAGCTGGTGAGATCAGAAAATGGGCAGGTAGAACGAGAAGTTCTACTCCATGTGAAGATGTTTGGTATCTATTTTAGCAGCAGTACCTCTGCTGGTGTAAACTGTAGTGTTAGCCTGCTGCTGACTGCGTTACAGGTCTTTGTTGTCTTGCTGTATTAGAGTGACGGTGGCAAATGTTTTTGGTTCTTTGCTTTTAATCTGTGCTACTGTGGAAGCAGGAAAAGAGGAATACTTCCTAGAGACTGAGAGATTAGGAAGTCAGAGGACAAATTCAAACTGTATCCCTGATAAAAATGTCCAGTATAAGTTTGGGCAAGGTCATTAATGAGTCTTGTGCTCTTTTCCCTTTCTCTAATTTGAGACTATCTTTTCTCCTATCATCTATCTGGTTCGTCTGTTTGTTTAGACTGTTAGTCCTTCTCTGAATAACTGTTTGTTATTGCATATTTGTGCAATACCAGTTTTAGTTGGAGTTAATCTATCCAGTTACTCATCTCTGTTCTCATTTAATGTTCAGTTGCTTTTCCTGTTTCAGTACTTACCAAATACTCAACTTGCATTTGTTTTAAAAAAAAATCTTTACATTTTCAAGAGAATATCTTAAGTTTTGATTATCATATATTAACAAAGTTTGAGTACACTTTTCTTCAGCACCTCATTTCCTTGACAATAGATAACAGACTTTGTTTTAACAGACAGGTGTCTATTATAATTTTGAGGGCTATAGCACAATACTGTAAAGAAGAATTTGCCTGAAGAGGATCTATCCATTATTGTGTGACTGTCAGATTTTCAGATCTTCAGATTTTCAAGAAATGTAGAAAAAGCCACCTACTTGCCCATACTTTTCATTTGCTTATGTTTAAATTATGACATTTTTTTGGTGCTTTAAAATGGAATTGAACTGTGTGGTTATTCTTTTTGGGAATAGATTGTAAATTTTCGGGTCCCTGATCTTTTGATTTAGTATTTCACAGTACAAAGTATAAGCCTATCTAGCTGCTTTTCCAAAGATGTGGGCCAGCTGCCCATGTTCTAGTGTCTAATTCTGAATCTAATGTTGCCAATGACCTTCCTAATTATTTTCTGCGTTCCCTCCTGAGTGAGACACAATGCTCATCAGCGTGTTTTCACCATCCAAGAATTTGTGTTCTTCCTCATTCTGTTGTATAGTCTTTTTTTTTTTTTTTTTTTTTCTCAGTATGATCTCTTTTAGAATGGATGTTTCTCTGTTTTACGTGATCCTAACCTCCTTGCAATCATGCAACCCAGCTAGCTGCATTGTTCAAGATGTGGTGATTCCAACTTGATTTCAACCTACCTCTGGAGACTAGTTTGGAAGATAAGTAGTGGTATCTTGATTTCTTTTCACTGTTCATATTCTAAGCAGAAGAATTTAGGAATTTTCCCTCAAAGTGAAGTTTCACAAAACTGGAAAGGTTACAGATTAACATAAGTGGATGATTGTGTGTACCAATCTAACAGAATATTTAAAGTAGTTATACTGAAGCTGATCTTATTATGGCTTGGTAATACAAAGAACGGGAGGAGGATGTGTCTCTTGTCAGCTGTTGGCTTTAGTAGGTTATGGTGAGTTCTGTTTTTTGTTGAATTACATAAATTAGGTCTTCATCACTGGGGAGCATCCAGAAAGTTCTTAAGTATAATTGTTTACCTTTAAAAAAAAAAATTAAAATCTACATTCTCTAGAGGCAGACGAGCAAGGAGAGCAGTGCAGAAGTTTCTGTCAAAGTGTCTATTTGAGTCCCTGCTGGGGAGAAAAGCTATTTAAACTACAGGATTTTGTTGATGCAGAAGAAATGGGTGAAGATTGGGAATGAAGAAGTTATTGTTAGTTAGAGCACAGAATTTTGGTTTGACAGCATTTTTGTGCTGACTTGCCTGAAGAGAAACCTGCTGTAGAGGGTACAAGGCAAAGGAAAAGCATCTGAGCAAAGAATATTTGCTTTATAGAAAATTTGTCTTAGGTCCTATCGCTTTTTTCCTGCCTCTTCTTCTTCCGGAGACAAATGCATATGACTTTAGCTCTAATTTGTTTGTTTACCAATTATTAATGCTTCAGTAGTCCATTAGCCTTGGTACTAACTGTTGATCAGTGCACCTTTGGCCACTGGAGAGCATGACAGCTCAAATCAAAGAAGTGAGTTCGTTCTGATTACTGTATGCTAGGACACTGAAATACTTTGGCTTATTTTTTCTGAATAATCCTCTTGGTTCCTTGGAAATAGTGACAGGTGGGGTACATAATCTGCTACCCTCTTTGATTAAACTAACAATTTTCTTTTTCAAACAAATTATGCCTACGAGAATGGTTTAAACGCATATGGAACATGCATTACTTTAATTTATTTTTATTCTTAACGTCTACTCAAATATATTCTGACCAGGCTGAAGTTATTTATGCTTGTGTAAGTAACAAAAGAAAACTTGCACACTTAGAAATGAAGTGTGATAACTTGGTCACTTTACAATTTGCTTTTGTTATTTTATTTGCCTGCCTGTGACTTTCACATGAGCAGCATGCTTCTAAAATGCTTATTTGCAGATGTCACTTTAAATATTATTTTCCAAGAGTTTATTTTTCTTTGAAAACAGATGTCTGTAATTATCTTCTTTGACCTTCGAGACTTATCAAAGTCAAATAGGTAATCATCCAATCAGACGGGCTATCATTATCAGAAGAAAAGTAATTATACTCTGAATACGTTTGAACATGATTATTACAAGCCTTAAACAGTTACACTTCTGATTGGGGCAGAACTAAAGACATTATCACTTCATAATTCACATGATGTAACTTCACTTATCCTTGTAATTTTGGAATATGAAGAGCTAAATTTACTGAACAGTGTAGTTCTTTAAATTTGAAAAAAAATATGTAATACCCTCTCTAAAGCCAGAAGAAGGATTCTTAGAATCTTCATACCGAAATTAAGGAAGACTGTATTTAAGAACATGAGAACTAAACCACAATATTAGAGACATCTCTAAAAGGGCAGAGGAGTACAGCATGTATTTGTGTATGAAAATGCACTTGGAATGAAATGTTTTACTACTCTGGATCCAATTTAACAAAGCACTGAGAGTCTCCTTGGCTCTAAGCATTTACATGATCAGTGCTGTGTCTCCTGGGATCAGGTCCAAAGCTCGTGTATCTCTTTCAGTGCACATCTTCTCATACTTAGGGGAGTGGGAGTTAAAGTCTCCTTTGCTGAGCACAGCTGGAAGGGCATAGTGCCTGAGCTGTCCGTGGCTGAGGTCAGTGACGGGACGGCCGTGCCACTCCAGGGGGGCTGGCAGGTTCACCGCCGACGGGAACCAGCTGAGGCAGGAGCTGCTGCCGTGGGAGATGGAATTACGCTGCTGTAACCCCTGTAAGTACGGTTGCAGGGAAAGATGGAAGCAGGTTTTAATCTCGTTCATGGCAGTTCTGAAAATCGTGCATATAGGGAAATGTGTTCTTTAAAATGGGAAATGGCAGTAATGTGAAAAAATGCAGTGAAGCAGAAAAAAATGTTGATAATTAGAGGATGGAGGGGAGAAGGAGAATTCTTAATTATACAGGGTTGCCCATGGTAGATATTTTCATTGCTAAGGTGGGATGCTTTTACCTGATCTGGCACGTTAAAGCTCAAAAGTTACACTAACTTCATAGTAAGAGAAAGATTTATTTTAAAAGAAAAATCCTGAAGGCATTGTACCTGCTGAAGTTTGTGCCGGCCTGAACAACAATGTGATCATGTTCAGTTGCTGCATATTCCTGCCCTGCAAGAAATAACTGCAATGGTTGACTTCACAAAGTGTGAGCTAGCAGAGCTAGTGCCAGCTGATAGAAAAACGCTCATGGGGGGATAGTCAAGCTTCTGCTTAGTGCACTTCAGCCCTGTGCTGTATGTTCAAGTGAGGTGGAACAGAATGGTCTGAGACCTTCTGCTTAGGAATTGGAATGTTTTTCCCCAACATAACCAAGACACAAGTTCTATTACACTGGTCTTGCACAAAATGGGTGTGCTAACGAAGCAGTTTCAAAGAGGGCAGAAGCTTTTCAGATCACTGGGGAAATCTGTCAGAATCATCCACCTGCACTGCTGCCATTTCTTGGGTCTTGCACATACTTGGGAAAAATTATCAGCATTAGATTCTCTGTGGACCATTTGAAAATCAAATCATTTTAAAAGACGAGGAAATCGAGTCTTTCACAGCAGGATATGGCCTGCGGCAATATGAATGGGTTTTGTTTCTTTGCTTGGGACATGCTTCATGGCTTCATAGAGGCTTGGAAGGAGTATTTTTACACCTAGAAGATGTCTTGGTGCTTACCACACCTCTGAAGAGGAATCAGTACTCTCCCAGATGATTTAGAATAACCTGAAGGCTACCAATCTCTAATTAAAGCAAAAGAAATGGCAGTTATTCTGTAAAGAGAGAAACTACCTTAGGCATAACCAGCAAGACAAGAATTTGCTTTGGGGGGGGCGGGGACGGGACTGGAGGGTTGAAACTCTGCAGAACTATCTAACTCCCCCAAAACTCACAGGTCTGCAGATTTTTAAAGGGCTCCATTCCCATTACAGAAGGTTTATCTGTAAGCTTACCCATATTTCAAAACCACTGCATAGGCTGGATGAAAAAGGGAAACCATTCCAGGAGTCAACAGCATGATTTAACATTTTTCAGAACTGAAAAGGGAGTTTGTGGCTCTTTCAGCTCGCCCATGTTTCAGAGTCCTTTTGATGTTGGACTCCGCTTTTAGAACCTACCGGCTGACACAGGACACAAATGATGTTGCTAGCTTGCTACAGGAGAGATCTAAACTCTCCGTGGAAAAATTACTTGCGCTATCTGAAATTTACAGCAGTGATGAAACCTGCAGAACTTTTCCACCAATAGCTGTACGAAGGAAAGTTTGCAGGCAGGAGGTGAAGTGCATCGCTGCGATGGGGACTTTGGAGTCAGGAGTTCTCAGGACATGCTGTCGCATGACTGCAAAATTAGTATTGTGACGTTGCTGCTGCGCTTAAGTCTAGGTATAAGCAAAATAATCCTGCTGGTGTCTGTAGACAGAGTTGCGAGTGGTTTGTTATCTTTCCACGCAGGAGAGCCGGGAACTGGCTGTTCAGTGAAAAATGTGGCTGCTGATAAAAGCATGGTTGTCATTTTTTCCTCCTTGCTTGTCAGAAGTGGAAATATCCTAGTCCCCTGGAAGGAGGAACACAGAGACCAGAATTAGTCTCTAGTGCAGTTAAAAGCTTCCATGATACTAGAATAATGTATGATTTGCAATTTTATTTTCTAGTAATGAATTAGAACAAAATGTTCATATTCTAGTCCGGCCACTCCGCATCAGGGATGAACTAGAAACCCTCTCCTGATTTGCTAAAAGAAAATTGGGAGAGAAGGAAAAAAAAAAGCTCTAGAGTGACTTGGACAAGAGGAAAATCAATTTGGGTTTTTGTCATGAAAATGTTCTGATAAAAATTAGGTAAATCATTCCTTAAGTCAGTTGTTGAATTCCTTAATTTTTTTCTTGCTGGGCTAAGTCATTCTCAGAACTGACATTTGGGACCCAGCCGGGGAGTGTGTCTGATATCCCAGCCGGTCACAGATTAAATTACTGGGCGTGCAAAACCATGTTTTGCTTTGCCTTATGGAATTAGTTCCTTTTAGCAGTAAGAGAATTGAAATACTAGTTGTTACCTGTGGTAGCATAGTCTGCATGGCAAAGAACTGTGGAAAAGCCAGCACAGGAGATGAGAGATGTCCCTGTTGCTGATTGCTAATGTAGAGTCTAAGGCATTGAACTAGAGATATGAGTGACTATTTCAGAAGCAGAAAGTGAGAAAACCAATGAAGTGTAGGTTCTTTGAGAGGCAAGAGAGACGGCTCGTTAGAGCACAGGATTGATTAAAAGGCAGGCTAGGATTTCTGAACGATAGCTTTTTGTTTCTAGTACATTCAGAGAATCACAATTTTATATATGTATTTGTAGCAAAGAAATCTGTCTCGCCAAAGAAATATTCAACTTGTTGCTCTTGCAGTGGCCTTATGAAGCAATATATTGCGGTTTGGCCCAGGGTAAAGGGGCAAAATACATTTAATCCACCAGCTTCCTCTGGTTTATTTTTCTGAATTTGCAGTAGTCTTGAATTTGTTTTACTAATGCCATCACTTAACAAGTGCAACCTGGTATAAGCTTGGAGAGTGAGATATTTTCAGTATTTATCCCAGGATTGCTAAAAGATTCAATCATAATGTTTGGCTGTTCCTTCTAACTTCTTTCCTGTCTATACATCAGTTTACTTTAAAGACAGTCTATAAAATTCTTGGGTGAAAAGGAGGTCTCCCCAGACATTTCACTCTTCACAAATAACCAAAATGCATGTTAACAATTTATTATATAATGAAGAATTCCCTTCTTCTGCACTGTCCATTTTTCCGCCACTTAACTCCTTGATCAAGATAGAAAGTCAAAACCAGATGGGACATCTCCCTTCAAAAACATATTCCTAAGTTGTTCTTACATCATTTTTACAGAGTTGCTTGAGCTAAAAAAAAAAAGTCTATTTTACAGTTTTATTACCCTTTAACAATTAAAGCAATGCTGTGTATATGAAGACAACTTTCTAATTGTTGATTATTTCACTTTTGTCTTACTCAGAGCTCTTTCACATTTCTTTCAAGACCATGAGTATTTGGATTAAGGAAGAAAACATTTGGGTTATGACTGAGTGGATGGAAATTATTTTATTGACAGTTCTTTAAATCTTTTTTTTCTTTTTTGTTAACAAGCTCAATACCTGTTCCTACCTTTCAGGCATTTTAAACTTCCTTCATGTGCAATTTCTTCCCTTCCCTCGCACTTTTTTATTTATCGAATTAAATCACGGAAGTCTTTTTGCAAAGACTGACCTTGACAACTCACTGCAGCCTGTGGCTTTTGTTACTGTTCTGCCTCACTACATGCCCATAAATTCATTTAGCTGAACTGAGCTTCATCTTGTTGGAGGAATCGGTCTTTTCTTTCCTTTCTTTCGATTTCATTGTCTTACATGATGGGTTAGAGCTGCTTACCAAGGATTTTTTCCACAAAAAGATAACTTTAACCTGGTCTGAAAGATTCCGCTGTTTTTTATTGTCTTCCCTGCTCCTTCTTGACCCCAGAGCTACCTGTGGCCACACGCTTCCTTCCTTCTGGGCACATAAGGAAAGTAACTTCAGATATTTCCTAGAAACAGTACTATAATTAGAAGTGACTCCTGTTTTGAATATATTATACTACAGGCGGCTGTTCAAGTTCTCTATGTGGTCCATTCTGTAAACTACTTACATTACAGGTTATGCAAATTAAATAACTGATATCCCCTCTTTTTTTAATGTTAATAGTTTGGAGTCGTGAGCTGCGACAGCACATTGCTTTTATGGACAGCCAAGTGTATTCATGGAGCTCAATTAACTGAATAATAAAACTCGTATGTGTCTCCTTGTTCAAAAGCACTCATTCTTTGGAGCCCGTGGCATCTGCCTCAGAGAGCCAAAACCCAAATGCAGTAGTAGGGCTTGAAATGTCTGGGTAGTGCACATGTTGTCCTTTAACTTAGAATAATGACATGTCTTTAACTTAAAATAATCTAAAATTCAAACTGAAATTTAGATTCAGCAACAATGGGATTCCTACAGAATTATTTAATCACCAAGAGAATAGTATTCTATGCTCAAAATTTTCAGCAACTAAAAGCAGCACAAATTTTGTGAGCTAACTTCCCTGGAGAAAATTACTTGGAGAACATTGAGGAGACAAGTTTCCAGGGAAGTTGCACGTGTGTATGGTTATATGTTGGTGTAAGTTAAAACAGAATTTGTCCTATAGGTTTGTAATATAACTTTGATACAATACAATTGGTGTTCTCTGAGAAAGTTACTTTCTAGTTCTTATTTATCATGCATTTATTTCCTTTCATGAACTACCTAACCTAATCCTGAAACATGTCCTTCAAAAAATTAAGCCCCTTTTCCCTTTCATTCCTCTATTCTCTATGCTGTTTTCCATTTCTTCCTCAGAACTTAGTCCGCAGTATAGTCTACTTCCATGATAATCTTAAATTGGGGGTGCACTTACATTTGTGTCGGTCAGATTATGAATGCAATGATCACCCCCATTTGCTGGGATTTTTGTTCAAATCATGGATTGCTCTGAGTGTACAAGCTGACTTCTTCTTGCAGGAAATTAGATCAGGTGGGCACCAGGACCACACTTCAACATACTCCAAACACTCACGGGCATTCAGGCTACAGAACTGACCAGGGCTAGTGCTCTGCGCAGGCCAGGGAGAGACAGAGACTGTGGAGGATTCTTTCTGGATCTCAGTAAGAAAGGCCTGACAACAAATGGCTTTATAAAATAGCTGTTTTAATAAAAAGAATAAAAAGATATAGAGAGTGAGTAAATCTTACGCCCTTCAGGTGCTGGGAACCCCGCATTTGTGCATCTGGAGGGACCCTGGATGGATTTTTCCCGTGGCACGCTGCACAGATTCTGTCTGTGGAGAGGTTCCTCTTCCCACCCATGCCATGGTGCCTTTTATGCTGTGGACCAAGCATACTCACGTATCGTCTCCTGACAGGCTGGAATGTTATCTCTGTTACAACACCCACCAGTGCACAGCGCAGGCTGGCGTGGGGCACTCCATCGTTACTGAGGCTACTCATGCTAATGTACAGGCTTCTGAAGCCTGAAGTACAAGGCCCAAAAGAGCAGACGTGGTTTGCTCAAGATCACTGACTCCTTGAATATAATGCCTTCCACGAGGCTCCCAACACAGCTACTCCAAAGTAAAAATGCTCTGAAATGCATACAAGGTAGCTGTCAGATTCTTGGTGCCAAATCTTTCATTTTACAAGCATGTTCCTATCAGTCTATGCTACTACATAATGTAGGCAATACCCTTGATGTATTAACTATAGTTCTCATTTCTGGTTTTGCACAGACATTATAGAATCATGAATCCTAAAAACCTCCTTGTCTCGTCTCAAACCAGTAATTTGTCTTGGGGTGAGCAGCAGGGACTACAGCAGTTGTATTTACATTGGATGCCTTTAGCTTTCTCAGAAGTGAGAGCGCTGATTTTGCCATTTTTTTAATCTGCTTTCTATCCAAAGCTATTGACCTTTCCGTCATTTGCTGAAATTACTCATAATTTACTAATTCTGGATGACTTTTTCTGTTATCATAAGAGAGAGATTCTTTTTCACCTTTCCTTCTAATTCTAGCATTGACTTGACACTGTGTATGTCTGCTTCTACTACTGCAGAATTCTTTACTCTGTTTTAAACAACCCCAGTAGCTTTCCTAAGGAATCTGAACTCACTTAATTAAGCAGCTTATCTAATCCTGCTTCAGAAGTTCATCTGTTCTGCATCACAGCTAATCTCGAAACTTGGCATGAAACTATGCACAATTTATTCTACATTATTATGCTGTATTCCTCAGAAAGTACGACGGGAAGGTTAGTGTTCGCATAAAAGTGACGGGACGCATTTTCAAAGCACAGAAGACTGAGAACTATTAAGCCTCTAACTTCGGTTGAAGGAAGTCCCTGAGCTGCAAACAGTTCAGGAACATGGCAAGTATATGGCGATACTCTTCCTATGCAGCCTCTGTTGGTTGCTGTTGGAGGTACAGCCTACTGGGCCGGGTGGACTTTTTGTTAGCTTCTCTGTAGCTGTCTAATGTATTTTATCAAAAAACCTGTATCCTAATTTGAAAAGAAGCTATTCATAGCATGCTATAAATAGTATCCCTTATACTACTCTTTAAGTTATAGCAAGTAGATGAAAAGACAGCATTAATTTTCTTAAATGATGATAGCTTGGTCTATTGGAACAAAGGCTTCTGTTAGTTCATTAGATATCCTGTAGCTTCCATCAGTTCTCTTTAACTTCATTGGATCTGAATGTTTGTAGCAACATAAGCACAGGCAGCATTTCTAAAAGAGGAATTCAGTTTAATCAGGATTGATACATGTGTATCTTGGCTCAAATCCCACAGTCTCACTTAAAATGTGGGCCCTGTTTTTAAGTGTAACTTTAGATCTCTTGCAAAAACTTGGATTTGTTATGGTGCATGTTCTTCACGTACGCTGCAAAAGGGCTTCGGCAGTGAGCTCCACAGAGAGTCAGGATTCAGGCACGGCAGGGGCTGCTCCAGGCTTTGCAATGACAGCTGCTGTCAAAAGGACAGCTGTGACCCTTTATACCCTGTCTCCTCCTGCCTGTCCTTCTAGTCCTCCTTTTCTTCTCTGCCCTCGTTCCATGCTGCTTCTCTTCACCTACTCGGTTTTTCTTCCTTATTTAACCCCTCCAGGCTCCCTATTCCAGTCCTTGACCAATCAATACTAGTTCCCATCTTCCTGACTCCTCACTTCTCTGGCCTTTTTCGCAGTGACCGATTCTACACCCACCCTTTGCCCACGTCCTAATACCTACTGCTCTTGGATGCCATCTCCTTTCTTCAGACATTTTGTACAATTTTCGTTCCTCCCTCCCCTTCCATCAGTTCTTGGTCCTAGTACGTCAGACTAGCTCTCAGATATTCTAGCATCTCATCATGCTTAAGCTCAACTCTGCCCTCTCTTTTGCGGGTCCACTGTTTCTTCATCTACTGCAGTGACCTTAATGAATCAGTTCCTTGCTCACCTTTAATTTCCCTCCTTGGGTCATACTCCTGCACTCCTTGTCCAGGATAGTTCTTGTCTGTTTCCTTCCCTACTCCAGTTTCTAGACTGACTCTGTCCCCAAACAAGATCCTTTTTCAAAACTGCCATCATTCTTGCCTTACTCTTGACCTCTCTGTAGCTGATTCAAGAAACTGTGTTATATGTATTATATATATATACACTAACTCCAGTTCCTATGTTTGTAATTTGAGGACTTTGATTAAGTACAACTTACAAGTTTTGGCAGAACTTATGAATTTGCTTTATCATTGAATTGTACTGTTATGTGGTGTCGGCTAGCCAGAAAGGATCACAGTCTCCGACTGTGACCAGTGAAAAACTGTCGATACAAATGGGTTTGCACACCAAAAGGATATTATTGAGCAGTAAGGTGACAGAAGTCAAGGAGAACTGACTCTCACAAACTTTCCTGCTGAAAGGTTTTGAAGAATGTTGAAGCATTTCCCCAGGTAAAGAAGAGAGATGGCAGTGATACTGCTACCACTTGAAATCTTAGAGAGTTGCAGAAAATAAAGATTGAAAATAATGTATAGTACTAAATATTGAGCAGCCCCATTAAAAATATATTTGATCATCTCTCTCTTCTCAACTTCTGCTCATCATTGTGATTTTATGTATTTTTTTAATAGCAAAGACCATATACAGTACACCTTGCAGAGGAGGCTTTTGACAAGCCCAAGTGAGGGCTAAGTGTTTGACTTTCCTTTATTTCCTGTGTGGTATAAGCATTTGATTGCTGATCGCATCTTTGCAAAACTCTTCCCTGCATTGTCAAATAGACTGGTATAGAGCAAAGTAATCCAACTCCTGTCTAGAACTCTAGTTGTTAAAATAATACAAATATGCTTTTAGATGTAGTTTGTAATACTTGTCTTCAGTTTTAATGAATGAGAAGTAATCAGTTTAAAAGCAGTGCTGTAAAAAAAGAGCAATAGAATGTAGTGGCAGTTCTGATGTGATGTCTTTGTAATAATAACTTTTTTAAGAGAGTGAGTTGATTGCCATGGGTTTTGACTTAAGCTAGAAAGGAATTAGGGATTTTGCACTTCTACTAATACTACCAAATGCAAGAGGTCTCTTGAGAGCTAGAGAACTTACAAAGTATTAGTGACTTAATCATCTCAGCAGCTGGTATGCTAAAAGGAAATTATTTTTCAAATTACTTTTCCAAGATTGTGTTCTTAAACATTTAAATGTAGATGCACACATGAGAAACAAGGTATGTGTAAATAATCCCAGTCACTTTAGTACGAGATACATGTATACGTGCGCTCAGAAAAAATGTACGTCAGAACTGGACTTGAAAATGCTGTCTTATAGCGCAAACAACAGGAGTGAGGATTACGTTCCTGCTGAGGATCAAGGAAGGCTTTCCAACGTTTTTGATAGGCCTTGCATTGACGTGCACCATAGCCATATTTCCATCTCCAGCACTGTCCCTCTTGCTTTCCCCATGCACAGTTTCTGTCCTGGATGCTGCCACTACACTATCATAGCCACCATCCTGGTACCACCGAGAAGTTGGGCTCTGGGAGTCTGTACTGGTTACTGAGAGGAACGGCTGCCAAGCTGACAGGAGAGCAGGACGCTGGCATGACAAGAAGGGGCAGGGTTTATTTTGGATAGTGTTGCAGAAATCTGCAGAAAGGAAGTGTTTGTAATAAGGTGATTAGAAAGAAGCGTCTGAATAAGGCTTTTAGAAATTATTTTAATTTGGGATCAACGTTTTTAGTGGATCTGAACTGCAGTTACCTCTCAGGATTATACAGTATGCCATGTTCACCTGAATTGTTTTTCTTTAAATATAAACCTTATTAACAACAAATAATGTTTTAAAGTTCTAGTGAATATAAGCCATTGTTGCATTTTAGAAGTGAAGTAATAATGAGGTACTTCAGCTCTGCTTCAGTTGGACGGGTCCTCTAAACCTTCACCGCTAGTGTTGGCTGTACGTGTTCGCTAATTGTTGTGGGGAGGTAGGTTTTTTTTCAGGAGACTTTTCAACATGCATAAGTGAGCAGAAAGGATCACTGTTTCTGAATTAGAAATTTCTTCTGGTGGAATTTACATGATAAAAGAAACTTGTAGTAGTATGAAATGTAATCGTTAGGGGTTGTGGTTTTTTTAACCTAGAGGCATTTCTCAACTTCAATGTTCTATTAAACTACAGGAACTCTGTTTTGTTCCTCTTTGGGAAGAGCTGTACTTCTGTTACTAGTAGAGATCACAGTGTGCTTAGCCTATAAACTCTTTGAGAAGAAAGGAACGCAAATTACAGTATTTAAAGCAGTACAAGTATGAAAAAGAAACTGAGGGTCTGAAAATATTTTACATTTCTATACCACCTCCTTTCGCAGCACCCACAAGGTTACAATAATGCACTACAGACTCGCAGTATCCTCATAAATTGTGTATTACTACCTCCGTTTTATTGATGGGGAGCTGAGATACAGAAATACTTGCGGTTTCTCAATTCATGCAGTAAGCCAGTAAAAAAAATGGAAATCTGAACCCTAATTGTGTTTGAAGCAAAAAGCATTTTTTTTCTCTTGTAAAATAATAGCAAAAAATGGAAGGGATCTCTGGCAGTTGTAAACTGCATCCCCATTAAGAGTTCAACTGTGTTTATGTCAGTCTTGAAATAGGTTTGTTTAACTTGTCCTCTAGTGACAAATATACCACAACCTCTCCAGGCAATATGTTTCAACGTCTCACTGTGCTTATCACTAAAAAAGCTTGCTGCAATTTAAATCTATTACTTCTTGTTCATGATGGGCATGGAGAACAAATTACTCCTTTCCTTTGAAAACTGTGACCATACTCCTCCTCAGTCTGCCCGTCTGGAGATTAAACAATCACAGTTCTTTTGATCTTTCATTGTAGGTCGTGTTTTCTAACCCTCTGATCATTCTCATTGCTCTCTGCTGCTCTCTCCAGTTATCGACATCGTTCTTGGAACGTGGTGCCAAACCCAAGGCGCTGCACTCGTGGCTGATGCCTTAATAGTACCGAACAAAGCAGAAGGATTACTTCACTCGTCTCACAGAGCAATTTCCTGTTACACACCAAAAGT
This sequence comes from Platalea leucorodia, assembly GCF_965183815.1. Taxonomy (NCBI): domain Eukaryota; kingdom Metazoa; phylum Chordata; class Aves; order Pelecaniformes; family Threskiornithidae; genus Platalea; species Platalea leucorodia. The sequence goes on along the minus strand of NC_138828.1, from coordinate 14,200,088 downwards.
GACGTTTGCCTTTTCCCCCACAGAATGACCCTGCTGATTCATACTGCCTGTCACTGTGTTGGAGGTCTGTTTTTCTGCAGAAAGGCTACCTTACCACTCGGGCCCCAGGCCCGAGGCTCTGCACGCCCACCTTGCACTTGGCATACGTGTGAGTAGGGGCTCTCCCCATCTTATTTTTGCATTGTGCCTCTTCATCAGCAGAGAGCACTCAAAAGACATTTTGTTTGCTGTTTTAGAATTGGGCTGCCCTGTCCTTTCTAGACTGGATATACAGAGGTAACAGAAAGGTAAAACTGAGAGGCGATCCAAGCCGTTACTACTGCAGACAACACCATGAAGTAACTACTTTTATAAATTCTTCAGATATAAGTTATTCTTCTTGCTTACATTGTGTTGATTGGAAGATCATTCCAGGACCTCAGTCACCACCTGAGGGTGGTTCAAATATTTGCTCTTATGTCCGGTTTAACTGTATTCACTTGTTCTCATAGCAGAATGTTCTCTGTGGTGTTGATACCTGTGCAAAGAGCAGCCCTGTCCTCTCTTTCTTTCATAGAATCACAGAATCATTTAGGTTGGAAAAGACCCTTAAGATCATCAAGTCCAACTGTTAACCCAGCGCTGCCAAGTCCACCACTAAACCGTTTCCCTAAGCACCACACCTACCCATCTTTTAAATACCTCCAGGGACGGGGACTCAACCACTTCCCTGAGCAGCCTGTGCCAGTGCCTGACCACCCTTTCGGTGAAGAAGTTTTTCCTAATATCCAACCTAAGCTTCCCCTGGCGCAACTCAAGGCTGTTTCCTCTTGTCCTATCGCTTGTTACTGGGGAGAAGAGACCGACCCCCGCTTCGCTACAATCTCCTTTTAGGTAGTTGAGGCGAGCAATAAGGTCTCCCTTGAGCCTCCTTTTCTCCAGACCAAACAACCCCGGCTCCCTCAGCCGCTCCTCATCAGCCCTGTGCTCCAGGCCCTTCACCAGCCTCCTTGCCCTTCTCTGGACATGCTCCAGCACCTCGATGTCCTTCTCGTAGCGAGGGGCCCGCTGGGCCCTGTGCGCCAAGGCGTTTCCATCTCCTTTCCTGTGACGAGTGCTGTGACTGTCAGGGTCATCTCTGGCACCATTGCCTCTTTGACTTCTATTTTCCCGGACTGGGACGACTGCAAGAAAGACAAATGGACAATCTGCGGCATCTGGCGGGTGATAAACAGGTACTGCATTTTACTTGATTTTCTACTTATCGTTTCCATTTGTTCCCTTCAAAACATTTTTAATGAAATTTTACTCAAATGAGAGCTACCCCTCTCCTAATGTACAGTCTGCTACGCTCCGCCTCGCCACGCCAGTTTCAGCGGGAGAGGTTTGTTCCAGCGGTGGCTGCTAGGCCTGCCCTCCCCCTGCCCCTCTGCCCGAGTCGCTCCCCGCTGGGCTGCCGGGGCAGCTCCTCCCCGGCCGCCGCACCGGTTCCCCCGGGGCAGGAGGCAGGCGGGATGGCGCCGGCCGGGCCCGGCCCGGGCCTCCCCTGCGCGGCGGGCTGGGCGCAGTGCGGCCGCCCGGCCCCTAGGTGGTGGGCCTGCCGCAGGCCGCGGCGGCCGGGAGGCGGTGCCTCCTGCCCTCCGCCTCCTCCCCGCCGCCGCAGCCCGGGGAGGAGGGGAGCAGGCCGGGAAGGAGGCGGTGGCCGGCGGACCAGCCCTCCGCGGGGAGCCCGCCCCGCTCCTCCCGCGGCGGGCGGGCGCAGGCAGGGCGGGAGCCGGGGCTGCGTGCGGGGGGGCGGCCGGCAGCGGGGCGAGGGGGGAGCGCGGCCGCTGACGGGAGCGGAGGGGAAGAGCCGCTGCTCGCCGCGGCAGGGGCCGGCGGGGAGGGCAGGAATTGAAAGCCGGGAGCGTTTCGCAGCTCCCACCCAGGCCGCCGTTTCAAGCCCTGCGACCTGCCGCAGGCTGGAGCTGCAGGGAGCCCGAGGCGGGGGTTGTCCAGCCCTGGTGCTTGAGCTGCCGGGCCCGGCCCTGCCCCGCCCCGCCGGCAGCACGCAGCCCGGGGCCGGGGGCTCTGCGGACGCTGCCGGCGCGCCGCTCCCCGCTCGGGGACGGTGTCTGTGAGGCGCCAGCAGCGCCCCTCAAAGCTCGCTGTAGAACCGGGAGTTTCCACCCTGAGCTTGCAGCTGTAGCTGCGGAGTTCACGGACCCAGGCATCAGCTTACGAGTTCCCGGGCTGGGAGGTGGAATGCAGACACCTTCCCGGGCGCCCTTCTCTCGGAAACCCCCGTGCGGGTGCGGGCCGGTGGCGGCGCCGGGTGAAGCGGCGTGGCGCCGGCCGGAGGCGGCCCGCAGCCGGCCGAGCCGCCGGGCGCCGGCAGCGCCCCGGTCCTGCGGGATCCACTCCTCAGATTCGATGCGGCTCTGGGCGTGCGCCCGGCTCCTCAAGTTTTGTTTCTTCTTCTGTTGGGGGGGGGGGGGGGTACGGAAAGCGGCGGCGGGCGGCCTGCTCCCGGCCAGCCGTCTGTCCCGCCCCGCCGTCCGTCTGTCCCGCCGCGCGGGTCCGCCCCGGCAGCGGCGCGGGGGACCGGAGCGGGCCCCGGTGCCGCGGTGCAGGCGGCGTGTTTGGGCCGAGTGGGGCCCGCTGGCCCTCGGGGGGTGAAAAGGCCGGGAGCGCCGGTATTCCTTTCCCCCGCGCGTCGGATAGGTGTGCTGGGTGTAAAGCCACCCACGGGGTTTCCGCTTGAGTTAGTTAGGGCAAGTGCTGAAATAATCAACCTGACTTAGGAAGGAGATAGAAAAGAAGAAGTCACTGATGAGCCGGGCTTCTAGTGTGCATGGTATTGCTCCAGGTTCTCCATTAATTTCTTAACAGCCAGACCATCATTTTCGGGAAGGGGGCTGTTAGGGGGGTTAGGACTGCATCTGCACTAGCAAGTAGGGTGATGCAGTGGGAGTGGATCTGTACAGTGAATCTAGCTGGTGCTGAGGACCATGCTATATGCATTTCAGGATCATAGAATCATTTATGTTGGAAAAGACCTCTAAGATCATCAAGTCCAACCATAAACTTACTGCTAAGTCCCACTAAACCGTGTCCCTAAGCACCACATCTGCCCGTCTTTTAAATACCTCCAGGGATGGGGACTCAGCCACTTCCCTGGGCAGCCTGGTCCAATGCCTGACCACCCTTTCGGTGAAGAAATTTTTCCTAATATCCAATCTAAACCTCCCCTGGCGCAGCTTGAGGCCATCTCCTCTCGTCCTATCGCTTGTTACTTGGGAGAAGAGACCGACCCCCACCTCGCTACAACCTCCTTTCAGGTAGCTGTAGAGAGCAATAAGATCTCCCCTCAGCCTCCTTTTCTCCAGACCGAACAACCCCAGCTCCCTCAGCCGCTCCTCATAAGACTTGTGCTCTAGACCCTTCACCAGCTTCGTTGCCCTTCTCTGGACACGCTCCAGCACCTCGATGTCCTTGTAGTGAGGGGCCCAAAACTGAACACAGGATTTGAGGTGTCGCCTTGCCAGTGCTGAGGGGGACGATCACTGTCCTAGTGCTGCCGGCCGCACTATGCTTTGCTTTGTACTAGATCTAGCCTGGAGCAGTGGACTGCAAGTCCAGTAATGGCTGGAACACATCTTCCAGTTTAGCTTCATTTGAAAGTAATCCAGCTTCAAACTGCTCCATGGCATGAACTAGCCAGGATGAAACAATCGGGAGAAATCTCCTCAAGAGCACACTCCTCATACAAACTGAAATAGTGATGGCGATGCGCTGTGTGCGTGTTTTTTGTTAATACGTCTTCATCCAGTCCTACACCCTTGCTTGCCTTTAGTACCATTTATGTAATTCACCTATTCCATCAAGTTTAGAGGGACTGCTGGCCCTGTGATCAACTGTGATAGAACAAGAGCTTTCGAAGAACAGCGTGTGTCTTTGTGCATTTCAGAAGGGTGGATAACTGCAGCTCTTTCCAAACCTGAGATCAAGACCAGGTAGTGGTTATTTTAAGTGAAAAGAGTAAGATTTTCAGAGGACTCTATGTAAAATATACCATCTCTTTTTTTTTTTCTTTATTCCTTCAGCATCAGCTCAAAAAAAAAAAGCAGAAAGTAAGAAAGGTGTAAGCCTGCCTTTGAAAGTTCACAGAATCTCATTCTATCGCTCTTCCTCATGCTGAGCAACATTGTAACAGTACCTACAGCATCTACCTCAATTAAATGGTATCTGTACAATTTCCATTCAAAATTTGGAAATTTTAATGTGAATACCCAGGTTAAGCACATCTGATCCCCACTGTAAGTACAAACACAATGACTGCTCACATTTTTAATGTTTTCTTCTCATCATAATGTAGACGTATTCAAATAAAAGTAACTTAAAACATAGGATCTGTTTTCATTTCTGAAGAGCATTTGCATTCTGTGCTGGGGTGAAGAGGTAAGTTATTCTACAGCACTTGCTTTCAACAGGGGATGCTTACAGTTGATGTTGGATTTTTGTATTTGAAACCAGAACTGGCCAGTGGAATTACCACTGAATCACACAAAGCAGAGATGGAAAAGCCCAGTTAGATCATCTAGCCTTTCTCCTTCCTAGTGTAGGATTATTGTGTACCAGATACTTCAGTGCTTTTTCCAGTGTAGTTTTAAAAGTCTCCAGGGATATGCCTTGTGTCTCTTCCTTCAGGCAAATATTCCATAACCGTCTGTACTTCACCGTTAGAAATCTTTTCCTGAGATTTGACCTAAATTTCTCCTTTCTTAAGTACATTCCATTTGCTGAAGATTTATTACCTTGAACCATCCTAAGTAATTCCAGTCACTCTTTGATATTGACATCTCTAACAAGCTGTGTTCTTTCTTAATGCTTTGTCCCTTAATCAGAACAGCTATCCATGCCTAGCCTCTGTCTTTACAGTCTTACTCCACCTCTGCTTCAGCCTGTAGGGTAATAAGGATTTTTGCTATATTCGTTGCACTTCCATCTTATGTTCATTTTCTTGAGAGTGACTTTTATGAGAGTGACTTTTTCATGATTAACATGCCTGAAATTACAGTTTTTCTCTGAAGGAAAATTGTAAAAATGCTGTCATTGGGCACTATGGTTATTATCTTTCAAAGATGTACAGATAGAAATAAAAGATTATCTCTAATTACCAGGCCTGCAAATTTAGCCAGAAACTGTCTCCCACACCACACTAATAGATTCTGATTTCAGGGCAAGTTAATAACTGCTCGTAATGCAAAAGGAGTGTAAAAAAAAAAAAAAATCCTACTCTGCTGTGCCAAAACTGCAACAGTTGTTTTACTTTGCTAAGAGCAAAACCGAACAGAGGAAAATAATTAGCCAAGACCAAATTTTCCGTGAATGTATGGTGAACAGTTCTGTAGAATTTGAACATAACAAAGAAAATCACGCCTTGTCGTGATCACCACTGGGACATTTTCTCCAGAAATGACTTGGGGGAAGGGAAGTTGGGGATATTGGAGATGAGGGCTGTTTTGAAATTTGTTAACTTTTGATTTTAAAACTCCATCAGCTTTTACAAGCTTTTAACTGTCAGCTTTTTGGGGGAAAGGGTAAGAGGCCCCAAACCTGCAACTGCATTTCTCTTTCATGAAGGTTGGATTTAGTGATCAAATCGCGTTTGTTGAAATAAGATACTCATTATTTTTCTGAAGTCTGACAACACTGTTGACAATTTTTGCTAGACTGTCTGGAAAGACTTGCTGGTACATGTATAAATCTTGGTAGAAATTTACCTTTTATTCCTTTGCTAAAAATGAGAAACTCCCTGGTTTGTATCACACTTTAAGAAAATAAGATTAAAGGGTTTTGTTGCTTTCACCAAGTGCTGAAAAGATAGTGCGCTGACTGATAGGCTGCTAACTGGTCAGAGTTTTGCAGCTTGGCTTTAGTCAGAGTTGGACTCTTGTCTCGCACACAAACAAAACAGGAGATGTTTTTAAATGGAACTGAGTTGGTATATTTGTAAACATAAAAGAATTTAGTTGCTATCAAATAATCCCACTGATTACTGACCCGGCAGAGGAACATGGAGAATATACAAATAAAGCAGATAAACAGGATCCTCGCTGAAACAGCTAGATGATGAATTTGCAACTTTAATTGTATTGATAGCAAGATGGGAGGGGGGCGTATTTTTATGTGTCAAGACTGAAGTGAAGACCTTTTGTGTTTTAGGCTTGTGCTTGTAGACCTTTTCCTACCCCATGGTTTCTCCTACATAAATTATCTAAACATTTGATGGAAGGATGTGAAGAAGATGGAGCCAGACTCTTGTCCGTAGCATCCAGTGACAGGATGAGAGGCAATGGGCTCAAATTGGCATACAAGAAATTCCATTTAAACATAAAAAAAGGTGTGAGGGTGACCCTCACTGTGAGGGTGACCAAGCACTGGCACAGGTTGCCCAGAAAGGTTGTGGAGTCTCCATCTCTGGAGATATTCAAAACCCAGCTGAACACACCTCTGAGCCACCGGCTTGGAGCCGGGGCCTTGGAGTGGGTAATCGCCAGAGGTATGTCCTGACCTCAGCTGTTCTGTGAGTCTGTGATTTGATCGGAAAAGTACCGATCTGGCACCAACAGAGTGGTAATTACACGACAACATCCTCTGAGTTTGCACGCTCAGTTGTTAGTGCTTTATAACTTTAGGTGTATGAGAGCCTAAACATTTTTGTTCATGTATTAAGCATGTTCACAGTTAGGAGCCTAAAAACTTTCCTTTAGCAAATCCTATAGCTAAGTCACTGGGAGCTGCAAATTGCCCAAGATGAGGATGTCAGCTGAGCTTGCTCTTGCTCAAGAAAACATTCAGAATGAAAAGTCAAGATTAGAATTTTATTTGAGGTGTGTGAGCCCATCCTTGAAGGTGGAAAAATGGAAATTTGGATTAATCTTAAGAAAGACTAATAAGGAATTGAGTTTCAGAAGGTTATCAGAAATTGAAAAGGCAGAACAAAGAAGTAGGCAGTCCAGCTGTGTATGTTGATGCCTATATGGCCTCTCCTGCTACTTCGCCACTTCACTTACTCGTCATTGACACCAGGTCACGATGAGTGCAAAATGCTACCGAAGTGGCATTGTTCACGTGTGCGCGTTTCCCTCTGCTACCTGTGCGACTTTCATCAATGACAACCACCTTTACAGCGGTCAGCATTGGGCTCTCGTGTCGGGCAGAGCACATCTTCCTCCAGTTCTCTTCCAAGTACGTTTCCGTGCGTACACCTTTGTGTACCTCGAGCCACTTGGGTTTGTATTCTTTTTTTTTTCCCATTGCTATAGAACGTATATGCGCCCCTCCTGTCCTTGTGCTCTGCTGTGGTGTGCGTTTCTCGTGCCTCCGTTCTTCTTTCCTCTCCCAGTTGCCTTAGCTTAAAGTGAAACTTATGCAGTTTGTTTAAGGCTCTGAGATCCCCCTCCAAGTGTTCTGGTTGCCACTTTGAAATCCTGCAAAGTGGAATGTATGTAACAGAGAGAAGCATTCAAAGGAGTAAAGTTGATTTACCAATAACCAAGCTCTTTGAGAACATTTTTTCCTTGTACATGCTCCAACAGCAAAGATGGTTTAATGTTTACCACTTTCCTCTCCATCCAGCTGCTCATTGCTCATTCATCCCTCTTTTTACCACAATTTACCACCCCTTGCTTCCCTCTTTTGCCAGTGTTAATGGGATCAGCTGGAGTGGGATCAGTGAAATGAATCAGGATAAACACTGGGCAAGGCAAACAGCGGAGGGCAATTTCTTAAGCCTATTTTAGTGCCAAAGCCAATATAATGCAAAACTGTAGCCTGAGAAGTGAGGAGGATGCGATGCCCCCCGGGTGGTGCAATAAGAGGCAGAGAAAGGCCAATGTGTGTGCTGTACAGGCAATGCTAGTGCAAAAGAACAGTGCGGCGTGAAAGCTGGAGTGTTTGAGGCATGTTTACACCCATGGGAAACATGCAAACAGTGAACCTGACAGGATTCCCGTACAGCTACGTATTATGGCACAAAAAAACATCGTGACTTTGGAATCACAATTTCATTTGCTGTTCTGACTTTGCTACTCCACCCAAGCAGGAAGGAAGGAAGGAAAAAAAGAAAAAGAGATATAAACACCAAACCCTGTTATCAATTTTTTGTATTTCTAGAGCGTAAAATCCATTCTGATAATATGTGCTGTGCTCCTAAATCACTAGGGCACTTCTGATACTTTCATTTACTGTTACTAGCCATTGCACATAGATGCAGCCAATACTGACGCTCTACCCAAGAGCCCTGATTGTATATGCCATGGGTTTATGGGGCACTTTGTATTCTCCTCCTTTTGCAGAAATTTCTGTCTGTGAAGCCTCATGAGAGCTCCCTCCTGTACCCCTGTGAAGCTCAACATCCTGTAAGAGAAAACCCAGGGTGATTTCGTTTGGCATAGGATTCTTTCACATGAGCTGTATCTGCCTGTCTATACTGGTTGAGTCTACAGTTCCGTATATAATACAGTTTTACTCTCTGAATGCTATAATTCTGTAATCCTAACATGATGTAAGGGTAAGAATGCAAATTTTGTTGTCCCCACTCCGTCACAGATTTTTTCTGTTGTTTTGAGCAAAATGTTCAATGCATCTGGTATTGCTTTCCTTAGGTATAAATTTGATGGGAAAAGATAGAGTTCATCAGCACAGAAGCGTTCTGTGATCTTAGTGTGACGTAACTGCAAAACATCGTTTGGCAATTCGCACCATCTGTATGTACCTGATGTCCCCGAGTCTCAAACACCTCAGGATCCCCTTTAGGCTTACCATGAACTTTGATGACTGGCAGCAAGGATTCTGCTTTTTAAAAGGTAAAATCCTGCACTGCATGTGAGGCTGACAGGAGCTAGCAAATACAATTCAAAAAGAGTCTTCATCACCGTTTGCTGTCACCGTCGGTCCCGCGGCTTCGTAATGCAGCGTGCTGCAGCGTGTGCGGTGCCTCCTGGCCGTCCGGGGGGAAGAGCGGCGTGGGTGTCAGGCGGCCGCAGAGCAGCACGGTAGTGGGTCCCAGAGCAGCAGCAGGAGCCACAGAAGGAGGCTTTCTTCCCTTTAAACAAATGGATTTAGGGGAAGGAGAGGAGAGGGAGGGAGGCTGAAACACCCTGTCCTTTTAGTATCTCTGTTGGTAGAGGGAGCGGGGGAGGATCGTTGCTCTCTCTTAACTTTTACTACAAGAGTGCGGGAGCCTCCTTGGGGGTGTCCGCATAGCAAAGCCTGGGGGTTACTGGCTGGGCAGGAAGGTGCTGCTTGTCCTGCTCTCGGCAGCCCTTGGCAGCTGGTTGTAATTACGCGCTGCAGCTTCAGAGGAAGTTGCTGGCTGTGGGGAGCGTGCAATGCTTGGCTGCAGATCTGCTGCTTTTAAGGATACAATGGGGATGGAGAGAGTAAAAACAGTGGCACGGAGCGAAGGGGAGGGTGAAAGCCTCGTTATCCCCCACTTGAACTAGCTGCCTTGTTGAATCATTACATATTTCTGAAAGTCCCTTGATAGATGTATATCCTAAACGAAGTCAGATGAGGGAAAGGCCATATTCAGATGCCAGGAACTCCTGCCACAAAGGACTAAGACTTTAGTAACAAAAAACCCTCTAAAACTATCTGGAAAACTATTTATTATTTATTTTACTACTCTCTACCAAAAAAAAAGTTAGACTGATTTACATCTCTTGGAAAGAAAAATTACATTGAGCTGACATATTGCAATGACTATTTTTGGTCTTACCATTTAAAATTATAGAGTTATAAATAGAGCAGTGCAAAATGCAGCTATTTTGATTGTCACTGGGGTTCACACAAACATTTTCTTTGGTTTCAATCATTGGATTCAGCCCTCCGCTCAATGCTGATTCTGCTTTGAACACAGAGGATTCCTTGTTTTTGATTTTTAAACAGCTAAATCAATTTGAAGAGTTTTTGCTGACTCTTGACCTTAAGCTATGTATTGTTCTAACATCACCTAGTAATTGTCTCAAGCTCGCCAAAAGAATTGCAAAAACTTCTGTGAAGGTGGCTATAGTCCTGGTTTTGCAATGAAACCCCAAATGAGGCAAGTTTTGTCTGGCACTGGACATTGTAACCAAAGCTCTGGTTATAAATCTCAGGAAAAGAACATTTGTAATGGAAGTGGCCAGTGAATCCTAAATAGCAACAGAACGTGTTGCTATGAAATGTGTATACCTAGAGGGGAAAAAAATGATCCCGCTCTTGATAGAAAAGCAGCAGCTTACTCAGAGCTATTCTCAGATGTCAGAGTCAGTCATCAACTCCCTGGCCTGTGGTTGCATCCTTCTACATTTTGGCCCCTCCAGGCAACTGTGATTTATGTCTTCAGCAGATGAAGCAGCCAAGGTGCGTAGTAGAGAAAAGATGTATAGGTGGGCAAGATTATCTGCTGTGCCGGGTTATATTTGGGGGTACAGCAGAACTGTGACTTGGGCGTGGGGTTTGTTTTTTTCTTTTGCTCTGTTTCTCAGATGTAGACACTTCCTGGGGCCATCCAGATGAGTTATCTTATGTCATGAAGAGTCTGATTAATTCAGGTGTTGCCTAATCACATCAGCAGTTCTTTCAAACAATTTCTGTGCTTCATACCTCATACTTCAGTGCTGTATGCGGATACTACATGTAGCTAGGCAGCTACAGCTGACTTGAGTCTCGGGGACAACTCAAGGTTATTACGGCTGCTTTACTACCAGAGGATAGTAGAGGACATTAAAACTAGGATGATTTGGAAAAGCTTCTCAGATGCACTTTCCCATTTAAAAGATGAGGTTTCTTCATTCAACAGTACCTAACACCACGAAAGAGTACCAGAATTCATAGTATGAATTAGAATATGCCTCAGTGGCAATCATAGCTTTTGGGTAGCTTTTATTTCTTATTCCCTAATTTACTTACAAATTCTCGCTGATATTTTCCCCAAGCAGAATTAGAAGGATACAGAAAGTAGCTTTCATTTTCTTGAAAATTTCTCGCCAGTTTTTAAAGAACTTGAAATTTTAACGTAAATAGTGATTACTGTTGAATGAAGACTGTTTTTCTGAAGCCTGAAAATCTCGTGACTTGACTAAAACCAAGGATCGTGGTGTAGTTATGACCCTGAGCTGGTGACCCTCCAACCACAAAGCTAAGGTGCTGCTTGTGTGGAAGTACCTGCAGCTCTACAGGCTTCGTAGAGAGGTGGTCGATGCCCCAAGCCTGTTTCATCCTACAACCCTTAATGATTGCCTTAAACTGTTCTCTTCAATGGCTATAAAAGAGCCCGCTGCTGGAAAAAGTTATGACGCTAAAGGTATTGTGAACACCTCTGTAAAGATTTGCAAAGCAAGCAGTGACCAACCTTTTAAAGCACCTGTATTACCTGAGCAATTCACGCAGCACTCGAGATCAGATTCATAGAGCCGTGATGCTCTTCAAAGCTAGTGAAAGCGTCTTCAGACCTTTAAGGCAAAGTACTAAGAATTTCTGGGTGTGCTTTCAGGCGTCTTTTTGTATTCCAGCATCAAGGAAATACACAAAACTATGCATCAGTGGTATTTCTAGTTCAAAGCCATTGCATGCTTCAGTGTTTAATGCATTTAGCCTTACAGGTCTCTTGTTGAGACAAGTGTAGAGTTGGGAGTTGAGCATTTAGAGGTCTGTGATGGGGAGGTGGATTTAACCAAAGTAGCGCCTAACTATTATGCCATTGTTATTATTATGCCATCTCTCTTTCTCATACAATAAATATGTAAGAGTATTATGTACTGCTGATGGACCAAAGTCTACTTTAATTTACTCAGTTTAAAAATACATATTTTTATATATATATAAAAAAGTAAGAATAACTTCACCGCTTTCAGTAGAATTACTCCAGAGAATCCTTACTCCAAAGCCCATTGTGTCGCCAGATGTTTCTTAAGGTTGTCCTAGATCCTATCTCCTACTGATTCAGACCAAGAACTTGCCGCTGTTCCCATCTGATTGTGCATTAGCTTTCTGTGGAAAGCAGACTGTAGAGGGAGAAGGCTGATGTCAGTATGAAGAGAAGATTTGGTCAAGACCTAGGTACTCAGGAGTACCCAGACATCTCCCAGTTTATATATAGTCAGGTTACCTGTGCAGATGGGAGGGAAAGAGAGGAGATCAGTAGCTCATAAATCTGTATTTACTTAAGTGAATAAATAGCCTAATTGTTGGAGATAAAGAACTGTATGTTCACATCAGAGCAACAAGGGCTTATTTTATGGCAGGAGCATGAGTGTGACTTCATGTACTTATCTCAGGCATGTAGTACTATTGACAGTTTGACCCAGAGACATCACCTGTGGTGGGTTTTTTGCCGTGAAAAAATGGTTATATTTAATAACATTTCCCAAACAGTGACAATGCAAAGGCACATATTTATTAGCTGATACAATGCAAGAAATTAACTCAAAACCGACATTATTTTTGAGTTACGAAAGCTGAGAAAAATACCTGACACTACAAAACCTCTTTGGCACCCAAGAGTGTAAAAAGAAGATGGATGTTTTTCCCAACTTAAAAAAAAAAATGCTTATGGGCTGAAACTTTTCTACTAGCACACATTCTTAAGGCCAGCTTTGAAACCTGTAAAAATAGAGGGTTACTGTAAATGGAAGCAGTGACAGTTTTTTAAATCTAGGAATAGAATGGATGCTGACAGAGGTTTATAGTGTCTGGAGATGATGAGGTTTTGTTTGTTTGCATTAGGCATAAATGTAATAATTTGAAGATACAGGAGAAATTCTGTTCTTAATGGTGGGAGTAAGTAATACTGAAGAAATGGTCTGAATTTATTTTATGTAATACTTTTTTTAATAACAATGTCTATTAAAGACATCTGCTGAAAGTCTGTAACGCTGATTTAATAGGGAGAAAAAAATAACAAAGTTCTTTAGCAATCCTGTCTTCAGTTTAACATTATGGACTGTTAAAAGAGGGTTTATGTGTGCACCATTATTAACCGAACTTCTGCTCAAATTGAAATCAGGCCCACAAAACTTGCTTTTCTTCAGTACATGTTAGGTTTTTAAAACAAGTATTTAAAACTATACAAGAGAATGACTATATTTTTACTTTCTTTAGGATTTTTAAAGGCAACCGGGCCAGGCAGAGAAATATTTTTGAACACCTATACTCTCACTTACAGTATGCGACCTCTCTAGCAATGTTCAAGTGCAACAAAAAATGACCAACTTCCTATACTAAGTCATTACTATAACTAGAGAAAGAAAATCCACCTCCAAAGTGACTGAATTACAATTTGTAATAAAACACCCAATATTTTATACTGGCTTTGTCAGGGCTGAAAGATACGTGTTTAGCTTTGAGAGAGATTGGAGGCAGAGGGAGGTGGGAACAGAATCCCAGAGATCATGGTTTGGAAGAAAGCTTCCTTACAGGAATTAAATACTGAGTTTAAATTAATGACTTTGTTGCCTAACTATGGTTGACGTTGTTGCAATTTTTTCAAAACTTACATTATAAAGATTAAAGTAAAGTAATAAAACACATTGTATTTTTGTCACTCGAATTGGGAGAGGCCTCGTGTTTTCCATGCCTGTAGCCTTGATGATTCTTTTGGCAGCTCTGCCAGTGATAAAAGGAATAACTCACCACTGGCAGGGAATTTGGCTGTTTCATCACTGACATGAGAGGCCAGCATAACTCCATGGTGATTGCTGTCTAAATGACTTATGTAGTTTCTTCATATACTTTTTTGATTGAAGAGTGATAACTCAGGCAATGAGTTATTTGGCATCAGCCTCTGAGACAATCTGTTTTCTTTTTATAAATCCTACGGCACCTTTCAACCACCCATTTTTAAGTAAGACTATAGTAGATTAGGTCCTAATGTGCCTAGTGGATTTAGCCAAAGGATGGTTAAATTAGATTTTGCTGTCATTCTTTTGCTTTGTTTATTTTTTGTTGTTAAATGATAGTTCTCGAAGTATTATTGAGAAAATGAGAGGTGGGCTAAAAGACCGTCTTTATGTTACAACATAGAAGTATGACAGAGCATTTCACTCCTGGTGGTAGCGGCGCTGTCTCATCCCAAAAGCAGACCGCGTTGTCAGAGAACCCAGAGAGGAAAAAATACACTAGCACCAGCCTAACTCTATGGTCTCGGATGCAGAAGACACATCCAAGAGGAGGGAAAAGAATAATTAAAAAATTTCTGCAACTGAAGAATTTTCTACAACAAATCACAGCTCAGAATGTCTTTATTAGAGATTTAAATCTAGACTACCATTGTGCAAGGTAGGAAGTTGTTGTACGTTAAAGTTAGTACACAACAGATTGATTTACGCTGTGAATCTGACAGGATTTCATGCAAGGTTTTGGATGGAAAAAGAAGCAGTTCCCTTGCTGAGTAAGAAAGACGGTTAGATTTGCTAGAGTTTTATTTGCAGGGTTCCCCACATAACACGATGACTGTGGAGCGCTAAATATAATCTGAAGCGCTGTGGAGGTGATGGGTGCTTTAGACGTCCCCTTTGTTAATGTCTGCTGTACACATGGTGGTACTGCTTTTATTAAAGCAAAGCAGTTAAATCTTACAGAAAGAGTTGCAGCTAATATTTATGTTAAACCAATCATGCATTTCTCTATCTTTTTCTTCACCTTGGCTCTTTTTCTTAGAGGGAGCAGTGAGTGAAAAGTATAGGTGAGTTGTACAGTATCTATACTACAGTAATGCACAGGGCTCCAGTCACAATCCTTATCCTTTTGTGGCAGATGTTGTGTAAACAAATATAAGGACGTTGTTCCTTCTTGAAAGTGTGTATAATGTAAGAACCATCTGCATCAGGCATGTGTCTTAATGTGGGTCACAAGAGAAAAGATGCCGTCTTTTTCAGTTCCATTTAAACTTCGAAATGACAGTGCATCATTGTATGGTTACTTTCAAAGAATGCTAGCTATGTAAAACTTAGTGTTTGTCAAGGAAGAAAAAAAGGAATTATACGTAAGGTGAAAAAGTTAATTACAGAGCAGTTGTATGTACAGCCTGAGTCAAAAGACCACCCGCTGTCCTTACTGAGGTAGTTCAGTGATTGTCACCTGGGTTCATTTCCTATGGCCGGCTCGGGTTTGGGTCTAAGAGTTAGTCACCCAAAGCAAGTGAGAAGAGGATTATGACAGATGAGGGGCTGCCATTCCTCACTTCTCTCTCACTCTTATTTTTACCCTTTTCTAATTTTTTCTCTTTCATGTGTATTTATAGGTTTTAATTTGTATTTCTTTATTGTTCAGGAAGTTCTCCTCCATGGAAAAGAGGGGGTCGCGGTCTTCCTCACTGTCTAGAAACAGACTGTTAACTTTTTGATTCTAGGGAGCACCCCAGCGACAGGTGAAGCAGGGCTGCTTGCCTTCGCAAGATGTAGGGCATATTTGAGACGCAAAGCTGCCTGCTGTACTCGAGTGGGCAGTGCCGAGAGCACCTCCAGTGGATAAAAGGACACCGTGCATTTTGAGGAGTAGCGTTCAGGAGTAGTCAATTGGTGTGCAAGCGTCCTACTCACAGTACTGTTTCAGTCACTGCTCCGTTGGTGCCATGATGACTGCTACATTGTGCTTACAGTAGATCCTGTCTTCTGTTCCATTTTTTATTCTGTCCATGTGAGGGTTGCACAAAGGTCCAGGCTTTCAGATCTGAATTTGCTCTCTGTGATTCTGACATTCAGATTTATTGATGTTTGATTTTTCAACCTGACAAAACCTCACTTTTATTTTCTAATTCATATTCACTCTTTCTCCACAGCAAAATCTGCCAATCATGGCAAATTACATGAATGATTCTGTGAAGGCTAAACCAAGATTGCTGAACTCATTTTCATGCATGGCTAAACGCAGAATTGAACCTCATGCTCCAGAAGTGAAAGGTTAGTGATTTTAGTTAATTTTAAAACAATTGTATAGGAGTTGATACAGCTACTGTCAGTCTACCCTAATCCTGTTCTTTGTTGACTCTGCCCTTGAAGAGGCCCAGCTTTCTGACAGTGTTTAAGGGGAGACATTGCTTTCAGTGATGCTGATTCAGCAGAGCTAGGAATCAGTAAATGGGCAATGACTGTAAGGGAATTTTAAATATTGGTAGAGTACCAAACTTCCATTGTTACTGTGTCTTGGAGATGAAATTCCAATCAAGTTACTGTACCAGGCAATGTGGGAGAGATGACGGTCCTCTTTCTGAGTCACAAGACAGAAAAATGGGGAAACTGTGTATCCAGTTTTTGGCTTCTCAGTGTCACTGCTATAAAATTATATCGAAGAACCATGTACAAATAAATAAGTCTATAGAGCTAGTTTACATTCTAATGGACTGCTCATTTAGTAACAAAATGACGTGGACCGCTGAGGAATAAACAACTCTGCCAATTCAGTATCTTTGCTATTTATGGAGTGATACTCTATACTCTTCAGGTCTCTTCTTGGTTTTTTTCCTATCTGCACGAAGTTACATGCTTTCATGAATACAATATTCAACTTGTTTAATTTTCATGGATCATGAGATGCCCTTATGCACATAAAGGTACCTAATCCGTACAGCAACTGAATGGTGTGACACTAACATAGAAATTGAAGAAGCAGCCCGCTATTAAACACCAAAGATACTCCCCCAAAGAGAGCCTTTTTTTTTTTTTTTTTGCAGCTGGCAACATGCGTAGCTACACTTGGGACAAAACTGGTAAAATGGGGCTAAAGGGAGTAACTTCTGGGTATTCCAGCTTGAGCTGATATGTGACACAGAGCGTGACTTAGCATCAAAGCATTACTAAATAAAACTACATCTGGCGTGTGAGCGTACTGGCAGGGCTGATAAATATTATCCACTGGGTAGTGTACAATTCAGCTTTTTCTTCTCTATGGAAGTAAAGTCTGTGACCCGGCTTTAACTGGTAATTAACAATGGCTGATAGCAATCAATTCAGAGAAAAAAGCCTCAAGCTTCTGGTGCTGTACTAGCTGAGGCAGCATGTGTATCCTTTTCCAGAAAGGAAATATTTAAAAATAATAAAAAAAACCCAAAAACAAAAACAAAAAACCACCAAACCTGTCATGAAAAGGTACTACCTTCCTATATTCTATCATTTGCAGGTCTTGACAAGACAAATTGGTTGGCTAGTGAAGCAAATAACTCTACCCCCAAAATTAAAGCGTGGCCAGTGTACTGATCTAGAACTTAAAATACCAATATGCAAGTTACGGTGAAAAAATGGTGGAGACCCTAAATCAGTATAGACCAATATGGAAAATTATTGTGCTGACAGGTTATCTCCCTGTGAGTGAGACATGCAAAACTAAGACACTTTTTAAACTGAGTTCTGGATGAGTAACACAGATTAATAGAAGAAATGGGAGTCAGAAAGGTGAAGTGGAAAAGGAATGACTGTGCATCTCACAAGACAAGAATTAGGCAAAAAAAATCTATACACGTAGCTTTCACTGCTACACCATGGAAAAGTTAAAAATGCTGTTAGTTATTTCCTGTTTTATGGGGTATTGTTTATAGACTGTGTACTTACGCAAAGACGGTGCTTTGGTATTCTTGGTCTGTAGAGCTAGGTTTCTCTAGAATGTGTACCGCATGAATCATGGGAACATCCACGAGCTCAAAGCCCCAACAGCATGGGCTTTGTGTCTGTAGCACCTTATTCAATCAGAATGCCTTGTTGAGCTATGAAATGCAAAACAAGATCAGGAAGCTAACAAGTTACCTTAAAATGTCTATTGCATGAAAATCATGCTATGTTATATTGTTACAACACAAATATTTGTTAAATGCAGACAAAAGAGGGACTGAAAATAAGCATGTAAACACCTCATCTGGAGCACGTTTACCACATAAAATCAACTAGAATTATAATAGCATGATTTGAAAGTAATGCCCCCAATAGTTCGCAAAGTTAGTGGTTCCTAGTAAATAAATGAGATGGCAGTAAAGGTAGCAGAGTGAAATGAAGAATCATAGGCACTGTCTTTTGTCACTTCACTGTTCTGTGGCTCATAATTGCTCTGCAAAGAGGAATAATGACGCTTAGAAGGATTTGAGAGCTACATGCAATAAATGCTAATTATTATCAGCGTATATTTCAGGCAAGCTCAGAAATGAGATCAGGTCCAAATGAACCCTCCCTCATGTCTGGTTATACCCAGGAAGAACCAAAAGTCCTTTCGCAGTTGCTTCCCAGTTTACCAGCCACATCTGCCCCATATTGCAATTTGCACAAGTATATATAATGACTACATATACACACACACACACATATGTATGTATCTCCATATACATCTTCCTGAACATTAAGACTGCTCTTTAAGAATGACATAACAGTCTTGGATTCGATGTCTTTGGGGAGCAATAAAGGCCAAAATGCCCACCACTGTTATGTTCATTTCAACATGGGGAACTATGTAAAAATGAGAACGTTTACCAAGAATAAACGAAGAGTGCCACCCAAGACAAGTACATCTGTAAAGGGGGCATGAAGACTACAGAAGGACACCAAAGAGGAAGCACAATGCCAACGCACACGGTTTACTGGACATGCCTGAGAAAGTAAAGAGAAGCAGTCATGGCCAAACAGCAAAGAGAGGCTGTTGGAAGAAGGTGTCCTTCCAAAAGCTAAAGACACATCCAAATGAAAAAAACCCAAAACATAAGTATCATAAACACTGACAGATATACTATTAAAATTATTATTAGGCAGACCAAAGATTAATCTGAGACCTAACTAGCTAAGAGAATCAAAAATAATTCAATATCCTTCTTCCAACACATCAGGAGGGAAAAAACTGTCAGTGAGTCTGAATATGACAAGGGTATAAAATGAACTCTCCGGGAGGACAAAGTCACTGGAGAGAAGCCGAACCATTTGCATCCTTGTTCACTGTGGAAGAAATCAGGGAAATTGTCCTTCCAGAGCCCTTTTGGGGCATTCGGGGAACTCGGCAGAGAATGTCTCTGAAATAGAAGCATCTGGAAGAGGTAATGGTTCAAAAGGCAGCTGAATACAGGTGAATCTCCAGGATCTGAAGGATTCACCCAAGAATTCTAAGACAACTCAGGGATGAAATATCTACTAATAGCAGCATGTAACCTGCCTCTTCAATATTCCTCAGTTCATAAAGATCAGAAGGTGTCAAATGTGATGTCAGTCATTAAGAAAGGTTCCAAGTGTATCCAGCAAACTAAAATTCAACATCTGTTCCAGGTGAATGAGTAGATATTGTAATAGGAGAGAGAATTAGTATTTACCTGAATAAATATTATCTAATCGGTGAGAGTTAACAAAGCTCTCAGAGTTCTTTGAAGGGTTCAGTGACATGTAGATGAGGATCATCTGACCGATACACTCAACTTGGATTTCCAGAAGACTTTTGACAGAACTTTTTATCAAAGCGTTTTAGGAAAACCAAGCAACACAAGAATGTCGCTGGCATAAGAAGGAAGGCGGTGGAGTGGGTGAGAATATGATTTAAAAGGTGTGAACAGGGGGTAGACCATCACTGGATGGAAGTAAATGGTCAGTTCTTGCACAGGAGGGAGATCGCTAGTGAAATTCCATACGGTGTCTATCTTGGGGCCTGTACAGTTCAATATATTCTGAAATGACCTGGAGAAGGGAAGTCATTAGTGAGGTGACAAAGCTTTGCTGATGGTAGGAGGTTATGCAAGGTAGTAAGGATGAGGGAGACTGCATAGCTTGCAGAAAGATTGACTGTACAATAAAATGACAGGTGCAATTCAGTGTGGATAATTGTGAATGATACATTTGGGGAAGAATAATCTTATCTTCACATCTTGGATCATTTCTAAGCTGGCCCAAAGGTCTTCAGGAACAAGACCTTTGGGGTACGGTAGACAGCCCCATGAAAATAGCACTTAGTAGTAGTTGGAAAGAAATATATAATAGGTTAGGAATGATTAAGAAGAAAATGGAGAACAAAACAGAAAGGATCATTATGCTTACTGTTGAAGTCCATATACTACTGTAAAAATCCAAGGTTTGCACACTGGAATCCTGCATGTAGTTCTGGTCCATTTATCTCGGACAGGACATACTACAACTGAAAAGTATTCAGAGATGACAAGGATGATCAGAGGTATACCGTGACTTCCATTACAACATGCAAGGAACTCCATCCATTGAATAGCCGAGAATCTTCATTTGGAAAAAAACATGACATAAGGGGAATTTAAGAAGAGGTCTGCAAAACTGAGACGTCTGGAGAGAAGTGGAGTGGGATTGGCTTTTCATTGTCTCTTCTAATACAAGCATGAGGGATATCGGAAGAAGCTATTAAGAGCTTCATTCAGAACAAACCAGAGGAACCAGTTCTTCAGACAACCTGTGTGGACCTGTGGTACTCCTTCTCAAATGACTTTCTGGATCAAGGAGTTTATAGAGATGCAAGGAGAGACTGGAAAAAGCCTTGGAAGAGATGCTGCAGAGTCTACTAACTAGATAAGTCACATAACCTAACTTGAAAATGTTTGAAGGCTGGGAGGCAGAATGTGCCTGCCCTGTTCTTGTTTTTCCTGAGTGTCCACTCCCATGGTTACTGTGGAAGACTGAGCTCTGTGCTAGATGGACCTGTGGTCTGAACCAACGCCTAAGTTCATACGTAACCTTCTCATTGTACACCAAAGTCAGAATTAACTAAATGAAGTTATTAACAGCTTAAATATATTTATGACTTTCAAGCTCCCTGAATAACGGTAATGTTATGAAAAGTTAGGACCAGAAGGAACCTTAAGAAGTCACCTAATGCATCGCCCTGTTCCACGGCAAAATCAGTTACATTTGTGTTTTTCCTGACCAATTTGTCTAACCTGTTCCTAAAGCTTTCGATAATGGAGACTCAACAGCCTCCATAAGTAATCTATTTAAAGGCTCACTATTCCTACTATGAGAAGGATTTTTTTTCCCTAACTGGAATCTAATCAGCTGTTGTTTGCTGTAAACCATTTAGTTAACTGCAAGCCTGAGCTAAGATGGGAGACGTCCTAGACTTCTGATGAATGTTGTCTAGTAACTTTAGTGACTCTGGAAATAGCCTGAACGCAGGCTTGATTTTTAATGTAGCTAGCAGTTTCTGGGTTTTGTATTTTGGTTAATATGATCAAGCATGAACAGGGATCTTTTCTGTATCCTTTTAGGGATTTTGATGTTACTTTAATGTCTTATCTCTTTAGCATTTTCTGGCTTCAGGTAAACTTTCCCTTAGTGGTACTTTCTAAACGGAGCATGTTTTGACTTTGCTTCAGCAGAGGCTATCTGAAAGGTGTGTCTACAGAAAAAGGGGAACAAAAAGGTTTCTTTTAAAATATCACTGAAAACCAGCATGTAATATGTACTTTCTTTCCTATAAGGTCTAATTTCTGGTTTTGCCTGTAATTTACTGAACTATATGTGTTTGAGATGAAACATTTGAGCTGTCGTAAGTGATACTACTCAGTTCACGTAAACTCTGATTCTTGCGGATGATCACTAATTGCGTTCTTCGTTTTCCAAGTACCTGACTTGAGAAGGGGGTTCTGCCTAGCAGAAGTGCTAAGCACCTACAGATTCAACTGAAGTTAACGTGGGCTGCTCTTATAAAACACAGTGTACTTTAAGTTAAGTCTTTTTTAAAAAAATCAGGTCAAATGAGGCATTTTAGCAAAACCTTTTAAGCTTCATTTCTTTGTTTCGGTTTCCAGTCTCTAACATGAGTAGGAGCACTGTCCTCTCACTTGCGATGAAATGTTAAAATCAGTGTATTGCTACATGTGAAACAGGAGCAGTAGTGGTGGCCATTCTGAGGAAGCGAACGCCTGTGAACAGGGTCTGAATTAGTAAATGGACATGAGGTGATATGTGGGACAAAAAGGAAAAAATGTATTAAATAGCTGCTCACTGGTGAGCGCTGACAATTCTGTGTACAGAATGAAGCAAACATCCTGTGGAAAAATAGTGTGTAACGGGGTATTTGAAGACTTCATCATACCGTGGATTGCGCAAGGAAGCCAAATAAAGATTGCACAAGCGCTTTGATTTTGGTGGTTTTAAACTCATTGACTGCAAGACTGCAATCTCAGTGATGTACTTTTAATGCAGGTTTGAAAATGTATGCGATATACATTTATGTTTGTAGATTGTAAACTATAGCCGTTTCAATGAAACAATGGTGTTGTCAGTCAGCACATCGGCACGGGGAGGAAAATACCGTGTTTCTCTGTCTTGAAGACTGAACTTATATGTATCTCACAAAAAATTACCACTGTGGAAAACGACCCTTTGTTTCCGTTTCCCTGTAATTTAAGAACTTATAAAAAATGTTCTTGTTTGAATATTAAACTTGCTTGGTTATGCCAAGGATCGCAGAACAACCATCAGTCTCCCATAGAAGGAGGATGAACGATAGTTTTCAACATGTTCAGTCTCTCTTCTGGCTCAGAAAATTCAAAGTGATCATGTTCACTCTGACATTCTTATAAATGGCTGGCATCTAAACAGCAATTGCCTTGGAGAGGAAAACAAAAAAAATTTCCCCCAACTGCCTCCTCCTCACCAAGGTTAGCATTCGATTTTACTGATGAGGGATTTTTTGTTTGTTGCTCTGTTAATTCAAGCGAAATGGAAATGGGGCAGTCTTTACTGAGAAGCAGTGGGCTACTTAGTGTAAGAATGGCTAAAGAAATGTAAGTTCCTCCATGTGTATTTCTAGCGTAAGCTGCAAGGAACCCCCAGAAGCATCTCTCGGGGATTTTTCCTACTGTCCTTTATTCTCTCGCTCTCCCCGCTCCTCCACCCCCCTGGCTCCTCCATTCCAACCCCGTTATTCTCTTGGGATCAGTGTGACAGATCAAAGGCTTAGATGGGGCCTGTGCCCGAGCAACGATTTTCCTTTCCCCCCTTCAAGCTCGCTGCTAGCTCTCTCCGTGGATATCTCCTACAGATGTTCGCTCCAGAACCAGATTTTCAAAATGACAGAAGGACATACTGTGATATATCAGGACTAATTATCTTAATTCTGCTTCCTAAACTAGGATGTATTTCAGTAACATTAATCTGACAGGATAGTGCGTGGGTAACAATGCCAATTCACGGCATTCGCTTTTTTTTTTTAAAATGTTCTTGTTGTGACCTATCTGTAACCAGGACAGGAGAGAACGAGTACACATTTTGCATTCCTTCCCCATATTTTTCCAGCCCCGATTCAGCAGAGTGCTTAGGTACGTGTGTGTCTCCACCCACGTGCTGGTCCTGCTGCAATACCTTGCTGAATTGGAGCCGTCAGTGTTGTCCGCAACTGGGAAGACTTTGTAAAAATTCTGACTTGGATTCCCCATGTTCTACAACGTGAAATGTATGGGCTGGAAAGTGTGTAGTTTTGAGGGTGTTTTGGTTTTGTTTGTATTTACACATAGTGATCACTCCACTTCCTGCAATGCCTGAAAGCTCTGACTTTTGCAATTTTAACTCGCTTTCTGATTTTCTTTGTTGCTTCCCCTTCCTCCCTGTATTGTTTAGCCCTTCTGTCTCTTTGCAGCCTTGATGACTTTTTCCTTAACTATTTAGAGCAACTTCTTTTGCTCCAGACTCGGTTCATCCCTGGAAGAATTCCTACAGCTCTGGATGTTCTGACAGCCGTAGCTTGCGGCCACCCCAGCTGTCATGAGAATTTTTGCCATGCTGTAGTGGGATTTCACAGATACATTCATGGAGGTTGTGGGGCTTTTTGTTTTCAGTCAGCTCTCAACTATATGGCTTTGCTTTTACTACTCTCCGAATGACATTATTATTCTTTTTTGACTATGGATGTATTAGGCAACACGCACTTAAAGAGCTTGCGGTAGTAACTGAAGTACATCTGATTTGCTCAGTTAGATAGCACTGCATCCGAGAGAACCTTCAGCAGCGATCTGCTGAAACCCTTTTCGCTGCGTAAGAAAGCTGCCTCTCGCAGACCCAAAAAGTGCCTGTTAGCTGGTTTTCAAAGACATATTCAGTGAACACACTGCGTGGTTGACTCTAGGTTCGCCTTCCAGCAGATGCCTGTGTCACCATGTCATCCATCGATTTAGACATAAACCATTTAATTATAGTAGGAGCTTTCAGAAAGGTTTCTACCCAGGCGGCCACTCTGAAGGTTAATCTCTTGCCCAAGATGGCTTGAAACTTGCTGCCACGACGACTGCAGTTTCCAACCTGACTGGCAGCGCCAGGAACTGAAGAGTGGTTTCTAATAGAGTGGGATTCATGTTTATCCTCATGGTGGTATTTTTAATGTTGCCCGTCTACTGGATAGCCCCGCAGCTCAGCTGACAAAAGGAAAGTGGTTTCAGTGTGTTGCTCTGCAAAGGCATATTTTCTGTATTATTTATGGAGCTCCTCCCACTAATATGACTAGCTAGATTATCTGTAAGGCTGTACTCGTTCTGAAACCACTATTGATTAAATGCTGAGATGAAATTTTTTTTTAGAAGCTGTCATTGGAACATGCTTAGCCTGCACTTGCTGTCAGCTTAACAGTCATGTTTCTGTGTCTTCCTCTAAATTCCTCTCCCAGCTGGGCTCTTTCATATCTTAGCATTAAAATAGATTCTTCCTAATTAGACAGATCTCTGTCATGATAATCATCTTGAGAACGTATGCTGTATTTTCATACTGCGTATCTTTTCACAGATCAGGCCTGTACTTTGTAATTTTTCAAAATCGTAACTCACTGAATAGATCCTTTACCAAGCAATCATCTCCTGTAACTAGTAATTAGTGTCCTGTCAGCTGATATCGGTAGGCATTAGCGTTCAACTGCTGGCATCAGCAAGTTCATCTTACATCACTTAGAATTCTGATATATTTGATTCTTTTGAAATTCCAGTTGTGAAGATAGTTTTCTAAAGCTGATGTGCAGGGGGAAAAGAAAAAAAAAAAGGGTTGTAGAGCAAATACACACATTTGTGCACGCAAAGTAAATTACCGCGTAAGAGGTGAGCGTGCGTGAGTCCCTGGTTATAAATGTTAGTGCACACATCTATCACAAGTGAGGCTGTGCTTGTGTCTGCTTACAGAACAGAGTTGTTTGGTCAAGGTTGTGAGGAGCATCTGTTTTAATGACAATAATCAGTAGTAGAACAATGCTGAGAGATCTCTATTTCTTGCAATGCCCAGGCTATAATCTGAGAGTTTTTTTCCATTTTTATTTATTCAGACTCAGTGGCTTAGCAGAAGTGTTGTCCTTCACAAAAATTGAATTTAAAGAGTTCCCTAAATAGCTCATTTTGGTGTTAGTTTTTCAGAAGCTGGTAATGGTTTGTGTAAGTATCCTTAAAATAAGTGATGCAAAAATGGACTGTGAGATCGTCTCTCTCTTATGCTATTTTACAATTGCCATTCAGTACTTGGCTTTGAAAGAAAACTCTCCTGTCGGATGAAAATTTTTAGTTAGCTTTTAGGTGCTGGATGACAGCTGTAAAATAACGTAGCATGACTGACATTGTTTGTGAAATGCTGATTCTGTTGATTGTTTTTAGATACAGGGGATAGTGCTTTGTCTTATAAAAGGTTGTACTATAGAATAATGCAAGTATCACCGCTGTTGCTGTTAAAATGAGTGGGCAAATAGGGGGATACATATTCGCTCAGCTTTGGTTTAACCTCAGCCAATTAAAAAATATCTTTTGCTCAGAATCAACTGTTTTTAGAACACATTCAGATGTTTTTTTCACAAAACTGGTGATTGATCTGTTTGCAAAACTTCTAAGACTGAGCACCCGTTACTACAAAACTTTGTTCCTCAAATCATCGCCCCTGGGCTGTGCAGCCTGGCAGAACCAAGGCACGTAGCTGAGAGAGAAAAAATTCCTAGATGGTTAATAGGCTGGAATTTAATTCTATAGCAATCCAGCATGCGCTCGAAAAATACCACGTTTGCCGCCGAAGCGATAAACTGAAAGTCAAGGTATGTTTGTGCGACAACATTGACAGGTGGTATTTACCCAAGTCGTAGGACAAGAAGAGGACTCCTGTAAAAGGCACCCAAAAGCGGTCCGTAAAGAGCCCCGCCGCCGAGTTTCTGCCCCTGTGGGCCCGGGAAGGGTTTCTGTCTGCCGGCGGCTGGGGGCGGCCGGGGGCTGCGCCCCCCCCCGCGGGCGGCGGCCCTGCCCCGCGCCCTGCCGCCGGCGGCCTGCAGGGGGCGCTGCGAGGAGCCCGACCGCGCTGGCGCGGCGCTGAGCCCGGCTGCCCGCGGCCGCCGCTCCCGGCCTGCCGGCGGCAGCACCCTACCTACCAAAAAAACCCCAAGCAAGAGCCCCCCCCCCGCTTCCCCCCCCCCCCCCTTACAATCAAATTTCCATCTCTATTCCTGTACAACCAAACAGTCCTGCTGTCTTGTGGAGTCGGATGAACAGTTACGGAGGCGCTTACGACGCAGCCCCCGGCTCCAAATTAACAGAGACCCCGATCTTTTGTAAATGAGGCAGGGTCTGCAGGTTCCCCCCGCTCTTCGGCTGCTTCTGAGCAGAGCCTTAGTTTTTCCCTGTGTTGTTTTGTGATAAAGTAGTAATCGGTGAGCACGAAGAGCAGTCGGTAGCTTCACTTTGGTTCTCAAACTGATACTAAAGAAAAGTTTTTTTTTTGGGGGGGGGGGGGGGGGGGAGACATGCTCGTTAGTCCCAAGGCCAGGAAGGTGCTAATTACTAATTTTATTTCTCCACTATTATTTTCCATCCCAACATGGTCAGGAATTGCTGCAAAAGGAATGAAATTAAACCCAAATTTCATACTGCTGAGCAGTTAAAGAAGACAAAGACAGCTCTTTACCACTGTCAGTAGCTTAGAAATAGTGTCCTATGCTAATCTGCAATGGCAGAAATGAAGATGGTTTAAATCAGATCTCATGACTAATGCATGAGTTCCCAATTTTCTTTATTTCCAGCTGCACGTTAGAGAAGAAGGGTGTCTCTCTGAGGTAATTCTGGTTTATATAGGTGTATTAAAAAAAATAATTATAATCGGGAGCGCGTAGCTCATAGTGCGAGTTAGCTAATAACAACCAGCGAGAACTGTGCGTGCAACAGCTTTGTCCGCAAAACGCTTTAAAACTAGGTTCCCGGGAGGTTGTTCTGGATGCACTCATCCCCCGCGCTCCGCAGGCAGGCGGCCACCCTTCCCTCGGGAAAACGTCCCTGCCCAGCGTCTCCGGTTTCCCCCGCTGTTGAAAATAGAAAGTTCAGCCCGGTGCCCGGCAGGCAGCGGGCTCCCCGCTCCCTCCGCCTCCGTCGTGCAACAGTTGACCCGGCAGGGAAAGGCGGCCTCCCCCCGGGCCCCCTCGCCCTGCGCCGGCTGCGGGCCCGCCGCTGCCCCCCGAGCGCCGGGGCTCCGGACGCGGGCGCTGCCCGCCGCAGCGCCCAGCTCCGGCAGAGCGCAGCGGGAGGCAGGCCGCGGCGGCGGCGGCGGCGGCAGGTGGCGGCCCCCGCTCCGCTCCGCTCCGCTCCGCCCCGCCGTGCCGTGCCCACCGCCGCCGCCGTGCCCGCCGCCGCTCCGGGCCTGAGCGCGGAGGAGGGCGGGGGGGGGGGGGGGGAGCGCCATGTCCGCTCCCGCTGGGCGACGTCCGTGCCGGGTTTTGCACCTTGTCCCCGGGCCTGCCTGACGGCCTGGGGGAGCCGCCGCCGCCGCCGCCGCCGCCGCGGTGTTTACGGAGCGCTCCTGTCCTGATATCACTCCGCTGGCATGGAGGAGGAGGAGGTGGAGGAGGAGAGCATTTGATCATTGTGATGGTGGCAGGAGGAGCAGCAGCAAGCAAAGCAGAGCAGAGCGTTAGGCTGTATCAGCTCGGCGTTTTGCAAAGACTTCAGAGCTCTACTTTTTCTTTTTCTTTTTTTTTTTTTTTTTTTTCCTCCAGCTCGGCCCGGATTGTTCATGTGTTTACTTCCCCCAGCCCGAGGATTTGCTATTTAGGTTCCTGTTGAAATGCAACCGAGCAGCCAAAGTACTTTGCGAACACGGTGCGGCATAAACACCAAAACTTTTTTCTAGAAGGAAAATACAATAAGAAAGCGGCTTTGCCTGTCTTTTGATGCCGGGGAGCGCGAGTGAGTGTGCCGTGTGTGCCCAGCGTGTGCCGGTGCTCGGATGCGTGTGCGCGGACGCGCGTGTGAGCGGCTGCGTGTGCGTGTGTGTGCGTGTGTGCATGTGGAGGGGCGCGCGTGTTTCTCTTTCTACATGGGGAGAGAAGGCTTTTGGCAAAACCTCCGGAAAGCTCACGGAATCTATTTTGAAATAATGGATTATAAAAAAGAAACGGGAGGAAAGGAACTGCTCTGATAGCTCCTGGAGTTTGCTACCCGAATTGCTGCTGCTTAGTTTGTTGTGCTTCTTTTTTGTGTGCGTGTCGGTTGGTTGGTTGTGGTGCCGGTGATAACCTTTTAGCACCTTCTCTCTTTATTTCCCTTCCCCCCCCCCCCCCCCCCCCGCCTCTCTTTTTAATGTTTTGGAGCTTCTCGAGAGGGATTGGCTGGGGGGAAAGAGAAACATTTGCTTGGGATCGCTGTTTCCCTGATACATGGTGGTGCCCCCTCCCCCCCCCCCCCCCCCCCCCCCCCCGGTTCTCTAAAAAGTATCCCATCAGGACCCCGGAGGAGACTGTGTGTGTGTGAAGGGTAGGATAAAAAAAGTTCTTCCAAAATAGTGTGCCCGGGGAAGAGGATGGGGGATTTTGCAGCCCCCGCTGCCGCCGCGAATGGCAGCAGCCTCTGCATCAACAATAACCTGAACAGCAGCCTCGGCGGGGCCGGTCTCGGGGTTAACAGCACTCCCCACGGTCCTCCCGCCGCGGCTCCCGGTAACAATACCGCTACCGGCGGCGGCGTTCCCAAGCACAGCACGGTGGTGGAGCGGCTGAGGCAGCGCATCGAGGGCTGCCGGCGGCACCATGTCAACTGCGAGAGCAGGTACCAGCAAGCCCAGGCGGAGCAGCTGGAGCTGGAGCGCAGGGACACGGTGAGCCTCTACCAGCGGACCCTGGAGCAGAGGGCCAAAAAAACGGGTAGCGGCGGCGGCGGCAGCAAGCAGCAGCATCAGAGCAAACAGCAGCAAGATGCCGAGCCCGCCGCGGCGGAGCAGAGGAACCACACTCTGATCATGGTAAGGGGACGCGGGGCCGGGGGGTCGCTGTCCGCGCCGTCGCTCTCGCCGGGAGGGGCTGGCGGTCGCCCCCGTTTGTGTTCCCGGGGCGGGGGGGACGGGGCTCGGATCAACTTTGGCGGTGGCGGGGCCGCGGGCAAGCTGGGCGAGGGGGGGGGGGGCTACCGGGCGGCTTCGCAACTTCTGACGGGCAGGGGCGGGGGGGAGCGGACAAACTTTTTTCCCCCCGTCTCTCTCGAAAGGGAAGGGCTGCCCGGGGCGGGGGAGAGGGAAGGAGCGGTGCCGGGCGTGCGCCGTGGGCTGCCGAAAGCCAGAGGAGGGTTTTGTGTGTCTGCCTGCGTGGTTGGCGACGGCTTTTCCGCGGGGGGGCCGTGCGCCTGTGCTGGCTGCCTTTGGAAATCCCGCCGCGGAGGAAGGTGGAAGTTGGCTCCGCAGGCTGGGGCGAGGGCAGGAGGCAAGAAGTTGGGCAGGTTTCTGGCCTGGGCCGCCCCGGCGTGCGGGAGCCCGGCTCCCCAGGCGAGCAGCAGCTCCAGCTGAATCGCTTCCTAAACTTTCCTTGGGTTTTAAGGAGCTCAGCGAGGAGCGGGGGGGGGGAAGGGGCGGGGGCTGAGCCGGCAGGAGCGTAGCGGCAAGTAGGAAGCGGAGTTTCCCACTCGCGGGCTGCACCCGTGATGAATAATAAAGGGAGGTGCGGGGGGAGCCGGGCCCCGCGCTCCGGCTGAGCCTGATTTATAGTGGGTCGCGGCCGCCAGCCCTCCTGCGGGGGGGCGGCGGGTTTGTGGCGGCCGGCGGGGGGGATTCTGCCACGGGGGGAAACGCCTGTGTGTCCCGGCGCGTCCCGCCGTGCCGTGCCGCGCCGTGCCGCGCCGTGCCGCGGCGGGGCGGGGGTGCCCGGGGGCGGGCAGGGGGCAGCCGGGTCTTCGCCGTCTGCCGGGCGCACAATGGGCGGCGGGGAGGAGGGAGGGAGGGAGGGAGGGAGGGGAGGTGCGATGGCAGCGTGTGGTTTACAAGCCTCGCACGTCCCTCCCTCTCGCCCTCCCCCGCTGCGTGGGGCGGGAGGGTCCAGCGGGGCGGCAGCTGCCGGCGGCCCCCGCCTGGGGGGGTCTCGGTGACAAAGCGGCGGGGAGGCGGCCGTCCCGCCGGCGGCTCTTCCCCTCGCCCCCTCCCCGCCTGTACCGGCAGGGAGCAGCGGCGTCTTCATCCCGGGCCGCGCTGCCGGCTGGGTCCGGCGGGGCGCAGCGCCCCTCGCCTCTGCCCCGCGCTTTGCCCGCCCCGCAGCCCCGCTTCCCCACGGCGGGGCCCGGGCGGCAGGGATGGCTTCGCCAGCGGCAAACAAAAGCCCGGCGCCCGGCGCAAGCGCCCGCCTCGCCGCCGGGGAGCGGAGCGCGGCTGCCTCCTCCCGGCCGGGGAGCGGCCCCGGCGGCCCGGCGCACGGCCCGGCCCGCGGCGGGGGAACCGGGCGCCTTCCCGGGGCGGCGGGGAGAGGCGGGAGCGGGGCCGGCGCCGGCAGGAGCCTCACAAAGCGGCGGGGGGGTGCGGGGGGGGGGGGGGTTGCTTCGCAAACAGGAAGCAGAAAAACCTCACTGACATCTTGCTGCTTTCCTGGTGCTACCAGCGAGGCACAACCATGTTTCCCTTCCTTCTGGCGCCTCTCCGCAGGACGGAGGGCTTTAAATATACTCTTAACCCGGTGCTGCCCGCGCCGCAGCGCTTTGCCTCGGCTTGCATCTGCTCCTAGGGCAGTAACTGAGCCTCTAATCAACAGGGCCTCTCTCTCATCAGCCAGGCCGTCCTCGAATCCCTTCTCACGTCCCGTGTCGCTTCCACAAGTACAGGAAAGGGGCTGGAGGCTCAGGAGACCTCAGAATCGCTTGGCTGCGGGGAAGCGTTGCGGTGCGCCGTGCGCCCGTCCGGCTCCAGAACAGCTCCTGGGCTGCTGGGCCCTGGCTAGCGGTGGCTTGTCCTTCCCCCTCCTTCCCAAACCCCACGCTAAAGCATTAAGGGCCAGGGTTTTCGGTGAAGCCGCTCATTTGCGGAATGCGTGTTCTTCCCTGGAAGAGCCAGGACAGCCGGGCAAAGCCGTGCTGTAATGTGAAAGTTGTGGAAACAAAGTAACAAAAGGAGGAAATGCAGTTACAGCTCTCGCTGGTGTTAATTTCTTTCAGGTTGGGCCACTTGAAGAGCTAGGAGTAGCCTAATTAAAGGGTAGTTTGCGATGAAATTAATCGTAACAGAATAATTTTTCTGCTACAGTCTTCATGCTGTTTAAATGTACTCGATGTGCGCTATGCTTTTCATCTTAAAAAGAGAAATTCCAGTACTTTGTAAAAATATGACCTATTTCCATCATGCAGTTTGTTTGTTTTTTTTTAAGAATGCGTACACAAATGTTGCCGAAAAATTTGGAAACATTATCTGCTTTGTTTCACTTGTAGAATGTTAATTATCATTTTTGCCTAATATCTAGGAACATTAGGGAACATTCCTGCGTACATGAAAATAATGCTTAAAACCTGAGAAATTGCTCCTTTTAAAGCAATTGAAAAGTATTTTCTTTGAGACATTTGTGCTTTTTATAGTACAAAAAACCCCACCTTCTTCATTTCTAGCAATCATAACAGTTTGCTAAGTTTCACTGTTTATGTGCATCATGATTTTTATTTGCCAAAACAGTTCAACTTTATTTAACATTTTCTTTTGGCATGAGAAAACAGTAAACTACATTTTGGGGATATCTCCCTTTCTTTATTCTCTGGTGAACTCCAGCTGAGAGGTTTACAGCGGAACAACCGTATGGATCTGCTACTGCTTTACTGTTTGCACAAAATCATTATTAAGTTCTTCCCTCAGATTATTAAACCGCGCAATTTGGAAATGAAGCAGTCAGGATTAAATGACAACAGAAACATTGAGGATAGCAAGAAATACTGGGTTTAATTCTTTTTTTATCAGGGCAAATCAAAGGAAAGTATTGTCAGTGTGCGTGCGTGTCCCTCCCCAGATTGGGAGACGCTGAGAAGGGAGGGGAGATGTGTGCTGGGTGGGCAGCCGGTCACCCAACAAACCCTCCCAGAAGCTGGTGCTGACACACATGCTGAGGTGCCCCGCAGCAAGCTGGGCAAAAAACATCTTTAGAAGGCGATTATTTAAAGACATCCCCTCTGGTTTTCTTCATTTGATGGAGTACAAACTATCCGGTCTGTACAATGCTCCTTGTCGCCACCCCCACAGTTTACACCCTCGCTCCCTGAGTTCATGAAAGGGATTATGCAGTTTTCACTCTTTAGGACTCTATGTCAACTGACGAGCAGTTATCAATGGGAGCCTTTTTTCCAAAAGGGATGTAGGAGCATGGGCTTGCCTTTATTTCATGAATTGCTAATCTACTCTGAATTTGTGTCTTGTTATAGACCAAGTTTGCACTGGCTGAATTTTGAAGTATCTGGATTTATAACTGTTTCAACCTCTTCTACTTGAGGAGAACAGTGGGTTTCAGAACTCGTTTGGTCCCATACAGGCATTGATTGGGACGTGCACAAAAATTAAAATTGTTTATAAATGTCTGGGAGGACCTTCTTTTTTTTTCTTTTTCCACCCAGTTCAACCTGGCAAAAGCCAAAGTTGTTTTCCGTGCCTTTGAGTTGGATTATTAGAACGCTGTACCAGCTTGGGTTTCAAAGGAAGTATTGGGAAAATTTGCAGCCCATCCAAAACTCTGCTGCTCCTCTTCGGACTGGTTCCAGGAAATATCAACACATTATTTCAGTTCCTTGGTTCTTCGTGAGCTAATCTGCCTTCTTGTTTCCTCCTTTAAGTGCAAGAGTCTTCTGGCTCTGCATCCATGTTATTGTGTGTGGTTCAGAGATATTGTGTGTGTATACACATCCACACATTATATATAAAATAAAGAATAAATAATGTATATTTAGTATATAATAAACAGCCAAATATAAATATTGCAAGTTATATTGCCTCTGTTTCTTATCCCTGACACTGCTGTTCTTATTGTGCATTTTTTGTCATTCTTTTGTCCAATGAAACACTACATCTGTAATTACCATATTGACCTTCTAATGCGCATTTATTTGCGTCTGAGCTCTACTGTGAAGTATAAGGGGGGCTGGAGCTACGTTTTCCTATTTTGAAAGCTCTTCAAGACTTTTCTTATTTAGCATCATTATGGGTTTGATAGCTACTGTCATACTGACCATTTCTAACCCTAAAACCAGTCCTTAGGAAACTGAGTTTTAGACACCATAAACATAAAATGTTATTTAGATCACAGAAATTAGTGATGGAAGTCAAATGACCTATTAGGTCATCTTTTCCGTTCCCCTGCCAAAGCATACTATGCCAATTCAGAGTTACTTTAAAGTTAGAGAAAACACGGCTGGCAAATAGAGTATTTTCCAATACTGCTTTTTACCCATTCTGGGCTAATGCGCTGCCTCGTGGAAGTTAATGATCACGTTGCCCTTCTACCTGCGGGAAGGGAGGCGGGCAGGCCAATCCTTTCAGCTTGCTCTGTGTGGGGACAGAATGAGATGGTCAGAATTATAGAAATCTGGTTATCTCTCTTCCTCGTTGGCAGATAGTCCACCACAGAAAAGTAGTTTCCCCTCTCCCCCCGCAATCTCTCCTTTTTGTTGAAAAAGGTATGCCAAGTGAAAAGTGTAACTTCTTAATTTGTTGCCGAAGAATGCTGTCAGTCTTGTGAGTGGTTTTTTAAAGCTTACACCTGCTGTATTTAATGTGTACCTGTGCGTACGTTCATAAACCTGTGCACATTTCTTGTGTTCTTTCTCATGTAATATTGCTGTTTAACTTACTTGACCAGGTGCTCAGGAGTTCATCAGTTATGCTATAGGAAACGTCTGTTTCTCTAGCATTGCAAAGATGAAAAAGAAAGATGATTTTTCAGATGTTTCTTTTCATTTTCCACAAGAGGTTGAATACTGCAGCCCTTACTCGTGCCTGATGACTAAGTAGGATTAAGCATCTCTTCAGTTAATAAGCTACATCTGATCTTGCTCACACCAGGGTAAAGTCAGTAGTAAATGCAAAACTGGGATGATATCAGAATTAAATCCCAGGCCAACAATGCTCCTTCTCTTTCATATGCATCATGGAAGGAGTCATCCTGTCACCCTTTTTGTTTCGCTCTTCCTATAAGGGTGGATCTCTGTGTCTGTCTTATTCCACAGCCTCTCCCGTTTTTCTTCTCCTTTTCATACCGACTCCCGCTTGATGCTCCTGTGTGATTACCGTCCTTTAGGACACGGAGTTTTTGTGTTGACCTCCTTTTGCAGTTAGTCAGCACAGTAGGTTTCAGCTTAGCAAACCGAAAGGAATAGAGAGACACTTCAAGCACTACTAGCCTCTGATGACCTTTATATGCTCTGATAGAAAGTGTGTCCCTTTAAGAGATAGTGGGTTGGGTTATTATGAGCCATAGCTGGAGCAGGGCAAGTTGTATTTTGATGTACAGTTGACAGTCACGGTGAAATCTAAGCTTCAGCTTGACCAAATAGCACGTGTTGAAAGTCCTCCAGTGAAGTTCTAGGCATTGTCAAGTTCAGGAAGAACAACTTTGGCTGGGACACGTCCAAAACTCATTCTGCTAACGCAAAGCCAAAAATATTAACGTCTGATTGTGTTAGGACAACTGGCTGCATTCAGGTTAACCTAAACTTGCAGTAACTTGACCTAAAGCTTAAGGCTTCGCAAGTGGCTTAAGCTGGTGTAAACCTGAGCTGCCGCCACTGAGCAAGTCTCATCTTTCATGCTCTTGTCAGTGGCCATATGTTCTTGTGGCCTCCCCTTGCTAATGCTAGCCCTTGCTCACGTACCCCCGCTGCCAGCTGGTTCACCGAGCAGGCAGGGAGGGAGGGCAGACGCGTTTCTTCCTTTTTTTCTGGGTTAGTTTTTAGCTGGATCAGATCCATGATTTGTTTGACTGTCCCTCCCGTGGGCAGCACCGTCTTACAACACCTTAATCCTCTTGTGAAACTTCACCCTTATCCCAGGATAAACACCTGGGACCTATTAGTTAAAACATGCTCACCTGGTAGCACACATTTTACCTGAGCTAAGTAACACCTGGTGTCAGGGGGCAGGATTCTGTTCCTGAATACAGGCACTGAATCAGGAAAGGCTGTAAGTAGCAAAGGAGTCAGAGTTCGTTTTTACTTAAACACTTGCATGTATATGACATTTGGTTGCATATTACTCCAATATGTATAATTCATGTGAGAGATGTGCTTGGATTAGCAGAGGTTTAGGGACAGGTCTGACAGCCAGGAACTGCTGACTGGAATCGTTCAAGTGTGTTGTTTTGTGAAGTGAAACGTGAGGTACAATCTCAGGCTGAAATTACGGACCTGTAATCAGTTTTCCAGTCTGTTCCAATAAGCAACGTACTTGTACACGCGGTGGGAATTCGGGAGTCTTAGCAACTTGAAGTATTTATTTTCCTAGTTTGTCTAAGATGCTGAATCACAAAATCATGTAACTTTGATTACTCTTTTGCTTCCCCCTCACACACTTCAGTTTCACAACGTTTGTAGCTCAAAGGTCATCATAGACTGCTCCTGTTTGCTTTTTGAATACTTGAAACCCAGCTTCATAGGAGTTAAGAGAAAATGTCTTTTTAAACTTGTGTTAATTAATAGGACAGCAGCTGCTGAAATTTTGCGCTTACAGGAAGGGGCTGAGCTGCCTTCTTTCAAGACTTCCCTCTTTCGTATTGATTTTGTTTGCCACCACATACAGTTAAAATTGGCAAGGAGATAAGAACCTTTAATGTTTAGTTGACCTGAGAGGAGTGTGTCCGCCCATAGGAACTTTGTATTTTCTGTATGTGTAACTGCTAAGGCTAATGCTGCAGTGCTGCTGGTAGCGTAGATGATCTATTGCTGTTTGCTTGCTGTCAGTTCTGCACAGCCACAGCGTTCATGGAGTAGAAAAGAAGTTTGAACTGATGACTTTTGGAATAACTAAGCTAATAAACAGAAAGACCAACAGCTCAAGGATTTTCTTTCCCGTACTGGTTTTTTATCAAGGCCACTTTCTGTAGGGTTTTCATATAGGGCTCTGTCGTGTTCTATAGGGTTCTCAGGTCTCAACTATTGAAGCTTGGTGGAGTTGCATTTTAACTGATTGAAGGCGGGGCTCTTCCCCTCCTCCCTTCTTCACACTTCAGTCTCCTCCCTACATTGCTTTAGCTATGTGCCATACAGGAGCATTTCAGGTTTAATAAAACAACTCAACTTCATTTTCCTCTGGCCTTTACGTTCAGCTGAACAGCTGTTGAGTGCTGCAGTGAAGGTGTCGCTTTTCTGCATCGTCTTTATGCTGCTTGTGAAAATCTCAGGCCTGTTCAGAAAGTCCTTGGATATTGTGTACCTAGGTAAAGAGCAGAGAATTGGTCCTTAACCTTACTCTGGCCCTGGGCGTTACCACAACAAGAAGCCAATATGCCTACGTACGTGTGTTTATGTAAACCAGCACACGTACACATACACTGGTTTGTAAACTGCAAGGTAAAGTGAAAGGACTTATGATCAGTGATCAGTTTTGATAGTGAAAGGGGATGTACGATTCCGGTAAGTTTAAGAACCACTGGTATGCACCCATTTTCTATATTTTCAGCCGCTTTCTCTTTCCTTTAGCTTAGATCTGATACACCGTGATGTTTTGGCACCTCTTCCTTGTGTTTAATCTAAAGGAGGAAAGGAGGTGGTTATGGCAGATGAGATGCTGGAAGAGTTCTGGAAAGTATTGGAGTTTTTTAATCGTTTAAGATATTTCCTTACATTAAGGAGGATAGACCAGCACTTAGCCAAAAGAGAAATTGCAGCATTTCCTACCACTTCTGTTTATGCAGAATATTGTGGTTACAGAGTCTCTAGTATTTGAGAAAATGACTTTAAAATATGACTGCCTTAGCTGGCAGTAGTTGTCTTTAGACTGCTAAAAAGATTGTTACATTTCAGCTGTGATTTTTGCTGCTGTTCATTTTTGTCTCTGAAGCTGGTGGCTGTTGTTCTGATTTCTCTGGATTGCATTCCAGTGCATAACTGAGGCAGCATAGGGAAAACTGCTACCGACACGAAATAACCGATTTTTTAATGACACTTTTGGCAAGTGGTACCTCTATTCATTATACATATTTTTAGTTGTCACTGAAGCAGGTAATGTAGCTTTGAAGACTTCAGCGGACTCGTACAGAAGACTGTAGACTTCTGTAACTGAATGGCGGCCACATTGTTCGAGCTCCAAATTGGCTGAAGCGTTCTGGCATGTAATCCGTGGCTGGATATGAAGTAATGGTTCAAAATAATCTGTAGGTCCTTCTATTGCAGCACATTTCTGGGCTGAGCTTGCTGTCTTTGCATTCCAGTAAAAGTGGAGATACCATGCTGAGGTTGCAGTGCTATCTGTTTTTCCTAATTGGATGACAAATTTGTGCTAACGAGTTTGTAGGCTGAAAGATTATTTAAAGGCTGGATTGCTGCAGTTTTGAAAATTCACCTGAGAGAATTTGGCTTTACATTTTTTTCACCCCAAGGGAGTTGACTGGGCCTTTTCTAACACGTTTTAATATGTATTCTGCATCATGCAAAACAACAACAAAAATCCATTTATTTTCTCTCCTCTGTTTCATTTACAACAAAACAAACCAAAAAACTTTGTATTCTCACTAGGGTTTACTGCCCTTCTCGCTAACGTTTTTCTTGTGGGAAATGCCAGCAGTGGGTAGGGATAATGGAGATTTGTGAATGTAGAATAGCAAAACCAAAATTGATTTTGACTAGTGGCATTAAAAGCCTCACCTCTCCCTCACCTATTACTGTGATAAAGTGTATGGCAGTCTAGTTACAGCCAGAGAAGGGTTCTGGGAAGCTGGCGTAGACCATCTTTCTTTATAGTTGCTATGGATATTTGAATACAAGAAACATGGTATTTTGTGTTTTTCGTGTTGTGTCAAAATACCAAGTATCTTGAAAAAGCAGTTCCTCAGGAATGGCAAACTTGTCTCTTGCTCTCTTTTTACTGTAAAATTGCATGCTACTTAAAGCCAGTGGTAAGAACACATTGTGTGTCTTTTAAGTAGTTTATCCAAATGAAATACCCGAGTTCTCACAGCACACTGCATACGATACAAAACTTTATTATGCAGGTCCTGAAAGCATCACAGTCTCTGGAAAACCTAGCTAGTTAACCTCTCTGTGGTCTCTTCATGTGTTACTGCCTTAAGGTTAGTTAGATGAGGCAGCTGAAGCAAATTAACAATTTGCTGCCTTTAAATGGGGCTGTCTCCTCCTCTTCCCTCTGTGCTGCAGTCCTACACCTGTGCTGGTGCTGGCCTGGCGGGCCCGTCTGTGGTACGAAGCTAGCAGGGAAAATTACCTGTCTAGGAGAAAAACGGTGTTTATTTTTTGGTGGAAGGTA
This sequence comes from Platalea leucorodia, assembly GCF_965183815.1. Classification (NCBI taxonomy): domain Eukaryota; kingdom Metazoa; phylum Chordata; class Aves; order Pelecaniformes; family Threskiornithidae; genus Platalea; species Platalea leucorodia. The sequence continues at coordinate 14,161,479 of NC_138828.1, read as the reverse complement.
AAACTGCGCGGCACTGAGGAAGAGGGAACAGAGGAAAGGGGAGGCAGAAGGCACCGCGTCAGCAAAGCTGTGAAATAAGCTCTGCCTGTCCCCTGTGACCATGCCCTTGTCCTCTGCCAGTTCTCTGGTCAGCTCCCAGTTGAAAGCCTGGCAGTTGCGGCACGTCGCTGTAGTTAATTTGGGAGTGAAATACTTAGGTGGTTTATGGAACACCAGACAGAGCGTTATGGGAAGCGTCTTTGGGAATAGTGACATGGTTGTTTGTAAGGATGAGGTGATGATCCAAAGTGTAAAGAAGGCTGAGAAGAATATCTTTTCACCCCAGTCTAGTCTAAAGAAGACATCACGCTGGCCACAGTGTGGGCTTGTGTCAGGTAGGTGACCACTGTCCTTCTTCTGAGGAAAAAAAAGTGCTTGTGTTCATATCTTTTTTTTGTATCCTAATTTCCTTCTGAAAATTGATAACCTTTGTTTATGTCTTTCTGATAAAAAAGGGAAAAATATGATTTTGCTTGATCTTTACAGTATGGTAATAGCATTTTTTTTTTTCAGGCTACTCAGTTGTGTTTATGCTCATTTTAATTCCATGTAGAATAATAAACTAGGTAAAATGATTATGAAAGGCCCATGTAAAAGGTATCACTGTCCATGGAAAGTGATACCTTGACTTACATACGGGACTTTTGAGGTAATACTCAAGTGAGCTGCCGTGTCCAAGGTAAAGACACTTGCATGTGGTTTTATTTTCCTTTTATCTGAATCCAACTCTGGGCAATATGATGATGATTTTTATTCAAGTAGTCCAGGAAAAAAATCACAGATGGAGCAACTTCTACCAACTTTGCTTTGTAATATGAGAATTAGTAAAGATGATGTAAATTACAATTCTCTAAATAGATTTTTCCTGAAATTGTACTTTGAGTGCTCATTAGCATAGGTGATTTAATTAATTTTTAAATAAGTTAGTGATGGGATGTTCAGTGGGGTGGGGGTTTTTTTTGTTTGAGTTTTTTTTGTTTGTTTGGGTGGGTTTTTTTGTTTGGGTTTTTTTTGTTTATTTTTTTTTCTCCTTTCTCAGATGTTTTATTTCAGAATTAGCTCACTTGTTAGAAGCCAACCTATTTGCACAACAGGTAAACAACAGTATTAGCAATATTGGTATTTCTAATGCAGTGTGTTCCATAGGTCAAGTTTCACTAGTGGTTACTTGAGAAGGCATTGTTTCTGGTTTCAAAATTATTTACTTCCTATATCTGTGACTTATCTGTTGTGGATGGTGACCACATGGTGAACGTAGGTCGTAAAGTCGCATAAAGAGTTTATCAGAACACATTTGGACTGGCTAGCTTGCCCATAAAGGTAATGGCAGGAGTGAATTGTGCTGGTCATCTTGAATAACAGTAGAATATGTAACAAATTTTAACCGAAGTACTTAACCTCATATTTTTTTTCCCGTTTTTAGAATGTGCTTTTTTTAAGGTAAGAGAAGCTTTTCTGAGCTCTTCATCTACAAACTTCGATGTTTGTAAGTGTAGGAAGATAGCTGAGGCCAGTAAGTGAAAAACAATGATTAGGTCATATACACAGGGCTCTGTAGAGGAACGTAGCATAAACAAACTCATATACATTCTTAGATGTTTTATATATATATACTCATATCTATTCTTACATGTTTTAAGATTCAATATTTAAGCTGAGAATCAAATGTCTTTCCTGTAGTGAAGGGAAGAAACTAAATGCCTACAGTTGTATAAAACTTCTATCGGTGCGATATCAAATATAATTTTTTTTTTAACTAGACAAGATCCATAATTTTATAATGCACATCGTAAAAATTCTGTTAAGAACTCACTTTGGGTAGGATCTTTTTCTTGCTTTTGCCCTTGGTTTAATTGGTTAGGAGTTTTGTGGGGTGGGGGGTGTTGTTGTTCTTGTTGGGGTTTTTTTGGTTGGTTGTTTCTGCCTGTTTCTGCTTAAAAAGGTAGAGTTCCAAGTATAGCTGTCTCTACTGTTGTCCTAGTAGAGATGGATTCGTAGCCTGAGTGCAGATGAGAAAGTCAAATGTGTATGTTATTGCAGTTTATCACAGAGTTTTGTAACTAACTCTCTGGATACTGCCCTCAGAGGTAGTGTGTTGCAGCTGTTGCACTCACGTGTAGGTCATGATAAGGCTGCCTTCCTAAGGGCACGTAGTACTTTAAAAAAAAAATAATTAAAATTCTCTTTTCAGTTGTTTACATTTTCAAAGCTGTTTTTTCTTAGTTGGAAACGGGGAGAAATTTGGCTAAAGCAGTTTACTTCTTTAATCTAAGAAGCAGATTAGGGGAAAATACACTGTTTTCCCTGCTCTTTTAGGAAGTTCTTTTCAAGAATGAGAAACTGCATTGTGGTCTGCCATTTGTGGTCCTTCTAGCAGCAGTGGGAATAGAGAGGAGAGGGAGATTAGCTACTTTATGACCTGGGGGGGGGGGAACCCCAGACTTTCAGTGTGCTTAATATTTGCTTGCTAACATGTGCTGAAGACTTAGTCTGCCTCCTTGTAGCCCTGATAGACCGACTGGAAGGTGCCCATGCAGGCCCAGAGCATATCTGCGCCAACACCAGCAGGAACGTGGTAGGTCTTTCCCCCAGCGTCTCCTCCCAGCTTTCTGGGACCGCTATCCCGTTCATCCTAGGAGTGGTAGATAAGAAAGTTTGCCTTCTCTGCACTGTCAGTTTCTCCTTCCAGTTTGGAAGGAGAAACAAGAAGCCGCTGCGTCGGAACTGCAGAGACCTGGGGCAGTGGATGGGAGGACAAGAAGAAAGCGTGGGCCAGGAGATGGACAGAACCCAGGCCGGGGTAGGCAGGGGTGGAGCAAAGCAGACGTCGGCAGTAACAGAGGGGCAGAAATACATAGGAAGGCGTTGGACTTGTGGAACCAGGCTGGAGAGTGGAGCTTTGCTTCTGCCCGTGTACTCAGGCTTCACCAAGCGCTGGCCGCGGCTAGTCAGTGAGAATACAGGTGCTTGTAATGAACTCGGCTTTTGCTAGCTTGAGTAGCCGGCTTGATGCTGGGGCTTTTAACGAGGCCGTACTCATGGTTGGATGCAAATCAGTTGTTTTGGAGTTGGGTTTTCTTGCTTTTCCAGATCTTGTGTCCATCAAAGCATTACAGTGTGTTATGCTATCTGATTTTCTGCACTGTTGTTAAATTAGGTGGTGACTTTTTTTTTTGGTTTTGTTCAGATTTGAGGAATTCTAAACACTTTCCAGCAGCACAGGTAATGAATTTATGTGACAATCGTTCAGCAAACGTAAGCCTGCAGACAGCAGGCTGGCTTTTCTTAGTTACCTGTTGCATATTCCTTGGAAGCCACCAACAGACCGCAGCAGTGGAAACCACTGCCCCAGTGACCTCTTCCACATTGGTAACAAATGCGTGTATTTTAAATCCTTTACGTCCAAATCCAATTTACACATTTCTAAAGTTGGTTAAGTAAGTGGTGTGGGTTTTTCTCCTGATGGATTAGCTTTGTTTTGCTAAAACAAGCTACATTTCGATACTTTGTTTCCCCTCTGTGTATACATTCACTGCCTATATAAACCAGTTTACAAACTTGATTGCTATGGCAGGTAGAAAGCGATGCGTATTTCTCAAACCAGTGGAACAAGTGTGTTAGGTACGGTGGTTTCGTGGCTGGCTGTATTCCTGTTTTCTGATGGATACAGAGAGAAATGCTGAGGAGTGCACCGCAGGCCTTGTATTACTAAAGAGCTGTGAGAGATTTCCTTTCCCTTGGGTGGTAGTGTCTCATATTTTTGGAAGGGAGGGAATGAGCTTCTGTCCCTGAGGTCAAACTACACCACCAAACAGCCAGGATTTTCAGAAAGATTTACAGACTCGATAATGCAATAAGCCATAGTTATAATCGTGTCCTCTCGTTGGCGGAGCAATCCTGTCCGTGCCACAGCGTGTGAAGCAGGTGGTTAGCGCTTCAGATCGTTGGAGTGGTTGAGTTGCATACTGTTAAACAGGTGAGCTTGAAAATTAATGCCATGTTTCATCGGACCTACCTGGACCTGCACAACTTGGGCAATTACTGTCTCAGGCAAAAGACTGAGTTTTTCCATAAGAATGCCTTAAAAATTCTTCAGAGTGCTTTGTAATAGGATTTGTATGATCCAAAAGTATGCCTTTTGCAGACTTAAATTGTTTGGGTGGTTGATAGAACTAAGTTTTACTTGCAGTATTTCATGATTCAGTCATAATACTGAGACGGCAACATTCCTCAATTGGTAAACCTTCATAATGCTGGCATTTCAATAAGGGACCATATGTGACAGAGCTGTCCTCTTTCATCTGAGGGGGGTGGCAGGACGACATACATAGCTGACTGTATTTTCAGCATGATGTTTTACCTGTCCGAGAAGTATCTGTACTCGGTTTAGATAATTTACTTGCCTTCATCACAAGAAGTTTGAGTTTGCCCTTGAGGCAAAGACAAAGAATGATATGGACACTTAGTGTTGCGAGAGCAAGGGAAAATCCATCGTGTTTCACACCTAGGATGTAGGATGCACCAGACCGTGAGAGGGATCCTTTTCTTTCTCCTAGGACTGTAGAAGTGAACAGAAGGTCTCATGTATTTTGGTAATATATAAGTAATAGCGTGCTTATTTTCCTCTCTTATTATTGACAGCTGTGTTTTTATGTATTGCTTCTGTTCCTTTTCTGTAAATATGAATATAAATCAATCTCTTATTCTTTGTTATGTTGTGAAGAGATTGTTTGTATAATGAGGTATTAAAGGGGACGTTTAACTTCATTTAGTTCATCTCTGAGATGCGGAACATGTAAGAAAAGTAACAAAGTAAAAGATATCCGTGGAGACAGAAGTGGAAGCTTTGTGGTAATATTTAGAACAAATTGGGGGGGATATCTTGGAAAGTTACTACTGACAGGCAGAACCCAATACTTGCGTAAAGAACTATGCTAATTCTTGTAATAAACTGAGTTTTGGCAAACTGCACACACACACACAAAACAGGTTCATTGCTTATAGTTGAGCCATTTATAAAGAAAATTTTATTCATAACTTTTTTTCTGTCAGATGTCAGGACTTCCTGGCTCTATTTTCCAATACTCCCTATGCATAGTTTTATTTCTAAACTCCAGAATTTAGAAATCCAGAGCGGTCATTTCTCACATACAGTCTGCACGCTTGTGGCATCGTGCAATACTCTGTGAACAGCAGTTACGAAAAGCAGTTTGTGTATGGGAAATTTCTGAAAGTTATCTGCATCTCTGCTGGGAAACCCTCCCTGAAAGCTAAGGATCCACAAATTGTAAGCTATTAAAAACTAATACAGACGTTAAAAGCCACACGTCAAATGCAAGATATTATTGCACGTGTAGCAGAGATTAGATTCAAATGATGGCTGAGGTGTGTGGGCTGGGCTCTGACTGAAAGAAAGAGGATAAAGGATTTGTGAGTGCAAACCAGACCACTTCTTTTACTTCCAGTGGCAGGGGCCCGTGCCCAAGGGGAAGAGACCCAAATCTTCAGAATTCTCAGTGCTTGTGCGTGCATGTTATTTGTCTGGGTGGTATAACTGACGTAAAAGCACGTAAATACTGTATTTCTAATTCCTCACAGTAAACCTGTACATACGTTTCAAATATGTGTTTATATTTATGTGCAGTCATTATATGATTGGTTTCATTCAGCATAGATGATATCCACTGATGGTTTGGTTTTTATTGAGAAAACATACTTTCACAAGTGCTTTATAAATAATAAATACGTCACGTTGCTCTAAGGCTATCATTCTTTGTAGCAGAGGATGTTGCGTTAGTTTTTTAAGTGTCGGGGAAGAGACGTACAGCTAGTCTTTACAGTTCAGTAGCCTCGTGCTGAAATTGCTCGTAAGACAGTATAATTCATATAGAGAGAACCTTGCAGTGACTAATGGATTTATTTATGGTAAATGTGTGTTTTGACAACTGGGACCATACTTTTTAATTTCCGTTTGTAAGGTGGAAGTTTGAAGAATTGGAGGGCTCTGACACTTCAAGAAAATTATGTGATTGGAAAAAGTCTTCATTTCCTCCAAAATCATTTTTCTGCAAAGGCCTCTCATCCTGGCACTGCTAAGTTAGTTTAATTCCTCCAAAGGAAGTAGAGGGGGGGGTGGGAAACCCACAGCGCAACTCTGTTTCTGCAACAGGGTTTTACTGGCTGCTTCAATTCAGTACCCGCTATTACTGGCGTATGGATTTATCTCAGTAATGGCTCAGTCACATACGGGAGATGAAGTTTTAGAACTGGGCTATATTTAAAAATTTGTTTAGTGTTGGCTTTATTCTTTCTGGCTGAAACTTTTGTGAGGTAGACCATTGCTTTTGTGAAAACTGGATTGTAATCTAGTCATCTTATTGAGCAGAATGTGTGGGAGTGGAGAAGTGGCAATCTCTTTTCTCAGTGGTGGTATGTGAAGCTATTTTCATTTGGTGTGATGTTAGGAGAAATACATTCTGACCCACACAGTAATGAAGGCTGCAGGTTTTCTTCAGGACAACAACAACAAAAAAAAAAGTCTTGAATTTTTGTAGCAAATAGCCGCTGACTTGGAAGGGCTAATTCTGTACAGCCTGTCATGGCGCGGAGGCCCCGATGGGCAAAAATAGCAGGCTTTTGCGTTTGACTGCCTTTTCGCAAGGTGCTGCCAGCTCTGTATTTTTTGAGCAGTAACACCTGTCTGTGTTAGTCTAGCAAATGAGCAAGCGCTGGGAAAAGGGCATTAATCTGCCCCTTCATGCTACCAGCAGCACGAGGTGAAGCATGAGAGGGCTGTACCGTTGTTCCCTGTTGTCCCGTCAGGTCCATCCGAGCACTCCAGTCTGCTGGTCAAGCTGGAGAAGGGTAACGTGGGGAGGCAGAATCCCACCGGTCCCTGATCAGCGTGTGCCGAACTCTAGGTTGATCCACTCACTTGTGTGATTTCAGGGTTTTGTTTTTTCTGGAGGACAAGTAAGAGCATCAAGAAGCTGGTTTCTTCCATATTTAATATTAAAAGCACTTACTAGTTCCATACATTCACATGAGCAAGTACATTAGGTACTTTAAAGAATTAACCAAAACTATTATAAATGCTGAAATTAAGTCTGTTCTTAAAATACAAGTTAAGGGAAGTAAATAAGTTACTTAAATCTCTCACAAAGTGTAAGATATTGTATAATGTCTGGAGCCCAGTCCCACAATTAAAAAAATTTAAAAATCCGTGGGATTACTACTCTGTGCAGGGAAAGACCTTGGTAATAAGCCCTGAGCTCGCATGCCATCCTGGACATAAAAATAGCCAGCCGTCCAGGCTACGGCAGGGCTGCGCGGAGGCTTAGGGGCAGGAGGAGATGTGCACTCTCTTTGTTATTCAATGCTTGATGTGCTGGGCAGCAGCCCGCAAGCAAGAGATGGGTTTTACGTAAAAGGAAGTAATTTTAATTTGAAGGAAGGTTTTATATGACTTTTTTTTTTTTTTTTTTCTTTGCCTTGGATATTTATTTAGTCTTTACCCACTGCTGGAAATTGAGTCGGACAAGAGAAAGAGTACAAACTTCTCTGAAAGCTGAAGGAAACAGAATAGCTGAGAGGTCATTCTGGCTCCCTTCCAGCTTGCGGGGAGCCCCGTGAAGCTGCCGGAGTGCACGCAGTCACGTAAGCGCCCGTTCTGATGGCCACCGGGCAGATCTCTTTGGCTTTAGCCTGGACTTCTTCCCTTCGGGCCCGGTCGCTGCCGCTGATGCAGTTGCGTCAGGGGAGCCGCAGCGAGGGGAGTCCGGCTGCAGCCGCTCTGTCCCACGTGGGGTGTGCCGGAGCGGTGCTCCCAACGGCCCCGCTGGCGCTCGGCCCTCGAGCAGCTTCCAACTTTACCGTCACCCTAAGAGTGTCATGATTTTAACTCAAATTGCCTTGCTTTTGTGCGTTTCTGTAGGGCCTTTCCAAGATGGTTGGTAATGCATAACTTTTTTTTTACTGGGGGTTAATATTTGATATGTCTCTTTTTTTTTTTTTTAATTATTATTTTGTAAAATAATACGTGCTCTTGGTGACTATCCAACTGAGATCTGCTCCAGGTGTTAAAATGTAATTTATTAAATCAAAGTAATGGCTAAAGTACTAGTATTTCCTTCCAGGGCTAAAATTCAACTGTCCAGTGAACTGTTTTGTGGTGGGGGAGCAAATGCTTTAAGAAAGATACTGTACGAAATGTGTGTCCCTTTCATATTCCACCTGGCATGTTCTGATTTTATTTTATTTTTTCATTTAATAATTTTCTGTAGTGGTTTCTTTCAATGCACTTTGCGCGGTCAGTCTTGCTCACTTTGTGCAGTGGGAGAAAGAGTCGACAGCAGCTTTAAAACAAACATAGTATTTCTGCATTTGTTTTCCCTGTTTTGGCATGGACTGATATGTGCGAAAGGTTTGCACATTCACTGTATACTTTAGCCTTTGATCACTTTTATATGCATGTATTACTGACCACAATGTACTATGCCCTGTTCACTCAGCTTCTGCCCCAGAAAGTAGACGGACAGAGGCAGCGAGTGAAGAATTCACTAAGACAGAAGAAAGAAACACAAGGTGGATTATGCTGGTAATAGTAGCAATTACTCTGTGTCTTTTTCCAAAGAACCGCTACTGCACTTAGTAAAATAGATTAGCCTAGATAAAGGAAAAATCTACTGCCTTCTTTTTCTGCAGGCATGAGTGATCCTGTTCCTTGCAAGCTGCAGAAGGATACAGGGAGACTAAAATTAAGCCACATCTGTTAATCACTACCAAGTTGTCTTTCACATTTCCAGTGGCATGGTCCCTGTCATAGTGAAGAAACACTAATAGCAGCATCGCTACCCCTCACGTGTACTTTCTGTCTGCGTTTTCATATAACCCACCTCCTTAGAAGAATTAGAATAATAAGAAAAAAAATCTTGAAACAAGATCTTGAGGTTTAGAATATCTTATCCTAATGTTCCTTTTCCTCAGGTCCATAAAGCACTCCTCCTCCCCCAGTTTTTGAGGTTATGCTGTTGTCCCTCTGCTTACTTGCAGTCTGCGTTTCCAAAAGATAATTCAAAACTGACCAGAATAAACTGATGGATGAGGGGGTTTTGTTTCATATGTCAGCTGCAGTTATTCTTTCATGAGTTGTTTGTCATAGGGGTTCATTTCTCTGCTCAGGCCCTTGCTCGGTGTGTAATTTTTTTTTTTTTTTTTTAATACTCCCCGCCCCCCAAATGAGGGTGGATAAAAATCACTAACCTGAAACACTTGGTTTTACCCAGTTCTTAATAATTCAGATTTGTGAGCTCAATTAGTAAACTTAATTTTTTTAAACACAATTTGGATGTGAAAATAGGATAGCTTATGCCTAACCTTACTGTAATAATAATCAAACCATAAAAAAGCAAGTGAGCACCATATTTATACCAAAGTTTTAAAGGAAACTGAACCAGCAAATGTTGACATTTAGGAAATAGTCTGGAACAAGGGGGTCCTAAAATTCTAACCAAGACAATAGGAGCCTTCTGTGCTGTTACTGATGTGGTGTCTTCATCAGTTTACTCAGTTCAATTAGTTCACTTCAGGCTGAAAGCTGCTTGTTGAGAGAGCAGGAGGAGGTTTCTGCTTCCCATAGGGCAAAAGACAAGGTATCTACTAATTTTTAAATCTTTTTAAATACAGAGAAAACCCAGGCTGATAAACTTTTATTCTTACATAACAGGTGCACTGAAGCTATTTTTAAAAATTAACTACAAATAATAGTGTTGTGCTGTGCTTTATTAGAGTTTTACTTTGCATCTAAATGTGGCTTTGTAGCAATCACAAACAGAAAGTTTAAAAGAGAAAGAAATTGTCTTGCAAGAAATATAGCCTTCGTACAATGGTATAGTCCTACGTATCAAGAAAATGTATCAGATTTAATGCAAAGGACATATGGAGTTGCCAAGTAACACGTTTTAATAGTTACCAACCAGTAAGAATTGACCTTTCTCTAGAAAAACAGTTACAGAAAACAAAAATGCCCCCAAACTGATTTATTCAGATCAGGGTTTCCTGCCTGATAATTTAAATCCTGATTAAAATCAGCAATTTAAATCACTTTGATTTATATCAGCCATTCTGCCTTCAAACTAAGTGGGAACAGGCTGGGCCTTTAGACCCTCTACCATTTAGCACTACACTTATTCCATCCTCCTATTTTAAGTCGTTTGCACAGTTTGTCTGATACCTATCTGCACTTCCTTTGCTGTGCTCATCAGTTCAAACATCTTCCTTTGTGTTTTTTGAACATAAATCTTGTATCAGAGTAAGGAGGGGGTTGAGTAGTTTAACAGTATAATTTAGGTGATAACGCAGCACAAATGTGTAATTTCCACAGATGTTCACGACCAGTAAATATTTTGTATCATAATGAAACTTGTTTATATACAGTTAATTTCTTTTAAGTTTTTACCATTTTCAGTTCTTTTCACTTTTACTGGGCTAAAATTTAGTGAGACCTTGATGAGATTTTTTTTTTTTTTCTCCTTAACTAAGGACATCAAGCTCTGGCCCTCCCTGTCCCTTTAGCTTGAAATCATAGGAGAAAATGGTGCTTTTTTCCACTCCAGCTTCCAGATCAGACGGGCTTTGTCCGTGCTCAGCTGCCAGGTGGTGAAGGTGTGCGTTGCGGTCTTCAGAGCAAACAGACCTAATGAACGCGCTGTTCTGCTAGCTAGGGTAAATTGATTACTTTTATTTACCTACATTGACTGTGTTTTATAAGATATCATAATGGGAAGTGTTCTTACTTGCCAACTGCAATTTCAGAATAATTTATCACTTTAAGTGTCAAAAACAATGAAGAAAGACAAAATGTTTAAGTACAACAAGAAGTTGTTTTTGTAGGAATTGAATTGTAAGCTGGTGGCCCACTATTTTAGTAGGTGTTAGAAATGCAAAGTTGCTTTGGTGGAGGATTCTGAAAAGCACTTTCTCCCCCCCCCCCCCCCCCCCCCCGCGCCCCTGTTGAATAACTATGTATGCAGACATTGTGACAAAAGAAATATTTGCGTTCAAATTCAAGACTAATGCCCCAGATTTCATTCCGCAATGTTTAGTTTAGAGTTAATTAGCAGATGGGCTTGAGGGCTGTGAAATGCTGATATCATCTCCAGAGTCTCAGTTTCAGTGCGTAGACTGTTAAATGGCTAGTTTTCATGTTCTTAAAAGGGGGGAAAATCAGATGTAATCAGGAAAGTTTAAAGTACTAGTAGAGGTGAGTTCAAGTTTCCAAGTTATATTGTTCAGCTGCTCTTCAGTATCTGTTAGCCTGTCTTGTTGGAATGCATCTTTTCATCTAGTCTCCTCCTCCTCCTTATTTAGTTGTACAGATTACAATAAAGTCAGGACAGACTGAGACATGTTTCCATCCCCAGCGAGTTTGAAGTCTGTGTTGGATTTGCTGGAGACCTGATTCTGATAGCTCTTTATCCTTCGAAGGACACGGGTGGGAAATATGAGGGTGCTTGACAGTAAAATTCCTTGAGGAAACGGGTATATGTGGGGACTTAAAAGAAAGAAATTGTTTGGCAGATGGTTTACTTTTCTGGTTGTACAGATCTTGCTGCAGTAGAAAACAAAAGGGAAATGATGAGGTTTTAACCTTTCCCGGTAATTCCTGGAACAAGGAGCCTGTGACTGGGTTTGGGAAATACCTTGCACACCTGGGATGCAACACTGCTCAGAGTGAATAAGAAGCGTGGTTCACCGGGGTTTCGATTAAGAAGTTTGCTTCATCGCAGTGCATGGAGATGCACAGAGACAAAGCCCAGAAACAAAATTGGAGGTTGTGTTTATTAGAAGTGACTGAAATGAACAGTTAGTTTAAAGATGAGGTAATAATATATAGCATGACATGCAGTTTTGCCACAAATGCTAATGTAAGTCTATGTTTACCTAATGAAAACATAATTGATACTGTTGCCAATTCAGCAGTCTATAGAGATCTTCTAGCAAATGCGGTAAAGGCTACTTTCTGTAGAAAAAGACAACATTTGTATCTTGGGAATAATTTTAAGTGTAGTCTAACTGTAACCTGGTGGACCCTATTGGGAAGTGCTTAGCTGGGGATTGCTCGCATATCATCATCCTTTTTAATTTGTAGATACGTGTGTAAGAGACAACGCTTCTGTCTTTTGCTCTTTGGAGTTAGATATCAAGTGTGGAGTAATAAAATACATTTGCATACTTTTTTTTTCCCCCCAGATTCTGTGATTAGGAAAACATTAGCAAATCTCAGCTGTGACCAACCTTTCCTTTCTGACCATGGAAAAAGATCAAATTCTGATAGACTAAAAATAGAATTTCTAAAATTGGACTGTGGGAAAAATGGGAGAAGGATGACATGCCACAGATTAATGTAGAAACGTTTACGTGGCTTGATCTCTTTTTCCCAGTTACGTTTGTGTTAGAGGATAGACAGATACATCTAGGCCATTTCTTCGCAGACCTACATGACACGAAACTTCTGTATATAATGAAGTCTCGAAAAATGAGTTATCATTGGTTATTTTGTAGGAATAAAAATGGATACCTAACGGAGTAGCACAAGAGTAGAAATGGCCTGCCATGCGTCACAGTTGTTAATACAAAAATACCTGTAGAGTTTATTTCTGTATTTAATGATATCTGGAATGCTCAGCCCAAATCCGACTGGTGTTCACAATTGCTTCAAAGATCTTACCTTTCTATGAAATTCAGACCGCATCCCATGCCCCCCTCAGTTATGCTGGAGTAAATAATCTATAATCTTAATTATTTTTTAATTAATTGCTGTAACAGAGAAACAGTACTGGAAAAAAGCCCCCATTCCCCCGCCTTCCCCCTTGGTGAGAAACTATTGCAATATTTGCTAGAGAACACTCTTCCTCCAGTTTGAAACTTGAGTTAACCATGACATTTTCTCTAGATACTGGTAGGCACAGTAACTCCCAGGTAATCTGGTCCGAGGACCTGATCCAGCAAGGGGCTGGAACAGACTGTATGGGTAGCTGCAGTGCATTCCAGGCAGAGATCAGATGCAGTACTCTCACACCTGCAGGCGGGTTTAGGGTTTAATATAATAAATGTTAATGAGAAATATGAAAACTGACTAAGAGGGCAATGTATTGTGAGGAGGGAAGGAGAAGAAGGCGGTAATGGCTCTGATGTCAGTAGTGTCTAACTGTTCATTAAGCCAGGCTGGAAAGAGAAATTAAACAGATTTATTTATGAAAATTTATGGTCATGGCTTTACAAATTGTGGCTCACTAAGTAAATAAAAATACAGCGTGCATTTCTAGATGAGTTTGGAGTATTACTGAGTGATAGAGAGGGTTCTGTGGGTTTCTCCATAGTTAGTAGTTTGTTGCGTAAGGCTTCACCTTCTCTAAAAGCTGGGCTTTTTCGGGGAGGTGTCTGTGCCAGCCTGTAATTTAATACCTCTCATTACTCATTAGCAAAGGCATCCAGGTTCACATCGTAGGTGTTTCCCTTTAGTCAGGCTTTGCTTTAGAAGACGCAGTCGATTGTGATTTGTGGCTTTCTTTACAACTAATATTAGTTTACTTGTTGATATACGGGAATGGCGCCTGCTGAGAATTTCTGATCATGACATAGTTTCTGTTTTCATCTGGCAGATCTGTTAATTGTTGTATCTTAGAAAAGTAAATGTGTTTATTAATCCTTCTCTGCTGCATATATTCTTTAGGATTAGCCTGATGTCTGCTGTAGGGAGATAGGGAAATGATGCTAGGGAAGGAATGCTCTGGCTTGCCTTTCACGAAGGTGAAGATCTCTGTTAGGGGATTTCTTGTGTTTATTCCTGAGGAAAGACTGAACACTGATTCAAAGTTACGTGGGTTGGATGCTCACCAGACTGTGTACAAGTACTAGTTCTGCAAAACAGTAGTTTAATGAATACGCTTTTTTTCTCTTGCTATTAGCAAAACCACCCTTCTTACACATTTGAGAAAGAAGTAGTGAAAGGGCATTTCACTCCTCTAAGTCCATATCTACTAGTCAACTGCAAATGAAGCCGTATTACAACAGTTCTCATTGAAGTAGCTAAGTTTCTCGGTTTCAGCAGGAGGTCAGCACTGTGAAAAGCACATGCTTGTTGGGAAATAAACGAGGAAAGTATTGGTGGGGGTTAGTCCCAGCTGCTGCAAAGGTTCCGTTCCACACACTGCATCCAGCTGGCAAGCCCACCCCACCCCTGGACTTCAGGTGAGATTTTGAAACACACAACAACCTGCAGGTTAAGAGTTTAAACTTAGTTAGGATCTTCTTTTCTGGTTTGTTTTTTGTTTGTTTGGTTGGTTGTTTTTTCTTTTAAACAATAGCTCTTAGACAACACAAGTTAGGCATGTCTGGTGATGTAAAGCCTACCAGACAAGCATTGTTATGAGCGCAGGATCCTGCATCTGTACGAAAACAAATCTGAATAAATTAAGCCTGAGAGGATAAATAAATAAATACCAGAGCAAAAATGCAGTTAGGTACTTATTAACACGTGCAGTGGCAATGAAGCTGGAGATGTCTAACTGACATGTCCAGTTGAACATGAATGTCCAGTTGAACATATGACTTGCTGTTTGTGAACATGGTGGCTCATTAGTATAGAAGCACTCACTGTACGGAAGTACTAAATGTGCAGATACATCCATATCTGGTGTTACTGTCTGAAAACACCTCATTTGACAAAGCAAGTATTGAGTATTGTACCTCTCCTCTTCAGCATGCTGCCAGCTACAGCACTGGCCTGCAGCTTCAGCTGCTTTGAACTGCCCGCTGAAGACTCCAGTAGTTACGGAGGAGACGCATGATAGATGCAGAAACGTGTGATGCGTAGGTACGCATGTCTCTCTGGTCACTGTTTTTGGTGTTTCTCTGATGCTTCCCCTCACTTTTGAGTGTGATTCATGTTTGGTTTTTTTCTCCTGCCTGCTGTGCTCATCACATTTTGGCTTCCAGTAGTCATCATTTAGATATAAATAGCTATAAATAAATATTATATCTAAATCCAGATAGATGAGACCTTATCTAAGATTTTTTGACCCATGTCACTTTCAGTGGTAGGATTTTGCTCTTCTGAAGGCTCATCAGGTCATAGTGGTTTCCACATAGGTTTAAAGTCTTTGATGGCTCTTAGCCACAAGAATAAGAGTATTAACAAACCAAATGCCTCGGAACAGTGGGAGAGGAGCAGAACAGCGGAGTTCTGATGTTGGGCGTTTGTTTTTCTGCCCTCATGTTTCTGCTCTCAGGCCACCAGACTTGCTTCTCCAGCTGGTCCTTTCCAGCTGGCTCGTTGCCGATAAGCCGCAGTATAAAGTCTTCAGTGATCCTATGCATGCACAAGATCCCAGCAAGAGCAGTGTGTCCTGCTGTCTTGCTTCCCCCTCCCACCCCGTGCCACACTTGATGAGGAGTTAGATCCTTGCAGCAGCGGTAGGTGTGAGTGAGGCGTGGGGAGCAAAAGACCCATTGCTGTGTGGAAGCCCAGCGTTTGGACAGTGGGTATGTGGAAGACAGCAAAGCTGGCCAAGGAGCTTCCCAGCTGCTGTTCCTCCCAGTAGCTGAACTGGACCAGACACACAGAGCACCAAAATGGCTGGATTAGTGCAAAGGTAGACTTGTGACCTTTCCCTGGCCTGTATCCAGTGTGATTTTTTTTTTTTTTTTTCTTTTTTTTCTTCACTCCAGACTGGTTGTACACAGTGCTGGCAAAGATCCTGTGTGGTGGTGGTCTGAGGCTATGCCCCTGCGGCTGCTTTCTAACCTGTCCCCAAGCACAGGACTCCAGACATGGTGATGCGCTGCCTGGTGCATCAGCAGCAGATTTCATCTTATGGTATCCAGAATTTGCTAGACAAGGTGCTTTCTGACCACATCGAGCTTCAGTGAAGTATGCTGTTGTGGCCCTCGGCTCACTGGGGTCATTCCTAAAGTCACCCCAAGCAGACAGAATACTCGGGCAGTTATGAATGAAATGGTCTGTCCTTTAGAGCTATTAAACAGTTGTTAATTCTGAATTTTCTTTCTGTTTTCTGACTTTGTAGGGTCTCAACACTGACCAGGGCTTGCTTTTCATTGCAAATTTGTAATAATTAGAAAAATCCTTGCATAATAAAAACTGGACTGTAAAGAAAAGAGGAGAACCTGATCCTTGTATATAGCTAAACTGTTGTTCTGGTTTACTGGATTATGCTTTTAGCTTTTGCAGTGGCTGTGGATACCTATTCATTTACCGACCATTTCATCAACAATGGCAGGTGGGTTCTGTCAGACTAATTCAACGTCTTTGTCTTCCTTCTGGACAGTGTGTGTGTGTCACGTATCCTGCACAAGGATATTTATCTCAGATTAGCATTGATGGATAGAGCCGGCATGCTTCCGTAAGAGCGAGGATTGGTTTTCAGACTCTACCTATTGGTTATGCATCTTCTGTATGAATTAATAGTGGTTTAGTAAGATTAAAAACAGGAAGTGGCACCTCACCTCTAATACCTTTTCAGAGGTCAGACGTTGCGTACACAGGAACTCCAAACGATGTGGCTTATACAAGAGTGAAAATATGTCATTTGACTTCATCTTTCCCATGGAAGGGAGAGAAGAAGGAATAAAGGCCCTAAGTGTGAGGGGCAGAGACCAAATCTTCTTCAAAGGAGTTCTGAAGTGAAGCATGTTTGACGTTCTAAGATAACTTTCTACTTTTTTTAAGATAGTGCAGTGGTTTTGGTAGTACTGACATGCAAGTATAGTCGAAGAGGAAATACTTACACTGCAACAGTAAGACACCAAGGAAATAAAGGCAAGGAATCTATTCGAGAGACTGTACCTCTGCGTTCGTAAAGTGAAAAAAGTTTGAGGACATTGCCTACCTCTGTCATGGAAGAATCGCCAAGCTTCCATGTCAGGCAGCTGGACCTGATTAATTCTTCACTGGGAGACGTCCAAGAAAAGCCATGGTGCTGGAGGAAGCGTTGTTCGCAGTGCTGTAGGTGGCACCCTTCCCTTTGAGATGGTGCTGAACCAGTGCCAGAAGGAAGGGGTAGGGGGCACTCTGCAGAGAGGAGCCCTGGGCCAGGTGCTCGGCTGGTGTCAATCCGCACGGGTCCGCTGAGGTGCCTGATTTACCCCAGCTGAAAAAGCTGTCCGTCTTAAAAACGCCAGGTGAAAGCAGAGCTTTTGCCTACTTGTCATCAGTAGAGATTCCACGACCCATCCTCTATGGGATCTGCCGCGTAGGCTGAGCCCCGTGCCAGGCCACGCGTGCCGCCCCTCTGGAAGCGTCGCTACGGCTTTGGTAGGCAGCGTTGGCTGTCTCTGGTGCTCGGCCACAGAGATGGCCGCGTTTCTGCGGTGGGCAGCGTCGTGGGCACAGGCCCTGAGTTTGTATCGTGCTTTGGGAGGGAGGCGCAGCTCTACAGAAGCTTACAGATACTGTTACCTTCGTTATAACATTTTATTTGGCTGATGTGTCAAAAGATACTCATTAAATCACAGCATCGCTTCTCTTTAAAGTAATTTTGCCATGAATCCTGGAGGTGACACAAGTATTCAGATGCATGCTTGAACTACGCTAGGGCTGAGGGTCCTCAGACCTCTTTGTGTTCCTGTAAGTACAGACCGAAAAAGACTGACTTTTTATTTACCTTGTGGTCTGGGAGTTGAGAGTTAGGACTCTGGGCCCAAGCGTACAGTCGCGTTACTGTGTGTCAGCTGATCCACGGTCACAGTGTATGGCAAATGCAAGTAATGTGCCGTGAATGAAGCATTCAGTTCCTGGTGCTGACGCTGTGGCCTAAAGCATCCAACTAAAAATACGTCTCTAAAATGGGCAGTCATCTGACATTTTTATTTACTAGTGTGGTTTGGACATGGGTGGATGAAATGTTCTAATAAATTACTGTATCTTTTTATCTGTCTGTTTCTGATTTATCGTATTTTACTAATTCAAGAGCTATTACATGCCTAATGAATTGGAGCTTTGACATCCTGACTGATTTGCATTAAGGTGCTTGGAGGAGAAGGAAGGGTTGGGACAGGGAGTATCGAGCAGAAAGCGAACCTTCTCTCATTGATCATGGCTGTGACCTGATCCTCCAGCACCAAATTCTGTGCCAGAAGGTATGGTATTCTTATCTACTGCAGGATGAGGGTCCGGGGCACTTGCTGCCCACCATTTGCCGTAGTTCAAAACAGATGCTGCTGGTCTTTGTCGTCGTTGTATTCCGCTCTTTAGTGTGGCTGTCCTCTTGGTTGCCTATAAGGCAGGGAAGTTGTGTCCCCGTTTTACAGGTGCAAACTGAGTCTAATTTTCCCCTGGCCTCCTGTGCTGGGGCAAAGCGCTCAATCAGTCCATCCTAATTATGGCTGTGACCGTAGACAAAGGAATAACATTTTGGGATTTTCTGCTGGAAAGTGAGAGAGCAGAGCGATCCTTTAGGGACGGTGATCAGAACGGATACAATTCTGAAGCTGTTCCCTGCACCTCTGCTTTAAAAATGAAAACCAAAGGGAGAGCGTGGAACTTTTTTAAAGAGGGTGAAATGGAGAGGAGAAGCGGTCGCTCGGCTGTCTCGGGCACAGGGTTCCCTCTCTGTTTATAGCGCCGTGATCATCTGAAGAGCCATGCTGCTCGGTGAGGCTGTTGCTGCCGCACGGTGCAGCATGGTGCTTGTTCATTTTGATAGGAAGAAGTTTCCCAGGAAGGGGAGGGGAAAAGAGGGCAGCTGATATCCTCTCTTCACCTTCAGTGCAAAGCCGAAAGGATCTTAAGTGATGCTCTACGAATAGAAGAGAAATTTTCATTTATCCCTCTTAGTGGTTGGTACATTCCCCTGCTTCTGATTAGTCCTTTAACACTGCAAAGAGACAGTTTGCTCACACTGCTACATTTTTGGATCAGTCACAGCCTTGCTTTTCTCTCTTTCTTTCCCTCCCAAACCCACTTAAGGTTTCTTTCAGGGTTTTTTTTGTTTGTTTGTTTGTTTGTGGGGGTTTTTTGGTTGGTGCTTTTGGTTTGTGGTTTTTTTTTTTTTTTTGCAAAGCAGCCATGTGAGAGGAATAAAATAATTTTGAAAAGCATTATATGGTGAGAATTTTGACAATGAGTGGAAGATTGTAATTACTGTCTTCCATTAGACTCAGTGGCTTTGGACAGATAAGCTGTATTGAAACGTGTGACCAGGGCATGGGATCATGGATTGTCTTTCACTGTTGTCATGGCGACAGTGATGCAGGTGGCCTATAACTGCCTGGCTGTCAGATCTTATACATCAAACTGGTGCTAAGTGAAAATATGTTAGAGGCATGGGGGAAAAATTGCCAGCAGTGTTTATAGGATCAGGTGGAAGAGAGCTAGACAGCTTTAAAAGCAGCTTTTTGTGAGAGCTGTAGATGGCTCGGGGATGGTTCTTTAGAGCGTTTATGCCTTCATATGAGCAAAAACAGTTTTAAAGGGGAAAATATATACAAATACACGTCTTTATTATGCCTTTGCCACTTTCTCAAAGTCAAGATGATGATGGCGTTAGGCTGAAATGGAAAAGAAATGGGAAGAAAGGCAAATACTTCTAGCTGACAGCTGGAGCAGACCCTAGAACCCCAATACTAACTGAGGAAAATATGTTGTATTCACCACTGTATCTTGGGATGTAATTGCTAATAGAAAGTTGACTAGATGTAGAGATGTTAAAGGGATATCAAAACTTAAACTGTGACATAGCATCTTAAAGTCAAGATGTCTTATAGAAAATGTCCGTTAGACTTGCTACAAATAATTTCTTTTTCAGAGCAGTTATCTTTCTAATGGGTTTGTAGTCTATATTGCATGAAGTTCCAAATAGATTCTGACTCTCGTCCCTTTCCAGCTGACAGCACCGTTCAAACTGCTGAGATTTACAGTGGTTCCTGACACTAGAGTTAGTTACTCTGTGTAATTTTGCTAAGTATCACTGCCTTGTACTAGCTGTTGACCTACCTTCATTCTCTAATGGAGACAAACTCTTTGCAAAGAGAATAATGAAAATGACGGTAAAAAAAATAAACTTTTATTCTAGTCAAGTGTTAAGGATTTGTATGCTGCAATACTTTGTCCATGGGAACTTAGTTGGGTGGCTTTGGGATGATTTTGGTCTTGGTAGTTAACTCTAATCTGAAGTGGAAATACTACTTTGTTTAGTTATGGGAGACTTCCTTACCTCCCTTATGGGAGACTTGCCTACTTCTTTCTGTTGTTTGTTGAAATATGCTATTTATTAGTTCAGATATGCCATTGGTGGTCTGTCCAAAGCATAAATTCATGTCCTCTGTGCTCTTTCGGCTAAACTGTACATAGAAAAATCAACATTGCTTCAGAGCGCACACAGAATAGTTTGGTTTCCAACTTTCTATCCTACGTTTCATTTGTTCTGTTACACTGCTAGTCAGGAACCCATAACACACTGAGGGGGAAAAGTGACTTCATCTCACAGCAGTAGCCAACATTTGACAGGCCCCGCTCTCATCTACTCATCCTGCCTCAGCAAGGTAGGTCTCACTATTTCAAATGCAGAGGCAGGCATGGGAAGCATTTATGAGGGGAAAAAAATCCCAAACCTCTCTGATACTGTGAGCATTGAAGAGTAAAACTGCTAGAAAAAGTAGAGTTGAAAGTAAGGCAGGCATTTGAAAGGCTTTTGTGGCATCACCTTTGGAATCACGGCACCTTCTGCAAGATTATAAACAGAAAAGCACTAAAAATGAAGCGTAATCAAGAAGAACAATTTTTAGTGTAAGCCTAGCGGTTAACAGTGAGGCCAGAATTGCTTGGAATTGTTAATTGCATGGAATTGTGAATTGGAAAACATCAGCCAAGCAATGTAAATGTTTTATCAGTTGGAAAGTATGATCAATCTGATGTGGCTACAATTTTCAAATGGGGAAAAAAAAAAATATATATTTTTTAACTCCCTAGCCTAGTGCTTTCTGACCTTCTGGCTTCTCCACGCTCCAGAACCCAGCATTACATGTTTTGGTTTGATGTATCTCTGGGTTTTTAGATGATAGAAATGTTTTTATTGATAGTAGGAGGAGCTTTTATCTTTTCACCAAAGGTCCCCATGGAGGGTTTAACTAGAATCAAATACTGACTTATGAATCTATCAAGGATACTATTGATGTAGGGAGTTATTTAATATTTATAACGAATTAGCAAAAATGATCTGGCAAAGACACATTGTATAAAGGGAAGTTCTGATCTGGGTGAGAACCTTCTGGGTTCTTTCTTTTTTTGGTAACTGATTTTTTTGCCCCACACTTGACCAAGGTTAGGTCTTTGCCCCTGTTCTAAACATTTTGGTGTTTTAGAAAGAAGTGAAGGATGGGGTGGGAAAGGGAGGTCCTGCAGTTTAACAGTTGGCTCTGGGCAAGCAATCTGTTCTTCCTTCTCTCTAATGGCCAGTATGTTTGCAAGAATTTTTGGGGTTTTGCCTACTTTTTCACTCTATTGATGGAAGACGTTAGGTAGGTTAAACATTATGCACAAATACAAGATTAGAATAAAAAAGTTTGATATAGTATTGAGGGAGTAGTGTCTGATGGTTTGAGCACATGAAAAGGAATTGAGCACTCGGGTTTCTATTTCGAGCTTTGCCGTTGGTGAGCAGCGCAACACAGAGAATGAAATCGGCCCTTCGAGCTTTGGTTTCCTATACTTTAAAACAGAGATAAAACAAGAACTGTAAAGATGAATTAGTGTTACTAAAACTTTGAGATCCTTACCTCGGAAGTGTTGTGAAAGTGCATCCTTGCCACTGCTTAAGTACTTTACAGACTGCATATGTAAAGTAGCGATGTTCTTTACCACGTTCTCCATGTTAGGTAATGGTACTCGAGTAACTCAATAGTCACCCCAGTAATCCAGGAGATTGCCTTCAGTGTGTGTTTACTGATAGAGAAAAAAAAAAAAAATCTTAACTGAGATTTTTGGCTTCATCTGTGGTCCTCTTCAAAAGTACTGTGGTATCTTTAGCTTCATTCAGACCCAAAATGCATTAGATTATCTTACATAAAGACTTGCATCTTTAATATAGCGTTGAGATCATTGAGAGCCAAAAAAGGCCCAGATGTATATACAAGGGTTTTCTAGCTTAAGATGAAAAGAGCGTATTTTAAGATGATGCCTTAATTCATGTGCTTGAGGTGCTTCATTGTTTTTTTAATCATAGGTTGTTGGTACCAAATTAGCATTTGTAATAGTTTTAGCCTTAGTAGTCAGGAAAAGTCTGGGTAGGAGGGGGTTGTTTTTGTTTTCTCAGTGTTGTTTGTTGTTGTTCTTTTTCTCTTGAAGCTGGAACATAGAGGTGGTTTGATGTGTATGTTTACAGTAGCCGTACGCAACTTTAAAGAGCAAAACTAGGGGCAGAAATGTCGCTGCTATAGCCATTTCCTGACTAACAAGATGGTCTGGCTGGCGAACTAGACTCTTGTTTCTGGCGTTGTGAATCTGATAATGCAGTTTGGATGTTAATTTGGAAGGAACCACAGAGGCTGTAGGCCGGGCAGAGTTATTACCTCATTATCCATTGCTCAGGGTTAGCTGTAAGGTTTTGACCATCTGTGCGCAGGCAGAGAGGAGGAGGGAAATGGACATTACAGATTACATATTTCAAACCGATATGGATCCTGATTGAGTTTGCAGTTCATTGCAGCAGGACAGATCTCTCTGGTCCTGTCTCATCTTTTCAGCTCAGGATAGTGACTGCAGCTATTGCTTGGTATAAACCCATGCCTTTTTAAAAGGTATTTTGTTAGGTTGCCGACGTAGTGCTTTCTGTTTTGAAAGCAAGCAGTGTTTTCACATCCCAGTTTTTCTGAAAAATTGGACTCCTGGCTCTCAAACAGTTTAATCATACTCTAGGTCAAAAATAACGAAATAAAAATACTATTATTCCATACTCAGGTATTTTGATACAATGCTAGACCTAAATAATTAACAAAAGACCACTTTAACATTAATCCCAGCACAAACAAGCTGTACCAGTGTTGCGGTTGTAGCAGTAACAACACTGCATGTTGTTTTACGTTATTAGTAAAAATGCAGAAGCCATATGGTGGCGTATCATAAGTTTTGTACGATACTGTTTGCTGTGTTAACCCACAGGAAATATTTTTTTGGTAATCTCTTGTTCGCTGTCAGTCCTTTTGGATTAAAGAAGATATTTGTTGAGCGAGTTGAAAGATGCTGCGTTTCCGAGATGTTTCTCATTTCAGCTGCTTTGCAGCGTGTTCCAGCAACTACTAGCCGATAGCTCCCGCCAGGGAAGCGGCGCAGCAAAGCACCGGTGGCTGCCTGGGAGAATCCCGGGCTGGGGGAGTTTCCTGCCGTAACAACAAAGCCAACGAGCATCAGGATGCTCGTCTGCCATGGAGGAGTGTCTCTGGTTGGGTGTGAGCTGGATTTCCTGCCTCCCTGTGAATCAAGGATCATTTCGTTTGGATCTCTGAGGGTTTCTTTTCCCCTCTCTCTGTTTAAAGCCTCCCTTCTCCTCCTTCCTATCCGCCCCCCCCCCCCCCCCCCCGCGTGGGCAGGCTTTATGTAATGAAATCCTATGTCTAAGAACAATGGCATTTGCAAAAGCCACTTGCACGGTTTCAGTGCAGCTGATGATGTCTCTTGCTGTACTAACACTCAAATAAATGCAGCAATATACTACTTTTAGTTGGGTGGGTAGAAGTAAGCTTTGGCTCTGATGCTGTGCAAAGGGAGAGACTGAAGTGGCACATCAGTCCTCTCTGCATATCCTTAGTTTGTGAGCTGCTTGGGATGGAGATACAGCCTTTTGTCTCCCTGGAAATGCCCCTTGCATGTTAGATAGCACTGGAAGTAAGTGCAGATCAGGGTGTGTTTGAAGATGAGGCTATACAAAGGCCATTTGGGGCACTCGTGAGTTGGGGATGGGGGGGAAAAAGATCAGAGATTTAATTCCCCAATATGCATTTTTAGCCTCTGAGATCACGTAGTACATTGCTGTATTGCAGCATACGCGATTTCCTGCATTAAACTCTGTGCCGAGTGTAGTCTGCCTGCCACATCCATTTGCAACTGCTTAGCATGAGCCTGAATACCAAGACATGTGCCACTTAAACCAAGTGACTGTGTCTAGTGCCAAGAGCCTTAAATCCACTCATGGTTAGTATACTTTCCTGTGCACTTAGCCCAGCCTAGTTTAGCTTGTTTACAAAGAGATAAGGTAATACATGCATTGCCAGGGCTGTAGTGCCATAGGAAATGAGCCACTGGATCCGTCTCTGTTCACCAAATCCATGCTCTCTTGCGCAAAACTGTAAGGAAAGACTGGGTTTTATGAATGGTGAGCCTTCAATTTTACAGGTACCAGATGGGCAGAGCCTCCTCCTTTAAAAATTATTCCTGGTCCAGGTGCATCCTTTCCTAAAGTTTGATTTTTTTTTTTTTTTTTTAACATTTCTGCTTCAGGAGCCCAACAAAGTCTCCTTCTCCTGTGTCAGCCTTTGTCTCCTTTGTTCTGCCAGTGATGCCAACATTGACACGCTGTCAGTTTGAGTGCAGCTGTGCCACAAAACAAACGGGATCAGAGTGTGCTTTTACATGTGCATCATCCTACTGGTCAACATGTGCCCTGGACCGGCCAGAGGAAAATCAAAACTATTCACGTGTTAACAAGAAGCTGTAGTTGTGGTATAGGCTAGCATGATTTATCCTGGCTTTAATATAGCTAGCATGGGTAAAAATTGCAATGAAGATGGAGTAGTTACATAGTCCATTCCCAGGACTGACAGTCATTCTGTGTCTCTGAGAGTTTCTCTGCTCTTCAGAAGCACATACCAAAGCTTGGGCTTTAGTAGGCCATCACTGTCATGCTAGCTTGATGGGTCCTCCCTGTGCCTGTGGATTATCATCTGCTAGGGAGAGCAACTCTTCCTTTCTAGCTGTTGGGAAATACCCTTGCACAGTAGAAGAAATAATAAATATGCTGAAGAAGAGGAAAAAAACACACCTGCCTTCAGGGACCAGAGTAAAGAATTCCAGCAGCAGAGTTTTTTTCCATTCCTTCTCGTAGTAATGGAAGAAAGGTAAAAAGGCCACTGCCCAAGTGGTAGAGGAGGTGATGATGATAGTGATGATTTCTGAAGCTTTAGTGCAACTATTTTTGATGAAGGCCAGCACAGGTAATGGGACTTGTATGTGCTCCCACAGGTCAGTGTTGTAAGTGGTCAATCTATTAAATGTTTCTGCAGTTTCCTTGTTACTGCTGCTTTTAACTTTTTTGTATTACCAGAGTATGAAGAGCTTAGCCAAAGCCCAAGGCTCATTTATGGTAGGTGCTGTACAAAAAGACAGTTGTGTTCCAGGTATAAAAAGAGACAACAGATGGATAGCGGGCAGAAAGCAAAGTGGCAGTGACAGGATATTGAACAACATGATAGCGATGGTCTCAGTACATTCTCCATCCCAGCACTGAAGGAATTTGAGGAATTACGAGAGTTTATGGAGAGATTCTGACAGGCATGAAGGAGAGCACGTGAAAGAGCTTGAAGAGATTTGTTTGACAGTATAACGAGTGGAGAGGGGTTAGTGTCTGCCATGGGCTGATCAGTGGTGAAAGTCTAAATGTGATTTGGGAGAAAGAGAGAGGCTACAAAGAGCCTTGAATGCGAAGAGAAGGCGTTTCCTAGAGAAGGGAGTGCTTGAGAAGAGTGAATGTGATCTGTGATGCAGTGGGGGGAAAAACAAAAAACCGAACAAACCCCAATACAACCCCTTTGCAATGCATTTGGGATGGGTGTAGTGAGGCTGGACTGTTTGTTAAGGCAGGAGAAAAGAATGCTGAACTTCGTTGCCTCTCCCTGCTCCAACAGTGCAGGATACTTTTTCCAGGCAAATACTTTTATATGCCTAAGTAGACTTCTGGGAACTTCTGGAAGCCAAACTTCAGGCACCCAGGTTTGAAAATTACAGAATGACGCATTTTATAGTAGAATATCAGTGCTGGCATTGTTCTTCCATAATAAAAGCAAGTTGGTGTACCATATATGGTTGACTTGGAAATTCTTATAGACTTCTGTTTGCTAGGAAAAATAATTTTCCTGAGTTCCCTTGAGACAGGGAACTAGAAGATGAAAAGCAAGAGCATTCTCTGCTGAACTGTACATTTGGGGGAAGAAAAAAAAAAAAAGAGAAGCTTTAAAAAGGTGTACTTGGTACACTTGCTACTTCACAGATTCAGTAGCCAAGTATTGTACATGCAGGCGAAAAATTACATTGAGCCTTTCCCAGAGTTTGACTTTACATCCTTAGTTTTCTTTTAATAGAGTTTACAGTGTAGTGCTTCTTTGCTTATGGGATTTGGAGTTATTAAGGCATCTCTTCCTCATTTATGAGTATGCATTAACTATTGGGAGTGAATAAATGTTTCATCTACTATGTGTAATAAGTATTGCTTGAACGGAACACATTGGCAGTGAGGGAGTTGAAGCATGTTGCAGAGACTTGCGTTTAGTGCCTCTTTTGCCTCCGCACCCTCCGCGTGCTCCATAAGCATCAACATTTTCCACCTCCATCTAATCCTGTTTCTGCAGAACTGGAATAACGTGTGAAAGAAGGGTTTAATTACGGAGATCAATATTCAAACTGTGTCTTCACTGCAGTGGAGGTCACAATACCTATATTCTGAGTTGCTAACTCCTCCAAGGGCGGCCTAGTTCTTGTCAGTGCTGCACTGTAAAATATTATTCGTCAGTTGATGTGTTTAGAGTAAATAGCTAGATCTTCATAGCGTGTTCAGTCAGCGTTTGTAACAGACACGCTTTAGCCTGCGACTTTGGTCTAGATAGTTTGGCTAAAGACAACACTTAGCTCAAGCTAGCTAGAGCCCTACATCGATTGTATACAATCAAGCTATATTAGTTACAGCTTGAGCTACCCTACATTGAAGATGAGCTGTAAGGGTTTCAACAGCAGATGTAGGAAGGGAGAAATGAACCATAGATGTAGAAGAGCAGAAAATGATGGGAGAGAACGAGAACTTCAAGCAGAAGAAGCAGCTGATGACCCACAAAATAAGAGAATGAGGGCGGGGCAGAAATCCTGGAAAACAGGCCAAGTCTGGAATTGAAATATAGCCCAGTAGGTGCCAAGCACCCAAACTTCAATTAAGTTCCAAGATGGGTGAGTGCCGTCTGCCTCTGGAAATCTGGCTGATTGCTTACTGTCAAGATGTAAATTATAGTCAGGTTACTTCTGCCTGCTGTAGCAATTAATGATTGCTGTTAATTAAATTGACTGACCAGTGGGAGGGAAACTGAAATGTATACATTCTCAGCTGTTTCAGATGATACGTGCACATGCATGCACAAGAAGGAGCTCTACCTCTGATGCAACACTAAATCACAGTCCCAAAAGAGCAGTGTTTTGTCCTGTGTGGGTTAAAAAAAATATGTAGCTATTTGTTGCAATTCTGCCTGTGCTTTTCTTATTACGGACTTCTAGAAGACTACATGCAATATTAATCCAAGAGCTGGATTTTTCATACTGGCTGACTCGTATTTGTTTGGGGATGTGGGGCAGGCAGAAAGGAAACTGGCTGTATTGTGCAGCCTACTTCAAAGTGGCCCAGGATTTCAGTGGAAATTTTCTTGCTTTTTATCATTTAACATGCAGATAATTGCTGCCGCTCAGCCAAGGCCATAGTCTATCTCAGTTGGGAGGACCCAATATACAGCTCTTGTAACCTAACCAGTCAAGCTATTGTTTTGTCTGTCGTTCATGCTGTCTGGTGTGCAGATAGCATAATTCTCTGAGAATTCAGTATGAAGGGGTTTTGTGCATGTGAAGATGGTGGCGATGGATGCTAAAACAATGAATTAGTCTGATTCGGAGAAGAACTAACATCCTTCTAGAAAACTACACGTGGAGAGTGTTTCATGCCTGCTGGTCCATGGAGGGTAGATGCTGTGTGTTCTTAAGGGAGCAGTCGTCTCTGGGTAGGATGGGAGCACATACGTCCCTCGGTTTGTATGTAAGGACACCAAAACAGGGAGCAGCAGCAGGTTTTAGTCAAAGCCCCATAAGAGGTGACAGAGGCTACCACAAATATGCACTAATTCAGCTGCTCTGCTGATGGGAAGCTGAGCCCTCCATGGCTGAGACCTTTTAGCTGAGGGCTGGCTGGACTGGTTGCTGAAGGTAGGGTTAGCGAGGTAAGCCTGGAATGGAGCACTTGGGCAGAGGCTCGTGGAGCCAGCCTTGGTCTTCAGCTACTGTCCAGACTGTCTTGCTGTGTCACTTTGAGAAGCAATGTCAGTCAGTGAAGTCATCCCAGATGATTCCAGCAGGCTCTTCTTCCCCAGCTGTCATTCAACTTGTCTTAAGACATTCCCTCTGTGGAACAACTTCTCCACCTAACAGATTTGATGCCTGGATCAGACCCCACTGTTCCACTTTTAAAAGTACAGGGAAAATGCGTACTTGGCAAATGCACATTTTCAGTTTGGCAGAACCAGATTGGTAAATCAAGAAACAAAAGGCTGCATTACATTTTGTAGCAGAATAAACCATACTTTAATAATATAGAATTGCGGGAGAACACAAGGTCAGCCAAGCCAATGTGAAGTGAAACCGGAGGACAGCAGTACGCGAGCAGCGGTGGCGTTCAGAGGCAGAATGCCTGAGTCAGGAGTTGTGCAGACTGTGGCGGTGGGAGTTTTGGTTCCAGAGACCCTGTTTCAAACCCTTATTTGCTGTCTGGCTTAGCATTTTTGTTCCTGGTGATAAATGGAAGGTTTCCAAATCACCATTGTGTTGTGACTCAGTGCGGGGGGAGGGGGAGAACTTATTCCCCATAAAAGTTTCTTTTGGCTTGGAGACAAAAGAGAAAAGAGCAGTTTGTTGGCTCAGTTTAGCAGATAGGGAGCCAGTAACTGATCAGCTTATTAATACAGAGGGTTTAAAATATACAGCCAGCCAAAAAAAAAAAAAAAGGCATTTAAAAACACTTAAAAAGAAACAAAAGAAGAGGCAAATTACTTTTGTGTTGGCCTTCAATTACCCATAGTTCACGCTCTGGCTACTTACTTTTTAGAAGCTGCTTTGGCTTATTTATTTAAATATCCTTTCCTTTTTCTCCAAGGAGAGAGGTCTTGATGGCAGGGGAAAATAAGCCCTGCGTGTGCGAGCTTTACATGCACGTGCTTTTCTTAATTGGGAGCAGCAATCGAGGTGTCACAGCAAATCTCCGTCTTCTGTTGCTTTTCTGGTGGCTAGTTAAGAAAAGACATGCGGTGTATTTTTGTTTTGGTTTGACTTTATGTCTGATTTTCTTTGGTTAGCATGGAGCAAAATGCTTCTCAGATATGCTATGGATAGTTTACAGCCCTATGATTGCAGCTCATCAGTGACAAACAACCTTTCCTTAACACGCTCTCAAGTAGGAGGTAGCATTTGTTCTGCACTTGCTGGCTATTTGTATCCCACTCCGTTTGTGCAGTGGGTGGACAGTCTGAGTTGCCCACAGAATTTTTTTTAATTCTCTCACTCATGGGAAAACCCATGGAAATGCATCTTGTCAGCAAATAAAACCGATGGTTCTGTACAGCTGATTCTTTTTGGCTGCAGAAATCGGACGAAATCCTATTTCAGTTACAGAGGCCACGTTGAATTAGACCTAGCTCAAGCGGTTCTTCCCTCTCCTCGGAGGGATCTGCTGCACCTCGTGTGGTGATGAGATGTCACAGAGCGGCTGACAAATGGAGGCAGCGCTGACTTTTCTGTCAGCTAGGAAGACTGATCCCTGAGCTCCAAATACTTTTAAGTACCTGGATTGTTTAAAGAGCTGAAACCCCTCTAAAACCGGGTGGCAAATTTCAGTTGTGATACTTTGCAAATAGGCAGGCTTCAGCCTTTGGGGAAGGGAATTCATTAAGTATTGATGAACTTACGTGATACTGTCTTAAGCTGCACTGTCTAGGAAGCAAAGCAACAGGTATGAATGGTTGCAAGTGCTGTGTTTTCATCTCTCCTCCACCGAGCATGCAGTCAGCAGCTGCCCTCTGGATTTCCAGCCTCCCCAGTCTCATCCTAGACCCACTCGCATCCACTCCCAGCTCTTGGAGTCCAGTAATAGCACACCACCGGTGCTTATCATGACCGTTCCCTAGCCGAGAAGCTGAGAACCCTCGTTCCATCCTCGTTCCTCCTTGACCAAGCCAGTACCTGTAACCTGCTCAAGTACGCTTTCTGTTCCCTGGTAGGGATTCCGTTGTCTCCCGTGACTCTGTCCACTCCTTGTTCTTCCTCTCTCTGTGATTGCTTTTTTGAATTTGTGCTTTAGAGGAACCTCTTTGTTCCACTCGAGCTTTCTGTGCAGGCATCCTTTATCTCCGTCAGTACCTTATATCAGGGCAATCACAGGTGCAGGAAAAAAATCTGAGGCACTGTCCGTAGCACATGACCTTCATGTCTGCTCCTTTGTGATACACCGCCTCCTTTTCTTCCAAGTTAAAATGTTGGCCTTTAATTCTGGCGTCTTTCATGGGAAATGGCTTGGCCACAGCCTGTAGTTGCCCCTCTAACACAACTGAGCTGATAGGCTTTCATCTTGCTGAAGATACTAGTTTTGTTTCTGGACATCTCAACAAGCTCTTGTTGAGGCTCTCATAATGGCACTTCTAAATTATCATGGCATACTTTTCCCTGCCTTTGCCTCTTCTCATGCAGAATGCAGCAGCAGGGAGACAGACAGATAGATATAAAAATATAGAAGATTTCATCCTGTTTCTCTGAACGTGACCCATGTTTGAATAACCTCCCTGGCTGCTCCCTTTGCATCAGGCACAAAATAATTGCTTTTATGGCCAGGGTCCTTCCCAGCCTTGTCCTTCTTGTCGTTTTCCTTAAAGATTGTCTCCTACATCTCCTGGACCCGTATTGCGGGCTCCGTTTCTCACTTGTTAGGTTTTCAAGAAAGGACCTTTCATTGCCATCCTCTGAGGTGGATCGCTCGCACAGCAGCGCAGCCAACCTGTCCCTCTCCCTTTTGGAGAGGGCTCTCTGACTCTCGGCTGTATACCTCCCGTGTCGTTCTGGTACGGAGGGTGCGCAACGCAGGCCGCTTGTGTCCCGCTTCTGCGTAGCGCCTAGCATCCCGGGCCTTAACGCGCAGCCGGTGGGTGCTACGAGAGCACGAGGACTAAAGAGTAATAGCAGCGAAGTACACAAATCCTGCCCGTCACGCAGCTTTTGAGCAGAAAACGCAGAACCCATCACCGTCAGAAAGGCGACTTGCGCAGTTGGTCCCCAGCAGGCGTCTTTCATCTGTGAACTCCTCCTGGAAGCTTCCTCTGCGGCCTCTTGCTCCGCGCCCTGCCCGGGGTGTCTGTGCCCCCGGGGAGGGCGCAGGGGTGGCAGCGGTCGCTCTGCCGCTCCCCGGGCCCCCTCCCAGCCCCGGGGACGCGGCGTGGCGTCAGGAACCGGTTGGCCCTGCCGTGTTTCCCGCGGCTGGTGCCTCTGCCCGGGCTCCTGGTGGCACACATTGAAATGCAAATGACGGCAGTAATTGGCGAGAGATAAACCGGGCTGCGAGGGAGCCGGGCGGCGGGGAGTTAAGTGCCTAAGTGACAATTACTGCTCTGCATCCTCCAGCATCCTCAGCAGCAGCCCCCTTTGGTCTCTGCTTTAAAGGAGCTGTAACACGTTAATTGGAGTGCTTCGCTGTTAACATGTCTCACTTAGTTTCTTGTCTGATTCTGCTTTAGTGGGGAGGTGGGGGAAGGCTTCTCTTTGTTGAGGTGGCTGTTTATTGTTAAATCCTACTGAAATGTGTGTCATTTGTCATGTCGGCTCCTAAGATTGACTAGCTGCCTTTTTTTTTTTTTTTTAAGGTAGGAGCTGTTAGGAGAGAAATAATATAAGGTAGATGTAGTATTAGCTGCGAGTTAGAAATAGATTTTAATATTCCCGATAAGCTGTAGATCTCGATGCTTACAAATTAAAAACATACATTTCACACTGACCAGTTTTAGGGGATGACATATTTCCTTCACATCTGAAGAAAAACTCTGGCAGCAATAACTTAAACGGATAGAAGAGATAAGTGTTTATTTTACTAAGTAGTTTATTTTTCAGCGCAGATATAATTTATCCTTAATTTGGAAATTATTTTTTACAGCTCAAGATTCAACACTAGTCATAGCATGGAAGGCTCTGACTGGGCTTCCTCAGTGTGTTTCCACCCTGCCTTGCAGTATAAACAAGCGAAAACGGTTCATTCAGTAGTGTTCATAAGTGACAGCCAAAACTTCCTTCTTTACTAGATTTTTAAAGACTGAGTAGAAGAGAATCCAGAAGCAAGAGACTCTGCTGCTATCGCAGAACAGGCTGGACGGGCACGTCTGAGACAGCGTGGGCAATGAACATTGTAATACCAGCACATAACAAACTCTGTAGAAAATGCAGGTTGGTGTTACCCGTGGAAAAGTAATGCATTGCATAAAAGATTGCAGAAGCTCCCTTGCAGGAGTGTTTCAGCGTGAAGGACTATAAAGTGGAGAAACGGCAGGGATAAGAATTCCAGGACAGACAGTAAAGCTGCAGCAGTAAGTAGTGTGCTGTCAGGCACTGGATCAAAGCAGTGACAGCAAGTGCAGCGTCTCAAGGAGAGTTTAAAGAGCCGGCAAAATTAGCCAGAAGGGCAATAACGGCTCCATCTGCCTACTAATGTAAACAGGTTGTAAATGATACAGGACATAGCTTGCCGGAGTGGGTAAGGAATCTGTCAGGACCCCAAACATTAACATTTTGGAATGGGGTTGGATTTAGTTTTCTGAAGTATTCAAGAGTCAGGCTGTCTTGAGTTTTAACGCAAGATTTCATTCTAGAAATAAATATGGCTGGCCTGCTTTGATGGCTCGTTTTATGTCTTCCAGTAGCTGTCTGCAGAAAGGGATGTGGTTACACTGTACTGTGAAATGCTGTCTCATCTCATCTGTAAACTGTTAGGCTGGGCAGGTCACTGTTTGGTGGGAGAGGCTAATATGGCTAATTGTAGGGGGAGAGGGAAAAGTGATAATTCTACTGAAAAACATGATGCTCTTACAGAGCATAACCCTTCGGTACCTGCAGCTTGAATGCCTTGAGTCTTTGTCCAGGTGTTGTAGCGTTAACTGCATTATGAAGAATAAAGGAAAAGGATAGCTTATGTGGAATGTCTGTTTTTAAGAAAGGTACAGGATGGAGCAGAATAAAACTGTTCCTGCATACTCCTGATCTTGGGCTGATCTGCAGCTTGAAGCAACTACAACATTATTTATGCAGCCTAGTGGTCTGACACATAAGTAGAGATGACTTACATTAGGATAACTGGCCAAGATATCACCTTGAGCTATTTGCTCTACTTCTGCTGTATGGGTTGCAGAGCTGCTCACGGTAGCTTTTGCATCTGTGTTTTACGGCCTGATGTTGTAGGTTTATTGAATCTGGTGTCTACCTACCTAAAAATGGGGTTATTATTACAAGTCGGGATTGGCTACGAGACGCACAGCCATCCATGTAGCGAGTCACTTGATCAGCTGTCCCAAGTAAGCCACCATACGCTCATGAGTGAGCGTGTGCCCTGGGATCCTTTGCATTGGCCACAGGACCACAGCACTACTAGAAGGTTTGCAATCCGGTAAGGTAGGGGCCCACTGAAATGCATTTCTTGGGATGCTTGTTTTACACCAGAGCTTGAAAACTCAGAGGAGGAGGACCATGAAGCGAGCTGCAGAGCTGGCTTTTACTGTTTCCACGTCATAGGAGCTTTCATACAGGAGAGCTTCCCTTCCCTTTTCCCCTGGTACACGAGCACTGGAGCGAGAGCTGAAATTTCACCTTGTATATTTTGGATGAAATGCTTACTCAAGAATTAGAAAAATGTCATAAGTAGTAGCTATCCCATGACCCTTTTCCTGGAAAAAGGGTGTTAACAGTAATGTCCAACCCAATTACAGGTGCAGTAATTATATTTTATTCACTTAACTTCTCGCTCCATTGTCAATTTGCAACTCCCATCCTATTGTGCACCGTGTTTCCATGTGCTGATAAACAGGCGCTGTTTATCCTCCTCCTGTTCGTGGGTGAGTCACTTCAGTGAACGAAACTGTGTAGAGTTTCCAAAGCTCTTTGGGATCCTTCTAGATAGAAGATGCTATGTACACTGAAGTTATTAATATTAATGTGATGCTTATCATCAAGGTTTTTTTCAGGAAAGACAAATTAAAGAACATGAGGTTGCCATTACTAGAATAGAAGACCTAGGAAACTAATTGAAAAGAGCCTGAAACAAGGTGGAGTAATCCATTGTCACCCATTGACTTAATACGAGGAAGACCAGCTTTTCTCTTAGTCTTTGGCTGTGCCGAACAGCTCTGTTTTAGCCCATTTTGATGATCTATCCCAGAAAAAAAAAAAGATTAAGAACCTAATTGCTTACTCCATGGAACTCTGATGGCTGCAGGGTCTCTCTGCATCCATCAGCGTGGTGCTACTGAATGTGATTAGATGTTTATATGAATAAAAGCGTCACACAGAATGATGACACTTATCTTTATAGTGAAATGGGAGAGAAAGGAGCAGAAGGAGAGAAAATTAAAAAATATGCTTAAATGAGAAGGGACAAATACTTATGCGGACTAGGGCAATAGCTTGGCGAGGGGGGAAATAAACTCAACATGAGTCATGCAAGTAGAGTGAAGTACATGCTTTTGTAGGAAAGCTAGAGACCAAGATGGATGAAAGGAAATTAAAAGGACAAATATACTTAAAAAAAAAAAAAAGTCATTTCTTCCAGAATTATATTAGAAATCCACTGGAGAGCTGATGAGCCTGAATAGCTCAGGAGGCTCAAGGGACAATTAAGAGGAGAAAATTAGAATGTAAAATACTTTTTATGCTGGTCTTCCATATGGGAGGGATACCTCTTGAGCTTAACATTACTTTTGGTAAAGGTGAAGAGTTGGCAGGAGTAGAGATACTTTTATTGTTAATGAGACCTCATTGAATCATACGATTTAGCAGACAATGATACAAGTATGAAACTTGGACTCTGCTTGTAGCTTTGCCCCATAATGCCCTGGTCTATGCTTCATCTTCCTTTTCTTCAAAATGGGGATAAAGATATTGGCTTTGTTTTTAAAGCAGTTTGAGATTGACTGATATGTGTATGTAAACATGGGAGTATTAATATTTTTAATATTTGGACTACATTAATCTATGAAGTCAGTAGTTAATTTCTTTAGTATTAGCTGAATTACCTCCCAGGAAAAAAACAACCCCAAAATAAATGTGATTTAATTTCTTATTACAGCTAAAATAAGAAGAATCTGGAAGATTGCCAATGTTGTTCTTATTGAGGTGGGCAAGACGATAAGGGTGATCCAGGGAATAATAAACTCATGACCCTCATTTAAGTACCTAAGAAAATTGTTGAGAAAGTCATTACAAATGTCATTATAAAGTACCTGAGGTGCAAACCAGCATAGCTTTCTGTAAGTGTAAACTTTGTCTAATATATTAGAATTCTTAGAAAAAGTTAAAATAGTGAATAGTGGGGGAAGTGTTAGATATACGGTAACTTACTTATACTCCTAAAAGGTTTTTGTTAAAGTGTCTCAGGCGAGGCTATTAGGGAAAGCTAGTAATCATGGGGGGAGTATTATAGTTGTACTACAGGTTTTAAAGCTATTTTAGATAGGAAGCAAAGAAATTGCAAATTCTTACTAGGGGAAAAGGCTGGTTTGTCATCCTGGGAAAATGTTAACAGCGGAGCACCTTGGGGGTCATACTACTGTACTGAACAATAACAGTACTAATGATCTGGAAGTGGGGCTAAGCAGCCTGATTACCAACCCTTAACAGAGATACAACGTTGGTTTTGTCAATCAAGTCTGTATAGAAAAACTGGGAAACCTTCCAAGAGGAGTTTCCAAAGCGCTTAGTCCGGCTGGACCCTCAGCGTGGGGAAGCATCCACTGAAACGTAAGGACTTTGACAGTGGTGCCCAAAGATAAAGCAAAACCAGGCATATAATAAATATTTGACAATGTGCTCGAGTATTTGTGGCGTACTCGTGTGAAAGCCTTTTCAAGAGGCTGAATGGTGAAATAGTCACCTTTGCGTGAAAAAGTCAGCAGTGGTTATGTCTAGCTCTGATCCATGCTTGGAAAATAGCCTTGTTCTGGAAACAGCTTCAGCTAGCTAGTGCAGGTCTGCTGGCCTTGCTGGGCGGGACACAACTAGTTAAAATCAGTGTCTTCTGGGGTGCTTTTGTGCCAAGTTGTATTTGGCCTTCTGATTTTTGGTAGATCCCACGGGGGCAGAGAGTGATCCTCCTTATATCCTGCCTTATATCCTTCCAGTTTCTGATAATCAGCGGTCAAGGGATTTCCTCAACCAAAGACCTTCTTGTTTAGAAACAATTGATGGATCTACAGTCTATTAACTTGGTTTAATCCCTGGTTGAGCCCGTTCCTAGTTTTGGTCTGCACCCATAATTGCCCAGTTTCCCACAGCTGTGCAGTTGCACAGCAAGCAGCTCCGAAAGGCCTGAAGATGGCTTGCTGAAAAACCTGGCAAGAAAACAAAAACTTCTGCGTTTCTCTCCCCACCATTACCAGCTTTACCTGGTCTCTACTTCCTCACCTTTTTGTCAATTGTTAGGCCATCTCAGAAGATGGTTTTTTTTTTTCTTCTTTTAAACTCCCTAAACCACTGGAAATCTATGTAGCTTTCCTGCCCTCCCCCCTGCAGCTTTCTACCCTTTTAACAAGTTAAAATGGCTCACTGGCAGATCTGACAAGAATCAGTGCAACACAGAGTAAGCTTTATGAGCTCTGGCTGGGAGGAGTGAGAGACAGGAGATGGCAAGAGAACATGGGAGCTCTGCTTTCAGTAGCTGTGAGCTGGTAAGGGGTTTCGTGCCCTAAGCATGACTTTAAATCTCCTAAATATTCATCCGTACTTCTCTATGGTTGTACATTCTCACAGTCAAAACAGTTGTTCCAAAAACTAGAAGATTTTTACAGCTTGTGTGCCGTTCACAAGAAAACGTGAGAGATGCTGAAAACCTGCAGCAAGATTCTATCTGCTTGGAAGTTAGGGCGCATTATTTTCCCTGACTGTTACTGTGGGATTCCTCTGGATGCCTGCTCATCTATGGATATGCTTTTTTTTCTTTAGGGAAGAAATGGAGACGTATAGGCTAATGCATGATTGAACCCGCATCTCCAGATGTGAGAAGCTAATGCATTCAGAAACTGTTTTAGTGAACACTCTTGAATATAAAGGAGACACATTGGGGGAAACACAGCAGGAATTCTTTATATTCTGCAGCTTCCCAGCCTGTTCCTTATGCTCACACAGCAAACCTCATTGGACAGCTACTCTCAGGCTATTTTTTTTTTTTTCTCTCCATAGGAGCAGTCAGTTCAGTTTATCCCTTTGTTGCCATGGCTTCTGCTTTAACTTTACTGCCCCTCTAGATTTTTTAGAGTGGGCCTTCAAAGCGAAACTGCCCGTTTTGCAGAAAGGCACCTGGCAATAAACTAGGGGAAGGTTAGTGTGGGAAATGTAAATCTGATCGAAGGAGCGATAGTTTAAACAACTTCAGGCCCATTCCTGAAGGGCCTTTGATGATATGCCCTGTTTATTAAGGTGGGAAGGGCGCACGCTGCCCGTCTCTGGGACTACAGAATATAGTTTCTGTATTTTGGGCTTCTGTCTAGGTGAAATAGCAAATATAGGCCCTGTTTACTAGAGCAGTGATGAAATCTGGTCTGCCAGAATTTGGTGTGTGCTTCTACCAAGCAGAAGCGTTATGGACTTACTCCCCTTCCCGCTCTCCGCCCCGCTGTGGCTTTCCCCTCCCGGGGGACGCGCACCGGAGCGGAGCCCGTTCCTCCCTGCCACCCCCCTGTGCAATGGCACCAGTTTGCATCCGTGTGCGGCTTTATCCGCTTCAGCCCAAATACCCAAAGGTGGCCTCAGAGTGAGGAGCCACCTGTTTGGATCGTAGCAGAAGGGCAATCACTAGCCCAGTACGTTGCTCTGCTGTGCTCTCTCTGTTACTGCCTGACCTCCTGCGGGCTTGGTTTTCATATGGATTCCTATAGAGATCACTTTTTCATGTGTACGTTTGTACATGCGTATATTTTCTCATGGTGGAAGGAAAAATATTACATAGTGCTGAAAAGAAACTCAAATGACTTGGAAAAAAGTTTTCAGAAGTGATTTTATTTCACTATTATTCCTTAAAAACTTAATAGCTATTATCTTAAGTATTTCAAGTTCGTTCTTTATTTAGCTGTACATCAGCCAGAATTTAAAAAAAAAAAAAGTTAAAAGTGGTGGTGGGGCACCTTTGGATTCTCAGTTGAATAGTTCTTTTGAAGTCTATAAATATTTTTAATGAGTGTTTTTATTGTTTTGCCTTTGCTTTTGTTTGGTTGTTTTGGTTTTGTTTGGTGGTGTTGGTTTTTTTTAACACGTCTGTCAGTAGGATAGCCTCACACAACTGGGAAGAAAATTCAGTTCTAACGCTTAAAGCCTTTTTAAATTTTTGCAGTTCTAGTGACATAGTAAGCTCCAGCTACCTTAAGGGGTCATTACAGAAAATGTGAAGCCAAAGCACGTAAAATAAGACAACAGGAGAAGACAAACGAGCTGCGAACCATGGTCTTTAAGAGGACGTAGTTGCCATGAAATCTTGTGAACTATATTTTGAAAAAGAAAGAAGAGTAATAATAAGTAGTAAAAGGTGTTTTGGAGGCAGCACTTGCCCCAACTTGCCTGCCAGTTAGCGTCTTGTAACTGCAGTGTCACGATGTTGTAGCTGGCTGTTCCTGTGCGATGAGTCTGCAGTTATAGCAGAAGTTGACTGTAGTACCACAGTGAAGCTGGCAGTTCACAAACAGCCGAAAAGGCATTCTGAAAAGGATTTTTTTATTTTTTTTCATCTTTAATGTATTTCTATTATAGTGCTTTTAAGTGTTAATTGTAAGAATAGCAAGTGTGAACCAGAGAAAAGAAATGGCTAATGTGGGTCTTAAAAAGGGAAGAAAAACCCTACCTCTAATTAGGTACAACTCGTGTTGGCGTTTTGCCTGATTAAAGCCAGAAAGATGAGATGCATTGTTTTTCAAGTTACTTAGCTCAGCTCTATCTCATTCTTCAGTTTCATGATTTATATTCAGATTTACCTGGGAAAGAAACGAAGCATGATTTTTGAAGCACTAGGCTAAATTCATCCTGATATAATCAATCCAAGTGGAATTACACCAAGGAAGAATTTGGCCCAGGCTTTCTAAACTTACTGAGAGAGAAATCGCAATCTAACCTGGAAGGGAAGCATGGAAAAAATCTTTATCTGAAATAGCACACCATTACCAACAGCCTTTCTAAAGCATTTTCATTTGTCTTCCCTTCCAATCATTTTATGCTGATTACATTTGTGCTAATTACACATGTTCCCTTCTTCTTTCCTGCAGATTAACCATTGCAGGAGAAATGTATTTGCACACAAATATACTTACAATATAAAAACTTGGATTATCGTCCTGTTTAATGAAAAAGCTAAGCATTGCTTACAACTGCAGATGTATACTATTTAATCAGATCTTTTGTAAATTGAAAGAAAAAAATATTTGAATTACTAGATTTGCTTTCCAGATTGGGAAGAACTAAAATAATATCAATAAATTAGTGGGTTTGTTTGGCTTTTGTATGGAATATGCATAGAACTGACAGTGTAGAGTTCGGATAACTTCTCTTGTCTTCTGTAAGAGACTCGGTATTCCTTACCTTCTCTCTACTGGCTTTTATAGGCTTGGGCATGTCATTCAGATTCTTGGTGCATCAGGTCGTATCATCAATGGGATCTATAGAATGAATATAAATTTATCTTCCTGGAGGGTGTTTTTCAATATCTGGACCAAGTTGACAGTCATTAGTACTAGTGTAAGTCCATATCTGCAGGGGCCTGTTTACAGGGATGCTCCGGAGTTCCTCTAGTGCAACTGAGAGGAAAAACCATTCCGCTGGGCTCCATCCAAGAACTGCTGCATTTGATTCACCTTGCACTTTATTTCATAACAACGTTACCTCCGTGGAAGTTAGTCAAGTAATGGCAGTATAAAACTAGGAGCTCGGTGCCATAAAACACTGCTTATTGGCAGTACGTACGTTCGCTTTGGCCTGGCCAACAAGCGCTGAGGTTAGACGTCCCAGAGCAGAGCCGTGGATGTCAGCTGCTGCCCTTGCACAGTGGTCCTAGCCCTGGCCAAACTCGGCAACGACTGCGCCCTCTTAGCCGGTCAAACTGCACTCGCAAGTGTGGGCAGTTCTTCAGCCAAACCCCCCCTGCCACGCACAAAAAAAAAAAAAACCAACCCAACAAAGTAAATCTGGACTTCTTCAGTAAAATGTTAGAGTGGTCAAATCTCCTTTTTCTTTACCATGTCAAAAGAGAGAAAAAAATCCTAGTTTATTAACTGTCCTTGATAGAAATTAATCTGTTAATAAGAATTTAGCCATGCAAGGAATTGATGGTTTCGGGGACCTCTCAGAAGTGAGACTTTCACTGTCACCCAGTTTAGCTAAGCTAAACCAAACTGGATCAAGATATTCTTGTTCCACAGGGGGATACCCACAGTTGCAGTTCTTCGGGATCAACAGTTGTGCTTCAGTTTCACATCCTGCCTTAATCTGAATTAATGTTCAAGTTCAGGCACGTACTTTTGTTGGAGGAAACAGACTCTGTTAAAGTAGACAGAAAACCAACTATTTGCTGTATGTGATTAAACTTAAGTTAATTTCAACATAAATACACCCACGCACTGATCTTCCTGTTATACAAAGTTCGTAAGACTTATCATTAGAAAGTGGAAACGTTGCTATCCCAGCCCTGCTTATTGAGGGACACAGCTTCATGTCTCAGCCTGATCCCAGCCCTGCCCAAGCTTCTTCATGACCACAGCCAAGCCTTGGCAACAGACGCAGCTCCGGCGCACGGATTCGAGATGCAGCAGCTACAGAAGCAAAAGCCCGCTGTTCTGCTCTCTCTCGCTGTCCCCGCTTTCTGCTGCGGACGCCACCGCCGGAATTTGCGCCGTGCCTTGCTGCGGGCGCGAGCGGCGGCCCCGCAGCAGCTGCTTGCCTCTGCAGCTGAAGCTCTCCCTCCCTCTCCCTCGCCCCCTCCGACATGGCGTCAGAGCAAGCTGCAACAGTGCTCTGAACTTGTTCTATCCAGTTTACGCAGCCAGCCTGTTCCTAGAGATACATTCCTGTGGCTGCCTCAAGCTTCACAGGAGGAAAAACCTTCTTGAGCTCTTCCCCACCCCTGCCAAGCTGTTCATAGGCAAAGGTCAGATCATCTTTTCTTCTGTTGCCTGTTCCCCAGTCTCTCACTCTCTCTTGTGGCATGGCTCAGGAAAAAAAACCCTACCTTTTCTTTAAGCGCGTCTTTATAGGGGAAGCTGTGGAATGAGAAAGGGCAGAATTTGTCTTCCTAATTTTTAAAAATGTTTTCTTTCCTCTCTCTCCTCCCCCAATTAAACATTTTTACATAACGAAAACAATGGTCACAGGAATGAAAGGAGAGGTGAGCTGAAGATTTTACAACCCTGTCTATAACTTTATTTAAGAATGCAGAATTTTTTTGGAGTTCCATGCTGTGAGGAACTTTGTTAACTGAGGTTGCTGATGAAAGCGAAAGTCTATTTATAGCACCCGATCCAGGATAAGCAGATGACAGCTCCATTAACTAGCAGCACAAATGGCCTGGGACACCACTAACCAACAAGGGATCATCTTCCCCATTAGCCCTCCTGGAGGAGGGCTGGTGGAAGCAGTAAGGCTGACCAGACCAGTCGGGGGGAACGTGACCTTGTTCTCAACTCCTCGTTGTTTTTAGGCATTCAGGTTATGATGATAAAGCATCCCTCCTTCCTTCGTGTTAAGGTTATTCTTTTGGTCTGTGCAGCTGTGGAACTGCTTACACTGTGCTCGTGGTGGGCTGTGGAAATTTATGCCTACAGAAAAACACAGATAGTGACTCAGCAGGCCTTACTCAATGCAGATTATTGGGAAGATTATGTATCGTGTTCACAGCTCCATGTGAATAAACGGCTAGAGAGGTATCTGTATCCCAGAATTAGGCTGCTGGGTGTTTCAAGTCAACCACAGACAGGTAGCTGGAAATACTTGCTCAGGGAGATTGCGAATGAAGGTCAGTCAGGGTTGATGAACGAGTATTGTTAAAGTGGCGACAGCCATGTTCTCTAGTAAGAAAGCTGCTGTGAATCGTAATTGTAGAAATGACATACAGATGCACAACGTTGGGGCATAATTCTGCTCTGAAGCTTGCAGAATTCAGGTTCTGCTCCCAGGCGTGCTCCTGCTGGTGGCTAATTTTCTCTGTAACAAGTAGCTCATTGAGGGACCAAATCCTG
This sequence comes from Platalea leucorodia, assembly GCF_965183815.1. Taxonomy (NCBI): domain Eukaryota; kingdom Metazoa; phylum Chordata; class Aves; order Pelecaniformes; family Threskiornithidae; genus Platalea; species Platalea leucorodia. Next base: position 14,118,912 of record NC_138828.1, on the reverse strand, counting down.
TCCCTTTTTGCTAGCAGACCTGGCAGAATCGCTGCGATGAGGAAAGGTGGAGAGGGAAGGCTCTGGGAGTCGCTGCGCTGTAGGGAGGAGAGTTGGAAGTACGGGGCTCAGATGTGATATGTAGCTCAGCTGGCAGTTCGCTCTCCCAGGTGTGGAAGAATCGGGGCTCCAGGAGAGCATTATTGGGGCTCTGCAGCACGGGGAGAGGAGCTGGGTGAGCACCCCTGCACCTCCTTGCCCAGCCGTCCTGGGGCATGCTTTGGTCTCTGGTGCTAAGCGCTGGAGGGAGACGTCAAGACGTGATCTTGCTTGAGGCTGCTGCAGTAGTGTGCACGTTCACAGGTACCTGATCCCTTTCCAAATCATCCATGGGAGTTCCAGTACCACAAGGAGGTTACTTGGTAATTAACTGTAAATGCTTGCCTATTCAGACATAAGCTTGGTATCATTTGGCTCAGAAACCTTCATCATACAGATACTTTAATGTTTTGGCTGAAAGAGCGTAAATCTGGGAATGTAAGAGAACTCTTTCTGGGTGATCGCCATCTTGCTGTCTGGGTGTGAATGCCCCCTCTGCAATACAGAGGGTATTCCATTTGGTCGAAAAGACACCAATAAGGTGTGTTGGCCGCTAGCTCCTATGTCAGTGAGATTTCAGTCCATGTTTTTCTTAACAGCTCTTCCAAAATGACTGCACCCCTGAGTAACAGCAAGCAGGGTGCTGAAAAGCAAACCCATGCCCTGCTATTCGGTGACAAAGACTGCCTAGCAACCAGGCTCCTCGCAGCAAGGGAAGATGTCTCGTGCGAGCCCATGGCCCCTGCTCTTTCAAGGAAGGAAACCGAGGAAGCTACCCTTTCAGTATCAATCACGTACCTAGGGTCTCACCTTTACGGAGGCCTTGTAGTCAGCAGAGCGGCATTACCGTACCGCTCGGTTGTACCTTTGCCCTTTTGCAGTGTGCGTGCCATCCTTCTCCGTGCAGTCACAGCGTAAAACCGGGTCAAGCAGTTCTGTCCCAAGGCTGAGGCATACCAGTCCTGGAAACAACTCAACCACAGTGACTAAAAGTTTCCCCAGGAAATAGATTGGATCCTTAACAAGCAGGTGTTTTATGAGCTGATAAAAATTATCTCAAAGGCCAAGAATCAACCTCACAAGTGGAGAGAACAGAAAGGATCAGTGGCTGTTTCTCCCGCTGTTGCGAGTCAGAAATCAAACTGAAGGTTTAGTGCAAAGAGGGTTAAAACACTAGTAATTCAGTGCCTACCAGCTGGGAAGAATAATAAAGCCTGCATTTCTGTGTTGGTACGGGGTGAATGCTGCAGAAACAGGAATTTTATTACATAATTATGCCTCCTACATAAAACTTGGGGGGGGGGGGGAAGCTAGCAGGGCTGTGCGTCATTAAAATGACACAAAACATGCCACCACGATCAGAGTCCTGCGTGTGCGTAAGACTGTGCAGTATGCACATATTCTTCGTGGCCTTGCCGCATTCATGAATTTCAGTTCACTCGGTTCACAGCTGGGAGGGAGGCTGCCTAATCAAACTCTGTGCCGTACTCTCTGCCATGGAGCTGGAAGATGGGAGGGCGGGGGTGTTTTGTTGTTTGTTATTGTTTTACCAAAAGTTTAATTAAATGATTGAAAGGAAAGGGAGGGAAAATGCAATTCCTGACTCAAAAAATGCTGACTTGAGCACACTCCCTTTTAAGGGCAGCGAGGCTCGGGAGCGCTGCAGGGTCGGGGAAGCTCTTCTGGATCATCTGTGGTTGCTTTGTGATGGTCCCTTTGCCTTCTGTAGGAGTGCCGCTCACGGGCTTTGGTGGAAGTTGCGCTCAGCTGTTGTCCAGAGGCAGTAGTCCACCCACAGTAGGAGGCCGTGAACTTGAACTTGGAGACTCAGGAAAATAATTACTCCTGGTAATTTTAGTATTGGCGTAAAGAGGACTCTCTATCTCGAAGCACTGGGCAAGCAACAAATCATATTAATGTCTTTTGGGATGGATTGAGCAGCACTTTTCCTGTTGTACAAGTGAAGACTCTGACGTTGAATGATTGTAATTCTGTTCCAGAAAAGGCAGCTCCATGGATTTTCTCTGAGCATATGCTTAGTGGTCTGTCTGATGAGATTTGTAAGTGTTTTCTGTTGTCTGCTCCTTCTTTAACATCCAAAGCACAAAGTTAAGAGGAAGCAAGAAGATGCTTCCTTCTTTGTGTGCGCTGTCAGCAAGCCACGACGCAGCCATGAAGAGCATTCTTCTATCTGATTTTTCAATTCTGTCTAAGCCAAAACTAAAGCATTCTTTCTGTCCTGAAGAGCTTACAGTTAAAGGGTTTCATTCAGAAAAGTATTTAAACCATCTGTATTAACGACAGCATTTCAGTAGGCATTTAAGTACTTGTTTGGATTGTATCCTAATAAGGCTGCTTTGTTGAATGGGGCTGAAATACAAAAACTGAAGGCAAGGTATGGAGCGTATTAGTGAAACACCTGGTGATGCCTGGCGAGCATTTTGCTGCTTCCGTTTCACTTCATCTTCTGCTTTGTTTTAATTGATTCCATTTTTATTGTGCAGCGGGTTGGACAGGGTTGGAGGGAGGCATGCAGACATAGCACCGGTGGCAGAGGGAAGAGAGAGGAAGCAAAAGGGTGACATAGGTGACGTACCCACGGCCATTCTGCGGGGGAATGGCAGAGGCGTGAATGAAAATCAGCGTTTCCTGCCTTCTTTTTTTTTACATACAAAGTAAAGATCACAACTGTGTTAGTTCCCATATAGATGGGAGGCATGAAAAGCTGGGTCTCCTTTAATATTGGACCTTTGGGTGTTCGCTTGGCTGTTGGTACCCTGTGGGATCATCACGTGTGACTTTTGGCAGCACTGGAAAAAGAAAGCCAACTCGGAAATACTGGGTTAAATTCTGACCCTTATCAGTCCAAGCAAAGTTAATGGGCTTGCATTACTCTAATGAGGAATGCAAAGGTTTAGAGGTTGCTTAGTTACCGGGCCTGCAGAGATTTCAGACAGTAGGACATAACTCATATATCCCCCAGATATATTTTTATCACCGCAGTCATGATAACATGATATGTCATGCTGCCAGTCTGCCACTGTAGATGAAACATTTCAGCTGGCGATCTGCATGTTGCACTAGACCCATAGCGTGCTTCTGTGTGGCCTCCCGCTTCTTCCAGAGGATGTGGGAACACCTCCTCCCATATTTGCTGTGTTGAAAGCCAGCCTTTGTTGTGCCATCTCTGTGTTTAAGGATCTTTTTCTTCTCCTGTACGTGTGCAAGGCCCCACAGATGAGTACATCAGAGCCTCAGTACAACATGAAAGGTTTCCAGACTGGAATACAGCTGCTCCCAAGGTGAAACCACCTAGTCGACTCCCTGTTTCAGCAGCTCTTTTCCCAGCACATCCAGTGAGTTGTAGCTATTCATTTCAATGACAGAACCAATATTTTACTCCTATTAGCATTACTATGTCGGTGGAGCAGCAACGCTGGGTCTCTTTTGCCTGAACAAAATTGTCAGGTGGTTCTAGCACTGCAAAGTCCTTGGTAGTGGCTGTAATGTAAGAGGTAGAGAAAAGCAAACTTCACAGTGGATCTGTGCTGAGCTGACAATAGCAGAGGTTGGAATCGATTGAAAATCATTGAGAGAGAACAGAAAGGCTGACTTAGTTTTAACCCCATTCTTCAAGCGCTCTCTCTGCCTGACTCACCGTGCAAAATCCCAACAGCCCAACTAAGGTCAGGGAACAGGAGTGAATACAACTGTTTTATCCGCCTTATCCACAGAAAACATTTCACGCCTGACCGATTTGGGTGAGCCATGAACAAGTTATTCGATTATAAACTGAACATATTAGAAGCAGTGATGTTTTACAAATCTCCCTGTAAGTCTGCAGTTAACTTAAACAAGAGGTCAGCAAAATTTCGTAACAGCTGAACAGTTTGCACAGCCTGCCCAAGTATAAGCTGCCTTTACAAAGTCTCTGCCTACACAAGGCAGGCACAGGAGGCCTGTTCCGTGTTCATAACATTCACTGAACCTTTCTAATGTGGTGTTAAATATTGAAATTAGCTTGCAGTATTTTAAAGCTGTAGTTAAAACTAGCATGGCTGGTATGATGTAAGTGCCTGGATGAAGCCAAGACAATACGCGCATAGGTGAATTCTGGTGCTGCTGAAGAAAGTGGCAGGCCCCGTGGTGATGGCTGCGAAACGCCATTTCACCTGCAATGTTTAGCAAGTTGAGAGTCAGGCCTGGACCTTTCATTGTTTCCTGTTTCCCATCACCTTCATTGTGAGGAGAGAGATGCAGCTTTATTTTTCTTGCAGTTACTGTGAGCTGAGAGGAACAACAGAGGGTTGAGGATACATGAAAAGAGCCTCGAAATAGTCTGTGCAGTTGCATATAGAAATATGTAAACATGCAAAATACCCATGACAGACACATGATTTACACGTTAAACCACAACCTATCACAGGTTACCAGCTATTAGAAACTACATAACTATGTATAACAAACATCTTAAATTACTTTTTGCTAAAGCTTATAATGCAGAACACATGATTTTTCCCTGAAGACCCTTACAGATGAAAGGCTAGAGGGAAAAAAAAATCAGAGATGAAGATGGAGCTGAATAAGCCACGAACTGCAATGCGTTTGCCATCGAGCTTTACCCAGTTCCAGTCAAGTGTACCTTTATTGCAGACAGACCATGTCCTGTGCTCTATCTGATACTGCCGAGCTGGTACACACGACACAGCGCTCCTGAGTACAGCCCAGCAGCGTATGACCTGTTCTCAACCATTTACTTCCCTTTCAGTGAGTAATAAACTTTTGAGTCACTAGTCTTTCAAGTGACTGGCTTTCCCAATAGTGAACTTGTTCCCTTCCCCTGAATTATGAAATGAGAGCCAAATTTATGCCACGGATATTAAACGGGGGGGGAGGCTGGGCAGTTCTGTGTTTTGTAAGGCACCCGCAGTTCTGAGACAGTGTCCCAGTATTTTCAACAGTCACAGCCGAGTTCAGGGATCTTTACTCGGTGTGAGGCAAGGTAACTTTGAACACCATGCCCAGCACTGCCTGCTTTCTGTTGTTCTTTTGCTTGTATGAGAACACAAAGTGTGAAGGACTCCATTTCCATTCCTCCTCCTACAATTTTCTGATGGCCAGAATGCAGCCAAACTCCTGAAGTGCAATCGAGGGGATAGGTCAGATAAGAAATCCCGAAGATAGGGTTATGTTAGAGGATTCAAAGAATTCCACTGGGCAGGAAAAGGGGATCCAAGTTCACAGTTTTCATAGACCAGAGATGCCAGTAAAGTCGAAAAGCAGATTCTGTTTTGCATTATCACCACCCACTTTTTCCAAAGATGTTCTACTTTTCTCAGCGGCCTCCCTATTGCTGTAGCTATAAATAAGTATATATCTTTATGCGTGTGAGAAATTCAGGTTTAAACTTATATTTAACTGCAAGGTTATATATAACAGGACTGTATTAAAGATGACAAAATCCTCATTGTTCTGTTCATGTTTTATCTCAGTGTAACGTGAATATTCATGGCTATGTGTGCATACAGACATATATTAACATATGTAGACAGGCATAGGACAAAAAAAACAATCCAGATTCTCTACTCCATTTCTGTAGTGTTGGCGTAATTAACTTTCATGATGTGAAGGGAATAATTCTGTTATAAGGCTGGAGCAACAGCATGGCAATTTAGATATGTACAGTCTGTGGTAAAATCTGTAATTACTAAGTTTGGTAGTTCCAGGTTCACTTTAAGAATCTCGCTTTCTAGATCTTGCCAAAGTGTTTCTGAAGCTGGTTTCCCCTTGGCGTTTGGAAAGTAACCATATTCTATCTTTCCAGCAAGCTTCACGGTGCTTTTTGATGAATTAGAAAGCTTTGCTTTGATCATTGTGTAGAGTGGCTATGCTTCTCTCGACACGGAAACGTTGGTCAAGTTTATGTAGAAAAGGACTGTAGCTAGCCTTGAGGAGCAAGAGGGAGTTATTGGCATGGCAGCTGGCAAATATTTAGATAGTATGGATCACTTGTCAAAAAGAGCATGAATCTGGGATGCCCATCCTTTGCTCAGAGGCGGCTCTCCGGCAACTCGCCAGGGATGTTCCCAGTTTGCTAACTGTGGCGCAGGTTCATGATCTAAGCCCACAGGAGACACTAGTACCTGTAGTTCGTTTTGCTGGTTGTAAAGAGCTCTACACACAGCTTTTGGAGCGTAGTTTCTGTTGCTCTTGTTCTCTGCAGACTGTTGAGGGAACAAACTAAACCAGCCAGAAACTGGACATTCACCTCTGCGAAATCATTGGAGGATATTCCCCCCGTAGCATTAACTCGGTCGCTATTCAAGACCGCTCCAACCAGCTTGGCTGTCAAAGGTTCAGAGTGCTTCTGTTAGGTGGGACGGGGGGATTCAAATGACCGTAAGAAAGCTGGCTGGCACGGAGCCGTGCCGGCAGCCTTTGCTCCTATGCCACGCTGCACGGCGGTGGCTACCAATAAGGGATTTTCCACATGGAGGGTGCTTTTGCCTGCGAACGTGGGGTTAGTTATTAGCACTCAGCTCAGGGGTCCTGCACCTGAGGGAAATCCATGGCTTCGCAAGCTACCCGGCCTCAGCTGAACAGTGAAAGGACTATGTGCAAGCTCTTAGAAAATATCAGGTACAATGTGTTAGGTTATACCTCAGTGGGAAAGGTGTAAGTTAATGAGCCTTTACCTCATATTTGCTATGATCTAGGAATGCACAAACAATTACTTACTGTGGCTCATCTGAGTCCTGGTAATTTGTTATGCTTGTAAAGCTGGCTACTTCTGTGAACTCGCAGACACTAGTGAAATCCACAGCCTGTCTTATTCTGTGTCTCTCTCTCTCTTTTTTTTTTTTCTTTTTTCTTTTTCTCTTTAATTTTAACTGATTTGACATCTGTCTGTTAGTCAAATGTATATGTTTTTTAGGTTAGTAAGAAGACTTTATGGTTGAGTCAGCCTTTTTCAAAGAAAATGATTATTTTTTCTTAGATACTCACTGAACCCAGGGAAGGAGTCTGTTATTTTTCTTTTCTCTAAAGTTGTAGATAGCAAATGCTTTTTCTACTGGGCATAAATAATAGCTGGTTTCACTACTGCTTACACTACGGAGTCCCGTTTTGTGGGGAGTATTGGTGTTTCTGGAGTCTGAATGGTGAAGAGAGAGGTCTTAGTCCCCGTGTATTTGCACAACACTGGATTTCCAAGGGCGCTTCTTTTTGTTAGTGCTGTTTGCTTGTTCTTTTCAAATGAACAAGAATGGAAGTATTAGCGAATGGAATCCGGCACAGAATTCGCCAACAGCCGCTGGACAGCGTGAGGCAGAGGAGCGGCGGGGAAGTTTCCTCGCGAGCATGCCAGGGGGATCGGCTGAAGGATGACAGGCCCTCAATATTCTGCCTGAGCGTCCAGTCTGCAAATGGGATTACAAACCAGTGACAACTGTGATGGCTGGTATTATGTGGACACCTGTTCACCCAGTGCTGGGCGCAGGCTAGCGTCCACGTAGGATGTTGAACAGTCACCAGATGGTAATGGCTTTCAGTTACTATGCATTTTTTCTGGATTTGATCCAGCAATTTAGACAAGATGCTCTTTGCTAGCAAAACCGCACTAGAAGGGACATGTAGCTCTCAAAGGGGTTCAAATAAAAAGGTTTGTTAACGAACCACAAAACTCCGTGTGTGGAATGAGTTTAGATGATTGTCGCTGAAGTTTAACCAAGTGCCAGGGTCTAAAGCAGACACATAATAACAAATGGTTCCACCATCCTGTCGTTAATGCGAGCTGCTGCATAACACAGAAACTTATGTCAGTAAAGGTAGGACCAAAACATTACTAACTCCTGAACAACTTACGATGGCTGTTTCTGGTTGAAAGCCTCAGCTTGGATGTGAAGGTGGGCTGTGGGGGGACGCCCTGTGTGTTGTGGAGCATGTCTCCTCCGTTCTTTGGGTTAAATTGGGTAAGAGCATATGTCATCGTGTTACTGCTACTTTTGTTGGAGTGTTTTACAAGTTGTTTCTTTCAAGTCTAATGGGAATGATTTTTCTTGCCGGAAGCCTGTGTTTGTTTCACTGGACAAAATTTGGATCCTGACGGGGACCCACCCAGGCAGGGAGGGTGGAGATCAGTTTGAGGATGAAAAGAAGTGTCTGTTGACTTTCTTGTTCCAGTAAGTAGTCTGTCTGTACGGCCTCTGGCTGGACACTGAGCTGCTCAGGATATCCCAGGGTCCAAACCTGCAAACTAAGAGGGGAGGGAGCCCCTCAAGTGGCCTAGACTTAACAGAGCTCCTCCAAAGTCACTGGAGCATGCCCTTTGCTGGCAGAAACTGCTCGCGCTTCATCAGCATCATACGCCATTATCCTCAGAGATGTAAATCAGCATAGCTCCCTCTGGCCCTAGGAGTGTTTCAGATCACTGTGAAATCCGGAATGCTTTTTAAATGGTGAAGAGGGAGTGATTTATAATAGCCAAAACATACTCCCACTGATGGCTGTGCTGCCCATAAATCTCTGCTTCTTAGGTACAATGGTAATGCTTCTGTTACGTTTCTCTGTTCTTTAAATTGTTCCATTTGGCACTCAGTTCACAATAATTCTCTTGAAGACGTTACTGTTTCTTGTGACACTGTAAATCCTCTTTTAATTTTGGCCATTTATTGCCCTCTCAGTCCCATTTCAGGTTTTCTTTCAGATTTCTCATGGCTTGATCATAGATTTGCTACTGTGATGTCTCTGTTTCTTGGCGTCATGTGATTAGCACGTTAAGTTGGATATCTGTCCTGATTCACTTCCAAACTGTCCTAAGGATTTGTTATACAGGGAAACTTTTTTATATTCCTTCTTTCAAACATTTTACGAGCTTTCTTCTATTTAGTTTATGGGCTTTTTTTCCTTAATTACTGCGTTATTTTCTTCATTTGGACTTCCTTGCATGTAGATGACATCTTAAACTCTTAGATCATGTCATCTGCTTGATGCAGAAGGTTCTCGGGACCAGTCAAGCTTGATAAGAAAATGTTGGGCTGTTGGAATGTCACACACAAGATCCACGCTGCAGTTGTACTTATCTTTTATATATCAGTGGTTTATCCTTGTTCTAGAGAAAGGGTTAACAGCTGTGCTTGTGTGGCTAAAGAGAATTACTGGCCTGGCTGCTAATTATGTTCTCTGGAGGGTCAGTCTTTCCAAGAGTCAGGTTATTAAAATGAGAACTGACTCTCTCTCTTCTCTTGTTTTTTTTCCCCCTAGAAAAAAATTGCACAGGGCATGAAAAATCTGGTATACTGTTTGAAGTAGAGGAATAGTTTTTGAATTAAAGGTGAAAAAACATTCTGTGAATTTCTCTTTGGGGTTTATTAACGGTTGTTTTTACTTGTATAGCTAAAATGGATATATACGAGTGTTATCTGGATGGTTGTTCCTCTTGCTTCGTTGTATTTCTGCTGGGGAATGAAGTCCTCCCCTCTTCATACCTGAGACAGTTTTCAGCTAACGATATATACGTGAGGTCTTCGAGCCCATCGCTAATTCCTGTGTCCCTATTCTGTGTGGATTTCTTGTTTGTGCCTCTGTGTTATCTCCATTTGATAGTAAATGGCGGAGAGGAAGTTTTCGTCTTCAGGGACTATGATATTGTTAGGTAGTGGGGGACAAGGTGATTAAAGTTCAGTTCGTTTTTTTTTGTAGTATAGAATATGATTGTTCCTGCATACTTTGCCATCTATCAGTTGGTTTAGATTTTCCAGTTTCAGTTACTGCTCAGTAATGTTAGACTAGTGAAATGTGTAATTGTAATTGCTATTTGGGTGCCCTTGTCAATTCTTGCCTTTCCAAACCTAGAAGGTTGACTATTGAATTGTTGCAGTTGTCACTAGAATCACATTTTGGGCTTGCAGGAAGATACCACGTTTGTCTCCTTGTAAGACATAAATTTTTTAGCTGTTGTTTGCAGGTGTCATTTTGCTCCATTTGAAATTGATTTCGGGGGCGCATCCTTTGCGGCCACTGTGGGTGTCAGAATCCCAGGCAGGGCTGCCTGGGGTACCTGCATCCGTGGGCAGACCTTCCCCCTTGCTTTCTCACCAGGGGTGTAGGACCCTGGCAGTGAGGTCCAACCTCAGGTGGGCAAAACTGTTTTTCAGGTAGTAGAGGACGTCACACTTGCCTAACGCCCTGATTTATTGTTTTGGTTCCCCTGCAGTACTTAGGCTGTTTCACATCCTGACTTTTATTATCTGAGGAATATTATCAGCAACAGATAATTTCCCTCAGTCAGGGAGACAGATTTTAATTCATGCTTTCTTGAGTTTGAGACTGGGTTATTTGATTCTATCTGCTTCCTCTCTTTAACTCTTGTAAGCAAAATCTAAAAGCTGCAGGAAGGCTAATGCCAAAAATCAGCTTTTCAGAACAGGGGAAGTCTTTAGTGTTCTCTGTTCAATGGTGTGTCAGTTGTAAACTCTTCATACTGATTTATAAAGCTTTGCATGGCCTTCGACTGTCTGATGAAACTGTCTTGATAACCACCTACTGTTGCTGCCTTCCTGACTGTCTGCGAGACTGGATTTCACTCCGCCAGTCACAGAGTATTTCGCCATTATTCTTCTGCCTTGTGAAATTCTCTTTCCATGATAAGAGCCATCATTCCACTGAGGCTTTGAAAAAGAAGTCTGGTTTTTGGTGGAACCGCTTGACACCAGCAGCGAGATTCTCAGCCGGCGTTCTGTTGCGAGTGATGCGAGTGACATAAAGCAGCAGTTTTACCAAATGGTTTGCAATTGCTTGTAAATGTATTTTTATGGTCATTTTGTAAGACTTTTTTTTTTTTTTTTTAATAGAGGTAATTAATGATGTAATCAGAATAAGTTTAAGGCCAGGAGTTGACTAGTTGAGCTTTTCGTTGTCGTGCTGCTATTTACATATTGTTGTCTGATTTAGCAGAGTTATGTCAGCTGCCTCAGTTCTCATCTGTAGGAGCAAAGGGAGCATCCCTCTGGATCCTCTGCCCTAGATGTGCCATAAATGTGCTGTGAGAGTTGGTCAAACAGTAAAATGCTTTGGGCTGTACAGAGTCTGGCGATCCACCCTGTGAAAGAAGGGTGTGACCCCACTGCAATGTCCATAGAGTTGCTCTGATAAAGGGAGGCAGAGGAAAGGCCCCCCATGAAGAGGTGAGAAAGTCCATTACAAAAGCAAGAAGCCAGAGCTCAGTGGTTTAGTGCCAGGTCGTGTTTACTGAGAAGTCCTCAGTGATAGTGTATAGGGTGTGCCAGTTAGCAAGATCACATCGTGATGTCTTGCTTACCAGCTGTCTGTCTGTCAGCAAAATGCCATCATTCTGTGGAGTGGCTTAATTTCTGTTATCAAAACCAGTATGGACGTTTTAAAGGCAGGCTGTTGCTTAAAGAGAACCTATATAAAATATAGGCAAACCTCAGTGTCAGAAGCAATGGGGAGTTCCTTTGGCCTCTAGGAATTCCAGATTATTTATGCTAAGAAAACCTTTATGTAAACCTTTCTGTTTAGTTTACAAAAACAGTTATGCTAAAATGAGTGGCGTGGAAAGGTGGGAGCTTTGAGCTAGCCGTCGTGTTCATCACAGACAGAAAGACTGTATTGGCAACGTGGTATGGGCATGACCAGGACTAGGGACTGGGTGAAGTGTGATACCTCCACCCCCCAAAAAACCCTCCCAAAACACAACCGAAAACAAATCACAGGCAAAAAGAGTGAGGACGTGTACTTTGGTTGTTGCTTTAGTGTCCTGTTGGCCTGAGCTGTTCCTCCATGGCTGCTCAGGAAGGACAGAAGATAGCTGGGTTTGGAGACAGAAATCCAGGCCATTTCTAAAATGTTCTTGTCCTGTAGGCTTTTTCTTGTTCTCAGCATACATTTCTGCTTTTCCTTCAATGTGTTGAAAGGAGCAAGTTTGTTTATGAAAATCTTGTCTGTAAAGAAAAACCCTTCCCTCTGGTGTGCTTAGTTTTTATCAACAAAACAGAAACTAGACAAAAGGAAGATTTTTTTTTTTTTTTTTTTTTTTTTTCTTCTAAAGAAATATATATTGTTTTCGTTAAGGCAAATCCCCTATTCTCCCTTACCAAATGAGAATCTTTAACTCCAAAGAGAAGAGTATTGATTTGGCTCCTACAGTGAGATTGCTGAAGCATATAGGAAATGTGATGTTTGTGTGGTTTTTTTTTTGTTGTTGTTGTTGTTTAAAAAAAAAAAAAAAAAAAAAAAAAAAAAAAAAAAAAGGCTTAATGACTCCCTTCCCCCCTGCTTATTCCGGTAACTTAAAGTACAAATTAAAAGGTGGGCTGTTAGCAGACACAGTTCTTCCTCAGGTCATGCCAATTCAGAGCTGGGCATGCAACTCAATCCTTAAAGTGCAAGCTTTTAAATTGTGTATGTGTAATGTGGAAATCGTGGGACAGCCCTGAGCCTGTGCAGACACCGTGGGATACCGTCGGTATCTCTGGAGCTTCCTTTGCCGATGGATGAGAAGGGTGCCTGCTGCATCCCTGCTTGGAGCCGTGCCGGCTTGCGTTAGCGCCGTCCCAAGGTCCAGAAAGTCCTGGAGACAGGACAAAATCTGCAGGTTGTTCAGCCAGACCGTCTCGGTGCGTTCAGGGTGTTGGAATACAGGAAGGATGGGGGTTGTCGTGCTGCTCGCCATAAGCACCAGGCAAATGAAACCACTCCTCACGGCGTGAGCAAGATGGATGAACGTTGTAGTCCGGTCCTTCTGGCGTTGCTTCGCCTGTGGGCAGGCGAAGCACAGGCTTTGCTCTGTGCTGGGAAAAGCAAGTTGAGCGGTAAAACAGAAGATACCTCAGTATGCAGTGATTCACCTTGATACACTAGGCCACACACTTTTTACTTTGAAAACTGGAGCGCTGTCACTGTCAGGGGATGAGGAGGGGGCTAGAGGCCAGTGAAAAAGAATGACCCACTAGATTTGAAATACATTTGGTGCTGTAATTCCTGCAAAGCACTGTGCAGCAGGCTGCCTGGAGAGATGCTATGTCTTGCAGGGCAGGACGCTACTCTTGGCTCCCAGCTCTTCCTCAGTTCAGAGCTCGGCAACAAATAGGAGCTGATGCCTTCCCCAGAACCGGGTCCTCGCCTCCCGCAGGGCCATTGCTGTTGGCTCTGAGCTGCCGGGACCTCGGCGCTCCACGTGAGGTGGGCACTGGGTCTCTGTCAGAAGCGGTTACTTCCAACTCCTTGCTGCCGCAAAGAGATGGGAGATGAGGAGAAGGCCTCAGACGCACTGATGGGCAGAGGGTCCTGGTGCTGCTGAGCTTGGAGCCCCAGTATCGCAGCTCTTTTTACTTTCTTCTCCACTTAAAGCAGTATGTGCAGACAGGTGAAAATGGGATGTTGGAATCCTAGATGTATTATTGGGTCTGGACTTTCATCTCAGCTAACTGTATTGATAGCCCGAACAGATTTCACATTCATGAGATGATAACAATGACCATGACTTCATTTAAAGTTATGAATATATCCCATTAGGAATCGTCGAAGCCATCTAATACCTAAGTTCACACTTTCAGTCTGTTCTTTAGGTACTAGTAGAAGATGACTGTGAATTCAAATGTCTCAAGTAACCTCCCTGCCAAAAAGCGTCAAAAGGCACCTTCTAAAAAGTCCATCTAACTCCCACACAGACGTTTTGCGGTCCTAAAATCCCTGCTCCTTTCCTTGGAGCTCGGCGGCTTTGCCCTTGGTGCTGCACATCTGTGCATTCCCAGAGCAGTTCTGCAGAGGGCAAGCCAGGCAAACCCCTGGGGAAATCACTGGCTCCCACGGTGGCTGGCGAGATGATGGCAGGCTGCAGCCCAAGCCGGGGGTGATGTTGCAGAACTGAGGCCCCGGGAGAGTTCGAGGAAACGGGATACGCCTCTTGGTGGCCCTGGAATGCAGGGGATCGCACCCACGTGATGGCAGGCCAGCAGAACGCAAATTCTAGATGCGTAGGGCACCTTTTGGTTAATATCCAAACGACTTGCGATGTGTTGTGTATTTTCCGGTATGTCGTCTGTGTCCAGGGTTAGCATTAATGTGACTGACTTCTACATTAAGCCTTTCGTATTACTGGTGAAGGAAGATCAATATTTCTTTTCTTCAAATTACAAAATCTAAACAATTAAGCAATTTTCAGTAAGGGAGCATTCACATCGCCACTGACTTTGGTAAGAGTTTGACTGAGGCACAGGAAAGCTGACCACGCCAGGGCCTCACTTCTGTTAGGCTCTTTCAGTCGTAAAGAGCTTCGAAAAGAAGGATTGATCTAATGTAAGCAAATGCGTAAATTTTAGGAACAACAGGAAGCGAAGTGTGAGAGGATCGCTGATGTTTGCATCTTCAGGACAAATGTTCATACCTCTTCCTATAGTGCCTTTAATTTATTCATGTATATTAGCAATGATTCAAAAACTAATAAAGGTTAAAAACCATCATTAGTGCAAGAACAAGATGCAGTGAAAAAGCAAAAGAATGGCAGGAATGAAGAAAACCCTAATATAAAGCAGAAGCAGTGAGCAAAAATACATCTGAATTGAAAGAGGAGGTGAAGAGATTTTGAAAAGAGAAAAAGCAAAAGCCCACAACAAAAAACCAAGCAGCTGGTGAACCCGATTGGAAATGCTTTTTACCGAGGGAGGTATGTGCGGAGAAGCCATGGGAGAGAGCCCAGGTGACCCAGCAGGTCGGCCAGGTCCCCGCTCTCCCTGGCGCGGGAGCAGGGTGAGGCTGGCAGCGCCAAGCCTGGCAGAGCCCCGCTGGCTGGCGTCAGCCCGTGACTCTGCTTTTCTGCCAGACTGACAGAAACGAAACTGTGAATTGTGGTTGCAGAGGTTGCTCTGTGCAGGAACGGGTTATGCAGCAAGGTAGGCAGCTTCCTCCCACACGGCTTGCTTTCGTAACTCGGACCGTGGCGGAGGAGAGGAGCGGGGCGGGAAGGCCCCCATGCCTGCTGGGCACTGAGCCGGCGCCTTGGCTGCCGAAGGAGGCCCCACCTTGGGGACGACTTCTCCTGTTTTTAGCCAGGGCATCCCGAAAATTGACCATTTTGCTGCTCACTCGCATTTACAGGAGGTGCAGAAAGGAAAGCGGGCATTTCCCAGGCCCTGCCGCGTTGACCGCTCTGCGGTGTGGGGAGCGGCAGCCGTGCCCCATGTTGAGGGGTCTCCTCAGGGCTGCCCTGCGTTGAGGCCGTGCTCCCCGGTGCTGCTGCTTGCCCCCAGAGGTACCGCGTGTGCCCCACACTTACTGATCATCTAGGTGGAGGTTTGGGGTGATATCTTTCAGGTCACATTCGTAGGCACTCATTTTCATTGGAGACCAGCTCTAATACTTTTTTTTTTTTTTTCCATCTCTTAAAACTATAGGACAGCAAACTTCAGTTTTGGCACTACGTTGTGTAGCCGTGATTCCAACCCGTTGTTTGGAATCTTTTTCCTCTTTGAGTTGTTGGCTTTTTGCAGTGCTCTTTGGTCCTGCTCAGGCAGGTAGACCTCTCGGTCGTCTGTCTTCCCCCCCCCCCCCCTTCTGCTTTTCCTTTCCTTTTCTTTACACCAGACTGCTTCTCATAGTACCAATGGGCTACTCTCGATGGCCAACTTGTTCCACCTCTGCCCGGTTCCCTCAAGCTGTAGGTTTTGTTGGCGAGGTGAAGTCCTTCTATGGAGGAAATAATAGGAGAATGAGGCCTGCAATCTGTGTTGTAGTTCTGTTCCTTGAGAAATATAGGTTCCTCTTTAACAATGACATATACATTTTGGATATATTGAATCTAAGGAAGTACTGTTTCCTTTCCTTTATTGCATATCCATTGTATTGTTGAATATAAGGAAAACATAATAGAATTGTTGCACAAAAGAGGTGAAAAGGATAAAACAACACACTTGGTTGCTTTTAAGCCCCCCATTCTAAATAGCAAGAGGATCCTTGTTGTTTTTTTTTTTATTCCATCTGTTTAGAGCTGTGAAGAACTGAAGTAGTTGTTCAGCTACTGTATTTCAGTAGGCTTTGGCAGTTTGCAAACCTCTCTTGGATTTGAGAGGTTAGGTGTTCAAAGTTGGGAAGACGAGCAGGGATACGCTCCACGCATAGAGGAAGTTACATTCAGTTTTAAAATTAAAGTTGAACAGAAATGTAGAGCAGTTGGGGAAAAAAAAATAGGGTCAGTTACATTGGCTCCACAATTAATTTATTTGGGGATGGGGTGGGGAGGAGGGAGACATGCCTTGCGTATAAGAAAAGGATGCTTTCCCTGCTGTGAGCTCAGAGCTCTTCCATAGCAGTGGCAGGAAGGAAAATATCTGATGTCAGTCGCATGGGAGGGTTGCCGGCTGTATTTACCATTTACCATTACAGGAATGTACCATTCCTGTGGAATGATCTGCATGAAATCTTCTCTGTCACTCTGAATGGCAGCATGAAATAATCTCTCTACTCAGTAATCTCTCAACACAAGTCTCTTGCATTTTATAAAGGAACGAAGATCTGCAAAATACGTATTTCTCCTGTCTTACACCTTCCTCTGCTATTTCTTTCCCTTCTCACTAAGAAACTGTTGTTTAGAAGTAGCTGGGATACAAGCTCATCCTTCTGGAGATTGAATCGCACTACAGACATCATCTCACTAAAGTTGGTTAAGTTTTGATTTTTTTTGGCTTAGCAGACAGTGGGAGAAAAGGTAGATGAAAGTAAACAACTCATTTGTCCTTTCTGCTCTGCCTTCATTCCTTTCTCATCTTTTTCCTTCTAACGCATCACATTTTATATCCATATTGTTTCAGGCACAGAAGACCCTCTTTACGACTTGCTTTAAATACAGGCTTTATTGAGATTGTCTGTTGTTGTTGTTAGTAGGCTCTAATTAAGCTCCTATATTAAAAAATGCAATATGCTGAGCACTCAAGCTGCTTTCTGTGGGTGGGATGCAGAGCACCGGCACCTGTTGCTGCCGTCCCTGGAGGTGCACAGCACTTCTGTCGGGGGGACCCTCCGCACGCAGCAGCGGAGTACCTCGTCTCAACCAGTCTTTCTCTCTCCTCCCCTCTCCCACAGGCGCGCACACGTAGCTAGATAGTTTTGCTGTCTGCCGCTTCTGCTTTCTGTTGCTAAGTGAACAGCTCTAGCTCACACACAGAGCAGAGCCAATAGCATCCTGACCTCCGGAGGCTGGTAAAAGCTGAAGAAAGGGAATCCAACGGTGCTGTCTTTTCTTTGCTCTCCTCCCACCCCCCTTTCACGGGGAAGTGGGGAGGGGAGAGGGAGAACACAGGATGGTGGAGATAATTCATAATAGCCATTCATGTTCAGGAGATAAACGCGGTAATACCTGGGGAAGGAAAGAGAACATGATGCTCCTTTGTATTTATACGCACACGCAGGCAGAAATGTTTTTCCTTGTGCTGTAAGCTCCAAGCTGTGATTAGGAAATGAGTTAACACTGTGAAGTCATTCTGCTGTGGTCTTCATAGCTGTTAATCTTCTACTAATCACTGATACTGGAATATATTGTGAGGCTCATCTTTCCCTCAACCAGAGAAACACTGAGCAGGGCTTCAGCCTTCCCCTCGCTAATTATGACGCATTTATCACCTCACAACTATTGTTTCCCCGGTCTCCTTCATGAGTATTTGGGGAGGGGGCGTTGCTCAGCACGCTGCAGGCACTTGTGTGACTGTTGCACTCCCAACAAGCGAACAGCCACGTGGTCAGTAGCTATAGGAATTGGCCATCTTGTAGTCATATTTTGGAAAAAGAAACAGATTATGGCTCAGTTCTCACAAACAGAGCACAGGATTTTTGCGCTTCAAGTGATAAGCTAAAGCATGCTAGCTTAATGTTCAGTGTTAACCTACTGTGAAGTCTTCTTGTAGGTTATTTTTCTTCTATTTGAAGTTCTCCCTGTTTAAATATGTTTCCATCTTGATCAAAGTTTTCTAGGCACAGCAAAGAAGTGAGTAAATTTCATCTGTAAACCATCAGTGCCAGTGACAAAGTGCCAGTGTAAAGTACTTGTGTTTGCCCTACGGCTGGCTTGAGTCTGCTGTTGTATGTGGGGAATACAGCACTCGCCTCTAAGCAGCAGTGTGGATGACTGCAGTTAGTTCTGGATCCGGAAGGAAAAGACGTAACCTTCTTATTAAGCGTAAACGAGACGAGAATATTCTGCAGTTATTGTTTGGGTGCCACAGCCGCCAAGTTTCCCCAGCTGCACATCTCAAGACCAATGGTGGGTGGATAACAGATATCTGCAGAGGGACAGTGGTTAGGTGGGGTGAATCGCCCCTCAGAACTCTTGGTTGGACCTGATGAGCAGAGTAAGCCTGTGAAACTCAAATATACCATTAAAGAAATGAGGTTTTTTTACAAAGATTGTACCCATAAATGACAGTTGATCCACTTAAGCCACATCATGATCGTTAACAGACAGTTTATTGATGGCTCTGAGCAGTAGCAGTGACGGGTTTCCTGATAATCTAAAAGGATCAGCATAGACCTCTCTCTTCTTTAGCTGTCACCAGAAGACGATGAGCAAACAGTGAAGTCCACAATATATTACAGTGCATAATGTAACCTACAGGTGGTAGGTAACATAATAAAACACGTAGATTGGACCGAAGGAGGGTTGAGCTTTCCCCGTGGTGCTGGAGTGGCTCTGCTTGAGCATCTCTGCCTGCAGTGGGAAACCGAAGGCAGGGTGGTGTTTGGTGAGGATGTCAATGTCAAAGCAAGGATTTGGGAGCAAAGATTGTTCTCCTGTCTGCAAAGGAAGAGAAGCGTGAAATTTGAATGAATCCATGTAATGCAATAGTTTAACATAGGGTCAGCAATGCTTCACTGGGCGTTCCTTTAAACCAAAGGTTGCTCTGCCTACAGTTTGGTACCATGTGAATCACTCATGTCTTTTGCCTTGACATGTCACAGCTGCCGCTGTGCCACTGAGCAGGGACGTGACACTGGCCCTTTCAAGCCAACAGACACTGTCTGTTAGTAAGTATCTGGCAAATTTGTTTAGTGCTTTGCAGAACTAATACCGCGCTTGCCTCTTTAACCCTGCTGACTACTGTAAAGGAGTGATAAAACTTCGAAGAGCTTGCCACAGTCAATAATTTTGCATTGTGCAATGAAATATAATGTTACAGCTGTCACTTACCTTTAATTAACAGATGACACGTTGTCAATCCACAATTGTCAATCCAATTTTAATTTCCAGTTTTGAACAACTCCCTTTGCAATATTACCAGATTAACTACCCTTACATAAAAAAATAATTTACGTAAAAGCACGGAAGTGTACTTGATAAAAAATAGTTCTGATCCACAGGTTTCAAGACAATGAACAAAACAGCTCGGCATAAATTCTCATTTGTGTCTCTGCTCAGAGACTCTGCTATGAGAAGTGTCTTTCTTCCCTCTTGCAAAGCCTGAGCAAGTAGTGAAGGGTGTAACAGGCACCTGAGCCTGTAGCCAAGGCTGGGGGAGCCTTGTTTGACGGAGGGAGTCTTTTTCCCTCATGTGGCTTGGCAGCAAGGCCACCGGTGCTGAGCTCTTCTGGGCCTGGGCTGCCTGCAGCCATGTCCTTCCTCTGGCTGCTCCTGCCCCTTACTTGCTGCCAGCGCTGGGTGAGCTGGTGCAGAGCAGGCACCTGGCACCCATTGCCCTTCTGGGTGAAACTCGGTCGCTGTCCTGCCCCGAGCACCTTCAGTATTCCCCTGCCCCAGAGCAACCATCGCTATATATGTAGGGCTTGCACAGGAAAGTCCATGCGCTTCTGAAAGGTTATTTTTGCTTGCTGTAGTCATTGAGATCTCTGTATAACGCTGCATGAGAATATTTCATATTACTTTGGCTTGTTCGCTCACCAAAGGTGTGAGTTTGCACGATAGGCCTGTTATGTTTTACTGCCTTTGTAAAATTCCCATGAAGGCTGTTTTTTTTCCCCCCTTTTGCAGATTTATTTTAATTCTCTTGTACAAAACTCACTGTGTGCAAACCCATTTGTCTATCTCAGCTGTCGTGTTGTGTGGTGTTCCCAATGTGCCTATCACCATGGTATCTAAGCACTTTTTAATGCATTCCATCTGAAATTTGCCGCGTGTTTCAAGCTTAACAAAGCTGCAATAAGAGGAAGGACTAAGGAAGAAATAACAGTTTGGAAGAGTAGTTAGAGAAGAAAAATAGGTTCGGATCATCCTATTGGTTACATTACTCCTTCCTTCTCCACAGAGGATTTATATAAATGAAATTTTGGTATGCAAACTAAGGCCAACTTTTGTCAGTTCAACTTACCCTCTGAACCTGGAGTTTATTGATTGCCCTGTCACTTCCCATAACTGCACCGGTCGCTAATCTCTTCTGCCTTTCCCCTCTTTTGCTGCCCCAACACAGCTCGCTCAGGCTTTGTTTGTGTTAGGCAAGTCTGCAGTGTAAATAAATTGATGTATCAATAGCCGCCCCATTGTAGACTTCTCTTACACGCAGCCTTCTGGCACAACAGGAAACTCAAATTGTTTAAGTTGGTTTGGCAATTAACTCCAATTAGGCTAATCTGGAATATAGCCTTGCAGTGTGCCAATTTAAAGATTTTTCTGGTCTAACTAATTCAGGTGCTGGTATAGTTTGTTTTTTTTTTTTTTCTTTTTGTAGTGCAGATAAGCCGTTGCGCAATGCAGCAATAGTGACGTGGGGTTTGAAACTTGGCATCAGATTGTTTGGTCCGGCAGCTCAGGGTGCTGGCATTCGGCAGCGCCCTCCCGGTGTTTTAAAGACACCTGGCAGGTCAGCGGCGCCTGTGGCTGGTGGTACGGTCCTGGGTGCGGTGGTCCCCGAATCCCCTCCTCGCCGGTGCCGCAGACCAGCTGAGGGTACACGGTTCCCCTTGCTTTATGGTTGATAGGGAGGACTTTTGGGGTGCGATCTCATTGAGATCAGAGCACATTTGAATACACCTTTGCATGTGTGCATGTGTGGTTACTCAGAAAGTACTCTCTGTCCCAAAAATCTTTTCTGGGAAAAACAAATATTGACTTCCCCTTGCCTTGCACGTTACACAGGTGGTTGTTTCTGACCTGCCAGACTTGGAAGTTAAGCCACTTTCTATAGAGTCAGAAGAATATACTTAAGGTGAAAGTGGAGAAACAGGCTGACTTACTTTTGCCCTCCTGGCATTCATAGAATCATAGAATCGTTTAGGTTGGAAAAGACCCTTAAGATCATCGAGTCCAACCATTAACCTAGCACTGCCAAGCCCACCACTAAACCATGTTCTCAAGCACCACACCTACCCGTCTCTTAAATACCTCCAGGGATTGGAGACTCAACCACTTCCCTGGGCAGCCTGTGCCAGTGGCTGACCACCCTTTCGGTGAAGAAATTTTTCCTAATATCCAACCGAAACTTCCCCTGGTGCAGCTTGAGGCCATTTTCTCTTGTCCTGTTGCTTGTTACTGGGGAGAAGAGACCGACCCCCACCTTGCTACAACCTCCTTTCAGGTAGTTGTAGAGAGCGAGGAGGTCTCCCCTCAGCCTGCTCTTCCCCAGACTAAGCAACTGGCCAGCAGGACCAGGGAGGTGACAGTGCCCCTGTACTCAGCACTGGTGAGGCCGCACCTCGAGTACTGGGTTCAGTTTTGGGCCCCTCACCACAAGAAGGACATGGAGGTGCTGGAGCGTGGCCAGAGGAGGGCAACGAAGCTGGTGAAGGGTCTGGAGCACAAGTCTTACGAGGAGTGGCTGAGGTTCAAACCCTCACTGTATAAAGAGGAATCTGTCATTCTGTAATTGCTGCTCCCGATTACTTGAATTTATACAATTCCTTTTGTCTGGAGAACTCCAAATGCTTTAAAAACTATTCTTGGTGCAGGAGAGTTAATTTCAAGACACAAAATAAGTGTATGTATTAGAATGTAATATAAAATCATCTGTGGCTTTTAAAATATTTAACAGCATAAAGTGGATCATTCCTCCCCGATTTTACACAACTGTGTAGAATTCCTGTAGTGTCATACACTCGCTATTAATCATACAGATAGAACTGTCATCTTTGTGGGCTCCGCTGGAATTGCTAAGGTGCCCTCTGCAGAAGATACTGTGGCTAATGTTCTCATTACCAACTAATTGGCTAAAGAGACTTCTCTCACATTGCATTTAGGCTGATTGATAGTTTTCTATCACCTGATGGGTGGAATGGACAGCCAAACCAATTATCACAGCAAAGAGTGCTATATACCCGAAGAGTTCAGGCAGAGACAAAAGACCCTTATAAGATTATGTCTAGTCAGTGCCAGCTGAGATTTTGTTAAACTGTTAAATGGTTTTAGGTTTGGTGGTTGGGTTTTTTGGGTTGGTTTTTTTCGTTTCCTTTTTTCTTTTTTTTTTTCCTCCTTCGTTAAAAGCACAATTCAGAACGCCTTGCAACTTCTGTAAGTCAGGCAACCCCTGTACTGATTTTGGGTTGTGGTGTTAGTGCTTTGACATTAAGTGACCTTAAGTGTGTGTGGAGGGTTATAAACAAATGGAGGCATCGTGAGGTGTTAACAGACAGTATTCTGGAGAGATTTATACCTGAATGAGCCTTGTGATTCATAAGTGCTGGGGTATGTGCTATTTAGATAGTAACCCTTAGACACGGGCATTATTCAAATTCTTTTTGTGCTTATTTTCCTTTCATGTAGCTCTAACAGTTTTGAAGGAATGTTTGTGCAGTAATTGAGATGGAAAGGTTTGGGTTTTTTTCTTTGTAGTTAGCGCTTTAATTTTTGAAATCTTTGCTTGAACTGAAAAGGCAGTTTTCTGGAGAAAGGGAGAGCATGGCGTACAATCCTCTCGCAGGCCTAGTTTCTAGCACTTTGGGAATGTTCGCTGTCTTTCCAGCATCAGTGGCAAAGTTGAAATTCCTTCTCTCTCTGCCCCGTGCTCCTCAGCACCCAGAGCCCGTGGTACAGCGCCGCTGCTGCTGCCGCCCCACGCAGCGCAGCGTGGCCCGGCCACCAGCCTGCCACGGACAGAGCCACACCAGAGCAGCTCAGCCCTTCGTCTGGGGATCCTTGTGTTAATGACAGTGTCCTGAACTGGTAAGAGAAGGGAGAGGTGCGCCATGCACTTGAATTTTGGGCACCTCTGTAGGAATTTTGATGAAGAAGGCTGAAGAGAACATGAGGACTGGTAAGAATCAATGACCAGGACAGAAGGTGCCAGGAAGCCCTGTGCATGGCTACTCTCCTCTCCTCCTGCTGTCCTCTCCTGCCCTAGCACTGTTTGCCCAGCCCTCGGAGTGGCACCGTGCAGAGCTGCCTGCCCTCCTCTTCCTCCAGCGCAGCAGAAGCCAGGCAGTCCTGTCAGGCCCTCTGTGCCGTTCGGGTGTCTCCTGGAGGCCGAGATCGGCCTCCCTGGTAGCGTGCTCCCCGTGGATTTGGGAAAAACACGCTCTTAGAGAGTTGGCTAGGAAGCTCACGTCTAATAATGCATTACTTTTTTTTTTTTTAAAGTCAGCTCATTTGTAGCAGAATGATTTTAAATAAGCTTTCCTTGCTTCATTAAAACTATAATGAGAACCAGAAGAAAAGAAATTTCTCAAATAAGGGCAGGTGACACAGGAGGATGTGGATTCCTTTTCATAGACAAAATGGAAAGCACATGCACGCTGTATTCCCTTTTTTCTCTGAACTTTGCTGTATATTCTTGCTCCTTCATAGGGGGGACCACAGAGAATGTCAGGTAGAGAGTTTGGGCTCTGTCCCACGGGGTCTGTAATCTGAACGGATGAGGAGAAAAGGAAAAGGAAGGAGAGGGTTACCATGAGAAAATCACGTGGCCGTGTGCATGCAAGCGCGGGGATTGCAGTTTCTTTAAGTGTTTAGTTATTGAGAGCATATAACCCAATGCTCTTAAAGAGCACTCCAAGAAGGTTGAGCGGAGCTAAGGGAAAATGTGTTGGAGCATTGAATCTTCTTTAAATCTCGTCATGTGCTTTGACTCCGCATGGCTGGCCCACAAATTATATCTTTGGGCCGTTGCAGTAGTGAAGTAAAAGAAGCACTGGGCACTGCTGATCTACAGCTATTTTGAGAAAGACAAGTTTTAAGCTAAGCATTTCTTTCATCCTCGGTTGTTATTGACTGACAAGGGCGATGGAAGCTGGAAGCATTCTCGCCCCGTTTTTTGGGTAGCGGTAGCTTTGTAGAGAGTCTGCACCCTCCCACACGCTGGGAAAAGCCAGAGAACATGTAACTCAACGTGACACAGGGCTTGTTTGTCTTGCAGAATGTGTCCTCTTGCATTAGTATGTAGATTAATCGAGAGCCAGTCTAGGAAACATCACGAATGTGCATGCGAAGTGTTGATGCTCTGTTATTTAAATGAATACACCAAATAAAGTGGACAAAAGGGGTAAGTGCAGTTAGTGGCCCCAAGAACAACAAAATACTGCTATATTACAGTGACAAACCGCTTAGAAATGCAGTAAGCCTCATCTCTTAATTCCTTATACAGTTTGCTCCCTTGCATAGACAGGCTTTGTTTCTTGCTTCAAAGTTCATTTCAGTTCATTCTTGAATATAATGCAGCTCCTCATAGGCTCCTCAATAATAAATACATCAGAATAAAACTTCAATGAAAAAATAGACACTGTTCTGATCGGAATTGGACCAAAGCATTTGCTTTCAAACTCAAATGGGGGAAATTCGGTGTTAAACTTTATTGTTCTATTAGCATTTTAATGAAAAGACTTCCCAGGCATTCCCTAAAGGTAAAGAAATGAGCTGTCTCTTAAAAGCTGTATTTTATTAAGAGATGCAATCCCAGATGCAATAATTGCACTCCTGGGTAAGGAAAAGGACAGTCTGGGCCACGGCTGAAATTATAGCCAGCAAAGAAGTATACGTTTGCTTCTTTCACCTGCTAATAATGTGCGATTTTCCACATGCTGGCCGTAGCCAGCCGAAGTGGGGCTTTATTCAGTGTGAACATCTGTTTCTCATTGTTCTGTGTGAGCCATCCCAACTGCTTCCTCCATTTTTAATTTTATTTTCAAAGTTTCATTGTAAGTTTCTGTCCAGCCTGCCTTGATTCTAGCATACGCAGCCCTTCATTGTAGATAGGATTATGCTGCGTCTGAAGGAATTATTCAAGGTTTCATGTCATAAATCTTCTGGGAGATCTTGAAGTGCCAGCCGCCCAAATGTCAGCGTGATGCTCCCGTCAGCCAAAATGGCATGCCTCTTCAGCCCCACTGCTCTGGCCTGTGGGGCAGCCCCAGGCCGCTGCTGCAGCATCCCAGCAAACATCCCGCCTGCCGGGCACGGAGAGAGCCGCGGCCTGATGGTTACCAAGCTGAATTCGGTCGGAGGGGTGATGCTGAGGCTGAGTTACCTTTCGCTACGCACTCTCTGCTCGCCCGAATGTGAATATAATAGTTTTCACTTTGTGTGTGTATTGTAATTGTTAATTATGTGTATTTTCTGTCACAATTGGTTAAAAATTGTAATTAGTGGAACAGATAACGATGTCCTCTTGAGACACTGGGGCTCTGGTTCAGACCAATGAACTCTGCCATTTATTTCACTGTGTCCAGCTTGTACTGGATCAAGTTTTGGTTTTAAAATAAGTTTGTTGATGGCTTGATTTTTTGATTTAGTTATGTAAACTGAACGTCTATAGGACCTGCCAGTGCCATAGGATGGGGTTCTGTGCTCTCGGCACCTGCCACGTACCGAACGTTCCTGGAATAACGTGAAAATGCCTGTCCTCGGGATGCACAGCTCACGTCTTCAGTAATCTCAGAATGAGCAAATATCATCCTTGATTATTTAGTCAAATCAGGTGAAAAAAGACCCAGCAGAAGCAGGCATGCAGAGAGCTAGACATACTAGCACTGAAAATGACTTCAAAATAATTCTCTCTTTCAAAATATTTATGTTAGAATTAGATTTTTTTTCTCCCTTCACGTTTGCAGTCAGACTTTGCTGTCCTCTTCTTCAGTACAAATTTACAACACTGTCCTTAACTACAAGGCAAGTTCCTTGGGCTTTTGGCTGCAGTTGCTGTTTGATTTTCATCTAGTACAAATCTGCACTGCTGCCAACAGTGGAGGTCCCACTTTTCCTGCTGCCTTCTCATGCCAGCACCAAATTTCCTACAGCTGCATCGTAAGCTGGCTGGTAGGGCTGATCCAGCAGAAAATAAACTGGTAAAAACAAAGTCCAGACTCCTCCCATACTTGGAACGACATGGTCTTATGATGGGTTAAAGTGGTGGTGTAATGGCACCTGTACGCTGTGAAAACGTCGATCTGTATCTGGGTCCTAGTCTCTGCTTTTGAAAACTTCATAGTAATTCAAGGATTGGCATCGCATTCTCAAAGTAAACCCCAGATGGCAAGTTCCCTTCCCCAGAAAGCTGGCGATCTGAGTTACAAAGTCAGTAACAAACTGTGGGTGATTGGATATAGTCAAAGACCACGCAAATATGTAGTAACAGTTGTGTAAACACAGGACATTCTTATTTTGCTTTCTCTTTAATAATACCTTGTTTTGAGTTGTAGTATGTATTTCCTTGTAGGAAAGAGGTGAGAAGAGAATGGCTAGCTGTGGAAGACTAATCAAGAAAGCAGAGTATTAGCGTGGCTTCAAAGGCAGGGAAAAGGCGACCAGGTATCTTAACTTGCAAAGCCTTTTCCAGTCGTAAGACACCAAGTGAAATGTTGTGCTGTCATGAGTTGAAGAAGGATGTTTTATTGAAGAGGCAGAAATGGCAGTAGGTGAATATGAAATGAGGGCAGAGTTGTAGGACAGGCATCCCTCTAGCAATCCGGCCTGGTAGCTCAATAGAGTCAGTGCAACATTTACAGCTCAAAGTGGGTGCAAGGCGGGGTGTTAAAAGTGTTCGTGGTTGCAGTGGAACAAACCTTAGAATCCAGACAAGGTCCTGAAGGGTCAGGTCAGGGCGAGAAGGATTTGAGCACGATCTTGGCAATAGGACAAAAAGCACACGTAGATCTTCAGAACTGTTTTTGAAGTAGAAGGCAGCAAGGGATGGAGGTGGAAAGGAAGGCAGGACTTATGCTGTAACCAAATATACAACTTTGTGGGGTGGGAAGGTAGAGCATTTATTATCAGTTGATGGATTAAATTATAATTTTTTTGGTAGAAGACAACTCCTGTTCTTGGCAGTTGTGGAAGGTTTCTCACTTTTGTGTTCAGATGTTTAGTTTTCAATACCTAGCTACCCTACCTTGAACGTTGCCCACATTTGGTTGCCAGGGTGCATCCCTTCTAGAGGAATCCCAGGATCGGGAACTGGTTAATTCTCTGTTTCAGAGTGGTGTTGAGAATGAAATATTATTTGGTGATCACTAAATGCGAGCTCAAATCCCCCATCCTCCCCCGAGGGGGATTTGAGCAGGAGGCTGCTGCCAGAAGCCTGGCTAACTGAGCAGGAGGATGCCGCGAGTGTGGGACTCCTCTCTCCTTGCCTCTGTGCTTTGCCATGCCGAATCCACTGCAGCAGAGCAAAAAGCTCAGGTGGTGGCTGGGACGCGGCTTGCTGGTGCTTTGTAAGGTTGAGCATGTCGTAGAGGGGTATGGGGGAGCTGAGATTCCCAGCTGATCTGAGGGAAGGCAAGAGAAGCAGCCCCGAGAGGGGCAGCACATCTCCTCTGAGCGTATTAAAAAGTGTCTGGGGCTCGCTGCTTTGAGCCGCTTTCTCCTTGTGGCCCTTTCGAGAGGGATGCAGTAAGCTGTGAGAGAGGAGCCAACGTGAAGGCTGATCTTTGTTTTCTTGTCTCCAGATAGGGCACCTCCAGCAGAAGAGCTGGGTAAGCTAACAGGCTGGCAACGAGCCGGAGGCTGCTAGTTACTAGTAGACTGTGGGCAGTGGTGAAAGCTTGCAGTAGCCTTACCATGGGATAGTCACACATTTTTCCTCACTTCTCTGTGACTTTATTTTGGCTGATCAAAATTTCTTCAACTTTTATAACTAGTTTTAATACAGTTTTTGGTAAAAAGTCATCATCTGATATAGGGATTTGTTGCTGCTCTTTGTGTGGCAAGTGAGGGAAAAGAAGTGTTTGATAGCGGGGAGTGTCTGTGGGGGCTTCTGCACAACCATTTCAAACCACTTCTGTTGCTGTAACAGTTTAATTTGGAAAAAAAAAAAGTTTGTCCTAGAATAGATTATACTTTGCATGTGGCTTAAACCTTTAAAAGCACAGGCAGGGAAATTATATGTGGTGAGCGAGAATATTTAGACCACAGCTACATCTCTAGCAAACTAAAATATACAGTAGCAAATCAGCACCTCTCAGGATCTGTGTTCGGGCCTGCTCAGCGTGCCCTGCTTGACTTTGGAAAAGGTGTCTCGCCTCTTCGTGCCTCCGTTTCCTTCTCCATGAAGTCTGAAGACAAAGTCTGTGGTTTGTAAAGCTCCCTGGTGCTTTTATGGGAACGGAAAAGTGTTTCTAGCAGTGATGACAGAGAAAAGGAGGCCTGCAAAGAAAGCTGGTCTTACCAGCAAGGGAGGGAAAGAACGAGCAGGATAGGAAATCCTTGGGCGTGAGGGATGCGCCGATGGGAGAATAGGTGGGCCACGAGAGTACAGTGCAGGTGGTCCCCAGACCACGGCACGCGCGGGCTCGGGGTGAGCCTGCAAACACGCGGCAGGGCCAGGTTCGGCTCCGGGGCTGGCGAGGTGGAGGGGCTGGCCAGCCTCCATTCCTGCTCTCTCCAAATGAAGAAAGCGCATCCCTGGGCTGCTAACATATTGCCTCCAGTGCTCCTCACAGCTGAGGAAGCGAGAGGCAAAGGGCGATGCGATACGAGAGAGGAGAATGGAGCAGATAGCATTAAGGGGCTGTAAGAAAGAGCTTCACAAAATGACAAATGGAAGAAAAGGGGGGAAGAGGAGTAAAGAATAACACAGTCTTATCAAGCAAGTTAAACAAGCCTTTTTAATGTCACTTCTCCCTCTGAGCATCCTTAGACTAAACAGAATGGGAGAGGAAAAAGCTCCCTAAAAGAGGAGATAGAAGGGAAATGGATGCTTTCTGCTGCCCGTGCTGTTCAAAGGAAATAGGAATTCTGGTTTAAAAAATCAAATCTATTGCGAAAGAGGTATTTAGATTGATTTATCTGTAATTTACAAAAAATAATAAATTGGTGGTTTGCTTATTGCATTTTGTGAAGAACGCGCACAAATGTTGGGCTAATGTAAAAATGGCATTTCAGTAATAATTATGGATATCTTGCTTCAGCCTCATTTAGAAACATGTAATTGAAGTGATAGATAGATAGATGTAGTGCTTATAAATAGTTTAGGTTTGCTAATGAGCAGTTCTCTCATTCTCTCTTTCTCCAGTTTTTCCCTTTCCTACATGTTTTTGCTTCTGAAGCATTTTTTTTTTTCTCATTTACCCTTCCCTGCTGCTGACCAAGAGCATTCCCAGGGTATGCTCTACCCCACTTTTATGGTTTTATGCCCTGGGAGCACGGTCCCTTGCTGCTGGGTGGGTGTCACGAGCGCGCAGAGGCTCAATGGAGCAGATGTACCAAAACAATACGGAGTTGTAACAGGCCGGGGAAGACGTGCGCGGACGTGCGCTGCCTGCCTGGCGAGTGGGTGGGTGGGTGGGTGGGAGTGCAGCTGGGTGAGGGGCTCCTCGCTGGTGGTGAACCGGCCGGAGGGGATGAAGGCCATGGAGAAAGAGGGGTGGGGGAGGCAATGTAGCGTGTCATGGATTAGTAAGATCGGTGTAGCAGATCTCGATAGTGAAGAAAGTAGTGAGAAATGGTGCAAGAGATGAGGAATGAAAGGATAATGTGCATTATGTACACTTAAGTACTAACGAAGTCCAGGGAAGGAGGAGGAACTAGGAACGAGAAACTATGGGTACAGCAGTGCTGTACTCCCCTGCAAACAAACCTCTTCAGATAGATGACTCTCCATGTATAAGTTCTGCCACTCAGATCTCCCTAGACGTTGGCAAACTCCAAGTTCACTAGGTTTTCTGCTTGCAAAGTGAGGGTAGATGAATACAGGCCTCCCAGCTCTATGCACCGAAAGAGTGTATTGAGACCAGCTGAAGGAAGAAGGCATGATACGGGCTGGGGAGCTGCTGGAAAAGACTGTTTGGTAGGCTGTCCGCAGCATTGCCTAAAGGGCTGTCTGGGCCTGTAACATCTGAAGATTTTGTTAGTGTTTTCCTGATGGTTTCGGGGTAGCTGATGTCTTTTTTTTTTTTTTTTTTTTAATATATGCTTTAAGATCTACCAAGGAAGCTGTTAGCTTCTGACTTCCTGCTACTTTTAACATCTGTCAGACAATGACCAGTAGTCAGGTAGCCATAAGCTGTAGTATTGATACTGCATAAACATTCCTGAAAAATTTCTAGGGACTTCTGTCCAAAAAAAAGTTTCTTTGCGCTCATCAAATTCCGATGGAGGAGTGTGTTGCCACTTAGTGGTCTTTTATCTTACAAAAACTTTTCCCCCCTAGCATCTTTCATTTTGTTTTCTAGTGCATAGGCAGGTTAAGGTCTGAGTGGTTGTTATGTGATTTTGTGTTAACTGAACAAATGTAAACAGCATCCAAATATTAAACTGAAGGACAGAATGGAGCTGAACAAGTTTGTAACGGCTGGAAACTAACACTTGTCTTCACCTGCTAGTAGTGAAATGGTTGCAGGTGGAATCTGCGTGTGACAATGTGCTCTTCATAGCAATGGCTTCCCCCATTACGCCTGTAAGGAGAACGAAAAATCTTTTTCAGAAGGAGGGACAAAGTACAAGCAACATAACAACAATGCATTTTCATTTTTGATGTTGAAAGCAGTTGTTAATGTGACTTTTGCTCTTCCCTGCCATTGGTGGTGGGGAATGTTTTCAAATATGGGCGGTGTCTTAGATGCTTTGCTTTGAACTACAAAACTAGTAACCTTTTGGACCTGCCGATGTCAAGCACTAGCTTAGAGGCCTGTTAGTGCAATACTGAACATGGACTAACTCAGAGAACGAGGCAGGCTCCGGGCAGTCAGTAAAAGTAGTGTTCACATGCAGTAGATCTTATGAGGGGGAAAAAGGAAGTTCTAAAATATTTATTCTTCTTAATAACAAAATTGCTAAGAAAAACTTAGAGCCAATAAGATTTGTGTTGTTTTCTGTGATGTCTTTTTTTGGATTGGTTTCACCTGCAGGCTTACTGCTTAGTAGCTCCGTATGTAGACGAGCCAGGATCCGGCCTCTGGTGCAACCTCCTTCTGCTCTCACTGAACTAAATGGCAAAGAAAATTTCCACTGGCGTCGCTGAAAGTGTGATTGAACCTGAATTGCCTTTTGAAAGCAGTGGCAAAAAAGAGGTGGTGGAAAGAGAGGTCACTGTAGGTTTTCTTAATGGGTGGATAGCTCATTTATGTGGGGTGGAACAAATAAAGCTGGGAGACAGGTCAGCATTTGAGATCCAAGTAATCGGGTACAGTAAGTGTGGAAAGTATGGCTTACTTTCATCAGGCTGTGAAGAACATCTCCTTTTTGCTCCTCTTTGCTTCAGAGCAAGCTGAATAGTTTTCCTAATGCATCAATTCCCCAGACCAAAATTATCAATGAGAGGTTATAGGTGGGAAAGGAGGGTAAAATAGAGCATTTAAAATGGGAGGAAACTGAAAATGTAAATTCCAGGGGCAAATGTCTGCCCATGAGGATATTGTAGTGCTGTGGGGGGAAGCTACCTTAGTGCTGCTAGGTGACTTGCCAGCTTGTAACCATGGCACCTTTGTGTACCCCTGACGAAGTACGTGTGCACGAAAACGATGGCTCCGTGATGTGTGTGTGTGTGTGTGTGTTGGGGTTTTCGGTTTGCTTGGTTTTGGGTTTTGTTTGTTTGTTTTTTGAACACCCAAGAAGGAGAATAGCTGTCCGTCACATCCCTCCTGCCTGGGTTATTTGCAAGGCCCTCTGTAACATAATGACAGACCTTTTATGTATAGTGTTATAGTTTCTTTCATTCTGTGAGCAGAGCTGGTTATTCAATTTCAGTGTCCACTAAAGCAATCTCCAAAAGCAGTGAAAATAAAACTCATTACAGTGTGTATGTGATACGGTATGTTTAGAATCCTGGGAATGTGCTGCAATAAACTTTCACTGGCTTTCCCTCTCCACAGCAGCAGATAACAAAATTTACATTTCCACTGCGTGTAAGAAACTGAAAAGATGAATCCCTACAGACTAGAGTCTGAGGACCATTGTTTCTTTGTCTACTGAGAAGTAGTTATTATTTATTTGTGAGAGAAATCCAGAAGTCACCTCCAAAGGTGAAATCTTCTGTATTTCTTGAAGATGGAAATAAGCATTCTGTGAGTGACAAACAGCTGAGTTTTCTACAAACACGGACTCTCCGCCTCTCACCCCCCGGCCTTATTTTACCGCTCAGTTCTTCTAAGCAGCATGAAAATACCTTCGACCTCTTTTTCCCTGTTCCTGGGATGCGTTATCCTTCCCAGAGGCTGGGCTGGTGTTTGTATAACGCCATTTACGCAGGCAGATCTTGCCTGGTGAAATGTAGCCCCGGCTGAGATAGCACAGCCCTTGTTAATACTTAACGTTGAGTAAACAAGGCAGGTCATAGCCATTGTTACTACTTACGTCCAAATGTAGTGCAGCATCCTTAGCTGACAAAGGTCAGGTGAAAAACAGGTCTGCTCTCTGTGAGAGGGATCCCCCCCCGGTAAAAGATGCAGAAATGCCAGATTCCCAAACTCCTGAGGGCTGGCTTTGTCTAAGCAGAGCGAACTGCCTAACAGAGAGGCTGTGTGTACTAATTACTGGTTAAAGTGAGAACCCCCGGTGCCACGGTTCGTTCTGGAGGCTAGCAACCAGAGGTGTTTGGAAGGGTCAGAAGAGGTGAAGGGATGGCCTGGTTTGATTTGGTTGGAATCTTTGGTTTATTTTTACAGTGCGGCCGCGTCTTTACGGGCCATCTATTTTCCCAGTGCATGATAATCTTCTCCTTCGTTTTGTTACCTCGTGGGGAAGGTTGCTGTACTTTGACATCACTTGCCTCCTAGAAATGTCAGCTTTTGTTGTCACACTTGCAGCGTTTGTGACAGCTGTTTGAAAGAGAACTTCACAGAATAAATTAACAGCCACAGAAACTTAAAGTATCTGTAGCGAAGCACCTTGGATTGGGTTTTTTTTATTATTTGCTTCAGCACATTGGAAAACATACCTCTCTGGTGCTCTATGTATCTTGGCTTTCCATTAGAAATGCAGTCTCGCTCAGTCAAATCCATTAAAAATACAAAGCAGCTGTTCCCCCTTCCATGCCTAACCATCCCAAAAGAAACTAAGCCCCAGCTCTGCAACCAGAGGCTTTGTCCTGGCTGCGGGGCAGACCAGTGAGAGGAAAAACAAGAGTCGCATCCCCAAGGCCCCTTACCAAAATTATTCCTCTGTTGTAAACCTCCACCTTCATAGAGTAGAAGTTTGATGCCTGCAAAAGTATGATGCTTGTATTAGGGTGGCTCTCAGACCAGTTGGAGTTTATCAATTAAAAAAGTGTAGTAACCTGCAGTCTGCTCTCAGAACCATAGATCAGAAATACCAGAGACTCCGCTTGCGTATCCTTTCTGAGCTGCAATGCCTCACAGCATTTGCAGTCTTGAGAGTAGTGTAGGACATATCTTGCTGTGAGTGTGTTTCATTAATCTCAAAATGGCCTGGAGATGGATGGTATCGATGGCGGCGTATCCAAATGAAAGCTATATAGCCATGAGACATGAGTAGGAAAGTGCCCTTGTTGCTTATGTGTTGAAATAAGCCTCCGAAACAACTCGGATCCTCACTAGATTTTCAAATTTTAGACTTTACTAACAAATGAAGTGATGAACAGGCTCCAGTTGGTCAGCTAATGCAGGCTGCCCATAACCAGTCGCCTCTAGCTAGTGCAGAGTGGGTATCGGCCACCTCGCTTTCACCAGGACTTAAGTTTTGCCCAGTGCTGAAATGTTGCTGTATGTTGTCAGCTGCTGACTACGTATCAGAGGTGGAAAAAAATTCTTCATGTAAGTGTTTAGGACCTACCTTTGCAGGTATCTGGCTTCTTCCAACTTGTAGGGCTATGAAGGGAGACGGTGCCTGGTAAATAAGCGTGCAAGATCCAGCCTCAGTCTAGCAGCACTCCAGGATCCTTTGAGGTAAAGGATGCTATGCGTGATTGTTATAAATGGTTTGTTTGAGTTCTGCATAAATACAGCTAAATCAACAGTGTAATCAGGAGGTGATCTGGGCTGGCTTGCAGGTTTTCAGAGAGCTGTTTTCTGTGCTTTCCGGCATCGTTTAAAAAGTGTTCTCTAGCTCGCGGTTATGAGCATAATCTTCCAAATGTGAACGGAATCTAAATTGGCGCAGAGCAACTTGTCAGAATCGGCACCCAGTCTGCAGCAGGAGCTCAGGGAGGGATGTGAACCGCCTTTGTTCTTTGCAGTGGGGGTGTTAACGCTGAAGTTTATGATAATGTACTTGCCAGCATTGTTAATTATTCCACTGGAAGGAAGGAGCTGGAGAGTCTGCACAATTTGCTATCAGTAAGGGTCTTGTTTCGGCGTTCCAGTTTGGCATCTCAAATAGGTGGTGTCTGGGAGAGTCCTGCTTTCTTGGGAGGTGGGGGGGGCTCTTTTCAGTCCCCGATTTGTGTCGTCCTCATTACTCTTTGATACAAATAGGATTCTTCTTCAAATGTGATTTCTCCATACCTGACCAACAAGGCAGAATGCATGTGGTTTGTCTGGATTAGTTTTTCCTCTCTTTTTCTTAGAAGAATAAATAAAGCTGCCCCCTTTTTGTACCTTGGGACTGTTCTGTGTCACCAGCCCCTTTCCCGAGTGTTCCAGGATCTCTCTCAATGTAAGCTTTTGTTTTAGAAAGTAAAATAAAAACGGGAAAGGAAGTTTTATATTCCTTTGGTTATGAAAATAAGAATCCAAATGTCAGTTGGTACACTGACTGATTTTCCCAAATATTCAGCATGTGCTGTCACAAGTAGTAGAAGTCGTATTGTATACAACACCATACTGTATAAAATGAAGCTTTTGAGGACAGAGAAAGATGGCTTACTGTAAAAGTTGTTGTCTGTTTACGTGCATCTGCCTCTAGACATGGGGGTGGTGGATGAGTTTCTGCTTTTACTTAGCTCTACTTTGTTGAAGCTTCACCGGCTCTTCTGAAGCCTGACTCTGCTCCTATTGTTTCCTGTGGGGAAAGACAAAGCATGAAGGCATTTGATGTGGCCAACAAGCCTCCTCTCATTTTTTCAGATAGGCAAAGCTGAGTATCTGAGAGACTTACCCAAGGAGTGTACTGTCAGTTAGTTTGAGAAGTAATCAGAATTGAGACGATTTTGCTCTGGGAAGTTGTATGGACACAGAAAAAATAAATTTAAAAAGTCAAGGAAGAAGTGATGCTCTGTGCCCGTGACAGACCAGGCTTTTAGCCAGGTGGAAGCCCAAGAGAAGAAAGCCTTTGCTTCCCATTGCCCTTGGCTCTGGGGAGGATGGAGGGTGATAATGGTGATATCTTCGTGGGCCTAGCGCTGTCTCCTGTCCTCTGCGTTAAGCCAGTGAGCCATGTCAAGTAATCCAGGGACTTTGAAAGGGAAAGAGAAACGACTCGTTCCTTGCTGGCGAAGTCCTGGCCCTGCTTGTGGCGGCGGCGGCGGCAGCAGCTGTGTGTGCCACGCAGGCAGGGACATCAGCTCAGAGGGAGAACCCAAAGGATGCAGTATTTGCCTTGACACCAGCTGAGCACGTAGGCAAACCCCGCGGGCTGGAAAGGTTTGTGTGTGTTCGGCCCACTGCAGTGTATGCCACGGCAATGATCAGGTGCAGCCAGCCAGCCAAAAGTGTTAGGTGGTACCAGCCACAAATGGAAGGGCCTGACCCTGCTAGTCAAAGCTGAGTAGTGAGGGGAAGGCAAAGTTACCTTGGTTCTTTGGATTTCCAAGTCTGCAGGATCTGCACTGGTCTCGCTTGTGAGAAATATTTTTATTTTTGAGTTGTGTGTGTGTCCCCCCCCTTGACCTTACTCTCTTGATGTGCACTCTAGCTAACCATTTGGTTGGCAAGCGGGCTGGGGAAAGAACAGCACGTTAGGGGTTAAGGCTTTCTGTTCATTTCTCACTCCAGCCATGCCACTATGCAGAACAGTACATGTGGAACAGCCTGTCGGCTGCTAATCTCCATTTGTTCTTTTTTACGAGGCATGTCATTTAAATTTACCTCCATCCCACACAAACCAGGTCCTAGTATTATCACACTGCATTATTATTGAAAATTATTTGCATTAGCAACGCTTTATCTTAAACAAAGGGTAAAAAGGACTTCTCTGATGTGTCAAAGCGTGGCGCTTCATGTCAGCTTTCCTTGTCTACTTCTTTTACAGAGGATCTCTGACTTGGGTTCTTTATCGCACGTGTAAAGGGCGGCAGCAGCGGGATGGACTCCCGTGTGCCCAACAGTGGCTCAGACCTTTGCACAAGCTGGTGCGGTCGTAGCGGCGAATAAGGATGGAGTGAAACCTTGTTTCTGACTTGACTTCGTTCTGTGTTTTGTTTGCCAGTCTCAAGTAATCTGTTTTGTGGGGCAGGATAGAACGTAACAGTTTAATTACAGTGAAACTATTCATGTGGCGCTGTCTTACCTTCCCTTCAGCTCTGCTCATAGCTGATGTAGGATACAGGTCTCTTTTTTTTTTTTTTTTCTTTTTTTTTCATTCTTCCCCACATTTATAAGTTGAAAGAAATGCGATGGGGGTTTCTTGCTATGTACTTATCTTGAGTTTGCCGCTTTGAAGTCCGGAGGACAGGCTGACCTCTGAAAGGCTCGTTGCGCATCGCGTGTCCCCAGAGCACGGATGGACAAAGCTGGCAGCGCTTGGCCGCAGCGCTGCTCTTGGCGCAGCTCCTGCTATCTGCTGGAACCGCTGCGAAAGGCCACCGGCTACTAGCTCGGATGCAAGGAGCCGCTCGGGGCAGGTAGTCCTCTCTGTACCCCGGGGCCGCTCAGGGCTCCGTGAAGTTAGCCGAAATCTCGAAGAAGGTTGCCCGCGATGTTTTGCACAGGTTCCTGCCCCACGCCAATCCCTTTTGTGATGTGCTGCTTCTGAAACGATCCCGTTCGGCGCCAGAGCTCTGTCCCGTTCCTTGGGGGGGGCCCTCGGCCCCGGGCACAGCTCAGGTCTTGCGGTGGGTTTCGGTGAAGAGAGCCGGGGTGCTGGTGACCCGCAGGATCCCAGGCGGGGTCAGTCAAACACAGCTCGTTTCTGTCTGTTTTCCAGTGCATCTCTGCTCATTCACACCCCACCTTTGCTTGCGCTTTATCTCACCTCATCCTGGTAGAGGTATTTATCTAAGCAGTTTAAAAATGAGTAGAGGAGGTACAGTGCTTTGTATTTGCTGAACAAAGATGGAGAGAGATGTCTGTAGCAGAGCTCTGAACATTGCATACAGCAAAGTAAAATAACAGCAGGCAAATGTCCACCTCTTCCCTCAAACTTTAGATTATAAATTGAGCTACAGAAAATGAGCTGATTCCTCATCTGGTGGACAGCTCTGATTTGTTGTAAGGCTGTGCACAGAAACACTGTAGCTGAGAGGGTGCCAGGCTTTATTTGCTGGTTGGTTGATATTTATGTCAGGTTGCCAGGCAAATTCATACACTGCTGTGCGGCAGGCAAGGTCTTGGGGGTGGGGGAGATGGGTAAACATCCTAGAAAGATCTAAAGGTGTAGGAAGAGGTTTGGAGGACAGGAATGAGGAGCTGGGTTTGCAAGTTGTAAAACTTGCATCTATTTTTGTCCTCTGTCGCTGAAGCAGAGGTGTAGAGGGCTGAACTGTTCTGCAGCACTGCCAGGTTAGCATCTGTGCGGTCCTGTGCCCTCGTGCCGTGAGCAGGCAACACCTAATGGAAAACTTCACAAACTAGTCAGTCCCTGTGATGCGATTTGAGTTTGTGTCGCTGCTTGGACATTTGCATGTTTATGGAGTCCTGCATACTCAAAACCTATAATAATTTCAGCTAAAGGCTCTTCTGCCAGTGCAAACCACAAAAAGTAACTAAATAGACAATAAATCTACCTACGCTCTATGGAACAGTTCCCTTTCTCACCCTCAGCTGCCTTTTTTTTACAGCCTGTGTGTCACTCGTCAGGTTCAGACCTGCAGTTTATGATACAGGATGATTTTCTAATCACCATTTGAGTGCCTGGGAAAAGCTGGAGACTCCCTCTGTGTTTGTAAGTGCATGCTGTGATTTACTGGAAGACAAAGTGTGTAAGCCAAAGCAGTAATGTTCTGAAACAAAAGTTAAATCAGGGAACAGAAATAAAGGCCAATATCAATCTTTTATATATTTAGTTACCAAACAGCATCTCCTTTGTCAGCAGCACATGAAACAACCACAAAATAAAGATGTCCCTCGCTTTTAGTTACTGTATATGCCAGGGCATTCTGTTCTTGTGTACACTCTCAGAAATAGCTGAAATGATTATAAATGTGTTTCAGCAAACAGCAGCTTTTTTTGTAGCAAATGTAATTGCTAGATAAACTTGGGGGTTGCAAAATGCTGAGGTTTAGCACTTCACTGGACAAGCTGTGCACATTTTTGAGACAACCAGCATATGGGAGACTGTCAGCAAACCACTATCAAAGACATTTGTGACTCACAGGAATGGAGAGCTGTGAAAGGGAAATCGTCTTAGGTAATCACAGCCTTAGCACGTCAGGGAAAGCACGTCTTTTGGTTATTGCTCTGTCATCCTTTCTCAGACATGGTGGGAAATCAGTTTGGTTTCATTCTTCTTTAATTAAGAAGTCAGAAATTTGTGTTTTCAATCTATCATTACTTTTATTTCTCTTTTCAAGAAAGGCAATGGGAGTTTATTTGAAAGGCGGGTTATGAAAGATTCACGTTTCTCTAAGTATGTGAGAAACAATCTTTTACATTTTGTTTAAAGTCATGAAATGCAAGAAAGTTGGATCTCTCTAGCTACTGAGCAGATCCTCACAGGCAGGTAGGGCAGGTATATAGAGTTAGCTTGCTTGCAGCCGAAATAGAGGAGTTTTCTTGTCTGCGAAGACTAGAAGGGCAGGAATTTTTACTGAAACAAATTCTGGAAATAGCCAGCCCAGGAGAGAGGTAGCTCCCAGTTTATTTATGGAAGCTCATAATGAAATGGTAGATAACAAGCTAGCATGATGTACATTCTGGAGGGATAAACCTGTACTTGAGATTTGACAACACTACTCTTAAAAATATTTACTGCCGCAATTTAAGTAGAGCGTACCAAGAGAAGCAATGTTTTATTTCTGTCAGTTGGCCTTCACTATAACATAAAAACAAGTAATTTAAATAGTAAAGGTTCCGGTAACTATCATGCGCATTAATATTCGACTTAGCGCACACCCAGACGGTGCCTAAGCGTTCTTCCTTTGCTGTGGGTGGGAGGCTGGTACGTGCAGCCCCTGCCCTGCCTTTGTGTTTTCCTGTCCTGCAACTCCCAGCCGTAACCCCCGTGCACCCCTTGGATGTCTGGGGAGGATGTCACTGCTGATGTTCATTAACAAACCAGGTAGGCTAGAAGCA
Organism: Platalea leucorodia; assembly: GCF_965183815.1. NCBI lineage: Eukaryota > Metazoa > Chordata > Aves > Pelecaniformes > Threskiornithidae > Platalea > Platalea leucorodia. The sequence goes on along the minus strand of NC_138828.1, from coordinate 14,079,177 downwards.
GGATTGTTCTGTACCTGGACAAGATGCTTTCCGTTATCTTCGTTCTGAAATATATGCAAACACCCCGATGTATTTCTGAGAAGGAGCAGTTCTGTCCTGGGGCAGTAACTGCAATTACTCAAATAACTGTTACATGCCTTTCTTCGTATGAAAGGCAAGGTTTATATGCATGAAAGACAGTATGAACAACATCTCTTAATCAGACTCTGGCACTTGGAGCATCCACTGAGACCTGAAGGTCCTGTTGCAATTCATAGGCAAGTGTTGTTCAGCTCAAAATTCCATCAATGCAGTAACAGGTCTGCATGTTAAAGGACAAAACTTGTCTTTAAAGGCCTTTTTTTCTTTTTTCTTTTATCCTCCTTCCTGTTGAAGATAGTGGTAAGATTCATCATTGCAAATGGTGTCTCTTTCATTTTGACCTGCTGATAAAATAAAATGGTATTTTTCTTGTGACCTGGAGGTGGGCATTGGCAAAATTGTACTCATCAGTTGCTTCTAATGACTCTTAATATTTTCTGACATTCTTTCTTTCAGTAAGCTTCTGGTATATAACCTCCGTTTTGAAACAATTGTGTGCGTGGCAAAACTCGGAGTATTCTATAGTCTTAGATCTTATAGATCTAAATGCAGAGTTTGAGGTTGCTTCCTAAAATTATATAAGATTTAAAAAAAAAAAATATTTTTTTTACTATTTTTTTTTAAAATACTTTTCCGGAAGAGATGTTAGAAACCAAAAGCTGACTACTTAAATTTTAGACTATGAAGCTGTGTCTTTCCATGTGGTTTCCCAGCAGTAGTCCAGTAACATACCAGGTCTAATTTCTAAGCTACTGCCTCAGTTTTACATGCTGAGATCAGTGCTCTCTCGCCCTCCCACTTCCCGGATCGGCAAAGGATTTATTAAAACTGTAGCTACCTCCTTGGTTCCTTCGAGTCTGTTCTTCTTGTCACAGTTCTGCTTAATATGTTGGCATTATTAAAAATCTAATCAAGCTTGCTACTCAGTGTGGCTGTGGTTACTTCAGTCTGGTTTACAGCTTTTGCTATCTGTCCTCTCTCACAAGTGTGAGCTTAGCAATCATAAAGAACAAAACTCTCACAGGAGAGCGTACTGGAAAAAAGCCATCAGATGAAAATGCCTTGGAGTTTCAGCAAGGGGGTGACTCTGCAACTTCAGGAAAAAGGACAAGGTGAACCGATCTTAATTTATTTTGGGGGGGAAGACAAAATCTTTTTTGGATACTCTTTTTTCAGATCAGTAAGACATTTTGTCAGGCTGCATCCCTTTGTTTCTATGTACACAAGCAAAGAAATTCCTAGGAGTCTCCCTGAATGAAATACTGCATCTACTTCTGAAAGCACTGGTCTTGGAGAGGGATGCCTGGTATTTATTTAATTAAAATTAGGGTTGGAGCAAATTCCATCGTAGTTTAGGTGAAGGACAGATCCATCGTGTGTGGAGGAGGAAACCTAGCAAAACATTCCACAACAGAAAACCCTGCAGTCACGCTTAGTGATGGGCCTCATTTTGGATCCCCTCTCCTAGTCCCTTCTAGCACAGCTTTCCAAGGGACAGAGACGGAAGGATCTTCCATCACAGTACTGCAGGGGCTGCCAGGCAGCTGTATGAAGTTACTTAAAATCCATTGCAGAAACAACTTTTTATTAAAAAAAAAAAAAAAAAAAAGGGCAATAAAGGCATGCGGCTCATGTAATTTTACAGCTCAAGTATCAGGAGGTGCATGTTTATGTTCAGAGATCAGTGCAGGACAAGCGGAGACTATCTTGAGGGCAAAGCCACCTTTTAGGCAGATGTGTCTGGGGAGTTATGTAAAAGGCCCCGGTTAAGCCTGGGGTTCAAATTGTTCTTTGCAGATATTTTAAGCGATGGCTGAAGGTTAGGTGTGAATTCAGCCCCTCCTAGCATTAAGGCAGGCAGACTTAGTGCATTTTGAATTTCTCTATCCCAGGACTCCTGTGATGCCTGTTCCCTCATCCTTTCTGGTGTCAGGGAGGTTGAGGAAATACTCAGTTCTTTATCATTTATCCTGCCATAGAGTAAAGCGCAAAGGGAACTTCTTGTTTGGGTCACTTGCCGTCAACAAATGCCATACTGCTCCTTGGGGTATCTGGCTCAAGGTGGGAAAAGTTCTTGCAGGATGGAAAAGTGATTTTAAGATGAACTGTTAGGAGTTAATTCCTCAAGTAAAGCTCGGTTAGAGAAAATGGATGGAAAAATCGGCCGCTCCTGGGTTGCCAGTTTTGTCACCTCTGTAGCTCTCGGAGAGGGATCTGGTCATTGTTCTTTTTGGTTTGACCAGTTTAGACTTTTCAGACAACAGGTGAGCTTGGCAACGTTTGGAAGTGGGTGCTGAGGAAAGAGGGTGGCAGGGAAGGATCCTTTGGGCTTTACGTAGCCGTCGGCAGGTGGCCGCCGCGCGTGCGACAGGAACGCTGCCCGCGCTCGGCGCTTCCCTTTGAAGTTTAAGGCGTGTTTAATGGCAGCCTTTTGCCACCCAGAGAAAGCGATGCGATAGAGCTGTCTGATTTGCCTTGGTTATTGTTGATAATTGAATTTAGTTAGAGCAACACTGCATCTCTGCTCCAAAGTTAAGCAATAGCTTCTGGTTTAATCCCATGGTACCAGCGTTCGTCTCTCAGCCTTCATTGTTCCCTTGTGAGTACCGGGTGTTCTTTGTCTGCAGTTGCTTTCTTGTCTCGCAGGCCTACTATTTTCATTCACTTTCTAATTTCTTTCTCTCCCTTTCTTCTGTCTGTCTCCCTCCAAATCTGTGTTAGGTGATGCATATGTGCAGAAGGGGCTGTTTCTAATGAGCTCCTAGGCAGGGAGAAGGCAAGATAGATCACTTCTAAAATTGAAAGAGAAGGGTGGGGGTGGGAGTTTACGCTGAGGGGCACCGCATTTTTTAATAGATTCTTATTTAATTAAGAACACTTCTGGAGGGATGAGGGATGATGGTGTCTTTAGTAACACATTAGAGAACAGCAGAATAGTTGTTTAGATATTTTTCCCAAAGCATTCTGGGATTTCTCTCTTTGAGAACTGCCTTTGTGCTTTTACTTTACGTGCTATGGTTAATAAAGAAAAGAACACAACCATAAACCCATTATGAAGTACCTGTGTTGTCTGAAATGCATTGAAATGAGCTCTTTTTGACGCACATGTGAAGTCTGATGCCTGTCTGAATAGGCACTAAAAATGGGGAGGAGGTTCCAGGCTTATACTGACCTTGATTGGATCAGATTGACTCCCTTTAATAAAGAAAAAGGATTTTTAATTACAAATTCACAAATAGAAAAGAAGTGTCACCTGAAATTAAGAAGAATTGCCACTATAATAGATGTAACTGAAATACCAATTTGACATAATAAGCCTTTTAGTACAGGTCATAATGTAAGAAAGAAAGAAAAACTGATCAAACTCAAGGGAAAACCCTGATGCCACCTTAAGTTAGTTGTGGTACTGGTTTGACATCGTTAGTGCCAGGAGTTCATCCTCAGTGTCTAGCATGATTTTGCAGAGTGGGTAGTTAGAAAAGGTCCTTTTATCTGTGTGCCACCCAGAAGTGAAGAAGATGAAGTGAGACTTCACTCTACCCATCTAGAAAATGCTTAAAATAGTGCTTGCAACTTCAGGTACATTGCATAGCCTTAGTGGTGGAGGCAAGGCTGTTGTACGAGTAAAGCATCAGCAAAGGCCTGAAAAGGAACTGCTTAAATTTCCAGAAGAAACACTCAGAACACTCTTGTCTTATGCCATGGGTGTGCGGTATACCGAGATGGACCAAGCAGGCTGTTTTTATTCTATTTCATGCACACAGTTCTGGATGTCTTTAGTATAAATTTGAGCATGGTAAAGAGGAAGAGGGTTGGCTTATGGTTCATGTCATCTTTATCCAAAATATCCCAGTCCCAAACATTTTCCAATCCATGTGGTAGCAGAATGACTTCTCCCTCCAGCCTTTCCAACTGCAAGAAATTCTGAGCCATACTCAGAGCCAGCATATGCAAGCTCAAGGTAGGCGTAGGATCTTCAGCGAGTTGTAATGAGTTATAAAGAGTTCAACCCGCAGCTCTCGCTAACCCTTGCAGGAGATGAGTGTCCCCTCCAATCTGTGTTGGCACTGCTCATGCGAATGCTCCTGTATCCACTTCAGGCAAAAATCAGCTGGCTTCAGCTGACTGAGCGAAGGGTTTGGTATTTACTAAGCACAAGTGGTTTTAACTGAAAAAGGTTAGGGAGCTCTCAAACAAGGGGTAGTTTGCAGATCTGATGGTGCCAGAGAGGACGCCAGCCAGCTGGTACCGTGCTGAGCTCGGCCGTGGTCAGATGCAGTGTTTTCCAGGACTGAGCGATGAAGTTTGAAGTTGAGAGTTTCTGTGGCATCACATCAGTTTGGAAGCTAGGCCCAGTGGTTAAACCTCCTCCTTTTTATCTGCCTTGTGTCCTCGCTATCAATTGTGATTTTGCTACCTACACTATCTTGTTTTCTCTTGTTAAAAATAATAACAAAATCTTCCCACTCTCCATCGCTGCTGTGTTAAATGTCAGCGTAAACCAAGAGAGAGCATTTGAGGGCGGCAGCGAGAATGCCTATTGCGAAATACTGTCTGATCCCTTCCCGCCATAATGACACAAAATGGGCCAGTTACTTGTGATGTCGCCTCAGAACAGGACGGTTAAGCAGATGCAGTTCATGTGAAATATAAGGGAGTTCCTCATAATCACTTTAGAAAAACAGGAGTTTGTTTATTTTTGAAGCAATGTTATTAGCTGCAGGTCCCATTGTATCCTAGCAATTTAGCTGTGTCAAAGATATGATTAAGCTGCAGCTATGGGACTCAAGTAAAACTGCCAGATCACATTAGTAATATAATTTGTGTTTGCACAGCAGCCATTTCCAGGTTTTTCTACATAAGGGTCTGCTGCAGGTTTGGTTTTCATTCCTCACTCCTTTTCATTGGAGGGACACAAGGGATTATAAATTGGTAGTTAAAATTCATATTAGGAATTTAGGAATTAAGAAGGAATTTTGACTCTTTGCATTAATGTTTGGACTATGGTTGATGGCAAACCTGAGTTGGGGCCAGATGTATTCTGATTTCCTACGAGCCTCAGTTTTCAGGGCTTTGACTGTGCATGCCACTGAATTGGCATATGTAGTATTTGCACTCCATATAAACTTCATGCATGAAAAGCTGTCTTTTAAAGATGTGGTCTCCACTGAATGTATTTATATGTTGTTCAAGGGACGAAGCACATAAAGCAGGAGGGGCCTTCTTCCCTCTTTTTTTTTTTTTTTTTCCCTTTCTTTTCCTTCAGTGGAAGTGAGGTCCTTACCAGTGTGTATTCCCAGATGTCTCAAAAGGATCCTAGTCCCGTCTGGGACCAAAATGTTCTCTCTGTCTAATATTTAAGCAGCTTTTTAATTTTTACTATTTTTGTTAAAATTTTTTTCTATGGATTCTAGCTCGTTTAAATACACCAGTTCAGATCCACTAAGCACAGCAGAAACTAGATGCAAAGACGAGCAATCCATTCAGATTATTTTTCCAGAACAAGTAATATTTTCTTTTTAGCCATATCCCTTTAAGCCTCCTAGCCTTATGCTTGCTGTCTTATCGAGAAGCTGGCTTTGTGATCTGCATTCTTGCTCGTGAAGAATTGTGTGATTTTTATTTAGCAGACTGAGAGATGTCATAAAGAAAAAAATGTGAGCAGGCATTACTTAGCCACATGTTTCATTTCCTTCAGTCCCACAAGTGCTAAATTCTGGTTTTAATTTCATTATTGAAACTACAGGACCTTCTAAAGATCTGGCTGCATCCCAAAATGGCCTCTTGAAAAATACCTCTGAAGTTGCAGCCTTGCCAAGTAACCTGCTGCAGACAAAGGTCTCAAGGTATCACCGGCAGCAAACAGTAATTGCTCATTTGCAAGGACAGCTTAGTATCTCTCCAACAGATTCCTTGGGAAATGCAGACAGCCGTATGTGTGCTGCCTACACTCTCTTAGCTAGACCTGCTGCAGGGAGGTGGACAAAGCATCCAGTCAGACCTGTGACTTGGGCAACACTTCAGAGGAACCAAGCCTGGAACGGCCTGGGATCTTGGCTGGTCCCATCTTATTAATGGCACATGTAGATGTTGCTTGATGAACTGGCCATTTTGGCCACCTGCACGGATTCAGGCAGCACAGGACTGCCCTGATCTGTGCCTTAGCTGCTGTGGGGCTCCTGAGGCTTGGAACAGCTAGAGACCAGCCTGTGCAGGGCAATGTGTGGTTCAGGAATGCTGGCCTTATCTAAAACATGCTTTAAAGCGCTCCTGGCCATGTAAGAAGAGAAATAGCTTCTTAATTTAGCTTTTTGGTTGCTTTGGTGTTTCTGCTTGTTGGGTACGAGAGAAGGCTGTGTATTCTGTCAGGGGGTACGTCACTGCAGGTAGCACACTACTCCATTTGAGATGAACCTCAGCCAAGGCTGTAAGTTGTAAATGTAGGAAGCTTCCATCTTCAGTTCAGATGTGCCACCCAGTTGTGCCGAAACTGCAGGTATATTGCAAGCAGCAGCTCACAAGTGTTCCCATGAACGCTTTTACTCTTTGTACAAATATACAGTAAAATCACAGTTAAAATGTAAGATGGGGACCTCGGAGATGCAAACAGTGCTGCCTGAAGATTTCCATTGATGGAATACTGCAAATAGCTGAACCCTGTTTAGCCTGGGTAAGAGTAAGCTGAAGAGGTGAGAGAGTTGCGCTAAAATCGCAAATGGGTGCAAAAGGCAAATGTAGAAACTGCAGGAATCCTAGGCAGTCGGTGCAAACGAGAGAAGCAGGGCAGGTAATGAAGCTGTGAAGCTTCACCACAGGCTGCAACATTGGGCGGAATTCTAAATGGGATCAAAAGAGAAGCTGGGCAAATTCTTGGAAGGGAGGACCATGTCAAGCTATAATGGTCTAGGTGCCTTTTTCAGGTCCAAGGGTGCCTGAGGCACTGGCTGATGGTGGGAAGCTGGGTAGGGTGTACAAGGGGAAGGCATCCTCTGTATTTGCCTTGCTTCATGCAGTCTTTAAGCACCCATTGCTGGGCACTGTCAAAGAAAGGATACCAGGCTAAGTGGATCTGTGATCTAGTATAATGGGGCACTTCTTGTAAAAAGCCTAAGAAAAGATATTTTGAATCATTTTGTTTAATTCCTTTAAAAAAAGGTCAGTGAGACAGTGTCTTGGGAGAACCCACAAGCTAAATGTGCTGCTGTCAGTCAGTATGCAGTTCACAATGGCTCAGGTTTGATACGAGCATTGTATTTATCTTCGCTGGAAAGGAGGCACTGGATAATTCTCAAGTGCCGTAGCCACTTGATCTTCTCACTTGTGAAGATAAAATGTTGTAGCAAGGCTTAGCTACTCTGCATTGCGTGTGTGCGTGCATGAGCATGCACACAGGGTTTGGTGGCTGGTAAGAGCTAAACAGCTTGTACTGATCTGTATAAACTCTGACCCAAAGTGCCATCCTCCTTTTATGGGTGTAAAAATTTTACATAAATTGGCTTACGTTTTTACCGGACGGTGCTCACCTGGGCAGAACACCCAGGTACAGTATGCTGCCTGCCACTGCGTTCCTTGACCACCATCAGCTCGTGCCACCCAGTTGAAAGCCTGACAGTAAACCATGAAGGTCAATACGCTTCAGGTCTGGAACATCAGTGAAGGAACATCTTTCTAGGGAGCTTGCTACTAAGCTGTGCTATTTCTCTCAGATATTTGTAGTAGCCTGGGTTGAGAAGAACCGTCTTCCTTTCTGTAAGAGCCCTTTTGAAGTTAAAGCATGACGCCATCATCGTTGTCTGGAAGCAGTTAGCTCCCCTGCTCCCTTGTGTCCTACTGGGAGCCCAGAGAAGGCGAGTCTGAAGCCAAGGTGCTGCTCTGAAAGCTTCCCGGCAGCGGGAGTGTGTGAATCAGCTGGCCCAGCCGCTGATGGGGAGGAGAGGGTTGGTGTGGGTATGGGGCCTCTGAACGCAATCGCTGTCTCTCCACAGGGTAGGTGGAGGGAAGGGGAGAAGAGCCGGCCTTCTGCTGCCTGTGCCCTCGCTGGCTCGGGGGATGCACGCTGTACCCATTGGCACTTGTGGGGTCAATCTAGTGGCCTCCGCTAATCCTTCTCAGCTAGTACGTCCCGTGTTTAGCTTGGAAAAGTGAACATTAGCTTCCAGAGTCAGATTTGGATGCCAGCAAAAGCAGTCACTATAGAAGCCCCAGACCGTTACCGGATTCTGGTTTCTGTTTAAATTAACTTCCTTAGTTTGTTTCCTTTATGCTTCAAAAAGTTTCTAGACGTGAGTACCTGCAGAATCTTAAGAGAAAAAAGCAATCTCGTTTTCAGAAATACTGAAGTCATATCACTGCTTCTTTCTAATTTGTTTTTCAAATGAATAATTCCCATGGCGACCAGGAGAAATGAAAAGGCAAGAAGAGATTGGGTGCTAGTGGTAAAGTGGACCTATCCAGAGCTACTGCGTATCAATTGTATTTTCAAAACTATCAATTGTAATTTTCGGATCCCTCAGACCATGTGAGTTATTTTTGACAGATTCTGCCGACCGCATCCTTTGACATCTGAGAATGAGGGCCGTCTGGCAGTAGCTTTTGAAAGAACATTTATCCTCATCAGTAAGATAAAGCTGTCAAAGGAACCCAGAGACATCCGTGGAAATAAATAATGATTCACTATGCAAAACTAGTTTTCTAGTCCCAGAGAAAGGTAAGAGAGGCACGTGTCTGAGAGCAGCATTTGAGCATTCAGATGAACGAGGGAAGGGAGAATTGGAATGACACAGTGAATTAAATATTCTGGAGGACTTAAATGATAGGAATTATTTTATTTCTGAAATGTTTGCTCAAAATACCAATTTATCATGGGTAATCTCTTTGTGGCATGTCAAGCACTTATGTATGCATCTTAGGTATCTGATGCCTAATGCTGTGGAGAAAACACTGATGTTTCTGATATTGTATTTTAGCTGGATATGTGGAGTAGCCAGGAGAATGAGTAGTCTGTGTGTGTTACAGGAAAGAATTAGTTTATTGCATTTTTTTGAGAGTTGTATTGTATAATGGAGTGAAATAACAAGTTACTAGTAATTGCTTCAAAGCAGCCCTCAGATGGAACAGACGGTAAGAACAAGACTAATTTAATGCATGGCATTAGCAAGTTGCATTAAAGTAGCGACCTCTCTGGTGTGTTCTCAGAAGTTTGTGGCCAACAGGCTCGCTGGGAAATCATCCCAGCTTGCAGAATACAAACCTCGTTGGTTTAACGTCTGCTCACAAGGAGGAGAGGATTTGCTTCCCTGTTTTCTGCCTTTTAATGTACGTTAATTGAGCAGAGGGTGGTGGTTGTTTGCCTTTTTTTTTTTTTTTCTTGAATATTTGTGTTTGACAGCATCTGTTAGAGTGCATTCCGTGCTAGTAAAAAGCACCTGACTAACATCCTTCAAGCTGGCAACAAGCTAGTGCTTGTTGTGGAAGCGCTGGCAAGCCCTAGCCACATATCAGGATCCACTGTAATGGCTGAAGGTATCCGCACCTGGGCAGCACAGCTATAGCAGGAAAACGATACCCTTGTGCCTTCAGTATTCACAGCTGAAATAATTAATTGAATATCAATAATGAGAGTGCCTGTTTCTCCATTCTCACCTTCCAGTGCTCTTCTATTCTGCTGTATTCCAGGGCTAAACAGCAGGAGGGGAGAAGAAATCCCCAGAACTATGTAGGTCCTTCTCCTAAAACTAGCATTGCGGAATAAGGATAATGTAGTTGAAGCTCTGGAGGTCACCCAGCCCAGCCCCTGCTCAGAGCAGGGTCAGCTGCATCAGGTTGCTGAGGACCATGTTCGGTTGGGCTTTGAATATCTCTCAGGATGGAGAACCCACAGTTTCTCTGGGCAGCCTGCTCCAGTGTTTGACTCCACTCCCATTGAAAATCTTTTTCCTGGTATGTAATTGTGGTTTCCTGCGTTGAAGTTCGTGTCTTGCCCCCTCTATCTACCACTATGCGGTCCACTAAGAGACTGGCTACATCCTCCCATTCATCGAAGGCAGCAAGAAAACCTCCCCTTTGCCTTTTTTAGGCATTTTTAGGGCTTAACGAACCCAGTTGGCTGTCATTCTTCTAGGCAGTAATGGGGAGGGAGGATATAACAGTTTGAGTTGTGGGTTTCTGTGTTGGACCTGATGCTGCACAAGGCCATTTTGTGCAGACCAAGTTGTATTTGCCCCCAGCGGCCTTGCTTTATGTGATGAACTTGTCGGCCTCAGTCGACACTTACTGGAAGGCTGGTACATCTGGAGATAGGAGAAGCTGTTGTCCTTCTGGGGTATCTTAAGCCCTAGAACTGAGATTTTGAAAACCAGCAGTTGTGAAGGATTCCTGTGGTACATTCTGCAGGAACAAATGAGGGAAAGAAGGGATTAACCATCATTGCTGGCATACTTAGAGCTAGCTCTTTTCAGTAATGAATAATTACTAACTAAGCAGGGCTCTTAGTACAAGCTTCTTTCTTAAGAGTTTAATGAATCCTCACTGTGCATTGTGGCGAGGATTCTTCTTTTCATTCTACACAATGAGCAAAAAATCCAAATAGTTACTGCATTCTGCCTGTTGAAACCCCCCCCTGCTGTGCAAGCAGGTATGGTATACATTGCCTCATGTCCTAGGCTGATGCGTGCTGATGAGGTAACCACAGAACAGATGAGCAGTACTCTTGGCACAGGGTTTGCAAAAACAAGTTGGTGGTACAGATCTGCAGTATGTTCATTTCCCGGTTTATTATTATTTGAAAAGTAAGACATTTTCTGCAGTTAATTTCCCGCATTCAGAGAAGGGGCTGCCAGGGAACATACGGTTATCTGCAGGACTAACTGTTACAAATTCTCCTTAGGCAGTTCTGTTCGGTAATTTCTTCAAAATTTATTTTTCTTGTGGTGATTCAATGCACTGTACTTGTAAAGATATTTCTGAGTGCGTTCCGTCTTGCTGAATGATCCCTGTGGTCAGTCGAAGTGTTGCTATTGGACTGTCTCCTGGACAGCAGAAGGAAGGGTGACTCCCAAGGGATGAAAAGTTGGTTTCAGATGCCCAGAATCTCAGTTTTGAGGGCAAAGAACCAGTCAGGACACTAGGTCTTGTCTAACTTAATGCTTTTCTTATCAATTAGAGAAGTGATTTCCTCTGTCAGTTAGAATAATACTTTGCTTAACCTCTTAAAGGAATGGTATAATGCCCTAAAATGAAGGCTATAATCTCGCTTATGTATAACACTGCCTTATATCACTCTGCAATGAATCTTTTTTCTGTATAGGAATAGGGAATAAATAACCTGTATGGTTAAAGCAGTAGAATTTTTTGTGTATGAACAAGGCCTTAGTTATTTAAAAACAAACAAACAAACAAAAACCAAACCACCACCCCATTCCAACCCTTAAAAGAGGGAGTTGCGGTTTAGGATGCCAGAGACCAACTAAGAAATGTTTGCCCTGATCTTGCACTCTCTGAAACCAGTGGCAAAATGTTTTACTTTCCCTGGTTGTAAAAGCTGGGAAGAGATCAGCGTCTTGAGCTGGTGATGACGACGAGGAAGCCAAATCACCCTGGATCTTAGGTCAAGCCTGGGAAGTCATGTCAGGAGCCAGGCGGCCTGTTACACAGGCCTCTGGAAGCCAATACGTACGGTGGTAATACACTTTTTGTTTCCCGTTACAAGTCATTCTTCAAGCGGTGGTGAGGTCCCTCCGTGTGAACTGCTGGCCCCAACCTTTCACAGATGGCCGTAGCATCTCTAAATTGTATTGTCTTATGGGAAAGATTGTGCTTACTCCTAAGCAAATATTTTCTTTTTATAATTTCAGGCGGGGGGGGGGGCAAAGAAAGCACAAGCTGTTTTTCTTGTTGACTTTGAGGATTTTGCTGGTACCGGCCTCCTATTTCATCCTGCCCGTGGGTAGCTTGTGTATTTTCCAAGTGGCAGGATGGTAGCCCTCAAGCTGCTGAGTGCTAAGTGCATTTGATCAGTATCATTAGCAGCCCCGAGTAATTGATTATTATCCATAGCTGAGTATTCAGAGCAAGCACACAGCCAATGGCAGTCACTTAATCTGTCATGCCTGCATGTTCTTGTCCTCCCGAGATCTATCAGCTGTGTAGCATCTGACCCCATCAGGAAAATCATTGATGGCTGCTTCGTATTTACCGTGTACCCATTATGTCGCGTGTATTAACCACCTGAACTGGCTGCAGTCTGCGTGGGAGAAGGATGTATAGCAGGGATGGCAGACTTTGTAGATCTTATTTTAGTCTTCCTTTTCATGCGAATCTTAAGCCTGGATTTTTGTGGGAAGAGGGGGTGGTCTTTAAATGTACACTGTTCAATTATTTTTCTGGTGTTAGTATTAATTGCAAGACTCAAAATAGGTTGATTAGAATAAGACCTCACAGAGGTGTTTATAATTCAGATTTTAGAGATGTGACTAATGAATAACAACCACAGCTAATCAGTTCTCAAAACTGATGGTAATGAGCAGAAAAGGGGGAGGAAGCCAACCTATATCTCTGCTAATGCATTTTTTTCAGCACTGCAGTGGAGGGTGGCAAGATCTCTTAACAAGTGTTTGACTCAGATGGAGTTCTTGATTTTCACAGGAAAAGCCATTTTTTGTTAAAGCAGTGCTTAAAGATTAATTTCAAATAACTAGTTGCCAATTACAGCCTTTAAAGTTAGGGTAGTATTTAATTGTTGGAACTGTTTGGAGACTCGAGGCTTGTTATGGCGTCTTTGGGCTTTTTATTTATAAGTTGGGGTTTTCTCCATTCATAACAGCTACAAAAATGACAGCAGTGAACACTGAAGTCCTTTATTCACAGAACTGGCACCACAGGGGCATTGGCAGTGCATTTTTTTTCTCTGTGTTTCCAATATTTTTGACCTTGATCAAGGTCATTTCTTAAAGACGAGAGGATGTAGTAACTCTTTTGCTGTATCTGGTCGGTCCTCTGCCTCTGTGCATGTGTTTGTTTAACCGTGTGGTGAATTTGCTGTCCTGAATAGGGAAGAACCTGAAACATATCAGGTGCTCCTGAACCAGAACCTCAGTCAGGAGTGATTCTGGTCCACGCAGGAGTTGGGGGAGTGTTAGCCTTGGAAAATGCCTCCCAAATCAGGAGCAGACATCTTCGTGTCAATTCTCTGTGTTTCTGCTGTGTGCCAGAGCCTTGTAAGGAGAGAGAGAGAGAGAGAGAGAGAATTTCCTACCAGCCCTTCAAGTCATGCATTTTAGTTTGGGATTTTTTTGATGCTGAAGGACACATTTGTTATCATAGTGTGTTCTCTGCAGTTGAATAAATAATTCGACTGACACCAGTGAGACTGCTTGTGAAAGGAAGGCAAGAAAAGAAACTGGCCCTGGCTGGGGAGGCGCTTGTATGCATTTCAGTGCACTCAGGGAGGCTCTGCGGATGCCTGCTGCCTATTTAAAAAAAAAAAAAAAAAAAAAAAAAGATTTCAGGAACTCAGTTTTGTCATTTGACATACAGCTGAGCTGCCAGTTTGTACATTTTGTCTTTAAATAATACCACAGAACACAACTCAGTGTGGGCATGATGATGAGGTTCCTCTTTCAGCAGTGGGCAGTGTGGTTTCTAAATAAAGCTAATGGTGGAAATTAGTTGTGTTTAATACTTCAAGTACTGGGGCAAAGAGTACCCTAAGGCCAAGGTCATTCCAGTCACTTGTGTCCGGCATGAGGCTTTGGTGAAGCAAGACGGACAGCTCTACGTGTCTCTCGCCCTTCGCTCTGCGTTCCCACCGCTTATCGTGTGCCGGCAGTGGCGTTCGCGGGAGCCGGCTGCGGAGGGGTTCAGCTGAAAACGTTGCTGTCTTGGGGGAGAGCGAGTTCAAATCGGGGAGCACCCTGGTGCAGTCCATGGTGCAACGACATGAACGTTACTGCTGACAGGGGGAGGGAAGTGGAGAGCACACGTAAAGCGGCCAGGTAATCCTCACCTGAGAAATAGGTCTAGTATGTTGATGTAGGGACACAGGGGCGTTTATGCTCAAGAGAGACAGAGCGGTCATCTTGGAAAGTTTCCTATCAGCAATGAAGTTTTCCACTTTAGAAGCGTTTTAATGAATAATTTCTGTTTTCTGCAGAAGGTTGAGCCTTTTGTTGAACAAACAATACTAGGCAACTTTCTGTGAAGTCTCTCTGAAACATTTCGCATGCACAGGCATACATATCAGTCAATATATAATAGAGATACAGAATATTCTTAAGTCATGAGCAGTTTTGCAGAAGCCTACAGTTTTTCTATCGTTTCCTGAACTTACTAAAAACGACAGCTACTTTGGATGACACTAGCCACTGCAACATCTCAGTTCTTGCCCGGTGTCAATGACTTGATGTGGCCATTGGGTCCCGCAGGACGGTTCATGACACCTGATGGAAATTTTATCAGTCTTATAGGACTTTGGAGTAACTTTTGCAGAGTTCTTTCAATCTTCTGTGTTATGACACTTTACTAGGGTTCAGAGGCCCTAGTACCGACTTACTGCATTGAGGCCAATTGCAGTTTAACTTCCTTTGGCTTGGGACCGTGTGTTCGTAATCCTTCCATGGCCTCGGATTTAGGGTTTGCAGCGGCAGCAGCGTGACTACGTGAGCATGGCTTCCTCACTGGCTGAAATTTTTCATGAGAAGCAGGCTCATCGCTCAAAAGGCTGTTGTGGGTGCACGTCACTTAAGCCCATATCAGTTCCTGGGCCAGTGCTTGCTATGAAGGCACGCGTGTGACCTTCGTTACGGGAACATAAACATCACGTCTTGTGAACTGTAGAGAAAGGAAGGTAGATGTGGGGAGAGAGGAGGGAGAAGGGAGCCTTAAGCAGTTTTTCTTCCTTTGCTTCACCTGCAGGGCTCTGAGGAAGCAAAGGCCTGCCTTCATTCGTTCAACCTCTCTTTTAATTTGTTTGCTGCCAGCCCTGGCAAAATAATCCTGCTGAACAGTTAAAAATCATATATTTTATATTGCAGCTGTGATCTTCACGAGAACAGAGGTCAGAGTGACAGAGCAAACTAGTGCAGGGAGCACCTTTATAAACGCACAGGGTTTTCATTTCTTAGTGTGGTGTGGATGTGTGAAGGCTGCCTCAAAAGGGAGCACTGCAGCCAGGAGGAGGGGGAGGGAGGAGAGATGGAGATGCAGATCTTTAGTCGTTTATCTTTTCGGTGAGCTGCTTCCTCTGCCAGGGCAGGCAGCTAGTACTGGCTGGGGAAAAGTCCCAGAGCCCTGTCATTAGTGGAAGCAACCCCAGCGGGCCCACGGACAGCCCTCCCGCAGCTTTGCATGCACTTGGCCACCAGCTCCCAGGTCTGCAGCCCTCTTCAGCACCTCCAGCATGCCCTGGCTCCTCCTGCGCCTCCTCTTCCTCCGGCGTCTGGGGTTGTGCGCCTGCCTTCGTGCTTCAGCCGTGTCCGAGCGCCTCTGTAGCTTTGAAAGCATTTTTACTTAGGTTTTTAACTTGGGTTTTCCTTCCCAGAAGTAATGCCTGCTCAGTTTGGGTTTATGACTGCTGATTTTTTTTTTTTTTTTTTTTTTTTCCCTAAAGGTGTCTGTTGTCAGGTGTCTGGATCCATCAAATAAACCAGGGGTCTTCCAAGAAAAAACAGTTCAATAAAGGTAGAGGTGATATTGGTTGACTTTGTCCAAAGTAGTTACAGTTAAAACCGTAGGAAATTAAAGCAATGCAGACTTTTGCATGGAACGTCTTGGCATATAACCCAAATTAATATGGTCTATCAGCATGTGTTTGAATCCTCGCAGCCTCCACCTTCTTTTAAACCAAGAGAAGATGGGACAGGAAAGAGAAGGACATTTTTAACATGTTTTTAACACGCCTGCAGTTAAGCATTGAAATTTGTATCTTAGCACCCACGTAAGAGGCTGGATGTTTGTACGATACATGTAAATGAGCAATAAATGGTGACATTAAAGACAGTTTATGTGCCTACAAATAGCTTTTGGCTTGAGTCTAGTAACAAAATAGAGCTCCTTTTATCTCAGGCTCATTCAAGGCCCTCGTAGTAAAGCCCTGTTGGCAACGGCGTGTTAGTCTGTAACATTTACTTGGCCTGCTAGTATTGTGTGAGAGGGGCTAAAGTGCGTCTATATTGGCAGTAAAGTGGGATAATCAATCGAGTTAAGGCAGTTCACTGGAAACAGCATTTTCTCCCTAGTCTGAACAGTCCCGGGGGACTTTTTCTGAAGTTCAGTGTCTGACACCATGCTCTCGAAACGGAGGCAGCGCAATCCTGTCTTATTTTTTGCTCCTTTTCCAAGCACGCAATAGATGTAGGTTAAATTTGGCCGTGCGGGCTGGCCAAGTGAACTGGCTGCAAATAAAGCCGGGGTGCGGAGGGCTCGCCAGCGGCCGGGGCCGTCTTCGCCGAGCGGCGCTGGGGCGGAAGGCGGCACCTGCGGGTTCGTGGCCAGCTGAAACGGCGGCCTCGCAGGGACGCAGGCCACGCTCCCGCTGGCACCTCGCTTCGGGCTGGGGCGTCGCTGCGGGCGACGCTGTTGAAGCCGGAGCGTGCTTGTGGTCGTGCCGGCCAGCGAGCCCTTTTCCGAGGTTTGCATCTTGGTTTGAGGAAATGCTCCATAAGCTGCACTTTTAAAATAGTCCTTGGCTGGTGCCGGCGCTAGCCCTGCTGGCAGATGCTTTTGTGTGAGCGTGCAGATCTGGTTATAGGGAATCTATTACATACCGTGTTTAGGCGGTAGCTTCGCTGTCTGCATTCTCTTTTCTGTGCCACTAGCAACGGAGAGACTACGCTTGTTTTGTGCTTAAATCCTCTTTATGTTCTTTCTTCTCTGAAGAAGCTGGATAAAACCATCTTTTGATGGTAGTGAACCACTGAAGCGGATTTTTATTTTGTCTAATTCTGTTTAGGTAGCAGGATAGGTACTCAGATGTCAGGAGTGTAGAAATCCCTAAATTAAACCGATGGATTTTCTTTTTTAAATGAAAACCTGCGTTTCAGATTCTAAAAGCATGTAGGCCTTTGGAATTTGACTACACCTGGGTTACAGTTGATGTTAACGTGCATAACTGGGGGCAGAGGAAAGTCACGGGTCTCTGAAGCAGCAATTTACTGTGCTTCAGCTCCGAAAGAGTTTTATCTGTCTATAAACAGGAAGGCACAGAAAGCTGAGGAACCTTTCAGAAATGTTTTTGTTCTACAGCATGATCAAGAAACAAATTCCATCGTTAAGACAGATCTTGCTGGAAATGACAAATTCGTTGATGTAAATCATGAGCTCACCTTTTAAAGTTCCTGTTGAACTGCAGTGATCCCCGTGAATTCCAAATGCACCCAGAAAATGGAGAAGCGAGAACACAGCCTCTTGTTTTTCTTTGATAGTGGTTCCCTTTTTTCTTTTTTCGTTTTATTTCTAGCAGAAGAGCAGATAAAATCAGGGCGTACTAAGAAATGTTAGTGGGCCGACTAATACTCCCATTACATGTCCTTGGAATAAGCTTGCTCTTCCTAAACAGGAAACATTGGTAGATTTTAGTTGGGAATTATACCAGTATGGCTGAGACAAAAACTTGGACTTTCATTGTTATGTAAAACAGCAATTCTATATGGATATGAACAAATGCATTTAAATACCTGGTACATATTCCTGGCATTC
This sequence comes from Platalea leucorodia, assembly GCF_965183815.1. Lineage (NCBI taxonomy): Eukaryota > Metazoa > Chordata > Aves > Pelecaniformes > Threskiornithidae > Platalea > Platalea leucorodia. The sequence continues at coordinate 14,061,405 of NC_138828.1, read as the reverse complement.
AGAGCACCAAAACTACTATGGAAGGTAATACCACTGCAGGAAGATTTATTTGTCAGCCTTTTAGTAGGACACTTATAATGAAAAATCTATTTATTTCGCTTGTCCATCAAAATATGACTTGCCTTGAGTGGATGAGTAAAATTTTGCAACTCTGCATTAAAGTAATGCAATTCCCGACGCAGCCCCAGCATCCGTCAGTTCCTGTGTTAATGTAACGTGTGCTGGGGGAGGTACCTTGTTTATGCTTTGGTTTATTGCTTTTAGCTGGTGTGAGTAGCAAAAAGACGCCTGCAATATCGTGATTTACACAGTATTGCTCGTGTTAATCCCATTACTTTGCCGGATATTTTTCACACATCTCTTCACCTCCCACCCCTCGAACGGCAACTTTCTTTGCTGTGAGTCACGCTGGAGCCTGGCGTAATGAGCAGGTGTGGCTGGCGGTGCAGATGTGCTCCCGGAGCTCGGCGCGGCCGCCCGGGATAAACGTAAAGGAGGGGAGGGTGGCTGCTCCGTGCGTGCACATGCAAGTGAGAGGGAGGGAGGGAGGGAAAGAGAAGGGCGCACGTAATTTTCCAGCGTGTAAATCCCTGAGAACAATGAGCGCTGTGGTCTGCTCTCACTCCCAGCACAAAGGGGAGAAAAATACAGCGACTGCAGTCACGCAGGGCGGAACATCGTCGAGCTGGAGGAGCGGGGCTTCTGCGTCGTGCCACCGCCTGTGCCCAGAGTAACAGAAGCTTCTGTCCCCACAGTGCGGACTTGGGTTTCAAAGGGAATTTGGGATGCGCCGGTCGGCAGCATCGCCCCTGCTTCTCCTCAGAGAACCTGCACAAATCCTTTCAGACCTCCCTTTGGACTATAGTTACGGCAGCTTGGGTGCTCGTGATGAGGCTAACGTCACACCAGGGGCCAGGAGATGAGTTTTCCTTCCTTGTACGTGCCTGGGCACTGAGAGCAGAGGGCCCAGGTCTGTTATCCTTTTCACAGGGCTAGTTGCCTTTCTGCCCACAGGGAGGATAAGTTGGCTTCTTTCCACAGAGATTTGCATTTTGACTGCCATCTTTCTGGAATCCTGTATGAAATGAAGGGAGGGTGTTGGCTGGCTGTAAAACGCAGGCTAGGCGGGCAGGCCTGCAGCGTGCTCGGCTTGGCCGTAGCAGCCCTGAGTGCTGGAGAATGGTCGCTGTGAACCCCAGATTCTGGCCGTGCTGGGCACTTTGCAGGGTGAGACCCTCCTGCGTTACTGTGATAGACTCGGGCCTGAAAGTGCTGAAGTCAGGCAGAGGGGAACGGGTGAACTATGGCAATGAGTGATGGGGCAAAGGATAGAAAGGATTTGTGGTGGGAAGCGATCAGTAACATTAAAAGCAAACAAACAAGCAAGTATCATAGTGTTTTGGATTGCTTTGTGTTATGAGAAATTCCTTAGGCCAAGCAGCTCCATTTATATGTTCTTGTTGTAATTGCACAAACCACGAGACTGTAATTTAAAAAACAAAAACAAAACAAAAAGCCAGCGGGGGGTTCCTTTACTGCTCTGGAAAGAGGAGTCAATTCTAAACTTTTGTTCCTTTGCAACAATACGTAGGGGCTTTGCAGTGCTGAGCCGCCTCGCCTGAATGTTAAATTATGGCACTTGTTTTACTCTTTATTTCTGTGTCTTGCGTGATGCAGTTTGTACCAGCAACATCTGAATGCTTTGGCTTACTTTGAAAGACTAGGAGAGTTAAGGGTCTTTCATGAAATAAAAGAAAATCCCTAAAATAGCCTTCTGTAATTTCTGAATTGTATTCTTAGCTGCATTAGCATATAGCTGGAGTTAATTCATTTGCATTAGCGAAAAAGTCAAAGTGAGAGCAGAATTAGGCCTGTTTGAAAATCAAGCCAGAATCATATCTGATGCAACTCAATCTCAGCTTTGAATTGGAAGCCTGTCACGTTGCTTGTGAACCTGGAGACGTGGATGTTTCAGACTCATCCCGAACAGAAGCCGTGCGACATACCGAAGGAGGGAGTTGTCCTCAGTCTTGGACTGGGGCCCCTGGTTTTCCAGCCACCCCAGCAGCGGCCAGAACCAGGGCACAGGATTTGCCGAGGTGACCCAGGCAAGCCTGCACTGTACAGTGGCTCCGGGCAGAGACCTGTCCCTCCTGCCCTGCCACCGCGCCACACAGAGGCACTGGCCCGCAGGCCCTGACAGCCAGCGTCACCGTCCGCAGAGCCCACGCCAAGGTGGGATCTCCTACTTCCAGAGCTAGTCGGGTCCCCCCAGGCTCAGGTGTTGCCTGCCTGTTGCCCCATGTAGGCGTAGTTGTAGATGTTTGAAGAGGTAGGTTTGTGTCTTTGAGGGGGGAAGAGGGGGTGGTCAACAGCACTGTGGGATCCGGGCATCTAACTCCCATGGATTTCAGAAGGAGCCGGGTGCTCAGCTTGCATAGGTGCTTTGGAAGTCCCAAGAGATGATATAGCGAGGTCTCCAAGGAGGAATTTTTTTCCCCTACCTGGTTATCACAGTTATCTTTTGGCTGAAGCAGGAGGACTGATAACCCATACAAACTCATAGCAAAGCTATAAATTTCTTTAGCTATGAACATGTATTATTTTTTGAAATCTTTGAGACCTCTGTCTCAACAAGGCATTGAGCATTAGTTTTAAACATCTTTCCCCTTAAATAATTTTCCATTAAATGACTGGGTTCTTGATTTCTTCTGTTTAAGAAAAAAATAAGAAAAAGGGAAATACACACATTTCTGGGACCTTCCTTAAAGCACATGTTATTTGACATACTTTTTATCATGTCAGTCCTGACCTGAGTTCTCCCTAAACTTAATAGTTATAATCTTTTAAATCCTTCCTCAGATGGGAACTTCTCCATGGCTGTAATAAGTTTTGTTCTCCTGTATCCTTTTTGAAATGAGGCAGCAAGTACTTGAGCTTGAGTGTGCATGAGGGCTTTACATATGGCTTTACTTTTTTTTTCCTTTCCCTGTATTAACACATTCTCCCACCCTGTTGTCTTGTTTCTTTGCCACTCCTTTGTCCTTCTGTACAGAGCAGGTGCTTTCACTCAACTGCCTACAGCGATGCTGAAGAATTTTCCAGAGCAGTTGGAGTTAAGATAACATCCATCAGCGCGTATGAGGAAACTGCCGCTTTTTATGTGCGTTACCTTGCATTTGTCTGCACTAAATTTCAGCTGATCAGGGAATATTTCCTCAACATCTTTGGAAATTATATAGTCATTGACTGAGAGGGAGAGAGAGGATAGAAATTAAATGGTCACAACATTTGCTGAATATTTACTAGTGGAGAGGGAGGGCTCCTTTGAAATGAGACCAGTTTCTCACAATCTCATTTCTCTGTGCTGTTCTCTCTCTCTCTCTCTCTTTCTCTCTCCATATCAAGTGACAGGATTAGGGAAGGCATGAAAGAAATTTCCTTTAGTCCTCTTCATTTTGGGAAGATGGGGCAGCGTGAGGCTGGTGTTGCAGGAGTTGTGCGCAGGGCCTGTTTCAGGGCTTCCATTTGTGGGGGGAAAGGAAAGTGGGTCTGGGCACCCGGTCAGGGATGGGCGGGCAAGGCGGAGGAGCTGGTGGCACGCATTGGTCCCCAAAGTTGTGAGAGCTGTAAGGGCAGAGCTCGCAGCAGGTTTTTCAGCGGGCAAGAAAGCTTCCAGGGTTAGGAGGCTGCCTCGTGTTCCTCATGCTTATGGATTGATTTCTCACCAAGACAAGATTTTGGGAAAACCTTTTCTTCCTTGAAAGGAAAGCAGGTAAAAATAATACACAAGTTTAGTCCTAATGCGCAAAAAATATATTGTTCCCTTCTGGAGACGTGTGCTTGCCTTATGTTAGGAGAGGTACTGCTCTATCACTCGATACAAAAACGGTCGGTGCAGGGGCACCCATCCGGGGCAAAGGCTGCATTTGCTGCTACTGTGGACTTTTTGAACCACGCTAAATAAAGAGAAGGGGAACTGTAACCCCCCTCGGGTTTGGTTGCCTCTAGTTGTGAACACGCAAGTTTGAAAGCCTTGACCTGATTTTTACAAACAGAAAAGCACTACCTAGAAAGTTCAATTCCATTTTTAATTGTTCTAGCCAAAATTCAGATCTTTTTTCCTTCCCAAGCATCAGGGGCTTCGTAGTTGTGACCGCTGTTTCCTCTCTATACCATGGTACATTTTGTTGAAATATTGACCAGGAAACTCTAGGCACATGAAAGGTCATTTTCTAAGAAGATTTATACATAGCCCTGTTGAAACTTCATTGATGTTGTGGATTGAAGTAAGTAAGTACATATGTATTTAGGATATGTGTTTGTAAACTTTCTAGGCAGTCTGTGGCAAACGAAAACAGAATGTTTCAAATGTGTTTCTATCTTTAAAGACCAAACACACCAGCTGAGCCATCTACAGCTCCTGTTGCCATCCAAGCCCCGAACTCTGCATGCTTAAAGTAGTTGGGGTGAACCAGTTTTGAGCACCTCCTTTAGCTGAAGATTGGGCATATTAAGTATAATTTATGTTGTGTGGGCTACTTTTAAGCAAAACTCTAAGCATTCTTCAAAGAACGTTTCTCTCGTTTCATACCGGCTGTTCTTGTGTTTGATATGACACCAGAAGGTAGTAAAGCATGCTTTTAAAAGCATCTTTCTCTCTCGAATGTGCGGTTTTGTTCATGCTCATGCTTCTCCCTGCGCACCCATCTGCTTTGGGGCTTGTAAATGGCACACATCACTTTGCAGGCAAGTAGCAACCATGGAAAAGTGCCCGTGGCTGCTGGCGAATTCAGGACTATGTGTGCAGAGAGGAAGGTTGAGCTTGGCCTCTCTCCATAGAGAAGACCAGCTTGTCAGAGACGCATGGATTTCATCTCTGTCCTTGACTCCGGTGCTGAGCTTCCGAGGCTTTGGGGAAAACTTACACACCTTTAATATCTTTGTGTGTGTTTGCCAGAGCACCTGCTACCTCACCGTTCCACTGTGGCATATGCCGGGCTGAGGGAGCTTTGGAAAGCAGAGTAGTGATGGAAACGGTGCAGTATAATGTTTTCATTAGGTACGTGGACTGCTTTTCCTTTTTCCCTTCTGATTTAATATTTCTCCCCTTTCCCCCCTTTTCTTCTCCAAGAGCACCCCCCCCCCCCCCCCCGCCATGATGTACTACAGTGTTGTCTTGTTATCTTTCTAAAATGCCCTCTGAGCACATATGTCCAGGGACCTCTCTGCATGGTATTAGAGTAGTTGGCTGCTTGTAAAGGTATACCATCAAAGTTCCTGCCTATGGCCTGTTGCAAAATGGGTGTTCAGAATGCAGTATCTTTTCATCAGGGAAAGATGAAACATGTTCATTGCTAGATTACTATTTAAAGAGAAATCACTCAGGTGCTATAATTGGAATACCCAAAACGTGGGCTGAGTTCCTCCTCCTGGGGTCCTGTTGCAACTTTGATATACAGACTTTGTCAAAAGGGTTTGAAGGCAGAAAGCCTGCCAGGAGGAATAGTAGCCGAAAGGGGGGAAGATCAAGAGATCAAAGGGGACGATACTGAGGGAGGAGAAGTCTGCAGTGATGAGGCTCCCATGGATCTTTTCCTTTCTCCCTCCCAGGACTCAAGCGCGCTCTCCCCCCAGGAGAAATCCAAAGGGGAAGCAGCGGGCATTAATAGTTCCTGCTCGTCAGGATGCGAGCAGCCCCTCAGAGCCCAGGGAGGAGGGAAGGGAGAGGGAGGGGTAATTTACTTTTCTTGCTGGCTTCAGTGAACTTGGCTCACCATGGGTCCCTCTCTTGCTCTTGTAAAATACATCGGAATTCGGCAGCAGTATAAATGTGATGAATTTCTGGTCTGCGTTGAAGGGCACAGAGTGGTGCTGTCTTGCTCTTGGGCTTGCTCAGATATACATTTCATGTATCACTTACCTACCACGCAGGGTGGTTATGAGGATTAATTAGTTAATGTTTGTACAGCACTTTGGAGATGTAATGCACTATTAGGCTCTAGTCTCTGCTTGATGCATGAGTAGAACACCCATTAATGCTAATGGAGGTTGCATGCATTTCTCAAGCAGGGAATACATAAATGCTAAATATAATTGTAATTATTATTGTATTTCACGATATTACTTGATCAGGCTTTTGTAATTTAGCTTAATTTTTTTTAATATATAACTTGCGGAAATAAAAAAATGTTCTTAATTTTGAATCTTGGTTTCAAGAACAAACTCCTTCAGCCTGAAATGAGCAATTATCCCTCGTTCCTCATGTTGCATTGTGTTCTTCTCCTCTTTGTACCTTGTGTATCGTCTGACCAGAGGTAGATTTCTGTGTTCTGCAATTGGCAGAGGTATCTTGCTAGCTAAGGAAGCAAACTCACAACACCTAGCACAAATAGTATTTGATTACTGCTAATTACAGTGCTGTCACATAGACAGGGGGAAAGAACGACGGCTGGCTTTGTCAAATAGCAATGAAATAACCTGCTGTCTGTCTACTGACTTAATGGCTTTAATTGCCAGCGCATAATCAAGATCTGGTGAATTTGTTTGAACATATCAGCAGGCACCAAATATTTCAATTAAGATCAAGTTGTATAACTAGTGTTGCTCTAGCTAGAGCAGAATTCTGGTAAATTCAGATTTTTGAGGCTCACGAAAGGGTACCCGTTGGCAAGAGCTAGCAAGCAAACTGACAGCTGGGTTGTTTTTTTGTTTGGTTTTTTTTTTTCCCCTAGACTTTGAGTAACCTTCTCCTCCTCTGATGCTACTGGACCCTTGTAGGTGGTTCCCTTTTATTTTCTCTCAGTCGGTTTTCTTTCTCAGGATGATGTCCTCCAGCAGAGTCCATGTACTGTAGGCTTTCTACTGTGAACCCTTCCCCTCAGTCCACCCCAGGCCCAAGGTGTGAGTGAGGCCAGGGCTGTGGTGGACCACCCGGACAACTGCTTTGTCCCAGAGGAACGTCTATCCCAAGCTCCAGAAGGAGCCTCAAGCGCAAGGCAGTCTAATTGTCCTCGCAGAAAAGCTGTGGCCTAGCACACCAAAGGTAGTCTTTTTCTTCCAGGTAAATGACTAAGCTTTTTTTTTTCCTTTTGTCCCTCGTCCTCTTGCCAGAACATTCTTTTTCAAGAAATCAGTCCCTTTCTATAGCCAGTGGATGTCACAAGAGTTTGGGATGAATCCTTGAATTACATTCAGCTTTGAGAGCTGAATTTGTCCCAAACTATCTGAAGCCACTTTATTTACATCAAAGCCTCAATCAAAGATTTTTGCTCTATCTTTGAAGGATCCTTCCTTCAGGGATTCACGCCCATTCAACCAGATCATTAGCAGCTGCTTAGGTACAGAAGAACAGGTCCTTGTGATAAAATCTGCAAGGCCATGACCCGAACTTGCCTTTGCTCTTTCATTAACCACGGAAATGGGAATCTTGCACTTCTCTGAGGCTGCTTTGAGCACTGGATCCTGTGGACGACACTAGTCTGTCCTGTTCATGTTTAATCACGACATTTGAAAAGACCCACCTGTACCAAGTTATGCATATTCACCTCATCAGTTTTCATTTAGCTGCTATCTGAATTTTCTGTTTTGTTTGTGTGGTTCCTATGGCATGTTACATGACAGGCATTAGCCTGGATTGGTGGATGGATGTTCGTGGCACTTAGCACTCTACCTCACTTTAAATTGATCTTCTTAGCTTTGGTGGTTATAACTCTTGCCTTGACATCAGGAGAAATGACCTGTGCTTGCCTGTGTACTGTTACCTTTTAGCTTTATCCACATACTGTTCGGTGCAGCTTTGCTTGACCCCAAGACAGAGCGATGACCTATCTTCTCCCTGCCCTCACGAGCCCTGTAATTTTAGGGATCGTGCTCAGCAGGCATGAGCTGGAAAGCTGGCATGCAGAAAATCGCAAGTTCTTTCTGTTTGTTCTGAAGGACCTTTAGAAAGTTTTACCCGCCCCCTGCTTAGTTCTGGCAAAGCTGGAGTCATTCGTGCGTGTGTTTAGTGGGAGCTGTCAGCGCTCTACAACTCTCTAGATCAGACCTGGAGTCTGAGAGCTAAAAACAACCCCAAAATGCAGAGATGATGTATGATAGACAGATTTACATTTGCAGAAAGGCAGAAAATTAAGCCAGAGTTTTCTTCCTCCAATTTTTTTTTTTTTTTAAGTCAAAGAGGAGAAACCTAGACCACCAAATACTCTGATACTCAGTTTCAGATATCAGATATCAGTATCAGATACCGATAAATACTCGGTTTTGCTTCTTTTGGATGCGTGTGTACATGTTTCAATGACTTCAGTCTTTTAATGGGTTCTATACATGGATATTTTAAAGATACAGATAAGCTGATATTGTAATAATAGGGTAAGGCAGAGGCGCTGGGCGAGGTCAGTGGGCTTGCATATTGATGAAGCCAAAGAGTGGGAGGAATGAGGAGGGCTTATGAGAGTGCATTCTCTGTGCCTGCTACCCCTGAATCTAAATTTAGCTGAATTCAGGAAACTTGAATCACAAAGGAACCTGCACCTTTTTCTTTCTTAATCAGATTTTCCTTGAATTTCTTTTTTTTTTTTTTTCCCCTCCTTTCCCAGCTACTCGATTTTATTGTCTGACTGAAATAACTTAGGTATCAGTCACACAGTTGTATTACTCTCAGTGATATCACAGAGAACGAAATTGCATACTGTGGTTATGGACCTTCCATCTCTACCAATGCAGAAGATACTGAGAGAGCAGCTGCCAAACCATTACACGTAGAAGCCACCGCTTTGATGGACAGGGAACAGTCAGTGTTCCCTGTTTCTTGAGGGGAAAACTAACAGAGGAAAACAGAGGTTTTACACTTTGTTCTTTTGCTAGTGTGCATTTCGTTTTCTGTGTCTTACTAGTTCTGTCACGTATAGGTAGCCCGATAAGAACTTCCACGTTATGAAGTTCATCTTCATTCTCTACTGGGTAACTACTACCCTTTGGAGGATGCTCTTTCTGTTGGTTCTCCATTTCACTGGTTGACTGTAGGCATGGGTGTTCTTAAAAGTGCAGGCCAGATGCTTGCAAAGGGTAAATCAGCATAGCAAAGCAGCTGCTTCCACTTACGCCACCTGAGGATCCCCTTTTTATCTTTTTTTATCTACCCTTCGTGCATTTTGTAGCTCCAAGCAAACTTTGCTAATATCGTTATTGGTAATTATATCTTAATTAGTTTCTGTCTTGCCTATCATTTTTCCAGCATTCCCGTCTTGTTTACTTCTGCTCAAGAGCTGTGAGCTTTGGTAATTTTCCAAGTTGTCATCTCACACTTCCAAAATCACCAGATTTCTTTCATTTGCGAAAGTACAGGTTTTGAAGTGTCTTGTACTTCCTGGCAAGGAGGTTACACCCAGCTTTTTTAAAAACTTAGAACTCCTGTTTCCCTCTAACTCTTTTCCCCAGTAAGAATTAGTGCAAGGTGTGTGTCTTTGGGAGCTCTGCTAGGTAGAGGTGTAGTTAAAAGTTCTGCTCTCAGTCTGTCTTCTTTAATATTAATGAGGAGTAGGGATTGCTTGGGTAGCAGATGTGTGAAATCCTGAAGGTTTTTTACATTGCCTTTTAAATTCAGTTGAAGATAGTACTACTGAAATGCTCCTACCATAAAGAATTGTTGGGGATGTGCGTGCATCGGTGGTGAGAGAGGGAGCAGAGAGCTGGCAACAAGTGATGTGGGACAGAGCAGCGATAGGCACTACTGAGGTCAGATTCCTCACTGTTCGCTCTAGTATTTTGATTATTTTTGTAATTTTCATTTTATTTTTGCTGATAAAATTTCTTGTTGGATGCCCTTCCACAGGAAACTTAGTAATTTTCCTATGTAGTTAATATTCAGATATAAAAAAAAACTATTACAGTTTAAATGATGAATAGATGCTAATTTATACATATATACTTACACTCAGAATGCCTAATTAATGATCTTCTGTGTCAGTCACGGATATGCAAATGATTGTGTTTTGCGACTCTTACCATAATTGTGTTGGCCCGTCTGGCTTCAGTTTGAGGGAATGTTTTTACTGCAGTTTAGGAAGGGATATGAAAGACGCTGAGCAACAAACCAACCCACAGTTAGTTAATGTCTCACCATGGCCGCTGATGTGGCTTTTTGATCGTGCTTTTGGTTTTACAAGTTGCAATGGGAACGGCAGCAGTAAAGAAGGTAACTTTCTAGCTATGCTAATCAATCAAAACCAGGTAGATCCCGGTTGTTTTGATGCGTGCCATTGGCAGATGTGCAAAGGACATTATCTTCCCTAGATCTCTAGCGAAAGGACCTCGAGTTTAGCATTATGAGCCACTTCTGACAGACTAGGTAAAAACGTCCCCCCGATTGCAGGGTCCCTGACGTGCTTTGCACGTGCCGTATTGTCCTGCACTGACCGGTGCCGGGAGCTCTGTCAAGCAAGTGCCAGCTTGTCCCCATTCCTGTGCTACGGCTTTACCAGCTCGTTATCTTCATGGGGGTGAGCTCATTTCCCATGAAGGTGACCAGCGTAAGCCTCTCCTGTTGGGCAGAGGCAAAATTTCAGGTTCTGTATAGAAAGGTGGATATTTGCACTGCGTCTGAGGTGTCAAAGGTAAGAGGAGCGGTTCCTCCAGAGGCACGTTTGGAGCAGGAACCAAGTTAGAGGATCCGAGTAGCTCTCTGGAGAGCTTGCCCATCCCCGTCCACTATACAGGGAGCTATATTCACTACACCTTGCCGCACCAGTGCCTAAAGTTAAGTGGTGTTGGGAGCTCATCGCGAAGACGTAATTTCTTATCTTCCTTTCTCTTCAAAAAACATCTGCATCCATGGCAAACAAAAAGATTCACAATATATATTATTAGGCCTTGTGGGTACATTTTGCTACATAAATAATTCTACCTTCCATAATTACAGAGAACATTAATAAAAATTATGATTTTCAGCTGTGATATGTACTTGCATTGAAGCTGATCCAAATTTGCAATTCTTGGGATTTGGACAAAGGGAAATGGGCAGGATCAGTTCTTTTTATGGCTGCCTTTCTGGTATCTTGGACTGAAAAGAGCTGTGAAGGGGAAAAAAAAAAATCTAAACCTGATAAATTTCATGCAATTACTGGCCTTGAAAAACATATTTTAATAAATTAATTAATGGGAGGTTGTTTCTAACCCTCCAGCACTTATATCAGGGTGCGGCATGGGCCAAGGGTTTCCTGGGGCTGGGGGCAGCAGGGGCTCCCGTGGGGGTCTGTCAGGGCAAGGCCGGGCAGCGGGGCCCGTGCCAGCCGGGAGCCCACGTCAGCCCCGGGCGTCGGGCACCTCCCTGGGGATGGGCCGGGACATGGGCCCGCGGGTGGCCAGGCGGGGCTGTGGGGAGCTGGAGGCCGGCCCCGCTGTGCCCTCGCTGGGGCAGGGGCTGGTCAGGGCCATTGAAGCCCGATAGTATCCATCGGGCCCTGAGAATTACTCCTGCATTAGACTAAGAAAAGACTCTTGTTAATATATTCAACTGGACATGTAAGGAAATTCTTAAGAAATCAGAAATTCATATTGCGGGGGACAGTGGGGATCTTATTTGGGTTACAAAGAGAAAAGTGCCTACAGAACCATCTTGGATTTTCTCACTCCAAACGTTTTTTTGCTGGCTATTTTATCAAGTCCCGGGTACGTTTTAAAGGCCTCCCCTTGCCGCCTTTATTCTGTGCTGGAATTAGTCTGTGTTGTTTCACCCGAAGCTGTGTGTATGACTGAGGCAAGGAGGCCACAAGCTGATCCAGAGGAGAGCTGGAAGGAGCTGCGCAGCCGCCGCAGAGCGGGGTCCCACCGGGGCACACCGTCCCGGCTGAGAAGCAGCCCAAAACCAGACTGGACGGGGGGAGAGCTTACGCAGCCCGGCTGCTGGAGTCCAGTCTTTGTGGGGTGGTCGCACTTGCCTCGTTTCACTCCGAGTCTGGCATTTGTAAGCAAGTGGTGGTGGTTGTGCGCAGCCCAGGAAAAGACTTGGGCTGAATGTCACTCCGGGAAACTCAGATCTTGCCTCCAGTCAGGAGAGTTCACGGCTCTGCTCTTAGCACAGCTCTTAAATCACCGCTGGGATTTACAAGGAGTTCACAGCAGCATAACTATCAAATCATGCCTCCGAATTGATCCTGTAGGCTGGGACGTCAGACCCTGGCCGGGGAAGGTATTGATTCTCGACAAACAGCCTTGCAGGACGGGGAGGCAGTGTGATCTATACTGTTTGTGCTCTTTCCTCACTTGTACAAGTTACGACCATCGCAACATAGGCATCCAGCAGCTCCGTGACATCAAATGCTTCATCATAGCTGGATGTGTTATTCAGAGCTCTGCACAGGGAGGCACACGCAGTGGTGAACTTTGGATGAGGAGAACCCAGTCCGTAAACACAGGAGAGATTGAGTGCTCTCTGTGAAAGCACCCGTGTATGGAGGAATGTGCTTCCCTTGTCCTCTTCCTCACTCTCTTTTCTTCTGCAAAGGGCTGGATCTCTCCTGCAAAAACGCTGACACTTAAGTGTTCGTTGCCATTATTTATAGATTAAATCTGTAATTGGTTGCAGCTCTTTAGAGACACGTTCGGGTGCCGATGCTTTTCCGGTGCTTGTTATTTGGATGCTATGTGGTATGTACATTAATCTGAGATATGGTGACCCCAGGACTTTTTGTTCTAATGTATATATGCCTATTAGCACTGGAAATATCACCCGAATAAGGAAAATCAGGGAAGTTTATTTAATTCCGAGCAAGGTTTCGAAGTATAATCAACAGCTTGTTTCATAGGTTTTCTTTGAATTTATGGTACTTAGCATTTGTCACCTGTATTATAACTGAAATGTAAAAATGGAGACATACTAAACTTAAGGAGAAATGGAAACTTCGGCTACATGGGCGGCTTTTCACGTGTGTTGTTACAAGTTACTATAGTAAAGCTTTTCCACAGAGATGGGCTTTTTCCAGTGGAGTGGTAAGAAAATCTTCATTTGGTTCTTTCCATTTTCTAAAAACATGGCTCTGTATCAGCTTGGGAGTTAGAGGAAACAACGGCTTGTGCGGCTTTGTTCTGCTTCTTCCAGCTGCTTGTTCTAGACAGAAGGGCAGCCCAGAGAGGAGGGCTTGACAAGTTTTGCTTGTAAAACTCAGAGCAACTTGTTATTAAGTAATCTCGGGTTAAGAGGTGCTTCTTATGCCTGTCCTGGTTCATTAATATCTTTGCTTTTGCACAGAGTATTTTAAAAATTCGGGTATAGATGTTTAAAATCTGCATGTATTAGTTTACATTCCTGTACCTCACAGGCATGGCAAGCTGGGGACCTCAACTTTGTGGTGATGTTTCTAAAGTCTCTATTAATCATTCCCAGGATGTTTTCAGGCACTGCATTGTTCATCTGGCTTTCAATTGCTGCTCAGAAATAAGCAAATACAGACCAAAAATTGCTCTTGGAGTTAAACTGCGGAGGAGAAGTCCATGAAGCTGCTGGAAAAACAACCCAGCCACCCTGAGTGAGCCAATAGCGGGGAAAGAAATATAACACTTGTAGTGTGAAAGGCGCTCTCCTTCGCTCTTTGCATGCGTCAGCCACAAAAATAGCAACATCGGGAACAAAGCTCTATTGGTTAATGAAAGAGGAGGAAAAAGGTGAGGCTGCTCCAAGTCGTGCTAATCACGTTCTTTCCCGTGATAGCCGGGTTACCTTGGTAGTTATTGCTGCAGAAGTGCAAAGTTTGAGTCTGCACCTCCTGACATTTCTGTTTCTTCTCTCTGCCTGCTCACATTGGCTTTGTGGTCACTTTTAGCTGTGTCAGCACGTTGAAAATTGCTGACAGTAAACATCGAAGGCATGCATGCATGCTACTGAAAAAAACCCACAAGGAAAACAGCCTTGGGTAAATGGTGGATTTGCTCACTGTTCACAGCTTCCAGGCACAGTCTGGAGCCTCTTACAAAATACAGGGTTTGGAATTGTGTTGTTAAGGGGAATTGATAGAGGCTACGACATTGCTCACTTTTCCATGTGAGTTTTGATATGTGCAGTAGGAGAGAGGTTCATTGTGCATCATCCTGTACAGAACAGGGGAAATACTAAGACTTCCAAGCAGAGCAGCAGCCATAGGCATGCAGGATCCTGGGTTTTGAGTCGGATAACTTGGCCGTCCCTGAGACAGCCTGGGGATCAGAGGGACTCACAGGTCCCATGTGCTGTGTCGTCATTGCCGTGCCAATCTTCAGGAGGGTGAATGATGTAGAAACTGCAGTGTGCTGATCAGTATTAAATACTGTGCGCTGCAGCAGGCTTGCATTTTATGGAGATTAAATGCTGGGCAGGAGAGAGCAGAAAGAGGTACGGTGTTGGGCTCATCTGGGCCAGTGTAGACTCGGGAACAAGGCTTCTCCTGTAAGTACCCGAGTGTATCAGCACTTGCTAGTATCACCAGGGTGTCCCCAGGTCCCTGCCGCTGTCCTGTAGGTTCAGCGTGGCCTGGTTGGCCAGCAGGCGTGGAGCTGAGGAGCTGGATTCTGCTTCTACCAGACTTGCCTAGGTGCTGCACCAGTCAATGAAATTGGATACGAACCCCCGAGCCCAGCTTTGAGCTGCATGTTGCCAGCGGCTGGGCTCAGTTTACAGAGGGCAGGGAGGGGGTAGGCTGGACTCGGTCAAAAATGGATTTTGCTGGGAGCTTGTTGCTATTTTTATAGGAGTTTACCCAGCTGCTTTGGAGCCGTTGTGGCTGTCTAAAGCAGTTGTAGTGCACACCTTGTTGGAAACGCTCGTCCTCCCTGGTGTCATGCTACCTCAGAGCCAAGGCCACCTCTCCAGAGGCTCTTGCCAGGAGCCAGGCCACTTCCCCACCCAAGAGAAGGTCCTGCAAGGTGCGCACTGCAATGGAGGCTGACCCAGGGGCTTCCTTCTTCTTCCCTTACCACTGCAGAGGTGGATGGATGGTGCAGGATGCAGGTGAGGCCTGCAACCTGAACCAGAAACACAAAGATAAAACACAGGCCAGAATCTCATTTCTCTGGCGTTGCTGGACAGTTTCTTTGTGGAAATTATTAATTATTCTGCCTCCAGCTGATGCAGTTAGGATCAGGATTTGGACCTGATCTATTTTAAGAATATCTATTTAAGAACATGGTTTCCAAACTCGGTTTAAACTTGGTGTGGTCTTGTTCATGCCAGCCAGCCAAGCTGCATTTTAGTATGAGCTAGCCTGAGCTGCCTTAAATCTCTGCTTTAGACTGAATTAAACAAAGACAACCCAAAGCTGGTGGAGTCTTCACTGCCTTGCCAGCTCAAGGTAAAATGCCATGAGAAACAGGTGCTGAAACGTGGGAAAAGAGATGGATGTTAGGGGAAGAGTCAAGGGATTTGTCTACCCTTTGTGTTCTGTATGTGCTGCTGCCTGCTGAAGCCATCGGGCCTGGCAGAGGCTGCATCTTCCTGCCTGCGTGTAGTGCCTGCCCTGCTCCAAGCCCTGCGGAGGCAATAAGTAAACAAACCCAAATTATTTGTTTCTTGACACTGGAGATTACATTGAATCCCTGCTGTAAAGCTCCCTGCATTCGAACCCAAAATATTTTTTAAAGAATTCCTAGGAGGGTGCTGGGATATAATGACTAATTTTGTAAATCTTGCATTAAAAAGGGGGCTGTACATTGGAGAGACTTCTGCTATATTTAGAATAAAACTTCATGCTCCCACTGTCAGGATGTGAGCTTAATTACAGCATGCTGCAAACTTTGCTTTTGTGAAGGATATTTTTCTGCACTGCTTGCTTCAAAAAGCACAGTTTTGCTGCTATTTTTATGATGCTTTTGTAACAGCAGCGGGAGTTGAAATGGGTTCGGTGAAACTTGAGAAGGATTCTCTGACAAAACCAGTGATAGTAGTTGTGCAGTTCCCAGCTCATAACTTCTCACCAGCTGAAATGAATCAATGTCAGGAGGAAGGCATAGCTGGCTGCTGTTCTTTTTTTTTTCTTTCTTTCTTTTCTTTCCTGTAACTTGCAATTCACTTTTCTATTATACCCCAAATTATCTGTTAAGATTTTAATATTAAGCTGCTTTTGCTGCTGTGTTTTTGATTTGGTACCTGCTAGAGGACTGCAATAGAAAAATAAAACTGGTAAGTTAGCAAGTTTTACATCCAAAAACAATGAAAAAGTACACATAATTCAGCCTCCATGCCTTAAGAGATAACTGCTAGCTCCTTTACAATAATTGCCAAGCTGTAAGGAGGCTTTTGTCCTTATCATGGAATCAGGACGTGGTTTGCAGAGGCTGGCACGCTCTGCTCCAGAGAATAGCAGAGCTGTTGCACCTGAGGTATGGTGGTAGAGAGCTTGTGATGTGTGTGTTGTACCTGAACAGCAAAGGATCTTAAGGCTGCGGAGGGAAATGTCTAGAAATCAGGAAACATGGAAGATTTGGGGGGAGTGAGGGCTGGGTGGTGCGTGTTTTTTCTTAAGGCCTCTTGCCCTCATTCAGCAGAGCTGTTGTCTGTCTCCTTGCACTCTGTGTGCATACAAGGTAACTCATGGTGGGAATCACATGTAGGGACAGAGTTTTAGTTTAAGCAGAGTAAAAAACTTGCCCTCTCCCCAAACTGTGCCATGTAGAGGGATACACGTGTTTTATTCAGGTGGCACAACTTGCATATCCTGAATGTTGCTGAGGGTGAGGATTACAGTCTAAATTATATCCATAGCTGTGACGGACAGCTGGCACCTTTCAGAAAGTTTCCAAATGAATTCCCATTGAAGTCAGTCTGAGAAAACTGCATTGCTGTAAACACTCTGCTGCAGGAGAGGGTGAGGGTTTCGGTGTTTTGCACCAGGCAGATGTTGGGTGCTTCTCTTGGTCACTAAGTCCTGAAGACCTGAGCCCTTGGTACCTCTGTGTGGTTAGCTGTCTGTGAAGTCCTCAAGCCTAGAGCACTGTTGCACCTACAGAGGTACATAAGATGGAAGCGTTACCTCCTGAGAGCATCTCGCTTGATTTCAAGGATCATTTCATACTGAAGCAGCCAGACACGCGGAAGCCAAGCACGTGAACCTCGTGGAAGCACAGGTGTGGGGAGGCACGTGGCCGTGCGTGGAAGGTCAGATTTCAGAGGGATTTCTTTGAAACCAAAGAACAGTGCACACGTTTCTCCTGCTAGCACACCGGGGTGGCGTTTGCGGCCGTAAGAGGGGAATTCCCAGGCGGTATGGCGGGGCGTACTGCGGCAGAGGGTGCTGGGCGGGTGGGCAGCAAGGAGCGTTTTGCTGCGCAAAGGTGCGGCTGCACGGGGAATCGGGCGAGGATCTGTGCTGGGAGAAGCAGAGCAGAGCCAGGGTGTGCTTTGCTGTCCGGTCAAACAAAGGAATTTGAAAGTCCAGATTCAGTCTGCACCCAGGAAAAGATTCCTTAAAGAAACAAAGTAATTCAAAGTGAGCAGCATCTGCCCTTTTTTTTTTTTTTTTTTTCTTTAATATTGATTGGAGCTGTCATAAAGTGGGAAAAAAAACCCACATTTTTTTTAAATGGTAGTGGAGTGGTTTTCTGCAAAATACTTACTTTGTCAACATGTTATGCTAAAAAGAAAATATGACATAACTTGCTGGAAGAAACATTTTCACTTTTGCAAATGGTAATGTAAATGTTAAATTTGCTTTTATTTCCTCCCTTGGTTTTTAAAAGGAAAATAAAATAATTGGCCAGATGTCTTTGAGATTTGATGATAGATTACGCAGTGCAGAAGCTTGACACTTGGTAGAAATTGTCCTTTCTGCAAAGCTTTTATAATGTAACAATATAAATTCATGTATCTAAGGTAAACTGTTTTCCTACCCCCATGGGACTCGCACAAATTTTTCCTATTAGCATAGTGCAAGGATTCTATTGAGACTGCTCACCTGATGAGCAGAAAGCTACACAAGTGGCATTTGCAAAGTCCCAAAAGAGAGAGACTCTAGTTGGAAATAATAATAATTGAAAACATTTTTAATTTAGAGAGGACCATGCTCAAAGACATTCCAGCATCTTACTAGAAAATTACTGCTACAATAATAAACAACGCTGATGGCTGGGGGTGGGCAAAATAATTTAAGATCATGAGGTGGTATTTTGCCGATGTGCTGTGTTTCTTGGCTTTGTTTTAACAGTATCATGGCAGCCCTCCCCGAGAAGGGCACTCATTTCCTACATGAAGGATGAAAAGCTCCCTCGCTTTCTGAAACACTGCAGGTCCCCCTGTTTCCAGAAACTTGCTTGAGTAGCGCTGCTATCTGAGAGTCAAACAAATAAACCTCGCTTGTCCCTGCTTTCCCTGGGATTTTGGACTGTTGGCTCAAACAGTACTTCTTACAGTGAAGGGAAGAATTTGTTGAGCTGAATTTATTAATTATGGGCCAAATATTGACCTTCCGATTCTGCACTTACCTATTCTAAGACAATGTAAAAATATAGCCAAGACCTTTATAATTCTGTTTTTGCTTTATTGACAGTGTGCCAGAACAAAAGTGGCATCATCTGGGAAAGTATAATGAATATTTTGCCTAGAACAACTTTGGTGTGTTTATGTTCCTTTAAACATAATCTAAGACATTAAAAAAACCCTTTCTGTCAGTGAGATCTAAGCATTAGTCTCTAGACAATTCTTGCTGCAATTAAGAATTACCTAACAATCTGATTGTTACGAGTCAAAATAATAAACTAGTAAGGATTAATAGAATATTTGGCTAGGAAAAAAGGAGACTGTCTGTCTTGTCTTTCTGTAGAGAAAAGCTCTTCCACAGAGGACCAAAGCTTTTGGATGAGAAAGGACTGAAATGGCTGATTTGATATACCTTCATAGAACAAATGTTTTGACCAATACCTTGCCCAGGACATTAAGTAAATGGCCAAGCAGAGAATTGCTTTGTTAAACGCTGTTCTATTTGCATGAAGGTACTTCCTCTATGAATTGGGCTGGTTGATGCTGAGAAATATTGACTTACTGAGGCAGTCTGGGCAGAGGTTTTCATAAACAGAACATTTATGCCTACTGGTGGTCTCTCTCCATCCCATCTCTCCTCTTTAAAGGCTTCTGTAGCATATCTGCATGAGAGGTAGTTTTAAGTGAGAATGCTGTGATTTTATACACACCCCCCCACCCCCCCCAAAGAAATAAAATCTCTTTACTCCTAGTCCCAGTATCAGTATGCCGCTTCAAGGAGAGCTGTATTAATGCTATTAATTGCCTCTTTAATGTATTGCTTCTTCATTGCAAGGTTACTGCTGGCACCTCAGAGCCTGATCTGGCAGGAATGGCCAAGTGGAAAATAGGCAGCTTGAGACCTTCTGTCCTCCACCTCCCTGGAAAAGTGTAGGTTGGTGGACAGGAGGAGCAGGGAAGCACTGGAGAGAAAGATGATCCGTCTGTCTCCTTCCTCCTATAAGCGGTAGTGCTGGAAACTTCAGTCTGTTTAGGGTGTAAGTCTTTCTGTTAGAGACCAAAATCATGATAGGTCCGAGTTGAAAGTCACTTCTATCATCTTCTCTCCCCAGACCCTAATGCAGTAACAGCAAGGCTCTGGTTTTGCAACACACCCAGGGTGGACCTCAGGAAGCAGAGAGGCACGAAAGGTCAAGAGCTGCCTGTTGCTATAATACATTTATCAGACCCAAAGTTTGATTGGGCAAATTAGATCAGGTAAATATTTAGCAGGCACAGGCTGCGCGGCCTGTAAACATGACGGAGTATATGATATATGACACGGTAAACCACTAATAGCTGGCCAAAGGCCCAGCAAAGGCAAGCACAACAGTGCAGGGCATTCACTCCTCTGATCCGGGGCACGGCCTCCTTGGCAGAGCCCCAGCTGCAGAAGAGCCAGCGTGCAAGGGGGCAGCCAGGCTGGGCAGGGGGCTGGCCTCGCAAGCTAAATGGGGGAGAGAAGAAAAGGACATTCTCCTTTCTCTCCCTTCTTAAAATCAGCGCTGGGTGATGTTTCTGTTATTTCTGACACGTTTCAGAAGTAAACATCAATAGGAGCTAGAGAAGCAGAGCTAGCACCAGCAAAGTCTTTGTGTACTTTTGCTCCACGGGGTTTCCTCTTCCCTCCTGTCACTCCTGTCACTTATTCTTCTGACGAGACTTTTCTGACTAAGACAATAGCAGGCTCCTTTGCTACTGGCTCTCTTTGTGTCAGCCCACCAGCAGGGGATGCTTTGTAAGCCAGAATGAAGATAAAGTCCCGGAAGACCAAGTAATCAAAATGAGGCGGGGGGGCTACCCACAAAGTACAACTCAAGTTTTCTCTAATTTTGTGGCTTTCACAGCTGGGTTGTGGTCACGGCTGACACAAGACAACTGGTTCCTGGTGGATCTGAGTCTTCACCACTGCGTGCTACTTCCAAAATCTGCCAGCTTCCTGAGGTCGTTCTGGCCAGCAAGGAGTGGGTAGGCAGGAGCTGCCGTAGGAATTAGTTGCCAAAGTCAGGCAGCCCAAAAGGCCGCCTGCTTGGCCTACCCATGATGTCCATCTTGGTTTTGATTTGCAGCTGTTACCCAGGTAGGGGATTTATGTGAAGTGTAGATCAGAATCTAGAATTATATTCAGCACAGGAATATTTCAATTCTGGGAGTTCTGGTTCAGAGTGATCACTTGTTCAAATTGCAAAAAAATAATCCTTCAACTTTTATTGGAAGGGCTTCCAGGGAAGGCCTTGAACAGATTTATACTGTTTCGTTCAATCTGTGCAACACTGCTGCTGCTGGAGTCTGTGTGCTTGCTTCCAAAGGAGAATGGCAGACAACACAACGCGTACATAAAATGCAAAATTTGTCATTTCCATAGGCAGAACTATCAACCTGGCTACTAATATAGAAGTGCCAAGAGGAGCATTATATTTGTGTGGATTTTTTTCTTTTTTGGAGCTTTCTACAATATCTCCTTGTGCAGAACAGATGCAAGGCAATAGTACAGCTGAACAGATGCAAATCAGATAACTAGCCGAGATCTGAAATGTGTAGTGAACTTTCTCACACATCCATATGCTTCACTGTGCACTAAGAGAGAGGGAGGAGGCGGTTACGAGCAAAGAGGTATATGGTGGTGTTTCCTATATAAAAAGAGCATCCCGGCAGCATGGCCGAGAAAGCATAAGCTGGGGTTCTCTGGGCCACCATGGGGCCTGAGTGACTTTAAGCTGGGGTTCTCTGGGCCGCCATGGGGCCTGAGTGACTTTAAGCTGGGGTTCTCTGGGCCGCCATGGGGCCTGAGTGACTTAGAGGGGCCTGGGTGCCTGTATCAAAGCTGGGTGAGGTCTCCTGTGAGCACAGCGTTAGCTGTCTGTGAATAGCATGCCCTCTGAAAAATGGGTTTTGCGATCTGAGTTCCAGTTGGCATCCAACCTTTGATCCCGAAGAAGTTACCGCTGTCAGCTACTGGAATTGCATTACTCCAAGCAGTTCAGCACTATTGATACCAAGTTTTAACATTAATAACTGTTTCTCTGATCGTCTAAACATGCAATAGAGAGAAGAGAAAGTATGTGCTACTAGATCCCCTTAAATCTACATTGTAGGATTGATAAATACTGGTGTCTCAGGCCAAAGAGGACAGTTGTTCCATTTAGTTGGCAGAAAAATGCCTGGTGCCCTGATCAACCACAATCCTTCTCATAACTGCCAGTCCTTTCAATCAGCTGTCAGTGCTCAGGGCACCAGGAGTATGCTGAAAATACCGCACACCTAGTAATTTGTTTGCCCTGCTGACGTGGGCCCCAAGAAAAGCCACCTTGCGGGTCAGATCCAGTCCTTACACCACAGACTGGCCGGCCCCAGTCCTTCGCACCGCTGCAAGTGAAACATTTTGGCTCCGTCACCCACCCTTTATCTGGGGAAGTACCAGGATCCATTTTGGAAATGAGGCTGAGGACTGTGCTCAAGAAGGAAAGGCCTCTTGGTTTAAAATGGCGGACAGAGCTGCCCCAGAGGCACCTGATGCTTCAGGGCCTGACTGACAAGGCTAACTTCAGTAAGATTTCAGTGGGGAATTTTAAGGTAAACCTAGCACAGTTTTCAGTTTGTGGTAGATGCTGTACTGTAAGTAGCGGGGATCTTAGGAGATGGTTGAGGTTCCAGTGTGGGACAGGCCAACGACCAGAAGTGGGGATGTTTTCAGCTGTTTGAAACTGAACTGGCCTCCCTTGTATGTCAGTGTCCCGAAGCCCCTCGATCCCTTGGGTGCTTTCCAAATTCTGCCCTCTGGGCCGCTGTCGGGATGGTTCTGCAAAGTGCTTTCCGATATGAACAGCATCCAATTTGCCTCCATTCTTCAGGCCTCTTAAAGAGCCCAACCAAAACCAAATGTAGTCAGCAGCTTCTGATGTAAGTTTATTAATGTTTGGGCGTATAACAGCATTCCCATTAGATACCTTCTTTGAAATAAAGTGCAGCTGATGACTGTTTTGCCGTTTTGGTGCACCATTATATGGTAGATTTGTGTGGTTAGTGATGGTAAATGCCAGTCTAACGTCGCTGATTTCAAGGCAGTGACTGTTGATGTGAACTAGGAGGAACAGAAGATGTTTCCAAAAACGTCTGTCAGTTTTGGGGTACCTGTATGTGCAAAGGTCTGATGTTTAGAGATCTGATACTTGGCATTTTTCAAAACCTGGCTCCTTTATATGTGCAATTGAGGCATCCTTAGTATTTGAACTCTTCTGGAAATGAAAAGATAGGTGGTTTGGTTTTGTTTTCCTCTCCTGTTTCTGTAACTGACAACCTGACATTCCCCCCAGGCCAGTAACCTTGCCTTCTGTAGTGGAGCCTGTACTTGCCCTGCTCAGGGCCTAGAAATGAAGACTGGAGGTGACAACCACCACTCCTTACTCTTCACATCACCAGTGTCTCTTGCTCCTCTTCCCCTTTTTGCCGCTCCTTCACGGAGGCAGAGCTAACCCGCCTGGAGCCGGGTGCTTCCCTTGGAGGCCTGGAACTGCAAACAAAACATGTAGTCTACACGTGGTTGTTTGGATTTCTAATCTGATGAAACCTTGCTCCAGATTCTCCCTGGAGGAAATGAAGCAGGAAATGGCATTTTCTCCATTTCCTTTACCTCAGCGTCACCCTGTGCATCATCTGATGAGATGATACTATGCTTGAGAAACACTTAGGAGATTTCCCCCCCCCATCACCAGGTTTTTCTCCTGACAAATGTAGGCTCTGTCAATCCTTCCATTTATTTCCCTTGAAAGTGTGAATTATAAGAACATTCAGGTTTTTTATCTAAGCAGATTACAGACATTGGACATACAGACATCAATTTATTACACTTTTCTTCCACAATATTAATTAATAGGAAACTATCTCCATTGTGTAGGCCTAGGTTCTGGAAAAGGCTATTTTATTCTCAGGAATGATCCACTCAAACTGTAAATGTATAGCTATGCTATCATGGCGCATTTTATTCAAAGGAGATGGGAAGGAGGACATTCTTGCTGCTTTAAACCTTACTGTGTTTTTTGCGTATCTCATTGAGTCAGATCTCAAAGATGGAAACCAATCGGTCCCTTCAGAGGTACCATTTGAAATCAAATAGTGAAATATGTTTTAAACAAGTAACAAGCGTACAATGTATGCCTTTAAGTAACTGAATCTTAAAAATTACTAATAATTTCATCCTGAAATGAAAATCTCTCTGCGAGTTCATCTTCAGTGGCCCTGCCTACGTATCTGTTTTGTTGCCTGTGCTGGTCCATGTCAGAGAGCACGTGTGGCAGGGCCCAAGGCTGGCTTGGTGCCCAAGGAGATTCTGGTCTGAAGGGAACAAGCAAAAACTGGCAGTCCCTGAAGCGGGAGGAGAGCTGGGGGGTGGCAGACCTTGATGAAGCTGAAGGGACCATTGGGTCCCTTCCTTGAGTCCCAAAATGTCTCCTTAGTGGTTCACCAACAACAGATGGTAAGATGATGGGTGGCAGATCCTCTGGTCACTGTGTCAGAGTTAAGAGAGTGAAAATGACATCGAGGACACTTGGCATTATTTAAAAGCCTAGTCTATCTTTCATGATATAGCTCCCCATGCATCTCAAAGCTGAGGGTATGGCTTGTGTCAGGACTTGAAGCTTATCGGACCACCAGCTTGGTGGGGCCAGGAGGCAGGAAAGCCTGTTGCGGCATTCAGGGATGAGCAGTGTGTCGGGATGTAAAAGAAGAAAGAAAAGAGCCTCATCCCATGTATAGGTGATTGTGAGAGTGCAAAGCCCTTCTCTGACTGGAGCAAATGCTGGTATTCCTTGTGGGATGCTGTGGCAGGACCCTCCCACAGCACCCTGTCTGCAACTTCTTCTCACTACTGAATGCAAGCAAGTGGGAAATCTACCTCTCCTGTCAATCAGAGCTTCCCCAAGTAATAGCAGAAGGACAAAACTGGCAGGATTCTTGTCAGTTTTGCTGCTGCCCATAGGGTACTGATTATCATTAATGAGTCTTATTGATTTCACTGTGCAGCTTCTTTGGAACAACAGGAGAAGCCTGTCTGCAGACTCAGAAACACAGCACGGCAGTGGGTCATATTTGGAAAGTCATCTGTGCAATCACAAGGGCTGGATTTTTTTTGTTGCTGTTGTTTTGTTTTGTTCAAATTAAAGGCTAGGTTCTGCAGAAGCTGATGATTTCGAGAGCCACATCCTTCCCCAGTCTCATCAGGAAATCATTCCACTTACCACTGGTGAGTAGGTGAGTGGGTTTCTCAAGCCCTCACAGAAGCCATATTCTCAGCTTCGATAGAGGAAAGGAGTCATAATGTGACAAGAGTCTCTCGGGGATCTCTGGCTCTGATGCTTTCAAGACAGCCTGGTTTTTGTTTGTTTTGGTATTGGTTAGCTCTGGCTGCTGCATTGCTCCACCCAGGAGGACGGTGCTCTTTGCCCTGTCGTCTTGGTAGGGATCCTTGTTGTAAGGTGTGGAAATTAAATCTCCAGATTCAAAGCCCTAACTGAAGGGCAGTATGTGGAAGGATTCCCCCTTTACCTAGACATCATGTCTCCAGCTCATCCTCTCCCCACCCCTCAGCCCTGGCAAGGAATGCCAGCAAAAACAAGTGCTGTTTGTTTGTTTGTTTGCATTTTGCTATAAAACTGAAAGTAGGAAAGTTACTGTGCCTTTTTTTTTTTTTTTTTTTTTTTTTTTTTTAACAAACCAGATGTTTCTCAACAGTTTTTCGTTCTCGGTTGAAAGCCCCTAATTTCTGTCAAAACACCCATCAGGCAGTCACTCTCTAACTAGCTGTACTCAGGCCACCAGTGGCATCCTGTTGCCTGCACTGAGTTTTGAGTCCGCAGGGGGTTTGCAGCTCCCAGAGTAACTCTGGAGCAAGCGGGAAAGGCGAGATCTTGGGATTAACTCCATCCTCTCCCCACAAGCTGTTCTCTTAAATGGTAAAAAACAAATAAGGAAACAATTTCCCCCTGCAGATAGCCCTTTTTTAAACTAGACAGTGCTTCCTCTCCCTGCCCTCCTGGTTTCAGCATTGCGAACGGCAGCGTCTGCAGATGGGAGTGACGGCAGCCCAGTGACATTTATCCTTCGGTAATCAGTTAATTGGCGCAGCTCTCTACCTTTCAGCCTGCACTTCTTAGGATCACAGCCCATTTCTGACCTGTGATAACTTTGCTTTGAAAGGACAGCTTGATCCTTAAGCCCATTAGCCAGATGCCAGCCCTGGCTGGGGCAATGTGGGTACCTCTGGGCCACGGGCTGGTGCCAGTTGTGCATTGCCGGCCGCGTCCTTCCACGGAATGAACCCGGCCCACAGGATTGGGGACTGGGCTCTGAGGAGGGCAGGTTCCCCCTCAAAGATATTTCCCCTAATTCCTGGCTGTACGCACAATCGCTCCCCTCCACCGTGGAGGGGGGAAGGAGGGTTTTAGCCCCCTCGGCAGCCCAAGGCATGGGACACAGCTAGGGGCGCAATGCCAAGCCTGCTGGCTCGCTGGCCTCAGCTGGTGTGGCAAATCTCCTTTTCCTAGGTTCCTGAGGGTAGCTGTGGCCATGGCAAGTGCTTGGAAAACTTTCCACATCATTTGCAAAGCTGCCCTCGGAGTGAGGCCATCTTATAGACTCTGTTTAAAATAAAAATTAAAAAAAAAAAAAAGTATAAAATGGAAACATTCCTTCGCTCCACCATCTCCTTGTCTTTCACTTAAAAGTAAAGGAAGTAGAACATTTTAAAGCAGCTTTGTTTCTATGGATTAAATGAATTGAAATACAGCTTCTTCCTCCCTTGATTTTTTGCCCTCGGCCAGGTAGAGAGCTGGTCCATTGAAATATTGACTATCATTAGTCTGAGATTTGGATTTTTTTTCATCTCTCGATGAAGCACAGATCTTTTTTGGTTACCATCACCACTCTATCATAGCTGTTCCTGTGTAACGCTTCCCCTTTGATATGACGATGACTTTGTACAGGGGAGGGACCTTTACCAGAAGAAGAATTGTTTCAAGAATTGATGAAGGATGAAAAGAAATTGGCAGCATATCGTTAAAAAAAAAAAAAAAAAAAGGAAAGACAGCACACCTTGGCAGATAGACGAAGGGGGAGGAAGGGGGCTCTCTGAAGGCAGAGGAGAGCATTGCTAACAGGCCAGCTTGAAGCCCTCTGAACAACGTGCAGTTGCTCTCCCCAGCTCCTCCATTGATTTCCTCCTGCCCTCCGTAGGCCTGGCTGCAGTTAAACCTTGTGTCCTCCACGTGATGCTGAACCGAATCAGATTTTGCTTTTAGTTGTTCGATCAAATTTTCCTTCCTTGAGCTTAGAAGGCACACTTGGGACTTTATAGTAATTGCCTCCCCACGCTGAACTGCTGATACCTTTATTGGATTGGCGTAGGGTTTCAGAGGACTGTGTTTAACATGCAGTGAGCCGCAGCAATGCAAACAGCTCCAGTGTTTAAACAAGCATCCATTAGGCCAGGAAACAAGACAGTGCCAGCCCATTTGGTGCTCTTTAGAGCTGGCAGCTTAAGGGGAACGGTGCAGCAGGGCTTGCTTGGGGGGGGCAGGATGGGGGAGACACAAATGCAGTGTCAGGAAAACAAGCAAAGCATCTCTGTAGGTTTGTGAGAAATGAGCCGGGGGGGCGGGGGGGGAACTTGTGACTGGGGACATGTGCAAAGCTCATTAATATCTCATTATGTTCGAATTGCAGTCTCCCAGCAGATTGGCATTAACATGTGATGTGCTGGAGGAAGGGGCTACAAGAGAGCGACAGGGATATTTTAAGCAAGCTGGTTTTTTTTTTTTTTTCTTTTTCTTTTTTTTTCTTTTTTCCTTTACATTGAAGAAGCGGAAAAAATAGTGTGCGCAGGGCAAGGTGCCAGCAAGCCACGGTGTTTTGTGCATCAGCCCAGTACAGTACACTTCATCAAACAAGAACAGTGCTCAGTTGGGCTTATCATAGTACCCACTAGCATCTTTCAGTATTTCTAATAAACCTCCTTTATTTTCAGGAGTGCTTAACTCAGCTGTAAAATTTGGCTCAGTGTGAAACTTCCAACATTCAGGACCTCAGCCCGGGATTAGTTCCCCTCACCCCCACCCGGATGGATTGGGGAGTGCGGGGGGGTACTTCGACATTTTGTTCCCTTCTGTAAGTTGTAGATAGAATGATGTCTGAAATACTTTTTCTCATGCTCCAATACTGAAATAGCTTTTGTTTTATCCTTAACTGGAGCATTGCAGTCATTAGCTTATCAGCTGATAAGCTGCAGTCATTAGCTTATCAGCTAACATCAGTGCCCCTACTGGCTTCTGCAGGACCACATACATTTTTCTGATAAAATCTTGGCTGCCATGTTACTGGGAAAATACCCATTAGTTTTAGGGCTAGTTATCCCTTGACTTTCTATACCTGAACATATAAATCCTCTTAGAAAATAAAAGGCAACTCCTAACAATGGCTTATTCAAAAAAGAACAAACAATCAAGGACTTTCTGTAGCAGGCTCTCTTCCTTGTGCTCCCGGTTGCCGAGTTGCATGATTTATCTTGGTAAACTTTCATTCAGAAGGCTGGCGTCACGAGAGGGACAGAGAATGTACTCCTGTTGTACTCTGCAGCACTGGGCTTTCGTGCAGAAGTGTTTTACTGACACGTACCAATGAAACCTATGGATTTTGCTTTTCTGCAGACACCTAGTCATTCTACTATTGCATACAAAAATCATTTTAATAGGTGCTGTATTTGAGGAGACGTTTATAGCCAAACTGAAAGAAAATCATTCTTCTACAACTCCTTTTGTGCTACAAGAGCAAAACAATGGTTAAATTAGCTCTGACTCTTATGAAATGCTTGCAAGCCCATAGATCTTGGTTCAGACTGTGTATTATGTTTGAACTTTATTGCCCAGGCTATTTGTGATGTGTTTATCCTTCCTAGTAAACTTTCTTTTGCTTTTATGGAACAATATTGGAGCCCTCCAGTGGCCAAACTAATCATTCTGAGGGATGGAGTTCAAGTTCTGCCAAGGAGGTTGATTTTTTTCCTTCCCTATTAAAAAATTAATTTGGCGATCTTTTTATGCGGAGCTTATTGGAGTCACAGCATCATATCTGAAAAGTAAGGAAAGCTAGGAAAAAGGATAAATAGTCTCTTTGTATACCTAGGATCTCCATATATTTATTTTTCTATATTTTCAAGAATTTAATGAGTTGATTGTTTATTCAATTAGATTACGTTTTCTGAGAGGATCCCATGATGCATATGAAGCAGAGAAAATACATTTTGGGTTTCATGACAATTCACGTTTCCTTAAGTGACTCCATCCGTGCTGTTCTCTAGCAAAGCCTATTTTTTGTACACGATATTGTCATTCGTATCAGGGGCCTCAGCAGGTTGAAGAGTTTGGCCTCAAGGCTCCCTTGTTTGCTGCTCCCACCGGTGTCTTTCACTTTCCATGGCCTGTGATACCCACTCTGTGTATGAAATAATATCTTTTATTTATATTGTATGCCCTGGATATTAGTAAGAAGAGTTCTCTTTATAAAGAATGGTGAGATCCTCTAGAAAAACTAACAGCTAAAATCACTTACTTATGCCTCCTCACGTTTCATGTGACGGTTATCACGGTTCTTCCTTTTAGATACCGAACTGCAATAATAGTCTTTAGCAACCCAAAATCAGATAGGTAGGTCATGGTTACGTTGGAGCTGGGAGTTTTGGGAGGTCGTAGGGGATGACCAGGGGAAGAGGAGAAAGTATGGTCATTTGTTTATCTTTTAATAGGATGACCGCAGCCTGGCATTCAGTCCATGTTCAAAAAGCAGTTAAGCAAGTGCTTAAGGTTGTTATTCCTGCACCGACTCCTCTTTATTTAGGGGTCACTGGAAATGAGTTTGTACCACTTTGCGTTCTATAGCTGCAGCTTTATAAAATCATCTATTATCATCAAAATGCTTCAGAACTAGAACATTCAAAAACTGGTAGAGAGAGGGTTCTGTTTGTTTTCTTTCAGTAAAAAGCTTCTAAGTAGCTTTTCTTCTGCGGGCACTGCGGGTATAAGAACAATTGTACTGGCTCATCTCAAAGGGGCATTTGGCCCAGTGTCCTCTCCGCAACAGAAGTCAGTAAGCAGAGTGTAGGAAACAGAGCCGGCACAGAGTCAGCCTTCCCTGGCGTATCTTCCCAGCTTCCAGCCATCACAGGTGCAAGAACCACTTGCTGAGCCCATCTGTAAGCAGTTTGCTTTTGCAGCCCCCTGCATATGTGCAGAAGGTTTCTTCTTGTTCTTGCAGGGTGGGGTGAAAATGAGGAAATCCAAGGAACAGTGGCCGCAGAAAGTTCTTGCTTGCACTGCAGATAGGGGCAAGTTATGCAAATTCCTCTCATCGGCAGTAGCTGGAATTCCTGGAGCAACCCTAAGCATTGTTTCCTTTCATGTTTTCTATGTGAGTTTGAGAATTGCTGGAGGAGATGGACACCCAGCTCCAAATCACTTTTTGAGGAAACTGCTAATGAGGTCAGTTTTTCTCATGGCTTTTTCCAGACCTGTAAGCACCGGCGGAGCTGGGAAGAAAGCAGTCAGGTAGATGGGCAGAGGCTGATCGCAGAATATGAGTATGCACGGAGGGTGGGAGCAAGAACAGGCCTTGTAGCTGTCAGAAGGAAGGCTAATGCTCTAGAGCCACTTTGCCTTCTGCAGCCACATAACTTATGTCTGAGGCTGTGAGATCTGAACTGTGAAAATATGGGAAACAGTGACAGGAGAGGAAAAAAGATGGGACTATGCAAGGGGGGAGCAAATGTTCCCCACCTGCCTGATGCACATTTCAACCCCAGCTCCCCTAAGCCTGCCATCACCGCATAGAGCTGCCACTTATTTGTCATAGCCTCCTCTGATGGCTGCTGCCACCCAGGTGAGAGCTTCAGGGGTCCAGCAGAGCTATGGGACAGCGGAGGAGGCAGGGACCAGTTGTAGCGCTTACCCCTCACGGGGCAGCAGCAGGAGAGCAGCTTTATCCCCAGGGACTCCTGCCTGCATGCCTTTACTAAGAGATCAAGCATAAGCCAGGAATGCCAGAGCGCGCAGGCTGTCTGCAGCCTTGCTGTGCCGAGACCGAGAGGCAAATCTGTATGGTTCTGTGGTTTAGTCTGAATCCTTGTGGTTTGAACCTCTGCTAGACAGTGGCTGTGTGGAGAGACGGCGTTCCCAAGAAGGGCGCTGTGCCCTGCTGTGTTTTCCCCGCAGCTCCTTAGGGAGTCTTTCACCCAGTACCCATTTAGTAGCTTGCTGTCTGGTTACATTTCCAGGCCCTGTACAGAGAGAATATCCTTGGGTAGTTTATGCTGCTGTACAGAGACATAGGGAACACTTGAGGGGAAAAATATCTGCTCTAGTTTCAGGCATTGCAGTCCTTTCTCATTAGCAGGGAGAGGAGAAGGCTGCCACTACTTTACTGATGAGTCAGGAAAATCCTCTATGTTTGCAGTGTCGAATGTTTCTAATATGATTATTGTGGGTCTGAATTTGGAGTTTGGCAATACCAGACGGCTTTGGTTTTGGCAAAAAAAAAAAAAAAAAAAAAAAAAAATTAGTGACTTATGCCCCCAGACATACTGAGACCACGGTCTCCTGCAAATCCTACAGCCATTAGGACCCACAATATTCAAGGTTGGTTCTTGGCCTGGTGTCTTCCACCTGGCATTGAAAAAAAGTCAGTCTCGGGCAGCTGGGCGTTTTAAAGCTGGGCTCTTAATGTAATTCTGAAATATGCTAATTGCCAGGCTTTTGTTTTCATTTGACAGTTTTGAAAAGCTTAGAAGAAAGGAGGAAAAATAAAGGAGTATTGTAAATAGCCCTAGGAAAAACCTCAACCTGCTGCCCATGTAATTTCCTTTAAAAACAAACTTTCATACTGTGGGAAGCTTTATCACACAGCAGATCCTATATGCCCAATATCTACACGGTTTTCCATCGGTTCTTAAGCATGCTTGCTCTTTGTTCAAGTTGTTACTAAGGTTACTACAACTGTTATTTAAGAAGGAAGAAGTGCTTGCTTACCCCAAAGCTTGTCTGTATTTCCCTGCTATCTGTGCATCTAATTAAAAATACTTTTTTTTTCTCCTCTCCACAGACTTTGCTTAGACCATCACGGTTATAACACTACTATTTATCTGGAATTTAAACTCACAGCCCCTCCTGCTACCTCTCCCCTTATCCTTGCCTCTTTTAAATAATCCAGAAGTGATTAAGCGTTTAAGTTACTAAGCAAGAACTTGGAGCTGCGCAACCTTCTTTCCCTTGGCACTACAAGAAAGTAAGACTTTTTCCAAGAGCAAATGTAATATAATTATAGGCCAAACTATGAAGATTTCAAGCTTTTTTCTTAGAGTTTAGTGGGACAAAACTGAAGCCTCTGGAAATGAAACTGGGGGAAAGACCCGACCCACACAGACAGAAATCTTTATTAAACACAGATGTCAACAGCAGTAGCGTGTAATTAGTGCCCTAATTGTGACTGGGCAAATAATGTTGGTGGCTTGGGGAGGGTCCAGATGCAGGCATCTGACTGTGGATGCCTCTCTTTGAGCTAGTTACCAAGGCTCTCTTTAAGGTCAGTGAAAAGAAAAAGACAATTCTAGAGCATGATTTATCTCATTCCGATCTCAGGCTGGTATAGGGGATATGAATTGCATCCTTAAGACTAGAATGAATCGAAACTTTCTTACGGTGCCTACAGGAGTTCCCAGGCTCTTTCTGTCCTGTTCATAGCTCCCCACTCCTTTTTTCCTGAATAAGAAAAGAAAGAGAAGCAAAAGCACCTATTGATCTGAGAAGATATAAGGTATTTTTTTTATTCCCATTGGTTGGGCACAGGATTTGGGAGATTTGAATCCAATTCTAACCCTGCCACTGACTTCATAACAGCTTTAGGCAAGCTTCCAGCTCTGTTTTCTTTAAGTGTAATTCAGAGGTTTAATATAAGTTTGCATCTCAGCCATTTAAGTGCTAAGTGATGCTTTGTGGGAGTTTTTTGACACACAAATAGTTTTGT
This sequence comes from Platalea leucorodia, assembly GCF_965183815.1. Lineage (NCBI taxonomy): Eukaryota > Metazoa > Chordata > Aves > Pelecaniformes > Threskiornithidae > Platalea > Platalea leucorodia. Next base: position 14,028,869 of record NC_138828.1, on the reverse strand, counting down.
TTTTTTTTTTTCTTCTTGGATTCAGCCCACCTCTGTTTTTCTCTGAGACCAAAATCCACATAATTCTGGTAGTAGCCCAAGACTACTTTATCTCCAGACTAACAAATTAAAAGTGCCTTAGTACTAGGTGGCTCATCACTCCTAGAACAGGAGAAAAAGGTGGGAATGAGAAGTCTTTTAAGAAGGAAAATAAGATTAGTGGAAGCCCTTTATATGAATGCACAGCTGGCTTATGGTGCATTTCTATGGGTTATCTAACAGCAAACTATCATGTCTTCATACCTCCAAGGGGTTTAGGAAAGAACTGTAGTGTTCTCAGTGACTCAATCTTACCTACAGCATCTAACAATAGCAAATGCTTTTTTTGTCGTCTTGTGTTTATTTGACACTGTTAAAGGCACAAACTCTCAGTGGTGAATGGGACTTGAAGTCTAAATTCAATTTGGATTAGCTGCTAACATATGCTTAGTAGGCACAGACTGCTGAGATGAAAACCCATGTGAGTGTCATGGGCAGCAACTACAAGTGCATGTGTGCACATGTGTGGAAAATGTAGGGAAGATTTTTGCCAGCAAAAGGAAAAAGTAAAAAAACCTGTGTTGTGCGCAATGGGCACGTACAGACATATGTAGCATTGTGAGTTGCAGTTCCTTCCCTCGGAGGGCTGTTTTCAAAATACACAAATAGATAAAAGTGCCTGATACTATTCTGCTGTGCGGCCACGACTAACTGGGAATTTGACCTGTTTAGCAGAGCACTGACCACCTTTCTCCTGGTCATTTTTTCGGTTTGTATGGAGACATCGTGAAGCCTTACACACCACTGGGATTTTGGCAAACTTTTCCTGCCATTGCTACAATGAGTTCAACCACCCAACAGCTAGCAACCTGGGGAATTTGCCTGCAGACAGGCTGCTGCTGCTGCTGTACTCTGGGACACTGTGTTGCTTTGGACAAGCTCTGACTAGAACTGAGCACCTTTATACGTAAATGGCTTAAGAAAGTAGAGATGCGGTTCCCCCTAACAGTAGCTAACATTTTTTCAAAAGCGTTCACTGATAAGGTAGTCTGGTGATAAGGTATCTGCAAACTTCACGTAACAGCTTTAGGAGGAGGGCAGAGCAGGCAAGCATGGGATGTCTATTCACAAGACTGTGGTTACTGCTGAGGTGGGCCCTTCCCCGCCTGTCAGTGTAGTTCATTTAGATTGAGCGCCGGCACCTTTTTTCTTGATGCCACTCAAGCATCAACAGTTGGGAGGGCTCTAGGCCAGGTGGTATTATACGTACTGCTGGCATTTGCTCCTGGCAGCCATCTTTTCTAGGTGCCTCGCAGACTTATTCCCCAACACTGGCATCTGTGCCCATGCTGGGCACCGTTACCATGCGACGAGCAAATGTGCATTCACGCTGTTGTGGAAGGTACTGGGGACACTGGGAGAAACGGTCCGCACTGCCCGTTGGAAGGGCGTGAAAGCCACAAGCGAGCAGTATGAATTGGCTGGGCAGGTTTCCCACGCCTCCTGTCTTTCCTTGGTGCTGCGCTTATGTGCAGGGAGTGAAGAGATTGACCAGGTTGCAACAGATCTGTCTGACAGATCAGGATCTGTCCTTTGGGGAAGCATGAAGCCAGGGCACATATGCAAATCAACCACGCTGTGTATGTATATTCAAGCTAGCGATGGGAGAGAGGAGGAGGTTTATCCTGGGATGGACGCAGCTGCTGTAGATGAAATAAGGAAGATAAGACCTGAGCAAAGGCCTCGGTCTGATGAAGTTCATTTCATAAATCATTCTTTACATTTTAGGTTGCTTAGGGTACTCAAGGTATGTGCTTAAATATTTTGCTGAATCAGAGCCTTGATTTGCTTAAAATCTGTTTTCTTCTTCCTCACACTTCATCAGTAGACTTAAATAGTACATTCGCAGTTCACCCCACACAGCAGGTCCAGCCTTGGGACTCTGTGACTGATAATCGCTGCGATCTGGGAGACCAGACAACGTACTTTTCCACTAGTTGTTGTTGCATGCCTTTGTGGGACCCAAGGTCAGCTTCAGGTGAAGGTACTGAGGCAACTAAGAAGTAAAGTTTGTATGGTTTCCTTGGCCACATTTAGGACAAAACTGCTATTCAGTGCTGTCTGGCCTTTAGCCCATGGCAAATAGCTCTCAAACTGTGCCCAGAATAATTCAGAACATGTCTGGGGCATCCTATACAATCCTTTGACTCTTCAGTCTTCACATATTTTCAAGGATCCTGCAGTATTTTTCACAGTGCTGGCTATAACTTGTATTAAAAGCAAAAAAGGAATGTAAAGAAGAGTTGTTCCACCAGACTTAGTGTTCGTCTCAGAAGAAATTTTGGTGCAGAAGAAGTGATCTTATCAATGGACCCCTGACTCCCAGAGGACTTAATGAGAGCTGAAGGCTTCAGCACCTCTCATGATTGAGCTATGGGTTTTGTACAGGAGTCTTACAAAACTGCTGCTGCATGCATTCTTTTAAATAGATATGCAAAGGCAAGGCAAACAAGCAATTCTAGCATTGCTGCTCTTTCCTAGAGATGGATCAAGCTGATTGTGCTGATCAGGAAACTGTGGGGATGAAGGAAAAAGCCAGATCCGTTTTAGATGTTTCTGATACCTTTTCTATTTTAGAATTTTCAGTTAGTTGCTTGATTTTTTTTTTTTTTTTTAAATGGTCTATAGCCTAGCACTATTCTACTTCCAAACTCATCTGTCCCATGTTTATTTTTTTTTTCCTTTCCCCAAAAGACACAGCTCAGGAGCATAATGAGAACTAGGACTTTGAAAAATATGAGTATTAATTCATTAGCATGCAAAAGATCTATTTCCTTCCCCCTTCCCCCCCATGCTTGGGTCTCCTTTGCAATGCCTATTGCGCTGTTAATCGTTTAACCTGTACTTAGATAACCTACACTCCTTTAAAAGTATTTGTCCTTGCAAAAAAATCCTCAGGTCACCTATGTCCTCAGACAAGCTGCATGGTCAGGCACAGGGGACAGCTGGGGAAGAGAAGGCAGGCTCACGGGGACAAGCTCTGGGATAAATTCACCGTTTTGTTTGCAGCACAGTATAACTTGTCCTGTTGTTGATTCACAGGATTTTTCTTTTTATATGTGTTAGTTGTGGAAATCTGGTAATTCTGATCTTAAATTATTTTCAAATGGAAGTTTCATTTATGATGATGTTACTCCAAGAGGGTGACTAAAATGTGTGGGTTTGAACAGATACAGCGTACAGACTATCTGGCTCTCGTTTCCTTCCTTTTCTGATTGTATCAAGCACTTTGCTTCAAAAAGCATGAACTTGAACTTAGTCGTGTGGAAGAATCCCTGAAATTACTTACCCCACATTGATTTGAGGAACTGGAAGATGCTACTTCATGCGACTGTGGAATAAGTAGCTGTATTGACGTGGGGTGGTATTTGTTGGGAGCTAACACCAGTGAAATGAGTGGGAGACAACCATACCATTTCCGAGTTCAGCCTTCTGACAGCTTGCTATCGGTCTTCTAGAGATCACACACTAGACAGGCTTTGGGAATAAAAGAGGTTGAATAGAAGCTCATAGTCCATGGAAACCAACAGTGTGATTGGGGGAGTGCTGTCATGCCTCCACCATCCCTGTCTCTTCCAGCTCCTTCTTCGGAGTTTCTCCAAGAATATTCTGGAGTATTATATTATGCATGTAGATTGCACCATGGCAGTACTTTGCATGCAACTGGAAGGTAATTTGCTTGCTCTAAGTATAGGAAGGGCTTTTCCCTTATAGCAGTTAGACAAGATTTTAGTCTGTCGGTTCTGAAGTGCTGAACAGAGCTCATATCCTACCGGTGCCTTAACGACGAAGGAAAGCAGAGGCTGTGTCAGAGAGTTGCTGCTCCTTTGCGGAGCACGGGAACGCTTTCCTGTCCCAAATGCGCCTTCCCTAGGCAGGCAGGGTGGCACCAGTGCACTTCCCTGGCTTGCTACGACTCGTGCCCATCCAAGGACGAATCGGGGCAAGATTTTCCCCAGGAGACCATTTCTAGTGTCGCATATGCAGTTTAAAGGCCTAGTGAGTAGTGAAATAGTAGCTATGGTGCATGTGCCACAACACTGGATATGTTGCTTTGCTGTTTCTTAGTTTGAAACACAAGAGGTTCCTGCATTTCTTTTCTCCCCTGATTTGCAGGAGTTCCTCGGGAGGTACAGCTTTAATAATCTTGCAGCGCCTGCTTTTTATCATTAGTTTCCTCTCCTGTCCAGATACAAAGCAGATTGGGAATGTTTTCAAAGGGTGAAGATTTATCAGCACAACTCCCAGACAAATCAATTAGAGGCTGCCTGACTAAATCCTCATAACGCGCTTTGAAAATGTGGCTCCTGCCGTCTGCGAGGACAGTCGCAGGGAGAGTGTAGCTCAGCTTTTCCATGTGAGAGACAGGAGTAGGCACTGCCAGCTAAGTAGTTTAGCTCTCGGGCTCTTAGCACCTTCATTAAGACTTTTGCACAAACAGAGGAGTGCTGGCACTCGCCAGGTGATGAGGTTACTGCTTTGCCAGTGTTTGCCCTGTTGGGCTCAAGCGGGATTAAATCGGATGGACCTGAAGAGGAGGAAGCCATGTAGATCATACGCTCAGGCAGGAAGGCTGTTTGACAATGATGACAGCGTTTCATCCATGAAATAATTTGTCCTCTAAAGTCCAGTTAAACTTGCCAATAATTTTGTATTGAGAAAATTAATTGCATTCATTGCCTGTGGTTTACTCAACAGCTTCCCTAGGGACCCTGCATGCCAAATCTCCTCAGAAGCGTGTCATTTAGTGTCTTTGCATTCAAATTTAGGTTGTTGTGTAGAAGGAGAGACAGAAATTATGAAAGAAAAATATTTTAAAGGCAAACTGGAATTGATATATGCACTTATACTTCAGAAGGATCAGAGTTTTTTCCCCAGCCTATTCTAGACACATGCAGTTTGAGCAGCATAGTTGGTATTTTTTGTGTATGTTTCTCCACTAATTTGTGTACAGATTTCTTCACTCCTGCATCCCTCGCTAGCTAAGCATTCTCCACGGCGTTCATTTATACAGAAGAAAATGTCTTTCTGGCAGCAATGCAATGGGGTGGTTTAAAAGACTGCAGTAAACATCAGTAAAGATAGACATGCTTATCTTATTTATTTTGATGAAATTAATAAACGCAGAGCTGGAAGTCCTCTTATCACACAACCTGAGCAAAACTTCTTCAGCCTGTGATGAAAATATATGTGATCTGGTAGAGTCGAGCCATGGGAGAAGCTACCTCTCTTTCTCTCTCCATCTCTACCGAAATGTGTGTCTCCTTCCCTTCTCGTCCCTCTCTCAAAGCTCTGATGAAAGCTCATGCCAGTTCTTGCTTTTCTCGAGCTCGTTTAGCTCACATCAGCATCCTTACCTGGCTGACTGAAGGCAGGTAGAGTCACGGCCTTTGCCTGGTTTGACTTTGCCAGCGCTGTTTTGCTCTTATCCAGTGCCTTTTTTGTTACCCTTCTTCCCTGTCCTCTGCTTGACCTCCCAGCGTGATCCAGTTCCCGCTGGTGGCTGGGAGCCCGACAGCTGGCCGGGGCCGGCAGCTCCGGCGAGGCCCCTGTGCTGCCTGCTTTGCATCCAGGCAGCCGGTACTCGCGCTGCTGCTTGAGAGAGCAGCCCTTCCTGTCCGACCGGCCTGGCTAAAGCGCAGGGAAGCGGATCGGATCATTTTCCTCACTGTTGGCTCTTTCAGGTTTAACTGGTGCCCTGAGCACCTTTCACTTCTTACCATTAACGGGAGTCAGTTTGTTCTTCTGATGGCTGTTTGCAAAAACAGGGCGGATGACAGAGTCCCCAGCAGCCCTTAGCAGCTTGGGTAACAGGCAAAGGTTTGACCTCCTTCATGAGGCAGAGGTTACTCCGTGAGCCTGCAGGGTTGAGAAGGTTACTGGCTAAGTTGGCAGATCAAGATTTTACCAACTTCAAACAGATTTCACAATGTGAATTTCCTGCGTATTTGAAACATTGCCCTGGCCAACAAGAACTGGGCAGGCAGGCCCAGCATGGTAGAGCACAGCATGTGCTTTAAGTGAGCAATTGCGATCCAAAATCAATTTGCTACGTCAGGCTTCATCCTGTGAGTTAGCAGGCATCGGTGCAGTGCTTTCAGCAGTGTGAACAAATTCGAGTAGTCGGGGAGTGGTTTGATGCATGAAATACTTCTGCTTGTTGGAAGCAGCGGTATGTAACCCACCTCCGCTTTGCCTGGTCTGAGTTCAGCTCCAACTCGGCTTTTGAAAGGCTGTCCCACCATCTCTGTGTGACACCTGCAGCAAGAGGCCACTGTGGAGCTGATGGACTTCAGGCACTGGACACAAGATGTGGTTGTACCTCGGGCAGTGGTACCCTTTGGCACTGTTGGCTTTTTAATGGCAGTCTCAGAAGTGGCACAGCAAGGAAGGATGTGCAAGGAACGGGGAATCCTTTCAGATGTTGAAGCTGAATTGCTGATGTGCAAATGGCAAGACATTATTCCTTATTGATCTCAGATGAGAGGTGGTTATGGCCATTACGTCTTGTCTTAGGAGAGCTGTCACATCAAATCAAATTGCTTAGTGTCACTTCACAGCAACCCCTGGGACACTTGCTAAGTTGTTGGTAGTAGTTGAGTGCAGCACAAGAAGTTAAGGAGTGAACTTGACTCGGTCATCAGGGTGCAGGCGGGAAACGGCTGAATTGGGGTGCTGTTTGGTAGAGCTCCTGGTGAGCCCTCCCTGTCAGAGGCGGGGCGGGGATGAGATCTATCTGGAGAAGTTCAAGGAGAGGAAGGGAGAAGACAGATGGGGCAAGCTCAGGAACACCTGGAAGGAGACGTGCTAAGCCAGACAGACTGATCGAGGGAGAGTAGAAGTCCTGCAGAAAGGGCCAAAACTGAGTCATTGCCCTGGAAGGGAACTGAGGCCCGTTTTGAACGTGGATGGCTGGTGGGCCAGACCATGATTTGACGTGAGGAATGGAAAAGATCAATTTTTATTTTTAACAGAAGGAGTCACAGAAGAGCAGTGTGGAGAATATGATAACCCTTGTTTTGTGTAAACATGTATCTTCTCTGAGGAAGATGGACTTTGGGCTTTGGCTGGTTTCTCTGCTTTCCCACGAAGAGCTACGAAGCTCTCCATGCTGCCTTAACAAGAGAAAGTCAGCGGCAACATGTCCGCTCTGTAGCTGGTGCGTGAAAGCATCTGTAAAAGTGACCCCAGCCTCCTTGTCTGTGGGCTTACAGACCACCTGGCCACTGAGTGGAAATGGACCTGTGTTAGATACTGCAAATCATGCTCAGTCTCTACAGGCAGAAAGAGAATTTAGCCTCTCGGCTTCCCCCCACCTCTTTTTTTTTTAAGAGCAGTGAAAGGACTGGGCTGCTGCCACAGCCCTGGTCACTCCTGGTGGATGACTGGAACAGCCGCCCACCGAAGGCAGCGCGACGGTGGAGGATGGGCCGGCGAGTGGCTCGGCTGTTGCTATAACAACAGCACCTCAGTCTCATTTCTTTTGAAAAATGAATTGCTGCTGGTGGGATGAAGCGGAGCAGCTTCTCCCCGCAGATGAAAGCCCTGCTGACAGCCTCAACGCTCTCTTGTTTATGTATTGGGTCTGTCATGGCATGTCCGAGCAGCTCTGCTGAAAATTTCAGGAGGAGTTGGATTAGACCATTTGGGTCTGCATGTGTTTGCGTGCACAACCTCTGTTGTCCCCAACGCTCCCCCAACCAAGGGTAATTTAAAAAGTCAACCTGCCAAAGTTTGACCTTTTGCTCTGCAAGTAGAGTTTCTCCAAAGGCATATAAAGAATAGCGAGTCCTGCTTCACTCTCTTCTGCTTTGCAGTAGAAACCTGTGAAATGCAGGTCCATCGGCCAAATATTTTGTGCTAGAGGCCCATGAAACAGGCAAGGGTTGTATTTTATTTTTTTCTTTTATTTTAATATTTTCCTTTCATTTTTATTTTATGCATCAAGGGTCTTCTAGACATAAATCTCTAAGCTGCTGCTAATATCTTCATGATGCATACTGTAAATCACATGCACAAGCTATATACTACTTCTTAGAAGGAGAGGGAAGACACTTTACAGGAGAAATATTTTCAGACATTGTTTTTACAGAGGTAAGGGGAAGCGCTGGGGTTTTAGTCTAAGATGCTGTGGAGTCCTGCTGGTGATAAACTGTTTGGCAGTATATGGTCTGTGTATGATATTCAAGCCATCCAATAGTTGACGTGGTGATTGGGAATGAAATCAAGATGTGAAAATGAACATTTGTATTGAAATAATTTCATAGAATATTTCTGTGTTGTACCCCAAAAAGAAGAGATGCATCTATTGTTAGGGCTCCTAATCCCTCCAAAATGCCAGAGCCAAGGTGCTTCCCCACCTGCAAAGGCTGTATCCAGCATGTTGCCTTCAAATAAACCTTTCATGTTATGTTTCTGTCTACCTACAGTTGTTCAATGAGCAAACAAAGAAAATTAAAAGATTAGGTTTTTTCTAGTGCCTGTTAACCCCCCAAATCCTAAAACCTCTGAAGGAGAATAATGTGGAGCTACAAACTTAGAATAGGTTTCATTTTGTTTTCATTTGCAACCAGGCACGATTCCTGTATGTTTGATATTTGATGGAAAATAGTTTCCATGTTAAAGCTGTCTTTTGTTGTAATGCATAATAAACACGATTATTAATATTTATATACTGGGCCTGCTTTTACTTTCACTAAAGTCACTGTATATTTGTACGGGGGACATCCAAGTTTCAGCACATGATGAAATCTTTCGGAGCTGATATTTTTAGGGCTGGTTATTTGCCACTAGATAGTTTTGATTCTTTTGGTAAACATTCATGTACAAATAAGGTGATGGGAAACCTGAAAGTGTGAAACAACATGAAAGTGTATCACTCTTACCGATGTTCGTAAGGGATACCTTCAAACTGTTGTGAAATGTATGGAGTCAGTTCTCTTGCGTTTCTCAGGAGAAAATCGCTCTCGCTAATCTCTGACTTGCCATTAAGTTTTTTCCCATCTCTTCCTTATACGAACTTTTCTTCACAACTGGAAGCCTGTCACCAGGTCCTTTGGTATGACTGCGCTTACTTTAGCCCAGCATTTGGCCAATACGAACTCAGGGCAAAGGGCCGTTGCAAGTTTGGACATTTCTTTGAACCCTGTTTTTGCGTGTGCGTGCCCATCGAACTTGGCCTTGAGTCACTTGCTGTTCGGTAACTGTTTTTCTGATGTGGAAGGCAGAGAGGGATAGTGACTTTGTAGTGAGACGGCTTAGGAGCTGAAATGGGTGATTTCAGCTGTAAATTGTGCGAGTGGCCCATTAGGGACAACACTTAGATATGCTATTTTAAGCCGTTATATCAACTATTACTGGCCACCTGCACTCCAGGCCAGATTGTGCTCTTTCTTTTCCTGCTTTGAAGAAAGGAAACTTGGAAGCAACTGTGCTCCCGTGCTTGTGAAGCGGTGCCATTCCCACATCTGTATCATCCTTCCCTCATCTCTGGGGTCTGGACCAGGGTTTTATAAAGATCAGTGAAACAAGCTCAGTGGCTCAGCTGTAGTCTTCTGCCACACGCCAGTTACACCGGTCAAAAAGCAGCAGGGAGCTGTAATGCCGTACGGCGGTGTTCAGCTTAACATAGGTTTTTAGGGGAGGGAAGTAGCGGAGGTGAGAGCCGTATCATAAGCCTCCTTGTGGGATCTGATTTTTCTCTTTCACACTAGTCCAGGGTGTTGACTTACCTTCCACATCGCTGTTAACTGGCACAGATGAGGCAATTACCACCCCTGGGCAAGTACCTCTTGCTAGAGCTTGCCACTGCCGTGGCGCAGAGAGATGAAAAGGTGATGCCTCTGCTGCGGGACTCTGTGCTCTGCAGCCCAGTGTGCTCCTGCAGACCGTGGCTGATTAACGTGACTGTGCAGGGCTTTAACTAAGAGAGCGCCAGCACAGCGTGCGCTCCCACCTGCATCTGCTGCCATGTGCAGGACCCCATCCCCGGGCATCTGCGGAGCTCATGGAGGCAAGAGCTGCTGTGGTCGGGCAAGGGGAGAGGAGTGGGAGCCCAGTGGTGGGGACTACACACAGGCAGTGGGGAGGCCCAAAACATGCTCACAGCCTTCCTGACCCCCGCCTTTGCCGCAGGTGGGTTCTCCATTGCAGCCTGCAGCACGGGGAGAGGAACTTCTCGGTGCAAACCACTGGCCTTGCTGTTCCCTGACCCGCAGGGGAAAGACTCAGGGTAAGGACAGCTCCTGTGGAGCTGCGCAGGGATCCTGCACCGGAGCGGGAGCCCGGCCGAGAAGCAGTCGCGTGGCAGAGGCTGCGGTCACAGAGCAGCCGGTCTCTGTGCAGCACCGCAGAAGGCAAGGGGAGAAGGAATTTCAGCCTGTGGGAGGCTTGGCACGTGCTGGCATTGTGCAGGGGGAACAGGCAGCAAAGTCTCGGGCATGTATGCCAACAGGGACCCACTGGTGACTCTTAGCCACGTGTTAATCATTTTCCCACATAAAAAACCTCTTCTGCTCCAGTACAAATCAAGGAGTTGATGGTCTGCTTAAAAACTCATAGACTTGCCTTTCTGCTTCGATATAAAGGTCACATCTCTGCAGAGGACCAGTACGTAGCTTAGTGTCCCACACGTGTTCAGCTGGGACTGCAGCAATGAGTGCATTGGCCATGTCCTTCTGCGTTGCATGCTCAAGAGGCCACGCAGGCCTGAAGGGTGAGAGAAAGGTTCAGCCTTCTCAGAACCGCTCCCTCTAAAACAAGAATGAGATATGGATTTGCTTGCTTGTCTTACAGATGGGATGAAAGGGGAACTAGCCCTCTGGGATGGGAGAAATAAATGGGATCTGGATTGTGGGAAGAAAGAAGGTTGAGGACCTCTAGGTTAGGGAAGGGGTGGGAGCTGCGTGTCTGGGATTTTCATACCAGTAAAAATACTTTAAAAATTGATAAAATCTTTCAGTATTTTGTCTTCTATTGTTCTAGTATCAAGGATGCAAGCGTGTCCTGAAGGCGTTCGCTAGAGCTGTGACCTCTTTGCTTCCTCCCCTCCCCACTATTGTTTTTTGCCTTAGCCGAAGAGGGATGCTTTTTTTAGCCTGGTACATAAGCGGAGGACTTAAAGTTTGGTGTGATAGGAGAGGGCTGTAGGTTGTTACAGTGCTTTGCTATGCTGCTTTTAACCTGAATTAAAGCTTATATTAATACACTCTTTTTTTTTTTTTTAAATAGCATTCTTATATTCTAATTTAATTGCTTTCCTGGAGACTTGTCTCGCTATTATTTCTGTTAGTTATTTATCTTTTACGTTAGCTCCTAGCACACAGATTATTTCCATTTTTTCATTATTTGATTAACATCGTGCAAAATGCCTTCTGTTTTTTAGGGTGGATGTATTTTTTTTCCTCACTTAAAACTGATTCTCAATATGTTTTGTAGCCAACAACAGAGGGCTAATCAAATGAAACCATGTTAATGAATTTTCTTAAAAAAATGTTAGTGTCAACAACACGTTTCAATACAAGTAGTCAATCAGTTGTATTGCCAGTATTTTTCAAGAAGCTTCTAGAAACTTCCAACAAAAAGATTTTCAGAGTAAATAGTAAATTTTAGTGATTCAATTTTTTTGGTCCAATTTAAGACTCCTCACTGTGTTGGGCACTGTTTAAGCCTCATCACTCCGTTAGGCACCAAAAAGTTGAATTAGTCAGCTTGCTCCATAAAATTCTGGCAGTTTGGAGAGCACAGACATATTTTACAGTTCTGCTCTCCTATTCAGGAGCAGGTTTCTTTTGGTGGGTTTTTTTTGTTGTTGTTTTTGGTTTTTGTTTGTTTTATGTTTTAAACTATCTTCTAAAATTGATCAAGGCATAAGAATGAAATCAAAGAAACTTCCTAATCAGAGTTTTTAAAACTTTTATTGTCACTAGTAGGCTTGATGAGGAGTATCTGTCACAAGGCTCATCAGTACTTTTTTTTTGTCTCTGCAACTGGTTAATTTTTTTTTTCCCTCTTGTTTTTCTTTAAGCTTCAAGAGACGGTCAAAAGGAAGTTGGAAGGCGCACGTTCACCTCTCAATGGAGAACAGCAGAATGGAGTTTGTGATGGAAGTTTTTCTCCAACCAGCAAGAGGATACGGAAGGATGTACCAGGCATTGAAGCAATCAACAGCTTGCCCAATAATTTGCCTTTGCCCGCTGTTTCTCCTCTTCACCAGCTTGACATGAAAGCTCCCCTGCCCCTGCAGAACAGTGGAACTCATGGTAGTGGTCTAGAAGACTTGGGTAAAAACGGTGGGCTTTCCGAGATAAAGCTTCCCGTTAATGGTTGCAACGAGCTAGACGATAGTTTTAACATCCTGCAGAACAAGGAGCTAAAGCAAGAGCCTTTGGATGACCCCAGCTGCATAGACACTTCTGAAACATCTCTTTCAAATCAGAACAAGCTCTTCTCGGACATTAACCTGAATGACCAAGAGTGGCAGGAGCTAATAGACGAACTAGCGAACACTGTTCCAGAAGATGATATACAAGATTTGTTCAACGAAGACTTTGAAGAGAAGAAGGATCCGGAATTTCCCAGGCCTGCCACAGAGACTCAAGAGAGTGCAAGCGTGAAAAGTGATCCATCTCATTCTCCATTTGCTCATGTCCCGCTGGGGTCTCCCCAAGTGAGGCCTTCTTCTTCCGGTCCTCCATTTTCAAACGTCTCCACAGCCTCTAGCATAGCATCTGTGTCCAGCGCCCCGCCAGCCCCAATCCCTGCTGGCTCACCAGCAAACTGTGTTGTTCAGTCGCCTCAAACTCCCAGCCAGGCCCACACTCCAGGGCAGACGCAGACGCGGTCTGGAAATGGCTATCTCATGAATCCAGCAGCAGCAACTGTGGCAGGATCAGGGCCTGGGCCTGTGAATATGCCAAGCGCTGACTTGTCTCCAGCTGAACAGCTCAAGCAAATGGCAGCGCAGCAGCAGCAAAGAGCTAAGCTCATGCAGCAGAAGCAGCAGCAGCATCCAAATCAACCCTCAAGCTGGTCACCTGTGGGCCCTCCATCTAGTCCATATGGAGGACCCTTCAGTGCAGACAAACCAAATAGTCCAATGATGTATCCCCAAGCCTTTAACAACCAAAACCCAATAGTGCCTCCTATGGCAAACAATCCACAGAAGACCACGATTAATAACTACCTCCCTCAAAATCACATGAATATGATCAGTCAGCAGCCAAATAACCTGGGCACAAACTCCTTAAGCAAACAGCCCAATATGCTTTCTTATGGCAACACCAAACCTCTGACCCACTTCAATGCTGAGCTGAGTCAGAGGATGACCCCACCAATGGCAAATCCCAGCAAGAACCCCATGATGCCATACATCCAGCAGCAGCAGTCCCAGCAGCCGCAGATGCAAGCTCAGATGGCGCACCTGAGCGAGGAACAGAAACGCATGCTCATCATGAAGCAGAAAGGAATGATGAATCAGCCCATGGCATATGCAACACTTCCTTCCCTTGGTCAGGTAAGTGCAAGTGCACGATATGCGGGCAACCAAAAAGAGGCTGATACAAAGGTTTAGTAACTCTGTACAGTCTCTTTCTCCTGGAAAGCATGGAACGTCATTGCAGACGCTTCTTGGACTTTTTGTGTGGTATTGGAGCTTGATTGTTTTAAGAAATGACGTTGCATTATGCTTTAGAAATGTTAAATGGCTGTGTTTCTGAACTAGCGCTCTTTCCCTGTGCATCTACTGATGAGTGCTTAGGGCCACTCTGGGAAGTTTTGGGTCGGAAGTCACTCCTCCTTGGAGGGTTTGCTTCCTTTTTTTCATAATGTAGGACCTGATGCTTTTGGATTCCAAACTACTGCATGGCTTAGTTTCCACAGTGTAGTTAGCATTGTAACAAAAAGACAGAGTGGGTGACCCCTTCTTCTTGGGGCAGGGATCCAGCCAGCTTTAAACAGCATATTTGGCATTTTGGCTCAGGGAACAAAGGAGGGACGTTTTGGGTGCTGAATGCCTTTTGACTTCCACTGGGAGAAGTAAGCACAACTGAATGCTTGTAGTGGTGCTTGAACCATGCATGAAATGAGATGGTTTATTCCAGGACTTCCAAGCAGTCTTTAGCAACCTCAAGTACTTTATTGTTACGAATCTGTGGAGTCTTTCAGCAAGAGGCTAAAGCCATGTTGGCCTTAGCGACTTGGCATCACTGTCTCACATGTATTCCATGCTAACCTCTGGAGCAGCAGCTGCCAGGCTTGGGGAATGCTTTGGAATGAACTAATAATCGATTTGAATGATGGTTGTAGGAATGCCCTGTCACCTCCTAGGTCAGCTGGGTACTCTTAGTTGCGCAGCCCCTGTAAAGATCTGCACACTGGTGTCACGGAAAGGCTTGAGAATAAGTTTTCTGGATGTTGTTTTAAGGGTTTTAAAAAGAAGTAAAGTTAATTATCAGTTCACCAAAACATGTCAGGAATTCTGATACAATAGAATTGTTGGTGGATAGATTTAGCGTAACAGCTTTTTACCAAATTAGCTGTTTCCACACCACCTACAAGGAGTACTTCCTTCTGAGCATGGTTTAACTGTGAATCACACTGTAATGCATGTAGAAATACAGCAAAATCTGTCATTTCTTCAGCCTGTGGAATTTGGGGATCTACCAACAGGAGGAGTAGGAGCTTTACCAGGTCAGAGCCCATCACATTATTTAAAATTAATTGCAAAACAAAAAGAAATGTTCATCTGCCTCCTGTTTTTGGTTCAGGATGTATGGTGACAGCTCAAAGGTTCGTACCTCTATTTTAATTCTGCTTGCCTGTTGCATTAGAAATAGCTGGTCTAAAGCCTCTTCCTTTTGTGAAGACTTATCTAGAGAAATACTGCGATAATGACATAAAACTGAGACTGTAATCTGAGCTACAGAATTTGTCAGGTTGTAGCTGAGAGGCAGAGAATGTTTGGTCAGGCTGTCTAATGCTTTATTGTTTCTTTTCTTTGTTTATGTTAAATCTGTTGAACTCAAAGACCCATCAAACAGTTGAGAGGACGGACTGCATATGTGAAGGAGTTAATGTCATCTCTTCCGTTTCATAAGTTGAGAAATTCATGTTAATATCTCACTGCAGTTCTCCAGTGTGAACAGGAAGACAAGATTTCATGTATCTAATCTCATTCAGTTCCTTTTTTTTAATGTAGGAAAAGCTAGATATTTGGATACAACTAGACATTCTTCCAAAAACAAGTCCAGATATTAAGTCATTTCTATATCTTATAAAGAAGAAACTTAAGGTAAAGCCATACTTTATTATATAATATGTGCAATTCACATTTATTGACCCAGTCAGGATGAGGGACTTCTTGTTTGTGTGCAGAAGTAGAAAGGTCCCTTCGCGACTTGTGAAGCCCACTTGCCTGCACTGAAGGGATTTTTTTTGGTGAGGAAGGTTGAAATAATAGATTTTTTACTGTTATGTATTTCTTCATTCCTTCCCTTCCTGCTTCCCTGAAAAGCATTTTTCTGTGGAAAATTGGAAAACTTATTATTGTGAGATGTGCTTGGTGGAAACGGATTGTTTTTGCAAAGGTGGTAAGAACGATATGTTGATATTGTTGAGTTAAATCCAGACTGATGCAGATTATCTGATTCTGCTACTTACTGCATGATGCGGATGGTCAGACTTGCCAGATCATATATGGAAAATAAGGAGATTGCACTCTTCGGTTTGAAACACATTTCTGAATGTAAAGTGAATGTATCTTTCAGTCAGTTTATAGTTTCTACTTTAATTGTAGTTTTGGTCTTTGATACAGAATTGTAAAAGAGTGTGTGTGTGTGTGTGTGTTAAATAGTCACGAGGATCTAACAAATGGCATTTAAGGGGCAAAAAAATTCTAGCTGTTGCATCTCATGATTAGCATTGACCATATATTTCTGTCAGGTGATTATTACAAGGGCATATTTGAGAACCAAAAGATGATTTAGGGAACATGAGACGTGTACAAAAATGCCCGGTCTTATTTTGTGTGTACTGCTGTAAAATTCAGGTATGGCTAGTTGTGTGCGTACGTGCACTATGTATGCTAATTAAACCTACGTCCATTTGGGCCTCAGGTACTCCTGTTGTTAAGAAGCAGAATTTTTACGTGCACTCAGTGCTTCAGCCGTTGAGCGTACTTTAGAGAGACGCCATTTCTTCAGTCCAGCTGAGACCTTGCAAATGCTCTGTGGAGGTCAGTTGCCCGTGACTGTCCTATTAACGTGTCAGCGCTGGTGCTCTGGGCTCGTGTCCTGGGCTTGCTGAGCATCACTGCGTACTCTTGTAAAGAGAGGTGAGCAGCGAGAGAGGAAGCTGTGCGGCTCGATATCCGTGTGAGTGGTTGGACAGGCAGAGTGCTAAATTAGCAGCTTAGCTAGCAGAACTAGCATCCAACAAAAGCAGGATTTCTCTAAAGGCTTTCTACACTGTCGGTGTTGGAACTCTTCCTGTCAGACGTGTTAGTCCTTTGCTTTGCTGTGCAGATCCAGGACTGGTACTGGCACTGTAGTTGTAACCTCCACCACACTAATGCTGAACGACCCGTACGCCCTGGACCGCAATGTCCTCTATTTTATACTATAGCTTGTTGTCTTCAAAGGAGCACTGGATGGGGGATTTGTCTGTTTTTCCACAAAGCAGGTACTGGTTTGGATTTTTGAGCTGGGGATTTTTCCGGGGCTAGCCTGAAGGTAATTCAGACTGCTTTTTGTGGAATTGACTATTAAAACCATGGCCAGGTCCTGACCCAGCTACATTCAGGAAAAACCACGGTCAGATCCTGACCATCTACCTTCAGCAAGGCTCTGTCCTGCTACTAGTGTTCCCTCGTGCCTGACTTCTCCACTTGGTCAGACTCATACTTAGAAATCCCTGCTCTTTGCCTTGCCCCATGTACCCTGATCTGCCCTAAAACCAGTTGTTAGTTTGTGAGCATATGGCAGGTATTGCCCTTTAGCCTCTTGCTTTTCTTGGGTGGTTCTTGCTTATCTGCAGCTAGTCTAGAACAGCAGGTACAGATTTTCACTGGGGCTGATAACTTGGGTGGGTATTTGAGAGCTAGAGGTCCTCTGCTATTCTGGTTCCCTGTGATAATAAAAGAAATTGGTTTCACACCAAGATGCAACAGGGGCTTTGTTTAGGCTTTTTATGTGATTTAAGAAATAAAAGCGAGCAAGCCTAAACCAACCTCCAGTCTCAAAAATTAGAGCTTTGTTTAACCTAAAATGTTCCATTTAGTTTTTGAGGTGTATGTAAGGTTTTATGGGAGGCCCTTTTTTGCTTTTCTTTTTTTTTTTTTTTTTTTTTTTTCTTCTTGAAACCAAAAAGTAATTTCAAACTGGGGACAAGTGAAAACATTTTCTTTGGAAAATTTCAGAATCGTTAATTGTGCCTTTTCTTGGCTCCAGCTGTTCAATATGTATGCGTAATGGTAAAAGAAAAAAGCAGCCCAACGGAATAGATGTTGAATGGCTGAGGCAGAATTTGATGTTTGGAGCCAAGTGAGTGCGGGAGAGTAATGAGAGGTCGCAACAAAACAGAATTCTCCATGGGTGTAAGAAAAATAAAACTAGTCTGCAGCTCTTTGCCTGCATGGGACTGTGAGGATGCTGCAATTATAGTTCCTATTAAAACCACTAGTTACGTTGTTTGAAATTGGAGGGATGTGAATGAAGAGGATAAATGACACCATACTGGAAGAATATCTTCAACTTCTCTTTTCTGTCTTTTGTTTTAATCTTATAAATTCAAGATGCGTCATCTGCTGAGTCTGGTTTTGCATGTGAAGGATAAAGGGAGATCTGTGTCCAGAAAACATTTCCAAAACGTCATTTTATTTGTCCTTTCTAAGTGAAAAGGTGTGTTCCTCACTGGAATTGTAAAAGAGATTTTATACTTTTTTGAAGGTTATCTTTGGGATAGTGAGAAAAAGAGATTGTTGATGTTCTGGGATTTGGCCTTTTTTAAAAGCCTACCTGAAAGTAAAGAAGAAAGGCTACAGATTTGTATTCACTGCATGAAATGTGGCAGAAACACAACTGTCTTACTAGATTTTAGGGGAGACAAGCCGGAATGGAAATAATGACTGAGACTGTGAGGATCACTTGCTGAACAGCCTATAGAGATGTAGTGAACGCCCATCCAGGCTATCTTTGACTCGTAGCCACTGTTTTCCACAAAAGGTTTGCCCTGGAGTTCAGATGCAGTGCCTGCCTTTTACAAATGCCAAAACATGCTCCCCAGAAGTCAGTTTCCCGTAGGCTCTTGGGGACGGACGGGTAATCAAAATGTACTTGGGGGGATTCTGACCATCTTGCCAGGCAATTTGTAAACAGTAGCCTGGCCTTCTTACCGTTCCTGCTATCCTCTGCCCATTTTGTTGGGAAGGAGGTCATGTTAGCATCAATCACTAGAAACAAACATTGGACAGCACTCGGCTAAGATCAGATCTCCATGGCATAATCCTAAAAACCGAATTTTGGCTTGTTGGTATTTCCTCATTTTGCGACCTGTGGGCGTGTACTCTTTAACCTAATACATACTTTGTTCATTCCATATGGTAAATGTTTTTCTGCAATACTAAGTTTTTTCTCTAATCTAAGCCTTGCAAAATGAAAGTATAAGAGCACTGCTCCCATGCCCCAGCTGAACTAATCATAAGAAAACCATAGATGTCTTCGGTGAAACCTACTTTCCCGAAACCATGCTGACCGGTATTCCTGTTTTATCCTCTGAGTCATTGCTGGTAGAGAACTGAAACCAGTTGTTCGGTTGTTTTGCTGGAGAGTGTGTCAGAATAACCAGTCTTTTCCCCTTTTCAAATATCGCAGTTGTAGTGGTAAATCTTTGGTTCTTAGAAACTTCTCCACTTGTCCAAGATTTGTTAAAGTACATTGTTGTGCAGTTTGCTTCTTGTCTAGTTTCTTGAAGACTCAGAGCGTGAGTTATTCTCATCTGTAAATAAATTGTCCTACATTACTTTTAGAAGCAGAAAATTTGTATTACTGACTGCACAAAGTGTATATTAAATGTTCCCTATTTTGAAGTCACCATGATAGCATGCTTTTTCTTCCTACATGATCTAGATTGCTATGTAAAGAGCAGTTTGTCCTGTTATTTAGCGAGGCCTGTTAGTCTGATGATATAACATGTGCCAACCAACTCTCCTTTAGTTTTATTAGTTACGACTGCAATCGCAAAGCACTGTGATTTTGAAATGTCTATAGCTAGTAGCAGCATGTTTTTACATAAAGCGCTACCCTTTCGCGGGATTTTTTTGGCCATTTTCTCCTTAAAGTGCAAGGTATCATCATCAATTTTAGTTTTCCAGTCTCATGACCCATTCCACCTGCTTTCAGCAATACCAGCCATAATCCATTTCTTATTGTTCATGAGCCTCTCTAACTCTTCTTGTTTATTGTATATGCTCTTAATGTTAATATACAGATGGTGTAAAGCTGTGTTCTTTCCACCCGCTTTTATGGTTGGATCTGTCATAAGCTGGCGACACAGCACCACTGAACATACTGGGATGTTTATACCATGCTCTCCCCAATACCGTGCTCTTCTGCAGGCTAGTTTGCTGCCCTCTGAGCATCAGCATAAGTAATTTAGCACAAAAAGGCTGATGCTTTCAGTGCTAGATGGTGGCTGAAAGATCCACGTAGCCTTTTCTTCGCATAACAGTGTTCTAGTGTTCTCTGGAAAATCAAAATCCCTCCTTCCTATCCTGCTTCCTCCACCCCAGCGGTCGCCGCCAAGAATCAGCGTATGCGCTGCGGCAGAGCTACAGGGGTAAACCCAGTCGTCCATTGATGCCTTTACTCTTTGTGGATCAGGAAAAGTGTTTATCTGAAAACGGTACCTGTCGTGTTTTGATGTAGACAGTGGGTTCAGCGCATGAGTTGGATTCTGTTATGCCCCGTTTTTATTTTGAGAGAAAACTTAATCCAAAGACTAAGACTAAGGTTCCCATCCTTGGCAGTGCACTGTGTCTAGTTACCGTTTTATGCCTCACAGCAGAGTGCTTGTCTGAGCGCTTTGGTGTGACTTGGTCTGATCCCTTTCGCTCCAGTCTGTGATCTTGCATGGCCCAACCAAGATGCAGATTTGATCACAGTTTGCATTTAGATAATATTTTGCAGTTTTAAATTTGTCCTTGTGTCATTTCTCTAAGACCATGGTTGTCCTTAACTTTACCTTTTTCTGGAGTTTAGACATTTGGAGTACCTCTTGCCCCTGTATTTTCATTTTCCTTCCATAATTCCCAAGTTTGCCAGTTTGCTTCGCAACATCTCAGAAATAATTATTAGACCTTAATTTTAGAGGAATCTATATTTCTATGTTTAAGTTCATTAATATGTAACTCTGAATGTCTCAAAAAAGTCAACTCGTGCCCCATAGCACTGCTGGTCGTAAATATTCAGAAATTCTAAAATTGCTTTAAAATCATGAGCTCATAAAAATAATATATATTGGGGATGGTGGTAGTAGTTGTCTTCCTGTTTTCTGAACCGCTAGGATTCTTGTTTTCCAGTTCTTCTTTATCCATCTGGGACAGAAGTTTACTTTATAAAGTAAAGCTTTGATTCTCCCTCACCCTCTTGACTCTAGAAAATAAAACTTAAAGGAAAACATGTCAAATTATAAGAGAATGTAATACTGGGGATTTTCCTTACCCCCCATGTCAGTGTCATCTGTTCTCGTGATACCCAGCTGGACGATTAAGGTTATGGTGCAACTCCAGACCTCCTTCTTGCAAGCTTCTCTTTGGTCGCATTTGTATCTCTAATGTGTCATGTAGTCCTTTTAGAAAAAACACCTCACAGAAACAAATGACATTGTTTCAAAGTTACTGCCTGTACTGAGGACAGGCGTGAAGTAATTGTGCAGTGTGT
Source organism: Platalea leucorodia (assembly GCF_965183815.1). Lineage (NCBI taxonomy): Eukaryota > Metazoa > Chordata > Aves > Pelecaniformes > Threskiornithidae > Platalea > Platalea leucorodia. The sequence goes on along the minus strand of NC_138828.1, from coordinate 14,007,858 downwards.
ACTGAAATTCCTTCATCTGCCACAAACAAGGAGGCTGTGCGTGCATTTTCTGCGTGGAGTAGGTTTACTAGACCTTGCAGCTAACAGCAGTAATAAAATCATCACCAGCTCCTGACCAGATTTAACAGTACAGATCCCTATTGGTTTTTAAAGATCTGTTTATAAATAAATAAGGGATTAGTCTTCATCAGGCATATAACAGTGCGCTTTAGATTAATGAGAGCTGGACCCTTACCGCTTGCTGTACTGATTGTAAGAGATGCACCGGACTGCCTCCTTCAGGTTGTATTTCCACCCTTCGCAGTGCTTCTAAGCCTGCGTGTCGTTTTGTGTATCTCTGCCGACGTTAAATTTAAAATTGCCTTTTGACTATTCTGTTCTGCAGGGAACAAACTGTTAGTAAATCCCTTTGCTAGGAAAGCCTCTTCCAGGTGGTCTGGGAGTTTATTCTCCAATTTAAGTACATTCTCGTTGTCTTTCCCAACCTTTGTAAAGAAAACTGGAGACTGGATTAAAAGTTAACTCTGTTTCCATCTTTTTCCATCTCCCTCCCATAGTAGGGGCTTATACAAATTGAGGTTTAATTCCAAGCAAACTGTAATTTTTTTTTATTAGTATTTGAAGAAAAGATTCACTTTGCATGTAGAAATATTCTTGCAACAAGAATTATTCTTGAATAAGCAGTACCTTCCCCGTGCTCCCTTTACCACAGGAGGGGTGCAATGACTGTTGCTCTCGGTTAAGTACGTTCCATGCAGTTTCTGCTCCCACCACGGGCTACGGTGATCACCCAGCCCGCTCTGTCACGGACCCCCTTCCTTTCCTGCACTCTCACTCTGCTCTGATTTCTGTCTGTTACGGAGCTTGCAGCAAGCAAAACTGCTTATCAAACAATCAATCAGTAAGGGTAAAGGTTATAGGGTATCCTGTAATTAAAAAGCCTATTTTGAACTTATTTTGAACCATAAAGCCTGTTTTGAACTATAGATTGCGGTTATTTTAAAAGCAAGCTCCATCTTGTTCTCTTTTTTCCCGTCAGTCTTCCTTTTTTTTTTCCTGTGACATGTAGGTGGCTCCTTCCCTGCCCATAGCTCTACACTCAGGTAAACAGAAGAAGAGACATCGTCAGGGGGGTAAATCCTGGAAAGTCAGCCTGGGGCCTGCCTTCCCCCTGGAGGGCTGTCTGCCGGGAGGTGGGAGCCTGGGCAGCACCCCATGCTGTATGCATCCTCCTTTGCTGTCTCCTGCACCAGCTCCTCTTTCCTGTTTGCAGGCTAACTGGGAAAGGCACTGGCTTTTTGGGGGGAGCAGGCCAGAAGGGCTGCCGCGTTTCTGAGGTTGAGCTTTGGTGTATGTAAAGAGCCGGCCTGGGGAGCAGGGCACAGCGCCCAGTTCCTCTCCCGCCATACCCATCACCAGAGTTACCAGTGTAACAGGGAAATCTGTTCCTTGCGAGTGGGAGGGGAGGTGGGGAATAAGCAGCAGTCCTTTCCAACTGCTCTGAAGGCAGTCACGTTCGTCTGATCAAGCTGAAAAAAAAATGTTGCAAGGGAAGAAAATCTTAGTATTTCTGCCGTGGCGGTGCTCAGTCTGGGCCCTCGCGCGAGGTGTGGGAGCCATGTGTCAGAAGAGGTAGTGCCCACCTCAGAGATCTTGCAGCTAATTAAAGATTACGCATGGTGACAGCTTCATTTCGGGTAGCACTGTGAAGAGCTCAAAAAATCAGAAATGCCACAATTTGAAGTTGTCCACAACTATCTGTGCTACTCTGCAAGGTGCAAGAACTGGCAGAAAAGAAAGAAGGACCCAGGGAGAGAAGCTGAAGTGTACAAATATCTTATGGGAGGCTGAGCACTGCCAGAAAGAGAAAAATCCCCTGCTCTGTCGTAATCGCCGTGTTCCTTAAGCGTCTTCCCCCACTCAGCAGCATTTCACTGACACTGAAAGAGGCTGCTTGTTTATCCCAAGAGCATGAATACAGCTCAGCTCTTCTGCTCAAGGAGAACATCAGTAAGTACCGATTAACATTCCAACTAGGGACTTAGGGCCAAATAAGATCTCATATTTTCAGAAGGAACGCAAGAGTCCCATCTTTAGTGGCTCATTTTCACTCACCTTTGTTTACTGTAGTACGTGGCTTTTAGCTTAGGAGCGTCCTGAACTTGTGAGCAGACGACGTCACTGTGTTTTGTGGAGTTACATGTGGAGCCCAACAGCGTTTTTTAAATTTGTGTGTATATACTCCTTCATGGGAAACATACCTTTTTTAGACGTATATTACCAGGAGCTTTTTCATCCCTTCTTTAAAGCAGTGTGACTTACAGCCTGCCTCTGAGCCATCAGCTGAGGGCTTGGCTACCCGATCCGGGAGCAGTGCAGCACTGCAATGCTGGGACTGGTGTCGGTGTGCGTTCAAAGCCTTGAGCTTGACTTCTGCTCTCCATGTCTCTGCCTAATCTGTGTCTGTGTGAAGGAGGGCTCTTTGATGAGCAGTCTAGGCTACCCAGCTGGCTATGATGTTCCAGTTCAACAGTACCTTGCGCTTCTGAATTCCTGTTTTGTCTTTTATCTATACCTGGATCCTTACTCTGGTGCTTTCCACAGCATTTTTGGATATTCAAGCCCAGTGCTACCTAGAAACCTTATGCTATTGGCATGCGTGTTCCCTCCGGAAAGATTTCCTAATGTCTGCGATGTTCGTGTGTCCATAGTAGGAACGCTTATACCTCTTGAAAGACTGTCCCAGCAAGTGGTTAAGTGGAGATTTGGAGTCCTGCATTCAGGAGGTTCTGCCAAATCCCAGCTGATGCATCTAATTTGCTAAAGAATGTGGCTTCTGCTCTCTCAGCAAAGATTTCATTCCTCATGGGCAGTGGGAAACTTGCCCTTTTTATGTTATTGTTCAGCAGCTTAGTATTAAGTCTGAGATAGCCAACTTTGTTACTAAGGAGAGAAACCAGTCTGTTTGTCCCTACATCCTTCATTCTCATGTAGTGTGCACATACTTGTATTCTTGAGTCCTCCTGCCCTTATTTAGCCTCTTTTCATGTGTGTGAGGAACGTTTTCCATGCATTAGCCCACAAGCGTATCTTACACGGGGTGAGGAAACCACCCATTCTGTGTCAACACGTCTTCCAAACAGGTGGGTTCCTCATTTACACCCAGTGGGAGCTTGTTAGCAGTTCTTCCTTTACAGTAAGAGTGGGAGTTGTCTAGAGAGGGTCAAGTATCTTATAAGAAAGCAAGCCCAAGTCCGGTAGCACTGTCACAAAATAATGTTTTAATGTTTTCTCTGACTCTTTTTCACTTCTGTTTCACACTTGTGCAATATTAAAGTCTATTCCTCACTTCAGAAGCTCAGTCTTTGGCTGCTGATGCTAGCATCCTTCTGTAAAATCTGTTCTGCTGCATTCCTTGCTGCTAGCTAAAATTTCCATTTTTGAAAAACAGAGGTATACCTGTAAGTTGTCTTTTGTTTCCATATGCTATTTGGAGAAACTGAGGGAAAGACAATGTCTTTAAAAAGCAAAAAGAAAAATAGTTTGAAAGGGTCAGCCTAGAAAGAGTTTAAGGTCTGCCCTGAGAAGATGACTCCTCCTTTTCTGACATGATGTTCCTTACAGGCTTGAGAGTTAACATCCTCAAAAGAATCTGCGTTTTAAATTATTTTTTTGTACATACTATTGCCTAGAGAAAGCAAAATTCCTGAGATTGCCCAACATGCACTTTCCAGGGAATTATTTTTCCAGTGTGTACTTCTTTCCCTCTGAGTCCAGCAGGTTAGGTTTTTTATTCTTTTAAAAATCCGTCCTACATTATTTGTCTGTTCCTTTTCTCTCCCCTGCTACTCCATGAGCCATTTTTCTTTCTCTCCCTCTAAGCTCTCTGCTCAAGTTTACCCTCTGTTTCCCCTCATCCAGCTTTTATTTCTCTGCCTCCCCTTCTTATCCATTTAGTAGCAGAGGACTGGTTTTTGGTGTTGTCACAGCATTCAGGAAATCACTGTAGACACCACGGCTTTCTGTGGTCTGTATACCTCCGGCAGATGGAAATAGTATGAAATATCTGTTGTCATATGAAATGTTTTTTTAACCAGTCATGGGACAGATGAAGGACTGAGGGATCTCAGCTATAATCTCACTAACGTGGTGGCACCATCCATGTGATAAATTTGGCCGCTCCACCTTCAGTCTGCCCACTAATCCATCTCAACCAGGACTTTAATGTTCTGAACTATGGAGCTGCTTCACTGGATCAAGATTGTTTGTAGTGTACCCTTATCACAGATGCCTAAAACAAAACTAAAAAAGTAGGAGTTTTCTGCTGTTAAATTGCCAGTGACCTGTAGTTTCCCACACCTTGAGGATTTGTCTCTGGCAGTAGAAGGCAGTAAATTAGTCTTACAAGCCTTTGCATTCTTAGAGATGGAAAAGCAATTTAAAGTGATTTTTTTTGGGTGACTTTTAAACTGTATTAATGATACCTTCTCTTGCCCTTCATGTCGTGTGAAGGTGGTCTCATCATTTGAAGACAGCTTCACTGTTCCCACAAGGAGATGCATAGAACAAAAATATTTCAAGCCTTTTAAGACATTTCTGGAATAGTTAATACATACGTCACAAACTGCACAATGCACACAGATGTATAGTAAAATTTAATGTATGTGGTCGCTCTGAGGGAGTATTTACCTCATTCATCATACCACATGGGGGTTGCTAGTCCAGGATCAAGAAGAAACATTTCTGTGTTTCTGGGAGGTACCAGTGGCTTCACCAAGCGCCTGCTTATGTCCACCAACCTTACTTTATGCAGTAAAAGAGAGCACGGTGGGGAAAAATGTATGGGACAGTACCAAAAAGCTTGTGCATCTGAAGCAGATGAAGCTCTGAGTTTCAGTTGGAGATGTCAGAGATTTTGCACCATGACACAAGGAAAGTCACCGGCTGCGCTGCTGCAGAAGTTTCCGTTTGCACTTGCCCGGTTCCTGCACCTGGTTTGCAGACAGCCCGGGGATTACATCCTCAGTCCTTCCGATAAGAGCGAAAACCACCACCAAAAAAAAATAATCCTTGACTCCGGTTACATAAAGGGCGGGCTGTTTTCCAAGGGCCCTGCTGAAAGGGACACAGGTGTCACCTGCAGACGCGCTCACAGCTTGAGGGAGGCTGTTTTGGCTAGGGATGGCCGGCAGGCCAGGTGCACTGCCAGCCTAGGATTTTAATGCTAACGAAGCAGTGGCAAAGGCTCCAGTTAGTCACAGTACAGTGGTGGCAGTGACTGGGGGTTGGCAGGGTTAAAAACTGCCGTCCGGCACAAGGGTACCAGTACAGCCCTTCAGGAGAAAGGAGATTGTGGAAAGAGCAGGGCCCCTAAGCTCTACTGCCTTAGAGTAAAAGCTGCACTGCTTGCACCCCTGGCTCTCTGTTCTCTGCCTGTCGCTGTGTGCGTGTGGGTATAAGTTGCTCCGAGTGGGATGTTTCCCACTGCAGCTGGGCAGGGAAAGCCAAATAAAGACCAGCAGAACCCAAACCTCTTATGGCTTATTATCCACTCACCTGTCCCGAGCATCCTGCTTACCCGCTCTGCCTCCCAGCCACCCCGCAAAGCCTTGTTCGTGTCCGAGAGGGTTCGCGAGCTTTGGCCCTGTGCAATGTAGGTCGAAGCAGAGTGGAAATGACAGGGCTGCAACCTCAGCAGAGCTCCTGGCATGGCGACTGCTATAGCGAACAGCAGCTGTGGGGTGCCCAGCGCAGACTGGGTGCTCCCCTGGGTGCACTCTGGCATTGCTGCTTTCACCAAAGGCAGCTTAGCTGTCTGCTTTCCTCTGCTTCTGCTCAGGCCTTCTGCTCTAGGTACAGCATACTATGCAAAAAACCCCCAAAGCATTAACGTAGGTAAATGAGCTGTTTTACTTATGCTCCTGAGAAGCACGTTCTTCTGGAAAAAGCATGGACTTTTGGAAAATCCTTATGAGTAAGTCTGAAATCCATGTACTGCTGAGGACTCTGAATGGCAGGGCACTGTTTTGTTTTTAAGGTGGTCTTTTATCACCTCTCAGATTTTTCAAAGAAAAAAAATGTGGGTTATTGTGATTGATTTTCAATTAATTGAGAATCACATGGTCTCTCTCTCCTTCATTTTCCTTACCTATTCCACCACTTTTCCTATTAATAGACTGTGCTTTGCCTTTTCAACTTGTGAGCGCTTTCTCACCTACACAGCCCTAGTCAATGGGAGCACTTATGTAAGGATTGCACGGTCTGCCCCCTGTGCGTCTTAATGAAATTGGAGAAATGTGGGGTTTTTCCTGGTTGTTTAGGATTAGGTTCTTCTTTCTCAAAGGCTTTTTTTGGCCTCACAAAATTAGATCACCGCTATGCAAAAAACAACCCACTGTGATCACAGCTTAACTGCACAATGCCTGCGCTTTCTTGAATGTTGTTCCCATCTCTTCAAGATTAAGTAAGATCCAGTGGGTTGGACCTTTGATCTGCATAATAAAGGACAAGGAGGCAGTTTGTAAATCCTTCCTTTCCATCTTTATTCTTTGCAGTTTGGGACCTGAAGGCTTGAAATAATTTTTGCTTGCTAAGAGGAAACTTTATGTAATATATGTGGCGATGCCATTATGCTAATTAGTGTTGTTAGGAAAAATCAATGTATGTATGTCATCCAACAGCAAGCAATGATCTTCTCACAATCAGCAATTTATCATGCATTGCCAATGCAGTAGGGCTAGGACTATTTTATTCAGATAAATTTCTCATTCATTTAGTCAGTAAATCATGGTGCACTTCATGATAGTCATTTTTAATGTGATTGCATTTTGTTAAGTTTTAATCACGCATAATGGATTTTATCTGGCAATGAGGTCAACCTGTAGTCTCTTCCTCTGTCATTTGTATCTTACTGTCCCAGCACGGACAAGCTCACAGCCATACTCGGGTGCCCCAGACTGGGAGGGGATAGGGAAATACAGGAGGCGTAGGAAGATGAGCTGTTAAGATTGGTTTCAAGCATCTGATGCTTAGCTGAAGATTTACCCTAAGCGGGATTATACATGCTGTATCTTTGCCTCTGAGTGTAACTGAATTTGCTTGAAAACCGTGTTTGCATGAGCTCTCCGATGACGCTTTTGAGCTGACCACTTTGAGTCAGAGCTGCGGGAGCACCTTTATTCCGCTGGGTACCCTGGCAGGGATGCGGCCGGTGCTGCTCTTTTATCCGCAGGCTGTGCTGAACTTTTTCATTGGCAAAGCAGCGGACAATGAGGTGTGGAAGTGAGGCAGAGAACCATGGTGGTTTTCAATGAGAGACGGGCGCTTTTCTTTGGTGTCTTCATCTTGAGTCCAAACTCACACTTCAATACAATCCTGCTGTTCTTGCTTATGCTTCTGAATGGCTGTTGAGCATTTCCATTTGCTCCTTATACACGTGGTTTGACTTGATGTTCTTCCGCACTGAAGCAAGCTATAACTGTCTTTTCTCTTTCCTTTTCTGGCTGCTTCCCTATGTTTTAGTCATCCCCTTCCTCCTTGCACCCCCTTGCAATCTTTGTCCATTCTCCTGTCACTCTTGCCTTCACAGTTTTTTCCTTTCTTCCTTTTTGTCAACCAAAAAGACTCTTTCTCTTTGTTCACCTCTCCCTATAAAGCATAGTAAGCTCTCTCGGCAGTATGTCTACTGAAAGGGGAAACGGGAATGCAGAGAGGAGTGTTACAGAGCACTGGAGATGCTGTTCTGCTTCAGGCTCTAGCGCTGCGCCGTCGACGTGGGGATCAAGCAGCCTCTGATGAGCTGCTTGGGTTGGATTGCTTGTCCAAGCGTGGAGAGGAACACTATCAGTCCTCCCTGACTGCTTCAGCAGTCCCCCATGACAGAGATGATGTCCCATCTCTCTTCTCCTGGGATTCACAAGTCTGTGGTTACACAGTCGGGCCCAGGCTTGTTAAACCCCTGGGAGAGAGACCCGAATCTCCTGTAGGCGCTGTTCTGTGCTCCTTGCAGCACTATGCCTGTCCCTCGCTGTCACACTGTCACCTCGATGAACGTGGTTTTCTCTGCTTCCTTTCAATGGATGTAGTCTTCATGCGAGATCAGTATATCATTTAGAAAGGTGTTTGAGTTCCTTTGGGATGAAAGGTACTATATGAGTATAAAATCCTCTTAATGTCCCAGAAGGCCGGCCATCGATCTTGGAACAGCCATTTCAATTCTCCCTCCAGATTCCCTGATTTCTTTCTGTTGTTGTTCTACTGAGAGAGTGACAATCTGGAGACTGATGACCCTTTCTCTTACCACAGTACCGGAGGGGGGAGAGGGAGAACTAATTGTCCGTGAATTTTGCGGGAGGTTTCTCCTGCTGTATCAAACGATCAGGATACCTTGTGCGTACTGATGCTGTGACTCCCCGCCCTGCTATGACTTCCATGCGGACCCTGACCTGCGCTTTCTAGGTTGGACTCTCGCTGGTTACACTGGTGCAAGTCAGGAATATTCATTGAAGTTAACGAAGTTATGCAGAAGCCGTTTTAGAAAAGAACCAAGTCTTTTGTTTGGTAAATGGAAATTGAGTAAACCTTCTCTGTTTTTTGTTAATATTTAAGAGAAGAGCACCCTGAAGACATTTTGTATCTTAACAGGTTTTTAGTATCGCTCGCTCTCTGTCTTTCTCTGTCTCTCTAATGCAACTTTGCCTACAGCCCCATGCATTAGCAATGCAAAGCAGATTTTGAAAGCCAAGGGAATCCAGGCTCTTCCAGATGAACACTGTGATTTAAAAAAAAAAAAAAAAAATCTAGAAAGAATAAAGGTTGTCCAAGTGGCATATGGCATGACAGTGACCCTGCTGTAAGGACAGACGTACAGAGCTAATGGTAATCCTATACTGGAGCCAGATAACATCCTGAGGTTAGGAAATCAAAGCCCCATGCTTTGGCTTAGCAGAGAATTAGCTTGTGGAGCTTGCGTTAGCTCTGGAAACAGGGCAGTTCAGTCCTTAGTCATGTTGCATTTGGGGCTTGCAGCCTTGGTAGCAGCAAGATCCTACCTTATCCTGTGCGGGAAAATCAGACCCACGTAGTTTGACCAGGGAACAGAGTATGTTTAGTAAAGCTTCAGTGTTTAGATGGATTCGTGGAGAAGGTGTATACTGTTTCTGATAATTAGTTCAGAGAAGTTAATGTCTGCTGCTGCAGAAAGAGGTCATAAGCGGCTTGGTCATATGCTGCTTAAAAGCTGTGTGAAGTTGGGGAATAAGTGCTGATACCCAGAGCAGAGTACAATAAATGACTGGGGCAGAGGTTGCAGCAGTTGGTACCCAAGGGATGTTTTCAGGGCTTTTTCACATGGGGACCCCAGGAAGTTACCTACAGCAAACTAAGCCTCAGGCTTGTACAAGAGCCGCCTCCGTACACGGGAGTTTAACCTTCTTTAATGAGGCACCCGAGTCCTGACGCCTTCTTGTGGAGCCATAGTTCCCGCGAGCCCCAGCGCAGGCGATCCTCCGGCCAGCGGGGCTGGTGCCCTGAGCTGCGCTCCTGGCCCCCGCGCTAGCGCGACGCCGTTGAGGAGTTTTGTGGGGCGATTTCAGGTGGTCAAGCGCTGTGCAATGGCACGGTTTTCTTCCAGAGAGAAAGGGGAGGACACGTGATGTAATTATTTCACTTCCCAGTGGTACGCAGGCACGGCTTGGCATCGAATGAGTGAATCCCTTGTTACATAAATGCTGTGCCCTTGTTAAAAAAAAAGTTGTGGTCACACAGTAATGAAAACCAAGAATTTTTGCATTGTCTAGCAAACTGCCTTTGCCTCACCCAAGCCCACCTCTGTCTGCCCTACTGCTTGTGATTTCCCCCTCTTTCTTCTGGGTTTTAAATATATTTATCAATGAGATCTTCCTTATGGTTATTTTCTGAAAGAAAGTAGACTGTGTCTTCTAATACACAATACTCATTATCGATAGCAATTCTTGGAAAACAGAAACAGAAATTAATAGGGTAGGAGCATCATTTCTTAGTGCAGTTTTGGATGTCTTAGCAGCATTCAGTTAGGCTTGATTTTTAAAAGGGCAAAATGATCCTGTTATAATGAGTGGTAACAAAAAAGATGATCAGCACTGAGACGTTTTGAGCATACTCATAACATTTCTTTTTATATTTACTTTTATTTTCCAACAAAGGAAGAATTTAGGTACAAGAGAAAAGCACAAATCTCGGTCTAAAAGCAGCATATGATTCTTTTAAAAAGGTGTTTTCAGGCTTATTTTGGAAGGAAATCTCCTGGCTCAGTTGCAGAAGGTAGACAAGAATTTGAAGAATTTGTTGTCGTTGTTGTAAAAGCGTATGCACATGTTTTGTATTGGATGATTATTGGTCAAGAATGGGGATCTGTCCTACTTTTTCCCTATTTCAAATCAAATGATTTCTAATGAGCTTGTCATTGTAGTATCTGGATCCAAGTACAAAATTAGGATTATGACAAAGTATCTCAGTCCCTCCAAAGCTGAACTGCTTTATCTATTTAAAAGGCACATACCAGATTTTTTAATACCAGCTTTTTGAAGGAATTTGGGGTTTATTCCTTCTTTTAGAAACAAGCCTGGGTATTTATTGTTTCTCTTTTAATTTGGCATTCAAATGGTGGTGTTATTAAAAAAATATATTTTTTTAATTGGCCTCTGTGCATATCTGTCTCTGCTTTCCTGTCACATCATCTGCTGCTTTTTTTTTCCCTCCCTGCAAGTAGAGTTGCATTCTCTTCCTTAGAATAATGGATGATGGGGGAAAAGATGAAACTTATTAAAATACTTAACTAGGAAATAGTCCACTTAAACAATCCCCTCTTGTTTTTGACGGTGTCCCTGGAAGCTGGAGCGCCGAGTTAGTCATTCCTGCACACACAGGCAAACAGCCACCGTGCATATTTAAAATCCAGTCTGTTAACAGAGTAGCTACATGGGTTTTTGTTGCAAATGATGGATCACTAATAGTTTAAAACTCAGAGACTGGGAACTTCTTTTGTAAATTGAAGAGGATTATTTCATGCTGTTGAGCGTCCCTGTCAGAACATAAAAGCCTATTAGCAGAGATGGGATTGCACACCCAGGGGTTGCTTGCAATATGTAATTTACTAAACACATACATGTAGGAAAAATCAGGCCCAACAGCCAAGAGTTTAGTTCTGTGCTGCTACTTTTTCAGATCAAGCAGGTGAACAGAAAACACTACGTAATATTTGCCTTGCAACTGTGGTCTCTGATCAGGTTTTTGCCTTGTGAAATATGGTTTGGCTCAGTACCCGATAAAGTTGTTTGTAATACGAACGGCTTGCCCAGTAATGGCACTGTGAAAACTCTTTTAATTATTATATGTAATTGTTTATCCATGTTCGTGTCAAAGAAGGTCTTTCCTGAACTTTATGGTATTTCTGCTTGGAGTGCTAAAAATGAATTTAATAGGGTCATAAGCATTAAGCCCGTACGTCTGTTCTTGTTCCATACTCTTGACTGTAGGTGTGGTGTCTCGGTTCACATGGCTGTGTTCTTCACGTGCAAAGTAAGGTTTTCAACAGGGCAGCGATGCCCCCAAATCCCTCAGAAAGTGAGTGCAGGTTGGATCTCTTAATTCTCATTTCTTCTTTTAAAAATTTCTGTCTGCATCTTTATTATTTTGCTCTGACAAGAATGCCCACGTATCTTCCCAGAGTTGGTCAATCTCATCAGAAACACTGACAGATAAATATAATCCTTGCTACCCTTCCCATATTCCTGGTTTCAGAGACATTGGTATTGACATATCAGACCCAAATTCAGAATATGAAAATCTTTAATTTCACCCGTTTGTCACCTTGTTTCTATTAGGGTTGTGCTAAAGGGTCTTTTGCTCCCCACGCCACCTCTCCATAGCCTGTGTCGGGACCTGATGTAGCACTGGCATACTGGGAAATCCCTGTAGTTAAAGACTGGACCCAGGAATCATAGCGCTTTTGCCTAAATCAGTGGTCTTACTAGAGAAGCCTAGATACTCTTGGAAATGAGGATGTAATTCTTTAGAGGAAGATGGGTGGCCAGCTGCAGAACACAGTCTTTTCCCTAGAACAGATGAGCACTTATTAGCCATCAGAGTAGAGAAAGAAGGCTTCTGAGCGGCAATGCTGTCTTGGCAAATGCGTTGTCCGTCAGAGAGCAGAACTGCTCAGGATCCCTCCGAAATAGGTCAAGTGTTTGTCAGCAACTCAGTCTTTGACATACTCAAATCTTATCCTACTTTTGTGCGTATGCACTCCTCTTTCTTTAAACATCCCACTGTTTCCTTGAAACCTTGAAAGGGTGAAGGAACCTACTGCTAAATGTTACTTTCTGCTGAATGATGCCCTTGAGCGCCTTGTGAGAGAGAGCGAGCGTTTCTCAGGCATATCGCCTTTTCGGTTTGGAAGGCCCCTTTGCTCCCCTCAAGGTTAGTCAGGGAGGTATGAATGTCCTTGGGCCTCTTGCCTCTCAGCCCAGGATAAGCCTTTGCTCTGTTCCTCTGTCTGACAAAAGCACGGTGAATGGAGGGGAGACTGAGGTGTGCGCAGCTGACGTAGAAACCTTATGAAATATTGAAGCTTCCTTGAATACGGCGTTGCTGGGTTCTCCACAGTTCTCACACTGATGAAGAGTGGGAGTCCGTTTCCCCATGTTGAGCAGACAGAGGATTACTGAGAAGTGTGCCTTGCTACAGTCCCTCTTGGCTTCCTCAGCCCTCACTCCCAATACAGCTGCTTTTGACCATTCTTAAACCGTAGAGAGATTTCTTCCCCTCCACACACTAGGTAATTTTTGCAAAGAATTAAACAAAGATGAGATAGATAAATGAGCTGAGGACCAGGCATCATCATCGTCCAAGGTGATGAATACTGCAGTACTCATCAAACCCCAGCTGAGAAAGAAGATGCCTTTTTCCTGCCTCATCTGTGGATGTCCAAGGCCTGATGCCTCCAGTCTCCTTGACCTTACTCATGATAACTGCACATCTTTTTCATTTCCAGAATCGTCTCACTTGAGGAAAGAGGAGATTTGGTCCTGACTAGCTGGGAGACTGGCAAGTAACAGAGAGTATGTACGGAGTACAGACACAGGGAACTTCTGAGCTTTCTTATTTATGAGCTAGGATAATGTGTAGCATTACTGACAACTTCATATCAAACTGGATTAAAATACAGAGCTTCCTATTGGGCTTTGCATCGATCCCCACACACCCCCAAAAACCAGCCATCCACAAAGCACCAACAGCTTCAGCTGGACACTTTTAAATTGAGCAAAAAGCTTTTGAGAAAACTTCCAAGAGAGTGTACGTTTTCCTGGACACATGGATTCCATTTTTCTCTGTAAGGAGGAGAGGCTGCTCTATTCAGCCCAAACAGGAGAGTGGAGCAGCAACAGAAATTAGAATGAATTTTCCCCCATCAGCTGAGAGATCGCTTTAGAGTTCCACCTTGTTAAATGGCTGGCTGAAATTGTGCATGATTAATGGACAAAATGAAAATTAGATTATGTGCCTTTAGTCTTCCTGTGACCTCTACTTTCTCCTGTATCAATTGCAAGTAGTTGGGGGGGGGGGGGGGGGAGAGAAGAAAAAAAAAAATTTAAAACCCTGTATAAATACCCAGAAGAAAAGGGGGAGAGCAGAGGAAAGGTGCAGAGCCCTGGTATAAATTGTATGCTGTCCCCAGAACTCACGGCTTCTGAGGTCTGAATCCTACAGTACTGAAGTTTGAGGAATTAAAATGTGGAACAAACACCAAAGTTTCAGGCTGCCTGTCAGTAGTCACCATGTATGTCAATCACCCGCGTGGAACTGCATCCTATGGGGAACTTGGTTTCCCTGCTGCAGCTGCACACAGGAGACAACCTGTGGCTCACAGTCAGGCTATTGGAACAAATGCTTTCCTCCTCCCAGAGGGAGATGTTAGTGTGTGGCCCATCTTTGGACGATTTGAGCGATAAATTTGAAGATACGAGTCTTAAAGGCAGAGGGAGATCACTGCTTGTCTGTAGGCATGGGGTTCTTCGCCAGTTTTTACACCCTTCAGTGCTGCCTTGTGATCAGGCTGTGGATTTCTGCACCCGCGCAGGGGCACCTACATGTGTGGAGGCACCAAGAGCCTGTCCTCCTTTCAGCCCGCAACATGCTTCAGCCTGTAGTATCAGAAAGCAAAGGTTTTGTGTTCCTGTTACAGACCACTTTGACAGAACAAAATGTGTCATGCTGTGCCCTCTCCACCTTCATTTTTGGAGGGAAAAACGCATGTATAAATCCTATATTCACTTAAAATAACTAAAAATCAACATGTTACGTGAATTGCTACCCCAATAACCTTAACAGGAAAGGCTAGGAGGGGTGTATACCTTCTTGCTACCAACACAGTAAAACTAAGAGCAGGAGTATAATACCAGACTGTATGAAATTGTTAATTCCCCTCTGTTTTTTCCATGTGTGGCCATTGGCCTTGGGAACTCGGGCAACACAGTTTCACTTGAAGAGTCGCAGATGCAAAACCCCCGCATGGCCTCTGCCTATTCCTGAGGCTCAGAAGGGCTGATGAGTGAGCACCGTGCTTTGAGCTGCAGGGGACAATCCATGTTTTCTAGCTCATATTTTAGCATGGAGTTGATATCTGGTGTCGTCTTTGGAAAGCCTCAGGTCCTGGAGCCCCAGCTTATGTGAGAGTCTTAGTTTTTGTGTTTTGAAAAACACATTGTCTGGCAAAGGAAAGCTTGAACCTGGTACCTACAACAACAGGCAAATGGAGAAAAGCAGAAAACTTAATGATACTAAGAAGAAATATGAAGTCCAGTGCCATGATTTTAGGGAGTTGCTTCCTGATTTTTAAACATTCAGGGTTGGCTGCTCCGTAATAGTCTTTTAGTCTCCTGCCCTGGTTTTGGCTGGGAGAGAGTTAATTTTCTTCCTAGTAGCTGGTACAGTGCTGTATTTTGGATTTAGGATGAGAATGATGTTGATAACACACCGATGGTTTAGCTGTTGCTAAGCAGTGCTCACACCAGTCCAGGACTTTTCAGCTTCCCCTGCTCTGCCCGGTGCACAAGAAGCTCGGAGGGGGCACAGCCAGGACAGCTGACCCCGACTGGCCCAAGGGCTCTGCCATCCCGTACGGCGTCATGCCCAGTATATGAACTGGGGGAGTTGGCTGGGGGGCAGCAATCGCTGCTCAGGGATGGGCTGGGCATCGGTCGGTGGGTGGTGAGCAATTGCATTGTGCATCACTTGCTTTGTATATTCTTTTATCTTTTTTTTTTTTTTTTTTTTTTTTAAATTTCTCTTCCTTTGCTGTCCTATTAAACTGTCTTTATCTCAACCCATGGGTTTTACTTTTTTTTTTTTTTTTTCTGATTCTCTCCCCCATCCCACCAGGGGGGCAGGGAGGGTGAGTGAGTGGCTGTGTGGTGCTCAGTTGCCCACTGGGGTTAAACCACAACATTTCCCTAGCATAAGAGCAAGAAAAATGCTATAAGAGACCTCAGGGTTTCCCATGGGAAAGGATAACTAGGTCATGCTTGCTGTGGAGATACGTATAGTTTCTCTTGAATTGATCTGAAAATCAGAGGCATAAAGGAAGAGGAGATGGTTCTGAGCAGAAGCTCTTTTTCAGGATTGGTATGTTTTTCCTTGCTTTAATCAAGTTGTTTGTCCACTCTTAAGAGAAATGAACCGTTTGTGCCGATTCTGTTTCTTTTTTGTTGTCACTTGGCACTGACCCAAAGTTGGGCGGTACGAAACCAAGGTGGGCAATGATACCCTTAATGAGGACCTTACATGACCTCCTTATGCCTAACATTACACGATTCTCAACAAGTTTGGCCACCTTCTGCCTAGTTAATAAATACAAGACCTGCTGCAGCGCTGCCCAGCCGTTGCT
Source organism: Platalea leucorodia (assembly GCF_965183815.1). Lineage (NCBI taxonomy): Eukaryota > Metazoa > Chordata > Aves > Pelecaniformes > Threskiornithidae > Platalea > Platalea leucorodia. The sequence continues at coordinate 13,991,936 of NC_138828.1, read as the reverse complement.
CCCAAGGTTTCCGCTTTGCTCACATGAGCCGCAGCAGGAGGTCCCCTTCTCCGTGGCACTGTGCTCCAGGGACGTGCTGAGAGACCGAGGACATGATGCACCCTTGTTCTTGTCTCAGTCATGCCATTTTTTACCCCGACCTCCATGTCGGAGTTTTCTGTGCGTATCTTGTCATCTTCTAATGGTTCCTTTTGTAAAGGGGGAGAGCCCACTGAGAGTATGTCATTTCTGCTAGGGCTGTCTGTTTCTACAGCGAGGGACGTAACTGAAGTGACCCACCTCTGCAAAATCAGAGTGGGAGACCAGCTTTTATCCTGACATTGCTCGTCAAGGGCAGCCTGGTTCCTGAGAAAACTACCTGTCTCCTGTTTCTGCTACAGTTTTGTAGTCAGTTTGCTTTCTGCAAAAAACGTCCTCTTGTTTAGAGGGGGAAGGTAGAGCCTTAGAGAATTGCAGAAAACAGTGGTCCACATCTGAAATGAGATTTTTGAAGCCCCTTTGTAAAGGCTACCATTTTCTTATGAAAGCTGTTGACTCGAATGCTTTAAATGGCAAGTTAAGCCCCATGTTCTTTGTAGAGGTGTAGGTGGTCTTGATATGTGAATGAGAGTTGAATACATGTATAATTGGGCATACATTTCTACATGGATATTTTGACCAGACAGTCAGCTAATAGCTCCAAATAAGATATTCTGCCCTCTTATATCAGTTCATCTGCCACTCAGACATGCTTAGCAAGATATATGCTGCTTTTTATGCATATAACTCTTGTTAATGCTAAGGATCGTTAGCGTGTGTGTGGAGAGGTGTCCTTGCTACATCCTTTCAGGATGTTCTCTCTGAGGAGAGGGAGTTACTGCTGGTACGATGTCGCTGTCCAGAAATGCTTGCAGATCAAATGCTTTCATTTGCTTTTGGGGGGGGTGGGGAAGGGGGATGCACACCTTAAAAAATTCTCTCACCCAGCATCTCTCTTTAAAGAACAAAGTCCTTTTAGATTTGCAGGAGCTCAAGAAAGCATTCAATCACGTCCACTTTGAATAATTTGGTACGAACCTGTCTTGTCAGTTAGCTATCTGCCTGCAAAGTCTATTTTTCAAAAATGGGTTTTGGTTTGACACCATCTCCTGTCTAAAAAGGGAGGGGGTGTCAGGAAACCCTAAGTTTGTTTCCAGCCTCTAACACAGCTGGCCGCATGACATACAGTGAGTCACTTAACTTCTCTCTTTCTTCTTCTCTTACTGGTAGAACAGTTTCCCAGTGTATCTTGTCTTTTATGTTGCCCATCTGTTCAGTTCTGTGCTTTTTTGGACAAGGATTTCCATTATTCCTCCAGCAAGGCATGTAGTCGGGGCAGAAGGCATAGCAAGTGGTGATTGCCTGTTCGACGTATAGCAAATGCGAGCGAAGAAAAGCAGAGCTTTATTTACACAACAGTTTCAGTCTGCGCCATGGCGCTACATTAAACGCGCAGGAGGCTAGCAGCGACGCGGCTACACATGTTCTGTAATATGCGTACTCCATGTGTTGTTTTTCAGCCTCCTGGGAGAGCTTGCCTGCTAAAGTTCTGCAATCTGGATCTGCTGTGTATTCAGCGTTATTTTGGTACCAGCTGATAGCATAAAGGCTGAATAAATTTGCTTCATGTTAGACGTGGCCCTCTGCAAATAAATGTGCATGTTAAGAAACCCCTCCATGACATAATTAGTTGTCTGTAAGCCATGGTGTCATTGTGCGGAGTAATTAGTTCTGTTTATTTAAAGGAGCCCCAGAAAGCTATTAGCAGTTGCCAGCGGACCAACAACGAGAAAAAGAAAAGATAAAAACCCATGTGTGGTGGTTATTAGTCTCTTCATCATACTAATGGACAGCTTGTAAGAAATTGGACTTGCTATCGGTGGCACCGAGTAACAGGAATCGTGCGGGGGCATTGTTTCTTCTCACCGGCGATAAGGGCGGCTTGTGGCGGGCTTTGATAGGATGCTCGTTTTTATCTGCTAAGTGCACGATGCTTGTAAAAACAGCAGTGGCCTTGTTACCACTTGACATGACACTAGTTTTAGCTGTTTACGTTGACACGCCACTACGCTCTTTTAAAGCTTCAGCCAGGGGTCAGATTCATTAGAGTACTTCAGAAATGATACCGATACAGCATCTGGCCTGATTTCTTTATGCTCCCTGCTCCAAGCCAGAGGGAGGGAGTCAGTGTAACCCAGTTGGACGGTCTTCACTTGCTCATTGGGTTTACTTTCTGTGGTGAAGTAGTCCAAAGCTTTTGGAAAAGCAAATGAGGTACTTCATTTGTCTGTGGGTGTGCTTACATGAGGAGAGGGAAGGGAACCCCGCCTGTAACCCCTGAGGGAGGAGAAGGAAACAGGCTCCAGCACGGGTTGCGTGCAGCTGGCCGGTGGCCCCAGCTCTCAGCAGGAACGTTTCCGAGAGAAGAGGTGCAGCGGTGGCTAGGCTCAAACAGATCTTGCATAGATCTAGGCCTGCTGAACTTGATAGGGTTAAAAAGAGTGGCAACTACAGCATTTACTTCTGAAACCTCTGGCATTTAATATATTTGAGTTCTTTCCTACAAGATTTCTAAACCACCTTATATAGGCTATTAGTGAATTATTTCCCTATTCTGTAATTCTCTAACTTGGCTTATAAATTTTACAGAGAGGTTATTAGCTATAAAGGGTTGTGACAAATGACCTGGGAGAAGGAGGGAAACTTAGTGAAACTTTTCTTCCCTGCCCCCACCCCTAGATTTAGCAGCTGCGCTAAGTCTAGGCGTGCTCCCGGTCTTTGTAAAGATGGGTACCTGTGAGGAGACAGGTGAGTGATCCGAGGCTCCACGGAAAGGGTCTCTCCCGTGAAGGGGGAGAAAATCTTTTGGAGTTCCCCACTGAGACTGCAGTAACTCTTACGTGATGAGCTGCCCCAGCCAGCTGAAATAGAGACTATAGGTGATAGCAGGAGCCCTGGCCTGAGTTTCTGTGCTGAGAATGTGTCCATTTGCTACCGTAAGTCCATGCGCAAGTTCGAACGGTTTTGATGGAAGCCAAGCTGCATCTCCCAAGCCCCATCAGCTTTTGCAGGAGGACTTTGCTGCCTGCAAAAAGGGACAGTCTTCAGAAAGTGTTAGCAAACCTCCGTCAGCGGTGCATGACTATAATCCATCTAATATCTGTCAGGGCTCCTTTGTCTGAGCTTCTGCAGAAGCTTGTTTTCAGATCTCTGCTCTTCAAGGTGCCCTGGGTAATTTCTGTGTATAAACCAAACCCCCATTAAATAAATAAGTAAATCGCGTCTTCTCAGTACCCTCAGATTTGGGTAACAGGTCACGTTATGTATTAGGGGCTGTCCCTTAGATTTTCTTTCACTTCTGGATGCTGTCACTTCTACCTATCATGTGATATAAGTAATACTGCTAGGAATCTGAAAGCTGCAGCTTTTTATGGCCAAATTGGTATATTATTCCCTGAATTCACGCTGCTGATTTTGCTGGTTGTGGCTCGCATCCTGCCCACCTTTACATGTGGCCATCCCGTCCTGTTCCACAATCAGCCCTGCTCTAGGATTGCCGCGTGTGTAATGCATCTGTAATCGTTCGACCTGAAGGTGTGGGGGAAGGTAGCCAGCAAAACATATGAGTAAGATTTTTGCAAGCGTATTTGAGTCATTTGTCGTGAGTTGCTTGTTTCCATGGGAATTAGCAAGTGAGAGAAGACATAAGTGAATCTTATTCCTCGCTTTAGCCTCCTCTTGCCTTGAGTTTGGCTGCATCAACCTGCAGGACCTATAATTTAGACCCAGGGGCAACTGAGAGAGCTCGTTTTCCTTTTCAATTATTATTGCAGTGAATAGATGGTGACCTATCAAGGGAGGAGAGGAATTGCGTGCCTACTTGTTAGAATAGCCCAACAGTGCAGCCCAAACTTCCTCGCGCGGCTGTAAATATGCCAGGCCTGCCTTTGTGGTGAATCACAAATGCTCTCAGACTTTTGAGGAGCCTGGGGAGACGATTCCAGATCCTAAGGAAGAACAATTCATCTCTTTCCCATCCCCCTATACACACATACACCATCCCCTTGTCTCTTTTTAGGTCATTTATAATCAGCAGTCATGGAGCACTGGCCTCATTAGTGATATAGCCATTCCTTCAGTGCTTCAGAAATAATCATTTAGAAAAAATGCGCGGTTTTCTTCCCTTGAGAGCCCATGAGTGATGAATTTATTTCAGTCTGGCTGTCTTGGCTGTCTTGCTCAGCCTTATTTCCATATTTATTTCAACAAATAATGTACTATGGGAACAACAAAACACACTCTGCGAGGCATAGGATAGCCTGGGCAGGCAGGGGTTAACCAGAGAGATGGCATTCAAGAGCTGGGGCTCAGGGGGAGACGTTTTTATTCCAAATAATTTTTAATGTATATACTTTCTGAGTGTTTGTGTTTGTAGAGGTTTAGAAGCCCTGGGATTTGGACATTGATTTATTCATAGGGCACCATTTAGAGAACAGACATTGTCCCCTGAGTGGTCCCAGCCACCGACCTTTCTCCTGAAGGGACCATCCCTTTTGTAATGGCAGACAGGTGATTAACTTTCTATGCCAGCTAATGACTTGGGTCTCTTGCAAGCAAGTGCCGCTAATTGTGACCAGCCGGAGGGCCGGTGTACTGGGACCCACGTACTCGCCACACGAGGTGGTGAGCAGCCCCAGCACGCTCAGGGTCCAGCTGTATATTTGCTCCATCTCCAGAAACCGGCACTCACAGCTCCTGTAAACCAGCCTCACGGAGGGGCTTAAACTCACGATTTTTATTCTGCCAGCGACTGTTTCAGTAATTGAGTGTTACGCTCTGGAAGCCTAAGCGCCAAGGTCAGTGGCCAAGGACTGGGAGGCAGAGCTCCCGTCTCTTCCTCCCCGTGCTTCTTCAGACAGCCCTGGCAGCCCAGCTGTGCCACCACCTCCCAGTGTGCACATCAGACATCAGCACAGCCCTTTCCTCCGAGCTACCACAGGCACACTACGTTTATTTGAATAACGCTAAACACTCTGAATTCCTTGAAATATGCTTTCTGAGGACTGACCTTCCCAATGGGTAAGCTCTTCCCGTTAGATCGCTTAACACCCCTGCTCTGCCGTGCCGCTGGCCAAATAAATCTAAGTACATGGCATCGCTTCGTGCCATGTGGTTGCAGGCGCAAGTCAGATATGCGTGCCATGTGTTATATTTGCAGTTTGGTTTTATGGGTACATATGAAAAGGAAGGCTGAGCCTGTCCTCTGTCAAAATATAGCCCCTCTCCTTCCCTCCTCCCCCCTCCCCCTGCTCAGGACACACAGGCTCACATGTGAAGTGGTGTTTCTGCTGTGGCTTGTGTCTGCATTTCATTTGTTTCCTGGGATGGCTTTTCCGAAGCCTCTGGAACTTGTCACTTTCGCATGCATCTGTAACGTACGTGTAATTTGCCTTGCTCTACGTTTTCAAAAGCAGCTCCTATTCAGATTTACTTACAGGTAGCGTTTGTGCACAGAAGACCTAGCATTTGATTGCAGAGATCCAAGCAGTTATGCGTGTAGCAGCCCTGTATATTTTGCATATGTGCACACATATTCTTAATGCCTCTTCCAGGTTTTGTTTTCCTTAGTTAGCATGGCATTCATTTACCTAAAACTCTTCCCCTGTTGGCTTGTTAATTAATAGATATTCCTGAAGTTTTCTTCTCTGTCCCTTTTATACTGAACTTTCAAAGGCCCAAGCTAACCAGTTCTCTACCAGTGTAACTCTGATAGATGAGGGACTAATATTTTAAAGCTAGTTTAAATGCTGCTTGCGCCAACTTTCAATTTTAGAGTCAAATATCCCCCTCTAGTCTTTTCCTTTAAGGCAAAATGATTGTTTCCTTCTTTTCATCTGGTTTCTTAATGCACTGCTGTCTAATCACCTTGGTAGCAAGACTGTAACCAGGTAATGGGGGAATAAGTAGCAGTTGGCTTGCTGTCTTCTCCCCTAAGAAAAATCAGTGCATGCACCTGCCCTACTTTAGGGATCAGCATCATCAGCTCAGGAAATCTTGGGGGGGGAGGTATAACTAGGGAGGCTTGTAACGGTGGCATCTCTCTGTGAACAGGGAAGGTTCTCAGGGGAGGATTTTAGCACTTTGCTCTTCCAGCTGCTGATTGGGAATGCTTTCAGCTTTTGCAAAGTCATACCTCTCTTGCCTTTGAAGAATTTACCTAAGAGGAAGCGTAGAGCCATAGCTTTGAAACCCTGTGCTGGTCACCTTTATTTTACAGTTGGGGAAAATGGCTTAAAAAGGCTTTCGCATCAGGCAACAGTAGGGGGAGAAGGGATGGATTCTGAAAGAGAGCAGGTAGATTTCACTTTGTCATATAGGCCTCAAGGATATCTCTGCTTTCTGACAGAGAAACTCCTGAAAGTCTCAAAGACATTTTTTTCATCTTTATTGAAGAGCTGGGAGCTTTGCATTTACAGAACAGATGTCCTTTGTTACAAATTTTTCATTCCTTATTGAAATAGATATGAGCAAGAATTCACACCACACAAACTCAGGGGGAAGCAGCATTTTAAATGGGATGATTAAAAACCCTGCCTTCTCCCATTGCTTCATTTTTCACTTTTGACTCCTGTGATGTCACCCATTTGCTCTTCTCCAGTTGTCATAGCTTTTGCTGGAGAAGAGAGAAGAAACTCACCTTGGGTGTCCATATACAATGTGAAAGGCAAGTGAAAAATAAAATAGAGGAGGGGGAATATATCTTTTAATCTTTTCAGATCAGAATGAACTCAGGATCAACCCCGGGCCTGCACCTGATACGCTTTCTTGATTCTCATTAAGTTGAACTTGTGATAACCTACTGTAAAACATTTAGGCTTCAGACACAAGAGCCGGCTAAGACGCTGTGCAGACCATCGTGCCCAGATAAATGATCAGAAGTGATGGGTCAATATGTACAACAAAAACATGGCTGAAACTAAGTTCATCGTTAAGGCAGTGTGGGGAGGAGGTTCCCTCTGCGCAGGCAGGGAATGAAGAGTCTAATTGAGGTTGCTGGATCTTAACACCTAATGTGTTAGCCAACTAAATCACAGTTTACACCAAAAGGTTGTGAGCTTCTGTGAACTATATGGTTGCTGGTGATATTAATTTACTACAAATCCTTCCTGTAAGCTCTTTGTAGAGTTACACGCTGTGAGCTGCTTTTTCTGTTAATCTTTTCTTTTGTGAGGCAGAGTTTAGTGCTGGTGAGGAAAGGCAGCCTGATGTCCATGGAAAATGAAATCCTGTATTTATCCATAGACTAAGCACCAGCTGTTCCAGCAGAGGAACCCACTGCAAGATTGAATTCAGCTCACTCAGCCCTATCCTTCCCCTTGGTTTGCCTTCGCCGACTGCCCGTTCTGCAGTGAAATTGGTAAGATGGATGTATCATCCATTCCGAGTTAGACTGACACCGTTCAGTTGCCCAGATGCCTTTCAAAAGCTTTTCAGGTTTTGTCAAGTACAGTGATACTGAGCCCCTTGCTTTAAATCTGTCAGTCAAAGCAGGTGCTTCAGAAGAGCTGTGCTTTACCCCCAGGTTTCGCAAACTATGGTATATGCCAACCAGTAACAGAGCTCAAAGGTGTAGGCATCTACCCACGGAGAAACCCTTCAAAACCCTGACCAGTTACCCTGTTCATTACAAAGACATCTCTCTACTCCACGCAGAGCTATGGTGCTGCTGCTGCCTTCACGCAGGAGAGGGAGGTTGGCCTGGAGACACTGCTCTTCCAGCATCCTCGCATCCCAGCAGCAGGCCTGCAGCTGGAGCTGCCCCAGGCAGAGCGCGGGGCTCTCTGCAAGGAGGATCCCTGCTTGACCACGACCAGGCATTACAAGCATCATGCACAGGTTCCTGCCAGAGAGTCCGTGACCTGCGTTTCACAAGTGAGGTGACTGTAAATATTCATTCTGGCCTTAAGAAGTGTTGAAGCCTTTGTCAGGAGAGGAGGATTAAAACAGAAACCAGAATGCAGACCAAAAGTTGGAGGAAGTGGTGAACGTTTTAATGAAAAATCCATTAAATTTTCCAGTTACTTTTACTCCCAACCTGGCAGGAACACTAGGTCCCAATCCTTTTTTTCCCTGTTATATTGGTTTGCCAACAGCTACAAAGGCCAGTTTTAAAGTTGGAGCAAAAACATCGTGCTCACACTACTTTCCCTGATGCTTCAGCCTCAGGTGGTTTTGCTTTAAGCCGTGAACATAAACCAGCTGCCTACGGCGCTTCCCTTTTTCTGCATCTGTTCGTGTATCATAGAAGTGAACATAGATTAATGGTATTTTTCTTCCCCTCTAGATCTGACCATCTTGAATGGCCATAACACCTGCAGGATGTGGTACAGTCAGGGATTCAGATGGATTAATAGTCCCTTTAGCCCATAGCCAAATGCAAGAAGAAATCCCATCCCAAAGCATCATAGCTTTCTTTAGTTTGGCTGTTGCAGTACTGTTTTTAGACTTCATCAGATTTCTACAGCTTCGGGTTGTAGATGATATGAGCAATCCTCCTTACCCTCCTTCCTTGTGCACTTAGTTTTGCTTATATTTTGGGAGCGAGCAATTCATCGCACTGAGCAAATTCTGCCCAAATCCATGAGCTGTGATTGCATTAATGGAAAAGAGGTGCTTTCACCCAGAAATCCTGGAACAAAAGCAGTGCTCTCAGTTACAGAGCTGGTCAGTTGTCATTGAGCAGCCAGTCTTTGTTTCTAGTCTGTCCCCCCCCCCCTTAACCACATAGCCATTTTTTTTTAATTGCCACCTTAACAGTTTGACCAGCCACTTATACCACCCCAGCGCTCTGTTCACCAGAGTCACCGAAACATGAAATTTTGCAGCAGTCTGTGCAGCAGGGATTGTGGCTGGACATGGGATCAGAAGTCACCAGCCGATAGCTGCTGGGAGAGCTGCTGCCGTGAGCGCTCTACGCTAGCATCAAGCAAAGCCACTATTCCCTTAACAAAAGTTACTTTCAAACCTTTGCAGCCTTTGGCTCATTTGATGTTTAACCCAACTTTACTGAAAAGTTTGCAGGTTTTTTGACAGACCTACTAGGATCAGGATTTAACCCTTGTTAGCTGGTACAGTGCTGAATGCCAGACCTTGGCTTATATACTCCAGGTCTGGAAGCAGGATTTGCCTTGGGTTATCTGACTCAGTGGCTTGCAATCACGCTTGAATGCAAGGCCCATTTTCTTATGTAGAAAAGTTGAGGCGAGATTCATTTTCTTGCAGCTTCCTTCAGATTTCTAAAAATCTGTGGGAGGTGGTGGGAGATGAGAAGTCCTTGGTTTTAATTCATCTAAGTCTAAAATTAAATTGGTGTATAGGAGAATAGCCTCTAACAAAGCTGTAAGACCAGCAGGTAAGGAAGATATAAACAGCAATGGCAGAAACGCTGTAGAATTCTGCAAGTAAAGCACACGGAGGCTGGTCTGGTGTAATTTCTGCTGCTGGCACCATCTCGCTCCGCCGGGAGAAATGGGGAGTGAGGAGCTTTGGGTTAGAGCAGGCATTGCAGCCCTGCATCAAAATGGCAGTGCTTTGTTAGGGCCTTTCTTCCGGAGTGGCTTGCTTTCTCTTGCCCTTTTCCGACACCGACACCGACCTGGTAGGAGAGACGCGGTATGGTTTTCCTGGTGCTTCGCCTGTGCCGTTCTCCCATTCCCCCCTCTCCATCCTCCCCCTTCCCCTCCTCCCCTGCACTCCTCTTACTCCCCACTGCCCACATCGAACATGTACAGATTTTACGGTTCACTGGAGAATAAGTGGCTGTCATTTCACAGACGGGCCAGGATGTAATTAGCCACAATGCATCGAAGTAATGGAACAGATGTCTCTTTGTAAACTGAGTTTGCTGGTGCACACTCTGTGTGTGTGACCTGCCGACTGCTCCGGGCGATTCCTCCCAGCCCCCTCGGCCCCCTCCCCGCGCTCTGTTGCGGAGCCAAGGGCTTAGCTCATATCAAGTGTTTGTGTGTTTGCGGGCTTGTTTTTCTCTTTCTCATGCGCTCCTCTCTCCTGCTGGAAGGCCACTGATTATGTGACGGAGTGTTAGCAAGCAGAACCTGCATTTATCGATGGAGTCATTAAAAATAGAAGAGGTGATACCCCTCTTATGAGATAATTGGCAGTTTCAAGTTGCTCTTGTTACCCGATGATAATACACCAGTAAAATCATAAATTACTGTTATGATGCCAGGCCTCCTCCTCTCCTTCTTTTTTTTTTTTTTTTTTTTTTTTTATTTTAACTGAAAGTAAAATAGCTGTGTTCTCCCTGAGCCCTCAAATTAGTATTTACATTTTAGATAAGAGATGGGCTATTGGACTGATTACAATGTGATAATCCACACAAGCTAACAACAAACGTGGCACTCAGAAAGATGTCTGTCTGACTCAGCTAGGAACTGCAATCGAAACACCCATCCAAACTTAAAAGGGGCAAAAACAAGACCTGACTTAAGATTCTCATTTTGTAGAGCAAGCTTGTCTCTGTCAGGTATGGAAGCTGGATAACTCTAATTCATGGGATTTTTCCCCCCCTTAATATTCTTGAGACATGTTTTCAGGCTATATCCATGCAGATTTTCCATTCCTTTAGTTGATTGTGTCCATGCAGCTCCTGAATCCTGTACATCTTATCACTCACAGCCTTCCAGCTGTGCTGCTTTAGCTGCTTCTGAGGGCACCCTGGGTGGGAGCAAAGGGAGCTGCTGGGGCAGGCTGGCTCTTGGCCTCCAACGCTGAATTTGGCTCCTCTGACAGCTCAGCCAGGCCACGGAGGAGCTAAAGACCATGACTAGGCACCAGCTGCTGGTGGCAGAAACCTAATGATGGCACAAACAGGGAAGATATTTAAAGAAAAGACATGCTCGTGTTCTTGGTGCCTCCGGGTGTTTTCATTGTACAAATAAGTTTGTGTGTCAGGGCACTCATAGTCAAATTGTGTATGCAGTCCCTCTGTGTGTGTGCGCGTTTGTACGCTTGTGTGCAGTTACGGTTTATTTTCACACAAATTTCCTGAAGAGCTGCATTGCTTCCCCAGGGCAGTTTTGATGACAAGGTTCCCATTAGTTCCCCTGGTTTTGACCCAGCAAGCTTAACTTCAGGTTGCACATCTTCTGAGTGTTAACAGTGGTGAGATACATTCAATAATGATGGTAAAAAAGCAGGTCTTTTCTGTAGGGAGGAGTAAGTTTTTACCTCGAGCTAAAATGATAAAGAGCCTAAGCAGCATGATAATGGAGAGCAGGATGTAAATACGCTGGATGTGTTAAATCTCAGAGAACAGTATTGTAACTCAGAATAATCCTCTGCAATGTTTAACACTGTGGACAAGGCATTGGCCTGGTGCCATCTTCGGCTCTTCTCTTCAACCCATGGAGTGGTTGATTAAAGATTTCAAAGGACACAGGCATTTGGGGTTGGTCTGCAGCTTCATGTGTACTTCTTAGAAAGAAGAGTCATAGTGAAACATGAGAGGGAAATAGCAATCCAGTTGGTGCCAGCCCTCAGAAGCAAATCCCTCATGCAGTGGGTTTCTCTACCCTATCATGTGCTTGTAAACCTCTTCTCACTTGCGGGGACATGTGCACTGAGCAACTCCCACGCTGGCTTGAAAGTCATGTAGCACAGAACCTACCAGCCTTGCAAACACCCGTCATGGAGGGCACCAGAGTGCCTTTACGTTCAGGTCAGCTGCGTATGCGTGCAGGATTGACAGTGTTGGAGAAGTCTTCTGAGGCATATCAGGCTGGCAGCAAATTTTACAAACACGGTACTGCGTGGATTCCTCTGTGTCAAAGACCACGTTACGAAGCGTGAGAAGTAGCCTGTACTGCAAGAATATCTGTGCGTTTCCGAGGAAAAAAAAATTAACAAATCCTGTTATGGAGTTGAGAGCGTGGCTTTTTGTTTCCTCTGACAGTTTAAGCAGTAGGTATTTTGTGAGACAAAGAATAGGGGTCAATTTTGACACTGTTTGTAGCCTTCATCTCTCAATTGAAATGGTGGTTGAAAGCAGTGTCAGAAAGAGAAATGGTAGTTGAGAGACTCTTCACAAAACATGGGTCCTCCCTGGAAGAGGCCCAGTGGTTCCTAGGACTTCCCAGCACTTACAATGCAGTGTATTTTATCATCTGTAGTGATGTTGTGAAGTTCCACAAAACCATTTAATACGTTTCCATTCTTGTATACAGTGCTTAGGAAAGTGGAGGACAAGAATGGCTCTGGGCAGCTAAACTGCAAACCACCTCCTGCTCTCTTTCTCTCCGGCTCTGGGATCCCAGCAAACCTGGGGGGCCCGGCAGGAGACACCTATGCATTTGGCCGGGGCCCTGGGAAGGATGCCAGTCCCAGCTGGGACTAGTTCTGGGGTCCTTTGGACGAAACAAGACCGGAATAAGGCATTGGCTTCAATTTCGCTTGTGGCATAACCCACGTTCGAACCGGTCTCCCGAGGAGAAAGATTTGTGCAGTTACCACGGGTGACTTGCTGTCTGACGCCACGTTGGTTTTGTTGTGCTGCTATTTTTGGTCACTGCTTACTTCTTCATAGCGAATAGACAGTAGAGAGGAAGGCACGAGAGTGCAGCCCAGGCCTGCGACCTCGCTAAACCGACCGACCCAAAGATCTGCAAACAGGATTGAGCGTGCGGGTGTCACTCTCCGGTGGAGCTGCTCATGTCTGTGGGCAGATTTCCATTAAGTGGTGTCAGGCCTGGTTCCCTGCAAACCTCATGTCCGCTAGGGAGGACTTCCCTGACCCATCCTCTCCCAGCTTCTTTTTTGGGGTTTTGGGTTTTTTTTCCTTTTGACACTCAAATCCATGTGTTGATCTCACCTGCATTGATGGAAATTACTCTTAACCCATGTTAATAGGAGAGAAAAATTTATCATTTCTTACGATTTTTCAAACTTATTTAAAAAAGGATCCTGGGGATTCCTTGGGTTGCAGTCGACATTGTAGTCTGCATGGTTGGTCTGTGATGAGGCTGATACGTGCGTGGTATTTTTGGCTGGTTTCATCTGGTCCCTGCCTTTCAAGAGACAAAACTTAAGGTTTGTTAAGTCTTTCCAATACAGTAAGATTTCAAAGCAGGTACAATAGATCGATCGAGCTTTTCCTTTGCCTTGTCTCAGAAGAACCAAGCGTAGTGCTGCAAATGCAGGTTGGTCTAGCGTTAGGGAGCAAGAGGGGAGTTTCTGTTTGGGTCCAAATGAAGGCAGCCTCTGGCAGCCTAACTCAAAGTGGCTCATCAGTCCCTCAGCAGCTGGCAATTGCACAACCCTTGGGAAGATCCTGTACAGCAGCAAGTGCTGATGACAAGGAGGTATCCCTACTAAACTGTTTTTAAAAGAATATCAAGTTTATTTGACAAGAATAATTTTTTACTATGTAAACAATAGCTTTCTTGCTCCCAAAGTCCTTTCTCAGGCAAAGCTCCCGCTGACCCAGCAGAATGAAGACTGACTTGAAACCGTGACAGCAGCTATGACTCATAGCACATAGCATTTAAGTGTATGTTACTTGATTTAAAACGAACAGCAGGTTATCACCAATACTCACGGATGTCTTTGCAAATCCCTGTGACTTAGCTCACACACCGTCCCAAGATGGTAGGTTTTCTGTATATGCTGCTGATGTACCATTTAGGTACAGGGGTACACTGAGGCAGGGGGCAGTTAAGTACCTAATTCTGTCCCCCGCACGTACCAGTGAGGGTCATGAAGTGTGATTCTGTGGTTCTGAATGGGAGGACGTGCAGTAAATGTGGAGGATCATGACTTGCCACTGATACTTAATATTTGGGTTGTGTTAGTGGGAAGAGCTTGCCTGCACGTCCCCGTGCTGCCAGGTCGGCAGTGTGTGTGTTTATATACAGGGCCCCTCTAGCTTGGTAGTTAGCGGTGGGGTCCCTGGCATTGCCGTGTCAGGGACTGCTGCTGCACGGGTACTGGGAGCAAAACCACTTATCCTGGGCAAGAGGAGTGCAACCTCACTTTGGTGTGAGGGTGACCCAGGAGAAAACATGCTGAAGTGCTCTTAGCTTGGTGCTCAAGTGCTACTGAAGGCTGGCAGGACTTGGGCTCCTGTGTAGCTTTGACGCATTTAAAAGTGTGCCCTTAGGTCCGAGGGCAGCTTTATGTCCCTTTGAAGAACGTGGCCTGACCCTTTAGGGCAGTGGAGCGGCCTGGCTAAGATGGGGTTAATGTGACTCTGGAGGCTTTATGCCAAAGCAAAGGTCCTGCTGCTGGGCTGGACTGGGCTGGACTGGCAGGAGAAGGGTGCGGGTGCTGGTGCCAGGAGGAGGCAGCCCAGGAGGCAGCTGAGCGCAGGCGGGCACAGAGGAGGCTTGTGTCGGCTGGGCGGATGAACGCTGGGCGCAGGATAACGGTCCATCAGGACAGTCATTCAAGAACATGCATTTCTCTCTCTCTCTTTCTTCACATCTGACTGGTTATCTATTGCTCCTCTTTACTGCAGTCTGCTTGTAGGGCTTCATAGCTTTTGAAGGTATAAGAATAGGGTTCTTTTTTCCTCCTCTTTTTTTTTCACTTGCCTTGAAGTAATCATCTATATTTAGGTCAGTGACATGATGAAAGATGTTTATGTGTTTTTACCTAAAGCTGGAAATTGCCGTTCCGGATATCACTGAATGGAAAAAAGCTAATGGAGCCTTGTTGTGCTTTCATTGCTTTTGCAGCGGTGTTCTTGTTTTAGGACTATAGCATGCGAAGCATCCTTCCCCACCGCACAGCTCTTGGCTTTCAGCTCCCCCTGCATCCTCCACCGGCTCCCCTGCATGGAGTAGACTCGGAGAAGGGCGAGGGGAAGGTCACAAGAAGTTGTTTTATTCTCTGGCTACCTGGAGCAGGCATCACCAGCTCTGCCCTATCAAGTAGAAAATGTGGCACTGATAAATCCTGTCCGCTAAGGAGCCTAGCCTTTTTAATATGCAAGTGCTCAGTCAAAGAAAGTAAACAGACATCTCCTTCTGCAGGGAATTACTGTCTCCCTCCCCTTACCTCCTTCCTTCCTCCTCCCTTCCATTTAAGTGTAGGAAATTCTGCTTGCTTTATTTGATAAAGAGGAGGAGGGGAAAGGACATGTACTGAATCATGGTTAAGCTGCTGTCTTCTACCCCAAGACCTTTCAGTCTAGATGTGCTTCATTAGTTTGATAAGCAGACACCAAAAAGGGGGAGGGGTGTGGGGTTTGCATGAGGGGATCTGCCTAGGGGCTGCCCGGAGGTTTAAGAAGATGAACTGCTAATGATGTTGAAGCTGTACCTTTTTGGGACCTTGGTTCCTGGAGGAAAAATGGGCCCTTTTCACTAATTGTGTTGTGTTCAGTAGTGTGATGGAAAGGGACTCACAGGGGAGTGACACGGAATGAATATTGGCTGGGCTCTTCCCCTGAGCAGCCCCCTCTCCGCTCCTCCCCCAGCCCAACTCTCCTCTCTTTAGCAAGGTATCTGGCATGAAGTCATCCTAAATATCGGGAGATAACATTAGGAAAAGAGATTAATTCGGTGGGTCATTTATTTGGACAGTCTGGCATGAGCCTTGCAAACTAAACATAGATTTTAACGAATGTTATCCAAATTGGCAATGCAAATGTTTTGATGAATAGCTACCAGAAAGACTGTGAACCTTGGATCTGGCCCCGTGCATGTGCAAACACAGGATCTAAGGACTTTCAAACTTTACTTGCTCTAATCCTGTGCCAGCCTTTTTCCTCTCTGGCAGGTTCATCTCTCAGAAGCGGATAACTGTATCCCCACCGTGCAGCGGGGTATGCAGTTTTGCACCTGAGGTGCTATCGCGTGTTTCCAGGTGTACTAATTTTCCTTTCAGCAGCTCCCTTTCACTCAGACACTGCCCCAGTTGAGAAGGTAAGTACAGTTCCCAGGTGTGCTCGTGGAGCGCCCAGGCTCGCAGTCGGTCGGCTTTTCCTTTCTCCTGCACCAGCATCTAGCCCAGCTCAGCTAAATGGCGTTAAACTGCCAGCGTTTCAGCTCATAAAGCCTGGCAAGCTCTGCGTGTGTTTTGCGGGGGGCTGGTTGGTGCTGGACAGGCTGTGCCATGCTAGGCATGGGAGCCCCTTTCCAGACTGCTGCCAAACGCCACCCCAATCAAGCCCACGTCGGCTGGGCATCTCCTCCCCTGGGCAAAGGAGCCAAAGGCAGCTGGAGGTGCTGCTTGGCACTTTGCTTTCTCAAACGCTGGTGGGCACAGCAAGCCTGAACCGTGCAAAATAATGGCCTTCTAGGCTCAAAAGGGACCTTTTTCACCTAAGCATAATCTTAAAATTGTATATCCCTGCCACAATCGATGGCTAGCTGGTCAGCTACAGACAGGCGGGAATCACTTGAACAGCAGTTCAGCAAAGGGGACACAGGTGGAACTTCAGGAGGCAGCCAGGTACCCAGGGAACTGCCCCAAATGTGAGGTCTCCCCACTGTCAAGGAAAAGGAGCACAAGATTTGTAGTGTCTCTGCAGCACTCCAGCAGCACAGGAGTGGGCAGCAGGTTTAAATCAAAAGGATGTTTTTGTTTCATTTTGTTTTCTTTTCTTTTCTGCACAGCACCTACTTAATGTGCAGAATTCCCTGCCACATGCTGTTGCAAAGGCTGCATATAAAAGGAATTGGATAAATGCACGAAGGAGAGGTTTGCAGTTGAGAACAAGAGTGTGTTAGATCGGCGCAGGCTCTAGCACAGGATGCTCCTAATCCTCTGATTGCTGGAAGCTGGGAGGGATCCCAGGGGAAGGCTCTCTGTATATTCGTCCTTGTTCCTTTTACGCTTTCCCCAAGCATTCGTGGCTGGCTGCTGTCAGGGGATACTGGGCTAAGAAAATCTTTACATGTAAGACCATTACATTACGCTGACAGGACAAGCGTGGGGTGAACGCCTGCGTTGGGCCATGGTGGGGTAACCTGGGCAGCCCAGGCTGCGGAGCAGAGCTTTATGGAACTGCTGCTGGTGGTAAGCAGTCCCATTCGTGACTTCCTCAGCATCCCTTTGATGGGGATGGTCAAAGGAGGAGCGCTGGCAGACAGTGCAATAAATGCTGATGTTATATGTGCTGTAAACCACTTCACAGAGAGAGGTGAACATTTCCCAGGGTGTGGTGTGGCAAGGCCGAGAGGCAGACTGTTTGAAGTCGTGACCAACTGCTTCTCCTCTTTTCTTTTCGAAGATGACTTTACGTAGTGGGTGACACAGACAACCACAACAGTAATTTCTTAGTCCAAAGGTCATTTGAGAGTTTTCGCCTGCCTTCCAGCCCGCTGTCTCCTGCCTCAGCCCCATGCCTGTCCTTTGCCGCTCGGAGCCACAGAGAGGGACCGACCAGGGCAGCTGGCGGCTGCTCCCACCCAACCACCGTGCCCTCCCATGGAAACCTCTCCTCCTGTAGCGCTGCTGGTCCTCCCCGTCACACAGCACATGTTGCGTTTGCACCTCTGCCTTGACCAAAACCCCTGCTCTGTCAGCTCCTAGCAGCAGCAATGGTGTGGGGAGGGGGTAGGATCACCCCCACTCTTGGGGGGCACAGGGCAGTCTATTCCTGTAGAGAAAACGTGCATCGCACGGGGTGGTGGAGAGGGGACTGTGCCTTGGTCCCTGTAATTATACCCATCTGTTACTTCCCTGCCGCCGCCGCCGCCGAAGAAACACACAAAGCATCACAAGTGTGATTTAAGCCCCTGGAGAATACAATGGCTTCATTTGAACAAGCCGAGCTGGCCTCTACTGCCCCGCTTTTACTGCCCCACTGCTGCATGCTGGGCTGTTGAGGGCCGCTCTTTTACAGAGCCATCGGCTCTCGCTGCTCGGTCATTATTAACTCTGTGCCTTTTTGTTGTTTCTGCTGCTGTTGTCAGACTTGCGCGGAGGGGACAATGTCAGAGCTGTTCCTCCTTTCCCTATCAAAGTGGCTGGTTTGGGAGTTTAGTGCCTTCCACATTAATGGGACTGGTAAACTGGTTTTGCATTGCAGTCGCTCTTGTATTCTGTGCCCTCTTGTCATTGCTGTTGACTCATCAGGCTGAAGTGTCTGAGCTTAATTGAAGCAGTAACAATGCAATCAACATTTCTCTCTATTTTTATCTGCATCTCCCCCTCCCCTCTGGTTTTTCTGCTGCCTGACATGCTATTTCTGGGGCTGAGAGCTTGGCAGCCTTGCAAAGGCTTGCACTGGGAGGGGACTGAGCCACAAACGGAGCAAAGCCCACTGAAGGTAACAGGGGTTCGTTCTTTCTCTCGGTGATGCTGGACTCCCTGCATTATACTCATCATCCTTGCTGTGCTCCCCTTGTCACCTCCCCCTGTCATCCTTCCTGCGGCATGGAGGAGGCCTGGGCAGAGGGAAGTAATTCTACAGCAGGGCTGTATGGATGCACCTAATTAGCATTAAATTAACATAACCCTCTTTGTTTAACGGAGTATCCAGCTCTCCTCCTTTTATCCCAGTGATGTGACCAGAGGCAGGGAGGAGTGACAGGTCTTGGTGAGATCTTTAAGAGATCGGTGGTGATGATGCTAGCTTGGTCTTTGAATGCCGAAGCATTCACCCCTGACTTCAAGAGGAGAACAGAATGCCCCTGCCAGCTGCACGCTTCGGTGGCAACTGTTCTGCAGCAGGTGACTGATACCCGTGTTTTCAGACACAGGTCTCCAACGTTAGATAGCTCGCTCTCTATAAGTAGCCTGATTTGTCAGGGATGTGAGTCCTGGGAGCAGCAATATCTTTATCACTCAGAGATGCTGAGAGCTCAGAAAAATCCACCACTTTTCCTCAGGTGCTTAATTACAGGCTCTGAGATGCGACTGCTCTTGTGTTAGCTTTGAGAGCAGGGCTAGGATTCAGGTGCCACTGCTGAGTATGCTGCTTTGACCGGGATAGCGGCGCTCCCAGCATCTCATGCGGCCGACCAAAGGGCCTGGTGTGGCGAGCATACTTACTGAGAGTGCGATAAGGGACAGATCCACAGCAGTCAACTTCCGCTGGCTTCTTACATTGATTTTATTTTCCTCTTCCCTCTACGAGCGCAAAGAACGCCCTCCCTGTGTCGGCCTTTATTTCCCCCCAGCAACAGCCGAAGAAGATGCATCTGCACGTCATCCAGCGTACCATACAGCTGTAGCTGCACCGTTTGTTACCATACCACTGGGAAGCTAGAGAAGCCGGCGCAGCTGAGTCAGGGACTTGACAAAGGCGTGTTGCCACTTTGCAGAGAGGCTGTATTCTCTTTTGCTTTCTCCGTCCTTTTTCCGTATCGCTTCTCCAGCGCTAGGTTTGCCCGGGGACAGGCAGAAAGCCTGTAGCTGGAGAGTGAAGCCCAGGCACAGGAGCTGGAAGCTCTTAAGCTTTTGTAAACATGCCCACTTAGGGGAAAAGTAGTGATGGGAGGCAGGAAGGTAAGTAAGAAAACATGGCCATTTTGTAATATGTGAAGTAGCAACACAAAGTGCAGCTTTTTTGGATTCAACGTTAAGTGCTGTGATTCATTCTGGGCCCACCGTGGAGAATTTCAGCTCCATGGCCACTTTCTTTGCACGTAAGAGCATTCACAGGGGGTTTAACATGCTTGGCTCTATGAGCATCGAAATACAAAATCAGTTTTGCCCGGGTGTTCCCGAGTGTCCCTAACTAGGCAGGCACCCAGGCAAGTAGACCCAGCAGACAGTTTGCATTGCAGTACGTGGCTATAGCAGCCTGGGGATCTCTGGTAGAAGCTGAAGAGCAAAAAAGGTCTCTGAAAGGAAGGATGGTCTTGGATGAGTCTGGCCCTATCTTGCTGAGCCACGCTTCTAGCGCCTGTGCCCGGAGGGTGCGCAGCCGTTTGGGTGGGCAGAGTAGCAAGAAACAAATGGATCTTAAAGGTTTTGCATCTCAAAGGGATGCCCACTGGCTTTAAAATGTCTTTTCTTCTGAAATCGATTAGGGTTACTGTTGTTGATAGCAAAACCTAAGGTGTCAAGAGGAGAAAGTATAAGGGAAAACAGTGGTTTTTCTTTTTTTTCCTGTCTAATGTCTTGATGCACTTGGCAGCACACACGTGTAGTTGCTGTCCGTGGTTTTTCTATGTAGTTGGTTCGTTCCCCCAAATGCATGTTTAGCTTTTCTGTGAAGTGATGCCAGGCAGAGAATCATCTGAAAGTATGAAAATGTCAGTAGAAAAAAACCCAGAAGCTAGAGCAGGCATCTGGGTAGGTGAATTTGTTGAAAATACTTTAAACTTGTGTCTGGGAAATGCCTGGATTTTTCAGGTTGACAGAGTCCTTTGCAGTGAGACACGCCTCTCCTTTGTGTGAACTATACCGCCCTGCATCCTCTTTCTGTCACCTTTTAAGTGTTGTTATTGGACTGCTCGTCTCTATTTTGTAATCTTTTTCACATTTTTTTATACAAAATTAACATACTCTTCTCCTCCCCCCTCCCACCCTGCAGTACAGAGAAAGACTGCTGCTTTGTATCAAAACCAGAATTGTTTTTAAGGCAATACACGCAAATCTAGACCTTTCAGCATTGATGCTGTAATCTCCGCTGGCATCTTCAATAATTTTACGTCCTCGTGTTAGACTTTGCCTCACAAATATATATACAAAGCCCAAATTGTGTTATCTAGAGAACAAATGTTTTCAAATACATTCCAAGGGTGTGCAAGAACCAGCCACTAAGCAAAGGAAGGCAAGAGGCAGCTGACTTTGTTGAATACTCATTAATACCTCTCGCTGTTGGCAGAGCCTGAAGTTTTAATCAGCTCTGTCTGTGGGTCTGTCTCTGCCTTCTTCATTTGCGTTTGCTTTTGTCGGCGCGTTTTTGTGCTGTCCGATTTTGTCTGTAGCTGCATGCCTGTTGGCGTGTCTCTGGCGTGTGCGCCTTGCTTCAGCTTGTGTTTTCCTGCATGCTCCATACGGGCTCTGCTCCGGTGTGTCCCAGCATGTCTGCATGTGCCTTGCTGGCTGCGCGGGTCTCTCCGAGTCAGCCGACGTGCCGGCATCTGCCTCCCTGCGCAGTCCCGGCTTTCAATATGTGCGTCTCCCAGCGCGCCTGCCTGCCTGCACGCATCTCTCCTGGTGCATCCGTGTGCCTCGGTGTGTTTGCACACCTGGCCGCGGGACGGTACGCGGGAGGCTTTGTGTGTGGTGGGGCTGGCAGCGTTTTAAACTGAATCCGGTGACTGTGCTCTTGTGGAGATGGAGACTCCATCGTTTCTCTCTGTCAGCCTAACAGACACTTGTACCGGGGAGGAAAAGCTGTTGCCTTGGTGGCTTCAGTGAAGTGAAATAAAATGCTGTTTCGAGTCGGTGGGAGTGGGGATCATTCTCAGATGTCAGCTCCTTAAAAACGGCCTCACTTAAAATGTATATGGAGAGAAGAAAATGGATTTTTCTCTTACAGGAGGGGCTTGTACCCTTTGCGTGGTGTTGGATTCCCCCCAGATCCAGGCAGAATGCCGGCCTCTGAAGGGAAGGTCTTTAAAAACAAAACAAAAGGCAGCTGTCAATTTAATCCAAGCTCCCTGATAAAATTCCAGCAGAGTTCCTTTTTTCAGAGATGAAATAAGAACCCTGGCAGGCCCTCTTGACTGGCCACATAAATCATTCGTGGTAATTGCTCTGAGAAAGACGAGTGCCTCTTCGGTGCAGGGAGGGGGAAGGCGCCCGCTGCAACTGCGCAGCACCCCGGGTACCCTGGCTGGCAGGGACCGTCGCCCCCGGGCCTGGGGGGCAGCTACCTGCAGCAGGGGTGGGTGCTGCAAGCCCAAGGGGAGAATGTGCCGCAGAGGATAAATAACAGGGTTTCCTGTCGCCTTCCCTTTGTTGTTGGTCCTGCTTGAATCGCCCTGGAGGGATTAGGAGTCAGACAGGGGGGATTTGGGGAAAGGAGGGGATGAGGAGGAGGAGAGGGGGAGGGAAGGATGGAGGCACGGGGAAGGTGGAGAGAATGAGATGGAGGTGAGAGGAAGAAGCAAGAGATTGATTTAAGTGACTCGCATTTAGTGCACTGGCGGCACAATTTCAATTAGCTAATATCTCCTTGGGTCGGTGCATGACTCTGCATGCTCCTTGTCGCTCCAATTAGAAGTGGAATGGCCATAAAAAGCATAGTGCTGGGGTCTGGTGTCAGCTTGCTGGCTGCAGTGGTGCAGGAGGACAGCTGCTCCGGGAAGCCGCAAAGCTGCGATTGCTCTTTCCCTGGGCAGTCATAAAGACAGGGATAATAAAATAACAGGGCTCCAAAGCAGCACTACAGGAGCAGCCACCAGCCCCAAACCAAACGAACAGGGCGCTTCTTAGTTCACCCCTTCGCTTTCATGATAGAAGCAGTGGGGTGTAGTTGTTATTGTATTTAATATATATCCGTAACTGCTGCTATCAAAATGATCTTTTCTTAACCGTTCATTGAACCCCAGTGGTCTGAGTAGTTTTGGGGACATAGCTGCAACTAAGAATAAATATGTAAATTATATATAAAGCAAAACCAGTACGTATGAACAAGGGGGCTAAAGGCGAGGGGCACAGAGGACCAGAGTGGCAGCCTGGAGGTCTGGCTTGTGTCCTGCTCTGCCACTGGGCCACGGCGGGCCAGGCTCCTCTCTCCTGAGCCCACCATCCCTCGGAGCCTGGCCAGAGCAGCCTCTACAACCTGGGTTATGTGCGGGGGGGACAGGTGAGCTGGGCAGCAGAGCTGCGTGGTGGCAGGAGAGCTGCTGCTGCGGGACCCATGCTGGCATCTCACAGGGGTGCTGCTGGCTCTCTGTGTGAGCCTGTCTGCTGCCTTGCTGGTGAGTCATGTGTTGCTGTTACGGGCTGTTCAGTAGCGATACCTGTTAGTTTTGAAGTACAACCTGCACGATCTGATTCTGCGGCACCCACTTATTTCGCTGGTCTCCACAGGGGAAGCCCACTTCCATTTCCAGTGCGGCGCCAGAGCTGACAACATCTCGTTTCCTTGCTGCAGCCAAGCTGCTCTTCCAGTATTTCAGACATCTCCTTCCCTTCTTTCTTTGTGGGCACGGAGCCCAGCTGCTGAGCACACGCTTCAGCCTCCCTCTGTGCAGGGCCCAAAGAGAAAGACCGAGAAACAAAGGAGTGCAGCCAGCGTGGCTGACTGGCAGCTGGAGTCTCCCGGACAAGTTGCTTGCACCGTTTCCAGCAGAGTCTCTGGGCTGAGAAGAGGGGATAAACATGTGCCCACTGCGTACTCTCCGGCTGCTGGCTCCCAGGTACCAAAGTGCCGGGCCCTGGGTATGGCACTCGGAGCCAGCAGCACCCTTCCCTCTTCGGTTTACCCTTTCCATGCTCTACAGCTTTCCTCCCTCTCTCTAAAAAGTTGCGGTGAACACAAAAGCATTTGCAACAGTGAGGAAAAAATAGTTTATGGGCTACAAGCCCTGTATGTGGGTGGGAATGGGATAAGGCGTATGGCAGCAAAACCGCAAAGAGATGGCACACAGCCATGCACATGCATGTGCCATACACACGTATGTACCTGACAGGGTCTGTCTTAAAACAGACCGTGACCCGTGGAGTCCCTCGGTGACCCTCCTTCCTTCTCAGGACCTCGGCCCGCAGGTGTTTGTGAGTTATGGTGCAGCAGCGGAGGAAGTTGCTGTGCCCAGCCGTCATCCACCCCTGGGCCTGAAGTAGCTCCCCTTGCAGCGAGAGCAGCTTAATCATTTTTGAATCAGCTCCTGAGCTGCCATAGCTCACAGCCCAGCACATTAAGGTGAACTGGCACAGATTGCAGTTTGCCTTAATGGACTGCAGCCGTGCAAGAGAGGCTTTACAGCAGCGAAGCTCTCCCTACCACACAGGTAGCCTGCTGTGGAAGTGCAGTGGGATGGACACAGCCCCAGCTTCGTCCATCAGTGTTTGAGAGCTGACTGTCAAACTGAAGATGAGTGAGTTTGCATGCTGCAGGGAAGCACAAGGATTTCAGCGTGCTTCCTACGTGGTAGGGCCAAGCTCGGGGAGCCCTTCTGGCCCCGATCCCCCGCTGCGGTCAGCGGTAGGTGTGCCAACAGTGCCAGTCAGTGCCGGGGGTTGTCCTCCTAATTATTAGGAAGGAAGCAGTTGTGGTTTCCTTTTTAGGAAAACTGGGACACAAAGATGTAAAGGACCAAGGGTCAGGAAGAAGGGACGTGAAGTGCTAGGGATAAAGACCTTTGTGTTAGCAATGGCATCCTGCTCTCTCTAGTGCCGTACTTCTTGCTTTCTTAAACCCTTTGGCTCATGCTAATCGGCTCTGCATGAAAGGTACATACTGTTTTGCAGATACAACGTTCAGTTTCCTGTTCCATTTATTCTCCCAATTGCCTATTTTTTTCCTTTTCTGTTCTTACCACTTTTGAAAAACATATTAAACTACATTTCCTGCTGTTTAAAAATGAACCAGAGTTAAAAAGCACCTTGCCTTTGAGGTGAAGATGTTAAGAATCATAAAATGGAATTAAAATATCTGCATCCGCACCCTATTTCACAGCGGGTCTCAGTTCTAAGGAAGCTTCAGACTTGGTGGAAAAAATGGCAGTTCCCGTGTGGAGTGATAGGGGAGGGATGATTTCCTGCACTGAAGCACTTGCCAGAGGAGGTGATGAAGCCCTCGTGTTGTTCAGTGAGGGCCGTCATCTCGAGAGCTGCGCTCCCACACTGCAAGCTGGTTCATTGATCTTGTGGGCTGGCACGGGTGAGCAGCCCCCGCGCAAGAAGGGGAAGGCGAGCTGTCCCTGCTCCCTGATGCAGCCTCTCAAAGAGCCTCACCGAGTGCCATATTGTGCCATGTAGTCACCGGCATCCCTCTCCGGCTCTGACTGACGGCACAGGGGTGGTTTTGATTTCACTGGAGGGAAAGCCGGAGGGTGAGGGACCACGGGAGTCCCCAGTCGGAGGAGAACGGAAGATGGCCTGGTGAAAGGGCCCAGCTCTTCCTCCTGGCGGTTCCAAACAGCAACCCCAGGGCCAGCTGCTGGGTGTTTATTTCTTCATTTGCTACATCTGCTGAATACAGGGATAGCTGCTTCATAGGATGGCCGTCCAGAAAATTGGACCAGATTCCTGCTTGAGACCCTGGTTGCTCAGGTCAGTGCTCCTGGTACCTCCCAGGGAGCTAAACCAGTAGTCCTTTGTGAACGCAGCTCTGGGAAACCTCAGTTGAAAGTATAGAAGAATCTGCATCTTTTTTGCGGTCAAACACGTGCTTATCTTTCTGTTAACTTTCTAGCCCCTTGAAGTGCTTCTGAATCATGATAAAGTTGTTTCATTAATTGCTTGATTTTAAAATAATCTTCTTCGTATCTTCCTGTAGAATTTACTAGGGGTCTAGTGTGCTCATCAACACTTCTGTGAGGGATGCACTAGGAAATGCACGGGTAGAGAGATTTCAACAAAATATTAATAGATAACAGAGGCATTGTAGGTGTGATAGATGGGTGGCACTGAAGAGGTTAATGCAACGTTGTACACACGTCGCTTATGATGGATAGTCTTGGGTGAGCAGTGCCATTTCTGAGGTGCCAGAAATAATTCCCCTTCTGCTTTTGTTTCTTTTGGGAAGGAGAAGCAGGCATTGATCACTTCCAGGGACCATGTGTAGTCAAGGGCTAGCCTCGCAGGTTTTCCAGAACTGCTCATGCCTGAGAAGTAACTCAGAAAAGAAGGTGGTGGTGGTTTCTCTTCTCTGTCAAAGATGCTCCAGACTTAGAAATATGCAAATTTGTCTCATTTCCACTCCTCTTATTCTACCCAAGATCTAAAATTAAGCTAAGCTCTCTTTCTTACACATCATAACTAGACATCGAGGTTCAGATGGTTTGGTCTAGCTGAATCCTGCCACTTCGGGGAAGGGTACAGGTAGGAGCTCAGGCTGCCAATGACTATGCTGCGGTTACTGGAAGAATTCATTGCTCCTCTCAAGTGTGCCGGCATCGCTGCTCTTGTGAATATTCCCTGACCTGCTTCAGCTAAAAGGAGCAGGTTAGGAAAGGCTTGCCGTTTGGACTATTTAACCCTTTTCATTTGGACTGCAGTGGAGTAGAAAGCACTTACACAAGTTTCTGCACTGGATGAGTTGAGCGAGTTGTCACTTCTCGTTAGAAGGCAATGGGAAACAGCGCAGGGACCACGTGGGGGAGAGGGTGCTTTTCAGTCAGAGCAGCTGGATTTGGAGGCAGGTGCCTGCTTGCTGGCAGAGAGGGCAGGACGTGTGCCCCGCGCTCAGAAGTGAGCAAAACCTGCACTGGTGCCAGTTGCATTTCAGTAGCTCCTTGCCCATTTCTAGGGCCAGATCAGAAACAGGCACATCTCTTTAAGCCCCCTGGGAAGCTGGGTCTTCAGTAGGTTGAGAATAGCCTTCCTTATCCATTACCCACCAAGAGGTCTGTTACCAGTCAGCTATTGATGTTGCAGGTATTTTGGAATGGCCCGGCTGGAGCTTGTTTGAGAAACACATTTGTTTCTACTTCGCTAGCTGAAATGTCTACCTTACTGCCATCTTTTCAGGTGAAATTGAGATGCTTTCTGTTCCTGAGCCCTAGAGGTAAAGATTTCCAAGTGCTGGTAGGATCCCATAGGGTGCCTAGATACCTGTGTAGACATTAATAGCAGTTGTCAACATGCAAGCTAATGTAATGATATAAAGGTGAGCAAGCATATGCTCCCAGGCAGAAGCTGGAAGCTGCCCACAGAGAATAGAATAGGATTTTTGATGGTAAAAGCTGACTCCTTTTGGATCTACAGGCTGTGCAGGTGAGTCCCAGTTGCAGTGGGGGCCCTCCATTATTTTTCCTGGACAGCCCAGAATGTGGAACTGAGAGGAAACATTACTACAGGCAATGTCACATGTGCTGGGGGTCAGGCAGAAACATTGTACTGGCGTTAACCCAAGCCCCAGTCTCGTTTTTAACCTCTGCTGTGTGAAATGCATAATCCAGGGTTATCTTTTACTTAAATGTAAGCAATTGCTAAGCTAAGTTTCCAGCTGTGAATATAGCTTACCCTGTGACTGCAGCACTTGGATGCTGACAGATGTGTGTGTTACCAGCTGACACTTGGAGAGCTGGATTGATTGGCTCAAATAGGAATTCAGAGATTTATTTGAAGGGTCGTGTAGGTTCTTCGGAGCATCTCCTCCGTTCAGGCTGTCAGTTCTGCCTTATGAGCACGTCTGAAAGGTGGCTGTACAGGTACTGTTTAGATGCAACATGGCAGAATTACAGTTTGTCTCTAATTTTTTTACAGATATAGTAAAATAAAGTTTAAGGTTTGTTTCAGTTCATTATATAAGGTCATCTGTAAGCTACAGATCTGAGAACAGCTTGGTTAGTTCAGGGTGATATACTGGCACTTCTAGCCCCTCCTCTGAGGCTGTGTGAGGTATTAAAGCAGAAAGCCTCAGAATCTAAATGGTATTTTAGCACAATATATTTCATTCTGTTTTCACAGGAATGTCTTTTTAATGACAGTACAGAAATCTCTGTAAGGTGTACTTCCACCCGTATCTCCATACTCAGGTCTCATACATTTGTACTCATGAGGTACATCCACTTTGTTCTTCCTAGTTTAGATCAAGCAGATTTTATTTGAGCACATCTCTGGCTGTGTTATGCCTTATACCTGAATAATCATGAACTGAATTCCCAATTAGCTTGCCTTTTGCAACTAAAATCCTGTTGATTTCAACAGTACAGTCTGGTTTAAAATACACAGTGAAACTGCTCTCCCAGCACATCCCAGGGGGACCTTGTAATCTTATTAGATGCACCTGCTGCCATTTTATTTTAACCTCTCAGTTTTTCCCTGCAGTGTAATGAATTCAATATTCCTCTGCCACAGAAAGCCATCCTGAATGAGCTTTACCATCACTGTGAGGAGGATTGCCCCTGCCTGCGAGGAGCCGCCAGCAGCAGCACCTCCATCCTTTGCTGCCCAGCCCGGAGCAGCCGGGGATCGCCTCCACCTTCTGCAGCTGCCAGCAGACCCTTGCCGGACCATGTGCACACGGGTGCTCGGACGAGCATCCCCGGCATCTGCCCCGGCCCAGGACACGGGTGACAAATGTACCCTTGGCCGGGGCCCGGCAGCTGGCACTGCAGGTGGTTACACAGAGCAGCGCGGCCCTCGCAGGCTGCAGAAACTTGGCTCTAAATCTTTTTCTGTGGCTGTTAAATCAGTAATGAAGCAGGATATAAAGTGCTTTTGCAGCTTCTGGGATATCAGGCCTCTTCACTGCTGGCTTCACAGCTGTTACTTCTAATCAGCTGGGCAGGCACCATAGAAATGTCAATTTTAATAACAAGTCTTTCATTTCAAATTCGGTTTAGGTTTTTCCGGCGGGGGGGGGGGGGGGGGGGGGCTGCTGACCTTGCGATCTCCTGTGTCAGGGCTGCTCGCTGAACACATGTAACTTCCCTCCTCACTGCCCTCCCACGTGCGCTGCTGGAAATGGGGAGGGGGGCATTAAGGACCCGACGGTGACCAGCCCAAGTCCATGGACCCAGCATCCCGTCCTGGACCGTGGGTGTGAGCCAATGCCTCGGGAGGAGCGTGAGGGCAGGGAGAGGGCTGTGGAGCTTTTCCCCAGGAGACTCTCTGAGCTTTCGGCAGTTTGCGGCTCAGGGACTTCCAGAACCACCGGCCATGTCTCTGTGTTTAATTAGAGGTGTTTAATTAGCAGTGGCTCCGTTTGGATCACACTCTGCTCTGAGCCTGGATTGCGCCACACTTGATAAGGCTCAGTACTGTAGCGCAGCCACTTTGAAGTCTGGGAATAAATAAATGGCAGAGTCAGCATCTTGGCTTGAATCCCTGCTAGGAGCCTGACCTGGTGGGACTGAGGTGGGCTGAGACCTGAGGTCTTGCCTTTGGGGCTCAGGTACCTCTCTGCAGCTCTAAGTCTGTGCTGGGCTATGAGCTCTCCAAGGAGGCCTGCCCCCGGTACCGCTCTCCTGCCACAAGGCCTCGTGGAGGGCCACCTCCCACCCTTCTCCCTCCTATCTCTGGCACTGATGTCCCCACCCTCACCATCTCCAGCCAGGTCCCCCCACCCCTGCTCTATTAGCAAGAAAACCACAGGCATCCCCTAACATTTTTATTGCTCTTTGTTCGTCTTGCTAGGTCCAGGAACAGTCCCAGGTGTTACCCAAGGCTTGGGGAGAGTAGCTTCTTGCAGGTGACATTTTTTGTCAGAGCTATGTGGGTTAAGGGAAGAAAAAGAAGAGGAAGAATACTGATTTTTACATTCTTCAGTCACTGCTGTGAAGTTACAGGCATGGGCATGAATCCATTCCCAGGAAGGCACCAGCAGAATTTGTTAAAGGGCACAAGATGAAGTATTCGCAGCAAGTGGAAGTAAATCACGCTGGGAAGGAGACAGAGAGAGAGGGAAGGCCCCCCTGAGCCTCATTGCAGATGCTGCCTGCTCAGCCCGGGAGCGGCCGGCAGCATCCCGGGGCGGACACTGATGTGGTTCGCCCCGCGGCTCGCCGGGGCAGCTCGCGCGGCTGCGGGGGATCCGGGCGCGATGCCTCCTAACACCATTTTAGACACAGGAAAAGCACGCCTCTTGCGATGCGCTGTCAGGAGCGGTTGCGCGAGAGACCGCGCGTGTCTGTGTGCATGTTTGTGCATGCACACCTCCGTGCGGGCGGGGAGCGTTTCGTGCTGATCCTGGGAATTTGGCTTCCTTTTAACGGAGGATCTCTGCTCGAACGCATTTTTTTCCCCTAGCAATCCCTCATTGTCAGGACTTCAATATTTTCTGGAAACATGTAATATGTCTGGCCATTTCTGTCTGTTGAGGAGAATCGACGTGTGGGTTGTAATATATATTAATTCCCCGGAGGGACATTGAACTGTTTCCTCTGCCCAGGTGGAAAGGGATAAACACAGCCACTGACATGCTGTTTAGTCTGAAAATAGCCCACTGAATGCATAATGAAGAGCCTCCTGAGGAGTTACTCTGCATGTTAAAATGGTGTTCAGCAGCCTGTGCTGTCACACAACATAATTTGAAGATGAATGTGCATCCAATCAGCCTACCAATAGCTGACTGTCACCGTCTGGCCATTAGTATTACCTGTCTGTTCAATGGCAGCCGCGTCTCCAGCAAGCAAGAAGTTCGTCGGTCCCAAAATATGTCTTATGTGTGAACGAGACAAATGAGGAACTCTATGTCTTGGCTTTGTGCTCAGTGCCCATTTCACGCTGAACAGCCACTTGGCTTTAGCTGGCGAGGACAAAGGAAAATGAACATTTTTCTTTAGTGGGAGGATTTCTGAATGATCAGGGAAAGAGCACCCTGCGTCCTTTGTAAGCCTGATGGAGGCAGAGCGGCTGAGGGTCCTTCAGTGAAAGATGCTGCGTCTTCTGGTGCACGCGGTCCCTGCCTGCGCTGAAATAAAAATTGTCAACCTTGATCCTTTAAAATGCGAGCCAGCGTTTGAGCAAAACGGCTGACGTTGGAGTCAATTGACAAGTGGCTTCTGCTGTTTAATTCACACCCTGGTAACAACACTTGCATGAATGATATGTAGACACCACTTTTGTCTCTGAACGTTTGACAGCAATTAGGGCTTCACTCCAGGGGAAGAACATCATACTAACACTGGAGTGCTGTAGGAGGAGGTTAGGGTAAAGAAATTAGCCATCTGTCTGGTGGAGACTGTATCCTCCAGGAGGCAGTTAGATGTCAACAACAGGCAAAATGTTTCCATTCTCATTGTCCTGCACTTCACTTGTACACAATGGCATGAAAGGCGCACAGAAACCCCATTCACTTCCAGTTATATAGAGGTCTGCCACCAGCCACCCTGACAAACACTCCCTGGCTATTGTAGCTAGTGGCAGCTGAGAGCTGCTCCCCTCTGCGCCGCTTGCAGAGATGCCTGTCAATTTTGGATGTCCCACCGTGGAAAGCCGGGAGGCAGGGACGTAGGTGTTCAGCAGTGGAAAGCAGAGCCTGACTGCAAACGAGGAGGCAAAGTGATTTTTACAGCCCTTCGCTTCAGGCAGGAGGAAGCCGGTGCCGGTACAGGCTTAGGCTCAGCAGCGTGTTCCTGGGATGTGAACCTTGAATGCGACACCGCGTCCTGAGAGGGAGAGGAGCGGGCAGATCTAATCAGCGCCGCGTGGCTGTTTATCAGCTCGCCCAGCGTGGCTGTGCTCCACACCGCTTAGAGCAGCGCATCCATCAAGTTGCTGCTTGGAACTTTGATTTAAGAAACTCCCCGTCACCAGGGACAGTTACTGCTAGATTAGTCCGGCCAAGGGTTTAGGGAGCGTGTGTTGACATTTGGTCGTGTTAGTCACACTGAGCTACACAGCCAGAGAGAGCTGCCAGGTCTCTCACTGTCTGCTCTGAAGGACTGTCTTTATAATTTCTACTGCACAGGCATGTTACTTTTTTTTTTTTTTTTTTTAAATAAAAACCAAACAGCTACAGCATTTTCCTGTCAGGAACCTAGATCTGATAAATACAGTGCCCTTGGACAAGTCCCCTAGCTCAATTGTTAAAAAATTCAAGTTTAGGAGCATTTTTGTTGCTTTATTTTCACACATGTGTATGTGTCTATAGAGAAAAGCGCTTGTGGGAGAGCAAAGGGTAGCATAACACGTGTTTTCATTGTCTGCATTGGTTGGCTTCAAAAGGTAAATTATCAATACTTACCATAGATACCAGACTACTGTCATTGTAACAAATATAGTTCACAAATAATGCTGTTCTGTATCTAGAAAAGGAACCATGTCTATGAGCCGTCCTAATGTGCAAAGCAAGCCACATGCAATGGCAAAGGTAGGACTCTGGTCCCCTGATGTGCCCCAGAAGGCATCTGGTGTCTCTCTTCCTCCAGGTCCTTCAGACTAATTCTGTACGTTTATTAAGTGGAAGACTGTCATGAAATTCAACTCTTTGAAGTGTCCAAATCTCAAGTGAGACTTGGCGCAGCGACAGAGCTAGTAACTCCTCTGTTCCCCTCCTGGACTCTCTCAAGTCTGTCTTGCAAGGCTTGAGCATCAAGCTTTTATCTTTCCCAAGACTCATGTCTGACACCCTCCTAGTCTTCACTGGGCTGTAGGCTATATACTGTCTTGTGGTCATCTGGGCTGGGCTGAGTTTGGACAAATCTGGTCCTTCCTCGTAGGAGCACGTGGCCAGTGGCAAAGTTTCCCTTATGTTAATTAACAGTAGGGAGAGACCCTATAGATAAAAAAGTATCTAAAATCAGTGGTGTACATGCACATCTCCCTGCCCAGCAGATGGTACGTTAGGTAGACTTTTCAGGACATCCCAGCAGATGTCCTCCCCAGTCTTCTTCCCCCAGCAAGTCCTTTTCTCTTTCGTAGAGTCCCTTTCTGAACTTGCTTAGTTTTTCTTCTTGTTCTCACCTGATTTGTGTGGAGTCCTTTCCAAACCGTTTCTTAGCTGGCTAGAGGCAGGCGGTAGGATCTTCAGTGCTAATAGTGCAAGTTTTCTCTCTCAGCAGACCCAGGATGACGAACGGATAGCTTGTCAGGACTACTTGTTTCCTTCCTGGTTTCTTTTTTTTGGTGGCCTTTATGAAATGAGTACATACATATAGTAAGCATTGCAATAATCAGGTCAACTTATAATATTCATAAATTGTTACAGAACAGATCCACTTCTGTTGCAAATTGAATCAACTTTTGCAAAGAAGCTGTACCTTCTAGAAGCGGTCGGCATGTGCTGTTTAGTTTGCGCAGGGGTAGTTTGTTTGTTTGTTTGTTTTTGTATACAGTGATCAAGTTAAATGCTGAGCCATCAACAAAGCCATCCATCTGACTCTGGTCAGAAGGTTGCCTTTAAGGGAGCGTCACTGGACAAAAATTGGCATTGTGTACTGCTGGATAGAGTGTAGGTTTTTTTCTTCTGGAGAAACCAGTGACTCTTCTTGAAAAATGTGCAAGTGTTTTGCTGAAAATTGGAAGATTTGTCTGAAGTGTTCTCTTTTCTAAGCACTTTTTTCCCCAGTATTTGGCAAAAGTTATTAATTTTTCCCCTGAAAACAGGAACCTGTTGTGATGAATGTTTTGCAGTTGAAATGGTAATTTTCCAGGGAAAAGAAGTCTCAAAAGAAACTTTTTACCCAGTCGCAGTATTTAAGTAAAACTCTGTGTTCAAGTTCTGCCCATCTGTGAAAGCACTTTGTGAGGCCACGGTTTAGAAATAATGTCACTGTTTTCCCAGCCAACAAGATTGCACATTGCCTTTTTGGTGCCACAAGCGGTGTCCGTTTAGTGGTCGGAGGTGGTCAGAGTGAATCATTTCCCATTTTCCTCCAAGATGTGAGCTTTGTAGCACTCCTTACCGTGGCTGTTTTAGGGAACAAAGATCTGGTAATCAGCCTAGCGTACAGATCACACAGGACTGTTCCTGCATCTTGTATGAAAGTCACAGATTTAGTATTTCGGTCACTAAAAGCCCCCGCTGAGCCATTCTCTTGAAACTCACTTTTTAAGTGAAATTTGAGGAGGGGGGCAAGCAGATAGATGGCTGTTTTTCAGGGCTGGAGCAGCCTCTGATCACCGATGGAGACATCTTTCTTACACTTTACTTTGCTCTTTTCACCAGCATCTTCAGACCTATTAAGTATTTTGTCTTGCCTCCGCAGGCTGTAATTCTTTCTCGGAGCTCTAACGTGCATGTAGACGGGGTTTTTTATTAGCTTGGTAGGAGCCATTTGGTCCTATTGCGGTGTGAGGGATAAGTCAGCCAGAAGAGACCACAACGCAACCTTGGTGGTTTCCTGTGTGACTAGCCAAGGAAAAGCGACTTGTCAGCAGACCGGGCACTTTGAAGAACAGACCCAGGGCTCACGGGAGGAGGAATCCGATGGCATCGTGTGTGTTCATCCTTCAGGCACTGTTTTACTTGTGCTTTCCAGTTCAGCAGTGTCTGAGGTGATAGAGGGAGGAATAATAAACTAAATTGGTGTCCAGTGGGGTAGGTATGCTGACTAACATTTATCTGAAGAGACATTTATCTACCCTACCCAGGATGGGCCCAAAAGGCATAAGATCTATGGAAAAGCAAGAGCAAAGATGGGTAGGGGCATCTTCTTCTTACCCAGTTGTTAGGATTTAATTACGTATTCCAGTAACAGCCAGTACCTAAAATAAGCGGAGGGCTGATGTGAAATCCTCCGGCCTCTTAGAGACCTCCACACTCCTTGGTAGAAAGAAGCAGGGGAAGCAAAAGATAAAGTGGACAATAATGACAGCAGAATCCATGGTAAAAAATGGGAAAAGAAATTAAAGGAGAAGGAGAGAAATAGATATGACTTGTTTCCTTTTGTAGTATGGATTGGGTTTGGATGTCTCTCTGCAGCTGCCGCTGTTGCTGCTGCTGCCACCATTATTTATTATTCATTATTTTAGCACAGTGAAGGAGCAGTACTTGAAATAAACTCAAGAGCATGACATTTGGTAACAAATGATTCTGAAGACTGTCCCCCAAAATAAAGTTACAGATTCATATTTCAAAGGCTATCTAGATGGAAGATCCCACTGCGGACGAAAATAAAATCAAACCGGTGGGTATGTGCATCTGTAAATAAATGCTGGTGCTTGTTTTTCATAACCACTCTGGCTGCTGAACCTTTCAGTAACCTCGGCCTGACCACAGTGCTGCACAGGTCTGTCTTCTGACGTGTACTTATTTAAAGGCCTTAACACTGTACCTAGTGATTAAGGATGTCCACAAACATGAATAACGAGTGAGACTTTTATTTCAAAACAGGCAGGTCAGAGATGACCCCAGTACTGCAACAGGACTTTGAGCTGTCCTGTCCCTCCCAGCACCCCAAGTTCTGAAATGGCCTCTTCTGGGAAACTGCATTTGCTACAGAAAAAGGTGTTAGTTGTTGGTACAGAAGATTTAAAAATGCTGAGCATCAGAAACCTACTTAAGCAATTTTCACAGTGTATCAAAAGGGATAGGTGTTTTTGGTGAAAGTGAAGACTTTTTGGTGACAGCAATAGTTGTGTGTTATTGGGTCATTTGCCATCTTCATTCTGGTTGAGATCTCTGGTGCCTAAAATTGTTGACTTTTGTCCAGACTGGTTTGTACAGTACAAATTTCATTCGGGTCAGTGGACAAGATGCCAGTGCAGAGCTGGTGTGAAGGAGAGGGCCACGTGCATGCCTACATGTTAAGGCCCTGAAAACAGATGTTTCTGTTCAAAAAAAAAAAAGGAATGTGTTGCAGCTGAGAATCCCGGAGCACTTTATGCGCTGCTGCAGGCTAATATCGGAAAGTAGGAGAGGGCAAGGATGGGCCATGTGTTAAAACAGGGAGCTGTTGAGGGTGGGTGGAAAGTAGTCAGCATAAAGAAGCATCTTGTAGAAGATTTGAACAGAAGGTTACTGTGGCTTTGCTGCCCCAGGAGGTATAAATTTGTTCTTCCCCCTTCCCTCAGCTGGCTGCCCCTTCCCTTTCTTTGCATCGGAAGTGGACACAGCAGTAAAACTCCTCACAAGCGCCATTTCTTCGTGGAGGGCTACTGCTGACTGCCGCATCCTCTAGGGTCTCACACCAGCCTGAGAAGTCTGGGATTTGCTTCGTGAAATGAGGTAGCCACGTGAACCTCGCAAGCAGAGATGCATGTGGACAGCAATTAAAGCTAAAGCTGTGCTATGTGTACCGCGGCCTAGAGGGGAGCCAGATCATTTAACAATGAGAAACATGAGCAAAAGAAATAAAACCTTCCTCCCAGAGCTTGGTGCAGTCCCTCCCTGCTTTCCGAAATGAATCCTCTTAAGTTTCCACATAGCGCGTGTGTGGTTGAGGGAAACACTTGTAATTTGTTGTTTTGCAGAAGGGTGGTTCCCTGTGCCCTTGGAAAGAGGCCTTTGCTGAAAACCAAACAACAACAAAAACTTTCCCTTCAGGAAGCCAAAGCCTGTTTTTTGAAAGCGTACGTGCACGTCCATTCCTTTTGGCATGGTCTTTGTGCAAGCGTCCAAGAACAAACTTTGTTCTGAAAGTGATGACATGTATGAGGAAGCAGCAATAGTACTTTGCACATGTGTCTCAACACACTGGAAACGTTATCCCCATTGTATAGATGTGTTCAGGATCCCATAGTGGATTCTGGGCAAGTGAAGGGCTGCATCTTGGATTTCTTGACTTCTAGTGCTCCAGATAACTACCGAAACATCGGGGAAAAAAGTCTTAAGAAATGGTATTAAACAAACAACAAAACCTATCTTCCATTTCTAAACATAACTAAATGCCATCATAACATTTAGTTATGTTGGCAACGCTAGAAATAAATTTAATAGCTTTCTACATCATTTTGCTTTAAGTTCTGCCTTCCTAGGCTTCTTCACAGAAAACGGTGTCTGTTCTGTTTATCCCTTGCTGAACCTGGCCATGTATAAGCAGAGCGGTAACGTTGTCACACCTTGGGATTTTATCTGTTGATTTTTGTCCCACGACTTTGATTCCTGGAGTCAGGTGATTGAACATCTCGCCTCAGCTCTTGTATTTTTAAGGAAGTTTCTGTACTCCGCAGATGTAAAGTTTTAAGTCTGGAGCAAAACCAACTGCAGGTGTGTTATTTTATCTCCTTAACTGTCTGGTGGAGGAAGGAGACACCAGCTCTTGATTTTGAAATATGAGAGAGCTGCGGCACTGAGATTTGCAGCACTCCAGAAACCAGGAGCATCCTGTCCTTTCAAGAGCTTCTTGCAGAAGCAGTGATCACCACGGTGCTGTATCTTCCAGCGGTACCTATAGCTTGGTGTTGGTTGGTACGTTACAAGTTACCAGAAGCCTGACTACTTTCTTAGCCTCTTCAGTAGTGTGAGAAGGGCATCTCACTCCCAGGCTGCAGAAGCTTTCAGACCACTTTCTTACCTATCTTTCACCTTCCCATTGAGAGGCATTTGCCATACCTCAACAGCACTTTAGAGCTCAATGAAACTCAGAGGCATCTCGTGCCTGTGAGTAGGCACCTTTTGGTTAAAGGTAAGCTCTCAGTTCCCCTCTCTTAGTGCCAAGAGGCAGCTTCAGGGAGGGTGGTAAAGCAGCACCTTGCTGCGTGGGCAAGGATGTGATTTCAAGGGTGGTGGCACTGCCAGTTCAGTCTGTACCGACGGGCAGGTGTTGTCCTTGGGCACGGAGCTGGCAGGCTTGTGAGTGGTGTGGGGGCGGCTCTGCTGGAAACTCACTTGGGAAACTTCTAATGGAGCTTATCAGCTTGTGGGGAAGGCACTGTTCCCCTTTTGTCAAATGGCAAAACAGTTTTACCCCAGAGAGCCTCTGAGTAGGCTCCTCTCACAGCAGCCATGAGAATGAAAGACCACAGGTAAAGGCTACTGTGAAAAACACCCACTACATTTTTCCTTTGTAACTCCTTTGACTTACTTCTTTCAGATGTGAAAGAAAGAGCTGACAGAGAATGCCTTCCCTTCTCGTAAATGAGATTTCAGTACCCGAAGAAGTTGACAGTGTCCCTCTCTGTCTTATATTCTGACATTGTGGAAGGGTTCAACTTAACCCTGGTAGTTAAGCTGTAATTGTCTGAACTGAGCCAGGGGGAAGCTGGTGAAAAGTGACACACGTATCTTTTTTTTTTTTTTTTTTTTTTTAAATGTCACTCATCCAATTGGCTTTTAACAAGAACGCTCTCCAGGCCGTCTCTAGAAGGACCTGTCTGCTGACGGGCATATATCACAAACTTCTTGATCACCTCCTCTTCCCAGGCTTTTCATTGTTCGTTAAGGAGTATTGATGTGCTGTGAGATTCTCTCGTTACAGTAATTCCTGTGTGTTGGACTAAAAAGTCCTCCTGGGAGCAACCCCGGACAGGCTGAGAGGCAAGCTAGGTGATCTTCTCCATCTCTGCCTTCTGTGATTCTGTCGTTCGTACATGACACTTCTCTAAACAGTGCCCTTAGAGAGCACTGCTGGCGGTAAAGCTCTAAAACGCCGGGATTATCCAAGAAGAGCCTTTTAGCTCAGAGTACACCGCATAATAGAAAGAGTAGACAGCTTAACCAAAGCAGCGGTTTTGCAGTCTAAGCATCTGGGGTGTACTCGGGGGACCGTGCCTTGACTCCCATCATCTGCCAGTCAGGTCGTGACTTGGCACGGCAAGTTTATGGGATCGCGGCGCGTTGCTCTGCGGAGCTGTCACCATCCTGCAGAGCCACCCCGCTGCTGAGCAGCCTTTTACCCCAGCGTGCGCTCAGGCGGCTGGACCAGCGCCTCGGCCCAGAAGGGCTCCACACCTCCTCGAGTTCTTCCACTTGTGGGAAATCTGCAGGGTTTCTCCCTGCCGAGGAGTCTCCTGTTTACTGCTGAACTTTGCTTCCTTTAGTGGATTCGGCAATAAGGCTAGTGCTGGTAGTGTAACACGCCGGCGCAGCTCGAGAAGCGCTGCGCCTCCTCCGGCAAGCAGCGCTGCTGCGGGAGCAGCCAAAAGCAGCCGGCCACGGCCAGCCTCGGCCCCCGTCTCAGCGTCATCCCTTAAATCTTCCGACAGCGACCGAGCCTTGCTCTGGCACCGCAAAGGCGCTGTAGAAGGGGCCGAATGTGTGCCTGGTGGTGTGTAGCACTCCAATTACACCTGACGGAGAGGAAGCAGCTTGCTGAAGGGGGAGCGCACAGCTGTCAGCTCCCGACAGCCATGACAGATTCACGGGGCGCTGCTGCTCCGTCTCACCCAGCTCTGGAAATAAGGAGAGGCTTGTCTCAGGATCCAGAGGAGCTGGCACTGCCTGAGCCACAGCAAATCCCTCGTTTTTAGCCAAGAAGCCTGCTCTTCTCCTGCCTGCTCCTTAACCTGTGTTTTTAGTAACCTTGCTCAAAGGAAGCAGGACTCAAATAGGATAGAGAAATTTCCTTCCTTCCTTGCTCTGTTCTGAGTTAGATTTTTGCCTGTTGGTTTGTTTCGGTGCATGCAGACAAGGAATGCAATTCTGGGCTTTTTTGGAGAAAATGTATTCTCTGAGGGTGTAACTAGAGCATGCTGGCACTGTAGCTCCCTGGATCCCGGCTGCCTTGCTGGGGTCAGGGCAGTCTCGTGAAATCAGAGGAACCGTCGTCGTTCTGGCTGTACGGGTGGGGATGCTGAGGCATGAGGCAGGGGACTGATTTGTCCAAACTCTGGATTGTGAATGCATCAGGCTGCCAGACCTCAGCCTTACAACTAGCCCTCTCCCGGGTAGGGTTAATAAAAACAAATTCTGCACGCTTCCTAAGACTATATCCACCTACCTACTCCCTCTCCACCAGTTAATGACCCGTCTGGTGGCAAAGAAATTAGTCTGTTATGGTGAGAGCAGTCAGCTGTAGGCAGGGTGGCACCTGCGGCTTTTTGCTTGAAAGAAAACAGATTAATCTTATTTAGATTAACAAAGTTGCTTTTTTTGGTATCAACAGCATGCAAGACTCAGGCTGCGGTACTTCCTTACACAGCTATTGACAGAACACTTTGTGTCCCGAGGAGCTCTTCAAAGAGGGACGGCTTGTTTAATTTACTCCTTTTTGATTTTGCTTCATAAACATAAGTAGCTGTCCTGTTACTGCGCAAAGCGAGGGGTGCTCCAGCTTACTTGGATTACTTGGACTGTACAAAGCATTCCCAAAGCTGAGATGGAATGCAAACAGTCAGCTAGCCATCACTTGAGAGAAAATGGTAAGATAGAGAAAGAAAGCACTTATTAACAGAAAACAAGAGCTGTTTTTACATCCTGCCTTTTCATTATCTCAGTAGAGAATGGTCCTGGGTCATATTCATGCCTTAACCGTGGTGAAGTAGAAGGGTCTGATCCTTCAGTGTACCACGGAACTTCGCTGAGTTAATACGGTCCAGTGCTTCACAAAATGCCTTACAAAAATGCTTTACAAATGAAGCTTGCACGATTAGGCCATGCAAACAAGACGATGCAGAGCAGCTCCCCACGAGTCACGGTTTGCTCTGAGGCCTTGTCTTCCCCGGGTCTCTGTGGTGGTGATTGCTTTTTGCCACCTGCTGGGTGACCGAAGCAAGCAAGGCGGCATGACTTGTCCGGGCACACGGATGGCATCATCTCGCAGTACCACAGGCCCCTTCAGGTGCTCGCCCGGTGTGCTGGCACCATGGGCCATCCACCAGGATATCACCACTGACTTTGTGAGAGAGACCTTGGAGGTGTGAGTTTACATACTCAGGTTAATTTTTAACCGTTTCAACTTTTAGCACAAAAGTCACCTCGGTAAATTCTTCCCCGAGTAACATATTTCTCTGAGACTGAGGCGTTGGGTGAGGCTGCAGCCGAGGTGCGCCTTGCTCGCCCAGCGCTGGCGAGGCGTGCTCAGGAGCCATGAGAGCATCAGGCAAAATGGCACTTGGAAACATTGAGGACAGGCAAGACTGAAAGAAAAGGATTCCCTGTCTCTTCGCTTGCCCTGGAATCGGTGCCACAACGTGTGTCTACATTTTTTTAATGGAGAAGAAAAACCTGTGTTGGATATGTGTTCTCTTTTACGATTTCTCTCTTTTGAAATGGACCTGACAACTGTTAAAATTTCTGAAAGCTTCAGAGGAGGAGGAGATCTCCGTGCTCCTTCAGCAACCCTTCACGTGCCTGTGGTCCCCAGCTCTCCCTCCTCAGATTTCTCCCCCTCCCACCTACTCGTGAGCACAAGCTTGGGAATGGGAACGGCGTGTATCAATTCAGTATTATCCCAGCAAGAGAAGAGCCTCCTCTATTGCTATTTTTAGCTCGGCGGGTGCACCCTGCCTGCCATGAACTCAGTACAGTGAAGTGTTTAATTCAGCCTCCTCGCTCATTTAAAAGAAGGCTGTTGAGCACTCTGACCACCACAGCTCCACTTTTACAGCTGGCCGTAAATTTCCGAGCGTGCAGTGATATCTTTAGCTTTGACTCCAGAGATTTCCTGTTGAGCTGCAAAATGCAATCCTGCAAGCGCGCTAAAGCTAAATATACCCTCTCGGGCTGACACACAGCCAAACAAACAAGGGCAGCGTCAACATGAGTTTTTTCCAGTGCTGAACGGGTCGAGTTATTCTGAAGGAGGTGGGGCCTAGTTCAATTAATGAGGCAATTAAGTTTGTTTTGGCATTTAAATAATCTTTGGGCCTCTTTCTGCGCTAATCTTGTTTGTATTTCCGTAGAAAAGACCATACGACCTATGTTGCAGCACTGCGCTCTGCACTCAGCTTTGACTACCGAGTCCGTTGCAGATGAAGGTTTTCATCCCGTGGGCGATGACTTTGGCTTCAGAAAAATGTTGTAGCTTTTCACTTGTACTAGTAAGCATGGCCACAGCCTTTAAGAAAGAAGAGAAAATTAATTTTTAAGCAGTCTAAGGGAAAATAACAGTAAAAACATGTAAATGAGACACACAACACTGGCTTGTTTCTCTCCCTAGTGCCAGTGCCAAACTGGTGCCACATGCCTGGAGTGATTCTTCTGAGTACAAGCCTGGGAACGGGAATATCTTTGCTTCCTGAATTCTTAGAGGTGATTTTATTAGGATGTGGCTGTTAACAGTCAACATGCTCCTCTTCATTTTGCATAAGACACAGGATGTATTTTTAGGCCATAAGAAAATGTTTTGAGGGCAGGGAAGTCTTTCAGGTTGTATACCTGGCTTTCGCTGTTGTAAATCTTCAGTCATTTCCTCTCGTAAGCAGACGTGCTTGTGTCCAGCAGCTGCTGAAGATGCAGCAGGCCTTCCTCTTCTGCAGCTGCAGCTGGCTGTCGATCCGTGTGAGCTTGCTGTTTGGTTTGCAGAGGAAGGTTGCCACCAGGTGATCTGTAACCGAGGCTGTCGCGGCACTGACGGTCACTGCAGAGAGCTACGGGACAGAGGTTCCCACTCTGCTGTGAGGAGGAACCACGGACAGGCAGGGGCACTCCAGGAGCTCCCTACCCCACTTCCCCCAGCAGCTTTTGAAGGCTTGAGGCTCTGCCTTGGCTCACATCTTTGCTGACTTTAGTGGCTAGCCAAAGGAGCCGGAGTTTGCTGTGGAATTGTTTCTGAAAAGTCAGGGAGAGGAAGAATGAGTTTTATTTATGGTTGTCTTTTTCCTGGGCATCATCACTACACCATTCTTCAGGTGGTGGTGTGTTTATGCTTTTTAAGAGAGAAATGTCTCATCATAAGCAGTGAGAACACATGCTACTACCTCAGCTCAGAGTAACAGATGATTTTGGAAAGAAGCCAGCAAAGAAAACATGCCACTTACAGTTAAATAAAGATAATAAAGCTAATTGATGAGTATAGGGCAACAATACACATTGCTAATGTGTTGTGCTTGTTAAGGAGCTGATTTTTTTGCAGTGACAAACTGAATGCTGAAATCTGCCAATTCTGTTCCAGTTCGGAGTTGTCTGACAAAGTTAGGCACATATCACCGTGCTGGCTAAGAATCACAGACCTTTTTATAAAGCTGAACTGTCGTACTAGGTGGCACAGTATTCAGATGACAGTACATGGAAGCGTGAGCACTGCGGTTTGGTCGCTGGAGATGTCTGTGAGGTGTAAGCACGTCCTGATGCCTCTGCCAGTGGTGTGACCTGCCTCCCTGGCCGCTGGGTTTCTCACAGAGGATCACAGATCCCCAGATCACACCCTGACCGTTGGCCATCTCTAGCGGTCCCTAAGCTGTCTTGGAGAAGAGGTGTGACAACTTTGGAAAGAACTGGAGTCAGCCCACTGAAAGCACCGTAACTCAGTGAATATTAGCCTGGCATTTTTCTCAAGGCAAAACCCCCACTGCACTTGGAGCGGGTCCAGAGGAGGCCACAAAAATGATCAGAGGGCTGGAGCACCTCTGCTATGAGGAAAGGCTGAGAGAGCTGGGGCTGTTCACCCTGGAGAAGAGAAGAGAAGACTCCGGGGGGACCTTATTGCAGCCTTTTAGTACTTAAAGGGGGCTTAGAAGAAAGATAGGGACAAAATTTTAGCAGGGCCTGTTGCAATAGGACAAGGGG
Source organism: Platalea leucorodia (assembly GCF_965183815.1). NCBI lineage: Eukaryota > Metazoa > Chordata > Aves > Pelecaniformes > Threskiornithidae > Platalea > Platalea leucorodia. Next base: position 13,948,885 of record NC_138828.1, on the reverse strand, counting down.
TAATGGTTTTAAACTAAAAGAGGGTAGATTTAGACTAGATATAAGGAAGAAATTTTTTACAATGAGGGCGGCGAAACACTGGAACAGGTTGCCTGGAGAGGTGGTAGATGCCCCATCCCTGGAAACATTCAAGGCCAGGTTGGACGGGGCTCTGAGCAACCTGCTCTAGTTGTAGGTGTACCTGCCCATTGCAGGGGGGTTGGACTAGATGACCTTTAAAGGTCCCTTCCATCCCAAAGCATTCCATGATTCTGTGATTTCATTCACAGGCAAATGGCAGTCGGAACATGAGTAAAGTCTTTCTGTCTTTGTGCCTAGCTGTGATAACCTTTCCTTATCAGCATCTTCTGCTACCCGTTTCCCAGAACTTGTTGGTAGCTGGTCCCTTTTGGTGAAGCCCAGTAAGATGCCAGCACTGGCAGGGACAGTGAATCTAGTGGACGCCACAGTTGCCAGTCTGTTGCAGATGATATCTCGGTGTTACATGTGCGTTTCCATGCATAATATCTAGGAAATCAGGTTTGGGGTGATGAGGTTGAAGCCCAGTGAAAATTCAACAAAATGTTTCCACACAAAGGAAACAGCTCAGCATTCTCAGTGGGCTGCCATGGAGGTGCCTGAATGCTTTGATTTTTGGACACAGAAGCAGACGTGGGTCTGCAAAGGCTCACAAAAATTGTGATGCTCCTAGTAGGCATGAATGCATCTTTTTTTTTGAAACATTATGAACCTAGCTTACCAGCTGGAATATAGCACAGGAATCTCACCTCACCTGGTTTTTAAGGGAATATTTGATTACCGAGTTTGCTAACTAAGCAACAGTGCTGCTGAAAACAGTGACCCAGACCTGTTAAACCCGTCTTAAGAAAGAATCATGATTCATTTAGGTGCTTCCTAGTATGTTCCCAGCTTATTGCAGTGTTGTAGCTAGTTTTGGAGGAAAAGATGTTTAAGATGCTAATGACAGAGTTACAGCTACAACGTAAGGGGAGGGGGAGCTAAACAAAAGAAGGATTCATTAGAGAACAAAAGAAACACTGGAGGCTTTGAACCTAGGAGTCTCCCACACATTAACTAGGTGTACTGCCAATGTGCTACAGATGTGCGTTACATGAACACATAAGGTAATGATATGTCTACAAAGGGCTGAATGCATCTGTTTGATGTTTTGTACTGAATTATATTTAAGCTGGTGGGAAGCTACAAACTCCCCAGTCCCTCCATATGTCAGAAATAAGATATTAAGAGGTCCAAAGATATCTTCTGCAGTTTTCGTAGAATCACAGCTGACGGCCACACCGTGTGTTGGTAAATTGGAGCCCTGCTCTACTGTTGGGAAGTACAGCCTGTGGTTTCACAGAAGCCCCATTTGCTTTTCTTTGTGAAGGGTTTGAGGGTATTAGCGCTCTGTTTTTTGAATACAGGCAGAGGATAAAGTAGCTGGAAGGAAGGAGGCAACCCATATCCCTGGAGATTTCAGGGGCTCTCTTTTTTCATGCCTCACCAGGTGAATAGTGGAGGGATGCTCAGAGGGCGGCCAAGACAGGAGAGCCCCTGGAAGTGCCCTCTGGAGCAGCCCTGCAGAGGCCGTGCTGGGCGCCCCGTATTCGGGACAGGGGGCACACACAGCTACCAGCCAGCCCCTGGTACCCTGAATACCACTGAATCAGCCTGGGGAGCGGGGGGCGTACGTAGCACCAATTTCCAAGAAGACTATGCAGTCGTGCTCAAAATAACTGGGCCTGCAAATCAGGATTTAGTCCCTGAAATGTGACTGCTGTGCCTATAACCCAGGGTGTGGCAGAGGGAAGCCCAAGCTGAGTTATTTACACCACCAAGAGGTGTTACAGGAGTTTGGCCAACAGTCTGGTTTGTGCTTCGCTGCAGCAAATGAAATGACATCCGTATCCAGGATCAGACCCACTCGTGATCAGGACTGGGAGTTACACTAGCTTAACTGTAGTTTCTCTTGTTCTTTGCGAGGAGAGCACAGCTGGGAGCCGTGGATAAGATGCGGCTTCTGCTAGTGACTTCTACAACAGCGAGGTTGGACCCTTAGTAGGAGGGGGCCAAGGAGATCTTAAGGGAAGCAAGAAAGGGGATGGGATTCTTGCAGCTGCAGAAAGATTAGGGTCAGAATGGAAGTACTTTACAGATACGTATTTGTCTGTAGAGATGAAACCAAAATACTGTGTTAAAAATTCAGTTCTTCAGATTTAGATTTATTTAGATCTAGGTGCATCTGTACAGTTTTTCTCATGCCGTTCCGTCTTTAGCTATTGTGCATTGGTCTCTCATTGAGCATTTGAATATAAAAGGTATCGAGGCTAGCTAGGAAGATCTTTAATTGTCAGGTTTTCCCTTTTTCACTGTACATTATGAAAAAAATGCAGTAAGGAAATGTGAACACTGGGCTAGAGGAGGTCACCAATAATCTATGCACCTGCCAATCCCATTAGCTCCTTTGGATTTTGCACTGTATGGGCCTAAAGGAAATATGGCCTAAAAATAGCCGTCCAACTTTATGAAAAGGAGTCAGCCAAACCTTCCTTCAGCCGAGCCGCAGCTGCCTGAGCATTTTGAGCAGCGGTAATAGAAAGCTGCAGTATGGGAGCTCTTTCCTTTCCTCAGGAGACTCGGTTTTACAAAGGATGAAGAATGATGGATGAGAGACCTGCCCTGTTTTCAGTTAAATAACTTCTAATACCACCTAAGAGGAAACAGAGAGATTCTGTCATCCCCATCAGCATTGCAGATACGTGCAGAGCACAGCCTTGGTTTGGTGGCTGGGATTTTCAGAGTCACCCGTACTCTGCCACTTACTGTTATTTTTTCAGATCAACATGTAGCTTTGCATTGGCACTCTGGGACACGGTCAAATTCACGGTGACAGTAGGGCTAACGGTTATATTAATGAAGGGCGTCATTCTTTGCAAACAGGTCTTTTTTTCTTAATAACTTCAAGGGGGCTTTTCTGAGGTTTGCATTTTTCTATTCCAGGTTCTTTTTAACATATTGAGATAATGAAATTATAAGGATGAAAGTGGGGGTAGGGGGGACCCAACTCAAAGTCTGCAAAATAATTGCTGCATTTTTTCAAAAAGAAATCTGTAGTCTTCCTTCACGTTAGCGATAGCTCAAACAAGGCACCGCAGCTGAGTGGCAACTGCACCAATTAGCAGTGCTGCTGTTGGTTTGTGAATTGCATGTGAAATGTAGAATTTGTCCAGAAGTGCTAATGCAAATTGCTCAACAAAAATGTGCCCTCTGTGTCAAGTCTTTTCACTTGTTCTGACACACTGATGTCTTCCCAGATTTCTCTGATCGGCAGATCCCTCTCTCAGTTGACAGCTACCAGAGCTCATAAAGTAATGGAAATATTTCTTGTTGCCATTAGCTGGGTTTCTGCAAAGAGGGCTACAAGCTACTGCTGGGACCGGTTGCTTGCTATACAACATAATTTTGACTTTTATTTATAGGGTGTGGGACTCCACATTTCTAGAATGAAGTGCTAAAAGCCCAGTAAATGTCTAAGATTTTACCTGCACAGAAGTTCAAAGACCCGGTTATCTGCCATGACAGTAATTTGGTCACTTTGCATGTGTTCAGCATCCTCTGTTATTGTATACGGTGATAACCTTTGTGCCTTACCGTATGAGGCTGAGTTACAATTGCCGTGGGAACTGTAACTTAGCATTTCCTGACTTTTTCAGCATACGGTATCTCATCCTAATATTGTGTCCTTTAGAAGAAGTGGAGCAAGGGCACATGGAAATGTTGGTGTTCTCGCACCTACAGAATATAAAATAGCATATTTAGCTGTACGCAGATTTAAGTTGTATTTGTAACTGCTTGCGCTATGGTGGGTAGCACCTCTGAGTCGTAGTCACAGTTTAGGAGTGCCATGGTGCTAGGCTCCCTGCAGATGCAGGATGTAAATATATTTCCTTCCCCCTAAATACTTCCAACCTAAGTGTAAGCTAAGAGATAACACAGGGAGACAAACACACCAGGGAGTACAAGGAAACAGAAGAGACTGCTGGACATCATGGAGACAGGAATTTCTGCAAATGTAACTATACTGGGGGCAGAGTTCAGGGTCAGCTTGGTATGATTTTGAGAATCTCCTCCCCGAAATGAAATCCAGCAGGGAGAAAAGCGTGAAGGCACTTCCAGCTAAAATGCAATATGTGGAAAAGAGTGGGTCGTGATGGGAAGTCTCAGCGATGAATGAGAGATGATACGTGAGGTGGCATATGCTGCAGCTGGATTTGAGAGCAAGGGAGGGGGCTGAAATCCAAAAGAAGGGGAAGCCAAGAGAGGGTTGCAAAGAGAGAGATGGCACAGCCGAGATGACAGGCAAAGAAAACGGCCCGGGCAGCAGTGCTCTGGCTATCTGCAAGCAGGGTAAGATTGCAACCGTCAGGGTGCAAGGCGATGAGAGCCTGGCTGTGGGACTCTGCAGGGAGGGTTGAGGGAAAGATGACAACCAGGTTATGGGCTGAGTGACAGCCAAGTGATGGTGGTGTCCACGGGGACTGAAGAAACAGAAAGGAGAGGAGACCTAGGGAGTAGGATGCGAGCCTGCTTTGAGCTTGAGCTGACAGATATCCACAAGATGATCCCAGAGGCAGGGCATGAATTTAGTCGGACCAGACGGTAACTGGCCAGGGACAGAGGTAGGTCTGTGAGTTGCTGGTGTAGAGAAGGTCCTTGAATGTGTACGGAGAGTCAGCTTGCTCAGAGATCTGAGTGAGAGGGAAAGGAGATGAGGGACGAGGATGCAGACCCACAGAACGGCAGCAAGTGGGGAGGGTGAGTGGCGACGAACTAGTCCGAGTAACACTGAGCAAGCAACTGAGGGTGCTGGAGTCAAGTAGGAGCAGTGGGAAAGGAGGACCAGATTTCCAGCGGAGTGTGGTCAGCGGCGCCGAAGGAGCTGACAGGCTGTGGCAGCGAGCCTGGCGTAATAGCGCAGAGCTGCAGCCAGACAAAGGATATTAGAGACTCTGTGATATTGGTTTCTGCGACAGGCGAGAAGTGAAAGCCTGTTTGGAAAATCATCTATGTTGGAGATGGAGACTAAAATCATATAAATCATAGGCAGCACACTCGATAAGCTTAGAGATGACAGTGAGAAGAGAGATAGGGTGAGAGCTGGAGAGTCACTTGGAGTCAAGGGTTGTTTGGATTTTTTTTTTAAAAAGCATGAAGATAAAGCATGCTTGTGCTGTGAGGGGAGGGAGCGAGAGGAGAGCGAGATACAAAGAAGAAGGAGGCAGATGGGGGCAAAAGAGATGAGAAGACGGGACGCAGCGAGGTTGCCGGGACAAGCAGAAGGGCAGGGGACCACTGATGAGGCCACTGCCGCTGTGGCCAGGAGGGGAGAGCCGGGCAGGACGCGAAGGAAAGCAAGCGGGGGGAGAGGGAGATTGCGTCTTGCTCTGTTAAGTCTCTCATGGGAGAGATCGACACAATCCTGTGCGAAGACCCATCTCCAGTGAAGGCGGGAGAAGGCAGGGCTTGAGGAGTCAGTCCAAGGCTGCAAAAAGGCAGCTGGGATTGCAGCTGTGAGGGATAGTTAAGCTGGCGAACATGAGTGTGCATTAGCAAGATGGCAAAACAGAAGGAGGCAAAAAAGCATTCGTGGTGTGGAGGAAGTTAAAAAAAAAAAAAAAAAAAAACCAAAAAAAGGAAGTTTAAAGTTTAAGAGAGAAGTAATTGTCTCAGAAGAGGTACCAATGATATCCAGAAAGCCTCAGAAGGCAGGAATAAGGGCTTGATCAGCAAAGGAAGCTATGCCTTAGAGACCTGGAAGTCTGGGGATAAAGTCTGTACTGCCAAAGGCTGAGCTGAGTTAGGCCTTGCAAAATAAATTAATTCAATAGTAGAGTTTTCCTTAGCCATATAAATGAAGGAAACCTCAGAGAGCGGGGAGGAACCATGCAGTGAAGAGCACGGCAAGGTTAAAGACAACCTAGGCATAGCCCAAATCAAAATACCTTGTCTCAGTTTTCACTAGGGCTGGTGAGATTGAATGTCAAAACAAAGGCCAGGTGGCTCATGGAAACACAAAGACCATGTCCAAGGTGGAAGAAAAATCAAAAGAGTTTCAAGTACTGGGAGCAGGTGATCTGGGTAGCCTGGATTCAAGGATGTTAAAAGAACTAGCTCGTGAAATCATGGACCTGGTGTGCCATCCCAGCCACCTCCGCTTACCATCGGCTAGTTATTTGAAACCACAGCAAAGATAATGTGCTTTGGTGGGCAGCTGCAGCGGAAGACCACTTCCCTTGGTCTTGCCGCCTACCTTTTGGAAACACTTGGCTCTCAATTTTAGACTGAAATACCACCTGCAGAGAGGCTGCATAGACAAGCGCCTGTAACCAAAGATGAGGGAGTTACTCCAACTCTTTGAAGTCGGTGTCAGACAGGGGAAGATCATGGAATAAATGCATGAATTTGTACAGATGACCATTCCTCATACGCACCAATACGTCTGCTTTGGTGCTTTTATCAGTCACGCTCATTTTCTGCCAGAGCCCAGCAGAAAACGGAGGTACCGCATGTACGTGGCACGCTCTCCCTCTGCGTTTTTTATGGGCACGGAGCAGAAAGAAGTCCTCGCTTCACCCGGGTCCTTCTGGAGTATGACCTCCCTCCCACGAGGGCACGATGTGAACGAGCTAGAGAAGAGGAGTATTAAAGGAACAGTTGTGCTCTGCAGATTGTTCACTTGCAAAGCAAGTCTGGCCAGGAAATACCAATAAAGATAATGCAGCTTTACTGTGAGCACCAGAGACATGGCATACGCGCTCCCCGAGCCCTCGCCGCATCTCTGCCGGGCCAGAAGCCAGCGATGTAGCCGGTGACAGTGCAGGGGAGGTCCCTGGGGGCATGCGGAAAGAGGGCTACTTTGTGGAGAGCCCCAAACCTTTGCTCTAAATTTTTCTGTGGATTATTTTTTTGCCTTGGCAGAAGCAACGGCATGGGGCAATTGTAGCCTCATCCCAGTTTTTGAGGTAAGGTGCCTTCTGCATATGGGAAGGAGAGCATATGGCCCACTGTGTTTATTTCTCAGCCAGGATTCTTTCAGGCTTGGCAAATTACATGCTGCTTGCTGAGGAGCAACACAAGTGCCAAGTTTGAATTTCTAAAAATGAAAGGGATTTCATTTATCACAGCACAGAAAAAAGGATCTGAAAAACGCCCTTAAGTGTGAAAAATACCTTTTGTTTATGCTCAAACAAAACAACCAAGGGGAAATTTAACAAAATTTCACCTAGAGTAAAAAAAAAATACTCTGCAATTGTCTGCAGGAGACTTCAGGCAGCTTCTGCCAGGCGTGAGCTAGAGCCAGGCTCCGTGAAATACCTCAACAACCGGCGAACTCCATGGGGTACAAGGTGATAATGTGGTACAGGCTCAGGCCATTAGAAGGAAAGGGGCTGCCTGGTAATGGGTTAGTGTTTGCTGCTAGAGAGCTCCATTAGAGCATCTTTTCCTCATACTTTTGCTTTTTCCAGGCCCCACATTTTTCCCTGTGTGTGCTAGAAGCTTTTCTTTCTCTTATAGCATTTATTTTTATTGTGTCATTTTCCCTCTGTTCCCCCTTTTCAGTGGCCCTGTGCGACTGTTTGTTTAAACCATTTGCCTGCTTTCATCTTCCATTTTTCTTCTCTCCCCCTTCCCGGGGGCTCTCTAGCCGTGATTATCCTTACGCTTCACATTAGCTTTCCTCCCTCCTGCTCCAGGATGGACTCGAACGGCGCATTGATGAAAGCTAAAACCTTTAGCAGGAGAGTTTCTAACAGGCACCGGCTTGGGGGTCCAGCCGCCTCCGTGAGCTCGGTTCTCGCTCCGCTTTGCTCCCAGACCAGCTTCCAAAGCCCCGGGAAATTTGACAAGACGGGGCCAAGCTGGCACCGAGAGGGCGGTCGCAGCCCCTCCGGGGTGGCCTGATTTGTACCTTGGAAAGTCCTCAGCCATGCCTGTGGTAGAAGGCAGCGAGGACAGGGTGTGGAAAAGCTAACGTGTGGGCTGGCTTTTCAACTCTCTCCTCCCGCCTTTTGCTCCCCGAAGGTTGCTGCTTGCTTTCAGAGTGGTAGGGCGCGCTGTGAAATGCCATGATGGCACAGCTTCACGCAGCAGTCTTTGAGGGGAGTAATTACAGCCTTCATAATATGCATAAAATATAAGGTTGGGCACTTGGTGTTTCTTCAAATCCTCGCCCTCCTTCCCTGCTCAGGGGCTGGAGCTCAGAAATCGGTGCTGCGGGAAGGTGTTGGAGAACACGGCTGCGGGGACGGTGCCAAGAGGCCAGCTAGGGGCTGGCTTTGCGGCACGTCGGCAGCCCCCTCAGGCCTCTTGCCCCGAGCCACTAATGCCAGGTGGCTGCTCCTCAGGGAACGGAGGGCTGCTCCAGGTTCCTGCAGGGCGGGAGCTGTACGTGGGAGTAACCTCTGAGTAACCGATGCGCTGTAAAACCACACCCGGGCTTGCCGCACAGAAACTTGTCTGTGCAGCCGTTCCCTCTGCGGGTCAAATTAATGGCTTGATTAACCCCATTAGTTCACTCCTGCAAGAAAATTATGTAAAATACCGTTTCACTGGAGCATGAACACTGGTGCAAACGGCTCAAGAGCAGGTGAGACTGCAGAGCGGGCGGATTCATTCCCCTGGCCAGGGCTGCGTGGGAGCGTGAGAGTTGCAAGGGCTCTGTGCCTGCTCAGGTCTCAGCTCCTCTGGGCCAGCTGGTAGCACAGTCACTAGCCCCTGCCGTACACAGCCTGTATGGGCATGCCCACGGGGACTTGCCCTGGGCTGTGAGGTTCATGTCCCATAGGTGACCAAGCGGGTACTAGGGGCTAACCATAGCCTTGCCAGAGGCTCTGCTTGAGCCAGGACTTATAACTCATTAGAGCAAATAAGAAGAGCTCATCTTAATTTTACACTTAACAAATATTTTTATATTTGTATACTTATTTGTCCCTTTCTTTAAGAGATCTATGTAAAAAAGCTATTTTGGGTTTAATTTGGGTTGATCCATTTTTTTCTCCTAAAAATAATAAGACCAATAAAAAATGGCAATTACAAGGAAACTGGTTATTTGAGATAAAGGAACGGTTCTTCCTCAGCGCACAAACCCCACCATTATATCGTTCTGCTCCGTACCTTGGAACTAGCTGGTGAAACTGCGGAGAAACGAAACTGAAAAGCAGGAGTGATTTCCCCTGCAAAGGTTTCTTTCTTGGGGGAGGGGAGAAAACGCCGGAGTTGTTATTTGCAAAAGAGGCAATGAGCCTGTTTTAATCGTGCTGGTTGAAGTTCAGTAGCATTCTGTTGAAACGCTGCGTTTCTGAATCCCACCAGCACCGCTCGGGATGCGCGGAGTCAAACCGCTGTGCCGAAGCAGCGGTGGGTGCATGGGGTGGCAGGGCTTCTGGTGCCACCCGGTAAAACGACGACCCCTTCTGCCTCGCAGTATTTGAGATGGACTTCTGATGGGTTTTTAGCTCTTAAATGGTATTAGAAAAACAGTTGCTCATTTTAGAACCCTTTGTTACCTACTTCGTCACCAGAAATGAAGGAATTAGTCCCTGTGATGAACAAACAAAAATACACAGAATAGTCTGACAGATCCTGTTTGTTCTGTGGAAAGAATAAACTGTATCGAAAACACAGGGAGGAGAGATGCAGGCGAAGGGAGGTGAAAGGAAAACAAATTGGCTGCACGCAGAGGTCTGGTGTCAAACGTCAGAGGGATCTTGTTCGCTCAGATGCTCTATGAAAGACCATGGCAACCGGGGCCGGGGAGAGAGGAGAGGTTCGTAGCCCCTCCCTGAGGCTAGGTGACAGAGGAAATAGGTGAAGCAATCTGCTCCGCAGAGCCTGCTGCCGGAGTCGGAGCCGTACACCGGCATGTTCCGTCCCTTCGTCCTGGACGCTGGCTCTGTCAAGGCAAAAAAAAAAAAAAAGTCCGAAATGAATGGGTTTGTAATTCCCGTAGTCTGTCAGATGGTACCATTCTGCAAAAGGTGGCTTTGGTTTGGGCAGCCTGATTTAGAGAGAGGGATTAAGATCCCTGCCAGACACAATAAGTAACAACATTACAAGGAATTGTATAGAAATATTTCTGGGGGAATACAGGAACGTGCTTTCAGGCTGCTCTGACAACACTGGGTAGAGATGATGTTTTACTGTGACATAGCATATGCAAATGGAGTAATATTTTTGATCCCAGTAATAGGTTGGAGACCCCTTTTTTAACATCTATAGGTACACACCCGCGTACCTAAGAGCCCCCCGCTAAAGGAGCGGTGCCTGTCAGCCTGGCGCGGGAGGGCCGGTCACCTCTGCCGGTGCCCGGGAGCCGCGGCTCAGAGCCGTGCAGAGGTAAGGGCGGGCAGAGCTGTTCTATCACAGGCCATTCAATCGCACCGCTAAGTTGTGTTTGTCCAGAAAGGCTGTCATCCTTGAAGGCATCGAAACGTGGAGATCTGCCATTTCTGATGGGTAATGAAAATCCTAGTGTAAAATTTGATTCTTCTTTCTGATGTGAATCTGTCTTCAGCTTCCAGCCCTTGTATCTGGTTTTGCCTTCTTCACTGGATAAAAGAACTCTTTAAAGGATTCCTTCCCTCGTGAAGGTATTTTTATACGCTATGGTCAAAGCACCTCTCAGTTTTCTTTGTGGTAAGCTAAATGGATTGAGCTCTTTAAGTCACTCACTGACAGGCGCTTTCTGCCTCAAATCATTTTTGTGGCTTCCTTTTCTGCTCTGACTCTAAAATGTAGATGTCTGATTGTATACATTTTTCTAGTATCGTTCTTCTAATGCAGTATGCAGGATAAGCCACCTCCTGGCTTCTGTTTGCTCTTCCGCTCTTTGTATATTCAGGGATTGCATTAGTTCACATCCCACAGAACGGCACAGCCAGCTCACGTCTGATTGTCCGTTTGGCACATTAAGACCCTGCTTTCAAGTCTCTGCTTCCCTCAGCTTTTTGGGAAACGCTTTGTTCCCAGATGTGGAATACCCGTCCTCCGTCGATTGTTGCCTGGATCAGCCCCCTTTTCCCTGGGGTCCCGCTCTGCCGCCCTGGCCTTCAGCAGGAGCAGAGCCAGCTCACCCTGTCCGTGGGCTCTGATCATCAGGCTGTGCAGGGAGGGCAGATGAGTAGGCTTGGCCGGTCCCTGCCTGTGCTTACCCGCACCCAGCTGCCCCGCTCTCGGGGCATCAGCTGGTGGTCGTTCTGCTTGTTCTGAAAGAAAATGGTGTGATGGCTTTTAGCTGTAGTTGGGAGATTGAATGGCATGCGGAAGGAATAATTCACTGCATGATAAGGAAGACGCATACAAGATTTGAGACAAAGAGGAAAATACCTTTTCCGCTCCCCTTCGTTCTCTTTTTGAAGTCACTTATGTTTAATGTGCATAACTGTACATATATGCATACACATCACCCCTGAACTCCTGCGGAGGATCCCCTCACTCTGGTAGATCCCTGGAAATACACTGGGAGGACACAGGATTTATGCTCCTATTGCTTAACTAAGGATCAGATTATCAACAGATGGCAACTCCCAAGTAGGTGTTAACTAAGCAGCCAGATCCCTACAGAAGTTCATCTTACTGAGTGCTCTGCACCTATAAAAACCTGCCCAGACGTGTTATGCTGACCTTTTGGAAATTGCACCTCTTTTTTGGCTCCACTGAATGGCAGCTTGGCTCTTCCAATACCTCGTTTTGCTCCCAGGGGCTGAGCACTCGATTCTGTCCCTGGGCCGCTTTAAAAGCGGGTGGCTGAGGATGCAGAGAGAGGAGGGGTCCCGGCAGGGTCCCTGGGAGGCTTAGCCAGGGCCCGCACACGCGTTTGAGCCCGCTCTGCGGCACGGCCGAGTCAGGGGAAGAGGCCTCGGCACCGTTTGCCCTGGCGTAACCGGCCCCTCGGTGGGGACCTCGCGGCAGAGCTGCAGCTTCCCTGTTCCCGGCTGGAGCGCGTGTAACTCTGCACGAGCCGCCGTTATCAGGGGCGAGCTGTTTGCAGCCTGCGCGTAGCACACGGTGGCTTTGGGTGGTGTTGAAAATAGCCAGAGTGAAACTCAGAAGTCACACAGTACCATCTTCCCAGATGTAACAGGCTGATGAGAGACAGGCTGAGAATAGAGCTCGTGTTTCCCATTCCAGGACATCTTGTCACTCTTTCAAGGACTACATGCCTACACCCGTACAGGGCACCCCCACACGCGCACAGGGCCCTGGGGGAAGGAGCTGGGTTGTCCCCTTGCTGCTGCGGATCCCCGGGGGATCCCGCCGGAGCGGTGGCAGCCTGAGTCACCCGGTGAGTCAGGCTGTGGGCATGGGCGCTGTCAGCTGTGGAGGTGACGTGCAGCCGGTTAGCTGGGGTGCTGATGAGGGTGTCTGGAGAGTGAAGAAGCAGCAGTACCGGTTGGCGGGGAAAGGAAAAGGCAGAGGCAGGGCAGAGGGTGTAGGAAGGAGAAAGGGATGGCAGGGAATGAGGAGGAGGAGCGGGAGGTCTAGGAGCAGAGGAAGGCTCAGGGTGCAGTAGGGGGATGAGGGAGCTGGGAGGCAGCATGGGAGCAAAGAGCATTGTCAGTGAAGCTTGGATTAGTTTGGTTTTGAAGCTCTGTAACTGTGCAAGCGCTGCACTTAGCCTGAGTCGCTCGACTTGGTGTTCGGCTCCTGTGGTGAGACTGCATCTGGGCCTGGAGCAGGCATGGTTTGTAAGAGGCAGCCACGTAGAGCCCAGCGTTGCTTCTTTCATCAGCAGTTCCCTGCCACACGCGTGTACCCCCCAGCCCACTTCCAGGCTTCACCTCCGTGCCGCACCTCCAGAGGGAACACGGGAAGGAGGGTGGGTGTGCACACCCGTGGCCAGAAGCCCACGGGGCCCCGTGTCGCTGCCAGGACTGGGCAGGGCCGTACAACCCCTCCTCGGAGGTTAACAGCAGCAGTGCCAGGCTGCAGGGGTGCTCCTGGTACAGAGCCCTGCTCCCAGGTGCTAGGGAGCGTTTTCCTGCCTGCAGAGACCTTTTGCCTGGGCTATGCTCCTGTTTTTGGGACACGCAACCCAGGGCTGCTCCTGGTGATGTCAGCGGGGCCTTTCATCATTGGTTGCAAAGAGCTTTCGCCAAAAAAATTGGAAAGGAGAAGAAATATTCTGGGGGGAGGGTGGTGTTCTGGCTTGATGAAGAAGGCCTGGCTTTAAACCTGTTATTAATACTGGAAACAGAAAGTTTTCACTATGAGTAGGTAAATTCTTGTACCTCAAAATGACTAAACACATGTCGTGGTTTAACCCCAGCCGGCAACTAAGCCCTACACAGCTGCTCGCTCGCTCCCCCCCGGTGGGTGGGGGAGAGAATCGGAAGAGTAAAAGTGAGAAAACTCGTGGGTTGAGGTAAAGACAGTTTCATAGGGAAAGCAAAAGCCACGCACGCAAGCAAAGCAAAACGAGGAATTCATTCACCACTTCCCATGGGCAGGCAGGTGTGCAGCCAGCTCCAGGAAGGCAGGGCTCCATCACACGTAACGGTTACTTGGGAACACAAACGCCATCATTCCAAATGTACCCCCCTTCCTCCTTCTTCCCCCAGCTTTCTATGCTGGGCATGACACCATATGGTACGGAATAGCCCTTTGGTCAGTTGGGGTCAGCTGTCCCAGCCGTGTCCCCTCCCAACTCCTTGCGCACCCCCAGCCTGCTCGCTGCTGGGGTGGGGTGAGAGGCAGAGAAGGCCTTGACTCTGTGTAAGCACTGCTCAGCAGGAACTAAATCACCCCTGTGTTATCAGCACTGTTTCCAGCACAAATCCAACACACAGCCCCATACTAGCTACTATGAAGAAAATTAACTCTACCCCAGCCAAAACCAGCAGAACACACAACGCTGGAAGTAACACCTTGGTGCTAATCTTTGTATTTCCTCCAGCTGCTGCGCAGCGCAGGGGGCTCATCTCAGCTGGCGGGGCTCCTTTCAAAGCTTTCTTCCTTTTCAGACTCTGGAATTAACTCATAACGTAACACGATACAGAGCAGAGTGCCGTCCGCGGCACTGCCGATGGGTGAACAACGCGTCCCTTGGCCCTGCCCGTGTGCGCCAAAGAGCCAGGACAGTAGCTCTGTATGAGATTGTTTCGAAGGCGGCCGAGCGAGGACTGGGGCTGCAGCCCCAAAGGCAGGCGCGCGCTGGGGCCGGGCGGAGGAGGCTCCCAGTGGCGTCACTCACGGCGTGCCCTTTGGCTCCCGGGTTTCCCCCCCTTTTCTTTTCCCCCATAGCGGCTGCAGCAAAGGCTCCATTATTTGGCAGTGCGGCGTTGCTTTTGTCTATAAATGGAAGCAGTTGGCCCATCTCCCAGTATAACACAAGATAGTCCTGTGCATCAGTTATGCAATCTGTAGCTTGATGACTTCATCAGAAGTAGGGGGAGGGCCAGGGGGTGGTAGGAAAAAGCCTTTACCGTCAGCTCTGCTGGAGACAGCTGGTGCCTGTGTCCCCCCCAAGCAGAGAAAGCGGGGGCTCACGGACAGGGGTGGGCGAAGGGGCTCGGTGCGAGGGCAGCGAGGGATCGGGGCGGGTGGGTTTCCCGACCCGGGCTGCGGGAAGCCTCGGCAGCTGCCACAGCCCTCGCCCTGCAGGGACCGCGCTTGACCAGGTCGTGAAGGGCAGCGTGAGGCGGGAGCGGGGAGGGAACTTTGAAACCAGGACAGATGTTAAAAAGAGAAAGAACCTAAATATCGGAGCGCTGCCTTTCAGCAGAGAGCCCTTCAGGGAATATCTGTGCAAAACAGAGGTGCGGACAAATGGTGTTTTCTTGTTATTTCCTCAGAAGGGTCCTTGAAAACCTGACCTTCGTGCAGAAAGGCTGATCCTAATTTCCCAAGCTACACTCCAGCATTGATCTTAACCCTTTCATTGACTGGGTTGAGGTGGGTGTCGTAAGATTACTTTTCTATACGTTCCCGATCATACCGTCATTGACATAACTCGAACCGTCAAGGAAGCAGATGAACCTAGATCTCGCCCCGGCATGCTTTGCGCAAGGGATCCTAAAGGGATGTAGGTCCTTTCCCTCCAGTTAGTGTTTCTGAATGAGCACCCGTCTCTGTAAAACAACTGCAGAGGTTCTAAGGAGCAAAGGTTGAGGCCGGTGCTGCCAAGCCAGCAGCCCCCCGCCGCGCTCACCCCGGCCAGCCGGAGCCATAACCACGGCGTTGCTCACCGCTCCGGCGGCCGGGAGAGCCGGGTGCGGCGGGCGAGGGCGGGCTGTCCCCCGGGGCCGCGGCTCCCCCGCGCCGGCCGAGCCCGGCCCAGGGCAGCTCGGCGCTGCGCCTCCGGCCCCGGCAGCGCGGCCGCGCTCCCGTCCCGCCCGGGGCCGCGCGTCCCGCTCCGCCGGCAGCGCCGTGCCCGCGCCGTGCGGGCCGGGCGGCGGGCGGGCAGCGACACCTGCCGGCGGGCGGCGGCGGCGCCGGCGCCGGTGGCCGCCGCCTCCCGCGCAGGGCGGCAGCCGCCGAGGTCAGGGCCCGGGCCAGCGGCTGCGCCTGGGGCAGGGCCGGCGGAGAGGGGAGCTTTGAGAGTCGCCCCCCCGGGCCTTCTGTCGCTGGGTTTCCCCAGCACTGCAGGGCAGCAGGCTGGGTTACAGACAGAAGGAGAAAGCGGGGTGGGTTTAGGGAAAGGCGTCGGTGGCGTCGCGTGCCCCGCGTCCTTTCAGCTGCATGCTTTTGCTCTCTTGCTGCGGGACGGAAATCTTAAATAAACACACGATGTGACTAAATCCTGAGATTCTGCTGCAGTGAATGCTGCCGGCTCCCGCTATTCCTTGTGTGCGCCGAAAACCTCGCCTCCTCAGTCCAGAGGACTGTGTGAAACTGCCGCCGTGGAGAAAGGGAAATGGAGAGAAAATATATTTCTCATCTCCACAATGAGGGAGGGAAAGTTTGGAAAAACACGACTCCAAAGTTACGTATCCCAAATAAAAATAAACCTAGTATGCAACTTTGTTATTTTATTACTAATGATTTGTAAAGTGCTCTCGCTTTATCTGAGGGGGCTTTGAACTCCAGGAGAAAAGAGGAACCTGCTGCCTGCTGCCCGTGGGGAACAGCCCATGGCTTGGTCACAAGCCACAAGCATCTTTCCAAGGACTCGTACTTTCTTCAAGCTCCACTCTTCACCCGCAGACTCAACGCTTCTTGTTAATGATCCACGATGGTCCTTGCCCATGCAGCACCCCGAGTAACGAGGCCCTCTCTCTCTCTTTGCACAGGAGCAGCATCAGGTGGGATTGTCTCGGACCACGGGGCCTATGCAGCCTTCTGTCCCACCGGGCTCCAGCAGCGTGGTCACAGGCACAAGCTCCGGGGGTCCCTTCCTAGGAAACCAACCTCAGGCGGCCATCATGAAGCAGATGCTGATCGAGCAGAGAGCCCAGCTCCACGTGATAGAGCAGCAGAAGCAGTTTCTAAGAGAGCAAAGGCAGCAGCAGCAGCAGATCCTAGCAGAGCAGGTACAGTATCCGTTTGTCTCAGGCACTGCAGTGCGCGCTGGTACGAGAGCATGAGCGCTAGAGGCAGTGCAACGCCAGCCCTTCCTTTTATATTTGATAATTCCCTCTCTGTGGTTCCTATCGTGATGTTTCAGCAACGGTTATCAAAGAAGAGGCATCTGCCTCAGTCTTACCATTAGCTTGGCAAATATTACCCACGTTCCCAGCGGTGGGCTTGCCAGTCGCATGGGATTTTAGACACTGGAAAAGTTAGCTCTTAACCTGGTATCTCGTGGTGCATTTGTGCTGGCAGAAGCAGGCTCTGCTACAGTTACAGTTGCTGGTGCTCTCCCCTACCTCTGGCTATGGTCTTGCACTGGCAAAAGCTACGTACAGCCGTGCAGTGATCTGGGACAAAGAACTGACGTGGGTTAGCAGTAACCTAGCAAAGAAAAAAAGTTAGCATTTGCCCAGATCAATCCCTTAACCTGGTTTATCACGTACCAGTACGAGCAAGTACGTTGGCACAAGGGAGAGGCAGCATCAAGGCGGGAACCAGACGCTGAAGTGGGAGAAGAGTAAAACCACCTCTCGCAGTGGCAGTGTGGAACTGCTGCGTTGGAGCCTGTCACCTGGCTTCTGGAGCTCTCGGGCTTTGCGATACGGATGTTAAATTACCCAGTCTGAATGGTGACGTCTTATGCGTGTTTAACTTAGCTGTAGTTTAAAAGCAACCTAGGGGAAAGTCGGTGGAAAGTCACACTGTTCAGTTCCTATAAGCTCATACCCAAGTTTAAACTTGCACCCCCTTAACGTTACCTAAATAACGTTCTGATAGGTCAGTAGTTGCTTTAAGCTTGGCTTCACCTCTCTGGCTGGGGAAATACAGTTTAAGACCTGGGGTCTGCTTTAATTTGTGTTAGAACTCGTGCATGTAGTATAACCACAGAAATACTGATAGCCTTCCCCTCTTCTCATGGTCCTTCTGAGAAAGAGAAAAATTCACCCCCAACGAAGAGGAAGGATGCTCCTGGAAACATTCAGGACAAAGATGCGTAAATTGGTTCAGGGGTGAACAAGTGAGGAAGAGCGAGGATGCAGGAATGTTCCCCCGTCGTGGATTAGGCTAATTCAAGTGTGTAAACCCAAGAGCCACTCACTGACCTGGCTGCTGAAGGCAAGCCTAAAAGGGTTGCAAAACCACAAGGCTGAGGCTGTCAAGTGTGCTGGCATAGATGAGAAGTGACAAAGTCACAGTCCTCAGGCTCCTAGCTTTTGGGTGGTTTGTCCCTAACGAGGTTCCCTTTATCTTTTTGATAGTTTGTAACGCGTATTTATGAACACAGGGATTAGTACTTGCTTCTTTCCCATCTTTGCTGTTCTCATGCCTTTGTTACGCATCATGTTTTTGGGCAGAGTGTTTGTACAGCTGCAGATGAAGCACCAAGACACGTCCTTTCAGTAAGCGCTTAGTCGAGCATACCCTAGGCTTTGAAAGCTCTGGTAAACACACCCTTTGTTTTTATCATCAGCCCTTGATTCTGGTTTAGGTGCATGAGTGTTCATAAAAAAATGACCACAGAGGAGCAGTGTGGGCTGGGTCAAGGGAGGGAGGCATTTTGCAGTCACCTGCTCCCCAGATATCATTCCCTGAAGCACAAGAGGAACTGTGCCTCAGTAGCCGTTTCTGTTTTGGCTCGGGAATGGCCCTAGGCCGCAGTGATCAGCTCAGGATGCAGCTGAGTGTTTTGAGTGCAGAGGTGGAGGAAAGTCTTGTACCAGGAACACAAACCCCTAGACCTCGGCAGGGCTGGGGGAAGGAAAGAGTGCGTGGCTGCAGTTGCCTTTAGGCTTAGATGAGCAAAGTGATTTCGCATCCCTCCCTCTCCTTTCAGCTGTCAGAAGAGAGTTAAGTTCACACTGTAGAGGTCAAGATGAAGTGGTTCTAAGTAAGGAGAAACGATGTTAGCCTCAGTGCGTATTCCTTTTTGAACCAAAAGGAGTCCATGTGCTGAGTAGCCCAAGTGCTCTCAGGAGGACTCTTCAGATGACTTGTCTCTCCAGAACAGCTGGCTAGATAAGAAACGCTGCAGTTCTGCTGCAGTACTTTTGCCGCCAGCCCCTGTCTCAGCTCGCTAATTAATTAATCACCTTTTTCTCTTCTGCTTTCTTTCCCTCGTTCATTTTCAGCAGTTGCAGCAGCAGTCACATTTGCCTCGGCAGCATCTGCAGCAACAGCGGAGCCCGTATCCAGTGCAACAGGTCAATCAGTTCCAAGGTAAATGTCAAATTCTTTTTCCTATATTGGAGTCAACGTATGCCCCTGTAGCGGGCACGTGAAAGTTCATGCGTTTCATGAAGGCCAGAGTTTAAGCAGTGTGCCAGAAGAGGAAGACGGGCTGTTGCACGCTTGCCCATACCGCATGTTTTACCAAAGGGGAATGCCCAGATTTGTGTGTTTAGTTAAGTTTCTAATTTCCTTTCTGCTCCCCTCAGCGAAAGCTGCATTTTTTTATTTGACATTTGTTTTGCCTCTTTGACATCTGGATTCTATGGATTTATCTTGTTTGCCTCCACTCTCATTATGCTTTTTTTTCTCAGCTAGTGTCTCTCACTGTATCTTGGGTTTACTCCTCTTTATTCCCCACTTTATCTAATTTGATGAGCAGAGAATTTCAGAGAGGTCATCCTTATCTGGAGAAGTGACTGATAAATGTCAGGTGTGGGAAACACAGTGAAATATCTGAGACGTAAATGGAGATTTTTTAATGATCTCAAAAAAAGCAAGTATTATTTCGATGTGCTCGCAGATAACTGAAGAATGCAAGTACAATCATTTTGGCTTAGGAAAAGAAGTTAATTCTGAGCTTTTTTAGGCGCAAAGCATCAGCTGAATGTCTTCGCTAACCATGGATTCTAAATAGACATGAACCGAACGTGCACTTGCGCTGTATATTCATGACAGCGTCACATAACTGCAGCAGAAAGCAAGGGAGGCAAGCATATTGCAGTGCTCATAGCCAGGAAGGGAACAGGCAGCCAGATCTGCTGGTATATATCAGGGTGGCTCCTTCTAATCGCCTTCTCATTTTTATCCTTGGCAGCATAAATTCTGTATGAAATGATTTTGTTCCCCCAATAATTCATGTGCAAAATCAAAAGGTATGTGTGCGCACTGCCATGCATTGAGATGCACACGCAAAGTCTTTCTGCGTTAATGCTTCTTTGAAACCTTGCCTTCGTATGTATTATTTAAAAGAAATGGAGAAGAGAGTTTAGGCTAATCTGACAGAGCAAGGAATTAATTTTCATAAATGAGCTAATTTAAATATAAATATTTCACCATTTTTCCTATTTAGTCACAAGAATGTAATCCAGTGCAGTGGGTTATGCGTAAATGAGACCAGAAGGTGGCCCAAAATCTTAAAACCTGTTGTATCTCTCTTTTAACTACTCCTTGTCTGCTCTCCTGTCTCTTATGCTAAGCATGGTAGTTAACAAAAGTAGTATGTGAACCACTTGCTGGCAGTGACCCCTTTGGAGGTTTTCAACTGCTATTTTCAATTAAAAAATAGCTAAAGATGCATTAAGTAAATTTTTAAGATTATCTGTATCTTAAGCACTTGCTGGAGTCATTGTAAAAAAAGACTGCTTCTAATCGTGGAAGGAGGTGATCTAAATTAAGAAAAATCAAGGGGACCCCAGTGCCGATCATTAAGAAAAGGGTTTGATAGCATGGATAAAGTAAACGCTGCCACTATATTTGCCCTGTTTAAGTGAGATCCAGATGGTCTCTCTTCATGCTACAAAACATTTCATTTATCTATATGTTGGAGCTAAAAGCATCCTCCAGAGGCTTGTCCTGCTGCAGCAAAAAGGAGATGTAGCCCTCCTCTGCGCTACGTGCAAAGCTATAGAAATGGCACTGCCTTTATTCATCCCCATTTCTTCGGGAAACCAAGCCAACGTGAGTAACAGGGCCCAGTATTCTCCGTTCTCCACGGATGTCCAGGTATGTTGTCTGCCGCTGAGGGACAACAGCTAGGGGCTGATTTAGGAACATTCAGATTTTGTTGTACAGTTCTCGACTCCTAAAGCAACCGTTTTATATTTACATCTTGCATATAATAGTGTTTGAGCCGGGAGTAGTTGTGTGCCTCATACTTTCGGAGCTTCACCTGCCGAGTACTGTGTTTAGTTCGGTATGGTAGTGACTCAAAACCACAATGAAGCCATGGCATAATCAGAGCTCCGGTAATTGTTTTTAAATAAAAATAGTAAATTCAGAAGCATATTGGCTTCCCAGAAATCGATAGCTTCCCCCAGCCCTGAGAGGAAGACAAAAGCATGGTTCGGTTATCTGCCACGGTGTGGAATTTAACAAGGTTAGGATTTTCTGGTTTCCCATCACTGGCCTAAGGTGGAGTAAAATGTGCTTATAATATTGATTCACTAATACACTCTCCCTGCTTTAAATGTCCACAAAAAACAGTTTTTCTTCTTTCCATAGACTTAATCAGTAACAATGATATAGAAAATCCATTCATTTATGCCTCCTGAGCTATTAAAAAATTGATTGGCCTTCTGAGCCTGACATTTCCATTTTCAAGGCTTACTTTTGAAAGACAATGGAGGTATTTAAAAGAGAGCTTCAAATGGTAAACAAGTTCAGCTGCTTTGCTGCCATTGCAGAAGACCAGTGGAAGCTTTCGCATTTGCTTGCTAGAAGCTGCATTAGCTTATCTGAAGAAGAAAAGTGCTACTGAATCACAGTGCCTGTGCAACTTTGAAGTCTTGGGGACTATTTTTTTTCATGGAGGAGGGTGCACATTGTCACTGGTCCTGGGGAAAAAAATACACACAAAAAGAAAGACTCACGTTTACTTTTGAAAGGGGACTTTGACTCCCAGGTCACTTCTGAAAAATTTCATCTCTGGTCCTAGCAAAGTAGGAGAAAGGCAGGCCTGTTTTAGCCCTGCAGCTCCTGTGGCTGTCTAGCTTAGGTACCCGAGTAGGTTATTGTCAGGGAGGCAACCACGGCTGTAATCATGCATCACGCATGCAAGCGTGTTGCCTCGATTCTTCAAGAACCTGAAGCCATGAATCCCTTTGGGTACGCATCCCAAAATTGTCATAATTGAGAATTACTTAGTGAGTAAATCATTGGCCTTTCAACCTTGCCAGCCTCGTTTTAGGCCTTAAGGGAAATCAGGCTGCTCATCTGCATCGATGGTATTCTCTGCTGAACGGTGTCCCGCTTCGCAAATTGAATGCATCGCACGATCGGCGATTCCTGTTTAGGGTAGCACGTGAGCTGTGTTGACTCTCACCTTCAAGGAGAGGGGCCTTGGCAGGTCAGGACAGAGGCTGCAGCCAGAGCGAGGTGGGGAACGCGTCATCTCTGAACCGCAACTAACGTTAGGCAGCAAGCGCATCTGCCAAGGGTGGATAACCTTCGAGCTCTCTGCTCACCTTCACCTGAAACCGTAATTTATTCACTCAGAAAGCACAGCAATCTGAAATCCTACTGTGATGCAGAAGGCTCCTACAGATTCTCTCTTATGCAAAGACGTGTTAATTAAGATTTACAGGTTTGTGGCTTTTTCTTACCTTCCTCCCTTTTCGGTGTAGGTTCTCCCCAGGATATAGCAGCTGTGAGAAACCAAGCAGCACTCCAGAGCATGAGGACATCCCGGATGATGGCCCAGAATGCGAGCATGATGGCAATGGGTCCCTCCCAGAACCCGAGCACGCTGCCCACGACCGCAGGCCAGTCAGACATGGGCATGGCTCCTTACAGCAACGCCTCTTCCAGCCAGCCGGGAATGTACAGTATGAGCACAGGGATGAGCCAAATGTTGCAGCACCCAAACCAAAGTGGCATGAACATGGCACATAACGCAGGCCAGGGAACGAGGCAGCCTGCCTCTGGACAAGCGGTGGGAATGGTTGGCAGTTTTGGTCAGAACATGCTGGTAAACTCTGCTCTTCCCCAGCATCAGCAGCAGATGAAAGGACCTGTGGGCCAGGTCTTACCCAGGCCACAAGCGCCACGACTTCAAAACCTGATGGGGACTGTCCCTCAAGGAACGCAAAGCTGGCCGCAGCGAGGCTTACAAGGTATACCTGGAAGGACTAGCAGTGAAATGGGGCCCTTCAACAACGGCACAACGTACCCCATGCAGTCTGGGCAGCCGCGGCTGTCCAAGCAACATTTCCCACAGGGGCTTAATCAGACGGTTGTGGACACGAGTGGAACAGTAAGAGCCCTGAACCCAGCGATGGGGAGGCAGTTGATGCAGCCGCTACCTGGGCAACAAGGAGCCAGCCAGGCCAGGCCGATGGTAATGCCTGCAATAAGCCAAGGGGTCCCCACGATGTCTGGCTTTAGTCAGCCTCCGACGCAGCAAATGCCAGGTGGCAACTTTGCTCAGAGCAGCCAAGGCCAGGCCTACGAGAGGAATCCCACTCAGGACATGTCTTACAACTACAGTAATGAAGGAGCAGGGGGGTCATTCTCCAGTTTAGCAGAGGGCGCCGACCTTGTGGACTCCATCATTAAGAGCGGACCAGGGGATGAGTGGATACAAGAACTTGATGAGTTGTTTGGAAACCCCCAGTGAACGGGCTTGTGTAGTCTGGAGCTTTGGTTGTTACGTTTGAAAAAAGAAAAGAGAGGGTTGGATGTTCTCCCCATCCTTGGATTGTTGGGTTTTTGTTTGAATTGGTTTGGTTTGGGGTTATTTTGTTTCCTTTTGTTTTTAATCGTGCAAACTGAGCTGATCTGTAGCCAACTTTGGAAGATTTGGGGGACGATGAAAACATCGGCATCCCAAGACTTCCACCAAGCAATCTCCGTTGTGTGGCAGCACCCACTGTGTGTCTGTGTGGGGCAGGATGGGGAAACTGGAAAAGCCAGGTGATGCCTCTGGTTGGGAAAATTTGGTCTTTCCCCACTGAAACGAGGCTTCATTGCACAGTGGTGTGGGGTGGTCCCGATATCTCCCACCTCACCTAACTGTCAACACTGCAGCTTTCAGGGGAGCAGATGAAAACAGCCGGGAGCAAAGCCTAGAGACGTCTGCGGGCGATTGCACAGGCCCTGGTCAGAAACGGGCTCAACCCCGAGGGTAAGCAAGGTCTCAGTGAGCCACGGCCAGGCCTGCAGGGCCGGCTGCAGGCTGTCGCAAGGGAACGTGCAGGACACGCGTGACAAACCTAAACAGTCACAGGGAGGTCACCATTTTCACCGCGTGAGTGATAAAAGTCCAATAAAAGTGTAGGGGACCATAAATTTGGCAGTGCGGTGAGGACAGTTTGATTATGGGACTGCTGCTGGGGACGGCTCAGTTGCGTGGGTTAACTTACTGAGCTCTTTAGTCCCCTTGGGACGTCCCTGTCGGAGCACTTTGGCACGTATCTGCTGCCCGGGGGTGCAGAACAGCAGCTCCGAACGGTGTCAAAGGGCTAAGAGGTACCAAGAGACATCAGCAGAGGTCCTAAGCGGGTCCTTCTCTCTCCTTCCTCCCCAGTAGGTTTTCAGGTCACTTCCTTCCCCTCCTGTCCTTCAGGGCAAAGCAAGGTGAGCTGGCTGCACTTTTTTTCAGGTGAGCAACAACCGCCACAAAGCGGCAGGCAGGGGAGAGAAAACAGGCGTGAGAAAACGTCCAGGGAGGGTTTGGCACGCAGAGTGAGTTTCTCCTCTCCTCTTGAAAAGTGCAAGGTGGGCAGATAGTATTACCCTGGAGCGTCTGGGCTCTCGATGTGATGTTATATGCAACCTGGTCTTCAGTTTTAAACAGATGTTTGGTCTAATCTCTCTGGTTTGCTGGAATAAAATTCACGGCAGTATTTGAAGAACGGGAACCAATGAAGGACTACTGTAAAGATCATTCATGAATGGGTAAAATAATTGATGTAGTTATTACAAACCTGGGGTCTGCCCAAATAAGCTTTTAGGTAATAGCGCCGTATCACTCTCTCTACTGCGTGGACCAGCCCTGAGCTGCGCTGTAATGAAGTTGTGATGTGTCTTGCACAATATTGAGATGCCAGCTGTTCTGAATGTCTAAAGCAGCGGTTCCCAAGCTGCAGTTGGAGGCTGAGGTAAGCTGCTCTCCAAAACCTGTCACCTTTTTAGTGTTTCCAGCTGAGAGCTGCTTGTCAGGGTATATAGTGGTGCATAAAAAATGTTAACATGAGCCACAGTCCAAAAAGTTTGGGAACTTCTGGCCGAATGCTGGCCTCTGTGAGCCGTAAGAGGTGCTCTGTAGCAGAAGTGTCTCTAGTGTACAAACAACTACCAGTACCAGCTACGCAGCCACCAATTACCTCCTCCTGCGCTGCTCTCCTTGGGCCCGGCGATGCGAGGTGCTCAGCGCTGAAATCCACAGGAGCTGAGGAGCTCGGTACCTTGCATTTTTAAGTCTCGCCTTTCCCTATGGAGCACAGATATGCATCACATTAAGCAGTGGGAGCAAAATGGGCCTGGCACCATCTCAGCACCCCGTTACGGTTCCCTCGCAGGGCCTACCTAGACGAGGGGGCGTATCACTTTTAAATGGTATCACATAGGCAGGACAAGCTGCGTTTTTAACATGGACTAGCTGGTTAAGGCGAGCTATCAATCCAGCTTGCCCTGACTGCTAATTTTTTAAAAGATGCTTTAGTTACATCTCTTTTAGCCTAACCCCTTTTTAAAATACAGCGCAAGGACCTATTCCAGTTCCTACTGAAGACGATAGGGGTTTGCCCGTCCGCTGCTTCAGCAGGAGCCGGGTTGGGCCCTAATTCAGTGAAAGAGAGCACCAGCCGAAGTTTTCGGTCCGTCTTGCGGGTAAGCGGCTCTTGGTCGGACTAGCCTGAATGGAAGGGACAGGCAAACAAGGAGAGAAACGGTACCCTGAAGGGAGGAGGGCGTCGCGCACACGTGTGCCTCTGCGCGAGGGCGAGGGAGCGAGGAGCTGGTGTGGCACGTACCCGTCCTGCCCCGCAGGACAGAGCCGCGCCGGGGCGCGGGGGACGGCACAGCGTCCCTTTCTGGGGTGCGAGGGACCGGGGGGGTCGCCTGCCAACGCAGAGCTGGGCAATGAGGGTTCAGAAACATGCAGCCACCACGCGGCGGCCACGTGCCAGTCCGTGCGCGTGAGGGAGATGCGGGCTTTGGTGAATAAATGGTGATGAAGACCGAGTCTCTGTTGTCTTTGTAAAGCTTCCTCCAAATACTCCGTACTGGGACCAAGTACTAGAGAGGTAGATTTTAATAGATTTGGGGTTGGTTTTTTTCTTTCTTACTATGGTGCTGATGTATATGTAATGTTAAAAAAAAAAGTTATTTGTAAATATGTTTTTACAATTCTACAGATATCACTGGGTCTACTATCTGTAAAATATATACATATAAAAATATATATATATACTGTTTGTTTAAAATAGAGTATTTTTATTTCATTCCTTAACTCATCCTTACTGCAGTGGTATTGCACTTCAGATGACGTCTATTTACTAATTGGTACTGTATCCCTGACAGCAACTTGCTCCATTTTATTCAGATTTTTCTAGTTTTCTGTTTTTACTTTGTACATTAAGCATTGCTTATTTCCTTTTAAGACCTGTACAGAGCTCTGAAAATGTAGAAAAAGACCTGATGTTAACATACCACTTTTAAAGAAAACAAAACAAAACAAAAACAAAAAACAAATAAAAGATGGTTATCTGAGTCATATACCGGGCTGGTTTATAGGATCATCTCTCGCCCCACTCCCGCGCCTCGGTGGGTGATCTTCCAGCGGGAGGAGGGAAGCCGGCTTCAGGCCTGGTTTCGGCCCGCGGATTTCTGCATGGCCCGGCCGGAGTCGGGGTGTTACAGCTCCAAACTTTTGTGTTTATTCTGTGTCGGGAGCAAAAGTAGGGAGTAGGGAAGGGCTTTCGGGGGGGACACAAGATGGAGAGCCCGGGATGTAGGGGTGCTGTGGCTGAGATCTGGGGAGGCGAGGTGGGGTGGAAGAAGGGAGATGTGGGGTTGGTTGTAGAAGTTGGAAAGAAGAGATGGGGAAACTGGGGAAGCGTGAAGAGGCACGCTTGGAGTAATTCCCTGTCACCTACTACTACTCCTACAGCATGAGAGTTGTGTTGTCAGAAGCCTTTTGGAAAGTACATGTAGACTCGTTGAATTTATACGACCTGTTCAAGATACGCACGCCACGTAGCCTTCGAGGCTTGACACCGATTTCTCCGTGCTTCCAGCCTACTGGGGAGTCGTGGGGGATCGGACATCGGACCTGTTTGCACAGCTTGCTGCTGGGGACGTCGGTGTGGCTTGGCTCCACATACAGCCTTTAAGGTGAGTTTCCCCTTCTCTCCGTGATGTCAGCCCTTTACCGTTCCAAATGTGGATAACGGGGCACAGGGAAGGAGACTGGCCCAGCTCGGAGCAGCTGGCCAGAGTTACTCCTCCGCACGTGCTGGCAGAGGGCTTGCTGAGAAAAGATGCTTTCAGCAAGAGGCCCCTAGGTACTGACTGGCTTTGAAGCTGCCGCGGGGACCATCGTCGTTTCTGATCGTGACCGACAGATGAGCGTTTGCATCAGCTCGCAGTGGATGCTGAGCATGCAGCCTGGTGCTGACTCCTCCATCAGCAGGCAGGAGGTGGCGCGGGTCTCACTACAGTTAAACTAAATACTGACACTGACAGCATCCATCTGTTACAGGTGTATTTTGTTTTTAATGATAGATGAGTCAGTCCTTAACGCTTTTCAATCACAGACATTCTGTCCTGGCTAACTGGGGAAAAAGCAGTGACGCAGAACACCGGTGGCGTCCTCAGCTCTAGGCCTACTTCTGCCCTGTCGTTAGCTGGTGCAGCTCCTAAAATGTTCGGTTCGTGTTTATCCCCTAGCGCTCTGCTGCTGGGTGATGCTCTGCAGCCTCACACCCGCATTTTTTGGCATGTGAAATTGTCCCCATGCGACAGCAGTTTATCCCTTTCTGTGGAGTCAACGCCGTATGGGAAGCTATCTATACGCGTGCCAGACAGACCGCTACAACAGGTAAGCTTGGAATGGAGTAACTTCAGAGGCAAAGACCTGTTTTTGAACACAGTTAGCAACCTTTGGGCCTCCTCTAGTGTGTATGTCAAGCTTGTTACGTGGTTTGGACCTTTGTCTTGGTTTTTGTCTGCTGGCAGCACTTCCTGCTGCCCCCGGCGGTCTGAAGGCATCGCTGGCAGGTGGGCAGGTGGATTTTCTGCCTGCCAGCCCACAGAAGGAAAAGTGAGTGGAAGAGTTCCCGGTGGTTTCTGTAGTTGTTAAATCCGGCCCCGTTGCACTCTCTCCCTGGAGGCAAGTGCCAGGGAGTTGCCCTTTCCGCAGCTGCGTCAGCTCCAGCCTGTTCACCATCACGATCTGTCCTTTTCCCCTCAGCAGCCTTTTCCCCTCGGTCCCCTCGGACCCGACTCTTGCACCTTTGCGCTTGTTTCATTTTATTGTTTCAAATGCCGTTTCAGCCTTTGCCACCTGCAGGCGCTAAGTTGTGCCTTTTAATCACAAGCTAACTTCTGCACACGCAATGCGTCCACCTTTTTCATATGAAAGTTTATTACGAACCTGATCCAACACTCAATTATTTTGTGCTCAGGTTATCAACCTCAGTACACTCTTAGAAAGACCGTAAGCATGTTCATTATATAAACGTGCAGTATTTTTGGCCAAATCTTGTCTTCAGGGGCATGACAAGGAAAATTTCTGCCTGCTGGCCCTAGCTAGCGTGAGTGTATTCAGCATTGTCTTAAATAATTTGAATTATCAGGAGCTACCAAAATAGTCAGGCATGGCCTTGCTTCGCTGTTCTCCTACGTAGTTTAAACTGAGCATCGGCATACTTTGAGCTGATGGTGCTAAGCCGTGACTTTTCCCCCCTTTTAGCAGAAAACTGTTTTCCTAGTTTGCTTTTCATTGGCATTTTATGATTCCCAGAGCTGTGGCCATGCTGGGACGTTTGTCTCGTCTTTCCCACAGCCCGGCCATCTGTGCCTTGGCGGGAGACAATGCAGGGGACCCAATTGTTAGACGAGCATCTGCGCCGCCTTTTTGTCCGGGCCGGCTCTCCCTCTCGCAAGTGCCGCGCTGTGGGTACAGCCTGTCTTTGAGAGCTTTGTGTGAGGACCGGGATCTGCCTACAGGAGGGCCCCGCTTCTACAAGAAGAGCGTTTCAGCGGGTGTTGAACTGTAAACACGCGTAGAAAATCAAAAGGCCTTCACAGAAACGTAGGGTCAAGTGCAGCTTTCAGTGTTTTCCTGAAGAAAGCAGTGTTTCCATAGATGCTTAAACAGCCTCCTGCAGCGGGATTGCATGTACTTGGAAAACTGGGACCTCGCAGCAGCGTATTGCGTTGAAGCGTGTTTTTACCTGGGTGCAGAACGGATGGCGCTGCTGGGGGAAATGGAGAGGAGTGAAGAAGACTACAGAGGCGTTGGCAAAGCTGAAGGACATTGGGTAAGATGGGCTGACGCTTGCAGTGCCAGCTGCAACTAAATTACTTAGTGAATTAATGGTTTTAGTTTGATGTAATTTGTTTAGGGTTTACAATACTGTACGGGACAACAGAACATTTAATTGCAAATGCAGATGTGACATCACATTCTGTCCTACTGACTCTTTTTCAAGAGCGTAGGGACAGGAGAAAGCGTAAACAGCTCAGGAAAAACATGCATTTTACATTGCAACGGGCTGTTAGGAAAGAGCTCTGATGCTTTATTCACATGCAGCTTACAATCTTTTTGGTGTTCAGGGAAAGCGTCCATGTTATTTATTTATTTAAAAAAAACAACCCAGTCTTCAGAATAATTTATGTAGTTTCTTCATAATGCTGAAGTCCAGGTATTCATCCAGAAAGCTGTTCACAATCCCAGCTGCACCCAGGGTTATCAAGCAAATCAGAATTATCACATTCAAATAAAAACCTGTTAACCTAGAAGTGGAAAGCAGAAAAATACTGTTATGAGCTGTACACGGTGTGTTTATAGTGAAACTGCTTGTCCACACCAGTTAAGAAGTGGAATCGGAAAGGATCTCTGCTGCAACGCTACCTTGGGGCGTTTTGGTAATAAACCATTCCCGCACGTGACTTTTGCTAGGGAGAAGAGAGATTCCTAATATCCTCTCCATGGGAAAACTCTCCCCCAGTGTTTCTAAATATTCACATGGAAGTTAGGAACTTGCTCCAGGATGAAGCTACCTCATCCCGTGACACGAAGACCTGTAGGTAAAGCCTCAGACAAGCCTGAGCACCTCACTGCAACTCTGGGTGTAGGAGTGTGGGAGAGAAGCCTTGGGGGCCGAGGGAGAGGCGTGCATGTCTCTTCCATCCGCACTGTTGGCCAGGTACTCTGCGCTGGGCTGGGCGGGCTGCTGCTGGTTATCACTTTGACTCGAGATGGATTTTTGGACCGGAAAGGAAGAGCGTCAATCTTGAAAAATCAGCGATTAGGGCACTTGCTGGGAATGGGAAAGGGTTAGGTTATTTTATTTGTGGAAAATGGAAAGCTCCCCACAGAAAAGGCTGGGAGAGCCCTTCAGCTCTGAAACACAGAGCTCGCTTTTTGGGCACATGTGAGGAGGGAGCTTCCCCTCCATGCACGCTCTCCTGGGACTGTTCTGAGCTGCCTTGGTGCAGACTCTGGTCTGACAGGCGTATTCTGGGAGCTGCTGCTGGGTTGGCCCCTGCCAGCAAAGCGAGCAACAAAAGGTCTCTTTGGAGAATCCCATCGTGTTAGCATTGGAGAGCGGCCTTCTGAGGAGCTTGTCAGCCTTTGATTTATAGCTACCTATCCCTATACCCACAGAAGCTGAAGAGGTTAGGTTCTCGGGCACCGCTGGGGGTGTGGGGAGCCTGAGGATCTCACTGGTGCCTAAAGACTTCAGATAAGTAGCCTTTCTGGGCGTTCCACGTCTAGATGCAGATTTCGAAATGGTGAAGTATGAGATTTCCTCAATTTCAGGAGAGCATGAGAAGTCTTTAGCTTAGCCTTTAAGTATCTGTCAGAGCCAGCTGGAGGGAAAGGTGAGGGATACAGCTCTCTTGCAAAGGCCTCTCCAGCACAGAAACGAAGTAGAAGGTGCATGTTCCTGTTGTGTTCTTAAGAAAATCCAGCCTTGGTGAATCTGAACTGCAATTCATGTAGTGTACGAGTATATGTCGTAACTAGCCCTTCGAGCACGTGGACCAGGTTTGTCTTTATAACTAGCACGGCTGTAGTCGGTGATTACGGTTGAGAATCAGTGCGAAGATTAATTACCTTCTCGCTACTAGGCCTGCTGGAGGCTTGTTGTACATTTTGGGGCCGGGTTCCGCACGCCTGACGTGTGCTGCCCTGTCGCTAGCTGAAGCGGGCACTGGAGGTTCGCACCAGCCAGGCCTGCGGAGGCAGGGCTTGTGAGCAAAGCCGTTCTCTAGGGCTGCCAGGCTGACTCTTGGCGCCCTCTGTTCAACGCAAAGAAATTGGAGTCTCACCAGAGTATAAAGCTCTGTCTAACTTTAAAGCCAGCCACTGTTCTTAGGCTTCCTCGAGAAGCTGAATCTATTGGTCTCAGAGTACTGAAGTAAAGCAAGGGACACATTTCTTGAACAAAGGACTTTTTAGTTTGTTGATTAAAGTCTGTTATGCTCTGCTTGTTCATTTATTTACATGGTTTTGCTCCCCAAACTTCCCTAATAGTTGCTAGTCTTTTGGTTGGTGTTCATTGCATCATTTGAATTATTGCATCCCTTATTGGAAAATATAAAATTATCTCCATATATTTGCTCTGGAATACATAGCCTCTCCCTTCTCTTAAGCAACAGCTCTTCCAAAGAGGGTAAAGGACTAGTGGAGACTGTAGTGTGAAGGAGAATGGTAATATCAGTATACAAGCTATGAAAAATAGCCCTGTAGTACAGTCTTTTGCTGCTGCAGGATTATTCACTACAAAATAACCTGGTTGTTCTGTATGTTCCTCTAGAAATATACATCCCGAGTCTTCTAATTTTATGACAAGCATATATCATGCTATTTTCGTTTTATGACTGATGTGTGTGCTGGGAGAGGAGCCTTAGGTCAGGACACAGAAGATAGTACAGTGGCTTCAGTGAAACAAGAAATAAACTGTGTGTTTGAGTGTTTATAGTGGAGGGGTGTTTTGCAAGCGTGCATGTTTGTTGAAGCAGAATTCATGTTACAAGATGCTCTGCACTTAACATTCATTAACGCATGCTTATCTGAAGCCGTGTTCTCTTATCTGTGTGGTGAAAGTTCATCAGCCTACAAGGCTAGATTTGCTTGCTTCCTTTAGCACATTTTGTATGGCTAGAGTAAAGGTCATAATGTGGCAAACGGAGCAAAAATGCAAACAGCAGGCAGGCAGGCACTGTGCAAGCCCTGCCTGAGCAGTCTCCCATCCTACAGCAGTCCTGAGCTGCAAAACTGTGCTGCTGTTCTCAGGCCTCTCCGAGTCTGGTTGCCAATATGCTCAGCTCAAAGCAGGCACCCACCAGGTGAGCATCAAACCTTTTCTCTCTCGTGACCTGTAGCACGTGCACAGGTTAACCTAGGCTTCTGCTGTAACAGCCAGCCCCCTTCCCTGCGGGTTTCCGCCTCAGGCCTCTTGCTGACACTTTACACATGTTGCATTCAATTATAGTCACTTTTCACTGCCAGTCCTTGGCTCTCAGCCCAGCTTCAGACCACAGCCTGCAGCGTTCAACCTGCATTCAGCTGGTAACTCCTTACCTTCCTTTCACAGACTGCACGTAACCATGGAAGTACTTGTAGCGGGCAAACATGTACAACACACCCAGAAAGGAAGCTAATTCTAAGAAAGAAAAGATTAATGGGGGGGAAAAACAGTTAGAAAACTGAAAAATGAGGATCGTAGACAGACGCTTTAGTTACGTTTTCTGGTTGTATAGCTCTGGGGATTTTCATAGCTACCCACACCCTGGGAAGTTATCTTGGGAAAGAATCATTCAAAAGAGATATATGTATTCTTAAACATGCACTACAGGAGGCTCTTGATATGGGTTTACAGATAGGGGTGGGCATAGGACTGTCCAAAAAAATCTAAAAGCATTCCCTGAAAAGGAGATCTCAAGAACGGACAGGAATCTGTAGCTCCCCCAGTTTGGTGGTTATCCCAGAGACGGGGTAGTGGGTTGGAGCACTGTGGCTTGACCCAGCGCTGTCATTTTGTATTGTTATGGCAGTTCATGCTAAAGGGGAGTGTTTGTTTTGGAAAGAGAATCTTATTTATGTTGTTAATAACCTGCTTTGCATTTATATAGCAGCTTTTATCCAAGGACATGAGAGAAAGCTGTAGTGAAGTTAGCTTTCTGACCTCCCTCTGGGAAGAGTATAAAGTCACCTCCATTTGATAGATGGAGCAGGGTGCGTAGGTCAGTTGTATTATCCAGGACTAAGCTGGATAATTTTGTGTTCTTTCAAACTGTGCAAGTGAGCATTACAGAGGACGGCTTTTGCTGCGTTCTGGATTAACTCGTGTAAACATACCTATGGGAGATGCTCAGCTGAAAAAGTGACTTAACGAAAAGGTTAGCATAATCCTTCTTTTCTTACATATGGCAGCACATGTCTGTGTTGCTGGTTAGCAACTGTGATTTTCCTCAGTTCAAGTGTCTGTCTATAAGCACGTGTACTATCTCGTATCCAATGTGTTGACTGTGGTGCTACTTTGTGATGTGGTGCTACTTTGGGTTTACATTGGATTTGCAGTAGAGATGGGACTCTGGCTCTAAGAGAGCCCCAAAGCAAAATTACTGGTTTGGAGCAAACAGAAAATGGAGAAGAAAGCTAGTTGTTCAGGAAGAAGAGGTATAGTGGGCATGAGTTAGTTATCCTTTCTCCAGCCCACAGAATTCATGCTTCTAAAACATCAGCTGGGGAAGGGCTAAAAAAGCAGAATGCAAAAATTAGGCTCTGTCACAAGTTCTAGTTCTATGAGAGTCCACCCCATCACTGTTAGGAGACATCACACCCACCTTGGAAAGTCCAACAGAGCGAGAGGTATGAAAGCTCTGTGGCGTCTGAGTTCAGAACATGTGGCCAAAAAATGCCCCCCTGCTAGGTGGCTGAGAAAACATAATAGATTTTCCCGAGTCCCCGCTGCATACCTGAAGTACAATATCTACAATACTGGCTGGAGACACCGCAGTTATGACTGTGCTTCAGTGCTCAGTGCTATGTCCCAGAACAAACAAGTCGTAGCCCAGTGGCGGTCTCGCCCGTCTGGGATGTAAAAGCCCAAAGGTTTGCTGCTTGAGCTCCAGCTCCATCTCCATCAGCCAGGGGTCCAGCCACAGGTATGAGTGCTCTGACCTGAGTCTTTTCAGGCTGCCTCCTCCCCAGGGATGATAGCTACGCTTGATGTCCTGTGAGAATTGTCCCGTAATGTGCAAATAATTGTTAGTGGGAAGCACCTGGGAGCGGCTTTTCTGAATGATTCACCCTGCAAATCTACTGAATGTATGATAAATATGCCATGTACTGGCTCCTTGGTTTGCAGAGAGAGGTGAAAGCTGGTGGGGCTAGTGAAATGCCATGACTAAGTGGGGATTTCAGTGTCACTGAGCGTTCTTCTAGGAAGGCTATGCTAAGGTAATGCAATTAAAAGAAAGGAAAAAGATGTCTACAGTCACCTCCTGATAAAACTAAAGTGTTTTAAAAAGTTATGTAAAACTTCTCAGTCCAAAATAAAAATGAAAAGTGTTTACCTTGGTTAAAAAACCATCCCGCAGTCCAGAGGACAGTCAGGAATATTGGGTAAAACTCCACACAGTTTTGTCTGCAGAATAAATTTGAAAGAACATTAGTCTGGAAAGGAAAAGAACTATGGGTGGGGTTTTCAAGGGGAATCGGCTTTGGCCTCATTTAGTTGCCACTAAAGTTAATGCTGTCGAATTCAGTGGGAGCACAGTCAAGCCAGCATTAGGCGCTCTTAAAAATTCTCTTCTTTGTAATCCCAAATACAAACTATTTCAAATATTTGCCTGGTATTTAAACTTAGACAAGGATCTGGATCCCAACTACATGGAAATAAATAGGACAAATAATCCTAAATCAAGTGCCTGTGCAGCAGAGAGAGGCAGGAACGCCAGCACATGGATGTGATGTTAATCACTTATCTCCATGCTCGGTATGCAAGTTTTGTGGGTCAGCGTTCCTGGGACTGCAAGAGGAAGCAGAGAGCTGTGCGTAGGCAGCTTGGATTGCCCTGCTGAGGCCAACTGCCTTTATGAAGTGCTGTCAGGCACAGACAGCACACGATAGATCTTATGGTGAGGACCATAACATCTTTATTTGTGGATGTCATCAGTTTTCCCACCAATATTTTCTTTGGATATCTTTTCTTGGTTGTTCTGAACGAATTTCTTTTTAATGAATCAGGCATTCTTCTATAGCTAACATATTCTGTTATCTAATATGTTGTCTAATGTATGCTATGTCTCGTTATTGTTATCCACTACAATTACAGTTACAGCAGATGGGATTGTTTGAAATAAATATGAATACTTTTGCATAGGGTCATTAGCTAATCACAAACTGAAGCCCTTTAGGAAAATGCTGTCTTTTTAGACAGGCTATTCCACCATTATCCGCTGTGCCGACAGAGAGTTTCTGTGCTCGTGTGTTCCACGTGTTTGGTGTTAGCCATAGTCCGAGAACTGACAGCACAACTTGCTAGATCCAGAACATCTGAATTCTCTAAGTTACAGTCAATTAGCTCTCAGCCCTGACTTAGGTTTGGGTAATCTGATTGCCTAGTTTGATCAGAATTTGAGCAGTGACTGTTTTAAGTGAGCTGAACTTACCTCATTATCATTAAAATAATAGCTGAACCATTTGAAGAGCGAGTTGTTCATTATTTTTCTTTTTTTTTTTTGAGCAAAGAATGCAAAGAAAAGATAGCGCTTTAAGATAATGTTTTTGCTTCTCTTCTGGACTGAATTGTTATTCATTGCCACCATCTTAATGATCTCCGGACTTACTGTGCACGGAATGTTCTGTCAAATTCTGGAGCTCCAGTGACTGCTGGGGGCATGACTTTGTGCTTCATTCTTGATTTCCCCACCAGCCGAGCAAAATAACCTGTAAGCAAAAATAAGGGCTCACGAATTACAGTTCCTCAGCTCAGTTGCATCCCTAACACGTCAGTAATTTTTTAAAGAGACATAATTGTTCTTCAGCTCTTTCCATTTCGTTTGACAGAAAGAGACCAATATTAGATAAACTAGTTTTTCCCTACAAGAGTTTAGATCTTATCTTCAAGAGTGACTTACGCATGAGGAAGAGGAAAAATTGCCATTTCAGAAATACATTCATCCTCTTTTTGCATTTGCTACACTAGCTATGACTTAAATATCCCTCCGCCTCACCTGAATCCTAGACCTGCACAGCCTAGGAGCGGTCTAGCCACACCACAGTGGCAGCGCGCTGCCTTAGCAGCACCTCAGTGACCAAACTGCCCTGAGGGAGGCCACTTCCCTACTTGCTTGAATAGCACGCGGTCATTTTGGTTTAGTGACGCTAAGAGCTACGATGCTTTGGAGTGTGGGGCAGCATTACAGTCTTTGGAAATGAAAATCTGGTAGCCACCTTTTTAAAGTTATTTACCCATCTCTTATAGCGCATGCTTTTCCATCTTTTGTTATTGTCTCGGACTCTCAGAATTCAGTAAGTTGGAAAGAGCGGAGAGCTGCAACTGCGGAGGCTGTAGCCTGTTCGCTGCTCTCCACCTCATCTGCTGGAGAGCTCTGAGAGCTATCTGTTGGAGGACCTATCCTGTTCCCACCTCCACTGAACTGGAGCTGATAGCACTTACCTGTCTTGTAAAAGGCATTTTTTAGAACTGATGCAGTGCCACGAAAAAGAGAGGTTACTTACTGTACAGTGACTAAACATCAGTTGCTTACCAAAAAACCCCAAACCAATCGAACGCTATCTCTGCGCTTCTGACCTCCATTTCTAGGATCACTTCTGACGTGTATATGTATACCTCATTTTACTGATCTCCTCATTGCAGAAGTCTCTCCCTAACAGTTGAACAGAAGCTCTCAAGGACAAAAGGCAATACACAGACAGCAATTTTCTGTATGCAGCAGAGCTATTGGGCATCACCCTGTTTGACTTTAAAACTCTCTGGGTACCTGGAATTATTTTTCTGGCTGTCATAGCCACCCTGTACGAGAAGCTCGCTATCTACCTTGTACCCAAACTTCACCTGGATCCAGAAACCAGGCACCCACCTGAGCTCACTAACAAGACTTGTCTAAGGGGCAAGCCTAGAGCATACCTCCCGTCCTCCCTTCTGGGAGCAGTGGCATTAAAATACAGCTAGAGATATGAGTGGTGCTGCCCTGTGCACCCCTTATACCTTAGCCTTGTGGCCAAAGCCTTTTCCCAAAAAAAGTGTTTTCCCATCTGTCTTCTCCCCGTATAAGTAATTACGGGCGGCATCTTAACCTTTCTCTCCAGAGACTAGTCAGAGCATCTCAGCTACCTCTCCGTAAGGCAGGTTTACAGGACCTTTCATTGTATTTGCATCCAGCAAGACCGCCTCCACTCCCACCCACGCAGCTCGTGTCATGCCTGGTGATTCATCTGTTATTTGCCACCTTGCAGCCCTTTCAGAAGGGAAGAATGGTAGCGGGGAGGGTTTAGGGAACATGCTTCAGGGAGACTGAAACTTGTGGAAGTGCAAGGATTACCTCTGAGAAATATTTTCCTGGAAAACTTAACTGAAAAGTTGCTTTTTAACTTCTGTCGCCCTCACAGTTATCTATTTTTTATGACAAATGCTATGTGCTGGCAAATCCTGCCTGGCTTATCAGTCAAAGTGGTAGCTGAGCCACAGTGTTTTGTGCTATGGCGTTTTTAGGCAGCAATGCGTTCCTCATTTTCTGGCCGCACCGACCCATTCGATGCCTACAACCAGTCTGGGACCAGTTTTTTTTTTCTGCTGAAGAATTAATGCAAGCCAAGGCAGCTCATTGCATCCAAATCAGTTGAAAAAAAAAAAAAGCCTTGAATGGATGCTGGACAAAGTAAACTTACTGGGGGAAATAAGAAGATTAAGGCACCGTAGGGGCCAAATCGTTCTTGTTTGTTCAGTACAATTAACCAAAGCAAATCGCCAAGGCCATGGTATAATCCTGGCCTCAACTGTAACGCAGTTTGCCCTTGATATTGCTTGGTCAGCAAGGCTCTAGTTTGAGGGGCAAAGATTTGCACATGGGTGACTCTGGTTAACCGAACGCAGAAACAGGTTGTGATCATACGATAATAGGGCCGACCATCATGAAATCCACTTCTTTAGTGGCTTCCACTGTGATTGATGGGAACTTTGCTTCAATTAGGGACAAGTGGGCTTATATATGCCAATGAAAACCAAGCTGTGGCACTGCGTAACAGAACTAGAGTCATGTCTGTCACCTTAAAAGAAAAGGTGAGCCCGGTGTGCAGAACAAGACAGGTACCAACCAGGGACTTGAAAAGAGCTCAGGAGAGGAATAATTACTGTATTTTTTGTTAACTGCATAGGACTTGCCTTTTAGTTCCTTTCTGGTGAATGGAAAGTAGCAATGTAACTCCAGATTTAAGTTTTGTGATTATGGTTTAACAAGGGCTAAAGTAAATACTAAAGCAATGGGAGAGCTCTTCTGCCCCACCCACTGGAGGTGCTGTCGTGAGGACTCCAGAAAGCATTGCAGCAGGAGTAAGTAAAGATTTTCGTAGCCTTTTCTTCCCCCTGTATCAA
Source organism: Platalea leucorodia (assembly GCF_965183815.1). NCBI lineage: Eukaryota > Metazoa > Chordata > Aves > Pelecaniformes > Threskiornithidae > Platalea > Platalea leucorodia. The sequence goes on along the minus strand of NC_138828.1, from coordinate 13,910,573 downwards.
GTTGTGCAATTCTCACAGGCTAAATTACATGACTGAGGTAGTTAAAAAGTACGCTTGACTTGCCTTTGTTTGCCTTTTTTTGCTTTCATCTTCAGGTGGCATTTATGGTTACTGAGTTAATATCTTTACTCTGAAAATATGGGATGAAGCAGGCTTTCAAGGGACATTACTCTGTTAAAAAGCCTGTAAAGAAGCTGTTACTTGTATTGCAGTGTATGATAGTGCATGTTAATTTGCATGGCCTGGCCTAACAACATTTAAAAAAAAAATCAAATCTTTTTAATAATGTCTTGCCGGGTCCTGGAATTACTAAGAGTGATTTTAAAAGGTGCTAGTTCAGAGAGATAATTCAAAATAGAGGAGCAGTGGGACTCCTGTCTTCCTGTTCTCTCCTAGATCAATGACTGGGATTCCCTCTGTCCTTTCATTGGATTCCCTTGTTTTCCCATCAGTCTACAAGACACTAATGTCTCAAGCAAATCTCACCTGCTTAAAACTGGATTCATGACTGGAAACCACTTTCTGCATTGTTTCTGCTCTTTCTTTCTACCCTAGAGCATTTCTTGCACAGCTTAATCTTTGACTGACCTGATTCCTTGAATAACTTACAGTTCTGAGGCACTAAATCTTGTACCTCTGATGGATTGCTAAGTGAAACCTGACATCCTGCACCTCTTCAGGGAGGTCCTATTGCCCATTAGCACCTTCCTAACTCAGGACCAGAGGCTCAGCAGAATAAACAGAACAGATGTGTATGTTGTGTGTATTTTGTTCACAGCAAGCGGTCACACGCTGGGTGACTCCCCTTGCGTGAACTGGCTGTAACACATGCTTATGGTGCCCGTTTCACAACGCTTATTTGAACTCCCATACATTAATCTGAGTTGGTTTACCCATGCTAGAAAGCATGCTGAAAGTAAACCAAGCTGTGCTGATTTAAATCGGATCAGCAGATCAGATTCTTATGCAGGTTTCTCTTTGGGCTTAATGTCAGACTGCCAGTGTAAATTAAAACCCAGGTTATCTGGTCTTTTCTGTGATTTTAACTAAGATTAACTAATATGGACTAACCATCACAAGGAAGAACATAGGTATGTTCCCCCTCCCTTTCCAGTTTCAGTACCTGTACAATTTCTTGAGATTTCAAACTGCAGTACTTTTGCGGGTACTGTATGTTTGTTTGTTTGTTTTTAATTCTTCACACTTTTACATTAAAAATCAAGGCAGGCAAGTTGAACTTTCACAGAAGTTGATGGTAAATATTGCCACCAGATAGAAATGGTCTGTGAAGATCACAAGAGTATGTTGTAGCTGTCTGATGACAGAAAGAGAGAATGTAAATTTTAGGTGCTTTTTATTTGCCTTCTGTTGTGTTGGGCTTTTTTTAACCTGGAAGGGTCACATTCTCAAGCTTTTTTTCTGCTGGGTACAAATGTTATTTCAGTAGTTGAGGCTTTAAGAACAAATAAACAAACAATCAAGCCACATAGATAGGTTGCTAGATAAGTTGGCAGTGCTATAGATACTTGAAAAAAAAGGCAGAGTGATTATTTTTCACTTGCTCTTAATCTCATACTAGTATAGCACAAATGCCTTCAAAATGTATCTTGTTTCCTGGTGTAAGCACAGCTATATGAATCAACATATTTCAGAGAAAATAATGACAAGCATTAAAAATGCTACTGCAGTTTTAGACTGATACACAGCAAAAAGAGCATCTCAGACGTACCCACTTCTTTCCCTAGTCCTTGAATCTCAGAGGCATATCAGCAGGAGATAACATAAATCCATTTAGATCTTAAAGAAATGTAATGATGAGGACATAATATGGAATATCTCATATTATTGCTGCCTGGTGTAAAGGTTTGCTTTCTTCTTTCATTTCAAATACTTAGTATATATATCTGTTTCAGGAAACAGTTTTTACAGCGCTTTCAGTCCAGCATTAGTGTATTTGATTTCACAAATTTACTCTCACTTCTGAGGTTTTCGCTTGTATGTGTGCCTAAATAAGAATCAAAACCAAGACATGATGTGGCTTTGGGGTAACTTTACAGCTAGTTACAAGCTCTCACAATAGTATGATTCCAAAAAGTCAGCAAACAAAATAGAATTGAAAACAAACTACTTTCTCCCACAGGGAAAAGTAATCTGTCCCACTGAGCCAACTCCCTCTCAGACTGCAGAGAGGGTAAACAGTGCTCCGGTGAGAAAACTCTTAGGAGGTCTCAGAAGTTGAAGTTACAGAGCAGCCAGTTTATCATAAAATAATTTCCAGTACTTCAGAACCGGTGGCAACCTCCCCAAGCCCCAGCCACGCAACCCCACAGATCTTACATTGCTGGAAGGCGGAAAGAAGAGAGACAGCCGCAAGCAGAATTAAATCACCGGCCATGTTCCCAGCAGCTTCCGTGTGCGAGCAGGATGTGCGTACAGGAGAGCGAGCTTGAGCGAGCAATAGGGAAAAACAACAGGTGGGAGAATTATAGTGCTTTTCAGCATTGCAACAAAGGTCTGCCCTGGAAATAAAGCAGCCTAACTTTTTAAAAGAAGAGTGCAAAATTATGGCCATTTTTCATTCCTGAAAATGTTCAACTACAGTCAGCCAGCCCTGCCTGCCTCTTGCCTGTGTGAAAGCGCAGAGAGAACAAAACCCAGCCTTTCCCGCCTCTGGGGATTCAGCTGTTCTTTTAGGTCTTAGATTTTAGTTGCAATCTCTTTGGGGGCGAAGACTTTTTATTCTGTGCTTGTACAGGGTCTAGCGTGGCGAGGTCTGCATCCATCACTAGCAGCACCCCTCGAAAGCAGCAGGTGCAGGCGATGCGAGGGGAGAGCGGAGCTTTGTACTGTCCCTACGCTTGGTTCGCGGGTTTTGCGGAACATGTCCAGCTTCGGCTCTGACGGATGACATGACAGCCACTTCACAAGCGGTCAGCATGCAGAAAGGAATTGTTCAGGATAGTTCAAAGGGTAAAACAACCGAGAAAGAAAGAAAGATCTCCCCTCATTTCCCTGCCTGGAGTACACTTCCTAGAGCTTATGCCTAGTCCTAAAACTGGGAGAGATTCTCTCAAGGAACATTTTTTCATCAGCTAGCCCTAACTAACGGGAAGCTTAATGTCGTTAGCCTTTATGATCCCATAAGACCACTGGAAGAAAACCAGTGTAATGTTTGTTGCAATGCCAGGATTATCTATCCACTTTGTCCCCAGCTGATGTTAAAGTGGGGTATTTCATTGACTATAGTCAAATTTGCTAATTTTAAAGGCTAATATAAAAAGGACTTTAAATCAGTTATTTAACCTTGCCAAATTTTAAAAGGTTATTTCTTGGGCGTTAATTCAGTATATTGTTCTTTCTAAAGATTGGAAGAGTAGATATACTGTAAAAAGAGTGGTTGGATGTTTGTGCTTAGTAACTCTTTAATTGCTGATTTATGCACTTTAATTGCGGTTCTTGTAGTATGGGTTGGCTTTCAGACCACATCATTTGTCTATGCTTTTAGGGGCTGGCTCAGAAGTGTTCAAAACATTGTCACCCTGCTGATACAGGGAAGGGAAGGAAAACTCTGACAGAGCTGGTCATTTGAGAAATTAAAACCACATGGGCTAAACGTTTTAAGGCCAGCTGACATTGAAGTCATGTTTTTTTTTCTGACTTCATTCAAAGGATGTGAATTTCGAAACGGCAATGGACAAGCAAAATCCAACAAAGATTGACTTAAAAGTAGGCAGGAATACAATCTAGGGCAGGGGGCTAAATCTACAGAAATATTAGAAGTTACATGTCCACTATGCCTGAGCTAGAGTCTGCTTAAAACTCTGTTCGCTTTCCACTGGTAGCAGAGAGTTTGTAGTTGCCTATAGATTTATAATGCTTTTGGCCATACATAGTCCACAGGCAACTTGATCTAGCGTTACGCTTCCTCCCTGTGTAACCCAGAACAGGAATTCAGATCATATACAAAACAAGGTTGGGTTTATTTATGATTGTGGAAATACAGTAGTACCTCAGATGCACAGAGCTTTCCTGATTTGTATGAGCCCCAATACATAAATAGACAGCAGGATCAACCAAGAGGTTTCTCCACTTATGTCAGGACATTTTGACAGCTTGTCTGTGGCTGACTTCTCAGCTTGCTCCCAATGAATGTAATTTGATTTTGGATTTCCTTCACTTGCATGTATTTCATATGTGCTTTCCTTATCTCTGCTGTTGTAAATGCATGTGTTTTCTGCAGCTGTCTCCAAAGCAAGAGCAGAGGCTCTGCGCAGTGAAATGTAATGTGAAGTCAGAGATACTGGTGGTATCTTACCAGACTTAGGTCCTTCCCATTTGGAAGCAGTGGTATTTTATTCCTGCACCGTATGTTGTATGTGTGCTCTACAGGGAAAACAAGTTTCTCTAACTGTAATTTACAGCAGGGGAAACTGAGGCATTGGGTAGGGACAGGAGTTGCTAGTTTCAGGCAGCAGCTGTATATCAGAGCTGGGAGTCTGCGTAGCCCCAGAATTTAAGGCAAATTAGTGGTCCTGCATCTGGCTGACCTGTGCGTCCCTGGCAGGCCTTCCCAAAGAGGCTGGCTCTTCTCTCTGTAGAGAAGCTCCTGTTGACCAGCAGTGAAGGCAAATCCCAGCAGGGTGGCAGAACTGCTGTCACGAGAAAGCAGATGGTGGGGGTAGTGAGACCAAAAGCAGTTTAAGCATGAAGCCAGACTGATCAAATAAGCTCTTTTAATGGAGTTACACTGTCAAAGCTGCTCAGTTTTTGTCTCTGGAAGAGCTGCAAAGGGCAGTGTTCGGTCTATGCAGGGGTGTAACTTCTTAAAGGCCAGTCACAAGCGGCAATGCAGCATCTTTTATTTTTAAACACCTTCTAGGAGACAGGCTCTGAAGAACAGAGAGGCTCCTCTGGCTGGAAGGGAAAACATATCTGAACTCTCATATATTTCACTGGAAACGTTTATAGGGTAAATCATGACTATTACAATGTATGAGGCTAGCTCATGTATCAAAAGCAGTTTAGCTACAGCAGTAACAGTAGTGAGCTCTGCGGTTTATTAATTTACTCTGCTTTTCAACAATATATTACAAAGAACACGGGCCTCTGTTGGACTGGGTCATACTCAGGCTTTAAATTTATCAGAACTATGAAACAGGTGAAAGAGGAAGAAAATACGTTTATTCCTCCAAATGTTCCTATTTCTACGCCCTAAATAGCAGTTGTAACCCATGTCTGCTGTTGTTTCATATATACTTTGTGTGGGGCCTCAGAGGAAGGATGAACACTCCATTTTATCCAGTTCATTTTAAGGTCTGGTTGTTCAGAGTCCCCTGCTTTGTGGTAGTGTTACCAAATGATAAAACAGATCCTCGTTTTCCATCCCCATCCTCTGGACACTGGTGGCATGAGATCAGACTATTTTTGATGGTGGTGGCAGAGCAGATTTAAAAGGATTAAATACAGTAGTAGCCAGAGGTTTGGATTCTTCCTCGATCTGCACCTTCTGCAGCCTTATGTCACCTCCATCAATACTGGATATAAGTCAGGAAAGAATTGGTTCATGGTGTTCTCATTTGGGTGTACAAAAGATTGATGTGCTTTAACTCCCATCAGTGTTAATGTGAGTTGCTATATGCACATAAATTCCTGCATGCCCACAGGCCTCTTGGATTTCCTTATGGCCTTTGGGTATCATTACTTTTTTTTTTAATTTGGACATTGCAAGAACATATCTGGGATGCAATTCTGGATTGGATAGAGCATAATATATTTTTACATATGTTTATGAAACATAAACTGTGCCAGTCTTGCATAATATTCCATTGTAATCATGGCAGGCTTTCAAAGTAACAGCAAAAAGAGGACTCTAGATTATTACAAGAAGTACCTTCATGTAATTACAGTGTGTGGTTGTTTTTTGTTAAAACAGTCTTTTTCTGTTAAAAAACGTATTCTTTTTTCTTAAAATATCTTCACCTGCTCTCAGCTATGAGGAGCTCAGAAGTACAATGGCTTGGGAGAGATTATCAGAACCCGTTCAGGAAAATGGTGCACATACAAGCACATCTGCACTGCCATGCAAAAAAGGTGTGTGTGTATGGGGATCAGGGAATACCTGGGGCATACAAGCGGGTAGAGGCTGAATATTCCTCACCTCCCATGTCTCAGACCTCCTCCTCCTCCTCCTAACCTGAATGTTTCTGGAACAAGCGGTAAATCTCCAGAGAAGAGGTACAGCCTAACACAAGAAGGGAATTCTGCAAACCCTGCCTCTCCCATTCAGCAGAGGAGGAGGAGGAAATGTGGTATACAAAGCTATTTCCCATTCTTTCCTTTGACTTTCCTTGTGAGAGGTTTAATGTGTGCAGCAAAAGCTACCAGCCTGGAGACGGGATGTGGTGGGCTTTGCAGTCACACAGTGTCTGAGGAGAGAGTTAGGGAAAGTCACTTTTCTTTTGTCAGTGCATGTGATTACGCCTGAAGATTAGAAGCAGCTCTCCCAGATTCTTCACCCCGTGGAAATCAGCGTGGCTCACGCTCCCTGCCTCACTCACAGGCTAAAGCTGCTGTGGACCAATGTGATCATCTTGCCTGACTGCCTGTCTGATACAAATTGGCAGCATTTCAGCAATGAATAACAACTCATTAATAAGTGATGGGAGCTGGGAGGCAGCGGTGCTTCCAGACGTTAGAATACTTCCTGCATCACGCAGTCCCACTGGCTCTGCGTACGGTATCGCCGGTTTGCAGCAGGTAGTCTTGGGAGAACCGAGGGCTGGTCTGCGAGATGCAGATCCTGCATGACTTAGGTCTGGATCAAAAGGAGGTTTAAAGATTTTCCTGTTGCTATTGACCAACTGGAGGCAGATCCCCAGGCCAGCATGACTGCTCTGATACCTGGAAGGCAGGGGATTAATGGAGATTCAGCAAGAGATTTGAAGACGTGTTGGTTGTACGTCTCTTGTCACCCTTCACAACGCCTAGTAGATTTGTGGCAACTATTTTTTAACTTGCTAACCTTGGACAAAGAGCTATTTTAATTAGTGAACCACTTCAGCTCGAGGGAGTCTTTTCATCCATACAGAAGGAAGTTTAATTTCATCTTTGTGGAAATCAGCTATGTTTAGGAAGCAGGAGGTAAATTGTGCTCATGTTCAGCCTTATCCAATGCCTTTAGGTGATAAGGCAGATCTTAGCATTTGCTCAGGTAGCTGGTGAGCCCGGCCCTGCAGCCTGGCCAGCTCTGCAGCGCGACTTGCGTTACAGACAGTCACAACTGTGTGCCATTATTTATTGCCTGCATCTTCAACTTTTCAGAGACGCTATTGGTAAATGTTGGCTCTCGATGTCAGAGTGATGCTTGCTTGACCCCAGCTACCAGGGGAATGTAGCAGCCCCAGTCATTGTCATAATTGAAAAACTGACAGTTTTCCAAGTTGCCTGCTGCAGTTACGCATTCAGCTGCTCCCAAATTTCTATCAGGTGGGATGCCCGATTCCCTGAGATTCACTTGAAAGTCTTGTGTGACTTGGCCGTGCTAGCAGAGGGGGTTAATGGCAGAGACAGGAACCAGAGCAGGTACCTGGCTGCCACCTTTGAATTCCAGACTCTGCACCCTCCTCCCCTCTGGCAGGTCGTAGAGCGTGCAGGGACGTAGAAGAAAAATAATGTAAGCAGCTGATATTGTGACTGCCATATTTACACGGGCATGTTTTGAAAAGAAAAGAAAACCCTGAAGAGTATCTTCCTTCTACCGTGCTTCTCCAACTCTCCAGCCAGGGCAGCCCCAGTCAGGTCCAGCCCTTCCATGCTGGAGTGGGGTTTGATCCAAGCACTGTCGGATCAGCCGCACTCCCAGGTCGGCCACTCCATCCTGGCTTGGCTTCTGTCTCAGCTCAGCTCCTTTCTGTATCCCTCTCCGGTGTGATTGCCATTTCTTCTCTTGGTCTCCACAGCCTCTCCTCACCAGTTAGAGGCTCTGCTCTCATCCCTTCTCGTGCTCCCTCACTCCACCCATGTCCACTCTTCCCGACGGATGCTGGCTTAGCTTTCGGACTGGTTGTACATTAAAGCCAGGAGGCCCGGGAAGCTTTGTCTGGTCCCGGGCAGGGGAGGGGGTCCACCGGCTGGGGTCTCGTGTTGCTTGGCAACATATTTCTCTCTCCTCCGACAGTCATTTCCCCTCGCAGGGCCTGCTGATGCACGCACAACAAATGACAGCAATATTACAGCAGCAGTTGCTCCCATCGCTGTTTACTTGTTATTTATGGCTATTGCCGTGAAAGGATTTGTAAACATTTCTTCACATCCTTCCTTGGTCAAAATAGATATTCTTACATGCTTTTGTGGCACACCTGCATAATTAATGAATGGTCACGGCATTTCAGTGCACGTGACATACAATCTTATTGGTGTTTTCTGAAGTGGCTGCTGGTTCTGGACGTTTCTGTCTTTCAGCCCCAAACTGAGATGTCCAAGGTTTTATACTCAGAAGTGCAAAAATCCAATGTAAGACAGTCCAGCTTAACTGCCTCAAATTGTGGCTCTCATTTTTAGGTATGCGTACGTTTAACAAATTCTGCTCTGAATTGCTTTCTGCCCCTTTCAAAAGGACATTACGGCTAACACTAATATTTCAAAATGAAAACATTTCCATGAACAGAGATAAAGCAGCCAGGGTTTTTGCTGATGTCTGAGTCTCCGCTTTATCTGTTTGCCCTTTCCTCCTCCACACTAACCACTTCCAGCTTAGTCTTTCCAGTTTGCATTTGTGGATGTGCCAAAGAAGCAATATAGCTTCACTTATCTGTTTTCTCTAAAAGATCACAGCAAGAAAGCCAGAGCACATGTGTTTTCTGATCTTACAATGAAAATCCTGCTGAGGCCTTTCCTTACTTGATAGACTTTTGTCACTCAGGCCAGATCTGGAAAGCTTGGTTTGTGCTGCTGGCTAGTTATGTGCTGCCGGATCTTCTGCTGGGCCTTGATTCAGCCCTAGATAGGTTTTATTCCATTCGTTAGTCGGGTCTGACTCCCTAGCTTGTGACAAGATCAGGGGAGAACTTTGTTTTGTATCTTAGGGGTGCTCTGCAGTGACAGATGCATATGTACATCTGCCATTGCCCTCTGCTGGGGTATGCCAGAACTACCGGTGTGTGCCCTCTGCTATCTCAGCCGGAGGAACCCTTTTAATTTCCCGAGTAGAAGCCTCTCCTTTACTTGAAGAAATTACCTCTTTGGGAGCTAAGGCTGCCTGCACGTAGCTAGCTGGCAAACAAGAGAGACGGTTTGGTTCAGCAGGTGCTTGTCACACAGCGTCAGCGCAACAAGCAGCAACAGGAGCTGACCCAGAACAGGAATGTCCACCTCACCAGGGCCCAAGCTGCGCAGGAGCACAAAAGCCATCTCCAACGTACAGCAGAGTTAAAAAAGATGGGGTTGTAAATTTTTTTCTCATGCAGCTCTTCTTTGGACTGACCGACTGAGCTGACATTACAGTGGATGCGTGCATACAGGGTTGGTTCGCTAGTTTGCCACTATACTATTTAGATTGCATATTTCGTTATTGTTTGTATATTTCTGATCTGTTGGAATTGAATGCAGAGATGGTTTCTGACCGCAGCTCTAAGGCATATCGCCTGCTCTACGTCTGCTCCTTACCTTCGTGCTGAGTAGAGACAAATGAAAGTCTTGGTCTAAAAGCTCTTAGATGGAGACTCTGAATCCACTTCAAAATCCAGTTTTCCCACAGCAGGGGTTATTAAGGACAGCCTTTTTGAAAGGGCTTTATAGAATGAAGACTTGAAACGAAGACCTTTATAGAAATGAAGGCCGAGTGCTAAGGTGCTACAAAAGAGAGGTATACCTGCAAGGAGGGGGCAGCTTGCATTTCTGTGGGATTGCACCAGTAGAGAAGGATGAGGATGCTACGGCCCAGCTGTTCCTCAGAGAAAGAAAACGAGCTCCAAATCAGGCTCACTGTGCCTAGATGGGCTGCTTGCTTAGGAGGGAGTTCTCTGAAACCAAACCAGGAGAGAAGTGATCTGCAGTAATGACCCACTGTCAGCCATTTCCTTCCTGAATCTACAGTGATGGGGAATAAAGTATATTGTTCATGCTTTTTTGTTTGTTTCTTTTACTTTGCACCCCTTCTAAGCACAGACTGCTCCATAGTCAGACAGAGATCTGAGAGCGCTGCCCGGCTCCACCTACTCAACGGTGGCTCCCACCTACTCAACGGTGGCTCTGCACCCCAGGTGGGTGCCACAGTTTACAAATCAGGAGTTTTGTGGGACTCTGCAAAGTCATTTGGAGAGTGCTTTGAAATTCTTGAATGAGCATAGCCCAGTCAGAGGTAGTTTTCAGTCGTCTTCAGCTTGAAAACCCCTCTGGGTTTTCTGGTGGAAACAGAAGTGGGGAAGGAGTGTCAGCTCAAAGCATAACCTGGTAATGCTCACATGGAGGCTAGCAGGAGTTAAACCGAGTAATGTGGGAGTGCAATTAATGCGTACTTTCCTCAGTCACCTTACCCTGGTCACTGTCTGCATCAGCTAACATCCTTGTGCTGACTGAATTGCCTTTCTCAACTCAGTGAGAGGTGATATTGTAGCGTACGGAAAACTGCTGATAAATTAGCAGAGTTTGAGAGTAAAGGCCATTCCCATTCCAGAATGGCCTTGTTACTCTTTGAACAACCCACATGTTTCTCGATATAGTTCATTTAGCCAGCTCTGAAACAGGGAATGTAGAAATAGGTGGCATTGACTTGGGACGTTTATTTTTAGGTAACGCTTTTTGTTCCCTTTCTCAGCATAAGAACTACTTTAATCTTCTTCAGAGGCAGAGTTATAAATATCTTCCATTGAGATCCGGGGCCTCTGACATGAGTGTGTAACACTTCTCCCTGCTGCACATGGCAATCGTATTTCCTTCCATTCCAAGCACTCTCACATCCCTCTGACAGAAAAAGCCCCCTCAGCTCCTAAAATCCATTAGTTATTTTCCTGATGAGGAAGAGGATGCTTGTGGGAAACTGCACATGATGTGTTGTGTCGATATGAAATATAACATGTCCCATTTCTGCCTATTCCTAATCAGCGTAATATACTTCACTTCCTCGGATTTCAGCAGCCTGGTTCTTCTTTGTGTAACTAATAGCATGTGCAAACTGCTCCTGTCCTTGCTCTCCTTTGCTTACCGGTGCCTTATGCAATGCAGTCCTTGCCCATGACGCAGGCACTGTGACAACTTTGGAGCGACAACACGTTGTCAGCATGTGTTATAGAAAGGACCAAGCAAGAAGGAATCAAAAGTCTGTCAATGGCAAATTTGCTTCCTGCTCTCAAAATTTGTCACCACCCCCAGACAGACTTGTAAGCCCCCAGTCTGTTTGATAACATTCTCCTCTACGATCCCGCCTGCCCCACTTGCCAGAAGAAAGGTATCTCCTGTGAGGACGCGTGGGAGCTGCGCACAAGTGCTCCATGCATTAGCTGCTATTTCTGACCAGGAAGAGCCCAAGTGGTCAAGCTGACCCATCTCACAAGACTGGTTTACTGCTTCCACAAGTTATTGAAGCGCCCACGGAGACAATGGAAGTGCACAGAGGTTTTCCTTGCTGCTTGCAAGGAGAATGTTGGAATTTCCCTCACCTGCATCTCAAAATGAAAAGGGAGCAAAGAGGAGATGAGAGGATGCGGGTCCTTTGCTGAAGCTGTGGGAAAGCATCAGCACACAGGAGTTAGTGCAGGTGTATTTTGTAAGCGCTGAGGAGCTGAGGGAAGCAGGCAGCGTTGCCCTAGAGGAGGACCCAAAGGCAAGTTTTGGTCCATTTTCTCTGACTGGTACTGTTCCTTTAGGAAGCCTTGCTCGGGTACTCTAAAAGAAAAATGACTGGAGAAAATAAATAGAGCGATAAATAAAATGGTTGGGGAATGCCTACCTGCCAAAATCTGGAGTTACAGGTAGGGAAGTAGCATTTCCACTAGCTTAACTTTCAAGAGCATCAACATATAAATTGCACTTAGTTTCCCTGGTGGATAGAGCTATGTGTGCATTACCATACGTGGGCACGACTGTATAAGCAGTGTTCTCTTATAAAATACTCATAGCCTGAAATAAGCACAGCATGACCACGGGCAGAGAATATTGGAATATACTTCAAGTTGTGTTGTTTCAGTAGTATTCATGATTTATGCTAATTCAAAAGTAAGCAAAAGCATTTTAGGTAATTTTGGAAGTTTATCCCTTTTTAATTTCCTATGGGCATTATTGTGGTTTTATTTCTTAATCAAAATTTCATTTTTGGCATTTGCTAACTTAGTATTATTTTAAGATTTTGGTTCTGGTTTTACCTGTCGCTTTAAATCCCACATTTCCCCAAAGGGGAGCAGAAGGTCAACTCTTTAATGGGCAAAAAAGATTAATATTCCAAGCATTTTTCTATTTTGAAATTAAAATACTACTTCTACTCAGAGAAGAAATTTATTTTAACTTGGCTTAAAATGCAAAAATTAAGTTTCAAAATAAATTAAAATCTGGCCTTTCTTGAAATACTTTTCCTGCTAAAAGCACACTAGTGAAAGTGTTCAGATCAGTGCAAAAAACAGGTAACCCAACAGATACATTGCTTTGTTTAATCCCTGCTTTTTATAATTTTGAGTCTGTTCTATTGATTGTATAAAAAATTTAAGGTTGTAGTGCTCATGAGACATTGTGTCTTTCCAGATTATAAGCTTTGAGAAGAATAGAGCAATTTATAGAGGACAGAGAATGGGATGCATTTTATTTTGAGGCACGTGCCAGTATCAACCCAAGTCATGAATTCATGTCAGATCCTCTTTATTTTAAACTTCATGGAGAACTTGGAAGCATTCTCTATAAGGGCTTTAAGGCAGTTCCTTTTCTTTCCTGTGATCCACAACAATGTCAATGTGACAACTTTAGGTACTCATTTTTTGGAGACCACCTGGCTTTTAAAGAGAAATGAATGAGTTTTGGCATTTTTGGCAATGTATACATGCTACCTTTGGAATATGTGATGAGCTGGAAAGGTCCATACATTGATTATTGTATTTTGTATAGTTGACAAGGCTTTACATCTAAACCAGCAAATAAATTAATACATCCCATTGCTTTCCCTCTTTCACTTGACTGTTGCAGTTGCCTAGCACATTGCAAGAATGAAGTGAAGTGAGAACTGGAATAAAAAAAATACACATCTAAAGGAAAAACAAAGTAGTAGAATATGATCCAGATTAAACCATTGCCTGATATAACCTGGAACATTATTATTAGGGTGTTTTGCTGACCCTGCTTGAAAAGCACAAGAACCCCTGCCTTAGACTTAAAGGCCTTTGACTGTTACACAGCAGAATTCACTCTCTAATTGAAGTCAATGATCTCATAGCCTTGGGGATCTGACACGGGGCATAAATTTGCCACAGTCGTAGTTTATAAATGAGCATCGCTATTTTACGGTGATAAGAGACCAGGGCCACTTGGCCTGCTCCCTCCCATTTAAAAGCAAAGTGTTCCTAACACATAGAAAGCCTCGTTGTTTGATTCTAATGGATGATATCTCTTTCTGCTAACTGAAATATATTTGCCTTTTTGGCACCAGACAAAGTGAGTACTTGTCATGCTGTTTCCAGGCTCAGATTGATTTTATTCCCTTGCTAATCTGAAGAGGTACCCTTCAGTCAAGTGAGGCAGTGTAAGAAAATCCTCTCCTGCTGTAAACCTCTGAGCCTGTATTTAACATAGAAATTAATTTCATTAATTAGACTAGGAATTAGAAGGAAACTGCTGGAGCCTAGAAGGACCTTGTAACCTCCATGTACGCTGTAGGTGTGTTACAAGACAGCTGGCCTGGGCTGGGGAGCCACGGACTGATAGTTCAAATTTGCCCCCCAACCCCTTGCTCAGCTCCTTCCAGGAGGAAGGTCACCGGGCGCTTTGTTTGCCTCTCTTGCACTCTTGTCTTCTGAAATAACCCACTGCACCGTACTTGGGGACCCAAGAGGCTGATTGCCAATATTGGCATTTTTTTGTTGGTGAGTGGTTGGTACCTCAAGAGCCATCCCAACACACTTGTGACTTGGCTGCATGGCGATCTCTGAAGCACCATTTAGTCAGGTTCCTGATTTGTGCTCAAGCTTGTCCTCAGATGGGTGCACAGCTGCAGGGGAACAAGTGAGGAGATGGCCCTTAGCCTGCGGCTCTGCATGGGGAAAACCCAGGGCCCCGCTCCCTGTTTGCTTGTGCCAGAGTTGCTCGTTCTGTACCAACAAGAGGGAGGTCTCAGGCTCACTGGCATCATTAATATTCACTGGTTTAACTGAAGGGATAGGGCCGGTGCTTTCTAAAAATCAGCTTGTCCTCCAATGCCCTCTGGTGACGGGAACTAATTAGATGCCACTGCTATTATTGAATCCAGCTGCAAAACACTAATGTTATTTTATTCCTATTAAATATTTTAGGCAATTACTGAGATTTAGCACAAACTGAAGTCTGTGTTCACTACTTTGAATACAAACCTCTCTCTGTAATTGCTACACCACTTCCTAGGAGTGGAAAAATAAGCATGTTGTAGAGACACTATAACTTAGGGAATCTCCAAAGCTTATTAGGTTGATCCTTTAAATACTTTAGTCCTCATCCTTACGGCCGAGAATTACACTTGTGTGCCTGTGTGTGTCTGCGTGGCTGCAGAAATGCCTTGTGTCACCTTCCACGCTTAATCTCTCGGGATGGAAAAGCGATGGCCCCGAACGCCTGTTAGGAAAACAGGTTGCTGAAATAATCACAACCACTTGCATATGCTGGCGCGCAACTTCTGTCCTCTGCCTGCCAGGGCTCGTGTGAGTGAAGGCACAAACCAGCCGGGAAGCGAGAGGGAGGCTGGGGGGCAAGATGGGTCACCTTACTTGGTATTTGAAAGCCAGTCTGCCTGATAAACACGTAGATGCTTTTCAAATCTCGACTCAATAGAAATGGCAACATGTGACAGCTTATCCACTTTTGTTCTTCGTCGGACTTTACATCATGATAACAGGGAAGCATATAACAACACTGAAATACACAGCAACGGGTTGGTGAATGATAAATAACATTTTGAAATTAAAAATGCAAAATTACTGAAATAACTTCCATAAAGCAGGTCAGATTTCCATCTTATGAGCCTAGTGAGCTTCTGAGCGTACTATTGTGTTTTTTAATTGTTTCCCTTACTATTTTCAGTCTCTGTTCTTCAAAAAAAAAACCATAGAAATAACACATGCTTTAAGAACAACACGCTCCAAGACTTTGCTGCCACAGTGTGCTGCCATAGACTGAGCGCTTACAGCTTAGTTATTAACCTGTGATAAAGAGAGTTTGTAATTGGAACCACCAGCAGAGCCTTGATTACTGAGGGGGATGTAGGCCCAAGTATAATTTGATAAGCTGCTTGGGCATGCAGGTCTGCAGCCGTTAGTAACTGCCTCCAGCGGCACTGAACATCCGCGCACTACATCTACAGCCTCTCTGCGCCTGTGGCCAGCGCTGGTTGCTTCTTATTCCTGCCCTTTCCTCTGCTGGGAATGCCATATAGGATTGCAAAAGCAAGCCAAGAGTTGTGCTCCAGCCTCCACTCTGTGGGACACTGCAGGAGAGATGGCAGTGAGTATGTGAATGTGCGGTAGCTGCCGGCTTTCAGCATCCGAATAAGGTGATCAGGAGCTTCAGGAGTTACGCCAGCCTTCCTGGTTTATGTTAGCAGATCCGACCCAAGATGGGTGCATCAAAGAACATTTGTCCTTGCGTGTATCAGGGCAGTGCTCAGGAGGAAGGATAGCCAGAACAAGCTAGGCTGTGCATTAATTTATCCCTCATGCACGATCAGGGTTTGCAATTCCCCCATATTTGTGCAGTGGCCTTTGTAATGGCACAGAGGCCTCTTGCCTCCGCTCCCCAGAGCAGCTTCCTTCCTTGCCAACAGAGCCCTCTCCCTGCTCCGAGGGCTATCAAGCCTGTTGCTTTGCATTTTGTACATGAAATAACCTTTTGCTGTAGCCATGCATCTGTCTAACAAAACCACTGGGGCTTTAGAAATAAAGACAAGAGCTAGGCATTTTATGAGCTTTTTTGAGGAAGGAGATCCATCTTAAAATTGAGCTGGGCATAAGCAGGGAGTATGACATAAACCTGTGCGGATTACCTCACCCCCATGTAATGGAAGTTAATCTTTTGGAAAAGATGGGCGCCTGTTCATTACAAGCAATTACCATCGGTCATAATCCTTCTAGGAAGTGCATGGAGAATGACTCAGTTCATTTGATGAGTTATACTGCCAGTTTTCCCCGAAGCACTGGCCAACAGAATTACCAAGGCTGGCCCTAAGCTTTCTGAATGGTAGGGTATATATCAGCGTGGCACTTGGCTTAGCGCACGGTAACGGGCAGCTAATGGAACGGGACTGACCAAGATAAAAGAGGCAGCGGGTGAAAACTCAGCAGAGGCAGGCATCTCCCTGAGCGTGCACCTGCCCACCCCATCGTTCTGCGCTCTTTTGATAGGTCTGCAGCCACAGAAGCTCCAAGCTACTAGCAATACTTCAGATTTATATAACTGAGGATCTTAATGCTTTACAAACGTTAATTTCGCTTCAAAGCAGGTATGTGGATGGGATCCCACATCTTCACATCTATGGCACGTGTGAGGTATGGAGAGAAAGAGAGGGAGAGTAGCTTTACAGTCAGTGAGAAGCACATGAAGCTCAAGGCTTCAGTCAGGCTTGCAAGGGGATTAAGCGCAGGCTTTTCAGAAGTAACTAGAAGTGGTCTACTCCTGCTCAGGCGGAAGTCAATGACAGTAACTAGACCTGAGCCAGGGCAAAATGTTATGGAAAGCGTTGCCTGAAATGACTTGTAGCAGGCTCCCTAGGGTGTCTGTCACACAGCCAAGAATAAATCCTTTGTCAAAGGAGCATTTTGTCTGCCCTCAGGTCCAGTGATATCGCCAACCTGGCATTTCAGAGGAAGAAAGAGATTCAACATCTACATTTTTAATTGAGAGTTGACCCAAATTTTGAGTTATTTGGAGCACTGTCTCTGTGCAGGTGGATGTGTGGATGTCCTTGCTAACAAGATATGGGCACTCTGAACAGAGGACTTGCTTATTTTGATGGCTGTACTGACAGAATTGCATGTCTCCCTGTGCAAACTGCTCAGAATGCAGCCCTTCTGTCAGCACTAGATGGGTGCACAAAACATTCACTACTACATTGGCAGCATACATTTGGAGGCATCGCTATTAAGAAAAAAGTAGCAAGTGCTCTCAGCCATGTTTGAAAGCAAGTAGTGTGCACAGCTGTTCCACAGCAGTGGCTTTAATTTTCTGCCATTGCAGGGGATAGCTGATCTAACATTAACTGTGGGTTCGCTCAATGTCAGAACAGCCCTGAGAATTTCAAAAGAAGGCTTGTGTATACTGAAGGAAAAAACTGCCAGGGAAAACTCTGCCCAAGGCCGGTTGGTGTGAAGGAGTTGGCTCAAAGACCTTACCTGCCTAGGAGCATGAGCAATAGGAGGGCAATACCAGTGCCGACTAACATACGATGCCAAATAGGTTGTGTGTTGTTGAGGCACGTTTTCAACAACAGCGTGGAGAGTTTAAGTTACCACAAAGCGGTATCCCACATAACCAGCCTCCTGGTGACTAGAACAAATCCAGCTTTTCACACGAACTCGGTGTACCCAGCTGCAGCTGACGACCATGCGGATTCACGGCTGCATTTTGCCAACACACCTATCGCAGTACTTATGTATGTATACATTAGACTTTCTTGTGCATTTTAACATAGATTTGTAGACCAAAGATTAAATAAAAACATACATGTTCTTAGCTTCCTCTGGCAATACCATTCTAAATGCTAGCCATGCCTATAGAAATATCTGGAAGAAATTATTTTTGGTTTGTTGAGGTCTGCATAGCCTCTGTTTCAATGAATTGAAAAGATGCGATTAGAGAGTGAATGTTGCACTATACTGAACCTCGTCTTTCTTTCTCGTTTGTTAGCAAGTCAGACTAGTTTCTGGTAAGAGTGGTCCTGTTGAAAATCAGTGAAAAGTGAGGGACATATGTAGAGATAGAAAGCTTAAGACTGCAAACCTGCATTCTATGAAACTTGGACGGAATTAAATAGTGGCGCAACTGAGTATACAACCTTTAACGTTAGCCGTCTTTAAAAAGATGGGGTTATAAAAACCTGGTTTGCTGTAGGAATAGATGTTTGGGATGTTTCATGCACACACTTAGGGCATGTTACTTCTATCAATAGAAAATGCAAGTGCTAAGCATCCCCATCTGCTTCTCAACTGAGGCAGATTATCAAAAATCACTGTGGTAGCGATAAGAGCTTAAAAGAGTAGTAGCCAGATGCATGTGCACATGTACACATTAACCATGTCCGTTATTCATCCTGTGTGACATCAGGTTGCCATTCTGTTGCTTGCTGCATTATCTGTTGGCAGCTACGATTCCTCACGTCTCAGACCCCGAGGTCCCGCTCCGTGGCCACGTGCGTACACAGTGGTTGTGTCCGTACCGTGGTCTTGCTGTGCCAACCAAACCGTCACCTGGGTCTCAAGAGGGCAAGTGTTAACACGATGTAGTCAGACAAGATTTTGTCCTACCCCATCAGATCTTTACTGAGTTTGCCTTTATACATTATATATATATATATATCCTCAGGAAGGAGGAGTCTTTTTTTCTCACTCTTCTCTCTTTTCCCCCACTGCCCTCTTAAACACCTGTGCATCACCTTGTTTATTTTTACAACTGGTCCATGCAGAGACAGGCCAAGGAAGAGCCTACTCACTGCATCTACAGACTTGCGGGCACTGCATCGTGAGACAGAGCTTACTAGAAACAGCAGGACATTCAGTGCAAGAAGAGAGTTTGTCAGTGCCGTAAGCTGAAGACTCAGCAGCTGGAGTTGGATGTGCTGGCACCTTCAAAGGAGCATCAGAGTCCCCATTCTCACTGGCTGGTCCCAGAAGCACATATGGTTCCCAGAAACAATGATTGGTACCAGTTATTGAATCATGTTTTAATGGAAAGCTATACGTTAACCCCACACATCCTGCAGAGAGAACAGATTGCAAAATTGGAAGCAGACGGGAACCCATCTTGTTGTTAACAAGTGTCAGAAAGTTTCTGATTAGAGTTTAGTCATGCTTTTTACAGTACACAAGTCCAGCATTATTTGTGTGGATCAGCTTGGCTTCCTCTCAGGCTGACACAGACGCTTACGCAACTGAAATCAAAGCCGCTGAGTAGCACGGGGGGTCATCGCTTAACAAAGTGATACAAAATCACACAGCTGTGCACAGCACACACGCTAACAAGGGCTTCACAGTAAAACATCTCGTTCACCACCACTTCTTCTGAAATGAGATACTTTTAGCAGACTTGTCATAGCTTTAAAAATCCTCACTCAGTGCTGAAAATTAATCCTTACTTTCAGATGGGCAAATAAATATTGGCAAGGACTTTGTAAAAAACAAACAATCAATCAAACAGCAAGATCTGAGAGTCCCTTTGGCCTTTTTGCTTTGCCAGAGGATTCTTCTGAAGCTCTGGGATCCAACTCTAGCCAGCTGTGTATGGAGCTGCACTGCAGCCCTTTCAGCAACTCAGGCTTTGGCTGAGCAACAGGCAGGTGCTGTGCAGAAAAAGGGTCACCTGCAAAGCTAGAAGCTGGGAATAAAAACGGGCATGTGCCTTTTCCTTCTCCTTTTAGTCCTCTGCTTTAAAAATGGCTCATTTTTTAAAGATGAGTTGAATGAGGGGATAGGTAGGTTGGCCTCTGAAAGATGTTTCACCGGAGTGTCTTTGGCATTGTGGCACCCTAAAAGGCCAGGTAAACGGCTACATCTCATCAGCATGTACGCTCTCTTTGACACACAGAGAAATGCTCGATATAATCAGTCATGCTTGCAGGACTGAAGGAGCATGAGGGATAAGTTTGTATGTCTCAGACCACTGATAAATAGCTGAGAGTTGAGGAAAATAAGACAGCTTCATCAGAAAAAAGGTTTTTAAACTTTTGTGAGATTTTTTCCTACCAGGAAGAAGGCTGCAGAGGGGGAAATGAAGTAAGAGTTCTGACTGGCAGAGTACTTTTCTATAACCATATGTCAAAAACTTGTCTGCCATAAAGCCTCTAAGCCAAGGTTGTGGGATGTGCGTGGTTACTTTTTAAGTGACAGACACTTACTTGGGTTGGTATAATATTTTCATACATCTCTGCTAATTTTTTTTTAAGAAATCTCAGCGCACCCTTAAGGTAATAGAGGGCAAACTCACCCACTGATATGCTATCCCTATCTCTGCAGACACCTGGTATCACACTCAGCGATGTGCATGAGAACACAACCATCTTTCTAATCCCTCATCTCTCCAGCCACAAGTGGGACTGGCAGTGGCCAGAAGGACTCCAGCCAGCTTTCACTGTTGTACTGTTCAGAGGCTTGCAAAGGCTGTGAGACTGTTCAGGCTTGCAAATGGCACCTCACTGGAAAAGTAATGCAATGCTATTTTGGGAGAGAAAATACCAAATACCAACCCCCTACACAGTGGAATTACATGAGAAACCACTATGTGGAGCCAGCCACTAATTATTTGGCTGATGAGGAGACTGGATTCAAACAAGGTTGTTACCAAAATTTCAGGTGCATGTGCTCCCCCATTGCCTTTTGCTTTACCTCTCTCAAAAGCCTAGACATGGGACAATTTGCTGCAATGTAAATCAGATGCATGAACCCATCGGTGAACTTAGTAAAGTGATGCTGTGGAGAGAGAAAGACACATCCGTTCCTTGTCTTTGGGAGAGAACTCTCCACCAGGTTTCCTGCACTTCCATCTACCTTATTCCTTGTTTTGCTCCCATCTAAACTCTTGTAGCCTGTGAAAACTTACCGCAAGTTTCCCAGACTGAACAAAAGAACAGAGTATAGCTTGAATGTCATTACTGACAACATGCTGTGGTTTGTTTACATCATCTGGCGGATGCAGAGCCTCTTCAGCCACTAGATTAGGATAGAATTTGATTTAGAAAACAGAATGGCTTCTAGGTAATGAGTATATTCAAAAGCCTGGGAAATATGATAAATGTCTCCAATCTTAGGCATGAGAGGTAATTTCAAATGTTAGGGAAGGGGACAGTAAGAAATGCACACACCAAGGAAACCTTATCTGTTACACAAGACTTCCTCTACTGATGAGCCATCATGACAATTTATGGTCTAAAAGTTCAAACGCAGCTTTGCACTGGAAACTTTCCTCACCATTTACTCCATTACTTAATGTGAACACTTCTCTGTGTTTCCAATACTGAGTTTAGAGGTTTTGTTACAGGCAGGCAAATGGCTGGGATATAGCAAGATGCAGGCACTTTTTGTTGGAAAGAAACTCAAGGAAAGAAGAATCTCAAGAGCAACTCAGGTTTTTGTAGTAATGTGAGATTTATCTGCCTTATTCCTCCACCATCTCCAAGGAAAGAGAGAACTGAAATACAGAAGAGAAAAATTCTGATACCCTCCGTAACCATCTCAGATGAATTTATTATTTGATGCATTCAGTAAGAAACCATAGAGAAAAGAGGCATACTGTTGGTACTAGGAACCACAGGCCACCTGCTCAGGAGTGTCACTTAAACACAGTAATCTTTTGTAGAGCACTCAATTACAGAGGGAAGTCTTCTGTTCATACTGATGAGCAGCCAGGAAGAATGCTATTTGGCTCTATACGCAGTATGAGGCACAAATTCTCTACCCTGCAGGGTATTCATCTATACAGTCCGAGCCTTGAGCATAGCTTGTGCATGCTATGATATTATGATGAAAGAATTTGAGAATGTATATATATATTTCTTCCCCTAGCATCCATTCTCTGGATTTCTCCATCGATGGGAAGCAATACAACCTATTGACAGGGAATCACCCACATAAATTCTTCAAGTTAGTGAGCTCAGGCTGCTCATACAGTTCGGACCTGCAAATGGCATTCACTGAACCCCATAAACTACCTACAGTAGCCAGTAAGACATGGGGGAGGCAAGAGTTGTTGTAAATTATCCCCAGAGAGCCTCAGTTTCATGAATAAGCAGCCCAACCACCATTAACCTAGCTGTAAAGAAGTGTCTTGAAAAATGGGCATTCAGGATGATGCTTTGCCAGTCTCTCCTATCAAGTGAAACACTCCCAAGGAAATAATTCAATATTCATTCAGGATAAACAACTTGAACACAAACTTGTCTCTTCCAGATCTGAGTGTGTCTCAGTATTGCTAGGCTGCAGAGCGAATCTTTTACTTTTCCTTAGGCTCAGTGATTCTTTCCCCCCCTTGTATACAAAAGGGAAGTCTTGGGAGTAGAAATTGAAAGAAATCCACTTGCAAGTCCCCTGTGACTTGACAATGAGGCTGGACATGATCCCAGGCTGTACACATGCTTTTTGCTGCCCAGCTTCTCAGTCAGTGTCCTGTGGGCAGAGTCCACAGCTTGCAGTTTGAACCAGTCAGTCTTCCCTACGTCAGTAAGGCCTGGCTTGAGCTAGATCAGCTACACCAAAAAAAATCAGGTGTGCTTTCATCCCAGTGGGAGCCTTGGGTGTCCCTGGGTTTGATAAGATACTTCCCGACCTATCCAGGCTCTGGGGTTTTAAAAGCCCAGTTTTTTATGGCCTTATTTGGGGTAACTCCGACTCTCCCACTGCAGAGAGACTGGAGAAAACTGTCCAGCCATCCAGGAAAACCCGTCGTCCCAAGGTGTTCGCACCCAGACAGCCCCGAGGGCCTGACCATCCACAGCAGCCTCGAATTTGGGAGCCTCCTACAAAAACTGGACACAAATGGTTGCCTCTACATGTGCTGACATTGCAACTTTAGCAGATTCATAATGCTAGAGCCCCTCAGCAGATACCCAAGCTGTTACAGCCCTGGCCAGAAATATCAGCCACAGCTGCTTTGTCTCGTCTGACAAAGGAGCAGTGATAACCAACTTCAGCAGTAAGAATAAAATGAGAGTGTTTTGAATGTAAATTGGATTAATGAATTATATTGCTGCTTTGTTATAGAGAGGCAGATTTTTCATGTGTTAGAGAAGCCATTGCTGTGTTACAAATGTCTGAAGGAACATTGTTCACAGTTCAGGAATCACCAAAGAACAACCCACTGTGCCTCGATTTAAGCCTTCAAGTACTGTCCTTCAAAAAAACAAGAGTATCTCGTAAAGACATAGCATTGCAGATTAAGTAAGCAATAGCCTGGAGTGCTGAAAGGGTTATTTCTTATTTCAGCATTTCAAGTAGTTTTAGGAAGCGGTCATTCCCTTTTCTATCTTAATAAAGCTTGTCCTACTTAGAGATGACAAAACCCATTTGTTACAAGGTGGTAGGCTGCACCTGAGCTCTGCTTAGGCTGCATGAGGCAAAAGGGGCAGCCGAGAAGGGCATGCAGGCAGGGCTCGGTACCGAGGGAAGGGAAAAGAACCAGAAGAAGAGAAAGAGGGGGAAAGCTGTAAGGAAGGGGCAGCAGGGCAGACCATAGGGGATGAGCAGAGACTTTAAATCAACAAAAACCCCTTCCTTCCAAAAATCTCCTTAGAGAGCCCAAATCTCAGCAAACAGCTCCAAGGCCCCTTTGCAAAACAGTCACTCCTCCTCGCCCCACCATCTCCTCCCCATGCGTGACAATGTCCTGATGCTACCAGCTCCTACCTTAATTCCGTCACCTTAGGAACAGAGTTAGGAGTCGCTGTGATACTTTTTGTTGTTTTAATTAGGAGTCTTATGAACTTATGTTAAAAGAGAATGTTACTGCTCTTCCAAACTGAAACACAAAAGAAGTAAAGGAACAAAGATTGCAAGTCCAACCTCATCACCTTATTCTGTGTGTTTTGCTGCTCTCTTTCACGATATGATCACGTGCTTGTTTCCAAAGGATCCTTACCACAGTCAGAGTAGTGCAAGGAGATTTAGGCTTTTTTTTCCTCGCAGAGGTTGGCATTAATTAATAGGTAAGGCAAGGGATTGCATAAACAATAATAAGATTAGACTGTTGGATGCAGAGCTAACATTTAAGGATGGCAAGGCAGCATCAGGCCCATGCTCAGAAGAAAATAAAAGCGGCAACCAGCTCCTAGCAGCTGGAACAAACTTGAGCAATGCTTAATGATGTGAAGACGTACTGTGCGTCCCAACATGTCTGCTTGTCTGTTTAGACAGTTAAGAAAGCTGAACACCAGCCTAGAGGTGCCTCCGCAGTCTGGCAAAACAAGCGATGAAGTCTAAACTGATGAGACCCCTAAACGCCGCAGCCTACTGAGCATTTGCTTGGGATTGCTCCTGTGGTGGGCACGTTGGCTGAACCAAACTGTTCGCAGCTGATCACCGCTTGTTTTCTGCTGCACAAGGGACACTTGGGAATAGCTTGGCAGATGGCTGAGCTCTCATGCAGCAGCCTGGCTCTGGGTAATGGTGCTAGTTGAGTTTTTTTCTAGTTTGATGTCAAATTTTTCCCCACTTCTTAATATCCACCAGGAAATGCCAGAACAGTGTGTTTACCATCATTTTCATTTAGCATTGCTATGCTGTTCTTATAGCTGTACTTGAAGTTAATGGAAATTATGCTTTGAACATGTGAAATGCTGTGTAATGCTAAGAACTCTTGACAACAATCCAGTACTTGATATTTACCAGACACTTTAATAGTTTTAGCCTGAGTCTCTTAGTTCTCCTACTGTAGAAGTGATAACATGCGTAGTGCCATTGCTATGCTGCAAAAATAAATTGATTAATGTGTGACGACGCTGGGTACCATGGAGGGAGAAGAGCAGAAGCTCTCATAAGTGTTACCCTTGTATGCAGTGGAAGATAGTAAATAGAATAAGCAAGGCCTGAGGCTGTATGTGGAATGAACAGGGCAAACAGCAGCACCGTAATTATACAGCAGGGCACGGGCCCGCTGGAAAAAAAGAGTCTGTGGTTATGTAGTTAAAGGCAGGAGAATAGCTTCTATATAGAGCAGGGCACATCGCACTTGGAGGGGTATTTCTTTTATTTGGAGAACTTGTAACCGCAGCATTTTTACTGTGTGATTTTTTTGGCAAAATGTAGGGGAAGAGGGTGTGCTTTTAGTATGAATGCTGCTATCCCACATCCTGATGAGCTTCTGCAGGTGAGCACCCACCACACTACCATCTTTAAAGGTACTGTTGATCTGCGCTTTTTTATTTGTGTGTGTAGGTCACAGCAGTGCCCGTTTCCTTGCTTTCTGTTGTACTTTCTGAACACTTCTTATCTCTTAGTGAAAAGGGTACCTACCACATGTTCCAGCTCCCAGCCCATAGCCTCGTCTCCTTTCTGCTCACCAGATATGTTCGTAGCTGAAGCACATCACCTTTGATAACCCCAACACTACGTACGCGCTGAGTATCAGTTAATCTGTTTGGGGACTCACAGTTAGTGAAACAAAACACATCTATTGTATAGGGGTTCCTATTGTGCTCAAGCACGGAGATACCGTGCTTGAGCACAGTAAACCTGCAGATCTAAGGAAAATAATGGCTATGCCTTGTTCTCATGCCTCAGTTTCCTTTTCGGTGCGTTGAGATCAGAATTGTTTTAAGTATATGGGCTTTAAATCACAAATCCTCTCTCCTAAACAGCAAAACTGACTGTCCTTTAGTTAAGGTAACCACCTATGATACAGAAGGAAGCCCTTCTGCTCTGCTCAAGCTTTCTGTATTACTCAAATCCTCTCCAAAGCTCTTGAGATGAATATTTTGTAAGTTCTCATGTCAATTAGGTCAAATACTAACCTCATTATTCTCCTGTTTAAAGATTTCCAAACTCTCTTTCTGCAGACATATCTAATTACTTGGTTTCGCTAAGCTGTAGCTGTCCTGTTTTCCTGGCATGATGTCGTCCCTGACATCAGCAGCGCTGCCCGGCAGCACGTGGCTGACGCAGCGTAGACTCACCAAGTCCTTCAGGTGGGAAGGGACCTCGGGAGGTCGCCACTCCAACCTGCTGCTCACGGCAGAGTCAGCTCAGAGGTCAGACCAGGCTGCTCGGGGCTTGTATCTCGTCAGTTTTTAAACGTCCCCGAGGATGGAGACCGCACAGCCTCTCCGGGCAGCCTGCTGCGCTGCGCGGCTGTCCCGACGGGGAGCAAGCACCTCCTTATGTCATGTCTGAACCTCTCTTGTTTTCAGTACGTCTCTTGTCCTCCCACCACTGTGAAGGGCCTGTTTTCTCGGTAGCGCTGCTGTAAGCGCTGCTGGGTCTCCTCTCCCGACTGAAGAAGGCCCGTTCCCTCAGCCTGCCCTCGCAGAGCACATGCCGCAGCCCCCGACCGTCTCGTCTCCGGTAGGATGAAGGAGATACCTCCTGCGGTCCCAAGACAGCCGGCTGGAAGACCTAGAAACACTCTGACTTTCCTTTAAGGTGATTCCTGCGTATTGCCGAGCTGCGGCGGAGCCTGAGGTCCCTGCCGTACGCTGAGGCGTGTGGCGATAGAGCACCGTCCTCACGGCCGCCGGGTAAGAGCCCACAGATTGCACCCCCTGCTTGGGGTGGTCACCCTTCCTGCAAAACTGAAATCCAAGAGCCCGTGTGTTTCGGCAGTTAAATCCCTCCACGTCAAGAGCAGCAGACAAGGGTGGTTCTCGGTGTGGGGAGGGAGAAGGGGTGCCATGGTGCCTGTGAGGGGTCCACAGGGAGGTGTACTTTCTGAGGTGAACTGTAGACAGGCGGATTTGGAGCAGCCGTCCGGGGGTGCTGTGCTCGCCCTGCACAAGACGGAGTTCTCCGGGGGCCCAGCGCCGGATGGGCTGGGATGTCCCTGCCGGCTGTGCCGCTTTGTGCCACGTTAGGAACTTTCCCCACCAGAAATTGAGCGATTTCCCCCCGCTCTCCCCGCCGCCCCCCTCCCCGGCCGCCATTTTGTAGCGGGGCGGGGCGTCTCCGCCTTGACCCCTCCCCCGGGAGCGCCGCTCCGCGGCCCCGCCCGCGGCCCCGCCCCTCCCGGCTCGGGGAGGGGCGGGGCCACGGCGCGAGCCCTCCCTCGGGGCGGGGGGAGAGGCGGGGCGGCGCGCGCGCGCCCGCCCGTGTTACCGCGGCTGCGCCCCGCCCGCCGCCGCCGCCGCCGCCGCCATGGACAGCGACGAGGAGACGCTGGAGGAGACCGTGGAAGGTACCTGCCCCGGGGCCGGGGGGGCGCCGGCGGGACGCGGGGGGAAGGCGGCCCCGCGGGCGCCGGGCGGTGCCGGGGAGGAGGAGCGGGGGGCGCGGGCCGGCGGCGGCCCGAGCGGGGCGGCCGGGGCCGGCGGCAGCGCATGACATCAGCGGGCTTATGCAACGGCCGCGCCGCCGCTGCGCACGTGGCGGTGTGCGGCCGGCGGGGGGGTGTGTGCCGCCGGTAGCGGCGGGCAGCGCCGTGTCGCGGGGCCGGGCCTGGCGCCGGTCCGGGGCCGCCGCTTCGGCTGCGGCAGCGCGGCGGGGCCGGGCGGGGGTTGGCTACGGGCAGCCGGCAGCGGCCCCGCGCCGTCGGCGCACCTCGGCTGCCGCAGCGTCACCGCGCGTTGCCGCTGCCGCCGCGGCCCCCGGCGGCCCCCAGCCCGCGCCCTCCGCCCCGGGCAGCCGGTGCCGCCCGCGGCTCGCACGGCGGGCCGCCGCCCCGCGGCGCGCCTCTCCCGCGGCCCCGTCCCCCCCGCGGCGCCCTGCAGGCTGCAGACCGGCTGCCCCGGGAGGCCGTGCCCGTCAGCGCGGCGGCGAGGCTTGCGGAGGAGCAGCGCTTCCCCCCGGCGCCTGGCCGGCTCCGTCGGGGACGGCCGGTCCGTCAGGGTGCGCCTGCCCTCGGTAAGGGAGCGAGGGGCAGCCGCTCCTGAGGCGGCAGTCGCCTCAGTGCCAGTGGAACAGGGAAAAGGCAGCGGCAACCGGAGGAAGAAACTGCGGTCGCGCATGTGGGCAGCCGAGCTGGAGCCGCGCCGCCCGCGTTGCAGCGGGAAGGCCCGTCCCACAGGCAACGCGCACCCTCTCCTTCGCTACCCTTGTCTGAGTGCAGAACTAACCCCCTTAAAAGAGTTTTAAAACCGAGGCAGACGCCTCCGGAGGGCATTGCTCATGGAAACCTCGGCGGGCAGCGAGGCGGCTCAGCAGCACGCCGTCGTCCCGCCGGGCGCCCCGGGGCGCGGTGCGGGTTTGCCTCCGCCGCTCCGGGGCCAGGCGTGCCCGCGGGACGCCAAGGCGCCTCCTCCCCGGGGCTCCTGGCCGGGCACGGCCCTGCCAGAAAGGGCAATCCTGGATTTTTCAGCTGTTGGGATGAAGCGCACAGAGTGAGGAGCCGCCCGTGAGGAGATGCCGGTAATTCCCGTCGTTCGGTGGCGGGCTGTTTGTGTCTCGCGGCCGGAGGATTAGGCCTCGCAGCACGTCTCTCCGGAGAAGGCATCGAGCGCGGCAGCTTAGTTTAACGACAGATGCGAGCTAAGCAGCTGCTGCTAGGATCTGGATTTATTGTCTAGGTATGTGGGAACACAGCCAAAGAGAAGCCTTGTTGTGTAAAACGTGGTTGTGAGGGGAGCGAGAGCCTTCAGCCGCAGGGTGCTGTGGGTGGGGTGCGCCCTGTGCCCCAATAGATGTGTCTCTTCCCCTTCCTCTCCTCCCCGCTCCTCAGATCTATGGATTACAACTGTGTCTTTGGCAGAGAGCCGTAGTTTTGGTCCTCATGTCACGGGTAACGCGTTCTTGCCGTATCGTGGATTTGCTTAGCGTTTCTGTGGGCTAAGGAAACAATTCTTTAAAGCATATGTTATTCAGCAGCGTATATGAAAGTATGTGTTTTTCTGAGTGACACGGAAGCAGGGTGCTGTTTGGGGGTGAATAGGATGGCTGGGTGTTGTTGCACTTACCCAAAGGAAGTTAGAAATACGACAGAAAACAGCACTTTTTTGGGGGGTGGTCGTGGTGGTGTTGGTTTATTGTTGTTATTCCTAAAACATCCATCTGGCATCTTGGTGGCCAGAATCTTTTATTGATGATGCACACTGCGTGTCTTCTGTTAAGTAATAGTAATACTGACAGTAAAGGGCTTTTATCTTCGGTTTGTATACATCACCGTTTTTGGTAAGTGGCCCCATCATGCTGCGTTGTGAACTAGCCCCTATTAGTGTAAGTCCTTTTCTTGAAAAGTTCGTGGTCTGAGCTTAAGAGGAGATCTTGAGAGACCCTTAAAGAAGTAACAAAAGTGAGGTTTTACGATAATTTAAAAGTATGTTTAGGCATTTTGGGGTTGTTTTCACAAATGGAGGAGAGAGGTGAGAAAGGGAAGTGGAACACACCGTGCTTTGCTCTCACTGAAATAATGAGGATTTTTTCCATTGACTTCATCTGAAACAGAATTAGAGCCTCAGGCCTCAGCCATACAGGAAAAGTTTCATCTATGTAATTAAACTTGAAATTGCTTTTTATCCCCTATTGACTAAGAGAGACTGAATGTCTCTTGTTCTGTTGGGGTGGGGGATATTTTTTTTTTTTCCAGTAGGGGAAAATCTCTAGCATATTAGAAGAATTGGATTCTTTGTACTGTGGCTGAGATTAAGACTCTCTATAGAGGCCATCGGATCAAAGCTGACCATTTAAATCTCTGGGATAGTCTGTATCCTACCGTGCAAAAGTCCTGACGTGCGTGCTGTGTGTAAGCATGGCAGCTTTTGTGTTGGGCTTTGCATTCCAGCAAAATTTTGACAAAACTGAATAGTCACAGAGAACAAAGTAGCAACGTTTTGTTTGTGTGCCTTTTTTTTTTTTAAATAGTATAATGTACCAATACTGTCAATATATTTTTTTTTAATCCAAGTGTTTTATAAAAGTTTTGCTCCTATAGTGAGGGGAAAACTGGTAGTGTAGCGTTTAGGGTTTGTTAACTTACACCAGTATACCCTTCCAATATTGATAAAACTGAAGCCTTTAATTAACACCATAAATGTTGACATAGTTGGTTTTGTTCCAAAAGAGGTGTTCACATCAGAAATTTCACTGACCTTTTAGTTAAATTGATGTAACTGCTAAAACTTTTCCTTTCTACAAAAAGGGGTGTCGTGACTGAATGGGAGGAAAAAAAAGCCTTTCTTCTGTTTGGAAAGAGCAGCACGCTGCCCTTTCTGTTTTAAAGGGTTCCTCTTCAAAGTTATTAGAAGCCTTTAGTGATGTAGCTTTTTTACCCCCCTACTTTTGCTCTCTTTTTACTCTGTTACTTCTCTCAGCTTGGACAGTAAGCAGTGTCTGATGGGTTTTATTAACTTTTTAAACTGTTTTCAATCTAGCTTGGACCGGGAACTTTAATTTTTAAGTTTTGTGAGGTGGCTGAACTGGAAGCAAGGTGGGTTGCTGCCCCTGAGAGGGGCAGGTGGGCTCCCAGCCCTGCCGTGGTGGCGGGGTGCGGGCTCAGCCGCCCGAACCAGCAGCAACGCAAGGAAGGGAGGAATTTTCTGCCAACTTCATGAGTTGCGCTGCTGGCGGAGGGTGCCAGGCAGGTGCCAGAGCAGGTGCGAGAGAGACTTGGGGGAGCACACGTGGGGAGGGTGAAGGAGGGAATCTTGGCTCTTGGATGAGTTCAGATGTCTCACCGGTATGTTCTCCTGTACACCTTCTTTCTAGGTGCATTTCCATACCCAATGTGACAAGTGCAGGAGATAGGTAATAAACCTGCGCAGCCTTACTTGGTTACTTTGAGCTCTTTTTTTTCCTTCTTCTATCTTTGCCTCTCTTTTTTTTTTTTTTTTTTAATGAAATTTACTTTGAGATAGACGAAAGTTTGGAAATATATCCTGACAAAGTATCCTGTGCTGGATGGCATTCTTCTGTCAATAATTCTGGTATTAAAAGGCTAGGGCAGGTCATGTGCCTCTAGGAGAGGACTTCTGAAGCCACACGGGTGGCTGGCTTTTCCCGCTGCTGTCTGCACAGCTTGTTTTCTCTCTGGGCATAGGACTCGAGGTTTGGGAATACTGAAGTGCCTCTTGTTGCCTGCGTCAGCCTGGGCTGTAATTGCCCCCCCCTCATGCTGGAGTTTGTTTCTGCCTTTCCATGTGTGTGTTGAACCTTTTTGGTTTAGGGCAAATTTGGTCAGGGAAGAGCTTGACCCAAAGCCCGTAGAAGTGGATGCGTGTGCTGTCTCTCATCTCTAATAGGCTTTGTATGCCTCACCAAGAAACTGGGGGGACCAGAGGCATGTTTTTATTTAGAAAGGTGGAAGAACATAAATATACGCTAGCTTTTATTTATTCGTCAGTTTTCATGCAAAATTTATACCTGCTAAAATGTCACGACAGGAGCTTGTTACACCCGCAGCTGGTGTATCTCTGTGCTGAAAGCAGCCCTGCTGAGCTTGAGCATCTTCATTCTGCAGTCGGAGCAATGTTCTTCTAGCGCAGTGCTAAGGACTCCCAGTTCACATAGGTAAACTCGACAATAACAATTGTTTAAAACACACTTCTTCCATTTTCTTTTGGCTTTGAAGAGGCAGATAGAGGTACCATAGGAGCCTTATTATGCTTTAACTTAACCAGAGTTGGCCAGTTGTATTCTGTAAAATACAGACCCCTGCAGGTGAGGATCCAAGCGTGTTGCCCCTTGGCTTTCCCCATGTGTAACAGCTGTAATGATGAAAACTGATACGGCTAGGAAAGGGAATGGGATGGGGGGATGTAATGCGAACACATCAGAAAAGCACTGGAGAGCAGCATTTAAAATACGAAATAGCAAGTTGACTGACATATTGCAAGGGCATAGTATTATAGATATTACACGGTTTTATTTCTTTAAATTTCTGTGGATACAGCTACGAGGTGGCACACCCACATTGTTGCAAGACATGTATTTATCAAAAGAAAAACCCAAACCTTTTCTTACTCAGTGGATTGAAATCTATTCCGTTCTCACCAGGAAATACATATTTTAGATAAAGAATTACTATATTTTTGAAGGCGTGTATTAACACGAGTTAGAATAGTACGAACCTTGTTTCTTTTAGAAACTTGTCTTTTTGCTTATTCTTCTCTCTCCTGTTTCTCATCATCCCTTTTCTTTTATCCTGACCCTCTTCATTTTTTATTTTAAGCGAAGTATGTTACACAAGTACAGACTTCAGTTGTACTGAATCTCTGATCGCTGTTCCTGACAGAAATGTTTTGATGCAGCTTACTGTTTTCTACTAGGAGCTACTGCATTTCAAGCGTCTACATAATCAGAACAGGTTCGCAATTTTTGTATAATGTTTAATGTGTTCTTTTGCTCTTTGTCTGGATTTTATTTCAGGGCATCTAGATGATGATGGGTTGCCACATGGATTCTGTACAGTCACCTATTCGTCGACAGACAGATTTGAAGGAAACTTTGTGCATGGAGAAAAGAATGGCCGTGGCAAGTTCTTCTTTTTTGATGGAAGGTAGACACTGACTCTTTGATTTTTTTTCTTCTATATTCTGCCTCCTGCTTGCAGTGGTATAAAACTAAGCTGCATTGATTGTATGCTGCTGAGTTTCTGGGTGAAGTTTCTCGTTAAAAACTGTAGCTGGAAAGTTTTCTGTACTGCTGCTGTAGCCGTACCTTTGTGGGCTTGGGGGCTTTGTATGTAACGTGACGCCTGGAGTTGTTTCCTGGTGGGAGAATGCCGCGGTGTGAGCTCTTTTAGCACTGTGAAGTCATGAACTAATTGGAGACTGTGAGAACGGGGAGGTGGTCCAGAGGTATCGGAAACCATGCTGACGACGACTTGGACTACAAAGTTCAAGTTCATAACTGCAGGTGGAATTCTTTGTGTTATAGCCCTATACAGAGGCTGCAGCTGGACTGGGAGCTCCCTTTGCCAGACCTTGTGCACAGGCATAGGACCTTGGCAGAGGGGCTCACCCTCTGCTTGGTCTTGGAAATTGTTTAGTGGTTAAAGGACCGAGTTAGATATGGTTTTGTTCCCAACTGTACCTAATCTGCAAGTTGCTTGTGGCCTGATTTATTTTCAGAAAAGCCCTTATAATTTCCCCTCTCCACTGGGAATTGGGCTAGTCTGTGCCTATGCATGTGTTTTCTTCTCAGGTCTTCATTATGAACACCTCGTATGTCTTCCCCCAACTGCAGCATTTCTCACTGCAGTTGCTCAGAACTTCCTCCAAAGGAGCAGCAGATGTATAAAATGACACGATTCTTCACGGTTTTGCAGCTGTCAGTGGCACTATGAATAGCAGCCGTTAAACTGACAGTCGTGCCGGGTCTACTCTCCTCCTGCTCAGCGAACTTCTGAGCAGGAGCGGAGGTATTGTGCTGCCTCAGTGAGTCAGCTCCTTGTCTGTACTTGCCTTTGCAATTGCTTCGTACTGGGGATTGTGGGGTTTTTTTCATGAGAAAGATAATATATTTATTCAGTTACGCAGAAACTGATCAGGCCTCCAAGCCTGGATGAAGAAAAATCCCCAGTGTTGTTGGTAATGGGCTTATTAAATCTTGTATGAGTAACTGAAAATCAGTACTGCCCAGCAGCTGACCTCTCTAAAATAGCCTTTTTTTTTAAGTTGGCAGACAGCGTCTCTATGGACACACGTACATAACGCTTCTGTGCTTGCCGATGATCTCAGCAGAGCAGTTGCTGGTTGTACAGTCAGAGAAACTGACCCACTATTTTGTTTGTAGGGCGGCTCCTCCAAGTAATCCAGGGTACAGGCAGTGCTCTGTGGGAAAACTCAGGCTGCTGCTGAGTCTTTTCTGTACCACTTCAGTGTTGCCAATTCCTTTTTTTTTTTTTTTTTTTTTAATTTTCATAACCCTTAAAAAAATGGAACAGTTGGCTACTGTATGACTTCAGGAACTAGCAAAACGAAAATAGACAAAAATAGCCTGTAATGTGGTTTTGGAAAATGGGATATTTTTATGAACTGCCCTAAGCTGATTTTCATTCAGCTAAAGCAGCCTAAACCGAGCAGGGACTAGTTAGTAAAGATGTTGCAATTTACCTAGCTATGCCCAGCTGGCACCAGTAAGTTGCCGTCTGAAGTGGATGGTTCAGGTGTCGTGACGTGTTGCAGGAAGAACGACCTGGCATAAACCAGGACACGCGGTTTCCTTTAACTGTGCCGTGGGCAAGGCGGAGTGTTTATGAAGAGAAATGAATCCCCAAAATGTCTCAGAACACCTCTCCCCTTGCAGCATTGTGTGCGGCAGTGCAGTTAATTTACGCTGGTTTCAGCGTTCCTGGATCCGTTTCCCTCACGGGCTGCTGGTAAGGGCTGACAGCTAAACTGCTGCAGGTCTGTCGTTTGGGAGTCGCTGAGTCCTCTCAGGCACTGGACTGGCAGCAGTGTAAGCGTTCTCGTTTTTTGAGTGTTGGGAAATAGGATTGGCTGCCGGGCTGCCTTGTTTGCCTCAGTGAAAACTTTTCCCTTTACTGGAACAGCCGCCTCCTTCCTGTTGATTATTTAAGGGAGTAGAAACCTGGAATGAAATATCAGTTGTTTTTTCCTCCCCCTTCAAAAATGCAACAAACCCCAACCTATTCTTTCAGAGAGAAGTCTCACCTCTGGCACACTCCCCATTTTGGATCGTGTACTTGAGCTTTCGCTGGTGCTAACGTTTGCTGGAGTGCACTTTGCAAAACACTTTACGCAATAACTGCGAGCATGAGAGCCGTGCTTGGCACAGAGCTGCAGCTGCTCTTCTCCCTTAACTAGAAACTCTTCTAACCTGACATCTCCCAGAACACAGTAGAGAACAGTATTATTTTTAAGAAAAACTTTCCAATGTTCCCATATAGAGGGAAAGGTGGGAGATCAGAGAGGGAGGGATGAATGGATCGGGGTCTGTCGATACAACTTAATACCTGAAAGGATATTGCAGTCAGTATTTCACACACACACCCCAACTGTTATCACTGGTTTATTTTTTAGGTAGTGGATATCCTAGATCCTCTCTAGGCCTGGTGGATAATGGGAAGACAGTACATCTGATAAATCTTGACTTTAGTAAAACTTTACATTGTCACAAATATGATAATCTGAGAAGCAAACTGGAGAAATGCAGGCTAGCTCAGGGTTCGTATTAACAAGATCTTGTTTATGCAAGACACAAGCTATTTATTCCTCAGGTGAGGTCTTAGTTGCAACTATCGTGTCTGGCTGCAGACACCATACAGTTTAAAAAGAGAAAGAGAGAAGGGGGAGCGGGGTGGAAATAACTCAAAAACTGTGAAAAATATAAAAGTTTTAGAGAACCTGACTTTTTAGGCAAGGTTGAAAGATACCTGAAGAACTCACTCCATGTCTGTCTTTTTGATTTCCTTAGATGATACAAGCATGGAAAAAGATGGAGCTTAAGCTTTGGAGCTTAAGACAATGAAAGAAAACGTAGAGATTTGAGTTACAGTAAAAGAAAATATATTTTTTCCAGTGCTAAAGCACTGTTGTAATTTAGCAACTTGTTAACTTCAACTAATACCATTAAAGGTAGCAAGAAGGTTTTTTGGTCTGTTTCATTACATAAACTGGGGGTGGCTCCCTCTTTTAAAGAGTAATCCTACGTGTGGACTCTGTGTGTGTTGTCAGCTACAATGAAATTCAAATCTGGTGACCTGTGATAAACTAGGGGAGAAAGCGGTGTCGTTTGTAGCCGAGTTAGCGCACAGATTTCTGGTGGTTCCCTCATCTGCTCTGCTCCTTCCCTGTGCTGTAGCTGTCTGTGCAGCTCTGTAGTAACCTGGATCAAGAAATTCATCCGATTTAAAAGTAAACCAGCTTTCCTACCCCTTCCTGCTCTGCATCTGGTTTGCGTTGAGGCTTTTACTGTAGTGTATTTTCCCATGGAAACCTCAGCCAGCTTGTCAAAGTTAACTAAAAACAGAAAGTGAAGCTTTAGAAACCAGAAAGTTAATTCTGAGAAAACATTCCTTCTGCAACTCTTAAAAATCCGTTCTGTAACGCTTTGTAAAACATGTAGAGTCACGTGCTCCCAGGCGCTGTTTGGGCTGATACCTTAGATGTCTGCATCAGAAAAAGAATTATGCAGTCAAAGTATATGTACTACACCTGGCTGTTTGCTAAATATGCTGGGGTAAAAGCTAAACAGTTCATCTTTCCTTGTGCTAGTTCTAACCTGAGAAAGAAATAGCTGAGTAGGTCCTCTTTTACCGTTATGCTTTCATTCTTTGTAGTTTCTCTCGGGAGCCTTTTCTAGGAGAGGATGCGAAGCAGATTGCAAGATATTATTGCTCACCTTCTAAAGGGTTTGTGAGACAAAACTGAAGTGAAATGTTTCTTTGTTCAAATCCAAGCACAGCACTAGTTCTGTTTGACAAGCTCTGTTCCATTTTAATAGAAATACATGAAAAATGACAGTGCTTTTGGCAAATCCAGTACAGATTGCTGCTAAGTGTATCGCTAGAGAGCTCACACTGAACTGGTAGCAGGTTGCAGTTTGTGCCCTTTTGCGGTCCACCTGTATGGCGGTTCAATTTTTTCTCACCAGAGAGATGTCAGTAAAGACCCAAACGTAGGAGGTAGAAAATCCTAATGTGAGAGTAGCCTGCTTGAGCAATAATTTCTTCTCTGACCACGAGCATCCATTTCCTGCTGTAATTTGCTACCCCAGCCTATAAAAAAAGCTCAGCAATGTAATTTAGATGAATAATGCTGTGCCCATGCAGCGCACCCTGGTGAAAGGACGGTGTAAGTTGTTCTCTGCCTTTGGAGGCCTGTGGAAAAAAGTTTCTGCTTTTCATCTTGGCTTTCCAGAGAAGTCAGGTTTACTTTTGTACTCCCCTTCCCCTTGCCCCCTTCAAATTTGGTTGAAACTAGCAAACACATCAGAGTGGGGGATAGTGATGCCTGGCGGGGGATGGAGGAGAGATGCTGGAAGCGGTGTCCCAGCCAGAGAGCCCCGGCAGCCGCCGGCGAGCCTTTCGACATGCCTTTCGGTCCGCCTGCGCATAGCTCTGCCCTGTGACAGCCTGAGCTCTTGGAGCGAGGCCACCGAAAAAATGCAGAAAAGCTGTGATTGTTGCAGTGGTGGTGTATGTTTTGGGGAGGGTTGTAGGGTACTCAGTAATAGCAAACCAGGTGTTGCCAGTTACCTCCTCCTAGGACCTGACTTTCTTGAAGGTTTCCCCTCAGCCTCAGTAATATGTAGAACGATGAAGAGAGGAGCAGGCTTGTGCCGTGCCTTGTGTCGAGGCTTTGGGCTCACCTCTTGGAGAGGTGAATAGTCTTCCACTGCTGTTTTCTTTCTCTCTTTACCAGCACCCTGGAAGGGTACTATGTTGATGATGCCCTGCAAGGCCAGGGAATCTACACTTACGAGGATGGAGTGGTCCTTCATGGCACATACGTGGATGGAGAGCTGAACGGACCAGCACAGGAGTACGACAGCGATGGGCGGCTGATATTCAAAGGGCAGTATAAAGACAACATTCGACATGGAGTTTGTTGGATTTATTACCCGGTAAGCCTCACCACCTGCTCTCTCTATTGCAGAATAGCAGCATTATGTATCTTTCTGTTCTCCCCAGCTGAAACAAATATCCACTGTGACCCAGCTATCCAAAAGTCAACACACACAAATCAGGGTGGAAGTTCTGTGCATTCTCATTTTGGATAATCCAACGTACAGTTAAACTTTTTCAGTGTTGAATGTTTGCCCAGTAGACAGGATTCAGCAAGGCTGTGAGATGCCTCCACTATTTTAATCTTCCAGGGAACCCAGCCCCTTGGAAGTGCATTTATATGTGTCGCCTTGGGAAGGCTGGGCTGGTGATCTTGCCGCTTTGTAGTGCTGACTGCAGGTGGGGAGCATCGGAGCCGTGCAAGCTGTTGCAACCTGCTGCTCTTATTTAACTAGGAGGGGAGACTTTGTCCACTTCTGCAGAGTATGTTGTGTAGTCTGGCTTCCCCCAACAAATCGGATGTAACTTTTTTAAAATTTTAATTCCTATTCTTACACAACACTCTAGACTTGAACCTTTCAGTCTTTACCTTGTACTGAGGTGGAGGAAACACCTGCATGTAATTAAACTGCTGGTCAAAACCCAGTCTATTTCTGTGCTACGTATTGCACATACTTCAGTTGCAGATTGATTTCAAATGCTCGCCGTTGGCTGTTCATTTTATTTACTGGTTTTCACTCTTGCCATTAAGCATGTGTGTTAGAATCAACAAATGCTTGGTGTAGGTAGCCAAACAAGTAGCAGTTTTTCAGTATAAAATACACACAGCTGACCCTTCAGATCACATGTCTCCTGTTTCATCTTCCAGCTGACAAAGTGTTGCAGTACCTCCTGGAAATGTGGCTGTTTAGAGGCTGTTTATCATTATCATCTTGCCAGACTAAAGGATGCAAGGTGTTTCAAAAAAACCTTTGCCACGGAAGCAATCGTTTATGCATGGTTCTCTGCATGATGCTATGTGCACAAATTTTTACCCACACTTAAGGTTCACTGTTCCTTGCTACGGTATGAAGCTCTTTTATCCTTGGAGTTGAGCAAAATGGCGCCACTCTGAAATAGAGTCTGTGCACAGTGATCTTGATCTAAATCAGCCTGTTTCCACATCACGTCTGCTGTTTGTACTCCAGGGCATTACTTGAAGATGTCTCCTTGTCCTTTTTGAAATAAACACCTGAAGTCGTTAGACCTGTGCTAATCTATGCATCTCATTCTGCAATTCCATAAATAGACCTAACCGGACTTGCAGGCAAATCACAGATGGCAAAGCCCAGGGCTAAAATGTGTGATGCTTAGAGAGGAAGCGTGTTGGTGATGATGGCTTTCAGCAAACAGTTGTTCTTGTCAAATACCACCCAACATCATAGGGGGATGCTGGGACAGAGAAACTCTCCAGTTGTCCAGCAAATCTTTATCTTTTTTTTTTCTTATTAGGCTCAAGTTTTTTGACGTACTATGAATTAGCAGTGAGCAGGGTTGCGTTTTAAGTTTTTCTTTCCTCCAGCACAGTATCATACTGAGAAAATTCAGACAAAGTTTGTGTATGGCTTTGGGCCCTGGTTCACAGACTGTTCACATAAAAATTTTGCTAATTGAAACTCGGTATCTGTGTCACGTGGAAGGAAAGACCTTGGGTTTTGCCTATTTCAAACAACGTAGAAAACCCCGTTCATTTCTTTTATTAGTTTTATCCTGACTGGAATGACTTCACCCAGCTTCTTCATGTGTCTGTTTCTCGCTCATTTTCATGAACTCGCATCCAAACTTACTGTAGCTTAGGTTGCTTCTTTAAAAAGTTGGTAAAAATCTTTTTCATTTACTGAAGATGGTAAAGTGTGACTGAATGCTCTGCCTGTTCTTTCTTGCCCGTGCTTTCAGGATGGAGGCAGCCTTGTGGGAGAAGTGAATGAAGAAGGGGAGATGACCGGAGAGAAAATAGCCTATGTCTACCCTGATGGAAAGACTGCATATTCTGGAAGGTTCATAGATGGAGAAATGATAGAAGCAAAACTGGCAACTCTGACATCTGTAGAGGATGGGAAACCTCAGTTTGAAGTAGTACCAGGCAGTAAGTTCAGCTAACACAGAAACTTGTATTCTCGCTACCAGCCCTTCGTTGCAGACAGCTCGGTTTCTGTAATGTTCCCCATTGGAGACTCTAAAGGCTGACTGCGATAAGAATGTCTGTTAGCGAGAAGACCTTTTTCTAAATTATAAAGTTGGACAGAAAGGCAGGTGGAGCGATCCCTTTGCTCTGGGCACAAATGGGAAGCGACCCATGCGGCGGTGCGGCTGAACTGCATGTCACAGCCCTTCTCTCCCATGCT
Source organism: Platalea leucorodia (assembly GCF_965183815.1). NCBI lineage: Eukaryota > Metazoa > Chordata > Aves > Pelecaniformes > Threskiornithidae > Platalea > Platalea leucorodia. The sequence continues at coordinate 13,870,725 of NC_138828.1, read as the reverse complement.
CACGGGCACAGCCCTGCTTGTCACGCACGCCATTGCCACCTGTGCCAGCATGAAAACCTGCTTAACGGTGTTAATGCTGGTGCAGTTACAGGCTTTGTTTTGTTAGTGAAATCACAAAGAGCGGAGAGGGAGGCTGTGGTTTGGTTGTAGCTCTGTCAGTTGGGTTTCTGCAAGCGAATGTGAGCACTGAATATTCTGGCACTTGCGTCACGGGGCTGAGAGGACACAGGGGTTGGAATCGGTGAACTAGATTCAGTTGTTGTATAACAGTCTGATTCACCAGCACCCTTCAGCCCGCCTAGTCCTGCGGCTAGAAAGTGGCTATGAAATGGTTAGGGTCAGGGTGGTGTCCTCGACCCGTGTAGCCGTGCTGCTTCTCCAGGGCCGTGGTGGCTTGGGCCTGTAGTTCTGGAGTGGTTTTGTTGCTCTAAGGTGTATGTGGTGTTTCGGAGGCGGGTGGGTTAAGTTGCGGACAGGGCTATGAGTAATAAGCAGGGACTATGCTAACACATTTACTGTTTTGCCAGCAAAGATTGTCTCACTCAATATGAAATAAGAACATAAAACTCAGTGAAAAGGGGTTGAGAAGCAAATGCACGTGACTTTTCATTTTCTTAAATCTCTCAGTTGTGATAGCAAATCAAAATTTAACTTAAAACATATCTTCTGAGAGGGTACAGTTGTGCTTTGTAAATAGGATTCAGTTACGCTCTGGAGGAAGCTGCCTTCAGCCAGAACAGATCTTGGACACCAGGGGCAATGGCCTTTTATCAGATTTTGTAATATTGCCTTTTGGGTTTTTTTTCCTATCTCGTTTCCACCTGCATCTTAACCTATCTCCCAGATAGTCCTCTGGCAGTTGATTGTACAGGGATGTAAGAATATAATTAGAGCTGTACCGCTGAGTTGCTTATTAATGGCAGGAAATAAATGACTGTAGCAAGTGTGATTACTGAACATTATCTTCTGGCTGAAGTCTCTTCAGCATTTGGGCTAGAAAACATTTCCTATTTGAAATAGTCCAAGATTTTTTATAATTAATGTGTTATTGAATATACACTTTTAAATTTTGCTTTACTTCGTAATTTTAATTAGAGACTCTGGGAGGGTAAGTTTTGAAAGACTGTCCAGTCCTCCTTTAAAAGTTGGTAGTTTGAAGAACATATATATCATCTTTTTGTGGTAATACTGCTGCTCGAGTATGTTGAGGGGAAAAAATAATCAAGAAACAGTATCTCACAGAAGACCTTTTACAGGTGCAGTTCTGTTTAATTCCTTTTTTTGGAAGCATAACATTCATTTCTTGCAGTCATTAAAATTTAATTTTTGAATGTCTTGATTAAGTTAAAGGTTGCATGCTTTCAGTACTGCCAATTAGTTTATTTCCTTTGTTGATTTCTGGTTTTTTTAGGCCCAGTATACAGTTTTGACAAATCTACTTCATCCTGCATTTCTACAAATGCACTTCTTCCTGATCCTTATGAGTCAGAGAGGTAAGCTGTTTTTCTTCTCCCCTCTTTCAATATTGTCCATATTTCTTTGCTGTTACATACTTAGGGCCTAATTTTGCAAACCTTTTCTCATTTAAAATTTAAAAAGAATAGCGTGTAAGGGTTTGTGAAATGGAACCCATTACTGTACATCAGTCAGTGTTTGACTTGATTGAATTTCTTTCTGATTCGCATGATAAAATTGCACTCTAGTGGTTAGAACATAGCAATACTTTTTTAAAGAGATTAAACTGGGATAATTTCTTAGCATTTCAAAGACGTGTTCGCTCAAGTCCTGAACTCTACTAATAGCCCACATCTACAGTATTCTGAGTGAAAAAGTACGCTGTTCCCTATTTTCTAGATGTGTAACTAGCTTCAGTTTGTAGTGTGCTGCATTCAGTGTGTCTCGCTGGATGCACGCGTTGTACAAAGTCTTCTCCTCTCCCTACGGATGTAGCAAAGTGGCAAGAGTAAATCATCAAGCTGGAGGAAAGTGAGATACTGTTTGTGACAACCCTGTAATGTCAAAACACGTTCCTCAGCAATTGTCTTACCATAGTCAGTCAGTGATATCTCTTCCGTGGCTATTCCACAATTACACTTTTTACCTAGACTTTTAAGAGGCCTTGCTCTGTAGATATCTTGATTGTAGTCCTTTTCTGATACTTCCAAATGTCTAAAAAAGTGATTAGTAAAATGCTGGCATTAATTTGCATTAAGTGCTTGAAGATCTAGAGCTTCACTTTGAAAACTCTTGCTCAGTGAAGTAATAATCTGTGCATGTATACACCAGCAACCTCAGCTTAGTGGGGACCTCTGGGATTCTGGTATATTATTGAGGGTGTTCCTGAGTCAAAGCCATCATTGAGGAGTAATAGTAGGTTGGCACTTTAAAAAAAAAAAAAAAAAAAATTCAAACTAGTAGATCAATAATAGATCAATAGATCAAAAGTCAGCCCCCACTTCCCACCAAATCTGTATTTTGCCAAAATAGAGAGAACATATGGAGGAGAGGAAGGAGAAGCGGGTGCATTTGGAGGTTTTGAATTATTATTATTATTATTGTTATTGTTGTTATTATTATTATTATTATTATTATTATTATTATTATTATTATTATTATTATTATTATTATTAGTGTTGTTATTAGTGTTGTTATTATATTGAGCTATTGGTCTTTATGCCAGTAGTGTTGTGATAATACTTCTTGAAAATGAAAACTGTAGCCGATCACTAATTCCATGCCCTTTTCCCTTGTAGGGTGTATGTTGATGTCTCTCTCATTTCCAGTGCTGGAGAAGGATTATTTTCGAAAATAGCAGCAGAAGCCAGTACAGTTATGTCCTTTTACAACGGAGTGCGAATTACACACCAGGAGGTAAAGGAGAGAAAAAAGTCAGTCTGAATTTTCATTGCTCCTTCTGAAATCTTCTTACAGTAGGATTTTACACCCCCTCCTTCCCACCCTTAAGATTTAATATGATGGAGTTTAATTGAAGAAAGTGCATGTTCACCTATGTATACATTAAAAAAAGTGGTGGTTGGTTTTGGTTTTCTTCTTAATGACTTACAGGAAAAGCTTTAGTTGCATATATTTGAATGTTTGCTTTCAAACTGCTGTCAGTGTTGACCCCTCCACACACACACTGGATTTTTGCCTTGCAAACTAGGTAGACAGCAGAGACTGGGCCCTCAATGGAAATACAATATCCCTGGACGACGAAACAGTCATAGACGTGCCAGAGCCCTACAACCACGCCGCCAAGTACTGTGCCTCGCTGGGGCATAAGGCCAACCATTCTTTCACTCCTAACTGCATCTATGACCCGTAAGTAGAGGCCCGTGTTTCGGAGTGGGAGCTGCAGCCCGGCAGTCTGGGCTCACCGGGTGTTTTTGGGCAGCCGAATGAGGAGCAGCCGGTAGGGCTGGGAGTAATGGGCCAGGCACTGAAGGAGTTCCTGCTCACCTGGGCTGAGTTGGAAACTGGCTGGCATTGTGGGTGCTTGATGTTCCTCGAGACTTACACCATGGAGTATCTTGAAGTTTACAATGTGTGTTAATTTTGTCATGAGCTTGAGGAGCTGCCTCTTGATTCTAAAATGCATCAGCACAGCTCTCTAAATCCTAGCTTGGCTAGGACTGCACCATATTTGCTGAACTACAGATGCTTGACCAGCACCATCAAATGTGCTGTCATTTCTGAAACTCAAAAAATAAGCATCTTGCTGCTCTGCAGTTGGTGCAGAGCACTAAAACTTTGTATGCTCGAGGGTATAAATATTTTCATACCAATGTACAAATAAACAGAACTGTGGAGATACATATGTAGGAAATAGTTTTCCTTCATTAAATAAGGCAGTTCCCTTTACTGTGGAACCCTGGAAAAGGATGTACAGAAGTGCGTTATGATTTTTTTGGTAGGTAACCTGTACTGAGGACATTAAGATGAGCAATTTCCCATGCTCTCCAGTCTCTCATAATCTCTACTGTTTTCCTGTTGTGCACATGTTTACCTCTGCAAGCCCAAGGCATGTGGCAGTGATTAACTTTGTTTTATTTATTTATTTATTTATTACAAATGAGCAATGTTGCAGGACTGTTGAAAAATTTCAAGTAATAGAGCTACACAAAGCTGTTTTAACATGTCGATGTTTTTGCCCTTATAACTTAAGTCTTCATCAGATTGACTCAAAGCAATCTACTCATCTGAGATCAGATTATGTGAGATTACTCTGAACTGCGAGTGACTTCTGAAACGATAAAAGGGGCTAACAGAGTCTGTGAATTGACAGCTAAGCCTAGCAAAGGTGTTTATTCTTTGTCTAGGTTTGTTCATCCTCGTTTTGGGCCTATCAAGTGTATCCGTACCATCAGGGCTGTGGAGAAGGATGAAGAATTAACAGTGGCTTACGGATACGATCACAACCCCGTTGGGCAAAACGGGCCAGAAGCACCGGAGTGGTACCAGCTGGAACTGAAAGCTTTCCAGGCTGCCCAGCAAAAGTGAAATGGGAGCTCCTTCTCCGTTCAGCAAACTGAAATAGAAACTTGGATCTATGCACTACCTTTATACTGAAAACTGGACAACCAGGGATTGTTCATGCTGTTGCATCATAACTTTGCATTCTGTGTTAAGAGATAAGTTTCTTGCATACTAACTAGGTTTGACTGTGTTACTCATAGCAGATTTAAAATTAGCTAGCGTTGCACCAGTCTTATCTGGAGAAATTATTTAATATTCTATACGAGACGTGATATTCTTTGGTAGCTTCTGCTTTTGCACCATATGCAAAGATGCCAAAAGACTAGACAGAAAACTAAAATGGGTATATCGTTCACTTTTAGTCGGCAGACTTAGTGTTGCTCTCTATCTGCCTAGGCATTATTGTGCAACTGCATTTTGCATATATGCCACTTGTGATGATAACAGTAATATTTTGATATTCTCTAATAGTAGCATAATTTTGCCTTTTTAAACCTTTGATCTGAATCTTGCAATAGAGCAGTTTATTTATTAGCATATAGGAGGCTGGGTTTTAACTCCCCTTTCCTCTTGTCTGAACGTTGTTCTTTCTACAAATCCTCTTTTGCAGGAGAAAATCCTTTCTAACTAGTGGAAAGGCTTGTGTGTGTATGTGAGAGTGCTGTGTGTTGGTCTCTGTGGCTCTCTAAATAGTATAGCAACATGTCCAAACCTAATATTTATCTAGCCTTTACGGCTGGCTTATTTTATTTAATTTATGATTATGACACGCAAATGAAACTGTTCTTTGCATGAAGATTTTCTGAAAGGAGAAAACGGATTCACTTTTGGAAGGACTTTCAAAAGTACAGGTTCTGGAAGGCAAGCACATTACTTGCATTAGTGTCCATGAGTTGGTTTGCGTATTTCACCTGTTAAAGCGGCCAGTTCTCAAGGCAGAAATTCTAGCAACGAGGTGCTTGCACCTCGGGTGAATTCCCTTAAAGGAGGTGTATGTATTTGAGGGCAGGCTGTAGTACTTGGGTAAGGAGAGCTGTATCTTTTGTATGTGTTCAGTTGACAGAGGATATAGCCTTGTAGCCGTCTTTTAGTAGTACTGGTTTAAGACACAGTAAATTAATATAGTATGAGATATCAAAATAAGATTAAAAAAATAATGTGAAAAGATTGTTTTTTGAAAGACAAACAATGAATGTAAAAACATCACTCACCGCTCATATTTAGAAACAGCAGTCAATCCATAGCTTTGTTGCAGCCAACAGCGAGGGCTTGTGAATATTCATCGGCAGGGCTGTGTTCTGGGGTTTTTCAGGGATAGGGAAATTTGTTGTGCATTTTTTCAGATACTGTACTGGTCTTGCCTAATGCTGTATAAGAGAGAAATAATGTATCATCTCGGCCTGGATACTGGAGCCCTTCTGGGACCCCGATGCTCTCTTTAGGGTTTAGCAGCTTAGGAAAAACTCAAATGCATTTGCAACACTTTCTTTAAATATTTGTAGTTTTAAAAAAAGTTTGTATATATGTAACATAAACGATTGGGAAATCAGACCTACCTTTCTATTGCAACACGTTTTGGTTGGTTGCTTGAACGGTTGGAGGTGTCTGGCTGTCTGGAGAGCCAGACATGGAGAATGTGTTGGGTTGGTACCTGCAAGTAGAAGGACGAGGTTGCTGCTTTGTGCAGTCTGAGAATCCTTGCTTTGGTACCTGTGCAAAGTTAGGAATTATTAATAAGAACCTCTCTAACTTGGGGCTCTGTTTACTCCCTGCGACTGATCACAAACCTTTTTCAGCACCTCACCATTTCAGCTTGCACAAAAGCTACTCTGTGCATGTGCTGGGGAGGGGGGGGGGCAAGTAGGCTCAGGGCTTTTTGACACTCTTCCAGCAGCGATCTGAATGTGAGCTTTGACACCATCCATCTCCTCGCGCTGGAGACTCAGGCCGCAGCTCCGCTTCTCGTCCAAGGCAGGTGGCTGGCAGAGGTGACAGCTCAGGGACTCAGCTGAGTGTGCAGAGACAGAACAGAGCCTCGCAGGTGAGGGAGAGCTGTCAAAGGCCGATTGGCAGCAGAGCTTCAGCAAATGAACCTCAAAAAGAAAATATGCATGTCTTGATCTTTCCGTACCTGCCCACAGGTCATTATTTTAGATCACTGCTGTTTCAGCTGTTTGCAGAAAAGCGTGCCTCTCTGGTAGGAAGCTGTTGTGTGCATCTTGTGGGTTATTCTGCCAGGACCATGAAGTTCGCAAAGTTGAGGCTTGTGTTTAAGTGCAGGGAAGAGGAGAGGGAAGATAATGTGACTGAACCCTGCTGTGAATGGACGGTAACTCCTTCCACGGTCTTGATAACCTGCTTTGGACTGCTGGCCTCTTTGTGCCCGCTAGAGAATCGTGCGTAAAATGTTCTGATCTCTAGAGCTCCTTTGGCTTTATTCCTGATCAGTCTTCGATTCCTCTGCTATCTCCTCTTTGTGTGGAGTTGCTTATGTTTTAATGGATTTGTCAGTCTTCATGTTGCCTGATTTTTGAGATAAGTACAAGATAGGTGCTCTTTGCACATCAGGTTTGAAGGTTGCATCCTGAAATAGGAAAATTCTAGGGAAAAAAAGGCATGGAGGTATCCTCTGTGTGTTCTCAAAAGCTGTTAATTTGATGACAGCCAAGCAGATTCTCTTGCTCTTGTGTATGCTTGTAGCCTGGTAGTATGCCACAACTGTGGCTATCGTCTCTGTTAGCTCTACTGTCCTTTTCCTCTCTGCTCTGTTAAAATCTATTGGTCCTCCTATAGATCCCTTCTTCAGTGACCGACCTTCTATAAAAGTTGTGATTATAAAGCTGCTTTGGCTTGATTCAGGACCAAGCCTTTTAATTCTTTGTTTTCTTTTTCTTTGTGGTGTGTTAGAGTGGAGATGGTTGGGATGGTTACCACTGAGTAGCAAAAGGGCTCAGGGCTCAGTGTGTCCTTCAGAGGTTTTTGAGAGGTGTGCGTTGGCAACCACAGGTTCAAACACAGGTTAGTTACAGAACTCCAAATAATGCCTTAACATGGTCAACGTATTGCAGCTCAGCTTCTGGGGCTCACTAGACAGCGAGACCAGCTTAGCAAAACTATTTATCAGTAGTAACACGAGACCCACACCAAAACGTGGTTTTAATTTGGAGCAAAGGAAGCAGTCATTTTGCAAAGCGATCCGTTTGAGTCTGTTGAATGCAGCTGACTATTGGTGAATGTGCAATAAGTAAAGAAGCTCCACTTCTCAGAGTCTGGCCAAAGACCTGTCCTGCCGGCACAGAAACTGGAAGAAGAGCTGGTGCCTGTCAGCTGGGCCTGGGTGAGCAGTTGGCTCTCGGAGTACCCGCTGTGACTAAAGAATGGTATAAGAGAACCTGGAATTCCTGTTTTTTTTTCAGGTACAGATCAGTTCCCAACATCTGCCTTTGGTCTGCAGTGCTGCATGTGGCTCCTCTGTGATGGTAGGGTTGTTACCCGAGCTCCTTTATGAGAAGGAGCCTGTATCAGCCTGTATTAGAGGCTGCTGATTGTGTCTCTTTAAAAAAAGAAAAAAAAAAAAAAAACAACCCCCCAAAAAACCCCCCTTAAATGGATCTTCCTGCTACAGCAGCACTATGTTTTGTCACCAAGAATACAGAAGCTTAATTTTCTGGAGAAGCAGTTAATCTTGGTTACAAGAGAGCATGAGAAGTTACAGCTGAGAGCTACCTGCTGCTGGGTCACTCCTCTGGATAAGAGGGAAAAGGGCTCAGGCCTGGGGGGGGGGGTATGTCTCAAGTTGAGTCTTGTCCTATAATTTGACTTTTTGGGATCTACTAAAATACCTGATTTTTCCTTCACAAATCTGAAAAGGCTTTTTTCCTTTTTTTTTTTGGTAGTAATTAAAAAACCCTTAACCTACATAAATACATGTAAGTCTTAACTGTTGAAAAAGTCAAAGGAAATACATGGATATGACTCTTCAGCAATCACAGTGAGAGCTGTGATAGCTTTTTGACTTTTTCCACAGTTGCAACACTACCCACTAGGATGGCCCGTGATTTTTCCCAGATGCTGCAGCTCCTGGGCGACTCGCGCAGGTTTCGAGACCTTTGGGAGGCCAGTTGCTCGGCCTTGTGAGGCTGCGTGTTTCGGGAGCGACTAGGGAGCCTTCTCCTTAGTTCAGCCTTTTCGGCTGCGGAGCTTGCAGTCTTGCACGCGGTTGGCCGCGGTTGTGGTTTCTTTCCCGGGGCTGTTGTAGTACGTTGCTGGTGTGGAAGCGAGAGCGCCGTTGGGGATTTCTCACCCTCTGCCAGGCACTGGAGGAGCAGAGTAGCCAACGTATCCCATCTGGTACGAGAAACTGAGAAGTGGTGGAAATCGCCACTTTCCTGTTTCCTTCCCAGTTGGCTGCCCTTGTCCTTCAGTCGAAACCAGTGCTCACCACTTTGGTTGTGCCAGGAACTGTGCGGTGTCGCTCCTGTCCCAGAGACCCCTGTGACTTCTATCCTTCACTCAATTTGATAGTCTTTTTGGAAAATGCTGTCGTCGCGATGAGGTAAGGAGTTGTACAGAGCCGGTTATCTGCTGCTTTGTTTTCCTCTGGCACAGCAGAATTGCTGGAGCTGCGGGTGCCTGAGGAATTCACCTCCAAGCACTTAAAAAAACCCCAGTTGCTTTGAAAACAATGTTGCTGAAGTGTCTCCTTATATGCTGGGGTGCTGCATTAGACGCCTCTTCCTCACGTACCGCACTGTCATACGCCGAGAGCGTTTGGGCGAGGAGCGCAGGCGTGGGAGCAGCTTCACCTGTGGGTGTGAGCGGGCTTCAGGCCCCCCTGCGCCCCGAGGAGGACTTGTTCCTTTTGCTTTCTGTGCTGGAAACATGAGAACTATATTTTTGGACAAAGCATTTCTAAGCAGTCTTATACGGGACTATTTTTTTTTTTTTTTTTTTTTAAAAAAGGTGCAAGATTGAGTGCATGTTTACTTGCCCCAGATCAAAGGTTTTGAACACTAAGGTCACTATCTGTTGAATGGACCCTCCTCTTGGCGCTCTTCTGTCTTCAGGCAATTGAAGCTCCTGCCCTCTTTCTCTACCAGTTCTACTGTAACTACTGTTTTTTTTTCCAGAAGAAATATATATATACAAAAATTCTAAGCAATTAAATGTTCAAGCCATAAAATCATGAGTGTGGGAAGACCCCCTTCACAAGTTTTAACATATTTGTATGTAAAATGATGTTTGTATGAAATATTTTCATGGTAGAATGAATATTTAAGAAAAAAAGTTCCAGTAAGATCTAAACCAAATTTAAAAGGATGTCTTTTTGTAAGATGCAAGTGTAATTGGTTACCAATAAGTAGATAATTTTTTTTTTTAAAGGGGAGATGCAACAAATGATCTTTACAATTACAAATGGTCGTTTCTGCTATTTGGGAAAGTATTTATGCAGCATTACACACAGCTGTCATAAATAATTGCAATAGCAAGGCCAGTCACATCTTCAGGACATACCTCTCAGCTTGTCCCTCCATGATATTGTACAAACGGACCCATCCCTCCTTTCTGCAGATTTCCTCCTAGAAAACTTTTCCTACTGTAACTGTACTGAATTTAACTCTTGAGCTAAGATCCAGACTAAAATTGTGTATTACTTAACAGTTTCTGCTGGGCCTTCTGCTATTTTAATACTCTTCAGCCCATAATTACTGGGTGTCTCTGTTCTGAAGAACTAAGTGCTAAAGAATAATCCTTGGGGTAAGCTTATACGTGTGCTAACAGTTAACCCCGGAGTATTTACCTTGTATACAGTACTTGATAGGTGTTTTATGACATTTGTACTCGAACTATGAGCCTTACTGAACATCTGTAGGTTTATTCATGACTTTTAAAAAATGGATAACTCTAAGAAAGATGTTTACATGAAGGATGATTGCCCTTCCTTTGATGTTATGAATGAGGTTTTTATAGTGTGTTTGGGTGTATGTGCAAGGAAGCAAGAAAAATGTTTCTGGGGAAAAATAGACTTGACAAACATTTGTAATAAGTGAATTTTAAAGATTGCTTTAATTGCGCTATGAAGGCAATGCAGATATTAAAATATTCAACAGAACTGTCGTCTCTCCTTGTTATTTGTGTGTCACGGTTTTGGGCATCCTCTGATCTCTCCCCCTTGCTTGTGTACTGCATGGTTGCTGATGCACGGGAGCAGGATCTGTTAACAGACTTCTAGGCTGTTAACAGAGTTAACAGACTTCTAGGCCACATGATATTAATAGCAGAACACTCCTGACGCTGCTGCCTTTTTCTTTTCCTGGCATCTCTGCCGGTTTTGTTATTCGCTTCTCTCTTTTCAATGCACTTAACACGGGCTTTAGGTGTGGTGTGGTGTGGAAGAACATCCGGCCTGTGTGTGCCAAAGCATCCTTAACAGTTGTACTTTAAAACCTGTGAATGTGCACTGGTATGTTTTTCTCTTGCCGTTGCCTATGCCGAGGCAGGAGGAAGGCATGGCAGCAAGCAGCAGCGGGGCCTTCTGGGCAGGTAACCTTTTGCTCTGTCTCCTAGCTCGCTGTACGCATCCCACTGGGCGAGCGGCGAGGAGAGGGGCAGCCCTTCGGTGCCTGCCCTGCCTTCCTCAGCCCTTGGGTGCCTCTGTGCTCTCTGCCATTGCCGGGGTGACTCCCAGCCTCTGGTGCCCGTGTGCTGGGCGTAGGCGTGCGAAAGCTGTGCTCTCCTCTCTCTACAGGGCTGGCGTTGCCCATTGAACCTTCACAGTCCTAAGTGTGAAAGGAGGAGTGCTTGCTATGTATTTGCATTGACTTCAAATCAAGCCGTGTGGAAGACGACGCTCGGTTTGGGGATGCTGCGGTGGGCTGGCTTCGCCCAGCCTGGCTGCGTGCCAGTCCTGGGCTGGTGTTACAATCCTTTGCTCGCACCAGGGAGGTGCTGTGGGTTTATTTAAAGATAGCTAACCTATTAATTGATTCCTTAAAAACCTTTGAAGGGTAGGCACGCTTTAGTGCAGTGCTTGTTGGGGCTGGATTTGGCTGGAGGCGCTTGGGTGGGTTCTTGTGCTTGCTTTCCAAGGGAGAGAGGGCACCCGTGTGCCGGAGGGGCCCTTGCCTATCCCCCTGACCGAACCGGTCCCCAACAGCACAGAGAGGGCTTCCCCCGCTTCAGGTATCGTGCACAGCTGTGACGTGAAGCGGCGCTTAAGGCGGCAGCAAAAAAAAGGTAAAATTCTGTAGAAAAGGGGTGGCACCGCCCCGTTCCCGGCAGCTCTGCGGGGGCCGCCGTGCCGCGGGGCCCGAAGCCCTTCGCCGGGCGGGCCCGGGGCAGCCGGAGGAACTTTTCCCCCCCCCGGAGGCGGAGCCGGAGCTTTCCCCGTACCTGCCCGGCTCGGCCGGGCGGGGCGCCCGGGGCCGCCGCGGCGGAGCAGCGCCGGTGAGTGCCGGCCGGGCCGGGTGCCGCCGGGCCGCCCGCCGCAGGTGAGGGGGCGGCGGGGGTCCGGGCGCGGCCCTTCCTGGCGGCGGCGGCGGGGGGGAGCGGGCGGCGGGGCGGGCCGGGTCCCGGGCGGTGGGAGCCGGGCCGGTCGCCTCGGTGGCTGCGGCGGGCGGGCGGGAGCGGCCCCCGGGGCGCCCGGCGAAGGGCGGCAGCCAGGCGGGCAGGCGGGTCGGAGGGGCCGGCAGGCCGGTCGGAGGCGCCGGCCCTGCCGGCTGCGGCCCGCCCGCGGGGCTCCCGGCGGCCGGCCGGCCGGCCTGCCTTGCCGCGGGGGCATCGGCTGCGGCCCGGCCGGGTGCAGAGCTTGTCTGCTCAGAGGGGCGCAACCCAGGCAGACCCCCGCGCCTTTTCGAGGCAGCAGAAGGCCCGAAGGAAAAGGGTTAGCAGTGGGGTCTGCGGCGGAGATGCCACATCTCTGTGCAGAGACATCAGAAAAGGCGTCCCGGGCACCTGCCTAGCAGCACTGAGGGATTTCTCCGAAGACGGCTCACCTTTGCTCGCTTTCGCTGCTGCCGGTCACGAAGGAGATGAACTCTGTACTCCTGGTGGACGTGTGGTCCTGCCGTGCCACAGGTCCCTGAGCGCCGATGCTCCTGTCCCTTCTCTCCTCTGCCTAGGACGAGCTGTCCTCCCCTTCGCAGCTGTCCAGTCTGCGCCTGTGGGGGATTGATGTGTGAATCAAAGCAGAATGGATCGCTATCGCTATTTCATCTTTGACCAGAGGAACATGGTCGTGCTGGGGCTGTTCCAGATAGCCTTCAGCACCGTGTGCGTCGTCAGCGGCTTCATAGACGGCGTCTTCAGAACGGAGTCTCAGCTGGGCAAAACCAGAGCTCCCGTTTGGGCTGGGATGGTAAAGTTGCACTATATTTTCTATGCTTTGTTTTCTGGTTTGTTTTTTTGTTTTTTTTCCCCATGGCTACCTGCTAGTACTCAGCTTGGGGGTGGGAGGGAGGCCAGGACTTCTTGCCAGCTCTTCCCTGGTTTCCTGCTTTGAACCCAGATAATAAAAGTTTCCTTATCGTGGTGTAGGCAGGAGAGTGCAAGCAGACTTCCCTCTGAAGAAGCTAAATAAAATACATTTCCACTGGATAATGTAGAAAATGGGGCATAGTGGCAATTGACGGGGTTTTTTGCAGAAGCGTAGTGACCACAGAGAGGCCACCGAAGATGAGGAGGGGAACCCTTCATCCTCACGTCAGGTAGATGAACATCTGGGTGATGATCTGTGTCCCCCAGCACGGTGCCGCCAATTCTCTGTCCTGCAATGAGGAGCGGGCGGCGGGCATCCTCGCTCCCTGGCCTTCAGTACCCTGACGTTACTGTTCGTACCCCGGCGAGCCGTGCCGCAAGGCAGCTGGACTGAAGCGCTCTCTTCCATCCAGAGGCTGCCCGTCTCCTTTCAGTAGTATCTTTCTTCTATCTACAAGATGCATAAGGACTTGGGAAAGCAGCGTGCATTTTAAGCACTTTAAGCCGACTTATTGAAGCAGTTTTATTATTTGGCCAGAGCCGTAAAGCCAGTCGGAGGATTGCTGCCTGCTGCCGTGGGGGTAGCGAGTGGGCAAGATGCATTTCACACCGTGTCCTGCCCGCAGGAGATGCTGCAGGGGAAAACAGAAGAAATCAGCTATTCTCTTTCCATTTCTGACCCAACAGTTACTCTGATCTAAACCTTGAAAATGAGGGCTTTTCATCTGCTCTGTAGCAGTTTATCTGCCGAATCTGATACTTGTCTCCCAGTTACCAACTCCTTTTGTGCTCTGCAGGTGATGGGAGTCCCAGGCATCCTGGCTTTGTTTTCCTCTCAGAGGAAGAATCCAGTTCTCGTAAGCCTGGGGTGGGTGTGTGTCTGGGGTGGGGGCAAAATATTGTCGGGGCAATGAAAAGCGGTTTTGGTAGGGAATGGGCTGGCTGTCTTACTGCAGGATTGAAAGCTTATTTCCTTGAGTTATCTTCATAAAAGCTGCTCCATTCCTAGGCAAAAGGAGGATGCAGCGTTACCTTGCTTTCTGCTGCAGCAGACAAGCTCTGGCTCTAATAATAACAAGCAAAAATCTGTAAAAATGCTTGCTTTTGACCGCGTTTCTTTTGGTGTTCCTTCCTGTTATTAAAAATTGTGTACACCAAAATAAGAAACAAGCTAATTGACTTGCATTTCCTGGGCAGGTCTCTCCAGCCTTCTTCGAGTAAACTCGAAGGGGAGATACTGTTTATAAGTAAGAGATCTCTAAGAACAGAGTCTTTGGGTCCAGGTAGCACCTGTGGCTAAGATTTGGGACGCAGTTTTAGCTCAGAAGTTTGGTATTGTGGAAACCTTTACTGGTCTGTGTTTGGCTTCCAAGTGACTGTTGCTACCGGGTACTTTTTAGCATTACGGGAGGTCAAAGGCTAGTACCTACAATGCTTGCTAGTACATTTTGTCTATATTAATTGCGTGGATTTGACAGAGGATAGTTTTAATTCCTGCTCCCCTTCTTTTTCTCCTTTAATGTCTCTGTCTAGGTGAATGTGCTGATAGTTGCCTCCATAATCTCTTATGTTGCTATCCTCATCGTAATCATTTATAGCTCCCTCACACTGAACTATGGTGAAGAGGAGGACCTGAGTTCTGCCCCAGTCCATGTTATCCATACTGTAAGTATTGATATTATGCTTATTACTAGGGAACATGACTGTCTTAATCTGCAAACATTACTAGGCACGACTGGTAAACAAAACCAGACTTCCAGGGTGCCTAAATTAGTTTGAAATGGCGCAGGCAGCAGGGCACTTGTTTACAAAAATTTGTGTAAGTCTACAGTTAGGTGCTGAAAACCACAAAACCCATGCAGGGCTAGATAGACATTTAGACATTTTATAGCTAGCTCCTGCCATTCGCTGCTGCTGCAGCATGCCTAGTTATCGGTGGCTATGTAAACTAACGCTCGGCTCGCCTGGATGCCCGTTGAGAAGCAGCTGCTTGAGAGTAACAGCTCGTCCCCGGAGGCGTGCACGCTGCTTATACACCTAAACACAACACAGTTGGGTTTTCTGCTGCTGCTGAGTGCAAAAGGGTTTGGGTTGCGCCAGGGAAAAATCATGGTGCTGCTCAGGAAAAGGGGTAGGTGCTGGCTGTATCCCTGGCCTGGTCTGAGGCAGCAATTGCTAGGCTTGAATCCTTTCCAGCATGCACCTCCGGTAATAAAGTTACAGCAGTTACAGGTCAGCTGGTTAAAACTGGGTATTATTTCAAGTGTACCCTCCAGAGTAAAGCTGAAAAGAAGGAATGAGTTAGCCCTTTTGTACCTCAAACCCAGTACAAGCAATGGCTCCCTGTGGGGATGAAGACATTCCAGGTAGATGAAGCTGTTCCATTAGTTTATTACAGGACAAATTGAAATGTCAGGCTGCTAAGGTGCAGTACAGGAAGAAGATATTTCTCATATTCAGTGTGAAGAGAAGCAGCCATTCCTTGGGTTTCTGCTCGTTGTTAAAGCTACTTCCAAACCTGATGCTGCTGCATAGCATCTTATATTTAATCAGAAACCTTATTTTACTGCTTGCTCTTTTCCTATTTGAGGTTCACACTTGGCTTGTTTTTCAGAGCACAGGAAGAAAAGTGTTAAATAACACTGACTCTGAATCAGTCTATCTCCTACGATGCAATCGCAGCATTCTTGCAGTCATTACAATATGTTTTGGTGGAGAGCTTCACTTTTTGAATATGGCTTTAACATTTCTTTTTCTGCTTGCAGAAGTTCGTACTTAATAAAGTAGTCAAGGGTGCTAACGTAGCCATGCTAGCTGCATCTCTCTGCAGTGCTTTTGTTGTGCTGGTGATGGCTTACTTGGGATGCCGGAGTCTTCCACGTTGCTCGTGCTACGATAGCGTGACTGGGATGGTGAGTGAGGAGCCCAGGGCACCCATTTATTTGTACTGAGTGTGGGTAGGAGGGGGAGAAACTGGGAAGAAGATGTGTTTTTCTTCTGTAAACCTAACCTCAGCTCTACCTCAGTCATCAGGGCTAATTCTAAGAAATTAAGTGGATGTTAGAAGGGTTTTATACTTTTTGTATTTTTCCTTTTACTACCTCCCTCTTATTTACAGTCTTGTCTAAGACATAGCGTAAGTTATCTCTATTTTCCAAACCATTAGTGGTCAAGCTACTGTTGTCCTATTTCCTACGAATTCCTGCTCTCCTCAACAACTGCTCCTTCTTCTCTCACCCTTAAACCAACGATTGCCCCTGGTACAGCATTTCAGAGACTTCCTGGTGCTTACACACCAGGATGCCTTATCCCTAGAACTACAAATTCAATAATAAAAATACCCCCATACCAAGTGTGAAGTGTACGGGAGACGACGCACCACATTTTACTGCTAATTTATGAAGACTCTGCCTCAAGTGGTGGGGCACACGCCACGTGTCTCTGCTAAGTGAGCTCGGTAAATATCAGCTACTTCTCCACTAAAGTAATTCTGATGCTGTATTAAATGTGTACATCCGACCGTCTCATTTGGTAAGGAATTAATGGGTACAGGTTACAAGGCAGCTGTTCTTGACTAAAGATACTGAGTGTGTAATGTGAGGCTGCTTTAAACTTGCAAACTAAAACTTGTTAGGAGGAGTGGACTACACAGACTTTTAAAATGAGTTCAGGTATATCTCCTTGAACAAACTCACAGATGAGGTTTTTGATGGCGTTGTTTCATTCATAGGAATGGTTGCAACCTAGTGAGGACCAAAATCAGGCTGTGGAGATGGTTTGCGCCGTACAAAGTGAGTAACTCTTTCCCTCCGTGTATTTGGATATTCGCCAGGGATGGGGAAGGAACATCATGAATAAGCTTTACATCCCAGGCCAGAAGCCTGATAACCAAAATACTGCCAGCCAAAAGGAACTTGGGATTTTGTGCAAGTGTCTAGACCAGGTTTAATTGTTTCCTCTCTGTTTCCACACAGGCCCTGGGGACAGAATTTTTAACTTCCCAGATCGGTTTCCAGCCCAGGACTTGGATGCAGAGGAAGACGCATCCAAACCTCCACCATATATTAGAATGGCTTGAAAAAGTGGTTGAACATTTTAAAGCTCCTAGTCTGAAAAGGTGGCAAGACAGATGTAAGAAGTTCTTCATCTTCAAAGATGGTCATGCACTTTTCCTTGGCCTTTTGAAAAACACACACAGAAAGAACTATTGAATGCCCAACGTTCAGCAAAGATGACAGTGCAAAGGGGAGGATCTACAGAACTTTTTGGACCTTCAGATTTTGTATAGTTAAAATACCTCATTGCCTCTGGAAAGCGCAAGCATTTTTTTCTCCAGCTTTTGTACTTAAATCGTGTTTTATTCCACTAGAATTCATTATGCAATTTGTCTAGCAGTGCTAGCCTTAGGCAGTCAAATACTAAATACAATTCATTTTTAAAAGAAACTGGTTGTGGAGTATTTCCGCCCTCCAACTGCTGTCTCGATTTCTCCCCCTTGCCCAATGAATTATGTGGATGATATGATAGTGGGTGAAGGATAATGAAGGACCCACTTCATTACTGAGCTTCAGAGTGCTTTTCCTTTTCTTCTTGGCAGGGATGGGGGCAGGTGAAGTCTATGGTATGAAGCCCTGCCAATGCCATTCAGGTACCTCTGTCAAAATGTGGATTCTGTGGGGTGTACATATGTCGGTACAATTAGTTTTAGTGCTGAAGTGTAATGCTAGAGTGCAGTAGGAACTGGAGTTGCGGTGGCTCCCCTTACAGAGTAACTTAGATACTCTGAATTCAGTTCAGGTTTTTCTATTTCAACTTCGGAGACTGAAAGTTTTAAAAAATGCTTATTTTGGGGCCCATTCTGCTAAAATTTATTACAGAATTAGACTGAGGTCCTCTGTTGGAGATTCTCTAGAGGACCTCTTGGTCCTCTAGACCAAGGAACTACAGCTTCTAGTCAGCTTCCATCATCTCCTGAGCTGCATAAAATTCCCATATCTACTTTACGATTCACTTGCAGGTAGGCTTTGAGGTGCCTGTCAAGTGAATGTCCTGCCTGCAGGCCTTGAGCATGAAGTGGTAGATTACTTATCCCACTGTGTCAATCAACACAGCACGATCATTTGAACAGGGCTTGGAAAGTAAGTTCCCATCTTGAGAAAGTGGTGTGAGTAGTAGGATAAGTCATGCCCACCATCAGGCATGTAACTCCAGGAATGATCTCAGATAAGATTTTTCTTATTGCAGCATATAATGTGCCTTTCCTCTTCCCAGGAGAAGAGGGAATTAAATTGTTCTTGATTTTTTTTTTCCTAGAAACTGAAGTCTTTTTCATAACACTAGTAAAGGGACTCTGACACCTAAATGAAGACCTTCACCTGATGAAAGCACTGTACAGACAAAATGCCAAGCAGTCTTCTGAGTCTGTGCTTACCACACATGCACATAAAATGCCCTTGGTTCCAGAACAGCTTGCCACAACTACATCATCAAAAATTAGCATTACGGTATGCAGTTAATCCTGGCATATGCAAGTTAGCAAATCCTGTCCAATTTTGTAGTTTCTTGGGGTTGGTGAGGTGCAGAGATGGACAGCTAGTTTTTATTGAATTATTTGTAAATTTCCTAGGACTAAACATCTTCAAATTTTGAAGAGTTCATATATGAAGATGTTTTACACCTTTTGTTGTAATCTCGGACAGAAAAATACCCTAAGCTGCATATTGAGGAAGTCCTAGGGGACTCTGGCACCCCTTTGTACGTAAGGTGCTTACCAAATGTCTCCGTTACTGACTTGAACCATTAAGATTACTAATGGCTGGGCTTATAAAGAAAGGTACTCGGACCAAGAGAGCAGCCCTAACCACCGGCCTCCCTCCGCAGCCCTCCTCTGGTCACACATCGCTTCCTCTGCTGCCCGGCGTCGGCCGGGGGAGCTGCCCCCATCCCTCGGTGCTCAGGCCAGCGGCTTAACTCAGGGCTGCAGGTCCTGTTCTGGCAACTGCAGGTTTGACTACATGCCACAGTAGCCAAATTCTTTCTGGCTTTGGCTCTAAATACCTTCATGTGTTTGCATATGCCAACCAAAACACAGCCAGTGTCATTGCAGATGTCCATTTGAAGGTATTAATGTTTGCATTACTGTATTAAAGTAACTAACTCAAACATTGTAATTCAAAAAGTGATGCTGTGCCTTTTTCTCTGATATAGTACCTGTCAGCAAGCATCAAAGCACCGAGCGTGACTGCTTTCCCCATCCTCAGGTGCTTCTGGCATAACTCCACACAGTCTGCAATGAAATGTTGGGGGTTTTCTCCTTGATTAACATAAACTGCAGTTCTCATACATTAAAAGAAAATAAGACTCCCTGAGAGGTTATTGTGATTGCTAATAGCTAAAAGCGGTGTGGCTTTCATTCTCCTTTAGTCTAAACCAGATTGTGCCTTTGAAAGGAGAAACTTGCTAGAAGCAGTTTGTTGCTAAAATACACTGCTCAGCCACTGCATCGTTTCTGGGTGGGAGCTACGGTCCCATCCAGAAATACTCTTCTGTAACTAGTCATTACAGTATGAGATGGTACATACTGAGTGTAATTCAACAGCATTCGACTGCTGGTCGAACAGAGCAATTCGATTTTATCGCGAGCACGTGGAGGATACACATCACTACTCCTTGTTCGAATGCAGCGCTGTTTCCGAGGGCCCAGTCCATTCCTCCCGGCCAGCTTTGAAAGCGGTCGATCAGCGGCACTTAGTGACAGGCAGACCTCTGCCAGTGTGGCAGGTACTCCTTTGGCTGTGAAATGAGTGTGTAAAAGAGGAGTATGGTCTATGCTATTTCTAAATAAAAATGTATGTAATTGATTCAGCAGCAGCTATAAAGCCCTTGGTGGCCATGTTTCTTTTTGCAGTCGTTCCAGTGGTGCAATCGCAGCACCGCTATCGCAATACCTGCACCTAAGATCACATATAGACACACAATTTCAACAGTTCTTTCTACAAAAGGAGAGTTTCTGGAAAAGAAACAGCTGCAATATGGAAATTGGTGGAAACTGTATACCAGTTTAATGTCACTCCCTCTAATTGGTTAGCATTGCAGAAGATATATTCCTGATTGCAGCTTCCAGTGCTATATTTAGTAGCCCGTTCCACATGCTAGTTACGGTGCCTTCCCAGAGCCTGCCCGTATCTCCAGGGACATTTCATGGTTTGCGTCACCCCCCAGCTTTCGCTGATGGAAGTCAGACGGATTTTTATTTCTTATGCAAACACACATCCATAGCACCTCCAATAGAAACAGCCTCGTCATTTGTTCCCCACAGACTTTTCCTCCTTGGCAAGATCCCAGGAACTGAGCCGACTTCCCTGTTCCTTCCCAGCACTGCAAGATTTCCCCTTCGGGGTGGCCAAAGGCCCATGGCAGTCTGTGTCGAGGGGTGGTTGTAGCAGCGGGTACACCTCAGCACCGTGCCGGCGGAATAAAGCAAGCGAAGCCCAAGGGAAAAAACAGACATTCCAGGTTCCACCTGAGCCCAGAGCTTGTTCTGCACCAAAACACCCTGCACACGGGTGCTGCACCTTACTCACACACACCCCTTATGCTTCAGCACTAAGAAATGGAAATATCTTGTCATTTTGAAGAGGAATGATAGATGCAAACATGCCTCAGATCTCCTTGAGGCCAAACATCCAGCTCTTTTCTTGGGTGTGTTGGAAATTGTCGATCTAACCTGAGCAGCCAGCAGGCAGGACACCAGCACCTTGCTTTTGATGTGGGTTACGGACCCTGGTTATGTGGACCCGCACAACAAAATTACACAGACACCAAGCACTTTGTGCTCACCTTGTGTTAGCATTATTTGTATTAAGTCAAAGATGAGGCATTTACGTCCAAAAACATTTTTCTATCTTGGGTAAGCTTAGCCAAATGTTACCCTATTCCCCGACGCACAGAACAAGGTGCACAAAATCCCCGGGCTATAAAACCGAAGGCTGCCAGCCTCTCCATTAGCAGTGGCCAGAGTTAATCACAGGGCATAATCAGGTTAATCAGGGAAACAGGTTCTGTGAGTTAATGTTTAACTAAGGGCAAAGTATTTGCTGAAGCCGTTTCTGCCACAGAAAGGGCTAGAAGGTGCTAGGGAGGAGGGGAAGAGGAGGGGTCTTCATCATGGTGAGGATCAGAGAACCATTTCAGGTATGTTTTTGACAACTAGCTTGCTTGGGATATTTTTTTTTTTTTTTTGTAACTTCGCTTCCAGTCTTGTAATCCAACGCTTATATCGCATTCTCTGACAGGACCATTTTGCTTTTTTCTCAGCCTCATTGAGTAATATTAATGGTTTCAGAACGATGTGGTGTGCGCTGGACGCTGTTTGCTACCAACACGCTGGTTTAGCCCCACCACTCCCCATCTCTAAGGCAGTTTGCAAGCTCCAGGTAGATACGGTTGGTGCAGTTCCTCCCCTGTGCTGCTGGGCTGCTCGGGGCCAGGGCAGCAGCAAGCAGTCATCTTTGCTGGGCACAAATCTCTTTCCCCTTTGCTAACAAAAGGCAGCGAGAAGCCCGGGGATAAAAATCACAGCTCTGCGTGCTCTGTAGCCCTGCCTGTTCTAGCATGAAGTACTTAGAAATTTAAGTCAAACTTAACTATAGGTAGATGAACTGGCCTAAAATATTTTGTGTGGGGAGTGACTCCAAGAATACATAGTTCCTGCTCATTAAAGAAAATATATAAGCCATTTACTCCACAAGGGTACTAGTTACAGCAGAAAAATTACCTGGCTTGATAAATCAAGAGTTTCTCCCCAAAGCCTTTGCTCAGTCTCCGTGGCTCTGGTGCCACAGTTTCTTGCATCAGGCTCCCTGGCTGCTTCCTTTTCATCCAGCAACCTGCGATCCACGGAAGCGTACTGCCAGCCGCTAGGTAAAAGCAGGATACTGAAGAGCCTTCAAAGAGCTGGGAAAGGACAGGAGGAGTAGTAATTGATCAAAATACAGATATGTTCTGAAAACAGAAAGGGGTATTGGCCTGCAGCTGAAAGGAGAAAGGTTTTCTTTTCTTTTTTTTTATAGTCAGCAGAAAACACACCTAATATAACTGGAGCATGGCATATACTTTTTGGAGCCAGTCTGCGTGATTTCTTGATCCTTATGGGTCCCTTCCTACTTGATATTTTCTATGATTCTGTGATTCTCCATCATGTAAGTATGGGGGAAAGTCCTTGGACTTAACTGTTAACTTGAGGAGGGAAAGCCCAGCAAAGCAAACAGCATTTCCCAGCCTTCCCTAGCAGCTTTTCTGTAAAGACAGCAACTGCTGTGTCCTGCACCTCTTCAGGTCAATCTAACTGAAACACACTATAAAACTACATAGCTTCACCTGCACCTTCAGAGCTGTTGCAGTAATGCCTTTTTTTTTTTGTTAGTTAAAGCTGTAACTATAGTTGTAGCTTCAGTACTACCAGAAATATGTACGTTCTCTTTAATTGCCATGACATTTATATGTCGTCTTAATTAAAAAAAAAATTACTTTGGTTTATATTTCATGTTTCATCTTCTGACTTCCATCCACTGCATGTTTTTAAATACACTCATCACGTTTTTTTAAATCATTATTAGTTGCTGTATATATAGTGTTTATACTGAAACAGGACATGCAAATATTGTTAAGCCCTTTCCCCCCACCCACTAACCATGAGCCTGATTTAGGATTTGCCAAGTTCTTTGCCCTAACCTTATCTCAAAGGAGTCTCTTCTGTGTCTCTTATTTTGCCTTGGGTAGACAGCCTAGCAACTCTAATTGACCAAAGTCTGTGCTACATGGAATCACAGAATGGTCTAGGTTGGAAAAGACCTTTAAGATCATCAAGTCCAACTGTTAACCCAGCACTGCCAAGTCCACCACTAAACCGTGTCCCTAAGTGTCACATCTACCCATCTTTTAAATACTTCCAGGGATGGTGAAGTCAAACAGCCCTTTGCCCATAAAGCCCGAGAGCTGGAGCTTTAAAGCAGCTGCTAGCGCTGGACTCCCACGAGTGTCATGTACCACGCAGTCACCTCACTGCCATAACAAAAATTTGTAATTGTGTACAACGCGGCCCCCACAAAGTGTCGCATTACGTTGCCAGAGTATGCATGCTTATGATGCAAAAAAAAAAAAAAAAAAAAAAAAAAGGTGACTATACATATTTTTGGGTCATCATTTTATATCTATAGAATGTATATCTTATATATATTTATATATCATTATCTATCACCATGCATAAAATGAAATATACCTATTTAATGAAAGCTGATACTTTTGAAATGAGTTATTTCACTTCAGACGCAATTTGAGAAAAGCACAACTACTGCAAGCCTTAGAAGCCCATCACAAGGGCTGCCAACGTTGTGCTTTTTAACAGCAGCAGCACAGTGACTCAGATATTAGCTCGGTATTGAAGTTAGTACTTCATGGTAGTAATGAGGATGAATAATCACATACAGGAACTTGAAAGCCCCCTCTGATTAGCAAATGTTTTTTTATCTGCAGCTGAATCTTTAGTTGCTGAAGCCAGGAGCCCTTCATTGCCTCTGATTTATGAGTGGGTTAAAAATATCTTGAAGTAAATTGGAAAGCTGTTGCATGTATTTTAGGGTCAGTTTAATCTTTTTCTCATTGTGTGCCCTTCCTGGACTAAGCAAGGCACCGGGGGACGGGGGACTGCAAAGGACAAGAACAGCAGCACCCCTGAGCCGTTTGTTTTCCTGCACAGGGGTGGGTGTGAGGAGCGTGGGGGTGACCAGGCTTTTACTTACGAGCAGTCAAGAACGTCAGCCCGCACCTCCACCTTTCTACAACGGCCCAGGAGCCGAGCCGGCCTGCCCCAGCCTCGGGGAGGGCATCAGCTTAGGGGTGTCCCCAGGGTGGGCAGGGGCTGGAGAGCACAGCCAGCCACGCTTTACTGGCCAAAAGCAAAAAAAAAACCCCACCCAAACAAATGCATAGGAATGAGCGTAAGGGCAAGGTCTTCTGCCAGCTTCACTTGGCAGGACTAAGCTTTGGTTGATTTCCCCCCCCGTCAATGAAGGCTGAAGATAGGGGTTTAAAGTGCATTGAGCAGCCTGCACATTACCGATGTCCCGACATTAGCCTGCTGCCACACAGGGGGGGGGAACACAAGGGAGCTGAAGGAAAGCCTCTCCAGCTCCAGGGGTCTGCACTCAAAGTGACGGCCGAGACTCAGACCTCCCACCTGGCCACGGGAGAGGAAAAATGGTCTTCAAACACAGCCTCTGCTTTACGACGCGTGATTTAGAAGCACAGTATGATGTTTTTAAAAATAAATAACTAAAAATAGTCATTAAGAGGGAGTTTACCACATTGCCTCATAACAGAGCCTTTTTTCTGCCTGTGACCTTCTCAAAGAGGCAATGCAAACAGTAAAAAATAATCAAAAAAAGGAAGTACTGAGCTAAGATCATGGTCTTATGACTCTTACTTTTCATATGCTCACATTCACACTAGTTGCCTCTTTCCTTTTATTTAATACCTCTGTGTGTGTGTGTGTGTGTGTGTGTGCACGTGTGTATGAAAAAAATACAGGCTCTAATCACACAGGCTCCGTAGGCTCCACGTTGTTGTGATTTTGTCATTGTGATTTTGTGTGCTTATGGGCATATCTATGCAACACTTCTCCGTTTTTTTCAGGGGTTTGACGGCATCTGAAACAGAAAGCCTATTTAAAAAGGAGCTTATAAGCTGTTAGAACTACAATGCTTATCTTTTTTTTTTTTTAAATTGACACTCTGTATACCTCCTACTGAAAAATATTAGTATTAGTAGAATGAAAAAACCCCACCATTATCTTCCAAAATGAAGATCTGACTATCTAATGTACTGCTTTTACTCTCAGAGACAGGGCTGCTGCTTTCAGCTCGCACTGCAGGCTCTTTGCAGCGCTCTAAAGAAAGAGTGTTAGTTGTTTTAAACCAGGCCCTGACGTGAATTGACTGTACAGAAAGCTGGATTATGATGGGCAGATAAAAGAAGAGAGAAGCCCCTTGAGCTCTTCAGTGTTGTCAAAGATAGTTGCTTTGCCTTGATTCTCTGGGAGCTAGTAACTGCCTGAAGATTCTGGTAGGGTGGTGGTTGTTGCTTTTAACTGTGTAAGCAAAGTCTGGTTTTGAACTCCATCTTTTGATGGCAACACAGACCGTAAGACCCAAGTGCACCCTACAGCTTTCAAAATAAGATACAAGCAGACAGGAATCCAAAACAGGCACCCCCTTGCCTTCTCCCCCCCCCACCCCCCCCAATGGCCCATTTATTTCAAAGCCTTTCTTATTATAATTAATTCTGGGGAAGAGAGAACAGGCGACTTCTTTTTGAATGTTTGATACTGGCAATACCAGCTCGCATACACCTGATATAGTAAAGTGAGTTGCAATTTCTGCTACCCAAAAAAAAACAACAAAAAAAAGGGGTGGGGAGAGGGGGAGTGCAGCATGCCAGTTGTTAAATGCCGGGTGCCTGTCTGCTGGGCCGCTTTCCGAGCTGAGGGCAGGCCGAGCTGCTATCGCTGCCATAGCTGGAGGCGCTGAACAGCCTTTTCCACGGCGGTGAGCGCGGCCCAAGCCTGCACCGCTTCTGCTGGTACTAAGGTAGACTCAAACAGCGCGTACGATACGCAGCCTCCTTACCCTGAGACTCTAGGTGACGTTCTGGCTCTTAGTTGCCACATCTCTGGTCAATGGTCACCACTATGCATCAGTCCCCAGGCCTCGCTCACATTGCATCAATTCCAGGTTGTTTTTCAGGGGTGAGAAGGGCGGGACGGGGAGAGGAGTATGAGTTTCTCGAAATGATCATTGGTATTGCTGGGAAATTTGCTTTTCATTCATTTTAAATGATAAGCTAAGTATTCTGTCATTCAAGGTTCTCATTAACCAGAGGTGATTCAGCAATGGCAGAAAACAGTACATGTAGGTAATATGGCGCAGGATCACGCACCTCAGTCAGCGTCCCTGGCTGGCTAGCAGCTTTTACGTGCCTTCCTTTGGGCTCTGGAAATACCGCCCTGAACTACAAGGAGCTGCCTTCAGCGAGTGCTTCAATAGGTGTCGGCCTCCGCGAGGCCGGTTTTGCAGCGGGGAGGCCGTGCCGAGCCCAGCCAGGCCCAGGCCGCCGCTGGAAAGCAGCAGCCGTTCTTTCCCGCTCAATGTCGCCTCGCGGCCCGGGCTGACGGCGCCCTGCAGCCGGAGGAGCGAGAGGCCTCCTGCGGGCGTCCAGCGTCAGCAGATGGGGGGGGAGAAAAAAAACCCTCCTCGGACTCAAAACAGCGTGTTTTTGTGAGTCCTACAATAATGCCCATTTCTAATGTTATCTGCAACTTTAGATTTAAGATTATATGTAGGTTTTGTGTTGATTTGCATGTAAAACCAGACTGACGTTTTAAAAGTAACATTGCTATTGCTTTAAAAAGATGTGTGGATCTACTTTTTATCTGGGAATCGAGACGTTACGGAACATTGGTCAATGGCCTTGAAAGCAGGACTCTGACAAAAAAAAAGACCATTAGAAGTATATAGTCTGGTGGAAGTGAAAATATTCACCAAGAGGGAACTGGGCATATGTTTTCCAATGAATTTTATAAAAGCGGCAAGTTAGTAGATGATCAGTCAGGGAAAATATTAGTGCAGGATTCAATTTAAATGACAACTACGCTGCGTCAGACAGGATGAATCAGGTAACAAGGCTCTATGACCAGCTGCAAAATGGAGGCGCTGCCCTCCCAGCGCATGATCGAGTGCTACGGGCGACAAAGACAAAACCAGCAATTTTTGGCCCGCGAGTGATCAAAGCCACAGGCAAGCGTTACACTGATCAGTTTTGTCTTTATGATGCAGCGCGGCGGTGTTTGAGGGAACACAGTTACTGATGTTTTTTCTGCTGTCCCGTTTTGCCGGTTCCAGGTGGGGAAGCCCTCCGTGAGTCAGAGATGAAGGCGGTAAAGGTCAGCGAGGGAGCAGGAGGCAGGGCTGCCTCCCCCTCCGCTCGTGTATGGACTCCCACATGACTCCTCCTCATCACAGTCGGAGTTTAACTGATTTTTAGACCATTAAGCCATGTTTTAGAGATGAAATAAGATTAAAGTGACAGATATTACTTTCATTAGGGGTCCTCATCTATTCTCACTGCATCTGGAAAGCTGTCTTTTAAAATTATTGGTTTATAAAGCTGGAAAAAAATGGTTGGAGCTATTCTGGCTTTCAAATTCTTTAATGACTATGTACTTTAGACCCTTTACGGGATCATAATTTTTTGCTTTGAGGAGATTACAGCACACATAAAAACCCCCATGTATTTTGATGCTTCTTAGCTATAGTGTCATGGTGAAGGCACGAGATGAGACATAAAAAAAACAAAAACCCACCCAACAAGAAAACCCGAATGCGCAGCAAGTATATGTGTGAATACCAGGACACATCTAGAGTTTGTCAGCCTCTTGCCTTCCTGAGTTGAAAGTTGCTTCGTTCCTAAGCAGTTTGATGAAACAGCTGGTGTCAATCTAGGACAAGGGCTCACAGCTGCATCGCACTGTTGATGGCCTACCAAGGTCCCTTCTGGTCCTTCCCAGGGTCCAAGAGCAGAAGGTATACACAGTCAACAGACACGTTCTTCTCATCGTTCAGTAGCATTAACCGCCTGTGTGAGCACTGATGACTGCAATCACACTTAAAGATGCTAATAATCTCTAGAAGGTGTTTTACCTTTTTGTTTTTAATACGCTAGTGAGTATGGAACTAGAAGAGGAGCATAAATAGGACAGTAGTGAAACTGTCTATAACACAAATGATTTGAGAGTTCCTTTGTGGGGAAAGGGCTATGATACTTACCAAAAAGCCAGCTTAATTGGAATTGAAGCCTTGCTCCGTGTGCGTGTGAGTGCACACATCTGCATGTGTACACCTGTGGAAACATGCAAGACGGCCTTTTGAGATAACAATGTCGTCCCACCTGGACGTGAGGTTAGGAGCTTTTATTTCTGAACATGAGGTGAGACTAAGAGAAGAGTAACGGAGAAGACTCCTCCTTGACATGTATTCAAGGGTCAGTAATTCCTCATTTTATAACTGTTGCATCACTTCCCATTCTTCTGGAATCTAAAATAAATCCTGAACATGCCTCTGAATCATCAGGTGGGTGCTTCAGATGCTCCAAAACAACGCAGAGCCATCACAAGAAAGCACTGACAGTAGTCCAAGTATTGTGACAGTCTTTCACAAAATTGTCACCCACACATAGAGAAACTAGAAACTCTTTTTCTCCCTTACAGTTTTTTTTTATGGATTTTACCATAAGAAATTATATCATCATGCCTAGTATAATTATTGAGAACAACTGATAACAGTTTGTGGCAAAGCCAGTTTATTAGGTTTCTGGGATTGTGTCTTGCCCTCCCCCCAACACATACAAAATAACCCAACTTTACAATTTGGTAAAGTGAAAATACATATACGAAGTGTTCAGTACTTTTGACATCAATTTTGTGGGCAGAACATTACCACCGAAAGCCAGGAAGCACACTGAATCCTGCGTTAATGACCACGTTACCTTTAGGGCAGAACCATTAAAACATGCTTTGTGCTGAAGATTAAATTACATACTTAAGACACTGTTTCCACACAATTTTAATGACATGAGGGCCCTTATTTACAGGTTGTGAATAACTCAAATAAAGCTTAACAGATTGGCAGATGTCTGATATCAAATTTAACAGTAACATTGTAGCTACATAATTTCCTTACCTCAACCCCCAACCTGACTGACTTTGGAACTCTTCATTCTGTCTTTTTTATTAAAAAAAAAAAAAAAAAAAAAAAAAAAGAATGTTTGCTGACATACTTATTATATGAATAGTTAAGATGGATCTTTTTGAGAAAAAGGATTAAGGACATGAGTGAAAAACAAATCGTCCAAGAGGACTGTAAACCGTATTTATTTACAATAGTATACACATAAATTTAAGATCAATCCTTTTCTTAAAAAATAATTAAGGACACTAGTGTTAAAAAGCTGATTGTTTCTGAAAGGACTGTAAACCAAATTCTAGTTATGTAAGGTTCAGAGCGAATACGAAAGTTCCCTTCTACAAATGTTTCCTAAACAAAATTACTGTCACAGTTGTAGCAGCTTTATACAGGAAAAGTCTTACCTTTTGTTTAGATTCTTTTTAAACATCTTAATCATATTAGACCAAATGGAATGCTCTTTCTAAATCCAGAAAAAACTCAATGCATTTTTCTTTTGTCAGTATAACTTGCAACAGAATTACATCTTATTAATTGTAATAGTTTAAATAATATTAGTTATCTTGTTTCAATAATTTGTTTCTAATGTGATCACTAGGGTGGCAGCTTCTGAACTGGCCCTTCCGTTTAGTTTCCAGTCAGCATCACACATTACAAATCAAAAAAACCCTTCATTTTTACTTCAATTCCTTTAAAAACTAAGTCACAAAACATTGTTTGACATGGCATATGAATGAAGTCATAGATTGCATTCTGTGGCTTACATTTCACTTTATGTAATTACGTGCAACCTAGCACCATTTTTATTATGAAACTTGACCTTCAGACAGAACTGAAATAACATGGTTGCCGTTATGAGAGCACAAAAGAAGATGGTTCTAGAGGAGTAATTTCCCTCATCTGACCCACCACTAACTCACATTAGCAATGCCAAGGATGCCCCGCATACAGCCATGACGTTACACAAGCAGATTTTAGCTCAAAAATCTGTAAGAGATGATGATGCATTTGGCAGATTTTCTCCATATTTCAAGATCTAATTTTTTTTGTATTCATAAGTATTTTAAGGAAGTCCCATATTCCTAACACTGTGTCCTAAGCATTTCCATCCGTAAAATATCAAGTTGGTTGTAAAAAGCTTTTTCAAAAAGCATTCATCATCACTAAACCTCCGAAACCCCTATCTCTGAAAACCAGTACGCTTTTGCCAACTTCACTCAATCTTTTATGTACTTAAGTGTTTTTACTTACCCTGGGACACTGAACTCAAATACAGCATCTTTAGAAATAAGTCCTCACTGAAGTTTCAGTAAAGTCAGAGAAGTTATGACCAGTTATAGTCCCAAATTTACCCCAAATCCTGTGCTACAGTACTTTCCATAAGAAGGAATGCATAGTTTAGTTTTACATGCTAATTATGAAAAATCAATGAAGTTTTAAGTAGCAAATAATTGTCTAGAGGTAGGGACAAGTTTGTCAATTCTCTTACCATTGCCATGAAGAAACAGATGAAGTTTACAGTGGAATGACAGGCCAAAAGCTAGCAGTTTGCACCTACACTGACAGCCCAAACTTTATCTGACAGCCCTGGTTTTTCTTTTTAAAATAAAAAGGTACGTGCTTAGCAATTTGCTAGCAATCACCAAATATTCCTTCATATACCAAAAACCTCCCCACTCACTGACCCAAAAATCAAGCTGTCTGGCTGTCACAAAACACTTTTTCTCCTACATTACTCCAATGCAAGTAGCAACCAAAAATGTTAGTAAACTGGCTTACTATGTATAACCTTACCACAAGCGATGAAAACAACCTCAGGCAGCAAGAGCTCAAGTAGAATTGCTTTGTCAAAACTTCACTTGAAAGTTCACTTTCCCGTGTATTTATAGTGAAACTTCAGTAATTCAGAAAGTACAATTACAAAGTGCAAGAACATGAGATGGGCACATCTACACCAGAAAAAAAAAAACAACAAATAACCCACATTAAAGTGCCAAAGAGATTCCCTAAAATTGCTACCAAAACCTGGAACTTTGCCAAGATCATAATTTTGAAGCATTTGCAAACAAGACAAGGCGACAGCTGATAATAGTATGATTTAACACCAGCAGGACATGGCAGGTTTTGGTTCAGGCTTTATATGTATTTCATTGCGATCTGGGGGTTGACTAAGCATTAGTGGCTTGTGACTTTTAAGCTTGTGAGCCAGTGTCATAAATATGGCCTCCACATGGTCATTGTCATTGGGGTTTTTGGCAGAGGTTTCAAATAATGGCATACTGTGAGTATCAGCAAACTTCTGGGCCAAGTCCGTAGGTACCTGAATAGCACTCCTCAGGTCACACTTATTTCCAACAAGAATCCGTGGTATATCATTGGCAAGAAGGTGTTGTTTGCATTCCTCTATCCATGATGGCAGACTGTGAAAACTGGCAATGTTTGTCATATCGTATACAAACACAACAGCATGTACATTCCGGTAATAATGCTGCACCATGCTCTTTCTGAAGCGCTCTTGGCCTGCCGTATCCCATAGCTGGATCTGAAAAGAGAAAGACAGTGAGAGAAAAAAATGTTTTATTACTCATGTTGGAAACTAATACAAATTACCTGTAGCTAAGGAAGTCACACGATCACTGAAATCCACTCTTCTGAATTAATCATACTGAAAAGTTTGTGCTGAAGAAAACTGTTGCTTTTACACAGTTTCAGAAACTTTTGCTTTCAAAGCTGCTCACAATTGAAGCCAGGAAGAAATGATGATGCAACTTGAGCACAAATATGAATTTCTGAAAGTTTATTGGAGGATGCATTCTGTAAGATTTGAAAAAAAAATCCTGAAGTCCTGGCAATAGCACTGTTATTTCAAAAGACCAACATGTATTTCACAGCACAAGTCTTGGCTGACATGGGTTTTTTATTGCCAAAAATAATAACGTTATCTTCCCCAAAGTTTTGTTCTTAGCATGAAGTTAACTGCCTATTGTGGTACTATATGAAAGTAGGAAGAAATCAAACCATGTGCAAATAACACCGCCACCAAAAACAGGACAAAGAAACCTTTCCCTGCAGTTTATCTATTGGAATCAAACCCTCCTGTGACAAACCTCTAACTTAAGCTTATTTAATGACTAAGCTAGGACCACACTGTGGTTTGTAGTATCAAAGCATGCATAAAAGGAACAAAAAAATAAAAACCAAAAAAACCCCCACAAACACAAGCATAAACCTCTTGTTAGTTTAACACGCTACTATTGTTTCCAGGTACGCATCATTCTATCCCAAATAGACTGAATATATTTGTTTGAAGCCTAGTCAGTGTAACAGATAAAAAAACATTCAGAAGAACTGAAATGCTTTCAAACTTCTCAGGTCCAGATTAAAATGAGAGAAAACAAGCCTTGAAGCACAAGCAGATTTAAGCAACAACTAATAAAAATTTTAAATGCATCTCTCATACTGGTATAATGGAAGCATGGAGCCCTCAGATGCGTAGAGTACGCTACGGAATTGTGCACTTATTGGACACACTGATATTTTTAACAAACTTGCTCTCCAGGAGACGTGGGACTGCGATATATAGCAGTCAGAGCCCGTTCACCTACAATGCTAGGTTAACTGCATGCTGTAAGAAATAAACCAGTGTGCGGCTCTATCACACACACCTTCCTGAGGGTGTTAACACGGAAAGACAACATTCGATTTCTTGGGTCAAAGCTGAGTCCTAGGTTCCTGTCTGTCCTGTACAGCTGATCCCTGACGGCTGAGGCAGTCTGACTAGTACTTCAGCTTTTAACTTCTGAGCAGGAAATGTCAGAAAGAAACGTTTCCTCTCTGGAAATGAAAGGGGAGTTTTTCTTCAGAGTCAGAATTCAAGGAATATTAAATGTTCTGTAAACAAGGAAGGCAAATTTAAAATTCAATCTGTTCCCATGAAAGGTACAGCCGATATCTTCCCTTGATGAAATTGTTCTCCCATTACCATAGTTATGCATTCCTTTGATCCAAACGTTTCAGTAAAACTTATTTAGAAATTGCAAGTGTCTTGAAAGTTGCCTTGTTTACCATTTTTACCAATGACTTTGATATGAAAAAAAGGAAAGCCAAGTGCCAGGGAAATTTGCTGATGGCAAGAAGCTAAGATGCATCACTGAGAGAGGAGGATTACAGTATCACATACATTTTGTTTTTGAATGCTGGAACAGTAGAAATAGGGTGAAACTGAACAGAAGCAAATGCAAAGTCGTGATAACAGTGACTAATAATAAAGACTTTTCCTATAAGCGCAGGATTCATCAGTTTGGAAATTATTAAAACAGATGACGATCCAGATACACGAGTCAATCACAGGATGTTATGAATCGCTAGTGTGATAGAGTGAAGGAAAAAGAGTTAGTGATATTTCAGGATGGTGTGACTTTTTCTGCAATGTTATGTTCAACCCGGGTTACTCATCCTCGAGAAAAACTCGGTTTGGAGCAGGTGGAAATGGCAGTTACCGGTTTCATCAGGGAACTGAGAATTTACATGAGAAGATCAGAACAGCTTGGCTTCTGTAGTCTAGTCCAGTTATCTGCAGCTTCTGATCCACAGACTTACAAAGATCCATGTGCTGCTTCTAAAAGGGTCATTAAGATTATTAAGAAAAGCAAGGCAAGTCACCCTAGCCTCTGATCGCAGAAAACAGTAGTCAGTTGCAATCCATCTCAGTTTAGAGCAAATACCCGCTTTTTGCCAGTGGTATTATGCTCTAAACACAATTGACTGCATCTCCGTGGTCTGTTAAGGGAGCCTAGACAATCAGATTAAATATAGGCACCTAAGTTTGGGTAAGAATCATTCACCTACCCAGATGAGAGATACTTCTAGTTCTATGTACTGATAAAACATTATGAAGTCAGGAGACTCATGGGAAATTTTCATTAATTTGGAATTTGACAAATTAAAGAGAGAAGAGAGAAGCACAGACTGAAGTAATCCTTATGTTCAGACAACATGGTAAGGAATCACTACAGATAATCTTGGAATCTATATCAAATTAACTTAAAGAGAGAGCTCATTTTCACAGGCAGCCGTGAGCTTATACTTCTCTCCCCACCTCATTCACAGAGCAGAAATCAGTCATGCTTCAGTCAAGCACAGATCCGCAAGTGTACTGCCAGCCTTGGGTAGAGAAGGGAAAATTAAATCAAAGGTTTACGTATCTTCCAAGTTAAGGTTAAATTACAGTTCCTCCTAAATTTTATTTACATGCAGCTTTCAAGCTTGAAGGGTATTATCTCAAATTTAAAATGTTAATATTCTTGGCATGGAATCATTTGCACTGAGAGGCAAATCCTTCACCAAGATTGAAAATGTCACACTTTAGAAGTTTGTTTTTTCCTCTTACCAGGTAAACTTGACGAGACCATCCCACTTCTGCGCCCCCCCCCCCCCCCCAATATTTGCTCTACTGAAAAACAACACTGAAAATGTTCTCTTTAGTAGATGTGCATTGATGAATTAACATTAAGATTACTGTTTCATTATTAGTTCAATACCATCCATCTTCAAGGGAGCACATTTTTTTATAACAGCCCTTTAAAATGTGTGATTTGAAAACTTGGTTTAACAGCATAATTCAGCTAATAAAACTGGACAGAATCACTTTGTCAGACTCCCTAGGAAAGACAAATGGTACTTAAATAAATTGACTCAGCTATCACCTCCCACTTTCTGACTCCTTTCTGTGGATCCAGAAAGGTTGTTTTCTAAACAAGGACTCCCTTAGCATGCATGGTTTATAACACACTGGTAAAAACATAACTGGCCTTTAATAAAGATAAAATGGTAAACTATGTCTCCTTTTACAAGATGTGGGAAAAAAACCTGAAGAGCTCAAAGGTACAGAACATGATGTTTGGACTTCTTTGAATTTCATTTGCATCCTTTGCTCTTTTAATGTAGGTCAGTAAAGAGTGACATCATCATTGTTTTCTTCGATTTTCAATGCTTGGATCAATTTAGGAAGAGGAAAATTTAGAATGCAAAAAATTCCTTTGTTGAAAATTTTAATTTATTCATCACATCTAGGCATCGGTGTTTCATATGAAGCTGTTAGCCTACTGTACACGCTATAAAGGAATACACTTGTCTCTTGGAATTCTACACAATTCCTCTGTGGGAGACCCCCGGCAAGAAGAACTGTGCTTGTGTTCCTGCCAGTGACACAGCATTTTTCCAGCTGCGAGGGAAATGCTCAGTACTGTAGCAGCACAAGAATGACCATCCAGCTGGCTGGGGGAAGGGAGAAGAGAGAAAAAGAAGACACTACTTCATAATCTCCTTCAACGCAAGAGGAAAAACTCCTCTGCTCAGCAAGCCCTTCAAGGCACAGCAAGAACAGAAGTGAGTCCTGGTTCATCTGAGCTTCTCTCTTTCCTGGTTCAACAGGCACTGCTGGAGCTCACTGCTACAAGCAAGAAAGGTGAAGAGGAGTGAGAGGAGGTGGCAAAACCCAAAAATCAGTGCATACTTGACGACACGGAGCATCCCCCTAAGAGCTAGAGTCCTGCCCATAATGATAAAGTTTATTCCTTTTAAAGCTGAAACAGAACTTCCCAGAAAACAACGTGTCTCAGAAGAGCCTCCTTCAGTTCTCCGCCTCCCTCAACCAGAACTGATATATTCAACAGGTAATATTCTCAAGAACGCAGCAAAACAACCTACCACAACATATATAACAAAATGCCACAATAACCTATATGTGAAGCATCTCAGAACTGTGGATTAGGCTATATTCTGCTTCACTTCTCTCCAACAAAGGCTGGGCATAATCCAGAAGTGGTGAAAATGCCAGTCAATAAGATGGTGCTGGCAAGAAGATATCCCTCAGTGGGTTCTCTCCTCTGTCATGGACAGCAACAGACCAGAGAGTACAGAATCTCAGCTATCAGCCAAAGCAGTGCTGTTCAGTGGTTTTATAAAGAAAAAGAGTAACAAAGACTCCTACTCATTTTTCTTTTTCAGTTAAACAGAAGGATATGAGTTGAAAAAAAACCAAGAGAAGGAAAGCAAATGGACTTATATTCCCTCTGCAATTTCTTTAATCAGTAAGTAAGCAAGGAAAAACCACAGCTTTCAGCTACATGACTGTAAGCTGTAATTACAAAGCCTGGTGATAATAAATGCAAAAGTACAATTCCAAGACTACTGTTACTCCCTTTTTCTACATATTATTAAACTTTGCTCATAGAAACAAACTGTAGGATTCCGTTTAAAACCATGTTACTCCTAGTAAACAAACTGCATTTGTAAGCAGCCAGTAGTCTAATCTGCAAATGACTGTTAGGATCACCACTAGCATTTATGTATCTACCGGGCAGATGAGGTATTTTTAATATACTTTTAAAATTTGCTTTACGGTACAAAGAAGGCAAAAGAGCATTTTTCTCCTCCCATCCAATTTTTTGCCAAATTTAGTTTTGTAAGACTAAGCTTTAGCTAAACCTATCATCAGAGTAAAAAACAACAGTTAAATGTAAGCTCGGTATCCAACCTGTCACTGTCCAGTTCTGTACCACATTTGCCTAAACATGCAGCAATCTTAACAGAATCCTAAAAAAAAAAAAAAAAAAAAAAAAAGTGAAAGTTGTAACACATCGTTGCTATCGCTGATGCAGCAGTTCACTCCTGAACAATGCTCAGTTTCTTAACGGGACATTTTTAAAGTATAGCTTTGGGGACTCGAAGGTTACGCCAATTAAGCGTGATCCTTGATAAACACAGAAGCAGAATTTCTGGGAGGCAACAAGCTGCTGGTAACAGGCACAGCCAACACTAAAAGCCTGGTACGTAAGAGATCTACCTAGAAGTCCACTTTAAGGAGAAATTATTGATTAACACCTGCCAAAAGCTGCGCAAAGGTTTGGCCTACGGTAGGAATTTTTCATCATCACAGAAACCTACAGAGTAATTAAATTTCCAACAGGAGCAAGGCAAAATAGTTTTAAACAAAGTTGCGGAGCAGATACAGCCGAGGCTACCGGCAATGTGACACAGTGGAACTGCTGGGGTGCGGAAGGGTGACAGGAGAGCCCAGGAACCCTACCGTGCAGCACCACACCTGCCATGCCGGAGCCCTGCACCAGGCCCCGGCCGCTCCCTCCTGTCAGCAGCTGGGTCGGGGCCCGGCGGCTGCCCCCCGGGCCGGGCAAGGCCCAGAGCGGCCGGGCCGCCGGCGGCGGCCCTCAGGGCGGAGGGAGGCCCGCACCAGGCCGCGGCGGGCAGCGCTCCCAGCGCCGGCGGCCTTGCCCGGGGGCTCGCAGGGCCGAGCGCGGCGGGGCGGGGAGGGCGGCGAGCCCCCGTCCCGGCGCCGGCGGTACCTTGATGCGCTCGCCGTCGATGGTGACGGCGCGCTCGCGGAAGTCCACGCCGATGGTGGCCTCGGTGCGCTGGGGGAAGCGGCCGGCGCAGAAGCGGTAGGTGAGGCACGTCTTCCCCACGTTGGAGTCCCCGATGACGATGATCTTGAAGATGCGGGAGCGGGCGGGGGGCAGCCCGCCGCTGCCCGTCAGGCTCAGCTCCAGCGAGGACTCCAGGTCGGCCGCCGCGGCCATCATCGCTCCGGGGGGCCCGGGGCGGACCGCCTCGGGGCCGGGGACGCGACCGCGACCGCCCCGCTCTCCTCCTCCTCCTCCTGCTCCTCCCTCCCGCGCGGCGGACGGGCGCGCGCCCCGCCGTCCGTTAACCGCCGCCCCGGGGGAGAAACGACTGCCCACAGCGCGCGCCGCCGGTAGCGCGGCGCCCCGACACGTCACGGCCCGGCCCGCCCCGGCTGGTCCCGCCCACCGGGTGGGAGCGGCCGCGCGGGGAGATCTCGCGAGAGCGCGGCGCTGCCCGCCCCTCTCCGCCAATCCCCGGGCCCGCGCGGGGTCGGCGGGCGCGAGCGGCGGCGGCGGCGGCCGCCGGGGGGAGCCGCGCGCCGGGGCTCGGTCCCTGAGGCGGCGGGCGGGAAGCGGGGCCGCGCTGCTCGGGGCGGCGGGCGAGCGGGGGCGGCTCTTCCGTGGCGGTGGCTCGGGCACCCACCGGGCGTGGGACGCGGGGCGGCCCCGCACACCCGGCCGGCCGCCCGTGGGGGAAGCGGGAGCGGCCTGCCCTTCCCTCCGGTGCCCGGGGAGCGTCTCCGCCGGGGGGCGTGTGAAGTGTTCGCGTTGATGACGAATACAGACGGACGAGAGGCCTAACTGGAGTGCCCGAAATAACAACCATGGAATCGTTTAGGTTGGAAAAGACCCTTAAGATCATCGAGTCAACCGTTAACCCAGCGCTGCCGAGTCCGGCACTAAACCGTGTCCCTAAGCACCACATCTGCCCGTCTTTTAAATACCTCCAGGGATGGGGACACAACCACTTCCCTGGGCAGCCTGTGCCAGTGCCTGACTGCCCTGTCGGTGAAGAAGTTTTTCCCAATATCCAACCTAAACCTCCCCTGGCGCAGCTTGAGGCCATTTTCTCTCGTCCTATCGCTTGTTACTGGGGAGAAGAGACCGACCCCCACCTCGCTACAGCTTCCTTTCAGGTAGTTGTAGAGAGGGATAAGGTCTCCCCTCAGCCTCCTCTTCTCCAGGCTGAACAACCCCAGATCCCTCAGCCGCTCCTCATCATAAGACTTGTGCTCCAGACCCTTCACCAGCTTCGTTGCCCTCCTCTGGCCACGCTCCAGCACCTCCATGTCCTTCTTGTAGCAAGCGGCCCAAAACTGAACACAGGATTCGAGGTGCAGCCTCACCAGTGCCGAGTACAGGGGCACTATCACCTCCCTGGTCCTGCTGGCCACACTACTCCTGATACAAGCCAGGATGCCATTGGCCGCCTTGGCCACCTGAGCACACTCATGCTGTCGACCAGCACCCCCAGGTCCTTTTCCGTCGGGCAGCTCTCCAGCCTCTCCTCCCCAAGCCTGTAGCGTTGCGCTTCCTACCCGAAGAAGAGGAAGGCTGAGGTCACGAGGGGTTCGGTTTTAACCGTGGGGGAAACTTTGTGTGATCATTTTGTGCGTCGGCTCGTGGCACATGGTGTGATGCGGGCAGCCCAGGCCGCTCGGGCGCTGCTGGACCTCACGGTTCCCCAGGCCCAAGGTTGCTGCGGGGCAGCCTGCCTGTGTGCTTGGCGGGCAGCTTGTTGAGGCTGCGTGTGTGCTGCGGGGCAGAGAGGGGGCAGCGGGTCTTGGCCAACCCCTGCGCCATTGCTGTGCTCCAGCCTGACCGCTCTGCTATCATTTACAGTAACGAAGCGGCAGCAAGTTCATCCCTGACAGAGAGCCACTTGGACCGAAGGCGACTGACATATCTCACAGTAAGAAGGGAAGTACGGCATTGCCTTAAGAATCTGTTAATAAACTCACCAAGGGCACCAACCTAGGAGAGAGGTAGCACGTAGACATCAAGTTTGAGCAATGCCCACCAGCAAAAGTTTTTTTAAAGAGTTTAACCCCTACACTGAAAAGCAAATGTAGATTGCAGTAATTGAGAGAACTGTTACCCTAGGTGGCTCTGGCCTGCAAGCTGATAGCTGAGCCAGGATTCCTAAGGTTTGGATCAGATACCTAATAATAGCAATTGAGAGTCCTCCTCTTTATCCCGTTACACGTGCTTCCGACCCTTTGGGGCTTCTGCCTGCACAAATAAGAAATGGTCCTTGGATCATTGCTCCCTGTAGAGCAACTGTCATGTCGTTAAGGATAGTGCTTTGAGCAGCCTGTCATTGCTTATATACAAAAACAATAGGCTAGAGTAAAAAAAAAAAATGCCCTGAGTTCAGAGCAACTTTAGTTATAGTGCTCACCTCAGTGTAATGTAAAAAAAAGAGAGACCATATGGAAACCTTGTGCACCGAGAAGGAGCGGCTTAGTACAGTCAATTTCAGCAGTCTGGAGAGTGTTTAGATCTTAGTTCTTGTTATTCCCCTTTCCCCTTCCCTTGGACCAACCAAATGGAAGACTGTAGAGAAGTGCCTCCACCCTGTAGTCCTCTTCTGGGACAAGATGCCTTCATTTATGCTGTCAAATAATTTATTCTGCCAAAGAAGAGGAGTAATTTTGTTCTGCTGTGAAAGTAAGATTAAAGGAAAGCGAGGAGGTTGTGCCACCCTTGAGTCCTTGCTGTCCCTTCTGCAGAATTGCTCCCTTTTGCAGCCAGAATGCAAAATATGTTTGGCTGAGGAAGGGGAGCACGAGCAAGCATATCTCTGTAGCCTGATGGTTAAAGAAGTAGAGAAATCCTGATTCTAGTGGGGGATGCTCTGGTTTGGGCTCTGGCTAGCATGCTAAAAGGAGAGTTTAAACAGCTGTTTGGTAGGGTCTGCCAACAGCTTATTTAACCGAGTTTGATCTGGGTTATGCCAAGAGGGCCAAAGTGAGTTATAATTAGATCTGAGCTCTTCAACAGCTCTGAACATCTTTTGTTTCAACAGCTAAGACTCTTTAAATGGCAGAATCGATACACCATCTAGTGGCAGAAGGCATTCTTAGTCGTTCAATTTTTGTGCTCTGCTAGTTTTACACTGACACCCCCAACACCTAGCCCGTGAATTTGCCCCTCAATACTGTCAACAGCCACCCTAGTTTCTGTTTTGTCAACCCTTAAGACAGGCAGAACCACCTTCATGGGGATGCTCTGGAACACAGCTGGCCCCTGAAAGAACGGACTTGGAGTAAATACCTTCTGAGAGTCATCGTCTGCCAACGCTTCCCGTTGGAGAGTGACTATCCTAGGGGAATCCAGCTTCTGAAAACCCTTCACTAGCGTGGGCTGGGCAGAGTTTAAATGTTGTCCCAGATACGGACAACATGTAAAGATTTTGCTCAGGGTTTCTGAGTACAGAAAGTACTCTTTACTCAAAGAGTAAAGTACGCTTTACTTAAAAGAATACACAGTTCTTCCAGGGGTCAAAATAAAATCCTGAGTGCAGTTAATGAAGCTCCTCATTTGCTTAAGGTTTCTTGGTGGTGGTCAGTATTTGCCTGCTTTTCTTGCAGCGGCTTGCTTTAGCTTGAGCTAGTAACAGCACATGTGGGGGTGTTAACTGTCCTTTTTGAACTTCCCTATTACTCCAGTCATGAGACTTCCTGATCAGCCTTAACAAATCAGTAAAAAAATCAGAGATTTGACATGAGGCGACTTCACCCATCCCACCCGTTCCTCCTTTCTCCAGTAAAGCTGTCCCTCCAGAGCAAGAGTTTTGGGAGAAGGTGGCTTCCCATCGAGAGGACAGCAGTCACTGCCTCTGTTCTGCACTCGGTGGCCAGATGCCACTGCCCTTCTGAACTGTGGTAAGATGGAGATGGAAAGGTCCGTGATTTACATGGGCAGACATGTGCAAACTTCACAGTTTCAGCCAGAATTCCTAAGCTGTGTAGGAATTGCTTAGATCTCTAAGTTGCATACAGGACAAAATTCCAGTTTGCCAAAATTGAATTTTTTCATGGGAGTGTATTTTCAGTGACTAAAATTTTCCCAGGAGAGTGTTCTGTGATTCAAAATGGCACGGCTGGTCAGACCCAGAGCAGGAAAGCAGGAATACGCGATGGCTGACGTGCATCAGATCCGGAAAAGCTAATTTCAGTTTTCAGTCCCGTCATGGGGACTTGACGCAGGGTCTCACATACCGGGTAAATGCCCCAAGCAGGGCGGCTGGCAGTTAGTGCGGACCTCCCTCTGTCTCCTCACGGAGCTGCTCTATCCTGCGCGCTCTGCCAGCTGGACCAGAAATCCCAAGGTCCCGTCCGACAGAACAGCAGGCAGAACACGCACCGTTTTCAAATCCAGTCGAGGCTGAGAGACACCTGTCCCGCAGTGGTCAAGAATTAATTGCTAGCCACACCTTTCAGCTGAAGGATAACAGAAACTGCATGTATGCTGGGTGGGCTACACATCCGCTAACGGTGAAGGTCAAAACTTTCCATTCTCCAGCCCAACGGCCTTCAGTACACGTCATTGAGCCCATCTGGCAGTCGCTCAACAGGAGGACAAGCTATGTTTCTGTCAGGTATAGCCTGAGCAGTGTGAAACTAGATTACATATGAAGAGACTCAATGTAAACGACTGCTTTAAGTTTGTGGCCTGCTGACTTTCGGGTACATAAACCCATGCAAAACTGATGCAGCGTTGTTTTGGTATGACAGTTATAACTGTTGCAGCTTGGCTGGAGCAAAAATCCAGCTAGTCTGCTCTCCTGCCTGCTGTGGGAAGAGGAAGCATCAGGGAAGACTACAAGAACAAGGGGCAAAGAGAGCCTGGTTTTACACCCTCATGACTTCTGCTGATCCACGGTGAGGGATTTCACAAACAGAAATCGCATCAAAACTGTTCTGTTGAAAGTCTGCCTTTG
Source organism: Platalea leucorodia (assembly GCF_965183815.1). NCBI lineage: Eukaryota > Metazoa > Chordata > Aves > Pelecaniformes > Threskiornithidae > Platalea > Platalea leucorodia. The sequence continues at coordinate 13,828,612 of NC_138828.1, read as the reverse complement.
TATGAGAACAAATATTCCTCACACGCTTCACCTGTAAATTAAAAATTATCTTAAAACTTATTCTAAAGTTGATCCTCTAACTGATTTAAAGTGCTCTACCAACAGCTGTCAAGTAGAAAATCTATTTGTTTTTAAAGCACCTTTTGAACTTAAAGTATGTATAGAGTTCTCTTTTTGAAGGATGATTATTTTGCAGTGCGTACATAAGAGCAGCTTACAAATCCACTTAATAGCTTGAAGGATTTTTATAGGATTTTTAATAGCTGCATCAATCCATGCAGCTCTTACACAGAAATTCTCACTATGGTTAAGTCAGAAGTACACTGAACTAGGTCACTCTTGCTTTTTAAGTGTAACAAAGAAAAAAAATTAACTCATGTGACACTGAACTCCAAAGAAGAGTGAAAAGTCAATAAACAGTGAAAATTGTCGGTACTTCGTAAAATTTCTTTCCAGCTTTCTTTGTAGGGAACATTCACACTGGTATTTGGATGGGATTCATGCATCTTCTGTAATGGCTTCTCACTGTGAAAGGTGCTTATCTTAGAGGAACACGTGCACGGGAGTTATTCTGAAGTAAAAAAAAAAAAAAAATCATCAATAAAGCCCTGTCTTTTAATGCTACAGCAAGGTAAATAACCGATGCCTCAGCAACTCTGATCCACTGTAACTGAGGTATTCTCTTTTCACTGTCTTTTTCTACCTCGGGATATTTTATGCCACTTGCTTGCCCTGAGGTGAAGTACACAGCCCTTTTTCAGCAGAGAAAGCCAGTCCTGAATAAAATGTGCTAGGTTACAGTGTTTTCCAAATACGAGCCAGAACAGCACTTTCCAAAATTTTGAGAGATGTTTTCAATGCTAGAGGAAAAAGGTCAGTTAACATCTTCCCAATCGCTCTCCTGTTTCCCAGTGCGCCCCATCTGCGGGTGCAGCCGCTGGGTTAGCACTGCAGCGGGTGGAACTGCACTCCTGGAAATCCCCGTCGGCCAAGGTGCTCCTCGCTCTGGCAAATGCAGGGCTGCGGTCAGAGAAAGCTGGAGGTGCAGTATTGCTTTGCAAATTCTCTTAAAGAGAAGGAGGATCATACAATTCCTTGGAGGTCCTCAGCCGTGAAACGGTAGGCTACAAGGCCACATCTTCTTAATTAGGTTAAAAAATGATGGCTAAGGGAGTAACTCCCATGCAGGGAGATCTCAGGAGAATCTTGGCTTAAGTCACATTTATATGAGCTGTTTCAGTGTAATACTGGAAATTTCATCACTTCTGATATACGTAGGGATAAAGATGTTGATTAAATCATTACATTTCATCCAGCACTGACTATTTCTGGATGTTCCTTTCTAATATATTTGGAGACCAGCAAATATAGTTGAATTTATTTATAGTAACAGAATAAACTAAAAAAGCTTCTTGCTATATAAGCATTTGAAAAAAGCTTTTGTTTTTCGTCTTTTGCAAGGACAAGTACTTTTAATATGCTCTTTGGATGTGTTCAGTGAATGAATGTACAAGAGCCTGAGTTCACAGTTATTTTTATTTAGCAGATGTAGAAGTTTCTAAGGAAAGGGATTCTGAAAATAGTTGCAAGTCTCTGGACTTGCTCAGCATTTCAAGAATAGTTATTTCTGTCTTCCCTTGAAGACATATTTTAACTTGTCAATCCCATGAAAATGCACACTGTTCAATATCTAAAAATTACATCTCCTGGGTTCTAAGTTAAGGAGCAAATTAGGAAAAAAGTGTAAGTCTAAGACTGTCTCATGTTGCTTGTTATTTTCTGAAGGGATCAAAAAGTTTCCAGGTACGTGTCCTTTTGATCCTGGTAGTTTAATGACAGGCAGTTTAAAAATGCTTTCAATGTTTCTGCAGAGATACTGTACCTCTGACTTCTGAATTCCTCTGGGGGCTTTGTCCTTTTGTGCGAGGCCTCGCGTCCTCCTTTTTTGCAGGGAAAAGTCCTGTGGTTTTTTGTGAGGAAAAGTTCTGCTATTGCAAGACCTGACTCTGCAAGTCTAAGAAGAGCTTGACCTCCCATTAACGTGTTTCTTTATGATAAAATACAGATGGCAGAGATGTTGCAGCAACAAAGGACAGCTTTTTAGGAGACAGGATTTAAGGACCCTGTATGTCAGGTTCTTAAAGCAGACTGAACAAGCAAGTATTAAACACACCCTGTTGAAATCACAAAGCCAAACGTCTCATCTATCTTTGCATTGAAATAAAGTTTTGATGCAGCTGCTTTTACTGCCAGTTACTGGAATGTGACTTTCTCATTCACTTCTGCACCCTTGTTCTTGTCAAAACTATAAAACTAAAAGCTTTAAGGAAATTAAAATTTTCCATTTCTGGCTTGTGCTTGGATTTTATTCTCATTGCGTACCTGATGAGAGGTTGTGGCTTTAACGTGCAGATCAGTGTATGTTTTAGGCTGTCTGGATGATAACAATAGGCCTCCTCCACTGGACATAACATCAGTCTGTGTGTGACAGGAACCTCACATCCCCTGCCGTGAGAATCCCCTGCCAAACGCGGGCAGAGAAAAACTGGACCCTGAGTGCTAAAGGCAGCACCCGCCGCTTTATGAGCGATAGCTTTACAGGAGCAGCCGCTTGACGTCCCTGCTCACAGGAGCTGGAACGGCTGCGGGACTGCGCCTGCAGTGCTTGCAACGCTGCTCGGCCATTTGGGCTGTACGGAAACGTAACGTCGTGCAGCTCTGGGATGACAGTGACTGACATAACGAGCCATTTGGCCTATCTGGGTAGCTGAGGTGATAACCGAATCGCTTCCGCGTCAAGAGCTTATCACTGAAACACGGGCTCTCCGCACATCCCAAACCTGTACCAACGCTGCCGAGACATCAAGACAACGAGCCCTCCGCCTCGTTGGGCTGACTCACCCCCGGAGGACCAGAAAACCTAACAGGGAGCATCCCGACAGCAGGGGTGCAGACAGCGCCAGCGGACAGCGAAGCTGTTCTGAAGCGATCTGATCCGCCAAGTGTGTGTTCAACAAAAAGCCATGTCCCTGCTTTCCCTCCCTGCAATTGTACATGCTGTGCTCAAGGGCCTTCTGCGTGTCCCAAAGCAGCGCTGCAGAAAGGTTCATCAAATGTCACGAAGCTTCTATATTTACCTGTCTGCACCACAGCCTCTGATAAATCATTCTGGGGCAGCAAATAAATCCAGTTGTACTGTGCTCTGCCAACGATTTGCCCACATGTGTAAGCTCCAGATCGAAGACCTTGAGCCTCAAGGCTTTGTTTGGTGCAAGGATATATTATGCATTTTATTTTCCGGCAACAGGTTTTTCTTTAAATAGTATCATATCAGAGGGTGGTTTTGTTACTTATTTCTACAAGAATAAGCTTTCTTCTTTCTTTTCCCAGGCTCTCATTTGTTATCAAGGACATAGTCCTACTCCCGTTTTAATGAAAACATTGAATAAAAAAATCCCACCTATGAACGAAACTGGGAAGTGTCCCCACTTCGGTCCCTTTTGGCAAAATCCCACTTACATCAGCAACATCCGTTTTGTTTTCAGCAAGAATAAGATTGGGGGTTCCAATAAAATCAGCATGACCTTTATAAACAGCAAACCCTTCCTCTGCTCTCCTCCTGCCCCCCAAAAACCCAAAACATTGCAACTAGCATCAATCATTGGTTTCCGTGCAGCGGCTGGAAATTCCCAGCGGGCTGTGATGACTAACCTGGTTCTTCACCAGTACCGTGGTTCCACAGCTGCGCTGAAATGCTGCCGCAAGGACATCTCCTCTCAAAGAACATCAGTCTTCAAGGTGTCAGCCACACAAATCTGCTTTTTAAGAGGGCTACAGATGAAAGGATATTAGAAAGCAGATACTGTAATGAACTTGTGCTATTGAAAATACTATGATCTCACGAGGAAGGATAATTTATGTGTATAGAAAAAGCAAAAAAACCTCCAAAACAGATGGAGCCCATGCATCTGATAATATTGTTAACACAGGTACGAGGCAAAAAGTGTGTTTTCCCAGTGTTTTGCTAAGATGTCCCTTCTGCTATCAGATTTTTAAGTTTCTTACTGTATTCAGAGTTTCTACTTGTATTTATTCCAGTGGCATCAGTCTTTCTTCTGCCCTTTCTTAACACTCAGCAACAGCCCGTGCCTGCAGACGTAGGACTCTCAGCCCCGCTCTCAGATCACTTTGCTGCCTCAGTTTTAACCTAGCTGCGGCGCCAGGCTTTTCCATCATTCCCTTCTCTTTCAGGGTTTTATGGAAGGGTAAATTTAGGTCCCCATACGTTATTCACGTAGCAGGTATGCATTTTTACATACCTGTCAATAACGTGTAAAAGGCAGAGCGGCTTCACTCTCGGTTGTCCTTTTCAATGCAACCAAGCCAGAAGATTTGGTGCGCTCTCAAGTTGTTCATTCATATTTTTGTCTGAAAAGCGGTGCCTCGCACATCCTTTTGTGCTCTCTGCTGGTGGAGATTTTCCCGTACCCACACATACTGCATCCTGCAGCGATTCCAAGGGCATCATCCCCCCGGGAGGCAGATCTCCAGCAACCCCGGCGGCAGAGGGAGCTGGAGGGATGAGAGTCAGCTGCGCCCTTGTCGCCTAAACTCTTCTCCGGTCTGCACGCTATTCCCAGCTCCCTCTCCCTCCGTGGCTTTGATTGCAGTGGAAAACACAGAATAAAACTATGTGAAAAGACAGTGGCAATCAGGGCGCTGAACAAGACTCGCTCTCCCCGCGATTCACGGTAGCCTCGCCAGCTGGCGCGGGCTTTTGAGACATGGTCACGCACTGGGGCTGGCACAAAAGGCAGAAGGAGAGGCAGTGGGTTTACCCAGTTTGAAAGTGCTTCAGGCTCACCTAGCCGGGGGAAGAAAGCTAAGCAAAGCCAGATTGCGTGAAAAAGGGAACTTTTTTGACTGAGAGTGACAGCAGCTAAAAATCGTATTTTCTCTCTCCCCATTTGCTTTCTGTATTTTAGTTTGGAGCATCAGGGAATTTGGGAAAGAGGTGGTAGGGTAGGGGCCAGGCCTGCTGCATTTGAACTGTTGCATGGGGAGGGTTGGCGGGAGGCGAGGTGGCTCAGGACAGCCCCTGATGCTGCTGTACATAACGTACGGCAGGATAAAGAAGTCTCAGCCCAGTTTTGCCAAACAGTATCAAAATCTAATTGAAAGGGGTAACCATCCCCCACCCTCAGGGTCCTGGGATGTTAAACAGAAGGTAAAGGGCACGTGGGGGAAAGATGCTCATCCAGGGACAACATAGGAATCCAAAAGCACAAACAAGTCAACTCTGCAATAAAGCAAAGATTGTTTTCCCAGCTCAAATGCATAAAAAAATATTTTCCAGTTACATTTCATGAAGACATTTATTGATATTGTAAGTGAAGTGAGATGCAGAATTATGAATTATTATAGGTGATTCCTATGAGAAAAAAAAAAAAAAAATGCTTGAAATGCATGATGTAAACAGCCAGAAGCCAACATTTCCCTAAAACTTTATAAAAATGCTTCTAGATGAGAAGGACAACTGCAAGAAAAATTAGCCTATAAATAATAAAAGCAGTTTAATACATTATGAAGAGTGTCTGGTTTTATGTTTTTTTTTTGATAAAATCGCACAAAGTATATCCAGTGAAACAGCTGTTCCTGCTCTCAGGGGCTGAGAGGACATCTCTGCGGGGCTCTGAGAAGAATGGAGCGATGGCTCTTGGTTTTGAGAAGGTCAGGAGAAAAATGCCAAGCGCTGCCAAGTCCTGAAAAAGCCCTCACAAACCCAGGACTTGCACTTACTTACCATGGAAGCGCCAGTCGTACTGCATGACCCACTCAACAGCCCCATCTTTATGCACCCTTTACTTTCCCCTAAACAAAGGGCATTTACACATCCCTTGGGTTACCCGCACGAAGGCAAGATGTGAATAAAGTAGCAGCCGAGTCCAGTTTTGGAGTACCACTGGCTGCTTCATCTGCGGCACAGCTGTAGACCAAGCGGGGTTCTTCCTTCTCCTGCTTCCCAACAGTTCAGGCGTTGCAGAAGTCACGCAATCCGAATGAGAACATTACTTTTGTACATAGTATTTAAAAAATAGAATTAAAATAAAGAGAGCAGAACCCTGACATTGCTTTGCCAACTGTACAATGAGTTGATCAGCTGGTTTTTCTTTGTTTTTAGAACAGTATTTACCTCCAGTAGCATCTGGTGAGGTTTGGTAGCTGCAGGAAGGGGACTCGCTAGGCAACGAGCATGCATCCCTCCAGCGTTCTGAGGGACAGAGTGACCGCAGAGAGGTGTTGTCTTTCTGCTGCTGCGCGTGGGACCTCCAGAACAGTTCCCAGAAGCGTAATGACAAGGTAGGAAGATCCTTTATGCCTGATGGAATGGAGGGGTACTGATGAAAAGTCAGTCCTGACAGATTTATGCAGATAAAATAACGTATGAACTGCCAGACTGCCTTGGCTCCTCATAAATCATCTGCGCTTTAAGTCCTCTTGTAGGCAAATCACGAGGTGCTGTTCCCAGAAATGGAAGGGTGAAGTTTGAAAGCATGAAAAGTTCAGGGCAGGCAGTTACCCAGCATCAGTGCCCCTCCCCTCTCACAACAGAAAAATCAAATTGCTGAGGACATTGATAAGGAAGGGATGCTCTTTTTTTAGGGGATGCTGCTTTTTGGTAGGGTACGATCTGTGCAAAGCAACCCTTACTGCAACAAGCCCCCCTTTGACATCCAAAGGGGTGAATGTGAGGATAGCGCTGTAATCACTTCAGTATCTCACCCCCCACCCACAAAATACAGAACCTGCAAGCTGCTGGAGCCCTTTGGGCTCACTGCTGACAGTGTTAATCAGAACTGTTATTCATTACGTACAGGAGTTAACAAACAATTTTTTCCAGGTAATCCTAACTGTCAAGCTCACAACACACTCTAGGTTATTATAACGCTATGTCAGCTGCTAGCTAGTTACTTTTGCTCCAATTTGTCAGCATTACCATATTATTTTTTCTGCTGACTGCTTAAAACCACGAGACATCCGGGGATGCTGGGTCAGGAAAGCTTTGTGGGCTTATGGGTGGGGAAGAGAAGGCTACTGAGATTTATTATTCACCCCCCCCCCGCCCCCCAACCAGATCTGAGGAAAACAGAGGAAAATAGCAAATGCTTCTTCATTCAGCTTGCCTCTCAAACCCCTTTATTCAGGAAGAGCGGTTCCCAAATCCCCATATTGGCTCTTTGTAGCCCGGAAGAGCAAAGGGATTGTTCATTACAAAGCTGGTAGGCATCTGAGGAGGATGCTGACCCCTACAAGGAAACACTAGTACTCATTTACAAACAGAACTCAGCATTTTTATTCATTGATTGACTTCCTGCCAGTTTTGATATTTGCTACCACCAGAGAAGAGCGTAAAAACACAGTACAACATTGTTAACCAGTTAGGAAGGCTGGAAGGGAAAGCAAATCCCAGTACAATTGCAAGTAACTTGGTGGAGTTCATAATTAAGATCTTTTTGAACGGATCAGCAATGAAGCAATAAATATGCTGCTGCACTGAACCAACAACAGGACTTTCACTAAGTTTGTGGTTTTATTGCATTACAGTTTAAAACTAAACGTTATCCATCATCATACATTTGTTCACCAACCAGGTAAATGACACTTTTTCATGTTATATGCTAAATGGCTAAAATTATGCAGTAGCTGAACTAGACTAGGACTAGTAGAGGTAGATATTGAATGGGCAGTGCCAGGCAGAAATATTTTGTAAAAGTACTTTTTTGTCTTTTGTCACGAACAGTTAGCAGATGTAACATTTTCAATTAAAACAACATCTTAGGAAAGCTATTCCAAGATGCTTTGCATTTTCTAGTAATATTTCTCTCGCAATATTCTTACAAACCCTTTGATATGGTCCCTTGTAAACTGGACAATCTTTGTCCTGCGAGTTTTCTACCATGATTTACTTGAAGACCAACATACAAAGCTAGAATCTTTGTGAACGTACTACTATTTGCTTGTACCACTCAAAGTAATACACGTTGACAGCTTCCCTGGCATGGGAAGACTGCATTTATAGTATTTACAGCTTCAGTAATCCTTCTAGTAATTAAAAAAAGCTATTTTATATTTAATCTAAAATGGAATTTCTATTATGCCACCTCCTTATAACTCACTTCAGTCTCTTTTTGCCGAGCTGCTCTATCAGTTGCTCCTTGCCATTCTCACTGCGGGCTGTATGCTCTTGGGAAGAGTCTCTGCCTGAAACAGGCATTAGAACTGGTGTTTGTAGACTGCAGCTTTAATTTCTAGGAAATATAATCATGACAACATGACCATGAGATTCGTAAAAGTGTACGCCCTTTGCTCCTCGCCACACCCAAGAGCAGTTCACATCTGGAACACTCCTGGAAGCGAGAGTCTTTCCCCAAGCTCAGCAACCATTTTCCTCCACCTAGAACTTTAACTTTCATTAACGAGCTTATAGACCGCTCAATTCCTTACTGATATGACTGCCTTATTACACTACGTTTGCATCATTTTCCTCCACAGAATCCCAAAGCAGTATGTTATCAGACAAGCATGACTTTTACTTCCACATAGTTTGAGCTATTTTACATTACCACTTAGGTACAAACTGCATTTTTAGAGCAAACTTTCTTAGGGGGAAAAGACAGGGGAAAGATTTCAAAGCCAGCTAGCTACCCAGTACAAAACACTTGCAAAAACATTTAAAGCAATCGTGAAAAGGGAAAAATAAAATCATTTTAATTCAGGTATATTGAACTGGATTATTGTATCAAGTGCTTTCGTTCGCGTTAGTGGCACACGTTCAAAGCACAACTGTGGCATAGGGGATGCTAGCACTGCAGGAACGGTGGCACCATTGCTCGAACCCTCAAAGGCATCACGTTAGACAAAGATCGTAAGCTTTCTTATTGGAACTTGCTCACGTGATACTGAAATTGTATTTGCACCTCTGGTTTCTCAGGCCTGATTTCACCCTACGCTCATCGGTGTTTCCTTCCTATGAAGACACTGACAATTCAATCTGGCTGAAGAGTAAGGTGCTACACCAAGACCTTCCAGGGTCTACTGTACAGCTGGAGCACCTCCAGACCTGGAAAAACAAACCAAAGCAAACGCTAAAGAAAGACTTAATAGGCTAATTATACGTACCTCATCTAGCCCTAAAGAGCTCCCTGGGAAACTTGGAATTTTCTCCCTACGCTAGGAGAAAAACTGAGCGACAAACTTCCTTCTGTATTCAGAACACGACTCCTCCCCTGTGAACATGGAAATATTAAGACCTCTACTGAAAAAAGTCATAACTGTAGAAGAATATAGAGGCTTTTAAGGCATTTAAGATGCAAAGAAATAAGTTACTGAATAGATCATTTTGAGACTATTTTACCTGTTAGTTCACACATACCACTTCTGAGTGCTCTGGTCTCCAAATGGAAGGAGTGAGTACCTCACCTATCATCTTGGGGCAAAAAACCACTTTCAGTTACTTACAATTTAAGTCCACTTCCGACTCTGGCATTGCTTCATGCAATGTGCATTTGCACCATCTACGGTCTCTATCTAGGGATATTTTGTTGTTTCACTTTTTTCCCCCCAGGAAAGATATCCATGGCATATGTATGTCATCACCAGTGGCTCACTGATGGTGAAAACATCTTTCTCCAGTGAAAATCATGAAGAATCGAACCAAATCATGTCATTAGTAAGCCAACATTCTAGGTCACTCTGCCCATGACTGCAATCCCTGCTCACCTGCTTTGGCAGCCAAGCACCAACGATCACAATTTTGGATCTTGGCATGCAAAGGAAAGTTTTCACTGTAGCATGGCACTCTGTGCTACTACTCCGCAAGACTCATGGCATCGGATTGTAACTTTGTTTCCAGCTCTTAAAAACTCTTCCTCAGAAGTTAGCATTGCATCTAACAGGAGAGATGCGAAGATGGATTAGCAATTCCTTTGCCAAATAAAGAACCTTCTTCTTCAGGTAAACTCTCGACTTAGTTTCATGTCCTGGGACTGCAGTCTTCTGGAAGGGGACAAGGAACCTCTTTAATCCAAAAGCATCACCTCTGAAGCGCTACGGATGCCTTTTGGCAAGGTTACGAAGAAGTGCCTTTGGGGAAATCACAATAGATGTGTAGATGGAGGCTTCTGGAAGGCCCACAGAAATATCCTTTCCCACTTGCATAATGAAAGAGAACAAGTAACTTCTTGCTTTTAGTTCATCTATTTCAACACAAAAACAGGCAGTGAAAACGTAAAGGAAATAATCCCATTTATAGGCAGCACCCAAAAAACAGAATTTGAAGAAAAAAAAAACAAAACAAAACATTGCTTGATGCAATTCACAATCTGTTAAAAAGAGTGAGCACTCATCTGCCTCCAGCTAAGCATCAGAAGCCAAGAAAACGGCAGCAATACTCTGAGGCAAGGCCAAAAGCTCATAGCTTGTGTAGGCAAGATTGAACCATCTTCAGTAGTTGCAGAAGACATGCAGTCCAAGTATCTCAGGCTGCAGAAAAGACTGAGATCTAGACATAAATACCAGAGTCAATTAAAGGCTCTACAGGTATTCTAGTCCCTAAAAGCCCAGCAGATTAAATATACAGATATAGCAATACAACTTACATTTCCGACATGAACTACACTGCAAACATACACAAGGATAGTCTAACCATGAAAAGAAAGTGGTGCTGAATATACAAGAAACAAAACACTGTTCTTCTGACTGTTAGAAAACTACAAACCCATTAAGTCTTCCTGGATTTCTTAACTGTACGTGTCAATCACTGAATTCCATGATGTGGAAGAGGAAGGCTGTGTATCCACACGACAGATACTCTGTAACTGAACTCCTGCAGCAAAGAAGGCACTCACTTTATAAGCTGTAGTTTATTTTCTGCTCTGTTTTATATGAAGAGCCTATAAAAAAAAACATTTGAGCACTTATCTATATTAACACAGTAGACTTGTAGACTAAAGCTCGACTTGGAAAATAAAATTCGACGTAACACTGGTGGAACTTAAAAGCCAAGTAGTAAAGCATTCTGTGTTATAGGACTTCCCAGACATTCAGTATTTACATATAATGCATTTGCACTTTATACTCAACAACCACCCATCAGCAGTGACATTATTAGCGTAACTGGACAGCACAGTAAGCCAACCCTGAGCTGCACTCTAGTGAACCCCATTCATTTTCAAAGTACAACAGAGATTGGTTTAAATATTCACACAATTGTTTTTCAAAACGTTTTATTGCATTATATTTGGTACCTCATGTTTGACAAAGGAAATTACATCTGTAACTGCAGGAATAAGAAGCTGGTCTGTTATTGAAAAAAAATCTTGGGCCCCTTAAAAGTTACAAAGTCTTGGGCTTGCCTGAAACAACTGAGCAAGAAATATATTCTTAGAAATGTAGGGCTTCAAGTATTACAAACCTGTGACACTGTGGAAAAGTTCCAGAGGTATCTAAACTGCAGCACTTTTTTTTTTTTTCTGCATAACGTGAACAAGGCCTGCTGAGGTTTTAAACTATTAGTCTCTTGATCAGTCAAAATGGTAGTCAGGAGTTCTCCTCTTTGCAACTTCAAGCCATAGTATGTTCTCATTTTGTTTTCACTCTACGTGAAAATGCATGCTATCTTTCTAATTAGTTGGTGCCACATCACAGTGCATAATTTTATTTGGTTCTTGCATTACAGTTTTAAAAAGTTTGGCCAACCTATGCTGATAGGTTCATCTCAAGAACAGCAAAGTTGATTCTCCCCACCCCACCCCCCAAGTTTAATTCAAAGAGAGAGAGAGTTTTAACTGGTTCCTTCAGTTTAAAAACTGTGGTGCAAGAACACCAAACTGATCGTGTACAGTGAATTTCAGAGACACAACAAGCGTATTGAACACACTATGTTTCTTAATTCTGCTCGATATCCGTATGTCCCAGCATCCACAACATAACACGTATGTTGCAGGTTTCTCTGTATATTCTGATTCACATTGCATTCCTATGGACAGAATCATCCCCGTATCAAAATCAGTCAGATGCTAAAGCCCCAACAACTCTTTGTGCTCAGTGAAAGAATCCAGTGCTAAAACAGCATTTTTGCTGTCTGAGATAACAGTAATCTCACAAGACAAATTTAAAGTAATATTTCTGCCACACACCTGCTCTGAGGGCTATACGCCTCCAGATTTCATATAAATTAGTTTAAAAACATGGGTAGGTACGGAGAAGGGGTTTTTTTTCTTCAATTTTAGCAGCTTTTAATTTTTAAGAAACCGAACAACCTATATCCAGTAATATGTTAGATATTTTATATATATACTTTGTCAGCAGGATAAAAAAAAAGTAAAACTATTTGAAGGCAACATTTTTTTTTCCTTCTGTTCTCTGTGTAAGTTAGAACAATTCAGCAGGTGCGTGACAAAAATATTATACACCAGATATGGTCCAATGTCATTTTTTTCCAATAAAGTTGTTCATATTTCATTGGCCAGTTCTTCAGGTTCTGCAGAACTATCTCCATTAACTGTGATCTTCATATCCTCTTCATATCCAGGGGGCATGAAAGCCAAAGCATAAGGGAAAAGCTTATGACAATTTGCTCTGTAAGTTTCAGATGCTTCTTTACAGTCTCCAAGGCTACCGTCACATAAAGCTTCTAATACCTCCATACAAGTCTAATTAAAGAGAAAAATAAAGAAGTGTTACGGTTTCTTCAACATTCATCTGAACACTCACAAACCAGAAATACAATACCACAAAGAAAACAAACTCCCAAGTATTGTTTTCAGGTTTCTATCAGTATCAAATGGACATTTTTTTAACTAGACACAGCATGAAATACCAGTGTAGTCTGATTCGAAATAATGCAGTTTAAAAAGGGATTTTAAAACCAGCTAGAAATCTCGACTGAAAATGAAAATACTCATTTGTCACCTGTTCCTTACTTTCCTAAAAAAAAAAATTGATTCTTACTAGTTGGAAACCAAGAACCAGGCTTACTTGCAACTGTGTTTCTTGGGTTTGTGGTTCCCGCCCCCACAATCTTGGGATACACTGAACATTTCAGCAATACACAACATGCATTTGAATTTTAGCATTCGCAAATAAAAACAAGAAATCCAGAATATATACTATAATTTCCTAATAATGACTTTTGTGAACATGCTTTCAGATAGAATTGGAAGAGTTGTGGAATATAATTAAAATGTAAAAATAGCATCAGCTGAATAACCATAATTAGATGTGAAAACATTTCTGGTAGGGGAAAAAAAAAAAAAAACAACCGAACATTTTTACATTTAAGGATATGTGACTTACTGAAGCGTGCCTGTAACTAGTGAACGGACCCAAATTACTCAGATATTATCCCATCCTTCAGATATATCTGCAGTTTCATATCCATTTGCGTTCATGGTTTAGAAGAGCAAAAGGAGATTTCCTGGTTTTTTCAACTTGCATTCCAAACATGAGAAACAGACCTAGTGAGCTTCACTAAAGCCCACCAGCATTTAACATCCGTCCATGTCGCGTATGCTAGTCTTTTTCCACTCCTCTGACATTTACTAGAGCTGTTATTTGTTCTGTGTATTGAGATTAACTGCTCTGTCCTCCTGCTACGGGGTTATGAAGTTCTCTTCAACAACCCCTGTTCCTCACATTTGCTCTTTGTGACACTGGCATCCACAGAAGGTCAAATATATCTAGATTTATGCCTGCAACGTGCCCTGAGACATCTGGTCTTTACTAAAATGAAATGTAATAAATTTGATCTCTTTGCACACGAGAATGCCTTTCAACAAATGCCTACACTCCTTCAGATCCTCTTTTTTTTTTTTTTGAGGGCACTTTCAATTTCCCATCTAAAAGTTCAGCAGAACTCCAACTCTTACTTTATGTTGGCACCAAGAATGCTTAAATTGAGCTTTTTCAGTTTTATCACAATGCTGCATATATCATCTTTATACACTGCTGAGTCAGTAAATGCTTCTTGTAGTCCTACCAAGGTAACACCTCTAAAACAACCAAGCATTTTTGGTTACATTTGAATCTTTCCCTAGTCCAATTCCCAGAATCCCACTCTCAGGCAAAAAACACAGCTACAAGGCAAAAAGAATGCTGTTGAAAGCAATTCAATTTTTGTTTTCTAAATCTATTGATAATCTATTTTAAACTCTTTGAGATTACTCAAACATAACACACACAAAAACCAACCAAACAAACAAGAAAACAGTTTATGAAAACTGCTAAATATGTACTTAGGATATAAGAGACATGAGTTTGTGTCCCATAACCAGATCAGCTAGAGAAAGGTTCTGAATCTTTAACATCCTACGCAAGTTTATAAACCATGGCAAATTGTCTTTTCTTGTCTCTTCCCCCCCCCCCCGTTTTGTCCAAAAGTTCTATTGTGAACTTAAAATCCTTCCCATTAAAAGTTCCATTGAACCCAGTATATTTCCAAAGGGATGTTTTTTGGAAAATGTTGATTTTTGCTCACAAAAGAATAATTTTACTAGGAAGTTCACCAATTTTACTTGAAATAGATCTAAAAAATTCTCGAGTCCCCAGATAGATAAAGAGCACAATTAAGAAATAAAGTGCCAGGGGAACCGAGAGAAACAAAATGTCCTAAAGTTTGCACAGCTTGCCAAGGAATCTCTCTAATACTTAATTAAATGTGCTAGACACTCTCACAGTGGTGCCAAAGGAAACGGTTTGACTGGGATACAGAAATAGTTTAGAAAAGACTAGAAAAAAGAAAGGACATTTTATTCCTACTCCGCTTTGTCAGGTAAGGTTGTGTGCGGTCATCGGAAGAAAAAAAAAAATGCTTATTAATTCTTTGTAAGTAACATTTGAAGATACTAAAAAACAATTACCTTCTCTTGAATACTTTGAATTGCAAGTCAGAACTGATAGCCTTCCCAGATGAAGGTGGGGGAGCGAGGAAAGGGGAATGGTAGCGGTGGCACAGGGAGATTATTCCATGACCACCAAAATAGAGCACAATTTCAAAATTTGGTAAGCTTTTTACTTAACTACGTACTAAGGCCAAAATACACATATGCACCTTTTATAAAACCAAGATAATTCACACAGCTTGCAGGGGGAGGAATATGGAAAACTTTCATGGAGTCTGAGCCACTAAATCAATCTTTTTCTTGTGAACAGTCGCCTGTGTAACAGGTAAAGCTCGGACAGACCACAGTCTTGTCTTATTGGGGAGCTGTAGCATCTTTTGCCATGTGAATTCTCTTGTGTTTAATAAGCTTTCCCATTACCTGCAGCAATAACAGTTTCTGCTGCTAGCTAGCTATTTTCATATTATGACAAAACTAAATTAATCTAAATGTGCAAAAAGGACATTAAACACTTCAGTCCGGATGAACCTGATACCCCTTTCTCTCACGTGACAACACAACCCCCTTACCATAAGGCACAGCAACCGTTTCAGCTCCCTCTTACCTCCATAATTTGCATAAAGCTTCCATAGATATACCAGAAGTTGTTTACGATTTAGAAATATCTGTTACCTGAAGATTTCTGTTAATGAGGGATTCATCCAGGGTCATTGCCAGCTCCACTGCCCTTTTCTGACTGGAAGGATCTAAATAGTACATCATTTTGGCAGCTACAGGAGGAAAAATAAGCTTCATCACTCAGTGGATGACCAAAGACATCTTACATACAAACATAAGCTAGACAAAGCATTAGAACAAACAGGCACTGTCTATACTGCAGGGTAGGAACATTTTGCAGTGTGCCGTGGAATCCCAGGCAGTGAAGGTAACAAATCAGACCTGCTGCAATACACCGCAGTTCCCTCCAGCACCACTGCTCGCATCTCCTTCACGCAGAAACTGTGGCACAACACAGAGCTCTTGTTATAATATGGTGTCAGGACACAACCAGGACAGTTCCAAGTCCCATGGTACAGATGTAGTTGAAGGGACTTGATGCCAGAAAAGATGTGAGAGCAAACTCACTGCTTTTTGTGGCCAGGTCTGAGCCCAGACTGAGCCACAACAGTAATGCCGCTCCCCTGGGCGGTTTACACCCCGCCTCCCATGTGGCACCCTCTGCAACATGGTCACTACAGACAGACAGCCCTTCCTAACAGGTAACCAGCACCATCTAAGCACCTCTTGTTAGGCATACCAATAGCTCTGCGTGTTACCTGGCTTGCTGAGCACTCAGCACGTTTCTCTTGGCAGCCAGCCTCTTCAAATACATGTATCAAAAAAAACTTTGCAACTCGTAAATACTACTTCACGTACCATAGCTCATACGAACTATTGCATAGATGCATTACAGTTACAGTCTTATGATACATTCAGCATGCATCAGAAACGAAAACGGGGCAGAGAGGGCCAAAAATTTGTATTTTAGCAGCGTAAAGAAAAAATTAAAGAAAAACACAGACAACCTGGTGGTCATGTTGTCACAAAAACACAAACCGAGTGGAAAAAAGCATTCCCGATGGAAAGAGTGATTTTTACATCACTGGTGCTGATACTGAGATGCCACTGCTAGATAAGGACAGAAAATACAGAAGCAGGGCAGAAAAAGGATAAAGGCAAAATACCTGATAACCTATGTGGTAGTGAGTCATAGTTCTTTTTAAGGAAAGCTTCATTGAAGTTCTTTGGATTAGTTGCTCCAAAAAGCCGATTCATTTCTTGGTTTAACACTGTTCTAACTGCATCAGGCAGATCCTTACTTTCAGATACTATTGAATTGGAAAAGACGTTAACAGAGGTGAGTACAGGTAACCACAGTAACATCTACTTTATGCATTTATTTTAATATTTGTCATGTTTACATTATTAATATAATTGAAAAAAATCTCAAAGGAAGATGCATGAAATTCAAAAAGGTAAATAAGTGGATCTGGTTGGAAAAAGCTTAACTGTGACAGTTTTCTGGTGCTTAGAAAAAGCCAAAGCCTTTTTACTCCAATACACTCTCCCCCTTACTGATTAAAATCTATTAGGCTCAAAGACTGAGATCATAGAACTCTGTTCTTAAACATATCCAGTCTGTAGCCTTCAACAGGAAGGGTGACCTCTGGGGCAAGGGACGAGAGAGAATCCTTCCAACCTTCTAACAAAAAGGACATAATTCCAAGCCTTCTCCTCGCACGCCGACACAGGCTGCCTGCAGAAAAGCCAGATTCCTCACTCTGCAGTTTCCATTTCTTCACTCACTCCCTCTTTCAGGGGTTCACCATACTACTTAGTCTTAAAAAGACTTACTAATACTTGTCGGAATAACTACTAAATCCAGCTGCAGTCATAATAAACATACTCAATTTTTGCATGAATCAGTTGTTTAAAAATCTTTCTAATATGTGTATTAAATATTTTTAATTAATTGTGCTAACAGTCTATAAACAACAACAACAAAAAAACCAAGGACTGTATGCAGGTTAGGCATCACCTGGAAGCATGTACAGTGAAGTCATATCAAACAGATACATACCACTGCTGAAGAGATGAATCATACACTCATGAAGCCAAGGATGACTCGAATCAATAGCAAAGGCTCTCTTCACAGACTGAAGCATCAGAAGGAACTTCTCTGGAAAAGAAAGTGTTGGCAAATGGTCAGAAACCTGTGGCTGGAACTCACTGCATTATGTTGCAGGAGTATTTAGTGTTTGAAATTAGAATGATCAGAAGAAATTAAAGCTGAGTGTACTGCAATAGCCATTTTTTCTAACATGCATTTATTTAACCAGTGAATCAAGCCTGTTAAACTAGGAAGTAAATTTGAACATAAGTTCTTAAAGCATAATATTTAACTGATACAAGAATTCAAAAGCGAAGTGTTTCAAAAGACCAGTTCTCATTAGCAACTGTATACCTCTTCTTTAGTGTGTAGTTCTGGGAACTATAGATACAAACAAATAACTAGGCCAAATGCAAGCTGGGAGAATTAACTACAGGCTCATTGCTTACAGATTTAAATACAGCAAAGAAAGTGGATAATTTTCAAATGTTCAAACTTGTTTTTTCACAGACTGCTCATGGCTGGGGTGTCGGTCCAATGAAAAGTTGTGTGTCTCAATAGGGACCATCTCCTCCTACCTCATCAATAATTTTTGCTTACATTCTAATATACATTGCAAATTGTTCTTTCATTAGTTTTCTCACCTACCTTTTCGAAAATAAATCTCGAAGGCAAAAAGATGTGTCTCTATTTTGTTCTTCACTAAATTCTTCAGGGGTGTTAAAAATTTAATGGCTTCTTCCAAAGGTGCTTCAACCTACAGATTCAAGGAAGTGACACACAACTAAGTCACAAAGTTTAAACCTAGTAACTCTACAACAACAGAATTGGCTATTTGAGTTATATCAAAGAGTTACTTTCATAAGGCAATACATAAGATGCTTAGAACCTCTTCTGATACAAATTTTGCATCTTTCACTCAATATTAGTGTCTAAACATGACTGTCAAGTCTAAAAAATTGCTATGTGATGGTTACAAATCACGTTTTCCTATAGAGATCCAAGTCTTTGCCTGCTGTCATATATCAGTAGTAAACACAGCTGCAGCTGAACCTGCATTGTAATGCGCAGTATGGCTCCCCATGCCAACCTACACGCATGGGCCTGAGATACTGATAAACAACTATTTTATGCCCATGACAGAGTCTGTTCATGTGAGCTTCAGACAGGTTCCTGAAAGCTGCCAGGTCATGGTGACATTCCCAGCCAAGATACTAACAGCAGGCTTGAAGTAACTAGATATTGATCACGGTCTCCTGGTCTTAGCATAATCCAGTAAATGGACAGCTTTAATACAAATTAATTCCATGCAAGGATTCTTTACAGACAGGTCTCTTGCATCTAGAGGTTAGGGATAATTCAAACAAGAACTCTCTCTTGTCCTTCATATTTATGTTTTTATGAGCGTAAGCTACTCTCTAAGAACCAGACAAAATTTAATTGTTGCCTGTCAATCATAATTTAGTAATGTTGAATCAGTACACTTCATTGCAAATAACAGAGTTGAAGACAATGATGGACACTTATGGAATTCCTGCTAACCATATACTACACCAATTTTCATTTAAAAATTGTATCATTTTATGTGCTGCTATGAGTTTGCATACATCAGTCACAACTTCACACTTGAACTATTTGGAACCCATAATAAAGCAGATTTCAAAGCTATGCCTTTAATGCCAAAGCTACATATGCAAAGAAGTCTAGGGTCAACTGTTTCAGGAAAACTGTTTGCAAGTGACCAACTATGTCAGAAATGGTCTTCTGGTACGAGGAACCAACTGAATTTGGAAGTGTCTATATCATGATTCTGATATTAAATCTGGAAAATAATTAGGGAAGATTTGCCAAAGGAATGCATTATACAGCTGCAACTATTCCCTATAATCTTGGGAACTGTCTAGATTTTCCTGGGATATCCTATGACATCCCTCTACCCCAGAACTCAAATTCAATACATGCCATTGCGACTATTTCATTCTTAACTAGCACTGCAATTAGAGTGCTGCTTCTTGCAACCAGTGAACTAAACAATGGGAATACCAACAATATTCTTAAATACCTAGTCAAGTTTTTTAAGTCACTTGCTTCCTGGCTACAGAGTGAAGTTCACTGTCTCAGCTTTCAAATATCCTCTTCAAGAGCCAGTAATATTCATTATACATGTAATGGGAAAATACCGAATACCGCATCTATCAGTACTTGGATACTATACTACTATTACTACAAATTAATTTTTCCAGTCATACATATATAGTTTTTCATTATCTTTCCCTACATTTTTCAAGTGTTTTCCTGCTCCTTACAGGTACAACTTTTAGCACAAGAATAGTCTTCTGGGTCACCTCCCCTATATATCTCTCTACAGTTCTTAATCCAGATCTCAAAATCCATCTCAGTCTAGTCTATTACTATTTCCAAACAGCTTCTTTATCTTCCCTCCCCCCCCCATTCAAAACAAATGCAAACAAATGCTGTTAAAGCATTCAGTGTTTCAATGTCTCCTCTTTCATAGGTTGTCTATGCTTAACAAATAAAAAATATTATGGGACATAAAGAGTGAATGATAATCACCTTACATACAGAATAGAAAGACTTCCATCCGATCAACTAGAAATAGGGTATAATCAACAAGTTAGTGCAATACACACATGAAGATAATTCCACCTGTAGCAAACGTCTACAACTTCAATTGCTGCCTTTGAGAACTAGGCAGAAAAGCTGTGATTTCATCACATTACTGACAGTATATCCAACAAACTATTCTTAGAAAATAATTCTCTTTAAAATGCCGCCTGTGAAGAGAAGCCATACAAAAAATAAACAAGTTATCTGGATGGCTTTCAAATTGCACGTGTGCTCACTGTAACTTTTCTAGAAATTTCTATGACTTTATTATTACATTAGTAAGCACCTTTGCCAATTTCTCAGGGATAAGTTCTTCTTTCGGTCCTCCGATTTCTTCATCATCATCATCTTTCTTCTTTTTCTGATTCCTCTGTTGCTTCTCTTTCTCAGCATTCTTCTTCTCCTCCTCCAGCTGTGCTTTCTTTTGCGCTCTTCTCTGCTTATTTCGTAGCTTCTTTAGCTCCTTGTCAGACATATTCGCTGTACACACGCAAAGGGCAAAACCAGACAATGTTGATGTCTAATATTAAACAGTCTCAATCAGTTGTCAGATACCATCATCTTTTTTAAACCATATCTACTAACTAGTAATGCTGCCATTACATTTGTAAAAGCCTATTTACTATTGATAGATTATTTTACAGTCTATGCTGCTGCTTCATAATTCACGAATTCCTTTGTGAAATCAGGGCAACAGAAATTAGAACAATAGTATAACGTGCTGAAGGCGGGACAAAGTAATTACTGCATGACTCCACAAATCCAGTGCCAGGAGTAAAAGTGCACACCGATACACATTGATGTATTCCTTAGGCATTACAAAGCTCAAGTTATGTTTAATGTAGTAATTAAACAGTTTAACAAAAATAAGGTGAAATAGTCGCACTTTGGCCCAGACAATTCCAGCTTTGCTTTTAATGCCCTACAAACATCTTACATTTGATTCATATTCAGATCCTCTCCTCCCTCCAATTAAAGCTTGGAGAATTAATTAAAAACATACCAGAAAGTGGCTACAAGAAATTCTATTACACTTCTACTTGTCTTAATTGGAACCTGAAGCCACCCAAATCAATGGAGATGAGAAATATTACAACTTGACAAATTGCCCTTGAAGGATTCAATAGCCTCTATTCATACCATTTGAGGTGCCCCATGCCATAATCACTTAAATTGCTCTCCAATCAGAGATTAGAGGGGGGAAAAAAAAAAGTTGATGGATTTGAACATTATTTTTACATCAGAAGCAAGAGATGATAAAATTGAAGTTGCTATCTAGTCAAATTTTTGCATACTGATAAAATGCTCAGAAAGAAGCACACCTGCTTCAATCTGTTATTTCATGGACCAACACCCATGTGAATTCCATGTTTTCTCAGCCATTTCATAACACAAACATGTTTTCACTTAAGAATTACAACTGTCACTACAAAAACCATCATTGTTTTATAACAAACAAAATAAAAACATGCATTAGTTTAACTTTCAGTAGAACATCTACTTTTACACACAGGCCAAGTTACGATTTGCCTACTTTGAGTTGTGACAAAACTCATTTTTGGCTACTACAGTTGACAACCATAAGAATGCTGAATATTCATAAAATATCCACTAACTAGTGAAACTACATATTTAATAAATCCTGAGGGTTGAATACCTGTATCAGCCTCGTGTTCTTTATTTTCATCTGTTAAGGGATTATCATGAAGTTTCAAATATATCTCTATGGCAATTCGTGCTGCTTTGAAGTAGAACGGATGTTGTCGAAGTACATCTTCTAGTTTTAACAAGTCCACATAAGACCTAAGGGTAATCTTCCTCATACAGTAAGTGTGAAAGTCAAACTGGTCATCCGTGATTTCTACAAAATGCTAACACAACATAACATAACACTATTTAGCAAGTATTAACAATCGGATACTGACTTTGACTTTTTTAATACACTCTCCCCAAAGGAATAATTTAGTAAAAGCCTGCTGTTTAACAAATACACCCTAACTTTTAGAAATTTGAGTTAACAAAACCCTCCAAAAACAAAGTCATTGTGAAAAGAACAGAAGGCATCTTAAGTCAGAACGAAAATTCACTCGTTTCACAATCTCTTAACAGTAACTACTCTCTGACAATTTGCAGCTTAAGGGACAAAGGTCCTACATTCGTTGTATTTAAACAGCACTTGAAGAATTTTTCTTCTATGAACTCCTCTTTTTCAGGCAAGAGTGTAATTTTGACTTCCATTAAACACTGTGGCAATGAATTCCACACTTAAATCACATGTGGTGTGAGAAAGTACTTCCTTTTGTTCAAGATCTGCTTTCCTTATTGTCACCTGATGTCCCCTTGTTTTTGTTTGAGAAGCAGTGAAAAGTCATTCCCCTCTTCAACTTCTCCATGTACTTATGATCTCATACAACTTCATCCTAAACTCAGTTGTTGCTTGTCAAAGCTGAGGATAAAATAGTAAGCATGACAAGCTAATTGCAATCTCTTCATGTCGAAGTTACTCCATGACACGTATCTTACTAGCATATTTTTAAGGAGATGCGATACTCAGAGGTAAACAGTACAACAGATTTATATAATGGAAGAAAAGTACTACTTCTCTCGTCACTTAATTCCCAACACTGTCCTTCTGACTGCTGCTCCACACCAACACAGAAGTTTTTGCAGCAGTGTCTATAACGGTTCCAGGATTTCTTTCCTGAGCAGCAATAACTCATGTAAGACCTTTTACTAGTTATGCATAGGCAAAGAATTCTTCTTGTCCCTCCTTCACCAACTACACTCTTGAACATTATGTTTCATGTGCCATTTTATCATTTAGTACTGAGACAGTGCAAGTGTTGTCCTTGCACTGTTCACTCCCTTTCTGTGATCATTTATTGATATATCAAACAACAGAGACCCTAGAGAGCTGCCTTAGTAATCTCCACAATAAACTCCTTTTCTTTTAAAAGCAGATTATTTGCTCCTACTCTGTCTTTATATTTCTAATAGCTTCTTTTAAACTGCAGCTTAGTATTTTTTTTTAAAGGAGAAGACAATAAATATTTTTGATCTTTTTTTACATTTATTCTCTCCCTCTAAAATACAGTGGCTTAACAATAACCAAGGTGACACCTTTCCTTTACTTTAAGGCTGGGCTTGTCAGCTCAGTCATGTTCTTTTTGGACTTAAAAGCACGCATACGTTTGGTTTGTACCCAAATACCTATTTTTATGTACCCTGCCAAAAATAAGATTATTTCTGAGAGTTTTCTGTACTTTCCTGGATGTTCAAATGAGTTTGTAGAATCTATTTACAATACACAGTTTACAATGGCATTTTTAGGAGAAAATGTGATTTAATCAACTCGCCAGTAGCCAACATGAAACAAAATCTCTCCTGAAGCTACATGAAGCATACTCTTACTGCTCAGAAAGGAAACATATTAGCACAGTAAACTTAAGTAGTGTTTTCCAACCTAGGCAGTTTAACTAGATACATACTCTCTCAATTTCGTGGCATTTCTTAAGTGCTTCTCCAAATTTGTTCATTGCTTTATAAGCTTGCGCACATTCTGTCTGAAACCACATGCACTGCATTTCATTCAAGTTCTCTACTGCCGAGGTTCCTTCCTAAAAGGAAAAACAGCATTATAAAAAAAAAGCCTCATTCAATTTGTTAACTGCCATTTCTTTTACCTTGTTCTAATTAAAAGCACAAATAAAGAGGCTATCAAAAGGATGCTAAATGTCAAAACTGGAGTCCTGAAAGTCAGAAATGCCACAGTTAAGATGGACTTGCTTTGTTCATTAATTAAAAAAAAAAAAAAAAAAATTCCTCTATGTTCCACTTATCGGAAGAGTCAAAAATATGCAATGAATATCCAGGTAGTGACCATTTAACTGTGACAGTTCCTCATCTTTGGCATAGGAGAGACATTAATTCAGTGTTTTTAATATTGTGTGCACAAATAGCACATTGCAGCATGAAGAAAAATGGCAGAAAAGTTCTAGCATGTGGCATGACACTGACACCTGCAGGATTTTTTTTTTTTTAAACTAAAACTGCCATCCGTGTCTTCCACGGACCTGCTGATTGAGCTAAGTGTAGTAACTGACAGAAGTAATAGGTTATTTCTTAGGTGATCAGTGCTAGAAAGCAGTAGCAAAGCAAAGGAATACTGGTAGCTTTGACACCTTCTGATTCAGAAAAAGCGATTACAGCTGTGTTTCAAATCTGGTATTTATATATACTTGCGTAGATCTGTAGAACTTATACACCTTTCAAGCTTAATGTCAAAGTCAGCTACTTGGGGTGGATGCAGTCATTCTGACTTTACACCGATCTTGCAAAAACCAGGCTATTCAAGAATCAGCCAAGAGCCAAAGCTGGGAAAATGACAGATAATATTCAAATGGAAGGGTAAGGACAATGCCCCAAATGAGAGGCAAAGGCAGTCTTCAAACCAGTCTGATTTAGGCAGCTAAAAATCAGAAATATTGTTAGTTCCATTTTCACTATGCTTAATTTAGGTCTTCTTTAATTATTGTTTCTTAATTAAGAAGCTTGTATTTGAGCACTAGACATAAGATCAAAAGGAGATGAAAAAAGATTACACAGAACATGATCAAATTATATTTTTAGAGTTCAGTTTTGGGCAACTGGTATGCTTGCTTTTTTGACATCGTCTTAAAGCTGCTTAAAGCATTGAGAGAGGTCAATTAACCTAGACTGATAGCAGTTTTGCATCAAAAACTCCACACAAAGCTATTGAGCTTACATAAAACAGAACTCCCCCTCCCTCCGTGTTTGTCTGCACATAGCCTCCATTTCACAAAAATCCTTCAGCTTTTGCCCTATAAATACATCCCTGTTCAACCTACCTTACTGCAGGTTTTTCCTGCTCTTCAAGAGAGAAGAGAAAAATGGGACAACAAACAAAAATGGATTACTTCTGCAGGTAGGTCCCAATAGCTTGTTGCCTGCCTCCCACTGACAACACATAAATGATATTGCCAGTACTCTAAAACTATCATTTGCCAAATATTCTGGAAAGACTGCATTGAGCTGTTTTGACTTTCAGTTATAAAAGAATCACAGCAAGAGAAGTCAATTTAAAAAGTAACTAACCTGTGAGATCATCAAACTTATCAGAATAGGTTACTGCAGGGACAAAAACTCATGCATGAAATTAAGCAATCGGCAAAATGCAAACTTTTTATTCCAGCTAATTGGTCATGGGTAAGCAGCCACCAAAAAAAAAAAAAAAAAGACATAATATGCAGCTTTCCTTCGTTACTGTTAAACATGGCCTTAGGGATGAAAGCTTGTTCACAAAAGGAAGACATCTCAAAGACTCTCACCCAGTAGCCACACAGAAATTGTATTAAAGGAAAGTCTGAATTCTCTAACTTACTACCATTAGGGAGAAGAAAGAAAGTGGGGGGAAGAGAGACATGGGCAGCTTTAAGGATCCTACAGAATCAACGTTAAACCCAAAGACTTCTCAGAACTTTTTTTTTCAAAGTAATTATCTCTAAAACAGGCACGCTGTGTTTTTCCTACCTGGCAAAAATTATCAAATCCAAGCTTTAGAGTTTTCACTTAATACTATGGAATCATGCTTATCCAAGATTAATTCAAACCCCCGTACTGACTACCATTAGTGAAGCAAGCAATCATAGTTGCCCTGAAACAGAACTTAAAGATTATAGTAAAGGTGAGCGGAAAGTTAACACAAAAAGTTATTCCACAAGGGATTAGACCCACATTATTCAAAAGAGCTATAGTTAAATGCAACAAACCCTCGTAAACTTAGAACACATTTCTTCTGCTTCTTTAATAGAGTTTGCTTTCAACATAT
The DNA here is from genome assembly GCF_965183815.1 of Platalea leucorodia. Lineage (NCBI taxonomy): Eukaryota > Metazoa > Chordata > Aves > Pelecaniformes > Threskiornithidae > Platalea > Platalea leucorodia. The sequence goes on along the minus strand of NC_138828.1, from coordinate 13,802,586 downwards.
ATTTTGCACATTTGGAGTTGATAAATCTGTCTGCTGTGTCCAAAGCTTGAGCCTCATCCATCCACCTTGCAGCTTCTTTAATATTTCCAGCATGCTTAAAGAGATAGAAATTCAAGTTAGATTCAGTAATTATACACCATGCATATTTTACCTACTCGCTGTTTAATATAGTTAGTTATTTTCTAGACATTTTTTAATAAATAGCTTTCTTCAGGGAAGCAACAGACCCTTAAAGAAAAAAAAGCTGAAAAGTTACTTTCCCTCATTATGGAATTACAGGTCTTTCGGCACTAGACGTTCTTCCTGAAAACGCTTGAAGGACACTTTGGATAATCCCATTCCGATACCAATACCATAGTGTAGTTGAGAAATTGTTTCCAAGTAGTTAAAAAAAAGTGGGGGGCGGGATACAAACAGGTGGAAAACATTTAAAACATCAACTAAATTTATTAGTGTGATTTTTAATATAAAATGTAATTGTCAACTGAGAATTCGCATTTTGCAGTATACTTGTTCTTTATTAACTTAAAATCTTCACAGGGGCTTATTCACGTGCACTAAAAAACCCAAGTAGCCAAATGACACCTTTATCTAGAAACTCACTAAAAATCACCAAGTAATTTTCCACCGATTATTCATGTGTCTTGCTTAATACAAGCTTAACACTTCACTGTTCACATCAAAAACATTACAGGAAAGTATAAGCATATGTAAAAGTCTTCCATCATAACTAATGAATAACCTCTGGTCACTAAGAACAAGCCAAACCTACCTTATAGATTTTTGCTTTCACAAGGAAGAGTTCTATCAAAGTGGGAGTACTTTCTATAGCAGCATTTATATATTCTAGAGCCAGGGATGGCTGTCCAATTTTATCATAATGTTGAGCCAAATAATATTGGACCCAGAGTAAAGTGGTTGGAGGTTCTTCTTTACCGTCATCTGGAGAGAGAAAAATGGAGGGAGTTGTTTTGTTAGGTTTATTACAACAACATGCCAGAAGCAGAATGCTATAAATATAGCCACTGAAGTTAATTCTGACTCTGTATCAGGCTGTCACAACAGACATGGGAGTGTTTTCAAACACGTGGGTGTAGGTAAGTCCGTTAACTTTTAAGTCTATGTTTTGACAAGACCTGAGCATATACTGTTCTCTTCTCTGTGGTTCTAATTCTTCTAATACTGTGGTTTTAAGGGAAAGGAAATGTGAGTTAGCAGGTCCAAAGGGAGTTCCATTTTGTTCCAACTCGTCCCTTAATGCAGCTTAGCGCATGATGTAGAGTTCTTATTTAAAACTGTTTTAGATGCAGGGTATAGCAAAGAGTCCTGCTAAACACAAGTGTTGCACATTAACAACATGAAGGATTTCAGCACATTCAGCATTTACGTGTTTTCAACCCATAGACTTGAATATTTTTAAACAAAACAGGCTGTCTGTTCCAAACCCTAACTTTAAAAAGTTTTTCTGTTTCTACCTTTGATACATTTATCATAACTGTTGGCCTAAACGTATCCTAGAAAACATTCCTATACACAAGTCAGTTTTGAAAGCCTGAAAGTTTGAGAGCTCTGTTTGAAAGAGTTTTGAGAGCTCTGGTTGAAATCCAAGATACTACTGAAGTCTTAACAGCTCATTTTTGACTATGAAGCATAGCACCTTGCAGGGGAAAAAAAGGGTGTGGGGGTTCTAGTCCTGCCAAAAGGTTCTGGTTCTTCAGTTTATGGTATAACTTAACCTTGCAATTATATGCATTTGATCACTTTAAGGTAGCAGAAAATTGTTTATTTGAATGAAATTCGATATCAAAGCAAATACTGAATTGAGCTGAAATAACAGTAAGCCATTTTCCTTAAACCAGAAAAGCACAAATGTGCTTGAAAGGCTTGGACAAATTCAAGCAGGTATTGAGTGGCTATATTGTAGCCTATAGCATTAAGTTCAAGGGAAAAGTATAACAGGCAACTTAGATGAGAATTTCATAATGAAGTATTGCATTAATGTTTCTGCAAAGCAGCAAAATAACTGGTTATGACTTCAGTAAAAGTGTCTTTAATACTTAGGATTATCCTGTAAAGTTTTAACGTATATTGTCTTTCATGCTATCTTGATTATTACACCATTATAATCCATCTACCAGAATGTCAAGACTATCCTCTCTTGATGTTCTATGCAGAAAAGTTTTTCTTAGAGACTTTCTGTTACAAAGTGGTTGGGCAGACGACTGAAAAAACATCATAAAGCTACCAGAGAGGAAACTACGAAGGCTGGATTCAATACATGTAGAACCATACCTCACAACAAAACAGTAGTCAGTCAAAACCTGGAAAATGTTTTTTAACTCTCAAACAAAACCCCCAAGAACACAAAACCCAGACCCCACCAAAAGCTCCAAAATCCCTTACCCCTGAAGACTGTGCTATCAGCATCAATTTCTTTTTGTTTGACATTTCTGCAATTAAAGATTTAACATAGCTTTCAAATTTCAGTTTCCTGGACAATGATAAACTCAAGCCTTGAAAACTGAGTACTTGAACTCAAAACCGCAGAGAGATGATCAAATTTGTGGATCCAGCAAAACTTTTAGAACAAGTGACTAGATTTTGAGTACAGACTTTATATTTGACAGCTTAAATCCATTCTAAGGATAGCTATGGTTCAGTTCTGGGGGTGTGTGGGCAAGAAAAAGCCCCATCATCTCATTTTCTTTAGTCCCCACTGATTCCCTGCCTCTGAATGGTCACACCAGGCACTACTTCCATGAAGTACGCCAGTATTAGCACTCACCATTTGGGTTAAATAACCTGCAGCTTCTTAGAGAGGTTTCATAACCTATCACGAGCTCTTCTATGATTGCCACCTACACATGCAAGACAAGACAGGAAAAAAAAAAAATCTGTGGGCAAGATGGTATTTCATTTCAACTTGAACTACTTGGTGCTACCCAAACTAGTTATTTTTGGTAAGAGAACTCTGCGATATCCTGAATTACAATACACATGGGAATGCACTCAATCTCACCTCTCTTTTTAACAAATTAAGACCAAGCCTCCCTTGGTTAATACTTATGCAGCTTATAATTAAGTAAATCTTAGCTTTCTACATTTACCAACTTGGCACAAGGCTATGTATGCTTGTACTTGACTTTTTCTAGATATACTAGGCCATAATATACAACAGTGCTGATGGAGTGAGCACTGAAGAAAAAACTTTTTCTTTGTCTCTTTAACGCATCACAGCTATGAGGTAGATCATGTAAAAAGTGGGGGGAAAACCTACCTTCTCCTTGTCTTTATATAATGACCTCAAAGTATTGAAGACTGGTGGGCAACCTTTGCTGAAGTTCATCCTTAGAAACTTGTCCAGACATTCCTTAAACTTTTCACCTTGAGAGGAAAAAGACCTGTTGATTTTGTTTTACCACGCATTACTCGTCAATTGCAAACTGTTTATGCTGTTAAAACATTAGTATCTAAGAAACATGAGTGTTGATCACTACCTGCTCAGCAAAAACGCACCTACCTGACAAAAAGTTTAATGGTAATCTTCTTGGAACTAGTCCCCTTGGGTATTTAGTCCAGGCCTCTTCATAGATCTTTAGCCTCTCCATCATGTTAGCTGGAACAGAATTTTACAGTTTACTTTTTCCTTCCCTTTTGACAAGAAGGGAAGAGGGGGTGGGGAGTGATTTATATCTGGTTAAAAAAAGCATCAGAATATATAGCAACTAATGGCTATATACTTCCTAAAGAACACTAATTGCCGTTTTATTCTTTTTAAAACTGCCATGCTAAATGATTTCAGGTATTCAGTATCTGTAAATTCCTCTTCCAGCAGTGTAAAACTAACTGCTTATCTCTCATCTTAAAAAAGGGTTCCCACTAAAAAGTTGAAAAAAGAAACCACTCAGGAGAATCATGCCTTTTTTTCCCAAACCTGTATTACCTACAGCATAAGATTACGCTAACAGAGACAGTAAAAGAAAAATTCTAAATCAAAATTGTCTTCTAATAAATAACTTTCTTCTTTCAACCATGCACAAAGACTACTGCATTTTTTTGTTGCTTTGGTTTTAAATAAGACATGGAAACAACAATACAAGAAATACTTCCAGCCCTTCTTAAAAAAACAACCAAACCAAAACATTATGACAGTATGTACACACTATGACTAAAAAGCAAAACTTAAATGGGGATGTTTTTAAATAATAGTTTTATTATTTAAAGCAATAAAAGTTTTTGATAAATATATAAATTCCAAATGTGCAGGAACAGCTGATTTACTACAACATATCAAATCATTACCTGGTTTAAGCGCCTTTTCTAGGCCTTTGTAGTAGGCCCAGTTTTCCGGATTTCTTTCTTGCAGGCCTTTGTAGACTTCAACCGCTTCTTCAAGTCTGCCAAGCTGAAGCAGGAGTTCTCCTGTGTGAAATCCAAGAAGTTTTAAATTAAGGTAACAAGGTACTGAAGCAGGGAAATATTAATCACTCTACAGTAAAAGATTAGATGACTTAACTCCATGTAGATTCTAATTTCTTAGAAAAAATTATCACAGTGGCATCACAAACTAGCTGACAGATATGCTTTTACTTTGACAATAGGTGCAATTACAATAAGATTCTACAAGTCAGCCAGTAACTCTTGAAACTTACTTGAAAATTTAATGTTAAAAGCAAGATGCACGTGTTTTTTTTTTTTCCTCACTTACTGAAGTGACTGGTTACTTTAAGCGCAGTTTTTACTACAGAAGGCAATTAAAAGCAGTACACGGTATTTCATGTATAGAGCATCTTGAATACCAAATTGAAATTGCAGAGCTGCAAATAAAAGAATGGTTCTTCAGTCCAGTATTTCATAAAACTAACTTCAATGTTTTATATCAAGCTATTGATCTGATTAATGAATTCAAGATTCTGCAAGCAAGTTTCCTTTTAATGATACTTCATTACAAGATACAACTGTTAAAAGTAAAGTCTAGATCTAACAACTGTATAGAGCATCTTTGCTGATGCTGGAGTTGTTCCCGTTTCACAATGGGAAACCATATTTTACAAAGCTTTGCTATTGGCAAATGTTAGGCACTAAAACATTACACACCAGAGGTGATACAGTGTAATTCTATATTAAGCTAAGATTTTCTCATCCGGTTTCAAGACAAAAATGCGAGTCAGCGTTACCTCTCTTCTTCCCTACATCATGCAACTGACATGTAATTTTGTCAAGAGATGCCACTTCCCACAGATAGGATAACCTGAAGACTACATACATGAAGTATCTAATGCCAGGGAAAACATCAATAGTTCCCTCACTGAGAATGACAGAATCTGGAAAATAAACCTAAATTCTTTCTCTGAGGTGAAAGTTGTAATTTTTATCTAACGGTGGCAAATGCCAATACTATTTTCAGTGCTTCTCAGTTGTACTTCATCCACAATGGCTTTTGCTCACGCACCTAAAATTCGTAGACAAACTCATTTATTACCAGGCTTTTCTGTAGTATGCACAGCAGCTAAGCTAGATCTAACAACACAACAGGAGCTGTGCCCAAAAAAATTAATCAGTTGTACCCTGTTGAAAGCACACAGACTGCAAAGAGTATTTCTGTCCTTTTTTCTGGTAACTTGCTAACACGTTTTGTGTTTTGAGTTTGTTTGGTTTTGGTTGGGGTTTTTTGGTGAAGTCCTGTTTGAAAATCCTATTTCAGTACCAGCCTTGGACCTTCATCAAAATCTTAAGAACACGTAGTATGTCAAAAGATCTTTCAGATAAAAAATAAGTCATAAAAAACCACCCCCACCCGCAAAAGCAAAACTCCTGCTACTACGTCTGAAAAATAGTCTGTGATAGTGTAATCCCCTACATCCATTTCTACTTATATGTAAACCAAGTAACATATTCAGCAACAGTGGAAAGTCACTTGCAATCATCTTCCTTGAGGAAGATCCATAATCTTCCATAATATCGTCACTACTCAATTCCTAAGTTCTTTTTGCAAGACAGTGAGATTACCGTTAGCAGGAATAGGGCTAGCTACATCATCTACATGAATAATATTATAGAGTAAAAAGATTTCTTCTCTTTGCTTCAAGCAATCGTCCAAATAGATTCCAGTGTGGGCCGTGAACAAACAGCACCTTCAAAGGATTGGAAGTTTCACAGAAGGACTGTACAAGCATCAAGCAGAAGAGGAACAAAGCATGCTTTGAAAAAGTGCAACAGTTAGTAGAGCTGTAAGAATGAACTTCTATCACTCTGCAATTCCAGCTATGGAATATAAGATACAGTATTATATTGCTCTGTTATAATATTATACACTAGGATTATAATAATACAATAACAGAAGCCTACGTTGGGTTGCTCAGCTAAAGGGCCTGTTTCCATATACTGCGAGAGTGACCGAGTATAATTAAAAGCCGCCTACTTTGCCAAAGATGATTCTGCCCTTTCAGCAAGTGGTCGCCCTGTCAGGACCACTATCAAAGCTATAACAGCATGGGTCTGGGTATACTACCCAAAGAGGATTTCAGGACATCAACTCAGGATCATCCGTCTGAAACGCCCATCAGCTCAAACATTTCAGAACAGTATGTCTGTACTCTATTGATGTCTTATCAACCTGGGAGAAGAGTATGATAGGCACCGAACAGCTGCAAGACCAGCAGTCCTTTACCACAGCAGAATTAAATAAATTAATCTAAAACCAAATCAAAGACGAAGTTCCAAAAGATGGGAAAAGCTAACAACACAGGCATTCCATTGTATATTATGTGTTTAAATGTACCTTCAAAAAAGTAATTACCTTTCGTTTCTTCAACAGCCAGTTTATCACAGATCTGCTTTTCGTAGGTACAAAGATGCTCCAAGGCTTCTTTATATAGTCCTGCCTCCCGAAGTACTTGATTTTGATACAGCAGCAGTTCGCTGTACTCATAGTCTACTTTATCAGGTGATGTCTACATAGGAAAGCAAGACACATGAGGAAATTTAGCCTGCCAGAATGCATTTGGGATTTAATTCATCTGACTAAAGAAACTGCATAAAGTTTTCACATCATGAAAGGAAGCAGTGTTTTATTTTTTGCTTAAGCAGCAATCCACACAGGAATTTCATGTTTTCCTCTTACCTGCTGTGTCTTCCTAAATTCCTCTAAAATTTTTGCTGCCATTTCATAGTCTTCCAACAGATGGTAAGCAATAGCATAACCAATCCATGATGCTCGCTGTGCAGGTCGGAGCTGAAGCAACTGGTATCTTGTTTCCTGCAAAAAAGTAGCTACTAATTTTCCTGACTTTATTCTGATGCTCTGTAGAATCCATTATGCAATACTCTGTCTTCAGTATTCTAATATTTAAGGAATGTCACTAAAAATTAGTTTTCTGTATGCAAATGTACTTTTTTTGAACCAAAAGAAAGAATAAACTTTAAAACACTATGATGGTCTTGACTGAATAAAAAAACCAAAAACCACCACACACAAAATAACACATCACGTCCAATTGAATACTGATGAGTCAGACTAACTTTGTTAATATATGACAGACGTGCTTTTCCTGTCTTACCGCTTATGAACGGAATGCAATTAAGGACACTTTGCTTTGAGATGCAGGAACATTTACTATACACTGGTGTTTCCAATTCACCTTGGAAGTACATAAGTATTAAATTATTACAAGTGTTGTTAGGCAAAATAGGTCATGCAAGTGCATCCCTATTCTTTGGCAAGAAGATAATTACAGTTGGAAGATGCAACAGATTTGCTTGGTATCACGCTGTTTTAATCTGAGGGAAAAGTTATTACTTGTTTTATTACAGACTCCTGAAAGGCATCTTCAAGTAATTTAAAATAAAGGAAAAAAGTTACTGCCTATGAAAAAAGCCCAGTCAGAAGCAGGGGTTAACAAAGAACTAAAACTAGTTACAGCAGTTTGATTAGAATGAAGATCACTCAAAATATTATAAAGTAGGAGAGGGTGGAAGTCAAAGCAAAGAAGAAAAAAAAACACCCTCCCCAACCTTATATCTGGTTTTGAGAGTAAATTCACATTCTTCAGAAACTAGCATACGATCAATCATGAATTCCTGGCTTCTACACACATTAACATTTAATCCTTAATGCATTCTATAACCACGTGTTCCTTGTACATTTAGCAATTATGCATTTGTATTCACATTTATCCAGAGGCCAAGAGAACGTACATTTGCAATGAATTTTGGCACTATGCGAACTTTTGGTTATCTTGTCTTAGCAACAGAGGAGTCAAATTTCTAAATCACTAATATTAAAAAAACCCCAGTGATTAAGAAGTGTTCTAACTCGGAAATAAGTTCACTGAGGACCTATGTTAGCTGATGGTTCCACACGGCTCTGAGAACAAAACTTGTTCTTAGCATACTAACATTACCCTAATTTGAAAAGGAAATAATCTATGAAGAGACCAAATAATGTGTTTTAACAACCACAACTTAAAAGGTGCAAGGAAAACCTGAAAAGATGAAAACCTGACATAAAATATTATCCAAAGTCTCTCAGGTAAAAATCTAAAAGGTTTTTTGGTTTGTGTTTTTTTTTGTTTTGTTTTTGTTTTTTTGTTTGTTTGGTTGGTTTTTTTTTTGTACAGACAAGGAATACCTTATTACACCAGTCTACATCAGCTGAAAAACAGACAAGTTTCCAGGCACAAAAATGTAATTCAGGAGGAATTAAGCCATTTTTTCCAATTAATTAATGTTTGAATTATAAATACTTCGGGTAACTATTGACATCTTTCCCTGGATGGCACAGTAAGAAACAAACAAATCTTCTATAGTCATTGTTCTGTCTAACCCTAAGTGAGCCATACATTGATCATGGGCAGCAACTACGACTTAAGCTGAACCACACAAACATCTCTGCAATACACATACTAAACAGAAGCTGCTACTTTTTAAGAAATGAAGGTATTGGCAAGCTAGACATCAGCTCGCAATTCAAGAAGGCAGGAAAAAAAATCCAACTACATTAGGAGTAGCATTTGTAGAGAAGACAATAGAAAGTTTGTATTCCTCTTTACAGAAGTATCACAGCTGAGACGCTACCACCTCTCGTAATGGTTAGTTAGCATGAAACATCTCACATGGCAAATATAGACACCTGATGCCAGGCAGCAAATAACTGGGTGCTGCAGTAACGGGCAGAAAGATGGTTCCAATTTAAGTTACCAAACTGCGTTCAGCTTTACTACAAAATAAAGAGAAGAAAACAAGATAGTAATCTAAACATTTTGAGTATTAAATCAAGAAAGAGGAGGAATATTCAAGAGTTCTGATCTACAATCTTACAGCTCACAGGAAATGTAAGGAAATATTTGGACTCAAGGAGCTGTCACTAAAGCCCAGGTTGGCTGGGAAGCAAAATAGGATGTTTCATGCAGCATACTGCTTGCTTTGTATTGTTACCCACTGTCAAGAGAAAACTGGTGACCAGATTTAAAGGAGGTATATATGGTAAAAAGTTATTAAAAAATAGAAACCCCTTTACCTGAATAACAGTCATGTTCTGAACACATTGCCTTTTACCTGCAGGAATCCTTCCAAGAAAATAATAAAAAGACTGGGGATTGTCTACAGCTGGATTATACAGCATTAAAAAAAATAAGAGCAAACAATTCTGCACTGAGCTGAAAAAGAATCATTTAATATGCCATTCAATCTGTATACATTATAGAAATTCCTCAGTAGCACATCTGCTTTTACTTTCATGAGTATTGAGTAGCACACAGTTTTAACACTCTGGATATAACTCTGTATATTTTTTAAGTGTCATTTACCACTGATTTCACACCTTTGCTGCAGTTCCCTAGAAGCAGTATGTATACTTACCCTGTAACCTTCAAGATCCCTCATTTGAATCTGTAGCAGAGAAAGATCTCTCAAGATTTGAAGATTGTCTTTGTCCCATTTCAGTGCATTTCTATAGCATTTGATAGCTTCGTCATACTTCTTGTCTGACCTCTGAAGAAGGCCATACACATGCCAACCTAGAAAACTCTGTCAAGGATTCTACTGAATTTGAGCAGGGAGAAAACAGACCCAACATGTCAGTGACAGAACAGCTGGTAAAAAGCTCTTAAGCCATTTTATAAACGGACAGTAACATTATTACAATCCTTACAGTTCTTTTCCTCAGCTGTGCAAAGAAACTGCTTGCAAACTGAAGACAGAGAACTGTTTGCCAGTTACACGTATAGGGTGCATATAATATGCTGTAAACTGTACTTTTTGCATATTGGGGGAGGAAATCAAGTAACAGGATCTCTGAAAAGACTATCAGGCTTACTCAAACACATTTTTGAGTAAGGGTTTATATTAGACAACTGAAGTGCTTACACTTCCTGCATTTAAGTATATGACAAGTCCTTATCAATGTAATGGCAACTACTAATGTGTTTAAAGCAAACCACATGCTTAAATGCCTAGTTCAGCCCACCACAAGTTGAGTTGCAGCTTAAAGATTAAAAAAAATACCATGCAAGCCAGAATAATATTTGAGCTAACCGTGACTGCAAGGATAGCTGCAAAGCATCCGCCCTTTGGATAGCTTAGACAAAATATTCTTATGTATTGGAAACAAAATTTAAAATTCTGAACTTCCAGTCTGAAGCCAAATGGTACTGCTTTTGTTGCAATTCTATAAATTAAGTAGTTGTAGAAACAAACATTTCCATTCATAAGCGAAAGCCCTATTTCAAAAAGGATACAGACATGACTCTTCAAGTCATTCCTTAGGCCTCTACGCACAAGTTCATAAGCTTCTTCTTTCTTCCCTAGACAATTTAATGTTAGTCCTTTCATTGCCAAGGTTTCTAAAAAAAAAAAAAGTATCAGTTATTCATTTTCATAGATTTTTAAGCTTAGTATAGCAACTCTAAATATAGTATAAAGGCAAATTTAGACTCAGCGGCATCAAGATTTTGCATTCTTTTTTTACACTGAAAACTATACTGGCAGATTATTCACCAAAAAGTGAAGCAGCATTTTATTTTAAAGGCACTAAAACCTGTCTGCTCTACAAACATTTTGAAGATAAGTATTTTTTTTACTGTAAAGAAGCATTATAGCTACTCAAGTATTTATTTACAACACAGACTTCCACACATCGACCCATGCCAAACTAGTTGGCAAAGAAAAAAAAAAAAAAGCATTTCTGGACAGTGGAAAGAAACTCTCAACTCAGTAGTAATAACCAATCGAAAATATGGCAAGGGACTACTACTTCTTTTACAATAAGACTATTCTTTCAGAAAAAGTAGCAGACCACAGAGCTGAGAGACACACAGTGCTGAACAATGTTCGATCTCTTCATTTTGTCTTGCACTTCTACATCAGTGAATAACAATTTCCCCTGAAAACTGATTTAAGCAATGTATGCTTGTATTAAGAAACTTGCACCATGCTATAATGAATATTAGACTTGCAGCACAAAGATAAAGAATGGCAAGCTATGACTACTAACTACTGGTAAGACCAGTCTTTAAAATTACAAATCTTAACCAACAATAACTGCTTAACATGGTGCAGGTTTCTGGATTCTCTTACTGCTTTATGGGCAAAAGGTTAACAATAAAGTGCTATAAATATTTATAAAACTTACAAATTTTTACTCTGTCCTAAACTATAGGGAAAAAAGAGAGTACATGCCATTTGAAAACTTACCTCCATGTTCTGCAAACTTTGGGTTAGAAAGGATCTGTTTACAGAACTTCAGCCCATTTCTATACTGCTTATGTTCGTAACACCTCTGTTGAAGAAGAACAGAGTACATTTATTTAAAAAATTTAGAGTGAAAGTCTTTCTGCACCCCCAAAATTAAGCATCAGTGCTAGGGCTTTTAGAAAATGCACTAATATTTTAATGAACTGTCTTTAATGAGCTTCCTGTGATTAAAAATTCTTTCCATCAGCAGAAAAAAATAGTATATGTTAGTAAGAACACAAATTTAAATGTATAACTGAAGACACATTATCATACAGCAATTTCTCAGATAAGATACCACAGGAAGCGTAAGTGCCTACAGAGATTCGACTTTCCTTTAAAATAAAAGCAAACCTTATGTCATAACGTATCTTAGTAAGCATGCAGCTCACTTTGGCTCAATTATCTTTCACAGAAACACCACAAGACAACCTCCAACAACCATACAGGCAGGAAAGAAAATGAAATAATTGGAACTTGGCTTAAACTATCTCTAAAAGCAACCTCTTCTGATCAATTTGAATGCCACATATATCGTATACGTACAAACTTTCAAAATTAGTATACACTAACAGTATCTTTCCATACTGCAAATTAAAACATTCCTCTACAGTTTTATTAAATCCAACTCTTAACAATTTGCTTGTGTATGAATCTCATTTCATTATGCAAGGCAACTGCAATTCGAAATGGCACACAGCACGAACTTTTAAAACCGGTTTTAGTATTTTACTTCTGTCAATCCACTCCCTGTGCTAATCTTTAAATAGAAGCCAAAGGAGGAAGAAGTAACGTTGTAAACACCAATTCATACACTTTAAGTCACTTAAGCAAATGCGAAGAATATCTTAGGTTTCATTTTACTGTAATGCCAATGCCCTGACTTGAGTATAAGAGTAAAGAAACACACGTTTCTTTACTCCCAAATCCTATGGTAACTAGGAAGTCATTCAGAACAGGATCTCACTGACTCTCGTTGACCAGTTCTGGTGGCAGGATGGCTGACGGGAGTGTACAACCGGGTAAGAGCCGACAGTTTTCAAGTCATCCTAAATAAGTTGTTGTTCAGAATTCCACCTTTCCTCCATCTGCTCCAAATTAACTATGTATGGACACCGTTTGTCCTCTAAGCACTCTCATCAAAAAAAAGTTAGGAGAGGCAGACCCAACAAACCGTTTTTTCCATCAAGCAGAAAGTTCTAAAAATAAAGCTTTAAAAAGTTACATGAATGTTATGGAAATGCTTAAAAAAGAAAATGGCATATCTACCTCAACTCCTCTGCTTTACGTTGCTTTTGCATCATGAAAGGTGCTGTTTAGTGTGCAGTTTTCTCTTCCAAAGCAGATGAAAACACCGACAAGAAACTTCAAAGGTGTAAAAAACCTGGTATACCACTAAGTGGATGTATTATTTTATAGGGACTAAAGCTGAAATATCAAGGCTGAAGACCAAGAGGCATCACAAACCAAGGATCTTGCTCCCCCTATCCTGTCACCACCCTTTGGAGACAGGGAATCGTGGGAACGGAAAGAGGAGGAGGAGAAGGAAGAGAGAGCATCCAAAGCAAGATGGACTCAAAGAGGAATGTATCAACAAAAGAGTAATAGAGTGGTTTGTATTGGAAGGGACCTTCAAAGATCATCTAGTACAATGCCCCTTCCATGGGCAGGGACATCTCTGACTACATCAGGCTGCTCAAAGCCCTGTCCAACCTTGACTTTGAACACTTCCAAAAGCCAACTCCCTCTGTCACCAAGGACAGGAAAAGTTAGCACAGCAACCACCTAGCAAAGGAAGATTAAGGGTTAGGTAAGAGGAAAACTGTATAGGTGTCTTTTTTTTTTCTTTTTAAATTTGACTGGTTATTATTTACACCTTTTAGTCATTACCTGCTTTCAAGTAGCTGGCTGAGTCACTTTAATCAGCCACTGGTCAGAGCTGACACAGAGCTTACAGGTGACAACACAACAGGATCAAGCCCCCCCCCTTTTTTTTTTTAAAAATTGAAATCATCAGTCATAAAAGTTACCGCCCAGGCCTCCTCCCTGAAAGCTGAACCACCATTTGCTCCCACCTAGGTAGGCGTGAAAGCAGCAAAACCTGTCACAAAAGTGCTGCAGCCACAGGAACTTAAGAACATCTCCAGTGTAACTAAGGCACTGTCACAAGCAGAAGGGGTACTTTCAGGTTTCGCAATTTGCCTTTAAGTGCAGCTGCTCAGATGCTGGCTATGAACATGAAATCTTATCTCTAAACAGTTCCATTTTACATACTCTAACAACCAGTCTTTCACCTTGAAGTCGAAGGAAAGTCAGCCAAGATGGTATATAGGCTAGAGACAGGAAATATTTGCACATAGATTCTTCTCAGAGTAATACAGAATTTACGATGCAAGGTACTTTATAACAGAGTAAACTCACTGAGAATTGTAACAAATTCTCCCTTTAGGCTGCAAGGAGGAAAAATTTACAAGTTTATATCCACTTACATCTACTGAAAGGTTCCCATCAACCCAGAGAACATTGGGTAGGACCAATAAATTATCAGGAACTGATCATGTACTTGTATCACCCGAAGTACCAAATGAAGAACTAGCCATAGCTGCATATATCCCTCAGCGAAGTATCATAGGTCTCCATTTTCAGGTGTTTCTACATCAAGACAAGTTTGAGTGATTTCCTATATACAATTTCTCCAACCTTCCAGGTTAATACTTCGAGCCTATTTCATTCTGTTAATGGAAACATTCCAAATTGTGTCATTTTATGAGTTTCCTTATTCTATGTATGTATTCTATGTACACATTGTATGTTTTCAACAGTGGAAGGAAGGGAACAAATGAAATCGAGGTCACGTTTTGTCCTTCTTCACAAAAGGAGACTGTTTCATCAAAGTGGGTCCAACAGCATCACTGAGATTCCACTACTTGAAGCCATGCATATACTTGTCTCCCTCTCTGAAGAGGTTACGGACTAACAAGCTTAAATAAAGTTGTGAATGAGAGAGAAGGAAGTCAGGAATGCAGCTTATGCCACCACGGCTGGTACAAACCTTGGTGAATCTGTGGCTTCAAGGAACAGAAACATGAAAGAAAAATATTTTAAGAAAAAGGAGACAGTAAAAATTGAAAAGGGGAAAGGAAGAAGAAAAAGAATAACACAAGGAAAGATGAGCATGAGTAACACACAGCCTGGGAGAGACAATCCTTAAGGGAGCCAGTAGTTTCTGAGTAAGAAGAGAATAAAGAACCAGAACGAGTAATAAAAACAAATAATTAAAAAAAAAGAATAACACAGAAGCAGGAATGGTGACATCTCAAGTATTCTTAGGACATAAAGACATAGGCTTGCTGGAAGCAGAAATGTTCATCTTCTGGGTAGTTTGTTTCCTCCCAGATGAATAGCTTGTAGTAGTCATCCCCAGGCCTCCGACCCTTACTTTGGGACAGCTGGTCTGCAGAAGTAACATAATTCTCTGTTCCAGAGACCGCTGAAAGAGCACAGTTGCCTCTTCTAAGCTAAACTCCTGCGCATATATGCTTCCAAAGCCAGCAGTCAAAGCCTGCTTGTGATGCTTGACAGACAACCGCTCCAGCTTTGGCTTGTGACATCATGCAAAGAGAAAACATAAAAGCTAAACTTCTAAAAAGTAAGGTTAAGGCTAGGGCTTTAAAAGAAAAGAATCTGAGTCTCCATCAGCATTGAATCTCTATTACGCATTTGCTGCCCTTCAAAGCCTTTCCTTTAATAAGTTACCAGATGTTTTAAGATATCTAAAAAGCTTTTCTATACATGCTGTGGCCAGAACTACAGCCTACTCCAAACACACCAAGATTCTTTTTACACCCTTTAACTAATTTTCTATATTTATAGCAAGGAAATAGCACCTGCTTTAATATGATTCTACAAAGAGTTAGTAAGATGAGGCAGACAGAGTACGACTCCTTCAAAATCATGCAAGACATTAGCAGGTAGGAGAGAATTTGCATTTGCACTGCTCCCCCCCCACCAAGTATTTATTCAGTGGATTTGAATGCACGGCGATTAGTAGACAGAGACTGGCAGTGAAATTATAAGGAACAGAGCTAGCCCATATTCTCTAGAATCCTGAGTCTGAGGTGCAACGAAGGCTCATGTTCTGGTGCCCAGATCCCTAAACTGTATCAGGGCATCTGTGCAGAATCAGTCTTCGATCAGCAGGTGTCTTACACATACACAGGCTCAGCATGCCAAGTGTGAATGAATTCCTCCGCGTTTCTTCCTTGATGGCTGCCATAAAGAAAGGTGAAAAGACTTCACTATTTACAGCTTACCTACATGTAGACAGCTGTCAGATGGAGTTTGTTTCCCTCTCACCCCAGTTTTCCAGTTTTGAATCTTCCCTCTCTTGTGCATCTACCTTCTAAACCTTGTTATCAAACCTATGGCTAGCAAATAAGACTGACTTGGATTCTTAAGCAACTACTCCGCTTACCCACAAGGGTATATACAAGGGCCGTGCTACTGATTATAGTTGCACTTAGCCTAAGAGCTGCTGACAAGAGCAGAGAGATGACTTTCATCCAAACTTAATTCAGCATTGTTTTCTTTATATATTGTATAAACAAATACATTTTCACAAGCGCACTTTAGAACTTTTACAGCTGTAAGTTTGAAATGTACACAAGTCGGCTCTCTAATTGTTTGCTACCTGTAAGCAGGCAGTACATTATACCTCTGACATATTCCTTCCCTCTCAAAATAGACATTTTAATGGTCAAGTACTTATGTTTCCAACTAAAAAGCAAGGATAATAGTCAAGTGCAGCATTTTGACATGCGGGTATGCATCTCAGCATCAAATACACAGCACATGGTAGACCAGATTCTGCCATTACGCATCAAATATTTTGCACATATTCACTTCCAGGAGTGCGAATCCTCTTTATCACAAAGCAGTCTTCATGCCTTGCAAGCATTTAATAACTAAAGTAAATAATTTAATAGCCATCCCAACTTAAATTTGCTATTTGTAAGACATCTGATAATCACTACACCGCAGATTAGTGTCCTGTATGTTCAGTAACATCAATAGTTAACAACAGCTCTAACTCAGTATAATGCCAGGAGTTACCATGGGTCTTACTAGAAGCTTCATAGCACAGTGAATCTACTGCCACCAGGTATGAACCTAAGCAAAGAATCACCTAGATCAAAACACAGAAAGCAGAAAACCACCTTTCTAGCAGGGACATTTAAGAAGATGGGTATGTCCAATCTAGCTGATTCAAGAGCATTTAAAAACCACTTTGCAGTAGGAAAAAAAAAAAGTCTCACAAGAGCCCATCCAGGCTGGATTTTGCAGCTGATTAAACAGGTGAGAAGCAGACCCAAAAGTGCCTCATGAGCAAGCTGAAGATATGTCTCATGAGCAAGCTGAAGATAGTCATAGGAGAACAACATAAAGGAGAAGCTGCCTTTTGTCTTCTTAGCTGGAAGCATGCAAAACCAGAAGTTTTTCCTCAAGAATAAGCACCAAAGCAAAGAAGGTACCATTTGCTCCCCGCACTCACAAACAGGAGCACTGGGGTGTTACTGACTGCTTTCTTTTTATTCTTACTTGGACCAGCACAGCTGGTCATAAGAAAGAGTAGGGTGAGAGTAAAAAGGATATAGCAGACCCAAGTGTGTGGGATGGGATCGCATGCCCTTTGAGCGGTAACAGTAAAAACAGTGTGCAATTTCTATTAAAAAGACAGAATTTTGCAAACAAACAAACAAACAAAACAACAGTATGAAGAACTTTTAGCTGTTTTCTCTTCTAAGATTACGTATTTTGCCAGGTCATACTTCTAACTCCAACTTAACACCAATTTTTTAAAGTCCAGTATCTGCAAATTAATTGAATTAAAAGAAATGCAGACTCCAATACTTAAAAACACAAACAAACAAAACCCAAAAATACCACCAAAAACCCCACAGGAAATCACTTCTCACTGACAGCAACTCTGTTAAAGCAAGCATCCTAATTTAGTCAATGCTATGATGGACTAACCAAAGAATATGACTTTCTTCACCGAATGAGTACCAAAACTGGATTCTGCCCCAAGAGGCCCTGGAGATGCAACCTTAACCTCTCATCACTAGTCCACTGTACTTAGCTTCTCCTCCTCAGCAAGTGGCACAGCCCGTGTCATCATAAGAGGCAATATATTGCAGACTATTCCCCATCATATACGAGAGTTACCAGATAGGACAACCAATCTGCACATGGGCATAGGTAAATTTTTTACTTCTGTTGGGAAGTCCCCAGGAGAAAGTGCAATGGAGAACAGGCTGCTCTGACAGAACAATTCAGGGATTCAACACTCTGCTATCCTCTTCCCTGAGGGTTTGTGAGGCTTGAGCAGAACAAAGGTGGACAATTCCTTTCAACTACAGCAATGCGCTCCTTAGGGGACTCCGCAGTTTCTCCCAGTGGCAGCCATGAACACCACTTGCGGCATCACATAGCAATGCTGGCAACTACAATGCCGTAACACCTTTGGCAGCAGAAAGTGTTAGCATACTTGGCCTTAGCATAAGCTAAGGTGTGCACTTACAATGCATGATATGCATGTCTGCCACTCCGATGCTATCTGTTTCTTCCAGCACAGTTCAGACGCAGCAACTTAAAAGATAGCAAGTCCAGGCGCTGTGCAGCTCAAGGCTGTTTTCCAGCACAGTTACTCTCTCTACAGCTAGACTAGATCAGGTCAAGTCACTAAGGTGCACTAATTCAAGCTAAATGTAGTAAAGAAGATTCTGAAAGTTGGAAGCATTAGGAGCAACCACTCACCATAAATTAGTGGGTCTTTTGAGCACTAACCATATCAAACAGCTCAACAGCTCCAGGCAAAAGCTTCCACCACACTGACTCAGTTTCATGACAAATACAAGATGTATAAACCCAAGGACTGAAAAAAACCAACACAAACCTTACAGATACGTCAATGCTGAAAAACTCTGGGGCAAACTTGCATAATTTTTTGCTGTCAGATTGAAACCAATCATCCTTTTCCATTGCTCTGTGGTGTTAATGAACGAAACTGTTCCATATAAGAAACAGCTTCAGCAATTGCCTAATTTAAGGGACTAAGAAATCCTCCTCCTGCACAGCTTGCCTTACTTTTTGGAAGTGACC
This sequence comes from Platalea leucorodia, assembly GCF_965183815.1. Lineage (NCBI taxonomy): Eukaryota > Metazoa > Chordata > Aves > Pelecaniformes > Threskiornithidae > Platalea > Platalea leucorodia. The sequence continues at coordinate 13,783,695 of NC_138828.1, read as the reverse complement.
CACACCTTCATAACTAGCCTTGCTTGCTAGAGTATAACCATAGGAACAGAACAAGTTGAAACTGAAATTAGTTAGGAAGAAAAGAAGTAGGTGTACCTTTTTATTTAATACCGAGGGGGGGGATCTATGCTATGTCTATGCTTTTGAATTGGCCTCATTCCTGTGTTTGACAAAATTTGGCTGGAAACAGCTGCTGACAAATAGTTACAGCTCTTCTAGAAGTAAAACTAGAAATCCTCACTCACAGAAGCAAGACTCTTGCTGAAAAATCCATTATTCAACATCTGTTCTGTTGGCCACTACTTGCTTACTTTAATCTCTTCTTCTTGAGGAGAATTACCATGAATTTGCCCATGTCAACCAAGATCAGCTGACTTCTGTCCATTACCCCAGAACTCCTATATTCAGGCTTCACCTCTGAATTTAGCATGAAACTGACTGTACCTCCCAAAAGATCCAGTATGGATAGGATATATTTGGTGTTAACGATCATCTGAAACAACTAAGTAGATCAATTAAAATTCCAAAATATGGCATGAAAAGGGCTAAAGGAGCCCACACAATAGGTTGTTCTGGACTTAAATGGACATTTTAACTCAGCTGTATCTCACAACATAGCCCAAGACACGGGATGAGGCTACTGACGTTGTCTACCCATGTCCAGAGTACTCTTCACCCTTAGCTCTTGAGGTATGCGAGATGTTGTCTTGTAGCATTCAGCCATTACGAAATAGTTATATGTGGTTAGTAAGATAAGAAAGGTTGTTCTTCAACATTACAAAGTTTGCTAACTTGATTGTGTTGTACCATAGAAGCAAACAGAAATCCTTGTAACAAATCTCACTGACCTCAGTTTTAAGGGTGGCAATGAATAATTGTTCATTTTCTCTAAGTCCCCTATTGGCAAAATCAGAAAAGACGTAACTCCTTATCACCACTCTTGCTACATTGACACAGTGCCGCTGTGGACAAGAGATTTAAACGCGAGATGCCCAGAAAGTGCAATGAGCCAAAATTCATTAAGAAAACCTTTGAAGAACAGGAATAAACACAACTTGATCAAATTCTAACCAAAATAAAGGGCAGTACCATATAAGCTGGATCAAGTCCATTGCCCCAAGTAAGATTAGTTTCAGATCATTACAAAAACCACTTTGGGTTCAGCTAAGAGTATCTATAGCGACAACAACAGAAGACTGGCTATGATCTTACAACCGTGAAGAAATTAGGATGCCCTTCTATTAATAAAGCCTTTTATTTTCATAACTGAAACGGGTAAGGAACAAAACTATGCTGCTCCTCAGAAATTTACAGCAGGGACTCCTGTTTCTACAATTTCTGACAGCCCCAATGACAACAAATGGCCTAATTTGGTAAACAGGCTTTACTAACAGCAGTATTACTCAAGTGATTCTTTAATGGTATCCTAGAGTCTCAAACAGCAATTAATTTCTTCAGCAAGTTTGAGAAATATTGCTGAAAAACAAGAACAATGACACTGCTTTAAGCAGCAGGTCTGTTCTTCACTTCCATTCCAACGTTTCAACCAAGACACAATTTTTCCTACTACTTCTGGCAAAGCCAAGCAGGGTATTCCTTTTGGCAAAAGACAAACAAGCGACTGACCTCTCAACAGCCAAGATATTGGAAAAGCCTTGTTAGCAATTCCATGTTTCAGATGAGATAGTATGTGGCGAAACTCCAGTGGTGAGCATGCTTGATTACTGTACAGTCATGCAAATGCAACAATAATTGCATACAAAATGTGCTAATTTATTTGGTTACTGATAAAAAAGAAATTCTGGAAATCAGTCTTCAATCCTGAATCAAGATCACTTAAGAGGACATTTCCAAGTCTGCCACCTCAGCAACCTTAAAGCCAGCACCTGAACTTCTACGAGACAGAATATTATTTTTAAAGGACTGGTGCTGGTGCAAGTATTAGTAAAGGAGCAGCACAGGTCTGTCTAGTTTGAAAGTGGAGGGACAGGGAGCAGATTCTGGAATGAAGAAACAGGAAGATGGCCCAGCAGGAGGGACTTGGCATATTTACAGCAGAGCCATTGAAGAGACACTGTTCAACAGGCTTGTTTATCATTAGGAAGTTCCTATATCTTTTAGTAGAACACTTGTCAAAGCCAGCATGGAAAGGAAGGAGACCAGCTCAAAGTTAAATACCCTCAGGCACAGCAGTGTTACCGTAGAAATGACAAACTGAAGGCGAAATTCAAATCCCCCTCTCTTGCAGCAGACACCTTGGTTATTGTAACGCCCTGCTGGGGGACACAGGTTCTGGCCATGCCTAACCAAGCCTGCCTAGCACATAAGGTAACTGATGCAGAGATGGAAGATGTGTGGCTCTCCAGACATCATGAAGACCACAGATAATCATCAGTCCTGAACAAACTGAGAAACTCTGATCTGCATACAATGCAACATACACAAGCCCAGACCAGCACGGCACCTTGCTTCTTCAGTATGCTACTTCTACAGTATGTACTAGAGTTATAAATCAGTAAAACTATTTAAACAAGGCCTGAACGCACTTAGTTCCTCACTTGAATTGTTTGTTTGCATCATAAAATACAATGATGTTTCACTTCTTAAATACTTGGACTTTTTTCTCCCTGATCAAACCATATTCAGCTAGAGGCTAAGACGCCTAGACTAGTTTTGGTCAGAAGTATTTGCACCATCTTACTCTGCCAGAACATCATGACTCCAAGAACTTTATCCTCTGCTGCTTACAGGAACTGAAAAACTCTTACACGTAATATATGGCACCTCTAACAGCTTCGTATTTAATATTTCTTCAATGTATTTTCAATTTATTTAACTTCTACATACAAAAGTTATTTGAATATTGTCTTTGGGATTTGTGAAATAAAACTGAACATATTTGATGACTCGTACCTGACCAGATACAGTGGCTGAACAAGCTGGCAAAATGCCAGGAACGTTCATTAGTTATATTAAAAAAAAAAAAAAATCAGTCAATCCTACTTCCTACAAATACTAGTTTTATACTTGCTAGTGAGGGGGGGGGTGGCAATTGAGTAAACTGCTTTTTCCATTACTTCACAGTGCATCCAGCCTTCTGGGTGCCGAAGAGTCAACTTCTCCATTCCTTCAACTCCTGTTTGTTATACTACCCTTTCCTCTGTCTCCACCTGAATTCTTCTTAAGTAATCTCTGGGCTGCTCAGAGATTATGTGCGTCCAAAAGACTGATACATACTCAATTCATTTTAAATGTTTGAATGGATCAAAAATGAATAGAGAAAAATGTGGATATCCACTTTTCTTCTAAATTCCACAGAACCTTTGAGCAGAAGAACAGGAATATCCACCTGCAGCCTTAACAGCAAATAGTTAAAGCTATAAGAACAATATGAGCTAGAAACTTTCTTTCTAATGGAAGCGCAAGTTTAAGTGGAATGGTGATCGATAATCCTGTGGGTGTTTTTTTATTCAAACTAATCATGCAGATTCCTTTCCCTTTGTACTACAGAAATACTAAACTGTAAAACGCCTTTCAAATGGAAAAATGTTTCATTAGAACCTCCACATACCTGTAAAGTGACTAGAAGAGGTTAGTCTAGTTAGTGTGTTGCAACATGCAAAGGCAAAGTGCACATGCTTCTGAACTCAGAATTTGTCAGTTAGGTGGAAATGCTGGCTTGCAAGCAAATCCATACACAAAAGAAATTTACTTATCATGTAAGCTGTTTACTGCAAAAGAAACAAAAACCCCCAAACTCTGAAAGCTAATTATTGCCTTTCCCTAGGGAAAGCTGGGTGGCTTAGTGTAGTTTTCCACAAGACCTTAACATCTAATGTTTGTGTTACAAGCATACTTCTTAAAAATGGCAAAGAAATGAGGCCTCAGGAACCTAAAACACACACAAAATCAGTTTGCTTTTCTTCATTTTATGCTTCACTTACAAAAATACAAGGCTGTTACCTACTTAACTCCTGTGTTTACTACCTCCGTGAAAATCAGAATGTGAATGATTTTATTTTTCTGTAAACAGCTTGTGTACCAGTAATTATCTATTTGAAGGGTAATGCATCCTTTCAGTACCACTTGGGCTGGTTCCCAAAGCATCTGCTGAAAAAAAGTCTCATCCAGGCATGCTCAACAGAACAACTCCGTAGTCTGCCCGGGCCAGGAGACAGCATGTGCCGACCCACAGACGGACAATCAGACGTCCTTGTTAGCTGGCTGGGGGCTCGGAGGTCCCGTCGGGGAGCCCGCTGCCCAGGCAGACTCAAGCTCCTCTTACAACCACAGAATATCTCAAGTTGGAAGGGACCCGTAAGGATCATCAAGTCCAACTCCCTGCTCCTCACAGGGCTACCTAAAACTAAACCATATGACTAAGAGTGTTGTCCAGACACTCCTTGAACTCTGACAGGCTTGGTGCCATGACCACTCCCCTGGGGAGCCTGCTCCAGTGACCTGCTGTTCAGCCACCCATAGGCCAAAGGAAGAGGCGGCAGAGGATACGGCATAATGAAGGGTTACAGTCTCCTGAAAAGGAGCCGTAGACCAAGGAGAGGCTGCAGGAAGAGAGCTCGAGTGAAGGCAAAGGAGCAGGGAAGTAATGTTTCTTTGGACTTGCATTGATAAATGGGACTTTCTAAAAGACGTCTCACTAATTCAAGTCAAAGACATAATCAAAACTTCACAAAGTAGGGTCATTATCCGTAACGAGGAAGACAAGTAGCTCATTAGCCAAATTTTTAGTGTGATAAAAACCACCTTCAAGCTTTTTCTATTCACCATGTGTTACAAAGACAACTAATCACAGGGCAGTCTTAATACTAGACTACACATCACAGGCTCATCCCTGCAAGATACAGGAAGACATCAAAATGCCAGAATAATTTTTAGCCTACGCAGTACCTGAAACTCTTGTATTTTTATTACAGATTTTCATTTAAAAAAAAGACAAAATTAAAATTACTTCAGTCTACAGAAATCTGCTTGGACTGGAGTACATCTTTCTCTTTTCTGACCTGAACCAAGTTGCAAAGCTTTATCCAACTCACATGCGCTGAGCCAGCATTTTCTCCAAAGAAACTTACTCTTCCCTTGTTCCTGCCCTCCACACAAATACACAGACAGCCATGCATCAAGCCCCAAAAAACAAACAAACAAACAAACAACAAAACAAAACCAAAAACCAGTTAGTTTTAAACACAGACAGGCTCCTTGATTCAGTTTGTCTTGTAACCATACAAGCCATCCTCAATGCGAAGGAAGACGGGTGAGCAAGCAACAAGGCTACTACTTTCCCAGCTCATAACACAACAAAAATTACATACCGAGAACAAGGCCACATGAACTCCCAAGCAGGACAGAATCTTTCCAAGTAGAAATAAGCTTTACAGTTCACTGTATCTACTTTTTAACCCTAACTGAAGCTGCATGTCTCACGATGAGATGCCTGTATATAGGGATTTCTAGTTCTAGATTTATTTCATTTTCACAAAATATTTTAAGAAAAGAAATGACAGAAGATTACACACATCTCCCTCCCCCCCCTTAAGTAGAAGAAGTTTACAGAACTGTAAGAGTGCTGTTAGTCCAAGAGGACTACAGTACTCATCTTACTTGACCTCTGGAAGGATCCAAAATAGTAGTCTAAGGCTCTTTGAAAGAAGACAGAAGATTTTTAGACAAAACTGACCCTTTTGAGAGAAAAAAAAAAAAACATAGTGCTTGACCCAGATAACAGAATCTTCTAAATAAATCCACTGAAGTTGCTCATTAACATAATTCTGTCATTTTCAATTCATCCCAAGTCCTCAGAAGCACAAGGTTCCTGCAACACCGCACCAAAGGTGAAACAAGTTCCTGAAGACGTAATTGAATTGTGCACACTTTGGTGGTATTCGGTCTGCACGCTATCTTAAACTCATTCTAAAAAGCAGGTCTATTGCCTAAATTCCCCTGCAGTTTCTTTCATCCATATGCCAGTTGCCGCCCAGAAAATTTGACCGTCAAACTTTAACAAGAGTTAGCTGTAAGTTAAACTTCGGAAAGACTTCAACACCTTCATCTTTCTCCACTTCCTCCTTTGAAAGCCATCTTCCCCACCGACCAACAAATCTGGTTACTCTCTACGGCAAAAACCTGAGTTATTAAAAAAAAGGAAAAGGAAAGGGAAAAGGAAGGGAAGGGAGGACGATTCAGCAGAGCGGCTGCGGAGAGCAAGCCGGTGAAGGAAGCGGCCAGGGCGGTGTTTTCACGGAGCCGCCGGAGAGCCTCTCCGGGACGCGGGGCAGCCCCTTCGGGCCCGGCCACGGCCCTGCCCGGCAGCGGGGACGGGCTCGGGTGGGCGAGCGGGGAGACGGGGCTGCCCCCGGCGCTGCTCCGGCCGCGGGGCCGCGCCCGGGCGGGACAGGGCGCGGGTGACAGGCGCCCCTCGGCCCGGCCTGCCCCGGCAGGAAGGAGCCGGCGGCCGGGGCGCCGCAAGGGCCGGGGCGGTGGCGCCGGGCCCGCGGGGCGGCACCGGAGCTCCGCTCCCCGCCAGCCCGGGGAACGAACCGGGACAGCGGCCGCCGCCGCCGCCTTCCCCCCCCCTCCCCGCTCCGCGGCCCAGCCCGGGCCTCCCGCCCCGCCACTCACCAGGATGCGCTTGAAGAGCGCGTTCTCCTTGGGCGGCAGGCTGACCGACGGCATCCTCCCCGCCGCTCCCGCTCCCGCCGCTGGCTCCGGCGCCGCCGAGGGGCTCCGGGGAGGGGGGTGGGCGGGCGGGCCGCGTCCCGTCCCCGCTGCTCGGTCGCCGCTACCGGGAGCCCTCCCCGCCGGAGCCTGCCTGCTGCCGCCGCCGCCTCCCCACCCCCCGCCCGCCCTCCCTCAAACCGCCGCGCTCTCGCCGGCCGCGGGCCCGGCCCCCGCCCCGCTCCCGGCCGGCCGCCGTCTGCGCCGCCGGGCCGCCCCGCGCCGCGCCGAGCCCCGGGCGGCGGCTCACGTGGTAACTGAGCAGGCCGGAGAGAGGCGCCGCCAAAATGGCCACCGCCGAGGGCTTCCCCAGCCGGGTCACGGCGGCCTGCGCGCATGCGCCGCGACCCCGCGCCGCCGCCGTCCCGCCCTCGCCCCCACCGGCTGCGCCGACAAGATGGCGGCCGCCCTGAGGGGGACGAAGGGCTTGCGGCTGGTGGCGGCAGCGCCCAGCCTCGGTGAGCGGCAGCGGCGGCGGGGCTTGGCTCGCCGTGACTTGGGGGAGGCCGCTTTGGTTTAGGCGAGCATGGCGTCCTCCGCCCCGGGGGCGTCGGGCGTTCGCGGGCTGCGGCGGTGTCCCCGGGCCTGCCCGCTGACCGAGCGCCGGGGGGGGGCGGCGGCGTCCCCGTTGGCTGGAGCGCTCCTCGCAATTAAAGCAAGCCGCGGTGACAATTTTCCTCTTTTCATTTTTTAAATCCAAACCAATTGGCCATGTATTATTATTTTTCGATGCTAAGTTGGTGCTGCTTGCAGGCCGGGGGGAGGACCCGCCGTTCCCGCCCCCCTGAGGAAGGCTGTGCCGGGGGGTGGCCTCGGTGGGGCGGGGGTGGGCCGGCGGGGAGAGCCTGGGGACGGGGGCTTTCTGCAGGGGACGGTCAGAGGCGGTAGGGCAAGCAAAAGATGTTTTTTGTGGCCAGAGGAAAGGGGGAAAAGGCCCTGCTTTGCACTGTTGGCAGCGCCCCATCCCCTCTCTCCTCTCCCTCGGATCAGGGAACGCATGCTGCAGTCTATGTACAAATAGGTGAGCTAGAGCAATGCTACGGGGACCACTTATACACGATCATTGGATTTGTTTGGGTTTGTTGTTGTTGGTTTCTTTGGGGTTTTTCCCCCGATTGTATGAATGTCAGTAATTGACGTGGTAGTCTCAACCTGAGAAACGTTAACACATTTGTAATTTTCTGCCTTTTTAGCTTTTACTCGTTCTGCATTTGTTGCAAAAAAACGTAATTATGACCAACCGAATTGGCTTGGAGTTGGCTTGGCTTTTAGCACCAGTGCTGCCTTGTGGGTTCTCGTAAGTGTTTTCATTTGATTTTGTTGAACTTAACTGTTCTCAAACCATGACTACAACCTACTCAGTTGATTGGGGTAATGGATGGTTATAGCAGGTGTCAAGACTGAAGCACGATACATTGATTAGTTATGTTTTCCCAAATCTGTGTTGTGCTTTTCTTTATAAAAATGAACAACTTAGTAAGCTTCTCACTGTTGCAAACTTAAAACAGCCGCAACAGATGAATTAATTCTTCAAGCCTGTTGGTTTAAAGCTTTAACATTATTTTCCCCAATGGATCTTAAAAAAAAAAAAAAATGAAAGGCCTAGAGATGTGCCTAAATAATGTTGTGTTTGTCAGACTACTAATGTGTTCTCATTTTTCAGCTGTAGGCAATTAAGACCCCCTTTTCCTGAGCAAAACACAGATGTAAGATGTTCCCTATTTCAGAGAACTCACAGGCTTGATGTTGATAAAGCAAGCAGGGTGTAGTACCTCTCATGAAGAAATGTGCAGGATAAACAGCACTCCCATGATGACAACACTTTTCAGGCTGGGGTGGATTCCCTTTAGGGTTTTCACCATTTTTGGGGTGGTGGTGGATTGATTGACAGTAGGAACCTCCCCCCCTCAGTCAGCCAGCAGAAAATGTTTGAGAAAGGTGTGGAAAAAATGCCTTGCTGGACAATTGATAATTTACAGATAATTTACTCTGTATTGTCCCAGTTATGTATTGGTTTGCGTTCCGATAATAGGAATTTTATATTCTGTAGAAATCTTTTTGTTCTCTGGTTCCAGCTGCACATTGTATAGCGGTTTATCATATACTGCTATTTTGTAGCTTTTCAAGCAGCATAATGAAGATGTAATGGAATATGAAAGAAGAAAAGAAGAGAGACAACATAAGTGTACAGGATGTTCATAGTAAGTATGTACATACAGGTGCTTTTTGACTTAGCTGAACGCAAATTCTGCAGATCTGCTAACTTCTGTTAGCAATCAAGATATTGGACTGACTTATCTTCTTCCCTTATTTTCCTTAAAACTTTACATCTTGGCTTTTGCTATTCTTCTAACTCATTCCCAGTTTTGAAGTGATAAGGTGACTGATTTATATTTTCATATATTCATTTGTGTGCATATTCACTGCCAGCTTTCTGCCTTGGACATGCAAACTTTTGGAAAATAACACATCTGTTATAGTGTCTGTAATAAGTTTAGGTTGCAAAGAGAATACCTTACAAGTCCTTTAGTGGCAAGGAGATCAAGGTCACTAAAAATAGCTTATCTTTTGTCTCTTTTTTTTTTTTTTTTTTTTTTATTTTAATAGGCCTACAGTGGGAAACATTTTTCTAAGTTTCACTTGTATATTACACATAAGAATGATATAAAGTCAATGCCTGTACACTTGCATTATAGTGCAAATTGTATGTGGTAGGTGTCCTTTTTAATGTAAAACACATAAATGTGTTTCTGCCAGCTAAAAATGCTATTGGGGATTTTGGCCTCAGAGCAATTAGTGTGCCACATGAAAGAATTGCTTAAACTAGGTATAGAAAAACTTGTAGTGCTGTGATTATTTTTCCGATAAATATTCCTCTCCAGCTAAAAATACAGAATGTTGTGAGATGTTTCTAATCGTATTCGTTGTATCTGTTTTCCTTGTTGCTGAGACTTTTTTTTTCCTCTTCCTTAGGTTGACGATATACTCAGTAAGAAGTAACATGATCACCAGTTGACCTGCAAATAAATGAGTATAGCAGAAGTACACAGTGTCTAAAAACTTAAATGTTCATACATTTCCTGTGCAGAATTATGAAATAAATTATGAAGTCTGGAACAAACTTACAAAGACTTTTCTTGCTCTTTATATTTCATTCTACTAGTCTTGAAATTTGTTTTATGTGGCATTTCTGTTTCATAGTTTATCAACGTTATTTTCAAAACTCTCTTTATTCAGAAGGTATATTATAAAATTAGACATTGGTTCAGGGAAAGTTCAGCAAATATTCCAGAAGTGTGCTCTTGCCCTGCCATCATTTTCATTGCTAAATTTATAAAATAAGCGATAAGCAAATATAAGAATGGGATTTATGGGAAACCTAATAAAAGGAATCTGTACAAATGCCAAAATGTGCGTTTGCTACTTCACACATCAAAGAAGCAGCTTTCAACTCAGTCTTGACCGGGTAGACTTTCAAAGTTTGACATAGTTACTCAGAGATGCCATAATTAAAGTTACACATCTGTTGGCAAGCTTGATCTAGTTCCTTGAGTGCTGTTGTTCTTCAGTCCTTTGTGGTCTGGACTGGTTTTTTTTGTTTGTTTGTTTTTCTTCGCCCTAGCAGAAATGAAGCTTAGTCAGAGATGACAAAAATCAGAGGTCGCCAACCTTTAAATTCTGTGTGGGTCTTTATCCTTGCCAGGAAGTTTGCTTTGCTTTTGCTACTGCATGCGACGTGGAAACGTATTCTGGATTTTCAGAAAGCGAGGACGAAAGGTCGGTCTTCAATCTTGGAGACCCTTTAACTGACCTGCAGCTCGTTGGTCTGCCCCTTCCTCAGCGGCCATGACATTGGTTCTGTCAGGCACGGCTTTTCTGTCTTACAGCTCTTGGAGGCTTGCCATGGATGGGGCCACGCCCTGCTATTCCCCAAGGATCTATTCCCCAAGGATCTATTCCCTGCGGGCAGCTGAGGGGATGGTGCCGGTTCTGCGGGGTTTGTTCAGGGCAGCAGAGGAGGAGTGCGTGCCGTGCCTTACCCACGGCTCCCGCACGTGTCCTGGCGGAGAGGCTGGCCTTCCCCGCCTGCGTTTTTGGAATCGCTCGCTGCCCGACACGAGCCCCCAGCCTCGGTGGTGAGACCGCGCAGCCGGCGTCGGCTGCCTGCTCAGCGCCTACGCCTTCGCCTTCCCTTCGTGCGTCAAGGTCGGTCAAGGACGAAGGACAGAAAAGTGGGATCACGACAATCGGCGGAACGTGGCATTAAATAATCACGGAGGGAGCATCAAAGCTGTGTGTAGAGAAGGGAGGCGTAACGGGGCGACGGTGTGAGGACGGGGGAGGACAGCTGCACGGCTCCGACCCTGCGACGCCCCGAGAGAGAGGACGCGATCCCGCAGCGGCCGTTTGCTCCCTCAGGCGTTTCACTACGGCCCTGCAGCTCCTTTGCCCTAGTGCTCAACCCGAGTGCCCTTTGCCGTAAAGTCAGTTGGTGTCTGCAGATCTCCCTCCAGGAACTGTCGGCAAAGGAGCGCGCTTGGAGAGCTCTCTTTTAGCGGAGCAGTAACGTGCTCCTCACCACCTTTCCCCCCGCTCCTCGGCAAACGCAGTCCCTGGTATCTCTGCTCGTATCCTGGCGCTTTTCCGTTTTCGGCCGCCCCTGCCGTCGCGGTCCGGGAAGGAAGGAAGCGCCCTCCCTCCTCCGCGCCCGGGGCTGCGCTTCCCGGGACGCCGCCGGCGGGCGGGCGCCAGGTGCGCCGGCACGTGGTCGGGGGCGGGGCTGGCGCCGGCCCCGCCCTCCCCGCGGTGGCCCCGCCCCGCCGCGCAGGGGACGCGGGGAGCATCGGTGTCCTCCGCCGCGGCCGCAGCCCCGCGCTGTCCGGCAGCCCGCCCGCCGCGCCCGCTCCGCTCCCCGGCTCCCGCCGCCGCCATGTATCTCTGCAGGGCCGCCTCGCAGGCGCTGGCCTCTCGCCTCAGCAGGGCTCCCTCTGCTGCGAGCCGCCTCAAGCAGCGTGGTACGCGGGGGCCGCCGCGGAGCTCGACCCGGGGCCGGGTAGAGGTCACGGGGACGGCGGGGGACGCGCGGGGCGGGCCGGGCCGGGGAGGGCGAGGGCGAGGCGGCGGGGACGCGCGAAGGTCGCGGGCCGAGGGGTGCGGCGGCGGGCGCGCGGCGCGGCCGTTGGCGCGGTCCGTTACAGCGTTCGTCCGCGGTGTGAGGGGGCGGGCGGGAGCCGGGTACGGCTGCTCGGTCACCCCCGCCGCCGCGGAGCGGGAGCCGGCTGCCTCCGAACCTCCGGCGGGGAGCCCCTGCCGCCGCGGAGCCGGACCGTGCTCCCCGGGGCGGCTCGCCCTTGGGAGAGGCGGCTGCGGCGGGGCCGTGCCTCCCCTCCCGCCCCGCTCCGTGGAAGCAGACTGGGTGGCGGGCAGGTGTAACCCCCCTCCCGCAGCGAGCCTGCACTTCCACCCCGCAACAGAAAATATAAAAAGCCCCTCAGGTGGGTCGTCCAAGCAATGGTTTCCTCAGCGGTCTGTTAGCAGTGGGAGGGAGCGTGAAATCAGCCTGGTGTGTTGCAGCCATGGCTTTTGGTGCATCAGGAATTGTGTAACCGGTAGCAAAAAAATCTTCCGGCCGTGTTGGATGATGGCAGGCTCACAGAGGGCTCTCCTGCCTATAACGTGCAGCCTTTAAGAAGAAGGTACTCATGAGAAACTACCACAGACCGTATGTGTAAATGTAAGAAGACCCATTAGGATGCCTGACGATTGAAGAGGAGTCTGAAAAGTGTGTCATGAGACAGATGATGCTAAACATAATCTGGCGCACGATGGCAATATTTTGAGGTTGAGACTATTTTTGCAGCTACCGATTGCAATGCTCAGAGCCATTTTGTGTTTGATGAGCACCCTTTCTCATCTGCGCTACTCATCTGAGATGAAGTCACGAAATTCAGCTGAAAGCTTTGTTGGCGAACAGAATTACGCGTGTTTTTCGTGGGTCTCTTTTTGAAACGTACCGAAGAATCCAAGGCTATAGCAAGCATCAAAACTACAGAAACGGTGAACAAAAACAAATGGCTAACACTGCTATTATAGTGAATATGTACTCGATCAGGGATAAAATTGTGTAACCCTGCCTGTCTGCCCTGTTGGCCAGTACTTGAGGTTATGGGTTATGGGCATGTATCTAAATGTTTTTGCAGTCTATTTGAGAATGAAAGAATGTGAATTCAAAGGAAAAGGCTTTTTCTTAAAGCGCTCTGTTATTAATCTGAAGAGGATTTGTTACCTCTGCTGATCGTGACTGCAGCAAGACTGAATAAGGACAGATTAATTCTTTTACGTACCTTAGGCAGGAACTCTTTTTACATTCCTTCCCCCCCCCCCCCCCCCCATTCCTTAGGTAGTTCCTTAGTCTATATAGAATGCATCCAGTACTTGGAAGCTGATAGGCAGACAGCGTAGTTCATAGAAAACCTTATACTCTTAGGAAGAGCTCAGCCATGTACCTCGTTCAGTCAGGCACCGTGCCCTGTGTTACTCAGTCGTAATAAACATGGCTAAGCTGTACCTCTCTGTTTTGTTACATCTTTTAAAATCATCCTTTCCCATACGAAGTTCAGATTCTGTCATTCTATTTTGTGATCATATTTTGGCAGCGCTTTACATCAATTTCAATAATGGTTTTTATAGCACCCCTTCGCCAGATGTCGTCTGGGAGTGTTCCTGGCTCTTCTGGAGAGAACATGATTTACTACCTCCTTGCTGGTGTTGCTGCTTTTGGTGGTTTATTTTATGTAAGTGTTTGGGAATGGAGCCGTTTGTGCTTTCTGAGTTGGTGTGGTATAAGGTGTGTTCTGGGTTAAAGAATATGGTCGAGATGCAAACCATCAATAGAATGTGGCTGTTGTAGCATAGAATTGAATACAGTCTAACTTAAAAATCAGTTCAAGAGAGCTAGGGAACTGAATGGCTGCTGCTTGCCTGTTTTACTGTTACTTCGATACCTAGTGCTGTTGTCATTCTCAGTGGAAAACATCTTTAAAACTATGTAAAATGAATGTGTCCGAAGACGGAGTAAGGCACCTGCCTCTAACCCCTTGCCTCTTCTTGTCAGCCACAAACATTAAGAATATATCAAAGCGGGCAAGACAGATGTGAAGTAAGCTGTCTGAAGCCACAAAGGGAAGATCATGAACCTTGTTAATTGGGACACAAAGAAAGATAAGAATATTAATTACTTAGAAAAAGCATGTTAAAGTTTTGTAAACACCTAATTTTGTCAAGCTTTTTGGTAATCATTCTCTTCCCTGCATCTAAATATGTCAGACTCTGTGCTTTACATCCCTAAAGCCTGCATTTCGTAGCTTCCTTCCACCCCCGCAAGATTTCAGATAGTGAGATAGTGACTAGCACAGGCCAGAGAGGTACACAATAATCCTCTTGAATGGTAAGTAACTTCTACTTGTTCAAAATATTAAACTTGTGTGATTGCTTATCTGGAGGAGTAATAAATTCTTTTGCTGTCACCTTTTTACCATAGGTGTTTGTTGTTGTTTTTTTTTTTTTTTTTTTAAAAAAAAACCAGTCTGACTGTAATTGTCTTTTAAAATACTGTGTCCAGTTCCTGAAACACTGCGGCACTTTGAAAGCATGGTATATTGTATTTGCTTTCTAACGGTGGAGAAATATGAAATGTATGAAAAAGTTAGTATAGCAAAATAGATTTTCAAATTTTTTTTTTAACCTTGCTTATCCTAATTTGATATGCCTTTTAAGATGAGCGGTAGCACTTGCTTAAAAACCCTTCTCTCCCTCTCCCCTCTTATTCTTTGGTAACTTTGTACGGACGTAGCAGTAAGTTCGGGTATAATTTCCTTTCAGGCCTACAGAGTAGTCAGTTCATCTCGCAGCAGGTATATTGAACATATGAATATTCTTCATGAGAGAGCTGAGGGGCGGAAAAACAAGCCTTGGTCAAGCAAGGGTGAGTTGAGCTCTTCTCTCTTGTTCCCCGGCTACGCGAGGATCTGGAACAGATTTCTAGATTGTCTAATCAGGCCTTAACCCTGTCCAAGTCCTTGTCTGAGCTCTGTGACTGGGAGTAAAGGCAAAGGTGGTTGTGCAGTGTTCTGTTACAAAGCTACTTCTGCACAGATTTTGGGAATGGATTTAATGTTTAGGCAGTGAATCTGGCCTGTGATCAACCTGCAGGAGTCTCTTTGGGTGGAAAGAGTTGATGGGTGAACCATTAATTGCATATTGGGTATTTGCATTTGATTTACTGGAAGCTTAATGAAACTTGACTAAATGCATAATGCTGTCAAAATCAGTTTTATTATTTTGTTTGTTGGGGGGGAAAGAGATAATATCTTTTTCTCAGTCAACAGTTTGGCTCCAGGCCACATGTCATCAGGGAACACAGTTCAATAGGGGAAAAAAAACTTACTTTTTAAAAAAATATTGTAAATCGGACTAATTTCTTGTCCCACAACTTTGATTTTGTCCGTTTTAATTTAAGATTAAATGAAAAGCAGACACCACCTAAATGTATGGCAAATCCTTACTTAGCTCTTCATGCTTAAATAATTAGACCATGTTAGTTCAAATACTTGTAATGGAATGTTGTCTCTGTCTACATCAATTAGTGTTATGGTGGCATTAGTATAAAAGACAGAACTTTGGCAAGCATGGCCTTGCTAGGAAAAGCAATTAGAAAAAATGACTTCTTAGGATCTTTATGTTTTTATTTAGTTGTTATTTAAAAAAAGAAAGAAATTAATGAAGCCGTAACACTTGAAGCTGTTACTTATTTTTTCTGATGCTGACATCTAGAGAATTGATTTAATATATTTGCATGCACAGAAAGAATAGATTTGAAGTATGCCGAGTTTAAATTTTGTTTTCAATGTGAGAACATGCTTTGAATTGTCTGCCTCTAAAATTGTTTATTTGAAGTTGTCAGTTTTGAAGTTCCACAGCACATCCTTTAGTTTTAGAACTTTAAAATTACAGATTTGAAGACTTAAAATGGTAAAACATCTTAATTTCCTTTCTCTTAAGCAGCTGGAAGCAATACAATTTTTAAACTTGATTCTTTAAGTGCTGAGAATTCGGCTGCAATTTTAATGCAATCCTTCCTTGTCCCTAAAATAAAAAATCTAACCAGGACCAAAGGAGATGTTTTTTCCTAGTGACCTAGTCGTCTGCTGTTCAGCGACGAAACAGGGGTTACACGTGTTGCGTTCTGACTAACATAGTCAGAAGAACATGGTAGGTGTGAAAGCATTAAGCAAACCTTCCAGGGCACTCAAAACGATGTCAGTATATTCCCTCTTTTCTCTGAAGGTTCATTTCTGCAAGGTACTGAGTTTTAACCCTAGTCCACCAAAATGTTTGAGTGGGATACCCGCAGAGCCAGTGGTGCTATTGACCCACTGAAGGCTATACCTGTGTGGCCTGAGACTGGGGTAAGAGTACTCGGTGCTCTGTAATTTACTTAATTCTGACTGTGGGTACTCTCCAGGCATCCCATAATCCGATGCCTTGGCGCTGCTTAGTAATTTACATGAGTGTCACAACCAATGGCAGATGATTGCTGCCTGCCTTATTTTCGATACTAAGAAGTCCAAAACATTTCTGAGGCCGTACAGTGAACACAGTTGAAACTTGTTTCCTGTATTATTTTCTATATTGGACTTCTGAATAAATGCTCAACCCAGAGATTTTAATTGGACTTTTGAGTAGCTAATTCCAATTCACAATACAAAATTACTGTTGAATCAGCTCTTTTGTAAATCCTTCTTCGTTCCAACTGTATCCTCCCAAAAGAGGTTTCTGCTCTTACTTTTCCTATGGAATCCTCTGTGTGCTTTCTCAAAAGAATTAAATGTCTCTCTTCCTCTCCTTTTTTTTTTTCCTGTTCCCTGTGTAGTGATATTTTTGTGTGTATCTTGTCACAGAGTGTTACCATAGTACTGCTTTTCCCAGAAGTGCCACTGCAGCTTCTTTCCCCATGCATTCTTTAGATTCAGTTAGTCCTTACACCTTTTCACAGTAAGCATTGCTGATAAAAGCGATTAAAAAACTCTGTTCTCAAAGTAATCTAATATTTTTTAGGGTCACATAAAATCAAGCTTAAAATATGCTATAAAACAGCGCTGATAACAATATGAAGTGGTGGATAGAAAAGCAGCGTGCCTAATAGCACATTCATGGCGTATATGCTACATGTCCTATGGCAAGAGAAGAACTTAGTACTAGGGAGCAGCTGATCAGAGAGAGACTCTCCTGATGATACAAATTATTTTCATGGTTTCTCACCCTGAGGACAATTCTCCCCTTGTGCCCAAACCCAAAATGTCTGTTATAAAGACCTGCATGTAGCAAACGAGGCTGTCAAAACAAGAGAAACAATCAAATGCTATTCTATGCTTGTTTGTTTATTAGAGGGTTGAAATGATACTTAACGGTATTTTAATTAACAATCTCAGAGCTTTTAAAAAAGATCTAGTAGCAAGTTTTCTGTAGCTCTTCTTAACTGAAAGCTACTCTCAAATTTAGGGAGGGATTTAAAAAAGCCCCTGGCAGAGGCCTGACTCAAAGTAGCAGTAGGAAATCTGGGACATCATTTGAACTGTAAAATGATGCTTACCTTGCAGAACATTCTACTTGCTTATTTAGCAAATACTGAGTTTTGTCTTCCATTTGCATGTGTCTCCTTTAAACTTGTTCCTGATTTCCTTCTTTTTTAGCAATGACTTTTCTTTTTAACTTGATGCAAGCTGATTCAACCTTTCTAATCTATACTCTGCTTTTGCACTTTCCAGACTAAAATACAAGGGAAATCTCTTTCCAAACCCGAGGAAGTTAAATACAAACAAAGGACAGTCGTTCACCATTGCGTACCTTGCAGCCTACCTTGGGATGACTTTATACCTTCTATTGTAAAACTCCATACTTGTGAGACTTTAAGAGAACTACCTATGTTTGCAAGGCCAAACCATATTGAGCTTATTACTGAATCTGCTTTGTAGAAGGCAGTTCTGAGATTGAGAAGCTGGCTGTTCTGAATGAATGCACTCTATATTTGACTGTCCAATAAAGTGTACTGAATGCTGAGCTTGGCTGTTAGTCTGTTCTTTGTGTCATCAATTTAGGCTTTTTTGAAATATAGCATTCTCTTAAAGGGACATGGTCAGGGTGCATAATACAAAGCTTTGATTTTTACTGAGCAATGCGTAGACTTGTGTTTAAACCTGAACAAAAAAAGATAGGCTTGCACTAGCATAAGAAAAACCAAGAATGAAAATTGATCTGTTTACATTTTAAATAGATATAAAAGAATAAAATAAATTCTGACTATGTCTCTTTAAGCTCTTTCCTTTCTATTCTCACTTAGTTTACACTGTATTACAAACTTTATTTCCAGTTGTATTTTTTCACATGGTGAGTTGGTTCTAGTGGTAAACTTGGAATGAACACTTGGTATATAACTTTCTTTTGTTAACTTGATCTTAGTGCATGTTTGCATGCTGATTGTGCATCTTTGTTACTTTGTGCTGTTAGTTTTTAATGACTCATCTCAGCTGAATTTGGAGTAACGCACGGTTGGGAAACACTGGGTTTTTCAGATTCTGAAGAGTCCGACCCACAGCAGTGTAGACAAGTCTTTAAAAGACAGCTGGGACTTGTAAAACAAAAATGGTCAGTCATAAGTGGTCATATCTTCAGTGAAGTGAGTCTGACCACTTAAAATTAGCAAGTTATTTTCTTACTTATATACACCTAGTTTCAGTAAGGGTCCCCGTTTTATTCTGCCCTGCAGACCTTACCTTTCTTACTTGAGTGCTAGGGCTCTTGCAGCCGTCACAGTGCATTCAGTATGGCTTTAAAGAAAGCAGCGTAAGTAGGGATAGCAGAGTACCTGTGGCAGCGTAGAGCTAAGAGGTGGCACAAAACCCATCTGAGAACTGCTCACTTGTTGGGCTTGGCGTTATCGTAGCTATCGCCAGCCAAATTAGCCACCTTGAAAACAGCCCTGTGCAAACTGAAGCCACACCGTGGGTTGCAGTGCTTCTAAGCTGTGAGCCTGATGGATAATAAACTCCTTAAGAGCTTCTAAGTATGGTAGCAAATGTCTTATTCCCAGTGTGGTAACTCCACTGCTGGGTGTGAATGGGAGAAGAATCCTGTTCCCTGTGACGCCCATGAGTGCATTATCACTGGCCCTTTCAGCAGAGCGGGTTTGAAGCAACACTTGGTAGCGTCCTTTTTTTATCCTTCCCTGCACTCTCACCTCTTGCAGTCACTTGCTTGAAGCCACAGTTTCTTTTTGTATTACACTGAAGCAGTTATGAAACTCGGTAATTAAGAATATGGTTTCCTCATCTTGTAAACATCTCTTTTAGTGCCAGATAAGACAACATGGGGGGATTAATTATCGATTTCTTGACTTTGTAAATTCGGATCCCAAAGCTTAGCTTCCCATTTTAAATTTAAATGAGGATGATGGTAAAAAGTAGTTGGTGAATTTGTGTTGCATGCATGCGCTTTACTCTCTTTATTGTATTAAATAAATCCTTAAAAGGTGGTGAAGAAGAGACAGCTGAAGTCCCTGAAGCAGAGACAGCCACGGAAGAGGCTGGTGCAGCAGCTGCTGCCGGACCTGCAGCACAGGATGAGAGTGCTGGGGTATCCCTAGGCACTGGAGGGGAGAATGACTTACCGGCTCCAGAGGCATCCCCTGCTGTGGAGGAAGCCCAGCAGGAAGCTGCTGCTAATTTGGAAGTTGCTGCTAATTCAGAAGCTGCTGCAGTGCAAGGTTAACTTATGAATGCGGTTTTGGGGTGTGTGTGTGTGTTGTGGGTTCTAAAACTCTGCCTCTTACTACAGAACATTAAGAGCAAGCATCAGTATTCCTAATGGAGTTTGTCCTGCAGTGGAAACTAATTCAGGTGTTACCTTGACATATCATGAGCATAAGGTAATTAAGTTTATTAAATCAGTGTCTCTAAAAGCATGCTGCCTGTGGCACTGGAGTTCTAAAACCCTTTTCATTCTAAAACTAGTAGAATGAAAAGTTTATTTTACTGCCCCGTTCTATTTCTCTTCTTTCAGATCTTACATTAAAGTGAGCGTGTAATATGATCGGTTAAGCAGTTGTTTCAGTGACCTGGTTCTTAAGGATTTGTGAAGGAATATAAACACTTTATTTCGCTGGCCATTCCTAAGATAGTCACGCTCAATAATTATAGCTGTTCTGTCAATGTAACTTGAACAGAATCTTGCATAGCAACCAAAACGTCATGATCTCAGCGTTAAGGATATACTAGGCTAAAAATCTCAGAATTCAATAAAACATCCAATTGGTAGTAAACACTTAAATCAATTAGTGGCTACATACTCAGTATTTTGAACTGTCAGGTTGTTTGAAATATTTTGGTTTACTGTAATTTAAAAAAAATGGCAATAATGCAAATGCAAACCTATCCATAAGTTGCACAAAATACAGGATTATAATTTAACATGATTTTTTTTAGCAATTTTTTTTTTTATTATTTTTTTTTTTTTATTGCTAACCTGTAAGGATAGAGGGATGGCTTATCTTCATACCTCTTGATTTGTTCAGCTGAAATGGGAAGGGACACACATAAAGCAATTGCAGTTTCTCCGTGGATAGGAAAGCAGCAAACATTTGCATCTGGTGTCTTCATTTAAAAAAACAAACCAACCAACAGCAACATCAACAGAAAACTTGCCAGCCTATCACGAAAGAGAAACTTCATTCTAATTCTTGCTTTGGAAGGGAAGACTTCAGCGTGGCTGTAGCAAGTATGAAAACCACTGAAGCAGTTTTCAGCTTCATTTAAACGTGGAATCTTCACTGCACACCTGTTTGACTTACTTTGAGAAAACAAGCATCTACTTGAGAGGTTATATCTAAAACACAGGTCAAACTGAGATTAAAAATGTTTTGACTGCTAGTCCATGGGAGGTTATCATAGTACCTTGAAAGGTATTAGCAGATTCCAGAATTGTTTTTGCCTTTTTCCTTGGTGACTCCAGTAAGAAATGGGTGCATCTTAGTTGCCTTTTTAACAAAGGAACTTGAGAAATGGTGCAGCACTTCAAATGGCTGACTTTTGTGAAAGGTCTAGGTATGAATGGGATTTTAATTCATGTGTGAATAGCTCCTGCGCTTGTCTGCAAAACGATCCATTACAAATAACATTGTAAAACAATACTTGGTCCAATCTGTTAAAGTAATACAGCTAATAAGTACGTGTATTTGTAGTGACTATTACTGTTTACATATAAAGATATTTATAAGGCAGTAGTTAAAATACCTAGAGCCTTAAAAATTTCCATTTCTATGACAAATGTGGTGGCCTTCTACGACGGGGTTACAGTGTTGGTGGATAAGGGAAGAGCAACTGACGCCATCTACCTGGACTTGTGCAAAGCATTTGACGCTGTCCCACACGACATCCTTGTCTCTAAATTGGAGAGACATGGATTTGACAGATGGACCACTTGGTGGATAAGGAATTGGCTGGATCGTCGCACTCCAAGAGTTGCAGTCAGCAGCTCAATGTCCAAGTGGAGACCAGTGACGAGTGGCGTCGGTATTGGGACCGGCACTGTTTAATGTGTTTGTCGGTGACATGGACAGTGGGACTGAGCGCACCCTCAGCAAGTTTGCCGACGACACCAATCTGTGTGGCACAGTCGACACGCTGGAGGGAAGAGATGCCATCCAGAGGGACCTTGACAGGCTGGAGAGGTGGTGGGCCCGTGCGAACCTCGTGAAGTTCAACAAAGCCAGGTGCAAGGTCCTGCACATGGGTTGGGGCAATCCCAAGCACAAATACAGGCTGGGCGAAGAATGGATTGAGAGCAGCCCTGAGGAGAAAGGCTTGGGGGTGTTGGTTGATGAGAAGCTCAGCGTGACCTGGCAGTGCACGCTCGCAGCCCAGAAAGCCAACCTGGGCTGCATCAAAAGAAGCGTGGCCAGCAGGTCCAGGGAGGTGATTCTCCTTCTCTACTCCGCTCTCGTGAGGTCCCACCTGGAGTGCTGCGTTCAGCTCTGGGGCCCCCAACATAAGAAGGACATGGACCTGTTGGAGCGAGTCCAGAGGAGGGCCACGAAGATGATCAGAGGGCTGGAGCACCTCTGCTATGAGGACAGGCTGGGAGAGCCGGGGTTGCTCAGCCTGGAGAAGAGAAGGCTCCGGGGAGACCTTACAGCAGCCTTCCAGTACCTGAAGGGGCCCTGCAAGAAAGCTGGAGAGGGACTTTTTACAAGGGCAGGTAGTGATAGGACAAGGGGGAATGGCTTGAAACTGAAAGAGGGCAGATTGAGACTAGATATAAGGAAGAAACTCTTCACTGTGAGGGTGGTGAGGCCCTGGCACAGGTTGCCCAGAGGAGCTGTGGATGCCCCATCCCTGGAAGCGTTCAGGGCCAGGTTGGACGGGGCTTTGAGCAACCTGGCCTAGTGGAAGGTGTCCCTGCCCATGGCGGGGGGTTGGAACCAGACGATCTTTAAGGTCCAACCCAAACCATTGTATGATTCTATGAATATTTAGACCATTTCATTAAGAAAGGAAGTAGTCTGGTATATGTTAAAGTTAGTGAATTAGAGCTGTTAAGAGATGTAAGATGTTTTAAAATGTCTTGCAGTGTTTACCTCTGTTGCTCTACAGAGCAATTGCAAAATTTCACTTTAAG
The DNA here is from genome assembly GCF_965183815.1 of Platalea leucorodia. Taxonomy (NCBI): domain Eukaryota; kingdom Metazoa; phylum Chordata; class Aves; order Pelecaniformes; family Threskiornithidae; genus Platalea; species Platalea leucorodia. The sequence continues at coordinate 13,761,234 of NC_138828.1, read as the reverse complement.
GAGTGGGCACTTGCTTGTGTCTAGAAGTGGTTGGATATTCCTTTCACAATGCTTGTCTAGGAATATTTGTTAATTGTTGGATAGGGTAGGATCTTCTGTATAGTAAATACTCCTGCCACTCTATTGAAGAGGAAGCAGCTAGGATCTTCCCTGAAAAACCTTGTCCATAAGTGGATTAAGTCTGAGGATCTAATTCTAGATGTGGTGACTTCATGTAGTTAGTGGTCACTGTTTTGTAAGAGGAAATATGACTTGTCACTGTTAGTTACTGCTGGTGTTGACTGGAAGTGGATGTGCTGTTTAGAAATGACTGCTTTCTTAGATCTGTTTTCTCTGGCAGCATACCAAAGAAAACAGCACTAGAACAACGCTTCTGTTACCTTGATATAAGGGATTCTGAGGGTCGTTTCAGGTGTCCTTTGTCAAATCTTGCTGCAGTGGTTATTTGCTGTGTGGTAAAGCTGGCAGAAACGAACCTGTGGGACATAAAATTGTTGAGAAACTTCTGCATGTTGTTTCAGCCATCTTCCGTCCAACCTCTAATCAGGATATCGCGTATTAGCTAAAGCATTTCATATCAAGCAGCAGCAGATGTACTTTCCCTCGGTAATTACTAGTTTCTAAAGCAAGGGAGTGTTCTGCCTGGTGTAGTGTTGCCTGATCTCTTTGATGTTTCTGCGATGTTAAAACTTGCTTCTGAGCACAGTTCTCTCATGCCACTGGTCACCAGTGAAGACTATTATAAATAACTGTTTGTAACGGGCGTGCCAAAGTCAAGGGTGGGCCCTGTGGATCTCGGAGGCAGTTCACGCGAGGTTCCCCCGCTGGGGCTGTCCCCCTGTGACTGCCCTGTAACCGGAGTCCTGCCCTGGGAGGCTGCAGAGGCTCCTGCCGCCAGGTCACCTCAGCCCTTTCCTTCACGCTACGTGCAAGCTAGTTTCCATTGGCATAATGCTTAAAATAGAAGAAGATGGTATTTTGAGTCAAAAGTTCTCTGCTCTCCATGCACCACTTTGTTCAGTGTTTACCTGCAGTCAACAGCTATTTGTGTGTTTAAAAAAATAATTTTATAATTAAAATCCTTCTGGAAATACCCTTCAGTTTTGTATTTAACCATCTTCATCGTTTGTGTTGTCTCCATTTAGAGGAAAAAAAAATTGTCTCTATGCTTTTACTGAGGTAGAGAATTCTTTCTTTCAGAACTGCCAAGGGAAATGCAAGCTTAGTTTGAAAAAAGAATACTTATTTAAATAACTTTTATTAGTTTTGTTGGTAGCTTGATGTTACTTCTGCAGATGAAGGTGCAAGTATTTTTATCATTACCAGTAAACCTCTGTTTTTTCAAATGCAATTGTTTCTCTTAATCTATAAGGCTTTCTGTAATGTGTTTGGAAGTGCAAGGTGCCAATGGACGTTTGTCTCCAGCTCCAGTATACATACGTATGTATGTATACAGATAACGTGGATGTGCGATTATACGTGGATGTGCAAAAAAACCCCAAACAAACAAAAAAATCCGAACCTTGGAGGTAGGTACTTAATCAGGATAATTTCAATTTCAGAAAGTGAATTACAGTTGTACCTGGCTGGAATTTTCTCCTTGCCTCAATGTAAGCAATTTACAACCCATTACTGGTATCTGGAATTCTGTGAAATACTGTTGCCAAAAACAGTACTGTGCCATGTAACTCTGTTCCCAAGGTTTTCGCTTCCTCTAAATTCCAGTTTTCTGTACCTTTTTATTACTCAAGCTGTTGTGCTCTCACTCTTGGTTACTGCCTGATACTGCAAAGTTTCCTGCTGTTCTCCTTCTAGTGTGCTCTGTGTCCGAGCACCATAAATTAAGATCAATTTTTCTTTAGATAGAACAAATGATATAAAATGCACAAATTGGCAAGCTGCTATTTGGATTAGGCAGTGTTATTGCATCTGTGACTTAGTTCTTGGATTGCCGCTATAAACTTTTTTCCAACTCTAGTATTGAGGCTTGAGGTTTTGGCATTATCAACTGGAACAGCAAAAGCAATTAGCCTAAAACTGTGCTTTCTTGGACTCCAGACTTCTGTAGCATAGGTTCTTTTCTAATTTTGTAAGTATTGAAGGATGTGGTCTCTTCTCTGTTATTTCAAATGTTGTTGGAGTGAGGAACTAGGTTTGGGGAGGATTAGCATGTGAATGTGCCAGTGTTTTCCACGGTAAGCTTCGAACGGCATTACAATGCCAGTTGTCTGCAGCCTAGAGAAACAAACGCAGGCGGCACTGGACAGGAGTTACTGCTTTCTGGACAGGACTTTTGCTGACGCGATCGCGCAATGATGCCAAGCAGACAGAAACACCCGACGTGATCAGGGTACAGCGGTTTTCCTTGGTAAGTTACCAAACTCTGGATGCGTATTCAAATGCTCTGACGCTGGGAGTATTTTGAAGATTGCTGAAAAGTCCTCAAAGTAATTTGCAATTGCTCACACTTATTCAGAGGCTTTCAGAACGACGTTGCTCAGTAAAACAAATACATGGAGATGGAGGAAGGAGGATAAGCGGCGCAACCTGCGGCTGTTCACAGCCTTAGGCGTTGGGGTAAGATGCAGCGTGCGTAGGGCTGGACCGACCTCATCCCTTATGATTATGCCACTTGTTCACAGTTGGACTTCATGAAAATAACTACACTTTTTTTTTTTCTCTTCTCAACCTCGCTTGTGTAGATCAGAAACATCTCATAAGAGGCCTACTATCTGCCATTTTCATATGTATAACGTCATTGCGTGAAATGAGTCCCTGGGTGTGGATTGGTGTAACAGAAGACAGAATCAGGGAAAGTATTCATATCATCTGACAAAATCTCTGCTTAATTACCAGCTGTAATAAAGGCTTTCTATTCTGAATCTCCTTTTAGAGGATTATTTTCCCTTCATTGATTATAGTGGACTGATAGCTAAATTAGGCTCTAGAAAGTTGAATTAGGTGAATATTGTCCTACTGGGGAAGCATCCATATCTGTGGAATGTCTGTTCAGTATTTCTGCTTCACAGTTATCACTTTCTTCTGTCCCTTGGGCTGCTGCATTTCTCTCTGTGATTGCCATACAGTGGCTGCTAGTCTCTTCTCTCTTCCTCATGTTTTTCCTTCATGAAACTGAGCTTGTAGGTGAGTCGTCATAGCGTAAATGGAAAGCCTCTGTAGGAAGAATGTGAACAATATTTAGAAAAGACTTCTGTAGAAGTTGTGAGCATCTGAAGACACAAGTTGGTAAATGGGGAGACTGTTTGGTTTTCAACACCCTAGCTGAAAAGAGTTTTACAGCATGCACTGGGCTGGGGGGGAAGATTCCAGTAACTTGGAAAAAAACCCAGAACTTCCCAGCTACAAGTGCAAACAAGTCAGTGGGGGAGAATGACATAAAATAACTGTCTTCCCATTTGTCTATTGTAGAACAAGGGCACAAGTTGCTTCTTAAAAAAAGATGAAAGCTAGTAAAAGGACATAAAGTGAATAATGCCTAAATCATTGTCACCGCTAAGGAGAAAATTGACTTACTGCTTTTTACTAATAAAATATTTATAGCTCATTGTCAAGACTTAAAAAAAAAAAAAAAATCCTAAAATAACTTTGTTTCTCTAAATTGGAAATCAAGAACTCACTTTGTTCAACAAAACCTGTTAGCATTTACTTTACCTTAGGTAGTATTACCTGCGAAAATCTCCTGTAAATACAGGATGAGGAGTAGTACTATTAGTTTCCTGCTTTAGAGAAAATGGCAACAGGGACTCCTATCTGTTCTCCTGTGGCGGCAGTTCAAACCAGAATGATAACGATGGGGATTTTTATATTAATTTTTGGGCAGCGTTTCTCACTGCAGAGAGAAACATCCTTTTTAAAAACCAGCATGCTGAACTTTCGTTGCTCCTTTGAAAACAATGCAAGTGGGTAGAACTTGGTGCATGACTTTGTATGAAGAGTGTTAAAGAAAATGCCTAGCTTTTTAATTAAAAGCTTTTTTAGAACTTCTGAAGGATTTCACACACGAAGCAATTAGTGCATTTTCATATATGCTGTTTATGTTAACTTGCACTAGTTTTCCTCATGATCCATTCCAGTCAGTGGCTAGATGTTTAAAACAACCAACCAAACACAATGTACATTGCTTCTCATTGCTACAAATCCTTGTTACAGAATATAAAATTATATACTTGAAATTATATGAGGTATTATAAACTATTCTGGATTAATGTGATATGCACTGTTGTGCTTTTATTCTGACCATTACAGGCATCTCTGAATCTTTTTTTTAACCATACGTTGTAGAATAATCTCTCTTGAACTGAGTCTTCTGGTCATTAGTATGAACTAATGAGGGTTTACTTAGGAGCTAGTGATGTACGTTAGCTGCAGCCAGCCTGTGAAATATTTGGTTGAATGAAGTTGTTTCTTTTCTTGCTGTATGGAGTGAAGAAAAAATTTTTTTTCTTAAAAATGTGCTTCATAACGCCGTGGTTTAGGCTTTCAGCTGGACCTCATGGGTTTTTATCTGGGTTACTTATGGATGGCTTGCAAAAAGAAAAAGCGGTCATATGATATCATATTGTAGTGGCAGGATTATTAGGAATCCCAGCCTTCCTTTGTTCATCAGTTTCTCAAAGACCTTGGGCTCTGAGCCTCTGGTTGGAGTTTAACTTATGGAATAGCTGAGATGCCAAAGGGAGAAAACTCCTGATGCCCGTGGGCTGTCGCGAGGTATCGCTAGGTCGGGAAGGCTGGGGCTGCCTTTGCGCCGTGCCCAGACAGCAGGGTGGTCGCGCCAGGGCAGTTCCGCAAACAATTTCTTGGGAGCAATGTGGGCTTCGGCAGTCGCCAGCCACTGGTTCCTCTCCTGTGCATTCAAGGAACTGGTCAGACTGGAAAATAATCAGTGCTTTTCTAAATAATTGGTAGTTCCCTGATTCGGTTTAGCACGTAGAGCTGTGAAGTTTATTTTTTCCTGTCGGAAGCTCAACTGCTGAATTCGGTGTCGGAGAGAGGCATTGGTCTGTGGTTAACTGTCCAGCAGATTTTTTTTTTTTTTTCCTTTTTAAGCCAAATGTTTAAGTGTTGGGTGTTTTCCCTTTCCGAAGAGATGGATAACTTACTGTAGCTGATTATAATGTTAAACGGTCACTGAACAAAAGGCCAGTGAGCAGAGAGAGAGCATTTCAAGTAGTCCTGCGTGAATTCTTTTCAAACATGGCAGAATTTAACTTTTTAAAAGTGAATTCTACTCCACTGTCAGCTTTCTGTTAGCGGGTCTTTAAACTATGGAAAGGAATGGGGAGTTTTTTGCTCTGCCTACCCTAACATTTCAGGGGACACCCCGAGACCCTCAGTGGACCTTACTGAGGAGAAGCTTTGTGTAAATGGAAGCATCACATCCTAGTATGAGTAGTTCTCTAAAAGACTGAGTGAAATTGTTTTCACAATTAAATTTGACTCTTGCCCCCCCCCCCCCCCCCCCTTGGAATTAGTGTGTGACATTGGTTATGTGATAGGGAGCTTGAAATATCAAAGCCTTTTTTTGTACTCCAGCTTTGGTTCGTGCGCTCCAGGCAGATTCCATTTGTATTATGCTGGCTAACTTGTATTATTTTAGTTCTATAAAGCCAAATTCTTCTGCAAAGAATATTTTTAAAAGTAATTGAACCTGACATTCTGCATTACAGATACCAGCCTCATCCTGACTGCTTAAAAAAAAAAAAATTCATGATATGAACGGCTTTAAGTGAAATGCTTCGCTCAGAAAAGTGTACTTTTAAATATCTTTAAAAATTGCAGGAAATGAGTGCCTGTTCAGATTTTTTTGTTGTTGTTGTTTCTAACTGGAACTATCACTTTTAAAATTAATCAAAGGATTAGGATTAGAAGCAAAATATGATCATTTAAAATATATTAGTAGGGAAATGCAAAACTGGGGGAAAAAATATAGGCTGTACTCCTGAGAAAGGCTGTGACTATCTTGTATGGTCTTGTTGTGAAACTTCCATTGTGGGGGGGAAAAAGTCCCCACCTCTCCCTGAGCAAGGAAAAAATTGAATATAGCTTTCGTTTTAAAATCTGGAACAGCTATCTTCTCCTTATGTATTGTAAATAAGGAAAACATACTTACAAAGCCACTTAAAAATACAAGGTAAAAGATTAAAGTCCAGTAAGATTTAAAAATATAACATACAAGTTAGTTTAATTATGCCTGCAGGCAATTTGTATCAGTCATGTATGAATTGGTGTCAATGGATATTAAAAGTAATAAAAAAGTTTCAACACAAAAGCACTCCGAAGCAGGAGAGCATTTGCAGCAGTGCTCAGCTGACTTGCCAAAGGTGGTAAAACTTTTGCTGTAGGAGTGAAATTCTGCATTCTGAGTGCCCCCATGCTTTTTTAAAAAATGTGGACTTTTCCTTCGTTTAATGCTGCTCTGTGAGAGACAGCTTCCTCTGTTTTTACATGTTAAGAGAAAGATGCATTTCTTTCACAAGGTGAAGTGCTTCACCTGCAGGAGGAAGGAGGAAAGCAGCTCTTTCTTTTTTAGAATAATTTATTTCTGTATGTAAAATAAGTTTTGTTTGTTTTCTTAACAATTAGTTGCTAAGTAGCTGCTACTTCAGTGGAAGTGTGAAGACCTAACCCTCACTTTAAAGTGGCTGATTTTTTTGAAGGGCTGCTCTAAGCTTTAAAAGCAGTGGTTTAAATTAGCACTAAAGAAACCTCGGTGGTGTAACAGAGGAAGGTGTACCTTGCTCCCAGAGTAGTCCAAGCTTGCTTAGATGGAGGAGCAGAACTTCTCACTCCCAACTCATCTGCTTACCCCTCTTGGCAATGCTGACATTACTGAGATGTGTGGAATGAGTAAAGTCAACTATGTGTTTCTTCTTCTTGATCCCATCTATCCTATTGCTTTCTTCAGGAATTGTGGTCAATGACACCTGACACATGCAATAATGCATACGTACTGGACACTTGGTGGTTTGCTTTGTTAGCTCTCGCGCGCGGTACGTGGTATGAAACGCAGCTTGGAAAATCCAGCTTTGTGAACGCTGACCCCTAAAGCCTGACAATATATGCCCTGTAGAAATACTATCAGAAACAGTATCTTCGACAAAAATTCTTGCAAGAACCAAGTTCTTGGCAGATTTCAGATTCCGCTTATCATGATCAGTGCCAACTCAATTCGCTCCATACCTCCCTCTCACTTGCCTGCTTCAAGATCATCCTATAGCGTGTTGTTTCCCAGGTGGTAGGACATGACTGCCAGCGTGCGCCTGTTTAATTTCAGACTAGAGCTTTGCATCCCAGACAAAAATCCAGGCTGATTCTGCATAAAAAAAATCCCTCAGGAAAGTTGGAAAGCTTGTTTTAAGTGCTTGAAAGCTTTGGGGGAAGAGGCCATTCAAGCAGTAGGATCTGGGTTCTGAAAGTCAGTCCCCGTGTGTGGGGTTTTGTGTTGCGCGTTTTTATTATGAGCAGGAGAAAGTCAATCTGTGTATGGTTTTATTTATTTTTTTGTTATTAGCTGGAGCAAAGATGAGTCAGTCACACAGCAAGTCCCTGCTTATCGTGCTTCCCTGTTCGCTGGGGGAATGCTGAGCTCGCTAAATTCCGACAATTCAGTTGGCGATCATGAGGATTCAGAAGCGCCCTGGATTTGTTTTCCATTCTACTGTGAATGCACAGAATTGTAGAGTTCTGCGCTCTCAGAGCTGCAGCTTTAGCCCTTGTAAGAGTAAAAATTGTGCCTTTAAAGACTGCAGGAATAATTACTTTATACAGGAAGCAGCTTTTTTTTTTTTTCATTCACTGAAATTATAGGGATAGTTTCCTAAAAATTGTATTTCTAGGTGGAACTTGATGTTGGGTATCGTGCTAATAAGTTACTGGAGCTTCCTAATGCTGCTGCCTTATTTAAAAAAAAATTTAAAACCAAAAACCTAATTTCCTTTTGTCTGTAAAATCAATTTCCTTTTCTGTATTTACTCAACTCAAAACAGATGCGTTTTCGTAACATAAATGGTTTGGTATTGTGTTTGGTGCATATGCAATGTGCTGCTGGTGCTTCCCCTGTCATGTTCTGTTCCTGCGTGTGCAGTTGGGAAGGACGTATTTCTGCTCAAAATGGTTACCTCCTAAAGCAGAGGAGCGAAAGACGCTTTATGAGCGTGCATAAAGCTATCCTGGGCAGAAGGAGGCGATATTTTTGTTAGGGCTCAGTGTTACACGTAAGCAGCGGATATTACAAAGATGTTGACTTATGTACTGATGGTTGCATAGTGGAAATATGTCAGGGGTCTAACTGGCCTGAGGCCGTTTGTCCTCAAAATCCTCGGTATGTTACAATCCCTTTGAATGCTTTCAGAACAGCGGTTGATGCAACACGCAAAGCCTAACCCCTTGCCTACAGGTAGTGAACGTGATTAGTTTGATTTCTCTGAGGCTTGACGTTCTTTTATATTATTTTTTGTTGAAATCGCAAGAAAGTTAAGCTCCTAATTCAGATCTGTAAGTGCAATAGTATATACCAATGCCTAGCAAATGGAAGAAAACTGTAGCCACTGATACTGGGACTTAGCTACTTATCCCAGGGGAAAATTTAAAATTGGCAAATGCCTGGTGAAGAAGCATAAGGAAAAATAAATATCAATTTTTCAGAAAAAAATAGCTAATACTATACACAAAGGCTGAGATTTTGCTAACCAGTATAATACCTTGTATGAAACTGTGAAGTGTATAGCTTCTGCAGAGTAATATATCCTACTAAGATTAGGAGGGGACACGACACACCAAACACTCCATGAAACAGTAAAATTATGAAACCATTTAACTCCAGTGCTATTGATGAATGATGTGGGGGTTGTTTTCCCTCCTACAGAATTAAGAAAAAAACCAACCAACCCCACTTTTGTGAATATAAGAAGAAACTAAAAAAAAATCAAGAACATTCTCATTTTTGGCAGATTTTAAATTGTATGGGTCAGGGTGAATCATCATTTGGCTGCGACCAGTTTGACTGGAGTGCTGCAAGAGGGGTGTTTTGTTAAAGATGTGAAGGAGCTGAAGTAGTATTGTGTAATATCGATAATAAAGCAGCTGGGCATTCAGTGGAAAACATAATACGAAAAGCACTTAAATACCATGTGTCTTCATTGCAGAGAAGCAGTTGCACAATGCAGATTATTTTGTTCAGTTAAAGCCTGTAGAAATTGTAAGCAAGCTGGCATGAATAGACAAAATGGGTCCTAGTCATCACGGCAGAAGGAAAGACGGGCACTTCAGAATTTCAAACTGATCATCACTGAGAAAACAACACAGAACCAATTAAGATGCTGTGACTCCTCTACCGCTCTGTTTTGAAAAAATAAAGCAGCTTAAATGTTTTAGTATTTGAACTAACAAAAGTTAGAAGTGATTTCAATTACATCTATTAATTGCCATAGAGTTTCACAACAGGCTTATTAACAACTTTGCAATAATTGAACAGACAGAAAAGTAAAATCCTTCTTCCAGGGATTATGGAAGATGAGTCATCATTGTACCAGGCACAGATTAAAATGTCTTTTATGAAACAGGGTGTTACTGCAGGATTTTACATAGAATAACTGCAAGAGATTAAGCTGGACTGAAAAAATACTAAAAGCATACGCATTGGAAAAAAAAAAAGTGGAGAAAAAATAGCACTGAGGTTAACTTTAACATCCAGGGAAACAAAAAGGAGAAGCTCCTACACTGTGTACTGCTTTGTGCTACCAGCCGATCGGGAGGAGAGGGTGCGAGGGACTCGGCAGCGTGCCTGCTGCTCCCCGCAGAGAAGGGGCCGTGCGGCCGCCCCCGTTCTGACGGAGGCGGGGGGCGCGTTCTCCGCGTGCCCGGCCGTCGTTCGGCTGGCGCTGCCCTGGGATCACAGCCGTTCCCGAGGACAGAGAAAAACGTGTTGACCTTCTGAGCGGGATACAGAGCATTTCTTCCAAGACCGAGCTGTGCGCAAACCACCAAAAAATACACCGAGATTTGTTTCGGTATGTCAGATTAATGCTCAAAATAGCTTTCATGGTTATAGACTGGTTCTTATTTCCATGATGCTCGAAGCACCAAAAGACACTTAGATAGCTTGCTGTAGTTGCAACAGGCCAAAGAAAGGATGCCAAAATGATCTTCGTGGGCCAGCCTGAATCTTTGCTGGAGAGAATGCCTTCGGGCACGGATAATGACCCGCTGCAAGCTGCCATGAGCAAGCGCGCTTGGACCCCCGGCTCCTGCCGGCTTTCTCTCCTGGAAAAGAGCACTTCACCGGGGGACGGCTCCTGTGAAACTCTAACCATGTGCGCTCAAGGAACGAATGTGAAAGCCACTTGAAATAAAGTACCAGCTGGAGCTTTCTGCAGTAACCGAGGGCGATTACTCGCAGGTACAGACATAGCTTTTCAAAAGCGCGATGCCTGTCGCAACAAAGCCCTTTGTATTTTAGGGAGTCACAGCTACTCCGCAGAGACCTGGCTGGACGCATTGGGAGGAATCCATATTTTGTTGCAGTAGATTGCCTTTCTGATAGCCATAAAGAATACTTCAGACCAGAGACGAATCGTTCAGTACAAGTGGTATAAGTGTTAACGGTTGTTTTCAAGGGAGGTATTCCTGTAGGTGACAAATAAACACAATTCCCATTCAAAGGAAATAAGGTTTTATCGAGAAGCAGGAAAGTCCATGTTGCTCCCTCAACTTGCTGACTGATCTACTCTTCTTAGTGCAAAGAAATTAAAACACTGAAACATCACAAGAAATAAACAAAAATTAGCAAGATGAACTACTATAAGCCAGAGAGCCAGTTTTTGGTAATATAAGCTGAATGTTTGATGTTACAAACTCAAAAACAGCAGCTTGTCACCACAGCAAATATATTGTATTATATCAAGTGATGCTAGCTATAAAATAACTAATGTTCTGAATTTCAAATGTACTATTTTTATTGCATAGCTGTTCCCTATAAAGACAAAGGTAGCAGTTCCTGATTTTTTTTTTCTGTTGCTTCTTAAATTCAGTCAGTATTCTGCAAAATAAAGTGAAATAGTTGACGTTCAGAATATGCTGTATTTAAATAGCTGCAAGCTGACATTTGGAAAAAGGCATGGGATGCTAGCTCTATAAAACTCCTATTTACTGCATTTATTGAACTTCTAATGAAGTTGTTTAGTTAGCTGTATTTCACACACGTGTAGCTTAGTATAGGACACAATTTGTAACAACAAAGTCCCTGCAAACCTTGTCCTGCCGAGCAGTTATGGTGTGTGATGATGGAGACCTCCAGCAGGAAGGTTAGAAGAACACGGTAAGAGAGAATTTACTCAAGTAAAATTTAACGTGTAACTGGATGATGTGTTCAGTATCCCTGCAGAGTGTATCTATATATAAATGTATTGCCTATTACAGACTTTTTATACAGATAGATTGCTTTATCCTCAAGGAGTATTGAAAAACGGCTAGTTGGCAATCATGCTACATGGGAATCACAGCCTGAATCTTCAGCCTGATGTTAGGATATTTCTGCATTAAAACTACCCATGACGTCTTTGCAAGGTTATGTGGAGTGCATGCGTAATGTCCTACGGTGTGGATCAGACTAGGATTATTTCCATAGAAACTTTACCATTAGTATCTTGCCCATCGTTAATGGTTTGACAGAAATCAGAAAATAAAATTAGGGTATCTGCAAGGGAAAATACATGTTAGAGAATACTCACCTTTGTCTAAAGACATGAAAAATAGCTCATGTTTATAGTTTTCTGCCCCAGGGTTGGGAAGAGCCAGACTTTCCCTGGAATTCCACTTGCAAACTTTTATTTGCATGATAAAATTTATTCATCTGATAGATCCTGTTGTCTTCAGTTACTTCAAACGTGTACGTTAGGCAGGTACCTCATGCTTTGCGAGCCTTGACTGCTCGCCCTCATTTGTGCCGGTGAATGGAAAGACAAGACAATTATCTCTCTAATTTGATTCATAGAAACGGTGAGTGAAGTCTTGGATGTTGCAGCTTCTTCTGCCCACGAGGAAAACTTAGACAGTGGCAAGGAAGGAGTAGCCTCAGCAGCTCAAGAGATTACCGACACATCCTCAAGGAGCCAGGACGCTGATGCTGAGGAGTCGGGGCAAACTTCAGAAGGTGCAAGAGTACAGCTGCGTCTGAAATGTTTTGTCTCTGAAAAGCAGGAGTAGCTGTTTGCACTGAACTAGGTGCAAGAGCATGCAGAACTCAAGTGACGCAATGTGGCTGCTAGCGATGACTGTGTTTGGCATCGTAGTGTTAGCAGAAAATTTAATTTTGAAATGATATGCTGTGCAGTAGAAATAGGTATTACTAAATTGGATTGCGGGGGTGTTTTGAGCTCAGGGCCCTGCTAAGTGGCTAGATGTAAAGTTCATTAAGAACAAGAAATTCTCCCTTGTGCTGCACGTGATGTAACACAGTTTTTTTAACATCTGACCTAACTTGAAAGATTGATTTTCTTAAATTATGTTGCTGTAAAGAAAAATATAGAGCATGTGATATTTATAAACCTTACGGTGTTTCAATGAAGCTGTAAGTGATCTTATATTGCTATTGAAGTTGAACGATAGAATTAAATGCAAAGAAAAATGTGCGTTAAAATTATCACTGCGGAGATTTTCAAAGGAGTTTGGAAGTTTGGCCTCTAAACTCTTTTACAATTAGAATTAAAAAGCTAAAAGGAAAAATGTCTGTATACCTAATACGACTTTGTAAAGTGTGTCCCTTGAGTCCAAAGGATCCTTTGGACTAAAGGAAACAACTTACTTGACTATTTGTCATCGAATAAGTTGTTTCCAATGTTTCTCATTGGTGTTTTGTCTCCGTTTTCAGTTTCTGTGGAGGAGAAGACAACACCTGAAGAAGTTGCTAAGGAACCCTAAAGGTACACAGTACGACGGCAGCACGTGGTTTCCCGCTCCTCTCCTTCCTTTTTTTTCTCAGTTAGTGGCAATTGCAGCATGTGGTAAGCCTGCACGTGCGCTCTGATGGTGAACTTGTATTTCTGCTCCCAACAAGTACACTGCAAAAAAAGAACCTAACTGAAGTTTTTCTTCTTGTTTGGGAACCGTTGTGGGCATCTTTTAGAGGCTAGGGAGCAAAGCTTTTCTACATCAATTGTCATGCTGGGTATTTATTTATGGCTTTATCTTAGCCCCGTGCAAACTGGATGAAGACCCAAGAGTTGTAGCTTTCTTCTAGGCAAAAAGTGTTCTTTGGACATTGATTTAAATCATATAGATACTGGACTTCTGGATTATTGCCCTACACAGGCGAACTCTTCTCTTGTTACCCTCAGTGTAAACATGGTGAAGTTGTAACCTTCTGGACTGTTTTTTTTAAAGACATTTTTTCACGATTAATCTCTCTGCACTTTTAGTTTGTGCTGATGAAAAATATTGAATATAGTATTCTTACAATTTTGCTAGTATCTTGCTCAGTTGGCTTTATTATTTTATAGTATTAAAAAAGTTGCCCACAATATTCTTACTATTTTGCTATTCCTGTGACTCCCCTTTCCAAAATGGACTGTAGGATGGTGATAGAAAGCTGAGGGAAAAAAAAGTTTGGTTGCAATATGAACACGAATCTTGGGAGAAGAGATATTAACTAGAATTGAAAAAACTGAAAGTTAAGCAAATAAACCTCCCAGGTCAGGAATTCTCAAAATTATTTGCTGCTAGTTAACAGTTCATACACTAATTCTTGGAGCAGCAGTGCAAGAGGAGAAGGAAACAGAGCAAAGAAAGTTATTTTTCATTGTATCCTCAAAACGTATGTTCTAAATACGCTTATCCAACCTTATCATTATGTTCTGAGTCCTTTGCAAATGCACATTTGCTTATTCCATCATCCACTGCAATATAAAATAAGATAATGCCTCTTATCTTCTTGTCATAAAAGGTAAACATTGTTCTTAAACTGCATGGTCTTTTTCCGTGTTGTTTTAGCATTTGAAACTAAGAAAAAAAATTAAAGCAAAGCCAATCCCACAATTATAAAATAGTTTACAAAATGCTAGTGTTAAGATATATTCCTCTACCAAATAGAATTTTTGTGTTTTACTGGGAGTAATGGTGTGAAGGGAACAGCTATTTAATGAACGTGGGTGAGACGTGCAGAAGAGTTGCAAGCGTGTGCCTCTCCGAGCTGTTATTTTTGCTCAAAGTGAAAGCTAAGGGCATCTGAGAATATCACATCAGAAAAATAAGTTACCAAGAAATTCTCTCCGCTCGGGGACACGTAGATGCAGTGATACAGAGAAAGCAATAGAGTTAGGAATCTCTCTTTTTCCCTGTAAACATCTTGCAACCCTAAAAATTGTTGCATTGTTATTCCAGATTTTGATTTAGACAACAAATGCCCAATACATCCAACTCAATTAATGAAGGCCATTAATGACAGTAACTGAAGGGGGGGGAGTGGGAGGGAAGGCAAGCTGCAGGAAACACCTTTGATGATGAACAAATTGAAAATAGGTGAAAAACAGATGAATCTGCTACCAGAATATGCATCCACGGAATTCTGCTTAAACTGCTTGGGCTCTTTTGGACAAAAAAAAAAAAAAAAAAAAAGTCTTTTTATGAATATAGCATCACAAGGTTACAAAAAAAAAAAAAGGTCTCTTAGTACATTCCGATCCAGTCTTCTTGGGGGGGGGGGGGGGGGGGGGAAACAAAACCAAAAAACCAAAAAAAACACCCCAAAACCAAATGTTTATCAAACTTTTTACTACTTAGAGCTGGAAGATTGCCACTGGATTGAAAGCCAGGCTGATGTTTTCCAATTTACAAGTCCAGAGCCACAATGCATTCTCAGTTAGGAAACAACTAATTCTTTTTTTAGTGTATGCTTTGATTGTAAGCACTTTAGGGTATGGACCTTAACTTTCAGTTTGCATTAAAACAAATCATACTTTTGGGGGAATTCAAAGCAAAAAAAAAAAAAAAATCAAAAGAATGTTGATGTGAGAATCAAATTAGTATCTGGTTCACTTTTTTAAAAAATACTGATTATTCGGTGAAGGGATAGAATGGATGAAATCCCCAGATGAAGCCTCGAATTGATGCTGAGAGCATGCCTGAGTAAGAATATACTGTTATTCCCCTTTCTTTCCAGAGCACAGCAATTCTTCTGTCTGTGGCTGTTGGCCCCAAATTCACACTGCTATGAAGCTTCTTATATCAGTAATCTCAGCAAACACAATTGGTTTACCTCATGCTTACATTTCAGCAAGTAACAATTTGTAGAAGTAAGGCTTAGTGGAACGCGTCCAGCATGCAGGGGAATTCATTTATACCTGAGCAACACGGCTGAAGAGGAGGGATTCCTTGAAATCGGGCTTTGTTGGTGGTAGCAGAGCAAGTTTTCACAAGCCATCAGATAAGCATGATTTACGCAGCAATAGCGTTTACATGCTGTAATTCACTTAACTGATAACCTGCAGTCAAATTTACAGCGTGCTTTGAACGTTTGCAAAGAAAAAGACCTGATGAATCAAGTCTGTTGCTAAACATCATGTATTGTTGCTTCCTCCTAAACCAGATTCTTTTTTCTTTTTGCCAGTAAGCAGTGCTGAAGCCTTTGAAAAGTTTAATGGAAATATTTGTGGCAATCAACCCGCTGATTCCTGTGTGAAACCTCATACTCTTCCTTGGAGACATAAAAGACATTGTGCAGTTTGCGATACCACACGCTGCTCGTTAGGACCAGTAGTCATTGCTGCAACAGACAACCTAATACGATTTAAGTTGGTTAGAGAGACGCTTCTGTGATTAACATCTCTGCTTTAGAAAGTAGCACCCAGTAATAGCTGTCAAAGCACCACCCAGCATGTAATAAATGCACGTGCTAAAAGAAGCAGTAGACTTAACTGAAACCACGTCAGGTGAACTCGTTCTCGGTCTTTGTTGTCTTGTTACGTACATTGATTTCTTACTTCTGGTCCAAACTGTGGTGCGTAATAATACCGTTGTAACATTCCATGCTAAAATGTAAGTAAAAGGTTTTAACCAAGTTAAAAATCTTATAAAAATTACCGGGTAGTATTTTTAAATTGGGTCACGGGGAAAATAACAACCTTGTTTGCTCCCAAGTTTGGATTTGCAATTGTAAGCATAGGACATTTGGCTGTACAAGACCTAATATTCCCCCTGCATAAATATTTTAGATGCTACCCTTCCTTGCACAATAATATCCAGGAGTAAACCTTTTTAAGGCTCCTGCTTTCAGAACAAAACCCATTTGCAAGTAGTAGGAATAGGTACTTTACAGCATGAAAATCAAAGTAACACCAGTTGAAGTTATCATCATTGATTGAAGTGGTGGCTCCTACCTTGGGGGTGCTGGGCCGCCTTTCTACCAAACCTTATTCAGCTTGCTGTGTCTTTCTGTGTTGTTCTGTCTTAGCAGTGACGTGCAGCGGTGGCATAACAACACGGAGGTTTGAGAGAACACTAGTACAAATCACGAGCAATTTAGGCTATGGTAAAGCGCCTGTCCCGAGCACTCGCAGATGGCCAGCAAAATTCCCATGGAAGGCTATGCCACAGGTGTTCAAATGGACAAGGATTCTTAAGGACTAATAAAGAACAGTAAGCTGGATAACCTTGTCATGTTAGTATTATCTTAATAATGAAAAAATCTATAATGAATAATGGGTCTGCATGATGCTGTTCTCCTAACCCTCCATGGCGCTATGTGCGTGTGCATGAGTGTACATCTACTACAAAACTTTTACTGGGACCCCCACCAGTTAAAAAGCATCACAGCGATCACAGAATGGCAGTAATTCTAAATCAGACCCAAATAAGGTATATTACACAGAATTTACATAGAAAGTATGAATCATAAGGTGTATCTGGCTGCTTTCTCTTCAAGCAGAACTTTGGAAAAATGTTGAAAGGGAAATTACAGCATTATGACATTCCTGCCCATGGCACAAAGCCACACATGCTCCTTCCCCCATCGTAAAGCAAATTATAATGGCATTCCAACAAAAATACAGCCTACTGCCCCTGTACCTGCTTAGGAATAACTGGAATAAGGCAGAGGCAAAATCAGGCTCCCGAGCTTCAAGAAGCCATACCACAGTCTTCTGCTTAAAGGATAAAGCCACTGTGATTAAAAGCAATTTTTGTAGACAAAGCTACTGGAATAAAAGTCTTAGACTGATATTTTGTTGGATGAGAGTCTATCTTTATTTATCTGCTAGATTAAACATCCTATGATGGATGCACACTCTTAAATGTTCCATTTTATCATTTTCACTAATTCCCAGTGAAATAAACTGTTTCTAATTTCTGCAGCTGGCAGTAGGGTTTCTGAAATTGTAGGCTTTGCAGAATGTCCCTTTATCTCTGGAACTGCTCTGGTGCATGGCAAAATATACTCGTCCTTTGGAACAGGTGCCCGAAGAATTGAAGCACAACCTATGGTGTGCTTTCCAAAGCTTTTAATCTTTCTGATTTCAAAAAATGTAAGAGCCCCAGAATAGCCTGTACATATGCTTCATGTCAGAGATCCCTTTTTAAAAAAAAAAAAAAAAAGACACTACTCCTGAAAGCCAAAGGAACTAGGAATATATTATAAACTCTAGCCATGATGACATGTAGCACAGCGTGGTCTGCTTCAGCACTTGGTTATCCTAGATTAACAACAGAGATATTTGGCAATTCGCAGAGGGCTGCTCTTCAAAATAAACAGCCAATAACCGCATGCAGAATGCCTTGTTGCTTCGTCAGAAATTCTTTGTCTCACTGGTTTGGGTGGTCCCTAGCCATCATCGATCACTTGTATCAGTCATGTTAGTATGGAGCCTAATTACCACACAGCTGAATATCTTTCTGTCCTTCACCTCCAGAAAAGTGAATTTTTGAGTTGCTACACAAAAGCTGTGATGAACCGTAGAAAATGGTGAAAGAGTATTTGCTCATCGAGGGGAACAAGATCACAGCAGAGAGCAGACATAACACAAGACTAAAGGAGAAGGGGGCGAAAGGGTTTGTTCTTGACAATATACTTCAAAGCTCAGAGCAAAACCTGAGATTCACAAATTTGTCCAAACTGCAACTTGCACCTCTGCAGCCAGCAAGTATCTGTGACACCAGCTGGCAAAGCGTTTCGCCTCCCTCTGGCCCTAGTTCACGTGAAGGATGACAGCCTGGTGCTGCTAGCAGCAATTCATCTAGCTGAAAGGCTGGAGACAGATGAAGTCCATTTAACAGTTTCAGTTTTACTCTTTGCCCGTGTTGTCAACGTAGAATTTCAATTTTTATTTTCATTTGCTTCTTAAAAACATAAGACAGTTACTTAAAAAGATCATTCAAGCTGCGAGTTGGTACTCAAAATGTGGAAAATCTGAGAGTGAAATACTTTAACCAAGATTTCTTTTGCCTGTGAAGCAAGCTTAGATGATGTAATTAAATACTGTTTTTTATCTGTTTTTCTGGAAGAAAAACAACCCACAAAACCCCAACAAACCCAAACCAAGCCAAGAACTGAGGCTGTGCTTTTTTTTCCACCTGTTGGTCTCTCTCCTTGCCTCTCCCTCATAAATTTTGAACCAACCCCAACTTCTGTTTTACCAGAAAGGTGGGAAGGACATAAAGGTCCTAGCAGCTGAGTGATGACTGAGGAGATCGGTAGCTTATTTTGTTGTGTTTACCAGCAGATGAGCAAATGCACATATATGATGCAGCTGAGCAGCACTTTGGTGGCCATAATCAGCTTCTGCAGACGCTGTTTCCTCTCTGCTGGTGGTTAGGGGGTGAAAGACCGAGCCAGCAGCGCTGCAGGAGGAGAGCTCAGAGGGCACAGGCACGGATGGGGTGGGGGGAGACAGGCAGGGACAGAAGGCGTTTTGTGCGAAAGGACATAGGAGCTAGTGTCCCTTGGTCTGCTGCCCATGGATTAGCTCATTTCTACAGCGTGCTGTCCCCGTTGCCACGCAGACAGTTCTGCTCTTAGGAAAGGTATTTCTTGGTTGTATGTTTTGCTCTTGCCCTGCAAACCTGCTGCAGAAGATGGAAGGCGTGCAGGCTGGTGGAAATAAAGTCTATCCCGGAGCAACAGGTGTCAAACGTCGTCGTGGGAAACTGGATTATCCTGCATTCTGGTCTTTACTCCTTTGTTTGGGCTGCGGCGGGAGATGTTGCCTCCTCCAGCTTTATTGGGATGGGAAGAAGGGCTAAACCTGGAGGTTTCTGTGCTGGAGTTGTTCCTGCCATTTGCGTGAACTACAGGTAATTAAACGGGTTGTTGAAATGGCATGATTTGCTTAGTGGTTTAGCTATCTGCAAATGTTCTCCGCGTCCTCTTGACATGTTATCAAACTCAAATGATGGCTTTAGCAAGCTCTGAAAGGCTGTTTGCAATTGATGTTCAACTGCTCCTGTATAACAAACAAATGGGAAGCTTCTGTGGAACAGAATACTCTTCTTCATGTGGTCTGTTAATTATTTCTATCAGCTTCATGTGCAGATTCAGTGTCTCTTAATTACCTAAAAATCTTGTTTGTTTAGTGATAAATCATTTTCCTTATTTTAAGCCTTCATGACTTAATGATCCTTCAAAAGATATATGTGTGAGCTCTGCTTGTGCCCTAGGAAAAGTGTTATACATTGCTATAGTTTCCATGTTTCATCTCAGGAAGTTCAGCTGCCCGTACTTTGTCTTCTCAGTTTTGCATTGACGGCAGTATGCAAACCTATTAAATTAAAGGGGAAAATATAGAGAATAAGTGAAAGAGGAGAGACAGTAATATGTACCAAGATCATATTTCCGCTTTCCCTTTCCCTCTCTGTAATTAAATTAAATTACTGAGGTCTGTGGAGATTCATTGATCACCTTCCCATAATGTGATTTTTTTTTTTTTCTGGCTTCTTTCTTCCTGCATGAGGCTATTTTCTTCCTCAGTAGTTACTGGGAAATGTTATTCTCCAGTGAGGGCTAATTGAGAATAATTGACCATTGGGCAACGTGCACTCACATTATCAAGCAGAAGAGGGCACTAAATCAAAAGCAGTATGATTGCTAAAACCTAGAACAGAGAAAGAATCCCCCATCCACAAAACCTGGAGCTAAACAATACGGGAAGAAATGAATAATGTATGCTCCCCCCCCCCGGAGAAAATTGGCTTGATTTTTTTTTTGAAGTTTAATTGTGGTTTGGAGAAAATCCAAATCATACAGATCCTTTTCATTCCACTGTTGTAGTAAGTGTCTAATTTCCAATGCAAAGTATTTGGTGCCGAGGCTGTTATAATACGGGAGGAGCCAAACCTGGAGTAACTGTTCAAGGCTTGACAGTTCTTGCCAATGGGAACACAATGAGGCTGGATGTGAATGTCTTTGTTTCCATTTAAATGATGAATGACGTTCTATAAAATCAAAATCACTGTGGTCTTGCCCCTTTTCACTTATTACAAGCATCAGCAGTAGAAGGAGGTTACACTAAGTATTCAGTCCTGGTTATAAACAAAGAGAGAAAGACTTTGAAGTGTTTGAAGTTGTTACTTTATGAGAAAAACCTTAATGGCTTGATTTCCACGCCCTGCCCGTTTGCTTTCAGCATATATCTGCTCAGAATCTTGTCTTCTGTACCAGTTCTGAGATCCTCACTGCGGCACCGTCCACATGAAAACATTTACTAATTGCAGAGCTTGGGTATTCCTAAATGAAAAGGAGTTTCCAGTGCTGAAATAATATGCTATGAAAGATAAATTTGTCTTTAAGGACAATTGTTTTTTTTTTCTTTAAAGCAAAACAGTTGAAAACAAACTGGGTAGTCTCCGTAAGAAATTTCTTCTCGCAAAACACGACAGTTTCCAAAGGGTTTTCCTGTATCAGAAGGGTCCTGTGTGAGCGTTCTGCTTTCTGCTATGTCTAAATGAAGAAAATCAACATGCCATGTACGTTCCATGTATTTTTTGAGTGAAAATGAGGTAAAGTCCTCTTTCACACTTACTGTAACTTAGATTCTTTTGCCTAAAATATTGCAACTGCTACATTTTAAAATATATCTAACATACAGCACCAAACTGCTATAGACTTTCCTCCTTTATATCCGTGTAATTCCTTCTTTCTTAAAAGCAACACAAATTTATTCAAGGGTAAAATCCTGCCCCTGACAGGCTTGTTTCAGCATTGCGTTGCTCCCCTGCTCTAATCGCATAACTCCCCCGTAATTAGTGGCATTACAGCCCCTGCAATGCTGAGGATCAGAAGCTTCTTGTGCCTACCTACTTTACAAGCAAAGTAGCATTGCAGTTGTAAGGAAAGGAGGGTGTGTGTTTGGCTTTTGGTTTGAGGTTTTATTTTATTTTCTTTGAACTTGTATGCCATTAAGGACAATTATACAGGAGACAGAATGATTCAGAAAAGATTAGGATTACATGCAATTTAAAGGCTTTACTGTAAAATATAAGCTGCTTTAGTAGCCTAGAGCATGAACAAAATCAAGGGGTAGATAGGAAGTTTAAGTAAGTTTGAGTTAAGCTGACGCTAGCCGTGTGTCTTCATAGCACAGAAACCTTGCATTCGCGGGCAACAAGAAGTCTGAAACCTTGCCTTAAAGCTGTCAGATCTGGAATTCTTCACAGGTAGAACCTTTATTTATCTGGTATTTATGCTTGGCAATAGAAATATGTGAATCATCAGATCTACAGACCTCAAATTAGGTTCCATATCCCTGCAAAAATAACTCCAAAAGCTGCTGAGCCTTGCTTGTGCATGCCAAGCCAACCTGATCCCCGGGCTGGGGTCAGGAAGGCGTATTCCCCGCTGCCCTGCAGGCAGGAGTGGCTGTGGGAGGTGGGATGCCTGCCGCTGTAAAGCGTGGACACCAATTTGCTTTCTAGGATCGACTGGTCATCGGACCAGCACCTTGCAGCGGCAGGGATTTAAAGCACTGCTGCTATCCTCCACTACTTGTCTGTCATTTTTGTGTGCCTTTTGCACAGAGTATTATAGGACTTGGGGAAACATTTGTCACTTTGTCATATATGAAATAGATACCCAGTGACCCTTTCTGGACTCAGCATTTGCGGTGTCGCTACCTGCAGTTGCCTGGGACTGGTACTAAAGATCCGTTCCAGTTATCAGTAGCGTGTCAAAACAGAACTTCTCCATTTTGGAGCTGTCCAACTTGGTCCACCGCATGAAACTCCATTGGCGGGATAGATGAGGAACTGGTCTCCTGACTTTTGTGTCTGCTCTGCACTGGGGTACAGCGACTCAAGGATAGGATGCTGTCCAGACCGCTCCCGCTTCTCACCGTTCTGAGTGACATTTTTCCACCAGCAATAATCTTTGAGCTCTCAGCTCGCAATGTAATACTTTTTTTTCCTGTGAGGGCTCAGTAGGGTCTTAGACATCATCTTACATGAAAGCAAGACCATTCGAATGTTTTGGAGCTGTGCTAGTGAAGCGATCGCTTTTGGGACAAATACATACAACAAAATATCCATCCCAAACAGCCCATCAGGAATTTCCTTCCTGCTGGCAGAGACAGCTTCAGTAATGTGTAAAGCAGCAGCCAGTTACATCCCTTGTAGCAGGCTGACACATGCGTATCCTAGAATCCAACTGTTAGTTTTCGCAAGCATAGGGTTTTGGGTTTGATTTCTACAGACTATCTTTAATTTGGATAATTTTATGCTTAGAGCTTCCTTGAAAGTTCTGAGTTTATAGGTTTACAATTAAAGGGTAACACGGTATGTACCTGAGACAAAGCAGGCCTTCCATTAGGATGCCTTTTCCCATAGGTGTATACAAAGCAAGCTCCACTGTAACGCTTGGTTCACCATGGATTTGTGGTCTATATGGAAGTTCCCTTGTCGTCTTTATCTCTGCAATCCCCGCTGTATCCTCTGCGGTCCGTGCGATCCTTTTGCTGCTGCCCCATCAGGCCTCCCTCATGTCTTCTAATCCCATAGTGCCACCAGTTTTCCACTGCATCTCCATATACCTCAAACGCCTTCTTTTTTAGCGGGGGAGAACGCAAGTCAGCTAAGAAATAGCATTGCTGTAGCCGGCACACAGCCATGTGTGTGTTGATACACCAACTGGCTGCTGTGGGTCAGCACAAAAACCAGCTGCTTTCTGGTGGGGACAGACACTGGTGTCGGTCTCCCCTGCTCCGATACTTGCATTCTTGAAATCTGTAGGAACTTAATCTTTGAGATCTCTACCCTTTCATAAAATCGAGCTGAAATTGGCAAATAATGTCAAAGGGAAAGGAATGATAGAGAGATGGATGGACGCATGGGTAGCTAGGTCTCAATAAAGCTTGTTTCCTTAGGCTAAAATGTAGCTTAGTTTAGTGATGTTGGAATACTGCATGGCAAAAATGGGATGCTTTTCTATGACTCTCTAAGCACAATATGGAGTCTATCAAAAGTTCATGTAAAAATGAAAAAAAAAAAAAATCCAAGCAAAACCCCCCAAATTATTGACTTTTTTTTTATTTTAGAAATTATCAATAGTTTTCACTGTGGCTCTATCTCTAGAGTTTTCAAAAAACAGACTATGCTCTGCAAGTTTATCCTAGGAAGGAAAAAACCCCTAATTACACCTGTAGAGTTACTGCTACTTCATTAATAACGATTTACAGAATGGACTGACTGACAGAAGGGTCGTGGGACCTTCACTCCCGTATTTCTTCTGGGTCATTTCTTGGTCATTTCTTCTGGGTCATACTTCTGGGTCTGAATCAGTGTAACTTTCTCCTTTCATCTGAACAACCAAAAGCAGTAAGCTCAGCATATGGAATTAGATAGGCTCCAGTCTTTTGAGGACCAACGTTTAAAAAGCAATGTGGACCGCAGCTTTCTATATGCAAAAGGGGCAGGGAAGCATCTGTTGAACTGCTGACCCCATGTTATTGCATAGCAGTGGCCCAGCAATAGCAGTTTTGAATCGACCACAGGTCTACCTCATGAGTAGGTGAAAAGGGCCACTATCCCTTTTTTCTTTTTTTTGATAGCTGCATCACATCACTTCATTTCAAAAATCATTCAGCTGAACTGATCCAACTTGGTGGCCCTGCTTTTTTCATTTTGAAGTTTAACATTTTTCAGCACAGCTTTCCAACCAGCTTAAGGTAAACCAAACATATCTGTTCCTAAGAGAAATACAGTTTTCCATATGAGGAGTTAATCTAGTTTCATTAAAAAATGAAAACAAACAAAAAGAAGCAGGAGCAGAGAAAGAAATGAAGATTCCATTGTGATTATCTCAAACCAGTGCTGTGGGCCTATGTTTGAAAGAAGCTGTCTGTGTGGCCTATGTTTGAAAGAAGCTGTCTTTCTTCTTTGTGAAAAGGATCATGGCAAGAGGTTTTCTTCTTTTTCTGAATTTTAACTTGGACCCATAGAAAGAATCAAAAAAATAACTAAAAGAGCAAGCACTTCAAGTCAGGACTAATTAAGCACTAAAGATAAAGCTGACAGCACTTAGGTCTACCAGGCTGCAAAAGAACTGGAACGGAGGGCTAAAGCTCCCACCCAGCTAGACTTATTTCCAGTCTATAACAAGGCAATTTTTGCCAGGAACCCTTTAATCTTTTCCTCCCAATATCCTACTGTTGTGGTTTAACCCCAGTCGGCAACTAAGCACCACACAGCTGCTTGCTCACCCTCCCCCCGGTGGGATGGGGGAGAGAATTGGGGAGAAGAAAAAAAATAAAACTCACGCGTTGAGATAAAGACAGTTTAATAGGACAGCAGAGGAAAACACAACAATAATAATAATGATAAAAGAATATACAAAGCAAGTGATGCACGATGCAATTGCTCACCACCCGCTGACCGATCCCCAGCCTGTCCCTGAGCAGCGATCACTGCCCCCCAGCCAACTCCCCCAGTTATATACTGGGCATGACGCCGTACGGGATGGCAGAGCCCTTGGGCCAGTCGGGGTCAGCTGTCCTGGCTGTGCCCCCTCCCAGCTTCTTGCTGGCAGGGCAGGGGAAGCTGAAAAGTCCTTGACCGGTGTAAGCACTGCTGAGCAACAACTAAACCATCAGTGTGTTACCAACATCGCTCTCATCCTAAATCCAAATCACTACACCAGCTACTAGGAAGAAAATTAACTCTATCCCAGCCGAAACCAGGACACCTACCCTTTTCTTGACTTGCTCTTTTCTTTGTTGTAAGTACTCTTCATTTATTTTATATTGTCATCTGCTGTCTCTGATCTAAGCCCAAGGCCTATAAAACATGAACTTCCATCATCCACTGTGAGATTTTAACTTTACACCCTTGTTGATACAATTTGCATGTTTTTGTGTGTTAGAACATTAAAATAATTACATTTTCTAATATGCAAACACTGAACACTATTGTATAATTCTAGCAGCCACATGGATGTCAGCTATATTGTTAATAAGTAACAACTCTTTTCCCCATGTAGTTTGATACTTCCTTTTAAAGATAAACAAAAGATCTAAAAGTGATATCTCCCATCTTTTAAAGAGCAGACAGACAACTGAAATTTCTTATTGCTTAATGTAAACTAGTAGCAAATTCTGTAATTAATGACATCCAAGTGTATGCCTTAAATGTCTGGCAAACTTAGCACGTAAGCAAGACCTTAATTTTGCTATGATGTGTGCTTTATTACGAAGCGATGGCTAAGTTTAAGTTTACACCTCAGTAGTGGCCGCTTACATAGGAGGCTGCTGGTACCACCATCTATTATTAATATTGCCTGACATGTCTTTGGAAGGAAAGAATCTCCAGTGTTTCCATGCTTTGGGGCACAGGCCAGATATTTTTAGGGCTGCCTTTATTGTCAGGGAGATGTTTGTGCCATCCCCAGGGAAAATAACTGCCCATGTTACATATTCTGGAAAACTGCAATTTGTACGTAACGTAACTCCGTGAAAGGAGGTTGTAGTGAGGTGGGGTCAGTCTCTTAAGTAACAAGCAACAGGATGAGAGAAAATGGCCTTAAGCTGCGCCAGGGGAGGTTTAGATTGGATATTAGGAAAAATTTCTTCACTGAAAGGGTTGTCAGCCACTGGCACAGGCTGCCCAGGGAAGTGGTTGAGTCCTCATCCCTGGAGGTATTTAAAAACCATGTAGATGTGGTGCTTAGGGACATGGTTTAGTGGTGGACTTCGCAGTGCTAGGTTAACGGTTGGACTTCATGATCTTAAAGGTCTTTTCCAACCTAAACGATGCTATGATTCTATAAAAGCCAGTCAGATCCGAGGGCCTAAAGATCCCTGAAAGATGTTATTTCCTTGGGAAAGGAAGCTGGTGCCCCGCAGATGCAGAGGAAAGAAATATCCAGCTTAAATGCACAAGGAACAGGAGCCAGACCTGTAGAGCAGTGGGTGGTAATGTGCCTAAGGCAGAAACTGAGGACTGCAAATTGAGACTTGGCGGAGAAGGAGATGAACAGGAGTGCCGCGGGAGCAGTAGACATGGCCAGCTGGAAGCTGAGAGGCGGCAGAGAAGGGCTTTTGCACACTGATGAAGGCGAGAACTGTGTGGTTGTGTTCAGCCTGTGTACCGCTTGCTCAGTGCTCCAAGGGTTCCTGTTAAAAAGGTGTATGTTAGACTTTTACAATGTACAGGCACAAGGGGGCCCAAATCAGTTTGAACAGAAAATCTTCAGTCTGGAGTCCCTTTTGAGCAAGTGGCTTTGCAGTGCTGAAAGTCTCCTTGGCAATGTGTTTTTTTTTTTTGTCTGTAATGAAAATGTAACAGCTCCGGTTCAGTTAAAGCTCTTCTGTTTACTACTGTGAATCGCAAAGACGGGTATAATGGTTAAAGCCCAATATTTGTAAAGGAGACGACCAATTCTGTCCCCAACCTCTCCGACCAGGCTAATCAAGACAGTCTCGACACGTACTTGGTTTGTGAGGAGACTCTGACAACGACGTGTCTCATACTGACAAGGGAATAACAAATGCTGCATTACGACCTTGGCTAATTTCAAAACCTCTGCGCTGTGAGAGAGAAGGCTGTGACGGAAGAAAACTTGAAGCTGACGTTGCAGCACTGCCCCTGCAAGTCCCTGCTGACATCAGTCCTGCACGCCCGAGGCTCCGCAGCCGCTCAGGCACACGGACGGCCCGTTCTCTTACGTACCAAAATCAACCGCAGAAAATAATGACGCCTCTGGGGCTGCACGCAAACGCTGGGAGGGGTTTTTTGAACGCAGGCAGCTGTTCACCCCGCTCCGAGGCAGGGCTGCGGCTGGGGGCCACCCACACCCCGCCTGCCAGGGGCTTTCCCCTCAGACTCGCTCCCTGCCTCCTCTGCGTTGTCCCCCTTCGGCTCTGCACAGCAGCCGCTCCTCGGGGGAGGGCGGGAAGGCTCCCGGCGGGGAGGCAGGCAGGCAGGCAGACAGACAGACAGGCTCCCGGCTTCCCGCCCGCCGCCGCGCCGCCAGCCGCTCCCTGAGGGGAGCCTCGCGCCCGGCGCGGGGCAACGGCTCCGGCCGGCCCCTGCGCAGGCGCGGAGCGGCTGCGCATGCCCGCCGCGCCCGAGCATGTGCAGAGGCGGCGGCGCGGCGCGGCGGGGGGGGGGCCGGGGCCGGGCAGGTTGCGCCGCTGCGCCCGCCCCTCCCGCCGCGGGGCGGCCCTGGCCCTGGCTCTGGCCCTGGCTCTGCCCGGGCGGCGCCCACCGCCTGCTGCTCCCGGCCCAGGCGGAGCGACGGACGCGGCCTCCGGGCGGTGCGGGCACGGTAAGGGCGCGGCGCCGGCTCCTGCAGCCGCGGCGAGCGGGACGGGCGCTGACAGGCGGCCCTGGGAGGGAGGGAGGGAGGGGGCGAGCGGGCGGCCGCCCTGCGAGGGGGCCGCGGGACCGGCCCGTCCCGGGGGCGGCCGCCGGGGTGCGCCGGGCGGCCCCGGGGCGGCGGGGCCGGGGGTTGCTCCGGCGGCGGCCGCCCGCCCCCCTTTCCCCAGCCGCACTTTCGGTTTCGCGTGGGGCGCGGGGCCGGCCGCCGCCCAGCCGCCCCCGGGCGGGGGCCGCCGCTCCCTCCGCCTCCCCCCGGCCCCGCGGGGCTCCGCAGCCGGGCTGCCGCCCCGCCGGCGGAGGGGGCGTTGGGGGCGGCGGGCGGTTCCCGGCGGCTGTCAGCGTAAACGCGGCCCCGGGGCGGCCGCGGCCTGGCGGGCCGGGCCCCGCGGCCCCCGGGGCCGGGGCGGTGGCGGGGGCAGCGCGGCGGGGGCAGCGCCTTGTTTACCCAGGGCGCCGGGAGAACATGGCAGCCCGGGCGCGCTGGTCGCTGGCTGTCATGCGTGCTGGCGGTGGGGTGGCCCCGCCGGGCCTGCAGCCGCCCGCCCGCCGCCCCCCCGCCGCCGGGGCGGCTGGGGTCGGGCGTGCTGCGGGGCGCCCCTCGCCCTGCCCCGGGAGCCCCGTGCTGGGCCTGCGCCGGGGCTCGCGGTTGCCTGCTGCCTTTTTGGGTGTGCTCTCCCACGCCTCTCTTTCCCCACGTAAATAATGCGGTTCCTCGTTCTGCACCTTCCCTCCCTCATGGCTAGGCACTGTCATGCTCCTGGTGGCTTTCTTTTAACCATTTGACTTCTTCGGCCAAGACGGCTAAACCTTGCCAGCTGTCCGTTTAAAAACAACCACTTTGTGAGGAGGGGTCTCCGTCCGCTCAGTTCATCTCCGGCCGCGCTTTGAAGTTGTCTGTCTTTGTGCGCTGATAATTACTCACCTTGCTTGCAATTTAATCGTAAAGCTTTTTGGCACTTTCTGATTAGCGTGTGTATGCGTCAAACTTTGGGAGCTTCCTAGTTCGTCCAGACAAACAGCATCACGAAATGAAGTTGAGCCCAGGGATGTAGGAGTATAAGCGTTACAGAATTCTCGAGACGCATAAAAACAACGCTCTAACCATAAAATTTCAAAGCAATTCAGATATTTCTGTGGCCTAAAGAATGTAGAAATAGCATGTTTGCATGTCTCGTGCTATAACTTTGAAAGGAGGCAAAAGCGCGAACATTGGTGATTTGGGGAAAGCCCGGAGAATGTAAGAGTTTTGGATCACTTTATAGAAAGGTCTGTTGTTAGGGTATGTTGAAAACCCCGTGTCATTGTTTGAGAGGCGATGTCATGAAGCCATCTATTGTATCGAGTACTGCAGGAGAGGTCTGGGTCAGTGACTGTTACCACAAAACTTAACTTTATTTCAAGGATCTTAAAGAAATGAAATATAAGCCTACAAAGCTGTATGTAATGGGTCTGATCCAAGATCCTCTTCCTTCTTTTCCCCTCGCTCCACCTCTGATAGTGGATGGGATCAGTGGCTTTAGGAAAGGTTCTGGGAAGAGGATGGTTGTTTTGTACGCTGCCTTCAGCGACACACTCTTTCTATCTCTCAGGTTTCAGTCGTAATCTGGTTCAGAAGGTCCCTAAACTTCAGGCTGTATGTGCATCGTTGTGTTTAACAGTCGCGTGAGCCATTCAGGGGCTTTGCCTCCATAAAGCTGTCTAACTTAAATCTTATAACGTACTCTTTTGACCTCTAGAATATCCTATGAAAATGAACTGCATAGTTTGTGTGCACTGCTTGCTTTTGTGTATGGTGGTTTTTTTTTTTTTTTTCCCTCCGTAAACCCACATCCTCACCATTTAATTTCATCCATCTCTGCTCTTTTATTATGTAAAACGATGAATAATTGCTCCCTGCTCTGGCTTGTGGGGGAGTGGAAATGGATGTTAAGGACCAACAACTGACACGCTGGGAAGAGAAGTGCTGGTACAAAGTAGGGGTACGTGTATGAGGCTTCTGTCAGAGGGAAGGGAAGGTTTTAGGGGATCTTTAAATAGAGAGCAGTGGGAAGAGAGCCTGCTAATAGGATGAAATACGGGAAGGTCCAGAAGCAGCCTGCTGAAGCCACAAAGCTTTTTGCAGAACGTTAATAGTTTTTAAGTGATTATAAGCTTATATGTTTTGGGGCTCATCAGCTTTAGCTATTGAGGCTCCAGAGCAAACTTTGGATGGTTAGATTATCAAAGGAAATATGCATGGAAAGAGTTCCTCTAGTTTCTTCCTGGATTTGGTAGGTCATTGATTTGATACAATGTAATAATTTCTGTGCATTTAGCAATAAAATTATTGCCTTGTTGTATGGAAACTTTGAAGTACGGTGTGACTGGGACCACTTGCTTTGATTCCTCATTTTGATTTCCTTTTCTATAACTTTTAGTGATTGGTGTAATTTATAAGGTACTATAACTGGCATGGATTGTCTGTTTTGTTCCCCTGGCGTTGTGGATGCAAAGATTTACTTTGTATTCTCTTGTTGAGCATACCCGCTGATTCTTTAGCTATTTACAAGTTTTATTTTTTTTCTCCACTGTCAGCTTTTGCAGTAACGTAATTTTTCAGTTTTTAGACTTGTTCTGGGTTTCAAAAAAAAAAGTTAATTCACCATTTCTTCTAAAAATGTCAGCGTGAATCAGTTAACCAGAGCCGTAGAAATTATCTGGGGAAAATGTCTTAAAAAAGAACTTTCAGTCAACATCGTAAAACTTTTTTTACGGTGTGCACTATGGTTTATATGTATGAGAGTGATAGTGACATTTACTGGTGTATTTGAGGTGCTGCCTATGAAAGACCACCTTTGTACCCTTCGAAGCCTTGTTACAGTTAATGGGATTCTGCAGTGATCTTGGCTGGTGTATTTCTGTACGTATAATTAATTTCATTTTCAAGCTGACTTCCTTAAGGTTTTTTTGATTATACCAAAGGAGGGCCTTTTTGAAAAAAGTTGTGCGCGATGCTACTGCTGGCTGTGGGCCTGCTCCTGCGGTTGCATCTGTGTAGGTATCCGCATAAATCTCTCCTCAGGATTTGGGATGCCAGCTGGTTAAAAGGGGGACGTTGTTCCAAGTACTCTTACGTTTCTTCTGAGTGCTGCGTGAGCAGCTGCCTCTGGTCGCTGCTGCCCAGTCTTCTGCATGTTTGTCTTGTTTTCATCTGGTATGAGTGTGTGCATCTTTTTTTCAAGCATTGATTATTTTGCTTGTTTGTTTTATAATTTAAATAAAAGTGTCCTCAAACTATTTGCAGATTTATACTTAGAGTTCTGTTTTGAAGCCCGTCCTAAATAACTTCACTTTGATTCTGGCGTAGTAGAGGTGACACGCTGCCATCCTTTCCACACTGTTTTTTCAATTATTATTTTTAATTCTGTTGAGCTGTATGTTTGTTTCTCTAGTAACTTGATAGGTGGTTATGCACGGGGGAACGACTTAAGATTCTCTTTTTTTGTGGGACTACTACGCGTTCATCACAGTTGTGATTTGAAGTGTTTTTAAGCTTCTCTGCTTGCTGCTGAAAACATAAGAGGACCGTTTGGATTTTTTGTAGGCAGACACTCAGATGCATAATGTAGGCCATATAAATGTACTATTAAATATGTGAATAAACTGTTTGGTATTTTGCCGCCTTTATGAGAAGTGCCCTGTAGCCTCTGGAGACGTACATGCTGTAATTGATCTTCTTGACCAGTGAAAACTATCAAAAACTTGAGTCTTTGTTGTGTCTTTTGTAGCGGTAAACAGTTTGAAATGTCTTGCTGTTGAGGCAAAGAATGTGGCTTCAAGATTTGAATTTTTGGGTTTTTTTTTTGTTTGGTTTTTTTTGTTTGTTTTTTTTTGTTGTTTTTTTTTTGTTTTTTTTGTTTTTGGTTTTTTTTGTTTTGGTTTGTTTTGGTTTTTTTTGAGGGTGGGAGCACCTAGACTTATTTTTTGTTTTCCCATGAGATACGTATAAAAATAACAGGTGATGCAGTAAAGCTGTTTTCCCTGTTGTAAGGGATATTCCAAATGTTTCAGAACTAGTTTCTCTCTGCATTTTCCATGACCAGGAAGAACAGGAGTGGATGTCAGATCTGTAACAAAAGGATTTGGTCATCTCTTCTGGAAATGTTAGATTCCCCCCCCCCCCCGCCCCCCATGTCATTCCATATTTTGCTTTGTTGTAAGCACCTGTCCAGAGAGGAATTAAATTTGTAGTGTGTGTGGTGGTGTGTTTTTTGTGTTGTTGGTGGTTTTTTTTGTTTTTGTTTTTTTTTTTTAATCTTTCTGCGTGTTGCTTTGTAATTCAGAAATAGTCATACTTTGAACCAGCTTCTACGCTGGCTAATTGTATCACCAGGGATAACCTGGTTTCTTACAAACCTGAATCATCTCTTACTTTAAGAGTCTGAGTCTAATTGTCTTTTGGCCTTTTCATCTAAGTTATCCTTGGGAAATGTGAATTTTGGAACTGATTTCTGAAGGTGGCTAATTGTCTTTTGGCCTTTTTGTCTAAGTTAGCCTTGGGAAATGTGAATTTTGGAACTGATTTCTGAAGGTGGCTAGACAGTTTTTTTCCTTTTACAGAAGTCAAATTAGTTGTGACTTGCTAGGGAGAGAATGAGAAGTAGATGCAGTATGCTACTGAAATTAGAGGGAGAAGCGAAAAGGCTTCCCCCAGGACGTACTGCTTAGGGAGAGGGAAGAGGGCAAATGCTTAGCTGGTTCATTCAAAGAGGGGTGCGCCTGCAGGAATCTAGCATACCCTTAGGTTTGTGGGGTGGGTTTGTGCGTTTGCTTTAACTTAGAACTTCTAAACCAGGCTGAACTGAAACTCTTTTAACCTCCCACTTGGTGGCCGGTGGGCTTGCCTTTTTCCCCACCCTGCCAGGTTTTTGAAAAGGTTGCTGAATAGCAAGACTCTTAGTATGAAGTTCAAATCCATTTATATGGATTTTTCGTTTGTTCCTTGCCTGGACTCTTCCGTGCCATCAGTCTAAAGATACTGTCCTTTTAATGGATGCTAAGATTTAGCATCTCACTCGCTCTTCTGTATATTTTCCCCTGTGAGGTTCTTCCTATGAATTTCTGCTGGAACTGGAAAATAAGGATTATCATTTATGTTCCTGCATTGCCCTATCTTCACTTCTCTAGGTAATTGGTAATTCATGTAGAGATAAATCAGTGCAAATGTCATCTGAACTTCTTGTAACCTAGGAGACAGAAATAGCAGTTTTTTGACATAACATGATCTAGCACACAGTATTAAGTGTTTTCAGTTGCTACAATTTGGCAGCTGTTTGGCCACCTGTGTGGGATTATAGTACATAAAATATGAGTATACAGTACACGTGGTCTAGTATATGATTGTTTATTTGCATTAATATGCTGCATGAGAACCAAATTAGCTTTGAGACATGCTTAAGCTATGCAAAGGTACTACATGAAGCACTATATGTTCTTTCATAGATACAAGTCTGAGTTGCAGGAATAATGCTGATGTTAGAAATTGGTTGAAGGCTGTGCTTTCAAATTAAAATATAATTTCCATTCTTTGGAATTCTCTTTTGGGTTGTAATTGCTTGGCAGTGTTACTAGCGTGGACGTAGCTGGAAAATTATAGAAGAGTCTTTTTACAGTAAAAGTGATTTTTAAATTTTTCCTCCTGATTGATTATTTTAGTGTATTCATAAACAGCTGTTTTTCTACATTACATATTTCTGAATGTAAAGGCTTTTGAAATAATGTGGCAATTGATAGGCAGGTAAGGAGTAAGTTTTTTGTGCTAAAAGCCTGGAGGGTGACAGGTGTATATGGCTCCAAGGATGCTTGTTAAAGACTTCCCAGCTTGAATCTTTTCTGGGGAGCAGAGGGGGTCTTCACTTTCTTTTTCGTCAAGGAAAATATTGATAATAAAAAAGCAGTTCTAGCTTTACAAATGAAACAATGGAAAATAAAGTATTACTGTGGTTTTTTTGTGCTATTACAAATTAAATATTTTTAGGTATGAATCATGCTTTCTCATGTCAAGTTGACTGCCTATGTAAGCAAAAAATGCCGTTTTTTTTTTTTTCTCTAAATTGCATATATCTTTTTCCTTGCTTTCAGAATATATCTTGTGCTTATTCTGCTGCTACTATGACAGTGATTTAAGATGATCTCCTGTTCTTCGGTTTTATTTCATAAGGATTAATTGCCTAGAAAGCCGCTATCAGAATTTATTCTCCTTTTTGTATGTAAGGGTGAAAAATATGAGTATCTTCTTCTGTTGTGTCAGGGTTTTTTATTTTGTTCGGTGTGTTGGGTTTTGTTGTTGTTGTTTTGTTTGTTTGGTGTGTTTTTGTAGTAACCTGCCATCCACTGTGTGGCTACTGACTTTTTGTGCTAAGCTGGTATGGCAACATAAATGATGCCTTTCTAAGCATATTTTTATGGCGTGCTGAAGGATCCTTAATACCTTGATAAATGAAAGTTTTTAAACAGTTTTTGCATAGTATTTTTGTTGACTTTCTTGCTTAGTTGACAGCCATCCAATCAGTAATTGTGATTTTTACTAGTATACCTGAGCTATCATGCCTATAAGAAATTTCCTTGCCCATAGGAGACCCAGTTACTCTGCATGAATCTGAGCTAGCTTTTCCCTATAGGTGCAAGATTAATTTAGTTTAAGCTGGCTTCCTGCTATTGAAAAGGCTTATTGAGTTTACCCACTGGAGTATTAATTATAAATTTTTTTTCTTCGGTACATGTTGGAAGGTCCTGTTTTTTTGCAGACCTCGGTGATTGTGCTAGCTTTCTAAATGGATGGATTTTATTAAAAATGTTGGGCTAAATTCTGGCTTCTGTTATAAAGCATTGATCTCAGTGGAGTTACTCCCAAGGGTAATTGATATCAGATTGGATTCTTACGTCTCACGTGGAATATGTGCTTTCTGTTGTACAACTAAGAAGCCAAACTTCTTAGTTTGCATCTTGAAGTAGTAAACTGCTCCTCACAGCCCAAGGTTTATGAACACAGATTATTTGTCTCTTCCAAAGACAGGATATGAGTAATAATGTGTACTTGGAATAAA
Organism: Platalea leucorodia; assembly: GCF_965183815.1. Classification (NCBI taxonomy): domain Eukaryota; kingdom Metazoa; phylum Chordata; class Aves; order Pelecaniformes; family Threskiornithidae; genus Platalea; species Platalea leucorodia. The sequence continues at coordinate 13,726,342 of NC_138828.1, read as the reverse complement.
TAAATAGCAGTTGTTTAGAAACAAAGCACTGCTGTTAATCTAGTTTTAAAGAAATTCATGAAGATGAAGGTTATATATCTTTGTAAGTTCAATACCCAAATTAAAGCATTATGATGTGGAACTGCTTTTTTTTTGGACTCATAAGAATTTCTTCTATAGGAAAAAAAGAGGAACTGCTACAATACTTTTTATTTCAAAGAAAACTGTAGGTTAGAAATGAGGTATGTATTTGTGAGATGTGTATTATATATGCATTGCTTTAAAAAGGCAGTATGTTTGAAAGCTTTATGAAACTAGTTATGAAACTATAGCTTTATGAAATTACTATGAAACTAGTAGGACAAAGAAGAAAATGTAATTTTAAAAAATCTCCTAGTTTATTAGGAAAACAGTAACTTTAGAAAAGCTGCGCTAACATATGCATGTCTCAAAAAAACTAGTTGATGTTTTACCTCTATGAGAAATTCATGATTTTGGCCAATGGAAAATATCTAAGGTTATTATTTGTTTTGAGAATTGTGTGAAATTTAGCAAACTGCAAAGAACCAAACTGAAATTGCATTACCTTAGTATTAAAAGTTAGCATGAAACTTGTGTTGTATGGCAGTATTCAGTGTTAACTTTGCCAAGGTCGGCACATTCTGTCACATCTGTTGTGTTCACTGATGCCCTCTTTTGAGGTAGAGATGTAGCATGCAATAGCTTTCATAAACATTGGAAGACTTTTGAATATAAACTGTGCAAATAACTTACTTAAAATTATTTTGTGTTTCAGCCACCTCTGCCTAGCTGTTTAACAGAAGTGGATTGTGAATTTAAGCCTTCGATAACCTCAGGCTATCAGCATTGCTGTCTTCAGGATAGATAACAGCTCTCAAAGCGACTTCAAGGGATGCACCATGACATCAGCAGTGATTGACACTGGAGGCCCTGGCCTGGAGTTCGACAGCAATGGAATAAAAAATCAAGAGGTTAGAAAAATAAATATCATTTATTTACTAACAAACTTTACACCTTTTATCTTAATTTGAAAGAAAAATTCACTGTAAACTTGCTGTGAAAGCAAGTGAAATGGATTAGAGATTGTTGTGTGAGGAGGAAGAGAGCAGCCCATTTTTCAAATGTCTTTTATTAGAAGATTTTATTATCACAGAGAAGTGGAAGCAGTAAGTTTTGAAATTTGCAGTACAACTGTAGACTGGGTTTGCAAAATTAAATTCTATACTAAGCATCTCTTTAAATATCTCAGATGTGTCTTGAGGTGTAGAACGAGATGAGCAGAACAATACAAGGACCTTTCTCAAAGATAGCCAGCGTGACTTATTTGCTCATATTTTGCATTCTTATCAACATATAATAAATATATTCTACTATCCTGTAGCTCGTAGTAAATTGAATCTGGCAGGGTTCCACTTCTGCAACACTTTAACAGATTAAATGTGCTGTTACAGACATTTTGATCCTGAAATAAGTAGAGATAGGCATATGGGCTTTGAAGTAGCCAGTTCTTTTGTGATAGCTTACGTACTTAATCCGAAACATGAGCGTTCGTAAGATACAGGTCAGATGTGGGCATGTTGCAGCACACACGCAAAGTCTTGATTACATTTCGTGGAGCAGAGGGAGAAGAAACACTTTCCACAGCTGAATGTCTTAATTAGAAAGCTTTGCTCTCTTTCAATGTCTTAAAGCTGTCTGGTGCTTTAAATTTTAAGTGCTTAGAGCCAGGAAAGTATCTTTGAGATTCAGGAAGGTCCCTTTGGTGGATGATAAGCTATCTTTAATTTTTTTTTTTTTAATCTCTTGCTTTAGGAGAAGACTTCCTTTAAAAATCTTCAAAATTATTATCATTATTCCGTAAAATATGTAAGAGCATAAGAGGAAAATGCTGATGTAGAGTTCAACAGTGCAGTATTTAGAGCTTTTTTTTTTTTTTTTTTTCTTTCTATAGGAAAATGAGCCAGTCTCTGAATTCCCAGCAGTCATTGTGGAGCCAGTTCCTAGTGCCAGACTAGAACAGGGTTACGCTGCTCAGGTCCTGGTTTATGATGACGAGACTTACCTGATGCAAGATGTAGCAGAGGAACAAGAAATTGAGACTGAAACTGTGGAAACAGGTAGACTTTTTGTAATATTTTTTTTTTTCCATGAGATTTTCTTACTTCTAGAAGTCCCTGAGGAATGTGACTTTGTATTTACCCACAGGATGGTGATCCTGACCTGGGTTCGCATCTCTTTGCTCTAAACTTAGTTTTACTGAGCTTCAGTGGTGACAGGATTGGGTCTTGGCAGGTAAAAATGTCACCTTAGGTTCAGGGCGCTGCATTGTACCACCGTGTACCCTTGTCAGTAGGCGGATCTTCGTTTATGTCTTTGTTACCTATTTGAGTAGGGGGTTAATTGAACAAGTAAACTTGGAGTTTTTAAAAATCAGCTGAGCCAGGAAGCTAGTTAGAATTTAGTTTCGCGACATGTCTGAGCCAAACCACTGCGGGGCAGCTGGCAGTATGGACTGCGTGGCTCTGTTTACCCTGTCTTCCAACTCTTCCCCCTTCCCATGAGCTCTACCCTCTCTCCCTTGCTATCCTGCCTTTTTGGTCCAAGAGCAGTTTTATTGTTGGTTTAGTGGCAGGAGCGCGTGGCTGGGGGGAATGGAGTTGGACTGTCCTTTAATGGGCAAAAAGCCTAATAGATTGAAATTAACTCAGCTATATGGTAAAGTAACAAGTTAGGAATGAAGAAAGGAGTAGAGCTTTGGTGTTAAAGCAGCTGACCTGTTTAGCGATAAGCGTGTATCTTTCTGTACACCTCTCTCCAAAGAACACGATCAGGAGCTTTGAACTTTCTGAGGGGGACCAAAGTCTATTTCAACTGTCCGAAGAAACAAAAGTTGTGCTCCTGTGGGAGCCTAATTACATCTGACTGCCAGGCTGCTGCTGTGCTGCAGTTCCTGTTGTCCCTCCCGCTTGCTTTCTCATGCTACTTCTCATACTTGTTGAACCTTTTTTAGCCATTTCCGTATGCTAATTTTGCAAGAAAAAAATAGCAGGGAAACCCTCAACTGTTCTGTATTTTTGTTGAGTTAACTTTCTGCTGGATTAGCATGCTGACATGGCTCAGCCAAAGGCCTGCTGAGTGCTGGGGTAGGGAATACATAGAACTGCAACCAAAGGGAGGACGGGTCCTCTTGGGCGCTCCGTACTGGACTGGTGACACCACTTGACTAGAACATGGATAGCGTACGTTCCTGTCCTTGGGCTGCCTAATTTAGGGTTGGAGTTTGAATTCGCATGATGTCAGGCAAGCAAAACAAAGCTGAGAGACTCTGCTCTCAGTTGCTTAACTTTGAAGCCCAGGAAATATATGTGCATTCCCATTCGATTAGGTAGGTTTCAGTTCAAATTTGTTCCTAAACAGTGGATGCATTTGCTCATGCATCTTTCTAAATCCAGATGTTAATCTTCTGTAGCACTGCATCAAAAATCACATGCATCAACTTTGTAAGATCTGCATGAACTAATGGTTCAGGTTTTGGGAGAATACTTGCAATTCCAGTTTACTGAAATGTGTTTTGAGTTAAATATGCTAATTACAAGTTCAACAAATTCATGTAAAGAAAGGATATGAAATACGTATTTTTTTTTATTTTTGACTACGGTAATAAAACTTTTAAGGTTAAGGTAAGTGAGAAGTGAGGGTGTTCTTCCCAAGAAGCTGAGTTTTATAACTTAAACTTGTATTTGAAAATGTTTAAGAGCTTATACTTTGAAGGCTTTTGCATTCAGAAGTGGTTTTTTTTAAACATTAAATATGCTGTTTCTTGTAGGATTTTGGTAGATTAATGGCTAACAGAAGAATTCTTTTAGGATGAAGAGCTACTGCAAATGAACTCTGTGTGTTTTTAAGTATCATTTTTCTGGCCGCAATAAATTGGTAGAAATGACAGTTAAAAACTTGTAGCTCTTCTGTAGCAATCTTTTTTTTTTTTTTTTTTTTTCTTTCTTTTAAGCTGCTGTTCAAAGAAAGAGACACGTGGCTGCTTCCAAGTATTGATATTTGAAAATACAGTCTTAAAATTTATAGGGCAGTTGATATGATAATTTGGTGAGTTTGTGGCTGGACATGTTAAGGGATGTGTCTTGACTGCAGATAGTTTGGTGGTGGGTTTTTGTGGATTGGGTTTTTTTTTTCCTTTTTTTTGATTTCACAATAACTTTGACATTAATATGTCCTTAAAATTTAGTATTATAATAAAATATTAAAATCAGTTCAAATATTTAAAACTTTGTTTTAATAGTTTTGATATAAAAATCAAAGATAATGTGCACTAAAAAGCGAATTTACAGTGGTGTAGAGGAGAAATTAATGAAGATTTTAAAAACTATCAATGAATATTATCATTTGTGTTTCCCAAAGGTCTTTGGGGAGAGAGGTAATCTCCCCTTGCACACCCATACTCCAACCTTTCATTATTATTTGTATAGTATATTCATGATTAATCCAGTGCAGTTCTCATGGTGTAATCGTACACGATGGCGAGTAAAGGTTCTTGCCCAGAACTTGTGTCTAGTGTTGACGAAAAGAAGCGCTTGGTTTAGACTGTTCTGAGGGAGGCAGTCTTGTGGGGCATATGTTTTGGCCAACACGTTTTGCTACAGCCAAGAGTCTTTCTGAATTCATTGCTTACACAGAGAGGTAAAATGGGTGGAGAGAAAGTATAAAGGCCCCGGGAAACATTCATTTTGGTAATGCGCCATTATTAGCAATGAGCTGCAGGAGAGTGAATCTGAGTGTGTTTTTTGTTTCTTATTTTTGTAGGGGAAGGGAAGAGATACTGGGCTGTGGGTAGGAAGAAACTTCATGTCAGAGAGGTGGCAAAAGGTGCCACAGGAAATGTTAATGAGATAGCAGGCTAAGGCAGAAACAAGTAAACAAGGTATAATAATGTTTATTTAAAGAGCATTTTAGGATGCCAATTTTCTGAAGTATGTACCTTTATTATGCTAATGATCCTAATTTAGATAGGTGCAACAGTTTGACATCTGTGCATCTTTGAAGAAGAATCCGTTGTTGCTAAATTAGTCTCAATTGATTCTACTTCATAAATGTCAGAATTTATTGCTACCAAAAAAAAATTCACATTATTTGATAAAGGTATAGTTCTTGCACCAAGAATGAGTAGACTTAATACCTTTTGTGGTTCTAGACTCTACAGACAACCTGGTAAATACTAAAAACCCATCTTAAAGAAGTCTTGGCAGTATTTGAAATGATACATATCCACATAACATAATACACGCCGTCGTCAGTATCTTTCCTGTTGGCCATGGACCTGATTTCCCCCCCCATTGGCAGTCCATTGGCAATTCCAATGGCTACTGATTTAGGTGCTTTACAACGTTGTAAGGTGTATATTCCAAGACCCTCGAGCTACTTTGCAGTTAATCTAAAGCTGTCATTGAGTAAAATGTAGCATTGTTCTAGCCTTGGGAGATAAGGATCAGTACCACCCTTTGTGATAAATGTAGTGGGGTAGCTGATGTGGTAAAATTTACTTAGGAGACTAAAGAGCTGGTTGTGCTGTGCATTGAACGGTTCTATTTGTGGTTTTGCTATTCCCTGATTGGATTTGAGACCGTGCGGACTGTAAGGACGTGGCAGTGCTGATCCAAGGGCAGAATCAGGGCCCATCATGTCATTTTGTATTAAAAAACTTCTTGCATTTATGAAACCACGATTCAAATAAAATATGCTATATAGTCATTATAAATAGCCATATCTATAAATACTGATGAATTCTTAGTTAATTCTAGTGGAATATGGGTGGTTTTTTGCCTGTCAGACTCATTCCAGCTTGTTTCCTACTAATCCATCTTGATTCATTAATCAAGGATCGTTAATTATAATTAATCCTTTAACTATAAAATTAATCCATTAACTGTAAAAGTAAAACCCAAGAGTCTTTTAACAAACAAGAATGACTTAATGGTTCAAGTTACTTTTTTTTGTCCTATTCCAGAAAAAACTGCCTGTTTGCTTGGAACAGAAAAAAATCTTGACAAAGGAGTTTTCTAGGAAAAACAAAATGTAGGAACTTTGATCTTTTCAGGTGACCTTATGACCTTCTCAGTGGAAGTAGTGAGTGCCTTTTGTAATGTTTGAAAGGGAAAGTATAAACTTTAGACTGAGATAGTGTTTACATTTCTTTTCCTATGTGTATGATATTGTTCTTGGGAGCGGTACCTTTAGACTATTGGGGACTGAATTACAGTCTTAAAATTTCGTTTACTACAACAGTGGAAGTGTTGATATCATAAACAATACATCCTTCTTAACAGTTTTTTTTATAATACCCAAATTTTGTTGGCTTCCATTTCCTGAGTAGTTACCTGTCCTTAAACTAATTAGCCCTTCAATTTTAGGATTTATTCAGCAAAGCCTTTGTAGTTTGCATAACAGCAGAAGCTGTCAGTCTGAAATTAACAGTTGCTACAGTTCTGTTTGTCTGTCACTACATGGACTCCATAACGTGGCTATGCAGGTGTGTTAATGGGGTAATCTGATCTTTGGGGTAACCTGATCTTTGGATACGTGCAGTGCTGAAGGTACCGCAGTCATGATCTGCAGAGCTTACACGTGAATGATGCCTAGTCTCTTAGTCAAATATGGCATTAGATGAGTATTTAAGCAGGATAACTTGTCATTTTTAAAAAAGCATTATCTGCAACATTGTCATTAAAATTGGTTAGTACTTTCTGAACTCCCTTCATATCGGTACTACTTTTCTTCTGTGTTTCCTGAGTTATGATGAATTTGCAAAACCAGTGTTGTTTGTTGTTTACGAATCTTGTTGAACAGTAGGCAGCTATTAAGCAAATGTTGCTGTAAGTACAGTAAAGTTTGATCCCTATGAGAGGTATACCAAAATCATATTGCCAATATAGACCCTGATTTAACTGATTCAGCGAATCTAACTTCTCATATCAGTAGTATTTTTCCCCTTATTTTTTTTATTAATCGTCATAAGCGGGAAGTACAGATTTGGGATTTTTTTCTCACAACTTTAAGATCGAAAAGGAAACAAAACTACTGCTTTTGAGAAGTTGAGATATCATTTGACTTGTGAACTGTCACCACATTTTTTAATTCGATGTTCCATCAGAAATCCTCCCTGTGGTGCAAGTTGAAAGTCTTTTTTAATTCTAAAAATGTTATTGCCACAGGGGGGTAGAAGATCTGCATGAAAAAATGGGGATCTGAAAATGAGCCCCTCCAGGATTACGATCTGATGGAAAAATATTGAGCTACAAAGACAACAATGATGGTATGTTTGTCTATAATATCTTATTTTTTTTTTCCACCAGGAAGTTCAGTTGAGACTATCATGTGAATTGATAGCCATCCTTAAGGAGGGAGGTTGAATAAACAGTGAGTTTAGGCTTAACTCCTCCCCTAATTTAAACAAATGTGTGAATAAAATCTATACTTTAAGGCAAATCTTCTTTTACAGAGGAAATTTCAGGTTACTACTTACGCTATTACCACTGTGGGAACCAGCTTTGTATATCTATGTAAAGTCTTTAGTTATTACCTGTTCTTCTTTCTGCCTCTATATGTCTTCTCTTATTGTGATTAAAACTCCTTCCTTCTGACTTCTTTTATGTGAATTTGAGCCTGTGAACTCTTTTGTTTATCTCAGATAAGTTTTCATCAGCTGTTAAATATCATGTACTAAGAACTCAGTATTGGACCTGGTTAGAATCTTACCTTTGATTATGGCATGTGTATGTAAGGGATAAACACAACATTTCCTTACACTGACAGCTTGATGAGAATTTTAAAAGTGGAGAGCAGTTTGCTTGAGAAGACCACGCTGACTGCGAACGAGTTTGGAGATTCTAACAACTTGATTAAACTCTCAGCTTAAGTTGGTACCGCCTTCATCAAAGAGCTAAGATGAAGCCCATTAGCTAGATAAAAGCAAGATAAAACCTTGCATGCAGTACTTGCTCTGCTGCAAGAATTAGATGTCTCTAACACATTCCTGGGTTAAGAATTTATCCTTTGCATGTGAGCTACTTTTATTTTTGACACCACGCTGCTGCTACGTCAGTGTGAATTCTCACTCTGCCAAGAAATCCAGTGCGTTTTTGCTAGTTAAATATTGATGACAGTGAAACAAAATGATCCCCCTCCCATCGCATGTGCTGTTGTATAGCACTTGGAGCCGTTATGCCAAGGGCATATGCACCTGTTCTCAGTAACAGTCTTAAATTCAGAAGCAAAATTCAACTGCAGCTTAAATTTTACGTCGTCTTTGCTGGTGTTTCCTTTTCTGAGAAATTAATGACAAGACCTGTGCAGCTGCTCTACGGATGATAATATTTTTACGTAACAGTAACAGCCTGGTTGCAGTGTCCAGTTCTTTCTAGATTTCGGGTTTCTGCCTTGCTGCATTCAGTGCTCCATTCATACTGGAAGAACACTGCAGGACTTAAATATTTTGTGATAAAGCCTAATTTAATTACACATTTCTGGCATATTTTTTGCTTTCTGAGGCTGATGTGAGGCTGCTTGAAAGGCTTGCTCGTGTGGGGCATTATGGGTTGGGCTTCAGATGTACAGATGCACTCTCCTCTAAACTCCCAACCCCAGTTGCAACTGGGAGTGAGAAATTGTAGAATGTTGCTATGAAGACTCAGCCGCAGCATTTTACTAATGTAAGCTGAAAAATGTTGTGGTTTGTATCTTGAAATTAGAATGCAATACGGCATGCCAAAACCGTCGTGGTATGAGCGCGCAAGAGTTAGTGGTCTTTATTGATCAAAAATATAGTGACAAACTCGATAGTAATAATTTTTAAAGGTGATCTGCATATTAAAAGGGAGATTGTAGTTGACAACAAATTCTAGGATTACAGTAAATCCATACCTGCTTGAGCAGGAAATTTAGTCCTTATAAAGATTCAGTGGGCTTACAGAATAGACATTTGTTGTTATCAGAGAGGTCTTAAGGAATTGTAAATGCTAGGTCTTGGACAGAGAAATTGCTCAATGGTGGCATAGTTCATATGCCAGCCTATTACCAATCTCAAATAGCGTCAATTTTGTAAAACCGTGTCATGTGCTATGCAAATACTTGATTTATATTGTCTGCTAGACTGGCCTGAAATTAAAGAAGTTCATTGTAAGGCAGGGAAGTGCATATATCAATTTTTTTCTTTCTTTGAGATGACCAAGTTTTTCTTATTCTGCATTCACAAGTAATAATGCTGGGATGTAGACACTTGTTGTTTTAAGTAACTCCTTTTCTGTTTGTCAAAGGTAGTATCAAATCCTGGGAATACCTTTGCTTTTCTGTGTGGAATCCCTAATTGCCGTATGCCTAGTGACACCAGGATCCTGCGCCCACTTAAAGGTGCAGATTGTGACAGGCTCGGGGCTTTGGTATGATGAGCCTTCATGCGGTGTAGTCAAGAAGATGAGCTCGGCATGGTCACTCACCCCTTTCCTCAGTATTTCCCTGGCTCCCCCAGGGACACTTTGTGGTTATTTTGCTATTACTTTTGCAATTTTCTACGGTGGAATGCACAGTGCATGGTAATGATTGTGCTGATAAAGGAGGCTGCTGCACCTTCTTGCATGTTTCTGGAATCTAACTCTTAAAAATGTTTCTTTGTATCGTTACCCTTGCAATGCAGTAATAGCTATCAACAGATTGATAGCCTGCTGTTGCGGACAGCAACTGCTTCTGTAATTATTACGTGTGAATTTCTTCAGGATCCTGGACAAAACTGGCCTTTCTGTAACTATTTAAAATTCGTAGGCGGTTTCGGCACTCGGGACAGGGCACGCCTAGACTTCTGAAGTTACTTGAAGCTTTTTAGCTTGGTTGGCATTTCAGTGTTGTTCTGCTATCATTTGCAATTTCTCATGTAGACTGCAAATACTATCCTCAGACAGATTGCCATTTACCCTTGACTACTTACTGAAATTAAGTCAAACAAATCACCCCTGTAAGAATAAGTAACTGCTTTATGATAATTGTCTTTTCCCAGGGTAGCTTTGTCATACTGGAATACAACTGGAATATTCCGTGGCTAAAAGTAATTAAATACGTAGGTGTTTTTTTTTTTTTTTTTTTGTGGTTCATCATTTGCTGTCAGCGAAGGAACAAGGTGCCATTGGAAGGTTGTACTTTTAGCGTTTCAAGTTACAAAGCTTGTGAAATAGTTTTCCAAGAGAAACTACAGCCTGTTACCGGAGAATGTTTTCAATGTATTTGTCAGAATTATGGGAAAGGCAACTTTGCATAGGAGACTATGGGAGAGGAGACTGACAATTCCTTTACGGCCACTGAATGATTAATTTTGAGGACTGTTCAAGGAAATGCTTAAGATAATTGATCCCACTCCCATCCACTTCTGCAAATCTGCTGAATCTTCCAGTTTTTCGTATTTTGAATTTCTACATCTGCTGTCTTGCATGCAATTAATCGCATCCAGCTTCTTCTCTTTGAGTTGTCTTTCACTTTTTCAAAATCATCAGGATGAAGTTGAACTGGTGTATGTTGCAAAGAAGTGGTGAAGCTTATTTCCTTTAATGTGAACAAAGTTGTCCGTTTCCCTTAAGAAGAAAGCATGAGTTGATAGATATTTCACTCCTGTGTTTATACAAGTCGGGGGATACAATTCACTTGGGTGTTCCTGTTGTCCAAGTTCCTTATCAGCCAAAGACTCTGAAGTGCACAGGGAGGGAGGTGCTGTCAGCTAAAAATGTGATTACTTGTTGTCTTGAAATTACTTAAGACATATTTACTACATTCCTGTGTGTCATAAGCCTAGTTTAGAATGGTAGCTTTCCTGCATATTAGAACGTGTTGACTTTTTTTTTTTCCCCCCCTGGCAGTTGGTAGATGTAGCATGTGATGAGCATGTAGGTTGACCTGACTATCTTGACAGCTGAGCTTGTGGTTTAAAAAGTGACAATAAAGCTTTGTCTCTGTACACTCTAACAGTTAAAAAAAAGAAAAAAAAAAGAAGATAGTAGGCTAATTAATATATTTCTGTCTGACAAAGAATGATGCTGTTTGGGGATCTGTTTCTATATTTTTTCTACTTTTTTCATCATGCCAGAGAAACATAAATTAATCTGCAATTTCATGTGGTCCTGTTACATTACAGCAAATATTTCTTGCCTCATTGGGCCACCCACCGCTCTTTTGAGTAGATTTTTGCATCCATCTTTGTTAGCCTTCTGCTTAGAAAGGAGGCTTTAAAAGAGATTAAAAAGTTAAGTACATGTTTACTTTTTTCCCTACTGACTGTCTTTTTTCCCTGAACTGGTAAGATTTTATTAGCATGACAGATCAATTAGTCTGCAGCATAAAATACTGGAAATCATATAGTTCAAACAGACGGGACTGCAGAACTTTTTGGGAAAATGGCATTCCTCCTTAAGGACAGTGTTATGCTTTAATACTATACTTGTATAAGTAAGTTGGGGACAGGTCAAAATGATCACTTCATAGATTTATTGTAGTTGCTTACATTATAGTCTCGAAAGTGCATAGGCTTGGCCTTTTTTCCACTGAGTGGAATCCCTTGGGCATCCAGCGATACCCTCTCCATGTGCGATCAGAGGGAGCGCAGAATCAGAATAATGCCTGCAGCTGTTCGAGTCCATTTCGTGCGAACTGGCAAACACTGTGCTAAGCCTGTGCTTGCAGTAGTAAATAAATGCCGCTTAGAAAACTGGTATTAAACCAAGAGCTTTACGTTTATTCTCTTCTTTTTTAATTCATTTCAGACACATGGTGTTTGTCAAAAATTACACATGCAGATTACTTGAATGCACTTATTCATGGAGTCCGCATATCTTAGGCAAAACTTCATTCTGCCCGTAGGGGCTAGAGAACAACTTGGATACGAGTCAAACACTTTAGTCTGTGACTGGAAGTTGCAATTAGTAAACAATGCTCACTGATTACGTAGCAAACAGTAAGGCAACAAACTATGAGTGCATCTTTTCCAAAGTATGTAAGTGTGAACTTGTATTGACACGGGTCTGGATCTTCAAAGGTATTTAGTGTCTTGGTGCACCTTTTGATCTGGATCTAAACTGACAAACTGTTTTTAACTATTTAATTGCTGCGGACCTAACTGCTTGAAGAGAAGTGTGAGTAAATTATGGTTTTTAACAACAGTAGGTACACAGGACACAGTGACGTGAGTGCACAGTTATTTCAGTACTTGGTACGTGAGCTGAATCTACGGTGTTGCTAAACTACACTGCATGTGGTTTCCAGTTCAATTTGAGGATGTTTTAATGAAGGGCTAGGGAGTTGGTTTTTTTTTTTTGCACATTTAAGTGTGCGCCTATTTAAAATGCCTTTCCTTGTCCTTGGGCTTGTCTCCACTAGAAAAACTTCTGCTGGAGAACACAGGAGAGTCCCCTAGTGGAAATATGCTGACAGAAGGAATTCTTGTTAACACTGCTATTCCACCTCTCTGAATAACGTAAGCTGACAGGAGCACTCTGCTGTTGGCAAAGCTGTATCTGCATGAGAGCTTTTTGCCGTCACAGCCGGCTAGAGCTAGTGCCTTTTTTGTGCATGCGTCTGGCTGGAAAGAGCTCGGCTGGCAACACTTGAGCACAGAGCTACCGTGCTCTTATCATGAGAATGAACGGTCTCGCTTGCAGGTCTTGTTCGTTATCTGGTGAGATGATGAACAAATTGAATTCCTTACAGCCGGGAATAGATGAGTGAAGTCTACAAAATGCCTGAGTTTTTATTTGCGTATATAAATACGGTCGTTGAACTGTATTCCTAAAAAGCCTTGAGGGCTGTAGTAGGAGTGTGAGCTGTCAAAAGTTTGAGGTACTGAAGTTACCAGTTGGAGGTGATTTCTGCTGGATGCTGTTTAGTGATTTCTGTGCTGGGGAAATACGCTCCTAAATTCTTGCTTGTGATCTAGATCCTAGGGCTATTAAAACCTGCGAGGGGAAGAGAGATCCCTTATTGTCGGGTTGATGCAGCTGGTGCCCTTCACCTTTTTCCAATGGAGCTGAGAGGCTGTTGTGCACTGGGAAGACTCTTTGGCAAGAAGCGGTTGCTTGATCCTTCTAAGGCTGGCTGAACAAGACAGGCCTAGCCAGGTGCGTGGGGCGTGAACGAAGGCGCTCCTACGCCTCACCTCCACGCATAGCTCCGGGTAGGATATACTTTGCTTTCCTTGGCACGGCTGCTCTTTGCGTGCAGCTCTGAAGTTTTGCCCTGAGACTCGGCAGCGGAGGGACTCAGCCGGGACGCTTGGAGGACGTCGTCTTGTGGCTGTCGCTTCTGCCCAGCTGCAGCGCGCAGGGGCCCGGCCGGGAAGGCTATCGTGTTGCTGAAGCAGGGCGTTCTCAGAGGGGAGAGGACACAACCCTAAAAAGTGGTGGTTTTTTTTTTTTTTTTAAATTAAGAAAGCAGTGCAACTCTTTTTCCCCACAAATCTGCTCCGAGGCCAGCTTTGATGAAGGACGGGGCCTCTGGCTAACGGGAAGAGGCACCTAAAATTCCCTTGGCGTCAGCCCTGCTGCTGTGGGGGAGGCGAGGTGGCTTGCGATCCAGGCAGCCCCCCGTCTCTGGCAACATGCTACCGGAGTGGGTAGCCCAGGAAAAGAACTTGTTAATGGTTGCCTCGGTGGAGCGCTGGTACGCGGGGTGCCCGGGCGCAGCCGTCGGGGAGCCTCACCGGGGCACGGAGCGGGCGGCGGTGCCCGCCCGGGGCTGCGGATGGCCGCGCCGCGCCGCGCTCGGCTCTGCGCGCCTGCGGGGCTGCGGCCGCCTCCCGGGGGCCGTGCGAGGAGCCGGGGCGGGGGGGCCCCGCTGCGCCCCCACCTCCCCGCGGCCCCGGGCGGCCGGCGGCTCCCCCCCGGCTCCCCCCCGCCCGCGGGCGGCCCCGCGCTGCGGCGGCGGCGAGTGCCGGCGCGGCACTTCCTGTCTGAGGCCGGCGGCGGAAGGATCGCGTGCGCCGCGCCGCCCCGCAGGAAGCGCCGCCGCCGCCGCCGCGCCGTGGCGGTGCCCGCGCCCGCGCCGCCCGCCCTGCCCGCCGCCCCGCGGGAGCGCGCCCCGCCGCCGGGCGCCCCCCGCGCCGCCCCCCCCCCGCCCGACCCGCGCGCCCGCGGCGCGCACCCGCCCGCCGGTCAATGTGAAGCCGCTCCGGCAGCGGAAACATGGCGACGTCCCTGCATGAGGGGCCCACCAACCAGCTCGACCTCCTCATCCGGGCCGGTAAGCTGCCCCGCGGCGCTCCGGCGGGAGCGGCGGAGCGGGGAAGGACGGGGCGGGCGGCGGGGACGGGGAGGCGAAGCGGCGGCGCACGCCGCGCTCCGGCGGCGGGCGGGGAAGCCATGGAGGGCGATCAGGAAGTGATCACCTTGGCAGCGGCCGGCCCGGCGTGCGCCCGCCCGCGGCACCTGCCCCCGCGGCCCCGGCCCCGCTGCCGCCGCCGGCACCAGCGCGGCGGAAGTTGCGGCGGGGCGGGCGGAGGAGTTTTGCGGGGTTCGGGCGGCCGGGGGGAGAACCAGGAAGTGTGCGAGGTGGTTGTTGTCGTCCTCCCGCCTCCCCGCCCCGGCCCTCCCCCGCTCCCGCCGCCGCCACGCCGCCTGAGCGGGCAGGCCGAGCGCCGCGGGCAGGGCCGCGGGCAGGCCTCCCCGGGCGCTGCGCGCCCGCGCGTCCCCCCCCCCCCCCGCGCCGTCTGTGTCCGTTCCGTGTCCCCCCTCCCCCCCCCCGGTGCCCTTTTAAACTCGGCGGCGGGGCCGCGGCCCACGTGTGCGGCGGCGGGGGGACGGGGGGGAGCGGAGCGGGGCGGGGGGCGGCGCCCCCTCCCCCACGCGCGCTGCGTAGCGGAAGCGGCGCGCTCCCCCGGGCCCCCCGCGAGCGCGAGGGGCGTGGCCGCCGCCGCGCGCCAATGGGAGCGGCCGCCGTCGGCGGCCGGAGGGGGCGGCGGGGCGGGGCGGGGCGCGGCGGCCGCCAATGGGCGCGCGGCGGGCGGCGGAGCGGCGGCTCCCCGCGGCGCTGGCGGGGCGCGCGCGGAGTTGGAGGGAAGCGGAGTGTAAACACGGAAGCGGGGCCGCCGCCGGGCCGCACGTGGCCGCGCCTCCCGGCGGGCGAGGAGGGGCCGGGGCCGGGGCCCTGCTGTGCTGCCGGTGGAGGCGGGAGGAGGCGAGGCGCGGGAATGCCGTTCGCCGCCGCCGGCCCCGGCCCGCGCCGCGCTCCTCCCGGCCGCTCCTCTGCGCGACCGGGTCCGCAGCCCCCAGCCTCCGCCGGGACAGGGGCCGCGTACCGCCGCGCCGGCGCCTTGTCGGGGACCTGTGCGGCACCGGGCGCTGCTCGGCCTCTTCTGGTCTTGTCGCATCGGCCGCTTGTAACGACAGGGCCCTCCGGTGACCCCGGGATTTGTCTTTAAGCGTGGTACCGCCCTGGAGAAAACACGAGCGAGGCTGCGCTGCTGAAAAACACAAATACGATGTCAGACCTTCAGGGCTCCGCAGAAGTCGCGCCAGCCGCGGTTTTGGTTTTGTCTTTGCAACGCGGAGCTCAACTTTTTAAAGTAGTCCTTGGAAATTGCACGCAGCAGTGCAGCGCGCAGCGCTGCAGGTAGCGAGCAGTGCAGCGCGCAGCGTTGCAGGCGGCGAGTTGTGCGGCTAGTGCCTGGACGCAGGCTAGCTGAGAGTATGCCCTCAGGCTGGCTTAGCCCCCACACGGCAGCGGGTTTGTACGAGCATGAACGTGTGCTGAAGGTAAATGCTCTGTCGTTTACCAGTGTATGAAGGTACCCTTTTAAAAACAGGGGGCAAATCACCTTATCTTCATAATGGTTTATTTTATTGAATGCAGAAAAACGCCCAGCAAAGAACTGTTCTGCTGCAGAACAGAAAAAGCGGAGCCCGTCAGCAGCATTTAGACGCTCTCCCGTGTACGATGGCGAAGGCAGCTTCACTTTGCTGGGAGAACACAGCTCCGATTTCTGCAGGGCTCCCTACGGCAGGGAGTTACTTGTTTTTTACTTTTGATTGTCGATGAATAGGGAACGTTTAAGTAGTTGATTATCGTGTCAACAGGTTCTTAAGTCACTGTAACTACCTTGCTTGTGAGCCAACCCTTAGATAAATAACAAGTGACCTTTGTATTGTGCTTTTGGATGTCCTTAGCCCAGCCAACTTAAAATTTTTTTTTTTAATATTCGCATTGCAGTGAGGGATACAGATACCTACACGCGTCTGGTATTCCCATCCTCATACTGTCAGGATACCTTATCTGTTTACTTATTTATGTATGTAGATGGTATCACGTGGATTTAAGAGAGGAATCCTTTATCCTAAGGGATTATATTAATTATAGCTTGCCTTTTCCTGTGGCTGCTGGGCTCAGTGTTGACAAAACTTCAGTGTTTGATAACTGTGGGAAGAATGCCGGACCAAAATTGTTACTGCATAAGGCTGTCTTAATTGCTGGTTGTAAGAGCACCTCCTAAATGACTTTACAAAGATATGTTTTGGCTTTGCAGCTAATATTTCTCTCAATATTGGGCTGATAACATAGGGCTCACAGGGAAACAAGTGTTTTGAGATGATTGCTCTCCTTTTCATTATTAATTGGCAGTATGCAGTGTTATGTATCATCCTTAAATTGTAGGCAGCTGAAAGTCTTTTGAATGAACAGAGCCAGGCTTAGGGAAATACTAAAAAAAAACCAAGGAATTGTTCTTCAGTTTCTGAACAAATGTCTGCCACAAAACAAGCAGTAAACTGAAAATGCCCTCTTTTCCAGTCAAGTGTTGCACGCAGAAAGATTTCTGGGTATTACCTATACGGGCAATTCAACTGCTTTTAATTAAAATGTGGCTTAAGCATTGTTGCTGCCTTCCACTGTTGTTTTTACTGTGGTCTTTTAAATGCTGAGATAAAACAAGCATGTGAATGCCACTAAACTTCAGTGGGGTCTGTTAGCCTATGTGTGGTCACTCTTGACTGAGTTCCATGCTTGGAATTGTGAATTCTTCATTAAAGTATCGCTCTGGTTGCCCGATAGTATTAAAGGATAAGCTATTGTAAATCACGTGCTGCAGTTAAGTGTTGACCTTGTAAATGCAGACATTGATAGCTCTTCAGATAAAGAGGAGGGAGCTGTATCGCAGTTTCAAAAAGTACCGTTTTGAAAATCTCCGTCCATTTTTTCCCCTCGTCTCTTGCTTTAGTTCATTTTGTTGATCTTGTTTTGTGTTAAAACTGGGGGCATTGTTACAAAATGGATGTGTTGCCAGTATTCTCTTCTGTAAAGCTAAAGTACAGCCCTGTCAGACTTAATTACCGAGTTTGGTATTTTGTAACAGCTGTTGAGAGCCTTGAATAATCTACTGTACACGCTATTTGTTTAGAAAGTGGAGCTAGAAGGCATTAGGTCAACAGCCAAGAGAGACATCAACTAGCCTAGTTAACTGTTTGCATTTTAAAAATTGAAATTATTTTCTTTTCTAAGAGGATTTTTTTTTTTTTTTTTTTGCTGAAAAGAGACCAGAAACTTTTTTAATGAAGTATTTTAAAATAAAGTGCCAAGGAATCAGATTTCTTCATAAACGCAGTGAGATGTGATTTGGTTTGAAAGAATGAAAGATAAGTGGTGGCGTTACCTCTGATGTGTTCTAGATCGGTAAATGGCAGTTCTTGTGTTACTCAGTTACCACAGTCTGGAAAATTTACTTCCATCTGTGTAAACTACCTTGCTTCATTTGGGCAAGTGATATTCTTCCTGAAATGAGTATGTAAGGTAACAGAGCTACATCTTAAGTTGTTCACTCAAGCAATACAGTCTGTTTTAGCTTTGGGAGTCTTGTGTGTGTGCACAGTGGTACCATAGTTGATAGTATAAATATAATAGAAAATTTGTGAATCGGGCATTTTTCAAGAAACAGGCCATACGCATCATCCTTTGGTTAGAAATTTGTCTGCCCGCTGTGATACTGTGCTCGTGCATCACATCCTTGGATGTACTGAGGGAAGATTAAGGTTGCTGTGACGATGTATGTTTGTATGGCACAAGCTATACAACCCTGAAAGGTACTGCATAGTAAATAACTGCCAGTGATTTTCTGTGGTGATGGCTTTTGACTGAAGCTGGCTTTTTTTTATTGCAGAATCCTACTCTTTTGGTTTGCTTTTTTCCCCGCCGTGTCTTTATTGTGAGAAGTGCTACCAAGCGTCGTGATACAGTGTTGTAGTTTAGTTGATGACACTTGATCTAGGCATCTGCAAGAACAGCCGCCTGGTTTTTCCTTGTCCCATCCCCTCTCTGCGAGAACCTCTTCCCCCACTTCGTCTTCTGGGATATCTTTTCTAGCTGTATTTTTCATCAGTATCGTGTCTCCTGACTGAACGCTCTGACTTGCCATCTTCTATTAGACATTTTCTAGGGTGGCAAAAAAGACATTTTATGTAAAATTTGTGTTGAGATACAAATTCGCACTTTTCTCTTCCAAATGTGTTGGCGCAATAACGTTGCCTGAGCACGACTGAAAACTCCTAATGCTCACTGGGTAGACAAACGCTTCTGAGGCTGAAACCATGGACTGGCTAAAGGAGAATGTAGCTAGCTGAGAAGACTTCAAATTTGGTAATAGCACTCATTTTAGTAAGTATTTTAATAGCTGTCTTTTTGGCAACGTTAGGTTAGTTTGTTAACTGTCGTGATAGACAGCATGTGTGTTGTTGCAGCCAAAGCCAGAAGTGTTACTATTTTTGGCTTGATGTTTTTTAGGTGGCAATTTTAGTGGAGTCCAAAGTAACTCACGTTGGAAAAACATGCGTGAAGCCTGTATTTTCAAATGTCAGAGGCTTTTGAGGAGTAGATAGCTCTATTTTTATTGGAAATGGAAGGGTTACTTTGGGCAGAGGTGGGGTGGCTCCTTTGCTCCTTCGCTCTGCTGCTGTGGTATTGCAGCCTTAGTCCCTAACGCGTCTCCTTTCCCTCCACTCGGGCCCCTCAGCAGAATGCCATCGTACTGGGAAAGTACAAAGATGGCTTTCAGCTGTCTCTTTTTGCCTTATTCCTGCTCTCTGATAAGCACCTCTTGCTTGTGGTGCAGCATCTAAACTGTTCCCTATAGGAAATACTTTGGATACAAAAGCAGGAAAATTTTATACGCTTTTAAGCATTTAGGAGTAGCTGACTTCAATAAACTAGTTCACTACTCTCTTACAATTGACATTTGGCAACTGTTGAGTTTCTTTATAGAAGTCCTGTATATACTGAACCTGATATCTGCACAGAAGCAAGCTAACGAGTTGTCCCAAAAATGGTAACCAGCAAACAGAAATGAAAATTGTACAGCTCTTTGCTGCAGGGGAGGCAGAGGGGTTGGTGGAAAAGCTTTGCTGACTTGCTTTAAATCTTTTTCCATGCTTTAGAATAATAATATATTAAATGCTGATTTGGACTTTCTAATTTCAGTATTGGTGTGGAATCGATACATTTGCAATGACCGGCTGAATATTGTTCCTGTACTCTGATGATCAGTTTTATCCGGTAGATGAGGGGAAACTTAGTCATCAATTTCTGTGCAACCAAAGCTTCTCTTTAGAAAGAAAAACGTTTAGGTAGAGGGTTTCTTGCAGAGCTAACCCAGTTCCAGCGCAGGTGCTCAGCCTCCGACTCAGGATACCCCCAAACTGCTGCTTGGGAAAGAAACAGCAGCTTGCCCTGCACGGGGAGCACCCAGGACCTGCAGCTGGGGAAGGGGCTCAGGGTGCGTAACTCCTGCTGATGGCCACCGATTGCCCAAGGGGCAGGGCGTGCAATAGAGACCCTTTCCTTTCGGGTGGTTTTCCTGTGCTCTTAGGTAGGCTTTTATCGTTCCCAGCCTGGGGCGAATCGGCGGTGGAATGCCAGCTTTATCAGGCATCTACTGTTCCAAAAGATAAGGCCCCCTAAATAGCATCTCAGGAGAGGGCTGTGGTGGGAAGCCCAGCAGCCAGCCCGGGGGTGGGCAGCCGGGCTGGCTCAGCGAGACCTTTCAGTTGCCCAGAATTTTGCGTTTGTGCGTCTTCCAGATTTCGTTCGCTTTCAGCTTCTGGTTTATATGTTTAGTCTGCTGGCTAGTAGGTTTTTCAAGTTTTTAATCCTTGCGTTTAAATAAACTGCAATATGCTGGCAGGTTTTTTTCCCCACATGTACCCGCATGAATCTGTTTGTTTCCTTAAGTCAGAAGCAATGCTAGCAGTATTTTCCCTGCTTTTCACTCAACGAACCTCCAGTTGTTTCTTAGACGTTTTTGGTGACAGGACAGGCGCCTTGAAGTTCTCGTAGAGAATTATTACCGAATCCTCTTTAGTTCTCTGACGCTGGAGATAGGTGACCCCGCTTTAGGCTAAAGATAGATTTCCTGGGCTGCCGGCGGCCTCGCCGGAGCGGTTCAGCTTTGAGCAGATGGCCATACATGGACAGAGCGACGGGAGCGAGCCGGCGTACCTTAGCCAGAGCGTGGATGATGTGCAACAGGTGCTTCTGCGCTCGCCGCTTTTAAAAAAATCATTGCAAGGGTGAGGAAAACAGAGCTGGCTGTGAGGAGGATTGTCGTTTTAAGGGATAAGTTTTTTTTTTTCTTTTTTTTTTTTTTTTTTTTTTTTTAGTGTTGCTACCGTGTTCAAGTTGCTGTGATCTGGGCGGTGTCAAACTTAAATGTGCTCTCTTGAAGTTACTTCAAATTATTTTTGATTAATTACTTAGTTTTCGTAAACTTTCAGAACTTGAAAAAAAAAGAGGTATTTTTACCTTCTTCCCTTAGCTATTGCTTAAAAAAAAACCCTTGCATACTGTTTGTTATGCTTTGTGGTTTGTTTTTTAACAACCAAGCCTGCTAAACCCAGCTCACAGGTATTTTTAATGTCAGAAAGCGAAACTGGATATATCTGTTTTGCAAACTAATCTTGTATGTATATATACAAATACATTTATCCAATTAGACTGAAAATCTGAAGAGAGGTGACCTTTAGACTTTAATGGGATAATAGTTGGAGAGGGTACTGCTTCCCTGCTCTGCTGCGTTTGTTTGTAACCATCCTCATCGCAATCTGGTTTGTTCTGCTTAACTTAAAGGCGGAAGACAAATCCCAGAAGTCTGCTTCTGTAAGCTCTTGAACACCTCGTAGGAATGAGGAGCTTGGTTGTGAACCAGAAACCTAATCTAAGAAGTGACAGTGTTGGTTCTGCTTGTCTCGTGTCTTCCCTAAACATTTCTATTGACAGGAAGGTATAAAAGGTGTGAAGACACGTGACAATTTTGTGTTTTTCGTGTTTCAAGATTGAGTCGTGCAGTTGTACAGTGATACATGTGGACTTTTATAAGTAATCTGTTCTC
This sequence comes from Platalea leucorodia, assembly GCF_965183815.1. Lineage (NCBI taxonomy): Eukaryota > Metazoa > Chordata > Aves > Pelecaniformes > Threskiornithidae > Platalea > Platalea leucorodia. Next base: position 13,704,942 of record NC_138828.1, on the reverse strand, counting down.
ATTAATTTTTTTTTATCCTTCTACAGTGGAAGCATCCGTTCATGGAAGTAATGTGCACTGCACGGATAAGACAATTGAAGCCGCAGAGGCCTTGCTTCATATGGAGTCTCCTACCTGCCTGAGAGATGCCCGGAGTCCTGGTATGTAAGCCACAGTTTCTGCTCCGTGAGCCATTTCTTCTTCCGCTAATTAGTAAAACAAGCAAACCGGGAAACCTGTTTCTGTGGAGAACTGTATGCTGTTTAAAATGTTTGCTTGCTTATTTCAAAACTACTGATTTGTTTGAGTTTTTATGTGATTTCTCCACCCTGTAACAAACATACTTAGAGATTAAATCATTTATCTGAGAGAGGTGGTTGGGTAGAGATCCTTGAGCAGCCCCACATATAAAATGAACTTTTCCATCTGAACATCAGGAAACACTTTTTCACTGTGCGGGTAACCAAGCCCGGGCACAGGTTGCCCAGAGGGGCTGTGGAGTCTCCATCTTGGAGATGCTCAAAAGCCGTCTGGACGTGGTCCTGGGCAGCCGGTTCTAGGTGGCCCTGCTTGAGCCAGGGGGTTGGACCAGGTGCCCTCCAAAGGTCATGTCTAACCTAAACCATTCTGTGGTCCTGTGAATTTGACATTTTAAATCGCTAAAATAAAGAGTTGTTTTAAGGGAAAAATATTTTTATCTGTTTTTCTGTTTTAGAAAGAATGTCTGAATATACTGTGTTGCAAAGTGTTATCAGGTTAAAAAAACAAAACTCAGTGTTGATGATTACTTTAACTGCATGTTCCTTCTGAAGTTACTTAATATATGTTGGGTGAAATAGTGGTCAAACTGAAACCCAGAAGCTCCAAAATAGGAAATGGAGATTGGAATACGGATCAAAGATTAAGCTCTAATTTGTTTCATTTAAAGTTGAGTTTCTTTCTAAAGAATATCAGTGTGCTACTTGTCTTATGCCTAACAATACTGACAAGCGTGCATGTTTTGGGGAATTGGATTGATTTTCTAGGTGACAGGTTGTTGGAGCAGAATCTTGCTATACTATACTACTTGCATATGCTTTGTTTAAAATAATTTCATGTAAGATGCATTAAAGTAATTGGGTAGAAACTTCATCAGATACTCTTTTTTTTTTTTTTTTTCCTCCTTTGCCTCATAGTGGAAGTTTTTGTCCCTCCTTGTGTGTCAACCCCAGAATTTATCCATGCGGCCATGAGACCTGATGTGATCACAGAAACTGTGGTGGAGGTATCAACGGAGGAATCTGAACCAATGGATGCGTCTCCCGTTCCAACTTCCCCTGATATCCACGAACCAATGAAAAAGAAAAAAGGTACGTGTGGCTCTTTGTAGGAGCAATCTCAGAATTTATTCGTGATGTGCACTGCCGCAGATGGTGCAGTTGATACTGGTGGAGATAGGTTAGATGATCTGATTTCTCTGCTTGTATAATCTGATTGAAGTCTTAAAAAAATGTGAGTTCTTAGAAAATGAGCCTGCAACAAGAAAAAAGAAAGAAAGTAGCAAGAGAGTGGGCTTCACCAGGCCATAAAGGAAAATTAATGTCTTTGTTGTGTTTTTTAAGCACAGTTTACAAAGTGGAGGAAGGGTTGAGAAGGATTCAAAGAGGACTTGTGTGGGTAACCATTGGTGCCTGAAATATGGATATATTTGGAGGGTGGGTAGACTCGGGGTTCTTCCAATGAAACAGCAGGGTAAATACTAACTTACAAACCCATGAATCAGTTTATAAATCAGTGCAAGATCTTCCTTGCGAGAGAAGTATCTTATTTGTCTGATTGGCGTGTCTTGGAGGAGAAACTGTGCAGAACAGTGTTTGAGTTCCAAGCGTTCAGCTACCAAATGAGAGGTTGGCACCTGGTGAGGTTTCTCTCTGGTCTAGCAGTTTTCTTACAGGCATCAATACAATTCTCATAACTATAGGAATATTGTTTTATTAGAGCTTTCAGACATGCTAAGATGGAATATTTACTTGTAATTTAGAGGAGGAAAAAATGCAATGTAGTGATAAACTGATATAAATCCAAGATCTATGAGTTTTAGATTTAATAAAAACACATGCACACACAACAAATAACCGTAACTTTACTGTAAGCAAGAAAATTATGATTAAAGCTTTTCGGTAGCTGTAGCGGTACACTGGATTTAAACTCTCTCTTTATATTCCACTGTCTGTTTGAATGGTCATTACTGGGCAGGTTGCGTTACAGGGCCGTGCTCAGGAAGTTCTGAAATTTTATGAAGGTTGTTTTGTAAATATTTTTTCCTATTACAAAGTCCAAATGCCTGCTCTTAAATGTGTAAGGTTATTCAGCCATAGTTACAGAGCCATAACTTTGGTCTTCATAATTAATGCCTTTTGAAGTTCAGCGCTTAATGAAGAAGCAAAAATTAATGCTGTTGTGCCTGAGGTAGGAGAGTTAATCGTTGCTGCTTGCCTTTAACTGAAGGCAGAAGCACGGAGTGTTGACAGCCTGCTGCCGTGGGCCATGATCCTCTTCCCTGCTTGCGCCTGTTTACCTCGAGTAAAAAGGTCACGGAAGTGCGAAAGGATGAAGAAGCCGCAGGTCGCGCTGGGAGAGGATTTCCCTGGCACAGGAACGTAGGCAGCTCTAAGCCTGCCGCCTGCTGAGGAGTCCCCTCCTAAGCCTCCTCGCAGGGGTGGGACGAGGCGCGTGGGAGCCCTGCCAGCCCGCAGCGAGCCGGGGCAGGGCGGCAGGCAGCCGGGGGCTGCGGTGCAGGTAGGCTTCCAGCATCGCCCAGAGCTCCCCTGCATCGCTGAGGCCGCGGGTGCCGTTTGTAGCCGTCTCGATGCTCTGCCGTATGTGAATCACCTGCGGCACCGCTCGCGTGCTGAGTGGAAGCTTTTATCGATAGCTTTTAACAGACAGGTGCAAGGTGGAAATGAATGTTTACAATTTCAGTAGTAACATTTCTTAGGAAAACTGATGCTTTGAATAACACCCATACTAGAATACAAAAAACAAAACAGAAGAAGAAATAATACATTTCAGAGTAAAACAGACACTGGACTAAAAGAATGCAAAGAAATTGAAGTTTTACTTTATACATTTGGTGCTTACCTCACCTGACATTAACTTGTCTGAAATTGAGAGAAATCTGCCTATGAAATAAGCAACCAAATGATGAATTAAATTGGATGTGCAGTAGTAGTAATCTAAGAATTTAAGTTTATCCATACCTGTAGCAAGGAAATGGCAGGGAAAAAAAAAATGCATGAATTGTGTCTTTCAGCAAAAACAAACTATAAAATACTTTTATTCTGCATATGATTAATACTTTTTTTCCCCCCATGTTTTATGCGCAGCTGGCCGTAAACCGAAGACCCAACAATCGGCTCTATCTGATGGGTCTCCAGAACTAGGTATAAAGAAGAAACCTAGAGAAGGCAAAGGTATATTTTTCCATTTATCGAGTCTTTAAAGTCATGCAGTGTATATGTATTTTATCTGTTACAGGAAATACACAGATCTTTAAAAGTTTGGTCGATGAGTTTGTACTGACTTCATTAGAGTTTTAATTTTATTCGATGTCTTTAAATTTGTTTGAACAAGAGGTAGCACAAGGATATGTGAAACTGCTCTAGAAGTGCCCTGTAATACACTGCAGTTAACAGGCTTTCTGATTTTTCATTTGCTTTGCTTTGTGTTTATTGACTCGTGCTGTCTTTTGTGTTGTGTGTTAACTTAATGCTAGACACATCATTTGCTAAGCTACTGCTGAAAGGCTCGTTCTCACGTAGAAGCAGCTTATGGGTGTTTGTAGTGGTGATGGTTGAAAATATATTTTCTTGGTTGATTCACAAACTGCAGCGCGAATATGTTGCTTGATGAATAGATTCAGTTTGGCTTAAAGGGACAACCAAATGATGGCATCTTTTTTTACTGGTTGAGTGAGGGATTTTGTGCAGGAGAGTCATACTTTCCTAATGATTCTCCTGATAAATGGTGCGTCCTTTCTTGGTCTCCAGGTTACCTTTGAGTTGGCCTACAGTATATCAGCTCTTACCCTGGTTATAGGTGAAGAAAGTGGATCTCTTCCCCACTTACTGCGCTGCAAGTTGCTCGGAGATGTTGCTATGGCTAGGAGGAACAAAGTTTAGTGACTTTCAGTGGCAGCATACTAGCTGAAAGAGTGTGCAATGGTCAGCTCCACTATTACTTTGGGATTTGTTTGAAAGCAAGATACCTGCTGTTTACATAATTCCTTACCTGGGTGCAGCTCCTGAGTCGTCGTCGCATTTGTCAGTAGGGCAAGGAAGGATGGGACTGACGATGTGCAGATGTTAGCTCATGAAAACCAGCGCAAACAGTAATTAAACTTCCCTGCAGTGGCCACCGTCGCTGTCTTCGGATTTGCGTGTAGCAGTGGGCCTCAGTGAAGAACACAGATTTTGCATCTGCTGTACTTAAAAGTACATCTTGTTTAATTTTTTGAGTATTCTTAAAGCCTTATTAGCTTCTTTCCAATTCTGATTTCACTATTGCAGCTTTCCATTATCTGAATAGTACTTGTACAATGTCAGAGTTCCTAGTTTGCTGCACAAATAACTTTGAGAAAGGAGGCTTGTATTTCTGTCTCTTCTAGTTTGTGTCTGTACTGGTGATTTCACTCTATAGCTGTTTGTTTTATGAAGTGGGAGATGGTACTGCTTTGGATTTTGGTGGTTTTTTTTTTTGTTTTTTTTTTTTTTTTAACTTCTGTGGACCCTCATAATGTTGTGGACCCTCATAATGATCTACTTATGTGTCTCATTCTCAGAAGGTATCTCATTCCATATTTTACACTACAACTGGCATAAAATACATTTTTTTTCTTAATGTAGGCTAACTTGATGTCCTGCAAAATATTTTGTTACTGGATTTATTTTTTTAATTTATTTTAAAAAATTACTTGCAAATATAGGCTATTTTACATGCAGCGTATTTTTGGAAAACCAGGAATTATTCCTAGAGCTCAGTACTGTCAGCAGAGTTCAGTCACGGAGGAGGAGGACAGCTGGTTGTGCACATTTGGAAAGGGGATCACTTGTTATCCATGTAGGTACTCCTTCCTTTGTGCATTCCTGATACTTTTGGGTGCAAAGCAAAGCAGCTGTAAATCTGATTGAATTGTGCCCTTCAGTTTATTATACGGGAGGAACTGGAGACTTCTTAATATTTTTCTTAAAGTGAGATAGTGGGGTTTTTTTGTCCTCACATAGTGGATTGGCAGTTTAGGCACGGCTTCTCTTTCCATATTTTGTTTTTCATTTGCATAAATACTCTTTTTAAAGTGTAGGCAGTTGGAGGGAGCAGAAGTGGCTTTGAGCCTGTCCACATAGATGCTGGTACCAATGCGACAGCTCATTGATACACACAATGCCTTGTATCATTCACACACTTTCTGGCCATTAATCCTTCTATTTTGAGACAAGAGCTAATGTTCTTAAGTAGCTGGCAGCTGTAATAATTGGCTAGACACAAAAATTTCTTTCATCGTACAAAATCTGTTCTGTATTGAAGTTTAGATAGATAATAATAATGTCTAGCTCAGTGGCCGCTTACAATACTGGTTAGTGGGAGACCTGTAAGGAGTGGAGATGAGAGCTGTATGCTATTAAATAAGGCTTCTGTCTTCCTAGCAAGGTGCAGTACATGTTTGTCTACCAGGCTGGACTTATGGGTGCTTAAGAGTGGCACAAATGTAAACTTGTTCAGATAATATGTTTTACAGCCGTGTCTTTCTCTTCCTCAGTAATCTGTAAGCTTGGATTCATAGTATTAGGATAGTCTGGTTCTAAGGAGAAAGGGTTTAAAAATGGTTCAAAGTTGTATTAAACATTTCTAAAATAAGCTTTTTGTGTTAAATGCATAGCAGCTATAGCTGACACAGCAGCCCACCTGAAGTATCACTGGGTCTTACTGGCAATAGTAGGTGGCTTCTGAGTAGTATAGGTATTGCATAGTCCTCCTGTGGAAAAAAAGTTGTTATTTAGGCCAATACAGAGTATAAGGGAAAAAAAGAAAACTGCTGAGTCAGCAGCACTGTTCCTGCAGAAAAATTGGGCACTTTCAGGAACGATTTATCTTGAAGTTCCTGTTTACCTCATAATACTGAAGCCCACTTATATTTTTGGAAAGAATCTGTTGGAGACATACAATATTTAGCAGTGGACCCAGAAATTCTATTTCTGAGGAGCTAAGGGGAAAAAAAAAAAAAAAAGGGATTAATATCCTAAAATCTAGGATGATTTCAGGATGCCTGAGTTCTCTTGTTGACTCTTCCTCATATAGGTCCTATTCAAAGGTCTCTGAAATCTAGCAGAAGCTGCATTTTGGTAGCTCTTGAGTCAGTACTTGCTGTTTATTGGAGCATGTGGTAAAATACATTTGCTCTTTGTCTATGAGGTCGTCTTCCAGAAGATGGAAACTGTAGTTTTTTTATCCTTTGAGGTTTTTCAAAGATAGCTAACTTCTTGGAGTCTGCAGCAGTGGTCTTTAACCTGCCTTAACGTATTTTAATTGTCTTCAGCATGGCATAACAAGCTCTATGCTGGACCACTAAATCTCAGGAATTAATGACCTTTTTTCACACCCCCCCCCCCCCCCCCCAAATTTATTTGACCAACGTCACCCCGTGGAAGTGTGATCAAGTGAAGAATTGGGATTAACATTCTGAGGTTATAGTTCTTGTAGCTCTTAGTTCTCCCTTCTCAGATGACTTGAGTCTTCCCCAGCTGTACAAATTGGAACGTGATCTGATTTTGTTCTTCTGCTTCTCTTCCCCTTTTCCTAGATGCAAGTGGTATAGTCAGATTGCAGACAACCCCCTTGTTACGTTTTATGCCATCTTGACAGTCACCGTCCTAAACCCCATCTTGAGGCTCCTCCAGTGGAAATGGTACACCTCTTGAATACCTGAGACGTACCTTAAATTCTTCTTCTGTAGGCTGACTTCATTCTGTATACCTTAATTACAGAAAAGTACATGGGATTTCTGCCATATGAATACTTGTAGCAAGAAGTTGGACTGGCTTTGTACCTAGAAGGACATTGGTCACTCTGCAACGTGTATTTGGGAAGGGTCAGAACATGGGGCTGTCACCAGTCGGTGTGAGAGCCCCAGATCCTGGACAGGAGGGTATGTTACAAACTTAGCACAGTTGAGATGGTTTGTTATTGAAGGTTGTATGCCTTTTTAAAATCACTTATTTATATCCTCCTGTTCTTCAGTGTCATGAAACGCACTGGCATTTCCATTCCCTGTTTAAATAAACATGAGAAGAAAATTCTGAGCTCCTGTCCTGCCTCTGCTGAGCAGATGTGGGTTGTAGTGACTGGGAATGCCCTCCCACACTTCTTTTCAAGAACTGAGAATGGGCGCTGGATTGAACAGGCTCCTGTGCTATATAGCAGATCACTTGGATTAGCTCCTTTCAGAATGTAAATATTTATGGAAGCTTTACTAAACTTAACCAAATGAATGAATATGTGCAGGTTACATTACATACCATCCTTTGTGTAACATTTGCTTCTAATGCAGGTCATTCAGAGTTACCTATATATGGAGAACTTTCTGTTATCTTGAAAAGTGGGTTTCTAATGTTTAAATGCTTTTGATTATAGGAAATACAACATACTTATGGGAGTTTCTCCTGGACCTTCTCCAGGACAAGAATACTTGTCCTCGATATATTAAATGGACTCAGCGAGAGAAGGGAATCTTTAAACTTGTGGACTCGAAAGCTGTCTCCAAACTATGGGGAAAACACAAAAACAAACCTGACATGAACTATGAGACTATGGGAAGAGCTCTGAGGTAAAAACTCTTATATCTTTAAGTTATCTACTATAATTTTAAATTTGATTCTTATTTTTGCCTACAGAAATATAACAGTTCTGAAATTCTAAAAGCTTTGCCGTCTTGCTGACTTAGCTGTTTAAAAAGCATCAGAGTCTTGTAATTTCTATTGCTTTTTATGTTACCAGTTGCTTTGCAATTTAATCACTGAAGTACGTATTTAAAAGGTCAGATTTTTTTTCAGCTGGATCCTTCAGATACTTTGCCAGTATGCTCTGCCAGCTTCTTTCCGTACCTTTTCACATTGTAGGTTTTACTGTGGTTACTTCATTCTATGCTAACAAGAAAATCTGAGGTTTTCTTTAAAATCTGTCACTATGTTGGTTACTACTTAATTGTACTTCTCTTGCAGATATTACTATCAAAGAGGAATCCTTGCAAAAGTTGAGGGACAGAGGCTTGTATATCAGTTTAAGGAGATGCCAAAAAATATAGTTGTCATCGATGATGACAAAAGCGAGTCCTGCAATGAAGATTTGTCAATGCCTACGGATGAAAAGTCATTGGAAAGAGTGTCTTTGTCTGCAGAAAACCTTTTGAAAGCAGCAACCTCTGCACGCGGAGGAAAAAATTCCTCTCAGTTAAGCTGTACCAGAACAGAAAAAGCAGTCACCAGAGTTGTGAATATTGCCTCACCAGCGCACGATACATCGTCATCTCGTCCCTCAACTACCACTACTACTGTCCCAGCAACGACAGCTCCCAGGTTTGTGTTAATGTGGCTTGGGCTTGTCATTTGCTAATGATGACAAGCAATTTTTTGGTTAGGAAGCTGTCTTTTAGTTTTTTGGTTTATGTTTTAAATGTTGGAAATCATTTCTGATTTGCAAGCAGCAGTGTAACGTGGTAGAATACTGTGAACGTCTAGTTTATGAGATCAGAGCCAACTGTCAATATGCTGCCTTGCGTGTATTTTAAAATTATGTAGAGAGAGGGAGGGGAAAAAAGAGAGATGAATGCCGCTAAATTTCCAAAGTCCTATTGCTAGATGTGCAAAAGGTTTGGGGTTTGGGGTTTTTTTTTGTTTGTTTGATTTTTTTTTTTTTTTTTTTAAAGAACCAATTAATAGATTTGTAAATCCTAGATTTGTCTGTCCCTGTTGTCATCTCTAATGGTGCCCTGTGTTTTGGCTTAAACACGGACATCTTTCTTTATTTTGCAGGACTGTACGTGTGGCAATGCAAGTGCCTGTTGTAATGACCTCTCTGGGACAGAAAATCTCAACCGTGGCCGTGCAGTCGGTAAACGCAGGGTCGCCGTTAATAACCAACACAAGTCCAACAACAGCAACAACTCCAAAGGTAGTAATCCAGACAATCCCTACTGTGATGCCAACCTCGGCGGAAAACGGAGACAAAATCACAATGCAGCCTGCCAAAATCATTACGATCCCTGCCACGCAACTTACGCAGTGTCAGTTACAAACGAAAACGGGCCTGTCTGGGTCAGGAAGTATTAACATCGTGGGAACCCCCTTGGCTGTTAGAGCACTAACCCCAGTGTCTATAGCTCATGGGACACCAGTAATGAGACTATCGGTGCCTGCTCAGCAGGCGTCTGGCCAGACTCCTCCCAGGGTGATTAGTGCAGTTATAAAAAGTCCAGAAGTTAAATCAGACACAGCGGCTTTAAAACAGGAACGTGAAGTGAAAACACTGCAGCTGGTAAAAGAAGAGAAGCCGGCAGATGGAAGCAAGACTGTCACCCACGTAGTAGTAGTTAGCACGCCCTCAGCTATTGCCCTTCCTGTAACAATGAAAACAGAAGGAATCATAACGTGCGAGAAATGAAGAATAGGTTGCTTCCAGCATGGACTTCTAGACTGTTACGGTTTTGAATATACTGACATAAGTGGGGGAGGGAAGTGGATGCGATCACCAAGTCGAAAAGGAGAGTTTTGAAATGTTAATAAACATGCATATGTTGAAGACTTACTGGAAAAAAATTTATTCTCCCGTGTTTCAGTGGGAATTGAACCACATTGATATGCTGACAAAAACTGCCTCTTCCAGTTGGGAAACAGCTGAACCTGTGGAGAAGGAAGGATAGAGGGACTGAAAAGGGACCAAACAGTTCACTACGTTACCTGTTACCAAGTTACACTAAGACCTGGAACACTAAAAGAGAGTTGTGTGAGAGGTTTGCCTTGGTTTTTAGTTGTCAGGGGGAGAGGAAAGTCTCGTTGTTACAAATGGCAAATACGATGCATTTTATATGCATACCAGCAATTACTACTGTGTGCCCACAGTACTCAACTGGTGCTATGTGAAAAACTCTGCTACTAGGTGTTGTAGAATGTGAAATAAAGGAGAAGATTAAAGAGCTTCTAAAAGAAGACAGAGACCTAGAGGGATTTTTGTATCATACAGCTTAAGCAGATTCAAAATGAAAGCCTTAGACTGATTTTCAGTTATCTTTCTTGAAATAAGCTAATGGCTTGTTTGTGTAAAGCTTTTTTATTAAAACAAATTTTTTAAAAATCTTGTACCTAGCACAGTATTGTTATAGAATTACATGTAACATATTTTGTATGGTAGTTAAAAAGTCTGTCTAAATTTCTTAATTGTGGACAAAATAGCAGCAGGCTTTCCGCCTTCTGCTGTAACATGCCTGTGTCTCTCACTTAGCCTTGACATCCATGCATACATTTCAGTTTCAGCTCTACTCTGTCACTTGAAAGGTCACGCCCAGCATGAGCTTTTGTCAGGTAGTTCTAAACCTGTAAATTTTTTTTTAGTTGAAGTTAAGAGGGAAGTACCAGTGTTCAGAATGAACTATAATAGTTTGTATATTCAACATTTGAAGTATATTCTATTTTGTTGTACTCTTGTTTCAAAGTGTATTCAAGTAGGTTTTACTGAAATATAGAAACAAAATTTAATGGTGTTTGGTCTGCTTTTTATTTTTTATTTTTTTCCTTTCAACCTGCTAACCTTCTTTTCTGCTTATTTGAAATCTTCCAGGCATTCAGCCTAAGATAGCTGATACAGTGTGGAAGTTTGGAACTCCTCACTACTCTGGTGCTCCGAACAGCTGACCACCTCTCCCACACAGTATATTGAAATATTTTTCATTGAAGTATCGGAGAAGCTTGCGGTAGTTGGTGAGGTAACTTCTGACAGGGGTCTAGTTCTCTTACACTTTTTCAGGACGGTGACATACGCAGTGTTTTTGCATTGTGGCTAATCACATCGGTGCTTATGGAATAAGTTGAGTAGCTTAAGAAGTTATTGCCCTCCAGCTGACAGGTGATAACTTTTTGTGCGCTCCCAGTTGTTTTAATGCAAAGAAGACAGGGTTTGCTTAAATGGCTTTGAGAATCAGCAACTTCTAGCGCTCTGTGAAATACCTAACTGTTCCTCCAGCTACACTTTAATTCCTTAAGGCTGTACTGCAAAGGAAAGGTAGAAATGAGCATACTTGGCTACTCTAGTGTACTAATCTCTCTGAAAACCTTATAGAGGCAAGTAGAAAGTACCAGTAGGTAGAAACTGTGAAAAAAGAGAAATATGAAGTTACACTGCTGGCCCTTTTGATGTTGCCATTGACATTTCCAACTGTTAATATTTTGGCTTCAGCACAAATACATGACTTTAGGTAGATGTTGGGGTTTTTTTTCCTGAATGAAGTAAGTATCTAGGTTTTCCATTTGTAAGTGCACTGAAGTTATGAGTATCATGATACCTTACTCCAGGGTAAAGTTCTGGTGAGAACACAGAGTACACAAATTGCTCCATAGTCGCAGTCCACGTGCAAGAGTTTGGCTTAAAATAGATGCAGGGTAGCTTACCCTGTTTTCGTGGGGACCACACTGGCACTACAACAGTTACCAGAGAAGCAGCATATCAGCTTGTGGGTAGCCAGGTGCCCAGTGGCACCCCCAGTTCCTAGTGAGATGCCCTGGAAAGTCTTCAGAGCAGGAACTCGGGTAATCTTGAAATAATTTAAGTCTAAATGCCCGTCTAAGTACTTCATTCCTGGAGGAGCAATTTTAACAGAAATCTGGAACTGAGGTCTTCAGTAACGATAAAGGAGACCAGAAGTAAAAACTTAAATAAAAACTTTAACTTTTAATACTGAAAAACGAGTTACCTCTCAAGTCCTAGCAGTAAGCCCCGTTCTTCCCTTTGACTGGTAAGAAATGTGGGAATAGCTCCATACAGCCAGGCCAGCATGTGGGGAACTTTGAAAGCCTTTTGAAAAAGGGATTCTTTTTCCCAGTCTAAGCCCGGAAGCAGAGTTTAAGAGCAAATGAATGAACGAGATGAAGCAGGTAAAAAAGTGTGGTGTTGAAGGCAGCAATCCCTTCCACCAGCAGTTAACCCAAAGAAGCAAAGGTTCTTACAGGTGAGCTGTGTTTCTGGCCTGGGGTAGAGGACAAAGACTCCTTCACAGGAGCAAATGTAGGAGAGGGAAGAGGATTTATGTTGCCAAGAAAGAGGTAGGACAGAAAGGGAAGTAGGGGGAAGCTGGGCAATGGGTTGACTGATTTGGTAGTCTGAGAGGCACTAATGTACTGGGTAAAAGGAAATGGAGCAGTGTGAAGAGAGGCAGGCAGAACAAATTGGAGCTAGAGGACAAGAAGAGAGAAAAGTAATAGCATTTTTGAACTCACATTTGTAAGTCTTTTCTGTAAGAAATCCTTTTCTGTAAGAAATCCTTTTCTGTAAGAAATCCTTTTCTAAATGGCTGTTATTTGATCGTATATGAAAGAGAGATGGTATCTCTCAGAGCGTGAAATGTCTGTCTCTGGAGTATTTGTAGTTAAGACCTTTCCGACACCTAATTTAGATACACTGGAAGTCAAATGGGGACAAACTAGCGTCCTGGAAATAGATAAGGATCTCCAGCTGATGACCTCCTTCTCTTAAGTTAGAGCCAACACTTCATCATGTAATGGCAAGAATGAAAGGAATGAAGGTGCCCATCTCTGCCGCTGGTGAGATAGGCAGCTCGCAGCCCTGCTTGGGGACGCTGCCGTTCCCGTCGGTGCTGCATCTTGCCACAGAGCTGGTGATGGTCCTTTGGCTCTCTCCCCTGGCCACCCGGTGAGCGGCATGCACGCTACTGGCTGCCGGAGGACATTTATCAGAAGTTCGTTAAGTGCTGCGAGAATCTCAGTCTGCATGCGGATGTGCTGTAGCTGAAATGGAAAGGGTACTTCACCCAGCTTCAAACAGTGAAGATCCTTTTTGTTAACCTTTGCACCTATGCCTTCGTACTCCTCACTTTTTTTCTAATTTAGCTGCTAGCCAGAAGTACAGACAGGCATTTTGTCACAGTCGGGTACTGATTTCAGCGTTATCTGCTTAAGCACAGCTCTTCAGCATTGCTTTGTGTGCGCGTGGTTCCCATCAGTTGTTCCGAGATGCGGTTGTCCTTCAGAGGTGGTTTGTAATCTAGGTAACAAGCCATGCTGCTTACAAGAGGCAGCCTCTCCCTGGGGATTTCTACAGCTAAGTGTCGGAGGGGCAAGATTCCCACCTGGAACTGAAAGTCTCACATCATTCCCTAGGTCTGTGCAAGCTTGCTCGTCAACGTGCTGCTTTATGCTGACATAATTAACAATTAGCATGTGGGCAAGGAATGTTTTTGCTGGTGGTGGTGGAGGACGTGACGTCAGGTTTGTAACATCTGAAATGGACAAAGGGAGACTAAAACATTGAAGAAGTTAGTATCTAGCTAAACTAGACTTTTGCAATCCCATAGAAAAACCTGTTGTTTTGTCCGTGTGTGAAAGCGGGACTAGATTTTACATCTGAAGCTGGTGGCTCATGTAGAAGAGTCCAGGCTTAACTCACCCTTGGCAAGTAGGAACTTTTCTAGATGGGTGAGTGGAATGAAACTAGTGTGAAGTGAGCATGGTTTATACGGAAGGCATCGAGATGTATACAGCCACGGTATCACTGATTTTACAGATATAAATAAGAACATCTTTATTTTTCAAATAACTACTGTTATAGGATGGACAGGGTAATGCTGTGTAATCCACAGGAAATAATCTAACTGTGAGTTGCAACTCGGAATAAAGATCTGAATATCACAATTTCTGGATTGTGGGAAGAAAAGCTGAAAGGGGAATCCCGTCCTGGAGACCACTGCTTTTGTTACTCTCTCTTGGACAAAGTCCATCGTGCTTAGCGAAGGGTTCTGTGCCTTCACACAACTCAAGTGATCTGGGCGAAGCGTGCTGCAGGGAAGGCTGAGCTCTTGGGATCCTCTGCTAATTGATTTCATCAACTTTAGGACTTTGGAGAATTACATCTGAGCTGATCAAGGATCACGGACCCCGAGGCAGTCGAGAGTTGATGGGAAAGTGGAGAGGTGCCTGAAGCCTCAGTTCTTGCTCACCGTGGCACGTGCAGCAGGGATCTCCGTTACGCCTGAAGGTTGTCACAGCCAGAACAAGCTAAATTCAATTTCTGCCTTGTAGAGACAGTTCAACTAGCAGGTATTAAGCTTATTAAGTGAAGAAGATGCAAGTGACACTACTTCTGATCTAATTGCTCTCCAAGAGGGAGAGTGTTCTAATAAGCTTGCAACAGCTTCTGCCTTTCAGCAAATTAAATAAGTGGGTCATTTCTTCTTTCAGCCAGCTTGAGGGTGAGGGAAAACTAAAGCTAATGCAGCTTTTATTCAAGATTAGAGCAAAGGATCTGTTGAGACTTTTTTTAGCCTTGGTGTGCTTATAAGGCAGACAACCACAAGAAGAGCTTTGAAGACATTTTTACTGTGAGAGTCATAGTGCTACATAGGAAAAAAATTTAAAACCTTCCTGCTTCTTCCTATGAAAAATATTTACTGTACTGATATTTATAGCAGGCAAAAACATGTCAGTGCTGCAGGCCTGCCTCTTGCTGAATAAAACAAAGCAAGAGCAATATTTCACTTAAGTCTTCCAAAAGAGCCTGTTTGCAAAATATATTTTATAGCATGTACTGGAAGAAAAGGGTGAAGCTGACTGGGAAGTTACCAGTTAATTTCTGTGTCTTGTCTGCCTTTTATTAACATACAGCAGAAAGGGTTCACCGTTGCGCTGTAGCAGGGCTGTGTGACTTTCTGAGTATGAGAATATTAAGAATTGCCTTGTGATGGGGAGAGCCCCAGCCTTTTCACGGTTATTCCACCCTCCCCTCGCCTTCAAAATTGCCCTTTAAGGACATGAAGCAGTGAACATCTACTGTCACGTGCCCAGGGTGAACT
Source organism: Platalea leucorodia (assembly GCF_965183815.1). Classification (NCBI taxonomy): domain Eukaryota; kingdom Metazoa; phylum Chordata; class Aves; order Pelecaniformes; family Threskiornithidae; genus Platalea; species Platalea leucorodia. The sequence continues at coordinate 13,689,860 of NC_138828.1, read as the reverse complement.
AAGAATCCCAGCCCTTTCCACTGCAGAAGAGCTCTGCAATGATGGCAATATCATACAAATCATGCTGTTTCTCCACGTTTGGCCTCTTTTGTAGGAGAGTTAGCATTGAAAGCAAGGGTCTGAGTAAAATGGCGTAAGAATCGTCCAGATACCAAGTATCATCACCCTGTGAGAGTGATGGTGGGGGTTTCGTAGCTGCGATAGTTCAGCTCCTGCTGGCAAACAAAGCCTGCCGCAGCGGGTGCTATGGCTCTGTGCCCTGGCGGTGGTGAAACAGTACCATGCTGATGGACACCCGTGGCTGTCCTTCGGAAAGTGGAGCTGCTTATGCAAAAGTAAAATGGAAATCAAGGGCTTTTTGGTAGTGGTGGTGGGTTTTTTGTTCGGTTTGGGTGGGCTTTTTTTTTTTTTTTTTTTTTTTTTTTTAATACAGATCTGAGTACAGTATTACCCTTGCTCTCAAGTCCACAAGTGTAGTTTCTTCCAGAAACTGCTATAAGGGTCTGAATGGAAACCTCCAGCTTCTGGTGTGACTTTTTGTGGTAGATGAGCAAGGATTTGACTTACTAAAGGTACCATCTTCTAGGTCTACAGTGTGGTGTTGCTTTTAGAAGTGTTCAGCTACAGATACTTCCATTAATGGGCAATTGTATTATTTCTTCTCCTTGTGAAGACCATTTGAGGGAAGATCCTGAGAGAAGATAACCCTGAAGGAGCAGCACTGCATCTCACCCCCTCGGAGAGCAGTAGTTGATATGTCCCATCTGCCTGGTAAGAGTATTCACCAAGGAAATCAGGCTCCTTGGTTGCAAAATCCTTTCTGTCCGGGGAATTTCAAATCCACACTTGCTAGAGGAGTCCTGCATCCCAGGCCGGTTAGAGGGGCTTCCGCTCCTCTGCCTGGAAACAGATCATCGCCCGCATCCTGCAAGGGTCAGGGACACTTGCAGAGTGTGTTACGGCTGTGCAACACCGCACTTTATTCGTTTGCCTGAAAGGGAGTGTGCTTGTGTGGGAATTCGGGACCTCAGTTGCCAGATTCTGTATTTCACTTACCAGCAACACAAGTACAATAATTTATGGGCTGTGTGAAGCACATACCTGTGGCGTTTCTTGCTCTTCAAATGACGTTTTAAAAGCAAAGTGACAAATAGAGCTGCCTGTCGTGAGGAGCCAGCTCTGCTAGGCATGCTAGCAGCCCTCGGGGAGGAATACTTGCACCCTGCTTTGCAGTACTGGCCAGGTTTGTAGCTCCACACAACTGTCGGAAAGAGTAATATTTACAGTAATAGAGAGCCTAGGCTTCATCTTTAGCTAGAGGAGAGAGCAGCTTAACATTGCTAAGCAAAGCAGCCGTGCCAGCTTGTAAGATTGGGACTGCGGGGTCGGGGGAAAGAGATGTGGAATGGGTAGCATCACCACCGAGTTGAGGCTCGAACAGTTGCTAGTTGAGACAGATCACCTACTTAGGACAGGGAAAGGACAAAGATGGCAGCAGAGACATTACTTTTTTTTCCAAAGACTTTTATTAATAAACACCTGGAACATTTAAGAGTTACTACGGGCCTTACTTTACATGGAAGTACTGCTTTATTTGCTCTGCCTCATCTTTCCCAACTATGTAAATGCCAGGCCAACTCCAGCTGTCGTCTCTCTTCCCTCCTCTCTCCCTCCCTCATTTTCCAGCATAGTGGCATGTTTACAATCCAGATGTGCAATACCTATGTGATACCAATGAGCACCATTCCACACACAAGAGTTACTACACTAACACAGCTCTGTTGTAGCCTGGGTGCTTAGCCAGAGTTCCCCTGGGCCACAGAAAGAGGCTCCTGAGCGCTGCTGCTGTATGATTTCAAGTCAGATGCAGGATCACCGACTTCTCTCAATAAATAAAATTTATCTTCTAACAGGTTCCAGTGTAGCTTTAATTCTGAAGATAAATAAAAGAAAGTCTTTCAACGTGAAGATTGGCCCTTTACTGAAACAGCAAGATTGACAAGACTACAAATTTAAACCATTTAGAAAAGTAATACTTGAAGCAGAGGAGGAAATACTCCCTGGTTAGGTGTGTCCTCTGGAGGGAAGCACAGAAGAGACAAAGAGAAGAGTGACTGTGTATACATAACCTACGGGCTGCACACGTGTAACGGGCACCTGCGCATTCATCTGGAAAAGCGAGGACATTACTATACGACGTAGAGGAGTTCGCCTCTATTTCCTCACCTGCTCTTGCTGGAGGGGGCCTTCCTCACGCTGCGCTATTATCCATTCATTTTTAATGAAATCGTCTTCTCAAGTCATGTGAAAATGAGAAGACAACACTAGTATGAGCTTAGATTTGTTCATGTCTAAGCTGCATTAAACTTCCTTTGTATTGCAACAGAAAAAGATACAAGAGAATCTCACTGAGTAGTCGGGCCTCGTTCCCTTTGGTACTTGCACAAGCTTAAGAGGAAATAAATAAAATTAGCATGCTGTCAGGGCAAGTTGTTTTACAAACACAAGTGTTCTGATTTAAATACTAAGGCCTCCACATTCATCAGAGGATTAAATCCTTAAAGACGGGGGTTAGTGAAAGGATAAAGCTCATTTGCCTTCGGCTTTCAAACCCCGGCGTGGCAAGAACACCGTGACGAGGACACTGACTCATTTCTTCCTCCCTTGGAGGCTCCAGATTAACAAGCGCTGAACGGCAAGTGTAACTCCAAACAAGTGCCCAAAATAATGTTTAGTCAACAGTATTTCCTCATCCTTCAATAGCTTCCAGCTTCAAAAGTTTTCTCTACAATAAAATAGTGGTGAGTTAAGACACTGCAATACCAGGTGGCATTCCAGTGCGTTACAGCAGTCTGTCGGGGTCTTGATTAAAACTAAAGTCACACACCAGAGACAGGTGATCGGAAGGGTAATTGAATGATGGCAGCCTGTTGGGCCCAATTTGCTCTTCAGTCAGCAAGTCCAGGGCTGAGTTCACATTCAAGGCATGCTGGGAATACCAGATATAATCCAGCGTGTGCCGGCACTCTCCCGAGGGTCGGATCTTCCAGGTGGTGTACGGGGGCTCTGACTGCCCGTCGGGGCTCAGCAGCTTGTATGCACTGTTTAAGTTGAGGCTGGAGTTGGAAAATTCTCTGTAGACCTCCTCCGTTGGCTCCGCGTTGAAGTCTCCGCAGATGATCAGAGGGATCTTCGCACCTTGGGTAATGCTCTTCAGGTTCTGGAGGAGATCGCAGCCTTGCGCGGACCGAAACCTCTCCCAGCCAGTACGGGCTTTCAGGTGAGTGACGGCAATGCAGAACAGTCTCCCGGTTTCGTTGCACTTCAGCGTCTGAGCTATGGCCACTTGGTTGGTCTTCAGCTTCATGGCGGTCAGCCGGATGTTAGCGCTGTTGATGAGCTCAAAGCGGTCTTTGAGGAAAAACAAGGCGCAGCCGTCCGGCCCGTTGTTCTGCTCCACATCGAGGCACGGGGACCACGGCTTCGGGAAGAAAGTACACTGGTAGCCGAGTCGGCTGAGGAGTGGCTCAAAGGTGTCAAAGTAGTGGTCGACTTCTTGCAGGCACAAGATGTCAGGCTTGTACGCGAGGATTTCCTCCAGGATGAGGCACTTCCTCTCTTCCCACTTCAGAGCTTCCATGGGGCACTGAACAAAGTTATCTTTGCCTTCTCCGAGAGCTGAAATTAGCAGGGAGGGGAAGAAAAAAAAGAAAAAAAAGTTGTTACCAATAGCTAAAACAGGCCGTCTTCCTCCAAGTTGGCAGAGGCCAGTGGCCAGCTTGCAGCAGCCCGTGGCTGCCTGCAGCCCTGCACGAGAGCAGGCGGTCTGTCGCAGCGCAAGGGGTTACGGCGGGAAGCGGCACCAGGCTTTCGCAACGCTTTGCTTTCTCTGTAAAACGCGTGTACATCGGTTTACACGCAGGCGATGGGTTTTGCAGGAGTAGCTGCTGACTTTAAGGGTGCCGGGCTTGCCAATGGGCGTGGGAACCCCTTCTCAAAACGCTGAAGTCTCTCCAAAAAACTTAAGTTCCCTTTACAGATATGAGTTAAAGACTTCTTCCCCCTCTTCCCCAAAGTCACTACGCTGTGGCGAGTGCTTCCACACATGGCTGCCACAGCTTGAGCCTAAGGAAAAATGCAGTGGGATAGGAGCGACTTAACTGGAGGATGTTAAGGCAGTCCCTACGTGGGGGATTTCCCACCCCAAAGGATTTTAAGATGAGGCTGTTGCAAAAGTTAATTTACAGCCTTGATTTTAGGGGTCTGAGGGGGGAAAAAAAAAAAGTTAAAATTATTTTGAGGAATTAAGCGTTCCCGTACCAGATCTGAATCCCTGAATAGTTCACTGACAAACTAATTAGAAAACTGTAGAGAAGCTTTACAAAGAACAAAACTTAGGGAAGGATGAGTCTCTTCTGGCGGTTAACTATCCAAAAGTGATGGGTCACAGCTTTTTGAATATACTGTGTTCAGTTAAGACAGGCATTCAGAGCCGCCTCTGGCCTCGCGGTTGCAAGGACAGACTTTTTTTCCTTTCCCATAGAACAGAAGGCAAGCCACTATTTCAAGTGCTGAAGATCTGCCCCCCCGGCCCTCCGTCAGTTGTGCCTCACGTAATTCACCTCTCCCCCTTTGCTCCGCCAGCCCCAGGCATGCCTAACTACGTGGGCACAACTGCATTTAAAGGTTTTCCTTGCTGCGTTTGATCTCAAGGTCACACCGTGAGCTTAGAGGCAGCTCCTACCTTGGGCAAGGATGTTCCACTGCATGACCCGAATGGGGCGGTGGTTACTGGCAGCGTTTTTCTTCAGGTCCACGAAGTCCCTCTGAAACCGGGGTGGCCGTTTCTGCAGAACGATCTGACATTCCTCCAGCAAATCCTTGGGGTCTATAGGATCCAGCCGTGCCGAGTCCGGCTGCTCCAGGCAGTCCTGGTGCTGGGACACGGCGCTGCTGCTCAGCGTCTTGGCGAGCGCGCTGTAGAGTCGGCTGGTGCTGTTTCCCATGGAACACACTGGAAAGGAAAAAAAGGTGTTAGAGAGGGCCACCATGGCCCTTCACACCGCTTAGGTGCCTTACAGACAACCTTGTTACGCTGCCAGCAATTTGTGGGTTGTGCAGGAGCCTGCTCCCGAATCCGAGGTAAAACAAGGATGCAGAGATGGGGTTAGTGCTGTCCACACTCTCATCGTGTTTTGCTTATTATCAGGGGCTGCCTGCCACCTTCTGCAGCGTGCAAACGGTCTGGTTTAAGACATCGTGCAGGTGTCTTCTAAGGAAAGAAAGGAGTCTTTCATCCAGAATAGCAGGGCTAAGATTAACTTCTGCACGTGTTGTAGGAAACGAGAGAGTGTACTTTTTTCCTCCTCAGAGAGGAGAGAGCCCAGCAGGTAGATGAATACTGCCTGCTCCTTATTTCGTGTGCAGCATTTGTCTCTAATGGAGACGGTGCTCCGCACGCCCGGCACCCTGTGCCTATCTGGGATGCCTCCGGGCTGTGGGCCTCCTGCCTGCAGAGCAGCAAGCAGGGTCAATCATTCCCTCGGGTTAATATTTAATAGGCATCTCTGATCACAGCTTCATTCACCCCAAAAGCAGCAACGTTTTCACAAGCGCAGAGCGGCCAGATGCTTCTGCTGGCTTAGCCCTCGGGATGTGGAGTGAAGGGGGTCTCTCCAGTTCCCCCTCACGCCCCTACGCTCACTCCCCTCGCCCTCCTTTCTCCCTTCGTCTCCTCGCTCCTTCGCGCTGTGCCCCAGCTCGGCAGCTTCCAGCAGGCCCCGCGGTCCTGCAGTCCTCCCCGGGCCCCAGCCACCTCCTCCTCCTTCGGCCGTCTTAAACACACGTCCTGCAAATAAGCCGCCGTCCCCCAGCTCCCCCTGTTAATGCCTGCTAGCAGCGAGCCCCCAGCCCGGCCCCGCGTCTCCAGCAGGGAGGTCCCCCCATCCCACACAGGGCCACGGGGGGGGGGGGTGTGTGTCCCACTCTGTTTTGCCCCTTGGCTTAGGTGCAGGAGGTGGCTGCAGCCCTCTTCCCCTAGCAGGGGTCAGGCAGCAGAGCCACCCCGTTCAGACAGCAGCCCTCGTGACTATCGTGCTAGAAAACACCTCCTCCCGCTTCACAAGAGCACAACCAGCACCACCGGGCAGCCGTAAATGCCCCGAGACTTGCTTACTGCAAACACACAGGAGACTGGTAGTGTTATGGGCTGGGCTTCAGGGGAGCTGTGGAGGAGTTTGCGTGGAGTTTGTGGTACTCCTACACATGCCCACAGCAGCTCCTCGGCATGGCCGTGCATGCCCCGAGATCTCGGAGTGTCCAGAGAAGGGCAACGAAGCTGGTGAAGGGTCTGGAGCACAAGTCTTGTGAGGAGCGGCTGAGGGAGCTGGGGTTGTTCAGCCTGGAGAAGAGGAGGCTGAGGGGAGACCTTATTGCTCTCTACAGCTACCTGAAAGGAGGTTGTAGCGAGGTGGGGGTCGGTCTCTTCTCCCCAATAACAAGTGATAGGACGAGAGGAAATGGCCTCAAGCTGCGCCAGGGGAGGTTTAGGTTGGATATTAGGAAAAACTTCTTCACCGAAAGGGTGGTCAAGCACTGGCACAGGCTGCCCAGGGAAGTGGCTGAGTCTCCATCCCTGGAGGTATTTAAAGGACGGATAGATGTGGTGCTCGAGGACATGGTTTAGTGGTGGACTTGGCAGCGCTGGGTTAACGGTTGGACTCGATGTCATCTTAAGGGTCTTTTCCAACCTTAACGATTCTATGAGTCTATCCCTTCCAACCCTTCCTCAGGGGAAGGGTCCTGCTCCAACGTGCCGCCCTCGCCACAGCGCGCGGGGAGCGCTCGAAGGGAGGCCGCGCGCGCGCCCCTCCGCGCTCTGCCCGAGCGGCGCGGCCGGACGCGGGGCTTCCCCTCGCACGTGGGCAGGAAGGGCGGCGCTCGCACCGCAGCAACTTCTGCAAGAGGCAACGCTGACAGAGTTTCGTTGTTGTCTCAACTTACTCTGAATGCATTTTGCAAAGGTAATCTTGAGCAAAAGAACTTCAGTTTTGCATTGCTGTTGGCCCACAGCAGCTTTAAGTAAGTTTATTTGTACCTTTGAGTTACTTAAAAACGGAAGAGACTCGTCATCTCGTGCTCACATCTTGCGGCAGATTTGGGGTGTTACCCAACACACGTGCGCGTTCAGCCTTTGCTAGCTGGAACTACAGTGTTACCAACCGTAAGAGCTGGTGACAGAGACAGGATAGCGACAGCCCTGGCTAGAGGGGAAGGCAGGAAGGTGGGAGCCCTAACAGTTCAATAAACATACCTAGGAGGAGTAAAAGCAAAAAGAAAGACCCTGCAGCAGAAGCCTCATCTCCCTGTCTTTAGCAAAATGGGTACTTTTAAAGACACTAAAAAATACTTGCTTTAACCTATGTTTTGTATGTGTAAGCCAGTGGAATAGTGCCTCTGAACGGTTCTAAGGAAGTTGTAAATTGGGAATTTAAATCTCTCCCCACCTCCATCTCCATCCTTTTAGTTAAAGTTCAAAGTACCAGGAGTTCCTCAAGCTGAGATGTCTTTCTAGGGGAACTGTGTTTAAAGCATTTCAGTTTCTGCAGTCTTTCTTAGTTTACAACTCTTGTCAAGAAGCCAAGCAGTGCTGAAGTAGGAGAAATGCCATTTCATAGTGAGGGAAGCAGGCCCAAACACGAAATCCCCAAGCAGGGCCCTGACACGGCTGCGAGGGGCTGGGGAGCAGGAACACGAGCGTGCTCTGTGCTGGCTGCGGAAGGGTCCGGCTTGCACGCTGCCAGAGCTGCCAGGCAGAAACTCGAAGAAATCAACAGAGCTTTTAATGAAAGCTCCCCAGGGAGCTCCTCGCCTGTTTTTGGGGTAGGTACAACCCACAGTTAAGTGCTGCCACTGGAGAGAAGTGCACGGTGCTTTCTGCTGCCTCGGGGCTGCCGTCAGCAGCTGCGGACAGCCACGAGCCCCCGGCCCCGCGCGCCCCTGCCCTCCCCTCCTGGCACAGCGCCGGCCAGGCGCTGGGAAGCCCACGCGGAGGCAGTGCCTTCCGTGGATGAACACGGCTCACACAGGCCTCTCCAAAGGACTAACAGGGAGTTACTCCGCTCCAAGAAGCCATCAGCAAGAGCCTAGGCTGCTCCTTGCTTGACCTGAATCAGAGGGAGGACGCTGAAAGGGACAAACTAGGTGCGAGGCATCTGAAGCCAAAAGCCTACCCTAAAGCTCTGAGCAGCTTACATCTGTTGCAGCAGGGTGAAGCCTAGGTTCAGTCATGCGCCTGCCAAGCTGCAAACAAAGCCAGAGTATTGTCTAAATCTCATCGTCCCTGGGGTCATGGGGTGTCCAGCTCTTTATGGGGAGTCAGGCGTAGCTTAACCTGCATGGGATGAGCTATGGCCCTGCTGCAGCACAGATCCCACAGCTTTTAAAGTCAGTAATGTCTCAGGAAGGAAAAAGCTTCTGTCTTCTTTTGAGACCCCAGGGAAGGCTGGCTGAAAGAGAGCCTCGGCTGCAAGTCAAACGCTTTCAGGCCTGTTGCCGGTGGCTTGGGAGTCCTTGGCTGAAGGGGGACTCCTGCGGGAAGGCTCCAGCTTAAGATGACTGATGAACCGTGCAAATTCTTTGTCTCCAAAGCACTGAAACCACCGCAGCATGGACTGAATTGTTCTGCAGAAGAGAGGCCAGCCCAGCAACCCGAACACTGAAACTCCAAACGCAAAATCCATTTGTTAATTTGCAATGCTTAACGTGTCCGTGGCAGCGAGGCAAGTAGGAGGTCACCGTTCCGAGATCCTTACAGTCCAAGTTAAATGACCTGCAACTGGCTGGGCTAATGTCTGCCGCCAGCGCCGTGACACCGCGGTGCTGGTGTACGCAGAGGAGCAAGCGGACTCCTGAGCTTGCACTTCAGCAGCGGGTGGTGAACGTGGAAGCGATTCTTTTGGTGCGATGTTGCAATGGGGAACGCCAGCTCAGCAATTGCTATTCGAGGTGCTTAAAATAAAAAAAAAAAACAAACCCCAACAACAAACCCTTCCTCTCAGCAAGGGTGGTGCCTCAGCACGGTAAGGGCAGGGGAAGAATTTAAACTGTCCATTAAACTTCAGAACAGGATGCAAAGTTCAAGGTTTCTTGTGTCATCTGGCAACAGCACAGAAGGGATGAACTTCTGGGATCTCACGCAACGAGCAGTCACGGACTTCATTTTAAGGACTGTGCTTCAAAGATGAGGGCTGCGGTGCGCAGGCAGACCAGGGGGCTGCAGCGGGTATCGGAGCCAGGGCCCTTACCTTTTGGGTAAGGTGAATGGCACTCTGGTTTCCCTTCCTTTCACCTCCTACCTCCCAGCACTGCTTTTGGCCGAGAGCCCCCGCCTCGCTCACTGCGGGGGTTTCACGGCCAGGTGAACGGCTCCGCCACACCTGCAGCTGCTCTGTAGTTGCATCAGCCTCCCCGCAGCCGAGGAGGCTGGCAGCAGCCCGAGACGCCCGCCCTGCAACCCCGGTTCTAGGAGAAACTTGGCAGACTCCATCCCCATGTGACAAATCCTATGCTGCAGGGTATCGTACTACATGTATAGCCTTGTTCGGGCCAGCCGCGGGAGCGCAGCCCTGGGCCACCCGCATTCAAAGCGGCGGTTGCTGCTGCGTGGAGTTTGAGCCCTGATTTTGGCACCTAGGCTGCTCTTAGGCACCGAGGGGTCGGGACCCTCCTAAGGGGATTCAGCGAGCTGTCACAGCAGGGGAGGTGCTGCCCAGTCAACAGGCAACACCAGAAAGAGGAGGGAACCTCAAATCCGGCCCTGAGTAATACACGAAATCAGTACTTGGCACGAGCTCTGGAAACCCTTTTTCTCATGAGTGCTCTGATCATGAGCTCGACTGCCAGCTCGCAGGCACACGTGCTCCTCTTCCCTGTAGCTCCGTGAGGCTTCAACCCTGCCGGTGGGCATCCTGGCCTTCAGCCGGAGAATGGAAGCACCCTGCCCCAGCCTGGCCTCTAGAGCCCTCCTGTAACAGCACCAACGGGGAACCAACACCCCTCACCCCAACACCAGGTGAGGACAGCAGGGAAAAGCGGATCTCCCACCTGCCAGGTCGGTAACACAGCCTCAGGTACGGCACAAAGGGTGTCGGACACATCCCCGGACACACCACCTCTCCCACCGGCAGCAGCCTGGAGCCAAGGTGGCCGCTGCCCCGGCTTTTGCCGGGAGCCTCTCCTCCAGCTGTGCCTCTTTAGCCACGCTCAGAGGCAAGCTGCTGGTCAACAGACGCGGCTTCAGGCTGTACCTGAGCAGCAGAGGCCCGGCGGTGCGTCACCGCTCCGCTCCCAGCCTGGCCGCAGGGCAGCGGGCAGGGAGCGTGGTGCTGCCAGGGTGCCGTCCTCACACCGACTCCTCACACCGACTCCGGGCAGAGCGTGCACCCAAGGACATGCGGGACCCCGAACGCTTTCTGAGACTCATTTTGGGAGTGAAGAACAGGGCGTAATCATTAGTACCTAATGGCACAGGCAAGCAGGAACCTGATGGCTGAGCATCACCGCCTTTGCCTGCCGGAGGGCAAGCTGGGCTTTGCCCACACACTGTCTCTAGTGGAAAAAAAAGCCCACTGTGAGTCAAGTCTGTCCCACATAAAGCGCGACACTGGAAGAGACCGGTTCAGCCAGCCGACAGCACGCTTCCGACAGCGGGATAAAGATACTGACCCACTGGGACACCAGAGGAGTTACCCCACCAATACTTGGGTTTATCGCGAGCAGCCAGCCCGCGTTTGGGCGCGGAGCGGGCCCCATCGCCCAGCCTTCGCCGAAACCCTTCTGCAGCGCCGGCGGGCTGGCTGCCAGCGCCTGGATGTCACTTGCTCAGGCTTAGCGAGCAAAAGCCACGGCCTTAAAATTAAGGGCTGGCTTCAGTTGTTGGGGCAGGGCAGGGCAGGGCAGGGCGGCTGGCGAGGGAAGAGGGCGAGCTGGGGGTGAGAACCCCGGCGCCTCTGCTCCGGCCGCCGCAGCCGGGCCCCGGCGGCCCGGTTAACCGGAGCCGGCGCTCCGCAGCCCCCCCGGCCGCGTCCCCGCTCCCCGGTGCCCGGTACCCACCTGGGCGGGGCGCGCTGCCCGCTGCTGCCGGCGGGGCGGCGGGGCCGAGGGGCGGCGGCGGGGCGCGGGGCCGCGGCAGGAGGGCGGCGGGGGCGCAGCAGAGGGCGGGCAGCGCCGAGCAGAGGCAGCGAGCGGGGCTCTGGTACATGCTCCCGGCGGGGCGGGCGGAGCGGAGCGCGGCGCAGCGGGACGGCACCGGACGAGTCGAGCAGCGGCTCCCGCGCCCGCCCCGCGGCGGCGCTTATAGAGGCGGCGGCGGCGGCCCCCGGCGCGGCCGGTACAGCCGGCACCTACCACCCGCCCCCGGGGGGACACACGGGCACGCCGCGGGCGCCGCCCCCCGCACCGACCCCGCCGGCGGCGACCGGCGTCTCCCGCGGCCGCTCCGCGCCTCCCGCTGCCGCGGCCGGGGGGCGATGCCCCGGGGCGGGGGGAGGCCGAGCCCCGCCGCCGCGCATCCCCCCCCCCCCCCCCCCGCCGTGGAGTGGTCTCGCCCGGCGGAGGTTTTCCGCTGGTGACGTCAAAGAGGGGAGCGTTCCGTTCCCACGGACGTCACGGCGCGGGGGTTGGTGGCTCCGTGACCTCACTCCCGTCCCCTTCCCTCCCCCGCCGGGGTCGCTCGGGCCGGTTGGGCCGCGGGTGTCTCCCCACGCGTGGGGCGGCCGCACGCTGCCCTGGCCGGCGTCGGTCGCATCAGGGCTCCCCGCGGCGCGAAGCCCCACGCACGCCCCTCTCCCCGCGCCGGCGGAGGGGCCGCGGCCCCAGACCCACGGGCAGGGCAGGGCAGGGCGTTCCCCCGGCGCGGCGGTCCCACGCGGGGCCGAGCCTGCCGAGCCCCGCGGTGGGGGGGGTGGGGGAGGAGTCATCCCTCGTAACGGGGGTCTCGCCCCCGAAGCCGGGAGCTGGGGGTCCCTGCGCCCACCCGCGCCGGGGGCCCTGCGGAGGGCCCCCCGCGGCCCACGGTCAGGCCGCGCCCGGTGGGTGGCGGGCGGTGGGCGTCGGGCGGTGGGCGTAGGCCGGGCGCGCTCCCTCGTTGTGAAAACGTGACGTTTTCTGAAACGTTGCATCACTTTATGTGTTTGACAAAACGCAGAGGTCGCTCGTGGGAGGTCGAGGCGGCCTGCGAGAGGAGCTGCTACGGGAGCTAGGCCGGGCGGGCAGCTTGGCGTTGGACCCGGCTCTGCTCCCACCCCGCTGCTTCCCTCGGTCCCAGGAGGACCGGGAGCAGGGCACAACAGCCGATCCTTGCCTTCTGGTGTTTCGGTACCGCCGTCAGGGTGTTTTTTCCCAGCTCGCTGCCTGCTCGGCTCAGGGTGGTTACAGCCGGCCGCTGGAGGCGAGAGGCAAGAGAGAGGAGTCATCTCTGCCTGAGAGAAACACAGGCTGGGCTCCGCCACCGAGCAGAAGTCAAGTTTTGGGGAGGATCTTAACTTTGCTCTTTTCCTTGCGCCGTCAGGATGGGTTACTTGCAGGCTGCCCCTATGGGTGATGCCCACGAAGGGGATTTCACAGCCCCTCAGAGCCCCGGAAAGCTGCGGCTGCTGTTGTGGTTGGGGACGCGTGCCGGCACGCCTCGGGGTGCGCGGGAAAGGGGGTTTTCACCTTTCTGGGGACTAAACTGGCCTTCCAGGGCTGGAAGCGAATGCCAGGTGTCATCAGAAAGGCAGGACTCCTTTTTTCCAGCGGGTTGGTGCTCTGACGGGATGAGAGCTCCGACTTCCCAGGAGAACGCAGGTACTTATCTTTCCGAAGCGTAACGGCCTGCCCTGCTTTCCCCAGTGCAGGAAGGGCGTTGCCTCTTGTCTCGCCTCTGGGCGACGCGAAGAGCGGTCGATTGCTGCCCTTGTTCTAGCAGCCTTTTAATCTACTTGAAGACTTTGTTGTGGGCCTCTTGGTCTTTCTTCCCCCCCCCCCGCCCCAGAAAAAAAGAAACTTGCTTCCTTCAGATCACGTCTTCTAAATCTCTTTTTCTTATTGCTTTCTCCTCGAGCTTTTCCTTGCTTGACCCGGCCCAGAAGCGAGGTCCTGCGCTTCCCCGCTGTGTCCTGTGTCCCAGTGCTCATCCCGCCACAAATTTGCCCTTGTCTCCTCTGCGGCCATGCCGCGTTACTCTCCATTCCAGTCTCTGCCCTTTGTATTTGCCAAGTCCTTCCCTACGGCATCGCTGCCGGGGCGGCTCGGATTTGGGATTTTTGTAGCGCAAGGGTCCCCCCAGTAACTCTTTCCTCCCCTTTTGAAGGCAGGTGCATCATTTGTTTTTCTTCCGTCACCTGGGACCACTCTTCTTGCCTGGATTTTGGAAGGTACTTGCTAGGGGTTCAGAAAGGGCTTGGGAGAATTTCTAGAGCTTTCTGGGATGATGGAGGTATCCATTAGTTTTCTTTCTGCCCATCCTCTACTTGCTTTGCTTCCCCGCTTCAGACTTTTCTGTGTCCCCCTCTGATTTCTAGAGCTGTTTTTGATGCCTTGCACTATTTTGATGCTTTGAACCCTCTTGGCTCTGACTGATTTCTGTTATGAGCCACCCTGATTTCATCCCTGAAGGCTTGTGCTAATCTATTATTCTCATCTGTAATTTTAGATACATATATAATATCTGTGTTCCTCATTTCCTTTTTGATTATCAAAGCATAGATGGTGTTAGTCTCACAAGCCCTCTACTGACAGTGTTTTTCTCTCTACGCTGCTTTTCTATTAAAAAAGAGAGTAAGTTGGAACACGTATAGAGCCGCTGCAGTTTCAAAGGTGGGTCCTAGGGCTAGGTGCTTAGACTTATGCCTGGACGTGCGTAGGCTCATCTACCCCTCGCTAAGCAAAATATTGGATACTCTAATGATTGAATGATTTAAAATGAAGATAACTAAAGAAGAAGGAGGATAATTAAACAACATTTTCAGGTAGGTAATTAGTACCCTGCTAACTTCTTCAGTTTTGTTTTCTGTAAAATGAAGCAGTCGTGCTGCCGGCCCTCAACAGAGATCTGCCAGTGCTGGGAGCGCAGGGGAGAGGCGGCCGGAGAGCCGTGGAGGGCAGGGCTGGAGCTCGCCTTTCTCCGCTCTCGGACACCGTGACCACTCCTTTCAGATCTCTCAGCTCTGATTCATATCCTCTCTGCTTCAGGCCTGCGTGGTAGAGACAGAGGCTTGAGTGCCGTGCAAAACTGTGAGCCCCGGTTCCTTGCTAACCAGACTCGGTGCCTGACTGGGTTTGCCTGCTCTTGAGCCTGGGCACCCTTATCAGAAGGGCAAACTCGTGACTAAGGGTTTATTTCCATGCCTGTTGTGTGTGATGATCTGTAACCAGCTTTTTTTTTTTTTGCCTTTCTAGAAGGCCAGACACTTCTGGAAGGAAAGAGTGGTTGGTGATCCAAGTAATCCATGAGCTAGCCTAATGCCCCTGCCGTTTCTGGCGGGATTTGGCAAAGAAAATATCTAACAGCAGTGGCTTTAGGGATAGGTAACCCAGGTTTTGTTGCATTATCTGCCACAACACCGCTGACAGATGGCAGGCTTGGTGACAGGGAAGCTGCTGGCTGACTTTGTGGTCCTGCTCAGGAGACGAGGCAGCCGGGCCATCTCTGAGCTCCGCGTCCTCAGCTCCTGTCAGGCGGTCGCTGACATTCAGGAGCATCTTAGCCTGAGGGTCTTCATTCTGCTTCTCCTGTCCCATGGGAAAACTCTTTGCCCCCAGAGCCGGCTGCTCGGCCTCCCTGCAGCCGCTCCCCACCTCCTGCTCCAGCAGGTTTCACGGAGCCGCTCACCACCCAGAGCGCTCAGCGGTCGTTAAGTAGCTAATGACTGGGAGGTATGATATGTTTATTATTCAGTTTATTACTCTGATGACTCAAGTAGCTGGGTTTAGGCCAAACCACCTCCTCATGTGATGCGTGAGGATGAGGGAGGAGAGGAGGTTTCCAGCTTCCTGCTGTACTGAACGTGCTTTTCTCTGCTCTTTTGGGTGTTGGCTTTCCTAAGCTGTGTGTGACCAAGGCAGCCTGACAATAACAAAGGTGCTTTTGAAAGAAATAAAAGTTACTGATGATGGACGAAGCTGTTTTCCACACCTACCGCTTTGTCACCGGGATTTGGGAAGAATGGTGGTTTAGCTCCAAAATATGAATCAGTGTTTGCTTGGCGTCTCTCGGGGTGATTCAAAAGTCCTAATAGCCTGCCATGGAAAATAAAATCCTTCTGAAAATACACAAAAGATGCAATTAATTTTGGGTACACGTGACTTACAGAGAAGTTTATTCGGAAAGTGATCCCGGCTATCCTGTGCACATCTGGCTGATGTTTCCATTAGCCAGGAACAGCAAGCAAGAGGAGAGAAGGGGTCCAGGCCAGAGTCTGCACAGACTGCGAGAAATGCTTTTTGCCTAACTTTTTAACCTGTTCTTATCCTGGAGATGCTGATGTTTCAAACATCCCGGGTAGCGGACAGGCTGTTCATCCTTTTCCAATGCTGTGGAAATCCCACGCCCAGCGGAACTACGTTACTTATTAAAAAATAGACATAAGACTAACATTTTTCCAGCATGTAGTAAACCCAGTGATTTCCACAAACTCCACTTCCTTGGGATTAATAAAGAGCTGAGGATAATGATCCTTCCACCTGCTTGGTCAGGCAGCTCCTCCCAACCGGTCATCCCTATGCCAGGAAAGCGCTTGTGCTGCGTTTGGTACTGCTGCCCTTGCACTGCCAGCATTTTCAGCTTGAAAAAGCGTGATCTGAAAGGAAACTGTGATCCTGGGGGGAGGCACAGTAATCACTGAAATATCACCGTGGATTAACGGGAAAAAAACCTGGCAGTTTGCGCAGCAGGGATGGCTGCGAGCATGGTGGTTTCTAACTTCGTGGTGCACACGCATCCCAGCACCTTCTTAGTTCTCCCACGAGCGAAGCCATTGCCTGGGGTGGTGGCTGCTGGCTGCTTTCCCGTGGGATGCCTTGCACTCCCAGGATGTCCCTTCGCCCCTTGCATCCCCGGGAGCCCTTCACCTCCCTGCCATTGCCCTGCTGTGGGGCATCTTCCCTCCCCAAGCAGCGGGGCTGGAAGCGCTCGCCTGCTCTCCCCTCCGTGCCTCCCCTCGGTTTTGGGCACCTGCGAAGAAGCTGGGAGACAGGACTCGGAGGCAGACGTGGGGATCTCGGTAGGTTTGAGGGAGGCTGCCCTGAAACAGGTTCACCTGAGGTGGCAGCAGAGCAGAGGATGGATGTTTAAAACAGGCAGCATTGCCATAGGTAGCTGAGATAGCTTTCCAAAGCACTCAGCTCTGATTTCTCAAGCGTTTCAGTGACTAAAGCATCTCAGAAAGTGGAGCTTTACCACTTTAACCCAGTATCTGTCTCCCTGAGAAATGAGTAGCAATAAGTCTGGGCAGCAGATGGTAAAGTCTTCCACGCAGCTAAGGAGGAGAGAGGGAATGATAGTGATGCTTCTGACATCTCATTAAATAAACACGCACGCCACTTCATCTCGGATATGAATATACACCGCAGTGCGGATGATTAAATAGAGTACTGCATATTTAGAAGTAGGTGTCTGCCTAAGAGGTGTCTGCCTGTTGAATCAAAATTTCCAAGACTTCTACACCCAGCATCCAGCCTTTGGCTTGACTTGCTCAGTAACTTTCTGACACTTAATAAGTTTTGGAATAATTATTTATGATCCAAAGACCTGCTACCTAGCTTCTTGGGGCAAAGCCATTTTAATTTCCTTTTATAACGCTAGTGACATTGAAGGGAATTGGTGTGTGGACAGTTCTTAGAGCCACTGCAGCCACTTGTGCTGCCACGCTTGCCTGCGGCTGAGGAAGGGGAGGATAATTCATTTCCATGTAGTACATGGGGGAAAATATTTCCATTCAACCCGTAGTCTGTCTTCCGAGAGACAGGAATGGGCATGTTGTCCTTTTAGGACGTCAGTGTGACCATCAGTGTTTCGGTGGTAGCTTCTGAACAGCTATCAGATGGTGACACGACTTTCAGAGGACTCTAGAAAGGTCAGGCTCTGCAAGGCCTGGCAGGGCTGCCACGTCCCCCTGACCCACTGGCAGGTCCCGCAGCCCTTACCCAGTGGTACCTGTCAGTTATAGGTGACGCAGGAGTGGTTCACCTGCCCTTACTGGGAGCATGAGGCCAATGGGGGTCAGGTAGAGTGAGAACTGTGAAAAACCTGGGATTCGCACAGCATTGATTTTGATTGATGCTTTTCCAGAGCCCAAATCGGTGGAGGTGGTGACCCTGTGGAGCTCCCGGCAGCGATGTGCTTCCCAGCACACAGGCATTTAGAGGCAGGAGGAGCGGGGCTGGGGCTGCCCGTTAGCATCATTCATTGCAGCTGGTGCTGGGGCCATCCTTGCTCCCTGTTCAGCAGTGGTCTGCAAACGCTGCTCTTTGCTGCATGCTACAAGGGGCAGAAGGTGCAGCCTCCTTTCTAGTGACTGCTTCAGGGTGAGGGTATCTTAGGCCAAGATGAGGAGCACCTTCTTGGTGTAAGTATCATTTTTCCTTCCCCTTTGAGGTGCAAATAGATCTCTCTTGGGAGGAGCGTGATCTCAGACTGGTTTAGTGTCTTCCACCATGTTGGAGGAAGCATGGTTTTTGGGGATGGGCTGTGTAGAGGCCTTTCTCCCTCTCCTCTCTCTCTCTCTCCTCTCCTCGTGTTCCCTGTCTCAGGGAGGCCTGGCTGGGATCAACTCTTCCCTTTCAGCAAATTGCAAAATGATGTATTTGATTCCTGCACCAAGACAACAACCTCCAAGCAAGGGCTGAAATTCCAGCTTGCAGGGACGATGAGCCTGAGCTGGGAGCAGAGGGGAAGAGCGGGAAGGGCCATGCCAGAGAGCTTTAACTCTGTTGTTGCACAGTTTAAAATTATTTTATTCTATGACCTCACCCTGGCATTGCTAAGGGGTGGTGAAGGAACTTCTCGTGCTCCTGCCCTTATGCAGTGGGCAGCTGTGGTCTGGGGTGGAGAATATCTGCCTGCTGACTGTGCTGTGGCCTGCCACAAACCCAGGCACCGGGTGTCTCAGCACGTGTGTTGCTTGTGCAGATTGTGTTCCTCGTTAGCAGGCTTGAGACTGAGAGGTGAGGTGTGATAGGGACCACCTGGGGACCCGACCATCTCACCACCTACTGTCGAAGCCCTTGAGACCTTCCAGCATCCTGTTGCCAGTCCCATTGGAGCAGGATCAGCTGTTTTTCCAGCAATAAGGGCGCAATACTTACACCCTGCCTGATCTAAACAGTTACAAATCAGAGTCCTGGAATTTTCCTATCTGACTAACTGTATTTTGGAAGCTGCTCTGCAAATCACACATGGGATATTTATGTACTAAGCTACATTGCTGCTGTCTGGGCTCCTCTTGAAAAGCAAAGTGATGGGTACTGATGGAGAACTGTTGTCTTTGACGTGGAGATGCTGAGCATCCTTGGCTGGGCACTGCGCTCCTCAGGTAAAATGGTGTTAATGTTCATCTTGGGAAATAAATGCAACTTCTTTTTTTCACACTTCATTACCCTGGTTTCACGGTACCTTGGCATCCCAGTAAATAAACTTGCCAGTCATCAGTTTCCAGCCAGTAAATTTGTAAATGAAGAGGGGTTGGAGCGGTGGAGCTGGCAGCCAAGCCCAGGGCTGGACTTTCCCCCCGGGGGTGTGCTCGGCCGCGGCGCGGTGGTTGGGCTGCCCCGGAGGCAGGGCTGCAGGCAGCTCCCACCGCCCGGCCGGTCGGCGTCCAGCCCTGGCTGGCGTCCAGCGCTGCCCCGCGTCACCGGCCCTGCGGGTTGTGCAAGCGCCCCTGTACCGGTGTGACCCCCCGATGGCTTTCATAACCCGGCTGGCGGGGCTCCAGGGGTGCTTTGCCCTCTGCCCCACCAGGCGCCCCAGCACAGAGGCTTTGCTCGGCTCTTACCGGCCTCGGCAGGAGTGGGGGAGCCCGAAATTTGGGCTGGGAAGCTCTTGGTGCTCCTGGACATACCAAATCGGAGGCTCCCTTTTGGGCATCTGATGGGGTTTTGGGGCTTCGCGCTCTTTCTGCAGCTGCCCTGGGCACTGCGTTGCACATAGCTGAGCAGCCCCCGGCCCCGCTGCCCTGGGCCAGGCAGGTGAGCTGGCAAAGCCCAAGGTTTTGCTAATTCCCAGCCATGAAGGCAAGGGTTGGTAGCTGGCAGCTTCCCAAGCGGCCGGCTGGGCTGCCTCCTCTTACCAGCTGTGTGCCAGAGGGGTTGCTCTGCCAAGGTAATGCAAACAAGTCATGGCATATGCCACCCGGGCTGTGCCTAGAATAAATTTTGCACCCTGCAAAATTGTTCTATGTATTCGATAGCAAATTCCTCTGTGAATTGCCTACTTGTAATGCATCAAACATAGATTTAATTATGAATAGATTTTGACCTACCAGGGCAGCTTTATGAGATGTAGAAAGGTACTCTTCCCTCTGCAGGTATATGCTGGAGTTTGGATGAAACTGCTGTTGTTTTCCTCAGAGAGCAGCTGGGCTTTCTGAATTTGTTATATTCCAGTTTCTTTCTTTGAAAGAAATTCTAATTTTACCTCTGTGTCCCAGGGACATTAGGGGATTGATGCGGGCTCTCAGTAATAGACTTTCAGTAGCTCCAAGTCCAGGAGACAATTTACGGAGAATGGCACGGTCGGACGCTGATCCCTGCAGTGTGAAGGCATCGCTCTGCCTGGCGTGGCTGGCTTCGGGGGGAGTACTGAATCCCTCCCTCGCTGTATGTCAGTCTCCCCCGACTTCTCTTTGTCCTGCTTGTTTTGGTGCTTTACCACCCTAGAGTTTGGTGTGTCGCCGCAGCTCAGAGCTGGCTTTCAGAGCTGATGCCACCTCCATCTCCTGCCCCTGGGGGTAAGGCACGGAGCGGGCAGCGTGTGACTTACGGAGCTGGCTGAAGCCAGAGAGGTGCTCCGAGGCAGCAAATAGTTGGAAACGATACTGGTTTTATTCTCTCTTGACTACTGGGTGGAAGGGTTGGTGAGTTGCCCGGGACCCTCCTGAGCTCCTGCTGAAGGTGTGTGTTTATGTGACATTTCAGCCTCGGCTTCTCGATATGAAGTAGTGATGCACACGGCAGCTCACAAGGCGAGGGCAGGGAAAGAGTCATGCAGTACATCCAAGAATGTGATATTTAAAAAAAAAAAAAAGACAAGAATTTTGAGGTGATTTCAGGATTTCTGTATGTTGGACAGATGAGGGGCAGTTTTGAACAACTTGCCCTTCACATGAGAGCAGAGACTGCCCTGTGAAAACTCCTTCACCCTTTCACCTTGAGAAAATAGGACCTTGTTCAAGGCTAAATCCATTTTCCCCTCCACTGAGCCAGGTCCAGGACAGCAGCACGTTCCCCCTGAGGTGGACAGCGAGCCCTGGGCATTGAAGCTCATGGCAGGGAGGACCGGAGGGTGACTCGGAGGCAGCCCGGTGACCTGGTCCTGCAGCGGGGTGGCACAGAGCAAATCTGCGGACCGAAAAACGTGCTTGCGAGAGCAGCGAAGCTGGGGTGGTTGATCATTAGTGACTCCAGCGAGGCTTGAATGCGTATCCTGGAGGGGAAAGGCCGGCTCCTTCGCCGTCCGTGACCAAATGGATCGTCCCTCCTGTGGTGCCATTCAAGATCCAAAGTTTAGCGAAGTAAAGGTCTGATTTTCCTTCCAGCTTGGGGGTTTTAGGGCACTGTCAAAGGGCAGCATCCTGGCCTGAGGTCAGGATTTAGCACTCCTGGCAGCACTTATTCTTTGTATAGTATGGGGCAGACACATGCAGGAAGAAAAACCCATACACCACCACTGACTGAAACCCCGTCCGGCTGCTGGTGGTAGGCACAGCCGACTTCATGTCGTCCCCAAACCTTCTGCAATTGCAATACTGACTTTTCTGGTAAACACAGGAAATCACCGTTTGATTGTGCTCATGAAACAGCATGGTTGTACCACTCTGTTGCAACTCTCTCCTCTCAAAGGAAACCTTACCACCTATGCTATCATCTTAATTTAAATGGCTGAGAGTGAACATGAAGGCCAGCTGTGTTTCTAGTTTCTGAGACAAGCAGGTTAAATGAAATGCTGCTGCATCTCCAGGTGAGGTGTTAGGCGAAGGGCAGAGCTGGCCCGGCTTGTGAGAACTCAGGCAGGCTCTCTACGTGTTTCCTTGCCTGGAAAACTGTGGGGTTTAACTGAAAAATAAACATAGCCCAAGGTTGTTTTAAAGGGAGAACCCACAAACGTGTGTGTCTGATGGCTTCAGGTTATGGGATGAGTTTTGTATGTGGTTTTTGTAGCTTTCAGCATGTGAGCATGAGCACTGCGTTGCTTTAATTGCGTGGTGTCGGGGCCGAGCTGGCTTGGGGAGCTCAGCACATCTGGGCTGATTCCACAGCTGCATGTGTAGGTGTATGGCAGAGCAGAGGCTTTTCCAAAACACCTTGGTTAATAAGCGCTGTGCCTTTTCCAGCAAATTGCATCCAAGTCCTTCAGTGCCTTCCACTGAGATAGATGGTGAACTCTGCAGCAGCTTATTTTTAATTAAAAAAAAAAGAAAGCAATATATTTATAATAATCGAATATGAGATGACGGTTTTGGGTGTTGGCACTTTTTGTCTGCAATGTCACTTACTCAGTGTCTGCAGCATCAGTGCTGTGTGCCGCATGCCTTTGCTTTGCGGCAATGCCCTGCTGAGGCTGCTTGCAGGGAGAGGTGACGTTGCCTCAGCTGCGGGCGGGGGGTGCTGGGACCCAGGGGGTCTGGGTGACAGGGTGGGGGGCTATTTGTTTTTCAAATAGCGTGTGCTGCAGTTTCTATTTTATGCATTTTCCAACTACTGTTCAGCTGTCAGGTTGCTTTGAGACAAGTGCAGTGCTGCCCACAGGTCAGGTCCTCCTGAGTGTGCTTGGGGCTGCCTTTATCTAATGAAGGGATCCTGGGCTCCCCCTGGAAAGTGGATGGGCTTCTCCTTGAATCGGAGAGAGATGTGCCAGCAGCACCTCCCGGCACCTGTGACCCCCGGCGGTGCTCAGCGGGCTGTTTGCACAGACGTCCGAGATAGGGAGGTACATTTTATTGATTTCCCTCATGATTGCTGTAGTATCCTCTGCTTTATTGTGCACTGCCACAAGAGCAGCCATGCCTGTGCTCAGAAGTGCTGCCGTTCCTGTCCCATAGCTTGTTTCTTTCTCTTTTGACTGGTCTCCCTCTTCTTTTTAGAGTTTCTCTCCTTGCAGTAACCCCCTGGTGTCTTTCTTCCATGGCTGCAAACTTATCCCCTTTCATTCCCGCAAATGCTAAGAGATTTTAGGATGTGTAAGAGCACCTCCTCGCATTGGTGACAATCCAGGCATCCGCTGCAGATGAATTTGCCAACTTTTTTTTCTTTTGGTGCCCACCACCTTGGCCGTGGTTTGAAGGCAGTGGGCTCCCAGGCGGGCAGTCGGCACGCCATCCGCACCCCAGCCCTCCCTCCGGCTTTGGGAGCCTGTTCTCTTCTCTGCTGGACCTTTACCGCTGCGTGAGGGGGACCTACGGCAGAGACGGGATCTGTTTCTCGTTTCCTTCACTACCTCATCAGGCTCAGGGGGGAAATCCTCGTGGAGGAGGTAGGGCAGAGCCGTTCTCAAATGTTCAGGCTAATTGCCATACTGAGTGCTTGAACTCTCCTTCCGAGCACCGTTGCCTGTTACCCAGCTCACAGCTGAACCGCCCTGCTTAGTCCCAAATGTATTCGCCTCTGCTGTCAGCGAAATACTTCTTCCGACACGAGAAAAGACGTGGGGCTCGTTAAGAGCTGTTTGCATGCCAGGGTTCAAGGCGGTTGCTCGAGCCACTCACGTGGCTGCGGGGTGGAGAGGGACACGGCTTTTTAATACCAGCAATGAGAAACGTTCAGGTTCTTGTTGCTCCACAACAGCCGATTAAGTTATCCCAGGCTTCTTCCCCCACCAAATTATCTCCAGTAATTGCAATCACGGGGACAGAGGTTTCGTTACACTGTCTGGGGTGCGAAGGCCGGGGTTGCCACCAGGCGTTTTGGCACCGCAGCAGCTGCAGATGTACCTGTCGCAGGTATAATTATAAGGACGGGATCTACCATCGCCTCCTTCCACGCGTTGGTGGGCTTCAGCCGGCGCTTGGCAGCCCCTCCGGCAATCAGAAATGTCCTGCAAACTCAGCCTTGCTTTCAATATTTTTTTTTTTTTTTTTCCCAGGCAAATGAAACACAGTGCCTTGCAAGCACTCGATTTTTGTTGCTAGGTGAATAAATGAGTTTCTGCTGGGTTGTAATTCAGCCTTGTTTGCAAGTGACCCTTGGTGATCTCCGTTCCAGCATTTCCAAATCCCCATCTCGGCTCTCGCAGGTGCAGCCCTGTGTCTGCACAAGTTCAGTTTTCCTTCACTAGATGTCACTGTCTATACAGAGAATTTCAGAAGCCGGTGGAACAGATGATTACATTAGGGAGAAAAAAAAAAAGGCAAGCTATTTGGAGAGGGTGTATAAGTGACTGAAAAACATATTTTCAATTACATCCAAAATAAGAAGGTTTTCCTCTTCTTTATCCCCCTAGAGTTCACAAGAGACATTCAATGCTGCTTGGGAAAATGAAGTCCTTGAGAGCCCTTTCTAAGCGAGGCGCGGGAGGCCGGTGGCCATCTCGCCTTCGTCTGTCCTCGCCTTTGCAAAGTGCAGGTGGTGGGACTGAGCGTGCTTTAATCTTCTTTCTCTCAGGGCACAGACTGAAAATAATAGTAAATAAGAAAAAGCCCACTGACTGCGATGAAGGAACAATTTTCATCTAGTTTCTGGAGTTTCTTTTTTGAAAAATCTTTCTTTCTGGGTTGTGGAGAGTTTTAATTAACTCTTTAATTAAGCTGACAGGATGAATAGACTACAAAGAAATAAGAGTGTGTGCGATGGGCAGTTTTCGCTGGCTACGTGAGCCTCCATGTTTGCGTTGTCTTAGCTGGAAAGAATAAACATTTCTTGCATGGCGTAATGCCATTCTTCCTCCTCCTTCTCCTCCAGGTTTTTAGTCAATTCTAAGGATGCTTCAGCCAGCTAGTTATGGTGCTAATAAATAGTGCTTTAGGCAGAGCTGATAACAAGGCAAGTCTGGCTTCTGCTACTTTTATTTACATTCTGGTGTGGGTTTAGCATCACAGATGTCCTCGAAATTACAGAATTTGCTTTCTTAAAGATTTTAACTTGGAAGAGAGTGTTGAGAGCTGGGCTTTGCTATGCTGGGAATATTGCTTCTTTTCGCTTTGGCAGGCAATGGAGCATATAAACACACTGCTGTGCCAGATCTGCCTTTATTTTACCGTGTGGCCTTTTTTCCCCCCCCCCGCTAAGGGTGACACGCACGCACCCTTGTGCGTTACACTGATATCCTCGTGCACAGGTAAGGTAACAGCCCAGGTGTCCGCACTCCGTGAGGGCGAATCAACTTGCCCGGCGGGTGGGGGTGCCGCGGCGGTGACCTCCCGGGATGCAGAGCGACCTGCAACCAGGAGAGATGCTCGTGAGAGAGAGGCGAATGGGCTCCTTGGGCTACTCGGACCCTCTTCTCAGGTCTCACCTGGGTGTCGCATCTCTCCTTGCCTGGCCGTGGACTTTTTCTGCCACCCTCCCGCTGTGCTGTACACCAGCCCTGGGTGCAGAGCAGAGCAGAAAGCATTTGTGGCATGTTGTTCATTATCTTCTTGTGACTTTGGACCTGGCTAATATACATAGGAAGGGGGTGAGCTGGTCTCCTCGAGCTCCCTTTGATCTCCTGACACTTGAATACCATGAAATTTGGAAATAGTCAACGCTGCCACCCAGATGCAAATCTAACGAGTGGTCCTCTCCTTTTGGTAAGGCCTTGGATGGGACTTGTGTGCTGGAATTACATCTTCTTGCATGTCCCTTATTTCTTCAGCAGCTCTGCTCCCCCCTTGGTGGAGCAGGGGACAGGTACTGAATCCCTCAGTATGACGCTTGCAGACCTAGAGATGAAGCGTGGCAGATCTATTATATTTTTTTATTTACTAGGATGCAAGCAAAATCCTTGATCTAATGCAAACTTTGTGGCTATTTCCAAGGTGCACGTGGGGACACCAAGCACTCGTATTGCGTTTTACTACAATTTGTCTCTGTTCTCATATTAGCTACTTAGCAAAATGTTCCTATTCCCCTTTCATTCATGTAAAAGAGCTGCAGGGGGACTTTCTGCAGTAGTGCAATGAACTGTGCAAGCTCTGAACCCGCCTCTTCTCTCCTCTTTAATCTTGGTAAGGGTGCAACGGAGCCCCAGATCCCAGCTGTGGGCTGGGAGGATGTGCCCCGCGTGAAGAGGGAACTGAAGGGTTTTGCCTCATCTTTCCATAACGGGGTTCCCTCACGCAGGAAAAAGAGACTGAGGGTATACGAAACAGTGTGATGGCTCAAAATCATCCTTGCCGCGGTCCGTAGGGTTCTGTTAAACCAAAAGAGAAATGGGAAGAGCAGCTCCGTGTCAGATGAATATCAGTTAATGCTTTTACAAAACATGCCTGGAAAGGCCTGGAGTGAAAATAATGTGTAGGGAGGAAACCAGCAGACACAACTGAAAAATGGCAATTGCTTTTTGTAAAACATTCAAAGGAAACGGAACAATATTCATATTATTTGGAATTTATAATCAAAGGGAAAGTTGCCATTTTGATTGGAGATGGAAAATTGCCTGATTATCTTCGCTTTTTCTGTACCTGCATAGGGAAGTGTATCTCTGCTGCTGAAGCGAAGGAAAATATAAAAAGGAGAGGACGGAGAGGGGAAGAAAAATACTGCTTTTGTTTCCGCTTTATATTCTGCTGCCGACATTAGCAAACAATACTGTTGCTTTTCAAAGCTGTTCTCCTGCATGTGTGAGGCCTCCCCCGGGAACGACAGCAAGGCACAGGCTTTGGCAGCTGCAAATCTGCATGATATCCTTGCTTTTCTGCAACTTCTTCAGTTCTGTCGGGCTCCAATCTTTTGGCTGTTTTTTTTTGGCCTCCTTATCTGTGAAATGGGACAATTCTTATTTGTTTTGTAGAGGGTGTGGGATGGTTAAGGATTTTTCTCTTTTTGACACATCCAAAATCAAAAGCAGCTCAAAGGTTTTCACTTGTTCAGTTTGGAGAAGGAGGGATGAAAGCTGTGAGCATCAGGGGTAGTGCAGAATGCTACGTCTGGGCGAGGATCTTTTCTCAGCTGGCTTCCGTAGATCTGTCTGGCAATCCAGTCAATGAAAAGAGAAATGAGGGTAAAACCCCAATCCCACAGCTTGACCTTTTGTGCCATATATATATTTTATTTATTTATTGCAGCTTTCTAATGGCAATATTCCCCCATCTCCGGTGCCAGCATCTTGAGGCCTTCTGGAAGGAGCCGGTAGATGTCATGCGACTGGCTGTGAACAAGAGGAGAGCGGAGAGGTGCGGAGGGACAAACAGCAAATGTCATCCATTCCTTTGTACTCTTAAAGCCTACCCACAGGCTCAGCTGGGCTTTGGTAGCCAAGATGTGAGCAACCATTGTGCTCCCTGGTCCCTCGAAGGCAGAATAAATGCCTGTGGAAGCTTTAATTTTTTTCAGAGGAGTCTCCCCCTTGCCCACCAAACTCCCTGGCACCGGGTTGCCTGGAAGGTGAAGGGGTGCAATCACTGTACTTGCATGCAACACTTCCAGCCTTGCTGATCACCTTGTGAATCGTGGAGGTGACATTTCCCCGCAGCCTACATCTGTGTGTAAGGATGGCCCAGCATGGGTGCCACCCCTTCTCTGATGTGCAGAAGACTGATAAAAGCCATTATTATATTTTTTTCCTCTCATCGCTGGACTTTCAGAGGCTGTCATGATCCACGTGAGGCTGGCAGAGCGTTGCACAAATAACCCTCAGTCCTCACAAACCACTGGAGGCCGACCGAGTAGGACGGAGGAGGAAAGAAGGTATTTCCTTTTGCAGTCAACGTACGTGAGCAGAGAACCGCTGAAGCCGCGGGGCTGCAGGAGCAGCCACGCTCTGACCCAAGTGCAGGCACTGAGAGCAGAGCTGATGGTGGTGCTTTTGCTGTTGGTTTAAAATACTGTCCCCTGGGTGCAGACTGCTTAAAGATCCTAGGGTAAATAAGAGAAATGGTCAATAAATAAGGCATATTTGGCACAGCCTTCCTTTAACCAGCTTTTCTTGTGCTTGCTAAGCTGTAGCCCACTATTTGAGCACCCGCGTCTCGCCTGGGCAGTGGCTGGCAGGAGCAGGAGGTGCCTGGGCTGTACTGGGCAGGGAGCGCTCCGACGGCACCCAGAGATGATGGCTTAGCAGGCAGAGGGGGGAAGGAGATAAAGACAAGCCAAATTTCTCCCAGGCTGTTCACTTTTCAGTATGCAGCCTTTTAAACTGCCCTTATATTATTTTTCCGAATGCTGTGGCATGCCTGATTAGAGCTGGTTAGCATGAACCGCTAGATGTTTGAAACCAGAAGGGTTTGCTTTTGTCTCACTGACGTCTGGAGGACTCGGGAAGCTTTTTAGGGCTTGCTCCCTTTCAGGAGCAAGGACGAGCCTTCTGTGGCGGCCTCCCCCTCTCAACACCCCTCTAACACCGTCGCTGAATTTTTAGCATGTCCTTCATGGAAATAGCTCCTTAATATCAGTTGAGCTTTTTGCAGATCTCTCCGTCTCTTGGTGTTTCTCTGTTCCCTTATCTTGTTTACGAAACTGTATTATGTGAGACAAAACTCATTTGTTGGTGAGGAAGGGACATTGTACTCAAAGGGATATTTACTGCGTACCTGAGGTATAATCTGTCCTCTGCAGTAATACAGACTCCAAAATGAATGGGTATTTATTTATAATAATATAGCAGACAGTCCATAGGGAGGTGTCATCTTGTTTGTAATCAATCCCGGTGCGATGCTCTGGTTGCAGCACAATAACGCTTTGCATTAAGTGATGAATTGGTTTAGTCTTCTTATTCTGACTGTCATTTTTCTTCACTGAAGATGCATTGCCTCCATTATGCGACCCTTGTAGCTGAGCATCAAATATCCACAGGCGCTTAAAAGGGAGCGGGTGAGATCATGTGTATTCCTGTGTAGAAAGGGAAGAGAGCAGCCCCCTGAACAGCCGCGCTGTTGATCATAGGGGGTAATGGGTTCCAAATAGGTGACTGGGTGCAGCGCGAGCTGCGCTTGCGGTGAGGTAAGCAATGATTTATTCTGCTGAAGTGGGTCATTACTGAACTAACATTGTATTTCTGGATTGATTTCAACTCAGAACCTGATGACAGAGTGGATATTTTACTGCCAAAGAAATAGACCATCCATGATACCAAACAAGCTAGATATATTTTAAAAGAGATGTTCTTGGTGTGCTGGGGAAAACAACAACAACGAAACCTCTATTAAAAAAACTGAATTTGGGTGCTACAGAGATGCAATCGATATGCCTGTGTCGTAAATGTAAGGCTGTTACCATCGAAGAGGAGAACCTGCCCATTGCTCCGTAGCTCATGAGTGAGTTGCCAGAAAAATAATAACCTGCTTCATGAAAGATACCATAGAAAATGTAGTCATAGTCATATTTGAAGGCTGTCTTGGCTGGGGTCTGGGTGTTTCGCAAGGCGATGCTGCTCAGCGAAGGAGGGCTGAGCTTTATATGCCAGCAGGGCCATGGGATGGGGAGAGAAAGTAGGGCTGGCTGGTTTTTTTGGTCCTGCGTCCTTCCCTCCCACGCTTGTTCAAAGCCCAGGACACCCCCTGTGCTGTCACTGTCAGGTCATTTGCCTGGATCACTGGTCCAACGGGCCCGTACCTCCGAGATGTCCTTTAATGTGTGGCAGGTTGGGCTGCCTGGGCGCGCCTTGGCTTATCCTGCACATAAATAGGTTTGAGGGCTGAGAGACTCTTAAAAGTAACAGGAGGAGAAAACAGGTCCATGTTTTTAATCCTTTCTGCTCCCTTGTGATACATGAGAAAAGCTTGCAAATGTCCTTCTGTCTTTGTAAAATCAGAAATATGAGGGGTATGAAGTCTGCTCTTCACTGTATTTCCCTGGAGGCAACAGAAATGTCTCAGCTCTCAAAGGAGCAGCTGGGGTGTGCAGAGACAGCTCTTCTCCTTGTCTCTGGGAGTTAGGGAAGGAGTGAGGAAAATACACAGAACACCCAATATACGCTGCATGTTCTTAGTAACAACCACTCTGCTTTCAGTAGGAGTAGCTAAAATAATAATCCTTCCCCTCCGCCACTTTTCCATAAAGCCTTCTAAGAAAAATGGGGTAGGTAAAAATACATTGAAACACTGGGGAGAAATTGGCAGGTTTGAAAGAGGCTCGAGAATATCCTTGGCACCCTTTTACGCCGCACAAAGAAACACAACTGGAAAATTGCTCTCCCTTCCTAGGCTGCCTTTGCAGAGCATTAAAGTCGGAAAAGCCACTTAACTCTCCCAGGCTGCACTGTTTTACTGCTGCCCTCCCTCCTGCCACCACTTGTGTGATGCCTGGTCCCTGCCAAGGGCACCCTGACCCGCTATGGTGGCACCCTGTACCGGTGAAGGAGGCAGGCTCCGGGGCAGCCTGCTTTTCCCGCTGTCCCCTCCCTGGCTGCAGAAACCGGTCGGTGAGCTAACATGAGAAAAGGCCTAAAAATCAGTTATTCTTCTGAAGTGGGAGCTCCCACTGGGACCTGAGCTCGCAGCCAGCAGGAGCGGGGATCAGTGGGCTGACAGTGCCAGTCGCTGTGGAACTGCCTGGCGGACCTCAGGCTCAGTCGCCGCTTCCCTGGGTTTGGGATGAAATACAGGCAGGTGGGTACCTATCTGACGCGTGTGGGTACAGTGCCTGCTCCAGGCTTCCTCTCGGTCCTCAGGTTGCTCCTAGACATAGATGCTCATCATTTCAGACTGGGAGGAGGCTTTTGCAGACCCTCCAAGCTCAGCAGCTCGGGCGCTGGGCAGTGCAGATGCAGTGGTGCTGAGCTTGGGGAGGACTCGACCCCCTGAGGGCTTGCCTGCTCTTTGGGCACGGCGCAGCGACAGGCTCAGCTGGCTTGTTGCCTGCCGCCTTTGCCTGCGGCTGACTTAACTGACGGCTTCCTAAAGGTGAAGAGGGATGGTGATGGCTGGAGTGGCAGACACTCAGGCAAAGGTCTCTGCCTGTCCTGCGGTTTTGGCAGAGGCACATTTTCCTACTGCTCTTGATGAGCCCTGGAGAGAAGACTGAGTTCTTTGCAAGGCAGTCAGGCTTTAGACAAGTGGAAAACCACCATAAAATCAATATGTAGGGAAATTACAGATGCTCTGGGGCCAAGTGCTCCATGTAACA
The DNA here is from genome assembly GCF_965183815.1 of Platalea leucorodia. NCBI lineage: Eukaryota > Metazoa > Chordata > Aves > Pelecaniformes > Threskiornithidae > Platalea > Platalea leucorodia. Next base: position 13,659,407 of record NC_138828.1, on the reverse strand, counting down.
TCAAACTACCCATCATGAGCATCACCCTCCACTTCTGCCGACACCATTAAAGTCACTTTCCAAGCTGTCAGTTTGGAGCATTCTGGGTATGGACTGCAACTCATTTGATCATTTCCAGAGCACATTCAGCCTGCACTGTAATGCCCTGCTTTATACAGCCACCTCGGATATAGGCTGTTAAATCTCCACTCCCACCCACAGTATACTAGGCTCCATTACATGCAGCCTTGACATAAAGGTCTTGCTATGGCATGCCAAATTCTTCTCTCTCAAATTCAGTCTTTTGAAGAGAGGGAGCTTTCAACTGTATGGCCATCTTGAGTCTTCCCTCCTCTTTTCAGAAAGGGAAAACTAAAGCTCAGTGTGGATGTGCGAGGTTAATTATCTACTGCAGAGCATCTCCCTTAGCGCCTGGGAGGCGGTGTGGCTCCTGGCTGACATGTGCTGCTGACTGAGATCGCTTGGGCCTGATTTCAGCTTGGTTACTGACCTGGGAAGTGGCCCAGGACAGATCAGCCCTTGCCTCAAATTTCCTATTTATAAATTGGAATAAACACTGTCGCTTCCATTGTCTGGTACTGTGACAGTGTCATCATGAGAAAGACTGTATGAGACAAGTATTGTTTATTAATTTTCATTATAAATCCCTTTGGATTTGAACTGAACTGCTGCCTTTATAATAGGTTGTAATTTAGATCTGTGGTCATCTGTGAGCTTTTCTCTGGAGCTGTCTTTCCCGAGTTAGATGTCTGATGTAAACTAGCTGGCTGGGCTTCCATTACAGTCAGCGTAGGAAGCATCCCCTACAAAGAGAGGTGATAAATTCCAAATCAGCTTGTGGTGGATCCTGCCGTAACCTTCCTATGTGTATTGAAAGACCCAAGTTGTCTTGTAAATCCTGTGCACTTGCACGTGATGATGGCATTTCCAAAAGTCTCTTTCCACGTGTAGCTGTGATGCTTTGAAGGTGTCTACTGTATTTTATTTGGAAAATGTTTGCAAGATGTATGGAGTTACCGTTGCCAGCAGTTTGCAATATCACCCTCCTTTAAGGGAATACCCCCTGCTGTAAGGTAAGGTAATAACATGGAGGACTTGAAAATTATTCCTGTCTTTTCCTCACTGATCGGTGTAGCAGTTCTGCTTTTCCCAAGATGAACTTCACTTTAATGAGACCTGATGCATATATACCATGCGCTCAGCCTTGGGCTCATCCTTACAAAATCTTGTACTTTGGTCTGTAAACTGTCTTTCTCCATACCGTTGGCATTTTCCTTCCACCTCTCTCTGACCCCTGCCTGAGTCCTAACTGGGTGGCTGGACAGATTCTCCCCTAGGTGAGGTAACTCGAGTCACTTAGCTCCCTTCTGTCCCTTCTTTGCTCCCTTTTGATCTTGAAGCAGGTTTTAGTTCTGATGCCCGATTTTCCTTTGTGTCTAGCTCTCTCGGTCTATTAAAACTTTTTAATATGATCACAATCTTGTTTCTTTTCTTTACTGGCCTCTTTGCTCAATACAGCTGCTTACAAGCTTAACTTCACTCTAATTTCCAGCTCTGTCACTCAGCTGCCCTGCCTCCTCTACCAGCAATTTCACGGAGTCAGCAAAATCACCCTAATTCACAACTTTTAATCAGTCATTCTGGTCTAAATGCAATCTGTGGCTACAGAAACAGTAGCAAGTCACTATTCTTGCTGCTTCTATTTTGAGAAAGGAAAAAGATGTGGAAGAGAAGGAGAGAGAAGAAGCTGCCTGCATGCAGAACTAGAAGCTAAGGTCCTATCTTTTCCTGTGTGACATAAATTCCTATTAAAGTACATGAGATTTAGATCCTGCAGTGAAGAAAAAGACCTCAGGAGCTTTTGCTTGTCCTTCTGATTACCGTGGCACTAAGGAGGTCATTATGGCCTCCATTTCACATCTAACCGAGCACCTTTGACTTTTCAGAGGTTCTGAGGACTTCTACCACCTGCTGACTTTACTAGGAACTAGAAGTATCCGGCAGGTCCTGATGTGCAGGTGTGAATATCTGAGTGTTTGTGTCTGTGTTTGCTCTCTTTCTCCCCAGACTTGCTCTCTATTAGCTCATTCATCTACAAAATTGAGATAGCAGTAATTACCTGCTGGCCAGGGGTGTTGTGAGGGTTAATGGCCATGCTACGAAGTGCTTTGATGATCATGAGCGCTGTGAGACCTACCTACTTGGTAGGTCTTCAAATAAGACTGAATTCACGTCCCTCTTTAAAACCGCCTTGCCTTGGGCTGAGCTCTGGCTGTGCCTCCGTGCTGGGCTGGGAGAGCCCGGCATAGGTGCAACGAGAGGGGTTGCACGTGCCCTTTTCATGGGACCTTCAGCATCTGTTGCGTTCATCGTGGTGGGACACAACTTTGTGGACGTAGAGGTACTCTCTGCTTCCTTGTCAGGAAAAATGCTAGTATATCCGTAAAGATCCATACACAAGGCATTTTTTGCCTAGTGTAACTCTTGCCCTATGTGGATTAATGTGGGGAACAGATGAGGTCTCCTTCTCTTCCCAGGCATCTGCAAAAGGCCACTGTGCGTATGCAATTTGACTGTATAGCATATACATCGTGTTAGATGTATTTTCCGTGTAGTGGGCTTGCAGAGCACAAAACAATGCATGTCATATTTTTGTTTAGGAAACCCGAGGCAGAGCCACGAGAGTCCTTGCACAGGCTGTATCTGTGTCCACCAAGGATCACACCCCTCCACCCTTACCAAATCACTCTCCTGACAGAAGTTTGTGGTGTGTGTGGGTACGGTCATCTCTCTTGTCCCTCTGTGGTTGGGCTGTCAGTTCAGGGTCAAGAAATATGCACTTGGCAGTGGCAAAATAGCTCCTTTCCCCATGTCGTAGCGGCACAGGATGGCTAGCGGGCATCTTTTGATGGCTGAGGGATAAGACATTTGTGAGATCTCTTTAAGACCAAAAGTTTGGACTAACGCAAGGTGATCAAGGGCAGGTTTTAAAAAGGAATTAGGCATTTGAAAGCCATTGCAATTCAATACTGTGAGTGCAGCGACCTTGCAGAGTTTTGTTTGCAAACACCAGATCTCCAGAACAGCTGAATATCAGCCAGATTGAAAGTAACCTGACCTAAAAGTGAACAAGCGGAATATGTGAGAGACAAGCATGTAAGTAATGGAGGCCAGCACCAGAGAAGCAAGGATGTGATTATGTTTAAAGTGGAAGCTAAACACCCAGCATTAGAGCCAAATGTAAGAGCAGAGGAAGGCAAGCGAGAGACTGAATAAACAATCTTTAAGGATGCTGTGGACAGTATGTACACGAATATGTCGGTCGCGGGAGTCGCTGGTTCTTATTCATAGCTATCAGCGCTGGAGAAAACGACTACTCGCAGGACTGGCTTTTGCTACTGGGATTTTCTCTTCTGAATGTTTGTTTTATGGTCCAGAGGCAGCCTTACCTGCAGAATAGGCAAGTCCTTCTCTATGACACTTTGTTGGGCCATTCTGGGAATTGCTAATGGCCAAGCTGTATTTTGAACAGAGATTTATGATTGCCTTCCCAGTCAATTAAAATTCTAAGTATTGCTAAGGCAGAATTCAATTAAGGTTAATTGGAGCTTCTGAAAACTGCTTTTCCAAAGGGAAACAATGGTGGGATTGCAGATCCTAGAGGGTTTCTATCACTTTTAAATAACTTTCAGTTTTGTTCTTGCCTGATGCTGCTCTAATCTTCCCTCAAGCCCCACACTCTCGCTATTATCAAGCAATTCAAATGTTGATTTTTTTTTTTCTCTGTCATAATTTATCATTTTGACTTATTTGTTCTTTTTATGTCTTCTTCTAAAGGCGAGAAAGAAAAAAACCACAAACCCTGCAGAAGCCTGGAAATGTTTTTGTATCAGTCCCAGTGGCCTGACATGAAAGATATATAGCCACTTCGAAGAATTTGACAACACTTCAGTAACAATTATCCAGACAGGTACAATAACAACTCCCTTTTCTTTTGCTGTTGAGAGGGATGATAAGGCTTTAATGAATTGTCAATAAAGATTAAAAAAGAGTAAAATAAACAAAGAGTAGAGAAAACAGGTGCAAATGAAATGCCATTAAAATGCAACTCAGGTTTCCCATTCTACCCTAAATTTTATTTTCTTGGCGTCAAGGACTATTGTGACAGTTCTTTGCACACTTGATTGAACTGGGAAAACACATGGGACTGTATCTTAGTCACAGAATGCAGAACATGTAGCTCTCAGCTCACAGAGCAATCTCGCAGAGGGATGAATAATCCTTTCAGCAGTTCATTTTGTCAGAATTTGCAACCCATTGTTTACTGTTTGGGGACTAATAACAAAATGCCAACGAGGAATTAAAAAAGCGAGAGAAGGAGCGATGTAGAGAGACAGAACAGCGATGGCTTGAGGGTCCCGCTCCTTCTCGCCCCCGTAGCGTGTAGTTGTCACTTGCCGGCTGGAAGATTTTTTTTTTGTTGAGTTTTACTTTCCATGGTTTCGGGAGTAGATTAACATTTCTCTCTGCACATACCCTGTGTTTTGCTGTTTAAAGGAAAGCAGAGCAACCCTCGACACAAGTGTTTTTTAGTGTTTCCCTCTCTTCAGGGGAGATAAAGGGAAGCAAAGCCACGGGCAATTATTGTGTAGAAGTTAAAGGGAAAAGTTTCTTTGATAAGAGATGGTTGTGTAATTATACAATCGCCAAAGGAGAGGAACAAGTAGGTGGATGCACTCTCTGATGTGTGATTACTAATGAATTCTCTGTATTCCTTGTGGAAAAGAGCCACAACTGTAAAATTAAATAGTTGATGCCTCTTAGATGAAAGAGTTTGCAGCCACTGATGTTCTTTATCAAAATACAGTGAGCTTTGAAGGAACAGCAAGCATAGCAAGCCTCAGCTTCAAGTAAAGCAATTGGAGTGGAGAAACTACAGAAGTCTTTTTCTCTAGGAAATTTGTTTATAGCCTTTTCTAGTAACAGAATCCTTTTGCCTGGGAAAATGATGGGTAGGCTATTACCAGGAGGCACGCAGCTGCTGAAGCTACGGCCAGTACCATACAGCAGATGGGCAGAAGATACTAGATTCAGTGTCACATTTGGGTGCGTGAGTTAGCAAGGACTGACAGATATAGAGGCTTTAAAAGCATCCTTGGTTGGAAAGGTGAAAAGTGCCATATGACTACTTAGTGAAGCATGCATCCTACTTGACAGTCCAGGGAATGCTAGTGTGTGTCTCTCTCCTTCCCTTCCCTTCCTTCAGCTCTCCACATATGCTCACGCATTAAGTTTTGAAAGAAAGCTGCTTTCATGAAGCTGCCTTTTTTTTTCGATCTTGAAATTCACATTGTACTCCTAGCATAAGAATTTACTTGCTAAAGTGTAGCACTCACCAGGAAAAGAAACGTTTGTCTTTGGGATAAAATACAACAAAACCAGCTTTGACCTGGGATTTTGGATGTGGAGCCAGGTGGGATGATGACATGGGGCAATTAAATGCTGTCTGCTGCAATTAAGGGGAAGGGATACTGTAAGCACTGAGTTATTCCCTGGAAAACAGAAAGAGGAAAATGGCATTAAGGCAGTGGGTACCAATCCCTGGGCTGCCCAGTGGCAGAGGATGTTTCCAGTTGCAGCCAGAATGAGGGTGGACAGGAATCTGTGCGTGGTCCTCCTGCCCAGGGGCGGTCAGGTGGACTTTCTCAGCCAGCGTCACTGATTATATTAGCACCAGCAGTTATGTAAATGGGTGTTTATAACATCCCTCGCACGTTCCTCGGCTGGAACTAGTGCGGAGGACTCTGAGATTCCCTGGAGGAGAAAAGTGGTGAGTAGCTGAATATTTTTATTTGCTAAAAAAAATAGCTGCGAAGACCTCTTAATATGGTGCTCCAGCCATAAAATCAGAAATTATTCTCCCCGCTCTTATCTTCTCAGGAAACAAATTCCGCTGCAAAGCTTTTCCTAGGCCATTTTAAAGCAGTATTGTTAAATACATTAAAGGCTGCTTATTTTGAATTCAGATAGAGCCGAGAGACATGTTATGACTCTATAACTAAATGGAAGACCTATTAAAAAAAAAAAAAGCATTTTTGCTCAGACTGAATACAGCTATTGCTGCCTAGGTAGATTATTCTAAAGAAAGGATCCATGAGCTGAAAATACCCCATTGCTGTCCATTGGGACACTGTGAAGAAGATTTAAGAGGATCTAGGTGATCCCAGCATCCCTGGAAAGATAATGACAGCAAGGTTATCTGGCTCAAGGCCATCTATAGCAATCTCCTCAAACATTAAAAAGAGTGCAAAAGGCTATACAACAACCCTCATAGCTGGTATTGTGAAATGAGAGGGAAAGGAATGTTGAAATAATACTTGAATAAACAAGTGGAATAGGTGTATGACTAAGTGGACGTATTTCCCTATGGATACAATATAGGGAATGTGCAGAGCTGAAGGAAAATTTTATACTGCAGTCTTTGAATGTTATGCCATAGTCTTTGAAGAGGAAGGAGCACAGGCTGGAGCCTGCGATTAGCTACTGCAAGAACTGGGGTCAGGAGTCTGAAACTCTTCCTCTTTCCCTGCCTTTTGTTTTTCAGACTGGAAACGCTTTTCCATGGGGGCTTGTACTAGAGAGGCTCAGCAACACTTCTGTCATTACAGCACATTTGTCTTGGATCACTCAGGATGTATTCGTATGTAGCTCAAATTCCTGCTAGGTACTGAAAATGCAGAGAGATTATTTTATTATCCCTTTACTGCATGGTATATTAAAGGTTTCAAGAAAATCCAGCCAACTGATCACAGAGCATGCTGTCCTTGAAAGGTATGCTAGTCTTTCCAGTACATTTATCAACGAGGCAACTCAAGGCAATTCCATGTCGGCATCAGATTTCACATCTGCAGGTTCATAACCAGTGTTTATATCCACACCCATTTATGTTCGTCTTGGCTCCTGTGCTGAGAATTCAGGATGTGTGTGTGCACGCATGCATGTTTGTGTCTATGTTTTTACATCCAGAAATGACTGTATCATTATAGGTGGTTGAAGTAACGCATTTTGTGTTTGTTAGGCTGACCTGCTCCCTCCAAAAATAGGGCAACTCTTTCTTGAAAACTGAGAAGGTAATATCGGCATTAACAATGTGGTTCAGTTTTTGATATACTATGTGGTGTATCATAAAGGTTCCATATTCTTTCCCACCCTAAGCCTGCCTTTATGTTTGTTTCCTTGCTCTGATTTTGTTTCTTTAAAGAGGATATAATATATTTTTTCTGTAGCTGCCTATGGCCATCAGTAAGGGAAGCACCCAGAAGAACCTGGGCAAACGTGTGTGTAAGTTTGACATTTAAACAAATTAACTTTTATTTGTGCAACTTAACTGTAGGCTTCCTTAGCTAATCATTTGGCCTGAAAAATATGGGTATTTGGGGTTTTATTGGTAGTTATCTCTACAATATTACAAGATATCCTAACTAGAGCTGCTGCACCTTTCATTTGATAGGCCTTAAGAACTCATCTGGTTACTGAACACTAATTGCCCTGAAAGTATTTTAACTGGGAGACAAAACATATTCCAGTGATAAGGACAAAGTGAAATTTCCATGAAGATTTGTTTAAACACAGCTTCTCTTGCAGAACTCTTTGTGAGGGCTGAGTTGTCAGAGAGGTGTAAATATGTTAAAGAGAAAATCACTTAATTCACCAGCACATTCAGTGATAATATAGGTCACTGGTAACTTCTGGACTGAGAAAACGATCAGAAAAAGTTGCAATGTGAATGGAAATTTGGGTGCTCTGCTGTGCTATGTCAAGGTGCCTGCTGTCTGAAACATAGTTTGAGATCCTTAGGAGATGCCATGGATTGTTTGTACCTTACAGAAACATCTTAATTACATACTAATGAACACCACACTAGCAGACAGACAAGGGAAGGATAAAGTATTGTACTCACACCTACCCTAGAAACAGGTACTAGCTGGGAGCTGGTTTTTGAACCTTCCTTCCATTAGTGATTTTTAATTTTAAAGTGAAATAGTTTAAACTTATCTGTTTCTTTCTTTTTTATGTTGATATATTGAGATGATTATACCGTTCTAGGCTAAATCCCGTCCTCTGTATCTGTGAATCTCCGAACTCATGGGATTTTACCTGAGAAAAGAATTTAATGCTACCTGGATGTTTCAAGATGATATTAATGAGGCAGTGATGGCATTTTTTTCCTGGGTTTGGTTAGGTTATTCATTTCAGATCTTGAAAATGGAAAGAAAACAGTTGTGAGCACAACATAGTTTCATGTTCTATATGCCTTCTTTTTCTTTTTTTGAGCATTTACTTGCTCATTTAGGACCCTTGGGTTCAGTTGTGCTCCCCACAATCTTGCCAGCATCACAGATCTTTCCTAGCTAATTGATGGTTTTTGGTAAGCACTCTTCTCTGTAGCTGTTTGCATTTTGAGCTTTTATGCATCTTACTGGAGAAACTTCTTGTTACCTTTCTTTTTTTTTTCCCCCTTGGAAACACGTATTTAGAAAATAGTTGCTTCAAGGCTTTCTGTTATACCAATTTTTCAGTATAGCCATCCAGAAATTAGTCTTAACCCAGGAGATGTTAAACAAAAAGTGGAGAAGAGTGATTATCCAGAAAAGTCCAAAACAGAAGGTGATTGCAAAGCTGTGGGGACAGCCAAGCAGGAATGAAAGGGATGTCATTGCCTAGAGCTGGGTTCAGCGCGGGGGGCTTCCCTCCCTCCCTGGGCGGATGAGCCACCAAGCCAGCACCGGCCGAGCAGCGTCCCTCGCTGCAGCCTGCTTCTCACCCCACGCCATGCCTTTGGGCAGCGCCCGTGGGAGATGCTCCTGACCTGTGTTCCTTCATAGTTCAGTCCAGCTTCACAGCTACCTTTTTCCTCCATCATTTGCTAGGTGCTTAGTCAGAGCTAGTCCCTTGCTTCTTGCCGCTGTAGGGGTGGGTGCCCCATCCCGCTTAGGAGGTGCTGCTCCGTGCCAGCGTGGCCCAGTGCTGCCCGGTGCTCAGGTGGGCGGCCGGTGCCTCTGGCGAGTTTAGCCAGAGGCACAGCTATCTGCTGCTTATGGGGTTTTGTTCTCAGGGCAAAGCCCTTTCAGGTATAAATCTAGGGTTTGTGCTTTTTTTGACCCTTTGCAAAGCTGGGATTAGCGCATAGAGTGTATTAAAGAGCAAGTATGAAGGTAGTTAATCACCTTGCAGCAGCTGTGGGTTGAGTGGTGTCCCCAGCTCTGCTGCTGAAGGACACTGGGGCAGTGTGTTAGAAAGGTGCTGTGAATGCCTGATGAGGCTGTGGCACTTCCCAAAGCCCTGCTGAAAACCAGAGCTGTGCTGGCTTTCTCGAAAAGTGCCATTAGATGGCAGTAAAGGCTTTTGCAAAGGGCATTGCGGGAGGATTTCTTTAACTCCAATTGTTTGTCGCTTAGGGATCCTTGTAGGAGACCTTGATCATAAATCCCGCATGCAATAAGGGGTTCGTCGTGCATCCTACAGAGTACATGTTGTATTGTTCCCCGAGACATAAAGTCTCATTTTCAATAGAGAAGGCCCTTTTCCTTCCCCTTTTCTATTTCTTTTTCTTTTCATATCTAGCATATTCCCACTGTTTAATTCTTTGAAAGAAACGGGCGAGCTAAGCCTTTAATGTGCACTGACCAAGACATCTATGTGATGGTTGCAGGGAAATGCAGGGTTACTAGTACAAGGGAGTGAAAATGGATAAGCCGCAATTTTGGCAGACTGCATATAGAGGGTTATTCCTTGCCTAAAAATGAACATTACCCTTGTCAAAAATGTATTCGTGCTGATCCATCGAGACAAAGTGGCCAGACACAGAAAAGCATTTTGCAGAGATCTGCTTTGTTATGGGAAAATAGTCAAGGAGGAAATTGAAACTTGATTTTGCCTTGTTTTGTCATCTTCAGTAGCTATCAAGTAGGAATTTGGATGTAAAAAACAGGTGGGAAGAGAGACAGAAATTCTTTTCTGCCACATGCTGACATTATATGCTCCCCTGATAATAATGTGATATGGAAAGAATTACTGATGTTCCTGAAGGTGAAGAAAAGCAGACTTATACCTGCCACACACCCACACTTCAGCCTGTTCTTATCACTGGTAGTACTTTTAGCACATTCTTCTCAGCAACAGTAACGAAAAATAGGTAAAAAGCCATTAGCAAGATTTCTTCCTTTCATCTTACAGGGGAATGGTGCTAAAGACAATGTTATACATGATTTGCTTGAAAACAGCCTTTCTAAAAGCATTGGTTGTAATTTGGGATTTGGGAGCTGCAGTGCAGGAGTCAATTTTGGATTCTTTAAGCTGGTTCTGTGAGATGCTGCTGATGAAGTTGGTGAGGGAATATATGCAAAGGCAGTCACCATTTGAATCTGAGGTGAGAGAAAGCTAGAAAAGCCTTGGCTTGCACAGCCACCCAGGAGTGTTCTTTGTTACCAGCATGTGCTGCTTTATGTCTGAAATACAGATGGGGATCTCGTCAGAACAGGCTGTTTCATGGCGTTCCTCGCATATTCTACTTTTAATCAGCCCAGAAATGCCAAGTGGCTGGCACCGTGGAGTCTCTTGGTGGCTATGCTCTAGTCCAATGCAAGCCAGCAATGCTTTTCTTGTAGGATTTGGGTAAGGAGAGAAGATGGGAGGTTATTGGGGAAAATGGATTTGTGTGGAAGTGTTCTCCTCCCCTACACTGGGAGCTTGGGAGATACTCTGGGACTTACTGGCCTGTTGTCTGTTAGCACGGAGTGAAAGCTGAGTGTCTGCAGAAGGCTCCAGGAGTGGCCGTTGCTCCTCTAACACGTCGTTCTTGTGACTCTTCAGGTGCTGCCCGAGATGAGCTTCTGAGAAGCTGTGGTAAGAGCTTCTCAGTTGTCTCTGACCTCTGTGGGCGTGCTCAGGCCCAATGTGGCAGGAGGCCGCAAGTGGCCCTGGGTGCAGTTCCACGAGACAACTGTTTGACCATGGACCAAGGCCAAAATTATCTTCCCGGTGGCACTGACTTGGTAGAAGTGTTGCCTTTGACTGGAGTAGGGCCATTGCTTTTCCCACTGGAAATCAGATGGCGACTTCAACAGTATTAAGATCTTACCACGTCTGGTATTGCAGTCACATGTTTTTTTGGTCAGCTATAAACCAGCTGTATTAAAAGACTCACTACCTAGAGGCTTTTTTTTTCTATGAAGGCCTCTAATTGTCTTCTCACTCGGACCACTCTGAATTAATGCAAACCTCCTGATTTCAGCTAGGGTGACAGTATAACTGCATTGCCAGGATTTTGGAGTGTTTTGAAGGCTGGAGTTTATGGGTAGGAATGTTGAGGCTGGGATAGTTTTAATTTTATTTCCTCTTCTCCACTTTGTGGGAGTACTTGATTTTCCCTACTTTACAGTTGTCTATGTATTCCGAGTTTCTCCAGGTTTCTGTAACCCTTGGTGATTTCTTTTCTGTGACAGAGTTGTGTGGATGAGAGACGTATGGAGCGAGACCCCTCTATCTTCTTTTTTTTTAACAAGAATTTACCAGGGCTTGCTCAAAATGCAGACATTTTAGGATTAAGTATTGCTAAGAAAAGGTTCAAGGGAGATTTATGTGTGAGCAATTCTTATTTTATTGGTGTACCTTTCCTGAATGTCTTTTCAAGATCCAACGCCATTTTTTAAGCTGACTTTGGCTAATGAAAAGCTCTAGGGTAGGAACTGTCTTATGGCCCAGAGAGGTTCTAGTTAGCTGGTTTTGAAATTCTGTGTGGATCTTAATAGGGTTTCTGTATCGTAACAGCACATGTTCAGAATCTAGGGCCAAGTCCTACCCTCAGTTGCTCCCAAACAATGCTGTATCTTGAAGTTACGGATATAACTTAATTTGCCTTTAGAATGGTAATCTTGGAAGCCTTAGCCTTGACTTTGTACTGTCATGTTCATAAATAGAAAGGAAGAGAAATTAAACTTTATATCCTCTTTTCTTTTCTCTTCTCCCATCCTGCCCCTCCTTAGCCTTTCTGTGATGCTAATGCAGGGCCAAGGTGGTCCCTCAAGGCCACCCTTTTTGTTACATTGACCCCATGGCAGGTTCCCCTTGGAGACTTCCCTACAGGAATTTTTGTCATCCTGGCTCAGTCCCTGGCCTGGGCCAGAGCAGCACCTGCCTCCTGAGGGGCAGCAAGCCTTGTGTTTGGGTGGATGGGTAGGAGCAGGGCTGGCAGCTGGGGTGCATGGGGACGGTGGTGCCACCGGAGGTGGTCTCACACTGTAGCCTGGGCATCGGGCTCCCAGCTCCCCGCGAGCCCGGGGCTGGCTCAGCCTTTCCTGCAGCCATGTGTAAGCACAAAAGCCTGAAGTAATGCGTCAACCTCAAAGAGTCCTTCAGACTTCACCTTCTTTTCCCTCTGTTCCTAGCATGTCTTTTACCCCTTCCTGTAATTGGAGATACTGTACTCTGCGGATAACACCTACCCACTCTGCCTGCAGGCCAATAAGTATTGTATAACATTACTTTCCTGCTACCTGACTTTATGATTGACAGAAGCTTTCACAATATTTTTTTTTTTTGAGCTTGACATGCAATTTGTCCCCAAACCATTTGTGATGTTCTGGAAAATAATTTCCCTTCTTTTTAGACACTTCGAAAATCTTGCGATATGCTGGAATTGAGAGGGAAGTAAGGAGTGTGGGAATGCTCCTTTTCAGAAGCCTGTGGTCAGGTCTTTGACCTTGTAGCAGAAGGTGGCTGGGAAGGGATACATCATGAAAAATTTGGTTGGTAATATTTCAGGGTGCTTTTCACATGAGTGAAAGTGAGATGCACACAGCTTCTTTGAATAGCTAGTGCTCCCCAAAGTATATGCCATAGAGCATTATCGGTTGCCCGAGATTTGCATAATTCTTGCATGTTGGTGTCTTTCTTGATCCCCGTTTCACTGATTTCATACTTAGGTACACAGTTCCGGTGCTGTTATTCAGTAAACTGTACACACACAGAACACAAAGCACTTCACAGCCCTCTGACTGCCAAGGAAAAAACCTTCACGGTTCCATTTGACTCGGATACGTTTCAGTTTCCACAATACTTTATACCATTGGTGGTTTTTTTGTATCCAGGGAGACTGAGGAATATAGAAAACATGAGTTTCATGGGATGGCAGGTTTCACCACAAACATACAGGCGTCCTAATTTTGTTAGAAGTCAAATATCTGAGATAGATTAGAAATGTATTTCGCAATTTCAGATTTAATTGGATTTGTGCTCAGAAGAGGAATCCAAGTGAATGAAAGGGATCTCCGGATGTTCTTTTTCAAGCTGAAAAATAATTGTTTTGATGAAATGCAAATCCTTGAATATTAGCATTTTTTTTCTTGGTGAATATTTGCTGTAGCCCTGCTCAGAACTGAGGCAAATCCTGCAACCCTTTCATTCCTTTCAGCATTTACAGTTACCTTTAAACCCACTTAGGGATCTCAACCTAGTTAGTGCTTAGTGAAATTTAGTGAATTTGACTGCATTTACTAAATGTCTTTGCGACTACTGAGGAATGGCAATGTTACCATCAGTATATGTACTTCTATCTACCTACCCTTGTGCATGGAGCTGGGTTTTCTCAGTGGTGCTAGGTGGTACTGACCTGTCAAAATGGGGCTGGAGGAAGTCATTCATTGCATCTGCAGTGATAAATGAGTCATTTGGTTCCCACCTTGGACAGCTGTTTCATCTTCGGTTATGCAAAAGAGAAGGAAAATATTGAAGTTATCTTGAAACAAGGCTTGCATTGTGTTTTTTGCTACCGGTGAGTAAGCTCATCTCTGTGAGTCGGAGTCCTGCAAATTTACACTGAGGCTGCTGGGACCATATTTTGAGGGCAGCGTCAGCAGATGAAATCCTTGCTTCTGCTTTGCCCCTTCTGTTGTGTCGCAGAGCTGCTTTTGCAGCTGCACAGTGAACTGGATTCAGGAAGCTGAAAAACTGTTTAATTTTGTGATGGTTTGTTTTTTTCTTTTTCTTTTTTTTTTTTTTTTTCATTTGTTTTTCAGCTGAACCCCGTACCCAGCTCTGGTTCACCATGGAGCTCCACCAAATATCACTGCCACTTTTGGGTGTATCATCTAGAGAGGGAAGAGGGAAGGACAGACATGGACTGGAAGGTTTCAGCTGGTTTAAAGTCTGCATCTTCTGAGTCTGGTCTAAGGCCAGACAGATGTAGGCTACTTTTAAAGTTCCTACCCACTAGAGGCTCTCTCTTGCAGGCCATCCAATTTTCTGTCCTCTGTTCTGCAAAGTTTGTAGGCATTTGCTTGACATCTCAGTAATCCCAATGATGACAACTCCCTGCACCACGCAGAATCAAGCCTTGCACCTCTGGGTACAGGCTTGTAGTGTGTCCTCAGGCAAAGCTAAAGCACACAGCTGTGGCGCAGAGATATGCACAAGAAACAACATAATTATTTACACTGTAAATGCTTGGTTCCCTTTGTGTTATTTCCAATATTCCCAATATACCTTGCTGGTTCCCCTTGTAATACAAAAATAACATGGTAGTTATAGCAAACTCCTTCCATGAATGGCACATAGTTTTACTGAAGTATTTCTTTTTCTTGCCTTCATCTAAAACCTAAAACCAAGCAAACAATGTTTCTGTGACACAGTAAGAGAGCTGGTATGAGAGAATTTGTCTCTGGAGACCGCAGTGCATTCTAAGCTATCAACCCGAGGCATTTTGTGCTCTGTGGAAGCTGTTTTTGCAATTCATCTCCTGTCCGTTCCTTGGCTTTTATGTTGTTGTAGGGCCTGATCCTGAAAGCAGTGATGCGGGAGGTGGATTAGCTCATGAACGGGCTCATGATTGAGCTTGGAGTGGAAGTTATGCACCTAATCAGACATTCATCTATAGCTGCTGGATCAGGTCTCCTGATCCCTTCTCCCCCCTGAATAAAATATTCAGTCTTCATAAATTGACACAGTGAGGTAAACCTCCTGACTTGCACATTTGTAACACAGACTTATAACAAAACCTGTGTTTTTTTCCCCTAAAGGTTTGCATTGGCTAGGATGGAAACCCCCTCACAGCTGAAGCAATCTATATTTTAAACATTTTCCCTTCATGTGCCTCCCAGTTAAAATATCATCTAAAGTACAGCTGGAAAATCTCTTACAGAAAGAATAATTCTTTTTCCTTTCTACTTTCTGGCTATTTCTGTATGTTTTACCTCAGATCCACCTGTCCTCAGGCCCAGACAATGCTCTTGTAATTTATGGATGCCCTTTGCCTGTGTCAGCTGCACTGGAGTCTGCAGAGCTTCTCCTGCCTCCAGGAATATTCAGAAACTTTTGATGGTATCCTCTTACACAGACAGCGCTGTGATTCCTGCCTGCAGAGGGAAAGGGATGGGAACAGTGGTGGGGCTCCGTAGACAGGGCGATTAAAAGCAGGCTGGGATCGAAAGAGGGGATTGACGGGGAGATAATGAGAAACAAGCTTGCAACCTTAAGAGTTCTTCATTTTACACTTGATTTCTTCTCTTAATGTCTATGTCATGTCTTCTCATTTTTGCCATAGCCATTTCACACGCATGAAAACAGAGGCATGAATAAAATGGCCAGGAAGCTTCTCCGTGCTAGGGCTGGACACAGGAACCCCAAGACCTGTCTTCTGTCCTGCCCTCAAAGTCTGCGGGCCCAGAAGTGGAAGGGAATGGCAGCTGAACGGCGGAGTTAATGTCACTCGATTGTACGGCCCTGTTTCTCCAGGGCTGCGTGCCACGCTGCCATAACCACCTCAGGACCAGCAGGTCACATCGGGCTTGCAGACTGTGTTCCTATTTAATTATTAAAGGACTGACAGGAACTTGCAGGCTTTGCCTGGGACTCTTACTTCTGTCCCACCCCACAGTTTCCTTGTGTGCGTGTGATCACAGCTGTACTACCCAGCGAAAACCTTGCATCAGGTGAGTGCGTGCTGGTGACAGGCTGGCTGCAGACTAGCCAGAAGGCTGTTTTTTTATGCAAGCGTGTCAGGAGAAGGAGAAGAAGGAGGTGCAATGGGACTCATGAATTTTCCTTCTCCCAGGAGCACATAAAACTACGGTTGATCTTAGCAGGTACTGCAGGGAATGAAGTAATCAAAAGTATGACTGCAAGGTAGTGTAGACAGACTGTGGGCTGTCTGTAAACTGAACACTAGCCTGGGTGCTGCTAGCTATGCAGCCGCGGCAGTGTAGAGCTTAGCTTGCACGGCTGAAGTGTTTATCCAGCTTGTTGGGAGTTTTTTTGCAGCTGTGCTAAGCCTGGTGGTGCTGCAGCCCAGCGGGAGGCTATTCAGCCCCAGGCAGGTATGTCCCCTCAATCCTCTTCCAGCCCCAAGCGTCACCGTGGCATACCCACCATGGGTAAGGTGGGGGATGCAATGCCCTGTTGATATTACTGGTGTATCTTCAGTGTCTCTAAAATGAAATCTAAAATTCAAGCATTTTTATTGCTGCTCCATCAGTAAATTGACCTAGTAGGTAACTAATGCAGAGGCCGGGCAGAGCCTGGCATTTGGGACCACGTCAACCAGCTCTCAGAAGAGTTTTGCCGCTTGCTAGCAGAGCGGGAGCTCAGGAGTCTGACCGGCGAGGAGGGTCCACTTCCAGTACAATAGGAAGATAATCAATCATGCTACTAGCTTTTGTCTTGGCAAAGGTATTTAGCTATCAGCCAGCTGGTTAGCTGCCTCAAGGCCACCTGCTTGACTGAAAAATAGAGAATCAGTTTCTTTCCCTTGCAAAGGGAAGTAGGGAATATTGACTTGTGTGATAATTTTAGGTGGATGATTAAATTTGGCCTCTTAGGCCCCAGTTGAAAATTCAATTCAGATGACTAG
The DNA here is from genome assembly GCF_965183815.1 of Platalea leucorodia. Classification (NCBI taxonomy): domain Eukaryota; kingdom Metazoa; phylum Chordata; class Aves; order Pelecaniformes; family Threskiornithidae; genus Platalea; species Platalea leucorodia. Next base: position 13,642,504 of record NC_138828.1, on the reverse strand, counting down.
TTTTCTTTTCATACACTGCTGAGCAATCTTGTGTTCTGCCACCACTAATGTTCCTGATGTTGATTGTCCTTTCACTTTAACAAAGCGCAGAAATGCCCAGCCTGCTCTCTATTTCCCGTGGCTTTGGGCTATCAAAACATAATGAGAAGACTGCTTTTGGCTTAAATTAAGGATACAGAATCTACCCTGAGACAGACTGACTGTCTACCCTCATAAAGTCACATACTGACGTTGTAATGGGTGCAATGAATAGTCAGGTCAGAAGGATCATAACTTTGCTACTGACTTAGGTTGTTTTCAAATATTCCAATTAAAGCTGCCCAGGTCTTGAACACATATTTCCTGGGGTAAAAAACCAAAAAACAAACTGGCATTAACTTAGCGCTGGAACAACCTACGTGAATGGTAGGACTGTGGGATAAACCCCTCTGTAAACAGGTGTGAGTGAGGTAGGGAAGAGAAGGGTGAGAAAGGGGGGGGAAAAGAGAAGAGTATTCCATTCTGTGGTGTGCTCCTATGGATATACGTATGCTGAGGAGTCCAAATATCAATCTGAGAGCAATGCTCCTGAATTACAGAGAAAGAGAATGCTGATGGAGGCAGCTGATTGCCTTAGAGCTAGTTTTGCTGTGTGACATAGGCTTTCCTTATTGCTTGATGCTGCTGCATAGACTAATAATACATGTGTTTGATAGCCAGAGGAAAATCAAATTGCAACTTTAATAGGTAGTGCTATCATGCATATTATTTACAGTGTGACCCTGTTTTCACTTGGATCACCAGACTGCTGCCTTAACTGATGTTAACTAAATTGCTAGTGGAGAGCGTATAGAATTGCTGCACCAGATCTTATCTTTTTAAGAAGTCTGTTCTTTCAAAAAAACATAGCGATCCACTTAAGAAGGCTCCACTGTTGCATGCACAACTTATTTCCCTCAGTTAATGAATGCAGGCACTCAGAAAGTGCTTTCAGGTGACAGATTCAAAGAAGAGTGCTCATACCATAAAGGGATCCTGAACAGTAGCAAAGGCTTCTGAAGAGTACATAGAGGGCAGTTTGGAGTGCGTTACCCAAAAAGCAGCATTAGGAAGTGAGCTTCTGATTGCTGAAGATACGCTGCTGGATGGTTTTAATGGAGCTGGAATACAGCTGAGTTTGGGTTTAACAGATAAAGCGGATATAGATAATAGGATTAGGAAATAAGAGAAAGATAAATTCGTATGCTGTAAAGCAGAGGCCTTTGCCCTTAGCAATGGTTTCTTGTTCTGAAAGCAAGAAGTGGATGACATTTCAAATATTGTCTGAAAAGAAGGCAAGGGCTGCACAATATCTTTAAGCTGAGCAAGGGTGGGGAGGAGGCAATCTGCATTGCCTTGCGAAAGTTATATTTATTGCCTTTAAATAGGCACATTTGAAAGGTATATTTATGCAGCCAGCAAAGGTATGATTACAGTACAGGTAGGTATAACGTAGATTTAATTCTGCCAGCCATAACCTCTCTAATGAAATTGTGCAGAGCAGGCTTTAGTATGCAGTGTGCAACTGGAGGATAAGCCCTGCAGCAACCTTGTACACATGCTCCGGTTGCTAGGTGGTGCCACTGCATCTTCATTAGCATTCTTATCTAATGACGGCCAATACCTGTAGCAATCACTTTGCCTGTATCAAACCGGTATTTTGCACTGGCGTGAACTATACAAGGAACGGGAAGATATAGTCTGCATTGCTGTATCTCTAATGAAAGACGAAAACACTTAATTTCCCTCTTCCAGCCTTTGAACTTAGCTGAAAATAAATCTATGTCTGAAAGAAAAAATGCACAAGTGAATAAAATTAATTGTGGGTTATAGTGAACAGGACAGATTATAATAATACATTACACTAGATGCCTTTTATGTTACTGGTGGTGCCAGAAAGTTGCATTTAGTATTTTGCCTGATGCATCACATGATATATCACAATCATCTGACATGCAATATAAGACTTTAGTCATTAGGAGGGAAAAGTAATGGATAACAACATACAAGAGGAGACAGCCGAGTTGTTACCAATTTGTGTAGAAGATTTTGCAGCTGCAATAAATACTCTAATAGGAGTATTTATGACTACTTGTTACAGAATGTGAGCTTACTGTAAATGTAAGTGCAGTTTGTAAGATTTGTAGGTGGTCAGCCAGCCCTCTTCTGTGCAATGCTGCAGAACAGTCATCAGGGGGAGGCTATGATTATCATGTTTTTGTAGTGCACAAGCACCTAATGGAAATGAGCAGAATTCTGGTCATATAATCTGACAGACCAGTCTTATTTCCCAGGGAAATAACTAAGCCATTGTTATAGGAACAAATAATAAAACACAAAGAGCCAAAGCAATGCAACGATATGGCTGTACAGCAGAGCTGAAAATGCAAGCCTGGCCTGCTCAGTACTGGTGCACAAACTTTAACCACTTCCAGTCTAATTCCAGTCTATGTTATCAGCCATTAGGATGACGACTGTACGTGGGATTGTCTTTATGAGTTAGGAATACGTTTCCAACAGCCTTGGTCTGAACCTCCCCTTTGGTGCTGTTACTGTGCTTTTTCCCCTGTCAGTGTGTGGAGCCGATGAGCAGCCCTGTGCCACCGGCTGATGCTGGAGAATGATGGCAGCTCCTAACATCGCTTCAGAAAGGCACCGTATGTTTTACAACATTTGGGTGGAATGGGGAGGTTTGGTAACCAACTTTCCTGGGATTCCCTGAATCATATGGAGGATTTTCAGCTCTGCCTGAGAGATCCAGCTGTCCTAATGAAAGCGATGAGATGATAGGGATAGGGATGATGCTTTTGATTTGGGAGATTACTTGGTTAGTTGAATGTAAGCAGAGAGGCTGTCACAGGAGAGCCTGCTTCTCTAAGCTAAGGGCACAAGAATGCATTTGCTGTTGTTAAAGTTGTCAGATTATGATTTCTACACAGTTTTTCCCTGGCTGCCATTTTACCATTTCTATCTTAACTTTTGTCAGTGTTTGTATTAGGGCCAGTTGATTTACTCTCCTTCCCCCCCCCCCCCCCCCCTTCTTTTTTCAGATGCATAAATAGACAATAAACTTTTTCATCATTTACTTGTGGTGAGTGTTTCCCCCCAGCTCAGATTGGAACCAAGCCTGGCACTGGGGCTTACCAGGACTGCAAGAGAAGGCGAAGTCAAAGCATATAAAATCTTTTTGTAAAGGCTGGTCACAACCAGTAACCATGAGGATGGGCAGTCCCTGGTCGACACCCACTTTCTGGCAGTGGGCATGGGAGAAGGCAAGGCAGAGCCCTTTCTGCCATGGCTGAGACAGTTGCACATTGCCATCGGGTACGGCTACGGAGATGGGAGACAACCATCGCTGAAGACACAGCAGAGCATAGAAACTGAAGACTGGGGAAACCAAAATCTATTAGGGATACTTCTACTTACTATTTCCTGATTGAAGTTCCTCTAAAAGAAACTCAAGCAGATAAACAAGCCAAGAACCCACCAGAGAAGAAAAATATACTCATGCGTACTCACTTCACATATGTCATTAACCACTTGAAAGAAAATCTACTGAGCTTCCTTACAGGAAAAGAGCCGATGTCTGGGGCTCAGTGAACTGAAGCCACAGCTCATGTAACAGGATTGGACAGTAATGAATTTTGGTCAGTAGGGCATTCTTTCTTTCTGAGATAGTTTTTAAAACAAATGGCTTTTGCTTAATATTTTAGGTAAGAAAGTAATATTTTGGGATTTGTAACCAGCAGCCAGCTGTATTTTATTTTTACTGTCATATGTGCTGGGAGCACAGCGTGAGCATTTTCTCTCTGCTGCCCGATACATGTTGCTGGGGTGAGAATGATGGATGCTGCAGTGCCCAGGTCTGAGGAAGACCGTGTGATTCCAATCTCGAGATTGTCATGATGAGACAGGATTAATTCCCTGTCCTCTTCTCATTACAATTTGCGGCACTAGAATGAATCTGTTTCATACCACGAGGTGCTCTTGTTGTAATCTCCATCACAGGCTCCAGAACAAGCAAGGAGAGCAAAAGGAAGAAAAAAAGTGACAAATATTGCAAGGAGTCAGCCAGTCCTTACGACCGATATCATAATGTGAGGGGAAAAAAAGGCCTGCTTCCATGTGGGAAGTTTGTGTAGAGCATGCAAATGACACATTAACCTAATTAGTATGGTAAGAGACTTGTCTAAGGTGGTAGGTTGCAAATGTAAAGATCCTGACGAGGCTGACTGCTGGGGGATCCTCTGGGAATATCAGGTATTTTTGCTTATCCAAGGGAAATCCAAAATAATGCCATTGGTTTAACAAAGAGTAGAATAAAGGCCAGGATCTTGGTGTGTAGAAAAGGAACTTTTGGGTACAGGAGAGAAATACACGTCCTCCGTCCTCTGAATATTTTCAGCATATCTTCTGTCTCAGCCCAGCTCGGTCGGGCTCAGTGTGGAAGCAATGATGAGAGTTTAAGTTTATCCAGCAAGGACTCGGGGTGAAACTCTGAGCACAGAAGAGGAGGGAGATGAGAACCATGTGGATAGAAATCGAAGCAAAATCTTTGCACAGCATCCCCTGAAGCAGCAGTGCTGCATTTGCACAACACTGGTGGAACCTTCACTGAATCACTTTGGTACCATCCATGTTTGGGAAGCAGCTCGTGCCAATCCTAGGTACAGACTGAGACAGTGAAGCAAGGTAAGACAGCTTAGTCTAGGGGGAGGATAATCCTTTTTCTATTTATGCTGACCTGCAGCTGAGTAATTGTCCATCAATATGGAGTTTGGTTGAGATGGCATTTTGAACCCCCTTTGTATGCTTTTTTGCTTCAAGAAATATTAAAGTCTAGATAAAATTGGAATAGCTGCCTGGTAATGAGATCACTATATATAAATACTGAATTGCTCACAGGGGGTATAATGATTCCTCAGCCCAGGTATGCAGCACATAACTATTAACTACTAAGCACAGCCTGCCTTAGAGATGTTTCCAGTGCTAACACACATAAACCACTTCAGCATGAAGTTCAAGTCACAGAATATGAATGACTGGGAATATGTTATTTACAGGTTGTGTTAGGAGGTGGAATGAGCTGGGGCTGGTTATTTACTTTTCATGTGGAGTTTTAAAGAATTCTGATTGACTGAAAAGACAAAGAAGCAAGAGAGGGAGATGGTAAAGGACGAAAACCGTATCAACTCGCCATGTGAAGTCAGCTTCCTTTCAACAGCCATCCCTTTTGCATGCTGTAGGGAATTAACAGTTAATAACAGTACCGCCTGAGATGGATCTGTGGTGAAATGTGCTGCGAAGCCTGAGTCCCTCCTGCCTCCGAGCAGCAGAAACGCTCAGTGCTCGGTGCTCGTGGCTGGCCACGGGCTGGGGCTGAAGCTGCCCCTCCTGCGATGGGGTTTCCATGCGGAGCTGGGGGACTCCCCCGGCTGCTGTGCTAGGCTGGGAAGCGGGTTTGATTCCCTGATCTGCTACAGAATTCTGAAGCGATTTTTTTCTTTAGGTTACAAATGGGGAACATGAGGTAAAGAGAGAGAGAGGGAGACCAAGCCTGTGTGCATCCCCCTCCTTGAGTGCTCACCTCTGAGAGAAAACCATCAAAACTGCCTCAGAGAGTGTGAGGGCAAGTGCATTAAAGATTATGAGGTGTTGAGGTATGAGGATGAGGGGGGGATGAGTAAATACTGCTGACAGATTCATTGCTTCTTACGTCTATATGGAGAGGATAGGGCTGATAAAAGTAACAGGCAGCTCTGGACTTGTTACCATGGCTTATATGCTGTCTCCATTGAAATCACCTGAGTTACAGCTACTATACAAGTAACAGATAGTCCTGGTGCTGTTCATAATAATGAGAGAAAACATGCCCTATCAAAAAAACATACGTCAACTGCATGCTGAAAAGCTGCAGGAGAGGCATTTTCTGTTGAGATGCTTGCTTTAGTGACCTTATGCAGGTCCATATGTTGAAGCTGAAATCCAAATATGCCTTTGAGCTTCAGAGTTTCTGGTTCTCATTTCGCTGTGCCAAAAGACAAATTTGGGATGTAGTGTTTGCTCTCTGCCGCACAGGCTCTGTCAGATGTCCTGTGTGTATCTTCCCTGATGTCTAGGATTATTTTTTTTTTTCCTGATTTGATAAAATGAACTGTCTTTGTACGTGTTAGAACAAAACCAGTCCTGGAGAAAATGGATAAAGTATGCATCTAAGTTGCTTGACTTATGCAAGCCTTGTCATACCAGCAGAATAGACAGCTGCCTGGAATAACAAACTAGCAGAGGTACTTGGATGACTAAAGGCAGGGAAGGGGAAGACATCTGTCTGACTGTCTTGAGCTGCCAAACTCCTACACCCAGCCCTAGGGACTAAGATCCTGCTGTCACTGTCAATATAAAACTCTTTAGCCTGGCATTTAATGTGCCTTAACCTGGAAAGCTCTATTTAAGCTAATAATCCAAATTTTTTTGTATGTGTGAACTAAATGGATTTTAGGATCACTTGCAGCAGCCTGGCATTATGGATGCAGAATGAATTTGTGTCAGCAAGCTCAAAGGGTTCATAGGACCCTGCTCCTCGAAGGGAGCTGCTGCCAGTCCACAGAAAGAAATATTAAAAAAAAAAGAAGAATTGTAGTGGCCTGTTTCAGGTGGTGCGTCCCACGATGGTGGTGACACAGATACAGCCACCCTGAGCTGCATGAAAGGAGGGAGTGAAGAACATTAAGGGATGCTTTGTAACTTCAGAGAAATCAAAAAGGCCATGGCTTTTTCTTAACAGAATCTTGAAGGGTTTTCTTCTCTTTTAATTTCTTTTTTATTCCTTTTTATGCTATCTCAGACCTTCTCAATGGACTCGCTTCAAAGTCTGAAAAATGAACCTGACCCTTTCTGCCAAAGGCTGGGCTGGGCCAACAACAAAGCTGCTTCTCTGCTTCAGTCTGCAAGCCTAAAGCTCTGTTAAAATATAAACTCTCATCAATGGGTTAATGGGTCATTAAAGCATCCTGCTTTGCTTCTGTCTGTTCTGGAAAGCTTTGCAGAATTAATTAGGCTACTGTAAGGATTAGGAAATGACCTTTGGTAGCATTCCCCTGGCAAAGTGGCATCTGAGAGGCCACTGCAGCACATCCTATATATACCTCTCTGCCAAGCCACTACACCCTATACCTTTTCCTCCGCTGCCATCCCGTTCACCCAGCGTGGAGTAGGGGAGAACTGCCCTGGCTCTGAAGAGCGAACACGCCCCGTTCTGCTTGCGCACCACTGCTCGAGTCTTGGTCTTACAATGCAAGAGACTCTGCATCGTGCACTTCGTTACCAGCTTCTCCATCTTTCCTTTTTGTGGCTTTATATAAGCTTCATAGGCAATTTACTAAAAAATTAGGGCCACTTACTTTGTTAATCCCTTAATAGCCCTTCCCTTTGTTCTCCTTTGTCTTCGAGAGAGGTTTGCGTTGCCACAGAACAGCAGCAGTGGTGCCGGCTTTGTTTTTGTTTGTGTGTTTATTCGCCTGACGTTGTCCCAAAATTAATTGTAAGGGACATAAATGTTGTGAGGGGAGTTCACTGGGATTAAACTGTGAAGAGATTTCAGAGTCATGTATTTAGCTTCCCTTGCCTGGTGGAGGAACTGAGGTCTTAACATGCAAACAACTGTGTTCCAAGTAAATTAAAAGCTACTATCTGACCTATGCTCATTATAGAGTTAAATCGTGGCCTATCATCACCACAGCACTTTCTGGTCTTCGCTGCAGCCACAGTGTTTTAATGTGTCTATTTGGCTATATAATTTATTATCCTCAGGGCTTCTCAAAAACAATCCATTTGGCTGAGACAGGGTCATGAGACCCAGACCAGTTTTGTGCTATTGCTCTCCTAGTTGGTCAATAACTTTTGAACTGTTGACCATCTAGCAATTGGCAAAGAAAGGCCTCCTGACCCTGTGGACTAAAAATAGATCAAGCTCTCCAGAAGGTAAATCTAAAGCTTGAAGGACATTTAGAGGAAAAGTGCTTTTTAAATTGAGATGTTTAGATATTATTCCACACTTTGTAGCTTCTAGGGCTTGCTTCTTTGCTCTCTTGCTTGTTTTATGGGATTGCCAGCCAGATTACAGAACAGAGAAATTGGAGGGAAAAAAAAAAAAAAATCATCATGGAAATAAGAATAAATAAAAATACTTGCAGATACTTCCAGGGAAGTCCAGTAGCATTTTCAAGGCTGTCCTGACTAAAATGAGATTTTAAAGTTGATATGACTGACAGTAGGTATATAAAAATAGTTGAGGAAAAATGTCACTTGTATTAATCCAAGATGGAGGCAGGGGCTCTTTCCACTGGTGTTGCAATTGTACATGACAGGGAGAGAGCAGAAAATACTGACATGCAGTGTAAAAGTGGTTTTTTTAAAGTGGCAAATGAAAATGTCTACAGCCCGGCCTTTAAATTTCCCAGGGAAAGGTTGTCTCCTTTATCACAGTGGGGATACTAGATGCCAGTGCTGATCCCTGCTATTAAAATTGCTCTCCCTTTTCTGATTTTGCTGTCTTCTGCTCTCTTTTTATCTGGAAGTGAGGCAAAGTTCTTCTGCCCCAGATGTTCCTGTGTGGTTTGTGCTTGGGCACAGATAGGACTGTCTATCACAGGGGCCGTTTCCCTTTTTTCCCTCATTTATTGTTTCTTTAGGAGGGATGAGACCTGGCCAGTAAGAGAAAAGTTTTGCCTTATTGCTGAATAAGTCTGGCTAAAACAGCATCGCCTCATCTCCTGATGGGAAGGGAGTTTGTGCTGCATGTGCTACCCCTTTCTGGCCTGGTGGGAAGAGTGTAGCCTGTTTGGGCCTCATTTCTGTTCTCCTTTTTGGTAATATTCCCCCTTCATCAAATTCTGAGTGTGGCTAGCTTCAAATTAACAACACGTGTTTTTTCTTATCAGCAGGACTGCTGGTGAGGGCCTGGGATTCTGCTACAAAAAATACATGCTTGGAGAGTAAGAGTTCCCCATGCAATTTCCAGCAAGATCTTTCTTTTATTTAAGGCTTTCAGAAATGCATTGTTTAGCCGGAATAGTGCTCAGACTGTCAGGACCCTTCTTGGCAGAAAACCCAGTGAAACCTCTGCCACCGACAGCCTAAAATGCGTATTTTTTTTCCTTTCTGGTAAGCACGGGTGACTAGTCGCAAAAGCAACCCTCCGAATAGTCACCTGTTGCATCAGTGTAAGGCTCATTGGGATGAGAAGCTCTCTTCTCCCCAGTTCCTGAGCGAAAGCCCTTGCTGCCTCTGGGCTGGGGAAGAAGTCAGAGCAGGATTTGACCCCCCCGCAGCTCTGCCGGCGGCAGCAGCGGCCCCCGAGGCCCCCTTTGAACAGGACGGGACCCCCGTGCCACAGGCGGCCATTTTGGTCTGCAGCTCTTTCTTTCCTCTCCCCACGGGCTGCCGTCGGATGAACGCTGCATCGCAGGCAGCGGGCCGCGCGCTCCGGCTGGGTGCGGGGATTTCTCTGAATTCATTTTGGTTTTTATTTCCTGCCTTTGAAATGCCTTTCGCTTGAGATGAACGAGGTAGCAGCGCTCTGGTGCCCGCTGTAGGGATGAGCCGCGATGGCTGATCTGTGTGCTCAATACGATTCCCTCCTCCCTCTCCCCCCCCCGGCCCTTTTTTGTCTGCTTTGTATTAGGATCTGAATGTCCTTGTTTTCTCCTAAAGCATCCTAGCAGAGTCTCTGGGATGTGTTTTGGCAAATGCAAAAGCCAATAGTCATTGAGCCCCCGATAATCTCCTCTGCTCTGCAGAAGTATGCTTTCACTCATCTGCTTCTCCATGAGGTAAGAAATGAAGCTATTACTTTCTAGGCATAAATTAGCATTTGTAACAACGCACGACAAAAGCTGTAATGTAAGCAGCACTGATCATAATGTTGCTAGGGCACCCAAGAACCCCCAAACCATCTCTGGTCAGGTAATGAGCTGGACAAACCATTTATTTTAGTGGTTCAGGCACCTCTTCCGTCTTTGGTCAGAGATTTCCAAACCTACACAGTGACCGTTGGTTAATTATGCACTTCTCACTCAATAATTGACCCATTTAACTACCCATCACCAGCTTGCATGTGAGGGCAAATCAGACAGTGTATTTTTTTTTTTTTACAAAGGAGGCAGCCAGGGCAGGTAGCTACCATTCGGCCTGTGAAGCGCCATTTTATGCACCTGCACAGGTTGTATCACCAGAGCCGGGCTGCAGCGTTTTGCAGCCTGCCCTGGCCAGGCCGGCCCCACCTGGGGCCTCCCCTGCCCTGCCCAGGGCTCCATCTCGGCCGCCCTGAGGCCCTGGGGATGCCGGGGGTGGCTCCCCGGCCGAGGGTGGCTCCCTGGCCTGCCTGCTGCCTGCTGCATGAGGCGTCTGGTGCGTGGGAGAGGGCTGGGAAAAGGCGGGAAAAGGTGGGCTTTTCCTCTGGGAAGATGGGGTCTGCGGCAGGGCTGGAGGAGCAGCCTGGCCTGGCCGTCCTCCTCTGGCAGCACCAGAGGGACGCCTCTTTCTGGCAAAGAAAGGGATGTTTCCAGGTGCTTTTCTGGAGAAAGGAATTTCAGACAATAAGCTATCACTAAAATATTCCTGGCCGCAGCCATTCTTGAGCAGGCGAGGCTGCGGTGGGAGCTGGGGCGTGTGGCTGGTGGAAGGCAGCAGGGCTCGGCTCGGCGTCGAAGGCAGATACACTCACACCTGGCTTGCCTCAGACGGGGCAGGAAAGGCCATGTCTCCGTAACAAACTAAGCATGACTGACTTATAAACATCTGAATAATAGACCCAAGCAACACGAGTTGCCCCCTGAATTTCAAATGCCAGCTTAGCTGTTCGTTTGACCATCTTTAACTGAAAAACATCCTGCAAGTTATTAATGTTGAATAACATGAAGTTATTCATACTGATTTATTTTTTTTTTTTTTATGATTCCCTCATATCACGTTGGGTGTGTGCCTCAGTTTCCCCCTGGTTTCCAAGCTGTGCTTGTCTCTGCAGATTGTGGGGGGCAGTAATCATGGGGGGCAAGCCTTGCTGAAGACAGGCACTTACATGTGAGCTTACTAAGACACAGAAAAGTCAGCCTTATTCCACCATGCAGGGCAACGGCTTTCAAATACCTCCTGGTGAATGCATGGAAGACCATCCAGTCCCTCCCCGCTCGAAGAAGTAATAACATGTTGGACTTGGGGCATTTTCGGGAGGAAAGTATCTACTGATGCTGTTATGTAGTATTAGGGCAAAGGAATACTGAAAAAAGGTGTTATAACCTTGGCAATTTTGAAGCCATGAGTATATATAGAACTACTAGTAGAAATGCACATAAAGTATAACTTACAGGTGTTGTTCTGTCTGTGTTACTCTGTACAGACCAGTACTTGTCCCTGCTGTTACTGAGCTGGGAGCAGATGTGCGACAGCAGTGGGTAACTCCGGTCTGCAGGAACCTTCGGTCCTGAAACACTGGGTTTCTTCAGGCATCATCTGTGACACGTCTTCAAAAAGCAGGTGGGTTGTGTGATTAATACCTGCCATTAATGTCCTGTGTATTAATGTTTGTAAAATAGTCTGTATACTCTGGGTAACATTCAAAAGTTTAATATGTTAAACCAAAGCTAACTGGAGGCACAGCCTGTACCTCCCTACGGTAATCCATAGTATCGGTTTCTTTTTACAACTACTCATCACAATAAAAAGGATTATTCATTATTCCAAAGTGTGCATTTTCTGTCACAAAAAGGCAAGAAACAGAGAAACCCCCACATTCCCCCACATCCCCATATAGTCAGAGCTTTATTTTAGGAATGAAGATCTGCAAGTATGTGAACGAAGACAATCAAGGATGCTTATCTATTCAAATGGCTTAATCGGCCAAACATACCTTTTCTGTCTGGAGTAGGAAGAACATCTCTGCACAGAGCAACTGAAGTAATAATGAACTCTATCAGTTAAATTGAGTGTCATAAACAAGGTGATGAGGTACCTTAATAATGATGGAATGTTGTTAGATTTTCTCTAACGTATATGCCTACTAGAGCTATAGGTACATATGTAATATTGAAACCATTGATACCAGACCATGTCTGGCATTCCTTGATGTGGCACATTAAATGTCATGACTTGTGGGTGGAAAGGGGTCTTTCTATTAAATGAAAGGAAATCTTACAATGTGCAGTAACCGGCATATGTACCATTTGCATTAAGTGCAACTGACAGCAACTAGCGTAAGCAGCACAAACTGTGGTGTTCTAGTTTTACAGCAGTGAGAGGAGGCCGGCTATTCACACAGCTCTTCAATCAAAGCAGTGAGGACTTGACTCCTCAGCATTAATGGTGCAGCTAGTGTGTTTTTCTGCAAGGAAAGGTCATTTTCCCTCTCAGGAGAAAAACATTAAAAGTGGCTGTTTTTTTTTTTTCTTAAAGAAAGTGAGCAGGATGGGCATAACCTTTAAGGATGACATTATGCCTTGGACCACATACCTGTGGTAGGAAGCAGTCGCTATGGGGGATTGATTCAAATATGCTGGGCGCCTTTCTTCTCCAGAGCGGATGGGTGAGAAATGTGAGAGGACACTGGGGTAAAGAGGAGAGTAAAGACTCCTTTCCTTACTGGCCACAGAAGGTAGTGTGAGGCAGCAATAAACGACTATCCCTTACTACAAAGTTGAAGTCAAAGAGAAACTGTGCACGAGGGCACATCTGAGGGCAAGGTTACAGCTTCATGCAATATAAACACATCACACTTGGGTAGCTTAGATGCTGGAAACAGGCTAGCTGCAGCAATATGGAGCTCTGAGCCAACTAATTTACTTGCAGAGCTCTGTGCTGCTGTAACTAGAGGGGGCTTTCAGTTGAATCATTTTTGGCACGATAGATGATTGCATCTGCTGATTCAGCTTGCTAGCAGGGCTTCCAAATCCTGGTGTTAGGTTGTGGCAAGTACAGTTGTAGTTCCCCTGTGTGTTAGAAGACAGAGGTGGCTGGTTAAAAGATCAGAGTAATCATTGCTCATGGTAAGAGTTGTGAGCACTTTCCTCTCTCTTTTTTTGTAGGTATAAAATGTGTCATTTGTATAAAATGACTTTTTCCATTTTTCTTATGCTTGACGTTCCAGGGTCTTGGAAACGCATATGGCCAAGTCCTCAAAACTGATCTCTAAACGCAGGGGGACAATTGAGGTTGTTCACGCAGCTGTGCATATTCTTGGGGTTGTAATGTGTACATCTCACCATGTGAACTCTTATGTGAAAACTAATCCTAATTAAAATAAACTCTACAGCCTATTGATTTGGATGAAGAATTACAGCTTGTACACGCATACGAATCTAAGGACAAGACTATCAGTTTATGTCAACCAGTATGGCTAAACTGAATTCAACCTGCATTCACCAGCTGACACTAGCTGAGGTCTAGTCCTAGCTTTCTGCAATGGTGGGGGTATGAAACCTTTGGCACATAAATTTGTGACATATGACTTTAAAGCGGTTGAAGTCTTTGAAATGTCTGGTCCTGAAGTTCATCACTGATCTCTAGTGTTGAAAGATCAGCCCTTTTGTTTCTTCAGTTCCCCTTAATTAAAGCTCCTTTTGTGATTGCCATATATTCTAAAACAAAATGATTTTCTGCTCTAAATTCTTTTGAATAGTTTTTAGTCTTTGTTTTGATTCTTAATTTCCCAAAACCCACAGCACTACCAACAAAGAACAACTTACATGAATCCAAAGAAAGGTGCTAAATCAGAAGCAAGAGATTTGTGGTACAGTACATCAAACACCACGCGAGAGGTTTCCCACAGTGTGTGATCCTGCAGCTGCTCTGTGTAGGCAGAGCTTGTTTTCAATAACAAGCATGCACAGAGCAGTGTGTTTTAAAAAAGAAAACCAACAAACCAACAATGAATCAATAATTAAAATCCCATGCACCAGTTTCTAGTTGGAATGAAAATGAGATGAGTTTTTTGCATCATTTAATATACTTCTGGAAGGCAGTAGATACTTACAGTGATGTGAGTGTTATTAAAAATGGGGAGACACTAGAGTATTGACTCTGAGGTTTCCAGTGATGGTAGGATTGGGCCTATACTTCTAAGTCAGATGCAAGCCGGTAATAGTGCAGGCATAACAGTTATGTTTGTCTGTAAAAGACTTAACTACGCAAAGTAAAAGACTTAACTACGCAAAGTAGCAATTAGGGCTAATAAAATGTTGCTTTCAGTAGAGGACCAAATAGGCCTGAAATGTACCTCCGGAGGCCAAAGAATGGAAAATAAGTGTGCTGGTGCAAGAGTTTGTTGCTTGTTAATCACAGGCTCTTATCTACATTGTTCTCTTACGCCAGATGGGTGAGGTACAGGGTGAAGAGAAGGGCCTCTGGTGCCTCCTGCTCTTGCAGAGCTGTATTCCTTTTGCAAAGCAGAAGGCAGCAGTGCAGCCTTTGCACGCCTGCGATTAGTTTTACTGTGACGCATGGGTATTATTTACATTGACGCGAGAATAAGTCATGGCAGGGTGTGTGTGGGTGTGTGTGTCCGTGCATGCAGCTGCATTAGGGCTGGCTGGTAGAAAGTTTCTGTCTGCTTCTTAACCTGTCTGTGCTCTCAACCTTTGAATTTCATTTGATATAAGTCTCTCGCAGAACTGATGGAGTGCATTAAGCTGTTTCCAGGATGCCAGAGGGGTCTTTGATAGAGCTGATCATCGTAATTCTCTAGTGACAACACAAATGACGGATGATACTCAGAGGAGCCCCTTCTTTATCTGCAGCCACAGTGACCTCCAGCGCAGTCACACTGTGCAGAGCCACAAGGCATGGCAGGGGCAGCTCTGCTCCTAGCGTGGCCGCAGGCACCCGGCAGTCCTGTGCAGGCAGGCACGAGGTGGACCGTGACGGGACAAGGGGCAGAGCTGGAGCTGCCCTGCTCCTTCAGTAGCTTTGCAGATCTGCTAAGCTGTCACAAAAAAACAGCAGTGTGTAACCTCAAGGCTGCAGTAGCAATCTGGGAACTGCTCAGAGTGACTGAGTTTTATAAACAACGCTCCACAAATACACTGCGTCTCACACTTGACATCTATTCTGTTTGGCCTTAAGTACTGGTTAAAATAATACAGAGACTTATTAAATGTTGCTTGCAAGTTTCATATCCCCTTTTTTTTGAAAGCTGCTGTGCTTGGGCGGCTGCTTTTCAGAGCACTCCTGTTTCACATGTTGTGCTAAAAGCAGAGCAAGTTGGCTGACAGGCAGGTTAAAAGACACTAGTGAAGAAAAAGGCAGGGAGGCCAAAAGAGCAATTGGCTGCAGAGTTGTCACCTGTAGTGCTTCTGTATCCAAAAACCTACTTAGAGTCACTGTCTACCAAGACTCTGTCTACTTGGAGGCTCCCACAGCTTCTGGCTGCTGCTCTTTCGGGTTACAGCTCCCCCAGCCTATGTGGGAACTGGGGTTTTCTAGGCAAGCAGAGGACAGCAGGCTGCTCTGCTGTTACGCACCAGCTCTGCAGTTAATGGCTGCATAAGTATAGTAATGCGGTGCCACACAATGCAAATGAATGACATTTAATGAAATGCAAGTTGATGACAACAAGCATCAGCAGAAGGATCCTTTCAGGTTTAATTTCTTGTCTATCACCTTAGGCTTGCGAGTATGTGCTAGCGACAGCGATTCAAACTCTGATGCTAGCAGCTCAGCAGAACTGCTCCGATGCTGGAGAAGCCATGATTAACTCTAGTCCATGCCTGTGCTCTTGCGCAGCCTGTTGCAAAGGTCTGGCTGAGGTAGCTTGTTCCTCTCCTGTTCCTGTGTTGCCAAAGTAGCTCTTTCTGCTCTCCTAAATGATACTTCACTTGATATGGGTGGCACAGAACCAGAGCTGGGGCACAGCCAGGGCACTGGGGTGCCTCTCCTCCTCATCCTGGCATATTCCCGATTCCTGTTCTTGACCTGGCACCAACTCTCAGGTTTCCTGCCAGGAGCCCAAAACCCAGACCTTACAGATATTTTGCAGTCATTTAGTACTGGCCAAGCCAGTGTAAGAGAGCAGTAATGAATTCTGCCTAAAGCTACTGGAAGAGCTTGTGCTGAAGGCGTTGCTGAGCAGATGATGTCAGGAGCACCAGGCTGATGTTGACATATCAGACCAAATCCTGTTTTGTTACTTCAGTGGTTGCAGTCTGGAGGGTCACATCCAGCTGAGCTAAGGAACATCTATGGTTCCCCAGCCTGTAACATCTGAACCCTTGACAATCTGAACATATTTTCCCCAACACAAATATTATGAAGCAAACAAGTGTTGTGTCTCCCATTTTACAAGTCCGAACTGAAGCAGAGAGGTGCTGGAAGTCCCGGTCTTATTAAAATGGTTGCAATTTTAGCTTTTCTTCTAATTCTCAGTCCATCATAAGACAGGCTAAAATGCAGTCTAAGCTAATCTATAGTTTTGTAGATTTTTTTTAAATGCAATTTTGTTGTTGTTGTTGTTGTTCTGCAGTTAATATTTTAATTGGAATTAAACTTCAAATTAACACGAGGGTATCTGTATGACCCATCCTTCTTTGCTCCCTCTGCTGGCTCAGCAGCTCATTGCATTGCCGGCTGTCCTGCAACATTAATTTTGAAGCGGATAAAAATGGAAGTGGTGTGGCACGTCCACCATTGAAAATCAAAATTATTAAATAATCCCATGGTGTTCAATGGCTCGTTGAGTATAGGCAGAAAGACAAGGAGATAGAGGGCTGTAATTTTTGCTCTTAGTGTTTAATAAATATTTTCTACCTTAATCAATGATAGAGGATACTTTTAGTAATACAACTGATGTAATCCTGATGGCAAGGGAACAGTGTTTGGGCAGTATTACTTCCTCCCACCCCCACTACCCAACATTCCCCACATTTTTTGCTGCCCAGGTTGTTGGGTCTGTTTTCTCCCAACATACTGCAAAGTTGCTGCGGTTGCACATCTGTCAATGACTGGAATGTGAGTTTCTTTTCAATTGTTGTGTTTTCCTTCCTAAAGACGGGCAGTTTATTTCCTTCACTGCAGCCCTTTGAGACTGGGCCTGTTCTCAAAGATTTTTAGGAAGTAATTACTGCTGGCTATTCCTTCTACTAGATCTTTAAAAACTGCAGGATCTTTCTAGCACCTGCTTCCTAATTTTATACAATTTATTGTTTTTTTCTCGTCTCAATTGCCTTATCAGTTCTTTGTTTTATGTAAATCATCTTTAGCCTTTAATTTGCGGTGTTGTCATGTTTCTTACTTTTGTGTGTTTGTGTGTATGCATGCGCATGTAAGACTGAAAATATTAGCTTTTCATGCTCTCTGTTACTTTATTTCCCAGCTTGACTATTTGGGTGCTGGAAATTTCTTGAGAGATGCTGTGCACTGTCAGATCCCACGAGCCGAGCTGCAGCTGAACCCCATTAATGAGAGTCAGACCTGCAATGCACAGCACTTCACTGGAGACACAGGGTGCCCTGAGTAACCGCTACTCAGTTTTTAGTGCTCTACCAGACCATGTTTTCTTAGTATACCCTTTTTTCCCCCCTTTGCCTTTTAGCAATGTCTGCTTCATTCTGCTTCAGTATTTTCCCCCTGCTGGATTTTAATGTGAGAATAATAGCACTACAAGCAAGGAGCAACAGGAGAAATGCCTTTCTCAGCCAGGGCCTGCTCATCTGCTTTGGCAGTGTTGTCTGCCTTCAAATTCCTGATTATCTTCCTTCATTAGTCAATACATGGATAGAATTGCCTCACCTCTACCTGTTCTTTCTACTCAAAGATGAGAGAGTGTTCTCAGTCCGACCCAAAATGTATTTGATTTCTATTTCACTGTGGGAATATTCCAGGAAATTTTAGAAAACAGAATTACCCCAACAGTCTTAGGCATAGCGGTCTGTTGTCTTTGTCACCACAGGGTTATACGCTAGTGCCCTGGTCATGGTTTGGTAGTTAAATGCCTCCACCATGCAGCTGTGCTCTCCGGAGCCTTCCCTGCAAAGGGGAAGGTCTGATGCACAAAATGTGGAGGAGGCTGATGAAAACGGAGGCTGAATCCAATAATGGGAATATCATAATGTCACATGTATTTTAAGGACAACCAGATTCAGGTTTCTCCACAGAAATTCCCAATTATTGCCAGATTTCTATTTTCAACCTTTATCATTGATGATACATTAGCAAAAAAGAATAATGGAAGTATTTTCCTCGAGTGGCTGAATAAACTTTGCTCAAGTGTAAAAGCCAGAAATATCGTACTTAGGCACAGAGCAGTCCCAGAAAAATCCATGATCTGAAACTTTAGGAGTGCTGAACACAGAAGCATGAATGTGGACATGAAAGCAGGTACTTAAAGGGGAAAAGTGGCCATCTTGGACTTATTGCTAAGATTATCTCACTCTCTCAAAATGTGTTTACACATTTGGTGTAACTGGTGTATAAAAAATGTGGCAAGAATAGTCTGTAAAGATGTCATTCTTTCAGTAAAATGGAGCTTTAGGAAACTTGATTAATGATTAATACAGCTCATTAAATAAAAACTCCAGCTGAGCCAGATTATTGGTGAAAAATGTTTAAAAGCAAGCTAATCCTCCAAAAAATTGATTTCTAAGAAGCTAGGAGCTCAACAGAGGACTAAAAGGTCTAAAAAATTTTTGTCCTTAAGATTATGTATGTTTGACCATGAAGTCTTCAAGACTTGGACCATTGAGAAGATACGTCTGGACACCTGCAGGAAAAGTGACAGTGTCATTGTAAAGCATTTGATACTTTTTGAACTACATTTTCAGAAATAAAAATGAGGCCTATTTTTTTGGGGAGGGGATCCCTAATTAATCAGAAAGCCCCACTTTGCAGGTTAACTGCTGTGAGGGCTTTTTGTGTCTAGATCATGGAAAAGTAAAATTCAAGATAAAATTTCCCTCAAGACTACTCCTCTGCCGGTAGCTTCCTTTTTTCTGGTTCTTTCCTCTAGTAGCCTGCTGCCTTTTCCTAAGGGTTCCCCTTCTCTCTCTGATCCCCTTCTGCCTCTGATTTTGTACAAGCCACCTGAAAGTGCGTGTTTCCTGAAAGCCTATGTTCAAATATCCTTTTAAAGAGACATTGCTGAGTTCTGGGTTAGACTCGAAAATACAGTAGTTGAAACAGCCGAATAGTTCTGTGTTATGGAATGGAAAACAATTTTTTCTCTCCACTAGTGATATCACATGAAAATTATTCTTTTTTTTTTTTTTTTTCATTAGCTTGACTACTTAGGGATTTACTTAGGGCTTCATTGTTTATGGTGTGAAGGTAAAGCATGGTTTTAGGAGGAGCAGGGGCACACAAGAGGAAATGGATGGAAAAGAAATGCTATGAAATGTATGAAGAAAATACTGAAAACATTAGGAACAGCTGTCTGCAAGACTTTCTAAATGCCTGAGCAAATATGCACAGCTGTTAAATATCAACTTTCAAATCTAGAACTATAATGGGGACCAGGGCTGAAGGATATAAAAGCAGAAATAAGTTGAAAGGGAAAAAATTATTAGTAGTAACAGAAAAAGAAATCCGCACACTTTAAAAATGGCATTGAATCAAGAAATTAAATATCCAGGGAAAAAGGTTGTGAATTTTCAAAAAGTCCAGGTTGTTTACCAAATGCCAGTGGCTAGAATGCATTTTTGCTTGTTGGAATTGCTGTAATGAAAGCCCATAGCAGGAAAATGTTTTATCTTTCCTTCCTACATTTAGAGTGTATTTAATGGATTATGTATAGTTTCAGCATTTGCTGAGTACTGATTAGTAAATTGATGTTCAGTCGGTACTATCTTTTGCTAGAGGACAGTATTGTTTAGCTGGTGGGTTCTTACTCTGGACTTAATCTCCAGACAATGACTTCATTCAGGCAAAGGGACCTCTGTATGGCAGATAACCTAACAGGGACAGGAGTGTACGATCTGGTTTTGTGCTGGCTTTGGTACTGATTTCTTCTGTGATTTTAGTCATGCCACTTCCATTAAGCTTGGGTGTCTAATATGAGCGGTGATACGTAGCTCAAAAGTCTGAACATTTTAAGTAGGGGTCCATCTCGGGTACTAGAAAGCAAAGAGCTTCATTCGCAAATGCAGACAGAATAAAATTAGACAGAAACAGAGATTATCTTTTATAGCCCAGTGCCCCTGATCCCTGCAGCAATTACAACTCAGCTGACTACGGGGCAGTGGCTAATGTACCCTGTGGAAAATGGATATCAGTGCTAATTTCCTTAATATGTGTTAGTGTGCAATATTATATCCTGATCCGTCCTGGTGGCAGCGATGAGGACCCACGAGCTGAGGAGCAGCAAACAAGGGAGTCCCTGGAGAAATCCCAGAGCAGGCTGCCCTGCTCGCGAGTCCAGGTTCTGCTATTCAGGCACTGCATTTGGAAAAACACTGGCCTGCCTGTCCTGTATCTTAGTGCACTTATCCATGAAAAAAGGAGAATAATCTCTGTAATGTGTGAAGTGCTTTGAAGTCTTTTCTGAGCTAGAGGGTCAGAGTGTTTAGTACCTTTTCCTGTGATGGGTCTCTGATACTTAAACATGCAGCAGTGAGTCAGAAGAATCAATTTGTTGCTTCTATGAGGGCCATAATTCATCCTCCCTGATTGAAATGATCAAGGATGCAGAGGCGTCTCTCTGCTTCTGAGTAAACAGTCCTTTTATGTTCCTTTAGCACAAATACCTGACACTAAGCGGGGAGGCATAAAAGGAAGTCAGGCTGCAGGCTTTTTCCTGAAGTAGGTGTTTTGTGATGGGTTAATGGCAAATCATGATACATTATTTATCAGATAATAAGTGTGATAATTGTTCTTACTTACCATGAGCCTAGCTCAGCTCATTCCCCTGTCATTCCTTCAGTCAAGCTGCCCCTGGGGATTCAGCAGATAAAAAACAGTCCAAAGGTCATTCCAACAATTTTTACTCATAATGGCATGCTGATTACCTCCTAATTGAAAAGTGTAAACTACAGACACTGTAAGTAATGCAAGTGACCCCTGTCCTCACAGCATAATGTGGAGAGTCCATGTGTGTCTCACTGCCAGCCACAGAGAACAGCATCCCCTTCCTGTAATACTCAAATATCCAGAATGAATTAGGAAGAAAGTTCTGTTATCATTACAGGGGAAAAAGCAAAGACTTTCCCCAGAGCGAGAACATGATGTTGATGGGCAGATATAACATTACGGAAGCGATGCAGACGTGATTTGGTCTCAATTCTGGGGTGCGTGGTAGCACAGCCTTTTGGATATCAGTCAAAAATCTATCTCCTTGTTGAGAAGGTGTGAAGATAGTGCTTCCATTTTTGCTACCTCTGTATTTATACTTCTTGTTGTAAGGTATTGCAAAAAGAGCCCACGTGCAGAATAAGCTCATAGTTGTAGAAGAAAAAAGTGGGATCTATGTAAAATATCTTCAGAAATAAATTTGCCCAAAAGCACAGACATTACGATGCAGGAAACTCACTGGTTTTATTCTCTTATAACTCTAAGGTGCTCTGGTAGCATCATGTTGATACAAAACTCTAGAATACTGCGGATGAACAAATGCACTATGAACATTACATGGCTTTACAATCTCTCCTTAAAGCCCATACTAACTGTGCAGCATTGTTTTCTACTAAATCATGTTTTCCCCCAAATTCTTATCATGCATTTTACTTCTCACACTTCCCTCTTGTTGCCAGTCTCACAATTCTTTCCTTGGGATTCTTCTGACTAGAGTCTGAAAACATAAAGTTTTTATGTTGCAGCTGCATAATCTTTGGCATATAGATCCCATTATTTCCTCTCCCAACCTCCCAGATAATATTCATATGAAAAGGAGTGCAAAATACTTGTCTCAGTCCATAGTTTCTATCAGTACAAAAGGAATGCCAAACTGAGAAAAGTTTTTTCTGAGCAGCAGATAGAGCAGCACATCTGTGATTCACCTTCTGCAGTCTTCCCTGTGGAAATCCCATCCAGCTGCTGGCTGGCAGTAACCTCACTGAGCTAATCATTTCACATCCTCACACCAATATAATTTCCGCTGGATTTACTCTTGGAAGCCTAGGAAATGTTCTGAGCATACCGAGACTCAGAAGTACCAGAAGCCACCCAGTGCCAGAGCATGATAATCCACAGGGCACCCACCGACCATGTGCTCTTTTTCTTGAAACGAAGTTCCTGAGATCAGTTGTTAGGATACTGTAGGCCTGTTGTCTTCTCCCTGGGTTATTCATCTAGGCATCTCCCCTCTTCTAAAATATAAGAAGACCTTCAAGTTACCCAGAGTAGGGAGAACAGATGATTTAGTGCATAAAGCAATGACTTCTGTTTCTATTTAGAATAGGCCTGAATAAATATTGTGGATAAACAGCATAGAACAGCTGTTCCACACTGTGTGCTTTTTTATTACAGTTCACAAGCAATGCTTTGTATACCACAGATCATATCTGGGTAGAATTAATTTTATCAGCTTTATGCATGTACAAGGCAATCGTCTACATTTGAGTTAGTCAGCTTGCCTTTCCCCAGAGAAATAGGTGTTCTTCACCTAACTTTCTTCAGATGCCTGCTTTAGTATGAGATTAATTGTGCCCTAGAAGTGCCACTTTAATTTTCATTGATTATTAAAGAAGCCTTGACAACCAAGTCAGATACAGATGTTTAAATCTGATCAGATAAATCGCAATTTCTAGTCCAGAGTAAGCACATCCCATAAGGAAATAAGAATGAAATTTAGTCCACTATAGAATTCATACTTTCCTGTTTTTAAAGAATAAAAAGTTATTTGAATACAAGGAACTCTTATCTTCAGACATGTAGGTTGTTCAAGGTAAACTACACTTCTGCATTAGTAATGCAGTTTAGTCCTTTTAAACCAACAGTTTTAATTTTTTTTCAAAGCTTTATATAGATGATAATTTAAAAAAAAAAAAAAGAAAAACTTACTGCAAGGAAAAAAAAATGTTGAAGAGAGCCCAATCTGAGTAACAGCTTCCAGGTGTGGTCATGACCATAAATGATCAGGTCAAGGTTAGCAACCATTTACTCGTGAGAAGCAGTACCTGACCTTGCATGCTGCTAGTTCATTGCAAAGAGGAAATAAAACAGGTAAGCCTGAAGGTAGACATTCCCAGTATGATTAAAAAAGATAATCTTGGGATTTATTTGAACATGATTCCCTGTATACGGTCATGTTGGAAACATGCCTCTTGTAAATTGCTGCCTTTTAGCTGGGACTTGTAGCTTCTAGGAAAGCACAGCAATTTCCTTGAGGTGCGTTAATTTAAATCCTTGTAATGGTGTGCTCTGCCCTCAGATTCCTGGGATTCTAATGGGATACTTTTTTGGTAGGGGGGCACAAACTTGCCCTGCTTTGAATTTGCATATCAGAAGAAGCATGGATGGCATAAACTGAATCTAAGATTTTTTTTTTTTTTTTTATGAATCAGCAAGTTACAGAGGATTTTATCAGTAGGTAGGCTGTGAAGCAGAAAAGAGGGCTTTTCATAAAGTGACTACAAATTCCAGTATTTTCTGAGCGTTTTTCCAGCCTGACTAGTAAAGGAAAAGAGATCCTGCAGGTATTTGAGCTAATGTCTAATTTGTTTTAGCAATGAAGCTCATATTTACAACTAAATCCTTCTGACAATATATGGATCTGTCTTGGTGACTTTTAGTTTAGATTAAGATTTGTGAGCATAATAGTTGTTAACTTTAATGTGCTTTTTCCTGATTGGTGGCAGTGAAATTACTAAAGAATCTTGCAGGCATACTTCAGCAGAAATCAAGCTGCAAGACCAATCCTTTTTACTTCAGAAAAGCAAAGTATCTATTTACATTGTTTTTCTTCCAACACATAGTTGAAGCAGGTATCTAGAAACTTCATACTTGGGGAAGCTCTGAGGAATTGCTGCTGTGTCTTTTAAAACTTAATCTATTTCACATTTCAGTATTTTTTAAGTATTTCTTACGCATGCTGACCAATGTATGCAAAAAAGTTTCATTTGCTGTACATGACTGTATAACTCAAGTCAGCACTTGTTATCTACATGTGATACTACTTTAATGTTTTTATATTAATACCCTTAGTACATTTAGTCTTGCTCTTCATTACTAAGCAGTAATGGACCTTTAAAAAAAAAAAAAAAAAGGTCTGGGACATAACCCTGCAAGAAGCCCCATGCCTGTGGGCAGAGCTCTGTAAATTGTTATGGCTCCATTGCCTTCAATGGCTAGATGTTAATGCCTCCCACAGCTGAAGGCTATCTGCCTGCTGTGAGATACACCAAGAGCTTTTTTTCAGTGGCTTACGCTCTGCAACAAATGTGATAGCAGCCTTAAGGACCGCATCCAGCTGACCTAAATTTGCTTGTGCCTATTCAGTCGTTGCCTGCCTGAACCTGGGTGACCCATCAGCCCCTTATGATGAGGGCATGTTAGTGGTTTGTATCGGAAAGCAGGGGATCATATCTGCTTGTTGCTGGGTTCAGTGGTAGGAGCTGGTAGTATGAATCCAGGGCGTGACCTGGAATTGTGCTTCAGGAGCTCTTGTAAGGTGCCTTTGCTAATCTGTCTGTGTTTTCCTTGGTAGGTATTATTTTAGTAATCAAAATTTGTCTGTAACTGGAAAGCTGCAATTTTTAAAAAGAATGTGACTGAGTGGAGAATAATGCAGAATATAGAAACCTTGAGCTTTCAGAAAAACCTGGATTATTACTGGATAATGCCTTATATTGCTGAACTGATCCAAGTTCAAAGGCATGCCCTTCTATTTTGTGTCTCTTGAAAAGCTAATGGTATCTCTCTGTGAAAGAACTATGTGAACTGAGCGAGAGAGATGTATTAATGCAAGCTGGAAATATAAGGAACAATGCTCTCTCAAAGGTAGATGTGTTGCTAATGCATTTATTATCCTGCCTCACTTACATACCGTAGCTCATCTCTAGTCTCACAGAGAGCGAGCGCGCACAAATGTTACACATTACAGACCATGGACGGTTGTAGGCACTCAGAACCTCTGAAACCTTTCTTTTTTTTTTGTCTTGCAAGCATTAAAGTTAATATAAAGGTGACCTTCAAACCTGGGTCTAACTGTGAAATAATTTCCAAGCTGTTTGGTTTTAAAATTGTCTCTTGCACTGATTTGCCCTTTCTGTTGTTTGTCTTTGGGGGAATGGGGTGGAGTAATTGTGTGGCTGTGCAGAAAAGCCCCCAGATCATGTGTCCAGTGAAGCAGGTTAGCTTCTGCTACATGTGGATGGTCTCAGAGAAGAAGGCAAGAGCGAGCTGGAAAAAGGACTTGAAACGAGCTGATGCAGATATGGGCACAGCTGTACAGAGAGCGTAAGGGGATGCACAGTAATGCTGCTGAGAATCAACTACCATACTTGGACCTTTGTTTGCAGAAGGATATTTTTCTCTAATCTTTCTTAAGGGGCAACCTCAGATCCTGGTTACTTGGGTTTTGTGTGTGTTTTCAGAAATGTACTCTCAGAGTACAACTTTGTATATTTACAATAGGCCATTCAAACTAGAGTAGCATAAATGCATGATGTGAATGCAAGTTACCACACTGTTTATCTTGATATGCCTGCACTTTTAGAAAACCCAGAGACTGGTGAGCATCAAGCAGATCACTTGGCGTTGTGAGCTCTTGTTTTGGATGACAGAGAGATTTTTGAGGATCAGGAGGAATTTCTAAACAAAGTTTGTTTTTGATCACATGCAGTTCTGGGTCTTCAGAGTGTCCTTTTAAGCTTCTCTCACTCTCATCTCCAAACCCTGCTTGAAGTCCTCAGAAGCCCCTACCAAAGGGTGGCTGAGATTTCGAGCCAACCTGTTTCATCCTAATGCTAATCAGTCTCGCCTCCTCCCAGCGAGTTAGGCAGAGATGCATCTTTGAAAAATGAGTGTTGTTTGATAACTATGACTTGCAAACAAAAATGAGGCTCTCTAAGGCACAGTTTTTATTTTACATGTAAGTATCTGTGGTGAAACTATCCTTTGGTGTCTCTTTGCGTGAGACTGTGAGGGCTGGATTGTTGTTCTTCAGCCGTTCTCCTGGGCAGATCATTGCAAGACACAGACTCCTATACAGGAGCGGTGGTTGCTTTGCAGCCATCGGATGGAGAGGGTTGTCCCTTCCCTTGTGCAGCTTGCACTTTTTTTTTCTTTCCTGTTTGCTGAGTGAGCAGGTGATGGGGGTTGACTCTTCTCCATGCATGGGCAGGCGGTGCTGCTGACCTGTGCAGAGGTGTGCAGGAGCCACAGCATGGCCAACTTGTTACTTAATCTGTACCTGCCCTTCCTCGATCTGCCTGAGACAGGGCAAAAAGCCTCACAGAAGTAATGCTAAAAGATAGCAATGTAGTCAGCTGAATGAATGAAGACTTTGCTGTGAGAGAGAGATTCATCCGATTACCACAGGGGCTCTGCTTTTTGCCATGAATACCTTTTGGTGTGCTTCAAAGTACAGTATGGTACTTCACAGAGATACCTGCACTTAGAAGTGGCATCTTTGTGTCAGAGTGATTCTCCTTAATGAGTGGGGTAAATCCTGCCGACTCATTTACTGCATCACCTGGCTCGCTCTGGCTGTACTACGGGCTCCTGCTGTCCTCGATGGATGCTGGTGGCCACACTTCTCACAGAACCCAGTCCTCTTCATGGCAGCAAGAGGCCAATTCCATTGAAGTTGGTGTGAAAGGACTTGACTAGACTTGCTTCTACTGACTTCTGCTACTGAATTCAGCAGTCTCAGGATTACGTTAATGATTGGCACTTGCTTTAAGGTGGTGTTACATCATGTTTGACGTTGTTGTAGGGGTAACAGACAAATTGCTAAGAACAGGAAGTTTCTCATATCAGTTTTAATAGTGCAGTAAGTCAGAAGAAAATGTAACTTTACTGTATTTAATGAGAAGTCTGGCAGTGAGGGAGAACCTTCTGAGATTTCCTCTTGTGCTGTATAGTCTGCTGGTAAATTGGGACTATACTTGTTAAACGTAGGTTGATGGAGACACTGATAGTGGAAAAACAGGGGGAAGGTGTCCTCATTTGTTAGTAGAGAGATATTAACAAATAAAGAGAGGCTAAACCGAACTTCCTGTCAGCACTTTTCTGCCAGTCTCGGTGGGGAGGGTTTTATTTCTTTTTAAATACAACATTGCATGCGTACAGGCCAAATAATGAAGATGACAAGCAGTCCTCAGCTGTACAGGGGAAAAATTTATCTCACACTGACTTGTATGCAAGTGGATTTGTGCTTTTTGCTGGCACGCTCTACCAACCTAACTGTTAAAGCAGTAAAACCTAAATCCAGGTGAAGTTCATATCCCTAAGGCCATCCTCATGGAAGCTGTGTCTTCTTGCTTTGTCATAAGGATCAATCGCTGCGCTTGCTTTTTTTGTTCGTAGAATGGTCACGTTTGCTGAAAGCCTACTGATTTCTCAGTTGGATCTGCTGAAGTCAGTATAGATCTCTGCATATAACCTGTTTGTAGAAACAGGTTCCCATGCTTATTGCAGACTGACATCAACCTATGCTCACTTTAGCAATGTGTTTATGCTGAAAATCATCTCAGCAAATCTAGTGAGAGATTCAGTGGAGCAGGCAGGGTGGAAACTTAGTCGATTCTTTTTGGATTCGCTTATAATGACTAGTAGTGCAGCAAATGGATCAAATTACCTTCAAGTGCCAAACAGCTTTAAGTTTTGATAGCGGTGTAAAGTTTTTTTTTCTAGATTCTACATTGTTTGATTTGAGATGCTTGCTTGCTATATCAGGAAGTCGGTGCATGTGGCAGAGGAACCTCAAAATTGCTGAAAGCCAGTGTCACAGGTTACTGTGTCTTTCAGCACAAACCTCCAACAATTACTAGCATAAAGGGAAGAGAACCAGGGCAAAGAAGTGTACCTGCCTCTCATGAACAGTACACTGATGTGCAGTGAGAAAAAATAAGAAACACTAAGTTCTTTGTGCTTCTGCATGAAATGTACACCAAAAAAGACAAGAATTGAAGTTTTGGGGGATGTATGTGTTAAATATCCAAATTCAGACATGTCTGGCTTACAGTATCAAAGTTCTGTTATTACTTTCATAGCTGATGGTGCATGTTTCTCCGCTCTTCTGTACTTTTAAAAGTTTTAAAAACTTCTAACAGTTTGGCCCATGTTCTTAAAGCCCTAATTGCCTATGTTAGGAAATGTTCTTAATCTTTTCCTGCAAAACCCAAAGGGACTAGCTTATCAAAGATAACACTGAGGGTTTATGTTTACATAGTGTGTCCTTTCTTCCAAAGGATGCTGATCACTTGAGTTGGATTATGACTATCCGTTGGCCATAATGGGAACCAATGGCACATAGCAGCTGGTCAGCCATGCTCACTGGCAGGCATATCTAGTCAGAACTGAATTCTGCACCTTCTAGTTCAGAATGAAAAAGGTTCCTACTGTACCCAAAACAGGGTGAAGTCTGGGAAAAACACTGCCTGTACTGAGACCATGGAAGGAATATATAGGTAGGTAGCATGCAATTGCTTAGCCTGTATTGGGCTGAGTGTTGGCTCTGTAAGTACCAGCATCCCATTAACAGCATAGGCTTTTGCTTTGAGGCAAGTTTGTGTACATGCTCCCCATATAAGCTAAGTCTCTTTTGTGCTGTGGTCTTTTCCCCCCGCCCCGTCCTGCCATACATAAACTGCCTTGGGCTTTGACACTAACAGCAGCACAAGTTAATCAAATTCCAAAAAGTTTCCCCTTCTGTGTGATGTTTCACTTCAGAGCAAGATTTGGGGTATGAGAGACTCATATGGCATGTGCGCAATTTCAGGGAAAGAACAGGGGAAAATCAGGACAGACTGGTAAGTGACCCAGCTAACCTCTCTCCCTGTACACAACACTTGCTTTTTTCTTCAATAAAGTCTCTTTCAAAGCAATCTCAATCTTTCATCAAAGAGATTTCCAGGGCACTCCCAATGGGTTTACATAAATCTCACTGTTCTTGCTCTTTTTTTTTCTTTCACACCCCCCCAAGTCCTTGTGTTTCCATTTCTTTAAATCTTTTATCCTCAGGTTGGTACCAATGGCAATATGGATTATCTATCAGCACCTCCAAATATTCCACAAAGTCCTTGCCTGTTCTCACCCTGCAGTGCTTACAGTCACAGATGTGATGAAAGAAATTTGAAAGGCACAGCTAGGCAGTCCTGAACCAGGCTCAGTGCATTCCCCTTTTTACAGCTTATTGCTTTCTGGATGTTTCTTTTGACTGGTCATCAATCATTGTGGTGGTAACTCTGAAGTGATTCCTGAAATATCTGTTCCTCTGATAAAAGTTAACAATAGCACATACAGTATGAGAAAAGAAAGGTACTTTGGGCTTCAAGTTAAACAAGTGCTTTGTTCTGACTCTGGTTTTTCTTTTCTTTTCTTTTTTTGTTTTCTTTTTCTATTTTTTTTTTTTAAGTAAAAGATTTTCCTCAGCAGGACCCCACTAGTTAGCTTAAGAGAGACCTCTGTGTGCATAAGTGGCAATCCGAAACAGCAGAGAAACAGGATTGAAGACAAATGGAGACACATACGGTCTCTGACAGAAGAGCTCCAGGGAATGGGAGAGGAAGAGAGAAGCAGGACACCAGCTTAGAGTTTCCTTTCAGTCTCCAAATCTTACCCTTCTGAGAAGTTTTTTAAAGAATACTCCACTTTGAAAGCCTAGCGAGCTCAGCAACAAAGGCAGATCATTGCCTGCCTGATGAAAGAGGCCCTCAAACCCTGTATGTAATCTTTAAAAAGTCAAAGAAGCGTAAGGAGCTCCATGCAGCCCAGGCAGCCAGGCCGTGCTTTCTAGGGGCTCAGCTGCATGGTGCGAGAGTGTGCCTCTGCCTCTGCGTTACTGTCTGCCCTTGCATCAAGGGACGGTGGGATGGCTGGTACTGCAGGACACCGCAGTAATTTGGGTTACCTTATATTTCTGTCAGGAGGTGCTACAAGCCTAGGTCTTCATTTAAACACTTCACCCTCTGTTTGAGCTGTATTCAATTTTTATGGGGTGGGAGTTAGAAGTGAGTAAAAATAACTCTTTTCTTTACCCTGCTTCTGCACTGGTAGGGCTCTTCGAAGAGCTTTGATTTGCTCCTTTCCTTTGCTTGGGTTATTTCCATTTTAAGGCCTTGTATGCTTAGAAGTGAATCACCCTTGTAATTGAGAGGCAAGCTGTGAATCTTTCTCCATTTGATTAATCTGGTCCGTTGATCAGAATCATATTTGGGAAGCTCTGGAAGCTTCTGAGTCAGACTCTTGGAGTTTAAGATGTTACCATGCTTTTGATTAACTCGAATAAAAGACTTCTAGCAGGATTGATGGATTCTTTTGCTCCAGTAGTGACACTGACAGTTCATTCTTGTCCATCAGCTCTACGCTTTACAGAGAACTTGCAAATGAAGAAGTTTATTTGTCACTAGTGGATAGAAGGGCAATGGAAATGGGTCCAGATTAGTCAGACTCCAGTGGCTATTTTCAGCAAAAGTCAGGAAGTTCAGAGTTGTGAAGTGAGAAATCTGATTTTTTTTTGGATGCTGAAAGAACCATCCATCCATCCTCAACTTCTAGAGTAAAATTAATCTCTGGTGTAAATCCAGGAGTTACACCAGGCATTGAGTTAGCCACAAGTTTACGAGAGGCAGCTCTCAGTGGATTGGCATTGCACAAAAAATTCCTGTAGAGCCCAAAATAACTTATCTATGAAGAAGTTGCCAGGTTTTGTAGTTTTTTAAGAGTTCAGACAACCTCATTTTTTGTTGGAAACTGTTTATTTGGCTTCCTCCATTCTGCTTGTCAGAGTGGTCCTTCAGACCATGTAAATTCTGTTGTGGCAGTATATATGTGGGTAGAAAGGCTTGCTCTGCCAGTATTTCAGTGTAAAAGAGCTTAAGCTTATAACACATCTTATGCCAAAATGAGCAGAAAAGTAGGTTTGATTCTGGTTTTGGTTCAAACCTGAAAGTCAGAACTAACACTATCATGGTTACTCGGACTGTCATTATGCCTTCAGAAAGAGGTCAACCGAGTAAAGCAAGAGGGGTGCCTGGACCCTCCAAAGTGCAGGAGGAAGGGCTGAGGTTGGGCTGACTGGGCTTGTTTGGTCTAGAGAAGAGAAGACTGAGGGCCCATAGGGTAATAGCTTCCAAATAGGCAGAGAGGAAGAAAAGTGTTTGCTCATCAAAAACAAGGCTAGGACAAAAATGAGCTTAAATTGCAACAGGGAAAATTAGGATAAAATATTTGCAAAGCTTTCTCAAAGGCAATGATGGTAAACCACTGGAAAATATTGTTTGGGTGTCATGGACTCTTTCTTGCTGGAGGCCTCTAGAAGGAGTTTTGAGACACATCTGTGGGGAGTAACACGGGTACAGCGAAGCCCTGTGTGGGGCAGGAGGCTGGAATTGATGACTCCGTGGTCCCTTCCAGCCCTATGACTCTGTGACTAACAGAAACCCCTGTAGTGTGAAAGCAGTGAGCCTGGTGCAGGCTTCCTTTGCTGAAGTGAGATAAAGGAGAAAAGGTGCTGGGGCTTGATTTGTGTTCCTTCTTGTCTGCCTCGAGGTGCTGACAGTATATATTTCTTGCATTAAGCAGAATGAAGAGGAAGGGACCGATAGAAGAGAGTCTTAATTCCGAGTTCTTCATTTTAGTTACCTGCAAAAAAAAAAAAAGTCATTTGAGCTTAATACATATGCGTGACACCACATGCTACAATTTAGTAGCTTTAGCTAAATGTAATGCTCTAGGCTGTGTTATAAGAAGATCATTTAGGATAAAATTTAGGTGGTGTATATTTTTGTTTATTTGCACAATCCCAGACACCAACAATTAGACAAGTGTGGTTTCTTGCTCAAAAATGATAAGCCAGGGAAGATAACTGCAGGCAGTTCTGGGAACTCTTGAATGGCAGTGCCATATGCTGTCCTACAACAACAGGAGAAGCAGAGTGGTTGCTTTCTATGCAAGAAATATTCTGTTTTTAAGTAGAATTTTCAAGAACCACAATATCTTTTGTAAATGAAGGAGCAGTTTCTTCCTGAAATAAAACACCGCTTTTTTTTTTTTTTTTTTCAGTCAGCTCTAGTTTTAGTACCTAGATGCGAGACAACAAAGGAAAGGTCTCTGCAGTATGTTACTCATTACTTTGACATCTCACTTACTATTAACCGAGTTTAGGTGTCTGGTCTACAATAGATATTGTCACTCCCTCAATAGTAAATGACAAGAGAGAAGCACCTGAAGGGATTGGTCCATCTAAAGACATGTTTCTGAGACAAAATGGTTTCTAAGATGCAATTTGCTTTTGGAGATGTTTCTTTCCAGTGACTACAGTCAGAGCTCAGGTAGCTGATTAAAAGTAAATACCTATGTTTAAATGGTTAACATCAGTTGGATAAATCCAACATTATGAAAGTTCTCCCTTCTGGGAAAAAGGAAATAAACAAAACCATTTCATTTAAACTTCCTATGAGAATTGTGAGCTCTGAGCAAAATCAAAGTGTAAGCATTTGTTTGAAATGATATTTGTTCTGGAATTATTTTGCAATGCCTCCTTTTCCAGTGTAATGTAAGTTTTCTGTGGTACAGTATGTGAGAGAGCGATTGGGAAATTGGAGTCCCAATGTGGACAGGAAATACCCAGGTTGGTCTTTTTTCAAGTAAAATATTGAAGTGACATATGGGGGGGACACACTTCTATGTTTTGGGTTTTATATGTGCTAGTGGTGGAAAATTGGAAGATGACATGGAAAAAGACTTTTGGTTTAAAAGCAAAAAACCCCCTGGTTTTCTTTCATAGTGGTTTAGACAGAAATTTTTCAGCCTGTCTTATGTGGTGTGCATTTTGTTTTAAGTGTGACTGCCTTCTAATTCGAGGAGTACGCAAGGAAAGTGAGATGAGGCAGCATCCATCTGGGTGAAAGATGACAAGCTCTGTGTGTTGTAGGTCTGAATGTTTTGTTTGTGTCTCTTGCGTGGTCTGTAGCTTCAGAAGAGCATGATGGCTCTAGAAGGTGGTGTACATTGCCTTGCCAGCCTCCATTAATGGAGAAACTTGTTTGTGTGCTCCTATGGGTCAGTCCTGATGACACAAGCCAACAAGCAGGGCACTGAGTGGTTCAGACAACCTGCTGGAGGCAAAATGAGAGGGAATACCCAGAGGAGCAATTCACATGCAGGAACCTTTGCTCCCGTGTTAGGATTATGGAGAAAACAAGGCTGCTATGTAATTTGCCATAATTGCAACAAACCAGGCTAGCAGTTCTTCCCAGCTTTCATCTGTTTGTGAGATACTTCTTTGGCTAGCAGAGACACCATGTCCATGACACGTGAAAATAGAAGTGTCATCAGGCTGCTCTGTGGCCATTGTGCATGTGACAGACCCATCTGAATGCATGTCTGCAATAAATGTGAACTGCAGACAACTTAATTAAAGAAATAAAAGAAAAAGAAATGCCAGTATCTGGGCAGTTTGATGCTCAGCCTTAGCGGATGGAGATGAGGGATGTTGGATCTCCGGTTCCACATAATTGTATAAACAGACTTCATCATCTCCTCCCCAAGCAGGTCCTCTGAAGGTAGTGTAGATGGGTGAAGCATTGAAGGGTGGCAAACATACCTCTTTCCATCCACCTCTTTTTTCTTTTCGTAATGAATAGGGGTGTTGTCAGCTGCCTGCATTGTGTTCATCACTGTCAGGGCTGGCAGTGTAACAGATAACTGGATGGATTCAAGGCCACCCAGGGAATGGAGCCTGACAGGACCTCATTCATCACTTCCATTTCAGAGGTCTCTATGGAAGAGCTGGCATCAAAGAAGTAATCAAGGCTCACAGGGCCATGTGGGGGTTTGGGCGGAGTGCTCTGCATTGCAAACAAACCGAGCTGTCAAATCTGTTTTGTAAATGAAGTGTTTTTCTGGAGACAGTGTGTTTATAACTGTCACCCTAAGCGTACTCCCCATAATATACGTCTACTGTGGCAGCCTAGGGCCACAACCTGGTCTTTTCCCAGCTTCCAAATAAAAAATTGCAATTCCAGCGAGAAGTTAAAAAGGTCTGTGTGTGGGGCATTTTAAAATGCGGTTCATCCTATAACGGTTTGTTTAATCAGATACCCTCTCTATCTTCAGTTCCTGTCGAGGCATTCAAGCTCCATTCATCTCACGTAATTGGCCCAGCAAGTATGATGCCTTGCCTTTCGCGGTCTAGACACATGGTGCAATTTGCCACCGGCTGCGTGGACTTCATGGCAGTAAATGAGTCTGCCCTCAAGATAAAAACAGCCCATTAATATGGGACCAAGGGGACAAAGGAGTAGGCATTTGTCAGCAGTGAGAGCCTAGTATTGATAGCCCTCATATAGGAGATCATGCCAAGAGCTTTAGGTTTTTAGAATAAGAATAGGTGCGTAGTCTGCTCAGACGGGTGCCTGCTTGCCTGTCAGTCTCTTGTGACAGGGAAGATACCTAGCTGTCTATACACAAAGAATTCAAGAAAGGAGGAGTTCATGAAAGGAAGTCAGTCTGTACTAAACTTTCAAGTTTGCTTTGGTAGTTCTTCCTTGATATTTTCTTCAGTTTTATTCCTAAAGCCTCGCCTGCAATGCCTAGCCACATATGGTCTGTCCTCTGGCAGCTGAAGCTGTGAAGGGGACCCATCATCCTCTAACCTGTTTGTGCTACCACTTAACCTGTATGAGCTGTTCCCTGGAGATGAGCCTACCATGCTGCTGACCCAGTGATGATAACCACTTTGTTCACGAGAGCAAATGCACTTCGGCACGACAATCTGAGCATATCCCTGTTATGTGATCTTTGCATACAAGATCTAGACTTGCCCTTGATCCCTCAGGACATCAGATTCCTACTGAGAATGTGCACAGTTTAATGTGAACTTACCTGCTTTAGACTGGCAGGGTAGAAACTTCCTATTGGATTACGATTTTTCTTATTAAGTACTTTAAAACACTTACTGTGATTTACACTTCTTAGAAATCACATGTGCGCTAAGAATAGCTTTATATAATATGCTGAATATTTTGTCCTAAGTTGCCAAGTTTTCTCCTGAGCCCTAAGCTCTCTTGAGGCATCAAAAGCTTAGTAAATCCTGGAAATAATACTGATTAAATGCAGCTTTAGGTGACAGAATAAAACATCCAGAGGTTGTGCAAGGCCTTTCCCTACTTTGCTAGCCTGGGTTACAATCAGTGTTGGCTGCCCAAGCAGTTTTTAAAGGCCATCCCATGGCAAAATGTTTGTCACAGCCTGAGAAGAGTTTGCTAAGCTGACAGTGATCTTCATTTGTATGGCACCATGCCACAGAAACCACCATCAGAAAACAGTCCTCTCCAGGGTGAACCACCAGCTGCTTAACAGCAGCACTACTGCATGAATAAAATAATAAAGCTATTTGGAGAGGGGTTAATGGCTGCCATTGAGAGGCCTTTGATCAACAGGCAGCTGTAGGTTTTGCTGAAGGTGATGGGAGTCCTGAACCCCTCTGTTTCCAGGAGAGTGTTGGAAGCAATGCAAGATCCCTCTGCGCAGCGAGCGCTGGAGGGAGCAGCAAGCTCTCCCTTGGCAATGGGCCAGGGAGCAAGGGGTGCCTCAGATGCTGAGGATGCAGGTTGATGGTCAGGTTAAAGAGAGGGGAAAAAGAAGAGATAGATGGAAAGGTCAGCTAATGTGAGTCTGTGTGTGCGGGTGGTCCTGTCCCCTGCTGGCTTCCACTTCTGTGTGCCTGGGCAGCCTGGGGTGAGCTGACACAGCTGAGAGCTGGTAGTCCAGGGGGAAGGTTTGACTTTCATATGGGAAGCTGATTGGGCCAACTCAAAAACCAGTGGGGTAACACTGCTTTCTAGCAGCAGAGAGGTTATAAAACATCACTAGTAATATATGCTAGATGAGGGATTTCTCCAGGAGTTGTTGCAAACTCAGAGCAGGGTTGGGGAGAAGGAACTGGTCCTCTTTAGCTGTGTCTGTGCCCCCCAGTCTCATCCACCTCAGAGCTTTATCATTGACATCTACTGTGTGGGATTGCTCTTTGTAGACAAATGAGGTTGCAGCAAAGAGTGCTTGAGTGCATACAGTTCCACCTTGCAGGCTAAGAAACAACCTGACAAGTCTTGCAACGTGAGCTAGGTTCTCAGGCCAAAGTGTTAACAATGATCTAGCCCAGTAAAGTGGCACAAAGACCATTGGAGCAATGGAGTCTGAGCAGGCTAAATTAACGTGAAAAATGTTCTGAGGTTACACCTGTCACAGCAACCTGCAACTTCTTCATGTTTCTTTTAGGAGTGGCATCTCTAGGGTCAAGTCATCACACATTCCTGAGTGATGGAAGGATGCTTCGGTGCAGGGAAGGGTGCATTGCTGACAAGACTTCCTCCAGAACCTGACCTGTTTCCTAGAGGTAAAATCATTCACAGTCATTTAACTTTACTAACTCTGTACATAAAGTTTAGTAGCCAGCTGGTAAGAACGTAAGAAGATTTAATATCATGTAGAATGGGAATTTTGATCAACCAAAGAACGACTTGCAAAATTCAGGCACATTGGGGCTTGGCTCTAAAAGTAGAGAGTATGCAGACCCAATATAATAGTTTAGGACCATCTTTTGTTTACAGATGTACTTATTACTGGCATGATAACTTCTTCATGAATTTTCTATGACACAGTGGATGTCTGTCAATGAGAATCACTGTGTAAAAGTAATGAATTACAGTGAGGAAAAATGAACGTCAGAGAAATTTGGGGACAAAATGAGGGTCTGAGAGGAAAAAAAAAATATCATGAGTAGATTGAGAAAGAATATTAGAGAGCAATATTGGGTCTCACAGTGAAGGACTCTGATTCCTAGTTAGTAGCTTCTGCAATCACTTTGTTAAATGAACAGTTTTGTCTGGACCAGCTGCTATACAGTGCTGGAGCTTTAGACAAGGACACTGAAACCATTAAGACAAATGATATGGTCATAATAGACTGCTATAATAGATATCCCATTCAATTAACTAATCACAAGCAGAGGAAAAAATACTAACTTGCAGTTATGATGCTATAAAAATCTTGTAATCCGTGGGTGCAACGTTCTAACTGCAATATGCACCCTCAGTTCCATTTGCCACATGAACATGTCTTTTTGGTATGAATAATTGGGTTCATCACTCCAGAACTGTTAAGAAATACATGTATTTAATTTTATTCAACATGCTTGACCCTGGACATATTCACCGAATGTGTCAAGCCATGCAAATCAAGTCAGAATGAATATACTAGAATCAGATATTGGAATTTGTCTTAAAAAAAAAAAAAGTTCTCCCAGAGAGAGATCTCAATGTGCATGTGGGCCTTGTCTTGTGACTTGAAGCTGGCTCTGGCTCTGGCTGTGTCCTGTTGCCTGGGAGCAAGATCTGGAATTGAGGGTGCTTCATGGCAGACAGCTGTCCCGACCACATGGATCCATGGAGAACATGGAACCAACAGCTTCAGTATATAGCAAGAGGTGATCTTTGAAGGGCATGGGAGCCCCACAGCTGATAAGTGCCTTAGCCTTAGAGAGTTGAAAGCCAATGTGATGTTACAGGTCAGCTAGCATGCTTGTCCCTCAAGTTATGTACCCAAGAAAATAAAAATTTCAGTTGCTTCCCCAGCAATTGGAAATTTTACTCCATAAAGAACCTATACTCCATTTTTAGAATCCTTATTTCCTCAAACGTGCTCTCTAATGCTGAGATCAGCTATGCTTGGATAGAATTTAAACCAAGAGAAAAGTGAGGACAAGGAATTGCAAATCAGGGATGAGCTGTTCTGAGGTTACAGCAGAGAGGGAGGAAACCAGAATCTTTGCTCCTCTTTATTGCAATAGAGCCTAGAGCTAGAAACAGAGGCACAAAACCAGAAGCAGCAAGCTGTCAGTTGCCAGCAACTTGTTACTGGTCTGGATTTGATGTTTATGGTATGTGGACTGGAAGGGGGAAAAAGCAGCCTGTTTCTCCTACTACAGAAGGTAGAGCTGATGGTCATGTAACTTTATAGTTTCTTTATGAAGTGAGTAATAAGCAAGAAAGCAAGCAAAAAACAAAAAAAGACTATCTCATTAAGAAAAAGTGCAATTTAATTGGCATACCCTGTTTTTAATTAGTATGTAAGATTGGCTGTCGCTGTGAAAGGGAAGCTAGAAGGCTGGATAAAAGTTTACTGGGGTTCATCTATGAAAAAATAATTATGACAGAGCAGCTCTTAAAACATAAGTAACTAGACGATAAACGGTATACTAAAGATCTACAGAATAAATGGTATCACTGAAGTACACGTCATCAAAGGGGTAATAAATTTGTTTGTTTCCTGGGATCTGTAATTTCTGTCTGTCTGAAGCTGAAGAAAAAGCTGTAGATCATAAATGATAGTTGCAAAGATGGTATTTCAACCGTAATCCATTTTTCTGATTATGTGGTTGAAACTCACCACTCCTCAGAAGTATGTCTGAGAAAACCAGGCTTAGCTGAAGGAGGCAGCTCTTGAAGGTGGTGACTGTCTTTGTGGCCTTCATAAGAAATCTCCCCTCTCTTACCCTGCTGGTGTTGTGCGTGTGCTTCTCATAGGCGCTGTTGTGCAGCAAAAGAACAGTCTATTGTGGCTTTAGAGCCAACGGAGAAAAGGGTCAGAGAGGGTAATGCTAAACCCCTGCCGCTCTGATTGTTCGTGGTGCCCTGGCGCTATGGCAGGGGAGAATTGGGCTCCATGACAACACATCGCCAGGAGTGCTGAGAAGGGGTCTGTGAAACACTTTTGATGTCTCTAACCAGATGTTACACCAATGCAGAAAGGATTTCAGGCGGGCAAAAATGTGCGCTGTTGTAGCCTTTGGCTTTTAGGGCACGGTAAAACTCCACTGTCAACAATCCCCCCCGGTGTGACTGTACAAGTTCTGTGCTGGCTTGCACGCTTTTGTCAATGCGTGTGTGCCAGCAAAACCTTGTTGGTACAAAGCACCCAGGCCACGGTGTGTCAAACCTTTTCCTCATTGCCTTTCTGTCATCTTCCTTTTTAATATTATCGTATGCATTGATCCTCCTTCCTCACATTGGCTTTCACCAGAGGCATAGAAGGTGGATTAATTTATTCTGTATTTATATGATGGTCCAGTAGAGGGAACAGGCTGGACTCTTAAATCTGGCAGTGGCAGCTAAATAATGAAAGGTGGTGGCTTGAGTATCTGTGACTGAGGGCTAAACACAAAACCAATATGTAAGTCAGCAGCAGGATTTGTACTAGCTCTCTACTCTGCTGCAAGCCAGGGCTTTTGGATCCTTTGTGCAGCAGTTTGGAGTAGTATCTCTGGTTGGCCTGGTCCAGTTTTTTTGAACAGTTTAATAAAAGAAAGCACAGTATTGCTTGTGGAGAGAATGGGGAATGAAGAGAGGACAGAGTTATAAAAATACTGATTATTTAAAAAAAAAATAATCTTCATCATGGTAGGGGGAGCACATTCAGTAGAAGATTAGAGATGGGAAAAGGCTGAGATGAAGCGTGTTTCAATGCAATGACCTTAGGGTGCTCCATGTGTACAAGGTGACAGCTGTATCCTCCACTGTTAAGCACCATGCCTCTGAGTTTTTTGTCCCTAAATTTGATTATTGAATTATAAAGAGGAAATCCCCCTAAATTATTGCCTAAACAAAGTAGTGCAGCTCTCCTGTTTCTGGATATTGTGTTTTAAAGTACCCACAGCTAGTGATCTGGGATGCTGCAAACATGATGGAAATAAAACTGAACTCGGTGGCCCAGAACATTGGCCACTCTAACAACAATCACAAGAAAAAGGAGAACAGGCAAAACAAAGAGTCTGGGGAACTAAGAGCAATTGCAAAGAGGCAAAGCAGGTTAAGGAGCTGTTCTGTTGCAGCGAACTGTAAAGACATTGACTGAGGGGTATGGGTAGGTCCTGCTCTCTGCAAGGTTTAGAGGAAGTTTAGGACAGAAAAGAAGAATAAACAAGGCTGGTCTCAGCCAAGTTGGCCTAGGCATCTTGTCACTTAAGTACTCCAGGGCTAACTATCAAGGGCTTCATATGCTGTCAGCAAGACCTTGTATCAATATGCCTTGTATTGGTGTATTGCCAGTCCTTTCTGGATAACATGGAAGTTGAGGTACACAATTTATGAGTGCCAGGAGAGAGACCTCGATTTCCAAGGTATAATTCTCTGCTAAGTAAAACTGCTTTTCCATTAAAATTTGTGGTTGCAACTATGTATTATAGAAACATAAATATGGGAACACAGTGAACTGGACAATCAATACATTTCACGGCAACGGTGACATCATCTCCCACATGATTTTTGCTCTTGTGGTTTATTATGATAGTCCCAGAACCCAGGGAAGTATTTATGGTCTTCAGAATTCACTGATTATATTTATAATCACTTGAAAGTCATTTGTATTTGGTAAGAAGATGTGTGTTTTTTTTTTTTTTTTTTTTTTTAAGATTTATTGTTTTTATTCCTCCACACTGCACTTTGAATTTAAGGATAAAGTTCAGCAATTACTTTAGAACTGTTTCTCTGTTATGCACCTAAATAGGATTCACCTTCCTTTGCAGTGAGCTATTTGTCAGTATCCTGAACAGGTCTGAACGCGCTGGGGGGAGGAGGAGTGTTGGTTGGTTTGTTTGATGCAATCAACAGTGTGTGAAAGAAATATTGCATGCTCAAGGTCACACTTGCATCTCTACATCACGTAGCATGAGCAATGTCATTCGAAATCTTAGGTGACGGTTGAAGTTGGCAGAGCTAAAAGGAGAAGAGGCTTCAGAATAGCATTGGTTCAATTTTATTCCTCAGTTGTGAAAGACTTCTGTGCTTATGAAACCCTTTGGGTCTTGCCTTCGATGGCTGGCTCTGTGTTGGTCCCCCAGCAGGCACGTTGGGCTGGTGATAAGCTGCTTGCCTTGGGAATGCTCACTGAGGCATCTTCTGACTGTAATGTAACTTCAAATAATTATGAAAGTGCTCATTTTCCTATGAAGCCTTTTAGAGCTGGAGCCCAGGGCCAAATGAGGTCTGTGGGATGCTCTCCATCAACTTCAGTGGTTTTTGCATGAAACCCTCACCTGTGTAGGTCCACTTTTCTCTATTTGAATGATTTTCTTTATTCAGAGTACATTCAACTAATTTACCCTTTGTCTTTCTGTGGGGTTACTGTCAAGATTGGCCAATAGTGAACTGAACACGATAATTTGCTGCTGTAGTACATGATATAGGAGGAGGCGCAGTAAATGAGTTCCTACATTTGAAGAACAGGCTACAGGAAAGGGGCATAAATGGGATGTGGGCTCAACCCCTTAGTTTGAAACCCAAATTAGCAACTGATTCTTCACCAGAGAGGAGATTCCTGATGATGTATGGGTGGAATCTCTGATTAAAAAAAAAAAAAAAAAATCTAGAAACAGAGAGAAATATTTTTTTTATATGTATAGCTTTTCCATGTCCTGTTTTATAGCTATCCTAGTGCCCACTGTCTCTGAGAGGACAGGTTTTTCAGTTCAGCGGGTATCCAGGGAGAGGGGTTATGCTTTGTTTCTTCTTATACAGACTTCATTCTTTTTCTCATGCTTTGAGCTTTGTGACTGGGTTAGTTGCACTTTTGATTAAAAAAAAAAAAAAAAAAAAATTTGTGTAGGTACAAAAGGTCTTGGCATTGACGAAAAAAGTGTCAGATAGGTTTCCTACTTCTCAAACCAATCTGTTCCTTTGAGCTGGCAGGCAAGAAGGAAGGCTGCTCTTCAGAAGCCTGCTCTTCCTAAGTAATGATTAAAAATGATTTTGCTGCACTGTATTTGCCTAGTAATTTCGCCTTTCTTAATTCTAAGAGCAAACCCTCTGCTGGCATTAGTGATCCTGAACATAAGAAGGATTTATACCAAAATCCCACTTCTTAATCTTGTGCAGTCTGAAGTGTTTAATGTTTGATGAGGTTTGTTTTCTGAAGTTTGATATCTGTGCCTCTGGGAGTTTAAACAGTGGTGTAGTCCCTTCAAAATCAGGAATTTGGAGAATTAGGTCAAAATGCAGTCAGCAAGTTTCGCACAACTCTCTTCTTCACCTTGCGCTGTCCTATTTAAATCCCTGTAAAGTAGCCATGAAGAGCCTTGTCTTCACTGCTAAAGAAAGGATTGGTTTTTTTGACTTGTAATATTTAATGTGCGTGAAGAATCCCAAAGTGAAAACACAAGGAAGATGAGGCTTGTTTTATCACAAACTAAGCAAGGAAAATTGACCTGTGGCTGGATGAATGGCGCTCATCTCCTCTATATTTAATGCTTTCAACTTCCTTCTGAGGTAAAACCAATTTACTCTACTTTTGTTCTGGTTTTCTACATGTTTAGTTATCCAGAAATACCATTTATTATAGAAGTGAAGAGCGAGTCTTGCATATGGCTGTGACCTCAGTTCCCAGAAGACAAAGTTTTCAGCCAAA
The DNA here is from genome assembly GCF_965183815.1 of Platalea leucorodia. Classification (NCBI taxonomy): domain Eukaryota; kingdom Metazoa; phylum Chordata; class Aves; order Pelecaniformes; family Threskiornithidae; genus Platalea; species Platalea leucorodia. The sequence continues at coordinate 13,599,949 of NC_138828.1, read as the reverse complement.
GCTTTCATAATAAAGGCAACTAATGAATTAAAAACCTTTCTGACACTGGGGACCTGAACTATTGCTGACAAAAGGTGCTGGGAATGGGTCTCCAGGAGGTAGTGTGGCAGGTGGATTAATACTCTGCTGAAAGCATTCAACAACTTTTTGCAGTTCTCTGTGAAAAGTGTAATTAGTGAAGTCTAAGCCAGCAAATTGACATGTAGTGAGTGCATAGTCCTGGTTAACCACTGTTAAAATAGCATTACAGAGGTAATCTTTGCAGAAAACTTTTTTTTGAAACTTGGATCTGAATCTCCTTTGCCCCCTTCATTCTGCATAATAATCTGAAGAAATTTGGTACAAAGATTGCTGGTGTCATGCTGATCATTGGTCTGAACGTGCCCCAGGAGAGCAGAGAATGGGCTCCTTTATTTCTTTTTGGCTATTCAGGTCTCTCATTCACTAATTAGCCCAAGCATTCCCCTCACCTTTTTGCACTTACACTCTTGGTGAGTCTTCTGCAGCCCTCCAACCCGAGCCTAGACATTTCTCCACAATGTTTTTCTGAGCTATAAGCTCAGGCTGACTGCTGTTCCTGGCTGACAGGGCTATTTAGTACGTGCACGCTTGGGGTTGCCTAGAAGGCATTGCATTTCGGATCAGAAGAAGTCCCAGAGGGTGCATAATTAAACTTTAAGCTATATGAAGCAAACTATTTCCCTTTAGCTACGGAAGCACGTTTTTGTCAGGAAGGTTTTTGGCTGCAACATATTGGTATAAACAGTCAATGGAAATGAGACAAAAAGATGTGAGATGTTACTTTAAGGATATGTGACTATACAGCTGATGATTTGAGAGGAGGCATCTGTGTTTCTGATTACATTAATTTTTTTCAGAGTTACCACAACTTCAACATATCCAGATTGCTGCTATCATGGCTCTGACTGAGGCTTTTGGTTTAGCAAATGCTGTCAGGTTAAGAGCCTGATAGCCCTTTTCTTTTGTGCAAGTCTATCTTCTCTGAGGGCTGCAGGCCTGTGGCTACTCTGCTCTGAGCCACAATATTAACTCTGTTAGCGTGTCTGTACACCGTACACAGTGTGTTTGTGACTACTCAAACTTGACTCTCCTGGTCTTTAGGTGATCATTGCAATAATGTTTGGGTCGTGAGGTATGAAGATTGCAAAGAGGTATTTAAAATTTATTGAATATATTTTTTAAAAAGTAATAAAAATTCTATTGTCTGTAGAAACACAAGAAAATACCAGCCAAATCTTGTTTCTATGATGTCTGTTGAGAGATGAGATACCAGTTGCCTGGGTGTCTTGCTGTGTCTTGGGGAAGCAAAAAATAGAGCATTACAATTTAAGTGAAAACCATAAAACCAAACCCAGTAATGGTTAGCACATGGACTTCAAAGGTGGCAGTTTTGAGTACGAATTTGCAATCAAAGGGGACAAAATATTCCTGCAGCTGATTGTGAACTTTTCTCTTACCTTGCTTAACTAAGCAGTTTCTAAATGCACAAAATAATTTTGAGAATAAAGGTGTTGCACCACATATGTTGCGCTAACTCCAGTGGATAAAAGGGACTGATCTTACCCAAGCTGTATGAAATCAAAAAGCGCTGGTTACTTCCCAGAAGTTACTCCATTCAAAGACCAGTTTTAAGGTTAGTAGATGAACTAATATTAAGCATCTTAAATTTTCTTTAAATTTGTCCGTTCATCATGTGGGTTTATTCTCATTTCCAGGAATATGTAGTGTAAGCTTTATGGTGTTTAACAGGAGAAGCTGTTAGTATCTTAAACTGCAAGGGTAATGTTTTAATATCTGACTAAATGTAATTTTTTCCATAATGAGTATAATTACTTGCATCTGCTCAAGCTAACTTCATTTTGCTGGTGATGATGAAAGAACAGTGCTGAATTCAAAAGTGGCTGCTTCTCAGCTCAGGTTTGTGGTTCTTTGTTCTCTCTCTGAGTGTTGTAATTAGTGGTTTGCTTGCAGAAAGACCAGAAAAAGTGGCGATAAGGTGAGGGATGTGCAAAGAGTCCACTTGTTTGCTCAGTCTAGAAAAATTTTGTGGTGTGGTTTTTTTTTTTTTTTTTTTTTTTCCTCTGGATATTTAGCTAAGAAGGAAGCCATACCTTTGTTAGGGTTTAACAGTATTCCAAATGTTCTCCTCTGATCTTTCCTTCCTTGAGTGTCTTTGTGCGTTTGCTTTGTTAGCTGTCTCTTCTCATGAATAGAAAATAGAAAAAATATTTGCAAATTGGTCTTCAAGAAATTGAGCCACCTTTAAATGTCTAAGGAGCAAATTAAAGTTTTCATGTTTAAACAGAAAAAAACCAATGTAGAGGTAATAAAGAACTTCTACAAGTAACTTCTCTGTGTAAATTATGTTCTTTGATATCGGAAGAAGGAAACATTTTAGAATCATTATAACAAATTATTTTTGTGCAAATTTTATGGGGAATTAAATAAGGCTTTACTGTGAAAAGTAGAGTTGCTTTAACTTGAATATCAACTCTGGTGAAGTATGGATTTCAACCCAAACACCCCCTTGAAGCATTCTGAGCACAATGCAATTTATTTTAAAAACACAAAAGGGCTTTTCTAAAACGTCTTACTAAATTTGTTTTTCAGAAATAGAATTTTATTTGTACCGAGCTTATTTCAAAATGATCTCTCATCATGCCCTAGTTGTGCATAAGATGATTTTGTTTTTCCTTTGTGTTTTGTCCAAAACGGAGTTCTTAGAAAACTTATTTGTCATTTGCAGTAAAAGAGACTTATGTGAAATAGACTTTATAAAATAAATGTTAACATCAACTTTCAGAATACACTAGAACAATAGGTAATATAAAATTCTAACATAAACCAGAAGCTATCATCTGTCTTAAGAGTTTGTCTCTACACTGTTTGTTATGGCTGGTAAGTCTCATCCTCTGATGCGTGAGGTGATCTTTAAGAGATAAAGGAGAAATCTCCAGGAGTGCCCTTAATTTGCCTGAGCGTTTTGTTAAACAAAATATATAACCACAAGCATCAGCAGAAGATTGCACAATCTCTCACCATCTGTGTATAATTGTAGATAACCTATTAAGAGTGCAGTGGTGGTGATTACAGGTGGGACTGGAAGCTTCACTTTTTACTAGGGTTGCCTGACATTTCCCATTATAAGACTATTTTCTGTTCCGTTTGATAACTTCCCAGGATTTGAGCTCATTTTCCATGCTGGGTGACTGCCTCCAGCTCTTGTGGTTTTTTTCATTTGTTTAGAGGAACTTTCAGTGTTGTGGGGTTTTTTGTTTGTTGTTTTTGAGGAGAAAAAGCAGAGAAAATGTTTTTTCTTAAGGAAATAATCCTAGTGACCTTTTCTCTTTAGAGGCCTGGCCTCTACTCTTTCCCCCAGCCTTCAGGGCAGATCTGATATAGCTTTTTGCAGGCAGTCTGCCCTCATATATTTTTTTTGTTTTGTTTTGTGGGTTTTTTTGTTTGTTTGTTTTGTTTTGTGTTTTTGCTTTTATCCCAGTGAAAATCCTGCTTCTTTGGGCCATGCTGCAAGCCTTAAAAAGCTCCCCTGGGGAGCTCACCATGGCCTTACAGCCCAAACCTCGGAAGATTTGGGTGCCTGTGGGCTGGCAGCGGCCGGCAGACCCCGCGTGAGCATGTCTCTGTCCTGCATAGGGCTGATGGAGCTGCAGAGGCAGCTTCCTCATGCGGATGCTTGGGGATGCTCCCCGGGTCCCTGGCTGCAGGGATGGGGTCCCACTGCCACCGCATGTCCAGGCTATGTGCTACAGCTGTCTGCAGGAGTCTCTTTTCTTGGATATGTGGCACAGGCTCCGGGAGGTGAGCAGAGGAAAGGGTTATGAAGGTGGTCGCCTCTCCCTTGGCTATCAAAGCGTGTGGCATCCCCATGCCCTTCGCAAGATGTTGTCTGCCCTGCAGGTGCTGGGAAAGGGGGAACAAGCCGTCGTGTTGGGTGCAAAGGGCACAAGTGGCAGGGTGGCAGTGGTACAGGAGTAGCCGTGAAGTGCCAGGATGAAGGCTCTCCTTCTCATTTCTCATGACAAGGAAACTACATTTTTCTTTCTGAAATCCTCTGTCATTTGTGACATGCTTGCCACCTCCTCAGCAAATGCAGCAGGGATTTGACAGACGACTCTCTCTTCGACTCTCCTGCCTGGCTCTCCTGAAGTGACCGTCTATCCCATGCAAGGGATGCACAGTGCAAATGGTGGCTGAACTAGTTTTGCCAGCAATATTCATTTTGTGTTTCTAAATTTGACCCTGACTTTTTTATGTCCCGGCCCATTACAGAGGAATGTTTGGTTTACATCAATTACTAGCCTTGCCCCCTATGGATAAAGAAAGGACACTCAGCTGCAAGGATGAGAAAAGAGAGAATGAGGAGCACCATAAGGCTACTTACTGCCTCACTGCAATAGCCTTCCAATGAAGCAAGGCGTGTACTTAAATTCTGTTTTCTTTGCTCTTTGTACGTGCCAGCTGCCTGCAATGTGGTGAAATGTCTGGCTAGTTGTGAACTGTTCACCTGTCAGTGTAGTTCAGTAGCGTTGCCAATAACTGTTAATCTTTTATGCCTGAAGTTACAGCACCTAGAAAATGCAAGCCTAGTTAATACTCTTACCGTACCCATGACTTCATATTACTCCACGTGAAACGAAATATGCATTTACTAAACCCTGCAATTTTATGTTGTTGTTTTCCGTTGGTAATAGGGAAAACAAATAGTTTAAGTGCAATTACAGAATTGAGTACGCAGCATATATTATTCATGCCTCACCAGCACTCTCCTCTCCTTCCTTGCTGCGCTAATGCGGCCAGTCCATAAGGTGCGATATTTGGCAAACAATCTGTGTGTAGTATGCTTGGAGCTTTATCATCTGTATTATACACCGTTTAGCATTTGTAATGCAGCCAGAAACAAACAAACAAAACACAACATTGTATCCGTATGTAAAGGAGAATTATAGAAATAACTTGTTTCTCACAGCTCAGCTGTACCCCAGAAGCATACCCAGCTCGAATTCTAAGGAGGAAGCCTGGGTCTGGTGCCGTACCCAGCCCAGCATCTCACTTTGCCCGCGGCTCTGCCACATTCGGCGTGTAACTGGAGAGACCTCTGATGGGTCCCTTTTCCTTGAGTGGCTTCAGTGAGAGCTGCAGCAGCTCAGCACCCCGCAGGATCAGTCCCAGCAAGAGTGGTTCTGCCCTGAGTTACGTTTACTCCTTGCAGTTCATGTTTCTCTAGATGCGAGAAGGGGTTACTGAGGAAAGGACTCAACAGGGGAGTAAATAATAAAGGCAACAACTTGCAGGCCTTGTGTACTGACGTGTACAATTTGCCTCGCGTACTGAATGTGTGCCAGTTTAACTAGGTTCTTGTTGAAAGTGATTTAGTTAGCTGGTAGCTAGAGTGTGGATGCTCTCCAAGAGATTAAAGCTCAGTTAACACCTTAAATGAATTAAGTTTGCTAAGAGCCATGGCCACAAGATTAGACCCGAATAGGGATCTCTTCTAGGATGCCAATCTAAGGAAAATACAGGGAAGCTTATTCCTTATTAGCACATCTTAATTTAAGGCTTTCGTGCTGCTGGAGCAAATGGTGCACAAGGTTTTGAAGTAAAGAAAGCAAGTAACAACTGGTGGAGGTGATTACTAGCTTTTCATTATCTATTGATGGTTATATTATCTAAGGCTGGTCCCTGATGGTTTGATAAAAGACTGAGAACTTTGTAAATATTTAATCATAATATCTGCCTGATATCTAGACATAATTCAGCAAGAGGAGAGAATTTCTTCATCTGTTTCAGCCTGTGCTATAACATAGTGCTGTAATGTGGGTATGCTGGACTGTGGGGAAAGTGTGCGTTTTCCGATTTCTTGTTGGTGCACTGGACTATGGGGAAAACACTTTTTTCCCCCCCGATTTCTTGTACAGTTCAGAGCCAGTGAGGCTGCATAAGCAATACGTTGGGATTGTTCTGAATGAGAATAGACTGGACATAGCTCTGAGATGTAGTAATTTATATATCTGAATAGATGTATATTTAGATGGTCAGGAATGTTGCTGTTTAGCAGTTCTTTTCATACCTGTGAAAGGCGAGAACTGAAAAGCTGGCACGCTGTAGCCAGACGTTATAGCATCTTTCCTGCCTAGTGCTGAGCTTTGCGAAGTGGGCAGAAGAGACAATCGGAGGTGGCACCTCCTTGAGGGGCAGCAGCGTGGGGTGGCCCTGCCTGCCTCTGCCCTGCCTGCCTCCCCGGCCCCTCGGCTCGCGCCAGCTTTCTGCAAAAGCTCACCCTCCCGCTCAGTGCTCTGAAGAGAGCTGCCTCTACCTGCGCTAGAAGCTGCATTTCCAGCTGTGCTTTTTCACACCGCAGCCTCTACGAGCCGGATTCCAACCCTTAGCTTCTTGTCTTCAATTTACACAAAAATGCCTTGATTTCTGCTTTACCACTTCATTTGCTCGTAAGTGAAATAAACTGTGCTCTGTCGGCAGGCAGTTTGTCTGTGTATCCTGCGTTCAATTCTTTCACAGACCTTTTACACTGGTGAACTTGCTTGATGATTATTTTTTAAAGCATGTTGAATTACAGCTGCTTATTTCTAGCCTGTAGAGCAGTCGGATGCGGCAGTTCTAGAGAAAGTCACGGAAGCGTTATTGCAAGTACTGGGAGGCGGGGGCAATCACAGCCCTGTGTGCCCTTTTTGGTCACCTGGAGCACTGCATTTCTTCCTCTCTCTTTGGCTTTCTTCCCTAACAGTAGCGAAGAGTAATCGCTATCTCAGTTAATGGTGCTAACAGCAATCCTTGCTACATATTAAATTTGGATTGCTCAATTCCTTTAAAGTGCTATTAAGGTAATAACAGTGAATATGTAAATAGACTCCTTGCTCAGTACAGCTGCTTCCTCACAGAGTACTGACTGGGTCATAGCTGCTTACCTGAGGGATAAAAACCAAGCTTCTCTCTCTCTCTCTCTCTCTCTTTCTTCCTTTTTAAGTATTTTGATACTCAGAAGCCAGCACAGCTAAGAATGTACTAGGCTGTCTCTTCTGATTTTCTGAAACCTCAGCCAAATTGCTAACAAGGTTCCACTAAGATAACTTTATTCCTGCTAAGGTCAGAAACAGAAAGAAGCGAATTTGACTCGTGATACCAGTTCTTGATTGAAAAGAACAGCTCACACTTCAGATTTGTAATCTGTTGCCTTTCTATCTGCCCCTTGCATTTGTTTTCACTCAGTTGTTGTGACTTGTATATAAAACTGGTTTTGGGGTATGCTATTTGCACATGGGGTTCAGGCTTGACTGAACTATAGGCAAGAAAAGTGTCTATATGAAGCAACAATTAATTTGATCCTATGTAGTGACTTCAGAACTGGCATTTTTTATTTTAAAATCACCTTCTGCCATTACCTGCTTTGATCTTCTCAGATATTTGCTCCTAACAAAATCCCTACTCATCCGAAATGTGTTCCTGAAAGTATTTCAGGAGTCATTGAATGACGATGAAGGAAGGGTTAACTTTTTAGATGTTTTTGAAAGTCATTTTTCAGATGATAGACACCTTAAAATCAAAATGGATTCATCATTATGCATCACAATCATTGCTTCCCTAAAATAAAAAAGATTAAGTCACCAAAATTAATCACTACTAGACTGACTTGCCTGGTAATTTAACTAGAGCACAGTCATGGAGGTATGGGTTAAGTGAGTGGGTTTCCAGAATAATGTTTTTTATTATGTCTTTGTCAGTCAGGGCAATTTATTCTGGAATTGTTGTCAGAGGAGAGAGCGTGAATAGGGTCACCCTAGAGTATGAAGCAGTCACTCATATCTATCAATCACGGATCTAAGCACATTTAAACTTGCTCGAGAAGTTCATTCTCCTGCTCAGGATTTATCTCATTCTTAATGCAGAAGCACTTTAAATACCAAATTGTATATAGAGCTCCATCCTGTACCTGATTAATCTTTTATGCTCTCCTGTAGCTGCCGTGCTGCTGTTTCCAAGAGATTGCCCTGCAGACGGCTTGGGCTGTGCGGAAGAGCCCAGGAAGGGGGTCTGTGCTTCCCCCAGAGGAAGTGGGAGCAGTTTGCCATTACTGGTCATCGGTAAAAAATGGAGGGGGGAGTTTGGGTACATGGGGAAGACAGGAGGAAACATAGCAGAGAAACAAATGCTGTTTTTTGTATCGCATCCCAAAACCTAAATGAGAAGACTTAGGGAATTACAGCTTCGGAGACGAGTTGTTGCTGCTCTCCCTCGCAGCTGACTTGACATTGCCTAGCCTCCTTTGCTTCAGTTTATGAGGCTGCTGGTGCTGAATGATAGTTTTATTAATGCTGACTGGGATGTCACCTTGGGTTTCGGCAGCGGTCAGCTATGCACAGTAGGTATAGCCAGCACCTGTGGTGGTAACAACGGTCTTCCTCCAGGTATACAAGGGGGTTTAATTCCCCTTAGGAGCTTCTGCAGTGGACGAAGCTAATTGCGTTGCCACTTTCTTAACGGTTGCAGTTGTGTCCTGCAGTGATTCCTATCCCCAGAGAGGCTGAGCCGCAGTGTTTTCTGCTACTTATGGTTTTCTTCCTTTCTGTTCTTCTGCTGAGCATTGTCTGAGCTGTTGGCCGCCCTGTGCGGGAAGCGGGGTTGGGTGAAGAGGGGACACACCACCCTTGTGCGCAGGGCACGCGCTGATTGCAGGGGACTGGAGATGGAGCCATCTTTCCCTCTTTGAACTTTTTATGGTCAATTCCTTTCCAGAAACTGTCCTTCGTTGTTGCCTCCTCCTAATGGCCTCCTGTTGCTCCTTCAGGAACGTGGCAGAGATGTATAAATGATGTGACATGGTGCATGATGCTTATGATGCCATTGCCATTGTAAGCGATAGATTGTCATGCAGAAGGGTTTCAAACTGTGATGGCCCTTATGTCAGGACAGACTGTGACATTTTTCCATTCGTGAGCCAGCACCCCCTTCTGAAGTGACTGGTGTACACATAGCTATGGCTGGTTGCACAATTACCAGGACTGTAACCGTTTAGTGGGAAGGGAGGAGGCAAGCAGGGGAGTAAATGAAGTAACAGCTTGCTTTTAACATATTTGGACTATTTGGGTCCAAATACCATATTAATGGTATCCTTGTGCCATTAATATTTTTATCATTTATTAGGTAGGTTGTTTCAAAGGGAATTTGTTTCTGTCTTGTCCCACTGTCCGCAGCAGTGTGTGGTCCCTGTTTCCAAGGTGAGGGAGGTCAGCAGCACTGCTGAGTGATGTGGTAATAAATGAGAGATGAGAAGATGAACTGCCCGGTCCTGCCCACTCACCTCCATCCTTTAGACGCAGATTGACTCTAGGACGTGCAAGGGCTGCCAAGTAGTTAACCTGCTGAAAAAAGAGTGCAGCTGCAACGAATGAACTGTCCTTTGGTGAAAACATCTTAATGCTTCCTTAATTACACCCCTGTAGGGTATGCACATCTTAATAGCCAGCAGTGTCCACATGGAGATGGCAATTCAAACTTAACTCTTGCAAAGTTGCAGAGAGAACAGATAAATAAGCCTTTTCCCATAGTTCTTGAAAAGGCATAAGGGAGAAGAAATTGAAGTGGATTGGAGAACTGGGGTCTAAAGTGTCTGATGTTATTCTGTTACATTTCCTTTCTGCCACCATTGAAATAGTGACGTGCAGTATAAAATTATCTCCTTACTGAACAGATTCTCACAGATCGTCTATGTGAATGTGAAAGTTTTACAAGTTATTCCACTATAGCAGTGCTAGAAAATTGCCTTTTGTGAACAATCCTATTCCAGCGTAAGCACATCTGCATGAGGAGGCAAATACAACTAGATTTATTAAAGTTGCTGATTTTGGCTATGCTAGTGTCTCTTCCTCCTTTCAGGCAAGACTAAATGTAGCTGACCAGATTTTCAGCTGAAATGGATGCTCTAAGGAGAGGGTGATCGCTGAAGATATGTATACTGATTTTTTTCCTTTCGTATCTCGTTGTAATTAATAATCAATATAATCTCCTGTCATGTATTCAAGTATGGAAAAATGGAATAATTTTTTGTCTGTTTTTAAGCCCTCAAACTATGTTGTTTGAAAGTGTTTCAGGTTGAAAATTATTTTTAAAAAATGCTGTTGCATAAATCTGTCAAGATTTTGCTTTCAAGTCAGTGGGATGCACCAATCTGAGGTACTGACATATTGCCTTCTGACAGCTGGCTAAGTGGCTTTTGAACAGAGAACCGCCTGTTTTCTTGTATCTCTGGCAGTTGCCTATTAGGCCTAATGTTTAGGGGTATCTGAGTCTATAATTAGGTTATGTGTTGAGGATCTCTGCTTTTGTGATGCTTATATGAAAGTAGGAGTCATTTAACCTGGAAGCCAGAGGACATGAAGTTACTGGAACCTAACAGCGAAGCAGATTTTCTGCTTGGACACTTGTCAGGCTGTTTATTTGGCTCCTATGCCTTGGGACCTATGTGCTCTTCAGTTTCTCTTGCTTCAAGTGCTGCAATACTGGCTAGCTCTTTATTTGGTCTTTTGCACACTGCCTTCAATGACATGGGACCTAGCAGTCTGGATGCCTTGGGGCCCGAGGGTTTGTCGCTATCTCCCCTCTCTCATTTTTCCTAATTCTGCTTCAGATTTCCAGGTGGACCTGTGAAAAATTGACTTTTTGCTGAAGAAAATGAAAAGCCAAGGGGGGAAGAAGTTCTTGGATCAAATGTTGTCTTTGGGAACTCTTCCATTTCAGAAATGTTTTTGGTTTCAAGTATTTACGCTTCAGTGCGTTTTGAAATGAAATGTTTCCAAGCATTGGGATGATGTCAAAATGAAAAGTTTTAAACGCAACACACATTTTCAGCCAAAACGACTTGTCAATTTTGGTGTTAAAATAATCAGTAGTCTCGGTCGCCTTGAGCCTGTGCTTTTCAGGAGCACAATACACGTGGTTGAAATGTTGCCCAGCAATGTGCCCCAGTGCCTTCTGCACAGCCTTCTCCAGGGGTCCAGCCTGGGACAGCACGCAGCCTTCCAGGAACCTTGTCAGAGCCGTAAATCTGCAGTCTGACTAGCTTCGGGCAGCACGGCAAGATCCTTTTCCTTTGAGCAACTCTCTTCATTATAGGTAGATGTCATCCTTTGAACCCTCTTCCTGCCCAAGTCAGCAGAGTTTTGACCTCAAATGGCAGAAAAGCCAGGAACTGCATGAATATTTCTAGGGCCTTTGTTGGAAGATATGAGCTTACTAGAGGGGAGTGTAAGACCTGAACACAAGTAGCATGTATGACGCAGTAGTCAGCATCTCTGCTAATATCCTCTGAGAACGAAGAAAAGAGTTCTTCCGGAAGAAGTAGTGAAGATCAGTTGAGACTAGAGCAGTGAAATTCACAGTCCAGACTCTCCTGGATTTTCGGGGACTAGAACGCAGGTTGTGACATGGCTCATTTCTGTTAAAGATGATGAGAATAGGTAGGAACAAAGCTTGCATCAGGCTGCAAGTGGCATGCTAGGCTACCTGCTGGTAATGTCTCTTGAAGCCTTTCCCAGAAGAAAGCCGTTGATGTCAAAAGTTTAATTTTTTTTTTTTTTTTTTTTTTTTCTCTGATCTTCAAAAGAAAAACTTCAGGTAGGTGCAGTCAACAAATGATAATCACTACTGAACTGCAAATTAGATTGGAGTGACTCTGAGTGGGCTTTGTAAATTATATAGCTAAAACTGAGAGCTGCAGTAAACCCTTTGAATTTAATCTGAATGTTAGCAGTCATCGGTGGATGAAAGATTTCAGGACATCTGAGCTTTAATTCTTTTAGTTTTTTTTTTCTTGTGGCGTGGTGGTTTGTTTTTTTTTTTTTTTGGGGGGTGGGGAGGAATGAAAGAGAGGGAAGGAGAGGCTTCCATCACAACAATGTAAAACATTGGCCTTTGGTAGGCTATTCAGAACAGTTGATGCATTACAATGAATGTAATATCAATATTATAATCAAGGCACATAAGCCTCAGAACAGTGCAAACTCACTTTTTTCCTTTTGACTCATTATTTATACAAATCTGCACTGCCATTCTGCGGTGCTTACTACAGAAATACTCGTTTCCCCTGTAGTGCTGCCTTGTGTCCTTTTGCATGCTAATGCAATATTCTATTTCTAACTTGACGGTAATAGATTAGCGAATACATGAGGCTATCGTTCCTCTGCTAATGTGATTCCAGCCATGCAGAAAACTCAAGGTTTGTCTTAAACAGGCCAGCTTCTGAGCATTCTTCATATAAAATTCAATTTAAGTAATTTCTAATTTAAGTGTCTGCTTTGTTTTCTGCCTTTTAGCTTTGATGCACTCTTTTTCAGAAAAACTTGATGTTTACTGTTAGTGGGGGAGGATGGAAGTTAGTGCTGTTTGCCTTCATCAGCTAATTGTTTCAACCTTTGTCATTCTCTCCTTGAATAGGAGGTGTATGTTAATTGTATCAAAGATTTGTCTTGATTAGAATAGGAAAGCTTCAGTGCCTTTTCCAGAGAGGGAATGGAGACTTCTACATTTGGTTTTGGCTCCTGTTCTTTCTGGCACATCTGCACAGATGATGGTGCAGTCCAAAAACCTGACAAAGAAATACATGCACCACACCCCAATTACACTGTAATTCCCCTGTTTCCGAACACCCAGTCGCGGGTGGCATTGTGAAACTCTTTGCATACAGCCTGCTGGGCTCGCTGATTGCATAATAGGGAAATTGAGGTGATTTTATTCTTGTTTTCAAAGTAAAAGAAGGAGGAAGAAGGCCATTGTAACGTCTTTTAAGAGATAAAGTAGACTGTTTTAATAATGTAATCAAACCGGCTCTACACGACAACTCTTTAACTGCCACAGCATGGATGTGCATAGGATATAAATAGTACCTCCCTCTGGTCCTTAAGCCCTGGATGTGAAAAGCTGTGTACCTGACTTTCCTTGCCTGAGGACCAGATACCAAAGTATTCACGTGTGCAAGTGCCACCTGGTGCCTACCGCAGGGTAGGAAAAGGGGAGTTTTTGGAGATGCCCAACTGATGGGGTGGGGTCGAGATGGACCAGGTTGGGTGGGCAGGACATCCCTAGCACTGGGTGATGCTGGCCCCAGTGACCCCCGCTGTCCTGCTTCCTCCCGTGGTTGGGGATCTGGGTGATCTACTGGCCCCGTGGCAGTGCAGTGCTGCCAGCAGTCAGCGAGGTAGTCCTGGTGCAGGAGCCATGTCTACAGTGGTTATTAATTGTTTCTACGCTGCCTGGTCCAGACATGCTGTGTCATAAGCTCTAATGTCTTTGGGTTGTTTTGGCAGAATAGGATGGAGATACATTGGGTGCTGTTGAAATTTGGGATAGGCTGGGGAAAACGGCGCTTCTGAAAAATCTGAATTTTTCAGGCAGAGACTGGGCACTGCAGTGACCAGTAAGTCTTTTAGGGTCCAGCCCTCTCCCCCCCTTTTAATAGTTTTTAGACTTTGCATTTTTATGGTTAATTTGTTTTCTTCAAGGATTGCTTGTGTTGAGGAAAAAAAAAATATATTTTTGAAGTGTATATCTGTTTGCTTTGGGCTAATCTCTGAATGAGATACAATAGCTTAGGGATCTGGGAAATAAGACATTAGTCAATGCTATCTTTCAGTTCCTTTATATGTTATAAGCAGATTCACTTCACTCGTAAAATATCCTCGTACACTTGTATTTTGAAGACGATTCTCTCTTTGTCTATTTCTATTATTCACAGTGCTTTGATATCTGTGTGTCAAAGAATTCCAGAAAAAAAAAAAAAAATCACCTTACAGCTAAGAGCAAATGTGGAACATTTTAGCTCAAAAAGAGAATTTTTTCATTAAGATATAAATAAATAAGAGTATGGGTTATATTTGAAGCTAGTTCTTATTTATTCAACATCCACGGCTATGGCTGCATTTTACAGAATAAAGTAAAACTTATCCCTTTGTTTTATAGAGCAGTTTCTCTTTGCCTCTGTAGACGTCAGCAGTCAGAGTGAGTAACATTAGTTTAATGCTGTCCCTTTTCACATTCATAGGAGCTTTTCCACTGACTACAACGAAGCCAGAATCTGTCTAATACGTTTTAACCTGGGTGTCAGACAGAGTTTAAACCCGGGTAAAGCTGTTTCCTGCCAGCGCTGTATCATTTTATTTTTACTTATGTGTGGTTCTCCAGTGTGCAATGGGATGTTTATCTGGGCTTCTAGGTGCTAGCAGGAGTGTTACAGAAACGAGCGCTGTTTGATCTTACCTTTCCCCTCTTAAGAGGTTTCCTGCCCAATACAAAACATGGTGAGCAAGTTTTCCTTCCTTATGTCGAACTCTAGTCCTGGTGGGACTCCATAAAACCACTCTGGACAAAGCCCTGCTGAGGGTCTGCTCCCCGGCCACCAACCCTGGGCTCCTGAGGAGTGCAGCCCACGGCTTCCCCCGTCCTCTCTAAGCTGATGGGGTCTGGCTCAAGCACCTGCCCCCAGACCCTGGGCTAGGGTATAGTTGGAATAATTTAAAATAAAGTACAGAAATCTGTTTCTGCATGTAGCCAAAAGAGGAAAGATGCTGTAGTGAAGCTGTGTGGCTCAATAGGTGCTCAGCTGTAGGTCTCGGTGGCGCTTGCAGAGCTAGAGAGGATTAGGGCAGCACTGCTGGTCATGAACTGGTTTCCAAGTCGAACTGGCATTTTGGACACTGCGGTGGAGGGCACTTGTGTCGTTACTGGAACAAAAGGCACATGGTTGGTTGGTGTAGGGATGCATATGTGCATTTTTAACAGGTGAGCAGAAATCAAATCGTACAAGTAAGACCCAGCTAGATGACTTATTGCTGTACGCTTTTTTAATGAGTTAAGGTAGAATGGTATTGCAAGACTAAGAACTATGTAAATACTATTTTCTTTTCTCATATCTGCTAATTCCTTGAATAAATTTCTTTAATAGTATGCATTTTTAATATTAGACTTCTAACTGGGGACTTAATTTCCTGTACTGCCAAACTGTGATTGTAAAATGGCATTTGAATGCTGAATGGTATAGTTTTAAAGTGTTGTAATAATAAGATTACTTATTGTCATTTGAATTTCAGTACTAAATTTTTCAGAATGAGTTTGTTATGCAGTTCCTCTTCCAGGTTACCCGTAGCACTGCACTGCTGTGGCCAGTCTAGTGGTAACTACTACTTTTTTCCTTTTTTTTCCCCCCCCTCTTCTAAAACTATCTCTGAGCATGGCCAAATTGTCTTTCTGGTCCAAAGAACGCTATAAAGAACTACAGCTAAACAGCTAATGAGCCGTGTGGCTTTGTCAACTATTGAGTTGTCTCTTTTTCACATGATTTAAAATAGAAAAGTACTTTTTTTTTTTTTTGTCTGTCCAATACTACATAAAGGTTTTTTTTTTTTTTTTCCCCAGAATTTTCAATTTGAGTTTTTTATTTTCAGAACTTTAGCTTTACAGCTTTGCCCCTTACCACCTGAAAATCTGGAAAGTTAAAAGTGTAATTGGTGGAAAAGAAAGGAGAGAGAAACTAAACATTGTTCTGTCTCTTTTCTAAGGGAAATAAAGCAAATGCCAAGGGTTCTTACCTTTTGTTTCTTATATTTCTAACCACCTTTAACTTTTCATAACTCCTTCAACTTTAGAGAGATTACACAGTGGAAAAGTTAATTTGATTTTTCTTTTGGATAGCAGGATATCTCCTTCAATATTGAAAGGATTTTGAAAAGCTAGAGTGAAAGCTGAACGAGTAAAAGATGTATCTGTGTGTTTGTGAAAATAGAAGGCATCTTTTAGTTGCATTCAATATCCTGAGAAAATAGGAGTAGTATAAAGATGGTATGTCTATTTCTAGAACATACAAGTTTTTGGGAACCAGTTCAAGATGAAAGTTTCCTCTTGAAATAACATAAATGAAGCCTCTTTAAAACTACCATGCCAAAAAATAGATTTGAATGACCCATGGAAAAATAGTAATCTAAAAATTGTCTGGTTTTGTTGTGATTTGTTCTGTGGTAAAACTCTGACCCACTCAAGTGAGCAATGTCTTCCTTGCAGCTGCTGCTGTTGGCTAGAAGGGATACCAGGGCATGTGGCTCTGCACCTAAGACTGACCCAAAAACCTGTTTTTTTTGCTTCAGCTGCTGCCACAGACTGCTGCAGCTGCCCAGAAAAAGAGATAAAAGGAATCTATGAGTCCTGAGGCTTATATCCACGGGCTTGACCCATGGCCGGTCAACATGCTGCCTAATTGCTCTGTGGAGGAATGTGCTTTGCCGCGTGAGCGGCTGAGTACGCAGGCAGCCTTAACTGTGATGTAGACGAAGTGGATTTTTGTTGTTCAGGTTTGGTACAGTACCGCGTGCTATCTGAACGTGCTTGCATGCTTGCTAGGGTGCTTCCGAAAACTAGAAGGGTTTTAGCATCCTACTAAAACCAGAACAGCCGTGTTGATTATAAATCTCAACAGCGTATCTCTGTGTTCTAGCGGGGGAATTTAAACTTGAGGCCTATTGGTTACTGAAAGACTTCCAATCTGTAAAAGGCTAGAGGTTTTGAGAATCAAAATAAACTTCCCTGAAGTGCTTACAGGCCTAAGGTCTCGTATCTTGTCTCTCAGATGGAGAAGTGGATTGAGGCTTGACTTGAAATGTTAATATCGCAACTGAGAAAACTGCTATATCATTCAGCCTGACTCCAGAGGGAAAAGACCAATCACTTTAGAGTTAAGATGCATGAGTGAGAAAGTGCACATGGGCCAAGAATGATTGACGTCGAGAGAGATTTTTTTTTTTTTTTTTTCTCCATTGGATGATACCTGAGAAGCTCCCTGGGCTTAGAATAAATAAGGGTCACTGAATAACACTTCTCAAGGCTGCTGCTGCCACATGATCTATGGGTATGATAATGAATTTCCATACTCTGGAGAATGGGATGCTGCATTTAAACTGTTAAAACCATGAACTGGTTTATGCAACAGCAGCTTCCTTTTAGCTAGCGGCAGTGTAGAATGTCTTTTGTGAGACTCGCTGGAAAGAGTAGGCTAAACATTTAGTAGTTTTAGAAAAAATAAGACCAGCAATCCCCTAATCTCCAGAAGCAGCCACCACATAATTTAGGCAATTGAATCTGTCATTCCAGATCCTAATCTGATAGTGCAGTGGGAATCCTGCACCGATACGGCTGTGCATCCAGGGTACGGTCTGGAGAGTCTGGGTTTATTATTGGGTTATGTTCAATAAAACATGTCAGAATGGATTTCTTTTCAGGAGATGATATATAAGCACTAAGTCTGGGTTTTGTAGCTATTCCATGAAATACAGTTGTTCAAAAGTATCTTAGAAAGTTAATGCAGTTAAGATTTCGCTCAGCCAGTTTATGGTGCCTCCAAAAATAAATGCGGTTTCAATAGAATGACATCTCTCATAAAAGCTGAATCCATCTTTCTTGAAATTCAGTTTTTGAAATGAGAGCTGACAATTGCTTGGACTGTCAAAAGTATCTCTGCTGGTTTAGTCTGAGGACAGTCACTGTGTGACTTTTCCTTTTTAGGCTGTGGAAGGCAAAAGGTCACAGGGAGGACAGCATTTCTCTCCTGTTATCAGAGCTTGCATTAGCTCTCATTAGGAAATTCTCTTTGTATTCACATCTTGGCTTTGGTAATGCCAGCTGTAGGCTGTGTAATGAATCTGTACAGGGGCTACAGGGAGGGGAAGTAGTGTGGAGGGGAAATGAAAGATAATAGCATTGAAGCCCAGAAGAGTCACCCAGTGCATGAGTATTATCTGTCTGAATGAAATTTCTTTATCAGATAATTCTATATCTGAATGGTATTTTAGGCTTCAGTCATGTTACCAACAATATAGCAGGTTGCTATTCAGACATCAAACGAAAATCAGAACTTTTACCCAGCTTCGTTTGGTTGATTGGAATCTCTCTCTCTTAGATGAATGCTTACTACTTTTCTACCATGTTTCTTCTAAGAATTTATTGACTTTTTTTTTTTGTTTTTAAATTGGAAATAGTCCTGTTTACAGGTGTTAATGATCACATAAAAGACACTCACTTTAGCTACTGTGCTAAAGTGATTTTTGAAAAATCTGTGCTCCCGAAGCCCAGTTTTTCCAGAGTGTTATTTCAGTAATTTGAATCTCAAAAGTTTGAAACTCTGAGGCAACTTCTGGTTTGTAAGAAAAAGACAGTGCCAAAGTTAAAATTTGAATCTGTGTTTGTTTCTCAAGTTCTTCAGTGTTAGTTCCCGAAGAATTGCCTATGACTTCCTATAAAGAGTAAGTTTTTGGAAGGTTTTAATGTTAAGCTCTACAAAGTATACAACTTACAGAATACTATATTCAGTTTCTATCATAATTTGGTTTCTACATTGGCATTTAAGAATTTATTTTCAAAATTCTGTGCCTGTAAAGGACTGAACAAAAAAGCAAAAGCAGGAGAAGATTTTTCACGTTTTTTTAGCTTATATGAAAGTATGAATTAAGGGATTCCTTTAATATTCATGATGTTTGCTTCTTCACTGCCAATGCATAAGTATCAAAATACATAGATTCTCTTTCATGCTTGGATTTCTGATCCTGCTGAGAAACTATTCTACTGCTTGTGCATCAAACACGCACATGTGCCTCCCATGAGACTAAGAAGAAAGGGTTTGTGGGTTTTCTTAGCACTCCTAATGCTGTTAAACCCCCTCAGCACCATCCTGTATATATCATCAGCAGAGGAGGTGGCCAGCTTTTTAGCAGCTATTGATGGGAGGAATTAATAGCTTGAAATAATCCCAAACTGCATTTGAATTATTTGAAATAATATTTCTTAGTGTTTTTATACGTATCTTGAACTCTTCAGAAAGAATCTCAGTGAGCAAGCATGTAAAAGCATTTCTCAGATGAACACTGTTGGCCCTCATCTTACTACGGCAAAAACGCAGCACCTTGAGTTATAGAAGGCATCTGAAGTGCTATCACAATGTTGTGATAAATATTAACATTGCTTATAAATTTTTCTTTTGCTACATTTCTGAAGAGCAATCATATTTAGGAGGAGGCGGAGGCATAATTTCATGCCCAAAGTCTGTAGTGACTTTCTGTATCTTTGACTCAGTTTTGATATGCTGGTGTTTTTTACGTATGTTGTATAAAGCGTGCCTCCCCCGCCCCAGTCCCAAATGCTGGAGTTGGAAGTAATTTGTGCCAGTCAGAAATCAGGCATAAACAGTATGTGGAGTTAGATCTACAGTTCTGCAACCGGAGCGTGGACAGGCTAAGAATAGGAGTATCGAGACCAATGGCTTTTGTGTAACATCCTTTGTTTGTGGAGCATTGCGTTACAGTGATATATTCAATATGCTCTTTGCCTGGTATTTGAAGCATGGAACTAGGCACTTCCTAGAAGCGGATTTTCTTTTTTGAGATGACAGCCAATTTACAGTAATTAATGTGATAAGGACAGCAGCTGTAGCAGTCTCTAATTCCTTAATCTTAGAGTAAGAGTTAGAAATGGATTAGTTAGAGATAAATATAGCTTATGGCGTTTTCTCCGGAGAAAAAGCCCTTTAAAAATATTGCATTCTTGTAGCAGGACTAGCCAACACAGTGATGAAAGCAATTTTCCTTTGCTGGAGGGAATTATCCATGCTGGACTGAATGGAAAGAATAAATGTTGGCTTATTTTAAAGATGGTGAATAAAATTTTGACTCTAGGCAGTGAAAATAGTTTTGTGGTCTGATCTGAGAGTGCCTTGGCCCCAGGAAGAAGGGTGTCTATAGGTTCTGTCTAGTGTGGATGAGCTTACTACAAATGTCAGCCAAAGATTAGGAAAATGGACAAGACCATGTTTGGGAAGTGCTGCTGTTATTAGTGCTTCTGCTGGGGACGGTTTATTATCTTTCATGGTGAGATATAACACTGGAACAGGAAGCATTGCAAGTGTGCGATGAAACACGTTCTTAACTAAGTGATTTGCTTCGGACTATACGTGCTATGGTTACTTGAATGTTTCCAAAGTTTGCAAAGAAATTTTTTCTCTATTAAACAAATCATCACTGAATTCATAACTGAAATTAATTTCTGGAATCTGTTATATTTAAATGAATTTACTGTGAAAGAAAAGTCCTAAACTGACTGTAACTGAGGAACTTTGTTAGGTACATTTGACTTAATCATCTGCAACCCAAATGTATTTATACATCTAATCTGGATGACAAGCTAATAGTGCTCTTTACATTTTATGGCCTTTGCTGAGACAACCGTGACAGGCTGTTGGAAAGTGGTTTGACTGTTAGACTGGTATGGATGTCGTCCCCTAGAGACTAGCCTGGGATCGTTATCTCTGACAAATGAAATTAGCAGATGAATTTTTCATTACTGGACGAAGGACTAGAGCGGATCCAAACCAAACATTCAGCAATTTTGGTGGTTCAAAAAGAGGCCATGATTTTACTAATTGAAAAGAGATTAGATCCTTAAGAGTTCTGTGCAGCCAACCTGTTTTATTATCCTTGCCAGTAAACACAACAGTTACTCTGTCACAAAATCGCTAATGATTTAGTGTGCATAGACGTGAGGATAGTAAAGCTTTGTGTTGCTCTGGGTTGACCTTTCTGCCTGATTCAAAGGCCATTGTGAAAGGGCTCTGAGGAGAATCCCAACATCTTTCACCACAAAGGTGAAAGCTTTGATGTGAGCACTGAAGTTAAAGGCTGCTGCAAGGAGAGAACTGGACAGCTAATTTCTTTGTGAGTTTGGCTTGGAATAAAATAAAGATTATATTGAGCGTGACTCTGTCAAGTGTTTATGGATGCTAGGTATCTCTTCTTCTTCCCTTTTTTTTTTTTTTTTTTTTGTTAAAATTAAATTGTATTTGCACAAATTGAGAGGGCTTCTGAGGAAAATAACAGGGTATGTGGTGCAACACAGGAGCTTCCTGCATATTTTAAACTCGGTTTCCCGTTACCTGTGTGGGGAGCTTGTCTGTGTCCCACCAGAGGTGTGCTACATCTTTGAGGAAGCCTTATCTTAGCACTCGGAATAATCTTCCATTTCATCCATTTGCAAGATTTGTGTGCTAGTATTTGGCAAGCTTCACGTCCCCTGTATTCTGCCTGTTTTCAGGCAGGCTGGCTTTTTTTTTTTATGGAGCCAGAGTGGAGGACTCTGGGCAGCCTTTGGTTACCAAATAGCTGGGTGTCTCCTGTCCCGTGCACACAGCCATGCGTTTGCGCCTGCCTGGCGACTCTGGGGAGACGTGGATGATGGTGTTCCGAAAGAGCAGCTCCTCACTACCTGAATTTCAGGTGATCATAGTGTAGGTTTTGCAGCAACGACTTGTGAAACTCTGTTTTGCCTAGGCAAGATCTCTGTTCTGTGTGCACAGGTATATTTCCATGCATTTCCTTGCTGCGTTGGGCCTTTTCTTAGTTAGATTTGGCTAGTATTTTGCAATGATACATGTCAGCATTTTATATCTTAGAAGCACATTGATTTTTTTTTTTTTCCTCCCTAATTCCTGTTCAATAACAACTTTAACAAAATGCTCAGGAAGGAGTGGTGTATTCTCCTCATTGTTCCCGGGTGCAAGGAGCCCAGCTATTTCTAGCCTGATGATGTTTACGTGAAAAGTTATGAAGCTGCTGTTCTCACTCATGTGGAGTAATAGTTTCACAGGAATCAGCTGGACTATTATTGAAGCAAAATACCACTCAGCATGAGGAAGGCTGGTAGGAAAAGGCGATGTGCAGCTCAGAGCTTTAGCTAGGTCTTATAATAACTGGATTGTTTGTTCTCCACAGCCTAAGTGGAGGCGTCTGTGCTGTGGCAGAACACAGGAGCATCCATGATTGAAAAATGATGGCATGTGGTGATGTGTATGCCGGCAGGCTCTGAGGACACATTTGACATGGTGTGCCTATTCTGTGAAGCAGCAATGAAGCAGTTAAGATAGATGGGAATCATGTGGCTAAAAATCCTGCATGTACTTTAAAAACTCATCCAAGGTACTTTCAGACCATTTTTATTGCTGTTCCTCAGGATTTGTGCACAATTTCTGGAAAACAGAGTGTATGCTGCTGATAGAGATATGTCTCCTTTTTCTGCCATCCAAATGCCCAACAAAGAGGAATGGAAACCAAATGGAAGCAGAATGCTTTTGCTTATGAACTGAAAAATTCATGGCTATTTGTAAAAATGCAGAAGAAGTTGGTCTGCTGCTGAGAAGCAAAGATAAGAAGTAAAACCTGTCACTGGCAGGGTATTTTGGGGTCATGCTTCAGTCAGGGTGCGTCATTCCCTGCATGCCCATGTGGTGAGTAGATTCCTGCCTAAACAACAGGCCTGACTTGCTCCTTTTCAACAGGAGTTTGACTCGGAGCTGGCCATTACTTTGGCCGTTGAAATGATGGAGGAGGTTTCATGGACTCTCTCTGCTGAGGGATAAATAATAAGTCCAGTGTCACTGTGGCAGAGCATCTGGGCTTGTCATTTGTAAAACAAGTGCTGTATATTTTTGGAATTATTTAATTGTGAATACTTATGCAGAAACTCAGAGCTACTTCACTGCAAAAAAGACTTTGCTGTATTTGAAACAAATTATTGGCTTCTAAAAACAGAGTTTATTTTCATTTTTAATTCAAACAAACCTAAACTCTTCAGACTTTTTGTTTGTTTTAAACAAGAGACTATGTCTTATTTCTTTGAGTACTGTCCTCAAAAGGTTTTTAAAGATTCCAGCCCTTACCTTTGGATCTAAGATGTGGAGTTCAGGTGACACTCCATGCTGACAGGCTTTTCTCTACACAAGGATCTACCTCGTGCCAGCCATCAGTATAAGAACATTAGGGATTTGCTTTCGTGTTTTTCCGCAACAGTCATAGTCATTATTTGCAGGATATATCAGAGAACGGTCATTTGTTGTGCTCCATAACTTGTAAGCAGCTAATTGCAACATAGGGTGGTCCTAGAGCTTATCTGGCAGTTACCTGTAGTTACAAGCAGAGGGTCCAATGTGTACATGTGGATTTTTTTTGCATTTTTTTCTTTTTTCTTTTTGTGTTCATATGGGCATATTGGATATACTGGACTGAATCCATCCAATTACATTGTAACCAAAACTGCAATCATAGTATTACAGGCTATTATAATTCTAAGATTAATGAATTACTATTGGATGCCTTTTAAATCTGTGTAGTGCCTTTTATAATCAAGTATATATAGTGCTTATGTAGCTGTGGTTGTCTGAAGTGAAGGAAGGTTTGTAGAAAGGAGTTTGGCTTTTTATTAGCTGGAAAAATCAGAGAAGCTTTCAGATACTTATGTCAGATACTCCCCCCCCCCTTTTCTGTTTCAGCAAGAAGGTCAAAGTAATCAAAGTATCTAAAAAAGCACATTGCAATAATGTCTTGAATGTTAGTAGAAATCTGATTGTGTGGACTCCAAAGGCGATCATTTTGTATTGAGCAATACTTGCTGCATCACTAGATAAATACTCCTTGGTTATCTGCTATTCTTTTTCAAAAACATAAGAGTATCTTTAAGTCTCGTCGGGACAGGCCAGGGGAGGCTGGCTGGAGGGACATGAATTTAATGTTAATGAAGGCACTTCTAATGTCAACATCCCTCTTACCATGTGAGCAATAAATGTTGGAATAGGGCCTTCCTGGGAAGTTGATAATGGTAGGCTAAAGCCATGTCATTTTCTGTTGCCATTAGGATCTGGTCCCACTAATGGGGCAGGACTGTTTTAAGACTCCGTGTACTGTCTGAGTTACAGCCACAACTACAGCACTCTGGACTGCGCGGGAATCTTTCATTGCCGCCTTTCTCCACATCCATTTACAGTTTCACCGTTGCAATGAAAGAGACCAACAAACACAGAGAAAATGAAAGAGGCCATTGTATTAGAACACATTACTATTCGCAAAATATATTGGACAATAAAATTGGTTACTTGTTTTCATTACAAGGACTCTATGGCTAATATTATATTATACAAATTAGACCATTCTTTTAACAATGACTGTAATGAGGCTGATGTACTGAAAACTCAGTTTGTTCATCTAACAGCATCAATATTGAAAGTTTGTATCCTCCTCTTAATAGCTCTTTTACTAAACAGAAATTTGCGTTTGAAGCACAAAGACTTCTTTAATTGCAATCTGCTAATTAGAAATGACACATCAGAAGGAGTTTTACAAACGTATGGCTGGGCAAAGGAGGGCTACTTGCAGTGTAGCTTGAGTTACCTTAGTAATATAGCATTTCCAGATTATGGTGGATATAAAAATTTATTCTCCTAAATTAAGTATGTCAAAATTGGACTTTTGGGGGAAAGGATGATGTTTTGAGAAGAGAGACCTTAACTATTCTGTTTTAGAGAGGTCTAACTGTTTAAGATGATTCTTGTTTTTCAACAGATGGCCATGAAGACAGGGGAAGAAAAGTAGGTTACCAAGTGAGAAGAGTTAGGAAACAAAGAAAAATACCAGGGTGGTGTGGGGTGGGTGTGTAGGATACCAGTGGTTATAGTCACTAAGAGGTTGATGTTGGGCTAGTGTTTGGAGGCTATTGTCTTGGGGCTATCGTCCTTTGCTTTGGTTTTGTGATGTGATGGAGTACATCTCATGCAGGAAAAGAGATCAAAAATTTTTGAATTGGTTGGATTGCTGCTTTCCATATGGATAGAACGGATGGGATTGTGTTTATTTTAACCAAATTTCACCTGTTAAGTATTTACTGTTTGGTGACTGATGTGTCTACCAGCAGTGCTGATGTCTGATCAATTTTAACTTCTCTTTCCACTGCACTTGGTGGTCCAAGTAATGAAAGGGGTATTATCACATGTCAGCATTTATTATACTGACAGTTACATATTTAAAATCAAGTGCTCTATATAGGCTTAGATGTAGGTGCATGTATAGGTTTCTGATAAGAAGCAGGATAAATGTGCATTCTGCTGAAAAGTTAAATGCATGAGACCTCGCTTTCTTTTCAGGGAAAAATAACACGATACCTTAATTCTCCATTCCAGAAAAGCCTTCAGATCTGTCCTCTCTGCCCCAGTTACTCAGGATGCAGGCCATGCCCAATTATTATGGGGAGCTCTAACAACCAGCAAAACCTTTATCTAAACCTCCATATGGCACATCACTGGAGTACCTAGACATGTGCACTTTTGTCTTTGGTCGTTTCGTACAGAAAATACAATTAGACTTGGCTGTCAAACAGATGAAATCTGTCATATTCCTCCTGTAGGAGCTGAACTTGGTCCAGCCCAATAAATACAAAAAATACTCACCCATAAAATTGCAAGCGGAGCCTGTGATTTCAGTGCACGTGGGCTAAGATTCTGCGGGGTCTGGCAGACGCCACTTTCTGGCTGAACAGCCTGCTTCTGTGATCAGCACTGTTTCCCTGCTCCACCACACTAAAACCCCTTGCAATAAAGCAGCAGATGGCTTTGCCACACCTTCCCTGAAAGGGCAGTTTCCGACAGAAAAATGGAACTCTCTAGCTTTCTGAGGAAGAACCTTTAAAATCAAGATTTGCTCAAATCGCCTTACTACAATAACCTTGCAAAGTGGTTTCTTTTTATTGTTCCTTCTTGTACTTTCATACTTTTAATGTGCCCTGCCTGTTGTAGACCTATCAAAGCGGAGGAAAAAATATAACTCAATCAGAAGTTTCATAATGTCTTGTTTTCCTGTTCCTGAGATATCGGGGAACAGCCCATATTTCACAGACCTGTTCGTTATTTGTAATGGTTGAAATCTTATAGCTGACACTAGACAGGCTTATTGCCCTCAAGCGAGGAGTCGCAGTTAACCATGTGCCAGGAGCTCTGTGTTAGGTTATGCAGGGGGTCTGGGCAGCGTGGAGTTGTGCAGGTTCCTGGTTGTTAAGGCTGATATCTCAAGGAGAAGGGCAACAGATGCCCTTTACAGACACAAAAGCTGGGGAAAAAAGCAGTTTTGCAGAATAATTATCACCAGTGGTGTAACAGGTAGCATATAATTCTTTTTTTCCAGATGATTTCTGACAAAATGCCTTTACATGTGCGTGTGACAATTTTATTTTCAAAAGGGTGCAGCCTTTTGTCACTGTATTTCTCAGGGCAGAAGTTTCTACATTAGAGTGTCTGCCAAGGGGTTTTGAGGGATTGCCTGTATTTTCTTGACACAACATTATATTTCATACTGTAAACCTAACAAGCAGGTAGAATTGACTGATCTTCACTTGTATCACGGCTATATGTCATCTCACTTGATTATCGCTTGTGTGGACGAAATCCATTCTGTAAAGTTGTCCTTTAGGTCAATGTATGTCAACATAACATTAAATGCTCTTTTCTTGTCCTGTTCTGTACAAATACTGTATGACAGTTAGCAATGACTTGAGTTTACTGGTCTCTGTCTTCTGCTTCCATCTGTCCATTTGTTCTGCTATTGCAAACAATTCAGTAACTGCGCCGGCTGGTCCCCGCACTTTCTTAACTGTGTGTTGTTCCTTTAATTAATTACATGGAGCCCTGATTCTAGCTGAAAGAATGGCAGTAGTTGGTAAGTCACTCCTGTCATATAAGGAGATATTTGCTGTATGTCCATCAAGCACACTTGGCACTGCTCCTCGTCTCACATTATGGTTGCCAGAGCCAGTCAAGTCCATGTTACACCACTATG
Organism: Platalea leucorodia; assembly: GCF_965183815.1. Taxonomy (NCBI): domain Eukaryota; kingdom Metazoa; phylum Chordata; class Aves; order Pelecaniformes; family Threskiornithidae; genus Platalea; species Platalea leucorodia. Next base: position 13,573,223 of record NC_138828.1, on the reverse strand, counting down.
GTGACACATGGGCTCTCTCAGTCATTGTAGGAAGAGGTGTGCTAATGGCCTGTGTCTAACAGGCTTGGGACCATGTTAATTGCAGCCTGCTGGTGATCACAGGGTTGTGTTTGTGCCTTCATGTGCGAGAAGGATCTTCAGGAGGTAGTGAGTGCTGGACCTTTGTATGGTCTTGGGAGAGCTTGTTCATAGTGCTGCTGGTCCCTGCCGCAGGTTTGTCTTATTCTTTGCATCCTGGTCACTTGAGTGGTCAGCTGCCCGTATTTTTAACTCTAGGGAACTATGTGGTGGGAGGATTTGTTGTTAAAGAACTGCTTTTTGGAGGTTTTCCCAAGCACCAGCTTTGCAGCTTGTTTTTGAGTAGGTGAGTGCCTGGACTGCAGGGAACAGCTGCTACAATTAGTGTTGAAGGGGGGACACTGGCAATGGGCCAAATAGACATGAAGTTGCTATTGCTGTCCCACTTCTAGGTATCAGGGACAGAAATTTCCTGGAAAGACAGTAGGAGGTGAAGCATGACTTCTGTGTGTAGGGACTGTGTATACTCTGTGGAAATAAAGCTTCATTTTTCAGGTGCTGTTAGTCTTTTCCTAAAACCATATTCAACAATAAGAATGGAGGGGAAAAAAAAAAAATCATGTTTTAGAGAGCTGCTTGCATCCCAATTCCCTTTTCTAGCATTGTGTTCTTATCACCCATAACAGTACAGTTTTGACTTGTAATCATCATCTTCATTTGCAATGCTTCTATTTAGTATGAGATGTGTCACTTTGACAGGAGGCCATTCAGGACTTTAATATTGCATCAAGGAGTCTAAGATTAATCTAGAAAGGCATCTAGAATTAATTTAAGTGCAATACATCTCAGATACTAACATGGTAAAAGTCAAACAATAGTAGGATGCTCTAAGGTAGTGATACATGCAGGTGTAGCTAATTCACAGGCTTTGTCTTGTACTTTTTTCAGCTTATAAGAGTCTACTGAACCTGCAAGGCAGCTCCCAGCAATTATTCAAAATGTTTGCTATTGTACAGAAAAAACTTCAGCAAAAGTGAGGGGGTGAGATACCAGTTCAATAGTAGATTGAATACAGGGTAAACATAAGTGTAGGGCTGTAATTGACTATCTAGGGCACTGAGTCCTCTACCAAGAATCTTTAAGCAACAACATAGTAAACACAATGTTCCTAGAAGTCTTTCTTTGATAAGCTGATAAGTATGCTTTGCATTTTGCCTTGAAGACTGGTTTCTGTACGGTGGTGGTTTGTTGTCGTGTCGTGTCCCCCCCCATCTTTTTTTTTTTTTTGTTTTTGTTGATGTTTTAAAGCTGTAACTTGAGTCTTTTGACTTGCAGTGAAACTGAGCTGATGGCTTCTCCCCCATCAGGAAGACATGGGAAACAATTGCTCTCCTGTGCCTTTCTTGCTGCTGGAAACTTTTTTAAAGATTAGTAGTCTATAGTGCCATTTCAAGATTCAGACATTCATTCCATGCACCATTACCCATGGAAGAAGGAAAAATAGACTATTATAACTGTAAGTGCAATACTCTAAGCTAATGGACAGTATAAGAGATGTGTACTTTGCACATACACACTATTCGTTTAGAGAGAGTGCATGACTTTGACATGCCTTCCTCTAATGGAAAAGCAGTTAATAACATAGAATATTCTTCTATAGAAGAGACACAATTGCCACCCACTTATTTTACGTGGGAAGAACAGATTGAATAAGGTTTGTGAGAGAGAAATACCTCTAGGCTCAGTTAAGAGATATTTTGACACTAGAGTCCTAGTAGTAAAGTACAGTAGAACCATTTGCTTTTTATTGCTGGACAATTAAGATGGAAAGTGTGTGAATAAAATGGAATGTCCTTGCAAAACAGCAGCAAGAAAGCATCTCCTGTGTGATAATCATAAGTGGTGAAGTGGTGCTCTTGTGATCTTTCTGCTATAGTTTCCCTTGCTTTTACATGGTGGTTTTTAAGGCAGTAGCATGGACTTCATACACGTGTGCGTGCACACAGATTTTTAATATATATATGAAAATTTTGTAGTACTGTATGTTCACAGATGTTTTTTTCTTGTTTGAAATGGACTAAAAAGAGAATCAATTGATGAGTGACTTGTATGTGGCTACATTTGTATCAGCATTCTGTGAGATTTGCTTTCACATCATTAGTCTTTCTTCCCAAAGCTATTTTTATGTTTTTTTCTTCTTAATTCACATGAAAGCCACCCAGTTCCAAATGTTGATATACCATTTTTAGTTTACAAAGATTCAGTCCCACATGGACTTTTCCCCTCTACCTCATGGTACACATGAAGCTAATCTTTCCAACAGTGCTTAGAAGTGACTGCTTTCAACTTGCACTGGCTGCTTTTAAATAACAGAGTATGTGCTAGGACAGTAAAACTAACAGTTTCAGGCTTTCAATGATTGGGACCTGTCTGCAAGCTCTTTCAGTCTTTGACTATAGTGTTTCTTTTCCTTGTTGATCTGCTTATTGACAACCACAGATAAGGCATGTCCTGTCTTTTTCTGAAGATGTTGGAACTGAATTCAGTTGTCTCCCGGTACCATATAAAAGGGTATCCCTATAAGCATTCAGTCTGGCTTGGATTGGGTCCAAAAGGTGTAAATAAATATATCCTCCTTGCAGAAGGGAGATATAAAGGGAGCCAGATGCACAGCTTTCACGTGAAATTCTTAACCCACAGATTCTTTGTACTTCCCTTCCTAGGGCAACCTATAGATATAATTCTATACCCTTAATTTCCAAAACTTTATCTGACCTGACTAATGACTGAAAAACTTAAAAAGCCTTTGGGTCACAATAACCCTTCTGAGATTAAATAGTGACATTTTGAAAAGGCCTAGGTGATTTTGGTGCTTGAATTTTCATTTTCTTTCAGAAGACACTTTATGCACTACTTGGAAAATTCTTGGTGTGCTTATCAGCTTTTCCTTTTCCTTTAACATTCACAGTCTGCATCTTTCTCCCAGTCATTCTGATTTACTTCAATCCCTTACTCAGTCTCTTAAGGCACCTTGGTCCTCAGCTCATTTCCTCACCAATTGTAAACCCCTTGGTTCCTCAGTGCCGTTTCTTTCCTAAAAAGTTCTTGGGTTCCTCTGCTTGTCCTGACTAGGTATCTCTGAATGCCTTAATTATTTCTCCAACAAATCCTTTACTGCCTTGTGATGTTGCATCTGTAACATAAGGATGCCTTAGCATTTCTCCAGCTTTCTCTGCCGGGTTTTCTCTGACTACTAAAGATTTTGCACGGTCTTACCTTCTTTCAGTCAGTGGGCTGTCAGATCTGCAGCTTTCTTAATGCTAGGCACATTTCAGATCTCTGTTAGTATGAAGAGAGCAGTTGACTCAACTAAGGTTGCCATGCCATGCTGAGATCTTGATAGTTTTTAGCATAAGCAATGTGGAGATGGGGACTGACTGTGTAAGGGAGGGTTAATTTTAGTCCAGGGCACATAGAGGAGGAGGACTTAGCTTGTCTCTCAGTTGGTTGGAGGCAGTGGTTCAATAAACATGATTAATAATGATACTTTATCATACAAAATCAAATGGCTTTTCTTTTCCAACACACGATACGAAAAACTGTCTGACTTGTGAAGTTTATCACTATTTAATTGATAAGCATGGTAGGAATACTCATCATAAAACAGCAGGCTGTAGCCTCTGAGGTCCCTTTGAATTATATTAATGAATTATGTGACATATGAATTATGTTCTCTCTTAAAATTTGTTATATGTTATAACTCCAATTATATCTGGACTTGAAAAACAAACGCACACAAAAAAACAACCCCAAACCAACAAAACCCCTATACATATAGAACTAGATTTTTTAAGTGCACAAAACTTTGTTTCATTTGGCTTGTTTTGAAATCGGTTGGAAAAATCCTGTTGACTGGGATAGGAGCAGAGATTTTTCTGGCACTGAATGCATTTGAAAACTCCATTACTCATGTCTCTTGTTTGAGTGTTAAGGGAAAAGTCTAGGAACAGTAAAAGCTGAGGATGTGGTTGTGTCATCTTCATCTGATGTGGGAAGGGGCTTTCTTTTAAGTGGATGGAACATTAAATATATCATTATGATACTGGGTTTACTGCAAATCATAAGGTTATTAATTAAATGGCCAAGGCTTATTAATGATGTGTGCACAGAGAATTATAGTTTCGTCAGGCTGTTCTGTTCTGGGTCTGAATTGTAGTGCATCCTCGCTTTGAGATGGGTATTGCCAGCCTAAGCCTGGTTATGCTAGAAAACTTGAAAGTTTTATTATTTCTGTAGGCCTAATTGTTCTCATAGGGTTATTTTGCTATAGCTGAACAGCTGAAGCAAGGGCTGACTGTATTAAGTTAGGAGGGTTTTTGTGGAAGGTGAGGAGAGGAAAGCTTTGTGGCATGGCTAATTTGAGCTTTGACCTTTCATCTCTTGAGACATCAAATTATCAGGGCTAGAACATAGGGAACAGTCCAGCTATGATAAAACTAGTTCAAAAAATTCTCAGCTTATGGCGTGCATGTGTGGCAGACCAAGCAGTAGAGTTAACATACCTTCAAATTCACTCCCAACTCTTAAAATATGGACTTTCCATTCTTCCTCCAGCTGCTGCTGCTCTAATCCTTGTTTCTGGTTATCAGTTGTTTCCTCCAACAGTGACAGGTCTCCTTCTCATTCCTGCTCAGCCAGGAGGTTTGAGCAATTGCTCTCACACATCAGGCTGTCTTTGATCAGAAGTTTCCCTGGGTACGTTTGCCCTCCACCCTGCTCTGCCCTGGGGATGTACCAAAGCACTGAACTTCAGAGACATGTGTGTTTTCCCAGGTACCCCAGTGTGCGATGCATTTCTCTTCCATCCCACCTTGTCCGCCCACAAAGGTGTTAGCGGAGTAGTTGTTTGCTGTAGTACATTGCCTGTCGCTGTTCCTAGAGAGTCAAGGGTGAGATGATCTAGTCTGAGTCCTGTGTCTAGGACTACTGGATAGTGGCTAGGCTATATGCCTGCTCTCAGGGGAAGGCAATGCTATTGCATTTAATAAAAAAACCATGACCTCCAATAGTTAAAATAAATACCTGCACTAAAAAAAAAAAAACGCAACTGGCAGAGACTGGCTTTGTCTTCCATAGGATCAGTCCAGCCCCCAGCCCTTTGGAGTGCTCCCTGGCACAGTTTTGCTACCAAATCTTTAGCTTTTGTAGATTCAGGACAAGTGGTATCTTGCTACTTTCTCAGTCCCTGGCAAATTCTTGGTGGGGGCAGTGGGGGAGGGAAGGAACATTCTTGCTTTAGACCAGGCAATTGCCAATGCAAGTCAGAATTCGGCTTGTTAAGCAATAGTACATGAGAGATGGAGAGATAATTTCAATAAGAGAAGTGAAAGAATGAATACTACTCGAATTCATTTGAGAAATACATCTAGAAAATACCCTTAGGTACAATTCCCTTTGCTTAATATAAATACAACTCTGCCTAAGCCTTTAACAGGTCTGTAGCCATGGCATTTAATTGCCAGCTGCCTTTAAACCTTGAGCAGGTCAGCAGAGACACAATGCTATCAGGGATAATTTGTCATTTATGTATTTCCATGGAGTGATATATAATGTCTTGCTGAGAAGGGTCCTTGTGGGTGTCAAATACTGCTGCTGCCTGTAATGGAAATAAAGGAAAAAAATAAAAGGCTGGCAAATAGATGTTTCTGTAAATGTAACTTTTAGTTTGCAAGTAACCTTGAGGCTAAAAGATAATTCCACCTCTGCTGGGGGGCAGTAATGAGGTGGCAGGTGAACAATTCAACCTCTGTGTTATTTATTGATTGAAAACAACTCCCAGCATGTGTGCTGCTTCTGAAATTTATTGAAGCCAATTGAACATACAGTGTGTGATATACACAGACTTGCTCTCTTCTTCCCTTTCCTCATTTCAATTTTTAAGTGCTTCCTAGAGACAGATATAGAACCAGTCATCACGTCTGGCATGTGGTGTGCATTTAGGGCGGGAGCCAAAACCTATTGAAGTCATTGGTTGTCTTTCAATTGACTTCGACTGGCTTTGGCTCAAGCCTTCAAGAGAAAAAAAAAAAAAAAAGTATGTTGTATATGGTTCTAAAAGAGCTGATACAAACCCAAACCTTGCTTAAACTCTCAAAATAAGTGGAGACAGGATAGGTGGAGAGAGGGAACAAAGGGGAATAAAGCTGTGGATGGTTTTGGTACCACGTAACACAGTCCACTTCTTTACGTGGACACGCGAATGCCAGGCCTCACCTACGCAGACTTGGAGCGTTGTGGACAGAGACGTGGTTTGTTTCTCCGCGCCTGCGCTTCCCCAGCTCCTGCCTCTGCAGGGCCAGGCTGGGGGTAGGGGTCCAGGGGCCGCGTTTATCCCTGCGCTCCCGCCAGGTGGGGCGGACGCGCGCTGGGTGCGTGGAGTTAGATATGTTCAACCCGCGTGGGTAGGCTGGGGAGGGCTGCTTCTCACATGTTGTCTATTTATCACGCGTGTATTGATTCTGCTGATACTACCAGCTGCCACAAACTCTGTGCTGCACGTAATGGAAATCTCTCACATCTGAGCCAATTACTTTGGTCATAGGCAATTTGTTCTACAGAGGAGGGTGCTTTTACGGGATTTAGATAAATAATCATCTTTCCATTATAAGGACTCCTGCCTGTAGTGAAACAACACTAGCTAATTGAAACTCCTAATGGCTTTCCCTTGGATGGCAGGGGCAACAATATTTAAAAGAAAATTATTTTTTTTTTTTTTTTAAATCTTTCTTCCCTCGGTCTGAAGTTTTTCTCTAGATAAGGGGAAGGATTTTGAAAAAAGATGGGCTCTTTCCTCTTTTAACTAAAAAAAAAAAAAAAAGAAGATTATTTTTTTTTGAGTGTTTTGAGGGCTGTTCTAAACACCTGGCTCTTAAACTGGATTTTATTCAGATGGCATTTACTCCAAGAGCCCTGCTTAGGTCCCCCCTCTCTGCCCGTTCCCACCCACAGGCTCGCAGGCTCTGGTGGTGCCAGGGCAGCACTTGTTTTTGCCAAGGAGGGCTGACGCGGTCCCTGCTGAAATGCCACCATGAGTTGCCTGGAGGGACTGACTGAGAATGAGCACCGGTTCCTGGCGTGGCTCCGGGCAGCTGGGGGTATGATAACAGCCTTCGAAGGGGGGAAAGGCAGAGGAGCGCAGCACTCTGCAGTGGTGCCAGCCGCAGCAGCGGGGAGTGCGGGGCTGCACTCAGCGTCAGGAAATGGTGATACCATTTAGGGATACCATTTTAGATGAGATACTTAAGCTGTTGCACCCCCGAACATGGTATAGAATATTTCCTTTTATGCTCTCGGGGACAGAGAAGCTCATGTAGTGCAGGATGGGTTTTTCTTCTAATCTGTTTTTTCTGTTACTATAACCTTCTAAATTCTGTGTGCTAGCCTTCTGCCTCTGAGTTTGTGTTTCTCCTCTTCCACAGAGACAACCTGTGCTGTTTGTCTCAAACCCTGGTGTCATACGCTCAGCTCAAGCCAGGACAAGGATCTGCTAAACCATTTTTGTTCCAAGGCCAGCAGATTTAGGCTGGCCTCGGGTTACTAATGATGCACAGGCTTTCAGTATAAGACAACTTTTTTTTTTTTCTTTCTATCGTGTTCATGAAGAATGTACTTTATTCTTAAAGAGAAAAAGAAGTAATACCCCCCCACCCCGTCTGGCTTTGGCACCTCATGAGAGATGACTCTGAATGATTTCTTTCTCTTACTCCTAATGGGATTGACACTACATCATCTACTTATTGTTCAGATAGATTCAAGAAATTTATCTCTTCCTGCATCTCAGTGACAGAGAGGATGTGCTGTGCTGATTTTGTACTTGGCAGGTTGTACAGGACATAAGGCTTTTGCATTGCATTATTGCTGCTGGCAGAGCAGAGCCAAAAAGATGGATGATTTGTTTGTAGTATTGCCTCCTATTCATTTCACTCTCTCTCACCCAGTCCCATTTTCTTCCCTGTGCCCATCCTTACAGACCTTCTTCAGCTTAAGCATCTCCCCTGGTAGAATAAAATTAAAGTGTTGCAAACAAAAGTTTCTGTAGACAAGAAGGTTTACAAATAGGCTGCACTAATTCTCAAAAACATTTAGTGTATTTCCGATCAAAAGGCTGCACTTGTGCATTGGTAGGGTTTTATCAGGGACAGGATGAGGTGGTGCCTTTCTAAGCCAAGGCGTTTGGTTTTGTTTTGCTTCTCCAGCAGGACACGCCTGGGCAGAAAGGATCCCCTTCGCCGCGTGTCACGTTGCTCCTGCTGGGGCCGTGCTTTGTTTCGCCACTCACAACCCTGCTTGGCTTCTGACTGCGTGCATTGCTGTAATTTATGGATGCCAGAAACATTGAATCTTGAAACCCTGGCAATACAAAGCTTTATGCTTTATAACACACACTGATCCCACATCATTTCAGGCTGCCACCTCTGCTCTTTTATGTTGTCTTTCTCATTCTGTGTTTGTCACGCCTTGCGAAGGCAAACTGTCACCCGCCTCAGCCGCTGCCGGTTTACCAAGGCTTTGAGAAGGAAGGAGAAATTTGTTAATAGTTAACTCCACTTCATTACCTCCTACCACATTCATCACTTTTAATCATTGTGAGGGTGTTTAATTGTCCTTGTCTTGTGCTATTTTAGTCCTTGGTAACTTTTCCTCCATGGTGGTCCTTCAGGTATGCTTACCAACATTATTTCTGGAGGTACCAGTTGTCTGCTATTGCTGCTTTGCTAAAAGAGATGGACATCATAACTCCGGATAAATGTGAATCATCAGTGCAAAGCTGTTGTCGCAGTCTCTCCTGTCTCTATGCTTTTTTTCTGGCTGTAGTATGTGCTTATCGTGTGAGCTGGGATGAGCCGTGGCCCCAGGGCTTCTCCCAGGCTGTGGGACCCAACTGTGCTTGGCCCAAAGCCCTGGGGGGATCTTGCTGCAGTCCTCCACTACCTGACGGGGCTTTATAGGCAAGAGGGGGCAAGGCTCTCTCTCTGGGTGCAGAGTGGAAGGACAAGGGGCAGTGGTCACACGCTGCAGCAAGGGAGGTTGTGACTGGACACGAGGAATGAAATCCTCACCCCTTGCCAAGGTGGCTCAGAGGTGGCATGGGTTGGTCCAGGAGCCTGGGCAACCTCCATCCTTGGAGATGGTCAGAGCCTTGCTGATTGTGATGCTGAACGACCAGACCTGCCTTTGAGGTGAGCCCTGCTCATGGTAAGGCTCGGACTGGGGACACCCGGCCACGTCTTCCAGACCTGGTGGTCCTGGGATCTTCTGATCCTATTGGCTATTTCTCGTATAGATCTGCACTTTCAACTGCTCGCTCCCTGTAAATACCCTCTAAAAGAGCATCCTTGTGTCTTCCTAGTCATGTACGGCATTGCTGCCTGTATGCTCTTGAAATTTCCAGAAAACCATGGTACAACTGTTGATTCTGGAGCTTCAGGCATTTTGGGTTTTAAAGAGCTGTGCGGGGTATCCATTTGCCTAAGGATCGCTCAGGGTCACCTGTATCGTGCTGCTAAGGAAGAGGAAACTCTGTACAGATAGGTGTCTTGCTATTCAGTTGCTGTATTATCCTCCCGATGATTTAGATTTTCTAACTATAGATCCCCAGCTCTTCACCTATTTGTACTTTGATTATGTTCTGGGGAACTCACCAAAGCACCAGCTGAGGGACGACAAGGTGCAACTCAATGTGTTCTTGGAAAGCTGGATGTGTCTCATAGAAGAGATGGTTTTTAAAGAGTTGCTACAGCTTTATTTTTTTAAAATATGGGTTTTTCACACAGATATTCCCTCTCTGGATGGCTTTAGGGTACTACTGAAACTTTGTATGGAAAAGTGGAATTTATTTAATTAAAAAAAAAAAAAAGTCCTTGTATATAAGGCCAGCAAAATCACTGCTAATATTTTATGTGAAATGAAGAGCTACAAGGAGAACTGGATGAGGCCCAAGCACTGCTAACAACACTTCAGGATCTATTAATGCCGAGAGGGTTACAAGATTGGACCATAATTATCTAACATAATACCAATTTAAATAAATAAGCATTTCTTTTGACTGGATTATTCCTACTGGAAGCAGTTTATAATTTTACAAATACTAGAGCTTTCTGAAGAAAACCACTGCAAAACTCTCAGTGAAGGGAATAGGTAAATTGGCTTTAAAATTCCACCATCTGGAGACAATCTGGAAAATTGGACTTTAAAACAGATAATAATAATTAAAAAAGCTGTCATCTATTTTTCAACTCCAACTGTTGTTCTCAGTGGAGTCTGTTGGAATATGGCAAATACTTTAATTGAATTCTTGTCCCTCTACACTAAATATGATACCCTTGGTGTATGTTCATGATTTGTGGTTTTACAGCAAGCAAATTTAGCCACACACTATTTCTTTTAAGGCTTTCTAGGTAATAGAGATGCCTGAAATGGGGCAAGAGAGATATAAAAAATTGCACTAACTAAGCAAAAAAAAAAATCTAAATTAAGTAAAAATGGGGAAAAATGTGCTGGGGAAAAAAATGGTGATGTCCAAACTTTACTGTTACAGTTATAAAAAGATACTCACAGAGCCATCAGCTTTGTCCCGTTGCCCAAAGCTGTAGGTAAAATATATTCCTGTAACATTAATTAAAATCTCTGTATTAAAATTGATTGCGTGTATTTCTAGATCATAATTGGTTATAGCACCTAAAAAGTATGCAGATACATGGGATGAAATAGCTAGTCTATGATGCGAGTGGTAAGAGACTGAATGGCATGAGGGAGGTAAATTATCATGTAGGAAGCCCTTAGAGCTTGGCAAATTGGTATCTGAGTTAAAATTTAGCAGGAACTTTGCGTTCTTCAATAGATAATCAACAATCAAGACACATCCTGCTGTTCTTTCTGTCTTCCAGGTCTGCTTATTTAATGGTTTTCTTTCAGACATCATCTCGGCACGTTGCAAAGGCTGTATAAGTATTAATAAGCATTTTTCTCAGTTTTTGAAGGCTGGAAAATGGAGCTGCAAAGTGCAGAGCAATTAACCCTGGGTCACCAGGTAGTGCAGCAATTGGAAGGGGACTGCTCCCAGTGCCGTGCTCAGCCCGCTGGTGTGCTGCTGGGTGGAGGAAGGTCTCCCCTCCTCTCCCTGCGTCCAGTGAGCTGGGGCACTTCCCAGGCTTCTTGCTTGCCCTGCTCAGCATTTAATTTCAGCAGTAAACCTGTGAATCATAAAACGCTTATGCTGGGCTCAACCTGTAAATCTGGCCTTGGGTTTGTTTCTAGGGCGTCCGCTTCAGGGAAGCTCAAATCACCCCTTAGGATCTCTGTGCCATGACACAGCACCCTTGTGTCGTGATGTTTGACCTCTGAGGCTTCCTGCCTGCCTCTCTGGTCCCTGTATCTAAAGAGCTGTATGACTGAAAGGGTTGAACACTTTTGCTGGGAATGGCAAAAACGGCCTAGATGCACTTAGTTCAAAACATTAGGGAGCTGTGCTTGCTTGGCACTGCAGCTTGCTTTGGCAAAAGAAATGGGGCCGTATTCCCATCTTTCATAACCTGACATGTTTCTGTTGAAGTGAGCTGATCTATACCAGCGAGGGTCTGACCCATCGCAGATTGAGTGCGAAGGAGTTAAAAATATCTGCACATTGAGAGAATGAAACAACGAGCTCTGGGGTTGCTGGTGTCACGAGGAGGAAGGCAGCTATTTTACCCTATTCAGTCAGAATGAAAAATAAATATGAACCAGCTGTATGAGATTTTTAGGGTTTGTTTTCTTTCCTTTCCCCACGTGGTAGCCCTGAACTAGCCCTTCCCTTGCTTTCCTCTTGTTTTCCTGCACTGGGATAGTCCGGAGCTTTGCAAGAGTTCAGAGAAATCCCGACAGTGAGTTTTGATGTAGCCTTCTAAGATGTAATGGCTGCATACCATCATGCTCAGACTTTTCTGTGGGGGGTTGAAATCCACGTCTGTATATTAACGTTTAAGCTCCTCTCTAGGCTTTTTTCATCAGACTTCAGAGGTGAGAGAAAACACTTTGGAAATCATGTTATTTGTTGTTGCTGTTGCTTTTTACCTCCTGGAAGCCATTAGGAAGTGATATTAATGAAAAGAAGAGGGAGGTCTGCTTTTTGTGGTGATGCATTTTTAAAGTTAGTGAAAATTGCTGACTTGGAACCTGGTGTTACAGAAAATGAAAGCTCTTCGCAAGTTGTACATTATGGTTTTGCAGGTGATAAACAAGGCAGCTCTTCCAGGCAGAACTTTAACAATATTGTTCCAGTTGTGCATTTTTTTTTTCATTATAAATCATCGGAGTAATTTTATTCTCCAATTATAGCTAAAATCTTATCCCCTGTAGAAAGCAGATGCCTGATATGCTATGATACAGCACCAGCACCATCATTTTCAGGAGTGTCAGTAGGAACATCTATTCCCAGGACTAAGATTAAAGAACAATCTAAAATCAAATACTTTATTTTGGTAGGTGAATTCCTGTCAGACCCAAACACTGATTCTTCTGGAGCTTGGCTTCTCAGTAAATATCTTCTGAATGAGCCTTCCAACTGAAAAGTTATTAGATCATTCCTTATTTTGAGTGACTTTAAGAACCGATGACTTAATTTATTAGTTGGAGTTTTTCCACAGTCTTACACAGGAGAAAAGTCCCTTGTTTGCTTTCCAGTCGGTGCACAGATTGTATATGTGGATGAGCTGGCAAAATGATTGTCAGTAAACCAGGCTAAGCCAGATAACATGTCCGTGCAGACTGGCTTTCAATCCAGAGAATAGATATGAGACTAGATTCAGCAATCTCATCTGAACGACTGTGGTTTACTCTGAGATGGTTTCATGCTTCCCGAAGTAATTTTCTTCCTGACAGCTCTGGAGGGCAGCATTGCACTTTGAATAAGAGGAGACTTACTCTTTACTCCTTTATTAATGGAAAAAATGAAAAAGTGAGTAAAATAAAATAAATAAAGGGGGGGGGGGCAGGGATACAGGGACAAAACAAATGAAAGAGGAAAAACCCAAGGGAAAAAGCAAAACAAACACCAACCCAGAATACTTGTCATGATGGGGATGGGGAGAAAGAAAAGAAAAAATAAAAGGTTTTTTGGTTTTTGTTTGTTTTGGGTTTTTTTACATTATGTATTCCCAGTCAGAGTGTGTAAAGTATAGTACTAAAGCATTGAGATATGCCAGGATATGCTATACTGGACAATTAATAACGTCCTGAAATGGAAAACTGTTGTTTTTGCCTCTTCTTCCTCATGATCTCCTGTTATTCCTTGCTTCTCCATCTCCTTCTCATCTTTTCTGTTTCTAAACAGTCACCTGCATTATTCATTTAAAACAACCGCTAAAAGATTAAATTGGAAGCATGCTTTGCCTGCAACTTGCCTCTTAAAACAAGCAGCCAAGAACCCTGTAAGTCCAGCTGTGCCTGATGAGGGCTGTATAAGCAATGGTTCAAGGCTGCAGGGAGAAGGAGATTGAAAGTCCTTCTTTCCTTTCCTTCTATTTCTTTCCCCCCATCTTTTCTGTTGCTGCCACTCTTAGTTGACCTCATCTCATTCAAATCTGAATTGTATCTTCAGCCAGGGAAAGTGAACACGCAGCCTCGATGCCAGGTTAGATAGGTGAGAGCGTGGTAGCTTGCAGTGGTCTGCCCTGCGTTCCAGAAGGCTGCTGCTGGCTGGTGCGGTATGTGTGCAACCTTTTCCTACAAGTTCTTCGTTTTTCACTCTCTGTTAGCACCATCCATGGTCCAAAAGGTGTTCTCAGACTTTATGTAAGTGGGCTTATGTGAAACGAAGCTGTGGCTCTTCACAAAGAGGTGGTTGAAGTGTTTGTAATCCAGAGTCAGGTCCAAATATTGATCTTCAAAGCTACTTTTTCATAAAGTTTGCCTTGGTGTTGCAGCTGAAGTTCAATACTGTTCCTTTCCCTTAGTATGTGATTTTGAACCTGTTTTTTGGCTCAGGCCATTTCATGTCAATGTCGTCTTGTTTGCCTAACAGTTGAGAGTGTTTGAGAGCAATGCAGGACTTGCTGGTGCTGTGAGAGGCACAAGCCCTTGGGGATTTGTGATGGTCTGCCTGCATGTTGTCCAGCATGTTGTGTTTATGGTGCATCAGTTCCTGTAGCTTAACCAGACTCAGGCAGGAACTTGGTAGAACAGATTTTTTTCAAAAAGACTAAGTCTAGAAAGCCAAAGCTTTCTTCAGAATGTCTTAGATTGGGACAGGTTTCTTAGGCTGGGAATAACATATGAGAAAGAAAATATCATCTTGGCTGAGACCAAGGTTGGACTCTGTGGTCTACGCAATTCAGCAAGGGGACTTGGGTCCGGTATCTTGTGTAACAGGTGAGACATTAAGCTCTGAACTGTTGATGGTCTCCTGCTTTTTGTTTGTTTATAGAAAAAAAAAAATCCAGAGGTTAAGACTTGTCCTGACGTGGTGTAGGAAATCTTTTGAAATTTTCAATGCTTTTTCAGGAACAGCAAACTATTTCTCATCTTGCATTATGCTCTACAAATGTGTGTGAAAAGTCCCACAAGGACAAGCTTTTATGTTTGAACAGCAACCTTGGAAATGGCATTGATTTAATTTAAATGAGAAGTTATTCTTTCCTCATATATTTATACCTTTCGGAAAGAAAGAGGCAATGTGAGGAAATGTTTTACTTTGGCTGAATGTACAGATAGGGTAGGGTATAAAAGACCACATGAAGATTAATTGCTCCTGTTGAAATTTAACTTGACTGCACAAGGTGAGACAGTTTAATTATTTAATCATAGTGCTGCCTTTAGCTTTTGAGGCCAGGAATGTAGTGATTTTGTTCCCTTCCCCACCCTCCCATATTTAATTTATGTGACTCCTTGTACCTAACCTTCCTTCCTGTTTGAATAGGAAGAGGGATTAAAATTTATTTCTTGGGGTGATGGTTTATCCTTGTGCCTTTTGTATGTCTCATGTCAGTTTTAACTGATGGACTACACTCGTTACGATTGATGGAGTGCTATGATTTATTGAAGGCTTTGGCAGTTGTAATTGTTTATTCACTCAAATTCCAGAAGAGTCTGGAAGCTTTGAAATGGGATCAAGGTCTGGTTTATAACAGCCATATAAAAATGCTGTGTGGTTCTCTGTTTCAGTGTCTTTTCCCTTCTTCAGAAGGTGTCTTCCTCCTTGGACAACTAGTTTTCTTGTGATTTGACTCAAGCCTTAAATAAGAGTTCTTTCCTTCTTCTCTAAGTCTGTTCCAAGGTTGCATTGAAAGTACAAAAAGCATTCTTTTAAACCCAGTGAGAATTAGGTGCAGATTGCACTGAAGTCACAGAAAACTTCCTGTGGACTTTGGTTGGCCTGCAGGGTATGTGTCAGGCAGATGTTTAATAGTGTGCAGCATCTTCGGATGTGTAATTCATTGCAAGCGATATCGCTTTGCTTTAGCGGACCGCCTGGTGAGCCTAGCTTACTCTCTTGTTTTCCTAAGGACCCTGCTTATTCACTTGCTTGTGGACTGTCTGGCTACTTGGTCTGGTCCTTGTGCTGCAGCTCCTTTCACTTGATGATATATGATGGTGCCCTACAACTCTTGTTTCCAGGTAATAATAACACATAGCGTTGTCTTGTAATAACTTATTTGTGCAACTTTGCAACCCACGTTTCAAAATGTTGGCTTATGTACCCATTAATAATTAACTGGGGTTAGAGTGGTTTCAAGCCAAGTTCTTAATATGTCAGTCTACTATGGAAAATGGTCCACTGTTGATTACAAGGACTAAACTGGCTTAGCAATGGAGCCGGCTGTGGTGATTGTGCTGGGCGCTATCTAAGCAGCAGGGGAAAAGCATGCCTCTGTAGTCGCTGTTGTGTCAGGCTGAGGGACACGTGGGAGATGGTTTGAAATGCTTTGTGTGGTTACACCTCTGTTAGGGCACACCTTGCACCTCTCTGGTGACAAGAGCTGATTTTTGTTGTTTTGTTTTTCTGAATAGTTCTCTGCCTGCATGTCATCCTATGGTTGTGCCTCCCAGCTGATCACACCTAACTTAAACTGGTTTTTCTCTTCCTGACCACTTTTATGATGCAGGGCTTGAACTTTGGATGCTATCCCCCACCATCTCATGAAATATCAGTAGTGCTGTACGCAGGGTTTTCTTGGTTCCTTGGCTGCCTTCATAACTTAGAAGCGATGTAGAGATTTGCTGGCAGTTTGTGAGTCAGGAACAAGAGGGGAGTGAAGCAATCCAATTTCTGTGACACTGTATTAGTAATATTTATTGCATCTTGACTTGTTTGGCGTTGTTCATTCATCAAACTTGCACTGTATGTTGATGGCTGCAGGGTTATATCAGTTCAACAAGGCAAAATTTGGTTTCTCTGCTTAATAATTGGTTTTCTATTTACAACTTACCTTTAAAATAAACTTTCTCATTTCATCAGCACAAGGGATAATATTGCTGCAGTGATCTTATTGATCACATTTTATCTAATTTTCGGAGAAACGGCATCTTTAGTTAAATGGCAATGCTTATTGATAGTATGTGACCTAAGGTTTCGAAAAATGTACTTCATTACAGGACTTGGCGTATTGCTTCAACATATTGCAGTTTTTTGCAGGATCTCAGTCCAGTATGCAAGGCAGAATTATTTTATGAATGAATACAGCATTTCTCCAAGTGAGGTATTGACCAGCTGTTGGACACCAATACCTAAAATTTTTACAGTGGACACAAGTGCAAATATAAGGCACACATTCAAGTATAAGGAGAAGTATTATTCTCAATATGAATTCAGGTTGCTGGGACAATAAGTGGTCTGTCATGCCGGTAAAACTCCTATCAGATGGTGTTGGAAGCAGTAGTAAGGTTCAGACACCTCCAGGGCTCCTCTCAAAGCTCCTGTGATTGGTGCCTGCCTGGAGACCTTATTCATGCCGTTAATCCCCTAAAACTCTAAGCAAATATTCTTTTCTCGTGAGTACTGATGCTATGGGAAGGCAAACAGAATGTTCTTGCTGAGGGAAAGGCACGTGGAGTTAACAGCAATAAAGCAGTGCTATATTGGCAACAGTAAGTAACACCTTCTCCCTTTCCCTGTATCTCCAGGGCTGCTCTGGGTCGGATGTCTAGTGGCCTGTGTGCACTTTGGGCATGCTGACATGGCATTTTCCAGGCAGATGGGAATTCACTCCTGGAGTACAAATGGATACAGATCATTAATTTGGTCACAGCATGATGCTTGTGTTATCCCATGCAGAAAAGGCTGTGTTGTGTCTTTTGACATGCTGCTTTCCCACCTTCCTGATTAGCTTCACTTGCTGCTTATTACCAGTTGATAGGGAAATCCCAGATGCATCTGGCAAGCCCACCTCCAGATGCTAAGGGTAACTTTTGCTTGGCTACTGTGAAGGATGCTTCAGTGCTTGGTTGTGTTGCGTTGGTGCCTCCAACGGTGAGATAGCCTCTGTGCCCTTACCCTGCTGCCTCCAAGCCCAGGAGTGAAGCCTGCATTGCTGCAGTCCGATAGCGCTGCTCTTCCAGCTCTTTCCCTTCAGCCGCCCGGGCAGTAGAAAAGGGAGATCCTCACATGGACACCCTCAGCTCCATTGCTGTCTTCTGCAGCTCTGGTGGGAACCTCGAACTTGACCACCACCCACATCTGGCTGAGGTGGCAGTTTCCCTGCTTCCCTTCTGCAATTATGACGGGGATGAGGGGAGAGGGCACTTGGTGGATAGTTGGGGCTACCAGAAATTTCCATCTCTCTGCAAAACAGCAGCATACTTCCCGTTTCTCCTCTTGTGATGTGTGTGCTGTTGCAAGGCTGTTGGGAACAGGTTTTCCTCAGGAGGGTGCCTCGCTTCAGGAGAATTAAGTACAGTTCTTTTCTTGTGCCATGAAACAAGGAGCGCAAGCTTAAATGCATTTTTAATGAAGAGACCCATCTACAAACATAGATAACAAACCCAGAGGACAAGCTCTCTTCGCTTCCCGCTTCTTTCTACTGCTGATGCCAGCTATCAGAGAGCTGCTTCCCTGCAACTCTTAGGCCACAGGACTACACTGAAAGCTATGCTGGTGTTTTAGGGCTGCAGGCTTTTAGAAATTTCCTCTATTATATTACATTTATTTTCTACTTCCAAAAGCCCTTGATAGAAATATTTTACTATTATTTACTCCACTTCGAAGAACTAAATGTTTTTGCACTGTGGATGCAAGGGTGCAGATTATATTGCGGTGTACAGCTCTGCCCACACAAAACGGAACTTTAATTGAAAAAACAAATTTTTGTTTGTGTAGATAATAAGCAGGATTGTTTGTCTGGAGTAGCGTGTGTTTCCTGTTGCCAGGTCAAAGTGTGAACTGAAACTAAATATGAGGTTTTTGTGAACCAGAAGTTGGGGAAACTAGGTTAGATGTTGGTAGATTTATGGTCTTGGAAAGCAATAAAGGCAAGAAAGAAACAGTTCTCTGCTGCAGCAGTGCTTCCCTCCTGTCACTTAAACCCATCAAGGTTAAAAAGATTGCCCCATCTGAAAGAACATGGAGCCATTTCTGCCATCCACATATAAAGAGAGGGTAGGCAGCTGGGATGAGAATAAGAGGACTGGAGGCAATTCCTCTGCTCCAAATAAATGGATAATAAATCAGAAACTGGTAACCAGAGCCTGTAGCGGAGGATGAAGGTTTATTTTCATCTTCTTCAGAAAGTGTCCAGCAACCGAGCAGATATTCTTCTGAAAACTTTAACCAGAAACCAGCTTATTACTTGAGTGGCATGCCCTTTTTAAAGCGTGATGCTTCTTTAAAACCTAAGCCTTGTTTGATTTCTGGGTCTGTTTTGCTATGTTATACTTTAAGCTCAGATGGTATAGAGATTTTCTGGAAGGAAACTCCTTAGTTCCCGGGGATTTCTGACTTTCTGCAGCTTAAATTGGACATCAGTCCTCTCTCCATGTCAGCCTGCTCAACAGCAAACAAGATGGCTGGTGGCACATAAACCAGAGATCAGGATTCTGTATGGCTGGTAGGAGGTATATCCTCAGGGAACGGCAGATGTGTGTAATGTATCTGTTACAAAATTCGTTGAACCTTTTAAGGAATACGCTTGAAGTATTTGTCAATAAAACAAAGGGAACAGCGCATGTTATTAATTAAAAATTCAGACAAGTATATATTGTAATTATTATTCCTTTGCTTCCTGTGGGGTTTTGGCACAGGAAACAGAAGCATTCACCAGGGTGGAAAGATGTGTTTAAAAAATATATTTTGAAGATTTGCATAGGAAAGGAGCTTGGGGAATAGAAAGTGACCAAATTACTTTAATTTGTAATCAAAACAATTGCTCCTGGAGAGCTATGAACAGAATTTTGTTGGTCGAATCCATTAGTTCACTGTGAATAAACTCCATAAAAAAAATCGCTTATTAGATTGCAGGTTTTTTCATAATAACTAGTATGTGCAGGGGATACGTGTATTTGCAGTAGTTTTGCAGGTGCTTGTATGAGTAAGAGCAACAGCATGGGGAAATCTGCAAAAGGAGCAACTGCAGATTTACTGCCTAGTAGCTTTAAAAGCGATTGCAGAGTTTTCCAAACCCGATTTCCTGTTTGCCTTGCAAAATCATACGCAGGCATCTCTGAAAAGGTGCCTGGTATTAGCACTTCCATCAGAACTCAGCTCCAAGCTTTAGCTCAGTACAGCATCCCTGGGATGGGTCCTTGGGAGATGGCGCTCCACTGCATGGTCAGTGGGGAGGCTGCCAGCGGTGTAACTCTTGCTGCAGTGGTCTTGCTTATTGCAAAAGTAATGTCCTTCCTGACTGAGCCTTTATAATCTCCAGATGCTCTGTTTCTTCTAGTGTTTAAATGGTTTGCTCAGGAACCAACCTTGTGGTGTCATACTGCCTGTGTGCGTGTGCCTATTTGTCACTGCTGAGCCCTGTGACCAATTTCAGCCCTACCTATCTGCACAGCTGCAATCGCAAACTAAGACGATTCTTATGAATTTTATGAAAATAGATGTCTGGAGAAGACTCATGTTGCGGGACCCCAAAAAAGCTGCTTTGTGAACTTGGCTATTTTACACACAGGGGAAAGTGTCTGGTGGCGAGGGGCTGGAGGTGTTCCTCCCAGAGGAAGCACTGACGGGAGCCTGCATGTTTTGGGGCACTGGGGAACCCTGCTTTGCAGCACCCGCCTGTGAGTGGAGTGGGAGGTTTTGCTGGTCCCAGTGGCCTCTGAAATCCCAGGAGACAACTTTTTCTGATGAATTAAGGTCAGAACTTTAAAACTTGAACTCTTCAGCCTGTGAAATGCAGAGAAAGTAGCATGGGTACCTCTCATGGCTCATCCCGGGCAAAATGGCCTGGATGGCAGCAGCTGTCGGGATGGGGCACGTGAGTGTGTACCACCGGCTGGGGCAGGAAAACCTAAAATCATCCGCTGCTGTGGGGAGCAGCATGGGGCAGGCGAGGCTTGGGGTTCCTGTGGGAGGGGGAACCACACTCACCAGAGAGAGTGCCCGCCCGCCCGTCTCTGGGCTAGGGACTTGTTAGGATTTAATTGTAGAAGGGTGGCTAGAAATTTGCACGTGCTTATTAAGATTTTGAAATAGTCCGGCGCTGTATTTTGTCCCTTGTGTTGCTGATAGTGATCCTGAATGTATAGTTCACTGATTGCTGGTTAATTACGTGTCATTAATAAATCAATAAACCACTTCAATCCTGATTTGATTTAAACCATGTCAGATGAGCGGTTTTTCCCTGCGACAAGCAGTGCTACATCTTGCAGAATATACATGGTCAGGGCACATCAGCAGTACCGCATCTTGTGAGTGATGGCAGAAACCCGAACTACTGCAGTCTCCATGGTTGCATACACCCTGTAAAAATATCTTTTTGTGAGATGTTTGGGCATAGGGCAGCACTTTCTCTAACCTGTTTCTGCTGGTTCTTGAAAGACTTGATGGCTCAATGACTTGTAAGTCAGAATATTTGAAAAAATTTGTAAAGTGTGCTATGATGTGTAATTCCCAAAGTGCTTGCTGAACTTGTGGAAATAGGGCTAAAACTCACAGAAGTTAGTCTGAACAAATCATAATAAGAGATTAAATTAGGTAAGTCGTGTTGCTGATTTATTTCTTTGCTTCTCCTAGTATGCAGTTAAGAATGCTTAGATCATGCTAATGTATCTTTTTCTTAAGTTGATGTTTTCTGTTGTAGATGTGGTCCTTATGTTATTTTTGCACCAGATAGCTGAAAGTGTACCTGTAGACTTCACAGACACTGAAGCCAGAATGCTATATAACTTGTACGTTCCCACGTAACATTTGTGTACATATGTGCAATTCTGCATTGAAGTAAGAGTCTGAGTGCCGGTAAGAGCAGGCTTCAAATGCATTGTCTCCACTCTGCTGTCATCTAATGAAATTGCCTGTAAACTTCGGTGTAGCGTTTTTGCTTATCTGGAGGTTTTGGCATTTCAGTAAATCAATCAACTCAAAACATTCTGAGCCATCTCCTTTTTTTTGCTCAGCTTCTATGGTGGGGAAGATAAACTAAAATCCCACTATTCAGCCCACGATATTGCGGTGGCAGTTCCCTTTGAGCCTCTTGGCAATAGGAGTGTTTGCTTTAGAGCTCTACATCATATTGGAATCTATGGAGAGCCATTCTTTGCCTGACAGGAGATTTATAAAAGGCAGCATTAGCTGTAGCTTCCGGTCAATATGTTTCCTTCTCATTGACACAAACAAACCAATAGTTTTGAAATATTTAAATTCAACACTCCCCTTAAAAAAATCATTAATATTTCTATCACTGCTGAAAGTGATAATCTGATGAAAATAGATTTGAATAGAACAGCAGGACCTAGCTTGAAATTACTGCTTAATTTTCTCCATTAAATTAGAAGTAGCAGAACAGAATGAAAAAGAGGAATGTGTGTATATCTAGAGTATGCGCAATAAAGATAAATGCTCTCAGTTCGACTTCGAAATACCCAGCTTTCTTGAAGTCAGGCCTCTGAATCCCAGCAAAGTAGAGTCACTTTTTTGTTTCTTGAAGGACTCCATAAACTTTTAGGTTTCTCAAAGGAGTCTTTATGAACAGATTATGTTGAAGAGAAGATAGTGCTTTTCTGAAAGGACAGAAACTTGAGTTTCCTTTCTTTCCTCTCCCAAAGCAGATGGAGCAATTCTTTCCATTGCTTTCCACAGGGTCCCACCAGTGGGTACATTTAAACCATGCAGTACCAGAGAGAATGAAAACATGGTCCCATAAACTGCAAAGACAGCAGAAAGAAAGAAAAACAACAAGGGCTGTCAATCTCTTGCATTTAGGGTATTTGCTGTCTCTGCCTGGGGACTCGTAGCGTTTTTCTCATACAACAGGAAGCCTGTGGATTCAGAGTTTTATTCTGACTCCTTTGGTTAATTTTTGGATTGGGTTGTTTTATAACCTAACTGATTTTAGAAGCAATTGACAGTCCTACCCAACTAGTTACAGTCATTATCTGGACTTTAGAGTAAACATGAGGGTTTCTTTAATATTTTTTAAAATTTTGTTTCTCATTGCTTCTTATGATACAGCACGGGGTTTTTGCTGTTTTTTGTTTGTTTGGTTGGTTGGTTTTTTTGAGAAAAATGTCTGTAGAAAACTCTTCTTTTGTTGTTTGGACCAGTGGTATTTATTATGATTGTAGTGGAGTAACTCTGAACACATTTTGATTATTTGCCAGGAAGAAGGTGGAAATCCACCTAGCAGTAATATATGTGTAGCAACACCTTCCTCTGAGACTACTGTATGTGTTTTTAGTCTGTGACTGCCTTTATTTTACAAAGGGATTATGGCAGTTGGAGCTCTTCTAAGGAGAGTTCTGGAGCTTGTGGTGGGGATAAAGCTGGACGACAAGTGGGTATCAGTAAACCCTTTCAGAACAAACACATGTATCTTGGATTTCTATGATGGATTATTGACGGTAGCAAGAAGAAATCTTAACTACGGCAGAGGGGAACCGGATTTTAATAAGAAAATATCCACATTCAAGTCTACAATGGTGCTATTCCAGTTCCGCACTATGTGTCTAAGCTGATCTTAGTGGCCAGGGAAAGTGCACTAGACTCCTGCTGTAAATGTGCGTGCACAGTAGTTATACAACTAAAGGCAGAGTCTCGTAATTAAGGATTAACACAAAAGGCAAAACCTTTTAACATCTTCCAGAGCAGCATAAAGCATGACATAATTCACGAGGCAGGAAACGTTTTTAATGGCTATGCTTAGCTTTATTTGAATAAGTAGTCCTCTTAAATTACCACCTTCACAAACGTAAAGTTAAGTCAGTGTTCACATGACCCTAAATTATAAAAAAAAGAAAAACCCCACATAATACCTAAAGTATTTTTAAGTCTCAGACAAATTTTTTTAGGTAGGATAGGAAAAATGAGGGCTGTGTAAATGATTTATTTGGGTTGATTCTTGAATTAAGCTTGTGGTGTGTGTGTTGTTTGTTTGTTTTGTTTTTTGTTGTTGTTGTTTTTTTTTTTGTTTTGTTTTGTTTGTTTGTTTTGTTTCTTTTCACAAAAAACCCAAGGTGTTTCCCCATCCCTTTGGCTGGGGCTGCACGGCTAGAAGGCGCGTCCCTTGGGTGGTGGATAGGGGATCCCTCTCTGGAGGGTGCACCGGATAAAATTGCAGAAGATGCCGCGAACCAATGCAGCCTAAGGGAAGGCCACCCTGACAAAAAAACCACTGGCCCTCCAAGTCATGGGGGTTGGGCAGGAGGCCAACTACCTCCTCCCAGAAAAAAAAAAAAAAAAGTTGCAGAAACAACGAGCATCAACTTTCAAAAAAAAAACAAAAAAAACAAAAAAAACAAAAACAAACAAACAAAAAAAAACAAAAACGAAATGGCAGAGATGGAGAAAATCAGTAATGCAGGGAGGAGGAGATGGAACTGGATCGGTCATGTCCTGAGGAAAAAAACAACAGAAGACTGTGCTGTGGCCCTTGGGTATCCAGAGGGAAGAAGAAAGCAGGGTCGCCCAAAAACGACCTGGCGTCGGATGGTGGAGGTTGAGAGGAATGGTGCAGGCTGGAACTCTTGGGAAGCGGCACGGCACGCAGCCGCAGACCGATCGAAGTGGAAGAACGATGTTCGTGCCTTTTGTGCCTCCTGGCACTGAGAGAATTCAGATTCAGATCAGTTTCCCCATCCCCAATGGTTTTTCAAGATATTTTAAGGCTGTTATATGTTTTAATTAGCTGTATCTTAAACTCTACATCTTACAGGCCAGTGGGAAATGATCTGAAGGATCAGACTGATCAGTGTTTAAAACCTCAGTACAAAAGTTAGAGATGACCTTCTTGCTATCCTACTGCTAAGATTTGGACTTACCTGTGCTGCTCATCAGAGTCATTGTTGATGAACCATTTAAACCAGACCTTGAGTTGCGGTTAGTCAGATAAATCCAATAGATTTCTGTTAACTCTAATGTACTGTCTGATATGACTTCTTTGCTGAAGTTCCTCAAGTCTACTTTGAAAGCAGAAGATAAGATACAGTTTGTACTCTGCCCACTAGACTTTTTTTTTTTTTCCCTGTTGATCTTGCTGTCCTCTGTGGATTCATCCTTGATTTAATATCACTGACACTGAGCATGTGTATGCCCTTTACATTATGCCCTTTACATTTTGATCAGATTTTCTTTCCATCATCTAGCCTTGTTTTTGTTGAGAAACAGCAACCAATGTCCACACTGGTATGTGAATCTGACATGTTATGTGTAAGTATTTTTAGGCAGGTTTCCCTAGGAAAGAAGACTGTATATGATGGTGCAGTTTGTCTACAAGTTTCCTTGAAATTTTGAATGGTGGCCAGTTAGAAGAGAGTATCTTAATTTTTTTAGTTTAATTTCAAAATTTGTAATAGGGGGGAATGGAGAGAAGTACATCAGTGCTGCTGCTGAGGAAGAAGTAATTCACAGCCTGGCCAGTCTACAGGCAGCTTCAGACTGGTCTCAGTCTGGTGGAAGTGTCAGGAGAGAGCAGAAGAGAGTATGGAAATGGTAGAAAACAGAGGGGTGAGGGTCAGAGGATATAGATGAATCAAGAGCCAGACTTCATTAGTTCTATTTCTCAGGGGAAAAAAAAAAATGGTGTTGTCTGATTATTATTAAAATGGTAATAGAGCAGGTTGCTGCATGAAATAAGTGGGCAGAAGGAAAAGAGCAAATTCTCTTGTTTGCATGAAGTGGAACCCTGTTTCTAATTTTTTTCTGCACTTGGAAAAAAAAAAAAAGATCAGATTCTTCACTGTATTACAGCCCCTGAAGTTGCCCTAAACTGTGCTGAGGACAAAGCCAGTATAAAATTTAGGCAGCCACAAACAATTTCTTTTTCTCTTCTTGCCCATCTGTTCTCATGCTTCCTAATGCACAGCGTTGTCCAAGTCCACCCCCCAGATCAAGAGCAGTAATGAACATCACCTCTTTGCAAGAGAGAGCGAACGTGTTGTCGTTAACATCACTTAGGGTCCTCCTGTTGTTTAGGCTTTCATTAACTCGAGGGCTGGCGGTGTTGCCGACAGGATGACAATTTATACCTTATTACCAATACTGCTGCAAATGGTCGCTGAGGCTGAGAGCAGTGTGGTTCTTCTGAGCACAACAAGGAAGGATCCCATCTTCTCTTTCATGCTGCCTCAGCTGGCCTGAGTTGCCTGTTACAGGTTTCACCATTAACATTTGCCTCGGAGTGCATAAAAAATTCATTACTACATGACCAAAACAAACTCCTTTCCTTTCCCTTCCTACAAAAAAGCTTTGTGTTCTGTTTGCCTCCTTTTTTACGTTAATTTATTTCTATTCTTCCCGTTTGAGCTACATCTGGCTCTTGTGCTTTCTGACCATCCCACTGTGGGTGTGTGTGTGTACAGAGCTCTACTTGTTTTCACTTTTTTTTAATGGCCAAATTCCAGCTGCTTGGAAACTTGTATCAGAGACCTGTTGTTGCTGCAGCCCAAATTTGCTGCACAATGTGTAAGAGCCAGTGGAAGTGAATTGTTTAAGTGAGCCTATAGTTGGGAATTAAAGAAAAATACCTGTTGAAAGGCCTTGAAGTGTTTTGTAAATGTTATTCCACAGTAACTGTGAGACATTTTCAGTTAACAGAAATGTTGGCCCTGCTTTTTCTGTTGATATCGCTCATCTTACGACTGCTGAACAGCAGCAGCAGTGCTAATTAAAGAGGACAGCGTGGAAAGGCAGTTTGCGCTTTGCAGAGCCGTGCGGCAGGTCTTATGGCACTCTCATTAAGCATAACTATTTGCAGTGTGTCAGTACTGCTGTCCAGAAGATGCAACAAAGAGAAGCAGACCATGAAAGCAAATAGTTTGGAAAAGGCAGCTTTAATTTTTTTTTTTTCAATATTTTTAAGGAAATGATGTCACATTGCTCCAAGAGTAACCCTGACGCTCCTTCAGGCTGCTGGGGCTTGGGGGACCTGTCCCCATTTGATGCTCAGGTCTGCAGCGAGAGTGAGGTGTGATGGCCTTATCAACACGTCTTCTGCAGTATCTGTTCCTAGTCACGTTTATTACCTACTTGCAGTTCAGCTCCTCGAAGCACCTAGAGCAGTCAGTGCTGATGCGCCTCCCAGGCTGCTGCCCTAGCAGGTGTTCAACACAGTATACAACTTGAACTGCATTTTCTGAAGAAAATGGAACACAAACAGGGTGGGGGTGGTGTTTTTTTTGTCAGGTCTTTAAAGCAGTGTGGAATATAAGATTTCAGAATGCCTTATCCTGTGAAGCAAATGCTCTGAGATTAAGCCAGTGGAAAATTAGAACTTGGAAGATGAATTTGTATGAAATTGAGAACATA
Organism: Platalea leucorodia; assembly: GCF_965183815.1. Taxonomy (NCBI): domain Eukaryota; kingdom Metazoa; phylum Chordata; class Aves; order Pelecaniformes; family Threskiornithidae; genus Platalea; species Platalea leucorodia. Next base: position 13,546,276 of record NC_138828.1, on the reverse strand, counting down.
ATTTAAGATTCTTCATGTGATTGTTAGAAAAAACTTTATCACTGAATTGATCTAAACAGTTCTGTGTAAGAGCAGACAAATCTGCTAGGGGCTAAAGCAATACAAATTGTAAGTAATCATTAGTAACTACATCAAAAAAGATAAAGCAAAATTTCCAATCCTGTTTTAGAAAGAACAGCCTGATTATCTTAACTTGTACTTCAGTGCAAACGTCTGTCCTTGGTTTCTGAATGGTACCTGCATTTTTTTAAAGAGTCCAGCCAAAATTTTATGCTTAGCACTCTGCCTCTCTGAATGGTTCCTCTGATTTCTTTTTTTAAAAGCTAACAATCATTTTATTTCTGTACACATGCAAATATCTATTGACTGCTGGATTTGAAGTTGTCTGAGTAGTTAGAAAGAACCTTGTGAAAAGGACCTAGAAGAATTGTAGACTTAATTAAGAAAATACACGGCAAGCTAAACAGTTTCAAGAAGAATCTTTAGTACGTTTTCCTGACGTGGCATACATGAAAATTGACCAGAGTTCTGATTTCTCATATTTCTGTCCCTTCTCTTATTTTGAATTGAAGTTTCATGTCTAGTTCAAGAGGTTACAGTCGTATTTATTATTTATATTCATTAGAAAATAATTTTCATCAGCCAAGTCATTTTTCTTTACTAAATGTGACAAATTCATTTGTGCTTATAAATCTTTTCCTAATTAATCTCTAACAGACGGTGCAACTGGTTTTGACAAAGCTAACCTATAAGATCATTCATCTTCCTGCATAATTAACAGGGGGCTTTAAGTTTAGACTTTGAATATTGATTCAGTCACGTAGGAAATTAGTTAATAATCAATCATAATGCAATCTCGATAAATATATTAGCAGCTTGTTTAGAAACCTGTATGATGGCCAAGTCCATGCTGTAACAATTGTGCTGCATTGTTCGTAAATTGAAAGATTTGGGGCGAGCAATTCCAGCTTTGGTTAAAGTAAGCCTTTCTGTGTTTTCCATTTTAAGGAGCAACTCATATGGTAGTAATTGCTATAAAGCTGTGTTGTCTTATGTAACGTGGTTTGTGCTGCGCAGTACGCAAAGTCCCCATGGTGGTCAGTAGATACTTCTCTGACAGAAAAATACTACCCCCTCCTTTGCTATTTTTGAAATGCTTATTCAATTTACAAAATCTGTCATCAGACATAAGAAAGAAGGCATTTACACAAGTTGCCACTAACTGGTTGCACTTGTGATGCATCCAGGATTCTCTAGAGATTTGAGGAAATCTGCTTACATATCATCACAATTTTACATCTTCGAAAGACTGAGTTTCACCATCGCGCAAAGCAGTGTGAGGATCCTATGTGTTTATATTTACTATTGACGTTTCACGTTGGTTCCGAGTATGCATCGATCCTCAGGGTGTACTCATCAGTACCATCCCAGAGTGCTTTGAATCCACTTAAATAGATCAGTATCTCTTTCAGCTGGTCTTTTTCTTTGTGTTGAATGAGACTGCTGCAAATACAAAGTTGTACAAGTTTTATTAAGGTTCAAGGCTGTTTTGGGGAAAAGTCTGGAAGCCAGCATCTAAAAGTGTTAGTGCAACTATTAACAGACTGTTTTTTAATCATCTGCTTTCTTTTATGTAATTCTCTTATTGCTTCTCCTTGTTCAGCTCTCTTTGCCCCCCTAGCCTTTTGAAAATGCTTCCGTTGAAATAATTTTCATTGAAACATTAAAACTTGGAAAAAATACGTCACTATTTTCTTTTAAAATCACCAGTTTTGCAATTCCTGGAGAAACTTGGTGTAAGAGCATCCCTCACAATCCTGCTCCTTCTGCCTGAACTCTGGTGAAAACTTAATCTTGGAGGCCTGCTTTGACTTCCTTGCCTTCAGCTGTGGGAATAATAAACTGGCTTGTATCAGAGCTACAGGTTGGAAAGCCTGATGCTGGCAGGAATAGGGATTCTCTGGGGTGCTGACAAATGGGGAGGGAGTACAGCAGCACCGGAGGAGCGAGAGAGGGCGTGTAGGAATTTGTCCTTTTGGAGGGCATGTCCTTGCAGCAGGACATAGCTTTACTGTTTCCATGCTTGTTGTGAATGAGGTAAAGAATTCAGAAAAATTGATTGTTAAAACACTTCTTATTTCCAGTAACATTCCCCAGGGGAAAGTGTATAATCAGTCTACAAAATAAGCATGGACCAAGTTATTTGGACAATGTGTTTGGTTTTTTAAGTTATCTTTTGATGCTTTAAATGTTAAGCAGCATATTTTTCTGTGATTTGTGGCCTGCATTGGTCTACATGTGCTTTGCAGTGCTAGTAATACCCTGTGTTGCTGCATGCACGGTCCTGTCTAGGTTAATTATATTAAAGGCTCGGGTGAAGCTACAGGAGTGATCATATTTGGAAGAAAAAAATTCATACAGTATACAAACTTCTTCCTGGTATTGTCCACCATATAGAGATCCCAAAATGCAACCTATTTGGAGCAGCTATGTCTAAAGTAATGTCACAGGCTGCAAGATCTTTCTTTTGCGGTATGGGCCTGCAGCGGCTGCAATGCCTGAGCAGGCAGACATCACAGTGAGCGGGAGTGCTGAAGTTGAGCTGGTCCTCTGATCAGCGTGCTACCTTGTCCTTTCTGGGGCAAATTAGACTCTTTCGAAATGTCCTCGGGCCTTTTTTTGGGTTGTACAACAAGTCATTATAGTGTCTTATGCAAGTATGTCAGGGGTTAGGCAGTGACTCTTACCTTCTGCTGTTAGGAACATCATCAAAACCAAGCTACCTATTTTCTAGCTGTGTTCACAGCCTATAAATCAGATGTGCACTTTTTACCCAGCTGAGGTGTTATTTTGGAAACCAGCCTAGAGGCCGCAGTAACATCTAATGACCAGGTGCTGCCGTCACACAACCACCACAATGCAAAATTCCTCTTTTAGAAGGAAACTGAAATAAACCCCCAGCTGTTAAATAACCCTTGTTTTGTTTGTATTTTTTGCTTGAGGGCATGGATTCTCTCTGTTCTCCCTTAAATGTTGTAATGACATGTTTCAAAGGTAAGCACGTAAAGCTGCTTCCCTCCCTCTTTAATTACAGATCCTTGTAAAGAACATACATGGGAGAACCAAGTGTGAGTTTCTAATATGTCCAAAATTTTCACTGAGGTTGAAGGATTGGTCTGAACACGAAGAAAGATTCTGAAACATGTTTATTTTTAGATCTGCTTGTGCACCCTACAAACCAACTGAATTCTAACCCTAAAAGATCTCTATAAGAACTAGTTAAGCTGCTTATAAAGGTTTTAGCTTTGCTTTTCTGTTCCAGTGAATTTTTTATGAAACATGAGAGCAGATGATTTACAGTAAAAGAACAATAAATCTGAGAATAATGAAAAAATAGTTCACTATAATTCTATTAAAGTTAGTCCAAACTCTTACTATTTATTTTCCAACTGATTAGATCGAAGGCAAACAATAACTGGCTCCTATAGATTGTTTGCGAGAAAAGCTCTAGACTTTTTTTTTGGTCTAAATATTTTCAGAACTATTTTTAATGTCGTTTTGGGGAAAGGGCTCCAAGTCCCTCCAGGCCATTCAGAAAGTCCTTGATTCTTCTTATTTAATTATTCTAACGCACAAGGAATCAATTACTTTCCAGATCTGACTTGATCTTGGAAACAGTTATGTTATCAGTGTAAGACTGCCCAGGGTCTGTTGGCAGGACAGGCTGGCTTCAGCTGGATTTGGATATAGCCCAGATTCACATCCAGAAAACCTGTAGCGTGTAAATACCTTCTGGAGTCCCATTAGCCCTGGCTACAACTCTGCGAAGAAATCCCTTTTTTGTGTGTGTTTGCTTGTTTAATCCTGAGTAGTGAAACCTGTTGTATTAAAATTTGCTCTAGGTTGTCATTTCCACTGAAAAAATGTAAGTGTATGAATGAGGAAGGCAAACCAATTATATTAATCAAAGACAACTGGCTCATTTGTTTAGAAATGTGGGTGAGACGTGGACTGACTTGTTCCATGATATTACAGCAAACAGAAGCTGATGTGCTCTTTCACAGCCGCTGACTTCGGCACCCTGAGAGCCTTTTGAGAGTAAAACACTAAACCAAATTCAGTAGAATGAACAGTTGACCTGAAGAGACTTTTTCTTCTTCAGACAATAACTTGAAAGGATTTCTACATGGGGAGGGATCTGAGGAAAGCTGATACAGTGATGGAACCCAGATAGCCACTGCTGTTGTAGCCGGTTTGCTCCGATAGTCATGTGCTGCTGGCTGGGGCAAAAGCAGCTTAGGAGAGAAATCGTGAGATCTCAAGAAGCAGTACAGCGTCAAACTGGAGAAAGGGTCGTCAGTGGGTAATTTAAGAGCAGAACTGTTCAACGTTGGAAAAAGCCTGAGCAAAATGTGAGGGCAGTGGCATTATCAATTTTGAAACTGAGACTATGGAATCTGGTATGCTATGGACAATTCCACCTTACTTGTTGACAGAAAGCACCCTGTCTTACTTGTGCAAAACTACATTAATAAAGTCCTCAACAGAGAGAAAGAGGGTGAAGACTTTCCTCCTTTGGGAACTGAAGGTGCCCCGTAATATGAAGGCAGAAATCCAGGAAAATACCTTTTCAGGGATGGGAAAAGCATGGCTATGTGCTAACAGTGTGAGCTGAGCTGGGGAGATCCAAACTGGAGAGGGACGGGAGTTGGGGAGATGCAAGGGGCTGTACAGCTATATGACCTGTGAGTTGCACAGGAAGTTTCCGTATTTTCTTTTGAGAAATCCTGGGCAAAAACTTGGGTTCATGTGCAATGAAATCACTGTGTCAGTAGGCCAAATGCGCTGTGCGTGTGTTGCACTCGTGGAAGAAGCTGAAGTGGTAAGTCTATAGGAACTGCAGGTCTTTTGGTGGCCGTGTAGCCAGATCCTGCAGTGCGCGCAGTGTAAGTCCAGGATGTGTCACGCTCACTGCACAAATGACAGTGGCCATTTGTCTGGGATGTTAACTGAGCTGTTGGACATCCAGAATCTTGAAAAATGCACTGAAGTAGGAGCTGCTAAAGCCCCTGTGTGCAAGTAATAAGCACATGCAGAGTATCTAGGACTGACCTCTGCAGACTTTATTACCACTGTTTCAAGCTTTCCCAGTTTTTTTGAGAGCCATTTGAATGTGGGACAAATATACGTTAAGAGACTGAAACTAATATCTGCATGAAAACTTCTTTCTTCTAACCAATTTTTTTTGGGTAAAGAAGAGCAGGAAACGGCTTTAATTAACCGAACCCTAGTGACCTAACAAAGCGTGCACTCGCTTTGGGAAGCAAAAGGTCTTTCCAGTCATCTGGTGAAATTAATTTCTTATGAATTGCTCCACTCCTCTGCCTGTGTCAGATCTCTGTTCATTATAATGGCATATCTTGTACATGGTGAGGTTATGGTAAAACTGTGCCTCTGTCAGCCTTATTCCTCTTCTTTAAAGTGAATAAACTTTGGTGGAGTTTTGCCTGTAGCTTGTGTCCTCTCTGGCAGCTTTTCCTGACACTGATCATCTGGCTCCAGATCTCTGACCGACACCGGCACCAGCAAAAGTGTGGAGAGAAGGCTTGGCCTGGAAAACTGTATGCACAGCAGTGTGGCTTGTTTGGTCATGTAGCTCAGTTTTTAAGAAACTGGTTCCAGTTTCAGCCCAAGAAATGCACTTGTTCCCCTGCGCCCTTGTATGTTAGTACATACATTAAAACTGCGCTGGGGAAAGTGAAGCCTAAAGGCTGCAGGGCCAGCGTCACGCTGGGTAACCCACGCTCCGGGGGGATTGTGCCAGCTTGCTTGTGGTAGGAAAGCTAATGGGGTTCAATTTCTTTGAAGTAATCCCTTTGGATTTTAATTGTGCCAAATTACTTTAAAACATATACTGGGTAAGAAATATATACATATTTATCTATGTAAAATATATAGGCTTAGGCTGCTTGGCTGCGTCAGTGAGGCATTGAAAACCCAGTGTCTTTTCGGCAGGGAATACACTTACCTTTTAATGGATATCGTAGGGATAGAATGACCTGAACTAATTTTAATGTAGTCAGTTTGGGTACTAGTTGTATTCAAGTCCTAGCAGCGTGGAGTTGGCAGAGATGAGATTTTTACCAGCTGCGTTGCTGGTTAACTGGACCAAAGCTCAGGCTCCTTCTCTCCCTCCCTCCCTGGAGCAATTGTGTACTGGGTGCACAGCCTGTCTCTGTCCTCGGCAGCCTCTTTTCTCCTTGGGGTTATAACAGTGCTGAGGCAGAAAAAACATTGCTGGGGTAGTGCTGTTTGCACCAGTTCTTTTTCCTCCTAGCAGCTCTTCAAGTGCTTCTTTATGGTTGATGTTGAAATGGACCAAATGTGGTCTTTTTTTTTCTCAAATAAGTTTGCCTTACATGTGACAGTGTTTATTTTTGTATCAGGGCATAAAGAGAAGATTGAAAAAAGAATACTAGAAATTTTGTTTCTCTATCTTTTTATATCTACGCGTAGAGGTTATTGAAGTGGACGTTGCTGAATGCCCACCATGATACCAGATCGATGATGTGTACGGCGTGCTGAGCCAAACAGCTCAATTCGGTGTTGCTGGGTTCTTCCCTCACCTTTGCTGCTCTGGTGGGACCAAAACCAACAAAGAGACAAGGAATAAAACCAACAGAGAGACAAGGAATAAACAGGGTGTAGCAGGAGAAGACATCCACCTCTTCATCCTCTACCCAAGCACGCATACATGGTGAAAAGAAGTCCTTAGAACTAGCAAACCCTCCATATTGTGAAACTGCAGTTCCTGTGAAGAGAAGCACTGAGTGCATTTTCAGTAGAATTTCAATAACGGCTCTGAATCTCTGCCCCCAGAGCTTACAGATAAAATGACATCCACAGCAATAAGTGTTGTCACTGTAAATGATCTCTCCTCCTCTCTCTCCTCAACTTTCACCGCCTCTCACAGCATGATAGTAGCTGCCATGTAAAGTATTTGCAATCAACCGTTTGAATTCTTTTTTTTTTTTTTTTTTTTTTCTTTTTCATAACACCTTCTTTGTAAAGGCTGCAGTTTCACGAATACCAGCACACTGTTTGACGGAGTTGGGCTTGAAGCAGCAAAATGGTTCATAGGGTGGACTGTATTTGTGGAAACCTTATCTTGCATTTCCTTAATCATTTTAGTAGACTCTTAACTGGATTAGCAGTGCTGACAATAGCAGTCATTAAAAAAAAATGTCTGGCAGTGATTTTTTTTATGGCTTCTCTTGTCAGTATTGCTGGAAATAATTAATCCACAGCGCTGAGGTATAAGTTAATGACTTATCACTTTTATAGTGATTTTATCCTCTACCCTCCCCAACATTACTTTGTACTAGGCAGCTATAAGTTTCAAATGGCACTACTCCCTCTTTGGGTCAGCAAATCATTCATATCGATGCACTTTCAGTCTCCTGAAGAGGGATACATTGTTCAAAAATTATCATTAGACAATATTACCCTGTCATGTGCAGAATGGTGTTTACATTTGGTATCCTGTGGCTGCTGGCAATGACCTGTCTGCATAACACTGGGGGAGCTTTTAAAAGTAAGTACTGAAAGCTCCATGCTTTAATAAATGTAAGCTGTGACCAGTTACAGATTGGTAAGTGTGTATTAGGGAATAATCCTGCAGGATGGATGGGAATACTTTCTGGTGTTCCTGCTCACACACCATCCTTGGGGATTGCCTCCTTCCTTGTGAGAAATGCTTTCCTGGGATGGATTTGGCTTTGAACTGACCAGATGGCAACTTTTATGTTTTTTGCATCTACTTTTTGTGATTTGTGAATAAACGCAATACAAGGTGATTCCTGCCGTGCTACAAACAGGAGCCACGAGAATCATCTCCAAGCTGATTTTTGGATCCTTTGCCAAATGCAATTGGGCTGAGAACTGAGTGACTCCCATGCGTGAGAATAGACCCCCTGAGTTTTGGGCACAAACGCTTAGCCTGCAGGTGTTATCGGTCACTGGCAAAAAATGGTGATTGCTCTGTTCAGGGTTGTTTTTTTCTGCTTTAGACCTGTATGAATGCAGCTGAGCTTGCCGGATAGAATATGTTGCATTTTTTTTTTTTTATTCAACCTGGTCTACAGATTTTTTTTCCTTGTATAAAAAAAAAAAAGGCACAATAAATAAAACAGCTTTCCTCTATCCCCTTAGAGTTTAGATAAAACTTAAAAGAATGGAGACAGAACTATAGGTCACCAGTCAATGATATGATCAAGCTTAATTAATTTGATGTCTTATTGTGGAGTTGTCCCCATGTGAGATTATTCTGAGCATGCTCCATAGCTATGTGTCGGATGTTTCTTTGTTGTTGCTGCTTGTGAGATTATATCTTTTGAGAGACTATTTAGATGGCAGAGTCTCTGCCTGGTGGGAAAAGCTTTTCAGTGCTTGTCTATTGATCTTACAGTTTTGTTGCAGTGGGGAATGAAACATTGAGCGTGTTTATATCCTTAGAAGCAAAGAGCAGTCTCCTTCCCCCTGCTTTCCGAAGATGTCATATCTTGAAGGAAAGCAAAACAGAAAAGGAACAAATTTATTCTCAGAGCTTGGAAGATGATGAATTATTTATCCTTTGAAAGCTTTCACTATCTTTGCATGAAAGGAAGCCCTATTATTAAAAACGAGGGTTTCTTTTTCTGCATGTCAATAAGAGGGAGATCAGAGTTGACTGATTATTGAGATGTCTGTTTCCTTAGAGAGCTGGACAGCTCTAGCTGGTTGGCACCAAGAAGCTGTTTTTAAAACAACAAAGTTGTTAGATTCAATATTAATGTGAGACTGGAGCCCTGCTAAAAGGCCTATGAGGACAAAAAGATGAAACAGAGCCTTGGAGGGCATGACATTTATGCATGACCACATAACTTAAGTGCTTCTCTGTTAAATATATTTTCACCATGTATCCAAAGTTTTTGGTTTAGTTTTTCAGTCAGATTTTGTTTATTCTGACTCCTTTCTTTGATTCCTGAGTGTCTACACATGCTAGAGCACTGGACAATAAGCTTACTCCACTGGAAGATGACTACCATCCCACCCTGGTACTGTTTCTTCTTCTGTCTTGGCTCTACAAACTGAAAAGCTCTTTTTGCGCTGGTGAGAACCAAGCCCCACAGACTCAGTAGGTATCTGTTTTCCCTGGGGGTACTGCACCTCAGCATTTATCTATGTTTTTGAGTGGACTTTGGGTAGTGAGGTATAAAATGAGATGTGCGCCTTTTATTGCATTTGGACGTTCCCTGTGTATTGTGGCCAGTAAAATACTAATTTCTGCTCAGATGTGTAATGTAAAAGTACACACGTTCATTATTTTCCAGAATCTTGTCTCTCACTAAGTTGTCATGAGCAATGGCCTCGAATCAAAGCACTAGGCCAACAAAATATTTTCTTGGGATGGGCTGTACTGTTGGAGCTGGCATCTTTTGTCAGTGGTGTGTGTGCTGAGGATCAGAGTTCCTGAGTTGGGAATACCGTCCTATAAGTAAACCCAACAGCTGAAACTCTGATTTACAGCTCACTTCACTAAGGTTGTTATACAACCTTAGTAAAATCATATAATTTGATCTCAATGACATGATAATTTTTAGGGGAATGTGTGTTTGTGCAATCCTATCTAAGGATGTTAGTATTAGCTTCTAGGAGCTGCTCTTTGGAGGTATGAAATAAGATTTCTTTCCATCCTGCTCCTAAATTATAGGAAAACAGAATATCTCATCGATTCTGTGATCACACTGTGGAAGGAACTCGGCACGCACAGAAGCTTCCATCAGACCTGGTGCCTCCATCCTGGCCATGGGTCCCCTTTTCTCTTCTGATTTTAATGTGATCCCGGTTCCACTGTCCTGCCTTTTCGGTTGCAGCGTGGTGGCTCCCAGCACAGGATACTGTGTGGATCTTTTGTTCAGTTACCCCTAGAAAGAACTAGAAGTTAAACTTTCTATCTCATCAGAGGGCTAGTAATGAAAGCAGGTAACAAAATTTTTGCTGCATGCTTTTGTCGTCTCTCCCCATAATGATCAAGAGGTGGGAGCAGAGAGCTCCTTTCCCTTAAAAGCTTTCCCTTCCCAGCCTTACCTTGCCATGTTCTTCTACTGGTTTTCCATCTCTGGTGACCCCTCTTCCTCAACAAATAGCAGGGAGGAATGCAGCTGAACAAAACTGGAATAATTTTGGTAAAGGGAACTGATTTGAATAGAATTGCTTATTTTTAAGCAATATGCCTGCACTGAAAGCATGACACGTATACATACGAGTATAACGTACGGATAGATGTTCCCAGCATACAGTGTGAAATAGAAGGTGTGAATGTGTTTTCATGCCTATTGCTTGCAGCGAAGGTGGTAAACTCAGTCTCGCTGTGTGGCCCCGTGTATGCGCCCTGTGCTGCAGCCCTGGCTCAGCTGCTGGTGCTGCCACTGGAAGGTAACCATGGGGCGATGGTAAAGCAGGAGTCTCATTCGGCAGAAGGTTTTTCCCAAGGCCTTGAAGGGGATTCAGAAGGTGGCTGCCCCTCAGGGCTGCAAACAGGCGCCTGCTGTGAATCTGGAGGAAATACTGTAGCAGCGGCAGACACACTGACACTGGTTTTACCGCGTTCAGCATGGCTAACTGCTGCAGCAAAGGTGTGGTGGCCTCGATGCCAGCAACTGACATCTAGGGCTTCTGGGGACCCCTGGGCATACTCGTCATTTGTAAAGTTGTGCCAAAGTCCTTTGGTTCATACCTCTCTGGTTCCTGCCTTGGCTGGCTAGCTGGAGTGGAGAGCAGGTATTCCTACGCCTGTTGCAGTCCCGTTTCCAGCTGCGGAGTGTATGTATATAGCCACTGCAAATTGCATCTTCTCTGCACTTGATGGTGTGGCACGTATTGCTCTTGCTCTTGAAAACCTAATATTTAGTTAATTGAAATATTTAAAAAAGAGAAAGGTAAAAATTAGTTCCTGATGGGTGGGAGCCAGTCTCTCCATCTGCCCCAGGCATCTCCCCCTCATTCAGGGGAGCAGGGGCCCATACTACTTGTCCTGTCTGGGCTTCTGTTTCAGGGCACCTATGAGTAGCACTTCAGCTCAAACTTGCAGAAAACTTTAAAGGACAAATCCCTTCAGTGATCACTAGCTAAGTAAGGGAAAGCCCTGGCTGGTTTAGGACTGGGTAGCATCCAGCTCTTTAGCAAGGTGACTCTCCAGCTGTAGTTAGCTATTCTGATCACCGCCAGGACTATATGTTGTTTCGTTAAGCAGGCACTGTAAAATTGTCTCCTTTACTGCTTGGATTTCTGCTGTTACTAGACTCAAATGGTCTTAAATGTCACTGACATGGGCTGCCTTAGTTTTTGTTGAGTGACTGCAGGCTATGACAGGTCTGTCAAGTCTCCCGCAGTTTTCCCCAAAATCCAATAATGAAAAATAGCCACAGAGCATTAATTATAAGCATATGTGGAGCTATTAAAAGCTGCAGCCTGGCAAAACATTTTCACATACACTCAGTTTTAAGCATATGAGAGGCTTCAACCTCTTAAGATGCTTTGCTGGATTAAGATCAGAATTCCCCAAAGAGTCCAACACACATTTAACTACTCTTTAAGGCAAAAACAACCTCCTCCAGATACTATTAATAATGCTTGCACATTAAATAATTTTTCATGCAGTCATTCTCAAGCACTGCTCGTAGAATCCAATGTATAAGCAAATAACATAAGAGTTCAGATAAAGCTGACAGAAATAGGGTTCTGAAGTGATAATCTCGCATCACTGTGTGTGCCACGCAGCAGATAATGCAGTTCAATCTTCTTTTGTTTGTTTCTTTTTACTTGACCAGAAAGAAGGCTCCAGATGTCTAGAGATTCAGGCTGCTTATACCCAGTTCTTATATCTTTGTGGCAGCATAATGTTCTCCGGGGCTGGAACATGCAACTGCCGTTGTTTTCTAACAAATGAAAAAGTGAAGAAGAGATGCAATCGATGAGGAAAGTATTTGCTACTGACCATTTACCTCACAAAATGGAGGATGCAATTCAACTTGTGCAATGTGTATATATCACATTGATTTCCATCAGAAGACAGGCAGAAAAGAGGTGCCCTGAAGGCCTATTCTTAATGTGGCTCAATACCTGCACCATTGTATTACCAATGTGCAAATTGTCACTTGTTGGAAAAAATATTTAAGTCTCATGACCTTAATTTTTTCTGAAGACAAATTTACACTTCCCCTTTTTCTCCTATTTTCAGGTGCCTGTTACTTGTTATGTTTGACAGCAAATGCCAGGACACTGTCTTGAGCTCAGGAGGAGCACTGGACCCCAGCTCTAATCTTTCTTGGGGGAGCCAGGCACACACCTTTAGCGTAGTTGATTGACTGTCTGTATAGCTGTGTAGGTGCTGCATAGCCGTGCCATGCAGTTGGTGTGTGATAGGTGCACTCAAGTCTCTCTACAGGACCTGAATTTTGCAATACTTAATCTCTGAATCTCAGTTTGGTTCCTGAAGGAGAATTGGGGAGTGGGGAATTTCACCTCTAGGCAATGCAAATTGTTCTGCAATTTTGGCTGTTTGTAGATTACTAATGAGATAGGGTGCCTGAAGTGCATTTACATGCAGAAAAATGGGTGCTTGTGATTTTTGATCATTGCTGATGGTAGCAACAGGTAGTAAGCACTGCTACACCAGGCAGCTGACAAGGGAAAAGGACAGAAGTAAAAGCAGACCCACTTTGGTTACTCCAAAATGTGTAGGTGGATTCTAGGAGCTTTTTTCCAAGGTATTCTTTTCAAGAAGATCAAATTAAAGCTGGATGGGTCAGAGTGACGATCAAAGAAAATGAAGGAAAGGAGAAATGTGCTTCTTTTTTATTACTAGTTACCTGTCTATAGAAAAGTGGTCAAATATTTGTTCTCAATGCAGATGTGAATCAATTAGAGTTGTTTAGAAAATTGTCCATTGCAGGGGGGATAAAATGGAGATTGGCAGGATTGGAGGTCCCTGGAGGTTTTGGGAGTAAATTCTTGACTGATGTGGACTGTGTGACCTTCTTCAGTTATTTAGGTAAATGACTCAAAATATGTAGAGTTGTCAACATGACATATTAGCAAAGTAATCACCCATTTCTTGCAGTCTTAAAAGTGTTAGTATACCAAAATAAATGTCAAGTTTTATACTTGTGGGATCCTGATCCTGAAAACAGGCATATGTTTAGGACTTCAAATAGTACAGTTGTCAGGAATTATATGGTAACAAGAGGGGTTGGGATCTTTATTTTTTAGGATAATATGGAAAATATAATTTGTCTTGGATTTTTTAGGAAGTGTGGGTGGAAACAAAAGTAGCCTTGTCTAATAGCATTTGTATTATCTCCTCCTTTAGCTATAAAGCCCAAACATGTGAGTTTTAGCTTTCTGGCATGAAAGTTACTGCTGACTGTGGAGTTTCAAAGTAAGTGGTAGTGGGAAGTTGGAAACTCCAGAACTCCTCTTACTGTACACTGTAGACATTTTCTGCACTTTATAGCCTAACTGTGACAATTCATCAAATTAACGAATTCAGTCCTGATAAGAGTACAGTGCAAGACCTACACATTCCTCCTTATTTACTTTGATTTCTTTTGGAGCAGAACAAAAGGTTTTTTTTGAAGCATCACTTCAGCATTTGAAAAGGAGAGGGGAGGGTATTGCTTTTGTTTCAAAGTGTATTTGTGACAGGTATGAATTTGGAGGTCCTAAAAAGTGATAAGCTAATAATTGTAAATGCCTATGAAAGGTTTATCTCTAGAACTTTGATCTCTTTAAACTATGTGACACTTTAAAGATGCAAAGAAATCTGTTGCATTAAATCACCTAACTGTAGAATCTTAATTTATTTCCAGAATGAAATGCAAAAAAGAAAACAAAAAGTAACCTGTATAATTTTACATTGTGGCACAGAAATGGGGCTTTTGTGATACAATTTAGATAAAATGGGAATTATAACATATTTAGCATGACGAATTTGATAATTATGTATAGAAATTATATGAATGCCTAGAGTACCTAGAGTTTGACATAATTTGGATGTGCTCATTCTAGTTTGTACACAGAATACATGGCCATTCATGTCCTCAGTTGATGTATTTAATTAATTTTTGCTCAATTAATATTTTATAAGGTTTTGGAATTGCGTAGAGTGTCTGTTTCTACAAGAAACGCACACAAAGTTCAAAGCAGAATGCGATGTGTTCAGCTTGCTTCTGTTTACTCTCTCTTCTGTTTGTGGAATGCCTTTACCTAAAGAAAGATATAATTTTATTGGCTGTAAAATATTTTGGCACTTGTTGTAACATTAGGGGTTCACACTAGAGCTCTTTGTGCAGGTGTCCTTTTCTTCTCCCTGTGGTTCATCTTGAATCCTTTGTTGCTCTTGATGTGAGAGGTGATGGGGTGACCTTCAGGGGAGCCTTATAGGTGCTTTGGAAACCCAGGGACAAGGCTGTTAGGGGAAGGAAAAGGCTGCTGGCGGTGGTTTTATTTCATTACTGAAGAGGTGGTGCCAAATGCGAGTCTGAGCAACAAAGAGAGGAACAACAGCCACAATTCTTAGCATTGTGTCGAGGAACAGGAGGCAAGCGTACGGGTAACAGGGCAATTTACAGTGGCAGACATAACAATTATCATGCAACTTGAGTGTGTCTAATATATATTTTCCTAGGACGAGAAAGATGATGCACTTGCTACAGTATGTCCTACCGTTGTATAGAGTTTTGCTCAAAAAAAAAATCTTCACAAATGTATCAACTCTGTTTCTTGCCTTGTTTGTTTCTTAAAGAAAAAAAAAAAAAAGCTAATGGCTTACTATCCTGCCTCAATCTTGCTTGTCTACCAATTTTGCTAATTTTAATTCTCCGCTAGTTAATGCCAGAGCGTATTTTTAATACATAGACATTATATGAGATGGCCTTTTAGAAGCACAGGTAGGAGCTCTCAATTTTAATGAACCAGCCTCTACACTAAAATCCTTTTGAAGTGACATAATCTTCAATATGGTGTCCTTGGAGAATGTCCTTGGTAGTTAGGTAAGGAGCTGAAGAGAAGCTGTTAATCTAACATGGGTAAGCCTATGACCTAGTTTTCTGTCACAGAAAAATTGCCTAAAAAGCATAAGTATATATTTAGGTCTACTATAGCTGTAGGCAAAGGTTCCAGTTGTTCTTGGGGTTCTCCTGGTCTTGGTGTTGCATGGACGTACACAAAAAATGGTTTCTATTGCAGTGTGCTGGAACTTTGTATGTCTTCAAATTGCTCACACCCCTGTACAAAAGATACCTTCAATTTAAAAATTTATGTAATAGGAAAATAGTGGTCATTGTAGCTGCCAGTTATGCTGCTAAATCCTTAAATGAATAACTGGCAAAGTGTGATGTACTGAGGTTATAAAATATATACGTGTTTATGCTCGCATGTGCATTGTTAGCCTGTGGTCATTTCTCTCTCTATTTTTCCCCTTTCTGTTTAATTCTGTTGTCCACATCTGTTCCGCTGAAGCACTTTCTAATGCATGAAAAGGCGAATGCATTAAACTCCAGCAGGGCTGATGCTCATGAGAAAGGGAAAAGTGTATTTTATTGTTTTGTTAAGCTATCCAGTAAGAGAGAAATCAGCAGGCAGGCTGCCATAGCTTTTAATGGATCTGCACCTGGTCCTGCACGTGAGATACCTTCAGTATGCACAAGAACGAACTTTCTGTTTGCAGAAATGAAGACCCAGGGGGACACCGTGTGGGCCTCTGTGCCGGGCAGGCGACAGTGCCAATATCAGCTATTGTTTCTTCTTTACTTGTAGAAGAGGCACTCTGCTAAAGGGGAATATGATTCATTCCATGATTATTAGCTAGCCATAATTTTCTAGATCTAGATGAGAGATGATGAAACTTTATCCCAAGTTCTTTTAATCTTTTCAGCCAGGCTCCTTCGCGGTAGACTCCAGGGCAAATGGCATGCTTTCCTTAGCTACTAGCTGGATTCTTCTGTTAGTGCAGGTTGTGAAGTGTGGCTTGGTTTTTAGGAGTGTTCATAGGGGTTTAGTGTGGTTTTTGTAAATGCTGAAGTGTATGTAACTACCTGCAACTCAGACCTGCCTCTGAAAATGCTGAAATCGCTTTGTCTCATTTGTTTTCTTTGTTTCCCAAGGTTTATAAAGCATCTTCATTAATAAGATAGTAGTTCTTTAACATCCCAACTGCAGATATCACCCATACTTATACTTTTGCCTTTACTTGGAAAATATCATCTAAATATATAGTAATTCCAGATTATCTGTGTTAATATTCACTTGTGGGCCAGTACTGGCATTTCTTGAATTCATAACCCAGGGTAGCTGAAGCAATGTTTGTTATTCAAGGAAACGCCGTTGTGGCTCATCGCTAGAGCCAGGAGCTGGCCCTTGCCCCACGCGTACGTCTCCCACTCGTGCTCCCCAACTCGTATTTGCCCCTTCAGAGGCTCTGGCACAGCAGGCATCCCCGTGAAGCTCCTTCCACTGAACACAACCCCTCATTCACAAGGGACATGGACTACCAGGCAGACAAGTGATATTTCAACGTATACCAAAGTATGGGGTTGTGTTAGGGAGTTTCATGCAGAATAGCAGAGAGTTTTAGTATTGCAGTAGTGCACCTAGTCTGTCTTTTAAATGCACTTATAACAATGCCTTTGTGGAACTTTCTTAAGCCTCCTCAGCTCTGATTACTACACAGTTATGTTTTATCCTTAAGCAAAGCTTGAAGCATGGTAAATGCAATTGTAAGTTATTTATATCCTGTTCCTAAATATAACATTGAGCATTGCCGTGTTTGTGCTGTGAATGCTTTTAAGGGATTGTACTATTTACTGCAACTTTTAATTGATCTGCTGCTACTGTTTAGCAAAGCCATCTCCTGCCACAGCATGAGGACCTTGTGATACAGGCTATCACCGGAGTTAAATTTGGTACTGAAGCTTTATAGAAGTTTTTACAGCATTACATCTTAGCCTTGTGGTGAACTGTCTGCAATTTATTGCTGTGTTTTGCAGCAAGAAACTGGAAAAAGAGATTGATGTTGGAATCATTTTATCTCCTAACGTCTGTGTAGACATAGTTAACCAGTGGCATTGGCTTGGCTGTGGTTTTACAGCACTTTTTAAAATGATGTGTGGAAACATGAATAAATCAGTCAAACCCGCCTTTTCCTTTTCTGGGGATGGATGAGGAGCTTTTTCATGCAACTTTCATGCAAAACAGATTAGGCTACTTCTATGCTTTCTAATGAATCTAGGTTAATTTCCCAATATTATTTGTTTTTACTGTTTAATTTCTGTAGATTTTCTTTTACCAGGAAGTGACTGAAGCCCTCCTGCTCTTGGCCTTTGGCAGCTGATATTGTGTACAGCTGTGGTCAGCTTATAAATGTTGTTCCCCAACACAACCAAGTTCAAAGGCTTTGGTTTCGTGGAATCTTGTTTCATCTGTCTTGCCTGATCTTTGGGACTGTTTCTCCATTCCCTGTAGGGAATGGGCCCTGGGTTTTAGCTCCAAGCATTTCTAAGTGGTGCAAGACCACTTGGACCACATCTTATGGGGCAGCAATGTTATCAAAGCAGCCCAAAGCCTTCCTCTGTGTTGAGCTGGTCACGGGGCAAGCAGGGACTTTGCCACATTGGCAGCAGCTAATTTCACTTGCTGCCAGTTACTATATTAAATTGTATTATATTGTATTATACTATATTATATTTGGGGAGACTTTCCAGTTAGATGGTCCAGTAGGCGTAATTTCCTGTGAGGAATCAGCCTGGATCAAAAGGGGTGTGGAAGACAAGAAGCTCTTTACAATTCTTCCTCCTTATAACTATCAAGTAATTCCCAGAAGTTGCTTGACAGGAGATTAGCAATCATCCTAGATATTCACGATACTTGGAGTGTAAGAAGAAGCCTGTGCCAGGTGGGGAGAGGGAAAAGAGAGAATGGTATGGGAATTCTTGCTGCTGCACATTTCATCCAAATGTAGGCAGCAGCTGAAGAGTCTGTGCTCCAGCACATACAGTGTAAACAGTCTACGAAATAGCAGGGAGTAGGGGAAAGGAACCCACAGGCTCTATGTATTTATACCATCATATTTGAGAGATTCTGAAAGTTATGTACTAGGAACTTGTTTTTGTAAATGAAACCTGTCTTTTATTTATTGCAAGGCTTTTCCTGGTTTGAATAAAATGAGATATTTTACTTTCCTGAAATGTTTTTAGGTCTTCCTCATGGCAGAAGTGGTGTATCCTTTTGTTCATTGATATTGCTGTGATTTAGATAATAGTGCCTGCCTTTGCTTGTAGAAGTATTATTCTGGAGGTAGGAAAAACTACAAGGATTAGAGACTGATGCCACAAAAACATATATTGATAAGAACATTTAAACCCTGCAGCACCTTTCAGATGTTGTGAACTGCATGCAACATCAATAGCATATTGTGTCAAGAGAGGAAGAACATACCTGTGAAGAATATAAGAATAAATAATAAATGCAAAATGAAAAAAAAAATCCTAGTTTTCTCACATTATACACTGGAAAAAATATTTTTCTTTTCTTATTTTTCAGTACTATGTAGAAAAAAAAAGGAGAAACGGTGCTTTTCTTTTTTATGTAGCTAACTGAAAAAGAGAATGATGGAGATTAGGGGACTATTTCTTAGATAAAAGTAAGGTGGGGGATTATTAGGACATCGGCATTTATAATTCTACTAAATGAGTATGCAATGTACCTTTTCATAAAAACGGGTCTCGGTGTATGCATTTCTCTATATCCTGACAAGGAAACAACCATCTCTAGCTAGCTACTACAGGTTTGCTCGTACAGTATTTTGTCATTTAATGATCGTTACCTTAAAAGCTTAATGATGGGGTTCATAAAGAACCCAGGGTGGAAAGAGAGACCCACAGGACTTTCTTGCCTCTTCTGTTTTGCTTCGCATGGCATGTTTAGTTCAAAATGCCCTGAATAACTCCCTTTTTCCCTTGTATGTTTATTCCCCCCCCCCCTTATTTTCTTATAGAAATTTGATTAGCTGGTGTGGCCTGGTGGCTGGGGTGTCCATGTGATGCCCCTGAGGAACACGCCTGGTCCACCCGTGCAAGGTGCTTGACTCCTCCCGGTCATCTCTGCCAAACTGTCCAGCCTTCACTTTCTTGGTTGTTCCCTGACATATAAAGCAGATGTCTGTCTCTATCTGTTTCAAAGAATACGTAAGGCCAAAATATTTAAGAGCTTGTTTGCTGGTTCCCGACCTCAGAAGTTCTTATGTGTTTTTAAAACGTAACAAGTTTATTTTCAAGGTTAGTGATTATGATTTTTTTTTCCACATTCTGGAAGGAGGTACATGGGTTGCAAAAGGTAGTTCAAATGAAAACACCAAATTGACCGCAAAATGCTACATGTTAGCATTTTCTGAACACTTTTTGCTGACACGACTCAGCAGTCTGGGAAAGAATATGAACAAAATCTGATTAGAGGACTTCCAATAGTGCAGCAGCAACTGGCTCAGTGAAGGAGAGACTGCTATGCTTTCTATCTGCTAGTTTGTTTCAGAGGCAATGATAGCAGAACTACAGAGTTTTTTGTTTTTTTTTTTGTTTTTTTTTTTTTTTTTTTCTTCTTCATGCACTAAAGATGCCTCAATGCTTCATATGGCGGCCATTTCTGCTAAACTGGTGGCTTCCTTGGTGTCTCATTGAACAAGTGATGAAGTTGACTGATGATAGTTTACATAAAATGAAGTAGAAACTCTTTTTTGTTGTGTGGTGGGGTTTTTTTTTTTTTTTTTCTTTTCTTTCCCTCCATGGGGAAGTTGAGCTGCTGCTTTAACCAGATCAGTTCAGACCTCAGGCTGTGACACCAAAATGGGTTGTTGCAATTAAGAGAGAAGTTCTGGCGAATTCAGTAGTGAGTCTGTTGCTTGGAGCCCCAAGTCCAACAGAAGTGGAATTTGCATTCAGAAATGCAGTTGCTAGTACAAAAGTTTGAGTTTGCTTGAGTTGCCGTTCACTTTAGAAATAGTGGGCCGCAGATTTCAGCTGCACTTGAACTACAGCCGGTGCTACTATAGCCTGCGCTACTGTGAAATAAATGTATGGCCTTACAGTACAGGTTACCATTCCTTTAACTTGGCCACAGATATCAAGGGCATAATTTCCCTGATGGGATGGACCTCCACGCCTGAATCCTATATCTTCATTCTGCCTCCCAGAGTAGGTAGGTGGGTAGGTGGCATGGCAGACCCTGCAGTCTGCATGGTAACACTGCATACAGTAAAAAAAGATAACAAGCCTTTATTAACAATCACGCACCAACAGTCAATTTTAACAGCTTTTTTAGAAGAACTTTGTGGTGTGACTGTAGCTGGTTTTGAAAGTCTGTCTACTGAATGTGGAATCCTGTAGACCTTAGAAATAAGAGCAATGTAAGAATCGAGAAGATTTTGTATCTGAAAGAATTTACATATATAGTATCTTCTGGTGAGTTTGTTACACTATTTTCCCACCTGTGAAACATACCATATGTTTACAAAGAATGCTTATATTTATTCTTTAATGTAACAATAATTTGTGTGTGCAATCGGCGGATAGGTTTGTTTCCGAAGTGGGTAAGGTAGATGTGGCATACTGGAGTTCAGCTCCATTCCCTTAAGCACTTCTGTTTCTATACTTATTCTGGAACAAATCATGTATCTTGGAGAACACTGCAATGGTATAGTGTTGCTGCTTCTTACAGGCTTTTAAGTACAAATCTAAATATTAGGAAATATTTGAGGTTCCTGAAGAAGCCTCAAGAAGGTTTTCTGACAGGATTTAACAATACTATTTATCAGAAAAAAAAGCTTTTTTTAAAGTGAAATGGTATCTATCATTTAAAGTAAATTTTCCTTAGGTTTTTCATGTGTTTTCTATTAACAGACTAAAACATCACTGATATTGTTGCATTATGTTTCATAGATATGAAAACAGGAAACAAGATATGGTTCCTTTTTCATTGTTTTTCCCATGTGGCTGCATATAAAAATCAAAGATAATTGCTCTGCTTATAGAATAAGCATGTGTGTGAGATTTAATAACATCAGGCATTGTTTAAAATATCAAGGTTCAAGTAAAGAGGTGCTTGCAGTCAAATTCTCCTTTCTTGCCTTCTCTGCTCAATCTGCTATGTTCAGAAAACCACCAGCTATGCAGGAGGTCTCTGAGCTACAGACGGGTAAGGTCTAACCCCCAGAGCCCTCAGGGAACCAGTAATGCCCAGCTCTCTCTCCCTTCCCTTTAATTAGGATGGAAAGATAAGCTTACATCAAAGTAGCATGCCTATCCCTAAAGCCTGTATTGATGAAGGTTAGTTAAAGACAAAAATCTCTCTGTAAGCTGGGAGCTTTCTAGGCATTTGTGAAGTTAGCACAGTTGCCATAGGATGCACCTGCGTAATGAACAGATGGATAGAAAGGTGTTACTCGATTTAAAATGTCATTGCATATTGCCAGAGGCATTAAAGGACTGCACTAGTCTGCCTTAATTGCACAGCTCAAAGAAACGAGGAGGAGACATTTGGAGTGCCCAGCTATTGGCATTTATGTTCCCTGTTCATGGACTCATTTGTCAAACTCTGTTTGGGAACGTAGATTGGTCCAAGATTTTAAATCATACTTGGATAGTTATTTGTTGCCTACAGTTGTGCTGGCATGTCTGGTAAGGTGTTCATGGACAATTGCAGTTCACATTATTATTCTTCCAAGATCTGTAGTCTGTTAAGAAAATGTTATTTTAGCTGGAAATCCAGATATAGAATAGACTAGTTCCAGTTGGAAAGTACCTACAATGATCATCTAGCCCAACTGCGTGGATATCTGGTGATGTGAAGATAATTTTTTCTCACTTCTCTTTTGAGTATCAGATCCCTGCCTGGAATTAGCAGTGAGGGAACTGGCTGAACTGGGAAAGGAAAGCCATTGGCTCTGGAGACTTGTTTCTTTCTGTGTTTGTGAATCTAACCTCAGAAGCTTGGGAATCTAGTTTGAAAAATGGAAAGGATTCATATAAACAGTGTAGGGTGGGTTTTCTTCCATTTTTGCTCCCATTTCAGTAGTCAACTTATTAGTCAATAGATTCGGTCATCCCTAAGATGTCCTTTCAGTTGCTGAGCAAAATACAGCTCTTTGGTACACAGAATAGCTGTCTGAGCTCACTGCAGTCCAGGTACCCACAGATGCACGTCTCAGCCCTCAGAAAGGTTTAATGCTGTTGGTTGCTTTGGCGCAGGGAAAATTGGGCTGCAGAAATAGAAGTGTCTACTCGAGGATACTATCTTCAGCTCAGGGGTACAGCACTTGAATAGTTCTGCTGTCTAGCTTAGTGGGCAAATAGAGCAACAGGTATATTTTCACAACTATTAAGATAAGTTAAATAAAGAAATAAACCCCAAAAAGTTCAGAGCCAGATTTCCATGAGTTTAATAGACAAAATTTGTATTATTTATACAGAAGCATACAGTTATTCCATAAACCCAGGTCTAAAAATCTAAAGGAAACAACAACCTGCACTGCCTCAACTGAAAGCAATTCTACAGTTTTCTTGTAAGAGGAATACAATTTTCAATTAAATTCTACTGAGTGGCATAAGAAGGTCAACAGGGTTTATTGTCTGTAGGCTTTTTCCATGAAGACAAATAGGGGAGAAGGAACTGTTGGGGGGGAAAAAGGTAAGAAATATCTATCAAGTAATTTTGCTGATGTGTGTCAGGCTTTAACATAACTACAAGAATATGAAGCTGCAACTGTTCTATACCAAAAAGAGCTGTGATATCTGATACTAGGATGATACTGATTCTCCTCAGAATTTAAATACGAAGCATCCCTGTGTGTGTCCCAGGTGTTGTCAGAGCCTGTATTGAGAGTGGAAGTTAAACACGGACCTTGTTAGAGAAGTGTAGGCTGCATAATGGTAACTCCTCTCCACAAAAACACCACCATCTTTTTGCAATTCCTTGAAGCTCACAAACCCAAAAAGGGATTGAGTGAAAAAGGAGCAGGTAATATGCAGGAACTTGTTGTTGACATTTATATTCTCCTTGCTTGACTTGTATGAGAGAACAGACTGAAGAGACATCAGAAATGCAGAAATCGCACAGCCCAGCAGGGATATACTTCACATTTCTCTGATCAATGCTGCCTGGGGGGTGCCAGGGCAGTTATATCTGTTGCTTTGGTGCCCAACTAAACAAAGCAGTGGTGAATTACAGACAGCTCTCTCCCTGCCTTGTGTAAGTGCATATGCATATATATGTATAGCAATTGTATGTCTATATATGAAATACAGCTATCTGACACTGTTTTTAATAGGAACTTCAAATTACACTTTCTGGGAGGAAGGGAGAGCTGAAAGAAGGGGGCATATTCACACTACATAATTTTAAATGTTTCTAATCTCTAAACCTCCCTATTTAGGAGCTGTTTCTATTCAGTGGTAACACAGGAAGAAAAGCTGTTGAACTTGGAAACAGAAATTAGGTACCTAAAGTTAGGTGTTGTGAATACTGCCCTGGCTCCTGTTTAAACACATGGTTTTCAAAGGTGCTGGGCACCTGGCTGCTTCCACCGGTAATTTATATCCGCGGGTGGTTGTTCGCCTGCCACAGCTAACAACCATCGCCAAGGGAGCCTCTGAAACCTTGCCCCCTCCCTGCTGGCTTTTGTGGTCTTTGAATGCAGAACTAAAAGACCCTGCACAAAGGAGTTTCAGAAAACCATCTCCAGAGATGGCTTAAGCTCTGTGTGTGTACCATACGTGTAATATGTCACACATATGAAATATATGATTTTAGATGTGTATGCATATATGCATGTATATATACTCCTGCATATGTGAATGTAATATTGTTTAAAGTCAGTATTCTTAAAAGAAGCTTTCATGGAATAGTTTGATATTTAGAGAAAGACAAAGTTAAGGTGAAGTTCAGCTATATCCCTTCTTCCAACAAACTGCTAGCTGAGCTCTCTAAGATCACTTCTGCCTACACATGGTGATTAAATCCCCTCTGAGATGGCAAAGGAGCAGGAAAACATTTGCATGAACTCTACTTTCTATGCTTGAACAGGGGCACATACTATATTGGGAGCTGCTTTGAATTTGGAGGAATGAGATGAACATAAATGACATACAGTCCAGCATATGAATCATAAGTTTTAGAAATAAACTTAGAGTTTATGCAGACTTCAGAAAGGGCTTGACAGCTAGCGGGCCTGAAGAAGACATAGCCTGCTGGACCTGGAATCTGCAAAACCCCAGGCAGGGCAGTTGGATCCAAAAGGCAATTCATGTTTCTCCTCCATGAGGGAAAAATCAGTCACTTCTTGCACAGTCTCTTTTATCTAGCAGAGTTTACAAAAAGCAGGTAGGAAAACTGGAAAACTTGTGAGCGGGGAAACAAAGCCAGAAATGTGCGTCCTGCATTTCTAGATGCAGGAGCTCTCTGCTCCATCTGCTGGCGAAAA
Organism: Platalea leucorodia; assembly: GCF_965183815.1. Taxonomy (NCBI): domain Eukaryota; kingdom Metazoa; phylum Chordata; class Aves; order Pelecaniformes; family Threskiornithidae; genus Platalea; species Platalea leucorodia. The sequence continues at coordinate 13,521,708 of NC_138828.1, read as the reverse complement.
TGGCAGGTCTTGCCTAGAGTGCTTACTTTTATATATGTTATTTAACACAAATACTTCATTCATGGTTGGGCAGTTGCCAGAACAGTACAGAGTACTGTCACCAAGAGAGAAGTTTTTGAGTGCCTTGATTTCCCTTCCTCCTTAGGAGCAAGGTGAAGAAGGGGATGAAAATCGTATTTGGCATTTTCATGAAAGAGTACACGGGGGACAGCAGAAAACTTTTGTGATATCTAGATCGTTAAACTGACTTAGGTAGAAATGCTTTTAGGACTGGAGACTGACAAGAACAAATACCGTGTTCTTGCCCAGGCGCCTGTAGGTCTTGGTAGATAGGTAAAGGGTACACTTGTGCAACGGTTATCGAAGGGACACTCACATCGCTGCATTGAAAGTGAGTCAGATGGCCAAAGGTACTGCAAGAAGGATAGGAGAACTTTACACTGTCAGCAAAACTTTTCTTTTACTGTGGGTTTTTTTGCTTTCTGTATTGGTATGGGGCTTTGGCATCATGTGAGCAAGGAAATTCCTTCTGTGTACTGCACATGTAGAAAGGGCATTTTATTTTCCAAGTTTGTGAAACTTATTTGTATGAGAAGGATCCTACGTGTAGGGAACCTGTATTTTGACTGGCTTCCTGATAACTTATCTCTTAGTGATGGAAATGGTCCCAATTTGGGGTATGCACCAGATTTTGCTATGAATATTCATATTCCTAAGTGCTTCTGATGATTAGTTTGATATCCTGTTATGTGGGTTAACCTTGTGAAAATAGCTATGGAATAATAATGACAATACGGCATTTTGAGCAAATAAAGCATGCTGGTTTGCAGGTGATAAATACGAACAAAATTACTATAAAACAAGTACAAAATCAGTTAGTTACTGGTTGAAATAGTTTGTTTTGAAAACACTTGTTTTGAAAACACTTGTTTTCACTGAAGCCTGAAAGGCTCCACATTTTTCTAACCCATGCTGTGTAGACCATGTCACTTATATGCATGCCTTGCTGCAGTGGAGGCAGCATTGGTGACAGTTCAGGAGCTTTTGAAAAAACTTAAGTTGTCATTTGGAAGGCAAGCCTTTACCTAAAAAATTGGTGTCATTATGTTGTTAAAATGAAAGAGTGGCATCAGGGTAGGCTGCCAAATGTTGTCTTGCTTTGAACACTTCTCTTAAACCTCTTCAGACTTCTCACTGAAACTCACTGACTACTTTTTTTTTTTTTTTTTTTTTCTTCCTGGGAACTTCCTCTGCGCTGGGCATCAAAGTCAATATTTTCTGCTTTGCCAAGTTCTAGCCCCTGCAATGTTTTTTCACCAGATAGGTTATTTGCTGAATTATTCTTAAATTTGCAAATTGGCTTGGAAGAGCTGACGCAGGGCAAATACCAGAAGAGAAACAAGCATGTTACAGGCAATGCTCATGTAGGCTCTCCTGGGGACACCCGAGAAACTTGCTGGGTTCGGGCTCTTGGGGCAGAGCCCTCCTTGGGTGGTGACTACTGGCTGCCAAACTGGCATCTGCTGACACAACTGAGATTGCATAGACAGGTATAAAGCAGTGCGAGTTTAAGCCCCGCTTTCCACCCAGAGTTTTTTATACTACGTATAGAGTATCATGCTGTGTCTTTCTTGACTCTTCCTCGACATTTTAGTTGATGGTCATTTGCTGTCTTGTTTGTAATGAGAACACTTGGGAGCTTACGTGGCTCAGCCTAATGCTGTGTCAGTGTCCCAGGCTGTATGGTGTTGGACTACATGTAACCGTGGATGTCAAATGTCCCTTCTTCTCATTGCATCTCACCTGTCTCACTGTGCTTATGGAGAAAACGTCCTGTAGTGAAGACAGGAATGGGGTTGGAGAAGATGGAGTGCCATGCAGACACGCAGGAGGGAGGATTCTCAGCGCTGATTCACACTGCCGCGGCAGCTTGTGTCTGTATGGAAATGGGGATGAACTCAAACTTAAGGTCTGTTGGTAAACAAATAAACAAGTGCAGCTTCAGACTTCAGATACTGCAGTAACCTGCTTCACACAAACGCACCTCTGTGTTCCCTCTGTGTGTGTCAGAGGCCGCTACCCCAGCTAGCATGTGCTAATCTTTTTATTTCTGCCCACGCAACGGGAGAGTTTCATATACAAATTCTTGTAGAGGCACATACAGCCAACAGGCTTGAGTCATTTGGGATCAGGAGCCTTAAGCAGGTTGTCTACTTCTCCAGTCAGTTAAACAACTTGTTTAGAGATTTCTGTCAGATACATGACTCTCTGCCAGGGCTTTGTCTCCTGCTGACGCTCTCTCCTGTGGGATGGCTGCACATGGAGAGCCTGCAGAGCTATCTGCAAGTAAACATAATGCTCTTCCTGAGTTACACTGCCATATACTCCAAGAACAGTGCGTAGCGTCAGCGTTTCACAGGATTTCTGTTTTTTCATGTGAGATGTTTTTCATTTGTCAGTGGAAGAGAGAGGATAATTTTCAAGGCGGTGAAGGAAAACCGAGACCTGTGTCTGCCGAATGTAGCACATGGATACGGACCTCTGTCCTGTCCGGCAGTGCTGTGCTTTCCTTCCCCTACTAATAGTGTTGCCACATTGACTTCCTTGCTATTCTGCTGCCAGCTTTGCCTCTACCTTTTCGTTGTCCTTAGATGGATGTATTTCTAACAACCTCCTCTGTTTTTTTCACATTTCAACTTTTCTTCCTTTTCCTCTCCTTTTCCTGCTTTATTTTCAGAGTGAAATAAAGGGAAAAGTTGTTCCCATTTCAAATGGACTTGGAGGAAGTGAAGAATAAGATTGGTAGCGGGGAGGGTGTGCAAGGAAAAGCTGAGAAAGTGAGAAGAGAGATTTGATTAGAAAAAGGGAACAGAAAATTCCCCCAAATGGGTGGAAACTGGATTTTAGTGTGGAATCAATGAACAGCCGGATGGGGGAGAATTTCCTTCCCTCTACGGTGGAATAGTCTACAAGCTGGATAAGTAGTTGCCATCATAGGGAGGTAGACATTTTAAATTTGGGGATTTTTTTTTTTTGTGTGTGTGTTTGTAAATATACCAGCAAAAATGCAAATGGCACCTTAGCAACTCTGGGTATTGAAGATTCACCTAATCCTTTCAATAGATAGCAAAAAGCAAGCAACTGCAAGAGCCTGGTGGGTCTCCAAGCCCACTCACAGTCCACAGTGTATGAAGAACAGAGGGGTTTTTCATGCTTGTGTTCTTTTATTCAATGGCCTCTCTGCAGTTAGGAAAACAGACACAACAGGCAAAAGTACAGCTGGCACACAGCAGAATAAATGACTAATTTTCACTCAGCAAAGTTCTCTAAATGCCGCTACGTGCCAGACTCTGTGGAGCCATTTCTAAGATCTCAAAAGAAAGATTAAAAACATCTCAAATACACAGAATTGACAGGAAAGTAAACTTTTCTATGGAAGGGACACAAGAAGCCAGATGGTGAGTGTTGCACAAAGCCAAACAAATCCAGTCTCTCAATTCCTAAGGCGTATAAACCTCTGCAGAGAAATTAAATTTCTCTGAAGGAAAGTGAACTTTATGCAAATTCACACTCTGTCATAATTCTGTCATGCAGAACAAAGATCTTGTAATTTCCCAAAGTTGTCCTTTCCTTACCCTTCTGAAAACGTGTTCAAAAGCATAAAATAAGCAGCCTTTTCACTGAAGCAAGCTGGTAAGGAGAGGGAGCAATTATACATAGCGGAGAGGAATCAATCAGTAGTTAACTGTGCTCCTTTTGTTGTTGTTTGAAATAGTTCTGTATCCACACAAAGGTTCGTCTTTTGTCGCTGCATTGTACAGTTGTATGATGATGCAGCCAGCTCTTCAAAGGAGAATGTGACGGAGGATCTGTGGCTTCAATTGACAGAATTTCAAATATGTTCGTACATGCCTGAGAAGAAATTGATTGAGGTGTATTAATATGCACGTTATTTAAATTCCTTGACCAGTGAGCAGCAGTAATAAAGTTTAATAAGATGCTGGCCCACATAAAGCGGGCTGTAAGTCTAGGAGTGTTATGCTGTCACTTTGTAGAACTCATTTTGTCTTCATCTGACATTTATTGCCCAACTTAGTTCACTCTATTTTGAAGAAAGATGTACTAAAATTGTAGAGCATGTGTCCTAGAGCATCTACATGACAAACAGAGTGGAAGGATTTATGTATGAGGAAAAAGGGATTATGGAAGTTTAAAGGGCTGTGAAGAAACAATCTGTAGGGACATAACTGACATAAAGGTAAGGGATTATAAAATTAAGATGTTGTATTTAAATATTTGTTATTACAATCTGAATTTAGCTTAGCATCTAGGACCCCGTGATGGTCTTTTTCTATGCATGGTATGGCACACTCTGAGAAGATTAGTGAAACAGAGTGGAAGTCAAGATGTTGTGGTTTAACTCCAGCCGGCGACTGAGCACCACACAGCCACTCACTCACTGCCCCCCCGGTGGGATGGGGGAGAGAATCGGAAGAGTAAAAGTGAGAAAGCCTGTGGGTTGAGATAAAGACAGTTTAATAATTAAAATAGTAGTAGTAATAATAATAATAACAACAATAATAAAATATGCAAAGGAAGTGATGCATGATGCAATTGCTTACCACCTGCTGACTGATGCCCAGCCAGTCCCCCAGCCAGCTTTCCCCCAGTTATATACTGGGCATGACGCCATACGGGATGGCAGAGCCCTTGGGCCAGTCGGGGTCAGCTGTCCTGGCTGTGCCCCCTCCCAGCTTCTTGTGCACCGGGCAGAGCAGGGGAAGCTGAGAAGTCCTTGACTGGTGTGAGCACTACTTAACACACTGATGGTTTAGTTGTTGCTATCAACATCATTCTCATCCTAAATCCAAAACAGAGCACTATATCGGCTATTAGGAAGAAAATTAACTCTATCCCAGCTGAAACCAGGACACAAGAGAATGAATTAGCTCTAAGCAATTTGAATTGTTCTAATCACACGTGACTAAAGTCGCAATTATCTTTATCTGCTTCCCAATCTATATGTTAAAGATAATTTTTCAAACTTAAATTAGAATTGACTCTAACAGAAAAAGTAGCATTTTTCTGGACAAAACCGAACCAGCTGGCAGGTGTAAGAGTTGAATAGATCTGGGGATAGAAGCAAGTAAGAATTCTTCACTTTATTTGAGGCCATGGCTCTAAATAATTATTGAAAGTAATCAAACCAGTTTACCTTTTTCTCCTTAGAGATGGAAGCCTGGGGCATTTTTCCCCCCTAAAGCATTATGTAGAAATTACAGAAGAATAAATGAGATACAGTTGATGAAGTATAGTCGCATGTTTTCATTAGACTTAAATTTTGTCTTTAGGTTTAGATATGTGCTGAGGTATTTTTCCAATGTCTGTGGTTTTCTTTGTGATCAGTTGAATAAAGCTTAGCAAAGCCGCTCAGTGTTCAATTTAGCATAAATGAATGTGCAAGAAAAACTACAGGGGATTGAGTGAAAGGGAAGATGGTTATGATGATTTCTTTTTTTTTTTTTTTTTTTTTTTTTTTTTTTTTTTTTGAGAAAACAAAGGTTGTCACTGCTTTGGTATCCTGTACTGGTAGCACAGAAACGTGTGCTTATCATCCGGGAAGGATGATGAAATTTGCAGTGAAGCCAGCAACTAATGATGAGTGATGAGAAGTGATTAAAAGGGTAACCCAAAATACCTATAGTTTATTGGTGCTGCTGTACGATGATTGGTAGGTAGTTAATGCTCATGAAATAAAACTGCAATTAGTCTGTAGCAGTTGACCTCCAGCTGAAAACAGCATTGTGCAGAAGACAAAGAAAAACTTTTTCAAATCTCTTTAGATGTACCTGGACCTGATTTTCCCTTCTTCTGTTATACTTGGGATGTTCTTGATTTATAGCCATGTAGACAGGTACTGAATCAAATCCTGGGTGCTGGAGACCCCCAGGGCTCTCACCAGCAGCTCAGGTTTTCTGCACCAGCTAGAGGAAGTAAAGGAACATGGGTTCCTGGCTGTGCGGCCGGGTGTGGAGAGCCAGTAGCTTTTTTTGCTTGGCTTGTTACTTAGCTTTCAGGCAAGGTCTTCTGTGAAGCCACTGGTAGATGCATTCCTGCCAATTTTCACAGGTTTGTTAACAAGTAACTTCAAACTTCTCAGAAATATTACCTTCCTTCCTTTCTTGTTTATTTGTCATTCACGAAATGACAGATGAATATTGATGAAGTTGACAAATAGGTGCTGCCTAGGAGTAAACATGTATGGAAAGAAAACAGAAATTTCACTGGTGTCCCAGGAGGTGATACTGGTGTACACGGAAGAAAATCAACATTCCCTTACAATCCATAAACTTCTTGAAAACACTTGCTTCTTCTGTAGGAGGAATAATGGGAATGGGAGCAAACCTAACCCGATGGAGAAATATTCAGTTCTTATCATTAGATTTACTCATTCTGTGTGCGTGATCTGTCCCCCGTATTGGAGCTGCGCACACATCAGATGTGTTGGACCTCAGATCTGTTTTTGTAAGAACGGACAGTGTAGTAATGCTGCAGTAAGCGGTTGTTTTCCTGCTGCTTCTTGCAGCAAAGTACTTTTCTCCTTCTACTCCTTTGTGTAAATCTAAAATTAAAATAATTTGAAAAGATTAGTTGAGATTAGCGAGGAGAATTTAGTGACATATCTTCTGTGATACAGAAGGCTAAAATGGATTAACCAAGTGGCTTCCTCCAGGGCTCACTGCTGTGATTCGGTAACACAGTAAAAGTGTAAAACACAAAATAACAATAGAATAGAAAGCCAAAAAAATAAAATTGCCGAGTCTCTTTGTGAGGCAAAATTGTGGTATAACATAAGTTTATAGTGGTGGCAGCACTAATAAAATATTGTAATCTTTAGAAACTACAATAAAAAAATATAGCTGCAGTGAAATAATTGCATTTGATTGATTTCAGAGACACTTATTGCTTGCTCTGTTGGTGTTTTGTCACTTGTAATATAAGATGGACTTCCACAGAGAAATCTCCTGGTGGGAAAATATTGTTCAGCCTTAGAGACCTGTTAAAACTTTTCAGTTGTTTTCTTATTTGAATCTTTTAAATGCCATCTCTGTGGATTTGCTGACTACTTCCTTTGGGAGTTATTGTTAACTCTCAAAGCAACTTTTTAAAACGGGGAAAAAATGATCTTTTTGAGCAGCTTTTGTTTTGTGCCTTTTTGTAGAAAAATCTTTTTGATATCCTGGATTTCAGTATCCCTACCATGCACGTTTTATTGTCAGTCATTAGGAGACCAGGCTGTGTATATACTTTTTCCACTAGCCTGTTGCATGACTTTGATTGCGTCTGAGTTCAATATGCTGCAAAATCAAGAAAACGGATGCATTTAGTCTACTTAGGAAATAAGAAAGCTTAACAAGTCAATACTGATCCCGAGTGAATTTCAGAAAATACCTGGTGCGTTATATAATGGAAGAGTAAACTCACCTACAATTTAAAGGCAAGAGGTTCAGAGCCACAAACCGCAACACGTGTCACAGCAGTACAGGAGGTTTAATGCCTGCAGTTATGTCATACAGAAGAATCAATGAGCATTTATCACAAGTTAAGCCAGCAAAGTAAAATAGAAAAACGTATGATCGGGTGACCTTTGTAGCTGTCGTGATGTCTTTTATCTGGGAATTTCAGGGGACTGTAAGCATTGATGAGCAATGCTTTTAACAGTTGTACAAGAAAATGTTTTTGCTTGGAGCTCATAGGATTTAACACAACTTGCCTAGTCAGATGAGAAATGAAGTCTATAATTCAAGTCTCTGGGCTTCCAGTCATTTTTATTACCAGGCCATGTTTTCTTTCTATCAAATTTAATACAAGGCTCTCCCTCACTAGTCTTGGATGAACTTTTTCCTTAAGCTAGTTTGTACCTACTCAGAATAAAAAAGAAATGAAACACAGGGTCCCTGAAAGACAGACCTCGTTAACATCAGCTATTTAAACCCATGCATAAATGCCCTGCGTCAGAATGAAATTGTCTTCACTTGATTGATGGAGAGATGTACCAGATCCATGAAATCGTCAGATTAAAGGCCTAATCCTTCAAAGAAAAGGGAGTGGAGTGGGAATTTGTGGTTTGGGCTATGAATCACAAATAATTAAAAGGGAACAACTGAGGGAGCTTTACACTGTAATATGGGGAGAAGTGTGAGTGGTGAACTCCGATCCCTTTCCCAGGATCTCCTTACGCCAGTTTTGTGATCAGAGAAATCATAAAGTAGAAAGAACGGATAATGTGGAAACGTTTCTGAAGGGACAGACAAAAGCAAGATGGCAGGAAAGCTTCAAGAATCACTGGGAGCTTTTTGCAGGGTGACTGTTTTTCTGCTTTCTTGCCACTGAACTTATGAGGCTTAAGCTGTGATCAGTAGAAGGGAATGGTTTGGAAAGACTTCAGCTATGTCTTCTGACAAAAAAAAAAAAAAAAAAAAAAAAAAGAGAAAAAGATAGATAAAAAAGGTTTCGTTCTGGAAAGAGTGGTCGTTTGAACTTTGTCCACACACTAGTTTGCAATGGTAGTGTTGGAGCTAGACATGAGTTCTAGCACACTTGTAAGTCCCACATATCACTTCGGGGCTATTGGTCATAGCAGCTGAGAAATCAACACAGCACCTCTCTGCCATGCTCTCTGAAATAGCTGAGACCTGCCCGAGTGAAATGTTCACCTTCATTCATTCGTTCCCGGTCCAAACAATGGCTTTAATTGCTTGTGCATTGCTTTCAGCTCTTATTCTTCCCATATTTACATAGAATCACAGAATCACTTAGGTTGGAAAAGACCTTTAAGATCATCACTAACCAGTCCTTCTCAAGGTGATAGTGTATTTTGAAATGTACCCCGAAGCTTGCTGGGCTTAAGACTTATACCACTATTCCTGCCTAAAGACTACAAAAGGTATTTTTTTAATTCTAGTTTTGCAGGTTTATGGTGGTGCCTGTAGCAAAAGGGTAAATGAACGTAGCTGTTGTTGAGACACTGTTATTCTGCAGTCTGTCTAAGAAAACCCTCTGAGGACAGGGATGGGGGGAGAAGGTTGGAAGGGACCTCTAGAGGTCATCTTGTCCAACCTTTTGCTCAAAGCAGGCTTGACGTCCCAGGTAGATCAGGGTGGTCAAAGCCTTTCTTAAAGACAGGCTGGCGAGTAAGGGAATCCAGAGAGGTTGGCACACCGGGAGGTGGAGGATCTGCAGTTTCACAGGGCTGTCAATCCTGTCCTACCACATGCTGAGAATCAAAAGGTTTAGTCTGGTCTGCTACCTTCAGTTAAAGCTAACTCATCACCACCTAGAGCTAACCCAGTTGAGAGTGATCTGTTTTCCTAGTAAGGACAAAGGTCTAGATGTTTGGTTTTGTGTTTTTTTGTTTTTGTTTGTTTGGGGTTTTTTTTGTTGTTTTTTGTTTTTAAATTGTTGTTGTTACTCTTGATAGCCATCAGCTTAGAGTCGATTATGGGATTTTTAAAAATGAAATTCTCTTTTTCATAGTCACAAATCTTAAAAAGGTGAGAGCATGTATTGCTATTCTCAGTGCTTTGGATAAACCATGCTAGAGTATTGAACATGTTTACAGAAATTGTCTTATGGCAGTGCTTGGAGTAATTGAAACCATGAGATTTTACACTGGAAAACAAGATCTTGAAGAAAGATATGTGTATATGAGTATTTGCGTGCTTGTACGTGTGTGTTTGCAACCTGTAGCTTAAGCACGTTGGCCTGGGTTGGGGTTCCCAGGGGAGGCTGGTTGGGGCTGTTAAGTGCTTTGACCCTGTTGGTGCTCTCAGGGCCCTGACTCTGAGATGAAGAAGAACCCAACCATATTAACTACTAAACTCTGAGAATTTACACATCATCTTTACTTCAAGGTCTTAAATTTTGATTTTTGAATGCTTGGGCTGATAAAACTGGAGTTGAGGTGCAATGGAGCCCTTCAAACTGTGGATGAGATCTGGCAAAATATGGTGAAGAAACAAGTTTCTGGTGGGTTCCGCCAAGTGTGTGCATTGTGGCTTTGCTGAGTCAGGGGGTTGGTGGGTAACAAGCAGCTGCTTTGCGGGTGCTGATGTGTGCGGCTATTTACAGCATTGCTTACAAAATTGGATGGTATGGCTGAAGCAGATAATCTGGCCCTGCATTTCAATTGTAAACATTTACTAGCAATAAGCTTTAACTGTCATTGCTTTTGGTCAGATGTTATTTATTATATTACAGTATTTCTGATGGTAGAATACAGTTTTCAAATGGATCGGAGAACGTGTACACTGAGGCTCCATATCAGTCAATCAAAATGATTGTTTTTAAAGGATTTTTTTCTGTTCTAAATGAACATTTGACCAGCCCTATCAAAATATAAGGTGGATTCTTAATCTGGTGGTAAACCTGTATCAGCTGATAGTTTAGTCACACTTTCTCCTCATATTGCTTGTTAATCACAGATACCAATAGTACTCATATGCTTCTGCTTGAAGCTGTAATAAATGTTATGTATTGTGTACGGCAATAAGATGAACAATTTATAAAAAACAGTAGGTAAACTATATGTTTTAATTTTACCTTATGACAAACATGTATTCCACTCTTGCATCATGATAGTATTTAAAATAAAGAGAAATCAGCAACAGAGCCTATCAAAGCCCGCTGATTTCCCTTTAGGGTTATATCAAGCTTTTGCTTTATGCTTTCCTTAGGGGTTGAACATAGGTGGATTTCTAAACATGCATATATATGAAGTACGTATGTATACATATATTAATGAAAACGCCTGTTATAATTTGCCAGAAAGTTCTGTGACGCTTTTAGGGGACCTAATTCAGTCCGGTAGAGAGTAGTAGGCAGTGGATATATAAAGATATACTTGAAACTTTGAGTAATAAAATTACTGTAAATTAAACACAAACTGCACCTATAAATTATATATGTTGGATTTATGTGGTGTGGTAGAACTAACCCTACAGTAAGATTTTTTTTTTTTTCCCAATTTATTTCATTTTAAGAAATGAGATTAACTCTGTGTCCTTATGACATGTTTAAATACACCGAAGGCAGAATGGCAGTCCACATTCTTACTTGAACAACCTCGGCATGTAGGGTCTTTGGACATGACATGTTTTAGTAGGTATTATTTTAGCATCTCTGTCTGCTTGTAATTGTACCAATCAGCATTTAAACCTGCTCAGAAGCAGCAATGAGCAGCCGTTCACAGCACGCGGGTTCCAAACGCCAAGCGGAGCGGATACGCTGAGTGGTCGCAACACAAATAGCAAGAGATAGGTTTCTGGGAGATTCCCCGGGGGGGGGGGGGGGGGGGGGGGAGGTGAGGGGGTAGGGAAAAATAAGAAACAATCACTACCACTTCATCTTTGAAATCTGAAGTTTGCTGAAAGGGAAGATGATTGGGAGACTTGTTTTGAAAACACACTTCTGATCTGTACCCAAATGCTAAAATTAGAGACATTAGAGCTAGCCTGACAATAAAAAGACTGTACTAGGAGATGAAATTTTAAGTGAAAAACTGGGAATACAAGTGAAGCTGAAGTTCATGGCTACTTACGTACACTTTTATCTTGCTCTGTGTAGACGAAGGAATATTTTATGTCTGATTTGATAGTCGTTTTTATGTGCTTTTCATTTTAATAATAGTCACCAAGTAGTCATGGTCTGAATTTATTTTAGAGCTAGCACAAGATACGCTCACTTATATAAAAGACCTTTAATGTAGAGATACGTGTTTGTCTTATCTGATGAAGAAGGCAAGTATAAGAGATCAGAGGACATTGTGAAATGATCACTTCAGAATTTTTTATGAATTAAGTTTAAACAAACTCTACCAGGTAATTGCTTTCAGATTCCCTCCCCGATCCAGCCTGCTTTGTCTACTTTCAGTTGCTCTTCATGTGACAAAGGTAAAAGGCGGGGATGTGAAATCCTCCCCTGACTAGAGTTGAACAAAATGTATTTCATTGACTTCAGTGGGCTGGACATTGAATGCCAGTTTTCAAAAATAAGGGGTTTGGTGCTCTCTGAAAAGCAATTCTCTTTCAAACCCCTCCGGTTTTGTACCCAGAAATGGCAGTGCTTATATTACTGGCTGTACTTCAAAACTCTGGCCTTGAAACTTTCATGTAAGTAGGTTACGGTTCCATGGGGATGTTAATCAGCGACATCCTTCGTTTGTGTAATGCAGTGCACTCCAATTAGTTTTGGAAACGGGTAACTGAGAAGTGTGTTTAAATGGATTTTCTTCAAACAGCCAGTTTATATCCATTGACACTCAATGGATAATCCTTTGTTTAATAGGGATGACAAGATCTCTTTTGCAGGACATAGATTTTGTGATTAGACACATTAAGCTGCTTTAAATCACAAGCAGAGGTAACCTCTTAAGCTTTGAAAGTGGTTTAGCTTAGGTATTAAGCTCTATGTTAAGCTACTTTTACAGCGTATGGTGCATGGAACACTTAAGATATACCCTGTACCCCAAAGGATGTAACTGGGATGCTAACGGCTGAGTATACAGTATATAGAGATTGAATCCACCCACAGATGATTACTGACTGATCCTGGGGAACTCAGCAGCTGCTAGCAAAAACTTGTGCGATGCAAAAACAAGAGGGCAACTTCTGTAATTGATGCTGTAAAGGAAGCTGAAGAAAGGAAAGTATAACCACTTGTGTTTGACTAAGACAGGAGTGTTAGCCTCAAGACTTCAGAAAGTGCCACAGCAGCTTTGATAGCTGAGAGTGGTCAGTGCTCCTGTTCTGCTGGTGAAATTTCCCATCTGCTAATTTCCACTCAGGACGGCAGCATGCTTACCCTTCTCCCCCAGCTTTTCTGTTACCGTTAGATTTATGATTCTTGCTACCTGTTCCATCAGAAGAATTTGCATTTCAGTTATGAATCCTTCAAGCTAAGTACCTCTTGAGTGTTTTATAGCACAAATTAAATTAATGCTTTGGTACAGTTATTTAGACAAGTATTAGGTCTAATGCAAAAGCAGGTACGGTTCCAGCGGCATACTACCTACTTCTGTGTGATTTACTGTCTTCTAAATCACCTCTCTTCCAGTAATCCAGAGTGGTGCTGCTTACCTAGAAGACTGGGATGCAGTTAAATGAGCATGTGGCATATGTGTCTGGGTCCTGCTTTCCGTTTGATTCTTTGGCTATTGCGTATGGGCTGAGGAAAAGGAGCCTGGGCTCTTTCGGGACGTGTGATTATACAGATCTGTACTGCTAAGGGTAGAATTTTGCCCTCTTTGATCATGCCTTTTATTGATGGGCTTGCCATAAAGGTTAAAGGGAGCTTCTTGCTTTGAAAGCTTGGAAACAGCCCATCTGACAAAGTAGTACCTTTATTTGTTAAAAGCTTTTTAAGCTTATAGACCTGGAACAGCCCCAGTAAAATAAATGAAAAACTATCCAAGATAAACAGACTTACAGATGAATAAATGCTCACTACTATTTTTAGTCTGAGCTCACAAAATCTCTTCCTGACTGCCTGGCCTTTTTCTCTAATAAAACAGCTAATTCTCCAAATATTAATAGAGGCATATTGGCAGATTTGGGGCTCTCAGTTCTTCCTGAGCTTAAACAGAGGGAATGAAGTTAGACAAAACCTTTTCCAAATGGGCCTGTAAGTACTTGTTTAGCAAAGTTCCCGTCTCTCCAAGGACTGATCTTTCCGCAAACTCTAAGCAGCGATGCATTAGAGAAATAGTTAGCAACCCTGCAGCAAATGAAAGCTTTGCTCGTTCATTACTGTAGCCAGCACAGGAAGGATTTCTGTACAAGTAGACATAAACAGTCCTCCAATTTACTGGTGCAATTTTCCAGAGTGTTGAGCACTCAGAGCTGTAGTAAAACATATGGTTTAGATGAAGCTTGGAAGACCATGGGAAGAGAGTGTGGAGAGTCTCTGGGACAATCAAACCTCTTTGAGACTATGTTTTTCTCATCTGCTTTATTGCTTATCGCTGTATATAAATTTTTGTGCTAGATGTGGAAAAAAACCCCCACTCTCCTGTGTTTACGTGTGCTGGATGCGTTTCATTCGAATGGCTAGACGTACCGACGTGCTCTGCGCTGAAGGTCCTCGTTCTCCTCTCTCGGGTGGTTCAGGGCGGCAGAATGCTGCTGGGCTTTCGTTCGCTGCTGTATCTTTCTCTTGCCCTGTGAATCAAAAAGCATGGGGTTGTTTGTTACAGTATCTTTTTAAACCACCTCGCTTTGATGAGGAAAAGCCCAAGCCTGCAGAATGCAGCTCCTTGCTGTGGCATAGAATCAGGAGTATATTCGGAAATTTTTTTCCTCTTTGAAGTGGGTACAATTTTGCCTGAAACCAACTTACAACATAGCTGTGTTTACTTGTATGCCCCTTTGTACTGAAGTAATTTGTTGGTCTAATGATGCGCTGGTGTGACTGTCAGGAGAGGGACCAGACTTTCTGCTATGGGAGTGCTTTGTAACCATGCTCCTTGCATCTCCTGGGACCAGAAGTGAGACATCTGTGAGGTACCAGCATGGTTAGGTTGCCCATGTCTGCTTTAGGCCTTGAACTACATGTGGCTAGGACTTCTAGATGTTTGGGCAGAAGTCAAAAATACCTGTTTGGATTTGCCCAAGCCTCCTGTGCTCTGTCCCTGCGTTCTCGTTATGTGCAAAATGTCAGCTTGTTGGGACTTTGTCTCGTTTTTGCTTGATCTAGAAAGGATTTTCTGGTCTGAGGCTCTTGGCCTGTGGTGTATGCCTGGGAAGTTGGCCAGGAGGAAAGCAAGAGTGTGGGGCCAACGTGACACTTGCCCCGTCTCTCACACAAAAAAGCTTCTCTTTGCAACTTGCTTTTTTGTGGAGTCTTCGCCTCACATCCAGGCAGCCTACACCGCACTTTCAATAAATTGATGGTTTCATGATACCTCAAGTATGTATGTCTTTTTGACTAACAAACCCTTTGCCATGCTGATGGTTTGTATTTATATCTGTGGTTCTCTAAAGATTATACCCCAGCTCATCCTGTAAGGATGAGTAACAGATATGGGGACTAAGAAACTGATCTCCCTTGTGCCGGGTCTCAAGTGAGGTGGCCTGCAGGGCTGCAGCGAGACAGCAGGTGGGAGCAGTAGATCAAAGACCAAAATGATGCCTCTAGCACTGCTCCAGAATTGCAGAGGGAGGGGGACAGGATTTTGGCATGAAGCTCCACGCTGAGCTTCATGTCGGGAACAGCATGAAGATAGCTTGGAAAAAAGTAACATGGGTAGGAAAGATGACTCTCTGACTGAGGATGTGCCCAATTGCCCGGAGCTGTGCTGTGGCTGGCAGCCCGAGCGGGGTCCTGGAGCCTAAGGACTTCATGGTGGAGCTACAGCAGCCCTCCAGGGCAAGCAGTAAGCATGCTTGTGCTTGTGTTGGCTGTCCGGGGATGCTTAGAGCTAATGCACGGTTTTGTTCCTGGCATTGGTTGTCATCATCTTGGGCAATGTGGACAAAGAGAGTTTATACTCAGCACAATTTCCTCCATGTAACAGCAGCCTCAAATGCATGCTCAAAATGTCAGCTTTTGTGTCTTTTGCCCCCATCCTATTCTTTTGCTGGATCCTAAAGTGCTATCTTGCTACCATTTCCCTTTGCACCTCTGTCCCACTTCACCATCTGACTTTACTGGCTGGCATCCCAACCATCTTAGGCTCAGGAGATGACTTTCTTAACAAAGATGTCTTTTATTGAGCAGGAAACCTTGCATGAGCAGTCCAGAGCACCTGCTGCATGATAGACAGGGATGTTAATCAGTACAAGTTTGGTGAGGCTGCTCTCCAAGGTCTTGCACAAATTTGTGTGTCAGTAAATGCCAGTCATTTTCATAAATGGCTTTTAAAAAAAAGTATATTTCATATTCTAAGTGAGGCTTTAGCAGAAATATCATTCTCAAAGGCCTTTAAGTATTAATCCCCGATCAGCTCATACATTTTCTGTGAGCTGCTTTACCTGTGTTACCTGCAGCAGAAGTAGGCACTCTATTAAAAAGCACAAATTACCAACGTTTCCTCCCCATTCCCTGCATTCCTCTGCTCCATCCTAACAGCCAAAGGCTCTGTGCCGGGCAGCATGGATGCTGTGAGGGAGGTTCAGTACCTTCCCAGTTGATTTATAAACAGTTTCAATTGTAGGAGTCTTACAGGGCAGGGTCACATTTTGCCTGAGGGGGAACAGGGCTCTCCCAGTCCCGCACCGTGCTGGTAGACCCTTCTCCCTTGGTGTTTACAGCTGGACGTCATCTTCCCTGCCAGCCTGCCATGAGAGCCTGGGTGTAAGGTCGGCATTTATGAATTGACCACTTTGGTGAATAACCACCTGTTAGTCTGAAGGAAATCCCATCATGTAGGTGAGCCCCATGCAGTTCTGGTAGCTCTGTGGCATTTTTCCTTTATCCTGTTTATAAAAAGTGCTGGAATATAGCAATGAGAGAACCATCTCTGTCATGGCTGAGCTTCAGTGAGGTGAGGTGCACTTTGTCACATAGATTACATGCCTGAAACTTGTTTCTGTGTTCAGTGACCTAGACGATGTTCCAGCCCCAGTTTTCTGAACTGTGAACGCACTTGACCCCATTTTGCGCGTACACCTTTTCTCCTTTTGGTGCAAAAAAAGCAAATGCCAACAGCACGGGGCAGGAGAGGGAGAGATATATTCAGAACTTGGTTTTGAGCTGCTTTGTTTCCATTGTGTTTTGGCTGGCTTGGGGTCACAAAGTGGTGCAAAGCCATTTTTAGGACCAGCTGCTGAAAGACAAAGGTACAGAAAGACAAAGACTTAACACTTAAAGCACAAGTTTTTTGTTATTTTCTTGTACTTCCAGGTATAGATCAGTTGTTGCAAGTCCTTACATTTCCGAATATAAATATCTGCATTTGGTGGTGTATCACTAAACAACTGACACTGTAAAATTAAGGTTTTCTCAGTAAATGAATTTAGAAACAAAGAAAAGTGGTGAGAAGAGTACTCTGATAATGTGCGGAGACCTTTTCCCTCCTTCAGTAACACTAGATCTCCTGGATGGAATGTCACATTTTAATGTGCTGGCTTGCAAACAGGGAAGATGCTTTTTAAAAACATACTTTTGGGTTTGTAAAAACACTTACTTAAGACAAAGAAAACCCTTTACCAAAGCACTAAAACCATAGAGAGAGGGACTATGATGCATGTCTTCAAAGGAAAAAACACTGGGCTACAGGCAACACAGTCGGAAGCACAACAAAGGACTTCTGAGGCTTAGCAGAGGCACGGAGGAGATGGGTTGGCTTGCCTGCTGCATGGGGTTGGGAGAAAAGGTATTGGAACAAGATTAAAACCTTGTTCTTAGTAGGATTTCTGCACAGTTTGCACAGCTGACTGGGAAGGCAGAGCAGGCCCAGGCTATCGGCATTTCTCTCTTTCCCCAAGCGTTGCTGGGGTGAGGAGAGTGGGAGGGCTGCTGCTGAGCTGTGTGGCCAAGAGGTGCGTGCCTGGCTTTGCAGCTCTCCACAGGAGGATGCATATGTGATTTTAAATATCTTCTCATGAATGCTTTGCAGTTGCATGAATGCTTCTGCCTTCATTTAAAATCTCTGGAATATGTAATACAATTTAGGTAGTTATTTCTGTACCACATGAAACAGAAGGCAGTGTGGGGAATTCTTGTATCCCTCCATAATGGCAAAATAGATCATGAAATGAACGAAGTATAGAGGCTAGTCCGAAGACAGTTTTTTTTAGGCGCTAAACTTAATGCAATTTTCAGCTTGAATGCGATTTTAAACTTGGAGTCAACAGTACAACTCACCTGAAACTGTGCATGGGTCCTGCTCTGCAGGGCTTTTTGGAGAAAAAGCAGTTTATTGTCCTGAAGATCGGGTTATGTGCAAAAATGCTAGCATAGGGTTATGTCAAGATGCTGCTTCTGAATTTATACTTTAAATAGTTTTCTCCTTGTAATAGGTACGTTACACAGATGTAAACTGCTAATCCTACAACGGTACTGGTACTTCAGTACTAAAATATTTTGGCTGCTCTGTGTGAGCATTAAAATGCACATCAGTAAAAAGTTGTTTGAGCTTGTGACTAAAATCTGTTTTCATCAGTGTGCTGGCAGCATTCTTGAAGCAAAGACCTCTGAGCTACCATAGCGTGAGACTTAACCCATGGTCCTAATGACCTGTTGTCACTAAAAATTTCTCGGTACTTTTCACAGTAGGAAGTTTATTAACTCTGATGTTTGGACTAAGTCCAGTTTGGATAATTACATTGTGGCTACATGAAGTATTATGCCACAGTATTTTCTGTTGGTAGCTCTTTCCCTTCTCATCCTAAAATATGGTATGTTAGTCACATTCTTCTACAGTATTTAAATGTAGTTTGTCTGCTTCAGTAAAGTTAAGGTCTGCAATTAGCACATGCCCATCTTGCCACATGGATGTAGTATGGCACATCGATGCTGGGTAAAACTGCAGTGTGTGTTGGGTTGAGAAACGGGCGGTCTGGTGAGAGTGGGCGCTGTGGAGGATGTCCCGTGGCTTTTGTCGAGGAGTCACAGACCCCTTCACCTCTTCTGAAATGAGTCATGATTAGTGCCTCCGGAATTCAGTCATGAATCTGTGCGGATGCGCCTAAGAGGGAGAGGAATGTTCTTTGTTTTTCACCACTTCCCCATTTCAAGTTTTAGTCTTGTGACTTGCTTCAGTACATCAGGTTGTGCAGTTAACTTATCCACATCCTGCCTTCACTGAAACGTCCCTGACCTTGTCGAGGTACCTCATTCACAACAGGAACATGTGATGATTTCTGAAAACTGATGTTGAGCATCTTTGGATATTTCTCAAGTTTATAAAATCAAAGATCAACAAAGTTTACAAAATCAACTTCCACTGTGGTGTGTGATGATTCAGAGAATGACAGGGTGATTTTGTGGCTTCATAGCAGGAACCCAGACTACTTCTTTTCTGTTTCTGGACGAGTGATTGTCTCATCTTAATTGCTAAATGCAGAGTACCTCCGGACTATCAGCAGTCTTATGAAAAAGAGAAGACTGAAGTGGTATTTGCAGTGATTAAAACAACGTTGGAACCAATGAAAGCTGCTGTTAATAATGATATTGGCCTACTTTTTATCACAAAACAGCATATACTTGTGTCTTGCAGTCAGGTGCTGTTGTAGGTGAAAAAATAGCTTAAATTGTGAGTGCTAACAGGCAGCAGATAATTGAGTGTATGTGTGGGTGAGTGTCTGACCTTCCGGAGTCAAGCATGCTGCTCCCTGGAAGCTGATGGAGAATTGGATTAGGATCTTGTTTGTGTGAAGAATCCAGATTCATGGTAGTATTTTCTTTTGTAAGCTCTTCCTGGTGTGGCATTAAACATAAACATTAAAGATAGGCCTTGAACATTCCACAACTCGAGGAACATTGGCTTCTAAACCTGGTTTTGCTGGGTCTGGATTAATTTCTCAGTGACTTCAGGCAGGTACACCCAGTCTAAACAGCCCCTCTTCTTCCTCCAATGTAATGTTTGTGCGTGGCCTGCAAATCTGCTCTGTCTCAAAGCGAAAATCAGGTAAAATAACTGATGGAAAGCTGGAAAAGTGAAAGTACAACATGATTTTAAGGCAATGGTAGAAGAAATACCCATGAAAATATATTTGAGAAGTGTTTGTACAAGGTCTCTACTTTAGACTGTGCAATGGCTTTGGCATTTAACATTGTCTGTATTGGCAGAGAAAGAAAAGCAAGAAAAGTAAAGAAAACAAGGTCTGTCTCTGCCTCAGAGAGAAAAAACAAAATCCAACTGTCAGGCTGTATGGATGGATAACCAAAGTCAGGGATTAGGAAGGGGAGAGATAGGGATGGAAGGGGGAAGATTAATTTAAAAAATATGGAAAAGAAAGAAAGAAAAATCTGGAAGAAATGCTGATGAACCTGAAGGCAAGGAAAGGGGTTTAGATGCAAGGGGAAAAAAACAAAACTGAAAAGACATTGAAGTGCTTCTGATACAATTAGTGTGCTGTAAAATGTGTGTTATTAACTTCTGCCACCGCATTTTATCATATTTGAAATTTAAATGACAAAAAAGTTGTCTTACTTTACTTTTTTTTCTTGTATTCTCCATTTAAGGAAAATGGCCTTGCTGTGTTGTGAATTGAAGAGCAAGCAATTCAGTAGTGTGGGTTACAGAGTGTTACACTTTTAATGCTCTCCGTCAAGTCCAGTCTATTTGTCACTCCCTGAACAGAAGATACTAGAAAACACAGTAGTATCACAGCCTACCTATACCAAGCCAGGAAATTTGTTTACATGGCACAAATATACAATATGCTTCAGATTCTACTTTCTTTATGCACTGCATTTGAGGACCCTCTTTTGGCGTAGCCGCCCAGAATCCTGTCTTTTTTCTTTTTTTCCCCCTCCTTTAGCATCAGGCTCTTCAAAGTGCATCCTTTATCTTTCATTCCTCCAGCTCCAAATTAAAGGTATGGTGTGTTTTGTTTTTTTGTTTGTTTGTTTTTTTTTTTTTTTTGTTTCTTTTTTTTTTTTGTGGGGCAGTCCAAGTAGCCCATCTTTCATGTAGCACATTAAACGCACAGATTTCTACCCCAATTCCACCAGTGACCATTCGCCTGGTACAGACACAACTCCAAAGCAAGTTTCTTTAGTAATCAGTTGTTTGGCTTGCAAGCAGTGGGATCTGTTTTGTATGTGGAGAAGTGGCTGTACTTTCCAGTGGTTTTAATCATGGTCTCAAAGAAGCCTGTCGCCTGCAAAGCGGTAGGAAAGTGGGTATTGAGACCAGTGAGGACGTGCATGACTAGCACAGTGTCTACCTGCTGGCCACCACCTTCAGTGGGACTGGTGTGCACCGACTGCCGTGTCCTCCTGGGTGGAGGGATAACTCGTGGAGGGGGCCGGAGGCTCAAAGTGCAATGAGGGCAGATGAAGAGAGCTGGAGTATGCCAAAACCAAGGGGGCAAGCATGTCTTCCCCACAAATACAGAGACGGGCAGAAGAAGCAAGAGCACAGGTAATGGAGACAAAATCTACATCCTCGTAAATCTACTTCATTCCATCAGGGATATTTCTGTTCACTGCCATAAATATTTTGTCCCTCCCCTAGCTGTGCTGTTGTATTGCTGCTCTCTCTCCTGTTTGTTGCTGGCCTGTGTGGCTACTCGGGAAAGTGACTTGCAGGCCAAAACATTGAAACCTGGCCCGAGAGTAGTACATCCAGCTGGGAAACAGCCTCCATCACCACCAGCATGACAGGAATTCAACAAAACAGTCATGTACGGAAATAACCGGGCTAGATGATGCTGAAGTGGAACTCGCTCCAGCAGTGGCTGGGATTTTCCCTCCCTTGAAGAAGCTGGAAGATCCCCCTGAGACTTGTTTTAAAGTTATGTGGTCATTTGTGGGGAAAGTCTTGTGTGATTTGCAGTTTGTGGCCTCATGACTTCTCAGTAGCTCTCAGGACCTGCTTTTCGGGGACTCCCAGGCTGTGGTTGTCTCTGGGACAGGCTTTTAGAGTAACTCCTGTGGCACAGGGAGCCATAACCTCAGCATCACAGGTCAAGGAGAGACTTTGAAGAAGTCCTGTTATCCCCCTTGCTGCCTGCTTTCCCCTCCCTTTTTGCCCGCGGGCAGAGGCTGAAGGTCAGGGAAAATCCAGGGGGAGTTGCAGGGTGCTCTATGGATTTAGGGTGATCTGAACCTGCTGGAAACAGCAAGAAGTTTGTTGGATACTTGAAATATGGTAGGCAGGAAAGAGATGTTTGGAGGGAAACCAGCTTTCTGGTTTAATATGCCTGTAACAGCCAGCCACTTAAACGGGAGTGTTTTTCTGACTCGGAAGTTAACATGTTTTTTCTAACCTGGCTCTTTCACATGCGAAGAATTCTGGATTTTCAGTAGTTTCTTTCTACCTTTGGCTTCAGCGGAGTGACAGACTTTCACTTGGGGGTTTAATGCAGTGCAGGCTCTCCTGATGAAGTCCTCAGCTCACTTAAATTGGCACGGCTCCCATGAGTTAGGGGAATGGGACTACTGTGCCTTTGCTGGCTGAGCTTTATTTCATTGCACAGCACCCTCCAAGATCTCCGTACTTCCACAACAGGAGGGTACTCAGTGCTTTCCAGCAATGCAAAAGCCATGTACTGAATAGATTTAAGAAATTAAGATGTAATATGTTTCGGGAGAAACAGATCGCTTGGTATGGGGTGTTCTTTTTAGCAGAACTTAATGGACATCAGCTTTAGTTTACTCACAAAATTGGAGGAAAACCATTCCCCTGTGCTGGGGCTATAAACATATTTTCAAGTAAGTTGCCTTTTAGAGGTGTTTTTAATATCTGATGTCAGGGTGATTGCTATTTGTGGTTTTACTTAGCCCTGGAGGTATAATACTTAATATTGTCAGAGCAAGAGCTTGGATTCCACCTCAAGTCTGTGCCTGTAGTCTGCCTTTCTTTCTTTCTTTCTTTTTTTTTTTTTTTTTTTTTTTTAAATCCCCATTTGTTTTGCCCCACACAGGCAATTAGTGTGACTCTCGTTAAAAGTGGGGCATGATGACTTTGTCAGGCTGGGTGCGGCACGGATCACCGGCCTTTGCCTTCCAGCTGTGTAAGACGTGGGTCAGTTTCAAATCCTCAGAGGAAACTTGTCGAGATATTTAACAGGCTTCACTTATACAAGCAAAAATGACTCATTTAAACCACTATCAACATGATGATTCAGGCTCTGTTAACAAGCTGAAATAAGCAGGTCGTGATCAGGCATATAGATGGATTTAGATTTATTAAGAGATTTCTTTTTAGAGTCCTGCCATCAGACAGTATAGTTACGAGTCTAACAGAGTGAGCCTAGCACAGAGGTATGTAGTCAGCTTTTTACTGCGTTGTTTTATTTTGAAAAATCTGGGGGGAAAAATCTGCAAAAACTTAAGTTATATCTTTGGCATATGTTGTCATTGATACATTCTCAGACATGACCACCCAACTGACAATTCTAGCTGGCAAAAAAATGATTCTCCTAAGTGTGATCTTTAACTCTGAGCTTGTAAAATCTCTCAAGAAACTGATGCAAAATCATTGCTGCCTTTTTTCTTTCCCCCCCCCCCCAAAAAAAAAAAGAACAACAAAAAAGTTCAGGTTCTGGCCTTTCCTTGAATATTAATATTCCAGTCCCTGTGGTAGCCCTGTGAAGTGGTGCCAAAGCTGGCAAACGGCTCCTGCTTCAGCCGAGAAATAAACCAGCCTCATATCTGTGACGCTCCCCCGATGTGTCAGAAATCCAGTTTCAAGCCCTGTGGTACAGTCTCCACCAAATTTGTGTCTCCTGAAGAGCCTGTAAATATCTACAGACTTCTTCATCCTGCAACCACACTTAAGACCGCCCCAGTCTTCACAGTGCTAAATTAACAATGTCGTTTCCCCTCCACAGGCCCATCCTGCCTCACCTGCAGATGTTGCAGCAAGGTAGGCTGATGTTATTCTGCTCCCATCCAGCTCTTTCACATACTGTTATGACCTTTTGGGAGCCTGTTAATTCTGTTCTTCTGAAAGATTTTTGTTAGATTTTTCACACACAAAAAAAAAAGTCATCTCATCCTTTGATGCCCCTGCAGATGGAAGCTTCAAAGGAAGAAGGATATAGGAGCCAGCATACTTTTAAGTGACTGGGTGATTTGAATTTTGCTTTTCTCTTCTTCAGTAGAACATGAGGATGCAGCACTTACACCCACAAGCAGAAATGCTTATGGGATTCAATTTTCGGCTACTATTAACGTTTTCCTGCAAAGATACAGGTGTCCTGTAGACTTTTGTCAAGAGGCAAACCATACTGGTTTTTAACACTGCACCTTAATATTTTCTATGATGAATAGTCATTGTGCAATACTTTTTTTTTTATCTACTGCATTCTGTGACTTCCAGTTATTACTTATGTTATATCTTATGCTGCATGTTCACTTGTGCTGAGTACGTTCCTCTTTAAGTCCTACAGAAAGTGTTAGAACGGCACAGCAGACATAGATCTGCACTGCAAAATTGTCTTGCTCTAAGTTTTGTTATCCAGTAACAGTTAACTCGCACGTGCTCTGGGGACATGGTAACATCAGGATACTAATGTTGATTACATATCACCTTGCAGCTGATTGCTGTAGCACTTGAAGCTGATATATTTTCTGGATAGAAAAAAGCAGACACCTCTTTTCCATGCATTGGTGCAATACATCATGGGACACTCAAGCAGTGTGTTGTCCAGTACTGGATTAGCATGAAAGAATTAGGAATACTAAGGACAAAGAGGCCATGTTTTTGTCTTTTCCACTCCTCAGTGTTTTTGCAGCCCAGGATTTTTTGCAAAGGGTGAATCTCACAGCAACTTGTATGCTTCATTCTCCTATCAGCAGGCATCCAAACCCTTGCAAAGAGACATTTGTTTCTTTTATCTTTTTTTCTTTTTTAGTATAGTATAGTAAGTTACTCTTTTTTCTTCCCTTTTGCTTGTAAAATGCTTTGCATTGAAATGACTTTCTAATAGCCTAGAATTAAGAGAATGCCTAATGGCTCTGGATTTATCTAATATTAGTAATCTTGTGTTTGTGAAATGAAAATGAAAAACATCAGAAGTCAGGGAGAATTGCCATTTTCAAATAAGAAGGGACATCAAAGTGAAGGAAAGTGGGCATCTCTGAAATCAGTTGTTTTCAAGGAATCTGACTGTTCCTTGTGACTTGTGTGGCTGCAGTCCTGTTGTGTTTCTAAGAGCTCCGGGCACTCTCAGATGGGTCGATACCGCCCTTGGCATCTCCTTCCTCTCCTTTGCTGTGTACTTGAAAGTGCACGTTATCCAGTTCACAAGAAGTATCAGCGGTATGGAGCAGAGTGTGGGTTGTTCCCCCCGCGTATGAAAGAGAAAATCACTGTGCTGTCTCCTGATGTCTTGTTGTGTGACCTTCTCTTGCGGTAGGCCAGCTTCAGAGACCTCCTCTTGGAAGCCGCTGATTGTCCCTGTCGAAGTCCATGGCTTGCAGCCCTCCACGAGATGTCTTCTGAAGTGTTCCCATCCCTTTCTTCCCTGCAGCTGGGCTTGAGCTGTCCTTGCCTGCCTCTAATCCCCTTCCCATGCTGAGACCCTCTTGGATTTCTTTTCTTTCTCTTCTCCAGGCAGGAGTATAAAACATAGGTGTTTTGTTTTCTTTGGATATAGCATTGGTGGACTTGGCAGTGTTAAGGTTTATGGCTGGGCTTGATGATCTTAAGGGTCTTTTCCAACCTAAATGATTCTATGATACTACTACCTATTTGCTCTAAAATCACCCTGAGGGTGCGGCACTCTGCGGGAGCTGCAGAGGTGGTAGGCAGGCACAAGGCCACCGGTCACACAGACCTGGAGTAGCGATCCTCATGGGGGGACCGTTGTACGTCCAGGAGTCGGTGACCCACCTGACAGCTACCCTGGGCAGGCACAGGCCCGTGCTGTGCTGCGTTACGCCGCCTGTCCAGCCTGGCCTTCAGGCTGTGGGGTGCTGCAGGGACCCCTTGGCCGCGGGATCGCCTCAGCCCACTCGTGGCAGCAGAGGAGCCTGCGGGCAGCTCCCACTCGCAGCCACCTGCCTGGCCTTGCCTTTACCTAACTGTGCAGCAATGAGTTCTCAAGCCGACATCCTTTCTGTTCAACAGCAGAAATGATGAAGAGGGTTGTTTTCTTGTAAGAAAATTATATAGTAGCTCAAATTACCAAAAAGGAGGAACTTCTCTCAACAGACGCCATCTGTGGTGTGGGAAAATCCATCCAGGGTCTGTCTGATGTCGCATGAACATGGGGTTCCCAGCATTTGAAGGGTCACGAGATTTACTTGCTATCTATATTCCTCCTCTTAATCTTATCAAACCAGCTGTTTTATTAAGCCATTTGTTGCCAGGCTTTCTTGCTAATATCCAGAAGGAGCGCTACGCCATCTCCTTCCCACCTCACCCCCAGTGCAGAAGACCTGGGCAGCGGAGTTTGAAATCATGACGCTGTGAAAGTGTGCGTGTTGTGGGGTTAAACCTGAGGTGCAGCTGGCCTTCAACATAAAAAATAGAGCCTATAGCTGAAGCGTGGGGCCAGCGGATTGTTTCCAAACACCTACACCTGATGTGTGCCTTGACTGCGTCCCCCTCCCTGTGCCGTGGTTTCCTTGGGAGTGAAACGTGGGCTAGTGGACAGCAAGGATTCGTGGCACACTCCAGTCACATCCAGTGACTCCAGTGGCTGTAGTGAGAGGCAAGGCAGGACTGCAGAGCCTGCTGCAGAGTTCACCCGCTGCACAGTACAGACAAGCAGTTGTGACTGCAGTGGCGTTTTGGTGAGAGTTACCTGTTAGCTGAGGGCTTGTGGCTCTTAAGGAGGTGATACTGCTGATCTAAAAAAAAAACCAAAAAAGTAGTTTTGCTGACTTGCTCTGAATTTGTGAGTGTCCACACATAAATCTCTGGTGATAAAACCTATGTTATGGTGACAAAGCTTCACAGACTAAGTGAGGGCTCAAATGTTAGAAATGGATATGCTGTGAGCTTTATCAATCGAAACAATGAATCATTTTTTAAATATCATCCAATGAAGGGCTGAGCTTACGAGCTTGGTATGCTTTTCCACATATGTTCATGAAGTGCAACAGCAATTCTTGTTCTGTTTCCAGCTATCAATAAGATAAAAATTTGTCCAAACACTCTTATTTTAATGTGCTCTTATTTCATCTTCTTTCACAGCTCATACTTTGCATAAATATTTCCTGGTTTGTAAAACACACGGAGGCATTAGCTATTTTTAGATTTCTGCCTGCCAAAAGAATGTAAGGTTAGTGTGGTGTTTATATTGTTCCACAAAGTCAGTGTGATGTTACAGACAGAGACGTGGGATGTGTTTTCCCCTCTCTGTTACTGCTTTGCATTCAAACTTTACAACAAACACAAAATGTCCAAACTAATAGGAGAAAATATCTTAGAAAGCTACATTGTTTCATCTTGGTAGGATTTTCTCACCTAAATAATTATCCACTTAAAGAAATTTTAGAATAAACACCACTATAAAGGGCCAGTAGCTAATTTTCAGTGTCAGATTCTGGTGCCTAGCCTGTTAGGCACTTTTGCGAATATATCAAATTTTACTCCGAGGGATATTGCTAACCATTAAGACTCCAAATTTAGAACTTTGTTTTAAATGTCTAGAACTTGATGAAAGTTGTGCTAAATATTTACTTAGATTTCCCTGGGATTGTCTCGGTTCTGATGAGATCAGAGTTGTGCTGAAAAGCCAGTATGTAATGCCCTGCTTCTTGAAAGAGAGATAACCATGGCGGGGATTTATATACCTTTTTCTCAGCTGCTTTTTTTACTTTTCCCATCTAGGGCCCCTCACCACTTGTGCACAAATGCAATAGTTTGTGAGACCACCTGTGGAGATCCAGACCAGAAAACTGTCCAAGACCCAAGGTAATGATACAAAAAAGGCTGAGATTATAGATTCAGGTTACTGTGTGGTCCACCAAAGAGTTACAAGGGGTGGCACAAGTGAGGGGAGGGCCTCAGCACGGGAGTGAGCAGCAGGAATGTGGGCTGGGGGTCAGGACTTCTTCAGAGCCCACATTGCTGCTGGGGAAGGCAAACTGTATCCTGATAGTTCAGTGGATGCTGTCGTACGTTTTTATGGTGTTGAGTACTGTTCCCATGTAATGGTCAGGGAAATCTACTATGGAAATTGTTCTCCTTGCTTTTCATAGGGAATAGAGGACCACATCAGTTTTTGTCGTTAAGATTCTTGTGGGATTTTATAGGCTGCAAACTATGTTGGCTTATGTAAGGAAAATTTCATACCCCAGCCTCACGTTGCCATTGGTCAGAGCAATTTTGGAGTTATGAGAGAAAATGCAGTACCTGCATATCATTTTGGATCTGTGATAACTTAGGCTGGCTCGCATGAAGATGAGATCAGCTCTTCTAAGACTCTGGGGGGGCTTTTTTGTGATGCCGATATAGAAAGAAAGCTATGGTACTAGCAAGTAGTACAATGAGACTATAAAAACTTTAGCAACAATATCCAGTGTGGTGTTTGGGGTGGGACTGGGAATTTCTCTGTGCTCTGTTTCACCTCTTACTCCCTGAATAACCCAATCTCACAAGTAGGGGCTGAAAATGAAACTCGGAAAGATTTAATTCTTTATTGGCAGCTGGCCCATGCTGTGGCGGTGGACTTACCATCCTTTTTCTTAGCTCTTGTAAGAGACTACCCAAATGAAATCCCTTCTCTCAGGGCACACAGAATTTATGCATATCACACAGCTTGGGATACTGAGACAAGACTGCTGAGGTGGTGGTACCATCAGCATTACTAATTTGTGCATCACTTTATATTTCATACCTTGAGAAATTCAGTACCACCAGACTGCCAGATTAATATCTAGAAATAGTAAAAAAAATGACATCCTATATATGTATGGGAAGCATGCATGTCCTCCTTACAAAAGGAGAACCTTAGGAAGACAATAAGGGGACAAAGATCAGCTGGTGCTGTCTTAAAGGAGATTTGCCTTTCCCTCTGTTCCAATTAAAATCTTGTTGTTGTGACCCTGCTCTAAGTTGTGTCAGGATATGTTGTATTTTATTTAGAAGGGCAAAGTTGAGGCAATACAGCCATGGTCTCAAGCACCAGCTCTGCACTTTTTGCTCAGGCCCAGTTAAATGAGGTGCTCCTAGGGATGCAGAAAAGCTGGTGTGGAGTATTGTCTTCCAAGTGGCCCGATTTCTGCTGGAAGAAAGGTCAAGAAAGCTTTGAAAAGTGATGGTTTATTATTTTCTGTAATTTACACAAGACTGTATCAAGGTATATATCACTAAGACTGCCATCTGTTTCCAAGGTACTTGACTGAAATGACTTATTCATCTGCTTACCTACTACCATTTTAACATGAATTGAGGGGTAATTGGTTGTTTTCATTTAGCAAGTTTAACCTTTTTTTTTTGTCTAGGAATTATAACAATAATATCATTGCCCATTTGTTTTATGATAGAATAATTGAATGTTCAGTGGCTGAGTTACAAGGCTGGAAAGCAAGTAGTTTATCACAAGTGAATTGGACTACTGCTTTGCAAAATGCAGGGGCAATGATGTTATCACTTAATTATATACTTCTAATGCAATCTTCTCAGCTTTTCTTGGGTAGCCTTCTGAGGCACAGGGCCAAATGTGACCTTGAGATCCATCGCTTGAGAGTGCCACACTTCCAGCTCTCAGCTTTGTGTCACTTTCAAGAAGCACAGTTTATTCGTAGCCAATAACAGTCACTTATTTTCATCATTTTATTGCTGGGAGAGCACGTAAGAAAGTGCTGTATGCTCCCCAAACTGTTATTCAACAAGAGAAAAGTAAAAGCTGAGATGGGTTTGAATCATCCACTTGCCTTAAAAATTCAGAAACATTTGAGATCTGTTGTAATTACGGTATTTTGAAGGGGAACAATATTGGAAACTTGCCCCACTGGCATTCAGAATTAATGATGGAAAAAAACATGCCCTAAAAAAGAACATAAAGTTTTTCTAGACTATTAGCACTGTCACTTTTTTATGAAGAATTATGAACGCGCGTACACACACGCATATGCACAGGCACCGCCACCCCCCCGCCATGTAAATGAGTAGGCAAATGATTATTAAAGCGAACAGCCGTGGTTAGTGCTATGCAGTCACTTTCCTTCTAAGTGTCTTCCCTTAAAGTTTAGCTACCTTTTCCTAAGATCCTCCCGCCCCGCACAAATATTTGAAATATTTTTGTCATCTTGAAGACAATGATTGTTTATTCCAGAATATATGTGTTACAGAATATAATAAAGAAACTTCGTTTTCAGACCAGATATAGTAAAATAATAAGGCAAAATCAGTTTGGGAGGAGATGTCGTATTTTCATATACGTCGCAGGGAGAGATGCAGTCTTAATATGCAATGGGGGGGGGTGGGGGTGGGAGGAAATGTTCATCGCCCTCCCTCTTCTGCCCCCTGCCAAATTGTTTCTGCTTCACAGGTCAAGGTTCTCTTTAGTGCGGTGTAATAACTCAGGGATCTGCCTGAAATATGTGCAAACACGCTTGGTAGTTCACGTGGTTGTGCAGTAATGGAATCATGAGGACTTTACAGAGCGCAGGGTGGTTCACAGTCATGGGTATGTTTTAGAAAGAGAAGGAAAGCTGAAGGAGAAGGATCTTGTCATAAACATATCCTGCGATTCTTGCGTGAGGGTAAATCTTCAAAAGGGTAGATTAACTCTTTTGATAACAGAAGTTTTTGAAAATTCCTATTTGATCTTTTGGTGCATTTTTGGAGCTGCATATCCTAAACCCTTCCCCACCCCTCAAAAAACCGAAGGGTGCTAAGAACGGGGATGTTGTGAAGCTAACCAGTCCCTGATTCTGAGGGTTTGGATGCTACTCCACCAGAGCGTGACAACAGCACCTTCCTATCAGCTTGACAGCAGCATCTGAAACAGCTGTTTGATGGCATTTGGCACCGTATCAGACTTCTACACGCTGCATTTTTGCAGCACGCTGGGAACATGTTTAGAAACTTCTGCTATCCAGCGATGTATCTGGGTGTCTTCATCAGTATTTTGCGTGGTGGTTGCTGTCGTCCATTTTACGTGGTACGACTGCTTTCTGTAGGTTATCTTGGGAGCAGCGTAAGCACCGCAAGCTTTACAAAGGAAAGGCGGGACACTCATCCTGTGGGATCTGCCTGGCAGATACGTCTTGGTGGTGACCTGGGGGAGCCGAATGATTGATTATTGCCAGTTCCACTGAAAGCAACCAAACTGGCTAGTCCAAAATTTTTCCATAAGTGTTGTCTACTAAAATTTATCTTTTAGTGGAAGGCTTAGAGGACTTTGGTTCTTATGTAGGGGCTTGAAATGTAGGGGAAGGGAACAGATTTAGTAGCTATTGTATAGTAACTGTTTAGATTGTATTTGATACAAATATTATATTACACTAGGAAAACCAGATCAGATTATACTTGTGCATACAAACCCTAGTTAAATCTTCTTTTAAACAATGGAAACCTGGGCATAATTTATTCTGTGTTTTTGTTTTGTGTTGTGGTGGGGGGTTTTTTTGTTTGTTTGGGGTTTTTTTGTTTATTTGTTTTTCCCCAAGCGTTATGGATTGCCTGGTTAATAGTACCTGGAACTCTGCCAGCATCAAATATAAACTACACATTCCTTTTAACTGGCAAATTTATAAAGATTTACAAACTTGTTAGATGACAGCTAGCAGAGTTTTCAACATATGCATTCTATTTTGA
Organism: Platalea leucorodia; assembly: GCF_965183815.1. NCBI lineage: Eukaryota > Metazoa > Chordata > Aves > Pelecaniformes > Threskiornithidae > Platalea > Platalea leucorodia. The sequence continues at coordinate 13,490,318 of NC_138828.1, read as the reverse complement.
ATTCTTTCTGTTGCATGGAATTAACTTGAAAGGAATTCAGAAAGAAACATTTTCATCTTATTTAATTCCTGGAATACTCTAGCTGGCAGTTACTCTAGTCAGTTTATTCCCCACTTTATATTCTAATAGGCTATATGGTCTTGCTGACTTGAAAGAGCAAACTTCAAGGAGAAAAGTTGCTTAAAAAGGTACAGTTGTAGAGGTGCTCAAAATTATGAGCTTGCCGAAAGCTTCAATACTTCTTTATCCTCCTCAACATAAACAAAATAGAATGCAGAAAAGCCTTAATGGGTTTAGAGTACTAAACTGAAGAATACAAGCAACGCAATGTGGAACTGAAAAAAGTTATTAATTTAAGTGATTGTTGTTCCTATCACCTCTAACATGTTCCATTTCTTCATGATGTTTTTTCATGCTAAAAACAAAAACAAGCCACAAACCAGTCTGTCAGCAATGACTGTGCGCTGAATAAAATGCATGAGGAGAGAGATGTTTAGAAAATCATTAACACCCTGTGAAAGAATTTACTATCATTAAAAGATTAAATGCTCATGCATGCAGCATCACATAAGGTCAGTGGCCTGGGAAGGGCAGAAGTTAGGGGTTTTGATATGGGTCCTTTCACTCACTCCCTTTCCTGCTCGGTACTGCCTTCTTATTCAAGTGGACCCTGTACAAATGGAGCGTGATGGAAGATACAATGAAAGGATAATGGGTACCAAAGCTGGGACTTATTATCGTATTTTATATGCTGTTCCAGTGTCACGATTAAAATTTCATTTTTTGAACAAAACCAGGTTGTTTTTTATCTTATAAATCACGTTCTTTTTCTAAACAAAACTGTCACTTCACTCTTAGAGTGACAAAGTTAAGTTCATGTAAAGTGGTAAAATCTGAAACTTTTAATATTGATAGAGAAAGAAAGTTCAGGCTTGCTTTTATTATGAGATGATAAAATTATCCTCTTTAGTCTGTAAACTGGCTCTGCAGATTGATGTTACCAACATGCATCCAACTCAGTAGCAGTCGTTGCAGTTCCTGATGCAAATTTAACATTGTTCCCCTGTAATCTTCGTATTCCCAAATTCATATGGTTAAGATGATATTGGCCATTCTGGCACACTGGCACCCCTGCTAACCGGCTCCTGCTTGGCCGATTGTTTCCCATTGCCCCCGAGGCATGTAGGTCCTAGCCTAGAAGCCAACCCAAAGTGGTTCAGGGATGTGACGGTTGTGTTGTGCGAAGGCAGACTCCAGAGGACGGTGCTGGGTGCTGAGGGACACAGACCAACCTTTCTCCAAGGAAAATCCTATTTCTGCATTGAACGTGCTTGGAGACTGGAGCTTGCTCAGTGTCGAGCTGTGGAAATTAGGCTACCGAAAGATCACACAAAAAATGTTTGCTGTTGTTGTCAAAACTTTTGCGAAGCAGCTTCAGTGCATGACAGTCTCTCTCTCCTATGCTCATTGTAATAATTTCCAAGTTTCCTAATTTCTGGGAACAAGCGTGTCTTTTGTTTTGTCATATATATCAAGGTGCTAATGTTGCCTCGCAAGAATCTCTCTTTTTTCTTGTTGTTAATTAGGAAAAAACAATTCCAGTGACTCTGTTTTTTAAGTTACCTAGTGATTAAGCAGCAAAATATTTTTCTTCCTAGTGCTTATTCTTAAAAGATGAAGAACTTGGAAAGCTGAAGATGACTATTAATCTTTTCTGTTATTTGCGAAAGACATTGTATCTCCCACCCCTCCCGCCTCCCCCAGTTTGATCTTTTTCTGCAGAACTGGATGATGGTGTTTTCGTTTTACTTTTCTGGGCTGGAGCGCTGATGCTGTTCTTTGAGACTTAGCAAATAGACAGATGTGTGGTGCTGACTGTAGCATTTCTCTTCAGATCACATCCTTTCATTTCTGTAGAAAATTGTGGAAAGATATATGGAAAGATATTTGTCTAATACTTCCAAGGCCTCTGTCCCTTTATTGTACTTTTTAGCTACTGCTTGGTTTTTAGCGTATGTTTTGGGTGACTGATCAAAAGAATCATTGAAAGTACTAAATCAACACTTGAAACAAGAAGGTAAAGTGGTGGGTTGTGGGTTGTTTTGTGTGTTGTGGTGTGTTTTTTTTTTTTTTTTTTTTTTTTTTATAGTATTCAAATTGGCAAAGCTCCAGTTTCAGCGTCTGTACTTCTCTCTGGCATCCAGTTCACAGAAGAAGTGTCCTTGAACTGGGCTGGTGTGACTTATCTAGTATAAACTATACTAGTCAGCTTTCTCAAAGTGAAGCAAAATGTTTATGGCAGCCTGCTGAGAGGACACTTTCAAATCCCGTTAAGATCTTATGGCACAGTACTGCTGGCTGCCTAAATTAAAATTTGACAGGACAGCTCAGTTTATTTTCTGGGGATTAGTATTGTATCCCTGATGATTTAACATAAGTGATAAATGCACTTGGAAAACCTATGGTATTTTTCAAGTGATTGAGCTTGATCTTTGCAAGGCTAGGATTATGCTGATGTGATAGCTGAAGATGCTCTGGTCATCAGTGGAATTAGGGAAAATTTCAGAATGGTAATTCACGTTGTCTTGAGTTCCCCCAGCAAATCCTGTAGTGCACCTGGCCTGTTTTTGAACTTTTCTCTGCGTTACTTTTCTTCTGGTTTAGATAAGCTCCCCACTCTGGGTGCTAAAGAGGTAAGTCAGGAATCGGAAATGGTATGAAAAAATACGTATGAACACTTTTAGTATCATGGGCAGATATTCATAAAGATGGGGGATGGAGAGGGGGTTGATTAAGGTGGTCTTAACTACAGGTCAGATATATCCAGAACCGTGCGCCTGAAAACCCTGTGTGCAGATCCCTGTAGGCCACACGGTTTATTACTGCACTATGATTTTCCAGCTGGCTACAATCTGTGCATATACCTAAATGCACTTTATTCCTATCACTTTTTGGCAGCTCATGTCTAAGGCCTGTCTCCTTGAAGATATTTGATCTGTTCAGTTTAATCTGTTAGGCAGATCAAACACATCAGCGCCTACCCAAACATGATAGCCTTGGCTATTGTAGTACACAGCCAAGGGAGCAGTGGGAATACTGCCTCACCTGAACAGTGGGGGTTAACAGTTGAAGTAATTACTAAAGATGTGGGAGATCTGCTATGCTGGAGATGGGCTAAAACTTACTCCTTGGCACAAAGTCTTACCCTGATAAGGTTAGGAAATTAAAAGAACCCTTTAGAGTATTTGACTTGGGGAAACTATTCCAGCCATAATTTCAATAGAGTGATGAGAGCAAGCAGGAGCGAAAAAACCCACTGTCATATTGGCTGGCACTGAGAGCTGCTGGGTACCCTTAGTACCAGGTACCCTTAGTACCAGGTTGTGCCTGTAATAAAAGTTCTAGCTGTAGAGCTGATATTTTTCCTTTCCTGCTGAGCTGCTTTGAGGTTTTGTTCTTGCTCACAGACACAGGACAGGGATCCGTAGCATGCATGTTTTCTAGAACTGATCATTCACCTAAATGTACTCAGGATAAGGAACCTTTACTGTTCTTCCGCTTGGGCGCATCCTGAATCTTTTGTATGGAGAGCCTCATTTTGTATGGAGAACAAACCTACTTATTACAAAAACTTTGATGCCGATAGAGGGGCTAACATCAACTCATGATGATGGAGTTGGCATTTAGTTTGGGTCACTGCATTAGCTGTCCATGCCTTTTCAAATGCATTGTAGGCAAAATCTCCTTGATTAAAGCTAACGCTGCTGTTGCAGAAAAATTATTCAGAGGCGAAAGAATGATTTGTTCTTACTCCTTGGACAGTATTGTGTACAATCTTCCAGTTGGGTAGGGTATGCTCTGGTTGTATGAGGTCGTTTTGCACTGCTAGTGCCTTTGTATTCTCACATTTCAACCGTGCACAGAGCGAGTCCAACATATTTGACATAGTTGCTGTTATCGGTTTAAAACTGACTAGCATTTAGGTTTCTTCTTTATGAAAGGCATTATAAAAGCCAGATTGCTACTATTAATAACAGATGTGATCTACCTCTGGCACATTTCAGAGATTCGGTTCACTAATCCATTACATTACACTCTCTTATGTTGCATTATTCTGCAAGTGGAAGAATAAAGTGCAAGATGCACTTTATATTATGTTTGCTTTAAATACAGGGAGCTTAAATTGAATTAATTTTATATATATTAAAATATATAGTGGTAGAGACATGTATATATAGATATATAGAAAAATATAGTGGGAGATATATCTCTCTCTCACTTCAATTTGCACAGCAGAGCCTCTAATAAAAATTAGGAAGGCATTCTTCTAGGTGTTGTACAAACGCAGTGTGAGATTCCCCTACTCCAAGGGACTTTGGCATTGACAGAGAGTATGCTGAGATGTGGACGTTAGGGCAATGTGCTGAGAAGGTGAATTCAAAGCAGTGGTGGGACTTTACACTCTTGCAGATAGCTGCCAGATGACTTGTGATTGTGACAATTTGCAGTTTTGGTGTGCCAGTTCTTAAGTCCCATTTCAGGTTCCTTGGTCGTCTTTATAATCTGGGACTTTATTTTTGTTAATCTCTAGTGTGAGTATATGTTAGATTTTCCATATACTATGACTGACCCCTTTTTTGGAGGAGCGGAGAACAGGAAGAACATCTATTAAACCAGCTTTGATGCATATGTTTCAAATAAAAAAAGATGTTCATTTTTAAAGGAACACCGTGACCAGGGGAGATGTTATTTCCATTTGGTAAACCTAATTATCTCATTTTGAAAAAATGAGTGTATAACTCAGAAATTATTCCCCCCCCCCCACGCTTTGAAGGCCTTTGTTGTACTTGCTCTTTACAAGGGCCGAAGCTCTGGAAGTGAATGGACAGTCTTGCAAGATGGAGAACTTGTGACGACAGACCTGTGTAGTGCTGATAAGGTGCCCTCCTGCATTTCTTCTTGTTTTTCTTGTGAAGGATTCAAGAATGTATTGGATAGGTAGAGGGAGGAGAGTATTTTTGCTTTTCAGTTGAAATTCTTAAGCAGACTGGTTTATCTCCTATTAAAATGTTGTCCTTTCAAACTGTAATCAAAGATAGGAATGTTTTATTCATAGCTGGGACGTAATTTAAGGCCAAAAGGGAGCATTATGACCACCTTATATAACCTTCTTAATAATTATTATTTGCTGTTGTGGAATGGAGAAAAAAAAAAAAAAAGCAAGCTGTAGTTTCTTTCAGAAAGATCAGTATAAGCCAAACACCCGTTAAACTAATCATGAATGCTGTGTGAAATACTTATTACAAAGCTGAAAACACAAATGTGCTCTGTCCTAGGCTTCATTGCAAAAAAATATTTTAGGTGAGTCTTGACCTTCTTCAAGATTTCATCAGAATTGTGTATAAAATGATCAAGGGAAGGTGGGAGAAGACTTGACATTTTCAGCTTCTTTGTGCTGCTAATATTTTAGGCTTTTTGAAACATCAGGGTCTATAAAAAGGTAAAGATTGTGCACCCATTTGGGCCAAAAAGAGAGGAATGTGAGGTTTGTGTGATATGAACTGATGCCGAATTGTATGCACTAGTTGTTGTAGCTCCTTCTAAACACTGTACAGAATCGTGTTTCTCTGAGGAAGAGTATTTTTAACTTGCAAAATGTTGAAGATTTCTGCTACTAAATGCTTGTTATAAAATCGATCTGTTTATATATAATTTTCATTGGGAAAATATTAAAACAAATGTCCATCCAAAATTCTCAATGTCTTACCCTATAACTATTGGTTTATTTACCATCAGTTATAATGGAATGTATATTCCATAATAATACAGAAAGTGCCTTAGGATAATTCTTAAGTGTATCATGTGCACGTAGTGTCAAGTAGCATAGATTAAATTTACATGCATGCAGTAGAATTTATGAAGTAATGCAGTGTCACCATATAAAATTAGAGTAAAGATTTGTTCTAGGCCATCATCTTGTCTTACGATGTTTTCAGTGAGCTGATTTTCATTAAGGTAAGACTTTTCGCTAGATCCTCTGAATCTGAGGAATACAATAAATTATTTCTTGTCATCCATATAAACCACTTAACTTTTAGCACTCCTTTCAGTGGTTGTTTTCTGACAATGCAATAAAGGCACATTTGTTCATTTCCCACAAGATCTATAGATATGAGTTGCATTTGTGGGCAGAAAATTTCAAGTGGAAATATAACAAGAAAATATGAGATTTTCTTGGTTATCTCAAGATGTGGTGTCAAAGGAATATTTCCCCGTAAAGTTAATATCCAGGTGAAAGGTCAGTGGTGTCTGCGCTAGGGACTGTATTTCATGAAAATTAATTGAACAGTTGCTTTTCAGATGCAAATCCTCATTTAGCAGTGTCACCCATGGTAGGAAATTGTACGTGGTTAGGGTTACTATCAGTTTTGGTTTTTTCTTCCCCCTGGCCATACTCTCTTTTTCTGGAGCTCTGTTCAAGCAGATTTATTGGAGATTTGGTGCAATTGGGTATTTTACAATTCTCATCAAAGGAAGGAGCCAAACTATAGCTTCTGTGGAGACAGCCAGAACGCTGTCAGACTTGTCGGGCTGTGGTGCCCAACGTGAGGATGAGAGGGTCAGCAGAAGGCTGTTGCATACGTGGAGCAGCGATATGGAGCTGAGCAGAAAGTACCTCTGAGAAGTCTGGTTTGAGAGGCATGGTGGGGAACACGGAGAGGAGTAAGAGAGCCCTATGTTGAGGACTGGGTAAGCCGTGCATCGTAACCTGATTGACAGTGAAGTTTCAATTTTCCAACCTTTTCTTTTTCCCTTAGTGAAGCCCAGTCCCTATGTATTGTTCCTTCAGTTCCTTAAGCTTCCCATCTCACGTGGATCAATGCTGGGTTTCATACACCCATTCTTGGAAACCGTAATTCTGACCAGCATGCCCAGGCTGTGCCAGGTACCAGGCCACCCATCACTCTCCATCTACCAGCTCGCCGTGGACCTGGTGAGAGGGGGAAGATAAGATGGTGGTGTGCGGTGGTTAGTTGTGGCAGTGGTCACAGATGGCAGTGGGGCAGTAGGGGACAAAGAGGGACTAGACTGTTTCCACCAAACTTTCAAAATCCTGCTCTTTACAAAAGGGGGAAAAAAAGTTACAACAATGTGATCTAGAGCAGAAAATCACAGGTGACGTGAACACAGAGGAAAGAAGCAGATGGCTAGGAGTCACCATTGTGCTCAGAAGATCAGAAACAAAGGAACGCCACGGACACACTACAGAAAGGACTGATTTATCTGGATTCCAGTTAAGGGGTCATTTGTCTTGAAAGTCTAAGAATTGGTTGTGTTATGTCTAGTTGACTTAGATCCATATTTTCAGATCCAAGCAAGCAGTCTTTCATCCTACTTTCATTCAGTTTGTTGTAAGGATGTCTCTTGAAAGGTAAACAATGCTTCTGGCATCGTTTCACTCACCCAAACAGTGTCATCTGCCAGCATTCAGGACAATAAGTGTGAACTGGTATGAGCAGCACTGAACATGCTTAAAAAAAATCCCCACACTAAATAGTAGGTAGTTTTGTATATCATGTTACCTATGTCTATGTCTTCATCTGTTCTCCAGCCTGAAATTAATTTTCTTTTCAGTGTCATTCCAAGATATATTTTGCAGGTATATATTTGTGTATGTGGGCACACATTTAAAGAAAACATTTCCCCCACTGGAAATTAAGTGAGTCCATTTTTTCCTACTGATGGTTCCACCTTCTCTTTTACGAAGGCCCCACCTGATCAGTAGCTGGCCTGCATTTGTGTATGCAGTTACCTCAGCCAAAGACAGATCCCTGGCAGCCTTCAAATCCCTTCTTTCCTGAGTTGTCTCTGGTGAAGTTATTGAAGTCTTGACAACTGTAAGCCTGACCCGAAGCCTCTTGCAAATGGTGTGGGTCAACAGGCTTGGGATCAATATCCTGGAAATATCAGTTCAAAAACTCTTTAGATTGGCTTATCTCCTAACTGCAACTCTAAGATTTAAGAGTTGTATGTCTAAGTTTAATTATCCCAAATACAATTCATTATAAATCATATAGATATAAGGTTAAATGATGTAACTTAAGATACAACTCAAATGAAATCTGAGGTTAAAACACACTGTAAATGGACCCACACAGCCTTAATTCTGCTCTTTGGTGGCAAAAGAAATAGCCACAATGTGCTTGTCATACAGCAAGCGCTGTGATCCTTTAAAGAACTTGCAAGCAAAGGCGCACACTAAACCAGTCACCCTGTAATCCCTGCGCACGGGTCTCTGTGGAAAGGGAAGCTTCTGGCATCGTTTCACTCACCCAAACAGTGTCATCTGCCAGCATTCAGGACAATAAGTGTGAACTGGTATGCGCAGCACTGAACATGCTTAAAAAAATCCCCACACTAAATAGTAGGTAGTTTTGTATATCATGTTACCTATGTCTATGTCTTCATCTGTTCTCCAGCCTGAAATTAATTTTCTTTTCAGTGTCATTCCAAGATATATTTTGCAGGTATATATTTGTGTATGTGGGCACACATCTAAAGAAAACATTTCCCCCACTGGAAATTAAACTGTTCAACACTTTCAAAATGTATAGTCAACTGTCTGAAAAGCAGAGTGATTTGTTTTGCCTTATTTATTAGGGAAATTGATAGAGTGCAAGTGAAGCATTTTAGCTTAAGCAGTTTCTTTATCACTGAAATGTGAATGAAGTACAACTCGTTGCACTTGAATTCTGCATCCAGGTGGTAACTAGAATTGGAATTAGCCTTTATTGTGCTTTTTTGATATTACTGGAGAGCAAAGGGAATGGATTTTTTTTTTTTTTTTGTATCTGTTTTTCTTGTGGAGACCTACACAGAAGCTTTCTGACAAGCTTCACTACTGCAGCAATTTTCTTGCAGCAATATTCTGAGGCACTGCCATAGTATCTGAAAATATGCCTTGGTCTAGGAAACAAGTGAAGATTTACTCACTGGCATCAAGTTAGTCAGGAACTAAGCTGCAAGGTTTAGCATCCTTGGCGCTGGTGTTTCTAATGGCTTAGGTGACATAGACCAAGGAGCAGAGGAAACAGAGCAGGGTAAAGCAGAGGAAGGAATGGAGTGGAGCGCATGGTACGCTGCTTGTACTTTCTTTGGAAAATTATTTGCATCAGCTGTAAAAGAATTCAGTTAGATGAGAAACTAAACAGACTGCTGAGAGATCTATGCAGCAGTGAAATTTGCTAGAATCTTTCCTGGAAAGATGGGAAATGCAGGACAAAAAGGGATCTCAGGGACTATAAAGTTCCCTGTCATCACAGGCTCTGTCACTTAATCCTTTCTAATCCCATAATTAGTTTTCATTTGTATTTAGAGGTTTCATTTTTCCACTGATTTGCTTAATTCATTGTTTGTCTCCCTGTCCCTAACACATTTATTACCATCTTTTTGATATCATAGGTACATTTTGGTAATAACTGGCATTAGGCTGCTGGGGTTTATCCTCAAAGATCTACAGTTAATTTTTATTCTGTATTTTTATATCTGTAGCATAGCAGTAATTGCTAGGAAGTATATAGAGAAGAATTCTGAATGTCAAATAGAAAAACTGATACCAATAGGAGTTCTTTGTGCTCTACAAGTTCTATATATTATGAAGCAATTCTGTTTATGCTACCTACCATGTGATGTGCTGAATTACTTTAGAGAAAATTTAAATTTATAATATTTTCTCTTGATACTTAGAGCTTCTATAGTGTGTTTATCAGTTACTGCTTCATCACCATCACAAAGTTGAGTGTACTTGCCAAACTCTTATTCTGCTGGCTGTCATTTTAAGGGCACTTAACCACAAAGCTGTAATGTGTAAGACGGTATGTAGAAAATCTTTCTGTTTTTCTACTTAGCAGAAATAATTGGCCCTTGATAGCAAGTGCTGCAGTCACACCCACAGCGGCACAGGAAAGGAAGCTGCCTGCAGCAGAAGATGAGGCAAAGCAATTGGTGACAATGGTTTGTCCTTTTGTCGTGGGTCAGGGATGCTGCCAAGACTGGAGTCACAGATACTGGTTCCCCTGCGGTAACCTCTCTGTTCTGATTACTGGGTTGCTGTTGAGAAACATTTGTGACACGATTTCCACTCGACACCATTTCCACTTGAGGTTACTATTTGGCGAGCAAAGATAATTTCCATTTTTTGCTACTTGAAACTTAAAATTGCTTCCCGGCTGCTTTTCTACTCAGACTGCGCTGATTTTAATATTGTAGCAAATTCAGAGCGTGAGCAGAAAAATATCCCTATTGAAACCCCTTTTATCTTTTTTTCAGTTTTTTGTTCCTCAGTCAGTGAGCAGAGAGGCACTAATTATTTGATGATGGTTGATGACTGGTAGGGCGACTTTCAGAAGGAACAGAATATCACAGGAAAGCATCCATCAGTAAGGAAAGAAAGGAAAGAAGCAAGCAGTGAGGCTGATGCAGGGTTCGGAAGGGTAAACCATAATCTGAACTGGCTGAGGCAAGGTCAGATGTCTCTGCTTAGTGATGTCCTAATTAGTAAAGCTACTGATGAACTATGAGAGCAATACTGCCAGTCTGATGTTAATCACATGAACCTAACTCACTTAATTGGATTGTGTTTTGCCACTTTGCAAATCCTAATTATACAAAGAGGCTATTTAGCAGCAAGCATGCTTTAACTCTACAAAAGATTTCTTTCTCTGTCATACTGTTCTTCATTAAAATAAGTCTCTTTCAAGAAGTATGCTTCTGCTCAAGTTAGATGGCTTAAATGATGATGGCTATTGGGATTTTTTTTTTTTTTCATATTAAATCAGTATTTACTGGTAAATTCTGGCCAATGGAGTATTTCTACAGTTTCCAAAGAGGTGAGATGTAAATGGAAGAATGTTGTCACAAGGTAATGGTCTCCTGCCAGTTCAGAAAAACCAAAGCAGAGCAAACTTATTGATTGCAAAGCAGGGAAAGATTGATTGTATGACAGTGTTTTCTTAAAACGAGGTTGTAAGATACTCTTCACTTCTTTTAGTTCAAATGAATAATATAGATTTATACATTTCCTTATGGGGGTGTTTGTGCAGAAGTGATTACTGCACCATTACTATTTGTATTCTCTTTGGGCTATAAAATAGACTGACTGATTTGGGTTTGTAAAGGTAGAGGACCTAAAACTCTCCATTTCCACTGTGTCATTCAGCAAATCAGGCTACCTCCTCCTTAAGGTTGTGTTAAGAAATATGTTATGATCGTATCTCTTTAGGTCATATGTTTTTGTGGCATTCAAGGATCCGAGAAAGTTTAGTGGACTCTGTCCCTCTTGGGTTCCTGAGCTGGCTTTCTCTCTTGCTTTTGCTTTCTTATCCACCTGTGTATCTTTACTTCTAGTTTCTGGTCATCCTGCCCAGCATCTCTTACATGGCAACCAGCCCAGGGACAGGTTGTGACTTTCTCTTCTTGATGGTGAATAAAGCAATTTGGAGGGTGTTCCCAGTGCCTGCTGTATAAAGAAATGCTGACAGCCAACATGAAATCTTGTCTTCCAAATGACTGCAACTGTTTGTTCAAACAAATGTCCTGCCTGGTTGTTGCTGCTTGCAGGGTGGCTGAGTTGGAGTTGTCCTTTCCATCTTCTATTTCTTTTTGAATTTTTATTTGCTTAGGCTGAGAGTGCTTGGTCCTAAATATTTGTGTCTGTAGGGTGGGCTGATTAAAAGCTCCACGTATTGGTGTAAACTGGCTCCCACTGAAATCAGCGATGTGTTTGGTTGGGAAAACAGTGGCACCGGTGGGAACAGTTAAACTGCCTGGTAAATTGTGCTAGTGCAGCTTCTCCCACAAACACCTCACGCTACCTCACACAATGCACCAGTGAGTAGAGTTCCCTTGAAGAACTACAGGCATGTATGCCTAGTGCTGAACCAGAACTAATTAGTTCAGCTCATCAACACCATTTCACTGTGCTCATATGATTTTAAGGAAACTTCTATACAGCTCTTGCTGTGTCATTTGGTGCACCAAGTTACTTGGCACTTGCCTGGGTGTCCGTAATGCAATACAGTGTGAGCTTGCCCCAGAAAGCTAGGTTTCATCACTTCGATACCTGTTTGTTTCTGGATGGCAACTGTATAGTTATTTCCACAAAAGGCAAATGTCTTTTTTTTTTCTTTTCCAGAAACAAAAATGAAGATGACAGCTGCCATAGAGAGCAGCTCTGGCTTCTTCTGTCCTCAGTAGTATCCAAATCTATTTTTTTCATACACAAACCCCAGAATTCCTCTCTTAGATCTACAAAGAGGACTTTAGTGGATTGTGAATATTTATGAAAGAAAACCAGCAACAGTCAGCAGGTAGAGAATGACAAAAAGACTTCTGTTTCATTCCTGTCTGGTCAACACACTTCCTTTTTTCCAAAAGAAAAAAGGTTCTATGAGTTCAAAAAGTTTCTTTTGTATTTTAAAACAAAACTGTTAAAAAAAAAAAAATCATCTGAGGATTTTTCCAGAGCAGGTATTGGGAGAGTTCTGCATAAAACCAATAAAGGTTTGTAAAACAAAAAAAAAAAATCAAGAATTCCACCAGTTCCTTTATTGATCATTTAGCTTCACTCTTTCATCACTTTTGAAGGCCAAAAATGCTCCTTTTCAGTACGGTTCTTTTTCTATAAAGAAAGGGGCCCTATACACAGCTGCCTGCGCTTTCTTAGGTTCCTCTTTACTCTGGTCCTTGCTCACTGAGCTGCTTCTTATGGGATTGTTCATCCTTTTGCCGCTGGAGATCTATAGCCTTAGACACATACCTAACTGTACCCTCCAAATACTGTCGGCTAAAACAAAACTGCAAGTAATCTAAGGGGGAAGGTAAAAAAAGGTAAATGGTGGACCCCCAGTGCACTCCGGCATCTCTGTCTCTTTCCTGACCATGCACGTTGCCGATCTGGCCAGGGAGTGCCACTGCTCATTCCTAATCCAAGTGCCTTGATTTCCTCTCCCTGAAACCTGAGCAGAGTGAGGGTGTAGGAGAGAAGAAAAGTGTCTGTTTGGTACAGTAAGCCATCCACATCTTATCCTAATGGAGAGGGTTTAGATGTTGCCTTGCTGTCTACTGCCCCAATTATATATCCCCTGACTTCTCAGGCAGCTGCTGGGCACCTGTGTCTAATTGCATTTTCTTCTCTTTAGGTACCTACCTTTCATTTTTTATCACATATTACAAATCTAATCCAGTCTGTGATATTTCAAAAGAATTTCTCACTGAAGCATTTGAAATGCCTTACAAAACTAGATGTGAGGAAGCGCCATGAGAGGTAATAATGCAATGAGGTCAATGACTTTGCACTTCCTTTGCTCTTTTTCTCCTGTTATATTTAGCTAGCTATTTCTGGGAGAGGTTTCCTCAAAAACAATGTGTGGAGTTTGATCTCTGAGAATGAAGTGCAATAGAGCCAAGTGTGATCTCTCTTGGCAGATTGCTCCATAGCTAAGGTCCTGCTTTTGGAAATGATCTGTCATCAGATGATGAACATCTGATCATCTCCAGCTGTGGGATCTCTGGGATGTATGATGGTGTGTCTGAAATGCAGTGGATTAGCTGCTTTTGAGTTATTGATCAGCAAAAATACCAGAGTGGACCTCCCCCTCCAAATCCCCCCAAATCCCCTCCTGAAGAGAGGAATTAAAAAAAAAAAAAAAAGTTTTAAAATTTTAAAATATATATTTGTAGGTAACAGCTTTGTTGTAGTATTGCTTAGGAAATCTTCTGGCATTTTAAGAACTGGCTGGTCTCAAGGAGCTTCAAGTCCAGCTGTGCCCGACGAGACCAGCTGTGAATCCAGTGGGCAGGCTGGGGGGCAGCTGCTACTGCTGACACCGTTTCCATCCTCAAGTTTAGTGCTGGGCTCCCTGCTAGAGGTCAATATGAGACGGGCCTTACTGACCCTTTAGGCTATGCCTTAAACTCTGGAGCAGGTTTAAGGGCAGTGGTGTGCTGAATGTAGATACTGTATTATAATATGTTTAGCAGAGAGCAGCAAAGGGGTTAAACAGAGCATACTATATATATTTCTGCGTTAATCTGCCACACTGGGAAACAAGATATGAATCAAAAACAAATAAAAAATTTGAGCACCTTGAGAAAACAGTGTCTTAACCTGAAAGTAAACACTCCTAAATAAAACTATAAATACTTCTGCATTTTCCAATACGGTAAGAGTATTGGAATTATTTTTTTTTATATAAATCTGTGTTGAAAACTACTGACATGGGCCGCTTCTTCATTAGGTAAACAGCCCTTTTTCCTTAGTGCCAAAGCAAACAGGCTCTTGAGAGTGATAAATAATTTATGGCAGAGAAGCTGTAATCGTAGGTAACATTTTTGCCTTGTTAGTGTAAAAAAGGTAACATATATGTTAAGAGAAATGGGCACCAACATAACAGAAATAATGAATATGTTAGGAAGTGATGCAAATAGACCAGATGCCACATCGTGAGCATAGGGATAGGTAGTTCAAAATTGTGGAGCAGAAATAAATGACCCTCACCCTAGCAGGCTTCTGGACACAGGTGTAACTTAATTCTTGCGAACGTGTACATGTAGAAGCACTTGCCTGGTCAGGGTTTGGGTTTGCAGTGCCTCCAGGGTGAAGTAATTGCTGTTCTTTGTATGGTGATGCCTAGGGACCACAGCCAGAGCCATGGGCTCTCTGTGGGTGGGGTGGTAAAATACCAACTGTAGAAGACAGTCCGAGCTGGAGTGTTTTGTTGCTAGGTTTTCATCTCTTGACTGAATTCACTAAAATATGTTGACTTATGGAAGTGTGACGCAGGGTTATGAGGCACCTGGGGTCAGTTCAGTAGGGGTGGGGACAGGGTTTGCAGTAGCAATCGGAGCAAGTGAAGTAGTGGGTTATATTAGACAGTGACACAAAATAACATAGGAAATATTTAATTGGCGTTATCTAAACAGAAGCATATCTTTCTCCTAACCTTGAATGCTATGTTCACTTCTAGTTGCATTACAGCAGAAGGACATGGCAGAAATAGAAGAGATTCAGCGGGCAATGGAGATTATTAAAGGCAGAGGGGCTACCAAGCAGAGACACATTTATAAGGCTTGCCTGACCTAGTTAAGGAAGGAGGACACAGTAAAAGATGTTAGCGGTGTATGAAATACGAACTGGCGTAGAGAAGCTCAATCAAACGCTTAGCTTTTATTCTTTCTTATAACAAAAGAACAAAGGGATAGTGAAATTAAAAGGCAAGAAATTTAAAACAGATAAAGAGAAACATATTTTCATGCAACATTTATTTAATATATAGAAATCGCTGAGGCAGGATGATGCTGTTGCCAATAGCTCAGGTAATAAAAATGACGAGACACACATGAAAAGGAGCTCAGTTACACAAGCCAGAAAAAAAGTTACATTATATGAGCAATTAATCAGGCTTCAGGGGAAAAATAATGATCAACTGCTGGGTGCAGGAAGAAATATCTGAGTCTTGAGTTCTTAGAGAGGCAAAACTTATCTTAAATTCAGTACAATTTGTCTAATTAAGGCCTGTGTGATTTGCTTCATCATTCTGACCTCTCCACATGATTGTATAATTAGGAAAAAGTATATTTAAAAAAAATACTGCTCAGTGCCTAAAAACAGGATTTAGTGCTAAAATCTGCCTCTTTCGCTTCCGTTCTTTGGGAAAATGTTCTTGTGAAAAAGTCAGCTAATGCTTGGCTTGACATGCCATAGTTATCCTGCCCTGTGATGTTAAAGCCAGTTTACGCTAATAGCTTCGGTGGGGCCATCCTTTTACAGAACAGTTTTGGGCAAGGATCTGGGTATAAAGTCCTGTGTAGAGTCATGCTAATAGATGAGGCTTCCTGCAGGAATGCGAAGCCACAGGGGTTGTATGGTAAGAGGAGCATATTTACTAGCATATTTTTGCTCCTGGGCTGCACAAGCTCTGTCATGTTGATATGATACCAACATGTTAATTAGAAAATTCCAGAATGGAGGCTCTTAGCAGTGATATGCTGTGGTATTATCCTTTTATTAGTATAAAAAAAAATGCATTTACAATTACCTACCTATGATGCAAAATCCAGTGAAATTACATTGGATGAATACAGACCTGCCTGTCTGCAACGTGTTATTAATAGCTAGTGTTAAAAATGATTTTGAAAGGAAAGCCACAATATTCCAGTTTTTCACAATATACTTGGAATAAACCATTAAGTCAAAAAGACTCTGTCTCTTACTGTCTCAGATCTTTATATTACCCTGCCTAAAATTTGTTTAAAACATAATTGCTTCATAAGGTAAGTATTTTTGAAGCTAAGCTTACATCTGTAAATCATCTTTAAAGTTTTTAAGCATTTTTCTCCTGAGGATGTCATGATGGCTCTTCTGTATGCCATGATGGTCAGTAGCACTTTAGCTTTCTTCCTCTAAAAAGGCTTTTCAGGACCTCATTTTGCATATACTTGTGAAATGAATGGATATGGAAGTTGATGTGGTTGCTTGTGTGTGAACATATCTCAAAGGTAAAGTAGTCACCACTGGATTTTCTTTGTCTGTAAAACAAGAAGTCTCACATTTGACAGGCTGCTTACTTGCATCTGATAACTGAAGGTTTCTTCTCCCAGCTCAGTCATGTCCCGAAGCCTTTATTATCCTGCTATTGTCTTGCAGGTCAGAGGCTGCAGAACAAATTATTGTGATAAATGTCAATAGTTAATTTAACTCCTATTAAAATTTTCTGTGTCGTAAACCTTAAATTAAAGACTAATGGCATCTCTTTTATTATTCTCCATGGCAGTAAAAACAGTATTGCATCTGGCTTTGGCTCGCAGGGAAAGGATGAAGTGACTTGAAAAGCTGTTGCAAAAATAAAGGGACAGAGAGCGGTGGCCTGCTGCTTTTCATGATTACCTGACACTCTGTCCAGTGCTCTCACTAAGAATGTGGCTGATCTGCTCAGCCAGATCCTGACCCTGCCCAGCGGCCGGCGATCTCTCAGCGCAGCTGATCTTTGCACAGGGAGTTGTACAAGTAGTCAGACCTCTCAGAGCTGTTTGAAATTCCTGAAGGTATCGCTATTAATTGCAGTCAGCTATATATAGAACCACAAGGGAAGTTTTCTTTTTTTTTTTTTTTTAAATGACATGCATGAGCAGAATGGGCACCCCATTTTACAGATAACACAAAAACTTGAATTCATATTGCAGCCACTTAATTCCTAGTGAAATTCTAACTCTGTTCACTGAGGCTGGACTGGAATTCATTTTTTTAAATCATTTTTAGCTGTTGCCTTTGTGCAGTACCTGCCTCTGTTTTGAAGAACTACATTTTCAAGCTCTTTCCTTCTTAAAAGGAAATGTGCTCTAAAAGGGTGATCCCCCAAAACTGTGTAGAATACTTGGGTGGAGGGAAGAAATCTATGAAAAAAACCCCAAAACTAAGGCAGCTGGAGGAGATGGACAGGGAACCTATATTCCATTGGCACCTCTGGTTTTGTCACCTCCCTGTAACTGTAGCAAATTTGGAGTTTCTGACAGAATGGGAGGTGCTTTTCTCAGTTTAATAGGTAACATTTTAAATCTTAATGTTAGGGTCTATCTGGTTTTATTGTTAATCACTTAGAAAATGTCAGTCTGAGCATGTGAGCAAGGCATTGTCTAATAACATGCATTTATTTTTCACCGAGTTTCACTCACAGTGGGTTCTGTGAAAGAGCCATAACTCCATGATTCAGACTGAAGTCATGAGGTATGACCATAGCTCACTTTCCTTGATTAGGGAAGTGCTATACGCTACTGGGAATGCAAGCATACAGCGATGGATATTTGCGTGACTTGCCCTCCCACAAACTTTATGCAAAGAGGCCCATAGTGCTGTTAGCAACTACAGTCAGATCTTAATGTTCTTGATTATAAGTGTGTAAAAAAACCAACCAACCAACCAAAAAAAAAAAAAACCAACACCCAACAAAAAAGAAAAATCATGAAAATGAAACGTGTATGAAAGAGCAACAGAGGCATGGCCTTTCTTTGCAGATGACAAACCCTGACCTGGCCTTAGATGTCACGCCAACGAGATTGTGCTACGCGTCTCGTTATAACATTGCACCTGTACAGTCAAGGTATCTTTTGCCACTTGTGTGGTCTGTACTGGTGGTGATCCGTCACGCTTATGGATTCAAGGACAAAATGGCTGGTTTGTGCAAGTGTTTCTCCATCATCTCTTGATTATGTCATTAGGTTAGTGATGAAGTATCTTGTGATTAAGTTTTTGAGAAGTTATATTCAGTTACTGTTAATTGTTGACAGATGTAGATATTTTTGTTAGTAATTAACTGCCATTCAAAAGGAAGTTTGACGTTATCTTAAAGTTATCTATTTTTTTAATGTGAAAGTTATTGTAGGATTTATTTTTTTTTTTTAGTCATTAAAGGTTTTAGGTTACCTACATTAGCTTAAGGTCTACTGGTTATTTTGTATTTTATTTTTCTGCCTAACTTGAGAAATAAATATTAGGCATAGCTGAAATCTTCTTAGGCTTTCTGTATCTTATGTCACACATTGCTAAGAACTTTGAGGATGCTTTGAATCTTTGCTGAGTTTTTTAGAGTATAATAACTAAAACAAGTGATTGAAGGCTAAGGAATATTCTGCATTAATCCATCTGTCATATTAGCCTTGTAAATGAGTTTTATTTTTTACCAGGAAGATAATTTTGGTAGAAATATCACTCTGTACTGATAATCTGAGAAAAGTTTTTACAAAGTTTGATTATCTCCTTGAGGAAATCATAAATATTTGATGTTACTAGGTTTAACTCAGTGTCATGCAATCTTGGTTTTTCTTCTCTGTTGAGGTAGCTTACTTGATAAAGAGATAAAGGTTGAGCAAAAAAGAAGCAATACTGTTGTGAATGGTTTCAATGCCCCAACTTTACTATAACTGACATTATACCATTTTCTCGTAGCCTCTGCAAATGCCCTGTGACGATGCAAGGTTTCATTTTTCTTTTCTCCAAACCCGCACATTCTTTTCTGTCAGACTGCAGCACATTTGTGAAATGAGGACAAAGCTCTCAGTGGAGTGTTGGAGCAAATTTGTTTTGTAAATCTGAAAGGTCTGAAAGAGAGGAGCTTTATTTGGCTCGCTCCAGTGTGTCTCTCTTGAGTTGCCAGCAGGTCTTTAGTCAGTGTTTTTCCATGTCTTTTTCCACCTTCAGCCTGTTCAGAGGTTCAAGGTAACCAGAGTGCTCCGCTGGTGTAATTGATTCGTTGCAGAGTCCAGGAAGAGTTGAAGAAAATACAAGCAAAAATCCATCCAAGAAAAATAATTACGGGATTTGGAGGAGACAGGTAGGGGACCTTGTTTCCTGTATGTGTGCATCCCACTGGCACCTCTGCTTTCTGTATTTTCCCTGCTAGAAAGGGAGAGCCTCATCAGCTGAGGCTCTTTAACTTTTGGCAAGTTAGAGTTCTCGAGTATATTATCTGTGTAGCCCCTGGGTCATATAGGAGAACTGATCTCAAACTGGTAACCTGGTCAGCTGTCTGTGGTTTGGAGTTTTGTTTTTTTTTTTTATTGGCATACAAGAAGAGTTCTTACAAGGTGGAAGAAATATCAGTGGGTTCAATTGTATTTTTTTCTGTTTGTTTTCAAATATAGCATTATGGTGGTATTAAATTTTCAGGATGCTTTGAATGTTTGCTCTGAAAATGAGAAAACCTCAAAGGCTTCGGAATGAATGTAACTGATACTGGAAGGGGATGAAAAAATAAATACTACAGAAATTTTATAAAATATTTTAATATTGTGGATGAAATATTTTTTGTGAGTAATAAGTAGGACTAGGGTTCTCTTGGGGTTTGAGCCTTTCATTTCTAATGTATCAATTCTTTCTTCTTTTGAAATATACAGGGAAAGCGCTAAGGTAGCCTCCTTGCTCCACAATCTATTGTTTGAAAATAGGCAATTAGGAGAGCAAATAATTTAATATTAGTTGACAGATCATTAGCCTGTAATACAAAAAGTAAGAAAAGGCAGGAGCCTAAGGAAGCAGTAGCTATATTTGGAGTTGAGGAAGAAAAAAGATTTTAATAGTGAAGCACGGTAATAGCTAGAAGATAGGCATAAGAAAGAAGAAAATTGCTGGTACACAAAAAACTTGGACTGTGTCTCACCACTGAAGCTGAGTCAGCTTGAATGTGAACACTAATTGGCACTCACAGGCTGCTCTCTGTACTTCTCCTTCATGACCCGGACCTGTCTCGGGTGATGGTATGTGCTGAGTACCTGAATGAGTGACAGCTGCGATGGGCAAATTTGGGTCTCATTTCCCAGAGGGCTGGGTCTTCATTAGGAAAAATGTTTTTCGAATGACTGAAAACAGAGTCAAGTCCTGGTGAAGATAAAATAGCTGGAAGATTTAATGTGCTAAGATTAAATTTATATGTCCTCCCATTTCAGGAGGGAGGAAATGGGAGGATGTGTTGCAGTGAAGGGGGTACAGCCTGGAGCATGAGAGTGAAATGGGAATTTCATGAGATTGAAATAGGAAGCTGGACAGTCCCGTGAGTAGCCTTTTAAAATAGAGATTTTCTTTAAAAGAGTGATTTAGGGCCATCCCAAACCTACAGTCAAACTTCTTGGCTTTCTAGATCACATAATTTATAGTATGGGAACAAACCTTATTACAGATCTTTCATAAGGAAGAAGGGAAGGCATAGGAAATACCTACCCTACATGTCAAACTGCTGCCAGGCCTGTGCGTGGCAATATGTGTACCACCTGCATGAAAACCATTCCAGTAGATAACAGCAGTAGCAGCAACAGGAGATGAATGCCCTGCATTCAGCAGGAAAAAAAGGATATATATTTTTCTTTCAGGAATTTATAATGAGATCACAGCAAAGACTGGGCTGGAACTAACTAATCTTTCACTCTAGGCAAATCAGTAAAATGCATTCTATTATTAATTTTGGAGGGTTTAATTTTATGTATGATGAATCTCCAGCTGAACAGTCACTACCTGAAATGCAGTTTGCTAAATACTACATTGCAATTTTGGATGGCTTTTAATTATAACTAACTGTGGTTAGAACAATAATTTTTCAAAATATTTTTTCTTTTTTCACTTTTTTAAGGAAAAAGCAAAAAACTTTTTAATTAAAATAGAAGAAAAGTTTGTTCTTCCCTTTTTGGTGTTCATTCAGAATGCTTACCTTTTGTTAAATTTTCTCCTCTTCTCTCCCAGTATTAAAGGTTGTCTTTAATTACTCTCCATTTCTTCATAGCAAATTATTAGGAATTAGAATCTGTAGTGGTGATTAATACAAATGTGAAGTTTTCTGTATTCCCTCTGAAACCTGGATTCTGAATAGCTTAGAATAATATGCAGGTCTTGAGTATTATCTAATTATGTGTGTGTGTTTTTTTTTTTTTTTTTTTTTTAACAAATCCCTAGGAGAATAGAATCACTGCTCTCTTGTTTAAAGTCCCCATCCTGCAAAGATATTTGCATAACAGTTTAGTAGCTATTCACAATTTATGAACTATCTACCCTTCTGAATTTGAAGTGCATTTTTTAGAGAGGCCATTTAAGATATCTTCTAGATTGCTGGTTGGATATCTTGTTATGTGACATTATTCTGTAGACACAGTTTAGTATAGCTCTCATTAAAAATTATATACGTAACACATATCCTTCATTTAAAATAAGGACATGGAATTTCAATGACATGGTTGGACTGACTTTGTGTTGAAAACTGGAAATAAATAATAATCATAGATTTATGGAGGAAAGACATCTGAGCTGGAGAACAGGTGAAACAAACTTTATTAGTAATGGAGCCTGTCCCTCTGAAATCTGTATATAGTGTAAATATAATAGGGCATATTTGGAAAAAAATGGGAGCGATCTTTTGAGTCAGATGGTAGCTGACAAGGCTAGGAGCTCTCAGCAAGACTGTTCCCTCTGGTTATTCTGTTTTTTTCTTTTGTTTTTTATTCCTCATGTGTACATTTATGATCGTATCGGAGAAGTCCTGCATTCCAGCAACACCTTCTGGTGAGGTTCTTCAGCCGCTTATCCATCCCTCCTCTCAGTCAGATGAGGTCCCTGTGTAGTCCAAGGCGAGAAATGTGTATTTTATTACACGATGCCCCCAGTTGATTTTTCAGTTCCTCCTGACCTGTGCCCTGTTTCTTTCCATTGACTCTAACGAAAGTCCAGGAAGGTATGGGATACCAGATGTAGGTATATACCCTTTGTCAGAGGAATGACGCGTTTCTGTATAGTAATTGACATTTTTAATGGGTGTCGTCCATGCGTATTTCATGAACTGCTTTCTTTCACTAATACAGGAGAGCAGAGCAGAGGAGGAGGGGTCTTACAACACTGACTTTGGAGGAAATAAGATCATCTAAATAGATAGATGTGCTGGTTTTGGATGGGGCAGAGGTAATTGTCTTCATAGTAGCTAGTATGGGGCTATGTTTTGGATTTGTGTTGGCATCAGTCTTGATAACACGGGGATGTTCTCGTTACTGCTGAGCAGCGCGTACACAGAGTCAAGGCCTTCTCTGCCTCTCACCCCACCCCAGCAGCGAGCAGGCCGGGGGTGCACAAGAAGCTGGGAGGGGACACGGCTGGGACAGCTGACCCCAACTGACCAAGGGGCTCTGCCGTACCATATGGCGTCATGCCCAGCATAGAAAGCTGGGGGGGAGGTTGGCAGGGGGACCACTGCTTGGGGACAGGCTGGGCATCGGTCTGTTGGTGGTGAGCAATTGTTTTCATTTGCATCACTTGTCTGTCTTGGGGTTTGTTTCTCTCTTTGTTATTTTCCTTTTCATTACAATTTGTTATTATTATTTTATTTCAATTGTTAAACTGTTCTTATATCAACCCATGAGTTTTCTCACTTTTACCTTTCCAATTCTCTTCCCCCCCATCCTGCTGAGGGGAGAAGCAAGTGAGCGGCTGTGTGGTGCTTAGTTTGCTGGCTGGGGTTAAACCACAACAATAGATAAACAAATAGTTTCTCCTAGAATTTAATTTGAAATTAAAGTTTCCAAACATAACTACCTTGGCTTGTGCTGCTTCTCAATGAAGTGCCGCTTCTGTGCCCACGTGCAAACTCTTAAATGCATAAAAAATGGCTTAGACCCAAATGAAATCCTACAAGCTCGTTCTATGACTTTATTTTCTATGTCTTTGTGTGGGCCAAATTTTCTACATTATTTTGTGTTTACTCAGCTCTAAAGTAC
This sequence comes from Platalea leucorodia, assembly GCF_965183815.1. Taxonomy (NCBI): domain Eukaryota; kingdom Metazoa; phylum Chordata; class Aves; order Pelecaniformes; family Threskiornithidae; genus Platalea; species Platalea leucorodia. Next base: position 13,467,020 of record NC_138828.1, on the reverse strand, counting down.
AGGTTCAGAGTAGTTTTGAAGTTCAGGGGACCCTACAGATATGAACTATGGCCACAAAACAGGGGACTGAGTTGGGATTACAGATGATTGAAATTTTCTAGTGAGGAGATGAACAGAGATGCTCTGTACTTTTAGTTTCAATTAAGGATAATCCAAACTTCCTTGTCTGTTAATTTGTGAACTATAGAATTATCTTTCTTTAAAAAAAAAAAAACAAAAAACAAAAAACAAACAAACAAACAAAAAAAACCCCTAAATCAGACAACTCTCCTGAAATATTGTCTCAGTGCTGGAACTTCCTGACCTAGTCTAAATGGAAAACATTAATTAGTGTTTATAAAACTGATATTTCAGGCCACAAGATTTTCCCTTTGTGCCTAGAGTGAGCCCAATAGTTTATGCTTCAATTAGAGGCACCTGGTTTGGTATGAAAATCTGTTGTGGCTGGTTCTGACTGGCTTATGCCACACTCTTTTAAAGATGCAATTCTCTACAGTTCTCCACTTTTTCTCTGTCATACATAAAAATCAATTTCTTGTGTATTAATTGTATCATGGATTCATATAAAAACATTACAAAACTATAAGCCAATTTAATGCTTATTGTAAATATAATTCATAGCTATATTCTTGTGTCAAAATTAGCTTCGCCCCTGGTTTCCCTCTGCCACGTCAGAGAAGTATATGATCTGTTGACAAGTGCCAACATTTCATCAGAGACCTTTTCAGTTTTCTGGAAGCCTTGACTTGTGGAGGGGAGACCCTCATTTTTTATAAGAAAAAGAGGAGAGCGCGTTTTAGATCTCTTGGCTCAGCTGTTCTTCAAGGAAAAGCTGAAAATACGAGCTCAATTCCTTGTCAGCGTCCAGACACCACAAGACAAAGGGATCTATCATGAGGAAGATATTTTTAAAAGGCATTTGAGAAAGGGGATTGTTTCAGGAGGGGTAAAGGCTGACTAATGAATTTATAATGCCAGGAACTGGCAGCACTGTTTGTGTTTTGGAACCGGATTCACCTTGTGCAACTGGAGGCACAGAAATGACTTCTCCCTTTTATCCTGTGTGTGACAGCTAACAATTTAATCTGCTCTGTTCCTTGTGGAGGTCGGATGCTCTTCCTGGTGAGTGGATTATGGGAACAAAAAGTGCCTGTGCTTGTGAAACAATTACTCTGATCCTCGGATTGTTCGTGTGTTGTAAAGCAAGATAATCTTTCAGATATTAAACAGATGCATTTAGGTTCTGAATAATTTGACAGTCAGCAGTGTGCTGGGTGTTCTGATCACCCAATTGTGGGCCCACATTTCATTTGGGGGTCACCTGAACAAAAGGAGGTGTCATGTGAACAATAACTTGGTGTGCCGCTTTGATCAGCCGCTTATGCAAAGTTACTTTATTTCCCTTTCAAAGAAAATTCTTGCTGAAGTACAAGACGTGAGATTTGCAGGAGTCTCGGCTGATTCAGGGCTGGCTACTGTGTAAAACAGCATTGGGCATGACCACAGTGTCTTCTGATCCTTACGTCTCTTATACCAGTTCGTAAAACTTGAAAAGGAATGTGTGAGTGGGGAGGAGCAGACTGGAACAGTCGGGAGCTGGATTTTCTTCAGTGCCTGTTTGTCCCTGGTGGGACGACTGTTTGCAAAATGAGCAGTATCTTTTCCCCTTTGACAAAGGGGCGATGATAACTCTTTCTGTAATAAGCATTTGTTTCCTTTGAATTCATCCTCTTTGTCACTTCAGTTGCCCCCTTCTCATCATGTCCGTTGTTTTCCAAGGGTTTTGTTTCAGTTTGGTTGTTGGTGGGCAGCGGGGAGGAAATGACCCCTCACGCCAGGGAGCGAGGACTAGGCTGGCAGATGTGCAGCACCACTGGCGGTGCAGGTTGTCTGGGCACTGTCAGCCGCTGCTGGCACCGCTGGAAGTTTTAGAGAGGCTGGTGCTGGTGGCGTTATACTTTAGTCCAGATGGAGCGTTAATCCTCATAGAGATTTGTGTCAGGATGGCAGCTGAGGCTGTTCCTTGCCTGCTCTCCTTCCTCCGGAAGAGTCCTAAGGGCTGCTGCCGTGTCAACCAAACCCTTCCCTAATCACCCCCACTGCTCCCTGATCCCCAGCAGGGAACAGCGGCTCGCATTGGCTTGCACAGATGTGTGCTCGCGAAGGAGTGCAGGCCTCCTTCATACCCTGTCACACTCTTTGTTTGGGTTAGATGCTTAAAAGGTAGGTGCTTCAGTACTCATTCACTGGCTCGTCTGCTCTGCATCTCTTTTTCTTGCTTTTTTAAAGGGTATCAGCTTGTATGAGAAGAGGAAATGGACAACTGGCCCTGTTAGAATTGCTGCACAAATTGGCACTGTATCATTTCCTTGTTTATGCTCAGATAAACTTTGAGTTCTGTCAGTTTTATTATTCAGACAGCGTGAATAAAATCTGACAGTGTAACAGAGCACTCGAGACATGAATAGTGTGCTTTAACACTAGCTTGAATTCACTGGTTCATTAAATAAAGGATGAAAAGAGTGTGCCAGTCCAAAATCAGATTGTCATGTTTGCAGTGACTTGGATGCTCTGCTGCCTCCGTCTTTCTGTGTGCTTTTCAGAGAGTCTTTAAGTAACAGGAAAACCACTTTTACTTGCCAACACCTTGGCTTCCCCATTGCTTTCTATTTCTAACCCCAAGGTAGTTGGAGCTCATACACTCAAAGTCTAGCAAAACCCATTGTCTTTGCACCCTCGTTTGTTCTCATTAGTATGTCTCTGATATAGAGATTAGATATCCACATGACTAGAAAGAGGCTCAACTCTATGCAAAAGTATTCCTTCTCCTTGAAGGGTGGTGGATTAGTGTTGTTGTAGCGAACTGTGATTTAGGATCCTGCTGACTATGCCAATTTGTCGTGAATGGGTGATTTAGAATGCTTAAGGAATCACCAGCAAAGGTATTGGCAAAAGTGGTTTTAATGTGATGTTGTAAAAGTGCGATTTAAAGTTCAATGGCAAGGTTCACTCTATTAATTACTGCACAGAAGACCCATACAAAGGAAAATTGAGTTACATTTGAGTTAGAGTGATTCACAGAGAGACCAGAGATGCAAAGAGTAAGGAAGACCCTCCCATTGAGTCACGAGGTTCAGAGCAGACCTCCTTGCTTTCCAAACTCCTGACGGAGCTTAGGTGTTGCTATGTCCAATCTTAGCCTCAGACTTGGTCAACGGTTTATGTCTAAGGGATTGTATGTGCAAAATTTATATAATATTTCATTAGCATCAATTCAGCATGCAATCAAAGTTACCAAGACAAAGTCAAAGTTACCATACTACAGGGTTATGCACGATATCAGTCTCTTACCAAAGATCTGTCATTGGTAAAAGGTCTCTTTGCCTCAAGGTGTCCCAACTCAAGGGGAACTCCACCGCCATGCAGCCACGCTGCCTAGCAGGGAGACCTTGTCCTGGTGAGACAAGAAGGCTCACTTAGGCTGTCATATTTATAGGATAAAGTGGTTGGCTTGTAGTCAAATCACATGCCATAGAAAATGTATGCAGGAAGCTCCTTGTACCCACAACTTTCTTTGTTCCTTGATAAATGAGTCTTGGAAAAGCCACCCACTATTCATGTGTTAATCACATGATCGGTATCCGAAGGTCATGGGCATCGATTCTCACTGTGCCACTCTGCTCCTTTGTGGGTTTTCAGAGAACAGATCGAAACTGGAGGAGTTCACAGCCCGGCTACAGCTCAGGCCTTTACCTCTTCCGGAGCCTGCACCAAACCACCGCCAGTCTGGTCAAGGGGTTGAGCGCATCTGTCACAGTTGTCTAGCTCCTTGGCTGGAACCATCTCTTTCTCCATCTTTTCTCCTCAGATATTGCGTTGTCAGAAGAGGGAGTGCAGTGGCAACATCACCGGTTGGGAACACTTAGTCCAGATAATTTTGATTTTGTGGCTTAACATACAGTGGTTTTAGGGCTACGTATAAAACCAATGAGGCATATAGGCTGTTAGAGGTTCCGAAGGTCTCAGGATGTGGCTTAATTGTTCTAGAAATGAATCAGTTGGGATAGGAGTGTAAATCTCTCTTTTCGTTGGTCTCTGTAGTATAGTCCTTGTGCTTCTGAGGAAAATGACATTTCAGAGAAGAAAGAAGTAATGCAAAATGCAGGAAAGCTGCTTCTTTGTATTGACTGGGGAATGATGCAGATAAGGCAGTAACACAATTTACTGATGTGTGCATGTTGTCATATTCATGTTAATTTGTTATCATTTTTGAAGTGGTAATGTCCTTAAAATAACTATAGTTGTTTCTAATTGGTTTATTTTTAAAAAACTATGTTCTGTTCCTCTCTTCAGCTTTCATGCTTACACCTCAGACACATTGCAGTGAAGAAATTTGGTTTGTTCTTCCAGACATCATCAATTATAGCCAGGATAGGCTTCTGACCTATACAGCACATATGCTACTTCTTGATGAAATAGGTAATGCTTAGCTATTTTTAGTAAGCCCCACTCGTACTTCCACTAAGTCTTTATTTCAGTAGCCTGCAATGAGGATTGGCTAAAATCACAAGACTGGGATCAGAATTAGAAAGGGCATTAGGAAACTGAAACTTTTGTTATCTCCCTCACTCATACAGAGCTCACAGGGGAAGGATACCATGCTGAGGCTGGTTTTCCCACCTACCTCACCAAAAGCAGTTTTGAAAGAATTTTTATTGTGTGGTACTTGAAGACAGTGACTTAAAGCCTCTTTTGAAGTATATTTTGTTAAGCAGGCAAAAGATGACGCAAGGACACTCTGAAACTGCTTTCCATATTGCCATTAGTAGGAGATGAGGTTGTTTAGCAATAAAGATTACTAAAGAGGCAACTTACCTACACGTTGTCTCTATCTTCTCACAATTACATACTCTCACCTCCCTGCCCCCATCTTGTCCAGAAGAATGGTCTGCATACAAATAAACTGCAAAACCACCTCCAAAGCTATTGTAAGAAAGGAGAACAACATTCATGTTTTATCTTTGTAATTCCTTCATATCAATCACTGGCTTGCACCTCATATTTATTATTCATATGAGGGGTTGTAAGGTAGGCCATCTTTCCTTTTTTATGCAGGACAGATTCATTTTTCTGGTCACGGATTATAGATATGAAGGGCTTTTGTTTATAAACCCATTATGTAAACTCTTCGCCCTGCTTGTAGTTTACAGAGCATAGACAGCATGATTTTCTTCCCACTTACATAAGCCTTAGAGTGCTGTAACTCACGGGAATTCACTTAAGTTATTCCTGGTTTACAGTACTGTAGGAGAAGAATCAGATAATACTTAGCTTTAAGGAAATGGAACAGGTTTGCAGTTCACTAATACCTGGTATTATACATTTCTGGAACTTTAAAATTAAGTGTGTCTTGCAGGAAGGCATTCTCTTTGTCAGAACGCTGGTAATGGAATTTGTTTTGGAAATCAGCAATCTACACCGTTCAAATGGTAAGCTTCCAAGTCTCTGCCACATTGGATTCGAAGTGCAACAATGTCTGGAGAAGAGTACATTCATCTCTTCTCCCTGTACTGCTTGCTTTTGGAGCTTTTGGATTTCCACTACCAAGGTTTGCACCCCAGTGTTCATAGAAAGGAAACCTAGACGTGCAGGCTCTATCCAAATTAGATGCAAAGTTGTTATGTACCAATATTGTTTGTGAGAATGCTGCTGTGAAATTGTGTGTTTTGTACAAGACTCGGTTCTTCATAGGTCTGGAAATGGTAGGATATGGAGTCTTTTCTCAGCTACATCGGAAGTTGACTTGGTTAGTAGACATTAGCTTCCTCCAGAAATCCTTCATGAATCTTTTTGGTAATACCAGTATCTATCTGTTAGACCAAAGGTTGAATTAGTGTGGAGACTGGAGAGACTCTTAGGGATGGGTGGCATCGTCTGACTGACCCACCACTGCTTGTGCTGTCGTTGCCGTGGGCAGGGAATCCTCTACTCCAGATCTGCCTGAAGGGCACCATTCACGTGCTCCTCGTCCTTTTCTCTTTTCCTTTTTCTTGAGTTGTCTGTTTTGACTGCGCAAGTCAGGGATCATTAAGGAAAGTCACCTAGAAAGATCATCAAAGTACCGACTTATGTTAATAATAAAGTAAGAACATTAGTAGATCTGTATTTTCTACCTCTGAAGGAAAGACATAGGGAGCAGAAGTTTGAATGCTTGGAAGGATGTTTAGCTAACAACATTGCATCCTTTTCAGAAAATCACTTCTCTGAGTAGTGTCCATTCATTTCTTGCATGACCCCTGTATCCTACTGGTTGTCTTGGTATGTTTTTCCTACATTACTTGTCCACACAGTGCTCTCCTGTTGCATTATTAATGGTAACCTTTTCCCTGCATGCTGTCTTGTTAGTCAGCCATTGTTTTGACCTCCTGGCCTGAGTTATCCAGGAGGAAAATGTCAGTGGACAAACTTGTAGCTCGTTTGGTGCCCCTTCAAGAATGCTGCTGTTGTTTTGTGAGGTTTTTTTATACCTGTGGTAATTTATAGCAACTGCCACCCTTGAAAGTGCAGAGCACAAAGGTGAGCCTATAATTATGGCTAAAGGCAGATCCCTGAAATGTTGAGCTTTGCCCTAGTGCTGTGGCTTGCATCAGAATTTCAAATGAGGCAAGTCCATGATCTAGAAGAAACAAAACAGCAGCAGGAGCCCATAACCAACCAACCAACCAACACAACCCCCTGCTTGACGCAACACGTGATCAGAGAAATACAAACACAAAACCTTTCTCTGGAGAAATGTTTGTGGATGGCAGCTAGCATTTGTCTTGTGCCGCCGTATCTAAGCACAACTGGATGATTAGGGTTTGCTTTTTTTCCAAAGGAAGCGTATCACGATTGCCAGACGTTCACCAGTGTTTCTTGCAAAGTAGCTGTCAACCTGCTGGGAATTCCAGATCAGAATAATAATTGCAGGATTTATCTTGGCTCTGCTGGATGATGTTACTTTCCTAATGTTTCCCCTGAGCTTTGTTTGAAGTCTTTTGTGAGACTTTCTTAGACGGAGAAATGGGAAGAACTACTTGGTTTGCTCTTCTAGCAATCCCTAGACAGGAGAAGGGTTATGAATATTAGATTTTCTATCTGGACATATTTTCACCCATTTGCTGTTGCTGTTTTCCAATAAGCACTTAATTATCATGAATATTATTGAAGGCGCTGGCATATGATCACTAGAAGTGGCAATAAATATTTTGGTCTTAATGTTGTGCCAGTCTAATGGAAGAGAGCATATCTTTTTGACTCCAGTAACTTTGGATCATGCCATAAGTGCTCTCTCAGACTTTCAATTTCTGCTCATCTTTCTGATGAAATCTGATGATCTTGGTGCAGCTGAGATGCTGAGAGTGTTTGAAGAGTGAGAATAAAAGGAGGAACTGAGTTATTTGACAGTAGATCTGATAGAGAAGGAAAAGAATAGTGTTGTAGGAAAGAAGATGTAATCTTAAATATTTACTGCTCTGTTGTCGATGTCTTTGGACTGATTTAATATGGTATTATAAAAAAAAATAAAAAAGTAAGTTGTGCCAGACACACTTTCATTTTATATGAAAAAATAAATTTAGCTGTAATCCAGTAAATGGTTAGGAAAGTAACAGATATTGTCTTGTATAAAGAACCCAAGATCAATATCACTAACTTTTTAAAAGGACCTAAAGTTGTGCTTTTATTGTGTGTTATAAATAATATTGTCCTTAGTATTGTGTCCTCAGGCAAACAGATTGGGAACTCTTTAAGGAGCAGAATTTGAGTTCAGTGTGCTCAGGTTTTTGCTGCCTGTGTCGAAGTTCCAAATACTTCCATAGCTTTATTGTGTTTGGTTTGGTTTTTTTTTTTTCTTTTTTTTTTCCCCCTAAAAAAGTTTACTTCCTTTTTTTGGGATGGATATCTTTTCTAAGGTTACTTCTTTGGCTCTGGTTCAGATAGCTATAGCTAAAGAACAAAACATTGCCTTCAGACTATTCCTTTTGGAGCTAAGCAGGGATACAGTGCCTGGGATATCTACAAAGCTAACTTTTCAGTTGTTTCAGTGGAAGAACAAAGTGTAAAGTAACTCTTGTAATTTTTTGTGTAAAAGAGATTATTTTGTGAGTGGAGTTATGAGGAAACCAGGCCTTTTCCTGCTAAGCACGCAGCTGTTGAAATGAATGGGTAGGTTGTAGTGTCTGTACTGCTCACGTACAATTCGGAAGCACTTTTATGTACCAGCACACTCTGTAGCTCAGTACAGGATTCGTACTGAGGCAGAAGGGGGTCCTGGGTGGTTTTATAGCCACCATGACCAATGTTTTTCTTCTGGCCAGTGAGTGGTGAAGAACCCGCAGCTCTTACTGCCTCCTTGGACCCGGAATCAGGACCCCGCCTGCCTGCTTAAGAGTGTGGACAGCTTTCAGGCAGGACAGAAGTGAAGAAGTTGTTATTTGTTCCCACATAACCCGTTTCAGGCATTAAAATATTTCGCCAGGCAGTGGTCAGCATAACCCAGGGTGGTGTCCCAAGAGCTGCCAATGTCGAAGGGCTCAGGGAAACAGTTGAAAAAAACACCCTGGATAACTTTTCCAGAGACAAAGTACAGCTTCTCGTTAGCTGTTTTCTATATGTTATTGTCTCTTGGGTATATTGTCACATTGATGTAAGGAGCTATTTGGGATTTATATGGATACTGTTAGATCCACATCCCCAAATCTTTGTGGTTTTAGTTTGTCAATCAGATTTAAATATAAAGTGCCCTGACTGCCAGTTAAATTACATTTTATTACTGACTATTTTTCTCGTAGTATGCTGTCTCTAACTGTCCTGGCTGGCTTCTGAAGGGAGCTGGTTAGAAACATAGCTCCAAGGGCAAGGTTTAGAGAGGAAAGACTGAATGAAGGGTCCACGCTGAAGGAGGAGATAGTGGTCAATATAGGCAGAGCAAAGGAGTATGTTGTTTTTCCCTGACTTTTGTTTCTTCTTTTTTCCTTCCGAGGCATATTACCATGCAAAACTTGCGCAAGATCTCATGCGTCTAAAGACCTCATATGTACATATATGCAAATGCAAATTGAAAAAAAAAGCCCCTACTGAAGTGATAATTTTAAATAGCCTAATAATAATTTAAATAACCAGTGAACTTATAGTAGAAATATTATACAAAAATATGCATCTCTAGAAGATGCTTATTGGGCCTCAACTGATGTGTGGATACAGATCAGTAAGCATTAAATTTGTTATTTCTGGTTAGTCTTGGAAACCCACCGAAACACCAAATTATAGCACAAAAGGACACGTATTTAGGGTCGAGTTTGTGTTTAAAGCAAGGGCTCAGCATCTGTGTAGACCTTAAATCTCCCTGCCCCTGCGAATTCTTCCCCAAATCGCTGTCCTTTTTGAAGCCTGGAGCAGATTTGCCGGTAAGGCACAAGACGGTCCTTGGGCAGAGAGCACCAAACCACCCCACGCTGCTGGGGCTTGCTTCCAGGAGGGACCACCGCCATCCTGGTGCTCGGGCATGGCTGGCCGCCCAGCGGGGCCAGCGGCTTTGTCAGGAACGCAGCAGTGAATTAGCATCAGATGGCTAAAGCTGTTACTGCCCGTAGCTGTCTGCTCCACCCCGCCAGTGGTAAACCAACTTTGATGTCAGGTTACCTTACAACGCTGGGCTGAAAAGCGGGGTGAGTTAGGAGTTGATTCATGAGTGGATCAGACATCCTTGCCTTGGGGGCAGCAACATCTGTTAGGCAGGTGGGGAGGAAGGCAGGGAGTGGTAGCAGCTTCAGCTGTCCAATTTTCATCTGCTGCTGCATGTCTATCAGAGCCCTGCGGTCACAGGTTGCCCTTGATTAAAATGTCCTTCCCAGGCTGAGAGTTGCTGCTCATTGTTCTCAATGGGATTGAGGTTTACAGGATCAAAGGATCTGGCTTTGCTCGACATATGGCCACGGGCCTATTGCAAAACTGAACTCTTCCTACCAGATGAACCTGAGGTGTTGTGATGTTTTCTCCAGTCCTCAGCACAGGGAGAGGGAGGGCTGCAGTTTGAAACTCCAACAGCTACCTTTTCCTCTTGCTTTTTCAGTTTTTCTGACATCTTCTCCGCCTTACTGGATTTGTCAATACCTGCACTTAATTTTACAAAGCTTAGGTGTTTACTCTGCTTATGTTGCACTACAGTTTTCTAACATGTTTCAGGAAATCTTTTCTCTGTTCAGACCTTAAAATCAGTGCTCATGTAGCTGCAGGCAGCAGGTAGCCATCCAAATACCACAGGGTTAGCCTGGTCAACAGCGTACTCTCTTTTAGGGTATCCCAGTTGTTCTCAATCTAAGGACCACCTATCATGGACAAAAATCCGTGGTCGGTCCCGGACATTGTAGCCAAAATGGTTAACTTTAAAAATCTAGGTGTAATTTGAATTTTTTTCTGCTTTGTTTCGTGGCTTGCTTTTATCTGTAGGAGTTTCTCTGTGGTTTTATTAAAAATGATAACTGCCATTTATGAACGATTTCCTGATATCTTGCAGACCACAGCTGCAAGGAGTGCCGATCATCTGAAAAGTCTTGCCAGCCTCTGAGAAATTTCAGTCACAGCCAAAGTCTTTATCAGTAAAGCAGAAGTTGCTGAAAGTTGTCAGTTATGCTTGTATTTTCTTGACCAACCTCCCAAATCCAAGTAAGATGGAAGGAGCTGATTTGCCTGATGAAATTTATCTGGTGGTGTACTGCAGGACTTTACCTAGGCTACGCCTAGACTATATGCTGGGGTCAACTATAACATATCCAGCTGTCCTCTGCATAGAAGCTAGATTTCAGGAGTAAAAGATCGCTTGGGACACACACAGATGCAGAACTGGAAGAGGGCATACACTTCTGCCTTGGAGAGGAGTTCATGCAAAGCCTGGTAATACAGATGTAGCTCAAACCTCTTCTGGTTCTGGTTATGATGACAAAAATAGCATTGCTAAATAGTATTGCCTTTCTTCCTGGCATGAAATCCATTAAAAAGAAAAGACAGATATTTGTTCTCATCTTTTATGCTGAAGAAACTAGTTACGTTGGATGTGGTGCTGAAAGAAGGAACTGCAGCACAGGGTGCTCTGGCAATACTTATTCAGCAGAGATGAATAAGGAGGGAGAACATCAGAAAGCAGAGGTAAGCGGGACAAGATATTTCATGAGAGGTTTAATCAGAAACAGAAATGTTTCTCCTTGGTTCTCTTCATAATTTAAAAAAAAAAAAAAATGTTTACCAGCCGTTGCCTCTTCTTTATATATATTGGTTAGTGAGAAACACAAGAGTAGTACTGCTAAAGTGTAAAAGCTGCAGTGGAGCTCCTCTCAACTTCCATTCACTCTGAGCACTGGAAAAATAAAAATGCAGATGCCCAGAACAGGCAAAAAAAAAAAAAAAAAAAAAAACAAACCAAAAAACCAAAAGAATAATCCCAGTGAAACACATCCTTATACTCTCCAAAACTTTGTTCCAACAACAGCCCCATGCTTTTCATACATATATATATATTTATAGGATATATATGCTTTTCCGATATATATCTCCTATATATATATATATAAAAGAAATATATTTATATATATAAAATGAGTGATATATATGCTCCCCCCCCCCCCCCCGAAAAACATATATATCTCATTCATTTTGAGTCTGCCAATAATGAGCCAAGATTGACTTGGCTCTGTAGAAGTACAGGGCTAGATTCAAATTAGTTATACACTAATTACACTTGCGTGATAGTTAGGAAAAATCTTTTCAAAACCCCCAAAAGAAGTTGCTAGTTCTCTGAAATAAAACATTCCCCTTCTATATTTTCATCCGCTCACTTTCTGTTCTTCATTTTGCAGACTCCTTAAATGAATGAAGGATTGTTTGTTTTCAGTTAATTGAAACTATTAACTAGATTATTTCATTATCCCAAGTTTATTGAATCACTCTGCTTCTAGAGTGAGTAAGAAAGATTTGATCAGGTAAGTATGTATAGCTCAGGAAAGCATTCATTTAATGTGGGAATTGGCATGGGTTTATGCCAAATTTTATTTATTTATTTATTTATTTATTTATTTATTTTTAGTACAAAAGGCAAGATGTGAATAAAGGTCATCAGATATTCAATCTGTTTCTGTCTCTCTGAAGTGAGTGCTAGTGTTGCATTAGTCAGGTATGGTGTTGAGTGCGTTCTTGCTCCTTCAACTGCTTTCCTTACTCCTTTCCTTCCGATCTCTTGTGCTGCCTCAGTTTAATGGATGAAGATAACTAAAACAGATGGTGTCTCCCGTGGGCTTCCATACAGTTTAGGGTGGGAAGGGCACCACAGCCACGGGCAGACTTGCACCAGACCCCTAGCAGACTCCCCTGAACCTGTTTTCCGTGTAGCCCTTGCTACACAGGGCGTCCCAGCGTGTCTAATTGCACTGTAACGAGGGATTAAAATCCACACCTGCCTCAGAAGGAGAGCAGGGAAGAGGGAAGGTGTTGCCAGTCCCAAGGTCTGAAGTGCCTGGCATTTCTGACTCGTTTCCTCCTAGCTAGTCTTCCCCAACTCCTGTGTTCATACCTTTAGCTTTATCTTTTTTTCAGCTTCCGCTGTAAGAACTGCTACTGAGGGGATGTAAGTGAAGTTGTCAACCAAATATTTTCATTATCACCTTTGAAGCTTTGCTATTTCTTACACTCCATCATTTTTCTCGTTCAGATCTGTTATTCTGAGCACGCACCTCAGGAAAGCATTAAAACAACGTATTGACCTCTGCAGTTCCCGCCTCTCTTCTTTCTCTAACAAGCACGTACACAAGTTTGAGACCCAGGTGGGGTGCATGGAGCCATCACACCGATGGCTGTTGAGCTGGGTTCCCCTCTCTGACTTTCAATCACGTCTGCTGGGGCCTGCTCTCGGACTCTGCCTTGCCGGCGCCCGGGGTGCAGGCAGTGCCAGATGGCTGCCCACACGCCTCTGCCTCACCTCCGGCCTTGAGCGGTCTTTTCCATCGCCTTCTCCGTTTCTCAGAACTAATTCCCGGTTTCAAACGTTTTCTCTCTCTTGTGATGCTAAAGCCAGCATTTTCTACAGTGACTTCAGGACATCTTGGTGGTACTACCTACTTTAGAGCCACAACTGCACATACATGTTGAGGATTACTGTTTCCACGTGTGCCACAAGGCACTTGCCAATGGAGTACTTATCAAGGGACAGGGTTATAATACGTTAACATGCAATTTTTTGCCATTCTTTGTAGCCAGCTTAGATTTGATTCACCTGAATGATTTTGTGTCACGGACAGAGTTTGTCACTTCACTGTCTTCTCAGGTTATCGGTTTATGCAGACGCGGGGAATGCAGAATGGGCTGTAGCACAGACCCCACTGGTAGCCTCCCTCTCCTGCAAAAACTGGCCCTTTCTTTTCATATTGTTTAACTGCTTATTAACCCAGCAAGGGATCTTTGCTTCTCTCCTGGGTACTTTTTTTGAAGTCAGCTGAAAGTTCAGGTGTAATTGAGGACAGAATGTAAACCTTTGGGTTCTTTATACAAGAAGTTAATTAAGCAGGAGGAATCTGGATAGTGTTTGTCTTTTCTCCTTCAGGAAAGAAGTTGAGTGGGGTAGAGCTTTCAAAAATCATGAAGGAACAAGACGATATCCTGTGCAGGCAGAAAAGCATACCTCCTTCAGATGGTTCAGTCTTTGTTGTGGTGTCTTGGAAATAGCATGGGTATTTCTGCTAAGCACTCTGCATCATTAAATACTGTAAGCTCTTTGCATTATTAATCATTCTCACATTCTGTGAAGCAGGAAAACAGCCAAAGGTGCATAATCTTAATTCCCAGTGCCCTTATATAATTTAACTAGTGTTGAGTGACCTTTAACTGGAAAGTGATTTTTCAAAAGCCTTTTCAAAATCTATTTTTTTACATGATATCTATACTTCCAGCTATGCCTGAGATTTTGCCAAGCTTAGGGGAAGGTCAGGACATTATATAAAACAGATCATCTTGCTTCTAGCCACACTCCAATAAAGAAATAAAATAGATCAATAAAGCATGTTGAAGCCACTGTAATCCAGATTTTGGAAATTCCTGTTAGCAGAGCACTTGCAGGTATTAACAGAAAATATGTTTTCTTTAAGGATGAGTGACTGCAATAGCTTCTGTCACTCAGTGACCAAGAGCCTTCTCTGCATGCAGATATCATGCCCAGCTTAAAAATGTGTTGTTCAGGGAGCAGTCTTGATATGTGCCTTATTGTGGTCAGGTTGGTAAAAGATGTCAAAACTTTGATCGCCCTTCAAACTAAGCTAACCCTTTTTTGGAAGCTTGGAAATTTTTACCGAGATGTTTGTATCTATGTAGTCCTGATTGGGCAACCACCTTTTTTCCCTTCTGTTAAGATAAAAAGTCAAATTATTTAACCTCTGTTTATTTGGAGATACTGATGGATAAATAACAGATATATAAATAATAACAAAATGATCAAATTCTGTAATATGTCATCAGTGATCCAAACAGCAGAATTTGTTGCTCTTTTTAAATAAAAACAAACCAAAATCCTTTGTGTATTGCAAAGCAAGGCGTTCCCCAGGGAAAAAGAAAATCCAGAAAGTGCTTAATACTTGACTTGCTGTGGCATATTTCCTGTTATAATGATGAAAAATTCCAATTGCCACCTGCTGTATTTTCTAGCTATTCACTTTTTATATACATAAATCTTCAAGGGTAAGTTCAGGAAATTAAGATAGAAGCAACAAAAAGAGATCAATATTTGCTGTCTCTTTAAAAAAAAAAAAAGTTTTGTTTGGTTTGAATGGATCCTGTTATAAAATATGGTCTGTATGTTGCACGTTTTGGACTACATCCTAGGCTGATCATCCATATTTCAAAGAAATGGAAAAAAACATAGAAATGTGGGCAGGAGTGACTGGTTTATTAATTTTTAGGGAAACTATGCTATTGTGCATTGTTCACATAAGAAAGAAAACCCCATGTGTGAAACAGCCACAATACAGTGAAATTTTTTAATCTAAAAAAAACCTTCAGGTTTTAAATGAGCTTAATTTTTCTATGGAAAGTATTCTTTCAGTTCCTCTCCTTATGATGCTCATAGAAATCTAGGCAAAACTGAATTACTCTGTCCTAGGAAGGCCAGGACTGAGTAGTCAGCAAAACAAATGACTAATGTCTGATTAATTCTAAAGTAGCGAAGATAAAGCTGCTGTAGGACTAGGTATTTATTTGTTTATAATGTTCCTAGCCCAAAGTGTTTTGCTGAGCACTGACATGTGGGTAACTTGTGTTGTAGGGCATGTGTTAGTTTCCTATAGCTCTGGTAATTATAAATGCAAGAGGTCTGTAAAGCAGTCACGTTACTCCTTCTGCCAGGTGAGGATTGTTTTTCAGGGCAGATGTTAGACTTTGTAATGGTATTAAATATCTTAAGGGTTCAAATTTCCAGAAGAGCATGCGAGTCTAACTGTGGTCACCCCCAGCTTCTCTGTGACAGCAGAAGAAAGAAACTTGGCAAAATGAAGAAGTCAACCAGCCCCCCTTGAGCACGTGGGCCATGGGCAGGAAGTTTAATGTGTTGTCCTGTTCTCTGTTCCATCCCATTATTCTCAGTCTTATTTCTCGTTACTTCTTGAAATTTAATTCTTACACATATGAGTAGTTAATCCTAATGGGCATCCGAAGGGTGAAGCATTATATGCCAACGTGAAGTGTCAGACCTTGAGGGTATAAAATGGGAGTACAATTCTGTCCTTCCTCAGGAAATAATGGGCACAGGCAATCCTTTTTTTGTGTTGTGCTGGGAACAAAATACATGACTTTTATGTTTGAGTTCTAATGCCCAAGGCTAGATTTATAGGACTGACAGTTGCTATAGATGTAGTGCTGTTTGTGGAGTTATCAGACTTGTTCTGGAAACTGCTGACATGGATCTCTAGCTCAACAGTTTCTGAAGTTAATTTTGTGAGTAAAGTCTCAACATAACTGCTAGAGCCATTAAATAACTTCCAAAGAAATTTTAACTTGCAATGAATTTGTTACAGTTTGGAGGCATTCCTGAAGTAAATGCCATCTAGATTTTACATGATGTCACATTGAAAACGTATTCCCCGAAAATGGACACACTCTAACTAGAGGAAACAAATACAGAGAACGGACTTTTTGTTTGCCAGTTATTAATAACTTTAACTTCAAAACTCAAGTACTTTTTTAAGAAGAAAAACACATGCTGCACCAATGAAAATCCTCAAGTAAGTCCTTCTTAATAACTATTGTTCCTACCCCCTTTAGCACCTAAAGCAGATAGAAATGAAGCTCACAAGTGCTGGAGAGAAGATCAGCAAAACCTTTTCTGTTGAAGTTACCAGTTACAAAATATTTCCCTTTTAAAGCACATCCAAGCATAACAGCAGTCTCTTTCTCAACAGGTTAAGTAATCTTTTTTTCATTTGAAAGGCTTTATTTAATTGTGTAGTGTTAGAGGGTGATTTGCTGTTTTCCAATATTTGTTTATAGGGACTTTTATTGCAGGAAAGTTTTTAGTTATTGGGTTTTTTTGGTAGGATTTTTTTTTTATTCACTTCCAGAAAACTTTAAATGTGAAGTCTTGTAAACTAACCTGTATTTTCATAAAGTGATAGGTAGGATTGCAGACCTCTATTTTAGAAATGAGGTATAGTGATCTGTAGCTGCGAAGTTAACAAGCTGTCAAGCATTGGGCATTTAAAAAAATGAAACTGGTGTTTATCCTTAACTATGCAGAGATACCGAAATACAGGCTTTGCACCAGTTTTCAAAAAGTCCAATTCTGCAGTACAAGGGGCATTTATTTACATTTTCTTGTCGCATATTTTTTAATATTATGAATAATATATTTTTTCTAGACATGCAAAATATAATTGAACCTCGAATACATGTCTTGAAAGCATTCTGACAGCAAGTAGTCATTATAAATAGTGCATTAGTGGGCCTCACTTGAATCTGAAGAGTGTCAGATTGTTTATATTCAACAAATAGGAATAAGATACTGTTTCCTGATATGGAGGAGCATTCCTTGTGAAGGTGGCTTTGCAAGCAGAGCTGTCCTGAAAGCAGAACTTACTGTCCTCAGTGCAGCACTCCGCTGCTCCTGGGTCCCAGATTAATTTTGCTGTGTGGCTCTCTGCCGCTGTCTGTCCATATACTGTTGGTCAGTATTTGGGTCTCAAGTTGTAGAGTTTGCGTGTGTACGTGGGTTTGTTTGGGGTTGTCGCTCACCACCGGCTCGGGGATCTCCACCCAGCCCTCCACTGGACAGTGGGAGTTTGCCCTTTGCCTCTTTGGCTGGGATTAATTTGCTCAAATGTAGATATCCATGGTGTGTCTCCATCTGAAGAAACTGCTAGGCTCCGTTTGCAGTCAATTGAAAAAAGGATGAATGTCTGAAGGTAAATATGTGAAACAGGTCAGATGACTGTGGCCCTAAAAATGCCTTTTTCTGTGCTGTTTATTGACAGAGCCTATGGTGCAATCTACAGTTGAATGTTAGGAAGCCTACCTTACATGACCTGTCAAAACTTAGTCATCTAAACCTAAATGTTGCCAGTTAAATATATGTTTTGGGGAAATTCAGAATGGTCGTAAACCCAGGAGAAGTAGTGGCCTGAGGAGGAGAAAGCTGTAAATATGAATATTCACCTACTTGAGGTCAAGACTTGCTTGAAAATGTTGGCCTTTCTCAGTTTACCATCTTGTAAAGTATAATAATACCGCTTTTTAATTGCAAATCATTTTGTGCTCCTCATAAGGTAAACCAGGCCTACAGGCACAGTCATATAAAAAATAGACCATCAAGGTATGCCAAGTCTTACTTGCTTTGCACTGGCAGTTAAAGATAACTTGATACAAAACCTGAAGTATTAATCCTGATTTTCATGTGTGTTACCATCTATACCTACAGGACAATAGGATATTAATTACTGCAATAGCTGTTTCTGAATGTACCCTTATTCTGTAAAAAGAATATTTGGTACCTCTTTCCCTTCACTTTCTTTGAAAGTGTGTGTATGGAATTGGTCATAAATATCTTCACCTAAAGAAAAAGGCTGAGGGGTACTCTCTTTCAGGATGTGTCTGTGGAATAAGATTTGCATCTCTGTGATATTTACATTATAATGCAGCTCTTATGTATCGACCTTTTGGCTCTGGGCAATGCTAAAAATGCTGAATTGCCTCTTAGATGCAAAACAGCAGCAGTGTCTCAAATACCAGCTGAAAACATATAACTAATAAACGATCGACTGTTCTCTGTTAACAGAAGCAGTCTGAAGCCCTTCATCCCATTTAAGTGATACCTGTAATAGAAGTTCTCAGTGTGGCCATTGGAATCTAAATCACGCAGGAGGAAAGCACGTTAAAATGGTGAACTAATACAGCTGCTTGGGAGTGCAAGAAGGAAAAATTAATAAGAGACCATGGGATCAAGGTTGGCTAGCTGTGATTGAAAATTAGAAGTGTTGAGCACTGTGTGATTTCTTTGGTGTAAATGGAATGAAAGCAATTTTGAAAGCTTAACAAGTCTGTCTCCCTGTTGCTCTTTGTAATTCAAAGCAAGTGTCTTTGCTGGTAATTTCTGCCAGAGTCTCCTGAAACCCCAACAGTTAGGGAGAATAATTCTGTTTGTTTTCTAAATTCTAATCTTTCTTCTTATTCCTTGTGAACACAGGAGTCAGGGTTAATTTAGAGAGGAAATGCGATTTGAATGTTATAAGCAGTGGCATCTGGGTAACTTGCAGAGGAACCCTGCAGCGTGCCCTGGAGTCACGGATCCCCTTTTGAGATGCCGGGGGGAACGTGCTGCAGCTTCTGGCTGGTCCGGGTGCCTGGGTTTCCTTTTGGTGGAGCTGGGATGTGGTTGGACCACGCGCATGGTTGTGGAAGCTGCAGTTTGATTCTTTAAATGATGCCTTTTTCTGAAGTGCCTTGCAATGCAATCTGTCCCAGTCTTGCCCATTTGATACATAAACTTGAGAATTAAATATACTCGATCTCAAGGGCGGTCTAACTTCCATCTACTAAGTGCTGCATGCTTTTTTGGTATATTGCATTATACAAGTGTAGGAAGAGGAAACCTGACCTTTTTCCAAGATAAAATATTGAGTGTCCCAGTGCCAATGGACGGTGATGGATGATGCAGTATCAGGAGTAGTACTGCTACGAGGAAGGTTTTTACAAGCTTACAGTTTGCAGGCCGTGAAAGACAGATAAAAAAAGTGATTCAGGTACTTAACTGGAGTAGACACCTATACCTGCTGATATAAACTCTGTATGGTTGGCAGATGTGGTACAGGATCTGTGGGATACCTGTGCCCAGCTGGAACATCAGCTGAGGCAGGAAGACAGCTGAAAGCATTGCAAATGGACTAGGTATCAGTGGCTAGGCATGTGAATTTCTCTTAAGAGGTGAGAATTTAACAGTGACCTGCTGGCCCTTCTTCTGCTTTATTAAGCTCCTTAGTATGACAGGTTCTGATCTTCTCTTCCCTTACTGGCAGAGTAGTACTTTATGTCTGCTAGCACTTGTTTTAAAAAGTGCTTTGGCAAGGCCAAATTTGGGGATAATGTTTTGGCTATCACTATTGTAAGGGAAGGATTAGCTGGGTTGACAGATTTTAACTGTAGCATCATTCATACTCAGAACTCATAATTTCTGTAATAAAGAGAAGATTTTCATGTTGTATTGGTTTTCAGTTCACAAAGAGGAGCTATATGCTCTTGAAATTATTCTGTGGCTTTTCTTAAGATGAGTGTAAGTGAATAAATAGGCAAACATCACAGTGAGGTTTCCAGAAGTTGTTTAAACAAGTGCCTCTGGTTCCATGGTATATCAAATCTGCCTTATGAAATGACAGCTGCTACGGCTGATAAAAATGTAAAAGCTATGGTAGAGAAAAAAAGGTGGTAAGTTACCTTAGTACCTATGCAATAGTTAACTGCTGACCAAGAACTACTGTCTGCCGCAGAGGGGTAGTAGTTTTTTGAGTGCGTGGCCAACACAATTGTTTACACTTTTGTATAGTCAAAGCAAATAATTCCATTTTATTTTCAGAGAAAACATGTAAATTTATGCCTATTTTCAAATGAATTATTTTATATTGAAATAGGAACATCAAACATATTGCTTCCCTAGATAAAACATCATTTTCCCCCTTAGGACAAGATGAATGTACAGAAGTGAATGGGAGATGTGAGCTCCTCACTTCATTTCCAGCAGTGCCTTAAAAGATAAGGATTTAGTCTTGCAAGACTGTAAAGCTGGGTGAAATTTTGCAGTGAAAATGGGGGAAAGAGGGGAATCTGTGATATAAATAATTCGTGTTTTTGGACAAACTCTTACTGTGAGGACTCCTGTAAGGCACAATGTGGCCTAAAGTAATCACACAGGAAACTTAGATGTGTGAGGGCCTTATGAAAATCCAGTTAAATAAATAAAATACAGTTAGAAATGCATTCCTAGACCCAGTAAGGAAAGGCAGAACTACTCAGGTAAGAGAATAATACTTGGAATAATACCTCAATAATTCTGCTTGCTGATTAGATGTGCATTTATTGGCAATTGTTGTTGTGCTGCTTCCCTCTTGCCCCCCCCCCCCGCCCCCCGAACCGTCTTTGTACTTGCCAGTTTTTCTTTTTAATTAGCTCTCTTCTTTGGTCCTAACATGTAGGAGAATTAAACAAGGCTCTCCAGGCTGCTAGTAAGATCAAAATCTGTAAAATGAAATGGAAGATGGAAACAAAACTTTGTTTGAACATTAAACAAAGAAAAATAATTATGATGAAGATCACAATAATGAGTCCTCAATTACTGCAGCAGTCTGGCCATGAAACTACAAAAAGGAAGAAAAGAATCCACGCTAGTATCTCTCATTTTAATTAAACTGTGTCATTTTTAAGTGTTGCCATAAATTTTACCACCAGGTTTATAAATCCTGACTTTGGGCCCAAGTCTGATTTCAGATCAGGAGGTGCTATGTCCACACAGGTTTCCATGGATTTACTTCAGAATAGCTTTGATGTGGGAAAGGAATTCTGCCTCTTGTGTAGACCAAAACAAATATAATATGAAGAAAGCAGCAGTCAAAGGAAAGCAACTGCAGCACAACAGAGTATCAGTGAGCCTGGATTTTAGGTGCTACAATTAAACTTTTTCACTTTATGTACCTTTCTGTACTGTGTCTATGGTGATGTTTAGTTGCTAGATAGGAGGGGGTGTGTAGACATGAATAATCTGGTGAATCCCACTGGAACTGGGATGTGCTAGGAGCTCGTAAGCTCTGCCTGGAGCCCAAGAAAGGCTATTTGTAAAATAAGATAGGCAATATTAAGAAAAACATACAGTAAAATTTGACGCAAGTTGTCCTATTGGGAATTTTTCTTCTACTGAAAAGTTTTGAATTTAGAAAGAGAAAAGTTGTCCCCAAGACAGTCTAAAGACAATACAGTAATTCCTTTAAGTGTTTACGGTGTCTTCTGAGAGAAAAACCTCATATTGGTGTGCTTATTTTAACTTACCGAGTCTCCACGGCATAAGGAACGACTGAGCTATACAAAGTAAACTTTGACCACCCCTGAAATGCAATAGTCTCTGAAGAGTGCGCGACTGCATTGACAAGTTTCACAGAGGACATGGAGAAGGTAGGAAGGGAGGGGGGCAAGGGGCCCGCAGGAGCTGCTGGTCCTTGCAGCGCAATTACCTGAGTAGAAATTTAATTAGGGCACTGTCACTGACACAGTTGATTTTATAAAGTTGCTACCCGATCTTTATTGATCGTAACTGGACTCTGAATTTATTATTCCTTTGAAAGACCAGCTATTTTATGTAATGCCTGTGATGTGCTTTTTGGAATAATCCTAGGTGGCGGCTTTGGGATGGGGAAATGCTCCTGAAGCATGTTATGATCTTGGGTCATTCATGTAGATGACGGATGGCTTCCGTTTTCTCTCTCAATAAGACACTGTCTTTTCTCTTATTTTCATGGTAGAAAACTGCCTCAGTGAAGAGAAGTTGTTGGTAACTCTACAACAGGTTGGTGGAACACAGGAAGGTTACCTCTTGGCTCACCGTATCCCTCAGCTACGCAGGCAGTATTTTTTTCAAAAATTGCTGCAAACACCATGTTTGCGACCTTGCAAAATGAAAGGAGGAGTACATACTTGTTCATCTTCAACAGGCTTTCACTTTTGCAGTAACAACAAAGTCTTGCTGGGTCCAAATTACTGTCTCTGGGCACCATGAAAACTCTAGGGGCTTCACTTGTTAAATCAACCCTTCAAAGAATATACAAGGAAGTTGCTTTTTTTCCTGCAGGTATGAGACTAGCGTGTCCATGTAGACTGGTGAAGGACCTTTATTTTAGGAAAATTCTTATTCTCTACAGGGATTTTGTTATATTTATGCAGTAATTTTTACTCACGTAAAGCTACATTGAGTTTTATGCTTTTTTTATTTTTGTCTTCTATTATAAGCCTGCTAATAGAAACTTCAGACCTGTACAGCCTCCTCCAATTTTGTGCATTTGGGAATAATTGGAATTTTTCCATCTTTATCTGTTGGATTTTAAAAGTGACGCCATCTTTCCCTTGTATCAGTGCTGAAAAAGCATGTTATAACTGAGGTGCAACTGCAAGCTTGAGTCATGACTTAATACCCACTCCCATCTCCTGTTATATTACCAGAAGAATAATGTAATTGAACTATAACATCATTTCGGAAACTTATCAGTGGGATTAAAGAGAGACCAGACATATTTTGGCTAGTGTGTGACTTTCAGAGATACTTCACACATTGCAGAAAGTTATTAACAGGTTATAGCAGCTATGAAATGTATTTTAAAGGAAAGCTAACTGTATAATTATTTGGCTTTGATGAAGCTGCTGCTGGTGTCAACTGTCTAGCACTAATCTCAACATTATTGAAGCAGAATGTAGATAGCTTTAAAGTCTTCCGTTGTCCTACAGCTAGAAGTACTGGTGCCAGTATTGCCTGATACCACTGTTAACACAAAAAAAATCACTGCCTGCCATACTAAAAATAATAATAACTTAAAAAAAAAAAAAACAACCCAGCCAAGCATATTAGAGACTTCACTGTCAAAAGCTATCCACAGCACACAAGATTAGAAGTACTTACTGCCATGTCCTCGTTGCAAAGGTTGTACTTTAGCAGTTTCCTATTCAGCAAAAAACCTAGCATTGGCATCGCCTACCATAGCAGCAAGGTGACCGCACAGCTTAGCCTTTTGCTCTGGTCATTCATATGTGGCTAAAGATTCCCTCGCACGATGGATTTTTCCATATCTTTTCTTACTGTAGTTATTACAATTTTAGAGTTGCTGAATGTTTTGACCTCAGTTGCAGCCTAAGCTGATCCTCTGTCTTTGCATTCTATTCTGATATTTTCCTCTCCTTTTGGTATACCACTGGGTTTGGGGACACAATTTTAAGGGAATGTGACCATGACAATTAAATGTTCTTAAGATTTCCTCCTAGGCTATAAATTAGTAAAGACATTTCTATGAAAAAGAAAATATTAATCTTAACATGAAGTTGAGGTAAAAATAAAAAAAACAGCGTACAGTATTATTTAATTACCTGTAAAGATGATGAATAATTCCATAACGTCTTCATTTGGATTTTAAGTATGCTTGAGTGTGTGATGGACAAAGAAGTGCTAACAGCAAAGTTGGAACAGCTGGAAATGCTTCCTTATGGACCTCAAATCTTTCTGACCTGACGTTCACGACATGCCGTGATATGCAATTTCCAGAAAAAAGACTTGAGTATGAGGCAGCTGTCAGGGGACAGTGAGGAGTGCAGGCATGTATCATGTTGTGCTCCAACCTTATAAAATGTCCATCTCCCACATTTATTCATATAGAGAGTTTTCAGCAGAGGAGCAGTACAGAAGCTATGCACTGAACTGTAGACTTTAAATGGAAAATGCTGTCTGCTGGCCTGTTTTATGTGTTGTTGTTAAAGTAGGCTTTAAGCACAGGAAGAACCAAGCTTTAAGCAGAAGATCTGTTCTGCAAAGTAATTCTATAAAAACCTGAGGAATAAGGTGCTAGAGTTGTCTCAGCTTCTGTTAGGTATTCGGGGTCATACGCGCTGTTCTTAGGGGAAAATGGAACAGAAATTCATTTTTTACATAAAATCCTGCTAGCCCTGCACAAGTGACATGACTCAGGAAGACATGCTGGATTGCATGGTCAAAATGGTCAACAGGTTTGTTTAACGAAGTGCTACTTGCTGTCCACATGCCACTGTTGTCTCAGATCCTGTGTGTACTTGTGCAGCTCCTCCGAAGTCAGCGATGTTTGCATTGACTTCCCATGTAATTGGTGGCACGCTCTGAGAGCAAGGGGCTAGTGCGAGCAGAACTGTTGAAAGAAACAGAGCCAAGGACTCTTTGCAAACCTGGGAGCTGGGCAATGTGTGATTGCGTATACGAGATCAAAACATCGGCTGTAGAGTAGAAATGGAGCTCCAGCTCTTCATAAAGCTGCAAATGGTAATAAAAAATGTATTTTTGGAGACGTTCAGGAAGGATATTCTGAAGCATGTCATTGGATATTCTTCCTCTGACCTCTTTTATGCATTGAGTAAAAGTCCCCACTATTGCTTTTCCTCAGTAACTGCATAATTTTTTTCTCATTTATTTTGTCCTGAGATGTTGCAACTGTAGTAATTCATAAGACATCTCTGTTCATAGGTGGCCTTTGCTTAGACTAATTTTTTTCTGGCACTGTATTGCCTCATACTTTAGTATTACTATGACTTTAGAATTTTTTTTTCCTCATAATTCTTACTACTTCTGTGCAATTTTTTTCCTGTTTTACTCCATTTCCCACTTCACCAATAAACACAGCAAAGGGCATTAATGTTATTACAGTTCCACTGAGTATATTGTAACTCAACGATCCTCCACCTTGAAAAGACCTCTTTTTCATTTTTTAATCCGTAACTGAACTTTCCTTTTATTTTTCTTAATTACTGAACTTACTTTTTTTTGCATTGAATGCGAAAAATCTGTAAAAATCTTTTTGAAACTCCTAATCTGAATCTACCTTCCAGCTTCTGTTTCTGTTTTAGGAATTCCTTGCAGTTGTCTAGAGGAGGAGGACAAATCTCACGCTCAGAAATTTCTAGTGAAAATTCTCGTGTAGGCATTTTCATGCTGTCTAGAGCTCAAATGGTTGTCATCCTACTAATCTTAAGTAGTGTAGTGTTAAGTGTTTATATATACATATATATCCTTTATAACGTACCAAGAATCGAATGTTTTTGTAGAATTTTGTGCACACGTTGGTATCATACTCTAAAAACAAAACACAGAGGAGACTAACTGCAATAAATTTATTATCTCGGCATCTACCCACAGGGGTAAAAACCCTGCAGTTTTCTGATACATTGCAATGTTTCTCACTGTCACCTCTTGTTTCTCTGAATACATCTATGCACTATGGTGAAACTCATTAGAAAGCTGGGCTGTTTTTCAAAGCTAGCTGCTCCCTTGCTTGACTGGGGCGGAGGCATGCGGCAATAAGTTGTTTCTTCTGTGATTCCTTATATGTTCCCAGGGTCTGCTGGTCCCAGGTATGAGCAAATTGTGCCTAGCCATGCTTATGTGGGTAATGATATATTTTTTGCCATCCAAGGGCAGCTTCTTGCATTTTTCTGCCCTAAACAAGATTTTTCTGCCAAATTTTGTCCATCACTATGCCATCATAATAATACATCATGTTACATTTGTGTAGCTAGAGAGAAGCTTGCTGTAGATTGGATCTAGCATAATAATGTCTTGGCATGCGCTAGAGTACACACAATTACTTCAACTGATAGTTCATGTCCATGGGAAAAGCTTTTCCTAGAGAGATGGAGCTTAAAAATAACCAGTGACCTCTGACTCTCCATCTGGCTGCACTTGGTTTAAAGCTGGGCTGTGTAATGCTAGATAAGCAGAGGAACTACACCACCTTTTGTTGTGAGAGCCTTTTATGGCCCAGAAGGATTATGTGGATGTGTCTGAAAAGCAGAGGAGCTCAGGGACAGGTCAGAAAGACAAGCACAGGAGGGGGAAATGATGCAATTTTCTCAAGTTCCTCTTTTCCCTGTAATAGGTGTGCCCTCCAAACCCTTTTCATCTTTTCCGCTTTTCCCAGTGTTGTTTCCTCAGTTATCAACATTTTCTCTGCCCAAAGATATGTCCATGCCAGTACATTTGGCAGACTACTGGCTTTACTTTAACGCTAGGTGTTGTTACGTGGATGGCTGGTCCTGTTTCTTGTTTTTGTTATGCCACCATTATCTGACCCTGGAGCATTGTCAAGGGGCCTTGTAGCAGATATACTCTGCTGTAAGTTTACCTCACCTAGATGACTCCTTTTACCCTCCTTGAGTGTTGTGGGGTAGTGCCTTTGTTAAAACCCTCATTCTGCTGCCTCCTCATCTGAAGGAGCTTGCAATTTATCTCTCTTGTTGATGCACATACGCACACATCTTAAATGGGTTGGTAGGTAATCATTATCTTGAAGTGGCAGGCGGTAATTGCTGTATTAAAATTCTATGTAGCTTATTTGCTGTGCAGGACTGCAGGAGAATTGCATGTACCTTGCCAGCAAGTTGATTAGAGATGCCTTAGGCATCATCTTTTCCAATTTTTAAAAAATTAATCACGCATAGTTTTCATATTAACTTAGAACAGGGCAAGGGGTGAAAACGAGACAGTTCTTGCGGCACGCTCTGCATGTTCAGTGTCTTTTTATGAGCCCAGTCTCACCCCTGTCTGCCTCTGATGACCCATACCTGAAAGAAGAAAAGGAGAAGTATTGTAATGAATCTACCTTCTCCAGGCAGGGTTTCTATTCCTCACAGAAAAGATGCAAATGAAAAAAAAAAACTGTGGGAGTTGCTGAGCATTCATGCTGACCTTGCCAGCGCTGGAAAGGCTATGGTAACATACGTTAGCATATGCCACGATGTTAACACGGTGAAGGTGGAGACGTTGTCTAGCAGAGGTGCAGTGTATTTGCATAGTACAAAAAAATGACAAATGACACAACCTAGGCCTGCAAAAGTACTTGGCTGTTAGTGAATCTGTTTCTACACCAGGGATTTTGCTATCTTTATTTGGGTTGACAAAGTGATTTATTCTCCTCTCCGCTGCCAATGGCCGTAGTTGTAATGGCAAACCTTGTTGTATAGACAGCGTCCTCTCAAAAGTATAGGAATTACAGCAGTCTAAAGAGCTGCTTTTGCATGTCTAACAATGTTTGGGGGAAGAGACAGAGGCTAACAGGGCCTTTAGTAGTCACCTGTCTTTACACAGCTGATTACAACAATTTTAGTGAAGCAGTGATGATCTTGCTCAGCTTCCCATGTGATGAGGAAGTCTTTGGCTCTGGTCCATCAGCAGAGCTGGATGAGGAAGCATGTTGTACCATGTGGCTTTATTTTCCACAGCATTGGACCCAGCTGGGTTTTGAGAACTGACCGAGTCTTGTTGATGTGTTTATGCTACAGACGGGAGCGATACCTGCCATGCCAATGAACCGGTGTGGATGGACAGTGGCACCGGAGTAGCCACAGCAGCATGAATACCCGGGGTGAGAAGATGCCTGTGTGTGCCTGTGTACAGAGTGGTCTGAGGAATTGCTGTTGTATTAGGTTGGTTTACATTTGTAAATTAAAGACCCAATCCCTGCCTTAAAGGGTTTGCAGCCTAAGTCCTACTGAAATACATGGGACTGCTTAGCAGATTAAAGTTAAGCATAGGAGTCACTGGGTAGGCAGGGGGACCTGGGATGTTAGCTGTGAATATGAGGAAAAGGAAGTGGCAGGTGGTGAAAACAGAAGTCCCAGGATCCTCCCATGGTCCACAGTCATTTGGAGGCTACAGATTGTTTTCCTCATTTTAAAAGCAGAGTCAAAAATTCCCTCATGTTTGTTACTCACATGGGGGAAGTTTTGAGAAAATTACCAAAAGTTAACGTTAGAAAACCTGACATATACTCTAAAATAAGCCCATTTTGCTGTTTATAATTCACTAATCTGTAATGATTTTCACAGCAGTGATGCCACAAGCACAAGATTATGATGAAAGTTATGAAAAAAGCAATAGAAGCAAATTACATATTAATAATGGGCATATTGAACCCAGCAGACAAAGGAGGGTGGACTGCTTTCTATTCAAAACAAATCAAATTGCTTGATAGCCATGTAAAAATAAAATGATCGGTACCATCAGTGTCTCTGCAGTTACATGCTGAGATTAGTCAGTGATCATTTCATTGGATGAGATTCTGGAATAAACGTAGTTAAATCACATAGACCCAGCCATGCATTTCTTTCTGTACTGCTGTGCAGAAAGTAAATGTAATGATGGCTTCCCTTCTTCTTTCAAGCAGCTTGTGTAGTATGATAAATAAATTTGCCATTTTGCTGGTTACTGCTGCCAGCTGGTAGAGTTACTTCTGCAGTGGAGGTGGTTTATATTACAAGGTTCCACATTTTCTTGATGGTTCATGACAGAGGTTGCTGTGCAGCCAGTGCACATTTCTTTGAACAGCTGGATGCCACAAGCTGCTTATGGACCTTCATCCCTGTCTCCTCCTTCAAGAGAATGTGAAGCTGAATTTTTCTTCCTTTTAATTTGTTTTTTCTGTTTTTCACATGTAACCTGCGTACTGGGAGTAACAGTAGAGTTACCAATTTCAGGGTACAAATGATATTTGCTTCAAAATGAGGATCTGCCAAACTTACTTTGATCCATGAAATCTGTCTGAATGCCTTTTTCTTTTTTTTTTTTTTTTAAATTTGCTATTGGATATATATTGGAAAAGTTCATGGCTGATAATCTGCTGAAGTGGTGTTTTTTATGTCTAGAAAACTCTACCAGAATAAGCAGGAGTTTAAGATCTCTGTGAGAACTGAATAGCATTCAAATAGTTAATGCCTTAAACACAGCAAACAGGTATCTCTTGAAGAGTACTATGTGCTCATTAAGGTCTGAAACATAGACAGACTCTCTGATGTGAGGTAAATGACCAAAGAATATATGAATTATAAGAAATGAAACAACTACGGTGGAAAAAATATGGCTTATTTTATTCTGACATCCAAATTACCCCATTTTTGGAGCCATATCTGAGAGCAGAGTTGGCCCAAATCAAGTTCACTCGCAAAAGGGCATGAGAGGAAGATATTGCAGTAAAGCATTAGTCTGTTGCTTTATAAGTATAGTGAGATCAGTCTCTCACTGTACTAATGTACCACTTCTTCCTACGTACAGCTCAGCCTGGCTCAGCCAACTTTGTACTTTGAGAAAGTTTTACTGAAAAAAGTGAAATACTACTTGATTGAGTTTTTTTCTGGGGGAATTAGTTTGAAATATTTAAGCACTACAAAGGTTTCTGACCTAAATGAACAGTGTAAGAGACCCAGGGGTCTCCTTTACCTTTGGCTTTTTTTTCACCTGGAGAAAACTTAATGTAATAGTTACAACGTGCTATAATCTGTCTCTCAGAGGTCCCATTCAGAAATTTATCTTCCTCATCTTTGGCATTTAAATCTGACCACTACTTCCTGAGGAATTTAAAAGGGAAATGTTGAGATGTTCATAGTTTAAGTGCATACAGATGTCGAATTGCTTTGTGAATGATATTCAACAATGTTAATGGAAAAAAAAAATCCTATGATAGAAATTAGTGAAGATCAAGATTTGTTGTGGTTTTTTTTTTTTCTTTTTTCATATGTTTCCTTAAAGTTGTTGAAAAATACATCTTGGAAAACTTCCCTCTAAACTGAAAGCAGGGAATTTAAAGAGCACAGTGTGGGGGTTTTTTTTGAGTGGATGGTCTAAAACAAAAGAAAAAATTTCAAGCACAAATAAAGAAAACATCTTTTTTTTTTTTTCTCTCCACAGTTGAATTATGTCTGAAAAGGACTTATGCAAATTCATGGTGGAGACATGTTCTGGCAGTTAAAATAGTGATAGTTCAGATGTAACTTTTGTGTCAAGAAATCTTGGAAATGCATCTGTAGTTAACTCTTTGTGGTCTGCAGGCGGATGGTGTTTGTTGGGGAACCCAATTTGCCAGGCCTTGAAGAACTGCTGTGGTGGTGGCATTTTGCTGGTATACAGCAATTAATGAAGTAACCAGAAATTACTTTTGTTGTGAAAAGAAATGTTCCTAGAAGAGAAAGGTGAATAATACTGGCTCAGTATTAATCACAGACCTCTGGTCTCACTTTCTTCCACTAGAAAAAAACTCTGTATTTTTTCTTTCCCTTAACTTTTAGTTGAGTGTGCACCAAGGGAACTGATCAGATTATCATGGAAAGGCTTCAACATGAAGGAGTACACAACTACTTGATTAAACTACTCAAACCTGGAAAAACGGTGAGATCTGTTAGTTACAATATTTGTTTCTCCAATTTTCTTGCTGTACTCAGCCAACATACTGTGTGTGAATAGTAATTCTAGAACTGGGCCAAACTGTGATGTCATTAATGTTTTGGAGAGGTAGACGAAGGTGAAAGCTGGCCAGCTGATGGGACGAGGCTGCACAACGTCCAAAAGCAGCAGTGCTGCATTCTGCCTTCATGGAGATGTCACTCTGAAGGCTGCCTTTTAGTGTGATTCACACAAAGCATTTCTATTTTATTTCTGTCTGCAGTGCCTTTGGAGGCTAACCCAAAGGTGTTTTTCTGACTGAACAGGTTTTGTTGATATACACACTGAGGACAGGAGAGAATGCAGAGATAAGCATGCAACAACTGAATTGTGTAAATGAACAGTTGTGACCCTGAGTTGTTCCAGTGGTTCTGTGATTTAATACTCTCTGCTTCTAGTGAGATTTACTATGCAGTCTGCATCCTCAGAGTCTGTAGCACAAAATTTCGTTGTGCTAGATGCATCTGTTAAATGACTTCCAGCTTCCTTTATGCGTTATTCCAAAAGAGGGAAAATATATAGAATGGGGGGGGGGGGGAACAACCGGTTTTATTGCTGGATAAAAAGGAAGAAGGATTAAAAAACTGGAAAGAAAGAAACTGGCATTTGCTCGTTGGCTGTTCATGTTAATCCTCTTTAACACACACGTGACTTCAGCTGGAAAACCTCTTGCATTTTTCAATCTGTTGTGGAGCAGTGAGCTTAGCGATAGTCATAAGAACCTTTAAAAATCTCTAAGCAGTTTCTAGCTCCTCTCAGTGTCTCTCTCTGACTCTCTAGGCTGGCAGACCAGACTGGCACTTCTCAGAGACCTAGAACCAAATGATAAATACTAACCCAGCTTCTGTATATTTCAAATAGTCTGTTGTATCATGACTAGTGGTTCAAGGAGCAGCAGAGACAGTGTGTAATGAACTGACCGCAACCCCCATTCCCTGTCCCCCTGTGCTGCTGGAGGGGAGGAGGTAGAGAACTCGGGAGTGAAGTTGAGCCCGGGAAGAGATGGTTGGGGGGAAGGTGCTTTTAAGATTTAGTTTTTATTTCTCGTTACTCTACTCTGATTTGATTGGTAATAAATTAAACTAAATTCCCCAAGTTGAGTCTGTTTTGCCCATGACGATAATTGGTGAGTGATCTCTCCCTGTCCTTATCTCTCCCCCTGTCCAGTTGAGGAAGGGAGTGATAGAGTGGCTTTGGTGGGCACCTGGCATCCAGCCAGGGTCAACCCACCCAGAGACTTAAACAGAATTTTTAGTTTCAAAGTGGAATTTAATAATTTGTAGCACATGCCATAAAAAACCATACCCTGGAATTCCCTGGTTTCCGTTGTCGAGATATTTCAGAGGAGCTACTACAAATCCTGAAAGGACAAAGCAGAGCATGGTTATGAAAGCTTTCCCTCTTGAATGACCATAGAGGTAATAAATTAAAAGAAAAAAAAAAAAATAGTACAATAGATCATTTTGTTTCTTGTGTTGTCAAAGTTGGAGTAGATTCATACATTGTCATTTGCGGTGCTTATCCACATTAATTTTAGATGTCTCAAGAAGCTGGATTTTACTACCATATATGCCCAGAGCTGCAGACATGGGGTTATTTCGGTTGTTTTTTCTTTACTGGGAGGTATCTTAAATGGATTATCAGGAAATATTGGCTGACTGAGAACATTTTCAAAAATAATTATGGCTTGTATGACCTGACAGTATGGAGAAGCTGTATGACAATGGGTTTAGACCTTAAAATAACACTTTGACCTTTCACAATTCAGAAGAAAGACCAAAAAGCTAGAAGAGGAAGAAAATGGTCAGGCTTGGGGGGGTGTGTGTGTGTGTGTCTGTGTGTGTCCCTTAATTTTTCTGTATTATTTAAACATAAGAACTGAAAAGAACAGCTGACTGCCTGAAATGTTACTGTATGCTCAGCTGGAGTGGAGTTTATTTTTTCTCTCTTTTCTGGTGTCATACTGTCTTTGTTTTGCTGAAATTTTTAACACAGTGATACTGATGATTCTTCTCATATTGAAAGAAATGAAATATGTAACAGTCTGAAAACACCAAACAAGTCATTTAGCTCTTCACAGATCTCATAAATTACAAGAACTTGGATTTTGCTGTGTATAAATGCTTCAGTTAGGTTGGTTGCCAATAACCATGGTAAACCTATAGAAGCTGAATTGAAGGGTAAAACATGGAGAATATATCTGAAAAGATCTTTTTTGTATGATAATTGTGGGATGAGATGTCATGAATATGTATGAAGATGTATTTTGTCATACCAAGGTATTATCCTTAAATCAAATTTTGATTAATCGATGCCAACAGACTCTTCTTCCTACTCGATTTCCAGGTCCTAGCTAGTATTAATGAGTGCAATGGCAATTTTAATACTGTGTTTTAAAAATAAAGGTCTGTCAGTTATTGTGTCATGCACGGGTTCTTTGTGAACTCAAAAGGTCATCCGTAAAATTCACATGTGCATGTAAATTTAAAAGAAATTCATTTTTTCCGTGAAAAATGATGCAGTAAGAGTGATTAAAAAGCATCCTGGAAAGTGAGACATCATAAGCAGAGGGAAGGCCTTCTGGGAATGTGACCCCGAGAAGACTGGGAACCTGGTCCGCAAATCCTACTGCCACTAAAATTCTGATGGCAGGTAGTAAAACTTGGTACGAATGTTGAATTGTATTTGAAATGATTTTTTTAAAATGAAATAACAGTAAAGCAGTGTATGAGTGCACTTAGATAAACCTTCCGCCCCATGATATTTGAAAGATAAAACTTATAAAGGGGCACTATATGAATGGAAGCAGCCAGGCAGGCTGGGGGAGTGGCCATCAATTTATGCACATAACTGCATTTTCAACATAATTAGCTGTCTAATTGAGCATTATAATTTAACTGACGCATTTAAACATGTAATTTATTTAGATGCACACTGCTTGTAATTTGTTTATAATGTTTTGCTCTTCAGGATGGTGTCAGACTCTAGAAGACAAAAATATCCTTCTAATGAACAGAAAAAAACAAAAAAATATATTGAGGAGCCCTGAATGCAAATAACTTTCTGTAATTTCAAATCGGAAGAGGAGTATGGAAGCAGAAAAGCCATGCAGATAAAGTTAAGTACTGAGCATAGCTGTGAGCAGCATCGTAATTTTAAATACCAGAGATGTTGTGCTGCACTTCATGTTACCAGGTTATCGTGCAAAGCTGACTGGTTTAGCTGGCAGCTAGGTAGGAAGGAGATTTTGGTAACCGAGAGGATTTAAACTGCACATCTGTCTTGTCTTTTGGAGGAAAGAAGCGTCCCTTTCTCAACGAGATAGACATTGCCAGTAGGTCAGTGCTTATGCAGGGGCAGATTCTGAACCTGACGTTGATAAAGCGACACTACAAGGTGATCACTGAAATAGAGGTGTGTGGGGTTTTTGTTGTTGGGGGTTTTTTTTGTTTGTTTTTTTTTGTTTTTTTTACTTTTGCACTGATCATGCTGGAGTGGTGCTGGTGCCTGCCTGCCATTTTGGCTGCTGTTTCTGTCTTGCAGTCCTTATAGCAATGCCTCAGGTATGGCTGCCTCTTTTCATATCTGAACAGTGACAAGGGCACATAATCCCTAGGTTCTGTTAAAATACACACAGAGAGGAGCCTGTCAACTGGTTGCAGAGAAAGGAGCCAAAAGTCCCTTCATTCACGCTTGCATACCCCCTGGTGTGCCGAAATGTTCACTCTCTAGGTGATAGCTAAGCGCTTGGGCATTTATTTTCAAGGAAAAAACAAACTATGCATATTTGGTTTTGTTCCCAGATGGTTGGTTTTTTTTTTTACTTTCAGACTTTATTCGCTGAACAAAATAGTTGCAGGTTTCCTTTTAACCCAGTAAACTTTTGTACTGTTACACCTCATTATATATTTTGTGGTGCTGAGTTTTGAATCTGCTGGTTCAATTACAGAAACTGCCAACAGACATATGAAAATCTAGAATATAGAGGCTGAAGCATTCCTGCTTTTTAGCTTTGGAATTACTTTTGCATACTCTGACAATTTCCCCTTATAAACTAAGTCGGTGATAGCTACAGTTACGGAATGCAAGAAAACTAATACAGAACTTTACTGCGAAAATAGAAAAGAAAACAACTTTTTCAAACCAGAAGTTGGCACAATGCCTGGCTTTTCTCCCCACTTTTCTCTCTGCTCTCTGCCCTCCCCAGTCAGTAATTATCAGAAGTGGAGAAGAGGAAGTAAATGCAAGGCCATGTGAGAGGAAATAAAAACGTACGGGTCTTTTACCCCAAGGAGTTGCAGCTTTCTTTCT
Organism: Platalea leucorodia; assembly: GCF_965183815.1. Classification (NCBI taxonomy): domain Eukaryota; kingdom Metazoa; phylum Chordata; class Aves; order Pelecaniformes; family Threskiornithidae; genus Platalea; species Platalea leucorodia. The sequence continues at coordinate 13,432,177 of NC_138828.1, read as the reverse complement.
GACAAGACATATTGTGATTTCATGTAATTTGAGGGTATTATGCTCAGCATAGCATAAGAGGTGATGGAAGAAGTTCTGCCCCTGGTGTGTGAGGAGTTTTAGCTTCAGTCTTTAGCCTAAGTGGTTGAAAATTGCATTTGTATTGTTTGTTTAAATCAAAAGAAAACATACTGACTAAGCAGATGATACATGGGACTGTTTGGAGTGGGAAGATTACTTCATTTTCAGATGGAACAAGATGAACTCACTTATTAGGAGATCCTGAAGCTTATAGAGGTGGATTTTGTATATCTGGATAGGTGAAGCTTGGGTAGGGTAAGCGCTCAAGATAAAATTAAAACAGGGTATGTAAAAACCTCTCCCAAATCTTGGAGAGACTTGTCTGTCACTGTGGCTCCACTGTGTTGGTGCATAGGTTCCCAAATACATGGTTGCATGTGCGTGCAAGACAAGCGGAAAGGGAGCTCTTCCAGGAAAACTGGACTTTGTACCCTTCATGGGGAGACGAAGGGAGAGTTAGGGAGACGGACAGTAGCTGAGAGCACTGTTTCTCATTTCCAGTTCTCTGACAGAGTAATTGTCAGGAGGTTGAATTTCAATTTTGTTGCCCACTGTGTTCAGAAGAGATTTTTTTTTTCAGGAGAAGCAATCCTAGATATATAATGCAAAATACATTCTATAAAACAAAATTCTTCACTACTTCGACCTTTCAGTCCTTTGCACTATGCTTCATGGTGATATCCTCCATTCTGTGAAGATTAGCAAGGCTGTCCGTACAAAGAGAGAGCCCATGAAAAAACTCTCTACTCTTGCTACAGGATCTGTTGGCCCTTTTTGGCATTTTAACTGTTAGTGCCTCTTCTGTTCTTCCATGATGATAAAGGAACAATGAAGCCTTTCCCATCTGGAAAGGGAGAATCAATGGAATTACTCCCAAATTACCTGTAATAGAGTAGTTCCTATTTTAACGATATTGCTCGTTCTTGCTGTGTTGTCTAGAGAAAAACAGAAATTCCTGTCTTTGTACCCTGAGTCGAGTTGACTCTGCGCTGGAGGGAAGCCGACGTGGCAGCCCCTAGACTAGCTTAAGAAATGGCACTAATGGCATCTGGTTTCTCACTGAGGTTTCTGCTTGGTTGTGCACTAGTGTGGACACACAAGGCTGGCTCAGCTGGCTGGTCAAGTCCTCCTCCAATGTGCAAGGCTGGCATAGCCTGAGGGGCAGGCAGGACAATAAAAAGCTCTGGATTAAACTGCTTTGCTTGGTGCAGGCTTGCCTGAGCTATCTGGGATAATGATGGGTACCTGGATCAAAGAGTGAATTCCGCATTATTCACTGAGATTCACTGAGACTTGGGAATTCATTGCCCCGTGGAAAGAAGCATGGAAAAATATGGAATAATAAGAGGAAATTCTGAATGGCTCCTACTTTAGCTCAGAATTTAGAAAGTGTGCTTTAAGTGGGAGAAAAGGAGAGAAATAAAGATGCAAAATAAAGCAACAACTAATGGCAAGGTATCCCTCATGTACCAAACTCATTACTGTCATGTCTGAGGAGGTGCCTTTAAATCTATGTCATTTTCAGAAAACCAAATTGGGATATTTTCCCTACTTTCTCTGAAAGGGTTTAATAAATTGAAGTTAATTAATTATTAATAAAAAATACACTCAGACGATTAGCATGATCGTTCTGCTTAGACTATACTCCTGTCCAAATAAACATCTATTCCCATTTTTTGTTTAAATTAAGAATAAATAAAAGCCTGCATTGTGTAACCTGAATAGAAATTGATCCAGGAGCAGGTCAAGTTTCTCCGACTTAAATTTCTGTGGTACTTTGACCTATTCTCTGGTGAGTGTTCACATGATTTACAGCATCTTTCTGTACTCCCTCTTCGAGCCTTCTGTATGCAGAGGGAGTACCTTTTACAGGGAGCTATTGTCCTTCTTGAAAATGACCATAGTTAACTTTGTGTACTGTTTTTACTCAAGTATGATTTGTACTTTGACTCATAAAGCTGATGGGGTACCCTGTAATGGAGATATCTATATACTCAGGATTGTATACTTAAGGGAAAGGTCCCTTCTGTGTGTGACAGGTTATGCAGTGGGCAGGATTTGCTTTTGCTACGGAGACGGCTCACTATATACATTTTCTACTCTATGTATTGGCTCCAAATTTCAGCAGAGTGTGTGTGAGAGAGGAGTGGGAGTCTTTTGTCCCATTGAGCCCCTCTCTGCCACACTCCCTACAGTGAGGGGCCTGGACCCTCTGGAAAAGTGTGAGCAATACAGATTATATCAATTTATTTTAAGGCAGGAGTTGTCAAAGTGTGCTCTTATAGAGTCCTCTCAACATTTCTCCTTGAAGTGCAAGCAAGATACTAACAAAGAAGAATAAAACATTGTAGTTAGTGTCTGTTTTGTTGTAAAAGAGCCTATGATAAACGTGGAAGCATTTGGTAGAAGAGCTTTCTCTCTTAACCTTCGGACTAGATTAAATGTGGGAGGGATGGTAAAAGGCTAGAATTGGTGCATTATACACAGAGGGACGTTCAACTGCTGGCTGTTTGTAAGCTTATATGTGAAGCATGAATTTGAAATGTGCTTAGAAATCCACGTCACTATTTTTGTTGTCCTGGAGACTTGACTTCTGAGGCTCTGGATAACCTGTACCTCCCTGCAAGTGTGGTGAGGGGGAAGAGGGCAGATTTCTGACATGGAAGCTGTTTTGCAGAAAATTTTAAAGTCTAGAGTAGACAAGACAGAGATACTCTCATCATGCCCACGCACTGTATGCGTCTGCTGTACATTGGCTTCATAATCTTCTTACTAAATGTCACAAAACATGGTACAATTACTACGCTTGAAGGCAGTGTCTCTGAAGAATGCATTGTGAATGTGGAAAAGAGGAACTTTGCTTTCAAGGAAGAAACAGAGGCTGACCTCAGCAATAAGATGCTCCTCTATTGAAATGTGGGAATAATATATGGAGCTGCACTAGTACAAACTGCTGAAGCGCCTTGGCGGTGCTCCAAACGAGTGCCCTTTCTGATGGAGTTTTTAATACTTCAAGAAGACATAGTATGTGCATTTAGATGCCAATAAAATGATTCCCCGTAGGATCCATAGGCTGCATTTCAATGCTAAATTACGATGACAGTGTGAACGATTGGCCACCAATCACCAGTCAAGCATTTCTGCACAGACGTGCTTTTGCTTTTCTGCAGTTTAATCCCTTCTTGTGGTAAACTCTGTCACCGCTTCAACCCTTAATTGAGATGCTTCTGTCCGCCTGTCTCGATGCACATGATGTGCCATTGCTGCTGATGCTAAAGAAGCCCTAACCACCTGGCAGTTTATTGACTGGAGCCTGACCTTATTGCGTTCATGACCTGCAAGAGGCCGCAGCCAAGACTTGTTTGGTCTCCAGACAAAAAGCTACATTAAATGAACCAAAAGAGAAATCCATGGATGCGGCTATTGCTGCATCTGGCAATTGAGAGAGGAATGAGAAGGGAACTAAAAATCCCATTACAATTATTCTTGGGTAAGTGTGTAGTTTTCTGTTTCAGAAAAATCAAATAACTTTGAATGTATGCTCCATCTAGTCTAAGTTGTATGCAACAGGAGGGGAATGAGCTTGCTAAACCTGACAGGAAAGAAGGGTGACCTCCTGTTAAGGGTGAGAAGAAGGAACTGGAGTTCAAATTAAGACAAGTGATCTGAAAGATTTCCCCATAGAGTGGTCAGTAAATTAAAACTTTTGCTTAAGTTCTTGAAATTCCCCTTTCCAAGACTATGGATAGATTATTTTGGTAACAGAATTCAGTGGCTGAATCTGTCTGTCACACCTGTGAATTGGGATAAGTATAGTTAACCCTTTTAAAAAAAGAAATATTTGATTCACAGTGGAAAAACATGATTCACATAAAGTGCGGCACGTGGCCAAATAGAGGAGTAACGCAAATGCCCCAGGATCCTGTTTCTTGTATACATGATACTGTATAAATTGTATGAAAAATACAATAAAAGCAAATAGGGAGTAATTAAATGGGCAAGCCTAAATTTGATCATCTAGGCAGCTGTTGTATAATTTCTTCACATTATAAGCTTTTTGCCTGGTGTGAAGAATTCTCGTCTGGAAAATGGAGAAATGAGCTAGGAAAGAAAACGTTCTCAGCGCTAATTCTGTCTCTATCTTGAATTTTTTTAGAAATCCTAATTTTTTTCAGAAGTGCTGATTAATTTTGTTCACATGCCTAGCCTAGCCTGAGACAGCTCAAGTAAAATCCTGACTCACTGAAGCCGACAGCAATCTTGCCATTGCGCCAGGTATCTGGCACATGAAGTTTTGATGGAAATTTACCCTGAGGTCTTGATTTCTTGAAAGCCATGGGTGTCTCAATGTTTGCATCCAAAAGCTGAGGAACAATAACATAGTGACTCTGGTAATTGTTGTCTTATTCTGCTGATGAGGAATGCAAACATAGAAAAATCCAGGATAATATTTATGTACAGCATTGCTTAGGTTATAATTGCATATATCCTGAATATTGAAAACGAGATGGTATAAAACACACTCATGTTTTCACATACACAGGGCTTCAGTAAGAATTTGCTTTCTCTCGTGTGGAGCTTTCTTGCTTGGTACCAGGCGCTAACGACTCTTGTCTGTTTTTTTTAAAAAAAAAAAAAAAAAAAAAAAAAAATCATTAAAATGTCAAACCATTCAGCTGAAATCATCATGCCTTTTGAAATAAAGCTTTAATAGTGAGAAAAATAGGAGGGATTTCTGAAATCCCCCCCTTTTTTTTTTCCCTTTTTTCAGCTGAAAATTGACTGGCAGCTATCAGCAAATTGGAGACAGGGAAGCTTTCAGAAGTATTTGCCTTCTAAACTGCTATCGTTGTCTGCAGTCTTCTTGGAACCAGATTTCTATTTGCTTACTGCATAGGCATTTTGTTGGAAGCTTTTTACTGAAACTACAAGAAATAGCATTTAAATTGCTCTTGGATTTCTGATAGGATTTTGTCTTATTTTTAAGGCCTCTGATCTGGATGTGTATTTCATTTCTTCTCATTTTTTGTTTTTCTTCTAAATATCTTCTTTGTATCCAGCACAAAGTGGAATGCAAAATAATTAAGCGAGTAATTTGCGAGTCTGACTACAAGATAACACTCCCCCCAACATTCTCAGTAATTCCATTTTTAACTAAAGCTTTGACCTATGGTAGAGACAATAACAAATTTTTCTAGTCTTCTTACAGTTCTAGGTTTGCATTATAACTTAAAAACATATCCTGATCTACTGAGATTTTTGTATACTTCATGATGATACTATTCTTAATTTCCAATGACACCTTAGTTCTTAAATTGCCTACAGATTCCCCCCCCCCCTAGTTAAAATATTTCTCAACACTACAAAAGGAGCAGAAAATCCCTAGTCAAAACTGTTCAATGCTAGATTATCTACATGAAACAAATACTTTTAGGTATTTTATCCTCCTTTGACATTTGAAACCAGACTACCGCCTTCCTACAGGGCTGCTTTCCGAGGCTCACAAACAGCTCTGCATTATACAGAGAAGGCTCAGCTCAGTTTTCTAAACAACTTTTTCATGCCATGCCACCCACACAAAAGAGTTTGGGGCTTTCCTCGCCTCTTCAGTCTTGATATACTTCCTTTTTTATTCCCGTATCTCCAGTCAGTGTGGCAATGTGTGGCCTGGGGGCTTGGCTTGTGACTCTTTGGATTTGCTCGATGCAATAAGCTGATATACAAATGCCCAGAAGGATTGTCAAGGTATGCTTGCTACACCTAGAAATTAAGGAGTTTTTGTGGGCTTGAGAAGTGGAAACTCAAGTCCAGGCTTGAATTTTAGGTCCTTCACTTTGCTGTGTGTGTGTTGTAGCGTTCCCGTACAGGGGAATGCTCTGTGTGTGTGTTTTGTGGCATTCCCCAGGGGAAATATCAAAATTGTAGCTTCTTTGGAGTCGGAGATATAGCTGTGTCCAGGTATTTGGCACAAGCTCTACTAGTGTGAAAACCGAGGGTGCCCTCATATCAGGCATGTTTAGCCTGTGAAAGAAACACTGCAGTATCGTCATTCCCTGTGATGCTCGAGTATTTAATTTGCTGGAGTAGTGTGGTGCAGCTGATAGAAAGATTATGTTATACCCACCGCAAAAGGTCCAGCGGCACAGCTGGTCCTGGTCGCCAGAGCCCACGGATGGCAGCAGGCAGCCAGCGCGGGGAGCCGACTCCTTTGGCTAGTGGTTCAGCTCTGTGCAGGGTGTCGGCTGAGGAGGAGGCGCAGGCTCGCCCGGTAAGGATTTCTGTTTGAAAGAGAGAGTGGGTAGGTAGTTCAGGGCTGATGGTGAGATTCAAAAGGAAACCCTTTCACAGCGATGATCTCGGTTATGCTTTAAAATGTTTGCTCAGGAGAAAATGTCTATGAATTGGGAAAAAAAAACCAACCAGCGAGAAACAATAAAAGGCTGTGCACAATGCCAGCTGCCATTAGAAGCTGAAGGTTTATTTTCACAGCATCGTTTTTAGAAACACTGCTTTAAATAATTTCATCGGTCTAAAGAAAATTGCACCTTATACCTTTTTGTTCTGTTTTCAGAGTGGATTTTTATGGAAGAACAGGGCTGTTCTGAGTGTTGGACAGGTTAAGCCCTGTGCTTTCAGAAGAGCTCTCTGAAAAGACACTGAGCATTGCGTGTTGCGGTTGCGTAGTGATACCACGGTCCTTGCTCTGTCGTGAATAATTCAGATGAAAGTGGCCGGTGGGCTACAAATAATCAGACCAGATTTTGTGAGTGTACTGTATATAACAGGGGCAGCAGACAGTAGTGGGCCTTTTCCAGCTTCATGCCTTCCTTGGGACTGGGCTCAGGTGATAGAGAATTCTCATCAAATTTCCAGAATATAACAAATAATCCCCCAACACCAAAAATGTATTCCCTATCCTGGGTGGAACTGATAGTTGGAAGTAAGGCTTGAACTCAAAGGAGAAAAAGTGCTCCTATTTTTTTGTTTATTTTTAGTGGACAGCATTGAGAAGCAGTGTGCACCACAGTACTCGCTGGGAAGACTACAAATAGCATGATTGCTAGCAAGCTGCCAGTATTTAGGAACAAGAGTTTTCTGTATCCAGCCTTCCGTAGTTCCCACTGTAGAAATTTCACTGGGAATTTCACATGGTCCTAAGCTTTTGCATGCGTGTTATCCCTATACCACAGAAGCACCAAGCACCCTTTTCCCTGCGTGGGAGAGCATTAATAGCTATGTCCAACAGGCAAACATTCATTCTTCTGGCTAGTGGTCAAATGAAATTTGAAAGCCATTATACTGTCCAGTGTTTTTACTGAATAGCTGATGCAGACAGCTGGATTGCTGGGAGCTGCCTCGGGATCGTCTGGGAGGTTACTGAGTTTTTGGTTTGATCTTGGAACCATCTTCCTGTGTAAATGAAGGGTAAGCATTAGTTAAGAACGATTATCTTAAGTATTAGATGTTTTAAGATGTCATGTGTTTCTTCATTAAACAGCCTTTGAAAATTAAAATAAAGGTCACGAGCCCAACCCAGTTCTGTGGTTAATGCTTTTTTCCTGGTTTGATTTGATCTAGTTACTTACTTCAGGCATTTATAATCTTATTGGGGGGCAGCCTATGAAATGTACATCAAGGGAAAACAATTCTGCATAGCACACCACCTGCTCGTGGCTTTGCATGTAACTGGCGCCGTGAAAATTGGCTTGGTTTGGCCTGCGCGGTGACCAGAGGAGGTCCTGCCCCCGGTCGCCGATGGCATGCGCTGGAGGGGCATCGCTGCCCCGAAAGGTCGGGCGCCCGGTGCAGTGACAGCGGGAGCCTGAGCTGTACGGAGAAGCGAGTGATCAGCAGATGGAGGGAGAAGTAGGATGTGTGCAGAAAATAGGCAAGCGCTACCAGTATGTAGTCAAAAGCTACAATCACTTTGGTTTTTACCTGTGTACATTTAAACCAGATGAGCTTTTTGTTATGCCTTCTTTTATCTCAGTGCAAATTATTACAGGTGAGTTGTAACTGAAAATGTGAGGCTTTAAAAACACTGAAAAATTTTACAGCTGTTGATACTCGAGGATCTCCTCTTTCTCACATAAATTTGAAAGCACAGTAGAGCTCTGAGTTCAGTGCTTGCTTTTCAAATGATAAAATGTTTTAACTGCTATCTTCCCCCCCCCCCCCCAATCCTAGGCACTAATTAAGCAGTAACTGTAAGAGCAGTAACTGCAGTAATCATTTCTCTTTGCACTGATCTAATCTGAAGGCATGAGCAGCTGCAATAGTTATGCTACGAAGGATTTTTCCCCTTTGGCATATACTGCACAGGCTGTCCCTCGATTAGGTTCCAAGTGCTTGAAGGCTATTGATTTTTGCTCTGTTTTATGAGAATGCTCCTCTTTTTAACAGTTTAATTTCTCAGGTTTGAATTTGAATGATCAGGTCATGGAACACAAGTATTTATGCATCTGATTATCTGTTTTTCTGGTCAGGGAAGCTCTACAATAACACAAAACCCCCTTTCTGATTCCTGAGCCGCTGGAGATCCTGTGCTCTGGGGTGTTGTCTTCCTCCTGCCAGATCGCACACACGCGAGGTGGCTGTGAGCATTAGTAGTATTTCTTAAGGGGAAGTGTCGTTGCAGCGTTGCTTACCGACATCCCAGAAACACACTGTCTGTATGAAAATTACTGTACTGTGGAAATCACCCCCGGTTTTCATTAGGCTGATTTGGGTGTGTTGCTAGGCAACTCGGGGTAATGAGGGGGTTGTGTGTATTCTTTAGGTAGGTACAGGTCCCTGCAGAGATTTCCAGGTAAGTAACATAGACGTGAGAAAGGCTGATCAACCGCGACACAAGAAGTTAAGCCCCGTAAACTTAACTTTCATTAAGAGGAGGTTTTCGAGAAAGAAATTGGATTAGACCCAGGGATGACGTATCCTGTTTGATTTCTTTTCCCCTTGCGCTCTGATGAGCTTTGTGTTTAGGCAGGCTTTTGTTTCTGGCTCCGAGTTGCTTTAAAAAATTTGGGAGGGTGTCTCGGGGTGATGGGCTTAGCTTGATTGGCTCAGTTTGCTTGTGAGTGCTTTGTTCTTCCCACCACCCTCAGGTCAGTTGTGCAACATGCCTCTACTGTTTTTAAAAAAAAAAAAAAAAAAAAAAAGAAATGCTGACTAATGCCAGAGGTTTCTCAAATGGCTGATGCAAACCTGGAGAATTTGCATCATCATTCAGCTGGAGTAACTTGGTATGACAAGAGCTTAAATACAAGTCCACGCGGAAGCTGAGCTGGTTTCCAATGATAGGGCAGTACCAGCTCGCAGTGTGAAAGCGCAGGTGTTCCCGAGCAGCGCTCAGATCGCACTAAAGGCTCAAAAACACTTTAGGAGCTTGCTACCTGTGCGTAGGAGCAGCTGGAAAGATAAGAGAGGGCAGAGGAAGAGACTAAGTAGTTGGCTACACAGAGAGGAAAAAAACCTTGAGTTTCTGCTGCAAACTTTTTTTGCCTGCGCTTGCTGTCGGTGTGCCGGTGGCACTGTAGCATGGTTAGGAAAGCTGCTGTAACCACGGTCTCTAATGGGAGCTACTTGCAGGGGCAAGCTAATGGCAGGTTGCCCTCTATGGACAGCGGACAGCCGGCCCCGGAGGGAAAAGTTGTGCTGAAGAAGAAAGTGACACTTTTGAGGGGGATATCCATCATAATTGGCACTATCATTGGAGCTGGCATCTTCATCTCTCCCAAAGGCATCCTGAAGAACACGGGCAGCGTGGGCATGTCCTTAACTGTCTGGACAGTGTGTGGTATCCTCTCGCTCTTCGGTAAGTCCCTTCTAAGTTTCTAATTGGTCCAGAGGGGCGGCCGGTGGATTATTGCTGTTATTTCTCCGATTTTGCCATTGGATAGCAAGGCACAGTGTGGAGCTTGAGGGCCAATAGGGCTACAGGAGGTTTTTGCTGCCTGATAGGTTGCGTGGAGGGCGCAGAGGTATGCAACCCCTGTCCCCCCGCGCCTGGTCGGTAAAGATTGGAAGCGTAAATTATGGTTTCTTACGGGTCCCTAAAGGAACAGGAAAAGTAAATGTCCGTTTTATGCCATACAATGTGCTGTATGTATAATGTTTTTCTTCTGGCTGTAAGAGGTAGTTTTACAGTTTGCTTGTAAGGCCCCCGGCAGCTGGGCTTGCGGGTCACTCTGCTCGAACACCGGCGAAATGTTTAGACAGCTTGACTTAGTTCCCTAGAGGCTAGAGCAAAGTCTGAGAGGAATAATTCCCACTGGACACAAGCTGTATTGGCATAAAAGGGAGCAAAATTAAAACACTAATAATCCCTCTCCTCAGTCTTGTATTACTGCTCTTTACTTCGTTCCTCGCTCACGACGTTGCTCTGAAAGATTGCGCTGCAAAAAACAGTGTGATGGAAAGAAATTTGTAATGCGAGTTTTATTGCCGGCCTGCCTATTGTGACAATTTTTACTAATTTTCTGTATTTTTGTAGAGTATCAAATTCTGAAGAATGCCGGTTTATTTGTTCTGTACACAAAGCCCCCATTCAGAGTGGAAAACCCCACCCTGGCCTCTGCGGGACAGAGGGTCCATTGACCTACTTAATGAGTTAATCTCAAAGAAGCTGAAGAACTAACATGAATATTGGCTTTATTTAAAACAGAAACGACTTGTTTTCTGGCAGGAGGTAAAGAGGACAAACACAGACTAACACGTGTCTGCTTAGTAGGTGGAACATGCAAATGCCACCCTGTGTAAATTGGCTCTGAGCTTAAAAGAAACATGGGCTGTTTACAGGCTAAGCCCACCCAAGCCAAACAGACAGTGCAAGCAAGTTAGGATCCCTTTTGGTCAAATGTTAAATGTGTTGGTACAATGTGCAGCATAATCTGTTGTACAAATGTGGAAGTCCTGCCTGTAACCAAAATTCCCCTATAAAGAAAGACCACAGATACAATTTGTAACCCTGTCAGAAAACCTTGGTCTTTAGATTTAGTCAAAACAGAATTTGCTTAAGCATTGTGTTTTTGGCTTTTACTTTAATAGTAGTAATATTCTGGCTGTGAAGTAAAGTCTATACAAAAAAGCTCCATCTCTTTTATTGTACGGATTTTCTAGGTCATTTTCCAGATCTCAAGATATGAAGAGCTGTGTAATTTGGCCCAGCAAAAGATACTATCTCTTTCTCCGAATGGACCTGTTACAGTTATTTTTTCATATTTTTTTATGCTATGGGTGTTTTAAATTCCCTGCATGACTTAATTATAGTAAAATCACATGCAAAGATCACTTAAGGTCTTTCTGAGGCTGTGTGTATAACATGTATCGAAACACAATTTCATTTCACCCTGAACCTCAACAGAAGAGGCTGGCAAGAGAAAACCTAGCAATAGATTTTTTTTTATTTTTTTTTTTTTTAAATGGCTGTAAGAATTCCTTTAAGTACATTTTCACGTAAGTTGAAGAATAGCAGATAAAAGCTGCTACATATTTGCAAAGCCCCAAATAAAGCAAATGAACAAGAATGGAATTTGTCATAATGTGGTATGGCTTTAATGGGCTTGTACATGTTACGTGGTTTTGACAACTGTAGTTTTCATCTTAAAGTGCTGCAGCATAAAAGCATGCAGGGAACGGAGCTGAAATGAGTTCATATATGTTGCCAATCTTAACTATGCGATGCAGTGTTTACAAACTTTATTACTGTTTTCATCTGGATTCTCAGACTCTTCTAAAAGGGCTGCCTACGTTTATCGGATGTGGTGCGCTTCTCTACTGACGCGGTCTGCCCGTGGAGCTGAGAATCCACGGGCTTTGTGGCTGGGTGATGGCTCATTAAGCAACGGTAGCAGACGGTGCATGGGTGAAGAAGGCTTCACACAGGTCCTCGTAGTTGCAGCGTGCTGTTGCCTGCTCCGTAATGGCAGAGGCTGCGTGTTGTGCCGGCAGCAGCCTCGGGGAGCTCTCTGAGAGCTGCTACCTGCTGAGAATGCCACTAGCACTTGCTCCAAAGGGGCCTGAGCCACTTCTGCACGAACAAATGCAGCAATGTGATGATGATTTGCGTTTTATTTTAGTCAATGTAAATGCACCCAAAGACGAAATGAGCCTCCTGCTATGAAAACATGAAGTGGTCTGTATTTAAGGCAATGCAGAAATGAACTGAGCTTTCATTGCATTAGTAGTACACAACACTGCACCGGTGTTGAAAAGCCAGGGCTAAGCCATGCCCTGAATTTTGTATATGAGGCGTTGGGAGAACTATTGAGGAAAATTCTTAATCTGCAATTCCTGCTTCCATATTTTGGTCAGTTGATTGTTTCGCCTGTGGCTGAGAAGGGGAAATACAGTTTTCTGTCTTTTTGTCAGAGGCTGAGCCAGGCATCTCTGAGGCTGAAAGGAGGTGATCATCATTTGATAACAAGCAAATGTGTCAGAAGGCTTTCACTTGGTGGTGCAGTCAGGCTGGCTGGGGAGCTGGGCTAGCTGGCGTGACACAGTGTTTTGTTGTCCCTCTTCACGAGATACGGATGAGTAATGAAATGTGTTGATAGCAAATCGTTTGTTCAGTGGCTTACATGGAAACGTAAGCAGATATACGTACAGGTTGGTTAACTGCAGGTCTAGCTGAATGAACTAAAGCTTACAAAATTCCTTGGAAAAAATGATTAAAATATATCAAAAGTAGTTGTGATACCATGGCAGCTCCATTGTTTAGCTTATGAATGTTTTCAAAAGGTATTTTTGGATATCTCTTGTGATGCCACGGTTTAATTCTCACAGGTGCCCTCTGCTATGCTGAACTAGGAACATGCATTAAGAAATCTGGTGGTCACTACACCTATATCCTGGAGGCCTTTGGCCCATTACCTGCTTTTGTGAGAGTCTGGGTTGAATTACTCGTCATTCGGTAAGTGTATCGTGGCTTTTCTGTGTTTCTTTCCTGATGGCAATATGCTTTTCAGTTGTTAAGAAAAATTTCCAATACATGATGTGCAAAATAAATCAAACATATCTTGATCAATGAGCTGTGGTCTTTTAGTATGGTTGCTTCAGAGAATTTAACGCTATTTTGCTTGTCAGCGTTGAAACATTCAAAAAGACATATGTACATGTATGGGGGGGGAACCAGATTCTAAGAAAACTGCCTGCCACACAAATTCAGCTACTTGCTTTAATTTTGCTAAGCTTACTGTATCCATTAATGTCACTAATAATGCTAATACCCATGCTAATGTATAGTATAGCAGAAGAGGGAAGTCACCGTTATGTTTTTTTCAGTCTTGGTACTAGCTTTTGGAGCGGTTGCTGTTGTCTGTGGATACAGGAATAACTCCTGGTGATGCTATTGCCCAGTAGCTTTCAGATTTGGGGGAACCACTTATTCTTTATATGTCAATTCAGGTCCCCATTTTTTGTTTTTGTGGGGTGTTGGAGGACTTAACTCTTGATTACTATGAAAAGCACTAACTGGCCAAATAAAGCAACAACACTAAGTCCTTACATATCTAAAATCTCCAAAGTGTTGTTTTGGTGTGTCTAAGCCTGTGGCTCATGCAGCCCTTTATGTTGTATAGGTGAGGTACAATACGAAGATGCCAAATCATCAAATCATATAAAATAAATTTTCTCAATGTAAATGGATCTTTGTATCAAACTCAAATGTGGCCTTTTGAATATATATTTTTATACATATATATATATATTTTTTTTTTTTTTTTTTTTACAGTATGGCTGGGGCTGGAGAGCTTGTTACATGCAGAACACGGCAACTCACTTATACAAAATGACTTCAGGAATGCTCCATTCCTGCCTCAGGCTAGTTAGCACTCCTTTCCCCTCTTTTCCGCAATCAGCAAATTAGTCACAAAAGCAAAAGCCTCTTTTCAAATCACAACTATGTTTACATAATATTGACAAGTTCTAGCATAGACTGTTGAGTTTAAAAGCACTGATAGTGCTGAGTCATTATGAACCCGTAAATCCTTATCTTGTTTCCGGAGGAAATCCTTGTGTATGTCAGATGGTCCCTTACATCCTCCCCACCCCACCTTTGAATTAACTGCATTATTTCCATCAAGCGCGGTGGAGGAGCAGATGTCTTAACCGTATTTACTTTTTGCCAAAAAGGAAAACCAGACAGAGGAAACAGACCTATGTTCACAGCACAGTGCTGTGAACGTAGCTGTATCAGTGCACATCGCAGAATCAACAGAAGAGAGCAGTGTTAGAAATCCCGCTCTTAAGCTGCACCTTACTAGGCAGGGGGACCTTATTAACCTAGGCACAAATACCCACAGGAAACAGGCTTCATAAATTCCTCTCCTCGCAAAATTATTATTTTTTTATGTATGACAGTGTCCCAGGAGTGTCATGAAAACACTCTTAGTCATTGTGATCTGTCCCACACCCAGAAAATAACCATCTTGCATGGGAAAGAACATCAGTGGATTCTTTAATCATCAAATCTGAGAGGCAGCGAGGGAGGCGTACTTGTTATAACTTGCAATGATCAGAGCAGCGCTGCCGCAACTCTGTGTAGAGTTTTATGTCTGACTCCTGCATCGGTAAACTAATGGGCTGCTGCTATCAAAGAAGCTGAGACCTAACGTGTAGCTAGGTCTTTTTCAGTAGATGAGGTTGCACACGCACTTCTCAGCTAAGCTGTTTTTTCCTCTGAAAGATTGCAGGATTATCACACCCACAGGCTGGTGGAGCAGCCGCAACCAAAATAAACATTTCCGGCTCTCGTATATCTTTTCAGCCACTGTTTTACAGTCTAGGACACACTTAAACTCTGCCCACACACTGATTCAACTCTGCCAGCATCACCTGCTGTTTAGAAGTGCCTTACACTGTGCTGCTCCTCATCCAGTACAAGTAGGAACTTTTTTTCTCCCCAAAAGTCAGGTGGCGGGTATATTACATACCTTTTAAAAAAAAAAACCCCAAACTAGTTTTCAAACAAATGAAGATGACGGTGTGAATGCATTGTCTGTAGCGCTTGACTATGGTGGCTGCTAAACACAGGTTGGGTGGGAGCGAGCTGCCAAGCCAGTGATTCACTCCCCCGCGGTATGCGCTGGGGCACCATGCCTGCTCCTTCCCTGGTGCCTTTTTGTGCTCCTTGCCCTTCGATGGAAGCTGCTAATGGGCTTTCTGTCCCGCTCCTGAGCACACAGCTGTTAGGGGGCTGCCAGTCTGTCCTTGGCATTGCAGTCAAAGGGAAAGTGCCCCATTCCTTCAACTTCCACCTCCATTGATCAACTACACTGCCAGCAACATCTCCCTCCAAACGTGGGCCTACAAGAGACACAGATATTTATTAGAGGTATAATTTAGCAGGTATGTTCTTAGAAACATAGTGGTGTGGACAGCAGCAACTGCCTCTTTAAAAAGGCCTTTCTGAAAATGAGAGGGAAAAATCCAGGTTCTGCAAAAAGGAGCTGGGACTGAGGAAAAAAGTCTGGGAAAGCTCCAAAGATCTTATCTTTCATCTGATCTAGGACACTTCAAACTACTTTTGGCAGGCTGCAGTATTTAAAAGCCAGAAGCCTGGTGATCTTCTCATGTAAATTAGAAATATTGCACCGAGGTAAAGTCAGTAAATGTATGTGTAAATGCAGCGCAGAGGATATTCGATCCCTGAACGAAGGCGAAAGTTGCAAAGCCAATTGTTGGCCAGCGAAAGGAACAGTCCTCGTGCGTGGGGGACGCACAAGCAGCAGCCCTCCCTTGCCCATGCAGAAACTTTCCAAGGAAGACACTTCTGTTCTGTGCTCCTCTGCTCTTTGGTCCAACACAGTGCGTGACATTTTGGTTGAGTCATAACGCTAAGAACGTGGGTTTTATTTTAAAAGTGGAACTCTCTTATGGAAAATTCCTTTATCGTTCAATGGAGAATAATAATAATTCTGCAGAATTTTTACACTGTTCCATAGCATTTTTGGCAACTATATTTTTATTAAAATTCTGTAACGTAAGGCATTTTTTTATTAAATGCTGTAGATTTTTTTCACAAGAAATTTGCATGGACTCTTATTTAACTCAAAAGTCCTTTGAGGCAGAATCATATGCCCTTTCATCCTTATTGTGTACGAGTGTGTGATGAAGCACAGATGCCACCAGCTTCCCTAAGAAGGGTGAAAGTGTCCTCCCAAACCAAACGTGAACAGACCACTGGATCTGTAATATGCAGACAGTGTCTGACTTGAGGCACAGGGTAATTTGCTGTTAATATGTGTCAGTGCTAAGGCTTCTGGCAAACATTTGGCTTGTCTCAAAGAGAAAAGCTGTATGAATGAGTATTTCAGATTTATAAATGCAATGACTGCATGCGTGCCTTTCTTCACATTTCTCTGTTTCATGGTAGGTGCTTCCTGTACTTAGGGGATTTTTGCTCTCACTCGCAGTGCTAGGAGGCTGTTGGTCAGCAAAAGGAACAAGTTCTGTTTGCATTTTAGGAAATCCCATTTTCATTTGTTTTTTGCATTGTCTCAGATTTTAATAAGAGACTTGGGTTACTTAGTAAAGCAGAATTCTCAGCTTGATTGAAATTAATTTGCTTGTGTCTCTGAGGGGTGAGATATACCTGGCCACTAAAATTCAGTCCTCAATGACTTTTGCTCAGGGTTTTGCCCATGTAATCTAATTCCGGCCATGTTCACTTCAAACAAGTGAATGAAGATTTCTATTGATACCTTTCCTTTCTGTTTACGGACGCTTCACAACATGGAAGTTGTAAGAGAAATCCTGGTAAGAAGTGTTGCTCTCAACATAGAACGGCTGAGCAATGCTCAACTGCTTGTGGTTTCCTGCTGCATTCAGAAATCATGGCACACGGCAGCATAGTTACAAGCAAGCACCAAAATTAAGTATGTTTCACAGTTCTGTGGTAATAAAGTTACAGCATGATCCCATAAGAATATTACCTATGTAATATTGCAGATTAATTTTGTGATTTTTTTTGTTTTGTTTTGTTTTCACTCTAGCCCTGCTGCCACAGCAGTGATATCGTTGGCATTTGGACGTTACATTTTGGAACCTTTCTTTATGCAGTGTGAAATCCCAGAACTTGCAATTAAACTTATTACAGCTGTTGGCATCAGTAAGTATCCAATTTTAGGTTTCAGGGAAGGGTAAAGATGATGTAAATTGGAGAAAAAAAAAAGTAATCTCACACTGAACAGGTAACTGTTTGATGTGAATCATTACAAAATGACTGTGCATCCAATGCCAAGGGCATCAGCGTGACTTTTTGCCCGGGTATGTGTGTTTGTGAGCATACGCAGTAGTCAAAAGAATCCCAGACTTTATTAATGGCAGGGAAAATCTATTGCCAAGGCTGATTCTGTTGCCGCTTGAATTAATGGCAGAACTCTCATTACTTTTGTGGAAGCAATTTCAGTCCCTAAGAGATGGTGAGCCACTGCCAGAGATATGGAAGAATGATTACCTGATTTTAAGTGCTTTGCTCTACCTCTGTTTTAGGAGGCAATCGAGCGCCAAGTATGATGCCATGAAGAAATGTAGTTCTCCTGAGTGGAGCACAGGCAACATGAGATCATCTTCCCTCGTCCCACTCTGTCCTTCATGGCAATAAAACTTAGAGACACTTGCGGTTCGGGAAGCAGGAACCCAGCTCATGACTTTGGGAGCAGGGTATACAGCTTGGTGAAAATGCATGTCTATTACCTGCAGCTTGTCCAACTCTTGCTAACTTTGTGATTAGTGTAAAAGGGACCATTTAGGGCTACAGAGAACCAGTAATTACCAGTAGAAGGAGGGAGGCTACCCTGAGACCAGGAGCTTTACAGTGTACCTGGGCTGGTGTGGGGGGCCGCATGAAGCGGGAAGGCACAAATCGTGGTGCCGCGCGCCCGTAGCGCTAGAGGCTTGTTTCCAGTTCTGCTGGTCACTGGTGATGATGCTCCTTG
This sequence comes from Platalea leucorodia, assembly GCF_965183815.1. Taxonomy (NCBI): domain Eukaryota; kingdom Metazoa; phylum Chordata; class Aves; order Pelecaniformes; family Threskiornithidae; genus Platalea; species Platalea leucorodia. The sequence goes on along the minus strand of NC_138828.1, from coordinate 13,414,181 downwards.
CACACGTGCGCACGCATTCGCGTTCAGCTGTGCGGGGAGGAGAGTGCGGAGTAGACCCGAGTAATTGGTAACAGATCGTTCCTTTCAATTTGGCCAGTGCACGTATCGGAAACAAAAGGACTGGAAAAAGGAATTAAGACATGCAAAATGATCAAAGGCACGCAGGAGACCCCTTCAGTTTTGCACAATAATAGGTTCAGATGACTTTTTCTTTCTTTAGGGTAGGGAGTTCAATTGACACTGAAATTTCCAGTCTCTGGGTTACTGTGGCTTTTTGTAGGAGCTCTCTTGGTAAGAATTCCCTTCTGCCAGGAGTGTTAAAAAAATCAGTATGTGACCGCATTTCTTTCTAACTTAATTATGCACAAACTATAGGTTTCATAGGAATAATTGAATTAAGGGCTTGAATTTTGAGGTCAATGACTTTTTATAGCTACATCTGTCTAAAATATTTCAGTGCAAGATAAGGGTGAAACAGATGTTCGGTAACTTCAAGGTCACTGAGACAGAAGGAATGTTAAGTGAGGACTCCATCAAAGCATTTTGTTAAGTGCGTGTGATTCAAGCACAATAAGTGAACAATTTGAAATAGGTTTTTATTGCTTTTAATTTAATTGAAAATCTGTGTGATAAGCCAGAGCTTCGCAAAGTAATTAAACAAAGAAGTAGCATTGCAGGGGGGGTGGAGTTACGCTGAAATAATTACAGCCTAAAGGGAGAGAGGAGTTCACAGCAGACTGCTCCTACAGTGAGCGCGGGTCTGTGCAGCGCAGGTAGGATGAGCTGTCGTTTCACCGAAAGAAGGGATTCTTGTAGAAAGTTTGTAATGGTGAATGGGACAATGCCGAGGAAAACAGCGACATGTCAGACTGAGGCTTTGTCTTTATTTTTTGCAGTATACTCTACAGTGGAGTTTTGTTTGTAGCAGTTTTTGATCATATGGTACGCTTAAGCTCAGGGATGCCAGAGTGTATGACTTATTCTTGTACGGTAAGAATTAGCTATTGTGGGGGTAATTGTTATGAGTGTTTTGTATTGTGCGTGTAGGCAGAGGGATAGGTAAGATTAAGGTGGTGTTGAGCTGAACAGACACGTTGGAGCCCTGATAATCCAACTTAACAACGCCAAAGGTAGTGTTTGCTTCCAATGAAAATTTTAAGTTAATGAGAGAGCGAGCTGATGTGCCTTTTGTCTTCTTATCCATTCCTGGTCTCTTCTCCCTCCTGTGCCTCGTGACAGAGCACTCACTGCATATCTGTCTTTACTGTGTGGCGGGGAAAGGTAGTGGGAAGCACCGTTAAACTCTGTCCTTGGGTGAGGCTTTGCTCTGTAGTTTTACCTTGCCATTTCTGATCATGCTAGAATGGGCAGGAAGAGATTCTGAAAAATCTCCAGGTGATCCCCTGCCCCCAAACACAATCAGCGTATCTAAACAATTTCCGACAGATGTTTGTCTAAACTGGTCTTAAAACCTCCAGTGAGGGAGTTTCTAAAGCCTCACCAATACTGTAGCCCACTTTTTTCTATCCTTGTCACAAGATAGCTTTTCTCATTTTTTCCCCACCTCTTTTTCTGCTATTTAAGCCTATTATTAAAAGGTTGCCTGAGATGGATGCAACCAGGGTTATGATGGGGAGTGACAAATACTGTTGCTCCTCTACCAGCTGCAAACAAGTACTTCTCATAGAGGGGCTACAGCCCATTCCGCTCCCCACCATTCCACCTCAGTAGCTCTGTGGTAAAAAAGGAACAATGGTGCAGCAGAGAAGATGTAGATCAGGTGAGAGCTAAAATGGAACTACTGGGGATGGTGACCTTTAAAAAAACCCCTCATTCTTAGTTTATTATTTATAGGATAAAAGCATGTGCTGGGTACAAAATTCCCCTCAAAATCACATCTGTTCTGAGCAATTTTGAACAATCTGTAGAAACACATTCTCTGTTCCACAATATGGTGCCTTTTTTTTTTTTTTTTCCTAAAAACAACCAACCAAAAAGTCCAAACACTTCAGTGTCTTGGTAGAGAGAAGGATGCTTGTGTGCAAGTTCTCTTCACATACCCCAGCTTTCTGAACCTCTGAAGCAAAGGCTGCCTGTTCTTTCCAAATTTAGAAATCACTTTAATTCACTTGATATTTCTCAAGTGAGTCTCCATGAGGAGAAAAACGTAGGCAAATACTGGATACGCATATCTCAGTCTATCTGTCAGTCTGTCATAAACTTTTTCTAAACTCAGCCAATTTAGCTGTACCTGAGAGAAAAGCAGACATCTCAAAGATACCTAATTACTGCAATTTTTATGAGAATAAGTGGACAGGTAGAGGAGAGAGAACGTGGATGTGCCCCAGCATAGGGAAGGACAGCTGAAGAAAATGCAAAGAGGAGACAAGGCCTTCTGAATGCCCAGCTTTGCTTGAGTTGGACACAACAGCCTCAGGACACAAAGCAGAAGGGATGCTGTCCACCTTTGTTCTGATGCTGAAGATGGTCTTTTTAGGAGAAAGAGTTGCAAATTCATTTCTCTCTTTAAGTGAAAGCTGGTAGACTCCGTATTTATATTTTCTTCCAATGAAGAAACAGCCTATCACCATTGCAAAGCACGGTGATAGTGCAAAAACCCCTTATATTCATACATTGCTTTATTTGTATCTTTTAATTCTTCTCCTAATGGCAAGCTTAAATATATTTGTAACTGGAAGGGATAAATTATACTGTGCAAAGGTATTGAACTGTACTATCAATATGTAACCTGAATAGATAAGCAATCTTAACTGAGCCTGTTCCAATCTTTTCACTTGGCCTCCATATCAGAGAGCAGATAAACAGGTTTCAGCTATTAAAAACTGTGAGACTGAAAGCAGGTTATCAACTCGCACATGTTTTTAAAGTTTTTACAGTCATTCATGCATATTTCAGGCATTTTATGCCACAATAATGTATAATTTCCCCCTTTTTTTGGAGGTCTGCCAAAAAAACCTCAAATACCCCAAACTATGGCTGTTAGAGGCTTGAAAACCAAGGTCAGCTGTACAGATCTATCAGTGCTTGCTGGCAAATGCTCCAGCCCAAAACTTTATTGGCATAAATTTGGTGTGTATGTCAATCTACAGCTAAGTTGCCTTTTTTTTTTTTTTTCCCCCCATCATGGCAGATGTTACAGACGTCATTCTCTACCACTGACAGTTTTCAGACAAGCAGTTTAAATTAAGACATCTCTTGGCTTGCAGGGATAGCAAAAGCTGCTCTGATGGGTGCTTTTGTACCTCCTGTGCCTTCGTTTTAATTGACGCTTTAGGATCTGCAAATTGAGGGTACTTTTTGCTTTGTGTGAATGCCTTGACCCTAAAAGCCTGACAAGTTAGGGGAGGGTAGTTTCTTTGGTTTCCCACTGAGGCAATGGTAGGTATATTCTTGAAAAGTAGGCCAGGATGTAATGCTTACTGCTGCTTCTCCCATTAGATTTCGTTACCCATCTATAGCTGTGACTGTGTGAAGGAAAGATATTGTCAAAAGCAACGTGATCAGTGTTACCATTGTGTTTGATTGTTCATGAACCCCATTTTGTTCTCCTTCCATACTCCCCTCGGTTAGGATTCATCTCACTTTTAGTTAGGTGTTTAGTTTAAGGTAATTGTCTGTGCTCCCCATAGAGTTAGTGGAGAAAGAGGGAAAGAGACATATTGTCATATTCTTGAAGGCAACTCATCTCATCTGAGACAGGCATCTGAAAGAGGTGTTGTTATTCATCCTCTGGAAGTAACTGTCTCTTCATTGAGGATGCAGCCACACTAGATGCCTGACTTTTAGTTAGCAAAGTTAGAGATGAGTCCTCCTTTCACTGTCCCTTTGTCTGGGGAATTGCTGCTTCCTTCTGATCTTTGCTGTGATCCTGTATCAAAGTGTCTGCAATCAGTTTCTTGAAGTATCTCCATAAGGCCCTATTCATAGACGAGAGGTGTTGAATAATGACCATAGTCCCAAGATATAATTTCCTTCTTGAATCCTGGCACAGTTGTCATATTCTTTAGCAGCTTTCTTCGTAACTCTTCCATTGCCTTTCGCTATCTGGTTGCTAACACAACCGGTATGGTGCTGGTACGTGATAGCAGTATAAGCCCCACGTCCCTATATGTCTGTTATGCATATAGAACTGCTAAGACTAAATATGATAAGACGACTGTAAATTCTTATAGCCTATTAAGTCCAATAAAATGGAATTAAAAAAATAGCAAATTGGTCTCAAATCTTCTAAGTACTTAAGTCTCAGCCCTGCAACCTGAACTATGTATTTGTGCAGTCATCCAAATCTGCAAGGGACTACTTCTTGTAGAGGACCAGCAAAACTAATGGCATGTGCACTGGCCTGGCTGCAGGTGTAGTATCCCTTCAGCTTCCTGATTAAATGTTTCCTGCTAACTATAGGTATCCATGGAAGTAATACAGCAAAAAATAAGTATTTGGATCTCAAGTGATACTTTGCAGAAGTCCAAGTGATTTCTTCATGACTTAGAAAAGAATGCCTCAGGTCTAAAATATGGTGAAATACAGAACTGAAAAAACATTTTGATCTTTAAGATCTTTTTTTGGTGAAAAAATCACATTAATTGATGTTGCGAGTTTATGTTGACTTTTTTTGAGAGTAGGGCCCTCTCTTTCCCAAATAAAAACTTTTAATGTTTTTTTCTGGAATTTTAATTTTATTACAAATATCTAAAAAATACACTAGAATCCAGATTACTTGTAATTTTCTCCCTTTTCTATTAAACCAAAACTACTTTTGGTTTAAATTGAGAAGAATTTTTTGTGATATATTTTTTTGGCCATGCCAGTGAACAGAATCTGTATAAAAGACTTGGGATAAATCAGTGGGTTTTGCTGCCAGAAACCTCGTACCATGCCAGATTTACAACGCTAGCTCATACAAACTAGCTCCCAGACTCTGGCGGGCGATAACTTGTGTGTTTATGCGTCCTAAGATGTGTGATGTGGCTGGTGATACAGACAAACCTTGTGAGCTCTCTGTTGTGAGAGCTTGAAGTATGGGAGGACTGTGATGAGCTAATTCTTTAGCTCCATACGATGGCAAGAAAGAGAAGATGAGTGAGCAGGCTTGTTTGACTATGTCCACCTTTCCCTGCAGGAGAGGGGGAAAGGGACTTTTTATCTAGTGAAATGACTCACATTTTCCATTCTTTAGGTAAATTCTTTTGGTTTAATGTCTGAACTCCTTTATTGATTCTGTTGTGCCAGGGTAATTGTTTAAATAAGCTAGAACAACTGGCACTCGATGATAAGACCTACCATCCTCCTGTCACTCAGTGCTGTAGTAAAGGCCAGAAGATGCTCTCCCTGACCCAGAAGGAGATGTGAGCTGAGCAGGCAGGATGTAAAAGCCCTTCTCACTTACCTCTCTACGTGTTAGTGAGGTGCAGACCTGGGCTTCGTTTTCAAGAGTTTCTTCACCAATTCCCAACAGGGACAAGAATGTTACTTGTGCTCTGGCCCTCCTGCATCTCTGGTGGTGTGGCAATAAGGGAGGAGAAAGAGTGGAAAAGAGAAGCAGGGGTAAATAAGTGGCAAATTTATGCAGGACCTAAATGGGGGTGAGAAAGTTTAATATGATTATTACTTGTTATTGTTTTCTGAAAATGCAAATCTCTACTCAAACCAGTACTGATACAGAAATCTGGAGTGACAAGGATTGGGCAATTAATTTCTTTCATCCAAGGCAGGGTCCTGCCAGCCCATTGTCTACCAACAGCTAATGATTCTGGGTAAACGAAGCTGTAATTTGGTCCAGAGGGAGCCAGGCAGAGAACGGAGAGACGGATGGGCCGCGCAGTGGGTCAGACAGAGGGGCTCAGCTCAAGCGTTTCATGCGGCCTCTGGAAGGGGAATGTGAGAAGCAGGAGGGCAGCAGCTGGAGAAGGTTATCGAGGTGTATTTCCTTGAATGCATCAGGATCTATTGTGCGTGTGGCCTCTCTGCTGACAAAGAGTTTTGTGACAATTTCAGCAGCACAAGTATTTCTGTCTGACTTTTCTTTTTTCCCTTGCAGCGCTGGTGATGGTCCTGAATAGCACGAGTGTCAGCTGGAGTGCCCGCATTCAGATTTTCCTTACCTTTTGCAAGCTTGTAGCAATTCTGATAATTGTAGTCCCTGGAGTTATCCAGCTAATTAAAGGTATGAAATGAAAAGTAAATGCTTTTAAAGTGCTTTTATCTTTACCCTCCCTAGTCTTTCCCCATCTGCCTCCACCAAATAATGCTTATAGCAGCAAAATCTCTTAATTAGTCTGTGCTTGTTTAACTGAAGCTCTGTACTGTCATGTAATTGATTAGAAGTGGAACTACACTGGGATGAACTGGTATTTCCTTCAGCATGCCAATGAGTCTGTTTAGATCAGACTCAGTTTTCAAATGAGCAACAGGATTGCTCTTCTCTGTAATTTGCCTTTTGCGTGAACTTTGTGAAAGGGGCAGGATGGGTTTTAATGACAGACGGGCATACCCCTCCCCAAAGCACATGCCCAGTCCAGGCAGAATATGTCTCCTTTAACTGCACTAGTGCCTAGTCCTGTTCGGTACTGGGTATGTGGCGGTGGAGGGGGCTCAGAATTGGGGAATATATGAAAGAAGCAGTACCGTGGATGCTGTTCTGCCACTTTGGTGATGTAAATTGTGAAGCTAAAGCTGCTGTACTGGCAAGAGAAACCGTAGTTAGCTATTGCTTTCATGGGCTTCCTGCCTGCAAGTACTGGATGCTCATGCTGCGTGCATGCTTTACTTCTTCCAAGTGAAAAAGCAAAAGGCAGTAGTCTAGGGCTAACGCAAGCATAGGTAAGGAAAGCAGAAGTGTTTGGAGGGCCAGAATTACTCTACAGACTCTATCAATGTTGCTGCATAAGCAAGGAGTGTGAAAACACACCTTTGTCCTCCCCAGCAGCATGCAGCACGGACATGACTGCACAGGCCTTTCCTTGGTTCACTGGAAGTCATTTGGGTAATGCCATGCTGGCAGAGAAACTCTTTTCACTGAGATATGCTCAGCTACCTAAAGAGGCTTTTCCATTACAGCCCTATCAGCAGCGGGTGTGAGATGGTGACGAGCCCCAGCTCACGCTCGTGCCAATAACGCTAGACAATAACCACAAAAGGCACAAGGAGCCATTTGGCACAGAGGGTCAGAACGGGGAGCACTTTTTAATGAATTGGTGGCAGTTATTATCTAACAAAACTTATCACAGTTGTTGGCTCTGTCCCTGGCGATGCTCTTTTATGATGCTTCACAAAGCCTCCCATCTGAGTCAACAGCACAGCACTAGGTTCTGCAGGTGAGCTCAGTTTCTCTGGGACAGGCGGTTCTCTGTGGTTAGCAATAGCCTCTCAAATAAAAGTTTTCCTGTGTAGTGCTCTGCTGATTCACTATTTCTGTTTTCATGTTTTTCACTTCCTTTCTGGCAGTTTCAATGCCTCTTCCCTCACCTCCTTTCATGTGCAAAATTTCTCTCTGTTCCCATCCACCCTATTTCTCCTAGACTTTTAGAGCAGGCCAGACCCAGGTTCGGATGGATTTTGCTGCCCTTAAGTAGCTCAGATAGTGTCCCTGATTCCCCACTGGGACCTTCCTCTGGCCACAGCTCTTCCCTTACCCAAAAAGCCTCTGTTTCAGTGGGAATTTTGACTGAAGGCTCAGTAAAAACTGAGTAAAGGATAGAGGATTTTACCCACTGCTAATTTAAGTCTGAATGAATTCTGCTTCTTTCTCCTCCTGTTCTGTGGAGGATCATTGTTTCTCAGGAAATTTGGGATATTGTAGGGAGGTCTTACAAACCATAGAGCACCTTGTAAATGAATAGGAGCATAGCACAACTCTTACAGGTTTGCATTTACAGATATGTAATTCTTACTTAGTGTAATATTCATACAGTACTGACTATAATGTGGTAGGGAGTTACTAAATTTTTCAGTGGTAGAAATGTTTAAGGTATTGGGTTTGTTTACCTTAAAAACGTTGCTTGTGAGTGAAATGCTAGCAATGTTCCTTCTGATTAAAATGTCAAACAAGTGAAATTTTCCACAGCAAAAACTACAGAGATCATGCTTTTTCATGTTGATGTAAGTCACTGCTGGAGATGACAGTGCAGTGAGTGTCATCAAGCTCAGAATGCTTTGAAAAAAACTAATCGGTCAAATTCTGCTATTGCATGACTAGGGACACCACGAAACCTTTTACAATTGCTGGCAGACTACAGCTGCAAGGGTTGGGTCAGAAATTAAGGTCAAGGGCAGAACTTGAAGTCAGTGAACTGTTGGGTGATTAAATGTTCCATGGTGTGATATATTTATTTGCTTTAAAGTAGTAGGTGACGAAAGAGCTTATTTTTCAATATTGTTTTTGTTGATGTTGCAGGAGAAACACAGCACTTTAAAAATGCCTTTGCGGGGAATGATGCCAGTGTCATGGGATTACCACTTGCTTTCTATTCAGGAATGTATGCCTATTCAGGCTGGTAAGTTGTTGAAACCTATAAGTATTTGTCCTGAAAACAGACACTAATATGCCCTAACAAAGACATTTATTTATATGAAGAAATGAGTAGTGCATTCCACATCTTTTGCCAAAGTGCATCATGTAGTAAGCGTAGGCCTCACCACTGTTCCATATGCTTAGCAGTTGTTCTGCAAGCAGCTTTACAAAGGAAAAATTTTTCTTCTCCAGTGTACAATAGGTAAACATGCACTGAACACTAAAAAAAATCAGACTTTTATTTCTGTTCTTAAGACTAGAAATAAAGGCAACAAGAACGGAATGTTCTTAAATTTTCATTAGGTATTTTGATAAAAGGATAATGAAGCTTTAATTTTTGCTGAGCAAGTCAGTTATTACATGAAAAGTCTATGAACTGTTATAAAGTTGTGAATCTGCATCCCACTTCTGTGGACCTCAGCCTTTGCTTTATAAAAGCCGTATTTGAAGAATACCATGATAACATCAGTATGGACCACAAAACAAGGTAAAAAACTAGATTCTTACGCCTCTTGCTCAGAGAGAATTGGACCTCACTTAACAAGGAGTGCAACTGGCTTCCATAGAAGTCAAGTGCTATTGACTGTGAGCAAAGGCATGAGAATCTGCCTTCAAGTATCCTGCTCAGAACTTGAAAGAAAGTTCTCTCCCTCTCCCCCACCAAAGTATACAGCAGCTGGTTTGAAAGGTGCTGCCGCTCTTCGAATCTGCCTTACGATTTATTCATGCGTAGTGAGGGCTCCACATTGCACAGTGCCAATGTGCTTTTGCAGCAGCGGTGTGGGGGGAAAAAAAAGACTACAATGCACGGAGTGGGCTTATTTTGAGATAGCTTTGTCTACAGGTCTTTCCTTTCCTTTCCATAGCCTCACAGGCAGCCAAGTTCTTTACCTCGCACAAAAGGCGAGGGCTGAGAGATAAGGGTTTTATTTATTTAGTTTGGAGGGACAATGGGCCGAGCATTTGAGTTCTCTGCCTGTCTGTAGCTCCCCGGTTGCAGGAGCATTATCAACATGCACGCTGAAGTACTGAACAGAACTTTTATATTAAAGGGTGGGGGGCGGAGGGAACCCAAGAGAGTCCAAAGCCTTTATCTGTGATAGATGTATAAGAAAAGAGCCTGATATTTTGAAGCCTCAAAGAAATTGAACTCATTATGTGGACAATCTCTACCTTCTTCCAGCTCTGTCATATAACTGCCTCTGTCTCTCATATCCATACATGCGATGGTTTCTCACTTTTAAAATATTAACCTAACTGTACATTTTTGTATGAAGGCAATTTTAAAAGCTCTTTAATATTATTCACCATCAAGGCACAGTTAGTTTACTGTAAAATGCTACATCAAAAATACTGTTATTCTGTTTCTTCTTTCCCATTTCTTTCCATTTTCCACCTAACATTCCAAACCCCTACGATAAAAATCATCTGCTTTTCCTTTACACCTTCTGACTTTTATTTCAAGGTCCTTATTTGGCACTTATAAAAGAAATTAGCAGGAAAACACCTAATTTGGCTAGTGGTTCTTCCCAGCTGCCTATTTGTCTTTGTCACCAGCTCAAATTGATTGCCTCAGAGCACAGCAGAGCAGACCATTAAGTGGAGTGTCAATACCCTTGCACTATCAGTTTCATGGGGCTAAATCAATCCAATAAGCTGAATGTGAAGGAGTGTTGCAGTGTTGGTGTTGTGTCCCAGGACGCAGGCAGAATTTTATGTATAGCCTATGGCACTATTAACTTTTAATGATACAGCTTTAAAGAACAAAACAAAGGTAGTATCTCTTATATGTGTGGGTTCATCCTGCAAAGAGCAAGTGTAGACTATTGGGTATATAAAATGCTGGGTGAAAAAGGGCAAGTAGAGAAAAGAATGCAAGGAAGCATGTCTTTGCATCAATAAAAGGACTGATGCAAAGCTGTCAAATTACTTCTGTCTAGAAGCAGGACTAAGATCAGAAAGAAGCAGCTGAACATCTTGTCAGAAGCCATCTCTCCTTTGAACTATCCCAACCTCTTGTGCTTTGTGGACTAGCAAGTTTAGAAATAAGTACTGAGGTTTTTGTATAAGGTGGCAAATCTAGTTTTACAGAATTTTATGCTCAGTCACAAAATCACATTTTTTAAAACTGTGAGCCAGCGCTAACTCGTTCTGCTAACCCAGATCTGGTCCAAGACTTGTGATGGAGAAAAGTTCCCAGACTTTCTGCCAGATCAGGTACCGTTTGTTTATTCACTGTAGGACTGTTAGGTCAGATATCATTTGTCTTCCTGCGTCTGTCCTAAAAGTAGAAAGCCAGCATAAGCACTGCATTGACTGCTCTGTTTAATTAGCCAGGATGTGACTTTGTGCCGTATCTGAGCCAGGCGCATCTGTGTGATCCAGCGATGCACAGACCTGGTGCTAATAAATGCAGAACAGAGGGTTCAGTGACCTTGAGGCTTATGGTTGCTTTGTATGCAGGGCTGTGCCCAGTGAGTAGGTCCTATGAATTCCCAGTGAGTAGTTCCTATGAATTCCCATACATAGTTGTCTCTTGCACGCTGCTGGAATACAACCAGAGTGCAACCTGTACTGGAGGTTGTGCAAGAGCACGCAGGATTAGCAGCCTGGGTTTGTGATCGTATATGACACACTAGTGTCAAAATCCTGGTTTTAGGAGGGTTTTCTTGAGGCTTCATTCACTTTTATTGTTAAGAAGTCCTTGCCAGTTACCCTGAAGAGAATTTTTGCCAATATAACCTGAAATTGTACAAGGCTACAGCCACAAATAAAATATGAGGCTTGAAGTTGCGTGTGTGTTTGTGTATAGGATTAGGGTAAACCATGATTTGCCTAGTATGCTGGGGAAAAAAACTGATTTCAATCCACAGCAATGTTACGTAGCTTTTGTCTTTTTTCTGCTTTGCTGTCTTTTCTGAGAATTCCCTTCCTGAGTGTGGCAATGAGGGAAGGTTAAGTCTCACACTTTCCTTAATCCAAACATGGGTCTGCAAAGTCTACTATAATTAACAGCAGTGCTTAACTAAAAGCATCGTCTTGGTTCTTTGGGAAAGAAATACAGAATCAAAATCTACCAAGCCCTTATAATATATTTTATAACTCTTTTCTAGGTTTTACCTCAATTTTGTTACTGAAGAAGTGGAAAACCCTGAGAAGTATGTACCTTAATATTTTTCTTGACTTTTGAAAAATGGTCGTAAAATTTAAAATGCTGTAAAAGTAGTGATCTTCAGAAATTCTGCATGCTGGTCAAGTTGCTTGCTTTCCAGCAGATCTGGCATCTATTTGAATTGCAACTGCTTGAAGATTTGCTATTTTTGGCCTGTCGTGACCTTGTTATGTATTCTGCCTTCATGTGCACAGAAAGCAGAAAACTAAGTAGATCTCCAGGGCTCTGATTCTCCCCCTCAGGATACAAGTAACTATCAGTGGCTTCTTTCAGTGGAAGTTACTGGTATCCTGTCAGGGAAATCTTGCCCAAGAAACTTGTCTGCTGCAATATTTGGCAGTTTTGCTATGTTTAAATATTAATCAAATACTTAGTTTTGCTTGTTTTAGATGTCTCAGAGTTGCAGGATCTTGAATACACATAGCACAGCATCCGATCCAATTAAGCCTAACAGGGGATACTGGTGGGAGTCTGTTTCAAACCAGAGATGAATACTCTCACAGCGCCTGTCTGTAAAATATGGAAAGAAAAGCTATCCTGTTCCAGAGAGTTTGATTTGGCAGATCTATTTTGGTAGATATGTTTTGGTACATGCAACCAGTAATAAAATGCTATTAACCTTTTCTAAACATTAAAGAAAATACGCCTTGTCAAATCAAACTGTGTTCTTTGAGGAAATTAACAATTTACTTGATTAAAAATTAATGGGTAGATATAATTTTCTTAGATTTTTTAAAATAAGATACCTGGCTGGGTACCAAATAACTTACCGTTTAAAAAGACCTCCAGCACTATACACTCAGAGAATATAAAGCTACGTATCTGAGACATGTAAAGAAAGAAAAAATAACCCAAACAGCCATCAGTGGGGAGCATGCAGAAGGTTACTAGTTGTTTTTTTCAAAGTCTGAACCAAGCCTGATGCTGTTTGGAATTTTCAACAGAGACCTGAAAACAATTATAAAGAAATTGATGATAAAACATGAGGATGGCAGAAAGACTGGCAGGTTTCTGTCGTTTCAGTGCCTTTGAGGGGTCTTGGGTGTTAACGGGCTCTTTAATGTGATCAGGATATGTATACTGAGGAATGTACGACTGGAAGCTCAAACCAGACAAACGCAGGTAGAAAATACAGCATTAATATTTAATAAGGTGGTTGACTAATCATTAGCACAGTTAGCTATGTAAAATTGGGTTTTTCATTGGTAGTCTTCCATTCAGACAGAACACCTTTTTAGAAGCTGTGTGTTAGTAAAACACAGATCATTTGGCTCGATGGAGAGCAGCTGGCTAAAGCTTCCCAGGCCTGGGACACACAGGACTCAGGCTAGATAATCTAGCAGCAAATCTGGGTTTAAACACCAAGGAGCTGTGTGCTTTATAAAGTCAGGGGAGGCAGACATTTAAAAAAAACCTACTTTTTTTTTTTTTTTCACTTTTGAAAAATTGTTGCATGGCAGACTGACTTGAAAAGAAATGTGAAACTAAATAAAGGAGTGAAGTGATTCTGGTCCGAGACTTGGACTGCTTCAGGAAATTCTGGGGGGATGGGTGAGGAGCCAGAGTCTTGGTGATGTGATCAAAAGCATTTACTAGAAGTGATATAATTTGTAAATTATCATGTGGTTACCATCAATACTTTGTAATGTTTTTAAACATGCACATGCCTACCACCCTTTGGGACTTTTCATACACTTATGTGTCGCTGCAGTCCTCTGAACTGTATGGTGATTAACTGAAATTATTGGTAATTTTCATTACAGCTCTTTTGGTTTATGTTGACTTCCTTTTCTTGTGGTCTTAGTTAAAAGAGTGCATATTTTTGAACATGTTGCCCTCTGCTGCATAGGACAGAAAGGCATAATTCCTTTTTTTTTTTTTTTTTTTTTTAACACCCCTTGAAGCATGTTGTATCACAGCTAAGAAAGGTGGTGTGGGTTAGATTTGGGGGTTTTCCTCATTGCGGTTGGGGTGTGAGGCAGGGAGACACTTTCATGCCCTCATCTCGGGAGAGCTTCTCTGTTTGCCAGGTTACCCTTGGAGCGCTGCTGAGGTTAATTGTGCTGCTAGTGGGGATGCAGGACCAGGGGGCGAGCCGCAGAGCCTGGCTGGTTTGGTGTATTCCAGGACGGCTCTGGAAAAACCAGCGCAGTGTTACATGTGCAATGTTGTCACAAAGCTGTTAAAGCTTCCCTTCGTTGCTCTTCTTCTTGGGGTTGCACTTTGAGAGGATGAGAAGGGAAGATGCCCAGTGTTTGCAGCCGGGTGCCTTGGATCACAATCTCTATGTGCCCGTACAAATATACAGTAGAAGAGATTGGGATTTTAAACATTGCTAAATAAGTGGCAGGTGATGGCAGGGCAAGTGGATTGCTACCGGCTGTGCTGATGGAGACCTCTGCACCACCTGTAAATGCGGATTCTGGACTCCATTAACCAGAAAGAAGCAATTAAATGAAACAGTTGGAATATTTTTTTTATCCAGTTGCCACCTGTGAATGGCTGTGTTGGAAATATGTCCTGCTGAACGGGGGCCTGCTCCACCACCATTCCCAAAGGTACAGGGCAATGGAATAGTGTGGACTAATCCCAGGGGCAACTGTCTCAGCTCCCACCAAACGCAGTGCAGGTGTTAGGTGAGCCACTAATCGTGCTGCTGTTGTAGGCATTTATTAGAACTCAGCTGCTTTTTATTTTTTTTTTTTAACCTAAAATGCTGTCTTTCCTTTCATTCTGGTTGTATGCCTTATGTTAGAGGTTGCACATCGTGCTGCGGAGGTATTATGTAGCTGTTTTTAAAAGGGAAGAGCAAAGTACAGGCTTGAACCACTTAGAGTCTGTAACAGCTCCAGGTGTCCAATTTGTAATGTTTGTCAATGGTTAGGGATGCAAATTACTTACAGCGACAGAGGTGAATGCGGTGGTGCCTTTCGCACCGTGCATGCCAAGGTAAATGTTTGTCCGAGAATCAGTCACAGTTGCGTATTTCCAGGTGTGCAGCAGCTTTTAAAGTAACTGACAGCTGGTGCTGAGATGAATGATCAGCACTGTCCCCATGTTAACCAGCCTGCTGCAAACCCGCAGTGAAGTGTACTGAAAGCGTTGTGGGAGAGGATAGCACAGCTACAGCATGGGGAATGCAGAAATGCTCTATCAGAGAGTTGCAGCGGAGCTGCCAAGGGCCCACGTTTGTGCAGACCTGGCTTTAAGCCCCTTTTCATGGGGTGAGTCCTGGACTCCCTCTCTGCTCTTGTGGTACTGTGGAGGGTGAGAGAGAGATGGGTCAGGGCCCTAGAATATACCCTGAAAGGCACAGGCAGGTGGAAACATCTGCTTTTAGACATGAAAGTTTTCCGGATAGGGATTGCTTTGTTTGCTGTGGTGTGTGCGGCACCAGGAAGGCTTGCTGGAGTACAGCAAGTGCCGTTGGAAATGTAGGAGAGAGGCAGGGGAAGGGGGGATGCTCGTGACCTTGCCCAGCTGAAAGCCGCCTTTGTGCTCCCTCGGAGTGGCTGTTTGTACAGGCAGAAAGGGCTCCTGAAGGCTGTGGGAGTTTGTGTAGGTGCAGCAGTCTGCCCAGGCGCAATAAATGGCAGATTTAGGTCTATAAATAGGATAAATAATATGGGCCTGAGGCATTGAACTACCTAGGTGATATGAAATCCTAGATAGAGAGAGCTGACACACAGACAGTGGAAATGAGCCAAGTGGAAAGGAAGCGCCCTTTAAATTATAGAAGGGAAAATGGAAAAAGCAAGAAGAAAAATCTGAAAGTGAATGGCGTTACTTTTTGAACAGATTTTTGGAAGTAGTGCTGAATTCTCACTTTGGAAATGTCACAGTCCTTTTGTATAAGAAAAAGGACATTATTATAACCCCAGTTATCATAAGATGTAAAAGTAGCTCTTTCTGTCTCCTGCTAAACCCCTTTTTGATGTCTCATTTTTAAGCCTGAACTCATTGCTTTATTCCTCTTTGTTAAAGTGCTTCCCTCATACCGCATTAGTAGGACCTGAAGCAACATGAAGTTGATGTTTGCTTTACAAGGAGCTGTTGTTGCAGCGTTCGGTTGCTTTAATGTTTTTTTTTTTTTTTTTTTTTAAAGCCTGAAATAATTTTATTATCAAGAATATGTGGAACAAGGTTGAAGTATAATAATAAATTTCTTTTACTTTTGAAAATTATGCTTTGCATGTGTGCTGGGTCAATAGCGGTTGCTGTTTGAAATGAAATATCTGAATAATCCTTGAAGCAGAGCTTCACTAAAATAACCTCATGCAGCCGCGTCACGTGCAGCTTTGATCTTTTTGATTTTCTTACATTATAAGGATCAGCCCTACTCAAACTGAGGTCGTATTGTATTGTCTAAATAATAAGTGAATGAAGGAACAGCCGAGTCTCTGAGAGAGAATTTGTCACCTGAAAATTGACAGGAGCCCTGTTGCCTGGAGCAGTAAATTTAGAGGACTGGAAATCAAGTATGTTGAACTTTCAAACTCATTTCTTATACATAGTCTTTGAGCTCATCTGTATTCTTGAGCATCCACTCTGTACTCTCAAGAAACAGACCAAGCTTTGTCAATCAAGACCCTAAAAGCAGCTTGTGCCTGAATGGCGCTTCCCTCCTCCCTTCCCAGGCAGAGCAGAGTCCAGGATCAGCGCTCTAGTTTGTCAGGAATTTTGACAGACTCCAGATGAGAAAGCAACACAGGAGTATTTTTACATTACGGCAATGTCTTCAGAGCCTCGTCAGAGTCAGGGCCAGATTGTGTCAGATGCTGGCCAAAGAGAATCTTGCTTTAAAAAATTTATGCTCTACGTCCTCAGTATGAGCAGATGATGAGTCCCAACACTTCAAATTACAAAGATTAGGCTCTTGTTGGAAAAGAAAGAAAGCATTATTTCACTTTAAGGGAAGGGAAGCTAAGACTTGAATTCCTTAATGACTTCAAGGAAGTCTATGATCAAGCAGGCAACTAGAGGTATTGATTCACAGTCCTCCTTTAACTCAAAATCATATTTCTTTGGCAGTGTAAGTTTTTCTTATTGTTGTTGAACTTAGGAAATATTTTTCCTTTAGTGGTCTTCAATTTCATTTGTATAAAATGATAGATAGGAGATTTTTAAAGGATGTGGATTCTGAAAATATTTCACAGCAAAAAGTTAGATTCCTTTGCAATTGCAGTTAAGTATAGCTGCTATTTGGCATAATAATTCCTTCTTTTTTGTTCTTCATTTTTTTTTGTTTTGGTTTGGTTTTTTTTTTTTGTTTTGTTTTGTGTTTTTTTTTTTGTTTTTTTTTCTCCTTATTGGGCCATTTCATTTGCAAATGTACTGCTTCTGTTTGTAAAATAACTTTGGTCCAGCCCAGGCAATCTATCATTGTTTAAAAAGTTACACAGTGCAAAGAACATATTATTGAGATGTATAGTGTTTATAAGCCTGGTCTCAGATTGATAAATCATGTCTTGTGCTGTTGAAAAGCCAAGAAATGAATTGCTTTGCTATGACCTTGGGGTCTGAGATTAGTCAGTTTGTCTATTAGATTTTTCCAGTGTTCTTCTCACTTCATTTATTCCTTCTTTTCTAAGGAAGTGAGAAGCAGTAGATGTATAGCAAGTTGCCAAGGCTTGATGTCATCAGACCTTTTGTAAAATCAGGACATCAAGATGTTTGATATAATCTGTTTTTCTATTGGGTTTAAATAATGTGAATGTCATGTCTAATTAGTCTAATATGTGCCACCCATTTGTATTAATTTATGTTTAAAGTCACACTTTGCATCTATGAGGACTGGGTGAGAGAAATGTGATATTAGAGTTTTTTTCAGGGTGTCTAAGCATCATAGAGATGCAGATAGATGGGAGGAGAATGGTGGCTAAGACACCAGAACTCTTCCAGCTCCCTAGTCGTTTGTAGCTATCTGATTTTTGGCACTTCACATTGGGATGCGCCCCCCCTCCCCCCCCCCCCCTTCCAAAATCAATCAGAAACTTGAATTGCACTGTTGCTCACTACAAATCTAGACCCCGACTAGTTATTCCTAGTAATCAGAACAATGAAAAATATTTTTAATGTTAATTGAGAGGATACAAGCTTTTGCTATTTCTGCCTCTCTGCTTCTTTGTTCATTTTTGTTATTTTATAATTTAATGAGAAGCTCTACTCTGAAGAGGAATATTAATATTGATATTGATTATCTTAGGCACCAGATAATGAATAAAGTCAGAAGTTCATCTCCCTGCCGCTATGCTGTCTATCATTTAAATGCACCTCATCACTGCCTTTTATTCAGGAAAGACAGATGATGTAGTTGAAGCACTGAACTAGGACTCGGGAGAACTGTCTCAGGCACAAACTTGCTGTGAAAATGGAGGGTGGGCTACTTCATCTCTTCTCCTCCTGTTTCCCTCCTTTCTCTCCTCCCTTTCTTTTCTCTATCCACTTTATGGAGTGGGAGGTATCACCTCCTGGCTTCATCTTATGTCCTTCTAAGGTTGAGGGTAAGCCATGGGCTATGGGGAACGAAAAAAAGGTTTATTTGGATTTAAAAATCTAAACATCTACTCCTTGAACTGAAGGCTTTAGCAGATTTATTAAACCCTAGGTGTGGCTTCTATAGGCCCCAGTCCTGTAAAGGCTCATATGGTATCTGTGGAACAAGGAAGCCTTTGTAGGTCCCTACACGAGTAACTAGCACCTGGGGTGCTCCCCTTGGGGATACAATCTTATTTTTAAATAAACTTTGGACGAACCTTTCTCACAAAGTAGCTGGGCATTAATACAGTTCCTTCCTTTTAAGTCTGACACTGGATGCAGGTATCCTGCCTAGATATAAGCAGAATAGCTTTGGTACCTGGAATTTGAAATCTTTCTTGCGTTATTCTGTTCTGCTTACTTGTAAAAGGTACATTTAACTCCAATTCATTTTCTTCCTGTCAGACTATGGTGCCAAATAGCCAGTGCAGAAATTATAGGATTACATTGTGATATTTTATCTGAAGATTATCAAAAGAGACAAATGCTAATCTTTCAGATACTTTGCAAAGCCCATTTGCTCATGTGATTTTATCAGATTACCTTAAAGGGAAAGTCCGGTCAGTTAAGTGAGCATTTGCATTTTTTCTTCAATATATTATTTGTGTCTTCGGTTATTTTTCTATTTTAATACTGTTCTCTGTCATAGAATGAGGATGTTCTAATTACCCTCCCCCCAGCTATTTTTATGTGTCACTTCAATAGAAATCTTATTCTTTCTAAATTTTACTGTATCTAACAGCCTAACAGGCTACCTAAATTCCCTCAGTTATCTGCTCAGCATCTCAGAAGAGGAGGTGTCCAAACGCTGGTGAATCCAACATCACTTTCCACAGTTTAATTGTGCCCTGTGTGAGGGATAAAATGATAGATTCACAATCATGTCTTCAGAACTATAAAATCATTTAATGGGGAGCTGAATCTGCCAAATAAAGAAAACAAATTAATTTACCAGGTCAAATATACTTAAACAAAACCAGCCACGGGTTTTGCTATTTGTAAATTGTATGAAAAAGCATTTAATTGAGAATGTAATTCAGTCGTATTTGTGTGTCTGTTTCTCCCTCTCAAAGACAATTACTGGCTTATAGGGGAGCTGGCTCACCAGCATGAAACTGTTCTTGATAAAATGAGCTTTCCTTTACTTTTGCTCCCTCGCTAACCTTATTAACTACTTACTGCTTGCGTGCCTCACATTGTCAACTCATTCATCATAGTTTTTTATAAATGATTGATAATTCATTTCTGAGACTACGTATTTCAGTCTTGGATGCATGTTTTTGATGGGTTCAGATTCCTGAAATCTTAGTATAGACATTAATTTTTTGTACTTTGCGAAAAAAATTTTTTTAATTAAAAGATGCTGCTGCTTCTCTTGCTGCAGGCTGGAAATTTTCTTATGAGTGGGATCCGAATGTTCTGAGTTGCTTTGCTTTTATTTATGCATATTTTTTCTCTAAAACTCCTAGTTTGGGAGACTTTAATTGCCCTGTGGTTTGGTACACAGGGGTTTCCCAAACTGTGTCACCTGAAGACCATGGGTACAACACCAGGCTGAGAACTGCTTGACAAACTGTTACGTGGGAGGCACTGCAGGCGTTAGCTGTGACATGATATGCTTCATAAATACAACTTGCCGGTAGGAAGGAGAAATTATTACTTAATTTTGCACCTGATCTCAGCTAATTTTTGGTGATAGTTTGAGGCAGCTTGGATTCAAAACCAATTAGAAAGCTGGGGGGAGAAGTATTGACAACACTCTGTGGCCAGCTATGATCTCAGCTTAGACATAGTAGTATTGCAGTCAGATTTTCTTGCAGTGCCTCCTAATTCCTAATGGGAATGCCGGTAAATCAATAAGGAGTAACAAGCTTTTATAAAATGCCACCAGACTTCCTTCAGGACATATTGCTTTTGCTGCTTTACTGTCCTGCGTGTCAGTGAGTGGAACTTTTGGAGTCACAAGTAAAAGGATCCTGAAGGAAAAGTCCATGCTGGAGCAGCAGATGCTGTGGCAGGTTCAGCCGAGTTCTGGCTCCAGCTTCTTCTCTCTCCCCTCTCCATCCCACCCGCCACGAGACGCGCTGTAAATGCCCTAACCTTGACAATCTGTTGGTTCTGCTGAGGATGGATGCAATTAAGTGAGCCACGTGTGAGACATGCAAGTCTTTCAAGGGCTGCAACTTGCTTGTTGAGGCATGCTTGGGCTCTGTCTGTGATAGGATTTGGTGAGGGTCACTGAATCCGCAAAATATTTCCAACCAGCGAGAGTGAACAAGGGAAACTGTGACTTAAACTGTATTAACAGCTTGAGTTAAAACAGGGAAAAGGTCAGGATGGAATTGAAATTGGTAAACCAAATTAAGTAAACCAAGTAGTTGAGTTCTTTTTATTTTTTTTAGCTTCAATTACATTGAACTAGATTTTTGGATCTGATAATGTGAGTTACCCCATGCTCTTGCAGTGCAGACTTTTCTTTGGCCCTACAATTTTTGAGAGTTCTAGCACACTAGCTACCATATATAATATCTCATAATTAACTGAGGATGCAGATTCAGTCCTTTGGTTCTTATTTTCCCCGTTCTGGGCTATTGAACACAAATTCCTCCTACCACACCTGGGTCTCCCTTGCCCTGTGGGTGCAGCGGGTCCTCCTCAACAGCAGTGCTGTGTCATGAGAGAGAGGAAACAGAGAGCACAGCTGGAAAATGTGGTGTGCCGTGCGGTTTGAGTCTGGAGTGATCCGGATGCAAGCAGAAAGACACTCTGCAAACCTGAATCCCCTGCCTTGGCTTTGACACGTGCACTTTCTGTCTGAGCGGTGCTTTGCATTCACCAGAGCAATATATGCAGACAGCAAAGGGGCTGGGAAGATGACTCACTGTGTGAATTCACCTGTCATCTGCAATAGGGATCACAGAGAGCAAAGTTTTCAGCAGCAGGGATAACAAAAAGGCTGCAGATTTCATTGGGCACTATTCCTCTTCCCTACCTCTGCAGACAGTCGGAGGTAGTTGCTGTGTGTGCATACTGCTTTCCAGAAGTTGCATGTTTTCCTTTACGCATTTAGTTAGGGACTGACCTAAAGGATACTATCGCAATCTATAAAATACGTTCATCATATGTTGTTATTTCTTTTTCCTTTGTGCAGTTTCTTCCCCCCCCCGGTGTTTTTTGGTGCTTGTATAAGTGCTGAGTCCTGTGGTGCAATTCCACACCATGAGAGAGAGAGATGCTCATCAGCTGCAGTTTTCAGGCACCAGTATCTTTGTCATTGGCAGCTGTTTTCTAAACACCAGTTTAGCATTTGAATTGGTTCAACTGACTTCATCTTTCTATCTCCTACTTCCAATTTATTATCTTTCTATTTTAACGTAAAAAAAAACCAAAGAAATGTGATGTTCTGTTTAGAAATTAACTGCAGTGAAGACCTGCCTGTGACAGGGTTTAAACTGATATGCCAGTCAATATGTGTAAATTAGAAAAGAGACTGATGTAATCTATAGCGTCTGTAAAGGTTTCAAAGATGTACCTTGATCATTAATTAAGACAATAAGGGTGTCTCATAAAATTACAGTTGAGGAGACTAATAATTCACTATCGAATGAAGAAAGGCAAGGTCACTTGTATAATTACCTGTTCCAACATTTATATTCCTTGTATAAAATGCTCCTACTCACACAAAAGTTGAGCTAATGGCCGTGGAAATATTCAGGACTCAGAAATGCAGATTTCCTACCTATGCTTTGAGGGAATATTAAAAAAAAAAACCCAACCAAACAAACAAAAAAAAAACACCAAAAAAAAACCCCTGTAGTTGTCTTTTTCTATCTTTGTTCTGTGTGATTTTCGTAGTATGATTTATTATTTCATACAGCCAAAGTTAACTTATAGCAGATGCCTGGCATGGGTGTTTAAGGAGGAGTTTGTGGAAAAATGGCAGAACAAAAATGAATGCTGTAGATGCAGGGTTAGATCAGTATTGCTGTGCTGGGTTTTAGCTGTGCATATGTGTGTTGAAATTAATAGTACTATCGCTATTCTTTTTCTCCTAATTGTGTGATACAGGATTTGATTCCAATTCCTTTTATGTCTCAAGAATGTAATAAAGATATTGTGAATATATTAGCACAGAAATCAGGAAGGTAGTCAGCTACCTGAAAAATCAAAGATATTCAGCAAACATAGCTGGAGGATGGAACGAAAAAGAGAGGGGAAAAGATAAATTGCAAAGGCAGAGGCCATAACACCTCGCTGGTATATGCCGGGTCACAGGGTTAGTAGTGGTTCTGTTCCTGTGCGTGCTGTTCAGAGGGTAAGGCAGGACGGGAGGGCAGGCCGCCTGCTGTGCGACGGTCCCCCCGCTAAGACCGCGCCTCCGTTACGGCAGTACTTCAGAAGCCATTGCTTTGAAATGTTTGTTTCTGTTTACGTAGACTCTGTGGTTCAAGATAAAAGGCCCAACTTGGAATGAAAATGACTGAACAAAATCTCTCAGAATTCTGGAAACGCTCAAAAGTTTTTGAAAATTACTTGTAGCTCTGAAAACGCATCATTCGGGCAGGCTCCCGCCGAAGGAGAGGTGTCTGCTGGAGGGAGAGGCTCCTGTGGCTGACGGGTGGGATGAGCAGGCGAGCAGCTGTGTGGCCTGCCGTGATCCGTAGCCTTACTTTTTCTGATCCAAGAGTAGTGGAGGAAAGGGGTCTGGGCTAATCTCTTCTGTAGGGATGGGGGTATTTCAACATTTTGATTTTTACAAGTCACTGCCTTTGTCAATTTAATGCTGGTGATGTAAGGTGTCGTGACCGGGCACGGGTGAAGTCATTGCCTGGAGCATACACGGAAGAGGCAAACATCTGCACAGGAGTGGATGTTTAAGAGGCAAACCCTCAACTAGGTTTCTCATCCTCTGCCAAGCCCGTGGCACCTCTTTGGAGGAAGCAAAGCTCAGGGAACTCAGCTGGGGCTTCTTGCCCTCCCTCCTCCTCCAGAGCGGTGGAGGTGTCTTGCCGAGCTCCCCGCAGGTTTGTGGGAGCTGGCTGGCCGTCGCGGAGATTCTTGCAGCACCTCTGCCTCCGAGTTTCACAGAGCATTGGTGGATCCCAGGCGTAAGGGTGCGATAAGCCTATGTGCTGGCCTCAGCCCGGGCTGGTGGCCGCGGCGGCTGTTTGTTTGCCTTGCGCAGCATCGCGTGGCTGCAGAGCGGGTCGCTCCTTCCCAGCCCTCGTGGCTTGGTTCGCTTGCTGATGTGATAACCTGCTGAGTGCAAGTTGTGTTTGCTTTCCTTTTTTTTTTCCTTCCCCCCTTTTTTGTTTGTTTATGTGAACCATTGTTACTATGAATCAGCCCTGCTAAGGAAGTAAAACAAACATTTATTCACGGTCTCCCTGGGGTAGTTGGCAAAATCCTAATCTGCTTTACCAGCAGGCTCATGTAATGTAACAACGAAACAATGTAACCTTCGAAGTTTCCACTGGCCTGCCTTTTCCCTCACTTTCACCACCTGAAATACATGTGGGACTATTTTAACATCTATTTCTCTTGCACTGAGGGACACAGCAGTGCCTGTACTGGAGGCTGACGGTACCCTCTTTATGGGCACCCCGAGCTGCTCAGCAGAATATTCATTGCAGGAATAAAAATCTCTTGCAAGGCTGATGTACCGCTAAATGTCCAGAGCTGTAAAACATACTGTATTTTACTGGAGAGATCATGGGTCTCTCAGGGCTAAGCTAGCTCTTCTCTTGGCCACAGTGAAGGTCCCAGGCTTTCGTTAGACATTTTCATTCTTTTTTGGTGGTTCATAAGCAGGTGGCCTGGCTGAATTTACTGGAAAAGAGGTGAGACAGCAGTGCATTAGTGGTAGATAGAAAAGTATGTAAACTCACCAGATCAGTTATAACCAGATGAGGCAAAAAAAAATATTGTCCAAGTAGGGATCAGATAAAGCTGTATCTGTACACTTACAATGTCAGCTATGGCACTGAGTCCTTCGTGCCAAACATACCAGGCCAAATCAGCGAACCTTTTGTCTGCCTAAGAACTACTGGCTTGAGAAGGAGTTTTTCATTTAACTATGGTGTATCGCCTCTTTGTATGCTAACGCAATGCCTGAAACCCCTGATTGCACTCGGCTGATAACCGCTATCAGACTATGCTTTGGGCTAGCGGCTGGGTAAGGTGACAAAGCGTGGGTCCACGTGAGGCGGCTCAGAGCCTGCCTTTGGATACAGTCACTGCGGCTCCCCATGGCCTCCACCTTTATCACCTTGGGCCCTTGTATATACCCCAAGTATAACCTTGGGGGTTATACTCTTTATGAAAGAAAGCACACGTGGTTTATGCAACTTTTGGTGTTGATGCTGCTCTGCAGCGCAGGCGAACCTCTCCCGGGTTTTCCCCTTCCCACTGTAAAACCGGAGCCTGGTTTCCTCTGACGCTGGTGCTTTTATTTCCTTATTTACCAAGGGCATTAGTGGTGGGGGAGGTGGTTCTGAGCACTTGCCTTAATGCTTTGGTCTGAGATTTAAATCTGGGTTTCAAATAGCACTGAAATCTCACTGTAAAACCCAGCAGAAGCCAAAAAATTCCTTATGAAATTGCACAGGAGTAGAGCAGTCTTCGCTCATGGCTACTGTCAGCATCAGTTACGTCCTCTGTACAGAAAAAGGGAGTCTTACAGCTGTTTTTCCTGTTATTTGTAAAAGCAAGCCAACACCCACTACCTATGCGTAGTTATACATGGCAGAGACTGCTAGTTTAATTCACAGTGTGATGTTCTGATCTGCACCGTGGTGCACCCCTTCCTGGCTGCAGAAGAGGAGGAGCCTCTTTGTGCCCCTTTTGTTTCCTTTTCCCTTTAATCCCGAGCCTCAAAAATGCCAAAGTGCAGAGTGCTAAGCCAGTGTCAGGTGAGCATGGTGTTATACTAGAAGCTGTAGCAGCATCTTGCGTGCCATTGACAGTAACCTTTTATTAGAGCACTGTCTAAAACTTCTATAGGCTGATGCTGGCAACTAACTGACAGAGAGAGTGAGATAGTATTTTTTTTACTGGTATAAAATACAAAATGGGAGAATAAAAAATAAAGGAATGGACTACTAAAATTGCAAGGGTAGTATTCTTCATTGTACTCATGTGCATCAGACTGGACTTTTATAACTGCACAAACAGTTATTAACACATGCCATGTCATCAAGAGTACTTATCCTTTAGAACAGCATGGTCAAAATATCAATAGCAACAAAAGAAAAGGAATATATTCCACTTGGTGCTGCTAGCAGAATAACTTACTCAACTTTGACACAGTCTTTTTGGATGAGACATTCAATGGGGTTGTCTTATTTGATTGTTTGGCTTTAATAAGTAGTGAAATTGCTGGTTTGTATTTAAGATATGTAATAGTCGTATCAAGACAATTTGGCTTTGTGTATCTTTCTTGTAGATGAGCATATCCCCTTCTGTGTGATCGCAGAATCTCCATCAGAGGAGACTGTAGGTTCTTAGCCAGCGAGTGCTCAGATTCCTATTCCCCTGCACACCCCTTCCCTACATGGTAACTGCTTTATGCGTGTGCTTATGGGTTTACTGCTGTTCTGGAAGCGAGTCGCTTACAGTGTAGCTTGTACTTTGATATTTGGCTGTGAGTGTGTTGGAATTTTAAATACACAGTGACAGTGATATTTTATTTAAGAAAAGAATATTATTAACTAACAACCCATAAGGGCTTTCAATCATTTAAATTATAGTACAGCCTATATTCATGAACTGTAAACTAAGAGGATTTATATAAGATTATAATGGCTCCAGAGGAGCTGTGAAGTGAATAATCTGCACTTTACAAGTTGCACTGCTGTGGTCCGTTATGTCAATCCTCATTCACTTGTAACACTTGTTGTTGAGCAAGTACTGTTATTTGCATCTTCACCTTGTCATTATGTTTTGTTCATTGCAAAAAAAATGGACTGTATAATAACAGTATTTAATTTTTTGAAGTATGATGGAATGAAATGTCCCTTAGAAGAGTAGTTTCGATATCATCATTTGAAAAGATCTAACAGCAATGGAGAGACCACCTCCACAGATCATGAGAATGGATAGAGAATAGGAGCACTCTAGTCTGACACAGAGGTTTAACTTCTGTGTGGGGTTATTTTAGAGAAAAAAAGAATTAGATTCATCTTACAGTGAAGGAATGACAGGCGATTCTATTTTTTCATATCTGTTTATTACAGGAAAAAAACAGCTGCTGAGCAAAACAAGATAAAAGTAAAGATTTATCCACAAAGAGCATAGAAGACCATGAAATTCCTTTTCCTTGGGCAAAACTTCATTAGAAGATGAGCTTCTTGTGGGTCTAAGGACAAAACGTTTCTATAGATGTGAAAAATAAGCAGAATTACTTTAGGATTCTTGCTTGGTGCTTGTGAAGGCCATGAGGAGAGTCGTTTCCTTAGTTGCAGGCCATCCCAGACACAAGTAGGTCCCAACTGTAGGCCACCTGGGCACGGTGTTGACCGTTGTCAGCGTCAGGATGCTGTTCTGGAGGAACTACCCTGTAGCGTAATGAATTACATATTTTCTCTGCTCCTAAGCAAATAATTTCCCCCACAGCGGCCCAAATCCTGCCATCTGCTTTGTGCTTATTTTGATCACTGAAACAAGCCTTGGAAGCACTGTTGCTAAACTAACACATAAATTTATCCTGTCCCACAGAGCTGCTGTTTTCTCTAGGCTTACTTTCAGGTGCAGACGTCGGGGAGGCTGGTGCTGGCCAGTGAGCCATGGAGTGCCAGGATGTAGGGCTTTTTGATGGCACCAGTCCATGGTTTTTAACAGGTTGATTTTGAGTCAGAATAAGAGACGGTGCAGTAAGTTTTGTACAAATCATCATTATCACTTACATTTTAACATTTTAGCATGGAAGAGTAGCGCATTATTGACAGAGGGTACACTGAACAGCGTGCGATTGCAAAGATGAGTCGGCCTTAAAATCCTAGGTCTGATTGACCATACTGTCCAAGATCATTGAAAAAGATTAATAATTCTGGCTATTTCATGTCACTGTCCAAACTGGAAGGAACTTGATTTGCATTTGGAATGGTTTCAGTACTAGCTCTCTAAGGGTTACATTTAAGATTTCTCAGCTTGGACACAGAAAAAGGAAAACCCAGCCTTACTGGTGATTTTGAAAAGTTTGAAGACATCACTTCATCATTTCTTTTTAAAAAGAAAAAAAAAGGAAAAAAAAAAAAGCTCTTCTCCTATGCATGTGATTGTAGTTCAAGTATGACGAAGTTTTAGTGAGAGAGGATTTCAGCTCACTGATATTTCCTTTCTCAAAGCACTGAAGGTAAATACAATAGAAAAAGTTGATATTCCCGTTTGAACTCCATTCAAGTGCCTCCAGTTACTGCACGCTACAAAGGCATATTTCGGGTCACACTTGGAGTTTTCTGGATTTCTCTTCTGTGTCAGAACTTAGTCATTTCTTACAGAGTTATTTCAGTGTGCTATATGGGCTGTCCCACATCTGTAGCCAGTCTGCTAGGCTGTCCTTAGCAAGAGCCTCATTTCCTTGCTTTCTGCAGAGAAAACTATTTATCTGCCAGACAGCCCCCTTCATGGCAGTGCAGTATTGTTAAGACATCTCCTTTTAATTTCATTTAAACCCTTTCATATCTTTTCAAATGCTAATGCTTCAAGGCACCCACAGTTACCATTTTTCTCATTTTGAATTCCTTCAGAAGAAGAGCCTTTCTTGGTAAATGATATTTCAGTTTCCATGGTGCTCCTTATTACAAGTAGCTGCTCTTTTCATCACCGAATGGTGCAATTTTCATTCATGCCGAAATATCAATGGTAACATACAGCAGCAAATTGTTCCTTTATGATCCTTGGCATTGTGGAAACTCTCCTGCTCAAAATTAAATGTCAAGGAATTTAACAAGTATGAAAAATCTGACTCCTTTTATGCACCTACACACACAGCGACACACGCTTCTCCCTCCATCCCTCTGTGCACCTAAGCCTTTGTCTTCCCTTGTTACCATACGGAGTCATTAATATGCTACCAGCAATGCTTCCTAAAAAGTTCAGCTGCGGGGCCGAGGGGGCGGCGTTCCCTCCTGTATCCTCCGCCGGAGCCGAGTGAGGTGTTTTGTATTCGGGCTGCTTGTTCCCAGGCTCTGAACTTGAGCGGCTCATTTGGGGAATGATAGCAGCCTCGCCAGCCTGCTCCCTTGCATTACTCAAAGCGTCGCTTTGCTATTTGCCGTGCCATAAACCAGAAACCTATGTCCTCAGTATAGACAGTAGAAATACATATAGATCAAGGCAGGGCTCTGCTTCCACCCCTACCCTGCTGCCTGCAAGTGCTCAGGTACCTGCAGTAGTATGGGAAGGGTGCTGTGACAGGTAGCACGGTTTTTAGTGGGATTCCTTTTGTAACCACCGTAATCTCTTTCCCTGGCCATGACGTTATTGTTATGTGGTAGCTGCTGTCTGCTGGCTTAGGTTTCCCAGCTATGAGGCCTGATCCGCTCATTTCCCACCTCAGGTTCCCTTGTTTATATTGCTAAGTATTCCCCCCAACTACTGCCAGTGCTCTGCCGGCTGCTGTCTTTGTGCTTCGTGGGAAAGCGGCCGTGCAGGGCAGCGGCTCTGCCTGAATGTAAGTCTGCATGGAGCTTCAGGAGACTCCGTCTTTCCTACAAAAAGTGATTCTGCCTGGGGAGAGTAGACCCTGTTCATAAATCAGGTGTTCAGGTAATTAATAATTTCAAACTCCCAGGAGCGCCTCCTGTAATAAATAAACCTACTTTTAACACACACTTACATCACATCCTTCTTTTTACATTTATTTTAAGTCTGGCAGTGAGGAACGTGCCTGTGCAGAGCAGTTAAGAGGAAGTCAGACCCGCGATCCCGTGCTAGGTGAGGCAGCTCGGAGGAAGCGCTTTCAGTCGCGCCTCTGTCCCGCTCCCCTTCGTTTCCCTGCACGAGCTGGGTGCAGGCAGGTGTTTTGTTTTTACAGCCCCATGTCAGGTTTGTGGTTATAGCTTCCTTGCCTCCAAGCAAGCACCGTGATTTACTATTGCTTCTTACCATAATCTACGCTGCTGGCAGTGCTGTAAGCACTTCCAGCAAATAGGCCTCAGAAGAAAATAAAGTGCTGGAGCTTGTGAAAGAGCAGAGGTGCTCCCTTCGTCTCCTGGTTGAGCAAGAGCTAGGCAATAAAAGTCAAATCTGAGTTTTTGCGTCTCTGGTGGAAAAGGTCACAAACTTCCTAGAGTACACGAAAGTTTCCTACAAATAAAATGAAGGGAGAATGTTAAAATGCCAATGTTAGGTAGAGGCATGGAAGTTGTCCATCAAACCCAAGAGTGACAATATGTTTGTATTTGTATTTGAATCCTCTGAATTTAGACTATGCTGCTTTTTAAAAGGCAAGTGTTTATGAAGGAGGGTGGCAGGCACTGTTTCAATTACAGGTCCAGCCTAAACCACACCCGAATTGCAATACTCTGGATAAATGAGCATCTTCATTGAAGCATCTTCACTACCATTTTAGGTCCTGAAATGCAAAATGCAGATCCTTTGCTACAGATCCTGCTCAGCTGCTGCCCATACTTCCAGGCACCTTACTTTTCTCCATTTAAGCCTCCCAGGCTCTCTGAGGACCAGCACACCTGAGCTTCCAGGGCAAGCCTAGCTCCATGCAGGCGTGGCTAGGCCTGACTATTACAATGGGAAAGAAAAGCCAGCTTAGGCCCTCAGGAGGGATGTGACTTGGGGTCAAGTTACAGTGCAAAATAAAAGCCAGGTCTGATTATTCATATGTGTCTTGAAAACAGTCATGAACTTTGTGTAATCAGTTTGCAAATGGGGTAATGTTAAGATGCTGGATACTGGCACTTGATGGACTTATGGAAATGGTTTATCAAAGAGTTGACTGAGAAGTCACAGGGGATGATTTATATCTTATGTTTCAAGTTTGTTTTCCATTTCTTTTTTTTAGAGAGATATTTTTAAAAATTAAGCCCCCATTTTACTTGCATTTCATATTATTTCAGCAGCTGTGTGTACTGCCTCTTGTGCTCACTTTCTGACCCCTAACAGTGCTCACGTGCTTGCTGTACAAGAAACATGCACGGCTAAGCAGAGGCAGTGTGACTAATATTTAGTGTTGTAACCTCAAAAGTCTTTTGTGGATTTAGCTGTCATATCTGCTGTCTGGGCTTAGTTTTCTTTGGGAATGCTAGGAATGCTATCCACTCCATGCAAAAAGGTTCAGGATCCTGCTTGAACGTGAGAGGTCTCTCTGGCTGGAGGTCCAAGTTCCAGAGGAATCCATTCCGCTCTTCAAAGAAAGGTATTTCACAAAAGGCATCGGCTGGACAAGCTAGGGCTTGGGCTGTGATGTAAACGAATACAGCACTCTGGTGAGGTCTGGCTCGCCAGCCTGAGTCGGTACACGATGTGACCGCAGCCAGGTTCAAACCTCTGTTAAAATAAAGCAAATCGCCTTGCGAGCGTAACAATTATCCTCAGTCTCTCCAGGGCTGTTGACAGATCTGTTTCTGCTTGGGACTTCAGCTGGGAGGGCTTGCCTAGAAGGGGATGTTATGGAGAACAGTGTTACCCTGTGCAGTTGATACCTTTCTAGGTCTTATGTTTTAGCCACGAGGGTATTAGGAAAGCCTGCTGGAAAGGGTGTTGAAAACATTTGAGAAGTTAATAAAATCTACTGCCCTTCCCAGCACAATTGTAACACAGTTTGACCCTTTAAAGTCAGTTGGTCATAGAAGACCCCTTTTATGAACTGTAACCAATTATAATCCAAGCCAGTGAAGTCAAACACCAGGACGAAAGCAAGTAATTAGGCACAGCAGAAGTTCTTTTCTTCTCTTGCTAGGCGATGGAAAGCAAGAAGGCTTTTAAATGCAGACTGTGGCCTGATTCTTCACTCTATTATCCCAGTGTCACGCTGCTGTTTCTCTGCAGATGTCAGAGCTACAGAACCAATGCGTCGAAATGGAGAAGGCAGCCCCTTAACGCTCGCTCCAGCCATAACGTCCGTGGAGTGTGTGGTGGTGTAAATGACAGTGCAGCTTAATAGCTAGTCTTTCCTTTTTTTCATTTCTCTCCTGGAAAATCACAATCAAAAGAAGATGAAGAGAAGTCACGTAATTTAATAGCGTCTGAGCTGCAAGCCCAGAAACAGCAGCTCCGATCTGGAACATAAGGCTGGAGCATATTGGGAGGCAGCGAAGGGGGAGAAGCAGTGATCTGCTGAGGAGAACCTTCGCTACAACAAACAAAATAGTAATAGCTCATTGCTAAAGTCAGTTAATGCTGAGACCTGTATTAGCATTTACAAATAGGTGGATTCGAGAGGTGCTGTGATGATTCCCATCCTTTTGCCTCTCTATTCCTGGCTTTGATTCTGTCCTGGGAGGTGGCCTCCTTTTAAGTTTTGTATCCTCCTTTTCTCCTAACAGATGGGCGAGATTGTAATTTTTTCACACGTTGACACGGTGAGAACCATTTGATCCCTTCAGTGTAACGGGCTGTCTTGTAGGCTGTTTTTCACATGAAAAACATGCATCAGAGATGAGTAAGTTTCTATCAAAGCATACTGCTTTGCTGTCCAAGATTTGGGATTTCGACAGCTCACAGAATGACTACCCGGGAAAGGTGAGAGATACAGGTCGGGCTCTGGAATGTGTCACTTGCTAAGCCAAGCTTGTACGTCTTCTGGTCTTGCCCTGAAGTCCTGGGAATATTAGATTACCAGGGCTCTCTTGCTGCTTTCTCTATTGTATTTGGTTATTTTTGCCAGTATCAGGTTATTTGGATAAATTTGCACTTGTGACTTCTTCTGCCAAGCTTTGGCCCTGTGGACAGTGGAATGGATGATTAGATTTTTTTAAGAGTGCCAAATTCTGCAAAGAGTTCATTTGGAAAATTGCTTAACAGATTGCAAATGGTGAATAAATTATTGCACAAGGGAACTTTTGAAAAGGATCTTGAAATTCCTGTGGTGGTAAATTTTCACCTAAAGAAATATAGCATCTACAGGCTCATGCTCACAAAACCCAAGCAAATCCTTGCCTGGAAAACACGTGAAGGAATTAGGACTTTTCCTCTCTCTCTCTCTCTCTTTTTTTTTTTTTTTTTTTTTTTTTTTTTTTAATTTAAATGTAACAGAAAATATCTTTCACAATTTCCATAGCACAGTAGAGATGTGGTTTATCTCACCTAACTTTACCAGTAATGAATTGATTTGTTCAGACCTTCTTATTTACTTTTCCCAGCTGGGTCCCACTGGCGCAGCTTTTTCCAGGACAGTCAACTCAGACCGAGCATTTGCAAAACCTGGCTTAGAAATGGACGCAAGGAAATGATTTTGGCACGGCCTCTAAACAACAAAAGATGTGCTGACAATGTGGTTCATACTTGTGAACTCAGCTGGCTCAGTGGGGCATATTTGACTCTGTGCTTGTCGTTTCATAGAAAGAACAGCCCGCAGTAGTCACAGCTCTTAGCGCTCACTGTTTGTTGTTATAAAAGTTGTCATTAAGCTGGGATATGAGCTGTAGACTTCTGGGAATAGTCCTCGGCTGATTTATTGACATTGTTCTTCTTATCCCCAGGTTCTCGCTCTGGCTTTCTTTTTCCTTTTTTTTTTTTCCCTCATCCTCTCTTACTTGGTCTGCTCTGTGTTTTTTCTCTCAAAAATATTTGTAGAAGGTAGTGCAGTACCAGAGCAGATTATCAGAAGATCTATGATTCTGCAACACCGAAGGTCAAATCCAAAACCCAGTGGATATCCTGATTAACTGAACCCTGTGCCCTGGCTCCGGGGCCTTTTACAGGCTCTAGAAGGAGGAAATTTGCTTCCAAGCCATATACAGCATAGCTTGGCAGTTTCAGCTCTGTATAGCCACAGGATAGACTAGCTGTATTACTAATGCTGAATTTCTCTGTGATAGTAGACTCCTCAGTGACTTTTTTCTGGGAAGGGCAAGGTAGATGTGCTCTTCATCTAAGCTGTTGTGATTCTTCATTATATTGCTTTGTATATAGGGCAGAAGGGGAAGATTTGGCTTTGAATAGTGGCTAGGGATGGGCAAATCTTAAAACGTATGGAGATTCAATTCAGTTTTCATCAATGTTCAGACGCTTAGAAGCTACTCTAATTGTCTCTCATCTGATTTTATAAAGACTTTTTAATTATATTGTAAATATTTTCCTGATTCAGGTTTCCTCAGATTTTTTTTTTTTTTATTTTCCTTTTGATGCTGTTTTTCTTCAAAGTTCTGGGAGAAGAGATGAATATTGCAAAAGACTTTGCTGGCAGCAGCTTCCCCTTCTACCTGAGGAGCAGCCTGCTTGAATATCGTCTTGGCAGTAACATGAGACACTTTCAAATCATTGTATAGGTTTGGGGTTAACGTCAGCACCTGGAGGTCTACTCAGAAAAATGGCTGATTTGAAAATAGTTTTTCTTGATTTTGAAATCTGTTGAGATTTCACTCTGAGATGAAATGCAAAAGGAAAGCACTGCCCTACAGTAACCAGTAGCCACTTCTATGCAAGTTCAAGTCCTGGGCCTGCTTTAAGTAAATAAAATATTGTATCTGAGCACACATAATGCTATGGTTTTTAAGCCATTGGCTATTCTGAGGTCTTTACCAGTTGGACAAGATTTCTGTCTGGTTCTAAGATTTTTTTCCTAAGAAACGTCTCACTGAAATTGTCACGTTTCCCATCAAAAGTTTTAACTTCAATGAACCAAAGTCTTAAAGTGAAAAATATTTTTTTTTCTTGAATTTTCTGATTCCCTCTAGTCCAAAACTCTCAGCTAGCTGTGTAGCAGTTGTGAATTTGCATTATATCAGAAACGTGGCTTATCAGTGTGCTAACACCATGTATTGTGTTCGGTTCATAGGATGCAGAAGTGAAAAGGTGAAATCTGCATCAATAGAGGCATTTTAACAGAGAATAGAACTTAGGTATGTTTTTTCCTGATTTGGAGAGAAGATTTGGAAGTCTAGGAGAATATCTAAAATACGAGATTGGTACAGTGATCCTCCAAGGAAAGGAGGTAATCTTTAATGTTAATGGCATTATAGTTTTTATTCCAATGCAGTAACTGTAGTTCATAGCAGAGAGTTTGATAATGGTATCCTGTTGCAAATTGGGAACTGCCTCTTAAATTGGATCGATAGAAAAGATACAATTAAAGTTCTCACTCAGTGGTTTTACATATGGTTCGTACCTGTCTGTCTGCTTTCAGATGATTTGAGGACCAAGTGTAAATCTGAACTGCGGTGTCAGTGAGAAATGAACCGTACTGTATTACTTATTCCTGAAATCTTGAAACTGGCCTTTCATTTTTGTCTAAATCTGTCACCGAAAGCAGTGCCTAATAAGCAGCGCTCGGAGGGGCTGTGTGCGAAGGTACGGCAGCCCTGCGAAGGCCTGCTCCTGCCGGGAGACAAAAGGAGCTGCAACCCGAGCGCTTGCTTCGCGCAGAAGACGAGGGCTCAAGAACTTAGAAGTCACAGCATCCCTCGTGCTGCTCCAGGCGTGGGTTATGATCTGCAGGCTTTTTAATGAATAGTGCTTGCTGACTAGTTCTGGCTTGTGTTTTGAATTTTATTCTTCTCCTGAGTTGTTGTTTTTTTTTTTTTTTTTTTTTCTGTTGTTGTTGTTGTTGGTATTACTTTCCAAAGGGGTTAGTGCTCTTCAGTATAACAAGGCAGGACCCACAGTGCTAAGGAAACGGTCATGTTTGGAAGCATAATTTTTTTTTCCCCCTTAGTTTTGAACTGCCATTTTGTTTTAGAGGAAATTAGACTGGGATTTAAATTAGAAGTAAATACAGCAAGCAGGTGTTTGGTAAGAGTTAGAATGGAAAAAGATAGTTTGTTAAGTTTAACAATGTGGTTTCAGTCATTCAAATGGTATTTGTGAAAACAGTACAAATTTGCTGTCTTTGGCTGGAAAGATTTTTTTAAGGTTGGAGTAAATGCTGATTTATCCAATAGCTTGTTGGTTGAAGCATTCATCTGTGATGCAGAAGATACAATTAAAATCTCTGTTCTGGGAGGCTTTGAAACCATGTAACCTTGAATCAGATGCTAAGCGGACTGAATTCAATTTACACCCGGGTCAGGTAAGAAGCTTAACAAAACTGGTTGCAAAATATCCGGCAACTGACCTACAAAAACATTTTTTTGCACAGACATATTATCAACAGG
Source organism: Platalea leucorodia (assembly GCF_965183815.1). NCBI lineage: Eukaryota > Metazoa > Chordata > Aves > Pelecaniformes > Threskiornithidae > Platalea > Platalea leucorodia. The sequence goes on along the minus strand of NC_138828.1, from coordinate 13,378,672 downwards.
CAGTGCTGCAGTATTTCTTGAGTCAGTAACTTTGTGGGTTTTCCAGCAATACAGCACTTGTATTCTGGGCTGTTTGCTATGGTCCTTGCCATTGCCTTCTCCATCAACAAGCACACCCCACAAGCTGACTGACTCCCCTCCTTCCAGCTGCTTCCCCTGAGACCCTGTGCGTGAGGTAGCAGTGGGTTCATGCAGTATCATCGTGTCTACCCACATTTGGTGCTGCGATACGGCGTGATCCTCTTACCTGCCTGTGTGTCCGGGTTAATGACAGTATTTGACACCACGGTTTCTACGGTGGGCAAGATGTGCAACAGCAATACTGTCCTGCTTTAGTTACTTATTTTGTCTCAGTTTAGAGCTTCTTTTCAGCTCTATACAGGCATAGCTATGTGAAGGATTTCCTTGAGAAATAAGGATTGGGAGTGAAGAGGATCCTTAAATTCTGACCCAGCTGTGTTTCTTTGAGAAAAAAAATCAGAAAATGATGAATTTTTGTGTTGATTTTCAAAACACCTTTTCCTTTGAGGTAATTGCAATAGTCTTTTAGCACTGTGCTTGTGGTCTTCTGGGACAACAGAACTGCTCATTCTGTCTCTGCTTTCTCCCACCTGATGGGGTGACCTTCACAACAAAGTTCTCTAAACGTGGCAAACTTTGCATCTCTTCAAACGCAATCAATATAGATAGCTGGCGGGAACCGACCATGAAGCAGGAGCTCTCAGCTCTCCTCAGAGGGAGCGCATGTACTGCATCTTTCCAACTGCAACTCTCGGCCTTGGAATTAAAGGAGTAAACGCTGGTTTCAGATCTGAGTCTCTTCTTGGTGTGATGCAGATATCAATGATATCAAGCAATGACGTCAAGTGGAAGGAGACTAGAGTAACACTTGAAGCATCTGGGTTTTGTTCCTAACTCAAACATTTGACTGCAGCGTGGCTTCGGACAAATTCACAGTATCTCTGTTCCTTTTCTTTAAAATAGAAATAATTCTGCTTTTCTGCTTTGCTGACTGGGAGGACATGTTATACAAAAGTCCAGCGTTATTCGTATTTGTGTGTTGTTGTTCTGTCTTTTAGCTAAGATGTCAAGGGTTTTGAACTGTTCAGTACTATTTGTGCTGTGCTAACAGTACAAATTTGTGCTGTACCTATTTCTGTGTCATTTTCTGCCCTCATGTATCCCTGAATAGTGAGAGAGATAATTGGGATATGGTAAGGTATGCGAGGGAAGAATTGCACAGAGGAGGAGAGGGCAGAATTGCACATACTAGACGTTTTGGCATCCAGGGGAAGATGTTGAACCACCTCCAGGTGGGCAGTTACTGAGTGCCAGTAGGTATGTTGGAGATGCCACTGTGATTGCTCTCCTGATAGACAGAGCGCTGAATCCCCTGCATCTGTCATCTGCCTTATTGCTGGTTCAAGCACTGCAACCTGCTGCCTTCCTACTGGGCTCAGCTTTAAAGTCAATGTGGGTAGGCAGCTCAAATGGGCCACATGTCTTGCATGGGAAGCATGGGGACCACAACCTCTTGGCCTCCCCAAAGGACTCCTCCCTCAAATGGTTTCTCACCTCTTCATTATAAACCTATTTGCTTTGTCTAGATGGTTTGTTTTGATGTGTTATTTTTTTACCGATAGTTTCTAATTATGATATTTCAGGATCACCAAATGTGCATTCACCATCATTAGTGGCTTCTTCTCATGTTATTTGTTTCATGTTCAGGGAATAGCAACCAGATTGCAAAATAATGAGCTACCTTGTGTATTTCAGAAACATACCCCTCGCAATATGCATTTCAATGATTATCGTCACAGTTGGCTATGTGTTAACAAACGTGGCTTATTTCACTACAATCAGTGCTGGGGAATTGCTGCTTTCAAAAGCTGTAGCAGTGGTAAGTTACAGAAGAAAAACACAAAGCTATATCCCTGCTGCAGTTGTGTCTGTTGATATATTGTTATTTCCAGGGGAAAAAATCGGGGGGACACATCCAATCAGCCTTTTATATGGCTCCTCTTTTACACCACGTATTAGCATCCTGGTGAACTTAGTCTGATTTTTGACCGATGAGTAGGTTTGCACTTAAGGCCATTGATAGCATTTGTAACGTAATGTTACACTGTATTTATTGACCTGATACAACAAAGTCAATAGGACTTAAATTTTATAGCCAAGGACATGTTTGAAAAATTCTTTGCTAAATTGTAGGCCAAACTCCTGGGAAGCAGGAAACACAGATATTTGTGGAAGCGGGAGCTCTGAACTATTTTTTGTAGCAAGAAGCGGTAACGCGCAACGTGTGTCCCAAGTACTTAGGAATGGGGTTGCTGTGAATACTGGAGTTCATTTGGGAAGGAGTTGCAAGGCAACCTGGCGTGGAAATACTGCTTTGATTGTTCTTGCTGAATTGTGGTGTTGACACTGATTTTTTTATATTTATGGTTTCTGACTGGCAATGAGGAAACAAACGTTTCCGTTTACTTTCCAGTAGCGACACTGCCCATGGCTATTTGAATTGATGTGGCATTTAAAAAATGACCAAATTCTGCAGCTCATGGGAGAGTTAGAAACAAAACATTTTGCAAACCTGAAGAAAATTGTCCATGTCTCCTGTGGTGCCCAAAACTCCAATTAAGGCTCTTCTGGTAACCTAGAACAATAAAGTGTAAATGGATGGACTATACCATTGGGTAGCATCAGCTAAGTAAAATGAAGGCTGTAGAAACAAAATATGAGGTATCCAGATCAGATCTTGATCCATTCAGACTGGATCTTCTTTTTTGGAGTCATAATGGTCTAAGCTGACATAAATCAGACCTCCACAGCATTGCCTCAGCTGGCAATCTTCCACACGCAGTCAGGAGTAAGGGTGGGAGACCTCATCTGCAGTAGCCTTGGTGTCACAAAATAAGAGGTAATAAATGAACAGCACAACTTTCAGTGAGAGATGCAGAAAGGGGGTATAAATAAAACTTACCATACTTATTAATAATTTGTTAATAGAGTAAAATTACTTTCAAGTTTTATGAAAAATCACTGTATGTTTCTCTCTCCTCTAACAGACCTTTGCCGAACGACTAATGGGAAACTTTTCTTTAGCTGTACCAGTATTTGTTGCTCTCTCCTGCTTTGGATCTATGAATGGTGGCACTTTTGCTGTTTCCAGGTGAGCATTGCTAATACTACTGGGGGTGAAGGGCATGGGGTATACACTGAAAGTGAGGAAGCAAGCGGAAGGGAGAGTAGGATTAATTCTTTTAGCAGGAAATGAAAAATGACTATAATGTTTACCAGGTGTAGGGCTTTTTCTTACTTTGTTCCCGTTGAATTTAGTATCTTATTGTTAAAACCCTTTGAATGGTTTGGAAATGGATCCCTCTCAGTATAGCACTTAATTAGTGGCTGCTTTGCTTCATGTGAAGGAGGGAAATTGGAGGGAAAATACTAACTAATTCCAAACACCGATCATAGTGTAAGGTAAGGAGGGGACATGTTCAGAGATGACTTTAATTTCTGCGTCCGGGCTTCTCCTGCTAGTTTTCATTCAGAATACCTCAACCAAGCCTAAGAAGTGCCGCTGTGCTCTGTGACTTTCATGAGCCGCTTTGCCTAGTCACAGTAATGAGCACATTTAAAGTCTGTCCACATTTATTTCCCACCAGGATGTTCTTCGTTGCATCCCGCGAGGGTCACCTTCCGGAAATTCTCTCCATGATTCATGTCCGCAAGCACACTCCTCTGCCAGCTGTCATTGTTTTGGTAAATCATACAAACAAATGTTCCTGCACAAGAATTCATATTACAGGCTTGCTCTGGAGGATTCGAACAGAATTTGGGCACTGCTTGAGTCTCATTTATTAATGTGTACGTGGGCTTTGGGCAGGGCAGAGGACAGTAAAGAGAGGAATGAGATTTGGGAGTTGTTCTTATTCTATCATCTCCTTGCTATCTTGTCGGTAGCACTCAACTGCCTATTGCTGCAGCCTAATTCATGTCTTATTGCCCTTTATTTCTAAGGACCTGCTAGTGGTGAGCTAGTTCCCTTTCAGAGAAGCACATTCCAGTCAAACAAACAAACAAAAAAGGGATTCATTTAACCGAAAGTGCAGCTAAACATCAGCATCTGGGAGCGCCCTAAAGGCTCATTATACCACCTTATAGTGAAAAATGCAAACAATTATGGACTAAGATAATGAAAGGGAAACCCTCAGCAGTGCAGTGTAGCGGTGATTAAAAAATGAGAGAACGTGTGCTTGGGCAATAGTCTGTGAATTGTCTAAGGAAAAACACCAGTATTATAGTGGAAATCCTATTACTGACTTCGAAAATAGCAGCAGAGCTAAATTGACTATGTGTTTGCATTGCAGACTAATTTGTATGGTAAAATGTTAGGACAAAATGTCAAAATACCAACCTCAAACCTCAGTTTGCATAGTGCCAAGAAGATTTCCACTTAACTTGCAGTCTTCATAACCGTGGGTGTCCAGACCCTCTTTTGGGACCGATGACTGTAATCTATCTGGACAGACCTCTGCATCTGCGGGGAGTTCCAGCCACAGCAGAAGACGTGTGCATCTATGAGTGTACGCTAGTAAGATCGGATGCTTGTCCTGGAATTTAAATCAGTTTTTGCTATAGATGCCTATAAGCTCGCTTCTGAAGTGCCAGCTGAAGTGTTGAATTTTATATGTGCACGTACAACTGTAGGCATCCAAATTTTGAAAATTAGGCAATGTGATTATGGTGAAAAGTTTTAATCAAATTCATTTTATGTAAGCATTTACTTTGCATTTTATTTCTTTGGGCTGAAGTAGTCATACCTTTTGGGTAAATTACATTGACTGTTTTCTGTGGAATGAAATGCACAAAATGGACTAATACATTATTTTTTTTCTGAAAGATGTTTTCTGCTACTGCATCTGGTCCTGTTACACCAGTGCATTGATTTCCTTTGAAAAAGTCAGATTCTCATGTGAACATACCCATCCTTCAGAGATTGTAATATTTTTTTCTTACCTTACTGCAAGTAGAGTAGTTGCAGGATATATTCTGCATCAATAGTCTGCATTTTAGCATTTTCCTTTTTTATTTCTCCTGCTAAGGTCTACACACTGTAAGAAAGGAAAGAGCCCTTGAGAAGCAACTGAGAAAATGAGCACATTCAGTGTTTGAGGCCTGTTAAATAAAAAAGCATTTTTGGGAATTAAGAAATCTGTTTATGTATGTATGTCCTGGTATTTGATAGATGTGTGTGTAGCAACTCCAAGAAATCATGCAATCTATTGTAACCCTCCTTTATTTGTTTTTCTTGGTGGCTCTCCTTCACCATCTGTGGGCCTTTCTGGCATTATCGTGCTTATAACCTAGATTTTAGTTTTAGGGACTGAGTCTGTGTGGAAGAAATCTTGCTCAGTATAATTCAGTGGTAAGATTTCCTTTGACCTTTACAGAGAAGGAGTTTGCTTAATACCTGTGTATAAAGAACCAAGTGCTTTGTAAGTCATTAGAGGTTGGAAGCCAGAGACCCATATTTGAAATATTGACCCTTCTTGTTCAAATCCAAGCTGTCTTCACTGCTTTAAAAAAAAAAAAAGAAAAAAAAAAAGAAAAAGAGAGAGGCAGTGAGTCTAGATAACTAATACAAGTTAGTTTTCCTTACATAAAGATTTAGCCCAGCATTTTACTGCATCTGCAGTTGATTTCACCTGTTGCCTCGTTATAAACCTAGAGAGGATGTCGCTGCCAGGATCTTCCCTCTTGCTGAACAGTGAGGGCTACAGTGAAGTTGACTCCTTCCTTCATCCCCAAACGCAAGGACTCTGTCATTGTGGGCACAGGGTATCTCGTGGGGGAAGCACGGACTACACTGCAGAGTTGATCCAAGCTACGAATATTCTGCTTTTGTCCAGAGATTCCCCTGAAATAGATCCCTGTAGCTTACACTAATCATCTAACCCATGGTGCAACACTCTACTTGATATATAAGCTTTTGCCTGCCTCGCAGAAGCCTTGTATCTCAGAACAGCTTTCTAATGAGGAAATGTATTTATTCTAGTGTCCCCTCTCCTTCTTGCTGTTCAGTAGCCACCTGAGTGACAGCTAAATGCCTCTCTCTGCTTAGAAATGTTTGCACTTCCAATGTGGAATAAGTCTACACCCTGCAAGCCTGAAAGGCATGCTGCAAATACAAGCTGGTGGCAACCCGGAGTGCCCCGCTGGCATCCCCTGGGGTGTAGCTACCCCTTGCCATGCCCTCTCTGCTGAGTTCCCCTGTTGCAGCCTGCATTTTCCTTCCACAAGACACCTAGAAACCTCCACTTTTGTGTGACCAAAATTTAACTGCTCTTACCATTTGCATCAGCGATGAGCGAGTAAAACTGCAGTGAGCTAATATATTTGTCAGGTCCCGTGTGAATGGTGCCCAGGATGCTCAAGTATTTTGGTGATGCGGTGGGCTGTGCGCCTGTGTATTTCTCGGGGTCACAGGGGACAGATATGTATTGATCACCTGTGGCCACCTGGGACAGATATATATTGATCGAACATGATCTCGGGAGACAGCTAGGTATCAGTCACACACCTGATCGGCATGAAAAAGGCAGAACCAAAGTCTGTGGCCCTCAGGTGTCTCTGCAAAAGGCTGTGCTGCTTGTCCCTGTGGAAAAATTTGACATTGCTGCTGTAAAATAATAGAGATCAATCCACTAAACCCCTCTTATGTTCTGAATTTCTTTTGCAGCATCCTCTCACAATGATAATGTTATTCAACGGGGATCTCTACAGCCTCCTGAATTTCCTCAGTTTTGCCAGGTGGCTTTTTATTGGACTAGTAGTTGCTGGGTTGATTTATCTCAGATATAAACATCCTGATATGCCTCGTCCTTTCAAGGTAACCTCCGCTCTCTACTGTTTTACATGAATCCTTCTCCCTCCTATCTATTGTGTAGTCAGACAGTAAAGGAGCATTTTCTGCTGGAGGAAGCTAACCTCTTTTTTGAGAAAAACAGAGTTAATAGAAAACAGTCTTTTGCAATGAAGGGTCTCCGAGTGTTTTCCTGCAAGCTCCCCGGTGCTACCCCAGCTGCGCTGCCTTCTGAAAGATAGTTCTTGGCTATTCCCTGGTGCTTGGGGGGCAGCGACTGAAGCTGCTGTGCCAGAGTGAAGGTGTTTGCTCAGTTTTGCCTGTCTGTGGCGTTGAGGCAGCGTGAGGCAAGCTGTGTGAAAATACCTCTAGTCCTGCGTAGTCACACAGGGTTCAGACTGCAAATATTGGGGTTACATGTGCCAACCTGCTTTTCAGCCAATCCTCTATTTAATGTCTCCTTTGATAAAGGCCTGAATAATTTTGCCACCAGAATTCATGTCAAGCATAAGCATTGATATTAAACATTTATTTCATTGCCTATCCAATATCGAATATGCCAATTTGATGTGCAAATAAGTTAGTAGTGCTATTATTATGATACTTGGGACTTGCAAAGAATTTGCAGACACAGTTATTGTGAACCCAGAAAGAAAATGCTGATAGTCTGGCCCATTGAACAGTAGCTGTTTTGGCCTTGGTTCTGCCACTCTTCTTGCTTATTTTAAGCGACATCTTACAAAGTAAGTTGTCCCATTGCGTATCCAGAAAAATAATGTCTATCATGAAAAAAATGGAGGAATCTACCCCTATTTATATATTGCCAAGAAGCCTATTTTGTGGAGAAATGAAGAACGTGCTCTGTTGCATTCTTGTAGGTATATCTGTAAATAAGAAGGGCAACAGCACAACCTATTTTGCTTTGATTAAAAAAAAAAAATGCTTTGACAGTGCACAAAAGAGGAACAATAATGCTTCAAGGCATGAAAGGAAGAGAATAATCTCCAAGGAATTTTCCAATTCTCCGTTACACTGAACATCTCGCAAGCCATGCCTGTAGGCGTTTCCTTCAGAGAGGTGCTAACATAGTGATTGTAGTGGTGTTCTTGGAAATGGAAAGAATTAATGTGATGATGTTATTTTTTTGTACTTTCAGCAGCGACACTGATAATGCTATCAGTCATACAGTCAAAAAGTGCTTTTTCAGTAGCTATCAGTTGCATAATGCTATCGAATATCTTCATCACTAGTCAAATTGGTGTTTAATTTGCTCTCTTCCTGCCAGATTTTAATTTTTAACTTAGGAAGAAAATCAATATGTTCTTAATAGTTTTAAAAGGTGACTTGAGCTCTTGGTTGTGTTTTAAAATGTTTTCTAATAGGTAATTATCAAAGAGGAAATCTTTACTGCAGTTAGTGCGCTTACTTATCTACTGGAGGATTAGAGAAAGGACTTTTGCAATGTAACTTATTTACAGCCTTTACATTTTAAGGGAGGTAAAACACTGTAGTGCTTTAGTGTGTAATTAAAAGACTTCTATGGTGCTTACTGCATAGCACTCTGCGTAGCTTGGTTTCTGCAGTCACTGACGTTTTGTGTGCGTGTTCTAGATACCCGTATTTCTCCAGAACTATCCTGTACTGCTGGGTTTTATCCAATTTAAGTTTCATGGAACATTAAATGCCATAGTCATTCAATAACAAGGTCAATGTAAAGTAATGGTCCTTTGTGTGGTTATGTTTCAGGTGCCTCTATTTATTCCAGCGTTGTTTTCCTTCACCTGCCTCTTCATGGTTGCACTGTCACTTTACTCTGATCCAGTGAATACAGGGATTGGATTTGCAATAACCCTGACCGGAGTTCCTGCCTACTACCTCTTTATTGTATGGGACAAGAAGCCAAGGTGGTTCAGAAAGCTCCTCGGTAAGCCCCGGTGGGACTCCACTCCTTCGTGCTGACTCCGGGAATTTCTCAGGGTTCCCCGTGTTGTGAAATCCTTCCGATCGATCCTCTCAGCTGCTCTGAGCTGGGGATGACAATGCAAGTTTCTTTTCAGCGCGTGCTATAGCATTGCTCTGCCGGTTACAATTAATGTCTGTTAACTAACGAGATATGTTTACAGCAAGCCTATTCCTCAGCTAGTGCTTGACTTTAAATGACTGGATGCCTCTTCCCCTGCTCCTTTCCCTCCCCTACAAACATCTGATTCCTTTTAAATCACCCGTGTCGCTCCTGTGGCTGTTGCCCTATGCTAATAGAGAAAGCATTTCACTCCTAGGAGAATCGGTTTGGAAACTTAAACATCACAGTTGTGATGACAGGATGGGCTCAGTGCTCCCTGCTGAGACCACGCATCTGTGGAGTATTTGGAATGGGACAGGCTCCGTCGGGCTTGGTATGGGGATATTGTCCTTAGTGGTGGCTCCCAACAAAATGACAGCAAAATATACTGTGCCTGACACACCTCTGTGGAAATTGTTTCTGTGCTTCATGAAAAACGACTTCCGAGTGACTTGGCGGTAGTATTTCACACCTGAAATACACTGAGAATCTTTTCATACCATTTCTGAAAGTTTTTGAAAGCATTTGTGGAAGTTCTGATATGTTGGAGACGGGTTGTTTGAAGAATTTAAATTAGAAAGAAGTCAGTATCATTTGTTACAGCTCCCCATTCTTCTCTTTTTTGTTACTGAGCATGATAGGAGGTTTCCAAAATGGAGGTAATTTTCAAAACACAAAACAAAAACATAGGCAAAATATTTGAGGAATGATGGATAATTTATTAAACAAAACTGAAAGAAAAATCTCTTCTGGTGCAAAAGAAAAACTCAACCCATGAAAGCTTTCAACTAAAAATAGTTTATTTGTATAGGTGCTGAATCAAAAATGCATATTGTCTTCTGTGCTTCAGTCTTAAGGGATGGTTTAAAATGAGCTGCTTATAAAACTCCTATTCTTTTATTGTATATATGTTATTATACTGTAACCTTTTATATGTATTTTCTCTATATAACTATATGTTATATAGTTATATTCTATCTGTTGTAGGATCTATGAATTTCTCTCTCAATTCATGCTGGGAAGTCCATAGACAATAGGGTAGAAAGTATTTACAGAAAAAGATGTTAGTTTAAGGCTAGCACGCTCTGGTTGTCTTAATTTTATATCCATAAAGTTATAAATTACTTGCAATGTCCTGGGAATGGGTAGAAAGCGCCAGTGCAAATGAAAACAGTTATATGCACAAGGACATTCTATTAAATAGTTGGTTTTTTTGTCTGTTTATAATTTCTCAGCCTTGACATTTAGGGACTAGGAAATTTTCCCTTATCAAACCCAGGAGATTTTTGGCATTTTCTGTGAAGTCTCCGAGGTTTTGGAATACAGTTACTTGAATCTCTGGCCACAGGATGCCAGTGTTGAACTACATTACTTGGGTGAGAGAAAAAATATTCTCTTTAAGGTAGACTGGGTAGATGTGAAGCTTTTTCTGCCAGCTGTGACGATGAAGGTGAACCTTCTAGCTTTTCAGATAACAAAATTCTCCTCCTAGGAAGAAGGCCTGGTGCCTGTGTAATACCTATGGATGGACACAGTGTACTGGCTTGGAGGGGAAAGCAGCAGACACTAGTCACTGGGTGAAACAGCTTGTTTATTTTGTAATTATTAGTCCTAAAATAACAACAGTAATGATAGAAAACTGATGCTGGCAGTTTTGGGGTGGAGCTGAGTGGAGATTTACTTGTTAAATAAAAAGATATTTTTATTTTTTTTTCTTCCTCAGAAGAAGCAATAAACCTCCTGTGTGGAGTCATTAAACTGGCACCATTTTGTGAGTGTTAAGGGAGCTCCACTGTATAGCCTGAGAGCATTTTTCAAAGGCATTGAATGAGGATAAATTCACTTAAGGTACCTCTGTGAGATATAGAAAAGTCATGGGGCAGCTGCAAGCTTGATGTTCTAACCTTGAAACAATATGCGTTAGGTGTACATAGGCATGAAAGAGTAATTCCAGACGCGAGGTAAATGGACAACATGAAAAAATGTGATTGTCGTTTAAGAGGTAGATTTTTGCCAGATTAACTGGGCAACTTTCTTTGAGAAGATAACTGATTTTTCTAGACAAAAGAGAACATGATAGATCCAATCTACTTAGACTTCAACAAGGCATTTTGTGTAGTACCACAGGGGGAGTCAAAGCCTGGGCGCCTGAACACAGCATCCTGCTACCAAGACTGTTCCCAGGCTGCTTCCTCTGCGCAGCTCAGCACATGAACAGGGCTGTGTGGGGCTCTCTCTACCCATTTGCAAAGTTACCTGGTTGGGGAACTTGACTTGTTCGGCTACCCAGACGTGCTTCAGAGAGGAGAGATGACTGCTGCTCATAAACCCTACGTGGAACATGTGCTATTTAATTAAAGGGCAGCACTGGTGCAAAAACATATGAGTACAGACCAGCCCCAGATAAGATTAGACTGGATATTCAGAATAGGCTTTGTAAGGATCAGAGGAAGGGGATGTTGAACAGACAGAATGAGCACTGGGATAAAAGATCCAGCCTGAAGAGGAGTACGTTTATGAAAGGGGTTTCAGGCTGGTTACAGTAGCAAAGCCCTCAAATGGATTACCCAAGAAATCCTCTCCAAGGCTGAATGTCTTTGCTCTGTACGTTTTGACTGTCCTTAATGGCATTTACATTGCCCATTCTCCTTACCAAATTGCTGTATTGAACAAAAGGTAACCCCACAGTTTGTGGGGTTAATAGGGTCTGGGTGGTATTTTGCCATGAGAATAACCTTTTGTTCTCTTCTCTTCCAAAGAAATTTTGCTGTAGCACCAGATGTGCTGGGACAAATCATTTTCAGCTAGTATAGGCTTCATTTGACCTCCGCTTTCTTGCTTTTTGTAGAACTAATGTGAAAATGAAAAAAGTCAAGCCTAGCAAATCCTATGAAGCAGATCAGTGTGTAAAAGCATGCGGCACCAGCACCAGAACGCTTCCATTTGGGCTTCCTCAGTTGAAAACCCAACCTTGGACTCATGTTTAAAACATCTGTTTCTTTACAGTGGATTGAATTGCGAGCAGCTTAAAAGTTGAATCCTGCTTTCTTCACGGCCCGAGCCTGTGCTGGAAGAGAGATCTGTTTATGTAACCTGTCTCTTTCAGGGTTATTTACAAACACCAGAGGATGATGCTCGCTCAGGACATGGTGTTATATGCTCAGTTTCCTTCTCTTTGTTGAGTTTGTGATGTTTGGATCCGCAGGAAGTCATCTCGGCATTTTGCTGTTGCAGATTTTGTGTCCAGTCTTATACATATGCAGTAAATTACTGCTCTTTCCTCACCCAAGCTTTCTGTGATGCTTATATAGATACCACGTCTGGGTTTTTTATAAAGGTTGTCCCCTGGGACCTATTTACAGTGAATTCTTCTTTTGAAAGGGAAAATTTTAAAATTGGGGGGGAGTCATCCTTACTGTCATGATATGTTGAGTTGTCTTGTTACAAATGTGAAGCTAGTCCTCCATGTACTGCTCAAAGCAGACAATATAGGGATACTGGCTGGAGACAGCTTGGAACATTATTGGGGAAAACACTCCTTACGCTATCTTATCGTGAGTATATTGCAACCAAAAAAACCACAAGCAAGCACCCCGGCCCCCCCAGCTTGTCTGGTTGCTTCTCCATGGCTTCATCCCAGCACAGAGCACAACCACCCCGTGGAAATGGAAGAGTGGCAACTGCCTCCCGCCACAGCGAGGGCAAGGTCTAGCCGCAGGTGGCTCTGTCCAGTTTGTCGAACAGGACATTAAAATCACAGCCAGCTCTCAAGATGCCCAGGCTTTCCCTCTGCTGCCATGCCCCTTTCCAAGAGCTGTAATACCACAGCTCAGCTTGACAGAAAGTCTGTTTTATTTCTTCTTCCTTTGCTCAGCCTCAAATCTGGAAGAGGTGGGATGGCAGGGGCGAAGCCCTGCTGGCTTTCTGCTGCTGACTTTGCTCCTGTCCTTCACCCCAGCCACGCTCAGCCCAGCCTGAAGTCCCCGCTGCGGGTAGGGGAGGGAGATGGGAGGAAAATGCAGTCCCTGTTGACTCTCAGCCTCTCTGACCCCATCAGTTTATAGTCTAAGGGCAACCTGGCTTTGCATTGAACTGGTGACCTCCGGAGAGAAGAGCAAAAGATGGTAGAGTCTGCCTTAGACAGGAGAGCAGGAAAGTAGTTTTGGTTCATGTCTTCTGTGAGTTGCACTGTTTTACCCTCCTCGCTTTGTGCTGGTGTAAATGCTGACGTGTCTTGCTAGACAAGGACGACCAGAACTCTCTCTTATAATAACTCCTGCTTGTTTAAAATGGGTTACTAAAAAAAAGTGACAAGCAAAAGGAGTGGTAAGAGAATGCTCTTTTACTATTCTATATGTAAATTAGCTATGCCATTTATGAATCAGTACCTTAAAAAGAAAACCACCAAAAACTCCAGAAGGAAATAAATGTCCAGAGTGACAAAAAGACAGGATGTATGTCTTTGGGTGTATGAAATCCTTAGACTTGTGAAGCTTTGTAATCATTGTTTCCTTCTATTTTTTTTTTTTTTCTTTTTTGCTTAGACAGATCTTGGCACAGCTGAATTAACTTGTTTGAACTCTTTCAGACTTTTATTTCGACATTGCAACTTCGTTAAAACTAAGCAGTTATGCAGAGTAGTCATGCTTTAAGATAGCCTTTAAATGCACAAAGACCTTTATTGACCAAGTTTATAACTCCATACCTTTCCATTATTATTGTATATGCATAGCCTTGGATCAGGGGCAAAGAAAACATAGTTTAAAAGAAAAAAATTGAATCAGACATTTAAATGATATATGCACCTGGTATATATGACCACTGTGAACCGTCTGTGCAAGTAGGCTGTATAGCAGCTCAGATAATTTTTCCTAGCTGCTTCTGCCTTCTCCATCCCCACCAAAATTTCCTATGTGTATGCTTTTATCTTTGCAGACAAGGTCACTCTAACATTGCAAATCCTCTTGGAAGTCATCCCACCAGAAGAAGACCAGAAATCATGATCTTCACATACAGCTTTTGGCTTGGTGTTTCATTTCAACCTGAGGAAGAGAGTAGGGAGATTTCTCCCCCTACCTAATGTTCTGCAGACTGGAGGAACAAGTCACAGCTGAGATGGATACTGAGCGAGTCAGTTACCAGAACTGTATTTTATAATGTTGCAAAAATTTTTTTAATGTGGTTGGTTTATATGTAGAAAGCAAGAACTTGTGCTATGAGGGAACTAATCTCTTTACTAATTCTTTTGTTACAGTGTCATATTTTAACAAACCGTAGGTTCGTCAAACTAGGATTTTGGTTGCGTTGTCACTGAAAATAGGTTTAAGGAATGTGTAAGTAATAATCAGGTGTACTGTGAAGAATGTATCCTGCTTGTTGTCCCTGAAGAACCCCACTCTCACCAGAGAAAGGGTGAGATAAAGCTGCTGAGTTTCACTTACTAGTGTTCTTCCCATCACTGCATTTGGCAGCCCGATCTGACTTCTTTTGGCTCGCTGGGAGCACCAGCACACTGATGCAGAAGCACAGCAGTTTCCACACCTTTGTGGTGGCAAGTTCAAGGTTTCTTCATTCCAGAGTTGATATACTATAGCCGATAGGAACACCTTCTGAGAATTAATATTTCTGCCAGCGGAGCAGGAAGATTTTAGCCTGGGGGCAGTAATTTCATACATGTTAAAGTTTCTACCGGTCTGGAAGTGATTACTGTTTTTACCAATGTTTCTTTGTGTACATATGTATAGGAAATACAGTAACTGAGTAATCACCTTCAAATGAGTCAAAACATTTGAGTGAGACCTCCGTTGCTGTATGAATATTTTCTATCTGGAAGCATATGGACCTGCAGTTCTCAGTCAGGCAAACCTGATTTTAAAGTTTTATATCATTGTCGGTGGGCAGAAATGAGTAATAGTCACTGGTGGGAATACTGTATAGACATGGCAATAAATGCAATACCATTTTATGAATAAGGTATAAGGTAAGCTACAATAGATTTGTTGATTTGAGTAGGATATGTGCCTAATCTGTGGGCTTTTCATTCAAGCACACTCCAATTAACTGGGCTTTGAAACACCAAGGAACAGGTGCTCTGCCAATGTCTTCTTCCCAGTTTTATCTAAGCAGAAACAGAGAAAGGCCATCAAAACTGATAAAATCAAACAAAATTCATCTTCAGAATGATGTTTGAGCTGAGATTTGGCTCAAATATGAGCTGAAGTTTTGCCCTTTTTTTAAGACAGATGTAGATAAAGAAATTTTTTTATGCTTAGAAATTCAGTTTTATATCAAAGACTACTCAACCTTAAGATTAAGGTTTGTTATCACTCTGTTAAGAATATAATGCTTAAATATTGAATGCACTACTTTTTGAGCTGTTTGCTGTCAGCAAGTCATATGTTTCATGAAAACTTTTATGGAACTAAGCAACATTAAACTTCCTAAATTGGGAGAAAAGCACAACTAGTAGCCAGACCACTACAGTAAAGGGAGACTGCGTATTGTATGTGTGTTGTATATATCAGAATAACTACCATTTTAAGGGTGTACAGTAAAATGTCTTAAAATTTATACATGTTTTTCTTTCTTGTATTTCCATGGTGGAATTTCATAGAAGTAGGGAAATGGGAGTAACTGATTATGTAGAAGAGCAGTAATTTAAGACACAGAAAACATTTTGCAAACATTTTTTTTCTTTAAATGTTTTCTATTTACAGTAACTTAAAGTGTTATTTGAAACTTTTTTGGGCAAACATTTTGAGAGAGATTTTTATGTTGAGAGTGCATGTGTTTAATTGGTATTTACATTTGGGTCAGAATTCTGCTTGTGAGGCCCTCTTCTGCCATCCCAGTTCACCAGGGTTTGCCCTGTGTCATCGTGGAGCATCTTCAGAGTACACAAACTGCATTTCTCTTGGATAAAAATAAACTGCCTGACGCCCTCCAGGAGCACACCTAACACACTCCTCCGCTAACGGCTGCTGAGCGCGTGGGATCCCACCAGAGCTGGTCCAAAGCAAAAGCGCCTGAACAGTGAGAGTGTGGATGCCAGGTTTTCAGCACCAACTGTTTTATTCCACGTATTAAATCCGATTGTGCCACATTACTTGAAAGTTTAAATGTAGGCAGTATTAACTTGTAGAAATAAATGGGCTCTGTAAATATAATTGAATGTTGCTTTATTTTCTCATCGTGGACGTTGAAGTTCAGAAATGTTCCTGAAGCCTGATTGAATGACCACATTTTACTAGGTTTATTTGATGTAAGGGGTTAATTTTCCCCAGGGAAATGCTGTGACTCATTGATTGTGAAGTTGTATATTTTAGGAGGAAAAAAAATTACCTGCAAAATAGAAAACTATTTTTTTGAAAATGCACAGGGGTTCTAATTTCAAGTTGAGTTTCTTTAGCACATACAATCAAAATGCAAAATATTATAACTGGGTTTCCACTGTGTTATAAAAGTCAGTATTAAGGACTTTTATTACACTTTGAAGTGAAGCATATCCTCACAAATGGAGGAAAAACAAGTTATAATTTTTTTTAAAGCATCAGGTTATTTTTTAATACTTTTTAAAAGTATTGCCTTCAGAGTCATAAAGGAAATTCTTCTAGAATAAAGGATAAACTTTATAATTTTTCTTATTAGGGCCTGAGGTGGTCAGGCCATTTTTTTTACCTTTTTTTCCTTGTTCTTTGCACCTTTTTATCAGCTGGACTCTGTCAAAACATTTCTTTCTTTTTGTTTAGGTGGGTGCTGCCGTTCTGCTTTGAATTTGTTGCTCTTCTGGCATATAGGCAGAAGTGTCATCAAAGGTAACAGAAATGAACATTTTATGTGAGTAGCAAATACTGACGAGGTTTAGTACAACACCTGTTAGAGAAAGAGTTCAGTATCTGAAGCCTCCGAAGATGCTGACCTATCTTTGCGCCTCCTGATCTGGACTGCTACGTGGCCTAAGGCATAATTTTATCTGAGGGGCACGTTTTGATTTCTGAAGCCTGCTCCCAGCTCTGCATGGGCACAGCGTAGCGACCTTTTCTCTGGTGCCGCATGTTGCAGGTCTGTCCCTGCCCTCCCCTCCCAGCCCAGGAGTCTGCCATGGCTTTCGAGGGGCTATCGGATGGGAGCCAGAGGGTCTCATTTTCCTTCCCTACGTCAGCAATACATTCCTTGTCTGGGCCTAGGGTTTTCACGATGCATTTCTGCTACTCCAGGTAATTTCCTTTATACACAGGAATCAAAGCAGGTGAGAGACAATCCCATTTTTTTAAATGAAGTGCCTGTAGTCTGATAAAATCTGAATTGTGTATGTTGTGTGAAATACTTCCAGATCCAGCCTACAGAGCTTTTAATAGGTATTGTGCCCTTTTTGCGTTGTTGTGTGTAGACGTTTTTGGTACAAGACAAAACACACTGAGGTCTTTGACGTGACTGGCAGCTGCAAAGTTTCAGGGGTGCTTTTTGTCACGATGGCATGGGGTTTGCGAAGCGGTAGTGCCGACAGGCCGCCGACTGGCAGCACTTTCCCAGGGACACCGCGGCCTCCGGCTGTGGCCAAGGAGCAAAGATGCTTTAGCGCAATGCCTGTCGCCGGCTCCTTGCCTTGTCAATCAGCTCCCAGGCCTGCAGCAGTTTCCCATGTAGTGTTTTAAGTTAACCTGCATTGATTTTGGTCTGCCTTAAAATACTGCTGCATCAATCACAGTGTTTTAGGAGCTGGCTCTGGAGCCTCTCCACAGTGGAGAGAGGTGGATAGCTCAGAGCTGCGGCTTCAGCAGCTAAACATCCAATATCTTGTAGGAGTGTGTGTGTGTGTGTGTGTGTGTATATATATATACTTGTATATATTGCCATAACATGTGTTCAAGTTATATTTTTATGAGAAAGCTTCTAAATACTTTGGGGAAAGCCATTCAAAATGAAGTAACTGTCATAACTTTTATGCCACCTTTTTTAATTTTTAGTATGTTTTTCCCTTTATACAGAAATCGTTGCTTATTTTTACTCTCACTTGTGCATTTCAAAAGTTGTCTTTTAATGCTAGTGTACAGTTACAAAGGCATTTAATCTGATTTGATATAAATATGTATCTGACTGACATCATAAACTAAGGGCCAAGCTGGCTTAGAGAAAGGCAACTAAGCTGCCTCCAGATGTGATGCATCCCATGCTAAGACAGGTATTTAAGGTAGATGAGATGAACTGATCTCTGGAATTGCTCGTAGCTCTGTTTTTCTTGAAGGAGGAGATGGGATGACTCGTTTAGGCATGCTTAACATGTTAGGTAGCTGAGCGGGAGTGAAATGAACCCTAAGTTACTGCAGCCACTATAACAAAATTACTGAAAGCCCTTGCGTTCTAAACTGATTGATACTGAGGATCACAATTGCCCCCTAAGAATTACTTATTTTCAATTCAAATTGCAATAGAGGTTTCTTTTGACTAGAACACACTGCATTTTCCATATTTTTCAATTTGAATTGAAACCAAACCAAAAAACTTTGCTTGCAAGAAGTTCATCTGCCTTTGACTGTGTATATATAAATATTGGCTGAACGTGTATGCTCCTGTTTTTTGATTTTCAGAGGAAAATCAGCCTTCAATTTAAGAATATTTTTCAAACATTATTCTACAGAAAAAGATAGAAGTAACCTATACCCACAAGGTAGGTAGCTAATTGTGTTGATGCAACAAGAATGAAAAGGACTTTCCATAACGTTCAGTACCTCTGGAATTTTTGGTTCAAGCATTAGGCATAAATCAGGATCCAGACAGATTTTAATCAATATAGGTCTTAGAAAAATGGGTGTTGATCTTTCTTCGGGAGGAAGTAGGTATTTCATTTTTCCAACATACCTATCGAACATTGTGTTTAATGACCAGCGGAGCACAGATGGCTCGTATAGCAGAGCCTGTAGCAGGGAACACACTGAAGTCCAGTGCAAAAAGTGTATTTATGTCTGGGAAGGATGCGAGTGACAAAGTCCGGCATTTTGAACCCAGGAGAAGGCGGCCAGGGGGACGCGCGGGACAACGTGTGATAACCCCTGTTTGGTTATCGGGCTGCTTCCTGAGACTGGGGTCTTTTCTGCAGCGACTGCAGTGTCCGTGCGGCTGCTGGCACAGGCAAGGCCAGTAATGAACGCCAGTTCAGGAACATCACTGGGCCTTCAGGCATTTGAACTGGCTTCCTCTCTTAAACTTACTCACACTCTATACGTAGTCTGTACAGGTGGTTTTCTGCAAGCCTCAGAACAGTAGTGAGGATAAGCATCCTGGGAAAGCGCGCTAGTGCCCACGCCAGCTCGTGTCCTGCCTAAGGTGCTGTGGACTCCCCCTCAGCCTGGCTCCCTGCCCTGGCGGGGTCAGTCCCCAGGGAAGGCTGGTGCTGCCCGAGGGAGGTGTCAGGGCTGAGATACCCCTGTGCCCAGACAGGAGCCCTTGTCTGCAGAAGATGGCAGTTGTGGTTATTTCCCCCTCGGACATTCCCCGTGCACTCCGTTACCCAGCTCTCTCTGGTGATGAGTCTGGAGCAACTGAGGGAAGTCTCCTTGCCTTAAACACCTACTGGTGACTCGTTGAGACTTGGCAAACTGACGTGGAATTTCCTGCTTGCCTTCGGAAGACTATATATTTTTCTTGCTTGTCAGTCCATGTTTAATTTGATTTCCGTTATTGTCTTTTTGCCAAGAAACTGCTGGGGCGCACGTCTACAATTGACACACCAATTCTGTTCACATTTTCTGTCTTGTTTCCTTTATATTCAAAGGAATTTTTGAAAGAATTTTTTCCTTGAAGCGCAAAGACCCAAATGGATAAAACACCTTTTTCAACAAAGGCTTGACTTTATCAAGAGAGAGTTTGGATCCCCTTTACATTCCCTGTACCAGGAATGTCTACAGTGTTGTGATCTAAACCAAAGCTTTGATATTTTCTAAATATCGTATTGATGATGATCCAACATGGTTATAAAAGCACTGTGGCTACATTCAGTTTTATGCTTCTGTAGCTCATTCTCTTCTCACAACGCAAGCTACAAAACTTTCCCACTGCTGAGCTTTTCTGCAGGCCTTTTTCTGCTCCCAGGAATTCAGCTAGATCTCCTTTGAAAGGGAAATACCATCCCTTCCTTTGGGGTGCACCTCACCACCTACAGCTGGTGCTTTGGATGTGAACAAGTGGCCGCAGCTGCAGACAGGCGCCTTGCTGAGCCCAGAGCTTGTTCTCTTCAAGGGGAGCCGGAGTCCTGGCTTTTATAAAGTAGCTGGCTTTTGCAATTACCATTCGTACTTACAATGTTTTATAAAATTGTTACCTAGGAATTTTGGTGTTTTGGTTTTTTTTTTTTTCCCCCTCCCTGTTTGTTATGAGAAGTTTAAATGTTATGGGACAGTTTTCTAATTTTACCCCGTACTGTTGGCTCTGCCTCAAGAAAGCCATTTGATGCAGTGTTAGCTGCCAATATCTCTTTGCCACTCAGTCATTACAGTGTAATTGGATCTAAAGTACGTGTATAATTTGCTGCTAGCAATGCTGGCTTGTCTTAATTATGATATCCAGCTGATTTCTAAGGATACTAATCAGTGAATACGCATAGCGTAGTAGACAGACTTGTACAGATGAATAAGTCTTCACAAGAACTTGAGCTTTCACGGTACCTACGTATCAAGCTGTTTAAAAGCATCAAGGCAGGATCTCTGGCTTAAAGGGGACGGGGGGTTTCCAAAGGGCTTGTGCCACAGCCCAGGACACGGTGTGTGCAAAGCCAGGGGTGTTTTAGACTGTGTATATGTGTGCGTTCTGCCGCGCTTGGCAAAATTTCTGGGAGAAAATGAGGAAAATCTTAGAGGTATAAACACGAATTCCTAGGCAGATGATGATTCTTGCCATTTCCCCAGTGCTTTCTCCTACATTCACCCGGACTGAAGGTTACAAATAACTTTTCACTGAAAGCATTTCCTTTCAGTGTCTCCTCTGCAAGCCAGCTTTTTGAGACATCTGTATTTAATTTTAAGCTGGGTGCTATTCTTGCCCATCCACTTTCGATTTTTTTTAAGCCTCCTATTTTTCCTCATCTGAAAACTGTCACGTCATAGAAACCCAGTTTTCCAGGCTGTAACAGTACTTTTAAAAAGTAACATGATCATGAGTTATGGCCACATAAGGACCTAAAGCCTTGCCAAGCAGCTCCTCCCTTACAGGCTTGTATGGTTTTGTTTGCAGACTGCAATCAGAGGATCTTAAAGCTTACCACATCAAATACTCAGCTCCTCTGGGGTATCTCAGATGTGCTGCAGGGTCTTAATAGAATCCTTGCACTCGCACTCCAACACCCCATTAGAGGTCCTGACACGGCCAGCTTGCATTAGAAAATTTGGACACATGACAAACCCTGCTAGAGGTTATGAAAACTCTGTGGGGATATTGATAGATTTGGACAAACTGAAAGACTCTGCACAGCAGTGAATTTTATGATTAACCATCTATGTATACTTAATTACTTGCATATTTTCAATTATCAACAACTTCATTAAAAAAAATACCTGTTACCCATTTCTAGGGGGACGTTTCAGGTTTTCTGGGTTTGTTTTCTTTTTTCTCTTTTTTTCTTTTTTTTTTTTTTTTTTTTTTCTTTTTGGAGATTTGAAGCATTACATTCAGCACAGTTCTCTCAGGTGTTCTGATTACCAGAAAGCTGGGACAAGCAAAGAAGCTTTTAAGGGAGTTCTTGCTGTATTTTTACTTGACATACTGCACAGTGCAATTCAATATTCATAAATTACTTTTGGCTGCTGTTAGTATTTCACAGCTCTGTTTGCTAATTCATGTGCCAGATATATTTAAAATGAATCATTAAATGCCAGGAGATTTGATGCTTGTTCCACATGCAATAGCTCACTATTGAACAAAATTCCAGCACTTTGTACTGATGCTAAACTCTAGCTACCTTTGATTTTATAATAAATATATGAGTCAGAGGCAGGATAAATCAGATCCTGTACTGTCAGCTTGGCAGAGATGATTGATCGTACCTTTCTGACAGCACTGCATTTGACTGCAAGTCTCATGCAGCCCTACTTTACATCATACAAAGACATCTGGATGATGAAAAGCACGCTAGCTTAGAAGATAGCATACTGTGCTGCACCAGTGTCATATTTATCTAGCGGCATGTGTACTCTGAAATGCTTCAGGCTGTAGCTCATGCTAATAATTATGTCTTGTGTTGAATACACCTTGACCCATTTTTATTCCTTTACCCATATTTTAAACAAAAATTGTTTTCAAAATGCTTTCCAAAATGGATATGTAAAGCCTTTATCTAAAGCAGCCACATGTGGGTAATAAAATACCTCATCTCCACGCTCACTTAGAGTTGCGACTTTTAGAAATTAAATCGTTATACGTTAGTCAAAAGGTTAGGTGGTCACCCAAACGCTCCCCTTATTCCTGCTTTAGAAAAAAACCTGTCTAATTGGGTATCAGAAACAATCTAGTCCTACAGCTTCGGGGTTGATTTGTTGCTGTTTGGCTCTTGACGATGGATGTCTGCACCAAAACTCTGTGCTTGAAATACGGTCTGAAACCCAACAACGTCCCCGTGCAGAGGAGGCGAGGGGGAGCGGCGTGTGGCCGTCTCCCCTTCCTGGGCTTCTTGGTGAGCGGTTTGTGTAGCCGCTGTAACGGCGTGGCTCATTGGGACGCTGCGCTCAGGGAGAAATTGTATTTCATTCATGTTGCGAATGTGCCCACATACAAAACACAGTGGTGCAGTATGCTGCTTTTTTTTTTTTCCCCTCACAATTTTTCAAGATGTCATTTGAGATGTATTTATGTTCAACTTGTGTGGCTTTCATCAGGCTTTCTCTTATATTATACGTGTGGTTTTCTGTATATACATATATACGTATGTACGGTTTAGGGCTAGCGATGCAGAGGTGCGTTCCTGTGTTGCAAGTTTAAGAAAATCAATAAAGTATTATTTAATGCATGTCAACGTCATTTTTAATACTATTTCTAAAGTAAATTGTAGAAAGCATATAACCATCCACCATGGAATAATAAATTGATATAGAATGTGTGGGGAAAAGGCAATAAGCCAGAATCATTAGAAAGCTCAGTGCACCACTCCAGCAACACAAAGCAGTCGTAAACCCGAGGCTGGAATTGCACACAGCAAATGGTGTACACCAGTAAATCTGGCCCTAGTAATTTTATTGCAAATGACATACAAGCCAGAAAAACATTTAGATAATTGAAATTAACACTTTTAACAATGATCTATAAAGCAGTGAATAATAATTAGGAGGTTCCTTCAAGCTCTCTGTAATAAATCTACAGTACTTCAGAATCTATTTTTCCCCAATATAAATAAGACAAAATAAGATGGACCCTGTTTTCCTTGTGCATGGAACATCTTTATTGGTAAGGTATCGTACCAGCACTGCAACTGTGCCTAAAGCGAAGGCTTGTTATTTTGAACTTGGAACAAAGCTAGATTGAAATGGAAAAGATAATAAAAGGGAGCTACTGGAAAAACATAACACAGATTTATTTTTTTTTATTTTTTTTTTGATTGATGCAAATCTGCACCTGTGTTTACTCATATCGAAGTGGCTGTGCCTATCGGGTCATGTGAACATCGCTCTTGGACAGATACAAATGCTGCTGCAAAATTTGAAGTCCTTTGGAGGTGTCCTGGTTTCACCTGGGATAGAGTTAATTTTCTTCCTAGTAGCTGGTATAGTGATTTGGATTTAGGATGAGAACAATGTTGGTAACACACCGATGGTTTAGTTGTTGCTCAGCAGTGCTTACACCAGTCAAGGACTTTTCAGCTTCCCCTGCTCTGCCTGGTGCACAAGAAGCTGGGAGGGGGCACAGCCAGGACAGCTGACCCCGACTGGCCCAAGGGCTCTGCCATCCCGTATGGCGTCATGCCCAGTATATAACTGGGGGAGCTGGCCAGGGGGCAGCGATCGCTGCTTGGGGACGGGCTGGGCATTGGTCGGCGGGTGGTGAGCAGTTGAATCACTTGTTTTTCCTGGGTGTTGTCCTTTTTTGTTGTTGTTGTTTTCCTTTTCACTATTATTATTATTATTATTATTATTATTATTATTATTATTATTATCATTATCATTATTATTATTATTTTATTTTAATTATTAAACTATTCTTATCTCAACCCGCAAGCTTTCTCTCTTTTACCCTTCCGATTCTGTCCCCATCCCACCAGGGCAGGGAGGGGAGAGGGAGCGAGCGAGCGGCTGTGCGGTGCTTAGTTGCCGGCTGGCGTTAAACTGTGACAGGAGGATGTAACCACTAGTGTAAGGCTCTGGCTAGTCTTTTCTGATACTCTAAGAAAGAAAAAGATTGCTGTTTCATATTTCATCAGTAGCATATTTTTCAACATTGCTCTTAAAATCCAACCATTTCCTTTCCTTCTAACTAAACTGATGAAAGAGAAGATTGAATCTGTCAGGTAATAAATCAGCTTTTTGATGTTGGTTCAGTTGTTTGAACCACTGACCACGTTACTGGTCACTGTCTGTCATTACGCTGCCTCCCAAAGGCACCAAATGCGGAGGCTGCTATCCCACAGAACCCAACCCAGGCGACCCAAGCCTTTAAAATGAGCCTGGGAAGAAGTCCGGGTGTCAGTGGGAACACTGCCTTGCACAATGCTGTGCGCATGGGTGAAATGTTTCTCTGTGGATTAGAACCAAAACCCCAGCTGAACCCCTTTAAAAACTGAGCTTCTTCAAGCAGTCATTGCAGCGGGTCTGAAATCAGTTTTGTTACCTGGGTTCTGGGTGGAAATCTGGCCATCGCTTTCCAAGCTATCAATCTGAGCTCTTTCATGAATATCAAATTCATTTCAAAGAAGTCAGATTCAATAAAACAATTTCTGTAGGGGAAGCAGCAGTGTTGGGAGAGCGACTGAAATATGGTTTTACATTAAACTTCCTTTTTTGCCAGACGATAGGGATGCTTCAGAAGTGCTACTGCAAACATTTTAAAAATAAAACCCAATCCTCCAGACTTATATAAAACCTTTTCACTCTAATATATGTGTGTGTGAGGGAGGGGATAAAGCATTATGGGTGGAAGCAGTGCATAAGAGCAACGCTGTGTGTGCTGATGCTGAGCTCTGGGCCACCGGCCACGGGGAAGGAGCGAGTGCTGCAGCAGGAGAGTTGTGCTGCTGCAATTTTGGGACGCTGCTCTGATATTCACGTCTCTCCTCCCGAGCACCTCCAGCGCCGATCTTTCAGGTGCTGACACCGCGGAGAAATTTGTCCGGAGTGGCTCTTCCCCGGCCGGGTGAAGGAAATGGAAGGCGTGAGCTGCAGAGCATCCGCAGAAGCAAGGTGCCTGGGAAAGCCATCAGCCCCCGTGGACCTCTACACCGCGTGGTTCCTGCTCTCGCCGTGCCCACGGGGACTGTTGAATTTAATAAGAGCGAAGTCTGGGGAAAAACAGGTGGCTTTTGAGACCCCACCCAGAAACCAGTGTTTGTGACAAATGGGAGCTACTGGAAGCTTGCAAACCATAAAGTCTTTCATACTGAGCTACAATAGGCCGTATTAAAGAAATAAGCCCCAAACCCGAACATACCGGTGCTGCCAGTGTTGTGCTATTTCTGTGCTCCTGCCCCTGTGGAGGATAATTAATTCAGCTCCCTGGAGAGGCAAGCACATCTTAAAAAAAAAAAAAAAAAAAAAAAAAAAAGGAGGAAAAAAAAGCCTCATTTCTTGAGGGCAGTTGCAAAGACTGGCTTGTTTTAGGAGGCTGGAGAAAAGAAGAAAGTTAACAGTAGCGAGACGGACTAAATTGAGGATCAGGGCAATACACTGACAGAGCCATTGCCTGTAAGAAAGAATGAGCAGAGTTTTGTCCCCATGAATTTCAAGTCACGGTGACTTGAAGAGGCAAGTACAGGCTTGAAGTTCTCCTGAAGGAGGATGCCAGAGAGACAGATCTATCTCTCCTTGCCAGAGAAAACCGACGTCTGATGGATGACACCTGAGGGCAGGTAAGAGATGCCTGGGACAAGTTATATTGGCTAGGACTGAGCTGAAAAGAGGTCAAAGCTGTTGTGGCATTCATTTGCACGAATACAGAATGAACATTCGTATAAACCTTTCAAGTTCTCTGGTTTGCCTTCTGTGTTTTTCCCCTATGTAGCTTCAGGCAACAAATGTATTTGAGTTTGGGTCCCTTCCACTACGAGGCCTGGTTTGCCTCTATGTGTCTGTCCCAAGAGCCTCCAGCCACCAAATGGGACCAAAACAAGCAAGAATTGAGACTCCAGGAGTTTCTTTGTATTCTATGCAATCTAACCTTTTTTTTTTTTTTTCCCTTTTTTTTTTTTTTTGATAATGTAAATGGATGATACAGGTCTATGAATATAAAAGTTGCTGTATTGACCGAGAGCAAAGGTCCATATAATCTAGTGATACAGGTCTATGAATATAAAAGTTGCTGTATTGACCGAGAGCAAAGGTCCATATAATCTAGTGTCCTGTCCCTGCCTGTGGCTTTTCTTCTGAGAACAAAAAAGTACTGGGAAGAGGGCCAGACGTGGCTTCCCTGACCTACCTCTCAGCGGCTGGGGGAAAGGACTCCCCGAGCCAGCGACCGCACCTGGACCAGGGTGTTTAACAGCTGTGAGGAACACGGCCTCAAAAAACGTGCTCTCTCCCCCTTTTTGAACCTATCTAGGAAGAAAGTTAGATAGCCATTTCTGTTTGTCCTGTTACTGTGTAGCTTGAAGAATAGTAGTTTGGGGTTTGCGGTTGGGGTTTTTTTTTCCTTTTTGTTTTCTTTAATTTTCTTCCAGGTCAGAACTAATCATTAGGACAAACCATATATTTCCAAGTTTCACTAGAGGCAACAATGCTTTTTTAACAAATTGTGTAGCAGATGTTATTTTGGCCCTGGCTAAGAGAGAGACACCTAACAGACAGCCGTGCCACATGCAAAGCTCTTTAAAGAAATAACCAAGCATTAATGAGTTCCCACCAAAATGTTCTTCAGACGCCGAAACGGCTGAGCCAAACTTCACAAAATGCCCGTCGGCAGCAGGTCCCTCTGCCCACAGCCATGACCAGAGTCAGACGCTTCATCTTGCGAAACGCTCGGCCAAGAGGTGAAGAAAGAAGCAACGTCCTCACAGGTGGCCTGGCTGGACATGGACCTTCAGCAGGTTCTCACGCAAATCCCGCTGCCAAAGGTGAGCCAGGGCCCAGGACGGGTTGTTTGCCGCTTCAGGCACCCACCACATCCCTCTGCAGGTGCTTCTAAAGCGACGCACAAATCGCCTCTCCCTTCACTTGTAACAGCGCGCTGCCTGTCCTAGGGGGGTAACCCTCCCTGCAGTACAGCCTTTTTGAAGTTGTTTCTGTCCTGCCGTTCTTCACCATGAAAATGTAGTCTGGTAAGATTTGTGGCTCCTCATCCTGCCCTCAATGCACACGCATCTAATAGAAATTAATTTCTTGATGTGGTTTGTTACTAATACATAGACAATGCAATTTTTAATGACTGTTTTGACAGTTGTATATCCTTTTTCTGATACTATTGTATCAATTAACAAATTGTCGTTCCCTGAGAGTCATCTGATATTCAAGCGTATTTGAGAAATATTGTTTTGAATACTTTAGTCTACAATTGAGGACTTATATCCGTAAAACAATTGCAATTGGTTGAGACAGGCACATAACATTGTTTCTGTTCTGCTGGGGCACCTACTTCAAAAATTTCAGTTCAAATGATAATGGAAAGGGCATGCACAAAGTGCTTCAGTTACAATTATGCTTTTCAAATCATAAAAAAATATATTAAAAGACAGCAACAGATTTTGGTTGTCTATGTTTTGGAGCAACTAATTTGATATATTTTGAGCTTAATTTTCAGACTTAAAAGGAACTTTCAGAGCCTTAATTTAGAAGCTGTGGGCTCTATTTGGAGCAGTAAATTTATTTTTTTTTCTTCTGAACAGGGTGCGTACCGCTCATTGCATTCCAAAAGTGCTTCGAAATTTTTGCTGCAAAGCCTGCAATTCGAGTCCATTACTGAAAGATTTTGTTCATTAAAAAAAAAAAAAAAAGGTTTTGTGTTTATTGTCTGCACTCTGGATACAGTATATATTCTTGTATTCTTGGCAATGCTAGGAGCAGACTAGGAGCTATCATTCCAGAGACAGCTATCTGAAGTCTAGGCACAGTTATGGATTTTACATTAACAGCCTATTTTGCAGAAATCCTTTACTCCTCATTAACAAAATACAGGTCCGATGGGTATCATGATACTGCTGCTCTTTTATTTATGGTTCTGTTATTTCAAAAATTGATTGTAGCTCCACTTTTGTTGTTTTTCTCATCTATTATAATATGCCATATTCAACATGCTTCTTTCAGACAACAATTCATGTTCAGAAGTTCTGGTCCAGGAAATCTTATCTTTCTTCAGTTCTGTCTGGTTTTCGTTAAGTTTATTTGTAGTAATTGGCAATGCCGAGAGTCCTGCATTTGGTCTCCAGTTGTCTTTCTGTCAGAAATCTCCAGTATCGTTCTGCAGTGTTCCTTCTTGTACGCTGCTCCAGGGTTTCCTCACAAAGAGATTATTACCTTGGTAGAATACTTTTATAAACGTATTTATCTATGAATTCCATTTTCTTAATGATATATAGCTGGTTCTACAGTTAAAAAGTATGAATGATCCTGTTAAATATCACTCTATATAAAAACGTTAGGAAAAGCCTTTTATTACACTGTGTTATAATTTCATCCTTATTTTTCCTGTAAGTCATTCTCAATGTGATACCTCAGGATATAAATATTCAGCCATCTTTGCTCTGTGGTGCTGAAAGTCTTCTGGATCCTCTGACCCCAGAGCATACCAAACGCCTTACTGAATGTCTCTGTATCAAAATGATGGGTATCACTTCGCAGACGCTACGCTAGCTTCAGACCGGGCTGCAGCAAAACTCCGTATCCTATGCGCAATGGGTCTGAAATTGCTGGTACAGAGAGTACCTCTTAACATCACCAAAACTTTACATGGTCAAAACTTAGGTTTGCTTTTTTATCTACATATTTTATGGTGTCTTCTCCCCCCCCCCCCCCCCCCCCCCCATGTCCTATAGCACAAGAAGATTTCTCTTGGCAATTCCTTTTATTTTCTTTCTTTGTATTTTAGGAGTCAGATAGAGAAAGGTAAAGCTGTGCAAGGGCTGTCTCCTTTTTGAATGCATTTATTTACATGCATGTAACTAAAAATGGGAAGGGGAGCGCTTACTCTTGCCCTCATTTTTTTATCCTTTAAATGGATCAACCTGCAGCAAACAAGTTATATTCCAGCTGCATGAACAGCCTTCCAGAAAAAAATAGGATCAGATTAAGAGCTAACTTCACAGCTGTGGATGCTGGATCTTCAAAGCTGTACTCATTTCACTTGCCTCTAACCATCTGAAAACTAAGCATTTAGTCAGTGTAAGTGTTGAAGATCTCTGTAGTCACTGGGGAGAAACCAGTCCTTCCAGGAGGCGATGTGAGCTATTCTGGCGTATGCGGGATGAATTTCTATCTGCCTGCCTTCTGCTTTTAGGGGAGTTGTATTTTGTCTCTCCAGTACTGTTGGACTTCACTGCCTTTCACGCTGCTGCTCTTCGCCACATCTCAGCTCACGGCCATTTGAGTACGGTGGGTTTTCTTATCGCTCCCTCTGGAGGAGCCTGTTTTTCCCCATTGACCATGGAGAATAGCCTTAGGCTACAGAAGAACATAAGCTACACATCGGACTTTAGGGCAGCTGAAAATACATGAGGTAAATCCCACTCTTTGAAGTAGTAGTGATAAACCCAACAAGATTATCCATCCGACTAGCAGTCCGTATGCCTGGGTAAGCAGCCAGGATAACGTGCTGGGGGAAGAAAGCATCGCGGTAGCCGGGGGGAATGCAGAGAAGGGGGTGCTTCAGCCCCACTCCAAAAGGCGGCCTGGTGCCTGTCCCTGGGGCAGAGGGAGTGACTTGCCTTTTGCAGATTTCATAGTCAAGGAGTTAGGGGAAAAAACAGTTTTTTCTTTCTTGCAGGCAACCTCAAAACCAAAAATTTAAAGGAGGTGTCAAATAGCCGGTGGTCAGTGCCAGCGATGGGAGCCTCCGGTTTGGATCTTCCCTCTGCTGCAGTGCTGCTGGGGACTCTCTCCATCCCCTCTCCTGAGGCTGCTCCGCTTCATCCAAACCCCTTATGTGGTCGCTGCCGGCAGGGGTAGCAACAAGGGCTCTGGGAGGAATGCTTTTACATTCACAGCCATAAGTGACTTTTACTCCCATACTCTTTCTCTCAGGTACCATTCAGTGCAAAATGGTGCAGACAATGAACTGATAGTTTGTTTTCTGAAACAAATAAGCACTTCAGAGAGAAATCTACTGTTTTGTGCAGAAGAAAGGCAGCATTAAAAATATGCAATCAGTAAGGATAAGAGGAAAATCTACTGTTTGTATAGAAAAAGAATGCTTTACAGCCCTAATCCGTTACTAAAGGTTCCCATTCATCCTTGGCAATGAGATCAATTTGTTCTGAAAATTTAGTTCTCTACGTGTGAATTGGAAGTGATCTTATTAGTGTTTTACTACATCAAGTCTGATAAACTCCCCTATCTATTTCAGTTAAGCTTCTATTGATCCACTTAGGAGATCAATTTGGCTTTCATTATTTTTTGGGGGGCAGTTTCATTTGTCTCAGACTGAAGTTATGGAAAAAGTGCAATTTAGCAATTGGGGTCTGTGCGTGTGTGTGCACATGCACCCTCTCACGTGCACACGCAGACACACGCACACATACGTATTTATGTAGCGGAGCTGCCTGTATGATGCTCTGGATTTGCCCTCTTGGTTCTTCAGTTCCTGAGACTGTATTTGGATCAGACTTTGGTGGCTGAACTGCAATACAGCTATGGAAAGAAAAAGTTTAACAGGTAACAGAGACTTTTCTAAGTTCAGCTGCAGTCAAAGCTCCACCTGCAAGTCAGAAAGGGCAGTGCAAGTGAAAGGTTTCATGTTTCCAAAAGAAAGCGGAGGGTGGCTGGAGAAGGCGACAGATAGGTGTGATGTCTAAACCCTGGATAAATGTCAACTGCAAATAAAGTCATTGCTGTCAGGAAGGAGGATGCTTTCTTCTTCTCCATACAAAAATGATCAGAGGCCTGGAGCACCTCTCCTATGAAGAAAGGCTGAGAGAGCTGGGGTTATTCAGCCTGGAGAAGAGAAGGCTCCAGGGAGACCTTATAGCGGCCTTTCAATACTTAAAGTGGGCTTGTAAGAAAGATGGGGACAGACTTTTTAGTAGGGCCTGTAGCGATAGGACAAGGGGTAATGGTTTTAAACTAAAAAAGGGTGGATTTAGACTAGATATAAGGAAGAAATTTTTTACAATGAGGGTGGTGAAACACTGGAACAGGTTGCCCAGAGAAGTTGTGGATGCCCCATCCCTGGAAACATTCAAGATCGGGTTGGATGGGGCTCTGAGCAACATGCTCTAGTGGAAGATGTCCCTGCTCATTGCAGGGGGGGTTGGACTAGATGACCTTTAAACGTCCCTTCCAACCCAAACTATTCTATGATTCTATGATTTTTATCAGGTATGTTAGGCAATGCCCATAAGCGGAGGGGAACAGGGAGGGAAAGGCTGTGAGAAAAGCCCCTTTCTCCAAAGTATCTGTCAGTGGTTTTCAGTCTGCCTTACACCAGTGAAAAGAGAAATGGCTCCTGGAGGTGTGGAACAGAGACAAGATCTTGGCCCACATGAGGGTTCACGTCTTGCACTCATATGGGATAAATACTCTCTATTTCCCATCAACGATGCATGGATCAGGACCGAGCCTCTCATGGCCACCAATACCAGGAGAAAAAAATTATACAGGCAAGAGACTACATTCATGGTGAATTTGAAGCAGTTTTTTAGTACTGCCATGGCAACTAGGCATTGCTGCGCTTCTCTGAAGAGCATGAAGTTGAAGTCATTGAATAATCACAAAAAGGCATGAGAAAGCCTGTAAGAAGTACCCCTGCTGTTATTTTTCTCTGTAGAGATGTCATAGAGTAGTTCCGTTTATTTATAGCTATATTAGCATAAATTCAACTTCAATTTTTCAAAAGCTATTTTGCTATAAGGCTACTCTGTGTCTTTACCATTGTTGTTCACACTCCATAGTCAGATGAAGTTATTAGCAGAAGGCCTATAAATTCAAGTCGTTAAACTGAGTATCTCAGAGAAAATAGTAACTCAGAGTAATAAATTGAAAACATAAAAAACCCTTCCAAATTGAGAGACAGACCTCTTGACCAGAGATTTGAAGACTCTGAGTCACCTAGCAAAGATAACTGGCACTCTCCATGCACTGTCTTGCTTTGTGAAGTAAAAACTGTGAACAGATTCCATGGTTTCCACTGAGGCAAAAGAGGACTGGTGGGACTGGTGGATCTGACCTGATGTGCAAGACTCTTAGAAGTTTCCAGGTGAGTTGGGAGGTCAGTGCACTCCCTGTGGTCGGATTTCCACATTTCCATGGATGCAAGTATGCTGCCTGTGCAATAGGGCTGAGCTAGTATCATCGTCCTGTGTCTAAGAGGCAGCAGATGTTGCAGTCTTGCAAGCTGTCTTCTCATCAGAGGGAAGTTGGGAATATAAAGGTCAGAGTTTCCTTGTGAAACAAACTTGTTTATTGCAATAATCACTGCTGCAAAGCTTATAAAACAGCATATGGAAACCTCGCTTTTCAGGAGAGCCTGATGCTGATGCAGACGATAAATTCATTGGAAACCACTTATTGACCTCAATAGCTGTCAACAGACAAAGAGTCTAAAGCAAAGCGTCTCTCTTCCACTTGGAGAGACCCTTCGTAGCAGACCTGAGTGCAGTCAGTTCTGCTGCAAGGCCCGGTCACGGGTTCACAGGCAGCAGGAGACCTCCTAGTGTGGGATCTAGCAGTGCCACCTCATGACACCCTGCAAAATCATGCTTGGATGAGCCTGAACTGTTGAAATATCCTGATATTCAGAGCTCTTTAAAACACGGCATTAAGCCTGCCTTCCTTCTTAAAATATTGCCCTTTATAGTGCAAACTTCTGTGAAACTCCTAATCTCAGAAAAAAACTTTCAAATCAAAACACCGGGATACATTATTACTAGTTACTCATCATTTCCATTGATTAAACCACTAATAATAGTGATTATCGTTACCACTCTGTATATTTCCTTTCTGGTGGTATGGCAATTTCTGCGCCATATGTGTGGTATTCAGACAGTGCCTTTTATAATACTTACTCAGATTTGCTGATAAATGTGCGATTTGCAAATGCAGTCCCCAGCTGAGTAGTCCATTCCTAGGTAGCAATCTACTTCTGCCACCTATAAATAGGTATGTGCTTAAGTGCTTTTCCAGGTGTGACTTAGACACACAATATTGGACACAGTGTGGACCTAGTAGAAGGTAAAACATTTTAACATGCTGTACAGTAAGCCACCATTTATCTCTCTCACATGTAACCTTTTTTCTGAGGGCAGAATTTTTGTTTAGCATAAGTGACAAACCATGTTAATAACAGGCAAAAGAATAATGTTTCCGTCTTGCACTGCTGCTACATTTAAACTTTGCAAAATTGGCTTTTTGGTTATCAAAAAAAGCACAGATTAGGAAAAGGAAAGGGAAGAAAGAACTGTTGTAGGACTATGCAAAGATAAGTCACACAGCTGCTATGAAAGCAGAGCTCTCTTGCTGGAATGTCAAATAAAAAAAGAAAAAAAAAGAAAATCAATGGAATCAATTCTAAAAGCCATCTGGTCCCTATATGGAAGGAATTAGAGTATAAATGCAACTATCTCCCTCAACCTTTCATCTCTGGGAAAGGTGAAATTTTAAGCCATGATATCCTCCATTACTCATCTCATTAGTCATCTTACTATTATAATTGGTATTGCTAGGCTAGATGCCTGCATTCCAGCTTTTAACCTACCCCCGGTGACTAGGGAGTGGAATTAATCAGCTCTCTCAGGGCTGGCTGTCCCTCTGCAAAATGTCATCAAAAATCCGAGCACATTTTGCGAGAGGGGGAAGGATGTTGTTCTGGAAGACTTCTTTCAATGTCAGTGCATTTTATAAATGGGCCTCAGGAACTGGACATTTTCCTAGTTATGTTTATGAAATAATTTGCTATCGCAAATGGCAGAGGAATTCAGCTTAGGATTAAAATTGCCCTGGTTTCCTCCCTTTCTTTATACCTCTGCCTCCTGATTCGCACATTGCTCCATTTCTTTGTAGGACTTTTAGATCTGCAGACCAGAATCACAGAAAACGTTGGGTTGGAAGGGACCTCTCCAGCTTGTTTGGTCCAGCCTCCTTATCTAAGCTGGCCAACTTCTGCACTGGACTAGGCTGCCCAGGGCCACGCACAGTGGAGTTTTGAATGCCTCTAAGGATGGAGATGGCAGAGCCTTTCTGGGCAGCCTGCTCCAGTGTTTGACCACCCTCGTGGTGAAATTCTGTTCCTCAGATCATCATCAGCTGATGTCTTTTGCCTCTTGTCCTTTCACTGTTCTTCCTCCAGGAAGCATCTGGCTTTCTCTTCCATAAAACCACCCACTGGACAGCTGAGGACTACTTGCCTTCTCTTCACTGAGTGTCTCCCTTGGCCTCTCCTCACAGACCCCCATCCATCTTCGTAGCCCTTTGCCGGACTTGCTCTAGTATGTCTATGTCCTGCTGGTATTGGAGAGCCCCAAACTGGGCACACTACTCCAGATGTGGTCTCAGAAGTGTTAAAAAGAGGAGAATAATGACTTCCTTGAGTTACTGCCTCCAGTCTTACCAGTACAGCCCAGTTTGTGGTCAACCTTCATCACCACAAGAGCACACTGAGAGCTCACATTGGAAGAGAAGTGGTGAATATTTTAGAGATAAATTAAATTGGAACTACTTGAGAGGATGAAACATAATGCTGAATGAAGGAATGGTTTCCCATACAACATCCTAATTTCAGCTGTCTGCAGTTGTTTGAAGCTTCTACTTTAGGCTGAAACCTTGGAATAGTCACAAAGATTAACTTTAGACATTAACTACAGACTTCTACGCTTAAGGGATATTTCCAGTGGTGGGGTCCAGAACAAGCAAGCAACCTCACCTACAGGGCCTGCGATACGATATAGAGGGGCATTTGCAAACTTTGAGCTGAATCCGTGCCTTTGGGCTTGGTCTTTCTTTATATTTATAGACAAAACAAAGATAACCTTTCCCGTGAAGTTAAATGTAAGATTCAACATACTCATCCACACCTTCAGATGTCTTATGTGAAACTGGGTATGTATTTTCTTCAAAATACGTGTTTTGGTTCTCACTCTTTCCTTGAAGGCACTACAGTGTTTCCTCCAAAGTGCTACAGTCCTTTTCTCTGCAATGTAGATATTCATGAGCAAAGGTAAATTTAGCCTTAAATCAGATATTTTCAGATATTTTTCTGTCTTACAAGTCTAACTCTACAAATGACATTTTAAGAGGAAAAACAAAGGGAGAAAGGGGCAGGATGCATTTAACATTTGCTCAAATATGTTAGAAATGCAGGAATCATCTGATTGCTATCACAGACAACCATACTACTGATGTCTGGGTTAGAAGGGTCTACAGAACATCTATTCCACCTGTCACCAGCCTCAACAGGTCACAAATCACTCTGATACCCTATAATCAATGTAAGACTTGTGGTAAGTGAATCGAAGGCGAAAATAATAATGAACCACAGCAAGTGGCACTGGAGAGAAGCCAGAGTCAAAAACAGAGAAAGAGAGGTTAGGTCCTATGTATATGTATGCGTATGTATATGTAGATAAACACCAGTGTCCCGTGTCCCTGTGGCACAGCAATTTTGCCAGGTAAACGCCCATCTGAGCCTGGGGATCACTTTGTACTCCACAGAATAGAGAGCTAAAGCCCCCATCTTTTTGTCCTTGCCAAGCCAACAGGATATAAAACCTGTCTAGACGTGAAATCTGGCTTACAGGCTGATACCGCGTGTGTGAGCAGGACGGGGATCTGGGGACAGTAGAAATTATTACCGCTAAGAGTCTGCGAACAGTGCTTGCAGTGCTCCAGGGGAAAGCAAACCTCTCCCCCGGTGTGGCATGACACTGCACATGCCAGGCAATGTTGCCAGCCAATAAGAGGATTAAAATGGCAGAAATAGCAACCCAGGCCCCTATCAGACTCAGGATAATAGTAAAATAAAATCTTACTTTTAGGATTTGTCATGTATAAGTGATCTTCTAAAAAAAAGCAGGTGCTGCTGCCAATGGAATAGTTAAGACAAGTTTGGGTCTTAAAACTGAGAGTGGTTTCATTTGCAAATATGGCTGTCAGCACCACCACCCCTGCCCCCAACTCGAAGGCAAATTTTTACATCTCTTGAATTTTTCACTTGTTTAAGAGCTTTTTTTCAGACACAGACACACGTATATTTATATATACAAATCATAGAATCATAGAATATTTTGGGATGGAAGGGACCTTTATAGGTCACTTAGTCCATCCCCCCTGCAATTGGCAGGGACATCTTCAACTAGATCAGGTGCTGAATTGTTTTTATGGAAAAGTATTTGTCGGGGATAATTAATTACTTTTACCCCCAGGCACCACTGTAATGACCAAACCCAGCTCCAGGGTTAGAGAAGTGTAGACCTTAAACTCCTGGTGCTCCTAAGCAAGAAAAAGTATACATTTTATTATCAGTTGTTGAAATTTATGGTGCTGAAATAAAGAGCTAGCTAGAGGCTGACTCAGCAAAATGTACTTGTGGCATGGGCAGAAGAATGCCTAAGTTATTTTTGAGGGGGAGAGCATGTCATCTAAATTAATATAGAGGAATTGTGTCATAAGTCATCTCTACAGTTGCACTGCACTACACTAGTGAGAAGACCAGAGTTCAATGCTGTACTCATTTTGCAGATGTGGTACTGATTCATCTGTTTTGGATCTTCATGTCGTTTCACACAGGCGAGTTGTAATGACGCTCAGATTAAGAAGAGAAGCACACTAGCTAGACATTAAACCCACCATAAAATCCAAGCTAACTCTTCAAGGAGCCTAATTCCCGTACTATGAGGCTGTACAGTGTTGCTGATGACTCCAGTGAAAAATTTGAAATATAGTGTATTTCACCAAAAGAGAAAGAAATAAGAGAAACATAAGAGTGGGCAGCACTGCACTATTATTAGTGTGTTTTTCCTATACCCGTAGGGAAACCAAAGCAATTACAATTTAAAGTGTATGCTCACCCCGAGTGTTGCATTGTGTAGACCTGCATCTCAAACTTACTGTGAGCTTTCTGAAGAAGTCAATATTGGAGAACAGAGCTAGTGGAAAACAGAGATTTCTTTTCACAGTCCTGAGGTATTCAGAAGCCCTGGAGCTTTGGATTTTTTTTTTTTTTTTTTAGTTTTTAGGGAAAAAAAGTATGTGTATGAAACTTCCAATGAAAAAACTAGGGAAAAAAACCTCCTTGAGAAATTCATGGAGCCCCTTACCTATGGCAGCCTGCAAGCGGGATCTGCTCCTGGGCTATGAATCATGGAATAACTGCTGGGGTATTAATAGCAAAGATGCTTCCAGGACAGACCCTGTGTTCCGGAGGGTTGCTCCACCTGGCTGGAAACCAGTCATACTTCTCAGGGCCCCTCTCACCAAAATCAGCATGTTTCTATTTAGTATTTTGTGTTTGAGGAACCTGATGCATTTCAATAAGAACATATTTTGTTGGAAATTTTCTGGCTCGCTCTCTTTGGGGTATTCTCTCCGACAAGCTTTGGTATTTATTAAGACACTTCTCTGCTCTGGCTTTGCTCCAGCAAGGCATGGCCTCGTTCCAGTCCGCTGTTAATGACAGTAGAGGAGTGACACATACCAGTCTGCTCATTATTGTGCAGAAGAAACAAACTGCACAAAATAGTCTATTTAACAATAGGGAAAATGTAAACTTGACAGGGTTTAGAAGCGGACTAAATATAGTCAGGCACTGGCAACTGTAAGAAGCATAATGTAATCACACGTTCATGCTTTTATTGAGCACAAAATTCATTTGAGAAAGAAAAGTGGAGAACGCTTCACTCGTAAGTGGTATTGCTTGTAAGGAGACAG
This sequence comes from Platalea leucorodia, assembly GCF_965183815.1. Taxonomy (NCBI): domain Eukaryota; kingdom Metazoa; phylum Chordata; class Aves; order Pelecaniformes; family Threskiornithidae; genus Platalea; species Platalea leucorodia. Next base: position 13,340,553 of record NC_138828.1, on the reverse strand, counting down.
CTGATTTCTCCAGAGGATTGCTTGATGAGGGATTGATATTTTGTTCCCTCAGTTTTATTTTATTTTTTTTAAGAATAGAAACTCTTGCTGTTACAAATTATAACCTTCCATTCCTAACAGATGTTTCATTTTTTCTGATAGGTATTCAAGGTTTTAGCACTTTGTGACAACACTTTGAAAACTAAGAAAATACCCTTTAGCTCCCAGCATATCTATTTTGAAATTCATGGCTTGCACTGTTTGTGTGCTGACTGTAACACTACCAGAACAGACTCGAGATGCTGATGACACGCTTGAGCAAAAGGAAATCATATAACCCAGGATACTCGGTGCAGCCTGAAAATGCCTGAAGTGCACCAGAAAAAGCAACAAGCTCTAGCTCTCTTTTAGAAATGGCTTGCTTTTGAGGCTCCTTTTCTCAAAGGATTGAGCTGCCAGAAGACCAGGAAGAGCACTGTTATGAGTCAAAGAAAAGAAAACATCTCTACAACATCTCCAAAAATTGGACTAATTCCTGTGTGCTGTTTTGTTGGCTAGTCTCATAACAAAAGTTTGAAGATGGTACCTAAATACCGTAAGAAGTGCAGAGAAGGGCAAAAAGAAGTGTACTGCAGGGAATTAAATGAATGTGTTATGTATGAGAAGGGGTTTGGAGAGTACAATATCTCCAGGCCTAGAAAGAAGGTGACAGAAGAGGATCTAATTGCACTATATAGTCCCTAAGGAGCTTCATGTAATAATGTATGACAGAATGTGTTCACACTTGAAGGGAACGGATAAATAATCCATAGACCTTGTTTGAAAGGAAGGAATGGTAAGTTCAGACTATCCATGAAATCCCTAGTATTTCTCCCAGAAGGCTCTCGACAGCATAAAAACAGGCTAACAAATGAACTGATTATACCAGGAAATATATATATACATATATATATATGTATGTATACACACGTACAGAATCATAGAATCATAGAAAGGTTTGGGTTGGAATGGACCTTTAAAGGTCATCTAGTCCAACCTCCCTGCAATGAGCAGGGACATCTTCCACAAGATCAGGTTGCTCAGAGCCCCATCCAACCTGGCCTTGAATGTTTCCAGGGATGGGGCATCCACAACTTCTCTGGGCAACCTGTGCCAGTGTTTCACCACCCTCATCACAAAAAATTTCTTCCTTATGTCCAATCTAAATCTACCCTTTTTTAGTTTAAAACCATTAGTCCTTGTCCCATCTCTACAGACCCTACTAAAAAGTAGGTATATTTCAAGGATTGGATGTATTAGATGACTAGAGATGAAAAGCATTTGTAAATCTATCATAAATAATGCACAAGTATAGGTATTTCAGCCTACTTTGTAATTGACTTTTTTTTTTACTTCTATTGTGCTTGTGCATGTCTTGTCTTCTTTCCCTTCTTCAATCTTAAGCAAGGAAAAGGGCATAGGAGATCGCCCTTTCCACATCACACGAGGTTTCATGACCTGTTGCTACTTAAGCCCTTTTTCTGTTCTGGTGCATTGGAAATGCTGTGGAACTATGAGAGAGAGGTGGCCCTTTCTGCCTGTGGGATGAAGAACCGTGTACCGTGGCCCCAAAAAGTCTCAAGAGGAAGGTCTCTGTTGCCTGGGGCAGGAAGGGACACCTCCTGGTCAGTGGTGATGGACGGCTTCGTAACGAGTGAGTGTGTCCGTGCGGTTCTTCCAGTATTCCCAGGTGAAGGCCAGTGCCCAGGGCTGGCCTGAACGGGGAAGTACCTGGGGAGAAACCTGACCTGTCCTTTCGGGGCTGGTCCCTCTGAACAGAGGCAGATATCAACTGAGCTTTAAAGGCATATTTGCCTGAGTAAAGATTAAGGGCTTCAGGACTGGCGGAGGTTTTGTTACGTGCTTTTTTAGTTTATCCTGCCCAAGAGGAAAAAAAACCCAAACATGTGGCAAAGATGCTGTATGGGGGAGAACAATGGAGCCAAGACAGTCGTGACAGTGGGTCACACCATTGCAAACCACATTTTTTTTCAAAGTGTAGACAAATGCTATTGTAATTATGTTCACCTGCAACAATGACAGATATGCTTACGGAAGAGATAACAACGATTGCTGCAAGCAAAGCAGTAACACAGTTGAGACTTTTCCACTGTGAGGTTACCCTGACTTTGTACATACCGGTGTATCCCCCAAAGTCCAGCTGAGCCCGGTGACCCTCCGGTACAGTGTGTTTCAGCCAAATCAATTCCTGTAGCCAGAGGCACAAAGGGGTGACTGCACTTGGTGTGGCATTTGCCTCCATTTGCCTTCCATCTTAAGTCACCTTTTAAGCATAAACCAGGTGAACCTGCACACTGCAGCTCTGACACCTGCCCCTCTGTGAACCACCTGCACTTCAGCAATGCTTTTCATCGAGAATCTCAAAACACTTGACTGCTGTTAGTAAGACAGTACTCATCAGCCTTCTCTGAGGGCTTGTCGGTATAGGAAAGGTAGAATAACAATACAATCAGAGAGCATTGGTATTCTTCTCTGAATGTTTTCCCAGGATATTTTAAGACGACACCTGTGGCACGGTGACTCAGCTTACGCAGACCTCCAGCCTCCTAAAGCAATAGGAATTCACCAGTCAACACTCCTCCTCAGATTTTGCTCCTGTGTTGTAGATTGCTGTGAACAATGGGGAGAAGAGGAATGGGGAAAGATTGCTGGTCTAGTTATTTGGATATCTCACGTGTAGAGGTCGCACACCCATAGGACTCCTTTACAGGCATTCTGTATATTCATCACATTTAGCAAAATGAAAATGGTTGTGCAGAGATGTTTGTCCTAGCAAATTTGTTCTGATATTATAAGGTTATTTATTCTGAACTATGCAAGCACTCTGAAATATCTTGAATCTACAGCTAAATTTTCTGTGCTAACAGGCAATCTATTTTTTTCTCTTTAAGAGGTTTAATTGGTCCAAGCAGTAGACATGACCTTGTCAGAACAATGAGTTGTTCTCAAATATCTTGAGAAGTGCGCAGAGTATGCTGCTAACTGTTGCACTTCATTAGACAGCGCATTGAAATCTGGAAAGCTCGGAACTCATTGACTGTGAGTCAGAGAGGATCGCTCTTCCTATGCTTCCTGGTGGTATAATACCAGCAGGCATTATAATGCCAGAAAATTAACTTTCCCTCACAAAGCTTTAAATGTTGCTTTGAGCTATATATCAAAAGAAACTGTATATCATCTGTCGCTGGTGCCCCTTTCCATTGAGTAGCTCCCATTCCTCAGAGCTGTCACTGCTGTACGGAGCGAAGAGGAACCCAGCGCCTGGGCAGCGGTCCGCTGACAGGGCTTGATGGGCGGCACAGGCACCTCGTGTTAGATGGGTCGCTGCCAGGTTATGGGTTTGTTTGGCAAAATTGGAAACTTTCTAGAGGATTTTTAATCTTTTTTGGCATTAAATCTGAGCTGATGCACTGATTGATGGTGGTTGGCAATGCAGTGATTACTCTAAGTAACAAAAAGGAGGGACCGGTTGTCGCTCTGAAGACATAAATCCCATGTGTTTAAAGTGTGCTTTATCCCTGATTACATGCTCCTGGAGGTGAAAACCACCCCTGCTGAGATGCTGAAATCTTCAGATACTGCCTTTTTGAGAAAGCATGAGGTAACTGAAGTGTCTGAGCACATGCAGAGTAGAAGTACAACAAAAACAAGGGTGTTAGTTATGGGGTTTTTTTGGAAGGTGTATTCCTGGCATTAATTTTATGCTTTTATGTTTGTTCTCTGCACAGTAGAGATCTACACCCTCACGAGCAGAAACTTGGCATGGGAAAGGTCAGCAAGGTGCATAGAAATGAACAGATAGGAGTGCCCGCTCATCATGGCAAGACCCAAGTCCCTGCACGGACCTGCTCTGATGGGACCTTCTCTATGCTGGTGCCCCTGGCTGCATTGAGAGAGCCCAAAGTGGAGGATGACTTCTAACAGTTCTGGTGGATGCAGTAACCACCGGAGGGGGTTTGTATGGTGTGTCCGACAGCTAAGGTCACTCCCAGGGTGTTAGCAGGCTGTCTGTCTTCAGTACCGGGATGTTCTTGGGATCTATGATGCTCATAAAAATGAGTAGAGAGCCCCCCTGAAAGGACATAGCCCAGTATCTGTCATAACCTCCATCCTACAGGCAGCTATGTCCTCCTGCCTGCCCTCTGCCCTTAATTCCCTCGTGGGCCCCTGAGCCAGAACACACTAACTCCCTCACACGTTTTTATGTGACAGCATAGCTCAAAAGCACACTAGAGCATATGTTTGAAACCCAGATAACACAAAGCGAGATTGTGCTGGGAAAAAGTCCAATTCAATACATTTTAAGGAGCGTCACACTACTGTAAGGTTCCATCACTCAAAGTCATGTGATACAAAAAGATATACAGAATATTTAATTTTACTTTAGTAGAAGTAATTTTGATTTGAGGTAGGCTGCATACCATCTACTGAAAAAGATAACGTATAGACTTTAATTGCAAAAAAGAGAAAAGCCTTTTGCTTCAAAGAGCCCATCAGCAAGCTGTCTTTCCTGTTTTATCAGTAAGCAAAGCTGAGAGCAAATAACAGATGGGTATGTCCCTTAGCGCCAGCAATGAATGTTCATGAAATATAGCACAATCTCCCTCCAGTGTGTTATGTTTTTTAACAGTAGTAGTAGGTGTGGGGCAGGATGAATAACTAGCTGAGATCAAAGATCCTCTTTTTCCTACTGAGAGGATGGCAGCGACTGGCATTTGGGCAACAACTGCATTATTTTGGTGTCATTGTTGAAGCAGAGACAAACAGCTTTGGCAGACACGTGGAATGGATTTTAGGGGGAGACAGGAGGACGAGGAAGGTTTTTAGGTCTGGATTCAGATCCCCAAAAGAGAACAAATATTCCAGTTTTCTTACTGCCATGTCAACAGGCAAATAAGCCTGTTCTAGCCATGGAAAAACTAAGATTAGATTCCCAGGTGGGCTTAGTGCTGCGATAAGAAACTTGCAGGCTCGGGGGTGCCGCAGAGGGAGAGGCAGTTTGCATTGCTCAGGTAGCTGGATGGAGTGCCGGCGGGAGCGTGGCCGTGTTAGATCAACAGCCTCCCCGGGCACACACAGCCCAGCCCGGTTATCGATGGGCGCTCTGCTAACGCGGCCGGGGCCGTTCTGATACCCGCGCTGACCTGAGTACCACCGCTCGGCTTCGGGGGTATACGTTAAAGGACTAAGGCTGGGGTTTGTAAAAGCCAGCATGTTGAGTAGGGAGCTGTTTAGCCTGACCAGCAGAAAGGAAGAGAAGGGTTTAGATGCCTTGCTCAGAAATGAGGGGGGGAAAGGTCTCCGTGTACGTTCAGGGTGCACAGCTGTGAAGGCTGGCTGGGGGGCAGGGGCAAAGGCTGGTCGGCGCCTTCCCCCTCCAAACAAGCAAACAAACGGAGAAGTTCAATGAACATTGGAGAAGCCACCAGTGTCACTGCAAGCCCTCTGAGGGCTTCAGGCAATTTTGGTTTCTACCACTACCGTGAGAAAGAGAGATGCTAACTCCCTGAGCACAGGGCTGGGGTTCCTCACTGATTTCATATTGAATCAGTTTTTGCAGGTGGAGCCGCTTCAGCGGGAGAAGTTCAGCGTGTCCCTAGGTGGTGAGGGAAACACCTGCTGGTGAATGCTCCGGGGGATTTGCCCCGGCACGGATGCTGGGTATGTCTGTGTGTGTCCAGCCTGCAATAGCTCTGTGTATTACCACCAGGCAGATTACAGCTCAGTATTGTCAGCATCTAAATTTCAGGTGAAGGCACTTTCAGTGCCAGACAGAGAGCTAAGTCTCATCTGGAAAACCTATTTCTTACTTTCCAGTTACAAAATGTACAACTGTTTTGCATATGTTCACTACCTGTTAGTTTACGCTTAGCTACTCGGCTGTTATTTAGCTGTATTTGATAGAAAATGCCAGAGGGCCAGATGGCTAAACGGTGTAAATTAACCAATTCCACTGATGTCAGCTGATTTTCATAAGCAGGGATTCTGAGCCCTTCGAGTTAACATGTTGTATTCACACACCTGGGTTGGTTTAATAGAAAAGCAATATGTGATATATTTGCAAACAAATGGAAACGTGCAAATTGCAGTGGTGCTTCAATTGTGATGGTTCAGACTTGGGCTGTGAAATAAGTTTCAGAGGCACGGGACTTATTCTGGCCTGCTATTCAAGTTATCATACAGCTTACAGGTATAAGTGAAGTTGTGCTTGTTTACCATTATAAGAGCTTCCCAAGCATTTCAGATGACTGTGCACTGGTGTTAGGTTGGATGTGAGTTGAGTTTCACTTGGTTTAAAATTTGGACTACTATATCTGGAAAAAGAAAAGGAATTTGGCTAGAGGTGACGTGAATTCAGATTAAACTCAAGTTGAGACAGAATTTCACTAGGGTGAGATCCCTTATGTGCTTGGAAACAGTAAAATTCAAGGAAATCGCACTCGTTCAGACTGCAGTTGAAGGAACATTTTACATAAAACCCTGTGAAACCAACCCAAAACTCTGTGAAACCAAAGGCACAGGCTTTTTAGCACTCCTGCAATGGAAGAATGAAGAATATTCTATGGAGCTCATGCACCCATGAAAATGTAAACAAGATAATGTATTTCTAAAAGCGAGATTGCGGCATGTTTTGAAGCATAATGCTGTAAAGAAGCCATTGTGGAAGTAACAAAATAAAAACCAAAACCCAAAAAACAAAGCAAGAATCAGTATCAAAAGATCTAAATATATGTTGCATACATTATTCTGGACTGAAAATACTGCTCTGGGAAATAAACATGAGATGCTTGAATGACAATAACCAAATACAGAAACAACAACAAAAAAGCCAGAAAAAGATGAGACAACAGCACAAAAGATGCAAAAATATTTGGGGACTTTGATAAGCAGATATACACAAAAAAATTCTTTAGCTTTCGGTTTTTGCTGTGGTTTTTACACTTACATTGTTGAATGCATAGCAGAACAACTGTAAAATTCCTGTACATAGGTAGAACTGGGTTCCTTGGAATATTTATCATCCTGTCAGGGGGAAATCCTTCCAAATTTATTTGGTTTACTTTCATTTTTCTGTTCACTCAAAGGAATATTAACTTCTCATGCATGTGTGCCAAAGAGTAACCTGGATTAAAAAACCAGTTCCCCTGAAGAAGAAATAAAATATGAGTATTTAGGTTACCAGTACTACATAACTGAATACTACACCACTACCTATGAGAGTTATTTGTATCCATTACATATAAAGAACCAACTGAGGAAAAACTGGTGATAAAACACTATGCAGGCATTATGGGGTTCTGACAGTAAAAAGAAAAAAGCGTGAGTGGTTTATGATACCTTCAGACTCCCAAGACACTTATATACCTGTATCACATTTTTCTAGTTTCAACACTTTCATTATCCTATACCACTGTGAGGAGCAACATAATTTTCCTGCATTTATGCTTTGTAGTGGCCAGTTTAGACACAGGTTTCTGAGGAAGAAGGCCCCCATCAGTGCAATATTTTGCATATTTTGCCCATAAAAATGTCTTCTCCCTCTGTGCTAAATCCAAGCGTTGTGAGGGACCAGGGAAGCCTGAAGACATTTCTTCCAGAACAGCAATCCTCCTTAAGTTTAACAGAACTTCAGGAAAAAAAAAGATAAACACTCTATTTATTTATTTTTATATATATATATATATATATAAATTTTGATTTGATGCCCATAAGGTGAGTTTATATTGTTTTAATTTGCAATTGTAGCGATAATGTTTCCAAATTTTAGTGGTAGCTTCAATACTGAGAAACACTGAGTTTTCAGTTTGCAGACCTGAGGCTGTTTCTCATAGTCCAAAGGCACAGAGCATGGATCAGCCTTTGCTACCAGCGGATGACAGAGTACTGACAGCTTTTAAAGAGTGCGGACTTGCTTTTTGCTCAAAGAAAACATTTTCCAGCAAGTCTTACTGCTGGGTTGGAGACCTCCCCGAGGAAGAGCGAACTCCAGGAGGCTGCTAATCTGTAGCCCATTTTTTTTTGACCCTTCTCACTGTGGTTCCAGTCCAGTCGCAGGCTTGGCAGAGCGCGGGGGTGATGCGCTGGACGCCCCGGAGCTGCTCGTCCTTCCCTGGCTGCTCGCCTCCTCCCAGCAAGACCCACTAGGTGGTAGCATCAACCCAGCCGCAAACCCCAGCTCCTCTGGGCACTGCCGGGTGTGCCTGCAAAATGTCGCTGCGGCGGGGATTTGCCTTTTCATGGCAGGCACCGGTGTTCTTTCTCTTCTGCCGTGCCCCAGGCTCCTTCTGGGGAGGGGTCTCCCCACGAAAGGTGATCCTGGCATTTATTAGGGGGTGAACGGACTCTCAGGACTGGGGATGCACCCACGGGGACTTCATGCGGATCAGGCTGAAGACTGTTGAGAGAAGCAAAGGAGACAAGAATGAGCTCTCTAACAGATTTTTGAATTTTTTTTTTTTTACCTTCAGCTTACAGATTCATTACCTTGTATCTTTTGCACACCCTAATTGTGCAATGCAATATTTAAGACAGATCACAGCTAAAAGGAGGGTCATGAATAATGTCTCGGAATGAGCTATATTTTAACAGCTGCAGTTTGCAACATGCAGTCCTTACTGGTGTTTAAATTTACGGTTTGCTTAGATGCATCATTGGGGACAGAAAACCCGGCCCTTGTTCTGCGTTTGTTTTATACTTTTATCACCATAACTACTCAAAATCAGTATTCTTTCAGAAAGTACAATTTTAAAATGGAGCCAGGAGTGCAAGCTCCTGCTTTTCTTCTTGGGATTTAGAGAATACCTAGAACAACAGAAAAGCAGACTTCAGTTTCCCCAGCCAAATGTAATCTGTTGTGCTTTAAAAGACATCTTTTCTTTAAAAACTCCTTTCCATTTTTGCTGTCCTCCTGACCTTTTCAGGTCATTTAGAGTGGCAGGTATAGCAAAACAGTATGATGAGAAGGGTTTTTAAGATGTTTAGTAAGTTGAGCAGCAACTGTTAAATGTTCAGAGGGGAAGGCAGGGTTTTTTTTTTGTCCATGAATAAATGAGAAAAGGCAATAATTTACTGAAGATTAGTGAGGAACGAGGAGGGATGCTTGTGTGTGCAGTCTGTACATCGCAGAGAGCATAGTGAATGAAGCATGGGTCAATGTGCATTTTTCCAGTCATGTCTTGCTGAAGTGTTTCAAATTATGGGATCTTCTTGTTTTCAGTCATGCTCTTCTTAAGATAGCTAGGAAATTACATAAAGACTAACAGTGAAAGTATGTTAAAAACACAGATATTTTGCTCAGAAGGCAGGTAATGACAAATTAAAGGTTTATCTCGGCCATGCTAATGAGATGCAATTGCACTGCAGTCTTTAATTACATGATCGCTTAGACCAGATCTTCAATGCATATAAATTGCTGTAGCTTTATGAAAGCCAGTGCCAGTATACACTAACAGACAACGTGACTCCCTTTCTTGAACAGAGCAATTTTCTGAGGAAGTATGTTCATTTGCTTGAATTAAAAGAAGTCCTACGTAGAAAATATTTTAATGGCTACTTAGCCACAGGTGGAGGGGGTTACACCAACTTAGCGAGAGCAGTGCACCAAGAAGTGCGTTGTTGTTATATTTCACCATTAAAGACTGATCATATACTTAAAGACTGTATCATCATCCATATGCACGAGGGGCAGAGCCCTGGAACCCATTTTTGGCTGGCGGCTGCCTAACTGTGCAGCTTCCCCGTTCCCTTAATGTGTAATTTTATAGGGCTGCCCTGGAGCCCTCTTCAAATATTATTGCAGCATTTCTTTCATATACCTCTAACATGCCAGGATGCAAATATAGCGCTACTAATGCCTCAGCCTATTTTTGTTTCACATCAGCAGTTAAGGGGAAAGAAGCTAAATCTAATATTTCCAGCCCTCCCCCTACAATTACGTTGATTATAAATACATAATGGTTTTGGATTCCCTGTGCTAATTTGATGCAGGTTCCCTGTGAGCATTAAAGTTGCTATTAAATAGCCCAGTAGGCGGTAGCCTGGCACAAAGCTACCGACTCGGTGGCATCTCTCTGGCTGCGGTGCGGGGTCTAAGTAGCAGACGCTGCAGAGGGGATCCAGGTAAACCCTGTGCTTGCTGCCATATGCATGCTCCTCCTGTGTGTCTTGCTTTTTCTTGAAAACTTCTGGGTTTTTGAAACTTCCTGGAGCTTAATTAATAAACATGACAACTAAGTGAGAGCTGGCACAAAGCCCCTTTCCCATCCAGCACATGGGCATAGTAGGGTAATTGTAGTTATTTACATTTGGCATCCAGCTGACTGAACTAACTGCACAGTATCTTTTTTTTTTTCTCTTGGAGTAGAGAGGCTATTAAATTAAACAGGTTAATGTGGCTGCAGCATTTCACCCCCCGCTATCCCCGCAGCCATAGTAAATCTGCCACCTGTTTATTTCCATAAAAATTCAATTACAGCACCGCCAGTTTATTCTTCTTATGTGAGCTGTTAACTTCAGGCAGTTTCAGACTCAAAGAAGCGCGTGGCCCGTTCCTTTCCAAAGCTGTTCTTTCCGATGCCCCTCCTCAGCTGGTAGCTTTTCTTTTTTTGCTAAGTACCCCAGCCCCACACCACGTGAGAATGAGAGAACAGATTTCTGCCATGGTGCTTTGCCCCGATGGTGCAAAACGCGAAGCTACGTGCGCACACACACGCGCACGCACCCCTCATCCCTAGCCGTGGGCCTGCACTGCAGGGCACAAGTAGAGGAGAACTGGCTGTAAGACCACAGCAGTGGCAGTCAAAGGAGGTTAGCAAAACAGGCTAATGACTGCTACGGTAAACCAGCATTCTTTCAAAATCCTTCTTTTATTCTCTCCCTCCCTTCCTCTTTCCTGACTTTCTCCTCTGAGAGATACAAACCCATCTGACTATAACAATGAGGCGCGCTGACTGATGTCCCTCTTTGTATTTGGGCCATGGTAGGTAAGACACAATTTTCACGAGATCATCCTTGAGACTCTTGTCATTGAATCAGATGCAGCCAGGAAACGACGAGGCTGGAATAAGGCACTACCTAGAGCATGTATTTTCCTTGCAGAAGGCGTCCCTCCTGCGAGGGGAAACCCCGGCGAGCAGGGAAGGCACTGTGCAGGGGTAAGGGACCTGGGCTGCCTCCGTGCTGTTTGGAGGTGCTCGCCTGGCCGTGACAAGGACGGGAGGTGGGTGGCAGGATGAGGAGGGGAAGGGGAAGGCATAAGGGAAAGTCACCTGGCAGTTTTGTTTCACGATGTCACTTCGTCCTCTCAGTATCCCCAAGGGACTGATAATGCTTCTCCATTTTATACAATGTTTAGAGAGCGTTGGATGAAATATGAGTACTGCTGTTTTCTTTTTTATTTTTTTACCACAAATCCCACCATTCCTGCAGCTCACAGATTCAAAAGCTATCGTGGCCTTTCTCTTCCTTCTTTCTGATGGGAAAAATAACTTGGAAATGTTATTCTTCCAACAGTCTAAATTCTGGTCAGATGCCTGATTTTTTCCATTTCATCACTGCTCCCTCCTCTCCCTCCTCCTCCTTATTTTGTGGTCAAGAGCTTTTGCTTCTGCCAAAAGCAACAGTTTTAATGGGGAGCTTGAAGGTCAAAACTCAGAGAAAGAAACAGCGTGTGACTCAGAAATGAAGTACATATGCTATCATCCTTGGTTCTGGTATTGCTGCTAGTATAGGCATTGTGGAAATTAAGGACCCTTTGGTATATGCTGTTTGCTGCGGGAGCACCTGAGGCATTAAGGGGATAAGAAGCAGGGTGCTCTGACTGCAGAGAAGGGAAAACCATTGGGTTAGGTCTGAAGGCCAGAGGATGGGACAGCTTCATTTTAAAAGTCGCAATAGTTGGAAGTGCCTCTTTTGGGACTTAACCAGAGATTCAGGGGCTGAATTTCTCCTGCCTCATGTCTTGCTGTCTGTGTTACGTCCCCTGTGGCAGCATTTGGCAGAGGTATGGGCTATTCTGCACTGAGGAAGGCAAGGAAGACTTGGGCTTGTGGAGCTCTTGAGAGAGACTAGATTTATTAACCGTGCTGCTGTGGCAAAAAGGCAAGTGTTTTCCTCAAAAAAAAAAAAAAAAAAATCACGCTACCAGAAGAACATTGGCTTATAAAAACATTGACTACTATTGTTGCCTGTTGCATTATTCTTTTTGATTTTTACAAATGTAGACCCATGCACCTTGAAAATGTTTTCAGACTGACTCCTTCAGCCTGAGATAAGTCAGGAGGACATGCTCCGAGGCTGCCTTCTCGTTCCGCAGTAGCCTGAAGGCTGTCGTGATGGGGGTACCTCTCCATTGCACCTGTCTGAAAGGGAGGATGCGCTTGCTTCATCCTATTTTCCATGAAAATCCTAGTTATAAGTCAGCCGTGCTACATTTGTAAGGGAAATCTGGAGCACAGGAAAATTCTGCTAATACCAAATTATATGGTTTTTTGCTCTCAGGTTCAATAGCCTTTGAGACAAAGACTGTGTCTACTTTCATGTACTTTTTCTGAGGTTTGCATAATTATTACGTATGACCAATGCATTGCTCAGGTTGTGTTACTTAAATATACTTAATAGTTATTAAATTTTAAGTATCAAATTTAATTAATTAATTAATTAATAATAATAATAAATTAAGTATTAAATATACTTAATAGTTACTTAATAGTCTTTGGAAATCTCCATAATTTTTTATTTTATTGTTTTCCCCTCCAGAGTTATGTCCTTGGGAGAAGAATTATGTTGTAGATCTTTGTGAAACTATTTCAATTTGGAATGAAAATGATATTTTCAAAGGATAGTTAAGAGATGGGGAATGGGTTTCATATCTATATTACAGTATTTTGTCAGAACCAGACACAGGTGCATTGTCTTTGGATACTAAATTATTCATTTCAAACACAGTTAAACAGTAAGATTTTTTTTTCCTTCTGGCTAGTTAGATTCTTCCAAATAAAATTCTAATGAATTTCTTCAGTCCTGACTATCATCGTAGGCAAAATTCAACAGGCAATTTATGCCTATGCTTACATTTAAGAATGGCAATTGACTTGAGTGAGATTTCTTTACATGCCAGAGTTCAAGTTTGCCTCCTGGTTCAAGGATTTGCATAGCCACATTTAAGTCAGCGTAAATGTTTGTGCAGGAAGGAGCTCTTGGCAGGAGTCAGAGCGTCAGAATCTAGTCTTTCTGCAAAATACGGGATAGCAAGCCTTTTGCTGGTTTTGTTGTTGAACAGTACGGGCTCATTTAAAAAAGAAAATCGCGACAATGTGTTTGCTCTTGCTGCAAGATCTGACGTGGCACGGACTGTTATGAAACTACTGGAATCCTAAGGCAATGCTATTTTTATTAATTTACCACAAGCTATATTAGAAATATTGTTGAGGAAATGATTTAAAAAACCGAAGAACATTGGACAGTTTCCAAACCTTTCCCATTTTGGGAGATTTTAAGGTTTAATTGGCAACTTTGACATCAGTCCTCCATAAGAACTAACTTGTTATTTTGCCATTATATAGCAATGGTCACTGTGGTGGAGGGGACATTTCCCACATGATCCCTGAGCAAAGAAAGTACATCTTTCCTTATATATGATCCTTGTATCTTTTATAAGGAACAAAAGACCAGGTAGCCCTGTGAAGCTTTAAAAACTCAAAATGATTTGCAAGCAATACACAAGTATTATTAATCCTTGTTGAAATGCAGCCTTCTGCAGGACAAAACATGGCAACTCTTCGATACAAAAGTGAATGATCATCTAGTGAACATAGATTCCTGGGGCTATAGTGAGGCACTATGTAATTACCTAAACTAATACATGGTCAAAGAAGTCAGAGTCCCATTTTATTCTAGAGAAACTCTTCTTCATTATGAAGAGTGATACAACTTTGGGTTGTTTTTTGTTTTATTTATTGTATTGTGTTTTATTTATTTATTGTATTTAATGTGTTTTGGTTTGGTTGGTTCCCTTTTGCCACAGAACACCATCATTTTAGTCTCTTTTTATGTTCTTTTATATACATTGTATTTCTCGGCTATTATCCTTTCATGTGACCTAATCACCTAAAGAAAGTATTAATGTATTTAGTAAAAGTCTGGACCTAGGTATTGTTTTTATCTTAATTCAAACAGGAACTGTGTAACAAAGGACACTGGATTCAGACGATCTGAGTTTTACTGATTCCTCTCACAGTTTTCTGGAAAAGGGGAATGTTAATTTATCATGCCTAACTTCCTGCGGGAGTATTAATAGATGGTATAGCATGGAAATATGTTACTATTTATTGACACTAACATTCCTCAGGCCGCCTGTAGGAAACCTTCCTTCCCATTATCTTCCACTCCAATTTATTTATTTTCAGCCTACCAGATACATTTATTATTTGCTGTCTGCAACTTCTTTGCAAGCAAAAATTTACTTCAAGCTTTATTTGGACATATTTGCTCTTAACTACTCCATACTGAGTGCTTTGCGTCACCATATAGCCTAGATTTTATTTATATATAATTTATTCTCCTACTTTTGTGGGTAAACAAAGTTCAATGCCTGCTGGATCCTAAGAGCTGTCCTGGTGAATAGGTGGCTTCCATCCAGAGTGGAACAAATAGGACATCTAGAAGAAAGAACATTGTAACATCCTCAACAGATTTTCCATGGGAAAAGAAAGGTCCAAAATGATTTCAAGATTGCTTCTTATTGTTAAACAAATTATTTGGAAAAGAGAAAGGTTGTCTTTCCCTTGACCGTGTCTACAAAACAAAGATGGATTTTCCCAGATTAGGTGAAGAGAATGCAATCAATGGCTTATCAATGCTCCAAAAATAAAAGAAGTCTTGAAATTGTTGCATTCACAAGTCAAAAGCAAGACGCCCACTTACCAACAGTTCACTGATGACACTTAACTATCCTTATATATGTAATGTGAAATTTAACTATATAAGAAATCCATGCTAGTGGAAAAGTTGAAGCTTGAAGCACATGGTGCAAACATTTTAAAAGCATGAAGTATATACATGGGGAGGTGGGGAACTGTACTTTTTTTCCCTTATTTTTTTTTTCTCAATTGTAGTTACATTAGGTAGCATAAGTTACAAGAATAGGTAAAATGTTTCCATTAGGAATATGTTTCCTAGTTTGACTCTCCATTTAATTGTGAAATCAATGAACTTTAAAGCAGTGAAAGAAAGAATAGAGAAAAGGTGGAATTTCCAAACTGGTGGTGTGCCCACAATTTTAAGAGTTATTCTTGTTCCCATTATCTTTAAACTGTCTTTTAAAACAATTTGTTTTACCAATTGGTAAAGAAAAAAATGATAAGCATTTACAGCACGGCCCAATCTACCCTTTCTTTCTGTGAGGAGCGGATACCACTGTTCTTCTTAAGGAGTAATTGTGAATGTAGCGGTGAAAGGTTACTTCGAAGAGCATCCAGACAGAGTATCCCATCCAAACAACTGCAGGATGACTGCCAGCTCTAACAAATAACCACTGACAGCCAGAACCTGGGGTGTTTGTGGGCGACATCAAGGTCTCAACAGCCTGACAGAGCTTGTCTGTCATTCCAGAAGGAGCTAATATGTTCTGAAACTTGTGAGCTTTAAGGGGTAATGACAATAAAGACAGCCTAGGAGGTCAGTTCCTCCGGGTGTCCCTTCCCGGGACAAGCTGCAGGCTAAACACTGGTTTCCTGTAAGTTTTTGATCAGAACTTTATGAAGGTGTGAGGATGAACAGTGACATAGAGGACTAGAATTAGGGATTTTGTGTTTTAACACTTTGGTTGAATTTTGCTATTTGAAAAGCAGGTACACAGCTGACTTCAGAAGTTCAGATAGGATGTAATCATCTCTCTTTTTCTTTTCTTTTTTTTTTTTTTTTAAGTTTCATTAAAAGTTTTCCATCAGTGGTAAGATTTCTAGCATAATTAAACCAAATGAATGATTCCTGTGTGCTCTCTAGCAGCAGTGATGGACTCTGCTGATCAGCTGTGGGCTAATTATCCTCTCCCATCCATGGCTGAAGTGAGGACTAAATCCACTGCCCTGCTGCACCTGTACAGCTTTAAGTAATTAAAAGGGTACCTGTTCTCTGCTTTCTAATTGGTTAGATGAAATGATCGGTAAACTGGGCTGATGGTTCCTGGCTGTGGATTTAAATGAAGGAGTTCATAAAGCTTCAGAGGAAGCCTACCTGCTTAGGTGGTGTCCCTGTTCCAGGCAGCAGGAGTAACGGCAGAGCTGCGGAGTCTCATTTCCAGGCAACATGGCAAAATGATGGGGAGAGGTGAGTGGTGTTACGGGATAGATTTCACCAGTATTGCAAGTGGGAGGGGGGATGCGAGACCACTGGGTTGTTTATGAAGTTTGTTGTAACAATTGCTCTGTTGTGGAAAAAGCTTTAGGGAGAGAGTTCTCAAGTTCTTGAAAGGTCACCAGGTAAGGTGTCAAACTGGGGCCATGTAAAACACAGCTACTGGTCCCCAGAGTGATTACAGCTGAAAAGCCCTTACCTGCTACCATTTAGAAATATAGCTGCTCGTGATGCCTTAAGGCTGGACTTTGTATCAAGCTTGGGCACAATTTTAAAGTGGGTATCCTCACTGACTTCAGTTGCTTTAATATATTGTGTAACTTAGCATTTATCTACTTCTATTAACTTGTGTGAAGTTGGGATGTGAATATGACCTTCATTTGATCTAGTCAACTTATTCTATAGTGTGCAGAGTTAAAGCTGATTATGGGTGGCAGGCTTTGAGGTTTATGGTATTCAGCATGAGGCAGAATTGTCTGGTCTGTGGGACTTTTAAGACCTGTCAATGCAAAGATAGCTAGAATGTTGAACTCTAAGAGTTGCTTGGCTTTTTTAGATCAAGTCTTGTGCATGGTGCTGCTTGTGCTTCACAGACATATTCTGTATTAACACGGTGTGACTGCTGTCCCTCGTGGGGCTGTCCAGAAAACTACTGGAGGTGTTTCTCCCTAATGAGTTTTTCTCAATGAGTAGCATGTTCTATAGATGCATGTTGTAGGAATACACTGTGGCTTTTGAAGTTGGAGTGATAATTGGTCCTTTTGAAGCTGGAGTGGTAATTGGTCCAGTGACTGTTTAGATGGAAAGCCCTATAGTATGTGTAAGCATTACTGATTTTTAAACTCTGAACTCTAGTTTCTTAATAGAAAGATTTTATGCCCTGTTCTTCTTATCTTGGTGTTGATGGCAAATCTGTCCTAACTTTTCTTATTGTCCCTTTGTTCTAACTTGGTAAAATATATCGCAAAAACATCTTACAGGCTTAGAGATTTTTCATTAGACACCTGCCACTGGGATCTGAATCTTCTTCATCCTGGTACTCCTTTATCTATGAAAACTAGCTGTAAAATGCTATTAAACCAGGCCCTTGATCAGAGAGAGTGTGTCAGGGGGCAACTACACCCATGAGACAAACGTGAAGAGAACTGCAGTAATGTCTCTGTCACACAGCTGAGCTGTCACACTCTTGCTGCAGACTGGAGTCGCGTGGGCTGGGCAGTTGTGTTGGGCTGGATAATCTCTTGGGAAAAATCACCTTCCTATCCTGGCAATAAAAGCCATTGCCTTATGTGTGATGATAATATATGCATCCTACTGCCAATATGATCCAGCCTGTACCTAACCAATATTGACAGACGAACCATTAAGGACCATCACTGAACAGAATCAGGCATGCTGGAAGGTGGGATGGATATGCTTTACAAACAGTAGGTGACAAGGACTGAAATGATGAACCAGATCCTGAGAAAGCATAAATATTTAATTTCATGTGGTCAGCTAGCTGGAAGGGGTAGCAAAGGGTGGAAGAAGCCCACCTCTGAAGTTATCACAGGGGATCTGAAAGACTAGAAGGAGCTAGCATGACACCAACAGATAGCCAACAAGCTTTATGCCAAGAGAAATTTTAATTTGTCTTCCTGTGGAGGGCCAGAGAAAGGCAATGGGGCCAGAACAGTGATTATCAAGAAATCTTTTTGCCTTAGCTTGTATATTATGTATGGTTATCCAAATTGTCTTCTGGGCAATACTTGGGCCCAACCATGTGATGCATACAATTTAATCAGAATATTTTTTTCCTAGTCTTAAAAAAAACACAAGTAAAATTATTTTATGATGAAAAGTTTTTGCCTGTATGAGTCTTAAATAGAAGAGATTCTTTACAATGTGGCTATGATGTCCAAGCTGCAGGCATATTTATTCTGAGGGAGAAGTGTGTAAATAAAGTACAGGTGATACCATGACAAATATCTTTTCAGCCAACAAAAGTGTGTTTGCAGTAAGAATAAATTTGCTTGGCAATTTTCACTTTGAATGATTTCCCCCCCCCCCCCCCCCCCCCCCGAAAGATAGGTCTGCAAAACAGAGTTAAACTATACTCTGCGATAGCCAGATAGGGAGGATATTAACACTGGGACATAATAAGAGGTCCCTCTCATCTAAGCTGTACCCTTTTTTTGCAACTATGGCCTTGGAGCAAAACTGTTGTTCCATGGGGGCTGTGAAGTAGAAAATGTTTTGTGGGAGATGTGGTGCAAGCAAAGAGCCTGGTTCACTTCAAAGAGCAGGGCTTCCAGACCACAGCTCCTGTGGGGCACTGCTGTGCCACAAAAATGTGGACAGTACTGAAATAAAGCTTTCTGTGGCAATTTGCATTGAAAGGATGTGTTTTGACAGTGAAAATTAAGACGCCTGTTTGGACTGAAATAACAAAACCAGTTTTCTCTCATTTCAGGATTTTTAGTTCATTTTGTTTCATGTAAAAAAAAAAAAAAAAAAAACCAAAAAAAACCCCAACGTTTAAATTTTCCTTCAGTACAATTAGACTGTTGCTTTACTGTGTCAGAAGCATTCCTTTAAGCTCACTGGAATACAGTGACTCAATCTTTCTCTTCTTAATACTTCAGTAGGATAGCCAGGTAGCTATATAATAATTTACTGTTGGTGGCTTTTTTAAACAATCATCAAAACAAATAGCATAGAGGATATTTATAAATGTGGCTTTGATACTAACAGCTTATTGAGAATCCTTTTTAATGGGTTTTGAGAATCTTTGAGGGAAATTAACTTTATTTGGAATTACACATATATTATTGGAAACAAACTTCTAATGCATTTGAACCTGAAGTATTGTGTAAACATTTTGATCCATAATCTTCCAGAGGAAAGAAGTGTCTGACCTGAAGAGACCCGCCTATACGGCACGTTCTCTGTGCTTTCCGAAGGAGCTTGAATTGTGCCGAGGGGGAGCTTTTGCTGCCCAAGCTGTACCTACTTTTTGGTTTCAGAGAGCTCTAGTCTCAATGTCTGTCCAGTTAAATCTCACACAAGGATGCATTCACTTAGCAATTGCAAAGTTCTGTTAAAACCATTGTTTTTTCTTTAAGCGTACCAGGTATTATCCTTTCTCCTTTGTAATTGCTTTATACAAAGCCTCTTCCCAGATTTACTATGATTATTCTTCTTTTACACCCTGTACACGAAACCCACTTTAAATTGTGTATATTTCTCATACATATTATGGGACAACGAGCCTAAAAATGACAAGGTAAAGCATCTTTGCAAAATACCTACTTCTAACTACTTTTAAAGCAACTTGTGTACACTTTGTGCTAGGTATTTTCTTTCATTATATATCAGCCTGTCATTTTTATTTTAAATGGCATAGTACATGATGTGCTTATAATGGTAATTTTAAAACAATTTTTCCATTCTCTGAAACGGCTTAAATCATTCTCCAAAATTTCTATTCTAAGTAAGTATTTTTAAATCCTTGAAGCTAAGAGTTATGAAGAGTTAGCTGTATTTTACAGATCAGATGGGTAAAAGAGAATGCTTGCTTATGGTCCTTGGAAAGTGTGAGAAAGTCTGATGTTGCAATTTAAATTGGAATTCTACTTTCTTCAGTTACTGAAAACGTTCTGTTTTCCCAACAAGTGTGTTTTGATCTGAAATTTTCCTTTCCCTACTTGAATGTGATTGGGGCTGGGGCGAGGCACAGAGCAGGAGTGGGTAACCGCATAAAAATTAGTTTAAGCAAATTAAGTTAGGTTGGTCTGGAAAAATAGTTATGTTAGCTCATCCCTCTGAGATCTGTCTTAGTGACTTCTCATTAGATGTTTGTGTGGAAATTACTTGGTGGTTACTAATGGAAGAATGTTTTGTAGATACGTAAAACTTTTATTTTTAAGAATGTCAGCTGTAGGGAAACCTTAAAAGTCCTAATTAGGAGTGCTTGAAGACATAAGGATTTTACATGTGCTGCAGCTTGCACTTGTAACACAGTGTGATAAATTGTAGTCTATTTTTAATTGATAAAATAGGATAAGCTGTGTTTTCAGAGTTCTCGGTCTTCATTGAGACTCTGAGAATATCAGTCACAGTTTACCTGTTGAAGTCTGGTCTTGAGCAGCAGATTAAGGTCCCTAATTTGTTGCATGAATTAGTTTTACCGTTTATCATTGCTTTTAATAAAAACAATTTAAACAGCATACTGCACTCTGTGTTATCAGGGTTAGTTACCCTTTGTAATGTAGAATCATGCCATCAGTTCTAATCATCTATCTCCTGCTACATTTTATGGACTACATAAGAGAAGAAACAGCAGCAGCAGTGTGTGTGGTTTTTTTTTAAAAGGTAGTTTGCAGCTCTTTTATTGATGCAATTAAGTCAAGTGAAGAGTTGTGGAAAGGCTGTTCTAGATAAGGGCTGCAGAAGGCCATGAATGCAGATTTTCAGAGAGGGACGGGGGTGGGGTAGGTAAGGGATTAAGTACAGAAGCTGATGTCCTTGCAAACAAGTCTATTCAGGCTTTACAACCTGCAAGCAAACTAATCTCAGCAAATGAGAGGGCAATGGAGCTGTTTGAAAGTGGGAGCTGATGCCCTTTAGCCCATGTGCTTCTGAAGCCTGCGCAGCATGCTGGAACAGAGAAAGCAACAAAGGAGGGTATTTCACCACTCTGGGGAAGAGGAAATTCAAGCATCCATGTGAGTTTTCTGCAGAAATCAAGTAATGGCAGAGGTTTGTACAGGTGATGTTATGACATAGGGCAGGAAGTTTCTAAATGAAAAATGAGTCCTTTCATTTTAGGCAGAGCAGATGTTTTAATGCTTTTCATATGATGTGAATAAAGTCCAGCATTGTGTATTGACTTCTGCTGTTCTGTGAGTTGCAAGCAACTTCCTTCCTGATTTGGGCATTGGAAACTTTGGATACAAAATATTTACTTTCTGACTGATGACAGGTGTTCTTTACTCCCTCTTTTTAATGTTTTGAGGTTAATATTACTGATATCCTAGTTTAATTACAAACTATATAAAAAGAAGTTTAAATATTCTAAAAAAAAATCTGCTGGTTATGAAAAGTGGATAACTTTTCTCTCAAATTTGAAAAAAGATATTGAGATGCTTTTGCAGGTAAAGAACAAAAAACATTAGAGATGTGGTTCTGATCAAAGTTATCACTTTCTTGGATGCTCTTTTTCTATTTGCTATTATTTATCCCAATATTTTTTTTGTGGTCGAAAGATGCATTTTCTACCTCTGTATGTACCTTATGGTATCATCCCTTCATTCTTTGAATGTGTTTAGACAGGAGTAAGGACGAAGTGTGAGGGTGCCAGGAAGAGACACAATTACAAAATAAGGAAACAGGTTTGTTACCAGCCTACAGGCAGTTAAAATGTTATTTGTTGTACTGTGAAGCAATTAATGGCTAAGACTGCAGGAAATATTTAATTGAGTATTGATTTAAAACAAATCCGGTGCTCACTTAAGTAGTTGCATTCTGTTGAACTGCTCTTATCTTGGGCTTAATATAGGCTTTCAGACAACAGTGTTAATCTGTATATGACCTTTGACTTTTTTTTAACCTCTTGGAAGATCAAGATAGGGAACTTTTGGAGGATCAAAACTGGCAGTGTTTGGAAGATGCTAGTATAAGATTATAGGTGTGAATTATGATAACTCTGATCAATTATATAATGATAATGCCATTTCATCTTAAAAGCATTAAACTGGCATCTGTATTACCTTCAAACTTCAGTTGAAGGTCCTTTGTCGCGTTTAAGTATTTATTTAAAAGTTAAGAGGTGTAGGGATGTTCTTGAGTATGTGCTCAGTGCCCAGATGAATTAGGACATTGCCTAGGAACAGGGAGTGATGACACTACTAAGACTCGTGGTTGCATTTCTTTACGTTCTGTTTCTCTCAGCTCTTGTTTGAGGGCTTTTTCATATAGATGTGATGACCATTATTGTAAGGCAAACAGCAGAATAAGACACCACTGACGTATTCCATAACAACATCCTTATTTTCTGAATCAAGAGAAATGTATGATTATCTCTGACTATTTTTGTGCATAATACTTATTCTCAGACCTGGTGCTGAAACTGGGGAAGCTTCGTACAGGTGGAACAGTTTAAAGCAGTACTCCAAATAATGGAGTATTGAAAACTCCACCCCTGTTATTCAGTGAGCAAGAAATGAACCATCCTGATGTGATTAGCAGGGACACACACTGCTAGATCAGGGAACAGTGGCCTCTGTTTTCTTATCGCTTACCAGACTTTGATTTTTCCCTCCTTCAGATACTGAGGTGTAAGGGAAAGGGATCCTGAAATGGGAGTCCCAGTGGAGAAATTTTGTTGAAGTTTCGCCTGCATCCAGTCCTAGGGAAGCATCTGCCTGAGAATGGAGGACTTCTGATTGCTTCTTGGGCACAAAGGCTGGCCTCCTGACAAACCCCTCCTTTTTTTCCAGGGAGAGAAGGAACTGGTTCTTTTTCTCCACCCCTTTTTTTTGTGTGATGTTTGTCTCCTTTAGTTTTTCATTGGCTTTTGTCAAATTATCCTCTTTGCACACCCTTATCTCATACAGCTTCGTTTCTGCTTTCAGCTAAGAAATCAAATATGTAGTTTTTCTCATAAGCCTTAAAATACTCATGACAAATATTAATTAATTAACATTAATTATAGTATACACATGAATCAAACTATTTCTGAAGTAAAATAATAACTTTGGAAAAATATTGCCCAGTGGCATTTGTAAATGTCAAACAGATTTATAGGGTTTCTGTCTGTCTTTTCAACGTCCAGCTAGATTTTAAGAAGCTCATGGCATCTTTCCTTTTGCTGCTATTTCTCTGAATTTCATCCTCATCAGTAACAGTGTCAGCATAGATGAAAATGTAAAGTATGCTCCTAGGGAGCTCTCTCCAAATTCTAACTTTCTACTATGCACAGTAGGCTAGCTTAGAAGACATTGCCTATCCTCAACTACAGAAAGCTAGATTGGTAATTTATTATTATAAAATGTAATACTCGTAATACTGCCTAGTTAGAAATTCACTTATTGTATGCACATCACTGGTTACTACCCTAACCAAATGTATAATGATATGTAATTATATTTACCATGTTTACCATTTTATAGATGTGAAACTCAAGCACAGTGGCCCAAAATTGTGCAGAAATATCTCAGCTTAGTGTTGTATCCTCTTTCTCTGAACAGTTTAAAAAAGGAGGGGGGGAACGATGACCCATGTGAGTTTCTGTAATGAGTTGTCACAGAACCGCAGGTGGAACAGTGAAATTCTGCCTCTGCTGTAACCATTTAAATCTTTCTTGTTAATAGCAAGATGAATAACACACTGACTCTTCTTGTTACTTGTAAGTCAATAGACACTCCAATAGGATGAGTGTTGCTAATTATGATGAATTAATATTAGACCAATCGTATCTAAACTGGCAAGTCAAAAGATTGAAAAAGTATAGATTATCTTTCAGATAGACAGAGGAAAAAGTAGTTTAGCAGAAGTAAAAAGCCCAGACTTTTCCTCATATCTCCTTCACTTTCTCAAGTACATTTAAGTTCTTTTGCCTCCAACAGTCCCAGGAAACTAAACTTGACCTAGACTGAATTCACTTACAAAGTTGAATACTCGTTTCTGCATTCAACAGCTGGATATCTCCCTGTCTGAGGCACCTGCCAGGCTTGGTACTCCTGTGCTGAGGGGGGCTCAATAATGCCTCAACTGGATGAAGAGAGCGAATACAGCTGTTTTGTGATCCTGAAGACTCTAATTCCCTAAGCCTTTTACAAATGCAGCTTAAGAGCAGAAAAGCTTTCTTTGCTTTAGAGTATATCTTAAGTTTCAGGGAAAAGGACTAGTGTTTCGTTCTTACTCGTATATTTTCATAGTACTTTGAGCCTTTTGATTTGGGGAAAAAGATGTTGCTGGTGCCCACTCTGAAAGGCCGCTTCTGTTACAAAAGCAAGAAATTCAGTGTATATTGTATTTGTCCACAAAGACAAGAGCATGTCTGATGTCTTCAGATCATCCAGGATTATCCTGCAAGTTAATGTGGGAGCACATGAGAACAGTGACCTGATGCTTCAGAAATGGCAATTCATAATTTATGCTGGATAATATGTGCATGACGACAAGCTACAATAATGCAAAGATCACTTTGCTTTTAATAGTCTGATCTATTCCATGGTGCTTCTCCAACCACCCACCTGACATGGGTAAGCACAAATACATGTCCACGTGAACACAAACAAAATTTGTTTCCCACTGGAATGCAGGATCTGGTGGGAAGTTTACCCAAAACTTTTTTGAAAACACACATGATGGGAGGGATTTTTTCTATCCTTAATGTTCTTTGTCTGTAGAAGGGCAGAACAGATTTTTGATTGATTATTCATGAGACAAAACGTATCTCTACACTACACTGGTAACAGTGACCCTTTATGAAACAAAAAGAGCCAGCAATATTTAGTGTTAATAACTGAGCACAAAGTGATGCAAATGTGCACCTCAGTGCTGCCTGTGGGTAAACAGAAATCCCAGGCGCAGTCTGCCTCGGCGTTTGATGCATTGATGAGGGATTGACTGTAAGAACTATTTGTTGTGGGAAGCATTGGGGTCTTTTCTCTCCAGGTAAGTAGATTCCATTTTAAAAGAGGACAAACTACTTTGAGCAAGGTTTCGGTCTGAAGGTAGAAATTTCCCAGGAGCCCTAATGAAAGTGCTTGATAATGGGACTGAACAGCAGAGCTGCTCTAAGCCCTGCTTCTCCCGTCATCGCTGCTCTTTCCAGGCCAACTAACACTGGAGTGGAAGGGCTTGCTGTGGTACCTTGTGCCTCTTTGTGTTTGGTCACTGGGACCGTGTGCTTTCAGCTGGTGGATGATACTGTTGTAAAGCCCACCCTACCCTCGGTATATGGAACTGGGCAAGTGACAGTGCTTTGGAAACCACCAACTTGTTGTGGTAAAAAATTGCTCTTGAAACTTAAAGTGAACTTAAAAAAATGGCCATTCAGAAACCCATGGGAAGGTTAGGTACACAGGACAGTGCAAAGATGATGAGCAAGACTCATTATTCTGTGCATGCCAACTTCCTGACATTGGACATATCAGACTTAAATGTAATTTCATACTGTAAACATATAAAATGTTTTTGCTGGAGTGGTCATAAAGTGCAGTGAAAGAAAACTATGTATATATGCACTAATTGAGTTGTAATACACCAACCACCTCATGTGTAATAAAAATATGCAACTCATGTTTGTTTGATTCCAAAGCAGTTCTGTTATAACTTTATAGGTGCAATTTGGCTGGAAAGGAGTTGTATAAGGAACAGATTGTTAAATGCCTTTTAAAAAATGTTACTTACTGCTTAACAAGCTGCTTTGAGTGCAATTTCTCTAATCTGTTGAGAAAGAAGTATAAATTGGACTTGGTGTTTGTCTAAATAATTTAACTATATTTTGGTATACTAACTCACAGTGTAGTGGTAAGGAAACTTTGCACCATTGTCTTAACCTGATTTTTCAGTTCTTTGGCTGGCATATAAGTGAAGCTGATTTGTACTGCAAGCACGTAATTAGTGCTAGGTTTACTTTTGGGGTGTGGGGTTGTTCCTTTTTGATCAGGTTTGTGTTTTCTATTAGATTTACCTAACTGTCAGGAGATAGGGAGCCACAGTTCCCATGCAGGTTCTCTTTGTCCTTGCGGGAGTTCTCGGGAACCCCAGAAACATCCTTTAATGCCCTCAGTTGCTTCATGTCAGGAGAATCTGCAGCCTTCCTTCCCACCTTGTTCTGTGATCTGACAGATTTCACAAGCTATTGTAACCATGGCTTGCCCAGATCTGGGATGGGTGGGAGATTCAAAGACAGTGTAGAAGATAGAGGAACAAATGTTGCTAGGTTGTTTGGAAATCCCTGATTTACAGTACTGAACAAGTTGTCTTCAGCCATAGGGAACTTTTTTTTTTGCTCTGGGGGATATGCAATTTTAGGCAAAAGGCAAAATAAGTGTTATTTGTTGAAGTCGTTACTGACCATCTTTCAGCTTTAGAGGATTATGTAGCTCTAGTCTCTGAAGACTGGACTGCTTATGTTTGCGGAAAGACATGCTACAACTGAAATTCTCCTCTTAATTTTCTGCTGCTGTGTTGTGTAAAACCAGCTGTGGTGTTCATGAAGAAGCATATACTAAATAGTTTTTCAAGTATTTTGTGATAACAGATGCTATCAGAAGTGCAGTATTTCAGAATTTTAGTGTATTTCTTCTGGTATCAGGAGAAAAATAGATTAAAAAAAAATGCCCTAGTTCTCATGAAATTTTAAAATTTATTTTGTTGTGTAGTGTTTTTTTTTTTTTTTTAAATAGTACCTCTTTTTGGTAAAAGTCTTAAGGTGTCAGCATAGCTGAAAATTCACTTAGGGACTTAGCCTGTGACTTCAGATGAAAGCCTTATTGGTCCAGTTCCTTAAAATTAGGTGTCCTGCCTCACAGAGGCTTCATTAGGAGTTATATGGTTAGATGCCTTTGAAGACCTTAACTTGGGCTCTTGCATCTCTTCCACTTACCCGTTGAATAATTTCCTTCACTCTTGTGAAGACTTGGAAGAATAAAGCAGGTAGTCAATCACTATATTTTCATCTTTCTGCTTTTCTTAGTAGACTATATAGGCTACAATTCAGAAATTACTTTATTCCAGGCAAAGGAATATGCCCACTATGTATGTGCATTGGCATGTCTTGGGGAAAAACTGGTTCCAGAGTAGCCCTCAGTCTTATCTTAACATGCTTCACTGGAAAAACAGATTCTTGCAGTCCACAGGCAAAATAGCAATGTTTTGAAAGAGGTTTTCAATATGTATGAATCGCAACTAGAATAATGGTAGTTTCATGTTATACTTTGTAAGGACTGTGTAAATGTTTTATTATTAGGCTGCAAAAAAGATTGATCTGTGATTTACTAAAACTGTGAGAGGAAAGGCATGCTTTTCACTGGCTCACAATCTGTGCCATATTTTGCATCACCTAAACAGTGAAGTCTCTTAGACCTAGGAGCGGGTAGAGATCCATCCTGAGGGAGGACATGGGGAACCTGCAGCATGCTGAGGTCTCTCCTGCTGAGGAAGTGCATGTACCTTATCGGCTGGTCTTTTATGTGTGTGCCATATTGGAGCTTCTTTTATCAGATTTGCCTCTTTCATTTTCTTCATGTGAACACCTGGCATCATGGACTCTGATTTAAGCATTGTTCTTTGTGCTTTGTAATATCTGGAAGCAAGGTCATACATAGCCAACCTAGTCAGCTGACTCCTTTTTACCAAGCTTTGTATTAGGATGCATACACACTTCAGTCTCTCTAGAAAGAAATATTTCTATTCCCTGGCTCTTACTGGGGTCAAATCACACATCAGTTCCTCTGCTCTCTAAATAGCCCTGAGGAAGTGTATATAAAACTCATCAGCAACTGTTTAAAGGCCATACCAAACTAAAATTGCACATGTCACCTTACAGGCAAGTTTACAAAAGTCACAGAGATGTTAAGTCCACTAACAAGTTTCTACCTTCCCGGTAGCTTCTGTTGTCTTGAGTTTCCGTCCTGAGCATTAGGCAAACAGGTCTGTGGACTGTATGGCAGGACTGTAAGCTACCACTCGCAACTGTGCTATAGTAGCTGCTGAAAGCATTACAGCTTCCTTCAGCGTAACTTGTCTGTCTGCCCCTTCCATTTCAGAGACTCCGAGAACTACATGACATTTTAGGGAAAGTTTGCAGTATTTCTTGGCTTGTTCTCTTGAGCCAGGACAGTTTAAAGCCTCATCTCTAACTCAGATTCCCAAAATGCTTAAGTGGCCAAATCCAACTGAGATAAGTTGTATTAGGTGCTTACCTATGCTTGGCAGACTGTCAACTGCCAGGCATCAATTTCCAGAGTCACAAGATGAGATCTGAATCTCAGCAATTTCAGTCTTAAGTTTCTAGGCCCTATAAATATAAACCATTTCTCTTGCCTCTGAAAAAAATTATAAGTGAAATAAACCAACTGATTCTGAAGAGCACTTGATGCAATGCTTTCCCACTCATTTTCACCCAAGTTTAACTTTTTATCTCAGTCACATGGAATACAGATGGGATATAAGGTAAACTTGAAAGGGCATGCCACTTGGAATATGTCAAAGGCTTTGGCTTGGCTTAGTTTGGGTGTGTTCCTGTGTATTATTAGGAGGGAAATCTTTAACACCTTAAGACATCAAATTTGCAGATCTAAATCTTATTGCCATAGTAGGAGAAACTGCATTTCAAATGGTTCGTGACAGAAGTTTCAGCTCTTAATACTTAATGAGGCATTGATGATGGGCCATTTCTCTATTCCAAACAGACGAATTATATTGGCAGATGTAACTGTGGGAAGATAAGTGAAGCATCTTGTGTTTGAAGTGCAAGTTGTGTAAGTGGTGAAGGGCAAACTGCCTATGGCCTTCTCTCTCTGAAGCATCCTCTGTAGCTTGAACAGACGTTAACTACTATTCACACACTACCTGTGGGTGTCTTTAAATATTTATTACTTTCTCCCTCTTTAAAGTTAAAGCCTGCATCTGCCCACCACAAAACAAGTCCTTTAAGAATAGATGTGGCTCACTGCCTCTCTACAGAAAAAGCTGGTATTTAGCAGAGGAGATAAAAGTTTGTGTCTGCAAGTAGAAATTAAATTGCTCATCCCCCCTGCTGTGTGGGCAGTTCTCATTCCTTCACTCTTACCACCTCAAGTTGTTCACTGCAAGTCTGAGGCAGAGTAACGAAACAGCATCTGGCTATTCTGGAAAAAGCCTGGGATTCTTAGGACAGACATTTCAACGTTAAAAATAATAATTAAAAAAAGGTATTCAACTGCTAATTCAACTTGCATTTTTAAGCACTGAATAATCCTTGTCAAGCAGCCAAGGACTGAAGATAAATACTTGTTATAACCACCATTTTACTTCTGGGAAAGCAGAAATGGACAATTAACTAGTGAATAGTACCAAGGCTTCTTGGGAGGAGCAGGTGTAATGACCCCCTTTTTGGTATCTGTGTATACAGAAACCTAATTATAGTGCATTTTTACATAGCAGTAATGTGAGCAGGCAGAGATTTGCTTTTGAGCGACTCTTTCAATGGACCCAGTTAACGCCTTCTGATATATTCTGCTAGGTGGGCACCTCGGTTCAAAGCTGGATAAAAGACCAACACTTCTGTTATGAATTAATAACTTTTTTAAAGACTTATCTCAAAGTGGGAAAGGAAGTAAATAACTAAGGTGAATTACTGATAAAACAGTGTTTGCACTCAGATTAAATGTAGGTTTTCTGGTCACAGCAGACCAATCACTGCTACTTAACATCTGCACCTATTGCTGCAGTATTTAAGTACAATCTCAATCTCTGCAGAACTTAAGCATGAGGCTTAAAGGCCTTGGTGGCACAATCTTCTCCAAAGATCAGAAAAAGTAGAAACAGCAGTCTCTGCCATTAGCCTCAGGACCAGAATGAGTAGCATTAGTGGGGACATATTTTGCATGATTTGAAGCATGGAGACAGAAGCTGCTCTGCTCTTTGTTCACCTGGAGTACACTGGGCTGCCTGAGGCACAGATACTCCCTCTGCACAGCCTCCGATCACAGCCATGTGTTCAGACTCTTAATCCGGTCCAAAAAGCTTGCCTGTAGCCACAGAGTGAATTTGGGAGGTTTAGTCAGTCTCTGTTCTGTGGAGTTTTGCCTTTGGAGAAATAGCAATAGCAAGGGTGAACTTCATCCCTTTTCCACAGGGAAAGAAAAGCAGCTTTATAGTGCTTGCTCTTCCAGAGCTTTAGAGTGTAAGGATCTTTCCCCCTTCAGATGCCATCTTCCATCTAATATCACTTTTTCTAGTGCCACTTGCTGGGTGGGCCTGTGATTGATGCCATGAGCTGCTTCTCCTCTGCTAGACCAGCAGAGCACTGAGCTCCCTCTCCTGCCTGGCCCTGCAGGTTGGTGTGCAGCGATTAGCACTGTGCTGAGAAGCCCACTACAGTCAGAAGACTGGGAAAGGTCCAATTAAGGACACAGAGATCCTCATCAGTCTCTGGTAAGCAGAGTGCTGGGACTGGGACTTCCAGTTAGCATCCTCTGTCAGGCAGGGATCTGCACCAGAGCAACTGTCCTGAGCAATTTAATGGGATTTTTTTTTTTCCTGCCAGTTTGCTTTTTGGCTGTTACTAAGCTGTGTTATCTAAATTTGACTGTATGATTAGAGTGCCTTGCAAAGGATGCAACACTTGCTTTTCTGTTAAAATAAGCTCACAGAGTTCCAGGTTCTCCCCCAAATCAAATCCAGTGGAAAAGCAATTTTGGACTAGGAATTATTTCATTTTAATGTTGACTGACTTCTACAGTAGTAGATGATTAAGAAAATACTTTGGGGGGAAATATTGAGACACTTGTTCTGGAAATGTCAATACAGAATTTTATGACATTACCAAAACACTGATGTCTTCCCCCCCCCCCCCCCCGCCTTGATTGTCTCAAAAATAAAGATTTGGCAAGGTTTCACTTATTCAATTTTACAGGACGCTGCTAGGTTGTGATTATTTTTTCTTCAATAAGCTTTCCATATTATGTCTCTGCTGCTTTTTTCCTCACATCAATATCTGAAAAGAATGTCAGATCCATTTGAAGATCAAATTTTTATGTATTTCCATGCAAATAAAAATATTTTATTTTAAAAAAGTCTAAACTTACCCTTTGGAGAGCATCTAGACATTTTTCTGCTGTAAAATTAGCAGGCAATCTAATAGATTTGCTCTTCAATGTTTAAATATCTTCCTGAACATTAACAAGTCTGCTCTACAGAGATGTGTGGTGTCCCCTCAAGAGTTATGGTGGTGACTATGCAGGTTCCTCTGTGCTTATCTATAAATATGAAAACACCACACAGAGTTAAGAGCTTATTTTCCTTGTGTGTATGGGCTGTGACATCTCTGATATGACTAGCACAGTGTGTGATAGCGTGTGTACAACAGCTGGGCTGAAACATAATACTTGTTATTTTGTGCAGAGGGTTTTGCAGTTTTTACATGCGCCTTGTCTGCTAGGATTACTTCCCCATGCACAACAGGCTTCTGTTTACCTGTAACTAGGTGGGGCTTCATGACCAGCTAGGCCCTTGTTGAGTAACCAGGCAGAGTTTCTTGGCCATTGAATAATTATCAAGTGACTTTAAGTATGATGCTATTAACTGTAAGGTTAAAATAACATGTGTCTGTCAGCTCTGATATGACATTCTGTAAGTTCAGGCTCACGCTAGTGCTAAATTAACTGTGTAAAGTCTCACACCCCAAATCATATGGCTTCACTTCCAAGCCCCTCCACACACAGAAGGATCATTGTAGCTTACTACGTCTCAAGCATAGTTTTGGGCTGTGCATTAATCTTGTCTGGTTGAGAAGTGTAGGTAATAATGAAACTTGCATTGTTGACTGAGAATTGCTTATCAGGAAGGCTATATGCTAGTGAACAAGGTCAAATCAAAGTGGGGAAAAGACATGTTGATTCTGGTTGGAAAAAAAGCCATGTGTGAATAACTAAGGTTCCACCAAAAATGTATTATATAATCATCCCTAAGTGGCCTTTTTCCCCCTGTGGATGACCCATCTATTTTGTTTTACCTTCATCCTCTGCAGCACTACCCATGTGAGTACATTGCTTGTACAAACTGCTGGGATGTTGACATTTGGTGTCATTCCTAGTTAGATGCTTGCTTTCTCTTTATTTTTTTATGAGACATCTGGGGATAAAACTTAAAACTTCCACTGTATCTGTATCATAAATCAAACATTTTGCTGGAGGATAATGGTGCACTTAAAACAAAAAAAAATGATGTGGAGAATTCAATCAATACAATACCTAAAAAGCAACAGCTTGTCTGCAGTTTGAATTGTGATTCATTAATTAGAGTCAGCATTTACATATTTATTACAGTGTGCTGGTTTTGAAAACAGCAAAGAATGAATTTGTCCTTTCAGTGCATTTTATCAGTGTATGAAAATCAGAAAAAAATTTTTATTGTGTTTTTTTATGTACATCGTTTGAGTAATGTACACCCCTGGGTAAGGCTTGTGGGGAATCCCCCGAAGTGAATTCAACTGTTCTACCATTTTAGTTCAATTTTTGCAGATGTTTAAGAGAAGAATTTGTTCACGCAGTCCCTTAATGAAATCTCATATTTCAGCAGTTGAATGCTCCACATTTCAATCTATGTACTCCCATAAAATAGTTTGTGTGATTGAACCCTGTAGATATTATCCACTGCAGGACTATGCTTTCCGATGTTCTCTGGTACCAGCAAAAGGAATTAAATGAGTGAACAAAAAAAGTGAATGTTCTCTGTGGAATAGACCTCCAAACTTGGAAGAATTAGCTGTTTGATGCTATAGTGCACCCTAAGCTACTCCCCTCCTGAAGAGTAGCAAGCTGGTGAGATGCGACTTGGGTACATCTGTATTTCAGGGTCAGCAGGGTTTGGTATAAACAACCTGACTTGTGAATACAGATAGCCTTCTCTTTTCTCCCTTTCCAGCTCCCTGCTTGCTGCCATGAGTACCTCTGTGGTCGCTGCTGGCCCTAGTGCTGGGTGGAGCTGGTAGACTTGCTGGAACCCAACAGCTCAGTCCAGAGCTATCATGTCCACAGTGCTCTAGTTGCTCCAAGTTTGGCCCCTGGGCAGGTAGTGTACCTAAGATCTGTAGAAGCCTAACCTTTTGTATCAGCCTATTAAGACACAATTTTTTTATTTGTATCAGAAGAGGTATTAAAAAGGCTAACTGCTGAAGCAATGTTAGCACTTTCCTCTGTAGTGCAATACATGTTACTAATTATTTACAAATATACTTGGTGGCTATGTGTAAATTCATTTAAATGTAATCAGTTTACTGGATGTGGCAAGAGCAAATTTAATTGACTAGTAAAGACTGTTACCTGTCTAGTTCCTGTGCCTGAAATGGGAAGGTGAAGAATTTAGGACCATTTGCAGAGGTCTGCAAATTACTTCCAGACTTTAAACTGAGTGTATCTTTGCAGGATTACAAAAATGATACTGAGCCAAGTGAGTTCTCTTCCCTGTGGACAATATCTTAATGCCATGTTAAAAGGCTGTCTTCACAGCTTGCTGGGACCAATGGCAGCACCTGGCTATCACTTGTATCACATACATGTGAAATGAAAGGTGTAAAATGAAGAAATTGAATCAAACCCTTTGAGTCAAAAGCTATGGGTCTGCTATTAGATTGGAAGAAAAATAGCTCTGAATTTTTTTAAGCATCTTTGGGTCCCTTATCACCTCCGAATTGATCAATTTCTCTTTTCTATGGCAGAAGCTCAGACTTTCTATTCTACCTCATTTGACTTTCAGCCCTGCAAACTCCCCATTCACCTGTTAGCAGCAGCCAAATAGTGGCTTAAGTACATATTTGTCACTATCCCTGCTAAAGAGTGCTTCAGAGATGGCAGTTGTGTTTCCAAATGACACACCTCCGTGAAATCACAAAGCAATGCAAGAGGATGGCTCTGTAATCATTGCTAACTAGGTTAAAAACACCTCAGAAACTCCATCTAATGCATCCTGGATAAATCTATCTCTAGAGCCAACTTCTAGTGTTTTATAAATCATCTATAACAGTAGTTTTTTTTAAAAACAAGCTTCAGGCACACAAATATTTTTTCAATAAATATGTGCTTTCCTTATTGAAGTTTTTGAGGTTTTCTGTGGGTTCAAGAGCTTTTCATCCTTCTAAACTATGTCACATTTTAAAATCATTACAAAAGTAACCAAGCAGGCTTCTGATACGTTTAATATGCTCTTACTTTAATAAAATATGTTGCTGATACGCAATTCCATGTTTGAGGTCTCTTTCACTATCTCAGGCTTTTCAAAGCAGCGCATCATAACATCTTCCATTTAAGACCATTTTTTCAAAACCTTCAAGATGCCTTCTCCACTCTTGTTCTCTAATTTTCTATCACAGTGAGTTTATTTAGGAGACTTAAACTGAATTAGTTTCACAGACTTCCTCACAGGCTTCACTTCTAGGAAGAATAGCATGTTACCACCTTTTCTGTAGCTACTTGGAGAGTGATGTGAAATGCACAAAATAAAGGCGGGTTGATAATGCAGTATTTTTCTGGCACTGGTTTGCAGCTTGTGTGTTATCCTAGCAGTGGCCACTGCTAGGATAATCCTGAATATTGGCACATCAGAGCTTTACATCACTTGTCAATTTGCCTCCTGAATTTCAGAAGGGGGAGCAGAGACAACTGTATCAATATGTCATTTTTGCATACTCTGTTTTAATTGCTTAATAATGGGCATGAATTGCAGAAGGGTGACTATAGCCCATAGCTCTCTGTAGCTGGGGAAGTCTCCTCTCCTCACTGCAGGTTTTGTTATCTTCAGCCAGGCATGTTGCTTATTTTTCTGAGCAAAACTTAATTTTAATAAACCCACAGCAGTAAACACTTTGAGGCATCACTTCTAATTATTTTACAATGGCAAGTATAGGTCAGATCTAGCAAGGAAGCCTGTTAGTCAACCAAAGTAATAAACTGAAAATTGACCCATAAACATGACTGACAGTTCCTCTTTGGATTAAAAAAGAGAGCAGAATAGCTTGAGAGGAGTTATGGAGAAATATCAGTTTGATTTATGGACAGTAAGCTTGCTGTGAACTGTATATGAACATGGATCTTAAATAAGAGCTACCACTTCTTGTTTGAAGTGAATCTTTAATGCCAGTGTAAACTTTGCAGAGAAAAATAAATAATCACTATTCATTCCAGTAAGAACGAGCTGGGAGTAGAAATGTAAAATCAACCGAAGAAACTGGGATCAGAGGTTGCACTCTTGCCCTATATTGTTCTTATGTAAAGATTTATTTTTGTCTTTGATGAATTCAAACACATGCAGAGAGAATGGATTGTTAATCTACATAACCAGGCTCATTTTGTAAGGTTAGCACAGCCAAAAACCTGAAATCCTTATGAAAAATGAAACTACATTTTGATGTGAATTGCAGGGGTCCAACACACCTATGAAGTTGGAGGATTCACCCTTAAGATGCGAACTCTATTTTTAGGCTATCTAGATATTACGTGTCTAACACCTGTTAGAACAGCTTGGGGATCTTTTGCCAGTGTCTTCTGTGGGAGTTCGTCAGTGGCCAACTCATCAAACCCAAAATATTTATCATTTTCAGTCAAAACTTCCTTTGGGTTTCTCAGCTCTGGGAAGAGTCACTGAGGAAATGGATGAGCAAGTGTTCATTCCTCTTCCTGTCTTGATTTGGAGCAGTCTGCTCTGAATATATTCTCCCTTCATATACAATTGATTTTTTTCTTTTTAGAAAATCCAAAAGACCTCACTTTCACTGGGATAAGATCACATTTGGAAATACTTAAATTGTTCATGAAACAAAAATGTTGTTTGGGTAGTCCTGGAACAGAAAAATGCCAACAAGCTTATTATAAAGAAAAACATCAACTGCAGCTGTATACAAAGTGGTTCCCTTCAAAATTCTGGGAAGCAAAATTAATTTGGTGATGCCAAAATATTAGGCCGACAAGAGTGAGGAGATTTTATATGGTGAATATTTGTTTAGTATTCAATCTTGAGATGAGGTTCACATGTTCAGCCCCGTTCTCAGGGTTTAAGTCCAAAAGATGTCCAGAGCAGCTAGAGTCAATGAAGCAAAGTGCTACAAAGCCAGGAGCATTTATTACTGATATTTTAGTTACAGGCATGCTGTTCTTAAATTTGTATCTTGGAGGGGGAAAATAAAAACAAAAAAAATCCTGGTTTTATCTACTTTTGTATGATGTCTTATTAAAAATCCTTAAGGAGCGTTCATTTTCTGTGTATGATTACGTATTTAGGCTTGGAGCAAGTGCCACAACTAGCTGCCTGTTAGCCTGGTACTTGAGTCAACACAGCTTCTTACCTAGGAAGGTAGGATCTTTTCCATTACTTAAGTATGTATGTTCTAAGGCAATCACCAAGCCACCCACAAGAACAGCAATTAAAAACCAAATCCAAATCCTAGAGGACCAAGAACAACTTCCAGATCTATCTTTCAAATCCATGGCCAGTTTTGTGACAGTCAGTGCTGATTCTGCAGCTAAAAAAACCCTCCGGTTTATTGTGATGTAAAATGTCTTAACTCACTACATTTTAACTGCAGAGAGAATAATTTTCTCTGAATGAGAAGCTGTGGATAGCTGTACTGCTCTTAGGAGTATCTGGAAAGAACGCTTACAGAAGAGGGGGTCACAAAGGCTTGATTCAGTTAGGCTAGCTCTAACCCTTTAAAACTAACTTCCTCATCTAATGTGATTGTATATTTTGAGACAAAATTCTAGGTTTGCACTTGAAGGACACTTTTTTCCTAGCGATATTTTCCTTTCCCCTGGGTCTAATATGTTCTTTCAGCTGGATAAAGTATTTTCTATAGATGGATTCTTCTCTTGTCTCTGTACCTCATCTTCCATTCTGTGTAACATATATTCTTCCTTACTAATAGTATAAAATAGAACTGAGGAGTGATTGGCAACTGTATTCTCTTTAGATGACAAAAATATAGCAGAATATTCTGACCAGTTAGTATATAAGAATGAGGATAATGAATTTCCAGAAGTTATGCCACTTCACTTAACTCAGAAGATAGAAATAAGCAACCTAGCATCTATCCAAGAAGTTTGTTTAACCAGGATGCATCCTAGGGAATTTAAGACAAATGAAGCTTAATGGCAATGGCTGCTGATTTGTAGGGGTAGTAATTCTATTTAAGTGGAATTTTTTTCAGCTGATTTAGTGGTGCTCAGGTCTTTATCAGTCTCATTACTTCTTGCCCTGCTAAAGCAGTGTTCACTTTCATCCTACCTGTAGCTCATAAATGCAGTAATTTAATTCTCAATTCTCTCTCTGTGGTTGATAGCTGGCTTATTCTCCACCATTATGCAGTTAATCAATCTGTGTATAAAACAAAGATTAATCAAGACTTTGTATAGTCTTCTGTAACTTGTTTCCTTTTTCTAATTACTTTGATAGGCTGCTTTATCCCTGTTCTGTCTCTTGAGGGGGAAGGTGGTGTAGGGACATTTGAACCACGTATTGGAGACTTTAACAGCCTTGTGCAGTCACGGTATTCTTAAGGATATGGTGCTTCTCCTTGCTGCTGGTTTAGGTGATTAAAAAAGAACAACAATATAGAGATGACTTCCTTGGTGCTTTGTCTAAGCTCTGAAGCAGAGGCAAAAATATTGTGGTCTCTTTAAAACTCAAGTGAAATTATCAACTTTGGTCAAATTGGGACTTTCTTGAAGGTTTTTCAATAGAAGTACAAATCACTCTCAAAGGTAAACATTGATGAATGTGAATTCTTTAAAATTTATCAGATGTAATAATAGGTTATAGTTACTGCCTTACAATCAGCATGCCAATACTAAATGCCTCAGGCTTATTTTCCATAAGCTCCTTTGTGTAGCACGTGAAAACCAGTTGTGGTATAAGTTCAGCAAACTGTTTGGGAAGAGGTGACTTAGGCTAAATCTTCATACATTATTTAGTTAAGACAACTGACCACACTGTCTTCCAACTTTTCTGTACTACTATAATATACAGTTGTGAATATGTACCCTTCTTATGCTGTCAAGATGCTTTCCCATGAGATCACTGAGCTCAAACACATCTCCAGATTCTGAGCCTTGTGCTTTTTGTACAAAGGTCTACTTATACAACTTAGCTTGTAAGGTCTTTTTTTGGATAGTGCCTGTCATTGAAAGTTTATGCTAAAATCCTTCATTGATTTATTGGAATAAAACAGGAAGAACTGGCTTTAAATTTTATATTGGAGTGTTTGTCATCTAGGGACCTACTGAGATGCAGTCAGAATCAATCTGTTCTGTAGGTATGATTTCTGTAAAGCTGTGGTGGAGTCCAGACAGGTTTTTCTAGACATCTGCATGCTACGGTGCTAAGTTCCTGGCTCGGCTGAGACCCCCACCACTGGTACTGGCAAATGCTGGCTCTCTGAGGTTCATGATAGCTCCTTGACTGCTTGGAATTTCAGGTCACTGGCTGTCAAACTAGCTTGCCTCAAAGCCCTTACAAAGAAGCTGTTGGGGTGCTCATTTTGATTCTAAACTGAGAAGAAATCAGGTGTTGGTGTATGGAAGTCTCATGGGTTGCCTCCTCCCATTTCTGCTCAAAATGGAGACACAAATGCAAGTGAACGTCGTGGTTGTAGAGATATAGGCAGAAGGGAGCAATATATCTTTGTTGTTGAACTGAAATGGAAGGGCAGATATGTGAAGGAATACTCAAAAGCTGTTTCAGACAGAAGCAACTACAGAGGAGCAGACCCTGGACCTGTTAGTTGGAGACAAGGTGTTGAGGATGGAAGTTCAAGAAAAGAAGGTGGAAGGATGGCTTGAATCCTTTAAAAAAAAAAAATTCACAAGCACTGACTTATATTATCAGCAAAAAGCCTGCAAAACTTGGCTTAAAGAAATTAAGCTGTTTATGAGTTTCAAAAACAAGGTGTCAAAACTCATGTCTGAGTCTGACTTTAAAACATTGAGTGTTTTTTTTCTAGCTCAATTCAATGTTAAGAAAAGAAAGAACCCTTCTGGCTGTGGCCATGTATGCCAACCATCAGCCAGGAGTAAAGTTTTACAGCTGACTTATAAACCCCTGAGATGGGTTTTCTAATGGAAATACTGACAGCCTCTTAACTTGAGCAACACTAGCAGGCGCCGTTATAATAAATGAGACTGAGAGAGACATGATACAGGCCCACAAGGTAATTAATGGCTAGAGTAAAATAAAATATAGACGCAAAGTCCCACAGAGAGCATGACTCAATGGAGCAAGCTTGTAATAAAGCACAAAGAACGTCTGTTTAGTAAAGAGCTGTGTGAAACTGCTTGTAAAATAAATCATGAGCTAGTGCTAGAGCTAGCTGAGCTCTCTGTATGTTTCTTTTAAATTAGAGGATTAGAAAACTCCCCTCAACTATAAAAAGCCATTTTTGGCAATGCAGAATCACAGTGTATAATGAAATGAGAAGCAATGAAATGCAAAGTGCACCTATGCAAACAAGCTCTTAACACACTTCTAAATAGAAATATAGCAGAGAGAAGTTAAGACTGCACCTACTACGTAATCTTACTTTTTAATCAAGTAACTTTTTGACTAGCTGTCATTCTGATTCTAACCCAATTGTCTTCTCATTTGGAATGCTTGATTTCAGCCTTGTGACATGTCATGTGTCAATGCAGGCATCAAAACAGTTCTTATTCCTCAATTTCCTCGCTTGTTTAAGATGCTAAGCTTTCTTAAAAAAAAAAAATCACAAAAAAAAACCCCCACCCACAAAACCCAAACTGTGTTGTCTTGTTTCTTGCAGTGCTTCTACTGATTTAGGAGGCTGTAGCTACAATACTTGTAGATAAGCTGTTATTTTTGGTTTATGCACAGCTATGCCTGCTCATAGCTTATTATTATTAATTTACCCTACATTCATGTTGTTAAGGCAGAAAAGTAGTTGCTTCAGATTCATAAGCCAAAGGAGTTAGACACTGCAATGAACATATTCCTAACAACTCTCAACTCTGCAAATCTTGGAAGGGAATAGACTTATGGCTAATGTTAAACTAAGGTGCAAGCATATGCCATGTCACTGCTACTTTAATCTTTACCAGTTAGTGTTGGCAAGCCTCAATCCTACATTCCTTGAGTTAGGAGTAAAAATACTTGACAAATGATAAACTTCTGTGACTTCAATTGCTTGCTAATTAGCATGTAAGAATGTCAAAACCCAATATTTAAAGCTGATGACTTTGAAGGTGAAACATGGCAGCACTATATCAAAGTTGACTTCTTTAGATGCAAATGGTGTAAAGCACATAAATAGAAATGTCTTATCCAAATATGTTTTTGTAATTTGCTGTTTCTGCTTTGTTTTGTTTTCTGTGTCCCTTAGGAAGCAGAATTGGAAATGGCTTTCTAGGTTCTCATGCTGCAAATCTTCTGGACTGGTGCTTTTCAATGTTTGTATTTGTCTCGATTGTGAAGCAGTGATCCATTTAGTTTCAAGCTCTGTGTAATAAGAAAATACTACACACATCATCTTCAGGACATACTGTTGGGGCCTAAAATACTTCCCTTATGTCATCTACACTTTAAAAATACCGAAGAAGGTTATTTATTTTCCAACTTTAGGCAGTCTACTACTTAATTTTGCTGTAGTTTCAATTCCTTGTCATTCTCAGGAGGCAAGATGCCTTGAACTCAGAACTGTATTATTTTCATGTTATGGTAGTGATACTTCCATTATTATTCTGCATGTGAAACATAGCCAATCATAATAAGTAGCTTTATACAAGTGGGACCAGCTTCAAAACAAACCCTTAGAAATCTAGAATGCTCTTGTGCTATTTGAAGCCTAAACTGCAAGAAGTAATCCAGGCAGACCCCACCTACCCTCGTTAGAAAACTGGGGGGTTCCAATAACCAAACTCTTGCAGATTGCACCGGGTGATTTTGAAGATATTCTTACTCCCTTTCACTTTGCTTTGACTCTGAGATGCGGGTGGTTGGTATAAATGTTTTCTCAGCTGCTACAGTCACATGAGGTTTATGCTGGAGGTATATTAAGTGTGTAAATCTCAGCTGAAGTGCAGTATGGGCCCCGATTCTTCCTTATTCTGTGTACAGGATCTTGGACGCTGGCTCCATTTCAGAGCTAGATTATGGACTATGAAGGATTTTGCAGTGCTGAGTAGGACAATACTGAAGTTCTTTAAATATGGACCATCTTCCTTCCAAAAACCCATTTTCTCTTGTACTTGAGCAAAAATAATTGGCAAATCATTATTTTTAG
Source organism: Platalea leucorodia (assembly GCF_965183815.1). Classification (NCBI taxonomy): domain Eukaryota; kingdom Metazoa; phylum Chordata; class Aves; order Pelecaniformes; family Threskiornithidae; genus Platalea; species Platalea leucorodia. The sequence continues at coordinate 13,299,185 of NC_138828.1, read as the reverse complement.
TTAAAAAAAAAAAAATCACCTATTTGCATAGCAGAAATCTTTTATGCCTTCCACTTGTACTGTGTATGAGTGAATTGCTTCTCTGCTATTTGGAGTTTCTATCTTAAATTTATAACACTAACTGGCTGAATCTCATTGCTTGATTTATAGACAGGCTGCAGATGAGTGCCCATATATTGCTGATTTAAACTAGATCTGTTATCTAAATCTTTACTGTGCATACAAAGAGCCAGGAATTAAATTTGGTACACTTGACACTTTTCTGACTATCACTGAGAGAACTGAGATGTACAGGAACAGGGGATGTTTATCATTATTTATGGATTCTTACATCCAATGCTGTTTGTATCTTAGATCTATGTGGTGATTGGGAAACTTTATTAATAGCAGATCAGGTTCCACACTCATTATGTTGGAAATTGTAAGGAATTTGCAGTGTTTGTATTTGATAATTACACAGTAGAATCAGAAGCTTAATTACTTATGCTGGGTTTTTTAATATTGCAAAAACAGTGCTTTAATCACAGCATTTGAACTTTGCATGTTTTGTTCAGCCCTATAAAACTGGAACCTGATTTCTCATAAACTTTGCTCACAAGAAATAATTCAGAAATGAAGAATGTATAAATAGGAAAGGCTAATAGCCATGGCTAGCGATTGAAAAATTGGACAATAGCACCGTGGAAAAAATCTTCCTACCCATTTTTGTCACCCCCACTGCAATATCTGCATCTTTCAATGAATTCCTCTGAAGGTTATCATGGTTTGACTGCAGAGTCTGAAGTGTGAGAAGTCTACTAAAATCACTTTTGTTTCCTCCAAAAGCATTTAAATTCAGGTTCAAAAAGGCCCACTGGTCAAAAAGGCCTTTTGAAGGCCTGAGTCAAAGAATCACCTATCCACCCCAGTGGGGGGAAAAAAAGCAGCTTTATCCGTTATTTTTAAAGGACAGTCCGATTCTCTTATAGTTGCCTTGCATAAGGGAACCAATGCCTGTCTTCCTCTGCTAGGATAAAGCCAGAATTGAGAGAATTGCATAGGTCATGTCCATCATCTACACGTATTTGTGCTCTGAGTGAATGACTATGGAAAAGGCGCAATTCTGTGATGCTGGTGAGAAAATTTACTGTGTGGTGTGTCTCTTTCATGCTTTCTCATTCTGTGAGAAGATTTTTTTTTTTTTTACCTTGTAGAGACCATTGGTCTAAAATTGCTGTGGTGAGGCAGGTCTGTAGCCAGTCAGCTAGCTATAGTTCTTCTTATATGTGCTGCCGTCTTTCAAAGCCCACTTCCATCACTTGCATATGCATTCCAGCTCAAATTTGAACTTGGCTATTTAAAAAAAAATGTCCTGAAGAATGAGTATCACTGTTTGAAAGTGCAAATATGATTTGCAACTATATGGGAAATCTTTGAAAATATACTGTATCCACATACAGCATTAATTAAGCTATGTTTCTGTTAGGTGTCCTACTGGGGTAGCTTTATTTCTTCATTTTCCTAATGATCTATTTGTTAATCTCCTTTCCTCTTTCTAGTCAGGAATCAATTCCGCAGATAGGATGCACTTGGTGTAGAGGGTTTTGTGTAATGGTGGAGTACAGACATATCTCTACTTGAAGGTAGGGTTGCAAGTCTCTACTTCAACCAATGGTTGAAACTTCACGTTACTGGGATGCTGTGCAGAGCACTTAGCCTGGGTCTGAGTTTAGCCCTGTGTCCTATGTTTTATTTGGCAGCGTGTCCTGAGCTGGAGGTACAGTACCCTTAGCCAAAGGTTTCAAACCCCTTTATAGCTCTAGGGTCAAGGGACAAGTGGCATACCAGGCTGAGGTAGACCTTGGTCTCAGCGGTGCACGCAATAGTAAATACACTGGTCCAGATGACCTGATGTGACAGAGGCTAGGAGCTAACAAGAAGGAAAACTCCATTGCCTGAGCCAGAAGCAGCTGACAGACAGGTCAGGGTCCCAGGTGCTGCTCACACTGCATGTGGAGCCATGGTCTAGTTGCCCAAAATAGAGTGGTGAGTTATCCAAATGTTTTAGTCCTTACACCCTGAAATCATTAGTCAAGTGCTAATTTAATTCACTTACTGCATAAGTGTAACCCATCTTAAACTGTGTTTCAGCACACAGAATACGCCACTAATGAGTTGACAGCTATAGAGAAACTGATGGCATTTAAAATATATCTTTATTGATGCTTTAAGTGGCCATATTAAGCAAGCTCATGTTTCAAGTGTCACCTGAATGTTAGCCTTGCATCAGTTTTGAGTTCCTCCAGCATACAGAAATCTTGAGGGGACCAAACATGCTTCCTTATTGAAACTGATATTGAAACTGCTGAAAGATTTGTGGCTAATACACTGACAACCAAACTTCCGAGAGACACAGGTTAAAGAGTGGCCCCTCTGAAGTTAAAGGCAGAGCCCAAATCTGCTTCAGGGGGTGTCTGAAGTTCATGATCTAATTTTCAGAGACTCTCTCTGGTTGTGTGGGAAGAGAGGAAATATCCCGAAACTGGAGTCTCGCTGACCTTACTGCTGGTGGTGTGCATTAAGGAAGGCTGCCTTTGCAGCATTACTGGACATCTGGGTGCTTCTTTGTGTGTAAATGTTTGGGGGAGTATTTACAGATCAAATATCTGGCTCTTTTATCAACCAGCAGGTAACTACGTCAGGTGGCTAGGCTGACATGTGACCTGAAATTAGATATGTGCCTTTCTTCTTTATAGCGTTTTTTAAAACAACAATAAAATCACTAACATCCACTTAAGACCCTCTTCTTGATGCTCATCTCTAGATTTGCAATAAAGTTGAGATGCATGATTCATAGTGATGAATACAAGTAGTAAACTGAGAGGAGGAAATGATAGGTTTCTAATCCTGGGTACCAACATTTTAAAATGAAAACAAATTCACTCTGGAGAATACCTAATCCATTTTTCCAGTAAATATAGTCTATTTGGTAATAATCATCATGATAGACTGTGGATCAGTTTTAACAGAGAAACTCTAAGAATAATTCCAATGTTGATTTAAAAAAAAAATTAAAAACCTATCTGGGGCATTCTAGAACTGGGATGGGGGTATTAAATATCATGTGGAATAAAACATGAAAACTGCCTTTCTGTTTTGTTATCATTCAGGCAGAGTTCAGTATTCAATACTTAAAGCAATTTTGATCTACCAGTATACAAAACTAAATACTTTTGCTCATATGCGACTTTCACAGAAAACAATTGTACTAGCACAAAAATGAGAGAGTAACTCCTAAGGAGCAATTTCCTGTATGGTTCCTCAATGAATGAAAAAATCTTCAAAGAAAATTAAGTGCCCAAACCACAGAGGGGAAATACGAATGTCACCAAAACCGTTGTGACCCACAGAAGAGTTGTGAAGATTATCAGCAGTACTATATAACCCACTGTAGGTAATGCTAATAATGATAAATGCTGAAGTACTGAAATAATGGGAAATATTTCCATTTTTTTCTTACAACAGGTTGCTCTTTATGAAATGGTACAGCTGCAGACCCTCTGTCCATGGGAATGTATTTTAAAACTATTTTTGAAGACATTTTCCATGTCTGTTGAATTATACTCTAGGTTCTCATATATGAGACATTTTATTTCTCTTCTTTCTGGCATCTTCTGAGGTTTTGTTTGTGTTGTGTTTTTCCATGTTGTAATTTCTCTCTGTAATGATCTTCCTTTTGTGCATGCGATGAGAACGTGATTTGTTTGTGGTTAACACTGCCCTGCTTTCACTGTAGAGTTTCTGTATTAACTCTACTGCATCGTATATTTGATGCAGGATGTTTTTATTTCATTCTTGAGCACTCTAGATATTTTCCTTTTATACAACATGGTCATTTTATTCCTGCTGTCACCTCAGTTCATGACTTCAGTTCATGACTGTTTCTTACAGCTGTTTTGGTGCCAGTTCATTTTCATGTTTAATTATCAAGAGCAGAGTGGTTATCTATAGTGCTTAAATTCACAGTTATTACTATTGTCATCAAAGGGGAATCTTTATTTTAGTTGCTGAATACTGTATATTGTGGTAGAATCGTGTTTGTCTCTGATTACAGAAAAGCAGTTTATTGTTGAAAATCTTAACTGGGAAGAGGACTTTCAGGTCTCTAGCTATTGATAGCTAGTATCACGCTGGACCAATTATTTTGTGCTTTGAAATACTGTAGAGTGCAGACTAAGAGCTGATAGGCCTCTAATTCTTCAGAATTTCTTTGCCATTTGTGTTTAAATAAAACAAACAAGAAACCTGCATACAAACAAGAGCCAGTACAGACTTTTCTTCTCTTGAGTGTATGCTGCAAGGAGGCTTTAAACGAGTTTGTATACAATGATGCTATTTTTTCATTCACTTCCACTGGATGTTTAACTTCTGTTTCTCCTTCTCTCACTGGCTGTGTTCACCTCAATTTATACAGTGTCTATTCAAATTTTTGATGTTTTTTTTCATTGATTCTTTTTTCTGCTATTAGTGATAGTCAGATTTGCAGCCCATGATTACATCCTTTTAAAGCTAATGGATGGATCAGAGTGCTCATATCAGCCTGGCCAAATTTGACCCAGGGGACAAATCAGTCTGTGCCACTGACTCTTTTCTTATGGCCTTATGCTGTAACTAATGAGAAGTGGCAGCTACCTGTATGGGATGAGAAGTTATGTGTTTCTGAGTCCGTAAAGTGGCTTGCAAAGGTTTTTTGAAAAGTAGTATGGATTTTGGTGTCATAAAGTATACAGTTCCCTGGCAGAAAGGATGGTTTTAATCCATTTTACCATCTTCTCAAACAGAACAGGCCAATTTTTCATTCCTTAATCTTGATATCTTTCACTTCTACCTCTTTCAGTTTCTGTGCCCCTGTTAGTAGTTTCTCTATTTCACTTCTTTAGTCACCCAAAATTTATTTTAATAAAAGTTTTCTTCAGTTAATTTCCTTCTCACCTTGGTGGTATACACAAAGTCCATTGCAAGAACAGGTTCTTCTTGAACTGACAGCACCTGGGAGATGACTCCGAACAGATGAGTCTGTTCCCACTGCTGTTGCGTTTGCCAAGAGCTGTGAGGAATGCTAGTGTTAGGGCCTTAGGATGTTTGCTGACGCTATCTGATTTCTTGGGTCAGTCAGGGTAAAACACCTAGTACATTGGATTAAAACAAAAGAAATCCTGCAGTTGGTACACTGAAGTTGTTTTTAAATGGGTGGTTCACAGCTGTTCAGAGATACGAGGCATCATTTAATTGCACCCTAATATTGACTGTTTTTGAGAGAAGCAAGGCTGAGAGGAGGGAAACTATCCACACTAGGAATCAGTGCAGCATTTCTGTGCTCTGTGATCCATTCCGCAAGTTAACACTAGCACTGGGATGCTTTAATGGGTTCCCATGGCATTGTGACCCTCTTTTTGAACAGGCTGACCTGCCAAGAGGCTTAGATCTGCAACTTTCTGTACCTCATATGGCCCAAAAGCCCAGGGATATTTCCTACTGGATAATGTCTGCCAAGATATCTTGTATTATTCATAGCAAGGTCAAGTGGAAACACTGTCTATACCAACTCAGGTATTTTAAGTGCCTTCTGTGAAACCTTTCAGTGTAGAAATACATGGGGATGGTAAAACAGCAGGGACAAGGAACTTCTGGAAGACTTTTCAGTATAGGAAAGCAGGTGAACACAGCTTGCTATAATAAATAGGCAGTTTAGTGAGTGTTCTCATTCCTCTTACAAGTGTTCATATTTCTTTATTATGGTATGTATGGCATGATATGAAAATGGGAGCACTTCTTCACCTGACAGTTGTGTTGGACTCAATCAAGAGAAGCTGTTCTGGTAGATGAGGGATGAAGAGCAGTGTTCTACAAGGTCTGCTGGAGTATGGTTTGTTTGAGTGCTTATAGCCATGACTGGGGAGGGGGGCAGGCAGGGCCTGGAAGTCTCTTGGCCTTGGCTTTAGGTGAGAAAATTGTAGCTTCTACAAATGACCACCTCTTTTGGGGATCCCACTGTCCAGGGTCTTACAATATCCTAGGGAAGCCATTTCTTCAACACATCCAGAAGGAAGGTTGAGAGACAACAAGAAAAAGGCTGAGATAAGATTAGTATTCAGGAGGTGGTTTTTTTTCCCGATAAAACTTTCTTCTGCTTTAAGAGTACCAAAACCAAATGCATTTAGCAAGCTCCGTTTCCTGGATTTACTATCACTTTGGAAACTGAATTCCCTGAGGAAGTAAATGATGGTTAGGCAGACAACTGGTCCGTGGTTTGGATACTGGTTTGCTGTATGTCCTTTTTCAAGACAGTTCTAAAGTTTGGAAGTAATCAAACCCAGACTATAAAAAAGATGGGATGCTGTGGCTAATATAAACCAAAAGAAACCAGTGATGATCATTCAGAGACCTAGGCAGGACCATGTTAACTTAAGTCCTATGAAAGCAGCACTGGTTCTTTTAGACTTTATTCAGACTTTCCAAGTGCAACTTTTGGACCCTCATGCAAAAAAAAAAAAAAAAAAAAATCAAAGAAATTGCCCATTGCCCTCCCCTCCTTGTTCCTTTTTCAACTGACATTACCAGAGAGTGAAGTCATGCATTATGCAACACAATTATTCTATGGGAAATGCTCACAGACATCTAAATTAATGGAATAAGTATGTCAGCTTCCAACTGCTAAACTCAAAGGGTTTTGAAGCAGAGATACAGTAGCAACAGCTGGTTTCTTTAAGAATTCTAAATAAATTCATTTTTAAAAATTAAAGATGCCTACATGCAGCATCTTTTGACCGAGTTGCAAAGAAAGAATCCCCATTGCTTATACTCTTACCCTAACATATTGCTTTTCATGCTTTCCACAGCGTATTGAAAGAATGCTGCAGATGTTCTCATTTAAGCGTTCTATGTCCTGTCAACTAGATAAGAAAAAAAGTCACTGTGGGAAGTGGTAATCACTTTTCAGAATGAAGGCTATTAAATATTTTCCTTCTTCATCATGGCAAGGTTTTGTTCATCTGAGTGTTGAACTTCTATAAATAATACCATTTTTCATTTCCTGGAGAATTTGAGGAAGAAATTTGTACAACTATTTTATATGAAATTCAGATTAAATTCAAGATTTGAATTGAGTCCAGGTATTTGTCCCTTGATCTTGTAAGCAGTGTTCATGAGTTAGCACTATAAAATGGTAAACTGATACCTACAGATTTATTTACACCAGTGGAAGACTGAGGTTAATACTGATCAATGAACAAAAACTAGGCACATCCAACTGTGATTTCAACCTGAACAGAACTGTAGAGGCAGTTTCAGATTTGATATAGGTCAAATCGTTATCTGAAATTTAATGGTATTTGACTTTCTACTGCTGGCTTTCATGTTTCTACTCTAAATTTATTAGTTGTTTACTTTTTTCTTCTTGTTTTAATTGTAAAGGGTATGTTACGTTTTACTGCTTCAAAAAATAAAAAGGAAGAAGACTTAACTAGCAAATGGCATCAGTATCATTAGACTTCTAACTGCTTGTTTGTACCAGTGAAAGGTAGATCTAAGTGAAAAAAGTGATTATCTTCTCAAAATAAACAGTTAATCATGTTAAAGCACACAGCTTCGGGAAGTAAACTGAACTAAAGCATTTGGTAAACCGATGGAAGCTATTCATATGCTAACATAGAAGCATGCTCTGAGCTCCTTACTATTTTATCAGGAATTATAATTGCATGGGCTGAAAGGCATTGGTCAGGTGATCACAAGCCAGTTCAGAAAATCACGCAGGAAAAAGGATGTGATTTGAACCCTTCGCTATGTATGAAAGTTCAATTTGTATTGTAAAGTCCTGCTTTCCAGGGAAACAGCCCAGTAGCTGGCCCTCGCTTAAATGGAGGGAAGAGCCTTCCTTTGCTCTAGAGGGAAGAATTTTCACAAATATCTCTGGTATCTGGCTGGTAGCTACAGCTTACAAAGCAGATGGTTCTTCTCAGATAGGGTGAAGAATGAGAAATATTTATTTTTATAAATACATATGTTTATATATTTGGATACAAAACAAAGTTGCTGTCTACACTTGTATATTAATGATATTGGTTGTGTATGTGATTGAGAGGTGCCTTAAATTGCATTGCATGGATCTGAGGCTGTAGATAGGATTTAAATGTGGTAGTAATTTCTAGAAACATATATGGAGCTGACTGTGCAACTTCTTAAGGTAGCTTTAACTTAAAGTGTCTTGTTTCCAGTTAATATCAACTTTGTTAGTAACCATCTTGGGCTTCTGCCTTGGTCTGATTACTTGTGATCTGATTGCTTGGAAGATCTACATGATTTAAATTTTTTGCCCATAGCAGGCTTTAGTTAGACTGTCATGGCCCTAGAACTCAAATAAAAGAACCCAAATATCCTCTTTCTTCCTTCCTGCTCCCAAATTCGTAAGCCAATGTCACAAGTTTTGGAATATGAACCATGATTTTTTTTTTAATATGTCAGAGCAGCAGAGGTACCAGAGATGCATGTTCCTTTTCCTCAGAAAGGTAAAATTTCCCAGTAAATTCCATGGCTGCATTCCCCAGAGTGTGATGAGTCATTTGTGCCTGGATGAGTACGGCTTCCTTTAAGCCACCCCAGGGCCATACACCAAATAGCTCTCCAGTACAGAGTGGTGGCTCAGTACCAAAATTTAGCTTAAACAATATTGGAAAGGGGCTGTTAAGGGTGAAGGGAAAAGGGGACAATTAAATATGTATCTCTGATTCCAATAATGTCAAATAATTATGCTGTGACGTTAAAAACACCTTGCAAGACAGTATAGACAATCAGTCCTTCAGCTGTGTGGAAAAGAAACGATTGCACAGTGTGGAGAAGAGGCAGGATATGATCTCTCCCATGTGGTTAATCAATCTGCCACCTCATTGCTCACTCAAATTCACTCATTCAATGCAAAAACAACGACTATCATAATAAAGCACCGTTACTGATACAGCTACATTGAAGCCTGGTTGACTTCACTATTGCAGATAAAAATCCATAGTGAGGGCAAGAACTAGTTTATTTGGAATTAGTATAAGGGATTTCAGTTGTGCTTTTTTCAAAATTACCTCTTTAAACATTGAAAGGAATTACTGTATGCTAGCTTCAAACCAGCAACATTTTACAAGTGAATTAAAAATGTGTACTGATAACGTTGCTGTGCTTGAAACTTTCAGAAGAAAAATAATAAAACGATCTTGTAAATAACTTTATGGCACTTCAACATAGAGCAGACAACAATATAAATAAATAAAATAGATCAACTGTGTGATGCATTGAGTTACTTAGTGTTTACTGCAGTTCTTTCTGTTCTTGTTACTTAGTATGTGGACCGATGATATCAAACAGTATAAAATTAAGAACATGGTCTTGACCTCTACTCCAAAGCTTTCTCTAGTAGAGAAATGACATCTTTACTCAACATAGATTTTAAAATGACCTAAAACTCTGGAGGCCTTTGTACAGAGGACCTCCAGGGTAAGTACACAAGTCTGAAACAATAATGAGCTCTCTACAAGGTTGGCTGCAGGAACTTATCTGTCATTCTGACATGCTAGAAGAAATCTACTGGAAATGTTGGTGGCAAGAACATGAAATGGACTTGTTGAGATTTAAGATATCCAAAAGCAGATAAACGTGAAGACATTCCATTAATCAAACTGACAACAGGAAAATCCAGACAGAGGGAAAGTATACCGCTGTCTAGCTAGAGCATGGCTCATTACTATTTTTTCCGTATACATTCTAGTCCTAGAGTGTTTCTTGAGCCAGTCTCACAAAGCTTATGTATCGGACTGGCTGTTACATTACATAGTAGCTTATTTTTATAAACTGATTTTATTCTTTTAGTGTAACTGACCCTCTAAGCCTTGCTTTCTTTTCCACGCAGCACTGGAATCAGCAGGACATGGTACCTAAGAACAGCAAGAAGCAACAGGGCTTGTGCATGGGGCAGGTGATTCCTAACTACCCAAGTGTGTTGCCAACAGATTTTTATTCTTGTCATTGTACTCAGTAAGGCAAAACCTTTCTCTGCAAAACCTCATTACTCTGAGGTCCCAGGCTTAGCTGGAGATCGCGCAACCGTTTGTTAGTATGAACACAGTATATTTGTAGAGGTAGGTGAAATACCATAGGATGAACCATCAAGGAAATTTGCACAGTGACTTTATCGCCAGTCTGTGTAATGCATACTATTTTAGATCACCTCCTTGCTACAGTATGGCTTTTATCTTCCTGGTATTTGGCAAAAACTTCTAAGCAAACTGTGGGTATCTTAGAAAACTTATGTGTTTTCAGTATTTTCTTTACATTGAATAAAGCAGCAAACTCTTGAAGCCATCAGAAGAGTTACAACAAATAACTTGCATTAGTCTATTATTCTGCCAGCAACATATATCTAGTAGTTTCTGACTGTTTAAAACCGAATCCCACATTTAAACAATGTTTAGTATAATAAACATTCCTCATGCAGAAGGATAGCAACAGTCTTTAAGCCATTGGCATTTTTCTCAAATCTGTAATTCCTGTACCAGGAATTTGCTAGATGCTGTCAGAACTGCCTCTCTGTTCATAAGGACTTGACTGTGTGCAGGAATTGAAGGTATTCATGTCAGCTTGTATGATGCTTCTGTCCGGTCTGCTGAAGTGTGAATTGGTGGGATAAATACTAATGAATTATTACTAATGTGCTGTATCAGCTAATAGAGAAATGCTGTCTCATCTTCCTTCCATCTGGATGCCATAATCTTTGGGAGTGATATTACCAACATCAATTTATGCATCTGTGCCTTCATGTTCTGTACCTTTTCATACAGCAAAGTAGTAAACAATCACATTTTACTACCACAACCTATGTCTGGAATATCATCCATGAATGTGTTCAAAACAGCAGGCAACTTGAAATGCAGCGGCTTAATGGAAGGAGTCCGGTGATGATCTACTGTTACTGTAATCGTTCTGTGTCTCTTGGGAGTATCTCTTCAAGCCTCTATCAGAATGTTCCTTTTGTGAATTTGCATTAAGAATGGTCTTCCTGATGTATGTTATGAGGATGCACAAGCTTGAGAAGGAAACAATTGCAGAACAACCCCAGGTCTTCTCCATTTTGATTATGAAATACCATTAAAACCATTCTGGCATTTTTCTTGTCTTCCTTTCTGAATCAGGAGCAAAGTCAACATCTGAGACCTAGAAGGTGTGTCAGGTGTATCAAAAGGCTGCAGTGCACTGCTTCACTCTTTCCCTGCTCCATGCCTCAGGGCTTGAAGAAGTCTGCTGGTGCTCGCTGGGACCTCCAGCAGGAAAACTGCAGGTGGACTGGGCTCTTGCTTCCTGAATGACAGAGGCAGCCATAAGCTTGATCTTTCAACTTTCCAACTTTGTGTGCAGGTCTCTACTTAGTGGCTCTGCTTCTGAATAGCTGTGGCAACTAAGGCCAGGACTAGAATCTAGAACGGCTCTAAAAGTGCAGAGCGTGGAGTTCATAGATCACAACTGAACATTTTTTCACAACCCTAAAATCAGATAACTTGAAAAGTAAACTGCTGGGTTCCCTCCTCATAAAAAAGTCTTAAATTAGCTGTAAGGATAAAAATGGTTTCTAGCAAGTTACTATAAAAAGGAAGGGGTTATAGTTCACTCCCTCGTCTTTCCATCTGCACATCTCTCAGCATGTCCCTTCTGTTGCCTCTATTCTCCCCCTTACCACCAAGGGTCCAAAGTTCAACACTTATTTCCACCACAGTCTGCTCTGGTGTCAAGTTTTCATGGTCATAGGAATCCAAATTGCTAACTTAAATTGCTTGGCATCACAATGAGTTCTCTGGCACAATCTGCTTTCTTCTACTATTGGCATGAGCTGCTGTCATCAGATAAGGAAGAAGGGGTAAAGTCAAGGAGACAGGAAAACATGTCTAGAGAGTAAGAAATGAGGCAGCATGCAGCTGTAGAACTAAAAAAGAGCTAAGTAGAGTTATCATAACTTTTAATTACTCTGCTGTAAGGAAACTGAAGTTTCTAAAACACTGATATTTTGAAAAATGGAATGAAAAGCTGCCCACTCCCTTTAAAGTCGTCTTAAAATCCTATGTTGAAAAGGTCTCCTGTTCCCCAAGGGTCAAAATGGCATCGATTTTTAAACACTCGTTTCATCCCGTGGGCAGGTTAGCCTGGAAGAAGTAATGTAATCTTGCCGCACAGGAGGCAGACAGCTGGGGGAAAACGCACCAGTGAGGTGATAACTCTGACAATACAGAGCAGTATTCCTTGGAGATGCTGCAGATGAGGACACCTCTGTCTCTGTCAAATCCAAACTGCTATTTTGCATTGGAAGCAGGGTATAACGTCTGTGAGGACTGCTGTGAATTTGAGGTTTTCACAGTTGATCCAGAGCATCTCAGTTAAAAATTTGTGACCGTGTTGTATAAAACAATTTGGGACAGTGTGTGTCCCAAACAGAGTGTGGAACAAACTCTCACTGCCTGTGCTAAAACACTAGCTTGACTTTTGCAGAGCAAGGTGTATTTTAAAGACTAGTTCACCTATTTCCTAAATGAAGCCACAAATGTAGAATAAAAACTGTCCTACTGCGTGTCAACAGAAAAGTAGTCAGTGCAGAAGGTCTTTGAGGTTTATACAGAAGGGATCAATATCGGAATTTCCTCTGCACACCTGAAAACAGTTACTTGGCTTTTTTTCGGTAAAGTACCTACTGGCAATTCTAATCTGATACTTTAAATCTGGAAAGGTAACCTTTTTTCCTCCAGATTCTTTGATTTTTGAGAATGACAAGAGTCTTTCTCATGAAAGACAACTTGAGTCCTCTCAAATATTTGACTATAAGTACTGTAATGGGGTTTCTTGTGAGACTTCACTAATTTGACATAAATGACCGCAGTTGATTTAGTGTGAAATATGCTTATTGGCTGTTGTAAGCAAAATACTTTGTTATGAATAAGCATGGTTTGTATTCAAAATGCTTCAGAATTCAATGCTGTGTTGCCACTATTGAAAATTTTCTAGCCTGATCCTTAGCAACAACAGGCCCTTGAAATTCCATTTCTCTCTGCCTCCAGTATGTAGCTTGGTTTTTTTTTTTTTTGAGTCGTTGGGACTATTCTTACTGACAAACTAGCAAATTTTCCTTTTTTTGGCCAGAGTTCCTTCTGCCCTTATGTGAACTCATAGTTCTGAACTGGCTTCCATTACGCTGTTCATTTCAGATGATTGTTTTTAGGCTATGAGAAAAGCATGCTTTGATAACTTAATCATCTATTACATATTGATATTTTAGAAATAAAGTAATTTCACATCTGGTGTTTGTTAATCTCAGTTTCTGGCTAAGCAATGTGACTGTGGATTAGCAATGGGAAGTTTTTGGTACTTCGTATTTTGCGCCTCAGAGAAATGGGTTTTTAGGAGAGTATTGCCTATTTAATGATTTATAGCTAGAAATCTGGGGAAGGAATATGAACTAAGAGCCAAGGGAATTCTTGAGGAAATAGTTATACAGCAAGAACAAACAAAAAAAGCTTATTTGTGAATTCTGGATTCATCTTTTATATAAAACATGGAGTACTTAATGAATGTTATCTACTACAAAAACACTTGATTATCAGTGGAGATGTGCCAGAGTTGTCTTTTCATTTCAAATATCATACTTGCTGGATCGTGAGCTTTATTTCAGCACACAGTCCTTATTTGACTTTCAAAAGACAAAAAAAAGCCAACCTAAGCCTCAAAAAAAAAAAACAAACTACATGATCTTTTCTTTTCCTCCTTTGGACAAGGAAAGACTAAGAGATACTTTGTGTGACAAAAGGAATTTGATTTGACAGTTCATCTGTGAAAAGCAACCAGTTCAATGCCAAAAATGACGTTAATGAAATGGTAAGGTTGGCTGGTGGTGTGTAGTGCTCTCCCAGAATGCCAATGTGGTTTTTTTGTTGTTAATTTTTTTTTTTTTTAAAAAAAAAGGCCCCAAGTTCTCTGGACAAACAGAAGCAGGGGATGAAGAAACTAAACACCTTTTCAATATTTGCCTTTGTGTTAATGCAGCATCTCATACATAGTAACACAAGTGCTTGCCTCTGTTCTTGGGTGTGGTGCACATGATTTGAGGCATTTGATCATGGTGAGAGGATTACTAGCACAATCTTTTTGGAAAGTGGGTGTTTTGATTTCTAGTTGAGCTGTACGTGTGCACATCTTCCGGGCTGTCAGTGTAATGTTGGAGATGTGGTGCTGAGCTGCTAAGTCTTCATGGCGCAGTGCTGTGTTCAGTAATCCAGAGACAATGGTTTAGATTCCAGGAGCAATACAGTCAGTTTAGCAAGAAGGCACCTCCAGGTTAATTATCGTGCTTCAATTTTAAATCTTTCATCAGTGAACTCCATATTTTTAATTTTCTTCAATAGAAAGAAATGTTTTTAAGACTTAATGAGGCTGATGCAGTTGATGTGTATGCATATGCGTATAATGATCTGCAGCTCGTTAAAGGCACAAAATAGTACGTGATTCCAAAGTGCTTCTCCATACTCCTGTACAGTTTAAAGAGGAACAGAGATAAATAGGGTATATTTTGAAATATTTATAGGTTATAGTGGCTGACAGGAGAGGCAGAGAATTCTCTATAGCCAAAAAAACTTGACAGTTTTATTACACGGTAAAGACAGTAACTAGAGGCATATGAGAAAAGACTGATGTGCTCCCAGCCTTCTTCCATAAAATACAGCCCCCTCTACCCAGGACAGTGTTATCTTATAACTGATTTTTTTTTTGTCCTAGTCTGTTAAACTGGGTGCTGTGCAAGCTATGACCGTGCACGTAAAGTTGCTCTTTGCTTTCTGGAGTTTTCTTTGGCTGCAGGTGCATTTTGCAAGCTTGCTGAAGCGTTCACTGTCTTGAGTCTCTCAGCTACATCTTGCCCCTTGCACCTCCCACCTGTTTTTGGCCAGGTTTCCCTAGCTCTACTCCCATAGCATCCAGTGCATTTCTTCTTGTGGACAGAAATTAAGAAGAATGAGCCAGAACTTATACCTCTGTTTTTAACATAACAGGTATATTAACACACATTAGAGTTTGTGAAAGAAGGAGGGAAAACCTGTGTGTACCTCCCAGTCAGGCTTTTGCTGCCTCCCAAAATCTAACAAACAGCATCTGTCTAAAGCAGAATGTTTCATTCTCTTCTCCCTAGTAACAAGTGATAGGACGAGAGGAAACGGCCTCAAGCTGTACCAGGGGAGGTTTAGGTTGGATATTAGGAAAAACTTCTTCACCGAAAGGGTAGTTAGGCATTGGAACAGGCTGCCCAGGGAAGTGGTTGAGTCCCCATCCCTGGAGGTATTTAAAAGACTGGTAGATGTGGTGCTCGAGGACATGGTTTAGTGGTGGACTTGGCAGTGATAGGTTAATGGTTGGACTCGATCTTAAGGGTCTTTTCCAACCTTAACGATTCTATGATTCTATGATTTTGATCCGAACCCAGTGTATGGAAGGCTAGCCTCAGGGTGCGCTCTCCTCCTTGGGTCCCGTCGCACCTATGGAAGCCTTTTTCCTGCAGGGAAACTGTGTCTTAATTGTGCGTTTCCTGGCTTGAGATTACCTTTTTATTTCTTGCTCCTGCACGTGAGCAGGATCTGGTTGACAGGACAGATTCACACTTGATGAGGACTGGTCCTCCTAGATTCAGGTTTATTCAGTTATGCTGCTTTGTCTGGGGGATGTACCAGAGGGATTCTTGCTTAGATAAGCCTATGTTTTAATCACAGCCCATTTCTGCTCACAGGAAGCATGCTGAAATCGAAGGCAGACCTAATCAAATGAGTATTTAGATAGCCAACTCTTAGAAAGGATGAGCTTTTCAAACTGGAATGGATCAGGGGCTCTGCTGTAAGAGGGATTCAAACTTCCTACAGTCTTAAGCGTAAATTAACAATCTCAAGCTAATGGAAATTTTTACCTGTCTGTATACATCTCCAAATATGGCCATTACATAGTCCAGGAATCAGATCATTTCAAGCACTATGCGATGCTGATTCTTCCTGATCCGTGCCCATAGGAATTGCTACGTAAGGGAAATGAGTTTAATGGTTGCTGGTGCATTGGGGATGGTGCAAATTGAACTTGTGAATTCAATTATACAGGCTCTTCCATTCTATGCTTGTGGTAAAGCTTTTTTTTTTGGGAGGGGTGGTGGTGTCCTTTTTGTATTCAGGACCAAGACCATGTAAGGTGAATTATCTTAAATTATTATTTTGAGGATGCTATAAAAATTACTTTGTTAACTTATTTGGATAAGTGCAGTATAAGTGAGTAATATAGCTACCAGTATTTTAATTTGGCAGAGTTGGTCAATGTGCAGTCTTGCTAGACTAATTTATGTCTGGAAGTTTGCACCTGAAAATGGTTTAGGAAGGGCAGCTGTGGCAGTCTCGGATCTGGACATTGTTTTTCTCATGCCATTACTACACAAGCACAGCACTTTTTTTTCCTGTGTTGAGGAGGTCAAGCACTTTCAAGGAGCTCTGTCAGGATTTACTGCACATCTGCAGCATACCAGTCCTGCAGATGATGGGGTAACCCAGGTTTTCAGCAGTGTGAAGCTGACTATGAATGAAAAGGGCTGTCGTCTTAGATGTGTTCGATAAATCTGATTTTCCAAGGAAACAGGAGATCTTCAACTCATTTGTAATAGTCCCATTGTATAAAAAAAAAAAGACATGCAAGTGTGGCCTTTCCTTCAAACAGAATTAAAGTAAATGTTCCACCAGTCTTAAAAAAAAAAAAAAGTGTATGTATATATATATGTATTTCAATGTGTGTAATACTTGTGATAACTGTTCTTGCTGTAAGATCTTGACAATAACTGTGCTATTTTAAAGGCTCTACACTTTTGATTCAATGTTGTTGCCTT
Source organism: Platalea leucorodia (assembly GCF_965183815.1). NCBI lineage: Eukaryota > Metazoa > Chordata > Aves > Pelecaniformes > Threskiornithidae > Platalea > Platalea leucorodia. Next base: position 13,282,231 of record NC_138828.1, on the reverse strand, counting down.
TATTTCTCTGATCTATGCAAAATCTCATTAAATTGACATATTTTTACCTAATGAAATGAAAATTTAAACACTGCTTGTCACTTGTTGGAGGAAGAAAAAAAAACCTTGAAGTACTTCAGCATACCAGTAAACAAAAGGGCACATTCTGTAAAGAGCGTTTGAAATGCTCATTAAAAAAATGTTAGAAAAGTTTCTGTCTGAAACTTCAGCCCAATTTTATTTCTAACTGGGGAAATCATAATGCTGGAATGATTTTGAAATTGTGCTTTCTATTTGCTTTTCAAAGCCTTTATCTTTGTCTGGAGGCAGAATTATAAATCATACAAAAAATACTTGTAGAAGTGTAATTAAGACTTCCTTAATTCACCATAAACTCCCATTTCTTACACTTTTGTAAGCTGTATGGAATTCGATCATGCTGTTGAATATGTGGCTTTGAAAGGAAGACGATGGGAATGTTCTACGTGTGTGCTGGCTACATTGCATGCAGTTGTATCTAATGCTGCTGTAGAAAGGAAGGAAAAGACCATGCCTGCAGGAAAAGTATTGGTGCTATCACGTGTTACTGCTAATACAGTTGACTCTCTTTTCAGCTCCCTCCGTTTAAAATCCTTGTCTCTGTTTCCCACAATGATGTTTTAAAAGCTGTTACCAGCCAATTTTCACCAACTATAAACATGATTACAGTACATGTGCATACAAGAACTGCCTTTTTTCAAATCTAGAGTGTTTTTTAAGAGGATCTGGTTGTCTTCTGTACTGTTGTCTGTTGCCTATAGACACATCAAATGCAACCCCATTGTTGTCTTTTATGTTTTCCTTGCTACTTTTGTCACAGGCAATCTTGAACGTGTGTAGCGTTTCTGAAAGCCTTATCAGCCTTTTAGTGCAAGAGCTGAGCTAGCAGACTTCTTAAAGACTGCTGAGTGGCTAATGTTTGGAAATCACGACATCCTGGGTTCAGGGAAAGCTTCTCCCTGCGCTGGGCCTGCGCGCACTTCTCTCTGTCTGTAGGTGGCAGTGAGCATACGCTATGCAACAGCTTCTCCGACACGGGGTCACAAAGTGAGAAACTACTTGCAGATTCCTGTTTCCAGAGCTTTTCTTTTTTCCATGGTGTTTTATTTTTTAAATGAAATTCTGCAGGGCTTTAAAGATTGAATCTCTCTGTAAGTGTTGTTGACCTTTTAGCAATAAAACCTCTCCTGATGTCTTCTCATTCCAAACGCTGATGCTTTATATCTGTTCTCTAGGCCAGCATTAATTTACCTATAGCAGGGGTGTATTTTAAAGCCTATTTTTTAAGTGGGGAAACGTTACAAATGTAGCTTCCATATAAACATAACATGCTAATTTTTCATTTTCTTCCCTTCTTGAAGTATTTCTTTCTGCTGCTCAGCCAGCATTTGAAACCGAAGGCTGTGTGAATGTCTGTTTTAAAGGTATCCTTTAGAGCCAAAAGACTTGCTGCTGTTTCACTGGGGATCTGAAGCCCTAGGAAAAAAAATAAAGCATGTGGAAAAACAGCAGGATGGCTGCTCCCTGGATAGGTGAAGGCGGGAGTGCTCTCGGGGTGTGTGTGCTGGGGAGAGGAGATGGATGTCTGCGATGGAAGGTCAGCCCGGCCTGCAGAGAGGCGGTAGCCTGTGGCAGGGAGCAAAAGAAAACTTCTAGGACTACTGAAGAACAAAGTCAGCGAGGACAGATTGTAAGGCAAGGAAAATAAGTCTGAGGGTTTGTCTCAGACTAAACCCTGCTAGTACCAGGAAAAAGCTTGATTCAGGCTGATGTCACCGGTGTATTTTTCCAGTAAGGCTGCTTAACTCCTTTTCTAATAATATCTTTACGTTATAACTTTTCTTCTTCGGAGCCTAGTAGGTATGTCAAAATATTACAGGTCTATGGATTTGCATGCAGTAATGGTTCTTCAGGCTGACACTGAGGAAGTAATGTTTAACGATTCCCAGTGGGAAAGCTGGAATGGGGGGCAGAAATCCAATATGTTGGTGGATATTTAGCCTCTTTCACCTTCAATGGGAAATATGACGGGGACTGTGCTATTTCTGTCATGTGAGAAGGTTAATCTAGCTTTTTTATTTGTACATTTTCTCCCACTTTGCTATTTTATTTGTACATTTTCTCCCACTTTGCTATTTGCATTACTTAACTCTAGGCTCCAGATGGGACATAAGTAATTTTCAGCTCTGGTCTTTGGAGTGATTTCAATCTCTAAAATGAGTGTAAATGAAATTAGAAGGAAATGAAAAAGCCTGTAGGAAAGCCATGTTGTCTCCTTGTGTATCATGTATGCCAGCACCACAAAAAGGGGGATTATCACTTTCTCCCCTTTCTCCTGAGAGGAAGCTTGCTGCATGTCATCCATATTTGTGTGCTATGCAGTGTTGCAAATGTGTTGGATTAAATCACTCTAGATGCTTTTTTAGCGACTAGAGAGATTCTGTCAACATAAGATCAGAAGACTGCATAAGATTTCTTAGATTTTTTTTTTTTTTTTTAGGTGTCCTAGGGTTTTTCTATTTTAAGGGACAAAAGTAGTGCCAGTGCACATGGCCAGGGGAGGGCTGAGGGGAAAACACACTGGTGTTCACTTTTGCTGTTCCTGGGTTTTAAATGTGAACAGGCAACATGTAAAATAGAAAATTAAAAGGAGGGGAGACAGGAGTGTGGTTCAAGGGTTAACTTGGTATTAAGAATGTCAGAACTTGGTGCTGGTTCTGTCCGTGTGTGTGTGTGTCCGTGTGTGTGTCCGTGTGTGTGTCCGTGTGTGTGTCCGTGTGTGTGTCCGTGTCCGTGTGTGTGTGTGTGTGTTACTTCGGTGCGGAGGTGTAGGTGCACAAGCAGTTGCTGAACGTGGCAAGCACAGTAAGCTCGTGTCCGCCTGCGCCTCTCTAGAGAAACATTCCCTTAGGCCAAGCCCTTGAGATTTAGACACCCACTGACATCAACACAACCATCTATTCAAAGGTTTGGTCCTTAATCTGAATTCTTAGTTTGAGGTAGCTGGTGGAGAAAAGTAGACATCTCTGTGAGAGTGATCTCACTTAAACACTAGGTGGAACGAATAGTCTTTTGCAAACTTCTGTTTCCATTTAATATACAGATCTTGGACGAAATGCTGGTTGTTTAGATGACTCCAGTTAGGTGAGACAAGTCCTGCCTTCAAGCTACTCTGGATACATGCTATTTTGTGCCTGCATTTCAGTTCCCCTCCTGTAAAAGCATTTTTCTGTCTCTGAGGCACGATGAGATTGGTATGTTGAATTGTGAAGAGCCTAGATGTTGGAGGAAGGGAAAAACGTACTGGGAGGTGAGGAACTTGCATTTAGGCACTCTAAGGTTACTCTGGAAACTTTATCAGATAAACAATGAATCCAAAGTGATAGAAGCACAGGATGTGGAGCAAAAGCACTGAAAAATAAAAAACATACATGGGAGAAAAGTGCATGTAAAGAGCATTTCCAAGATGCTATTAGTGAATGAGTATAAAAGGAAATGTCTTTCAGATGAGCAAAGAAAAGTAGAAGTAGCAGAGTCAATGACTCCAAGCCTGGGAAAGGCTTCTTATGTTACTGGAGACCTACATTCTTTCAAAAAAATAGGTAATTTCATAAACAGATGTACTCAACTGTACACTTAATTCTAAATAAATTAGATCCTAACTTTATAAAGTAAGCTGGTAAATGTGCCCCAGGCCAGGGGGACAAGGTAATTATTCCATACTTGAGGACTTTACCTATGTGGCTATTTTGGCTTTGATTCTGCAAGCTATTTATTTTGTACCTAATCTGAAGCAGATGGGCTCTTCTGTTGAAGTCACTGTTTGCTGACCTGAAGTTTTTCCACTGAACTGAGCTAGTAGTAGATGAAATGTTTGACATGAAGTTAGAAAAGTAATAAATTGAATTATGCAAACTGAAAAGTTGTTTCTGGTCATGTTAGAATCATAGAATGGTTTGGTTTGGAAGGGACCTTTAAAGGTCATCTAGTCCAACCCCCCTGCAATGAGCAGGGACATCTTCCAGTACGTCAGGTTGCTCAGTGCCCCGTCCAACCTGACCTTGGATCTCTCCAGGGATTGGGGCATCTACCACCTCTCTGGGCAACCTGTTTCACCACCCTCATCACAAAAAATTTCTTCCTTACATCCAGTCTGAATCTACCCTCTTTAAATTTAAAACCATTACCCTTGTCCTATTGCAACAGGCCCTGCTAAAGAGTTTGTCCCCATCTTTCTTATAAGCCCCCTTTAAGTACTGAAAGGCTGCTGTAAGGTCTTCCTGGAGCCTTCTCTTCTCCAGGCTGAGCAATCTCAACTCTCTCAGCCTTTCTTCATAGGAGAGGTGCTCCAGCCCTCTGATCATTTTTGTGGCCTCCTCTGGACCCGCTCCAACAGGTCTGTGTCTCTCCTCTGCTGAGGGCTCCAGAGCTTGACGCAGGACTCCAGGTGGGGTCTCACCAGAGCAGAGTAGAGGGGCAGAATCATCTCCCTCATCCTGCTGGCCACGCTTCTTTTCATGCAGCCCAGGATATGGTTGGCCTTCTGGGCTGTAAGTGGATGTTGCTGGCTCATGTCCAGCTTTTCATCCACCAGTACCTCCATGTCCTTCTTGGCAGGGCTGCTCTCAAGCCCTTCATCCCTAGCCAGTATTGATACCAGGGATTGCCCTGACCCAGGTGCAGGACTCTGCACTTGGCCTTGTTGAGCCTCATGAGGTTCACATGGGGCCACTTCTCAAGCTTGTCCAGGTCCCTCTGGATGGCATCCTGTCCCTCAGGCGTGTCAACTGCACTGCTCAGTTTAGTGTCATCTGCAAACTTGCTGAGGGTGCACTTAATCCCAATCCCACTATGTCATTGATGAAGATAGTAAAGAGTACCGGTCCCAATATGGACCCCTGAGGGACACCACTTGTCACAGATCTCCATCTGGACATTGAGCCGTTGTCCACTACTCTCTGGATGCAACATCCAGCCAATTCCTTGTCCACTGAACAGTCCATCTATCAAATCCATCTCTCTACGATTTACAGAGAAGGATGTTGTGGGGGACCATGTCAAAGGCTTTACAGAAATCCAGATAGTCTGTCTGGCATATTGGACCCTCTGTTCCCCTCAGAAGCGAGTTGTCTACAACTATAAGCCATATTTTCTTCCTCGTGGAGGTGGTTGTGATACGGAGGGATAGGCCTTTCTGACTTTGGCAACACCTTTGGTGTAGATGGACTGTTATCCATGTCATCCATTGACTGGCCTTCCACATCCAGGGCCTCATGTCTGTTGTACAGAGGCACCTGGGAAGCTGAGGTGGACAAGGAGAGGGTTTCCCTGCTGCCCTGAGTGTAGACTTCCCTCCATTCTGCCTGGTGGAGGGAGGAGGATACAGGATCCCCTTGATCTTTTTTTTTTTTTTTTCCCTCTTTTTCTTCTGGCGGCTGTTCTGTTTCTGTCTCAGGTTGGGCAGAGCACAGTTCCACCAGTCTCTCTCAGCCTCCCTGGTGCTCCTTAACCCGTCCGCTTCCTCCCAAAGCCCTGCCACCAGGCTGAGCAGATCATCTGCTTGGTCGCGCCTCACACAGCTGCTCTCGCTACTGCCACCAGGTACCAGAGCAAGGCCCTGGCCTGCCCTGTGCCCGAGACCTGGGTGGCTGCCTGTTTTCCTGGGAGCTCTGTCTGGGTTGCCACAGCCATTCCGGTGAGGGCAGAGGACGTGGCTTTCTGCCGGGCGGACACCACAGCTAAGCCCCCCCGGGAGGGCGACGGCCGCCGCCGGGGAGGGCCTCTGGAGCTGGCGGGGGGACGACGCCGTGTTCCCGCCTCGCCCGCTCGCGCTCCCCGGGCGGCCTCCTACCGGCCGCGGGGGGCCGCGGTTGCTGCGGCAACGCCCAGGTCTCGCGAGAGCGGCGGCTGCCGGCGGCTCGCTGCCCGCCTGAGGAAAGCCCGGGGCGCCGCGGGCCGCTGCCGAGCAGCGCGGCCCGGCGGGTGGGTGTGGTCCGCACCTTCTTCAGAAATGATAACCCTCCAGGTGTAATATCAGTAACTGCTTTGATGGCGAAGTTCCTCCTGATAGAAGAACACGACGCTAACAAGTTTTTCAGTGAAATTTTTTGTTTAAAACTTACTGGAGAGAAAAAAAAATCTTACAGTATTTCCTTGTTTTTTTCCTTATTAACATTAATTCTTCTCACTATATTTTTTTTTTTTTTTCCTACCAAATGTCGGTCTGAAGACTTGAAAAATAGTTATAGAAGTAAGACTGTTAAGCCACAGTAACTGTTGGGTGTGATGTACTGTGGTTGTGTGTTACAGCGTACCTATGTGTAAATAGTAACACAACAGAGGTGAACAGCAGACCGGGTTAACTGCTGGACCGATCTGTGAATCAACTGGATAATACAGCATTAGAGATCCAGGACCCACTCTGTTCCCCTTGAAAGGTAATGGTGACATTTTCCTGATTGCTACACTTGACTGCAGAAATGAAGGGATGACTCTGAACTATCTAAAGGTTAATTAAAAGAAGACAGAAGAATATCAAATAAAGGCTAGGTCTTCCCGCCTTGTTCATGTAAAAGCCCACTGAAGGTCATTTGAAGCTTAAGTCTGTAGGACTGAGCAGTGAAGGTGGTGGTAAAACAGAGAGCTCTGAGCTGACTGTGGTTGTGGTGTTAAATCTTTCAGCTTCATGTGATGACTGCTGTTTGTATCTGATTGTTAGCGAAGTTCTAACAGCTGGGTATCATCCAAGACCAAAAAGACTCAGTTATTGAACCCTAACTCTTATATTTCTTATATCTCCATTTATTTTTTTTTTTTTTGATTAAGCAAGCATATTATAGGTTGGTAATATTTCCTGGTATAAGCTACTATGGGTTTCTGGTCCCTGACTAGGTGTTACAGTTACAGCTATACAATGGTACTGTGTGATGCTTTTCTCTCCCGGCTCCGGTGGTAGGAAAGGGTCTGCAGTGAACTCTGGCAGCTCACTTGGTCTGGATCATCTTGGTCATAGCTCTGGGGTGCATGACAGAAGCTGCACTTTCCCCACGGTCTGGGCGTAGCAGTCTCAGTCATGACCCATGAGGCTTACCTGACCCGCGGGTGTATAAAGATTGTGACCACAGTGTTTTCAGGATTCTGCAATAGACAGAGATCTAGGTTTCTGATAATTTCTTTGTTACAAGTTACTACAAAACTACTATTAGTAAAAACATCTTTTATATATGCGTGTGTACATATATATATATATATGCATACTACAAGTCACGACAAAATTACCACTAGGAAAGCAAGTATACGTATAACAAAAGTAAAGCAAATATATGTCTATTGCAAGTTATTACAGGATTCCAACTACAAAAGCAAATATATGCTTATGAACCTTTACTTGTGTGCGCCTATATATATACATATTACGTGAGGTGTTACCAGTAAAACACCAAACTTATTCCAGGAGTGGAGCTGATTGATGACAGAAAAGTCTCACTTGAAGATGATCCGTATCATGGAGGCTAGAGTCAGGCAGGCATCCCTGGCCAGGGTCTGGTCTGCCTGGGAGATCTCGTGCAGAAAGGCTTCTTTTGGGTAGGTAGCGAGTTACTACTTATACCTTTTTGGTGTAGATACATAATTGGGTGTAGGACATCAGTTCCCGGAGTAGTTGTTGCTGAGTCCTGTTTTCCTGAGGCGAGTTCGTTGCCACAGTTTTTGTCCTGCACCTATCGAGGTTTATTTGTCCTGCCAGCTACCCCCCATCAGGGAGGTTTAGGATGAGCTTATCACAGATGTCCTTCTCTGTCAGTATGTTTACCGGGTTGCCTTTGTGGCAGCTCTGTCACTACACATTGATCATGACAATATTAACAATGAGAGATGCTTGCAGAACTTCTGAAAACCCCGAGATCTAAGATAACAACAGAAAATGCTCAAAAAAAAGTACTTCTCAAACTTTGGGGTTTTTTTGTTTGGTTTTTTTTTTTTTTTTTTTTTTTTTGGGTAAGGAGCTCTTCATGAAGTAAACAATCACTTCTGCTATTTTCTCTTTCTCAGCCTTGGCTGCCTTCTCTTCTGTCCGAGGGGATTAAAAACAAGCCAAGTAGTTTGACTGCAATGTTATAAATGGTACATTGTGTTCATTTTCATAGGTATGGTATTTACGGTTCACTGGTTTAAAAGTTTATGGCTCAGTTCACAAACCTTGAGAACATAAAATTGATTGTTCCTTAATGTACTAAGGAGCTTATGATTTGGGACCTCTGGGATTAGCATCTGGTATCTAAAGTTTTAAATATATAATGTTTTCATAGTCAATGCGTTTCAACCAATCCCTATAATCCATTTCATAGAGGCAGCGGTACATCTTATTTGCTTAGCATAAAATTCCTGTTGATATTAGAGAGCAAAAAAGTGGTATTTGAGCCCGTTACACTTCTGTAGTAAATCTGCCAACCTGGAGATATAACCTAACCATCAACTGTTGGTGCTTGTTTACAAACATTGGGAAGACTTGTTTTCCAATCGCTACATAATGAAAGCAACAAGCAACCAACAAGTCAAGGTCATAAATAAGCTACATTGTTATTTAATTAGTCTTTTCATGTTCAGTGGTTGGTGAATTTTGCATGTGATAGTAGGAGGCAAAATTAGAGTGTCCTTTAGAATCCTTTGCCTCAAATCTATGGACCAGTCCTCATTCCTCTGTAGTGTGAGTTTAGTAGAAGGGACAATTAAGCGAATATGACCTGTAATTTTGTGGTAGCCATAAATTTTTCAAAACACCAAAATGATTTAGGTGACCAGCTGTTAAAGCTGATGGAAGCACATAAGCATAAATAAGGTATCCTCCCACGAAACTTAAGCTATGAAATTGTTTTAGTTTAGGGTTTAAGAAGCATCTGAAAATAGCTCTTGGCAAGATGGAGAAGCTGCAATATTGAGCTCTGAATGATACATACTGACATACTAGGCATAATGGAAACTTAGTGGAAGGGAAAATAATGAATACCATACTGTTACACCAGAATGGAAAATATACGGAAAGATAAAATAGGCCACATTGGTACTAAAGTAACATTTTGTGTGAAAGCATAGTGTAGCAAAATTAGCAAGCAGCATAGAATCAGTGTGGACTTAAATTCTAAACCTAGACAGGTTTCAAAACAATGAACAGTCTATTACTGCCAAGCTAACCAGGATGTTTGTGCTAAACTTGATGTGTTGAGAGGGCTCAGTCAAACCTATTCTCTTCTGGGTAAATTATTTTTGCTAGTATATTATTTTCCTAAATAATTTAAAATTTTATTTTGCAGAAATCAATGTAAAAATGGGGCCTTTTACTTTAGATTACAATGGAAAAAAAAAAATCTATGCTTGTCTTCAAGTGCAGCCACTATTGTTACGAGGTCATCTGGATTTGATATATTCAAGAACTTCAAATCTCATGGCAGCATGGCAGTATTGCCCTTTTTTTTTTTTTTAAGCATGCTTTAGACTGTGTCTCTGGTCAAAGCCTAGGAATAGCAGTGAGGAGCAGCAGGGGTGGAAACGCAGGTCGGGAACCACAATATGCCTTGTGTTCTCTCCTTGTTTCCGATGGTTGTAATTTGCTGATGCTTAATGCTGCTGAGAAAAACAGCGGTACTCATTTGCTGTCACTATCTCCTACTAGTGAGAGTATAACTAAGTTTGTGCTAGAGCTATTCCTCTCCTTTTTCTTGGTTTTTGGGTCTTTGTTGTTTTGTGGGCTTTTTGATGAAGGGCTTTTTCTGCTCAGTTTTTTTAGTGAATATATGTTTTAAAAAATCTGCAGATCAGTCTTTCCAGTTATAACCAGTTTTGTTAGTATTATAGGCCGGTGATTTGCAATATGAAACTTTTCCAAGATAGGGATCCTTGCACGGAGAGCCAGCCAAGCCCAGAACCTGTGTTCCTGTAAGCAGACTGTTAAGGAAGAGGAGATGACCTACTGAGGGATTTCAGTCAGCTGCTGTGACTGATGGAAGGGATAAAGGAGGATGTTGCATGAAATAGGGACCAGAAACTTCATGAAGGGAGAATTCAGTTGTTTCTCTACAGTCATTTGACCACTGCAGTTGATCAGCTGGGGGACCTCAGCAGGAATTTAAGAGATTCCCTAAGGAAGTCAGAGGTGGCTTGAATGGCATTGCCTTTGACACTGGTAGTTTTCAAAATGACGTGTAACACCTGTAGAAGGCCTTTGTTTTGTACTAGTAAAGTGTGTGTGTGGCTTAGAGTTGGAAAAGCCTTTGTTTCAACTATAATATAACCCTGAGCAGGATGATGATTAGCTTTTAATGTGCTTCATTTCCAAATAAGCCAGAATAAATGGTCAGAAGCTTTTGGTTAAATTTCCAATTAAAAGTTTGAGGGCACATGATGTGATACTGGATGTTTTGTGGTTTAACAGTGCTTTGTCCAGTATTACTGGGAACACCACTGTGAAGGGGGTAGATGATATTTGAACTCAGAGAGAGGTGTGGTGTTTTTACCAGTGGTGAATCTGTAGAGCTGGTAGCAAAGGCAACTGGGAAACAGCCTCTCAGCTCTGTGAGGATGGTGGGAGGAGGATTTGTATCACAGGAGTGCTCTGGGAAACTCAGGGCTAAGGCCATGAGTTGAAACAGAAAAATACATGAATTAAAACAGTGTATGGGGCCAAAACAGCAGTCCAGGCGCCCAGCAGGGCACATCCATGATTAGCATTCAGGGCAAACGTGTTTGATGCTGGAAGTTTTCCTTGACCAATACTCTTTGTTACTTCAATCCAAGCAAACATTAACGTGTATACTGAAAAGACAAGAAGATTCCCCAGGGGTGTTCCTGTACTAACATTATTAACCAATCCTATAATGTTTTCTGATCTTTTTCTGCTGAAGAGCAGAGTGCTGAATAAATTCCTTGAGAATCAATAAATCTGTTCAGTATGTACTTATTTGGAGTCCATGATTAAGTAAACCTTGGTAATTCAGTACTTGGTGTTGTTTGTTTTTTTTTCCTGAAACAAACAAACAAGAAACTCCTCTACTTCTCCTAGGGAATGTTATTGGTAGAAAATTAGGGTTTCCATGTCTGAGCCAAATTCTGAATATCTCTGAATGCTAGGGGGTAAATTTCTAAACTACATCATTATGGAACAACTGTATGGAGAATACAATTTTTTTAATACAAAGTGCTTGGGGAGTTTACCCCTGAGTATTCAAATTAGTCATTAATCAAAAAAGCAATTTGTTGGGCATTTGAAAATCATAACCAGTTTAAAGGACTTAGATTCTATTTTAAGGATTTCAGCAGGCAAAAATCTTCAGCTGTCACTAGAGAATATCCAATCTACACAGCAGTTTAAACACTATCTCCAACAAAAATATGTGGCTTAATTTTCACAGCTTTTTGTAACCTGTCTTATTATATAATATTTATTCATTCATAGCAGGGAAAAATAACCTTCAGTAAAACAAGTATGTTTAATATGTTGGACCTGGCATGTTTAAAGCCAGTCTGCAGAGTTCCTCACAGGACAGGTTGGCGTGAAGCATTTTGCCATGCAGAAGTCCAATAGCATTGTCAAGCTGAGTTCATGTACACTTGCATAGAGGCTCTGTGCAGAAAAATAAGTGGCATTGGCGGTAGGACAATGGCTATAGTAATTTTCAGAATGTTATTACTTGCTCTCCTGTGTGACAATAATACTATGAGCTTGGTCCAGTGTAACTTTACAGGAGCATTTCAATTTGGTATTTAATAGTTCTACCCTCAGAAAACTGGCAATTAATGAACAGCTGTGAAATTTGCCATTCTTTGGTAGAGATGTGAGGTTCTGGAGGACTTTGCCTTTGGGAAAATTTTTCACTGAGGTGCTTTAGGAAAAGGTTTAGAATTAGCATCGCTACAGAGGCATGTAGCTGCAGAGACCTGGATAGTGAGTAGGAGGTGGCAGTTATAGTAATTTAGGATTCAGAATTTCTGTACCTTTTAGTCTTAGTCTTTAAAAAAATGCCTCTGTATAGATATATTGTTTTAGTAACCCAATGGGTTTTGTTATTTGGGTACATTTTCTTAGAAAGGATTATTTGCACTTTCTATATAAAAATGTGAATGCATTTCAAGATGAAATGGAAGTCATTAGTCATATAAAACACCTTCTTGTTTTCTCTTGTCTGTAGCAAAAACCCCTCATTCCTAGGAGGGCTTTTCTTTTCCTTGATGTAAGGCAATAAAAGGTATTTTATGTTTTTAAAAAAAAAAATAAATATTCTGTACTCAGTTCCTCACAGAATTTTTGTGAAGGTAATTTACTATTGCACACATGATATTTCTACATTGGCTTGTATATATGACTTTATATTTCACACGGCTTCTGTTTTGTCTCTGAGGGCAGACAGCCATTCTTGAGAGTTATGGGGTGAGCAAAAAGAATGCTTTAGCCTTATCAGAAAATGTCTTGGTTTACTCTTTAATTAAGGTCTGCTAAGTTAGAGTTTGGGCCAGTCAGTAAAAAGAATGTATGGATTCATCTGCATTTCTACAAACGTTGCACAGATCAGATGCAAATTAGGAAGTTTGATAGGTAAAAGATCAGGCAGGTAGAATGTGTGATCTACTTGTAAAAGCATAACAACTGTGATTACAATACTCTATACCTTTTGCCTTACTGGATTTACACTGAGTTTACTTTCAGGTGGATGCGAAATTTAGTAGGCAAATATATGGCATAAACCTATTTACTGTGAAGGGGCAGCAAATGGTTAACGCAAGGCCATACTTGTACTGTTGCTAAGTATTGACAGATTTAATGTTTCTTCCATTTTATAGTAATCCTTATCTAAGAAGAATTTGTGTATTGATTCAGGGAGGAAACTCCAACCTATCTTTATCTGCTGTATGGAAAATTGAGTTACCTGATGTGAATAGCCAGCTAAGTCCCAATTAACCCATCAGAGCTGGGGTGGAAGGAAAATGCTTCAGGACATGATGCAGGAGTTGGCTATTACCTTTTTGACTCTTAATCACAAGTAGTATTGTGGAGGTGTAGATGCTCTCCCCTCTCCTGCCTGACTGGGCTTCTTGCCGTTTATATCCTAGTTGAAGCCTGATCAAAATTTTTACCTTTTTAATTGTGTAACTCCAACAAAGTCTGTTCTTTGCCTACTGATGTGTAGAATAGCTTGGGCCCTTCACTGTTTGAAAAATGTAGGAAAAAAAATTGGAAAAAAACTCCAGCCTCTTCCTTCTGTTGTCAACTTGCACAAAACTGATAGGAGGAAGGTAGGTTTCATTAGGGTCTTTGGAAATGTTCTGTCTTTTCTACCTTGTCTATCTTCAATATAGGTGGAAAAAGCTCAAAACTGACAGATGGAGTCTATAGGATTTGTAGATCAAAAGCTTTTACAGAAATAATGAAAATATTACAGAATGTTACGGACAAAAATATAGACAATCATGAAAAGTTATCATCGCCTCACTCCACTGAAAGTCCTTTTATTTTTCCTTCTAATTTCTCTGAAAATTCCACAGAAGAGTATTGTCTGCTGGGAAACACTGATTAAAAATATAGGAAATGCTTAAACATCTTCTGAATACAAACGTGACTGTAGTAAATATGAAAATGGCTATTAATTTCAGCATCCATAAGGTCATGGCCTTTGCAGGAAAGCCTTGCGATTGCATAACATATTGCCCGAGTTCCACAGTGTATCTTTTAAAATATGCCTTTAAAACATAGAGCATGGTATAATGAAAATAAAGGACAGCGTTGAACCATGCATCCATAGCAAATACAATAAGAGACTCCAGTAGCACATAAGATGCAATACCACCCAGTTCCTTTCAGATAAATTACTACCAGGTCCACATTGGCTTCATCCACCCCCATTGCTCTGTGAAAGGAGAACAAATATTCAGCTGAGAAAAGATGATAAATGCTACTGTGCCACGAGGTCTCTAAAACTCGTCAGCGTTTATAGTTTTCCAGAGCTTGCTGATTTCCAAAGCTTAACCCAAATTATCAGTATGAAGGAAAACAAAGGTACCAAAGGAAAAGCCAATAGATGTTCACAGGCAAAAAGTGTGGTTAGTGGAAAAAAATTAAAAACATTATTCAGGAGCATAATGCTTTTGCTCTGTAATAAAATTTTTAAAAAGTTTGTTTCAGGTAATTAAAGTTTTGTGTTGGGGTTGGGGGAAACTTGAGGAAATCTTTGGTTTCCTGTCTGCTATGTTTAAAGAAATTAGTAAACAAAGTCAGTAGGTAGCTAGCTAAGGGGGTCAGCACAAGCCAAGTTATGAAATTGGGATTAACCAGAGTAAGGAGGAGTCTGCAAGGTTCCTGTCAGTGCGCAAACATCCAAGGGGAATTTTACTGTGGCATATAATTTTGGCAATTATACCATGGTTGTGCCCACATGCTTCTGCACTGACATGTCTTATCTGTTTACATCTAACTGGAGATAATAAATGCTATATCAGTGATTTCTTCTCTGTAAAATACTTCTGTAAGATTATGAAGTGCTGTGCTGTATTCCTGCTATTCCTTGGTGCAGAAGTGATACGTGTATATACATTTGTATTGAATGTATGACAGACTTGTGTCTCACTATGTCTTTTCTCAGTCATCCAGTTATTCTGCTGGAGTGATCAGCAGCTTTTTATTCAGTCTCCATAGCAAGATTTCTTCTCACAAAAGCTAGAATGTGACTGAAGATGTATGTATGCCTAGGTCTTGAGTTAACCTTGTCTAGTGTTGGTGTCATGAGAAGGAGCAATCACTCTAGCAACAAATTAATTAGACACAATTTAAAAAAAAAAAAAAATTGAAGGCAGTTATTCTAAAAGAGGAGTGAATGGCATGTGATGTAAATGGAGAGATAACGAAGAATTGCAGGGAAGAAGTAAGTAATAATTTTACTCAGAAACATTTTGCCTTCTCATTGCATTTAGATCTTCAGTTCTCTAAATGCTTATTTCAAATAGTATAGTAATATCTTTCTGGTCATCCAGCAATTGATCTAAATATTTTTAATTGGATCTAATGGCATCAGTTTTGCCAACACTTTGGACCTGAATATTAGTTTTACCTCTTGGCTCTATTGCCAGATCTGCCTTTGAGGTGCATGGTCTCCCTGATCCAAATAAATGTCCACTGTCCAAATAAATGCAACTTTGTGTGGCTCTATATAGAAGTATTGAAGAACTGCAGGACATCCTTTAATAGGTCATTGGTAGGACTGATGTGCAATGACTTCAGAAGAAATCAGCTCTCTTCAGAGAAAGAAACAAAACAGTCATGTCAAATATTTTTTGTCTTTTTTACAGAATTTGAAAATAAACATTCTGACCATCATGCATGAATGCTTGATCTCCTTATAGTGGTTCTGACATTTGGAGGAAAGCTGTACCACTGCTCTTGTCTGTTATTTAACATGCTATATGTGTGGCATACAGAGTTAGTTAAGGATTCTTTGGAGAAAAAGTTTTAAAAGTTATATAGACATGTATATGTGTGAATAAGAGCAGATTGTATGATTCTATGGCTCCGTGGGCAGTAGAAGAGGTTCCAGAGCAAGTTCCTTACTCAGCATTTAGTATCGACTAAGTACAATTTGGAAATGTTCTTTTTTGAATGGTAGTAAAAATGAAGCAGAGATGCACACTAAATGTAATATTTGCTTTTCAATGATTAAAATAATATATTGAAGAAAATTTAATTTGAAGAAGAAAGGAAATTCCAGTATCTGAAGAACTGAATTCTACAGCTTTTGGAAGAGAGCATTCTTTCTAAACTCCAGTTATCTAACATTGTGGTAGTTAAATAAGTTACTGAAGAAAGTGTAGGGAGTTTAATAAAATTCCTGTGTCATAACTTCTGAATGATTAGATTACTTTAGGCTTAGTCCAGCAATATCAAATCAGTTCTTTTGACTTAAGGTTGAAATCTTTTAAAAGCTTCATAAATTGTAACAGAACTTGCCTCACTTTTCCAGATGAGACTTAGAGGAAAGTAAAAAGCTCTTAATCAGGTAAAATCAGAAAAAGAATCACATGTGTATTTAAATAAGGCCAGGGGAGAAGGGGTCAGTGGGACCATTTTACCATTACAGAAAAGTTAAGACTGTATGTTTTTGCTGTTCAAATTGATTTCCAAGAACAGTATCTTGGAACAATGTTAGGCTCTGGAAATGCAGAATTTGCCAGTAATTTAACATGTTTTGAGGGAATGCCTGAATTCCAGTGTGAAGCTGATGTGAATTTCATTTGGATTAGTGACTTTGTTTTTTGTAGAACTCATTCAGGTATGAGAGCTCCTAAATAGGGTGCATCTTTGCTGAAGTTACAAGTAAATTGATCTATAGTGGGGAATGAGTTGGTAAAGAATTTATTCCAATGACCTACTAAATTAGCATACTACTTTTTAGTAGTCTGCAAAAGCAACTGCTTGAAATCAGAATGCCTTGTGTTCCTCATGGGTTCCCTCACCCTGTCTTGCCTTGGAGAGTGTGGGAAAATTTGTGCAGCCCTACAGATGAATGAGGCGTCCTGAGAGCTGAATCCCAAACCATCAGCAGATAGTAGAAAATAATGGTATTCCCATTCTATTACATCTGTCTCTGGATTTACAGCCAAAACTGTCTCCATATGCTGCTCTACTACTGACTCAGATATACGGGAACGTGTGGATCCAGTTGAGGAATCTGGGAGGGATATGATCAAGTTCATAAATTAGACCGATTGCGGAGCTGGTGGATTTTGTGCTTTTGAACTACATGGTTGTGGCAGGGGACTGGACTTAATAGTTGGGAAAGGCTTGTTAAAAACCGTGCACTGATGTGTGATGAGATATTCAGAAGCCAGAGCTTTATAACCTAGTAAGGAAACGAACTAGAGTGTATACAACTGTGATACTTGAAATGCTATCCTGTCTCTTATGAAAGAATTAACAAGTTTTAAGATGTGACTCAAAGCCAGTGTATACAGAGAAAGTAGGTAATTTGGTTTGTTTGCAAAGTAAAAAGAAGTTTAGTCTCTGCTGTACATGTACTGAAAAATTAAATTTAATCATAGCAAAAGTCCAAAAAAGTAAGTGTCGTGATACCAGGGATGAACTGACTTGTATAACTTAAATTCACAGTCAAAATGTACTGCTTCATTTCTGGTGGCTCTTTCCATCCCTGGTGGAACTGTTTTTCTAGTTGCTGTTTGTTTCAGAAGATAACAGATACCGCAGAGGAGTGCTCTATTAAATGCTACCTTCAGGAAACACTCAGCAGCTTTAATTAGCCTCAAAATGCAGCTGTAACTCTGTGCCAAACCCCTAACATTTTCAGGGGTAGAAGCAGGTTGAAAGAGTTGGATTTTTTTTCTTACCTTTATGTTCCTACCAGTAAAGTTGGATTTTACTCTAGTGAAAATGTTCATGGAAGTTATGTATAACTAACATTGAAATTCTGCCTTCAGAATTGTTCTGATGTGTTGGACACAGCAGTAGTTTTCAGAAACTGCCGAACTGGCTTTTCTGGAGCTTTGTGCACGTCAGATACAACAAATCATCAAACTTTCCAGGAACGTTATTTCCTTTTCTTATATCAAATGTGATCTGAACATAACGAAAGATTATTTTAAATATCTGATAGTACTCATTCTAAGGCTACTAGATTTTAGACTGGCTTTCAAACATTCAAGAGCTAGTATTTCAACTGTAGGTATATATAAATTTTTAAGGTGTTCAGAAATGACCAGTATATAGAAAACCTCTTCAATCTAGAGGTAAGAAGAAAGATTTTTTTTTTAATTCTTAATTAATATTACTTAATTGAATAAAGAGATAAAACTAGGGAGATTTAATTCAAGTATTAAAAAAAAAAAAAAATCTTTATTTGCTTACTTTATATGGTTCCTGTACATTTCATGATTTGATCTTGTAGAGAGTGGTGAGAAAGGGGCATGGGGAATGTCTGGCAAGTCCATGTATGGTTGGAACTTCAGGATGATGTTATACCTGTGGCAGAGAATAACAGTGGTTGGTTTTTTTTTTTTAAAGTGTAGAAAATTAATTTACAGTGTCTATCATGCTTAATTTTACAACATTGATACTACAAGTTGCTTGGCAGTTGCTGTAAGCTATTGACTTCAGTGGGAGGTGCTCAGCAGAGCTTTTAAGTAAAGCTGCAATCAGAACCCCCTATTCTCCCAACAGGTGCCAGTTAAAGCTCAATTAAACTTTCAGGAGGAGAGGTTACTCAGTTCAAATATTGAATTTTGGATCAAAACACACACAAAAAGGAAGAACTGAGAGAACGTTGTAGGCATTTAGAACAGACAAAAATCTGGTCTGTGACTCAAAACTGGCATGCTGGATGTGTAGATTTCAGTATCCTGTGTTTAGAGGTGACTGTTAGAGAACATGCATTTCTGTGCTGGATCTTTCTCAATGGAAGAAGAGAAAATTTTAAAGGTCATCACTTCTTTTTCGGGACAAAACAAACCAGTTGAAATATTACAAAATTTTGCAAGATTAAAAGAAAAAAAGAAAAAGGAATTCCCATTCAGCAGTATACAGTAATTTGTAAGCTTGAACCCATATACAGTAGACACAGAAGCAGGTTCTCAAAACCTGAAACTTGTAAGTATAAATGTGTTTTATGTACAAGAAAGTATCTGTAATCCAGTTTTCTAACGCTTACCTGAGTTGTCTCACTGTTTGACTCAGTTAAGCAGGTGAGGTTTAGACTGAAGTCTTCCGCTGTCCTCAGACTTGCTGCTTAGCACACCTAGGTGCCCCAAACCGAGGTCTGCAGTGTTTATGTTCCCATTACATGTGCAGAAGGGCAAGGTGGCTAAGGCTGATTTCAGAACCTAGTTTGGTGCATAACTTCCTGATGGGGGAAAAAACCCTGTAAAGCTACACTGGAGCAGTGTCATGATATACAGACATGTGCCACCTGACTTCTCCTCTGCTGGAAATGTCTTTTGGCTAATTGACTACGGTTTGTTTGTACAATGGAAGCGTCCACCTGACTGCATGCTGTTCTGTCCTGCTCAGTGTGGTTCCAGAGCTATATAAAGCAGTTTCATTGCAAACTACAGAGTGTCCTTTTTCATATTAGGAGAGAGCTCTCACCTCAGACCTTGTTTCTTGCCACGATGGACTTGGAAACAGGTGTCTGGAGCTGCAGAGCTGAGAGCTGTCACAGACAGTCAGTGGAGACCTGAACTTCATGCCACTAAGAGGCAGGGTGTGTAAAGCTACCAAGCTGGCTGACAAAATTAGTTTTTTGATGGCTCCCAATGGCACAGTTAAATTAGGACATTGCAGTTCCTTGAGAGTCAAATAACTTTTAAGAGCAAATCCCATATGTGGTGTTGCAGAAAAAGGGAATGGTGAAGAGACGTTTGTCTGTCTTCTCCACATTTTTAAATGAAAGCTGCATTGTGAAATGATGCATGGGGTTTATGCCTATTTGCACAAATACATGCATATTTATATCACACATTTCCCTGAAGTGTACCTAAGGCAAAGTGAACACTGAAATCTAATTCTTCCTTTTGCATAAATGTCTAAAGTCTTCCTCTTCTTGAGTTTCTCTTTTTCTGCACCTTAAATGCATAAAGGATCCAAAGAAAGCATCGGGATATCTTTACTCTAATAGCAGCTTTAAGCATGAATACTGCACTGGTCTCTATGAAGCTGCATTATATGAATGCTGTTATTGTTGATCAGATTTTGAAGCACTTACTCCATTTTTATGTAGTCCTTCAGGTTAAACATCCTTTCTCTTAAACATGACTATTTACATGTCTGTAACTGTATGAAAGAGAATAAATAGTTCATGATCTGACCTATAAATAAATATTTGTTCTTGGTAAGATACTAAGCCATTGTGTGACTTGGGAAAAGTAACTTTGCCTCCCTGTATTTCCTGACAGCTGTGAAACAATTCTACTTCAAAAGTCACAGGATTTGAATTTCAAAATAACTTACAAGCTGGGAGCAGAGCTTTAATGCTTTTTAAACATTAGCAGGGAACTAAGCAAGAAGGAAGCTGGAAATGATTCTAGGAAGTGTCAGGAGAATAGTAATTTTCATTTGTACAGGACTTTAAAATTTTCATGTTCTTCTTTTCTAAAAGTTGGAATGAACACCTTAGTTTTCTTGGAACAAAATGGAGGGGAAAAAAACCCAACCCCAACACTCCTCCAAGACCCGCACATCAAGTCTGGCACCGGTTTTGGCAGCAGAGCCAAAGTGTGTAAGTCAGGAGTGTGAAAGGATCTTTTCAAAGATTACAGGGAAGAGTTTTCCGTATTTGAGCTGTAACTGCAGCCCAGATGACAAGTCACGAGGAGAAATCAGTTCATTGCTTTGAAACTAGTTCCTGGGTAGAAGAATCAGCTCTACCCAGTTTATATGAATTGGCTTTAGAAGTCATAGCAAATGATTGCTTTTGTTTAGTCCTATGGGTAACCTCCCTTTCCCTATTAAATGTAACTTTTTACATAGCTGTGATCATATCCCATAAGGCCCAGGAGGAGGACGGCATGCTTGGCAAAGCACGTTATGAACATTAGGAATATATCATGTGGGTCGGTAAGGAATTGAGGAACCCAGTCTTGCCCTGGTATTTATCTGTGCTTCTTGGAAAGCTGACAAAAGTTGTAAGGGACAGGCAAGATAGTTATTCTGGTTCAAAAGAATGAGTCAGTGGAACTGTAAACCACTAGCCAGATGCTAACCCAAGGTAGAATAAAGAAATGGCTACTCTGTGACTCTGTTAAGTAAGAATTAGAAACTACAAATACAATTGGGCTTGTCAGTATGGAACAACTTCTCAGACAAATCTGCTTTTGTTTTGTTTTCAGCAGAGTTCAAGGTCTGGTTGATAAAGACAGCTGTGTCAATATTAGATACTTTGATTTCTCTAAGGCATTTAATTTAGTACCACATAACATTTCAATTTAAAAACACTGCATTATGTAGCATTAACAGGCTACACAGCAGATGGATTAGAAACTGGCTCACTGACAGGTATCAAAATGAAGTTGCTAATGGGGAGAGATCAATGAGAAATGCCATTTTTGCGATGGTCTCCTGGGGGCCAGGGCTACTTTGTATTTTTATCATTGATCCAGACATTGATGTAAAATCCTTACTGGTGAAATTTTCAGATGATTTAAAGGTCTGTGAGGGAGCAAATAGCAAAGGCAAGTAATTGGAGAAATCTGAGTCACGTCATGAGATGTTCAGACTTTGCGATGGGTTAATGCTGCAGTAGTATGGGGCTGCCACATTACTGCTGTGAATGCAAATGCATGTGATAGCCCAACACTTTGACAGTAGCCTCGTGCCTGACCTGCTGTGGAGTTGTCTCACTCTGCCACATGTCCCTCTCTTCTCCAGCAATTCTGCCTTCCCTCCCCAGCAAAATCTAGTCTGAAGCTGCTCCATGTGAGGAATATGTGGATTACGGGAAGGAAAAGGGTGAAAGATGATGTTCTGCTGCAACGGGTCCTATAAATAAAGTCAAGAAAAGATGGGCCTCTCATACCAGACAGTGAAGTTCTCTGGGGCAAATTAAGTCAGATCAGCTGGTGAAAGAGAGTTGTTTTGTGTGGTTTTTTTTTTTTCTTTTTTTCTCTCTCTCTTCTGAAAAGTCAGTGCCCCCTTTTTGCAGAGTTGCTTGGTAACAACCTGCCAGAACGTGCTGTATGCTGCCTTTTGTGTTTCTTACATGAATACCAAACGTATATTGGAATTGGGGAAAGGTTGTTATTGGAAGGAACTTTGTCATCCAACCTCCTGCTCAAGACAGGGCAACTTTGAAATTAGGTCAGGTTGCTCAGAGCCTTGCCCGGTTGAGCTTTAAAAATTTCAAAGGTCAGAATCCTTGTCTTCTGGGCAACCTGTTCTAGTGTTTGGACCACTCCAGTGAAGATTTTTTTTTTTCCCCTTGTGCCCAAAGGGAATCTTCTATTTTGCATCTTGCAGCTCTTGCCTCTTGTCCTTTCACTGCACATATGTGAGAAGAATGTGAACCATTTGAACTATATATCAGCTATAGTTGATATAAATACCTCAGGTTAGTTCCTTGTTAGGATTTTGGACACTTGTAGAGGTGTACAGTTGGGTCCCTAGGTGTTAGTGCTAAATTCATCAAGAATTTAGAAAGTGAAAACTGTTCCTAGAAATATATCCACTAAAAATTACACTTTGGTGCCTTTGTACTTTGTATTTCTTCTAAATGGACTCAAAAGGAAGAAAATAATACTTCTAAGTTTTCCTCTGTCTTATTGTTACTATTTTTTTCACCTATGCAACAATAAATGCCATAGTCATAGGGTGTGCTGATGTTTTCCAAAGTGTGGGAGGCTTATTTTGTAGATGTTTACTCAAGGCACAGTTCTGCATGATTGGTTAGGTGTCTTGTGTAACTTTTTGCTTGCTTTCTTGTCTCAGCAACAGGATATTGCCCTAGCTGGATAGGTGCTCTGGGTGCCCCCCACAAGTCACTTCTTCATCTCATCTAGCTGTTTTTCCCCTCCAAGCCCTAGTTAAAGATCTTTCTATGCCTGAGTAGTTCTGAACCAGTTATAAAATGTATGGGGCAGGAAGCAAACTTATGCCTCTCAGCCTTTCATCAGCTTTAATACAGAAATGTGGTATTTCATATGTAAGAAAACATCTAAGAATAATTGGAAATTTAAAAAGCTATGGAAATGAATAATTTGATCCTGAAAACAAGTGTTACAGTTGCCGTCCTAGTGTTTAGTTTAATTTTGAATTTGCCATTGGTATTATGAGAATGGGATTTTGGGAACGGAGAAACTGGGAAATTGTAGAATGAAATGCTGAATTAGTCAGGCAAAAAAACTGCTTTGCCAGAGTTTGTTCTGTGCATAACATGAAATTCCATTTCAAGTGTCCATATTATTAGACTTAGTTCTTCCCACTTCGAATTTGTGCCTAAAACTGTTCCTGTTCTTTAGCTTAAACTGTGTTTTGCTACAGTTAAATCTAGCTTGATCATAATTTTGACCATAGTTAGAAATGAAATTGTTTAGCATGAAAGGAAGCTACTGAATAGTTATCTTCTGCTTTTAACTATGTAAATACATGCATGTATGTGTGTATATATATAACTATATATAGTTGAACACCAGGGAAACTAATATAAATCTCTAGAAACCTCCAGGCTTTGAATTTGGAGTTCTTAAATACAAAAATCTGAAATGTGTTTGAGTGAAACAGTATTTTGACCAGTTGTGTATGCAACTTATAATTTACTCAGCCTTGGAAGGGTATAGCAATAAAAGTGCTTAAGTTTTTTGCTTAGGAATATGGCATTGTGAAAAGGAAGATTATCAGTTTTATTTTATTCCTTGTGGGTCCCTTCCAACTCAGGGTATTCTATGATTTTCCATTTTGTTTTTGTTAATTCAGGGGTTATGACAAAAAACCCATCACAATTAGTGAAATCTTAGCTTGATTCATACTTTCTAATGTCATATTATGCTTCATTTTTGGATCCAAATTTTGGAATTAGGCCCTGAAAGTTGTAGTTAGGAAGTATGTAGGTGGCTAAGGCATGGAATAAACCCAGAGCCTGCTTTTACTCTGGTAACTGTACTAAGGACAGAAAAGGTACAAATACTAATAGTAATAATAAATATTCATCAGAACTGGTTTTCAAAGGCAAATAAAGTTTTAGCTATTTTTTTAGCTGAAAAATCCTTCCAGTGAAAAGTATGGACTTGTCAAGAAACTAAACAGCCTTTGCTTAGATGTTTTGATTTTATACTTAAAATACATGTATCTGTGAAAAAGTCTTCAAGGTATTTGATGGGGGACTAGTGACTTTCTGCCTTCTTCCACATTCGATGCCAATTCAAATGGACTGTAAGTTCTCCACCCAGACTATGTTTTTGGTTAGGCTGACCGAAAGGTGGGAGCCCTGGGTGAACGTGCTCCTCCGGCCGGGGAGCTGCACCCAAGGGTGAATGGGAGAAAATGGGAGAGTCAAATGCTACAGCTGCTAGGAGTCACTAGGGTACCATACCCACTTTTAAAATAAATAAATGCATCAGCTGAATTAGACTTTGACTTGGAGGATGAAATTTTTTATAGAGCCAACCCTCTCTTTCTATCAACTCTAGTTAGTAGGCCTTGAAGTGGGAATATAATTGTAATGTGCCCATTTAGGAGCTGTTTATATTGCTTTAGTTTCTGTTGGACTTAACTTTTCAATTTAGTTAGCTACTCATTAATATGAAACAAAGCACTTTTGTTCAATACCTATGATTTCAAATTGTGAGTACTTAGACACACAAATATGTCATTTTTACAGATAGCTTTTAAAATATTTTACTGCAGTTTTGACATATTTCATCCTAGCTGACACTTTTTTCATCATCTTTCATTTGTCTTACTCAGAATTTCATTTGCAAGGAGAATTTTTATTGGATAGATGAAGTGTATTTAAAATTTGACCTAATTTGCTATGTGTTAATTTGTTATTCACACTTTAAATCTTGCTCTAAACTGATAAAATTATTTGTTTTCCACATGGGAAAGGATTTTATGCAGTTGAAACACATTCTTTGTTAGTAGAGAGTTGTTTTGGCTTTCTTTTTAATGCTCTAGGATTTCTAGTCAGATGATTAGTTGTCTCTGGATGAGGAAAAGACTGTATTTGAATGGCTACTCCTTTTAATCCAAATAATCCTGGTCTCTAAAGAGATTAACATAAACACATATAGTTGCTTCCTTTTGCTTCTGCTTCGGTGGTTTGGTTAGTTAGACTATATGCCGTCTCTGATTCATAAAGAGCAAACCAGAAAACAAACTAAAACTCTAAAAAAGCAATGGCTAATTAAAATAATAACTGTTGACTGAGAAAGCAACACAGACTGGGTTAGAAACGGATTATTGTTCACTTAAGAGATAACCCAAGTTTCTATTTTCAAGCCTTATGCAAGTTGTATTGATGTTCTTGCATAGCCCCAGTGAAATTTGAAGTTGGGTAATTTGCTTGAGGAACAAATTTCATGTGAAATAACCATGCATTATAAGTGTTGATGAGAACTGCTCATTTGTGAGATATAGCAACCAGATATCATCTTGTAATTGATTGTGCTTATGCTGCTAAAACATGAATTTCATCTAATCTGTTTTGTGGCCTCAGTAAGCACTGATGGAAGAAACAGTCAAAGAGGATGGTTATTAAAATTTCTTTTACAACGGTAACTATTGCCCTTACTGATGAAGAACCTTGCATGTAGATGTTATATACTTAGTTTGCATCCCTCTTATATTCTAAGTGCTCAGCTTCTTAATTTGGACTCTCCTAGACAAAGAAACTTTTTCTCGTGCACACAACTGATCTCAGTACTAACGTGGCTCAAATGATGACACTTTTTATCTTGAGATGCTAATTTGTTGCCTAATGTGTCATTAAGGAAGTTTCAACACTTAGGTAAAATTAATTCTTTAAGAGCTGCTGCAGTGGTGTGCATACATAATGTAATATCTCTGTACACATATTACCACTGCCTTCAAATAATTGGCACTGTTTTCTGCCACTCTTGATACCTCACGCAGTACCTTGCTTTGAAAGTAGCTCTCAAGTGCTTCACCACATCAGTGGTCTTGCAATCTTGGCTGGCAAATTCTGTCTGAATTAGTCTGTGGTCCTGCTTCAACTCTTGTTGATTCTTTGCCAATTGTTTATTTAAGGTACCACAAATATTGTAGGGTTCAGGCCAGGATAAAATACAAATGCATATGGGATATCTGAATTTAAAGAAATTAAATAACTTCAGCTATTGGACACTATAGTAACTTTCAAAGAAAGCAGAAAAAATTTTGGACTGTGTACCCCCAGTATAATGGTGGGCTAAGGCATGAAATATAACTTGAGCATGATATTTTATTAGTTTTCCCTGAAACAAGTCAGATTCTTCACAAGTTCACAAATTGTTTTAGCTTGAAACATACTTTGTGAAAAGTTTTGTTTGGAAGACACTGTCCACTGCTAAAAAAAATACTAAGTTAACTGGAACATGTATCTAAATCTCTTAATATTTTAGCTAGCTCTCCATTCAACAAAACCAAACCCCAGTCCAAAACGGAATGCACAGAGGATTGAACCCAAAGTCAGTCCTTGAACAGACTGAATAGTTTGCTGAAGAAAAGACAGATTCTAAGTATGAGGTATTGACCATAAGGTGTATTTTCATTTACTTAAAACAACCAGAAAAACCTATTCCTAGAAATGGAATGCTCTGGTGCTCTATCATTATTACTCCTGGATAGTTAACTTTAGGGTATCTTGGGTTTCAAATTAAATGTCAAAAGTCATTTGGCACTGAAAATGTGCCTCTGCCTAATGCAGAAAGCAAATAACTCTGTATGGCCTATTTTCCATTTGCAATTCCTGTAACAGTGCCAGGAATGGTAATGTATCACAACTGCTTTTCTGGCAAAAATCAAACCAATAAAATGCATTCTATTTTTAATAATAATAATAATACTGAAATTCTTATATATGATATTATTTTGCTAAATAGTTTGGAAAACTTGAAGTAAAAGACTGCATAAATATTTGAATACTTTTTAGAATATTCTTGAAATCTAGGCAGCTCACGCTGCAGCACCTTGATGAGCTGCTGGGAAGTTGAGATTTCCCAGGGTCATTAAGATAAATAGTCAATTCTCCTGCATAGCCCTGAATCCCAAGGTGTACTCCATGTGAGTGAAACACTAGGGAGCCCATACAGTGTAAAATACCGGTTACTGTCCTTCTATACTCTGAGCTAAGCTCCCTGTTCTGATTTGGCTTTGTACTTTTCATATTTTTATATGTAATACCAAAAGGGCAGCGACTTGTAGGAAGGAAGTGCTGATAAACCCTTAGAGTCCAGTCATTGCATGGATTCTCACTTTCAGGCTTTAGCAAGGTTACAGAGAAGTGGAAGAACACAACACAAGAAAGATGGGGGACTGGCCCTCTGAGTACGCAAGCGACTCAATGGGTTATTGCAATTGGATTTTATAACCTTGAAAGTAAAGAGCTGAAGAAGGTGAAACAAGACTAGTAGTGAAGATTTCCACTGGGGCTAGAGTGTGAAAAACTAGACCTGGGAGTGTGATGGACTGCTGTTGCTGTCATAAGCATTGAAACAGTGGCTTTCAAAGGTTTCCCACAACAAGTACTAATTTTAAAGTGAGGGCATCGTACCTGTGTGCCGTACTCCAAGTAGCAGCTTCCTACCCCTGCCTCATGATCCCCTATTTGTATATAATAGAACGTTATTTTATCATGTAGCCAGAATGTCACAGGGTAAGCTCATGAGATTGAGGTTTGTTTAAAGGCACTTGAGTGTCGGAGAGAGGAGAGTTTGAATTCAACCTTCGACTTGAAATTTCAAGTCAGCTCCTCTGCCAAGCAAATGAAAGAAATGGATCATGTGGAAACTACTCCCTGTTCTCCCCTCTCTTCCTAAAGATAAGAAAAGTCAAGTGATGGAAAAGTGAGATATATTCTTCCAATAATAGCTTCCTCTTTGATAATTCCCTGATGCGCAGTCAGCCACACACCAAAGTCCAAGGAACTGGGAAGTTGTTTAAATAATGCCACTTTTGCTTTTATCTGACTAATAGCCTGACTGTGACCTAGTACTTCATAAATCTAGTGTGATACAGGAGTTGGTCTCCTCTGCAGTGTCACAGAGGCATCTATTGACATCCCAGTGGCAGTTTTATGCCAGGATTGAAATCTTGGCTGTATTGCACTGCCTGTGAACGCTCATTATCTAGTTAAAGGCACTAGTTGTAACAAATGTTCCGCAATAAACTGAAATAGCTATGCTGGCATTTGTTGGAAAGCACTACTTTCCTTCCTTGGTGGCAGGTGATGGGAAGATGAGAAGGTCTGCAAACACTGTTGAGGAAGGAATTAGATTGAACTTGACACATTCAAGTGATAACTAAGGGACGCAGCTCAACAAGGACAAAAGCACTTTTCTAGATCTAGGCAGAAGCAGGCAAATGTGTGAAGTCAGAACAGGCAATAGTTGGGGCTTGGGGTTTTTTTGGGTATTGGTTTGTTTGTTTTTTTTTAAGTTGGGTTTGTAGCAGGTTAGAGGCAGGAGATGTAAAGCTATGTTTCTGCAGCAACATAATCAACCAGAAAAGACAATCAGCCCACCTGGCTTTGCAGACAGAACATTGTCCCTTGCAGAGTAACCTCGTATCCCTTCAGTACCAGACCACAGTTGTCCACTTTGAGTATGGATTAATACTTTTTCTGACTTAGCTAGATTTTATTCTTAAAAGTTCAGAGAAGGGGAGCAAGAATACTCTGCTGTAGTGTTGAAGCGGCTTCACCTGGACTGGGGAAGGGAAGGTAATTGCAGTTGTCTTTAGGTGAGTCACTAAAACCTCTGTCAGCCCTGTATCAGTAGGGATTTGATTAGCTGCAAGGATCTGGTTAAATAACAACAACCACCAACCAACCAAAACTCAACAAAAAAACCCCACATAAAACAATTTTTTCTTACTGGCTGTCTTTCAGATAGACTTAACAAATAAGTGAGAAATTATATCAGGATTCATTCAGTCTACTGAGATGCATATAGAGATGGATGACAGGGCTTTGAGTTCCCTTTCAGACTTACTTTTCTACAAGTGTATGTAGCAGACACTGCTTACTGGTGTGGAGTGACTATATACAATCAGGAGGAACTCAAGTCTGTCTGTACAAGTGGGTAATGCAAATGCAAGTTATTATCTCTTTTAAAAATTATTCTTGCTACTGGTAAAAGAAAGATGATGAACTACAGCAAACAGACTAGTCCTCAAACGTGGAGTAAAGAGTAACCATAAGTAACAGCTCTACTGTTGTCTCTTCCAGCCACTGCTATACCTTTTGGCTCAGTTGTGAATGTCACAGGCAAAGTGTTTGCTCACACTGGCAAATAAGTAACGTGGAGTTTGAAGAGATAGCTAGGCATATTTGCAGGAACTTCTGCACATCAAACATTTTCAGTTGTGCTACAATTCTCTCCCTACATCCACAAATGCCCTCCCATTTAGTTTAATTCAAATTCATTAGTGTCTTACGTCAATTATATTCCATGCTTACAACTCTGAAATGCATAAAATATTCTCCTTGATCCATAACAGATTATCTTTTTTCTGTAGATAGTTCATAGTCCTGGGAGTGTATCGGGTGATTGCTATCATACAAGACTAGAGTCTGTTAGCAGCCCAAGCAATTAGCAGCTGGGATATTCTGCTGGTTTTTATCCCTGTTTATTGGCCAATTTTCTGGCTAAACCAAATAGACCAAGCATACTACTTTTTCTTTCTCTATCAGCTAATTTCCAGAGACATACAAACATAATATAACTTCAATGGCGTTTAATGTGAGTTAGATGACTACTAGGCTCTGCATCTGTTTGGAAGATAGGTTTGCAGGTTTCTGCCTCAGGCAGAAAGTGATTTCAGATTAAGAATGCACAGCAGTGGTGCTGTAAAATCCGTGGAGACACAGAAGTGTGCTCATAATCATTTGACATGGGAAGCTCAGACTGTCAAACTTTGAAATTTCAAGGGCTTGGTGATATCTTAAAGAGATTTAAGGCCTGATCTAGAATTAACGGTTGAGAAAATGAGTAATTGGTCATCTGTGGCTTGCTGGACAGAATCAGGAGAAGGAGCATGATATAAAATATAAATACTTTACAAAGAAGCTGACTGAAATTAGCCAGTAAGCTTTCCATTATGGTGTTTTTTTGTATGGCAGAAGACACATTCATGCACAAGAAAGTAAAATGGGAGTGGGGAGAAAAGACACACAGTAGTTGTGTTGCAAAGAAGGCCATTGCATTGTTGTATAGGTGCTTGGTGCTTTTAATAGAATGGAAATAACTGGTCAATTAAAGAAACAAAAGCAGATACAGAAATACCTCAGACCTTCCTATGGAGAAATTGGTCTTTTACTGCCTACAAGAGGTCAAGGTACAGTATCCTCAGTTTGTGCTGAACTTCTGGTTCAAAATCCAGCAGTTAGCTCACCTAGATTTGGAAACCTTCTTCCAATTCGCTGTGTCTACTCAGTTTGCATGAGCAGAGTCAAGTGCTTCTGTCAGGCAAGAGTACAAGCATATCACTTAGAGATCTCGGGGAGTTGACATTGTGATATCTTCTGGTGTAGTGTGAAGGAGGAGAAAAAAAAGGGTTGAATTAATGAAGTTTTGTTTCAATTGTTTTTGGAGAAGTGCGTCATAAAGGACATCTACATTACATTTTATACTTTGCTTTTATTGCTCTCTTCCTGAAAATAACCTGTTCCAGTGAGAAAAAAGAAATTGGAACACGCAGAGTAGAAACCAACAGGGTGGAGTGTTTAAAGCTGAAGGTTTTTCCTAGAGAACACAGATGATTAAGGACAAGAAGTAATTTAGTCTCCATATTTAGCATAACAGACAGCTGATGTAAATAGACATTTAGTCTAGAAGGATCCACAGAACATCTGTACCATATGTCCCTGCAAAATACAAGTCCAAAGTGTTCTCCTGAGAACCCAAAACAAAAGTGAAGCCTGTGGTACAAGAGACACAAAGCCAAACCCTGTAATTTTTAGCATTACAAGAAGAGGGGAGGAATGAGGGCATAAGCAGTTCACTCAGTCCACACAAAACAAAGGGTGCTTGTAAGTTACTGTCATGACATGGTTTTAGTAGGAAACTCAGCATATAATGAGGTTCATTTTATGGTTTCTATTTACCTGAGTTTGTCTCTGCAGTATAACAAAGAGGTTTTTTGAGTATGCCAGAAGCGTTTGTGTAATCCCCTTTGACACAGCTGAAGGTCTGCTAGACTGCTACTATCTGATCATGGAATTTCAATGTATAGTTCAGAAAAAAATAAGGTATCTCCCCTATCCTTAATCTCTCTAGAGGATCGTATAAAACTATCCATTTTACAATATTCTGTGAATAACTGTGCTATTGCCTGTTTTATTCAGCAGCAGGTATATAAAGTAAGCCAAGAAAAATCCAGACACTCTTTCCAGGTGAACAGATGTTAATGTCTTCATTCAATTTTTATTTCCAGTTCTTGCTCTGCTAAACTCCCACTGAAGTCAGCAAGTCTGCCTAAATAAAGAACAAATAAAAACTAAGTAAATGCCTTAGGTTTTGTTCCAGGGTAAGGAAATGACTATTGGATTGCTGATCAGCCAAGCTTTTCCACAGAGAGCAAATATTAAGATTTCCATATATTAAAAATTCAATGTGTATAATTCAAAATAAGTCCAAGCCCATCCATCTCTGATCCATTGCAACTCCCATGAGAAATACAGGTAAATGTTTTTAATAGTACTTTTTATTTCTGTAATGGCTATGCTTTTGGGGGGGGGGGGAAAAAGGTGATAGTACACTTCACACATGTATGAGCTAGTAAATTATCATATAACCCACCTATAGCTCCTATAAAAGAAAATTATTATTTTGCTTATTTTTAGAAGGAGTAGAATTGAAAAACAGTCTTACATGCGAGTATGTTGTATAAATCATTACTGTTTATTGCTACACATAAACTGAAGCGTGCATAGTATCGCCCTCAGACACCTAGGTATGAGTCCGTGTCGAGAAGCAATTTTAAACTTGGTTATTAAACTAATTTGGGACAATGCTGGTGTGACCTGGTTTAATTTTTTAATGCAGGAATGATTGCTTTGTAGCCTATGATACCGGTTAGCAGCAGTTCTCCTCTTCTTGCCACTTCTCATGTTACCGGTGGTTTGAATTTGAATGTTTTGGAAAAAAAAGGATGTTTATTTTCTTTCCCTCTTTCAAAGTCCAAAAGAGAATGTGCCTGGAGTCTGGTGGGAGAGAAAGCAAGGGGGCTAAAGAGCTTCCTGTATATTGTGCTTTTGTCTGATGCTTCTTTTAGGACCTCCGATAGATGGTTTGATTAATACTTTTGGTTAGCTAACTCTGACAGCAAGAGTCCTAGATTAACATGAGAGAGATGCATTATAAGCTAGCGATGAACAGAGGGTTACACAGACCTTGCGCTTCTGCAGATATGCTCGCTCAGGCTTAAGTCTGATGTGGTTACACGCAAGGGACGTGGTCGCTCAGAGGGGGGGGCCGACTTCTGACCCAGTCTCAGGATGCAGTTTCTGTAGGGTCATTGAGTGCCAACATCAAAACCTGCTACCTAAGTTTTAGATGTTCTGTGAAACGCAGGCAAATCAATGGCAATCAGGGAGACAAATTACTACATAACTGACATGAATGTACATATTTGCATTTATTATACAATCTAAACGCAGGCTATTCAGTGATTTCTAGTATGTGTTAATTATTCATTGAGTTCAGATGTTAAGTGAGGCTCCATTGCTGTACTTCCAGAAAGCTGAGTTTGGTAACAAAACATTGAAAGTATCTAGCGAGAGGTTCAACCTTTAAAGCTTTCTTTCAGTTTTGAGAAATAGGATGGCAATAATAGCTAAATATGTGTCAGCTTCCCATCAGGGTGTTTCTTCGCTAACATAGATATGAAAGTTAATAGCATTCAATGTTGACTTAGAATTAACTTTAATGATTGGGTACTGTAGCTTAGGGCAGTTCTGTTTCAACTTGTTTTCAGCAGGGTGGTATCACACCATCTGATGTGATCCAGCTTCAGGCTCTCCCTCCCCACACTGAGTGCTCCTTGGCATTTTTTTCTCCTGCATTTAATAGTTAGCATGCAGATTCTAGGATAGGGAGCAATCCTGTCAGCACTTCACAAACAGAATTGACCTAAAATGAATGAGGGTTCAATGCATCAATCAATTTTTGTAGATTCCAACCGTTTCCAGACTTGGGAATGAGAAACTTCGTTCTCCCTCCTTCTGTATTCTTAACACAGAGTTACTGTATGTATGTCAAAGGTGTAACTCCAGGACATAGACAGTTTGCGTCATGATCAGTGCAGTGCATATAATTTCAAAAAATGCTAAGGGAAAAAAGATTACCATTAGGTTCAATGAAGTACTTCAGAGCAGATCATGGGATCACAATTTTATATGAAGCATTCACCTGTAATATTAAACTTGATTACCATAAATCAAGTTGATGACTAGCTTGATTTTAAAATGGATAACCTGTGAAGCACTGATTCTTCTGTCCCCAAATTTTGAAAGAAGCTGTATCCATTTCAAGATTGGGTTTGGTGATTTACTCTTCAGGGGCTGCAAGAAATGCAAATGCTAACCTAAGAGAGCCAGATAGCTGCCTATTGGTGTGTGGTTGGTTTGGGTTTTTTTTGTTGGTGTGTTTTTTTTTATTGTTTTGTTTTTTTGTTGGAGAAGAGAAAGACAGGACCAAGACCTGTTAAACCGAGTGTTTTACAGCTATTCGCACATCCCTATCTCTAACTGGAGTGCCACAGTTTCAGCAAACTGTTTTGCCTGTAGGCAAATCTTCACAGTTCAAATTTTCTCAGCATGCCTGGGGGTTTAACTTGAGGTGAAACTCAGGCTGTTTATCTTTACATTTGAACTTGCACTTGTCAATATGAGTCTGGGGATCAATATCTGGAGTTCTACCTTCTTTACTCAGGGTTTTATCTATTTTAGTTATGCGTGAATATGGCAGAGTGCAAATCAATGTGCTATGCTTGAAAATGTTTAAGCAAATAACTGTCTGTTTACTGATCGCCAGATACTGTTGCAGTTTCTAGTTTTCCACTCCACAGCTAGACCTTAGCTCACCAAGTTCTTGCAATGCAGACACTTAGGAATTGCAGCTGCAGACCTGAATTGTAACAGCAAATAATACTCACATGTTTGTTGCCTTAGGTTTTGTGTATGTCTCCCAGGAATAAATATATAACCTGTAAGCTTATAAACTCAGCTTCTCCCCCCTCCCGTTTTGATGAAACAGAAATAGAAGGAAGCCCTCAAGCATAGATCAGGTTATCTTCTTCAGTAACAGGCATGGAGCATGACAAACCAGAGTCAGCAGCGTGGCAGTGTCACAGGAGACTGGGTAAAACCTCCACTGGCGTCTCTCGTGTCCAGAGATTGGAACTGTGTTCCTGAGATAGCACAGACTGTATCTTCCCTGAACCTTATTAGACTACTACGGCAGGACCATCCATATGCCAATGAACCCTTTGAAATGCCTCCCTGTGGTTTTGGTATTTCAACTTCGTAACATGTATCAGAAAGGCCAAAGTTCGCCTTTATTATTTTACCACCTCTTAATAGAAGCAAGCAGTAGTAGCCTGGGTGACAGTTTAGAGTAAGTAGAATAAAAATACAGTGTACTGCTAATGGCTCAATACAAAGGCCTCAGCTTTTCCTTGGCTTTTTTTTTTTTTTTTTTTTTTCTTCTCTTGGCAGGGATAATCTCTATTTCATCTCTACTACAAGCAGTGCTTTTGGCCTATTTATAACTGCAGCTGCCTGGAGAAAGCCTAAAGGAGATGTGATCAAATCAGACTGTACAGCAAAACACATTATATAAACATGCAATTTGTACCAAGGAATAATTTGAAGTATGAGGGAGAAATGTCAAGTACGATGCCTGAAAACCAATTTGGCTTAAAATTCAACGCATTATGTATATGTGGCATTTGCCAGCTTTCCATCCATCATTGGAGGGAAGGCAGACATCAGTCATACCTGCATGTCAAATACTGTCAACAATGCTAAACTTCTTCAATGGATTTTCTCCTCTGGCACATGTTAATTTAGAATATATTAATGTAAGAACTCTTGCTGTGATTTTTTTTATAGGCAGACAAAAATTATTTCACCTCAAATATATGTTATGAATCTAAAGAATATCTATAAGTCACTATTGATACAAGTTTGCTTCCATTCAAATGTTGCTGCATATTAGGAATGACTTTTTCGTTCTATTATTAGAACTCTTTGAAAGGTTGAGCTAGAAGGGACTTCAAAAGATAAACTTATCTGCTTACGTGCTCTGAAACAAATATACTGAAAGCATCCCTGACAGATGTATTTGCAACGCTATCGTTAAAAATCACTTTTCCTAATATCTAAACTGAGGATTGCTTCCCACCTCCCAAATATGCAATGATGAATTCCTTTATTTCCTGGTAGAGTTTTATTACTTACTATCAGTTTAGAACAAATTTTACATATTTGGGAATCTCTTGTGTGACTTAGCCTTACATTTTTGCTGAAGTTAGTAAACTGATTCTTTCAGCCTTCCTGCTTGGGTCGGGTTTTGTAGGCCTTATTCCTATTGATACTCTCTAGGCTTCTTTTAACTAGTCATTATTCATTAAATTGGGGTGCCCATTGCCAGACACAACACTTCAGCTGAGGTTTATTGGGTCTAAGTGTTGAGTAGTTGGAGTCTTGTGCATAGTAGTATGTTGGCCTATCTTCAATATTTTCATATATTTAATTTCTTTGTGTACAGTGCATGCTAATACTATTAGCTGCTAATCCTATTATTAATCATCACCACTTGTATCGTGTCTGCCCCTGCACGGTGCGGATGGGGCTCTGTAAACAGCCTCACCGCAGGGTGAGGGCAGAGCGGGAGGCAGGCGGGCTCTGCAGCCTTGGTGCCTGGGTTGGCTGGGCCGGGGGGCCTGCCGTACCATCCAGCGGCCCTGTCTGCCTGCGGGCCTGGCCTCCTCCTGAAGTCAGCCCGGTACGTAGGGGAACGCTGCTGATGCAGGTCTCATCCAAGCCTGGTGTTAAACTGGGAATAGGGTTTGCATGCGGCCTCGCCTTGCAGGGCAGACCCAGCCATTCTCAGTCTGCTGATGCACAAACTGGGGTTCAACATGTGGCCCTTGCTTTAAGGGGAGAGCACACGATAATACTCTATATTAAAGTATGAAACATACAGATGCATCTGATGGTATGTATCCGGGATGTTAAGCGGACATTTAAATGGATGTTAAGTGGATTTGGTACTTACTCATTTTTGGCTTTTCACTGTTTATAGTGAGGCTCGGAGCAGACTTTGATAAATGAAACTATAACGGTTATTTTAAATTGCTTTAGCCACATAACTACTGCCTATTGAGCCTTCATTTGCTATATTTGAGTGCTTTTAAAAAACACATAGTCCGTTGTAATAGCCTGTACTATAAATTCTGTAATGCTGGAGATGCTGCATCATCTGGTGTTTTGTAAAAGGCGTAGCAGGAATGTTTGCAAAATCCTCTGTACCTACTGAAACTCTGAGGGCTAATCCTAGTCAAACAAAAGCATCAGAACTTGGGCAGCTGTGTAAAAAAGAAACAAAGTTTTGCAACTTTTGTTCTTCTAAAGACAGTGTTTGATTTTTCTTTTTTTTGGCTGGACCTGAAGCCTCCTTCTTTCATTTAACAGTGGTCTATTACATTCCTCCAGAGTTAGCACGCTTCCTGTGGCATTCCATCATCATGTCAAGGTGGTACTTTACAATATTTTTCACATTTTCTGCCTCATACATCAAACTATAGAATGTTATCCATAAGGCACAGCTGTCATTCTGTAAAATTTTTAGCAATGCTCTCATTTTTATCTGACATCTAGAAATACCTGAAGTAATAAAAAATCATTTCTACCTCATATTTGCTTTGGTGCTCATTCTGTCCCTGTCAGTGTCTATATGTTATAGCAGGTGAGATTTATATGTCCCCTTACTTGGCATTCTGTGAGGGCCATGCACAGAACCCAAGACTGTGAAATTATTCCTGTTTTCAGGATGAAAAATAAAATATTATTTCAACTTGCAAAAACTTCTGTTGAATGTATCATATATGCTCTTTTTGAACATAAATCAACACTTCATTGAATGGTTTCTGTTCTCCATGTGCTCTTTTCTGTACAGATTCTCTCTCACATTCTCCTGTTTCTACAGTTCTGAAGATCATTAACTTTTGCAGTGTTTTTTACAGAGAATGTTTTTATTCAGGAGAGGACAGGATGTCAGAATCTGCCCTTTATTTACTATTCAGTTGAATTAAGTGTCATGTATCATCTGCAAATTCAATCCTCTAAGTACTTAAAATCATCATGGAGAGAATATAAAATAAATCTGTTGTATTTTAAAGTAGTAATTTGCATTAAAATCAAGATATGTTGTCATAATCCAATACAGCTGAAGAAAATCCCCAAATCTGAGTTCCAGAGCTTGCAACAGTTAACTCTGTTCAATGTTACTTCCATGCAGGTGATGCCTTTCTCTGATGAGTAAAACATTGTGTTTTCAGGGTCATCTATTTAACACCTCACTACATTCTTCATGAGCTGAAGGTTAACTTCAAAGAATGTAAAGGATTTACATCTCTGTTGGCCTGAGTCTGTAACTCATTTGTTAAGTCATGTATGAAACATGAGTCGTATGACTGAAACAGTCAGAATTATTCAGTTGTGGGATCATTAACAGAATTCTAATAGTGCTATACAGTAACTCCAGCTGTTTCACAAACACAGTGACTCCCACGTATTATTAACTCCCATATATTGGCACAGATTGGTAAAAAAGGCTTTGGAAAAGTTAATGCAAACATTGGTAGGTTAGCCCTGTGTCTCTTAGTCTGCAAAGGTACACAGATTTAAATTTATTGTTGTATGGAAGCACTCTGTCCAATATTAGCAATTCAAATAAGGAGCTGTGCTTTATACCAGAGAGCAAGAACTGTCAGGGTTTCAAAGTTAATTAGGCTACACAGACAATTAATTACATCTTATTAAAATGTAAAGGACCTGTGACAAATTGCACTAATTGCATGTTCTTATATATCTGAAGAGGTCAGGCTACTTAAAAAGTGTGTTGTTAATGGAAGACAAATGTAGTTTTATATGCTCAATAGGAATATTATAAACTGCATTATTTATGACTCTGGTAGAACACTTAATAATTTTAAGCTTTAAATCAAACTGTTCATTAAGCGAGGGAGTCAGCACACAGCCCTGAAAGTAGTCTGTAAAAACCTGCTGCCAATGTAATATTAATTTGAAGGTCTGTTGTTTTTTTCCCCCCCTTCTTGGCAATACAGAGATACTGTTATTTTAAAGTATGTAAACCCTAGGGGAGTTTGAGCTCTTTGAAGTTTTCCCTTACTCTCCCAATCAAATAGCACAAAAACATCTTATATTATTAATATTTTCCAGAATTATGTAAAAATCAACCTCTCTCAGGTCTAAGCTATTGTAATTCTATGTGATAATTACCAGGAAAATGAAGAAGAATGAAATAGTGGATAATAGGACAAAGAATACAGAAGAAAGGTGAGGAAACCCCCTAAAAGCTTTGTAGGTTTTGTTGTTAAACGTATGGTCGCTACTGGATTTTTGAGCAGACGTGCTATGTTATTTAAAGTACTGATTATCTTCAGTTTAAATGAGTTAGAGGAAGTGTAAAAGCTGCTGTATTTATGCATTGCAGATGGGCCAAGCTAAGACTAATGCAAGAGTGAAGGTTTGATATGATGGTACAAAAGGGAGATGCCATTTCAAATCAAAACTAACACAGAGGAACACAGAATCACATTTAGAAATCCTTCGTCACAGGCTTGGGAGCACCTTATTCCTTAGACTGCTCAGTTAGGATAAAAATCAGTGCTAAGAAATATATCTGGAGTGAAAGCCAAGGACACTGCAGTGATGTTAAATATAAAATGCTTGCACAGGGAGGTAATCATATTTACTAAGACAGACATTCAAAGTCACAAACTTTTCTAGACACTTCCATACCAGAGAACATGGGAGAGAGTGTTAGAAATTTTGTGGTACTCTGAGAGCATTACAAATGACAATTTGCAAGAGTAACTTTAATTTCAGGTAGTGTGAAGAACTGTAATGTCCATGAGCTTCAGGGTTTTGAAGGGGAAAGATGATGTGCCTGGGTATGATGTCTAGGATGCATTTAATTTTCCTTTGGATCTTGTCAGTTATTACATTTCAAGTTTATTATTCTTGAATTTTTGCACCTTTCCCCCCTGCTAAATTAATGTCTAGATTTAAAAATATTCTTACTGTTTACTGATCCTGGTAGTTTGTAAGAGTCGCAGGAATCCAACTATTGTAGTACCTAATCGCTTTCAAGTTAGTGAAACATAGATGTGTTTTTCTGGATGACGAAAGTCTGTAGTTCTTGATGAAGCATATTGTTTTGGCTGAAGACATACCATTTTCAAATCTCAGTAAAGACTAGAGAACAATCTCGAGTAGGAGAGATATATTTTGATATGGAAACCCTACATACTTACTGAAAATAAAATAAAATAATAAACAAAACCAAAACCCTAGAACAAAACACCAGAACAAAACTTCGAGTGAGATTAATTAGGGGATTTAAATTCCAGTCCTAATAAAAATTATTCTACTTTGTACCATCGTTTTATGCGGGCAACAAAGCATTTGTGTTTCCTGCCCAGTTTAAAGTAAAGGAGTAGGTTTCTTATGACCCAGGAGAGTAGCCGTGGGATATTCTGAAACGGGGTTCTTTCTCATCCTTCTGCACTTGTCCTAGTTTCCATGGAATTTATTGGACATTTATTAGGAGAAGAATTGAAACCCTTGTGGTATGTCTTTTTAGGGAATATCACCAAATAAAAAGGTGTTGTGTTTTTTGGGTGTGTGTTTTTATTTTGGTGTTTTGTTTTGTTTTTGTGTTTTGTTTTGTTTTTGCTTGTTTGTTTTTTTAAATCCCTATACCTGTAAAACATATGAAGAATGTCTCATGAAATTGCTTTGGCCAGCTCCGCCATGCTGAATTGTGTGAGGTTGATCCAGGACAGTTTAGGAGAGAATAATTCAAATGTGTAGCCAATATATGATTTGATTGCAACATAACTATCTGAAAATACGTTTTTTGCTATGCTATGTTGTTTCACATATTGTTTGCTGTGCATGAACTATTATATGTAATAAGTCAGTACGTTATATAAATTACAACATTTAAAGTCTCAATTACAACTCTTCCCTGAATAAATTTTAGAAGTCAGTGATAATCTTCTACTTTACAAGAGAGTTGCACTTTTAAGTTCATTCCATTTTGGCAATCATTTTGATTACGTAGTCTTGAATTAAAAAAATATTCTGGATTCAATGGGTATTTCTTGCTAAATTCATAGGCTGTGGTGTTGCTGGAATGAAATTCATGTAATGTGTCTAAAGGCTACTATAATTTGTCTGTGTTTTCCCTGGCTTTGCACCAGTGGTCGTGTTTCTGCAATATACTTTTCTTCATTAAACAGAGAGGCTAAAATGATTTTTTTGATTAGCTCATATGGATAAGAGTAATGTCCTAATTTTATTTAAAGAATGAATCTATAGCTGTATTTCCTAATGGCTTGGTTGTATCAGAAGATAAATTATGGTTATTAATAGTGAATACAGTAATACAGAATGTAGAAGAATGAGTGAGTGGAAATGATTAAATACAAATGGATATATTTTGATTACTGATAGAATAATTTAAGTGCTTTGAACCATGTACCTAAATAATTCTTAAACAATCTGTCAACATAGGGTACAAAATACCTTACTTCAGCAAGATATTTAAATATAGATCTAAGATTAAATATATGATTTTATAGCCCCTGGATTTACAGACTGTTTAAATATTTAAAGTGAAGATTTTCTTAAATATTTTCCTGAACAGGGAGAGCAGAAAGTGAATGTGATTTGACACTCCCCTTATTTTCTAAACCTCAAAATTCATTTAGCTAGTATTTTGCTATGCTGGTATAAATGTTCAGTCCATGTACAGTGCTATATCATTGTTCTTCTCATAACAAGGAGTACATCAGAAAAAAAAAATTTTTTTTTTTTCCGCTGCACTCTCACATTTGTCCCTGAGGGCTGTGGTTTAATTGGCCTATGAACAACTTCACACTCAACAATGTCTGACAAATCTTGCTGCTACAGAGTAGTGACACAGAACCAGATGCTCCAAGCTTCGTTCTTGCTATCAACAGTACTTGAGTTGCATCCCTTGATGTTCATGATTTTTCACATGAATATCACCTTAGCTGGCCTGTGGCACTTAATGGTGGTACTGAGCTGACGTTTGTTTCTAGTTAATGAGCGATCATGGAGTATTGTTATTGTTAATTAGTCTGATTTTAACCACATGTGAAAGCCATACAGACTCTGCTTTGATACAACTTTATGATAGTTTTTTTTTTTGCTATGAGACTGTCTCTCCTTAATTAACCTATGCAGTAGCAAAGAGAAAATAGCTGCCTTAGAAACAATTAAGTTATGTATGCATAATCTTAATACAATATTGGCTGGAGCACCTTTTATCACTTTGTTTTCCTCAAGAAAGGGACTGCAGCAGAAATCTAAACTTGAAATATTGGTGTATCCTGCACAGAAACTGTGT
Organism: Platalea leucorodia; assembly: GCF_965183815.1. Taxonomy (NCBI): domain Eukaryota; kingdom Metazoa; phylum Chordata; class Aves; order Pelecaniformes; family Threskiornithidae; genus Platalea; species Platalea leucorodia. Next base: position 13,240,837 of record NC_138828.1, on the reverse strand, counting down.
ATAAAAATGACACCTCGGTAGATTGAAACAGAAGTCACTGATAGAATGAAATCTTCCTCTGAAATGATCAGGTTATACTCTCCAGTATGTAGAGCTTACAGATAGCTGCCAAAATAAATCCATATGGAGAGGAAGGAGGAAATCGCTGCTCTCGGAATGACAGCCTTTGGCTGTGCTCCCCAGAGAAGTCTTCAGGACCAGTGATGATGAGTTTCAGGGTCTGACAAGGATAATATATTGATCCAAAATAACCCAAACCTGGTGAAGACTCGGGTGTTCCGCACAATGTGTGTGTCTGACAGGATTTCTGAGTTATACCTCTCACAGCCAGGGAGGGAGACAAAGGACGGGTTGGCTGGCCTAACCCGCGTGAGGGAGTGGCGTCCTGCAACTGGGGCTGTCTGGTGCTTACCCCCGTTACGTGCTGCTACTGTGGCCTGGGGACTGAGAATGAGAGGCCTTCTACAGGCAGAATAAGGTGGAAGAGAAGGTTAAGGAGGGAGAAGAGGATGACTATATACTTATAAGAACACACTGGGCAGAGGGAGACACAATGCTGAGGGTGTGGAGAAGAGTGCAGTAGGTAAGGCACAATGGAGAGGAGGTAACCCCTGTATCACAATATGGGGTTTCACTTAGTCAACCAAAGGAGAAGAGAGTGAATTAGTGTGTCTCTTCATTCAAGTATATAATGCATACACGAGTTATTGAACGAATTACTGACATACTCGTCTGGGACAATCTGAGGGAAGGCTTGCATCCGACAGCTTGTTCTTTCCCTTCTCAATTCTGCTGTTGCACCCCCAGGACATTCCAATAGACGCTTGCCAGCACAGCAAAGATTACTCTGCTACATAGTTTTGAGATCCATTCTTTTAACAAAGTGTGTCTTTGATTTTCCCCAAAGCAGAAAACTCCAGGTGAATTTTTCCTCCCTTGTCTTCCCAAGTAGTGGCTCTATTGGTTGTGAATTCACCTTTGGTGAATGTCACTGGTGACCCTTCTGCAGTCCCCAGTCCTCATAATTGTTTTTTCAGTATACATCTTGTGATTTTCTATCAAATGAAAATAATAAGCAGAAGTTATTAGTAGATGTTCATACATACTAAACATGGCAACAAACAAACCATTTGGCAGTTCAAGGGTGGGGAGGGAATAGCTAATTACTTTGACTTAAAGCTGGCTTCTTTGGATTGGGTTGGCGACCAGAGAGAGCAAGCAAGGTACTGATATTGCTAGGTGTGCATTTTTTTAAATTTGGTCAGTAATAATATAGACAGGCATAAAACCTTCATGATGTATGTGATATCTATTGTAATTCTACTACTGTAAAAGTAATCCTGAGTGTGATGACAGTACACCAGTCTTAATCTCATATCTAATGGTAACTGATTATATAAGGCAAATGAAAACATTAAATGTATAGTGGAAATACATGCTACATGTATCTGTGTGTATACGTATATACAGTATTGCAATACAATTTACGACAAAGGGGAATAAAGTTATTCAGATACAATCACACCAAGTCAGTCTTTCCATTTCAGATATTTTCTCAAAAAACATTGTCTCTTCTCCTGGACAGATAGGACTAGATACTTATGTTTCTTGCAAATCAGTTTGCAACCAGATGGATCAATTTAGTAATTCACAGATAAATTAATTCTTGTGTAACATCTAACAGTTCTGTTCAGAGATCACTGCTTTCTCCTTCACAGTATTTGGCTTCACAAGAGTATTGCAAATTTGTAATGAAATTCATAGACCTATGTAGTTTCTTGTGATGGTCTCTAGAGTACCAATATTCAGCTAGACAGTGAAAAGAAAAGTAGGCAGATATAAATTTCTCCTATTATGTATGTCTATACCCTGCAGAATGTGTTCAGAAAGTCAAAGACTTATTCTGTGTTTACACCTGTCTTTTCTTATTCATGCAAATTTGAACTGCTCACTTTCTATACAGCATAAAGCACTTCCTAATTTCCTCTATTATATTAATCCTTAATCCAAAATCACAGATAAATTTGTAAATAACATTGGTTTGTTATTTATACTTTTTGTTATGGGATAGCAGAGGTTAAAAGTTACCATTTGAAATAACTGGATAAACATGATCTAACAAGTAATCTTTAGAATATTGTAACAATCTGCATGCATCTCTTAATGCTGGAAAGAAGTAGTTTTTCCCCTATTTGCAGTAACTTTGAAGACGCTTATTGTCTATGGCCTTAAACCAAATGTATAGTTCAGTTTACTGTCCTCATTTCTGCATCTGCAAAAGCGGTCACTTGACTAACACACAGTGTCGGTTGTCTTGGGATGCTCTGTCTGGGTGCTGTGACCCCAGTACTTCCATAGCGATTTGTCACCATAAGGGTAAAATGTTTCCTTGTGTTGCACGTATTCAAAATTTAACTACATGAGAATTTCACTGTCAGGAGAAAGTGTCATTTGGCAAATAGCGTGAATTCAGATATGGAACATTTGATTCCTCTTTCAATTTATTTGTGTACAAACCCTCTTATTTCCATCTTGGATTCTTTTCTTCCTTCCTAAACAAAGTTTTTAATGATAGTCTGAAATTGTTTCCTTAAGCCTGGCAGACATCTGTAGCAACAACATGCTGAAATTATAATTGAAATGAGGAGCTGTGATCATCCTTATCATCTGCATATGTCCCCACATGGTGAGCATTAATTTATTCTGGTTTGCTATCTTTGTATGTTAAAACTGATTCATACTTTGTAAATATAATCAAAGACAACAGCTGCCCTCTTCTGTGTCTTTAATAAAACTGAACCTTCCCAGCAATCCTTTTTTCTGGAAAAATTACTATTTTATTCCAAGACTAAATCTCTTCTTTTCAGTGTCGGTTTGATGAGTGGAATAAACCATTTGAGTCCAGCTCCAAAATGCTTCTATTATAGAGGCATCAGTAGGGGCTCCACAGTTTAAAATTGCATTTTGATTTCCAATAAAAGCAGGACTAAAATCTCTGCATTTGATACTTTAATGGTTGAATTTAATCTCTAAATTTGGCACAATAGCTCTTCAAGGGACAATTGAAATTTTTATCTATTCTTCCAATAAAATATTTATAATGTTCCTCAGTAGAAACATTTCAAAAGGATCTTCTTAGAAATGCTACTTTGGTTCTCATTTGTCTTGCATTCCCATAGCTAAGTGAATGGCAGTTCTCACAAATTTCCAGCTGATGACATTCTGATGGCCTTTTCTGAAAAGTTGAGCTCCTAGTTCTTTGTTTTGGGATAGCCTAGCTGAGTTTGGCGAAGATTAACTAATAAAACTTTCTCTGTCCATATTCTTGAGGCATGGTGCGCGTCACAGGGAATTTCACGTGTACCGATGCCTCAATACAGAAGTTCATGAATTTTACTATATTATGCATAGCAAAGGGACTCTTCCTACTGAGTATAAAGGGAATTACCTGCAAAATGAATGTGAAGAGTCCATATATACTTAAATAATATACAGGGTGAAGTTGACAGATTGAATAAAGAACGCAAGGCTTGCTTTCATTTCTGTGTTTTCTGTTTCTTTAAGCCGTTTCCAATCTATGTTTTATTATGTCTCTCTTGTTACTGCCCTGCATCAGATGTTAGAAAGGTGAATAAAATCTTTTGTCTATTGAAGCCAATAGTAAATAGAATTAGTGGGACCCATATCTTGCCTCACTTTTCATGGAATACCTCCCTTGTAGTTACTGTTTTTAAATCATTATTGTATTTCTTTGAGTTTATGTGTTTGTAAATTTGGCTCAGTCAGTCCTAGCTGCTACTTATAATCTGAAGATAGAAAACCTGATTTCTGTAGGAACAAAACTTGTCTCTGAGCAAGAGAACGCACATATATGTTTATTGATGTATATTTAATATTTTCAAAACAATGCGATGATATTGTAAGCTTTGTAAGATGGAAAGTTGCTATAAAACTGACAGGCTTTTACAGAGACTGTGAAATAGTTGGGCTCTATCAAAATTATTTGTCAATGTCTCAGAAAACAGAATCTGCACTTTTAACTGAAGCAAGCAGTATTTAATCTCAGAAATGTGTAGGAGAGTACTTGGTGCATAAATACTGACCACCTGTCTAGAACATCCATTTTAGGTGGCTTTTGTAGTAGCTTTTCTCCATCCCTATAACATGCCCTTGGTTATTATCAGCAGGCTACTAATACCTGCTGGCTGTGTTTTTCGTGGTACGTACTACTCTAACTGGGAGGGAGGAGGAGGAGTAGTGTTACACCTCTGAGTTCAGCAGGATCCCAGATCTGGGAGAGGCTGGCTCTTTTAAAGTCCTCAGTCCATGAGAGGGAGAAGCTGGCTCCTGCTGAGTGGGAAACTCAGTGGTACTTAGGAGTTAGGTACTGCTGCCTCTTAAATCAGTATTGAGATGGGGGCATTTCCTTACAGAAGGAGATATGCAAAAACTTGTTTCTGTCAGGTCTTTGCACCCTGTGGGCTGTTAAATCCTGGTGCAGGGCCTCGAGCACATTAACTGGTGACCCACAAAAAGCTGGATGGCTGCATGTTGAAAGCTCCCCTCTGATTGCAGGTGGTGCACTGCATAATATTGCTTTCACGTGGCAGGCGGTGATGGAGAATGAATGTGACAGGGAACAGGTGTCCAGGGCTGGGAAACTGCAATAGGAAAGGCAAAGAATGAGTTTCTTGGTGGACCATTTGTGCAAGGAAATCTTTGAGAACAGGTCTGTTGGCTGCCTCTGAGATTTCTGAAAGTCAAGCCAAGTTTGTCCCTTTCTTATTTTCCACTTACTTTTGTGGTAGCTACTCCAGACTTCATAGGAAGATGGGTTGCATAATGGATAGGTGAATGAATGAAAGTAAAGGAGACTTTTTCATTAGGCTTTGAAATAATGTTTTTATATTTTTAACTGCATGATTTAAAAGGTTTTTAGGATGCTTTCTGCCATCAATTACTGATGGGGGGCTGTGGGGTGGTGTGGCTGGAGGGCTGAGACTTGTATTACTCTTTTAAAAGTCATTAAATAATGTATAAAACCACAGTAACACAATTTAAAGCCCTTTAAAAGAAAAACAATCCTGTCTTACATGCTCCAAAATACTGCCTCAGGTTTTTAATGGTTCTGTGAGGCTGCTTAAGTCTTACCTGGCAGAAGTTCTCTGATTAGCTTCTGGTGATAATCGTAGTGTTGCTGTCAGATCTAAATGACTGTGAATGCAGAACTCTGCCATTTAAGCAAGTGATGTACCTATCTGTCTGGTAATTCATAGTATACGAACTCTTCAGCAGGCCTTTCCAAAGGGGTGATGCTCACATAGCACTTGGTCGCAAGGTTTCAGGAAACGCGGCTCATCACGCCATAACTAGGTCACCCCTCTCTGCTGGCTACAGAGCACAGTCAAAAGACATTCATGGAAACCATTTCCCAGAATGAGCTTTCTATGTAGAAAGTGCTCTGGGTGATGCAGAGATTAAGTAATTAAGAAGAAAGAATGAAGTGCTCCTTCAGACTATGGCTAAGGAGGAACTTCAAGAATCTTTGCTCTGAATCGATCAGCTGTATGTTTCTATTCAGTCTCTCAATGACGTCTATAATATCAGTTGTCTCTCTTCTGTATTGCTAAAGTGACAGCTTTCTACTTCTGTCAAAACCTAATAAGAACAGTCTCTCAATACATTCCAGACAGGCTGCCTTTTTTCTTTCTTCCCTTTATATTGGAAACTTTTGAATAAATCTGCTGCAATATTTGAATGACTTCACAGACACAGCAATATAAGAACACATGGGTGATTTTGGCTTTATTTTAACAGACACTCTAGGTGCAATGATAACGTCCACAGCTGCTAAAATGTTACCCCTACTTCCATTCACAAATCTACAATGTGCCTTAGTGAGAACCTTGCTCTGATTTGGAAATGAGTTGGCAGTTGTTAAACGTTTCTCCTTCCTTTATGAGTGAGGGAAATAGCAATAAAGGCATAGCATTGACAAAGGCTCCAAAATAAATGGAAAATTAATGGCTAAAGTTAACAGCACCATAGAAACACCTGTCTCATTGACCTAATGTTCACTTAGATAACCAAGCTGCTTGAGTGAGAATGATAGCTATAATTTGCTGATACGAAGTCAGAGGCCAAAGTTTAAGACTGAAATAAATGTAGATGTGCATTAGACATCAGAAAATCCTCAAAAGCCAGTATATAATGATAGAAATTGATCAGTAAAAGGGCATAATTGCTATATGAGATCCAAGGAAAATAGCTTTGTGGCAGAGAGATGTGGCAGATGTAAAGAGGTGTAAAATGACTCTCTCCACACATGGAAACGTGTCATACTCTTATATCTTCTTACGCTGCCTTTTCCTGGTACGTGGTGTATGCCTGTGAGTGCCAGTTGTATCTACGTATACACACCAAAACCGTTTTGAACCGGTATGTTCAACCTATGTTCGCTCCATCACTTAGCTCGCTTCCAGGTTAAGCTGACAGAGTATACTCTCAGCCCAGCAAAACCAGTCCCTGATTTTCCACTGGCATCACTGGGATGTTGCTCCAAGAGCTGGAGGACTGATCACTCTTCTCTCAGGGCTTTCTCTTGTGCTGCTGAGCAGCCAACCATACCTGTGGGAAAGAGGTGGAGGAAACAGAGCCCATGTGTAGCTGCTACACACATCTGCAGTAAAAATCAGATCCTGATTTACATGTGAGATGGGGAGGATAAACAAAGCTTGAATGTGACGTTTTTGCCTCAAGCCAAGTGGCACAGAACTTCTGAAGAGAGCGGGAGTTAACTTCAGTGGCATCCCAAATTTTAGTGGCTGTAGAAAGGTACTTTCATACGTTTATGGAGATGAATGGAAAAGGTCTGTCTGGCATTTGAGAACCAGGGAGTGAGTTTCTGCTGTAAGCATTACCACATCTGTTTTCTCTGAAGCTCTGTTAAGCTTTGCAATTGCTTTTAGTGCTGTGGCTACCCTTACTAAGAGGAAAAGAGAATTATATGTATATGCACCCAAAATAGACTTGAAAGAAGATCCTGAAACTGTGATTTACAAGTTTTCTTTATTTTTACAAGGAAGAAAAACTACTTCTGCACCCAAACAGTTCCATTTTTGCCAAGAAAGGTTGGACCAGATGATCCTTGAGGTCCCTTCCAACCTGGTATTCTATGATTCATTTTGCTTGGGGTCCGTGTCCATACTAAGATATGACACAATGGTGTAATGGAAACTAGGGTTATACGCCAATAACCAAACTGTTTTTTATAAAATTGTCTGCCTTTCTAGAGCTTCGGTTTACTTTTCTCCCTCCAGCTCCAGTGGCATCGCTCCATGTACCTTTTGGAAGCCTGCACAGAAAAATAAGAGAAAGAACTGTGAATAACGCTCAAGATGACTCAGGCTTTTATTCAGTATCAATGTAGCTAGTCTTCAGAAAATAACTTTGCTGAAATGTGGGTCACCTATAGTTTTTACTGTTCTTTTAACTCTACCTGAAGAAAAAGAATTTCAACTGACAGACCAATCTTTCTTTTTAATGGCATGAAATATAGGAAGAAGGGGAATTACTGTTTCCATAAATCATGCCTGATGATTACAAAGCTCTGTTTAAGGTCTAGGCCTTTAGAGGTACATTATCAGAAAACTGCAATGCTAAGCACTCAGATGCTAGGTTTTATCTTATGTCTAGCATTCTATAAATGCCGTGAACTTTGATTTAAAAGGATGCAGCCAGGTAATTGTTCAGAGTTTTTAAACTTTTGTTTTTACTTTTCAGATTTTTAATGCCTTGAAAATGTACTTTCTCCCCCTATTGATCTCATTCTTTCCCATTTGGCAACATTGATTTGTTTTCCTGTCTCTTAAATGTAACAGAACCCAGGCAAGACTGTTTTTATTTAACAACTTCTATTTAAATAGTACTTTAATATCTTCCTGCAGCAGCATTTTCGAATGATGTTAGCACAGCTCTGAGGATATTATTTGATAGTGTGCTGATGAAGTCAAAAGAGGACACAATATATTATTTTTGCGCAAACCACTAAAAAAGGTTCTTTTTACCTTGATCCTATTTTCAGTAGTTTTGTGATGGGAAGTTTTGGAGTATCTTTGAAAATAAACAACTACTTAAACTAAAAATTATTGAAATTAGGAAAATCAGGATTAATTTTGTAAACCTACATTGAGCTGTGATTCCTACGGATAACTCTAGCATCCACTCACTTGATTTTAAGCATTTAAGCAGTCCCCTTTATATCACTTAAGTTTAGTACTTAGATCCATGTCCAATTCTAGATGCCCACATAAAATGTTAAGTACATTTGTGTATATTTCTAAGTTTTTAGGCCTTATTCAGCATAGCTATTCTTTGTATCCCAAGTGATTCCCATTGCTATAATCCAAGGCTAAGAGAGAACGATACTCTCCGCCGCTTGAAATTTGAGCCTTTGGTGACTTGGCAGGTGTATGCAAGAATACTGCAACAAAGAGTGAAGTTCTGATAGCTCAGATTTACTCACCACCTACAACTCACAGGTCATTATGGGCACAGAAAGTCTGGTTTAGGTACTGTGATAGGTAGTATGAGTATCAGCCGCCAATACCCATAGTGAAATCTAAATTTCTTTCATCCTGCAAGTGTGAGTGGATATGAGGAAAGTTTGTCTCCTCAAAACGAAATCCAGAATAGCATGAACTCTGTGTAAGGAGTCACTCAAAATGGTTCAAAATCCAGCTGCATGTAGATAATACCATCATGGGCATACTTAAATATTTCTGACCATATATATGCCTTAAATTCTGTTTATTTCTTTTAAGCTGGTGCAGGTAAGTGCCTTTTTTTTTTTTTTTTTTTTTTTAAGGTCTAAGAAAGATTTAAGTTGTTCTTTTAAAACCTATCTGCAAGGTGCTCTCTCGTTATGCAGTAGTTCATTTTTTTAGAGCGCTTACCTAGGAGGTCAGGACATGAATTCAGTTTCGTCCTCCCAAGGTAGTTCCATAACTCCAGGAAAGAATAATGTATAGTCTTTGATCGCCCTCAGGAAAACATGTGATCAGAAAGAGAGGATAAGAGCGACTGTGACTGTGTATCATTGCCCAGTGGTTGTTGGGGCATTTAAATGATCAGGGAGCTCAGTTGGGAAGAGGAGTGGGCTTCAGTTTCTCTGCTTTGTGAAATAACAATGTTGTTATTGTACCTTCCTACAGTTCATAGAATGGCTTTCCAAACCTAGTCATGCAAAATACAGTGAAGTCCTGAGAGTGACACCAAAGTTCATTTTTTTTGAGGAATAGAGTCCTGTTTATGCCCTGAGAAAGTCTGCAAATTCTTAAGCAATTTAGGTAGAGGAATTTCTCTGTCCTCACTGGGAGAATGTATTTTCAGTTTTGTAGACATTATCATAGTTGGCAGTTTTGGGCTGAGCAAGGGTGCAACTCCAGGTAGTCAGGAAAAGTTGAATTCAAAAGTACAGAAGAGATACAGAATTCTCCTACACCATGCCCAAGATTAGATGGGGACCGAATGGGAGTTTTCAGAATGACAGGTTTGGACTTTGATACTCAAACTCTGTAGAGCTTTCTTCTCTCTGCTACTCTCTCCCTCTCTCTTTTTTTGTTTAATTTTCTAGATCTGTTCTTCAATACTGTGTTGAAAGGAAGGCTTTGAATGAAGAAATAGAAGAATCAGAAAATCCACTGAATTTCTGTACAGACTGGGACCCGAATTATGCCCCTCAAATTCATCTGTACACCAGAAGTCACGATGTCTGTAACATACTCACTTTCTTACCCCAAAGAAGTGCTCCTTTACATACATTCCCCAGTATTTTTACCTATACCACCAAGGGGATTATAAGAGGTGATGGTGCAGTGAGAATGAATGCAAAATGAAAAATGTCTGTGGAACCACAGCCTTGCTGGGTAGCACAAGTATCAAAAAGACCCTTAGGTGGTAGCTTTATGAGTGCTTTATGCTGGCACACCATCAAAAGAAGCAATCCATCTTTCCTTCTCTGTTTCTTCCCACTCCCTTGCTTGTGTCAGTACAGTCGTCTTGGGGAACAGTTTGGAGCTGAAATGAATCCAGGAAGCTCATCAGTCCCCTTTAGCCCCAGTGGCGTTTTCTGATCCTGTTCACTGTACCTCCAACACTTCTGATGGCACGAAGGCAGCATTTTAGTTGTAGGTGAGTGGCTGGTAGCTCAGTGGAGTATAAATCTTTAAATGAAATTCCTACCTTATTCCTGCTTAAAATACCTCTGAAACTGTTGCTTCGGATCAGCATCTGCCCTGTGTATAACCCATGAGAGAATGATATTGGGGAAACACCAACTGGTCACTGGTGTCAAGCACAGAATTTCAGTGTTTGTCTTAGAATAAAGACCAAGAGGTGTGAGACTGGGATTTATGACCAGGTAGCAAATGCACCACCCCTGCCATAGAAACCTTTGCGGAAAACCTAGATCAGACTGCACAAAAGTGTCTGTAGTAGTGTTTCTCCACTATGGAGTCAATTAAAGTTATATTTCAGAGTGAGGAATTTGTAATGATTTAGCTTCTCTTGGAAGGAATGGCAATCAGATAGCAATATTGCTCCTAGTCAAGAAAAAGTTTGAGTTCTTTTCGTGGTAGCTTGCAAAGAAATAAACTTGTAAGTCTATATAATACTATGTTATTACTCCTGCATGGCAGCGGTAAGGCTGGCAGGCAGCCTACTCTATACAGTGCAGGCATGCCAACACCGCATTGCAATGGAAAATCAATTCTCAGCCAACTGCACTTGGATTGGAAGGAATTCAAGCACAGTTAGTGTTCTGAGTCTAAATTGCCACCATGATGTCTTTGCTCAAAGATAAATCTCATGAAGGTATTAGAGCAGGACTTGTAAGGCTGCATCTAAGAATAATATTTTTATTAAGGGTAATGTTAATGCCATTTCTTTTGAAAATAATGAGATAGAGAAAGCAAGAGAGACATAGAGATAGATCTCTCAGAAAATTAGAAGTCTCATTAGCGAGATGCTCACTGGTGGTGTCTATAAACAGAGGTGAGATTAAGGAAGAACATGATGATGCTTTTGTAAAATTAAAACAATGAACACACAACAAAGCAAAGAGCTAGGAGCGATGATAGTACAGTTTATGCACAGTAGTAATGTTTCAGCTTTTCTGATTGCATGTGTTCCCTGGACTGTCTCCACAGTGAAAGCATCTTATTAAGGTGCTTTTAGAATTCGCTATCAGGTTGGTTTGATAACGTGGCTGCTGAACAATGGATTTTATGCTATGTAGTTCGCTATAAGGGCTGATGAAAATAACATGAATGTTACTACTGGGATTAACCCTCTTTTTTTTCTTCTAACACTGCAATTGATGTATCTGAACTTTCTGTATTTGGGAGTAATCCCTTTCCTTTTCCAGCCATACTTGATTTGACAAGCGGTGGTATAGCTCCTCTTTCTCATGCTTTTATAAGCAGTTGATGGGGGGGGGGGGAGGGGCAGAATCTCAGTCCTTTCTCTCCTAAGTTTGGAGAGCCTTGATTTAGATAGCTGGTTTGCAAAGCCTAGATGATGTCTACCAGCCCTGGTCTGAAGTTGCTTTTTAGGTGTAGTGGGTTTCTTGCACCTTCTTTCACGTGACTCAATGTAATCCTATAGAAAATGGACTTGTTTTCTTTTTCACAAGTGAACATTTCGCTTCACATCAGCACTGGACTGAAATCACTCAGTAAATAAAAGATTTATACTTCAGTTAAATGAGTAAATATAATTAATTTATGATGGTGACAGCTAACTGAGACACTAGTGGCAAAAAGGAACAAGTTGTGGCTTGGTCTTAAAAGAAAGGCTGCCTTTAAGGACAGTCTTTAGGACACTGAGTGAATATATATTCTGTCTCTAATTAGGACACTGTTTATGGTACTGTTCTTTAGCCTGTTAATACCATACCTAAATCAAATGTTTGATGAAGTTATCTGATTCACATCATCATTTGAAGAATCCTCTTCTACTTTTTCTCTCATGTATTTGTTTTTACAATTTGTGCAAAAGCCCCCAAACCAGGCCTTTCTTGAGTTCTCCTCTAATGCAATTTAAAGAGTGAAAGAGTTCAGTATTTATTCTAGTGTAAATTTATGTAGAAAAGGCCATTTTTCTGCAGATACTTAATGAATGAAAGAGAAGCTTTTTTAACCTTGAATGTCTTTAAATGAAAACCTAATAACTTTCCTCAGTTATCAGTAAGCAGAACAACATCAATTGAAAAATAGCTGTTTTGTAAATGAAGTAAATGGTTTTAAATATGTTTAGAAGAGACTTTTAACTTTAGCAGGGAGATGATGTTCTCACAGTGAGTCTCTGTGACTAATCCACTGGAAAGATTTACCGTTAGGGAACTCAAGGTCTGCGTTTCAAAGGAAATATTGGTAAGGATTATTATTCCCTTGTCCCCAGCAGTTCTCATAATCCCCTTACAGTCAGAGTAGGATTTACAAATACAAAATAAATGACAAAACTAGAATGCTCTGAGGCCCTGTGTTCGCAGAACTAAAAATGAAGCCTAGATGATTTGAATCTTACTTTGAGTTCGTTATTAGGCACCTATATATTTTTCCCCTGCTAGGCAACGTGGGTAAGAAAGGAATCAAATGTGGGCCACTAACGAGTGGCAGCAATAAAAACCTACATAAATAAAGACCTTAGCATCTTGCTTACAAGACAGATCTGGAAGAAGAAACTTAATTGTAACATTGGGATTTAGGATGCTTTGGTCAGTGCATAAAACAGCAACCCTTGTGTGCTTGCTTATAGGTTTATAAATGAATGTTTGAGATAAGCAAAGAGCAAAAAATGGGATCTGTCCCTCAGCATGTTGAAATCAATGGCGAGCCTCGTGTTTGGTAGCTGTAGGCTCTCTGAGGACTTGCTTATGCTGCTGTAGCAGAGCAGCAAAATGGGTTGCTTGTGGGAGTGAGAGGCCAGGGCTTATGTGTTTCCAGTTAGGCATGTGCTTAGCTGCTTTTCTGGATGACAGTCAGGTAAAGCAAGGGTTTTCATTAAGCAAGACAAAGCAAGGTTAGCTAAATCAAGACATATGTGAAAAGATCAGTCAACCTGGATGATAATCAGGTAGCTCACCAATGTGTGATTCTCTCACGTGCATCTTCAGAATGACAGTTTTACAATGGAAATGTAAAATCCATGGTATTAAACTGTTTTCCTGTTAACCATTTCAGAGAGAAACATGGACAGGCTTTCACAGAATTTGTATGTGTGCAGGGAAAGTTCCCCTCAGGAGCTGAAATGTGGATGAAATCTTTCATATCTGATGCTCATTTATAGGTTTATTCTTATTTTCAAAAGGTACTTTGCTACCGCAACCTGAATAAAAGCTTATTGGTTATATGAGCTTTCATATCTTATTAGTCCCAGCCTACCTTATGGAGTACTTGACAACAGGTAAGTCCACTCCTATATCTTCTGATGAGGACAGTAACCATATATTCTGTTTCGTTTTCTTAAATGCGAAGCCTGCTAGAGGATACTCTTGAACAGCATATGTTGTTTTAATCCACAGAAAATATCTGAGGTCTACTGTTTCCCTTACAATTTCTCACACAAATGAAATACGCTAGACAGAGTGTGAGAAAAAGCTTTCTTGTGCTATTTCTGTCCTTTCCTGTGACTTCAGATCATTCCTTGTGACATTGCCTTTTGAATTCTGAATTATAACGGGTTGCCTGGATTCAGTCCAAGACTTTCTTTGATTTTGGTTTGTTTTCAGGGAAATAGTCTTGGGGGCCTTTCAGATGGAATTAAGACTTCACTTAAAGTTAAATCCCATGACAGAGCTGAATAAAATATTCAAACTAAACCATATGTTGTTTGGACCATCAGTAATTTATGTAAGATGTACCTATGCCTGTGGACATTGTGTACTCTAATGGAGAGGATGAAAGGACATTGTCTTTTGGAAAGAAATTCTCATTTTTTTTATCAGGTCATGTATTTTCTGTTCAATCCAAGCCCCACTGAATTAAGTCCTTCCATCGGATTTTTTTGTGTCATAGAAAGTAATGTCTGTTCACCGTTGAAGCATTTTGGTCTGAACTGGACCCAGTCTCGGAACACTGTCTGTACCAAGCCAGTCAACGTGGGGATGCGTTTCCACCTCCAAACCTCAACCTGCTGTGCTTACCTGGCTGCTAAGAAGAGGGTTCAAGGCCCTGATCTATATGAAAACCCTGAAGTGCTCACTTTGTATTTGCACAAGGACTAGAGCTGTCACAAAGCAAGAAAGGATGCTGTGCAAGGGGACAGGAGGGAGGTGAAGTGTGGGACCATGACATCCTCAATTTAGAGCATCAAAGTTACCATACTGTTGCAACCGCAGTCATGCAAAAAAATTCCTAAGGTCAGGAAGCCTTCCTATAGAAAATGTTTTGGGTGCTCTATTGAGCATTTCACAGGAAAAAGTGAATTTAAGAATATCGCTGCTTGGTGATCAAAAAATCAAACTCGGTCTTGAGAATAAAGAGCAATGGAAGTGAGCGCAAAGCAGAGCAGTATTATGTGACTGTTTAAAGCTGTGGTATACAGGTAGTTCTCGTTACTCCATTTCAAAATTATTTCTAAAATTTGACAAAGAAGAGTAATGGACAATAGAGTATGAGAAACACCTAGTCCAGGCTGCTGGGCTCACCAGACGTGGCACGTTTTAAGCACTTAACCAAACGTTCCTATGCCAGCATTTGTCAGTGGAATATACTGTCAGTCAGAAATCAGAAAATCTGGGCCAAGAAGCCCAGGGGAAAAATGATCAGTAGAGGTTTTTAAGGAGAAATTTTAGAGCTGATAGGAAAAATAGCGTTGTGAAAACCAGCTTGTGTAGTGAAAAAGTCATAGTAAGAGGAAACTGATAAAAGGCTCAGCCTCCTCTGCCTCAGCAGCTACAAGATCCACCTGTGGCAGGGCGAGTGAGGTGAAGTTTTTCTTACAGCTTTGACCGCTCTTGTGCATCTGGGCTTCTTGCAACTGCTGTATAACTGTGCTTCTGTCTGCTTCTGTCTCTGCTGGGGGTGTATAACTTGGTTCGAATTAATAACCTTGAACAACTATCAGTATATTATACATGACTTAAAGACTTGATGTACTTTGGTTTTGGTATGGTGATATTTCTTACCGAGTACCTTATTTCTAAAGTGTAAAATGTCCTTGCAGTCTGGAAACTGTGTTAGGCTTTGCTTCAGACCTCTCCGCCTGTGGTAGTGAAATGGATGCAGAACAAAAGAAGAGTGGACTTAGCGGAGAGAAGCCAGATTGTCACAGTGTTTGAAGCTCTGAAGAGGCGTGCAAGACTTCCTGAAAATCCTATTAGGCACAGTTTATTTGGCCCATAGCTTGTCTGTGTCAGAGTTTTTTTCATCTTTAAAATGGATGTCGTTGTATCTGCTCTCTACTGGACAGAGCGTTATGGGGGATATGTGTATTAAAAATAGAGATAGTGAAACTCGGGCCATTTAGCTATGAAAGAGAGG